>NC_089837.1:19458193-21893193 GCF_035609145.1 Eleutherodactylus coqui | reverse complement strand
CTTGTGCAATACAGTTCTATTTTATAATTTTCATGACAGGAACTGAGTTCCTACTTCTGGCCCTAATGGCTTATGATAGATACATTGCCATCTGCCGCCCGCTCCACTATCCAGTTCTGATGAGGTGGAGCATGTGTTATCGTTTAACAGCCTTGGTGTGGATAATAAGTTTCATAATCTTTGTCGTTCCATCACTTTTGAAGTCAGTTGACCTGTGTTACCCCAACCATATCAATCATTTTACGTGTGAGGCTCTCGCTATCGTACAGTTGGCTTGTGATGACATTTACGTTACTAAAATTGTGATGCTTTTGACAAGTTTCATTGCAATTCTTTTCCCTTTTATGTTTATTATTGTTACTTATGCCTGTATTATATCATCCATCCTAAGGATTCACTCTACAAAAAGGTCAAAGGCCTTCTCTACATGCACTTCCCATATCACTGTGGTGATATTATTCTATGGGACGGCAATGTTTGTGTATTTTAGTCCATTATCTCAATCCCTCGCCAACCAGGGAAAATACTTTGCACTATTTTATTATATTTTCTGTCCATCATTAAACCCTCTAATTTACAGCCTGAATAACAAAGAAGTTAAGGAAGTTATCCAAAAGATGTTTCATAAATGTCTGACTAATGTGAACTCATCTGCTCAATAAAATCGAATGGGGGGAGCTGTATACATAATGTAAGTGCTCATCTTTTTAATCATTCTTCACTTGGATCCAGTTAAAAGCCACCTCATCGGGCGTAATTTGGGGTTAGGACCAAATAGCCCTCATCATGGGTGTAAGTTTACAATTTTTAATGGGTTTAATATCTGGGATTGGAATACTCTCTTAAATGTTTCTTATTGATATAAAGGTATGCACAACTGTACCGTAGTTGGGCAATCAAGAAGAGACCATAGATTTACTGATTTTTATGGAGAAAACATAAGCACAATGAAAACCATAAATAAGGGTTCATAAGTGTTTGTGTCGACTCTATAAGGCAAACATGAATCTGTTGAACAAGGCTTTACGCCGATACGCGTTCTTGTACTTGTAAAACCATGTACCTGTGAAACCATGTACCTGACTATGCAAGCCTGATATGGAAATAAAGCAAAGGAAAAATTTTATCCATGTGTCCGGATTCCCACACCTTTTTTTGCTAATGAACAAGCCATAGGACCGGATGGCTAAACGGATCTAAGGTTGTTTTTCCTTTGGGCAGACAAACTACAAGTACCGCAAAAGCTCTTCTATAGGTGAGATAATTTTTTCATTATTGCAAAAAGACTTCTTTATAGCCCTGATATGACTGCAATGCTCTTAACATTCTATTCCATACAGATGTCCTGTTGTGAAGTAACAAGAAGGCAGTGGCAGTTCAGTCTCTTCGGACAGAGATGAAACTATAGGGGATGCAGGGGTAGCAATTGTTACCCATAAGCCCCTCCATCACATAAGAAGACACCAGTATTATAAATAATACATGGTGGGCGTGGGCTCTGTTACAGAATTTTTATCAGAGCCCGAGAGCTTCTAGTAATGCTTCTGCCTTGGGAGGATCCTTTTGATGTCTTTTAAGATGCTATATCCACCAAATAACATCATAATTGGGATGCAACATTATTGTTCTAGGAATATGTCCTTGGGAAAGATTTGTTTCTTTCCTCTGACATTGGAAACTAGTAAAATTGTGTAGGGTAGTGGCCATTGCAGGGAATTTAATACCGGTAAATGCAAGAAAACCAGGATGTGGCACACAGGTTTGTTGGGATATAATAAATCGCAGAGCCATGGCATGACCCTGACTTCTTTTTTTTTTTTTTTTAAATCAGCAAGTCTAACATTTTTTTTAGCTGTAAGGTGTCAAGAGCCGGATACTGCAAGTACATTTTTATTATAGAGTTTGTTGAACCGCTTCCACATGCCACCTTCTGCTTGTCCACACTAAGCAGTTTGCTAAAACCTTACAGTCTTGCCTGTTCCCATTTCTCTCCTCTCATGGGCCAACCTGGCTGCTGAACACTACTCCACTGCCCTAAGACACGCTATAGATAGTTCAGCGCCTCGCTCCCCTGTGACCCAGGTCTCCCACCACAGACCACGACAACCTTGGCTCACACCCCAAATGCTGCTTCATCCGGTGATGCTCTAGGTGTGCTGAACATTTGTGATGCAAATCCAAAAACCCTGCAGACTTTACAGACCTCAAATTTATACTCAAAACCTAGAACCTCACCTTCCACCATGCCAAAGAATTTTTTTTTTACCTATCTCCTCTCCTTACTATCTCACAACCCCAAACAACTCCTCAATACCTTCCACTCCTTGCTCAGCCCCAAAGATCAGGCCTCCATGATGGATTTCAGTGCTGGAGAGCTAGCTGCCCACTTCAAGGAGAAAATCGAACAAATCCACAAAGAAATCTCTGAACATTAGATGGCAACCCCAAAGTCTCTTCAGCACTGCATGCTTCACTCATTATCTACACTAGAACCGATGATAGAGGAAGAAGTCTGCAGATTACTTTCCTCTGCACGCCCCACCACCTGCACTAGCGACCCAGGTCCCTCACACCTCTTCCGGCTTGTTTCCCTTGCAGTCATTACTCAATTCACCACCATCTTCAACCTCTACTCATTCAATAATCCATCATATCCCCTCTGCTAAAGAAATCTACTCTTGACCCGACTGATGCTGCCAACCAATGACCCATCTCGATCGCTCCCTTCATCTCCAAACTACTTGAACGCCTGGTATTTTTCCACCTCTCATGCTTTCTCTCTGATAATTCTCTCTTCGATGCCTCCCAGTCTGGCTTCTGTCCCCTACATTCGACCAAAACTGCCCTCACAAAAGTATCAAATGCCCTGAGAACGGCCAAAATGAGGTGTGAATACTCCCTACTAATCCTTTTTGACCTCTCTGCTGCATTTTTTGTAAATATGGTTTCATTGGTATTTTCCAAATTTATTATTGCACAATACAATAAAAAGAAACAAAATTAGCAAGAGTCCCAACCTGGGACGGTCATAGGACATGCAACAATTACACTAACAGTTAAATACATCCAAATAATGGGAAATACTATGGAAGACTCATCTATGGCACGGCTACCATGCACTTTTTACCATCCTCAGACCCCTTCAACCCCCCCATACCACCAAGAAACACCTCATCCACCCACAAAAATTCCCTAACCATGTGCTCACCCTCACTACTTTGCTACTTCTAGCCGCAGGGGACATATCCCCAACCCAGGCCCACCTCGTGCTGCTCTCTACCAAAATGCCCCAACTGCCCCTTTTAAATGCACCCTATGTAACTCCCAATTTGTATGCAACAAACTCCCAAATATCCACAACCTCTTTACCACCAAACACTTCAACCTGTTCGTCTTCACCAAAACCTGGATACAGCAGTCCAATTCTACCTTCCCCGCTGCATTGACCCATGACGGCCTGCAGTTCTCCCACACCTCCAGATCGGACGACAGATATGGCAGAGTTGGCATCATCCCCTCGCCTAACTATACCTTCCCCACCTCATTAAAACATCATATCCTCTCTGCTTAAAAAAACAACCCTTGACCCGACCAATGTCAACTACCAGCCCACCTCAAACCTCCCCTTCATCTCCAAATTACTAGAACGCATTGTCTACTCCTACCTCACATGCTTTCTGTCTGACAACTCACTCCTCGACCCCCTCCAGTCTGGTTTCCGCTCTCTACACTCGACCGAAACTGCTCTCATAAAAGTATCAAATGACCTCATGACGGCTAAGTCGAGAGGTTACTACTCCTTACTAATCCTCCATGACCTGTCTGCTGCATTTGACACTGTCAACCATGATCTCCTTCTTAGTATGCTCTGCTCTGTTGGCCTAAAGGACACTGCTCTCCTGGCTTTCCTCCTACCTCTCTGACCGCTCTTTCAGTGTCTCCTTCATTGACTCTATCTCTTTCTACTTCCTCTCGCTGTTTGGGTACCCCAGAGCTTGGTCCTTGATCCCCTTCTCTTCTCTATCTACACAGCCCCAATTAGACAAAACATCCTCCAATACCATCTCTACGCTGATGACACCCAACTATACACCTCTTTCCATGAGATCTCTGAACTATTCCTCCTAAATATCACCAACTGTCAGCTAGCTCTTCTCTAATACTATGTCCTCCCTTTTTCTCAAACTGAACCTCTCTAAAACGGACCTTCTCATCTTTCCACCTTCCAACTGACCTCCCCTCAACATCTTCATTCCAGTGTCTGGCACCAACATAACCTCCAGACAGCATGTCCACTGCCTTGGGGTCACACTGGACTCTAACCTCTCTTTTACCCCCTACATCCAATCTCTGACCCAAACATGCCATATGCACCTCAGAAATATTGCTAAAATACGGCCGTTCCTCACCACGGACACGCTAAAGACACTCATGGTCACCCTCATCCACTGCCGACTTGTCTACTGCAACTTGCTATTCATCGGCCTTCCCCACACCAGACTCGCTCCACTCGAATCCATACTAAATGCGGCAACTAGGCTCATTTTTCTATCCAGCCATTACTTAGATGCCTCTGCACTATGCCCGTCACTGCATTAGCTGCCCATCCACTGCAGAATTAAATTTAAACTTCTCAACCTCACTCACAAAGCTCTCTATGGTGCCACGCCACGATAGATTGCCTCCCTCTTCTCCGTACACCACCCAGCCCACACACTCCAATCCACTAAGACACTCGGACTAAACAGTTTGGTAAACTTAATACACAAATAATCTAATGATGTGTCCGACCATGCAAATTCACTTTAAAGTTTGAGATTACCCCAAATTCCTCCAGAAGTGAGGCAAGTCTAGTAATACCTCTCTCTGGTTCAGATACCACAAACACGATATCATCCGCAAATGCAGCAGCAGAGGTCCGAGACTTAAACCTTTAATATCTGGGTGCAGAAATTGTGAATTTGGGCATATCTAGCAGTGTGTAGCAGCCTAAGGCAGTTATCTCTACCTTCTCTCCCTTTAACGAAACCTGACTTTTTACTATTTATCAGGGCAGGGATGTGATCTTCTAATCTTTTTGACAAGACTTTAGCCCATAATTTGACATCCAGGTTTATCAAAGAGATCAGCCTATAGCTGCCACATAATTCTGGGTCTTTGTGTAAAAGTGTGCTGTGAGCTTCCTAAAAATTGTTTCAGTAGTGCCCCTCCCTGAAGCAATGCATTAAAAAGATCTAGCAACAGATGGACCAATAATGTTTTAAAGGCTTTTTTTTAATGCTATAGGGAGATCATCAAGTCCAGGGCTTTTACCCAGAGGGCACGAGTTTAGAATACCTTCTACCTCTAGAGTCGAAGTTGGTCTTAATAAGGTGGAAACATCTTCATCTACCAGTTTGGCAAGTTGTAAAGAGCTTAAAAAGTTGTCTACTTTCTCCTTTGTTTTCTTTAAGTCTAAAGGTGCACCTTGATCCCTGAGTTTATATAGTTGTGAATAGAATTGTTGGAATTCCCTAGCTATCTCCGGAGTCGAGGAAATGGATTTTCCTGATTGTGTTTTAATCGATTTAAGAATGTGCTTTTTTTGCGTAAGGCAGACATAAATTTGCTCCCTTGATTACCATGGGCATGCACTGCATGCTTAAGGAATAAGCGTTTCTTATTAAATTTAAACTTGAGGCAGCAGTGAAGGTCCCGTCTCAGGAATGTAATTTCTGCTAAGTTGTCCCTCGTCTAGCAGCGTTTCAATACCTGTTCAAGTTTTGCTATTTGGAATAATCAATATCGATCTCTTTGTTGCTGCTTCTTTTCTTTCAATAGTTTTTTTTATTGTTTTATAGAGAAGGTTACAGAACTAGAAATTCACGCTCTGAGTATAAGCAGTATACATAAGTCTTTTATAAGTGGTACTCATTTATGCATAACAGAAATAAAATGGTATTCATAGCTATCGAGTAACCGCTCGATATTAGTTGGTAAAAACTAAACAGTTTGAAACTGGTTTGAAACATAGTGTAAGCATGTTTGTGAATGGGGGGAGGGGTGAGGGGGAAGGGAGGGTTGGGATGTGGAGGTGATTTAAGGAAGGTAGAAAGCAGGGGATGTTTCATAGTGATAGAATGAAAAGCATAGATTCACCAAAATTTTTGCTGTTAGGGATGGAATGTGTTGATCCAAGGCTTCCACATCAATTCAAATCTATTGATGTCATTGTTTCTGAGGGCTAAAATCTTTTCGTAAAGGCTATGTTCCGACACTAGGTTGATGAGGTCTGTCAGCGTTGGGACTGTCTCAGATTTCCAACGTCTGGCTATGAGGGATTTTGTTGCCAAGAATACATGGCCTACCAGTTTTTTATGATGTGAGGGCATTTTGGCTGTGTTTAGGAGCAGCAAGGCAAGTTCTGGAGAGAAGGGGAGTTTGAAAGCTGTAAGTCTATATATGAGATTATATACTTCTTTCCATAATGGGGTTAGGAGAGGGCATGACCAAAAAATATGGATGAGGGAGCCTTTATTTTTGCAGTTTCTCCAGCATCTGTTGCTATCAGAAAGTCCCCTTCTGGCTAGGACCAAAGGGGTGTAATACCAATGTGTGAGGAGCTTCAAATGTGTTTCGATTAGATTTGCGCCCTGCGATGATTGTCTAGCCCATTCAAAGGCTCTGAACCACTGGTCTAGGGGTATTTCCTTCCCGAAGTCCTTGCTCCAATTAATGAGATGACATTTGCCCGGTGGTCTCAGGTTTCCTGAGAAGATGTCGTAGAATATTCGGGTGCTCGTTTTGCTTTGTGGTTCGTCTAAGAATGCAGCAATTATTTTAGGGATTCTGATATTTTCTAGTTGGTGGTTGTGTAAGAAGGAGGATATTTGAATATATTTATAAATATCTGAGTTTGGGAGTTGGAAATTGTTGGTCAAGTCCCGAAAAGGGAGTAGTTTATTTGAGAGGAAAAGGTCAGATATGAATTCAAGGCCCTGTCTGGACCATGACCTAATATTTAGGTTAGGAATAAGAAGTTCTAAGGTTTCCAAAGGTATTTTCAGGGGGGTAGGAGGTGTAGAGTTATCGAGGTTGCGTATCAGATCTGTCCAGGCTTCTATTCAATTTATAATAGGAGATTTCCGAAATTTTTTTTAGTATTTTTTGCATTATTCTTAAAGATGAGATTGGGTTGGAGAGCGTTAGTAGGATATCATCGGCAAATAGGCTTATTTTGTGTTGTCTCGAGCCGGCTACTATTCCCTGGACGTCCGGGCAGGTTCTTATATATTCCGATAGGGGTTCCATAACCAGGTTAAATATTAAGGGGGAAAGCGGACAGCCCTGGCGTGTGCCATTGGTGACTGGAAAAGGGGATGATAGCATACCGTCAGCAAAGATTTTTGCCGATTGGGAAGTATACAGGGCTTGGATAGCTTTAAGTATATTACCAGAGAATCCGAATTTTTGTAGGGTGGCAAAGGCATATTTCCAATGGAGCCTATCAAAGGCTTTTTCAGCGTCGAGGGCAAGTAAGACTGAGGGAGTGTGTGTGGTTTCAAGTTTGTATAAGAGGTTGAGTATCCTTCTAGTTCCATCTGAGGCTTGTCTATCTTTTACGAATCCTACATCATCTGAATGGATTAAATTGGGTAATATGTTTAAAAGTCTTAGTGCTAATGTTTTGGCGTATATTTTTATATCACAGTTTAATAGGGATATTGGCCTAAAGTTGGAGGGAGAGGTGGGTTCTTTCCCTGGTTTGGGGATTGTTATTATTGTGGCTTCTAACATTTCAGTTGGGAAGGAAGCTTCATTAATTCCTTGATTGCATGCTTTTGATAGGTGTGGAGCCAAAAGTGTTGAAAAGAGTTTATAGTAATCGTTAGAAAACCCGTCGGGACCTGGGGCTTTATGGGGTTTTAAAGATTTGATATTATCTATGATTTCGTTGGGTGTTAAGGGGGCATTGAGGAAGTTGAGTTGTGTTTCTGAGTGTGAAGGAAGATTTATTCCTCTGAGAAATTGTTCAATGTTGGATGAATGGGGTTGAGGGGTGGAGGGGTCGTCTTTTAAGTTATAAAGTTCCTTGTAGTATTGGTGGAAGAGTTCTATTATATGGTTGGGGTGGTATACTTTGTTGTTGTGGTTATGGGGATCATATAGATATGGGATTTTGGTTCTGGAGATCTTTTTCTTGACTAAGTTTGCCATCATGCGTGTGGATCTGTTATTTGATGAATAGTAAGTTGCTTTTGAGGATTTCATTTCTTTTTCATAGTTGTCAATCAGTAGATTTCTAAGATTTTGTCTAAGTTTAAATAATTTGATGTGGAGGGTATCAGAGGGGGATCTGGACAATTGGCTTTCTATTTCAGTTATTTGTAATAGGAGTTCGTTTAGTTGGTGGGCTTTTTCTTTTTTATATCTTGCACTATTTTTAATTAAAGTTCCTCCAATGTAGGCTTTATGGGCGTTCCAGATGGTGGTGGGGGAGACATCCGGGGTTGTGTTAATTTTAAAGTATTCTTCTATAGCTGAGGAGATGTCTGCTTGTTTTTTTGGTAGTTTCATGAGGAACACATTGTTTCTCCATGATCTTGGGATTTTGTTTGTTTGTCCAAGGGAGATTGATATTGATATCATTGGTGCGTGGTCTGACCACATGGCCGTTCCTATTTGTGCTGATTTGATACAGGGTAAAGCAGATCTGTCTGTTAAGATTAGGTCGATCCTTGAAAATGATTTATGTCTTGAGGAGTAAAAAGTGAATTCTGTTGATGATGCATTGAGGCATCTGAAAGTGTCAAATAGAGCGTTGTTGTGAAGCCAGGGGAGTAGAGGGGGGCGGGGGGGTGGATCTCGTTAGTCCCTTTGTAGAATCGAGTAAGTTATAAGGAACAGTGTCACCGTAGCAGTTAATCCTTTAATTCAACTATTGAACCTATCACCGAAAGGACCACAAATTATAAAACTTAACTTTTAACTTAACATAAGGCATTCCATTCGATATCTAAGTGTGCAGGAATGTGATGCTTGAAAAATAGGGATACACTACATATATTCCATCCTCATAGTGACATGCATGATCTCATCATATATTATCAAATAGCCGAAGTATTATAGTTTGCCTGCACAGAATAGCGGAGGCAAACATTTGAACATCAGATTATTAGCATTTGACTCAAGATTTAAAGTCATTGATATAACCATTGTTCATCTTGGGGTTTAGCAAATTATCACTGATCGAAACTATCAGTGGTACCAGCAGTGGATACTGTCATATCAATTATTGCGATAGACCACTGTGGCCCACGTTTGCAATAGATGAACCCCTTTGTTTTTTAGTTTAGTGTGACCGCGGTCACAATAGAAATCTTTTGGTTCGCCTTTTAACACATTGAAATTTAATAAAAGTTAAGTTTTATAATTTGTGGTCCTTTCGGTGATAGTTATCAGGAACAGAGTTGAAATCCCCACATATTAGTGGGGTGCCTTTCTCACATTTTCTTATTTTTTTCATTATCTTATTTAGAAAACGCAGGTGGGCAAAGTTTGGGGTGTAGATGTTGGCGATTGTGAATGGCTTGCCGTTGATGTGACCTGTCAGGATCAGATATCTGCCTTTGGTGTCCACTTCTTGATGGGTTACATCTATTTGCAGTGAGTCTTTAAAGGCTATCAAGACTCCTGCTTGTTTTTTAGAGGAGCATGCTTTAAAGATTTTTGGGAATTTCTTATGTGATATAGTTGGGCATGGGTCAGAGGCAAAGTGTGTCTCTTGAGCGCATACTATTTCGGCTTTTGAATTAAGCGCCTCCTTCCAGAAGGATGACCTTTTAAATGGCGAGTTTAGCCCATTTACATTTAGGAATAATATTTTTGTAGACATTTTTGTTTATTTAGTATTGATTTGAGGGTCCGTGGAAGCCTTCTATAGATCGGTGAAGTGTGGAAAAGAGGAAGAACAGTAACATTAAAAGATGTAACATTTGTTTTGCAATTATAGAAAATTATGTTAGCATTTGCATAACTGTTTGGTTTCCATTGCATTGTAATGTAAAAGTAGAAAAATCTTGAGCAACAAACACTTTTAGAATTAGTAATCTTGGTTGGGGTTGGGGTGGTAGACATGAAACGTCGATTCAGCCAAGTGCGTGAGGACGCTGAATAAGTGGGGGGATGGAAGAATTCGCCTGTTGAGGAGCTTTCCAAAGGTGCAACCACCTTAATGGTTGTTATGGGTAAATGTCAGTTCCGCTTGAGATTTCAGGTCTGGATCCATTCTTGGGTTTACTTTCCTAGTTTCCTCGGAAGAGGTTGGGAGTGTTGTGGGGATGGTAACTTTACTCCCCAGGACTTTGGTAGTTGGTGGATGTCCTCTGGCTTTTGTAGGACATGTGTGTAGTTATCCTTACGTATTATTATTTTTGCTGGAAAGCCCCAGCGGTATAGAACGTTGGCTTGGCGTAGGGCTGCGGTGATTGGTAAGAATTTTTTTTCTCTCATTCATGGTGACTTGTGATAGGTCTGCAAAAAGTCGGATGTTGGAGAAAGGAGCTGGAAGCTGATTCTTTTTGCCGGCCGAGGCCATTAGGGCTTCCTTTATGTGATAAAAGTGGATTCTGGCTATAGTGTCTCTCGGGTTAGAATCAGGTACAAATTTTGGCCTGGGGAGCCTGTGGGCTCTGTCAATGGTTAAATCATATGGAGTGGCCTCCGGGAGAAGAGTTGACATGAACTTTTTTAAGTAGTTGGACAGTTCAGATGTTGCAATAGACTCAGGGATACCGCAAAATTTTATATTATTGCGTCTATTTCTGTCTTCTATATCGGCGAGCTTAGTTTTAAGCTGGGTTACTTCTTCTACCAATTCGTAGTGCGCGTCAATCAAGGCATTATGGGATTGTGTTATTTCTCCCATTTTGTTTTCGGTGTGCGACACTCTTACTCCAATAGAATCGATGGTGTTTTTTATGGATGAGTTGAGTGATTTGAAGCTGGCTTGGAAGGAATCGCTGAGAGCTACTACCATGTTTTTGATTAAAGCCTCTGAGGCAGGCTGGGATGACGATGGTAGGGAAGTTATAAAATTGCGTAAAGATTCTGGTTGGTTATCTGGGGTGTTCCCTTCATCTGTTCTGGGGCGCTGTTTCAGTGGGCTATCAGAGGGAGAGTTAGTTAGAGGACAGGGACCATGCTTTGTAGGTTCAGCTATGGCTGCAGCCATTTTGATGTGAGCCTGTGAGGGGGATTTCTGTCTTTTTCCTCCCGTCTGATTGTGAGGTGAGGTGTATGGACAATCACTCACCCGATCTCCGGATTCCCAGTCTATCAGGGAGGTCTTAGCACGTTCTGCCTTGGAACGCTGTTTGAGTGAGTCTGGAGGAATTTCAGTCGGAGAAGGGGGACCCTGTTTTGTGGAGGCTGAGATGGCCGCAGCCATTTTGATGTGTGGCTGTAATGAGGGGCTCTGTCTCTCCCTGCTTCTCTGGCTGCGTGGTGAGGATGATGTAGTTTCACTCACCAGGTCCCGCAATTCCCTGTCCGGGAGGTAGCCCTCTGCGTGGTCTGAGTCAGTCTCGGCATTCTCCTCCTCTCTGCCTGCTGTTTGTGAGGTAGGAGAAGCCGGGAGGCTGTCGGCTCTCAGGCGCGGGACCTCCGTCGGGAGGAAGAATTCATCCAGGCATCTCAGCTGAGACCTGGAAGGACGGCGTCGGGTCATCACTGTAGTAAGAAGAGCTGGGGGCTGCAGTGCGCTGTGACAGGTGAGCGGAGAGCTGCTTTTTTTAGTAGATTTCTGTGGTATCTGCACGGAGTGTACGGATTATGCTGCCATCTTCAAGCTTGGCTAGGCCACGCCCCCTTTGTCGCTGCTTCTTCACTCTTTTTTCAACTGGGTAAATAAGGAGTCATTGAGATGAAAGCTCCATTCCCGAGGTACTTCCTGCAAGGGGCGGATATAAATATGTAATGGGTCATGGTCCGAGACAGTCATAGTATCAATACTCACTTTCTCTAAGAAAGTCAAGAGGCCAGAGGAGACAAATAGTCCAACCTCTGAAAGGAGGAATGGACTTGGGAGAAAGAAGTAAAGTCCTTTGTCGAGGGATGTAAAGGACACTATGCCTCCACTACTCACAGTTTCTGGATACACCGACCTAGCTTCCTTAGTTTCACCTGCAAGGCTTGGGAGTGACCCACTAAAGAGTCAAGTAAAGAGTGTACTGTGACTTTAGATCCCCTCCCAGCAGAACATGACCCACAGCAAACTGTTTGAGAACATCAAACTATTTGACTTACCAAGTCACTTAGTCCGAGTTAGGCATATAAAGGTTCATGATGGTTATTTTGTTCTTATTGATCAAGCCCTTAAGTAAAAGGACCCTCCACTCCTAATCAATGTATTGTATGTCACAACTAAAGATAACAGATTTATGGAATAAAATGGAAGAAGTGTCCAACAGTATCCCAATAGATTCATTCAGTCCATATGAAAATGTGTCTTTATTGGTCTCAAGACATAAATGTACAAATAAAAGTACAGCAGCAGCATTTCAATCCCTGCTGGGATCTTTTTCTAGCTAACTGCACACTACAATCAGTATCATTAAATAATTAACACACTAAAACACACGTCCCTCGGCGGCCAATCGTGTGCGGACCCACAATAAGAATCACATGCAATGAAACTAGGGTGTTCAATCACTTACCTGGCACCCAACTAGAACACATCCGGCGTCATAATGGCGCAACACCCACAACTAAGTGCCATGTCAGAAGGTACATGGATCCCATGCGATATAAAACGTCATAATCATATGATCGACATGGTAATCACATGATCGGTGCTATGCGATCCAAATATACAGTATGTACCAAAGATCTATCGGGTCACATGGTGTAGCCCGTCATGCTACTCGTGTGACATCCAGCGTCATAGTCACATGATCAGAGTAGGGAACACATGATCAATACTCTGCAATCTGAATGTATATGAAACACGTATGTCTAGTCAAAAGGTCCTAAATGTGGAAATGCGTATCACTTCCCCCTCTAACCTGTACCAACCTCATATCTTCGATAATGGAAAAAACGGCTGCATCAGGAAAATAAAGTTATTTAACCTGGCGCAACATATACGTAAGTATCCAGCTTATGAAAAATATATGTATATGCAATGCGAATCGGCAATATCGGCTCTTAATGGTGGAATAGTGCATTACAAAAATATACATCATATGTGTCATAAAAATGGCTGCTTTCCTGTTATCCACAATATATATGTATATATAAGCATTTACAAAACCACCCAGAGGGTGGTATAAGATGAATATCCACAACTAATTGATCATAAAAACACAATGATCACAGGAAAGCACTAATACATAAAGTTTATTAATACATTCATTGACAATTGGGCAGCCAATCCATCTCATTACTTTAACAAAAAATTACCAACTCTCCGTATCTGTAAAGGAGGTATAGCCAGTTACACAACACCATGTCCATAGCATCAATATAGAAAGGTTTGCAACTAATGCATTCCTTAAACCATCATCTGCAGTCGTGTGTCAAAAGTAAAAAAAAATGGGGGGCGTGGCCTAGGAAGAGTGGAAGGATCTCCCACTGCTGATACCGAGAGCCGCTCAGACTGGAGGCACGGAGCTTCCCCTGCTGCACCAGACTCACCCGCGGGGTCTCCGGCTGCACTTCAGGAGGAGATAGAGAATGGAGGCTGGATCCATGCTCCTCGCGGCTTCGCTGCCCTCCTGGGATCCGCTGTGGAACCTCTGCCCACACCGCTCACTGTGAGTGCGACTGGCCGTCTGGACTGGGCATGGAATATGCAGGTGGGTGCAGTGCTCTTCCCCCAGATCACTCCAGATGAGAGCCTCCGTGCTGGAGCCACTGCTGCTGCAAGTCCCAGAGGACATCCCTGCACAGCCTCTCGGGCTCATGCTGACTGGGGGAGCCCCCCCTGTGAATTATTCCAGACCAGATTCCAAATCACAGGCTCTAACGCAACTGACAATAGCTAAAGCCTGGAGCTGGAGCCCCAACTAAAGCAGGGAGTACCCCCCAAGACAATCTAAATGCTGACGCCCTGACACCAGGCACTTCTATGAGACTTGAGACCAACTCAACCTTTGGGGAATGGTCTTGTATAAATGCACGTAACCCTCCTTGTACTTCGCCTACTAAAAAATCCCAGACTAAAGAGTATCCCTTAGCTGACAAAAAACACCTGGATGGGGCTCACAAAAACCCTGTTTATGCCTCCTCTGCCAAGTTAGTGGTGACAAGCAGCAAAAGAGGTATCCAACACCCCCACTCAGTTCATAAGTGACGAAGAACACTAACTCAAACTCTTCCAGCCCATTAAAACAGCGAGCTCGCTATTCCGCGAGCTCCGATCAACCAACTGAAATGTCGCTAGAAGATATGCCAGCCCATAACCATGCAGCCTCTGAAAGGTTCATGAAGGATGCAATTCTGGCACTACACACCTCAATACAAAAAGACATGGCCAGCAGCCTTGTGGGCTAAACGCGACGGACTCACATAATAATTTAGAAGAAGAAGTAAAAAATCTGCTAAACAAATTCGCAGATATCGAGGATAGAAACCGCCAGAACAACATTAACCCTTTCCAATCCAATTTGTACCCTGGTTTTCCCAGGGGGCTTACTTTTTTTCTGCTGCTATAATGGCGCTATCTGCTGGCTAAAGCCAATACTACATGAAGTGACACATTGGATAGGCTCCGGCAGCAGAGAGGCTGGCAATATACAGTAAGAGAATCCCGACGGACGCCTTCCAAAATCGGAGCTGTACAGCCTTAACCCCTTAGTGACGGAGCTTTTTTGCTTTTTTCCATTTTTGTTTTTTCCTACTCCCTTTTAAAAAATCGTAGCTCCTTAATTTATCCATCGACGTCGCTGTATGTGTGCTTGTTTTTTGTGGGATGAGTTGTATTTTTCAATGGCACTATTTATTTTACCATATAATTTACTGAAAAACTTTTTAAAAATTCTTAGCGGAGAGAAATGGGAAAAAAACAACATTCCACCATCTTTCGGTGCGCCCTGTTTCTACAGCACACAAACTGCAACAAAAACGACCTGATATTTTTATTCTATGGGTCAGTACGATTGCTACGATACCAAACTTGTATAGTATTTTTTTTGCTGCAGTACTTTTTTTTTTTTTTTTAAGATATTTAATTTTTTTCAATTATTTTCTGCCGTCAATTTGGGCGCGCAATACCTTTTTTATTTTTTCGTCGACGTAGTTGAGCAAGGGCACATTTTTTGCGGGATGTCCTGTAGTTTCCGATAATATCAATTTGGAATACATCCGACTTTTTGATCGCTTTTTATTGCGTTTTTTCTGGGAGACAGGGTAACTAAAAAAGTGTATTTCTGGCGTTCTTTATTTTTTTTTCAGACGACGTTCATCATGCGGGAAAAATAATGCACTACTTTGATAGATCGGACTTTTACGGACGCGGCGATATCAAATACATATTTTTATTTTATGATTTTGATTTTTTAATAATGGATATGGCAAAAGGGGGGTGATTTAAACTTTTATAACTTTTTTTTTTTTAACAATTAAAAAAAAATTATTGATTATTTTTTTTACAATACTTTAACATGCGATGCTTTGATCGCTCCTGCAGTATGACATAATGCTACAGCATTACGTCATACTGCTTTTTTACAGGCAGTCTTTCAAGCCACCCTGTGTGGATGGCTTGATAGGCAGTCTGCTAAGGCAGCCCTGGGGCCATTCATTAGGCCCCCAGCTGCCATGACACCTGCACGGCTCCCCCGATCTCACCGCGGGGGGGCCGTGCGGGACCCCCGAACAGCGTTCAGGGCATTTAAAGGGTTAATAGCCGCGATCGGCCGAACGGCCGAGCATAGCTATTTCCCGCGGGTGTCAGCTGTAATAAACAGCTGATGCCCACGCTGTATGGAGGGAGATAGCGCCGCTACCTCCCTCCATACACGTCCTACAGCAGGACGTAGTTTTACGATAGGGCTGTCACTAAGGGGTTAAATCATAATGTATTCAGACGTCAGACAGTGGATTGGAAAGGGTTAAATTCAGAGGTATTCCAGAATCCACACCTCCTACTGAGCTCACTGCATTTCAGCAAAGCCTAATTCGTGCTGTCATTCCACAATGTTCATCCTTGGACCTCACCATTGACCGGGCCCACAGATTACCAAGAGCTCAGTCTGTAACGACGTCTTATCCTCAAAACACAATTGCCCAGATACACTTTTTTCACATCAAAGACCAACTCATGCAAGCCTCGAGACAAATGCCCTCATTACCAGCTCCTTTCCAGAACATTACACTCTATGCTTACCTTTCCCAAGCTACGATAGCAGCAAGGAAGAAATTGATCCCTATTACCTTTGCTTTACATAACCATGATGTAAGATATAAATGGGACTTCCCAACTAAAGGTATCGTCACAAAGAATGGGAGAACCCACGTAATCTCTACCCTTGATAAAGGCTTGGAATCACTGGAGAAGTGGAACATTCCTTGCCAACGCGGTCGGACCAAAACCAGTCACAGAGGAACAACTCTTCCCCCAAGATCGCTCAGGAGTGGAAAGATGCAACTTAGAATGGCTGTGCCGCTGATCATTGATTCTACAAGTACAGGTCTTGCCACAATATTTCTGCAGACTTTCCCCAAGTTTGCGCAGTTTGAATCACTGTGCGATTATATTTATATTTACATTTCTCCAAATGTTTGTTGTCCCCCAAAAGCTGCCTAATTGTATGTTTTCTACAGACTGCATATTTTCACTGACATTCTACACAAATTGATGTCCCAGTTGTAGTTATCATCAGGATGTGGTTTCCGCAATACTACTTTAATTCATATGGCACTGAAAGTCTTGTCTCTTAATGTGAAAGGCTTGAGCAGCCCATTTAAAAGGTCCCTTCTGTGGAGAGAAATTAAAAGGTCCAAAGCGGAGGTGGTTTGCATTCAGGAAACTCATCTCCAAAAATCTGACACCACCACGGCTAAATGGCTCTTACCAATGGTGGCAAGTTGTAAAATAGGAGACATCACTTGGTCAGATCACGCCCCTATTACCCTGTCCCTCCACCTGTCCTAAACACCCACAAATACTTTTATCTGGAGAAACAACACTTACGTTATGTCTAAAGATGAGCGAACACCAAAATGTTCGGGTTCGCGTTATTCGAAACGAACTTCCCGTGATGTTCGGGTGTTCGTTTCGAATAACGAACCCCATTGAAGTCAATGGGCGACCGGAACATTTTTGTATTTCGCCGATGCTCGCTAAGGTTTTCATGTGTGAAAATCTTGGGAATTCAAGAAAATGATGGGAACGACACAGCAACGGATAGGGCAGGCGAGGGGCTACATGTTGGGCTGCATCTCAAGTTCACAGGTCCCACTATTAAGCCACAATAGCGGCAAGAGTGAGACCCCCCCCCCCCCCCCGCACTGTCAGCATAACGATCGTTCTCCTCTGCCACAGCTGTAACAGCTGTGGCAGAGAAGAACGATGTTAGCCCATTGAATTCAATGGAGCCGTCAATACAGCCGACTCCACTGAATGCAATGGGCTGCCGGCGATCACGGGATGAATTGTCGGAAAGGGGTTAAATATATAAGCCCTTCCCTGCAATTCATCCAGAAATGTGTAAAAATAAAAAATATATATATACTCACCTGGTGCCGGCAGACGGAGTTCAGCGCGGCAGGCTGCAGTTCTCCTGAACTGCTCTGAACAGCTGTGAGTAGTATTCAGCAGCCGGGGATTTAAAATCCCCGCCTGCTGAATAAGATGCCTCTGATTGGTCACAGCCTGACCAATCAGAGGCCAGCCCTCACTCACACCCATTCATGAATTCATGAATGGGTCAGTGAGGGCTGCCTCTGATTGGCTCAGGGGCAGCTCTCCTGCAGGCTGGCTTTTTTAATATATATATAATATATATTCAGCTGAGAGCTGCCCCTGATTGGTCCCTGCGCTGAGCCAATCGTTCTGTTACCGCTGTGGCAGAGGAGAACGATCGTTATGCTGACAGTGCGGGGGGGGGGGGGGGGTCTCACTCTTGCCGCTATTGTGGCTTAATAGTGGGACCTGTGAACTTGAGATGCAGCCCAACATGTAGCCCCTCGCCTGCCCTATCCGTTGCTGTGTCGTTCCCATCATTTTCTTGAATTGCCAAGATTTTCACACATGAAAACCTTAGCGAGCATCGGCGAAATACAAAAATTTTCCGGTCGCCCATTGACTTCAATGGGGTTCGTTATTCGAAACGAACATCCGAACATCACGGGAAGTTCGTTTCGAATAACGCGAACCCGAACATTTTGGTGTTCGCTCATCTTTAGACATAACGTAAGTGTTGTTTCTCCAGATAAAAGTATTTGTGGGTGTTTAGGACAGGTGGAGGGACAGGGTAATCGGGGCGTGATCTGACCAAGTGATGTCTCCTATTTTACAACTTGCCACCATTGGTAAGAGCCATTTAGCCGTGGTGGTGTCAGATTTTTGGAGATGAGTTTCCTGAATGCAAACCACCTCCGCTTTGGACCTTTTAATTTCTCTCCACAGAAGGGACCTTTTAAATGGGCTGCTCAAGCCTTTCACATTAAGAGACAAGACTTTCAGTGCCATATGAATTAAAGTAGTATTGCGGAAACCACATCCTGATGATAACTACAACTGGGACATCAATTTGTGTAGAATGTCAGTGAAAATATGCAGTCTGTAGAAAACATACAATTAGGCAGCTTTTGGGGGACAACAAACATTTGGAGAAATGTAAATATAAATATAAATATAATCGCACAGTGATTCAAACTGCGCAAACTTGGGGAAAGTCTGCAGAAATATTGTGGCAACAACCTCGCTACACAGAGTTCTTGCTGGAGATGTGGGAGGGACGTTGGTTCTTACCTACACCTCTGGTGGACGTGTCCATTAATGGACCCCTTCTGGAGAGAGGTAGAAAAGATTATTCAGATTTTATCCCCGAATTTATCCATCTCACCAGATATGGTCCTCCTGTGGAGACCGTCATCTCAATTCAACCCATTGAAGGACAGATTACTAGCCTTTTTATTTGATGCAGCGAAGTCCTTAATACCTTCTCTCTGGATGCAAAACATACCTCCATCGACCAGACAATGGAAAGAGAGAGTCGATAACCTTTTCAATCTAGAAGAGTTACACAGTTGGTCTACAAACTCTCATGACAAATTCCTTCTAATTTGGGAGCCATGGGTGAGACTCAGGCAACTGGTGTGCCCGGACTCTTGAGACGATGTCCATCTACTCTTGGAAGAATCTCTAACACTCACGCCCAATACCAACAGCACCCCTTCCTTCTGACTCCCCTCCCCCCCCCCCCTCCTCCCCTCAGTCGGTTTCCCCTAATGTTTCCTTGTCTTTGTACCCCCCCCTGTTTGTCTTGATCGAGGCCTCCAAGCTAAGCTTAGACACATTAAGGATATTTAGTCCTGTTTCATTCCTTCAGTTATGGTCATTTATGCAGCTCGCTAATTGATCCCATCATCAGTCATGGCGAGATGACAGTGAGACTGTATCACTTCCCTTCCTATTTGTGACCATCAGTTTTTGTCAGTTGTAATGGGCCTAAGATCAACCTATGTCTTGTAACCTTTGTATGTATCAAAATCCTTTAATAAAAATTGATTTGGAAAAAAAAAAAAAAAAAAAGAAATATTGTGGCAAGACCTATACTTGTAGAATCAATGATCAGCGGCACAGCCATTCTAAGTTGCATCTTTCCACTCCTGAGCGATCTTGGGGGAAGAGTTGTTCCTCTGTGACTGGTTTTGGTCCGACCGCGTTGGCAAGGAATGTTCCACTTCTCCAGTGATTCCAAGCCTTTATCAAGGGTAGAGATTACGTGGGTTCTCCCATTCTTTGTGATGATACCTTTAGTTGGGAAGCCCCATTTATATCTTACATCATGGTTATGTAAAGCAAAGGTAATAGGGATCAATTTCTTCCTTGCTGCTATCGTAGCTTGGGAAAGGTCAGCATAGAGTGTAATGTTCTGGAAAGGAGCTGGTAATGAGGGCATTTGTCTCGAGGCTTGCATGAGTTGGTCTTTGATGTGAAAAAAGTGTATCTGGGCAATTGTGTTTTGAGGATAAGACGTCGTTACAGACTGAGCTCTTGGTAATCTGTGGGCCCGGTCAATGGTGAGGTCCAAGGATGAACATTGTGGAATGACAGCACGAATTAGGCTTTGCTGAAATGCAGTGAGCTCAGTAGGAGGTGTGGATTTTGGAATACCTCTGAATTTAACCCTTTCCAATCCACTGTCTGACGTCTGACTACATTATGATTTAACCCCTTAGTGACAGCCCTATCGTAAAACTACGTCCTGCTGTAGGACGTGTATGGAGGGAGGTAGCGGCGCTATCTCCCTCCATACAGCGTGGGCATCAGCTGTTTATTACAGCTGACACCCGCGGGAAATAGCTGCGCTCGGCCGTTCGGCCGATCGCGGCTATTAACCCTTTAAATGCCCCGAACGCTGTTCGGGGGTCCCGCACGGCCCCCCCGCGGTGAGATCGGGGGAGCCGTGCAGGTGTCATGGCAGCTGGGGGCCTAATGAATGGCCCCAGGGCTGCCTTAGCAGACTGCCTATCAAGCCATCCACACAGGGTGCCTTGAAAGACTGCCTGTAAAAAAGCAGTATGACGTAATGCTGTAGCATTATGTCATACTGAAGGAGCGATCAAAGCATCGCATGTTAAAGTATTGTAAAAAAAATAATCAATAACTTTTTTTTAATTGTTAAAAAAAAAAAAGTTATAAAAGTTTAAATCACCCCCCTTTTGCCATATCCATTATTAAAAAAACAAAATCATAAAATAAAAATATGTATTTGATATCGCCGCGTCCGTAAAAGTCCGATCTATCAAAGTAGTGCATTATTTTTCCCGCATGATGAACGTCGTCTGAAAAAAAAATAAAGAACGCCAGAAATACACTTTTTTAGTTACCCTGTCTCCCAGAAAAAACGCAATAAAAAGCGATCAAAAAGTCGGATGTATTCCAAATTGATATTATCGGAAACTACAGGACATCCCGCAAAAAATGTGCCCTTGCTCAACTACGTCGACGAAAAAATAAAAAAGGTATTGCGCGCCCAAAATGACGGCAGAAAATAATTGAAAAAAATTAAATATCTTTAAAAAAAAAAAAAGTACTGCAGCAAAAAAAATACTATACAAGTTTGGTATCGTAGCAATCGTACTGACCCATAGAATAAAAATATCAGGTCGTTTTTGTTGCAGTTTGTGTGCTGTAGAAACAGGGCGCACCGAAAGATGGTGGAATGTTGTTTTTTTCCCATTTCTCTCCGCTAAGAATTTTTAAAAAGTTTTTCAGTAAATTATATGGTAAAATAAATAGTGCCATTGAAAAATACAACTCATCCCACAAAAAACAAGCACACATACAGCGACGTTGATGGATAAATTAAGGAGCTACGATTTTTTAAAAGGGAGTAGGAAAAAACAAAAATGGAAAAAAGCAAAAAAGCTCCGTCACTAAGGGGTTAAGGCTGTACAGCTCCGATTTTGGAAGGCGTCCGTCGGGATTCTCTTACTGTATATTGCCAGCCTCTCTGCTGCCGGAGCCTATCCAATGTGTCACTTCATGTAGTATTGGCTTTAGCCAGCAGATAGCGCCATTATAGCAGCAGAAAAAAAGTAAGCCCCCTGGGAAAACCAGGGTACAAATTGGATTGGAAAGGGTTAATGTTGTTCTGGCGGTTTCTATCCTCGATATCTGCAAATTTGTTTAGCAGATTTTTTACTTCTTCTTCTAAATTAATATGTGAGTCCGTCGCGTTTAGCCCACAAGGCTGCTGGCCATGTCTTTTTGTATTGAGGTGTGTAGTGCCAGAATTGCATCCTTCATGAACCTTTCAGAGGCTGCATGGTTATGGGCTGGCATATCTTCTAGCGACATTTCAGTTGGTTGATCGGAGCTCGCGGAATAGCGAGCTCGCTGTTTTAATGGGCTGGAAGAGTTTGAGTTAGTGTTCTTCGTCACTTATGAACTGAGTGGGGGTGTTGGATACCTCTTTTGCTGCTTGTCACCACTAACTTGGCAGAGGAGGCATAAACAGGGTTTTTGTGAGCCCCATCCAGGTGTTTTTTGTCAGCTAAGGGATACTCTTTAGTCTGGGATTTTTTAGTAGGCGAAGTACAAGGAAGGTTAAGTGCATTTATACAAGACCATTCCCCAAAGGTTGAGTTGGTCTCAAGTCTCATAGAAGTGCCTGGTGTCAGGGCGTCAGCATTTAGATTGTCTTGGGGGGTACTCCCTGCTTTAGTTGGGGCTCCAGCTCCAGGTTTTAGCTATTGTCAGTTGCGTTAGAGCCTGTGATTTGGAATCTGGTCTGGAATAATTCACAGGGGGGCTCCCCCAGTCAGCATGAGCCCGAGAGGCTGTGCAGGGATGTCCTCTGGGACTTGCAGCAGCAGTGGCTCCAGCACGGAGGCTCTCATCTGGAGTGATCTGGGGGAAGAGCACTGCACCCACCTGCATATTCCATGCCCAGTCCAGACGGCCAGTCGCACTCACAGTGAGCGGTGTGGGCAGAGGTTCCACAGCGGATCCCAGGAGGGCAGCGAAGCCGCGAGGAGCATGGATCCAGCCTCCATTCTCTATCTCCTCCTGAAGTGCAGCCGGAGACCCCGCGGGTGAGTCTGGTGCAGCAGGGGAAGCTCCGTGCCTCCAGTCTGAGCGGCTCTCGGTATCAGCAGTGGGAGATCCTTCCACTCTTCCTAGGCCACGCCCCCATTTTTTTTTACTTTTGACACACGACTGCAGATGATGGTTTAAGGAATGCATTAGTTGCAAACCTTTCTATATTGATGCTATGGACATGGCGTTGTGTAACTGGCTATACCTCCTTTACAGATACGGAGAGTTGGTAATTTTTTGTTAAAGTAATGAGATGGATTGGCTGCCCAATTGTCAATGAATGTATTAATAAACTTCATGTATCAGTGCATTCCTGTGATCATTGTGTTTTTATGATCAATTAGTTGTGGGTATTCATCTTATACCACCCTCTGGGTGGTTTTGTAAATGCTTATATATACATATATATTGTGGATAACAGGAAAGCAGCCATTTTTATGACACATATGATGTATATTTTTGTAATGCACTATTCCACCATTAAGAGCCGATATTGCCGATTTGCATTGCATATACATATATTTTTCATAAGCTGGATACTTACGTATATGTTGCGCCAGGTTAAATAACTTTATTTTCCTGATGCAGCCGTTTTTTCCATTATCGAAGATATGAGGTCGGTACAGCTTAGAGGGGGAAGTGATACGCATTTCCACATTTAGGACCTTTTGACTAGACATACGTGTTTCATATACATTCAGATTGCAGAGTATTGATCATGTGTTCCCTACTCTGATCATGTGACTATGACGCTGGATGTCACACGAGTAGCATGACGGGCTACACCATGTGACCCGATAGATCTTTGGTACATACTGTATATTTGGATCGCATAGCACCGATCATGTGATTACCATGTCGATCATATGATTATGACGTTTTATATCGCATGGGATCCATGTACCTTCTGACATGGCACTTAGTTGTGGGTGTTGCGCCATTATGACGCCGGATGTGTTCTAGTTGGGTGCCAGGTAAGTGATTGAACACCCTAGGGTCCACACACGATTGGCCGCCGAGGGAGGTGTGTTTTAGTGTGTTAATTATTTAATGATACTGATTGTAGTGTGCAGTTAGCTAGAAAAAGATCCCAGCAGGGATTGAAATGCTGCTGCTGTACTTTTATTTGTACATTTATGTCTTGAGACCAATAAAGACACATTTTCATATGGACTGAATGAATCTATTGGGATACTGTTGGACACTTCTTCCATTTTATTCCATAAATCTGTTATCTTTAGTTGTGACATACAATACATTGATTAGGAGTGGAGGGTCCTTTTACTTAAGGGCTTGATCAATAAGAACAAAATAACCATCATGAACCTTTATATGCCTAACTCGGACTAAGTGACTTGGTAAGTCAAACAGTTAGATGTTCTCAAACAGTTTGCCGTGGGTCATGTTCTGCTGGGAGGGGATCTAAAGTCACAGTACACTCTTTACTTGACTCTTTAGTGGGTCACTCCCAAGCCTTGCAGGTGAAACTAAGGAAGCTAGGTCGGTGTATCCAGAAACTGTGAGTAGTGGAGGCATAGTGTCCTTTACATCCCTCGACAAAGGACTTTACTTCTTTCTCCCAAGTCCATTCCTCCTTTCAGAGGTTGGACTATTTGTCTCCTCTGGCCTCTTGACTTTCTTAGAGAAAGTGAGTATTGATACTATGACTGTCTCGGACCATGACCCATTACATATTTATATCCGCCCCTTGCAGGAAGTACCTCGGGAATGGAGCTTTCATCTCAATGACTCCTTATTTACCCAGTTGAAAAAAGAGTGAAGAAGCAGCGACAAAGGGGGCGTGGCCTAGCCGAGCTTGAAGATGGCAGCACAATCCGTACGCTCCGTGCAGATACCACAGAAATCTACTAAAAAAAGCAGCTCTCCGCTCACCTGTCACAGCGCACTGCAGCCCCCAGCTCTTCTTACTACAGTGATGACCCGACGCCGTCCTTCCAGGTCTCAGCTGAGATGCCTGGATGAATTCTTCCTCCCAACGGAGGTCCCGCGCCTGAGAGCCGACAGCCTCCCGGCTTCTCCCACCTCACAAACAGCAGGCAGAGAGGAGGAGAATGCCGAGACTGACTCAGACCACGCAGAGGGCTACCTCCCGGACAGGGAATTGCGGGACCTGGTGAGTGAAACTACATCATCCTCACCACGCAGCCAGAGAAGCAGGGAGAGACAGAGCCCCTCATTACAGCCACACATCAAAATGGCTGCGGCCATCTCAGCCTCCACAAAACAGGGTCCCCCTTCTCCGACTGAAATCCCTCCAGACTCACTCAAACAGCGTTCCAAGGCAGAACGTGCTAAGACCTCCCTGATAGACTGGGAATCCGGAGATCAGGTGAGTGATTGTCCATACACCTCACCTCACAATCAGACGGGAGGAAAAAGACAGAAATCCCCCTCACAGGCTCACATCAAAATGGCTGCAGCCATAGCTGAACCTACAAAGCATGGTCCCTGTCCTCTAGCTAACTCTCCCTCGGATAGCCCACTGAAACAGCGCCCCAGAACAGATGAAGGGAACACCCCAGATAACCAACCAGAATCTTAACGCAATTTTATAACTTCCCTACCATCGTCATCCCAGCCTGCCTCAGAGGCTTTAATCAAAAACATGGTAGTAGCTCTCAGCGATTCCTTCCAAGCCAGCTTCAAATCACTCAACTCATCCATAAAAAACACCATCGATTCTATTGGAGTAAGAGTGTCGCACACCGAAAACAAAATGGGAGAAATAACACAATCCCATAATGCCTTGATTGACGCGCACTACGAATTGGTAGAAGAAGTAACCCAGCTTAAAACTAAGCTCGCCGATATAGAAGACAGAAATAGACGCAATAATATAAAATTTTGCGGTATCCCTGAGTCTATTGCAACATCTGAACTGTCCAACTACTTAAAAAAATTCATGTCAACTCTTCTCCCGGAGGCCACTCCATATGATTTAACCATTGACAGAGCCCACAGGCTCCCCAGGCCAAAATTCGTACCTGATTCTAACCCGAGAGACACTATAGCCAGAATCCACTTTTATCACATAAAGGAAGCCCTAATGGCCTCGGCCGGCAAAAAGAATCAGCTTCCAGCTCCTTTCTCCAACATCCGACTTTTTGCAGACCTATCACAAGTCACCATGAATGAGAGAAAAAAAATTCTTACCAATCACCGCAGCCCTACGCCAAGCCAACGTTCTATACCGCTGGGGCTTTCCAGCAAAAATAATAATACGTAAGGATAACTACACACATGTCCTACAAAAGCCAGAGGACATCCACCAACTACCAAAGTCCTGGGGAGTAAAGTTACCATCCCCACAACACTCCCAACCTCTTCCGAGGAAACCAGGAAAGCAAACCCAAGAATGGATCTAGACCTGAAATCTCAAGCGGAACTGACATTTACCCATAACAACCATTAAGGTGGTTGCACCTTTGGAAAGCTCCTCAACAGGCGAATTCTTCCATCCCCCCACTTATTCAGCGTCCTCACGTACTTGGCTGTATCGACGTTTCATGTCTACCACCCCAACCCCAACCAAGATTACTAATTCTAAAAGTGTTTGTTGCTCAAGATTTTTCTACTTTTACATTACAATGCAATGGAAACCAAACAGTTATGCAAATGCTAACATAATTTTCTATAATTGCAAAACAAATGTTACATCTTTTAATGTTACTGTTCTTCCTCTTTTCCACACTTCACCGATCTATAGAAGGCTTCCACGGACCCTCAAATCAATACTAAATAAACAAAAATGTCTACAAAAATATTATCCCTAAATGTAAATGGGCTAAACTCGCCATTTAAAAGGTCATCCTTCTGGAAGGAGGCGCTTAATTCAAAAGCCGAAATAGTATGCGCTCAAGAGACACACTTTTCCTCTGACCCATGCCCAACTATATCACATAAGAAATTCCCAAAAATCTTTAAAGCATGCTCCTCTAAAAAACAAGCAGGAGTCTTGATAGCCTTTAAAGACTCACTGCAAATAGATGTAACCCATCAAGAAGTGGACACCAAAGGCAGATATCTGATCCTGACAGGTCACATCAACGGCAAGCCATTCACAATCGCCAACATCTACACCCCAAACTTTGCCCACCTGCGTTTTCTAAATAAGATAATGAAAAAAATAAGAAAATGTGAGAAAGGCACCCTACTAATATGTGGGGATTTCAACTCTGTTCCTGATAACTATCACCGAAAGGACCACAAATTATAAAACTTAACTTTTATTAAATTTCAATGTGTTAAAAGGCGAACCAAAAGATTTCTATTGTGACCGCGGTCACACTAAACTAAAAAACAAAGGGGTTCATCTATTGCAAACGTGGTCCACAGTGGTCTATCGCAATAATTGATATGACAGTATCCACTGCTGGTACCACTGATAGTTTCGATCAGTGATAATTTGCTAAACCCCAAGATGAACAATGGTTATATCAATGACTTTAAATCTTGAGTCAAATGCTAATAATCTGATGTTCAAATGTTTGCCTCCGCTATTCTGTGCAGGCAAACTTTAATACTTCGGCTATTTGATAATATATGATGAGATCATGCATGTCACTATGAGGATGGAATATATGTAGTGTATCCCTATTTTTCAAGCGTCACATTCCTGCACACTTAGATATCGAATGTAATGCCTTATGTTAAGTTAAAAGTTAAGTTTTATAATTTGTGGTCCTTTCGGTGATAGGTTCAATAGTTGAATTAAAGGATTAACTGCTACGGTGACACTGTTCCTTATAACTTACTCGATTCTACAAAGGGACTAACGAGATCACCCCCCCCCCCCCCCCTCTACTCCCCTGGCTTCACAACAACGCTCTATTTGACACTTTCAGATGCCTCAATGCATCATCAAAAGAATTCACTTTTTACTCCTCAAGACATAAATCATTTTCAAGGATCGACCTAATCTTAACAGACAGATCTGCTTTACCCTATATCAAATCAGCACAAATAGGAACGGCCATGTGGTCAGACCACGCACCCGTATCAATATCAATCTCCCTTGGACAAACAAACAAAATCCCAAGATCATGGAGAAACAATGTGTTCCTCATGAAACTACCAAAAAAACAAGCAGACATCTCCTCAGCTATAGAAGAATACTTTAAAATTAACACAACCCCGGATGTCTCCCCTACCACCATCTGGAACGCCCATAAAGCCTACATTGGAGGAACTTTAATTAAAAATAGTGCAAGATATAAAAAAGAAAAAGCCCACCAACTAAACGAACTCCTATTACAAATAACTGAAATAGAAAGCCAACTGTCCAGATCCCCCTCTGATACCCTCCACATCAAATTATTTAAACTTAGACAAAATCTTAGAAATATACTGATTGACAACTATGAAAAAGAAATGAAATCCTCAAAAGCAACTTACTATTCATCAAATAACAGATCCACACGCATGATGGCAAACTTAGTCAAGAAAAAGATCTCCAGAACCAAAATCCCATATCTATATGATCCCCATAACCACAACAACAAAGTATACCACCCCAACCATATAATAGAACTCTTCCACCAATACTACAAGGAACTTTATAACTTAAAAGACGACCCCTCCACCCCTCAACCCCATTCATCCAACATTGAACAATTTCTCAGAGGAATAAATCTTCCTTCACTCTCAGAAACACAACTCAACTTCCTCAATGCCCCCTTAACACCCAACGAAATCATAGATAATATCAAATCTTTAAAACCCCATAAAGCCCCAGGCCCCGACGGGTTTTCTAACGATTACTATAAACTCTTTTCAACACTTTTGGCTCCACACCTATCTAAAGCATGCAATCAAGGAATTAATGAAGCTTCCTTCCCAACTGAAATGTTAGAAGCCACAATAATAACAATCCCCAAACCAGGGAAAGAACCCACCTCTCCCTCCAACTTTAGGCCAATATCCCTATTAAACTGTGATATAAAAATATACGCCAAAACATTAGCACTAAGACTTTTAAACATATTACCCAATTTAATCCATTCAGATGATGTAGGATTCGTAAAAGATAGACAAGCCTCAGATGGAACTAGAAGGATACTCAACCTCTTATACAAACTTGAAACCACACACACTCCCTCAGTCTTACTTGCCCTCGACGCTGAAAAAGCCTTTGATAGGCTCCATTGGAAATATGCCTTTGCCACCCTACAAAAATTCGGATTCTCTGGTAATATACTTAAAGCTATCCAAGCCCTGTATACTTCCCAATCGGCAAAAATCTTTGCTGACGGTATGCTATCATCCCCTTTTCCAGTCACCAATGGCACACGCCAGGGCTGTCCGCTTTCCCCCTTAATATTTAACCTGGTTATGGAACCCCTATCGGAATATATAAGAACCTGCCCGGACGTCCAGGGAATAGTAGCCGGCTCGAGACAACACAAAATAAGCCTATTTGCCGATGATATCCTACTAACGCTCTCCAACCCAATCTCATCTTTAAGAATAATGCAAAAAATACAAAAAAAAATTTCGGAAATCTCCTATTATAAATTGAATATTACCAAATCACAAATTTTAGGCATAAATATACAGGGAAGTCTAAAAAAGGATATACAAAAAGAATTCCCCTTCCAATGGCAACTAAAGTCCATCCCATATCTAGGTATAAACTTAAGCTTTCCCACATTGCACTTAATAGCGGCAAATTTCCCCTCACTCCTAGAAGACCTTCAAAAAGAACTAGACACATATCACGCCTACCCTCTCTCATGGCTAGGCGCATCACCATATATAAAATGATGACTTTACTTAAGATCCTACACTACTTTCACACCCTACCAATACCTATACCTAAAACCCTTCTCAATAGATTTCAAAGACAGCTATCAAACTTTGTGTGGCAAAATAAAAACCAAGAATCGCACTCTCTATCTTAACCTTAAACAGGCGCCAAGGAGGTTTGGGTCTTCCCAACCTAGACTCATTCCGCAAATCTACTATTCTTAACAACTTAAGAGCCTGGACAAGACAGAACTCAAAAATAAGCTGGCCCTCCTTGGAAAAGGACTTTAATGACCAAAAACCCTTAAAACATCTTCTAATTATATCTATCAAAGGTATTATACACCCCGCAATATCGAAAC
This sequence comes from Eleutherodactylus coqui, assembly GCF_035609145.1. Classification (NCBI taxonomy): domain Eukaryota; kingdom Metazoa; phylum Chordata; class Amphibia; order Anura; family Eleutherodactylidae; genus Eleutherodactylus; species Eleutherodactylus coqui. Next base: position 21,863,313 of record NC_089837.1, on the reverse strand, counting down.
ATCCTAAAAACTCACACCTCTCTCCACCAATGAGAGCATCGATAGAAGCCTGGACAGATCTGATACGCAACCTCGATAACTCTACACCTCCTACCCCCCTGAAAATACCTTTGGAAACCTTAGAACTTCTTATTCCTAACCTAAATATTAGGTCATGGTCCAGACAGGGCCTTGAATTCATATCTGACCTTTTCCTCTCAAATAAACTACTCCCTTTTCGGGACTTGACCAACAATTTCCAACTCCCAAACTCAGATATTTATAAATATATTCAAATATCCTCCTTCTTACACAACCACCAACTAGAAAATATCAGAATCCCTAAAATAATTGCTGCATTCTTAGACGAACCACAAAGCAAAACGAGCACCCGAATATTCTACGACATCTTCTCAGGAAACCTGAGACCACCGGGCAAATGTCATCTCATTAATTGGAGCAAGGACTTCGGGAAGGAAATACCCCTCGACCAGTGGCTCAGAGCCTTTGAATGGGCTAGACAATCATCGCAGGGCGCAAATCTAATCGAAACACATTTGAAGCTCCTCACACATTGGTATTACACCCCTCTGGTCCTAGCCAGAAGGGGACTTTCTGATAGCAACAGATGCTGGAGAAACTGCAAAAATAAAGGCTCCCTCATCCATATTTTTTGGTCATGCCCTCTCCTAACCCCATTATGGAAAGAAGTATATAATCTCATATATAGACTTACAGCTTTCAAACTCCCCTTCTCTCCAGAACTTGCCTTGCTGCTCCTAAACCCAGCCAAAATGCCCTCATATCATAAAAAACTGGTAGGCCATGTATTCTTGGCAACAAAATCCCTTATAGCCAGACGTTGGAAATCTGAGACAGTCCCAACGCTGACAGACCTCATCAACCTAGTGTCGGAACATAGCCTTTACGAAAAGATTTTAGCCCTCAGAAACAATGACATCAATAGATTTGAATTGATGTGGAAGCCTTGGATCAACACATTCCATCCCTAACAACAAAAATTTTGGTGAATCTATGCTTTTCATTCTATCACTATGAAACATCCCCTGCTTTCTACCTTCCTTAAATCACCTCCACATCCCAACCCTCCCTTCCCCCTCACCCCTCCCCCCATTCACAAACATGCTTACACTATGTTTCAAACCAGTTTCAAACTGTTTAGTTTTTACCAACTAATATCGAGCGGTTACTCGATAGCTATGAATACCATTTTATTTCTGTTATGCATAAATGAGTACCACTTATAAAAGACTTATGTATACTGCTTATACTCAGAGCGTGAATTTCTAGTTCTGTAACCTTCCCTATAAAACAATAAAAAAACTATTGAAAGAAAAGAAGCAGCAACAAAGATCGATATTGTTTATTCCAAATAGCAAAACTTGAACAGGTATTGAAACGCTGCTAGACGAGGGACAACTTAGCAGAAATTACATTCCTGAGACGGGACCTTCGCTGCTGCCTCAAGTTTAAATTTAATAAGAAACGCTTATTCCTTAAGCATGCAGTGCATGCCCATGGTAATCAAGGGAGCAAATTTATGTCTGCCTTACGCAAAAAAAGCACATACTAAAATCTTTATTAAATCGATTAAAACACAATCAGGAAAATCCATTTCCTCGACTTCGGAGATAGCTAGGGAATTCCAACAATTCTATTCACAACTATATAAACTCAGGGATCAAGGTGCACCTTTAGACTTAAAGAAAACAAAGGAGAAAGTAGACAACTTTTTAAGCTCTTTACAACTTGCCAAACTGGTAGATGAAGATGTTTCCACCTTATTAAGACCAACTTCGACTCTAGAGGTAGAAGGTATTCTAAAATCGTGCCCTTTGGGTAAAAGTCCTTGACTTGATAATCTCTCCAAAGCATTTTTAAAAAAAAGTCTTTAAAACATTATTGGTCCATCTGTTGCTAGATCTTTTTAATGCATTGCTTCAGGGAGGGGCACTACTGAAACAATTTTTAGGAAGCTCACAGCACACTTTTACACAAAGACCCAGAATTATGTGGCAGCTATAGGCTGATCTCTTTGATAAACCTGGATGTCAAATTATGGGCTAAAGTCTTGTCAAAAAGATTAGAAGATCACATCCCTGCCCTGATAAATAGTAAAAAGTCAGGTTTCGTTAAAGGGAGAGAAGGTAGAGATAACTGCCTTAGGCTGCTACACACTGCTAGATATGCCCAAATTCACAATTTCTGCACCCAGATATTAAAGGTTTAAGTCTCGGACCTCTGCTGCTGCATTTGCGGATGATATCGTGTTTGTGGTATCTGAACCAGAGAGAGGTATTACTAGACTTGCCTCACTTCTGGAGGAATTTGGGGTAATCTCAAACTTTAAAGTGAATTTGCATGGTCGGACACATCATTAGATTATTTGTGTATTAAGTTTACCAAACTGTTTAGTCCGAGTGTCTTAGTGGATTGGAGTGTGTGGGCTGGGTGGTGTACGGAGAAGAGGGAGGCAATCTATCGTGGCGTGGCACCATAGAGAGCTTTGTGAGTGAGGTTGAGAAGTTTAAATTTAATTCTGCAGTGGATGGGCAGCTAGTGCAGTGACGGGCATAGTGCAGAGGCATCTAAGTAATGGCTGGATAGAAAAATGAGCCTAGTTGCCGCATTTAGTATGGATTCGAGTGGAGCGAGTCTGGTGTGGGGAAGGCCGATGAATAGCAAGTTGCAGTAGACAAGTCGGCAGTGGATGAGGGTGACCATGAGTGTCTTTAGCGTGTCCGTGGTGAGGAACGGCCGTATTTTAGCAATATTTCTGAGGTGCATATGGCATGTTTGGGTCAGAGATTGGATGTAGGGGGTAAAAGAGAGGTTAGAGTCCAGTGTGACCCCAAGGCAGTGGACATGCTGTCTGGAGGTTATGTTGGTGCCAGACACTGGAATGAAGATGTTGAGGGGAGGTCAGTTGGAAGGTGGAAAGATGAGAAGGTCCGTTTTAGAGAGGTTTAGTTTGAGAAAAAGGGAGGACATAGTATTAGAGAAGAGCTAGCTGACAGTTGGTGATATTTAGGAGGAATAGTTCAGAGATCTCATGGAAAGAGGTGTATAGTTGGGTGTCATCAGCGTAGAGATGGTATTGGAGGATGTTTTGTCTAATTGGGGCTGTGTAGATAGAGAAGAGAAGGGGATCAAGGACCAAGCTCTGGGGTACCCAAACAGCGAGAGGAAGTAGAAAGAGATAGAGTCAATGAAGGAGACACTGAAAGAGCGGTCAGAGAGGTAGGAGGAAAGCCAGGAGAGCAGTGTCCTTTAGGCCAACAGAGCAGAGCATACTAAGGAGGAGATCATGGTTGACAGTGTCAAATGCAGCAGACAGGTCATGGAGGATTAGTAAGGAGTAGTAACCTCTCGACTTAGCCGTCATGAGGTCATTTGATACTTTTATGAGAGCAGTTTCGGTCGAGTGTAGAGAGCAGAAACCAGACTGGAGGGGGTCGAGGAGTGAGTTGTCAGACAGAAAGCATGTGAGGTAGGAGTAGACAATGCGTTCTAGTAATTTGGAGATGAAGGGGAGGTTTGAGGTGGGCTGGTAGTTGACATTGGTCGGGTCAAGGGTTGTTTTTTTAAGCAGAGAGGATATGATGTTTAAATGAGGTGGGGAAGGTATAGTTAGGCGAGGGGATGATGCCAACTCTGCCATATCTGTCGTCCGATCTGGAGGTGTGGGAGAACTGCAGGCCGTCATGGGTCAATGCAGCGGGGAAGGTAGAATTGGACTGCTGTATCCAGGTTTTGGTGAAGACGAACAGGTTGAAGTGTTTGGTGGTAAAGAGGTTGTGGATATTTGGGAGTTTGTTGCATACAAATTGGGAGTTCCATAGGGTGCATTTAAAAGGGGCAGTTGGGGCATTTTGGTAGAGAGCAGCACGAGGTGGGCCTGGGTTGGGGATATGTCCCCTGCGGCTAGAAGTAGCAAAGTAGTGAGGGTGAGCACATGGTTAGGGAATTTTTGTGGGTGGATGAGGTGTTTCTTGGTGGTATGGGGGGGTTGAAGGGGTCTGAGGATGGTAAAAAGTGCATGGTAGCCGTGCCATAGATGAGTCTTCCATAGTATTTCCCATTATTTGGATGTATTTAACTGTTAGTGTAATTGTTGCATGTCCTATGACCGTCCCAGATTGGGACTCTTGCTAATTTTGTTTCTTTTTATTGTATTGTGCAATAATAAATTTGGAAAATACCAATGAAACCATATTTACAAAAAAATGCAGCAGAGAGGTCAAAAAGGATTAGTAGGGAGTAGTCACACCTCATTTTGGCCGTTCTCAGGGCATTTGATACTTTTGTGAGGGCAGTTTTGGTCGAATGTAGGGGACAGAAGCCAGACTGGGAGGCATCGAAGAGAGAATTATCAGAGAGAAAGCATGAGAGGTGGAAAAATACCAGGCGTTCAAGTAGTTTGGAGATGAAGGGAGCGATCGAGATGGGTCATTGGTTGGCAGCATCAGTCGGGTCAAGAGTAGATTTCTTTAGCAGAGGGGATATGATGGATTATTGAATGAGTAGAGGTTGAAGATGGTGGTGAATTGAGTAATGACTGCAAGGGAAACAAGCCGGAAGAGGTGTGAGGGACCTGGGTCGCTAGTGCAGGTGGTGGGGCGGGCAGAGGAAAGTAATCTGCAGACTTCTTCCTCTATCATCGGTTCTAGTGTAGATAATGAGTGAAGCATGCAGTGCTGAAGAGACTTTGGGGTTGCCATCTAATGTTCAGAGATTTCTTTGTGGATTTGTTCGATTTTCTCCTTGAAGTGGGCAGCTAGCTCTCCAGCACTGAAATCCATCATGGAGGCCTGATCTTTGGGGCTGAGCAAGGAGTGGAAGGTATTGAGGAGTTGTTTGGGGTTGTGAGATAGTAAGGAGAGGAGATAGGTAAAAAAAAAATTCTTTGGCATGGTGGAAGGTGAGGTTCTAGGTTTTGAGTATAAATTTGAGGTCTGTAAAGTCTGCAGGGTTTTTGGATTTGCATCACAAATGTTCAGCACACCTAGAGCATCACCGGATGAAGCAGCATTTGGGGTGTGAGCCAAGGTTGTCGTGGTCTGTGGTGGGAGACCTGGGTCACAGGGGAGCGAGGCGCTGAACTATCTATAGCGTGTCTTAGGGCAGTGGAGTAGTGTTCAGCAGCCAGGTTGGCCCATGAGAGGAGAGAAATGGGAACAGGCAAGACTGTAAGGTTTTAGCAAACTGCTTAGTGTGGACAAGCAGAAGGTGGCATGTGAAAGCGGTTCAACAAACTCTATAATAAAAATGTACTTGCAGTATCCGGCTCTTGACACCTTACAGCTAAAAAAATGTTAGACTTGCTGATTTAAAAAAAAAAAAAAAGAAGTCAGGGTCATGCCATGGCTCTGCGATTTATTATATCCCAACAAACCTGTGTGCCACATCCTGGTTTTCTTGCATTTACCGGTATTAAATTCCCTGCAATGGCCACTACCCTACACAATTTTACTAGTTTCCAATGTCAGAGGAAAGAAACAAATCTTTCCCAAGGACCTATTCCTAGAACAATAATGTTGCATCCCAATTATGATGTTATTTGGTGGATATAGCATCTTAAAAGACATCAAAAGGATCCTCCCAAGGCAGAAGCATTACTAGAAGCTCTCGGGCTCTGATAAAAATTCTGTAACAGAGCCCACGCCCACCATGTATTATTTATAATACTGGTGTCTTCTTATGTGATGGAGGGGCTTATGGGTAACAATTGCTACCCCTGCATCCCCTATAGTTTCATCTCTGTCCGAAGAGACTGAACTGCCACTGCCTTCTTGTTACTTCACAACAGGACATCTGTATGGAATAGAATGTTAAGAGCATTGCAGTCATATCAGGGCTATAAAGAAGTCTTTTTGCAATAATGAAAAAATTATCTCACCTATAGAAGAGCTTTTGCGGTACTTGTAGTTTGTCTGCCCAAAGGAAAAACAACCTTAGATCCGTTTAGCCATCCGGTCCTATGGCTTGTTCATTAGCAAAAAAAGGTGTGGGAATCCGGACACATGGATAAAATTTTTCCTTTGCTTTATTTCCATATCAGGCTTGCATAGTCAGGTACATGGTTTCACAGGTACATGGTTTTACAAGTACAAGAACGCGTATCGGCGTAAAGCCTTGTTCAACAGATTCATGTTTGCCTTATAGAGTCGACACAAACACTTATGAACCCTTATTTATGGTTTTCATTGTGCTTATGTTTTCTCCATAAAAATCAGTAAATCTATGGTCTCTTCTTGATTGCCCAACTACGGTACAGTTGTGCATACCTTTATATCAATAAGAAACATTTAAGAGAGTATTCCAATCCCAGATATTAAAGCCATTAAAAATTGTAAACTTACACCCATGATGAGGGCTATTTGGTCCTAACCCCAAATTACGCCCGATGAGGTGGCTTTTAACTGGATCCAAGTGAAGAATGATTAAAAAGATGAGCACTTACATTATGTATACAGCTCCCCCCATTCGATTTTATTGAGCAGATGAGTTCACATTAGTCAGACATTTATGAAACATCTTTTGGATAACTTCCTTAACTTCTTTGTTATTCAGGCTGTAAATTAGAGGGTTTAATGATGGACAGAAAATATAATAAAATAGTGCAAAGTATTTTCCCTGGTTGGCGAGGGATTGAGATAATGGACTAAAATACACAAACATTGCCGTCCCATAGAATAATATCACCACAGTGATATGGGAAGTGCATGTGGAGAAGGCCTTTGACCTTTTTGTAGAGTGAATCCTTAGGATGGATGATATAATACAGGCATAAGTAACAATAATAAACATAAAAGGGAAAAGAATTGCAATGAAACTTGTCAAAAGCATCACAATTTTAGTAACGTAAATGTCATCACAAGCCAACTGTACGATAGCGAGAGCCTCACACGTAAAATGATTGATATGGTTGGGGTAACACAGGTCAACTGACTTCAAAAGTGATGGAACGACAAAGATTATGAAACTTATTATCCACACCAAGGCTGTTAAACGATAACACATGCTCCACCTCATCAGAACTGGATAGTGGAGCGGGCGGCAGATGGCGATGTATCTATCATAAGCCATTAGGGCCAGGAGTAGGAACTCAGTTCCTGTCATGAAAATTATAAAATAGAACTGTATTGCACAAGCATTATGAGATATTAACCTATGAGTGGAGAGTAGGTCAGCGAGGAATCGGGGCACAACAGATATTGATAAACATAGATCCAGAAAGGATAAAACACAGATAAAGAAGTACATTGGGGTATGTAGATTATGGATTCTTAGAATTAGGATCATAATAAGAACATTTCCATTGACGGTTACTAGATAGATCCCCAAAAACAGGAAAAACAAGCAAATATTCACCCTAAGATTGTTAGAAAAGCCAAGGAAGATAAATTCTGTAGGCAGGGTCCGGTTCATGGTGGTCATAAAATGGCAGATAGTGGAGAAGGTTGCTGTATAGAGGAAATAGAAGGTAGTAAAATGAAGAGGTTATGACAAATTTACACTTCTGTGGGCTGCAGATAATAACAGAAAAAACAGACCTCAGACTCCATCAGGAATGTCCCGATGTTTGTATCCCAGCAGTCAACCAGCAGTCACCTCTACTCATATATTGCCGAAGTTAAGCTAACTGACCTCCATAGGTTACATTCTATCAGAAGCTCTGGAGTCTGCATGTAAGGTGGCAGTCCTCCTCCAGTGATAAAGAAGTATGAGGGGCAAATATTAATTGCTGTTTTATGCACATTAGCTCTGTTAAAGTTGATTAAAGCAAGGTGTCAACTTTTTAGCATCACTCTTCTAGCTAATTAACAAACACTACAAGAATGGACAGAGGAGAGTACACACAGCTTCAGGATCACATCACAAAGGGTCTGGAGATGCATAGGTCTGCATATGATCTACATACACTAGACAGCTGGGGATTTGAAATCATAACCAATTGCAAAATTGATTTTCCTAATGTAACATGCATTTGAGCAATTGACTGTGCAGCGCCTGAGGAGCAGGCCCACAGCCGATGAGACAGCGGGGTAGAGAAAGGCCTTGTCATGGGGTTCTACCATCTTCTTTCCTGGTGTAGTAACCAAAGGTTACCTGTATTCCAATTGTCACTCATGATGCCACCGTTCCGTCCTCTGTGGCGGATCTCCCAGATGTACTAAAGTAGTCCACACACAGGGTAATTTCTGAGCAAGAATCGGGAAGGGTCAATTATGTTCCTTTACTGAAGCTCTTGAACTTAGATCCAAATAAAGAGTCTTTATACAGAAAGCAAGTCATAGTGGTACAACCAGGAGGATTCTCGGGGCATTTGTATAATCCACAGTCTAACTTATCTGTACGATTTCTCACCTGCAAACTCTCTCTCCACGGGCAAACACTCAAGATCTCTCTCTTCCCTTCTCACTATGAAGCGGCTTGTCCTTCTCCCAGAGCTCAGCAGAAGCCTTGAGGATTCCTGGGTTAAACGGGCCCAGCCTAAAGTTGCCCAGCCTCTTCCGTGTTCTCCACACATGAGACGATCTCACAGCCTCACTCACTGTCTGCCAACCTCACTCCTCCTCACTCACTGACAGAACCTACCAGACATTAACTCTTTCAGTCCTGCAGACATTCAATATACACAAATCTAATGAATTCCACAAACAAGACATTGACATGAGACAGACATAGAACATTATGTAGGGGCTCCACTAACTCTGGGTCACGACACTAAAAAAGTTGTAACTGTTTATTAAGGTTCAATCATCATCCAGTTTAATTGCAAGACATTGAATCAAGATGTGATATGTGTTATTGGTATTCTGCCTTTAAAGCAGTCTTATTAGCTAAAATATCAATGCATGTAATACAGGGCTGTATGCAGCTTACAGAGAGTTTTCCTCTTGGAATCCTACAAAATCTAATGGGAAAGAACCATCACATTCTCCATTGTATATTGTATTATGGAGCATTGCTATTAGGCAAAATATCTACAATACAGTGCTGTATGGAGACACCACACATGACACAGACAGCCTTCAGCACTGCACTAGGGAGCTATAGGGACTCTGGGATCCTTGTATTCTCTGTGTGAGGCCTTATGCAAGTAAAAAAATATTGTATATATTGTATCCAAATGATAGAGATGAAAGCCATTATACAGTAAGTCATTGCGGTGTGTTGGATGGCGGTGGTATCTCTTGGTGCTGCATTGTGTATTTTCATGAAACAAACGTTAACAGAATCTTAAGTATTATTTACAAAGCAAAAATTCACGTAGACGTTTGATCCTGAATAAAACAAGCAGCTCACATTACATCCAATCCAGTGTCTGACGTGAACCCTGTGGCCGCAGTCAATTACCACCTGCAGTTTGGAGCCAACTATAATTGCTGAGTCTTTATAAGATGATGGAAACTCTTGAGATCAATTACTGATACCCAAGAACACAGAACTGCATCTGGAGACGAGGGATTAATAATAACAGTTTTTTTATTTCATACTATTAACTTAGTATTTTCCAACCTATTCAGCCTTAAGACACCCTTGGAAAAAATGTTTGTTTCGGGGTACCACTACCAAAAATGTGGTGTGATCAGCAGCATGCTGGGTGTGTAGCTTATCACAAGGTATGATTTACCACCATTATTCCAGTGACTTTGTCACCCAGTCTTGCAGGTAGTGTTTTTACCAAGCACCCTCCAATGTCATTGGAGAGCAGCAGGTGCCTTATTTCTCCATAGCTGACTATGGGAAGAACATCCACTCAACTTCATCAACTATCTGCAGTGAGCTGGAGAGGTAGGGGAGGGGGGACATATCAATGGTGGCTGAGTTATTTCAAGGCTGGGAGCTGCGACAATCCTGCCGAGTTCTCACAACACAATATGACCCATTGTACTATGAACTATTCCATTGAAAAACAAAGTGAAATCATTTGGAGTGGAAAAATGTCCTGTTGGAGGGCTATATATTGTGGGAACAGGACAAAAAACTGAGAGCCGGAATTACCCGTAAAAGAAAGACCGTATCCTAAATATATAGCATGCTCTAGTCAAGCTGCATCAGAGTTTTTTGTATAAGTGATATGGTACTTGCCCTGAGGAGATCCTTGAAAAAAGAGCTCACTGATACACAGCACAGTCAACTCTGCTATATCAGATCTAGAAGAGAGAGTAGATCACTTAGAATCGAAAACAGGAGAGATAACAAGCTCACATAAGGAGCTAGTAGATGCACTGCTGTAAGTGGTCAAAGATAAAATAGCAGAACTGGATGACCGCAACAGACATAATAACGGGAAGTTCAGGGGAATAGCAGAATCAGAGGGTACGGAGGACTTGTGGAAATACATGAAGACTTGTGGAAATACGTGCTCTCATACATATCTTGCTTCTTGAATCTAACCTGGAGGAATATATACTGGATAGGGTACACAGGCTTTCAAAACCCAGATATATCTCATAGAATGTACCCAAAGACGTGATCGTACGAGTCCACTTATTTCATATTAAGGAAGATATGATGAATGTTGCAAGGAAACTACAGAATCGAACTTCCCCCTTATGAGAACATTAAGCTATTCTCAGGTTTTTCACAAGCAGTGATGCTGTCTCAGAGAAGGCTAACGCCACTAACCTTATTACTTAGAGAGATGAAAATCGTATACAAGTGGGGTTTTCTGACCAAATTGATTGTTAACAGGAAGGGTTTAAACCACACCATCACAAATCTAGAAGAAGGTCTATTTCTTCTGAAAAAAAAACAGGGATTTTAGGGGGCATGGCTTGAACAGAGCCGGTGGCAGACGGGTTCTGAATAGCACCGCTACAGACTCAAGCCTAAAGCAACTTGCAGCCAGCCGAGGTACTTAAAACCTAGCCAAGAAGAAAAGGGAAACTTACCTCATCCCGAAAATGTCCAGGAGGAGAACGGGAAAGCCCGGACCGAAGCGCCTGACGGACTTTTACCCAGCGCGTGGCCTGGAGGAAGAGGGAAACATGACGGAGGCAGCCTCATGCAGAATGGAGCGGGAGCGGGATACAGAAGTGGAGGGTCCTGTGGACGCTGCAGAGAAGAAGAACGGTAAGCGCAGCTCATCAATCTCCCCACCGCTGCTTCACACTCATCCCAACACTCTCATTCCTCCTAACTCCCGGTCCCAGAGGCCAGCAGTGGAATACTTAGAAGGCAGAGAGGTGACAGAGCACCAATGCGCCTCAGGAGGGTGTGGGGGGGGGGGGGAGTTGCGGGGACTCGGCGTCATCTTCTCCCATGCAGTTAATGTCAGGCACTGAGAAAAGAAGCATAAGCTCTCCCAAGGAGAGTCCTGAAAAAAGACATCCCAGAGGGAGAATACCTCTCCCCTAGTAGTCACAACCTCATCAGAATGGCCTGGGGAAGTGGACTCCCTAGACCCTCTATTTAACCTACAGTGCACCCACCAGACCGCTTCTGAAGTCTTTATCAGAGAAATGGTTATAGCTCTAAAGGGCTCATTAAAAAGAGATATAGCTGAAATGAACGCAAAAATTAACAACACCATAGAAGAAATAGGCGTCAGAGTAGACCATCTAAAGAACAAAACAGGAGAGTTCACCAGTTCACACAATGAATTAATTGACACCCACTACAAATTAGAAGAGGAGTTCGAATCTCTAAAAACAAAATAGCGGACCTTGAAGATCGAAACCGCCGCAACAACATAAAATTTAGAGGAATACCGGAATCGATCTAAACAGAAGAACTAAATGAATATGCTCAAGATGTCATTAAAATCCTCCTGCCTGACTCTAAAGCAGAGGAACGCATATTGGATAGAATCCACAGGCTCTCCAAACCCAAAAACATCCCTGAAAATGTACCTAGAGATGTTATAGCTAGAGTACACTTTTTCCACACCAAAGAAAACATGATGAGAGCAGCCAGAAATCTTAAAATCCTACCACCCCCCTACAGTAACATTAAGTTATATTCCGACTTCTCTCAGGTCACGAAGCTATCTCTCATATTGACAACCCTGAGAGAAAACAATATTCCTTATAGATGGGGCTTCACAACCAAGCTCTACATCAACAAAGAAGGAACAGTCACCACCATAATCACCCAAGAAGAAGGCCTAACTCTACTTCAGAAATGGAACCTCTCCGTAACCAATCCTCACAGTCCTAATTACATCCAAAAGGACTGGTCTCGGAAGCAACCAAGCAAATCCAGCAGAGGACGGGCCCCTAACCGCTAGCTTACCATTCGACTTCATATGGTTCCACCTAATCGACCTCGTGCTAAAACGTTCTGCACTTATAACACAGGCTGATGTCAGTTTAACCCCAACCAAGACCTTATTCCAAGGACAAAATCCCAACAATTGGAAAGGTCCTTTTTCTTTATTCTTCAACAGTTGAGAAATTACAAACCAAGTAATGACACCTAAAACGAACAAGACGACCATATCTGCTCTTTCCCTCCCCCTTTCTCTCCTTCCTCCACCCCTAAATAGGACTCATATACCAGCTCATGGATCATCTACTCCGACCTATCGAACAAGGTCAGAAAATCTCCTAATACCTGCCCACAAACAAGGTCAATTTACTTACGCTGCAATTCCCCAAACTTCCACATGGACCTAAAAGTGGTATCTCTTAATGTAAAGGGACTGAACTCCCACTTCAAAAGAGCAGCCTTCTGGAAAGAAGCTAACTTGTCGGAGGCAGACATATTCTGCGCCCAGGAGACCCACCTATCCAACCACAACCTGCCGAAGATCTCCCACCCAAGGTTTCCTTGAATCCTCACTGCCAATGCGTCAAAAAAAAAATCCGGCATCCTTATCGCTATCAAGAACTCAGTGGACTTTCAACGTATAGAGGAAGTTGGGAACATCGATGGTAGATTTATAATATTGATATGCAAAATCAATGGCTTCCTTGTCACCCTGGTCAATATTTACGCTCCCAACTGTAGACAACTTAGGTTCTTGGGCAAGGTGACAAGGAAAATAAAGAAGATACAATTAATTAATTATATGTGGGGATTTTAATTCTATAGTAGACGAATCACTAGACTCGAGCAACACAGGGAAGAGTAGAGGGGTAAATTTAGCCCCCTGGCTGCGAAACACTGAACTCTTTGATGCCTTTAGAGCCCTAAACGTAAATTCCAGAGAGTATACTTTTTATTCTTTTAGACACAGGTCATTCTCAAGAATCAACATGTTTCTGGTGGACTTCCAAATTCTCAACAGAATCCAAGAAGCAAAAATAGGTGTTACTTCCTGGTCAGACCATGCTCCGATTACATTAACATTAAAACTAGGCCCTAAAACCCCACGCTTTAACAACTGGAGAAATAACACCTTCCTAATGAAGATCCCAAAATATCAAAAGAAAATCAAAGAAACGATTGAAGAATATTTTCAACACAATGATACCCGAGAAACATGTCGATTTACCCTCTGGAATGCCCACAAACCAGTTATGAGGGGTATAATGATACAACAGGGCTCCATCTTCAAAAAAGAAAAGCTTAGCCTCCTCAAAAAGACTTTAGAGGAGTTGGAATCTCTAGAAAAATCTATCAGAACCAACCCCTTGCCAATCTTATCTAACGAACTTAGAACGGCTAGACTTAAAGTCCGTAACATTTTGATAGATGAACACGAAAGGAACCTAAAATCTATCAAAACAACGTACTATACTGCCAATAATAAAAACTCAAAATGGATGGCTAATAGAGTGAAACAAAAAAGGATCAAAGCTAAGATTCCCTTCATAAACGACCCTCTAACTAACAACAAAATAGCGAACCCCTTAACTATAGCTGAGGAATTCAGGAAATTTTATGAAGAAATTTACAACCTCAACAGAGACGCAGCCGTCACCCAGTCCACAGAAGCTGCCATAAATAATTTCCTTTCAACTTTACAACTTCCCAAATTGTCAGATTCTCAACTAGAAAAATTAAATTCACCAATCTCATCTCAAGAGATACTCCAAGTTATCAATAAAGCCAAGAAAGACAAAGCCCCAGGCCCTGATGGTTTCTCGTACGAATACTTCAAGTTATACAAAGATTATCTCTCTCCCCACATGAGAAATCTTTTTAACAAGGCCATGTCGAGTGGTTCACTACCCCCTGAAATGCTTCAAGCAAATATTGTAACAATCCCCAAACCAGGTAGAGAGCCCTCATCCCCTGCAAATTTCAGACCTATATCACTTTTAAATAATGACACCAAAATCTACGCAAAAATTCTTTCTCGCGTTGTGGGACTAAAGAGACTGATGAGTTGGGAGTGCTCTTTCCATCTCACCTCCTCCCCCCCCCCTGTACTCAGAGATCACCGCGGCATACCCATCTCCCTTCCCCCTTCGTCCCTACCGCATCCCCCTCCCCCCTCCTTCCTACCCCACCCCCTCACAATCCACAGATGTTGATCTTGTGTTATATTACCATCTGTCGGGTTAGAGAGTTTAACTGGAGAAGAGTTTTGATAGTGTTGCTTGAGTTTATTATTAAAACTCCTCTAGAAGGGTTACAAATATCATTTCATAATGCCAATCGCAGAAAGAATAGCCGAGTATGAAATTATAATACTGGCAGGTTGTACTCTCCCTTCCCTTGTATGCTTGTTACATGTTGTATCTATTGATATTTCTGTCTAATTGTCAAAACTTCATTAAAAACTGATTTATAAAAAAAAAAATTCTTTCTCTAAGACTATTGGAGGTCATCCCGGACCTAATCCACAGCGACCAAGTCGGCTTCGTCAAAGGTAGACAAGCGTCAGACGCAACAAGACGATTGCTGGGGGTCTTGGCCGAGGTCAAGATCTCTTGAACGCCTTCTCTGCTCCTTACCCTGGACGCAGAGAAGACGTTCGACAGAATACATTGGGGATATACCTTCTCTGTGCTTGCGAAGTTCGGCTTTAAAGGAAATATAGCTATGGCCATTCAAACTTTATACGGAGCACCCTCGGCTCGGGTCTTTATCAACAGAGTAATCTCCAAACCATTTAATATAACTAACGGAACCAAGACAGGGTTGCCCCCTTTCTCCCTCGCTATTCATTCTCACAATGGAAGAGATAGCTGAAGCAATACAAATGTGCAGCGAAATAAAAGGTATCCCCTTGGCAAATAGACAGCATTAAATTGGTCTATTCGCAGACGATATCGTATTAATGTTGTCCGGCCCCCTGAACTCACTTAGAGCGGCCTCAGACCTCCTCACCCCCTTTGGGACAATTTCCTTTTATAAAGTTAACCCAACTAAATCAAAACTTCTTCCAATCAATTTACTTCCTGGGCTTCAAGACCTGATCAAAGCAGAATTCTCGTACGCTTGGGACCCCTCAGGCATCCAATACCTGGGTACCACAATTAAACTGCCACTAAACAAGATTATGGACCACAACATAGCATTGCTAGCGGAGAACATCCAACATGACTTAAACAACTTTAACAAAATAGAACTTTCATGGGTGGGACGAATTGTGCTCTACAAAATGATGATTCTTCCTAAGATTCTTTACATCTTTAGAACATTAGCTCTTAAATGCAACCCCAAATCATTAAAAATCCTGCAAAACCAACTGATGTCTTTTATTTGGAACTATAAAAGACGCAGAGTAGCAGCAACCATCTTGTTTAGACCTAGAAGGTCAGGCGGATTGGGTGTCCCTAATCTGACGGCCTATTATAAAGCCAACATTGTCTCCCAACTGAGACCATGGGGAGTCCCTCACGAAGGCGTTAGCTGGCCCAACATCGAACAAAGCTCCATAAACAACAAATCTCTTAGAAGTCTTTTACTGGCTTCAAGTATCAACATTAAAACAGGCCGTATGAATAATCCGATAGTACAAAATGCTATCCATACATGGAAACACCTGTTGCAGCCGTTCTGAGGTTTCCACCTTGCTTTCGGGCCAGACCAGGGTTTAGCAGAATTCCTACCTCTCCTGGAGCTGAGAGGTGTGGTGGTTGCAAGATTAATGTCAGTCAGTCAGCACCTGGTGCTAAGTAGCTCTGCTCCTATTTAAGCAGTGCTAACTGTTCCTCCTGTGCTGGTCAATTCACTTCAGTCCTATGTTGGACAGTGTCGGAGCAACACAGAGTGGTGGAAGCTCTTCATTTGAAGCTAAGTTCTTTACTGTTTGGTTTCTTTTTGTTTCTACTTTTGTTTTGTGCTAGGGCCCCCAGTGAGGGACTGGTCAGTGGCCCAGGTTCGAGTGCAGGCTCGCACTTGTCAGCGCGATTGGTCTGCCGAGTAGGCAGAGCCCCCCTCCCGGGTTAGGGGACAATAGGGAGAGCACTCCCCTTTAGTTTTTGTTTCCTTTTGCACAGTTGTGCCTTTGATTTATGTTATTGAGGTTGCACGTTCTTAGGACGCAACAGATTGACCAGCCCTACTCAGGGAGAATCTGTGCTGTTACTATGAATCCCCTTGAGGTTTTGTTGCACCAGTTCGGCATGCTGGCTGCGGAGGTTGCGGAGATTAAGCAGCAACAAACTGCGCTGCAGGTTCCCAGCAAGGAACCAAAAATTGAGCTACCCGACCATTTTTCTGGGGACACACAGAAATTCGGATCCTTTTGGGATGCCTGTAAGCTCTACTTTAGACTGCGTCCAGTGTCTTCAGGGGACGACGCCCAGAAGGTGGGCATTGTCATGTCTAGACTGCAGTGGGAGCCGCAGGCATGGGCTTTTTCATTTCCCGCAACGTCTGAGGCCTTGGACTCGGTGGATGACTTTTTTACTGCATTGGGTCTAATCTGTGATGACCCAGACAAGATACCGGTGGCTGAAGGGAATATCAGACGTTTACGACAGGGAGACTCCTCTGTCGAAGATTATTGTGCTGGTTTTCGACGTTGGGCAGCAGAAACCCAGTGGAATGACCCTGCTTTACAGAGCCAGTTCCATTGGGGTCTATCCAATAAAATCAAGAATGTACTGGTAGGTTATCCAGTACCCCGCAGTCTTGATGAGGCCATGTCTCTGGCTATCAAAGCTGGGAGATGGATCAGGGAGAGACATCAGGAACTCTCCATAGATTCTGGCTTCTTATCAGCGGACGTGGAGGAGCCCATGCAGTTGGGGTCTCTGGCTGCCAGGGCTAGGAATGGGAACAAAGTACAGTGTAAAGGTCGTTTCTTTTCCTGTAACCGCATTGGTCGCATGGCTCAGTGTTGTCCCCCGTCATAATTGCCAGCCAGGACTTGATGACCGGGAGATTACTGAGGGGGCCCCTCAAGGCCATCAAATTGCCTGGATATCACCCTCCAGACTGGTGCTTCCTGCTGAGATCCTGTCTGATAGTGTGGGCAGCCCCATAAGAGTCCTTCTGGATTGTGGAGCTAGTATTAATTTAATACATCGGGAGACGGTCAGACATTTAGGCTTAGAGATGAAGGCTCTGGAGTTTCCCATTCCCGTATCCGCCATTGATGCTGCTCCACTATCGCAGAGAAGTCTGAGGTTTTGTGTGCCTAACGTCCGTTTAAAAATTGGGCTGTTCCACAGGGAGATTATAACATTATATGTCATAGAATCCCTCCCTTCGCAAGTAGTCTTGGGGCTGCCTTGGCTACGTCTACACAACCCGGTAGTAGACTTGGAGTAGGGGGACATTGTTGAATGGAGCCCTGGTTGTCTGTCCGGTTGTGTTTCTGTTGATATAGCTTCTACTCAGACAGAAGAGCTGCCAGAGGTCATCGACGACCTCACGGAGGGGCTTCCCCCAGTGGGGGCAGACAAATTACCATCGCACAGACAGGGAGATTGTGCTATTAAACTTCTCCCTGACTACGAGTTCCCCAGGAGCCGCATACCCCCTCCTGAGAGACCGACGCTCAAAGCTTATACCCAAGAGGGTTTTAAGATGGATCCTGAGAAGGTTCAGAATTTGAAGAAGTGTGTTGCTACGGCTCCGGCACTGGGGCAGCCGGATTCTTCTGGCCCTATTATGGCCGAGGTCCAGAGAGAGTTTCGGCAAGCAGTTCAGCGGAGAAACCGAGTTGCTAACAGTCACCGCCCAGAGGGGGCGGCATTCCATGTTGGAGACTTGGTTTGGTTGTCTACCAGAAAAATAAAACTCAAACAACCATCCGCTAAACTGGGCCCGCAATTTAGCGGTCCGTTTAAAATAATTGAGAAGATTAACGCGGTGGCCTTCCGGTTAGAAATTCCCAGGGCGATGAAAATTAACAATGTTTTCCACAAATCTCTGCTCAAAAGATTCATCGATCCTGGGAATGACTCTCCACCCCCGGCTCCTGTGCTAGAGGATGGGGAGGAGCAGTTGGTAATAAGTCACATTTTGGACTCCCGTCGAGTCAAAAAAATTCACAGATAAACCCTGGTCGTCCTGATCTTAAGGGTCCTGGGGCCCCTCCTAAAAGGGGAGGTACTGTTGCAGCCGTTCTGAGGTTTCCACCTTGCTTTCGGGCCCGACCATTGTTTAGCAGCATTCCTACCTCTCCTGGAGCTGAGAGGTGTGGTGGTTGCAAGATTAATGTCAGTCAGCACCTGGTGCTGAGTAGCTCTGCTCCTATTTAGGCAGTGCTAACCTTTACTCCTGTGCTGGTCAATTCACTTCAGTCCTATGATGGACAGCGTCAGAGCAACACAGAGTGGTGGAAGCTCTTCATTTGAAGCTAAGTTCTTTACTGTTTGTTTTGCTTTTGTTTCTCCTTTTGTTTTGTGCTAGGGCCCCCAGTGAGGGACTGGTCAGTGGCCCAGGTTGGAGTGCAGGCTCGCACTTGTCAGCGCGGTCGGTCTGCAGGGCCCCCCTCCTGGGTTAGGGGACAATAGGGAGAGCATTCCCCTTTAGTTTTTGTTTCCTTTTGCACAGTTGTGCCTTTGATTTATGTTATTGAGGTTGCACATTCTTAGGACGCAACTACACCTTCTACAGATCACAAAAAACTTCTCCCCCAAAACGGAGATACCCCTCCCATTGGAAATAACAGAATTCCTTATAAACAACCTTAGCACAAAAAACTGGAGGAGTAAAGGTATTAAGTGGGTCTCGGACCTAGCCGCCGGAAACAAAATAAAACCTTTCCACTCTCTACAGAAAGAATATGGACTCCTGAGTGGAGAATTCCTCTTGTACTCCCAAATCAGAAGTAGCTGGCCCATGATAGTTTCCGGTGAGGTCTCCTTGCCCTCCCCTCTGGCTAAATATATTTTCAACTCCTCCCCTCACAAACTCCCTCTGAAAGACATATATGAGCTTTTTTGCGGAGGTGCTAACACCAAACAAGACCACCCAAAAAGGGCACACCTACTCAACTGGGAGCAGGAGTTGTGGAGCTTGTTCTCGCCATCTCAATGGTCTAAAGCGCACAAATGAGCAAACGAGGTGTCATCCTGCGCCTCTCTAGTAGAGGTCCATTACAAGTCCCTCACCCGTTGGTATAGATCCCCGGCAAGACTAGCAGACTTCTTCCCTGGAGTCCCAGACAGATGTTGGAGTGGTTGTGGGAAAAGAGGCTCCCTACTACATAGTTTTTTTCTGGTGCCCAAACATTAGACCCACCTGGCAGGAATTTTTCGACCTCATAAAAGAGATGACGGGACTTAGAGTTCCCTCTTCTCCAGAATTAGCAATTTTGCTATTAGGTATAGAAAACATCCCTCGAAGGCATAGAAAATGGGTAGCCCATGGACTTCCAGCCATAAAGCTGTGGATAGTGAGAAACTGGAAGTCTCAGCTCTCTCCTTCCCTGCTAGACATAACCCGGCTAATGTCAGAACATTTTATAATGGAAAGGATTTTCACCTTCAGGCAGGACAGAGTTGCAAGCCTTAGGGAAGATTGGGCCCCATGGACAAATCATTTTCAACTAGACCACAATATCACTGTAGACCCCTACATTGGTGATATACTCACCTTGTCTTTAAAGAAAGTACCACTTAGAAATATGAGGAAATGTGATGATCAATTTGAGGCTACACAGTATGGATCCTATTTACCTGTTTCCCAGCTCCCCCCCACCCCCACCCCCCACATCCCACTCTCCACTCACTCCCCCCTATAGAGTTCAAAATATAACAAGTTATTTGTAAACAAGTTTCATTTCCTAGTGCATATATACGCATGTTAAGAATATTACAGCTCAAATTGTATTTGTAATTTTTATGTATGCACCATCTCTTTACAATAAAAATTATTGAACACTAAAACAGGGATTTTAAATAACCTCAGATAGTGACCCTAATCATTTAACCAACAAGAGGTCACAGAGCTCGAAACTCAGAGCCCAGAGGAAGTCTCTAACTCATTGCTGAATTGCAAATATTGGCTGTCCTCTCGACGACTAAAAATGTGCTTTCCAAATGCAGGCTGAACTCGATTTGCCTAATGCCTCGATCTCTACGAATCAGCTCAACAGTACCATAGTTCAAAGAACGTCCATTTTATTTTGTTATACTTATTCATTCAACTGTTCTTAAAAGTTAAAGGGACACACATCCCAAAAGGTTATCTCAAGTTTCCCTCAATATCTAAAATGAAGATCCAAACCCAGAAAACCAATATCCAACAGGATTTACCTTAGACGGACATACACACAGACGTCACAGATAGAGCTGGAAAAGCAACCTCTGCATCAAAGCCCCAAATGTCAACTATTAACGCAAGAGTGCTTAAGTACACCTTTTAAAAGGAGAGTGCTTTAGAAATAACCCTTCATGATAGGGGTGGACATCTTGTGTGTACAAGAAACCCTTCCCGCGAAGAACAACTGACCAGGCCTGTCTCATCTAAAATACTCCAGAATTATTATGGTCAATGCAGAGAAAAAGAAAGCAGGGGTGATGGTGGCAATTAGAGATTCTTTAGACTGCCAATTAGTGGAAACAGTATTGGACGAAAGGGGTTGATTCCAAATTTTGATATATAAAATTAATAACTTCCTCATAACCCTGGTCAATATATAATTCACTTCAGATCCGATTTCTGACCAAGGTGATGAGGAAAGCAACAAAGATTCAACAGGGAAGTTTTGTAGAATGCGGGGATTTTAATATGATGGTAGAGGGGGAGCTTAATTCAAGCAGGAGTAGAATAAGAAGGGTATCAACGTTAGTTCCATAGTTACAGAAAGAGGAAATGTTTGATTTCTTTAGGTCTTTATTAGAGATGAGCGAGCACTAGAGATGAGCGAACATACTCGTCCGAGCTTGATACTCGTTCGAGTATTAGGGTGTTCGAGATGCTCGTTACTCGAGACGAGTACCACGTGATGTTCGAGTTACTTTCACTTTCATCTCTGATACGTTAGCGTGCTTTTCTGGCCAATAGAAAGACAGGGAAGGCATTACAACTTACCCCTGCGACGTTCAAGCCCTATACCACCCCCCTGCAGTGAGTGGCTGGCGAGATCAGGTGTCACCCGAGTATTAAAATCTGCCCGCCCGCGGCTCGCCACAGATGCATTCTGACATACCTCAGGGAAAGTGCTGTTGGTGCCGGAGCTGCTATAGGGAGAGCGTTAGGAGTTATTTTAGGCTTCAAGAACCCCAACGGTCCTTCTTAGGCCATAGAAATCGCACCTATCTGCGATCTGCGATTCCTGTTCTCTTCTCTATATGCGCTCAATGGGGCCGGCGGCAGCAGCGCCGACCCCATTGAGAACATATAGAAGACAAATCATTCTTCTCTGCCACAGCTGTAACGATGTTTGCCCATTGAATTTAATGGAGCCGGCAATACAGCAGGTTCCACTGAAATCAATGGGCTGGCGGCGTGCGCGGGATGAATTGTCAGGAAGGGCTTAAATATATAAGCCCTTCCCTGCAATTCATCCAGAAATGTGTTAAAATAAAAAAATATATATATATACACTTACCTTGTCCCGGCAGACGGAGTTCAGCCGCGGCGGCCGGCAGTGGGTGTGAAGGGGGTGTGAGTCAGACTCAGCGCTGAGCCAATCAGGGGGCAGGCTGGGACAAGGTAAGTATATACCGTATATACTGGCGTATAAGACGACTTTTGAACCCCGAAAAATCTGCTCTGAAGTCGGGGGTCGTCTTATACGCCGGTAATACAAAAAAAAGAAAGTGTCAAGAAATAAAAATCATTACTCACTTCCCCCGGTGTTCTGCGGCGCTGCTGCAGGATGTCGCTCCCTCCTGGTCCCCGGCAGAGTATTGCTTTCTGAACGCAGGGCTTGAAATCCCCGCCTCCAGAAAGCTACTGTGATTAGCTAACACACGCCGTCAGCCAATCACAGCCATTCAATGACATCATTGTCATTGGCTGTGATTGTCTGAAGGCACGTGTGTTTTCTGGAGGCGGGGATTTCAAGCCCTGTGTCCAGAAAGCAATGCTCTGCCGGGGACCAGGAGGGAGCGACATCCTGCAGCAGCGCCGCAGAACGTCGGGGGAAGTGAGTAATGATTTTTATTTTTTGACAGTTGGGGGGTCGTCTTATACGCCCCGTCGCCTTATACGCCGGTATTTTTTTTTATTTTTACACATTTCTGGATGAATTGCAGGGAAGGGCTTCTATATTTAAGCCCTTCCCGACAATTCATCCCGCGCACGCCCGCAGCCCATTGCTTTCAGTGGAACCTGCTGTATTGCTGGCTTCATTGAATTCAATGGGCTAACATCGTTCTTCTCTGCCACAGCTGTTACTGCTGTGGCAGAGGAGAACAATCTTTATGCTGACAGTGCGGGGGGGGGGGCACTCTTGCCGCTATTGTGGCTTAATAGTGGGACCTGTGAACTTGAGATGCAGCCCAACATGTATCCCCTCGCCTGCCCTATCCGATGCTGTGTCGTTCCCATCACTTTCTTGAATTGCCCCGATTTTCACAAATGAAAACCTTAGCAAGCATCGGCGATATACAAAAATGCTCGGGTCGCCCATTGACTTCAATGGGGTTCGTTACTCGAAACGAACCCTCGAGCATCGCGATAATTTCGTCCCGAGTAACGAGCACCTGAGCATTTTGGTGCTCGCTCATCTCTATACGGAATGTATAGTGTTTATAACTTTCCCTACACAAGTGGCTGTTCCCCAACAATCGGTGGAACCGAGTGCTCCAACCCCCCCCCCCTGCAAGGCCCCCCCGCCGCACGACCCAGTGTCCACAGCGCACACCAAATTGTCCCTGCGCAGCCTTCAGCTGCACTCATGCCACGCCACACTCATGTCCATTTATAAGTGCGTCTGCCATGAGGAGGAACCACAGGCACACACTGCAGAGGGTTGGCACGGCTAGGCAGCGACCCTCTTTAAAAGGGGCGGGGCGATAGCCCACAGTGCTGTACAGAAGCAATGAGAAATATAATCCTGTGCCACTGCCATCAGGAGCTACATGGGCATAGCAATAGGGAACCTATGTGCCACACACTATTCTGTCAAGGTGTCTGCATGCCCCAGTCAGACCGCGTTTTTTTATAAATAGTCACAGGCAGGTACAACTCCGCAATGGGAATTCCGTGTGCACCCACAGCATGGGTGGCTCCCTGTAACCCACTGGCTGTACATAAATGTATCCCATTGCAGTGCCCAACACAGCTGAGGTAACGTCCGATTAAATGCAGGTGGGCTTCGGCCCACACTGCATGCCCCAGTCAGACTGGGGTTCTTTAGAAGTGGACACATGCAGTTACAACTCCCTGTGGACCCACAGCATGGGTGGCTCCCTGGAACCCACCGGCGGTACATAAATATATCCCATTGCAGTGCCCAACACAGCTGAGGTAACGTCCGATTAAATGCAGGTGGGCTTCGGGCCACACTGCATGCCCCAGTCAGACTGGGGTTCTTTAGAAGTGGACACATGCAGTTACAACTCCGTGTGCACCCACAGCATGGGTGGGTGCCAGGAAGCCACCGGCGGTACATAAATATATCCCATTGCATTGCCCATCACAGCTGAGGTAATGTCATGTTTAATGCAAGTGGGCTTCGGCTCACACTGCATGCCCCAGTCAGACTGGGGTTCTTTAGAAGTGGACACATGCTGTTACAACTCCCTGTGGACCCACAGCATGGGGGGCTCCCTGGAACCCACCGGCGGTACATAAATATATCCCATTGAAGTGCCCAACACAGCTGATGTAACGTCAGCTTTAATGCAGGTGGGCAAAAAATTAATTGGATTACACTGTAGGCGAGGGCCCCAAAAAATTGGTGTACCAACAGTACTAATGTACGTCAGAAAGATTGCCCATGCCCAACCAAGAGGGCAGGCAAAACCCATTAATCGCTTTGGTTAATGTGGCTTAATTTGTAACTAGGCCTGGAGGCAGCCCAGTTAAAATAAAAATTGGTTCAGGTGAAAGTTTCAACGCTTTAATGAGCATTGAAACGTATAAAAATTGTTTACAAAAATTATATGACTGAGCCTTGTGGGCCTAAGAAAAATTGCCCGTTCGGCGTGATTACGTCAGGTTTCAGGAGGAGGAGGATGAATATTATACACAGATTGATGAAGCTAAAAGGTCCACGTTTTTGATGGTGTAGGAGAACAATGCTTCCATCCGCGGGTGCAGCCTACGTATTGTTTAGGTATCGCTGCTGTCCGCTGGTGGAGAAGAGAAGTCTGGGGAAATCCAGGCTTTGTTCATCTTGATGAGTGTAAGCCTGTCGGCACTGTCGGTTGACAGGCGGGTACGCTTATCTGTGATGATTCCCCCAGCCGCACTAAACACCCTCTCTGACAAGACGCTAGCCGCAGGACAAGCAAGCACCTCCAGGGCATACAGCGCGAGTTCACGCCACGTGTCCAGCTTTGACACCCAGTAGTTGTAGGGGGCAGAGGAGTCACCGAGGACGGTCGTGCGATCGGCTACGTACTCCCTCACCATCCTTTTACAGTGCTCCCGCCGACTCAGCCTTGACTGGGGAGCCGTGACACAGTCTTGCTGGGGAGCCAGAAAGCTGTCAAAGGCCTTAGAGAGTGTTCCCCTGCCTGTGCTGTACATGCTGCCTGATCTCTGCGCCTCCCCTGCTAAATGGCCCTCGGAACTGCGCCTTCGGCCACTAGCACTGTCGGATGGGAATTTTACCATCAGTTTGTCCGCCAGGGTCCTGTGGTATAGCATCACTCCCTTTCCTCTTCGGGTATGAGAGTGGAAAGGTTCTCCTTATACCGTGGGTCGAGCAGTGTGTACACCCAGTAATCCTTAGTGGCCAGAATGCGTGTAACGCGAGGGTCACGAGAAAGGCATCCTAACATGAAGTCAGCCATGTGTGCCAGGGTACCTGTACGCAACACATGGCTGTCCTCACTAGGAAGATCACTTTCAGGATCCTCCTCCTCATGCCATACACGCTGAAAGGATGACAGGCAAGCAGCATGGGTACCCTCAGCAGTGGGCCAAGCTGTCTCTTCCCCCTCCTCCTCATACTCCTCATGCTCCTCCTCCTCCTCAACGCGCTGAGATATAGACAGGAGGGTGCTCTGACTATCCAGCGACATACTGCTGCTGCCCTGCTGCTGCCCTTGCCTCCCCCTCTGAAGACCTGTCCTCAATAGGCGTAGCAAACCAGGTTGGGTCAGTTACCTCATCGTCCTGCTGCTCTTCCTCCGAATCCTCTGTGCGCTCCTCCCTCGGACTTACTCCAATTACTACTACCTGAGTGATAGACAACTGTGTCTCATCGTCATCGTCCTCCTCACCCACTGAAAGCTCTTGAGACAGTTGCCGGAAGTCCCCAGCCTCATCCCCCGGACCCCGGGAACTTTCCAAAGGTTGGGCATCGGTCACGACAAACTCCTCCAGTGGGAGAGGAACCATTGCTGGCCATTCTGGGCAGGGGCCCGGGAACAGTTCCTGGGAGTCTGCCTGCTCCTCAGATTGTGTCATTGTAATAGAGTGAGGAGGCTGGGAGGAAGGAGGAGCAGCAGCCAGAGGATTCAGAGTTGCAGCAGTGGATGGCGCAGAACTCTGGGTGTTCGATAGATTGCTGGATGCACTTTCTGCCATCCACGACAGGACCTGCTCACACTGCTCATTTTCTAATAAAGGTCTACCACATGGACCCATTAATTGTGAGATGAATGTGGGGACGCCAGAAACGTGCCTCCCTCCTAATCCCGCAGCAGTCGGCTGCGATACACCTGGATCAGGAGCTCGGCCTGTGCCCACACCCTGACTTGGGCCTCCGCGTCCTCGCCCGCGTCCACGTCCACGTCCTCTAGGCCTACC
Organism: Eleutherodactylus coqui; assembly: GCF_035609145.1. Classification (NCBI taxonomy): domain Eukaryota; kingdom Metazoa; phylum Chordata; class Amphibia; order Anura; family Eleutherodactylidae; genus Eleutherodactylus; species Eleutherodactylus coqui. The sequence continues at coordinate 21,837,132 of NC_089837.1, read as the reverse complement.
CCTACCCCTCAGCATGGTGTATTACTATTATTGTAGTGCAGAAACAGAATGCTGTAATTAAATGTGCCGCTTATTGGCCTGTGGTTGGAGGCTGACTTCGCTTACGGAACGCCAGGAAATAATTTTGCGCAAGCCTGCTGTAACACTTAGCTGGCTGCGTATGAATTAGGAGGACAACTACACCCAGCACAGACCCAGTACACTGAGGACAGTCACAGGCAGCCCAAATAGATTTTTTTCCCCAAATGTTTTTGGAAAGGCCCACTGCCTATATTCAATAAATATATGTCTTCTGTCCCTGCCTCACCACCACTACTGGCCCTGGACTATGTATAATTACTGCAGGGCGAAATGCTCTGCACGGCCGATATACAAAAAAAAAAAAAGTGCAACACTGCAAAAAGCAGCCTCCACACTACTGCACACGGTTAGATGTGGCCCTAAGAAGGACCGTTGGGGTTCTTGAAGCCTAAAATACTCCTAACGCTCTCCCTATAGCAGCTCCGGCACCAACAGCACTTTCCCTCCTCTATGTCAGAATAAATCTGTGGCGAACCGCGGGAGGGGCCGATTTTTACACTCGGGTGACACCTGATCTCGCCAGCCACTCACTGCAGGGGGGTGGTATAGGGCTTGAACGTCGCAGGGGGAAGTTGTAATGCCTTCCCTGTCTTTCTATTGGCCAGAAAAGCGCGCTAACGTCTCAGAGATGAAAGTGAAAGTAACTTGAACATCGCGTGGTACTCGTCTCGAGTAACGAGCATCTCGAACACGCTAATACTCGAACGAGTATCAAGCTCGGACAAGTACGTTCGCTCATCTCTAATTCCGTATCCTCCGTGCAAAAACCATAAAGCTCCTTCGTTTTACCTACATCTGACCGTGTGCATTGTAGTTGGGGCCTGCTGGGAGTTGTAGTGCATCCATTTTTGTATTACCTATCTAGGCCTGTTAGCAGCCTGTCAGTAATAGCGTTCTCAGGCTGCTGTGTCGTACAACCAGCTCTCACCGTGAACCTGCACTCAGATATGTCCTTGCCTGTTGTGAATGACTTCATTTATACCGTTCTGTGTCTGCAGTGAAATTAGACAATTTCATCTCCTTCCCCGCATGTTTAGCACCATTTTCTAGCCAATAGACATGCAGGGGAGACATTACCACTTCCTCCTGTGACGTCCCAGCCCTATCACACCCCCAGCAGTGAGTGGCTGGCGAGATCAAGTGACCGCCGAGTATTTAAAGCGGTCTCGCCCGCGGCTCGACTCAGACACACACTGGGAGAGATTAGGGAAAGTGCTGCTGAGATAGGGAAAGTGTTAGTGTAGGATCCTGTCTTCAAGAACCTCAACGGTCCTTCGTAGGGCCACATCTGACCGTGTGCATTACTGTTGTGGCTGGCTGGAAGCAGTTTTGCACAATTTTTTTTTTTTTTCATCTCTGGCTGTGCACGCCATTACAGCTATAGCGTTCTCAGTCTGCAGTCTATTATACAGAGTATAGGGAAAGTGCTGCTGAGATAGGGAAAGTGGTAGTGTAGGATCCTGTCTTCAAGAACCCCAACGGTCCTTCTTAGGGCTACATCTAACCGTGTGCATTTTACCGGGTGGCTGCTGGGAGTTGTAGTGCTTCCATTTTAGCATTACGCAGCTAGGCCTGTTTGCAGCCTTCCGTAATATTTTTTTCTGGCTGCAGTGTGCACTAAAATACCGCTCTCACCGCTAAACAGTACTGTAATATTGTTGGGGCCACTGCAAAGTATGTCAGCTCTGCCGCTGTGCAGAGCATCTCACAATACCCTTTCCTTGGTGGTGTTGAGATATCCGCAGTTACCAGCACTATCCATTGGCTTTAGAGTCTTCTCCCACTCCACACAGCCTCTACTATCTACAAGTCTCTGCGAGCAGTAAATTACCCCTAGGTATCAGCACAAGACAGACTTTTTTCAAGTCACAGCATAGAGCCTCCGCTATCTACAAGTCTCTGTGTGTGGTGAATTAAGGCCCAGTTGTCAGTGCTGTACAGTGAGGTAATTTATTTGGGCCCTGCTCTATTCTTAATCCGCCATGATGAGGAGTAGGGGCAAGGGTCGAGGACGTGGACGCGGACGTCCAAGGGAGGGTGTGAGCACAGGCCGAGTTCCTGGTCGTGGTGAATCACAGCCGGCTGCTGCAGGATTAGGAGAGAGGCAAGTGTCTAGGGTCCCCAGCTTCATATCACAATTTATGGGTCCGCGTGGTAGACCGTTATTACAAACAGAGCAGTGTGAGCAGGTCCTGTCACGGATGGCAGAAAATGCATCCAGCAATGTATCCACCACCCAGTCTTCTACGCCGTCCACTATGGCTGCTCCTCCTTCCTCCCAACCTCCTCACTCCATGAAATCGACATATTCTGAGCAGGCAGACTCCAAGGAACTGTTCTCGGGTCCCTGCCATGAGTGAAAAAAACTGGTTCCTCTCTCACCTGAGCAGTTTGTCGTGACCGATGCCCAACCTTTGGAAAGTTTCCGAAATCCCGGTGATGAGGCTGGGGACTTCCAGAAACTGTCTCAAGAGCTTTTTGTGGGTGAGGAGGATGATGATGATGAGACACAGTTGTCTATCAGTGAGGTAGTAGTAAGTCCAAGGGAGGAGCGCACAGAGGATTCGGAGGAAGAGCAGCTGGACGATGAGGTGACTGACCCCACCTGGTTTGCTAAGCCTACTGAGGACAGAGCTTTAGAGGGGGAGGCAAGTGCAGCAGCAGGACAGGTTGGAAGAGGCAGTGGAGGGGCCAGAGTTAGAGGCAGGGCCAGAGTGAATAATCCCCCAACTGTTTCACAAATCACCCCCTCGCGGCAAGCCTCCATGCAGAGGGCTAGGTGTTCAAAGGTGTGAATGTTTTTCAGTGAGAGCGCGGATGACCGACGGACAGTGAAGTGCAACCTGTGTCACACCAAGATCAGCCAGGAAGCCAGCACTGCCAGCATTCGCAGGCATATGATGGCCAAGCACCCCACAAGGTGGGACAAAGACTGTTCACCGCCTCCGGGTCGCACCACTGCCTCTCCCCCTGTGCCCCAACCTGACACACAGATCCAATTCTCCTCTCAGGACACAGGCACGAGTGCCTCCCAGCCTGCACCCACACCCTCACCTCCACTGTCCTCCATCCCATCCAGCAATGTCTCTCAGCGCAGCGTTCAGCTGTTGCTAACACAAGCATTGGAGCGAAAGCGCAAATACATCGCCACGCACCCGCACGCACAAGCTTCAAACTTGCACATTGCCAAATTAATCAGCCTGGAGATGCTGCCATACAGGCTTGTGGAAACGGAGGCTTTCAAAAACATGATGGCAGCGGCGGTCCCGCGCTACTCACCACTATTTTTCCCGGTGTGCCGTCCCAGCCCTACACCAGCACGTCTCCCGCAACATTAATCATGCCCTCACCAACGCGGTTACTGGGAAGCTCCACTTAACCACGGACACGTGGACAAGTACTGGTGGGCAGAGCCACTATATCTCCCTGACGGCACATTGGGTGAATTTGGTGGAGGCTGGGACCGAGTCATAGCCTGGGACTGCTCATGTCCTACCCACACCCAGTATAGTGGGTCCTACCTCAGTGCTGGTATCTGCGGCGTTTTATGCCACCTCCTCCTACACCACCTCTACCTCTCAATTAAGAAGTGTGAGCACGTCGCCAGCAGTCGGTATTGTGCGGCAGCACAGCAGTGGGCAAGCGTCAGCAGGCCGTGCTGAAACTAATCAGCTTAGGTGACAAGAGGCACACGGCCCGCGAACTGTTGCAGGGTCTGACAGAGCAGACCGACCTCTGGCTTTCGCCGCTGAGCCTCCAACCGGGCATGGTCGTGTGTGACAACGGCCGTAACCTGGTGGCGGCTCTGCAGCTCGGCGGCCTTACACACGTGCCATGCCTGGCCCACGTCTTCAATCTGGTGGTTCAGCGGTTTCTAAAAAGCTACCCACACTTGTCTGACCTGCTCGGCAAGGTGCGCCGCGTCTGTGCACATTTCCGCAAGTCCACCACGGACGCTGCCACCCTGAGGACCCTGCACCATGGGTTTTAGCTGCCAGAGCACCGACTGCTGTGCGACGTGCCCACACGGTGGAATTCTACGCTGCACATGTTGGCCAGGCTGTATGAGCAGCGTAGAGCAATAGTGGAATACCAACTCCAACATGGGCGGCGTAGTGGTAGTCAGCCTCCCCAATTCTTTACCGAGGAGTGGGCCTGAATGGCAGATATCTGCCAGGTCCTCGGAAACTATGAGGAGTCTACCCAGATGGTGAGCGGCGATGCTGCAATCATTAGCATTACCATTTTGCTGCTTTGCCTCCTGAGAAGTTTGCTACAAAGCATAAAGGCCGACGCTTTGTGGTTGGAACAGGAGATGGGGGATGACAGTATGTCGCTTGATAGCCAGACCACCCCCATGTCTATATCTCAGCACATTTTGTAGGAGGAGGAGGAAGGGGACGAGCAGGAGCAGGAGAAGGAGGGGGAACAGACAGCTGGGCACACTGCAGAGGGTACCCATGCTGCTTGCCTCTCATCTGTTCAGCGTGTATGGGCTGTAGAGGAGGAGGAGGATCCTGAAAGTCATCTTCCTAGTGAGGACAGCGATGTGTTGCGTACTGGGACCTAGCACACATGGCTGACTTCATGTTAGGCTGCCTTTCTCGTGACCCTCGCGTTAGACGCATTCTGGCCAACACAAATTACTGGGTGTACACCCTTCTCGACCCACGGTATAGGGGAAACCTTTCCACTCTCATTCCCGAAGAGGAAAGGGGTACGAGAGTGATGCACTACCACAGGGCTGTGGTGGAAAAAGTGATGCAAAACTTACCATCTGACAGCGCTAGTGGCAGAAGACGCAGTTTTGAGGGCCAACTAGCAGGGAGGCATGGGAATCAGGCAGCATGTCCAGCGCAGGCAGGGGAACACGCTCCAAGGCCTTTGCCTGCCTTATGGCTCCCCAGCAAGACTGTGTCACCACTCCCCAATCAAGGCTGAGTCAGACGAAGCACTGTAAAAAGATGGTGAGGGAGTACATAGCCGATCGTACCACCGTCCTCCGTGATGCCTCTGCTCCATACAACTATTGGGTTTCAAAGCTGGACACGTGGCACGAACTTGCGCTGTACGCCCTGGAGGTTCTGGCCTGCCCTGCCGCTAGCGTCTTCTCAGAGAGGGTGTTTAGTGCAGCTGGGGGAATCATCACGGATAAGCGTACCCGCTTGTCAACTGCCAGTGCCGACATGCTTACACTCATAAAGATGAACAAAGGCTGGATTTCCCCAGACTTCTCTTCTCCACCGGCGGAGAGCAGCGGAAACTAAAGATTCTTTTCTCTGGCAGCTAGGGCGTGGCCTAACCTGCAGAGTGGATGGTCGCACGGAACCAGGGCTCCTTAACCAGAAGGGAAATTTTACATCTTGAAGACCTTCCTGGCACCTCAAGATCTTCAGGGACCCGTGTGAACCACAGCTGCTCCCCCTGCACGCTGAGACAACCCTGAGCGTGACCCGACACCGATACTAACAGCGTCCGAGAAGCGGGTCCGTGCACCGGAGAGGAGCCGCGGCCATCTTATGCACTGAAGGGCTGTGCGCTGTCTGAAAAAAGGAAGCGTCCGGCGGAGGCTCGTTGGGAACGGAGCAGGCGGCAGTTCCACTCTCCGAGGCGGGCAAAGGGGAAGGAGAGTGAGACGTGCGGCGCTCACCGGAGCAGCAGGCTTTCGGCTCCACCGGAGCTATAGAAACAGACGTCAGGACGGGTGAGCGGGTCAGCAAAGGAGGGAGACGGTCTGGTGCGAGGTGGATAACGAAGGGAGCCAGCTCCGATACACCCCCCACTAAAGGGAGAAGCTAAATCAGCTAAATCAGCATTTCAAGTGCCTTCTGCCTCCTCGCCATCCCCCCCCCCCAGCTTCCCCCTCCTTCTTCTCCCTCCTCGGCGGGAAGTTTCCCGCCCAACCTCACCACCACTCCACCCCCCCTGGGGGAAGACAGAAGAATTACCTCCAAAGGGAGAACCTGTTAACCCCTGATTAGCCACTGCCTACACCTCCAAGTGGCCCAGAGGCTTATATATAAAAGGACGGCTCTAATTTTTGCGGATCCTGCGGCGCAGGTTCTAAACCACAACAATTTTTTAAACTATAGACTCTCATACTGAAAGTCAATTTTTCAGGGGCGGAGCCTGGACGCTGAGAGAGATGGCTGCCTGAGAGCCGCACCCCTCAGACAGACGCCCACAGAACCTTACAACAACGGCAGAACAATAAGAAAATGAGAAAGACAGCAAAGGAAAAGAACACAGACCTGCAGAGTACCCCTCGGCCGACCAAAACACAGGTGAATGTGCAACGTTTCTTCAAAGAACGGACTTCTCGTTCCCCGCGGCCCCCGTCCAAGATGGCGCCGGCACGAGCGCTCGCCCCTGTACTCAACCAGGCGGAGGAAGAGGAACCCCCCTCAGAAGGAGAAGAGGGTGAGTCAGTATCAAGGGGATTCATGATAAACTTGATTTCTCAAGCCCTGCACCCCATTAGCTCAGATTTGGCTGAAATAAAAGACGATCTTAGACATCTGGGACACAGGGTGGAGGATTTAGAGTCATCCACTGCCGCCATTGTATCTCATTCCCTGCAGTTAGAGCAAGCAGTTAAGGAGCAGCATCTATACCTTAACAGAGCGCTCCTGCTCCAAGAAGATCTCGAGAACAGGAATAGGCGCAACAACTTGCGCCTAAAGGGGATTCCACAATCCTATGCTAACGAATGCCTACCGAAGATTGCCAAAGAACTTTTTGCTACCCTGCTGGGGGAAGAAAGAGCATCTAGCATCAGTATTGATAGAATACATCGAGCTCTCAGACCCCCGCCTAGCTCTTCCGATTTCCCCAGAGATGTGGTCTGCAAGCTGCTTGCGTTCCCCGACACAGCTGCGGTGCTGAGAGCTGCCAGATTGCATGGTGAACTGAAATATACGGACCCTGTGGTTCGAATCTTTCAAGACCTAGCCCCCTCCACCCTGGCTAAGCGACGTGCTCTGCGTCCACTGCTGGAGGTCCTCAAATCCAGGGACTTGAGATATGCCTGGTTATTCCCCTTCGGCATCAGCATCCCTATACAAGGGAAGAAGTTCAATATTCGCACCCAGGAAGATATGCAAAAGTTGTGGGAGCTTCTAGATATTGAACCGATTGACCTCCCTAATTGGCAGTCGATCCCTGACCCGCTTCAATTCCAACCGCTTGAGGACCCAGGTGACTGGTTGTCAGCGGGTAGCTCAAAATCCCCGAAGGGGAAAAAGAAGAAGCCACGTCAGGATTCGTGAGTCCAGTAATTGCTGTTTTGCTGCACATCGCCCTATTGTTCGACAGAGTCGAACAGACCCTAGGAGCAGCCTTCATCCCACCCAGGCTGATCGCCTACTGCAGGGGTTATGTTCCTCTGTCTCTTTGTTTATCTCCCTTTTTCCAGATTTTCCAGATTAATTATTTACCTCCACAGCCCAGAGAGGTCTGAAGGCGCAGAACTGGTTCTCCCGCCTCCACAGGATACCCCGGAGGGATGGCGAGATTGCTCTCTCTACAAACCTCCGGCACATTGTCTCGGAACTGGTGACTGTTACTTAACAAGTTATTGACCATTAATGTCCCTCCTTACTTTCGGCCCCCTCACACGTTTTACAATATATTTTGCTGTTGCATATTGCATATTACCTTTCACCTCGGGCGCTTAGCCCGCTAGTTCCCCTCTGAAGGGACTGGATGGGTGTCTGTACTGATCTGTCCAGGCAGTAAGCTTTGCTCTGATCTCCCGAAATAGTCTACAACTCCTCGGGCTTTCAGAAGACCGTCCTCGGTTATTAAGCTACAGATTTTATAGTTACAGATTTAAAAGTTATTCTCTTTAGTGGACAGAGACTCTCCTTTGTAGGGAATCTCTGCCCTTTCTGTTGAAAGCAAGACTTGTGTTTGCACTTCCCCACCCCCTTACCCTCCCCCTCTTCCCTAACTTTTCCGCACCCTGTAATACTTACCCCCACCGCTTAGGTGCTGTGATCTCACGAAGGAGATCCATAGCGGACGCTCCTATCCTCCAATCTTGTGCGATTATGATTTAATTTGCATTTCTGTCTGTTCATTCCTTAGCTCAGGTACACCCTCATGAGTGGTTTACGTCTCACGTCCTTTAACGTCAGGGGCCTCAACTCTCCGTCAAAACGTCATGACCTTGAACTACTACTGAGAAGGTATGATACCAAAATTCTTTTTCTCCAAGAAACCCACTTCAAGGGAGGCAAATCCTTCTCCCTTCCGGGGAAATGTTTTCCCAGTGCCTTCCATAGCACTCACCCCTCGTCGGCCTCGAAGGGGGTCTCCATATTCTTACACAAAACGATCAATTTCGTGGAGGAGGCCTGGTTTGGGGACGAGGAGGGTAGAGTTCTCTTCCTGAGAGGTACACTAAATAACACCAAAATGACCCTAGCGAATATCTATGCTCCCAATTCGGAGCAAGTGCCCTGGCTGTTAAAACAGCTGGAAATCCTGAAACAATTTAGTGCAGGTCAGATTATTCTAGCAGGTGATTTTAATGTCACCTTCAACCCCGCTTTAGATTCCTCTTCTGGCCGATCGCAGATCTCGCAGGGCAAACTGAGAAGACTGGGCAAACAGATTCAGGAGCTCGGCTTGGTGGACTCGTGGCGCTCTCTAAACCCCACCACGAAAGACATCTCTTATCTCTCTTCGGTACACTCAACATACCAGAGGTTAGACTACATCTTGGTCTCCTCCGCCCTCCTCACGACGCTGGTCAGTGCCGATATAGACACTATGACGATATCGGATCATGCCCCCGTGCATGTGACGATCCGTCCACCACAATTATGCGCTAGAGAGTGGAGATGGTCACTCAATACATCTCTTCTAGATCAGATAGAGGACAGAGAATACCTGACCAAACACCTAGAGGAGTACTTTCTCCTTAATTCTACAGAGGGGTCTAAGTCCCCGATAGTCTGGGAGGCCCATAAGGCCTATATGCACGGCCTGCTGATTGACCTGGGTTCTCGGGTCAAGAAACGCACACAGAAGGCTATTGACGATAAGCTCTCACAAATTGCCAAGCTAGAGTTAACAGCGAAACTGTCACAAACTAAACTAAACCTAGATAAATTGTCTGAGGTAAGAGCTGACCTGAAACTACTATTGAACTCTAAATTCAATAAAAAACAGCTATATTTCAGGCATAAGGTTTATGCCCAGGGCAACAAAGGCAGCAGACTTATGTCAGCACTAATTAAAAAAGCTTGCACAAGGAACCAGATCAGGGCCATTAAGTCCCCATCGGGAGTAACTATGACCGCCTCCAAAGATATAGCGGAAGAATTCCGAAAGTACTACTCGGACCTATATAATATAAAAAAAGAAGGTGACACTTCTCCCCCAGAGAGGCACGCAGACCTCAATGACGGATTTCTCTGGCGGATCAAAATGCCTAGAATTGATTCATTGGAGGCTTCCTCCCTAACTGGACAGATAACACAAGCCGAGGTGGAGGAACTGATAACATCCAGCCCTCCAAATAAAAGTCCCGGTCCTGACGGTTTTCCTCTTCACTATTATAAAATATTTCTCCCAGTGTTAAAACCCAGATTAACAACCCTGTATAATGACCTGTTGGGAGGCGCATCCCTGCCGAGACAAGCCCGGGAGGCACACATCTCCTTGATTCATAAAGATAACAAAAACCTGGGGCTTTGCGGAAACTACCGCCCCATATCTTTGATTAATCTAGATATGAAATTGTGGGCTAAACTGTTAGCAAAAAGACTAGCCCCCTTTATACCCTCCCTGATAGAAGGAGAACAGGCGGGTTTTGTTAAAGGAAGGGAGGGGAGAGATAATTGTCTTAGACTTCTCCCTGCGGCCAGATATGCTCAACACCACAATATCCCTCTTGCCCTAGTAGGTACGGATGCCGAAAAGGCTTTTGATAGGGTTGACTGGCTGTACATGGAGAGGGTGCTCCACCACTTTAACTTCCCCAAGCAGTTCATACGTGCAATTTTCTCGCTATATGCTTGCCCTCATGCAAGACTTAGAGTAAACGAGATTCTCTCCCCTCCCTTCCACATAAAAAACGGCACTCGGCAGGGGTGTCCCCTCTCCCCCTCCCTCTTTATTTTGTCACTGGAACCTCTACTTCTGAGGATAAGGCAGGACGCTGTGGTGAAAGGCCTCAATATCGGTGGCCAACAACTCTCAGCGGCGGCCTTCGCGGACGACGTGGCATTCTTGGTTACCGACCCCCAGAAGAGTTTGCCCAGACTCTTAGAGCTCCTAGAGGAGTTTGGCGGATTATCAAACTTTAAAATTAATTTCGCAAAGTCGACAGCTCTGAATATCTCCATACCATCCAAGCAGTATGACCAGTTGAGAGCCAACTCGCCATGGGCCTGGTCATCCTCTTACCTAGAATATCTGGGTATCAGACTGACCAGAAAAGCTGAAGATTTATATAACGCGAACTTCGCCCCTCTCATCGACCGGGTCAAGCACCTTCTCAAAAATTATGACATCCCATTTGTGTCATGGTTTGGGAGAAAAAACATTATAAAAACCTATATTCTCCCCATTATTCTGTACAAGATTAGGATGCTCCCTATCCACCTCCCTACCAGCTTTTTTAAAGAGCTGCGTTCGTCCTTCTCGTGTTTTGTGTGGAGGCGGAGGAGACCAAGACTAGCGCACAGCCTGATGATCAGGAGGGGCAGGGAGGGGGGCATAGACCTCCCCAACCTATGCGACTGCTATAGAGCTTCCCAGCTTCGATATTGGTGGGACGTGACGCAGATGGAGGGGGATAGGATACTCACAAAGTTGGTAGAGGGGTATAACAGAACTCCTCTGGCAGAGGACCTATGGTTCCCAGTCAGCTCGCACTACCAGTCCAGGACCTACAACCCGCTTCTCAGAGGGCCTTGTGAGGTCTGGGACAAGCTCAGAGAGGAGCTGGCTCCATCTCCCTCACCCATACTTCCGCTGTCCTCCATCTCCAAAATTTTAAACCCCCACTTGAGTCAAGACATTGCCCCGGTGTGAGGGAAATTTAAGTCACTTCATATTGCAAAACTACAATCTCTTGCCCATCTGGACCCTATCAGCATTCTTCAAAAGCTGCAGCCGGAGCAGAACTTCTCCTTCTTAGAGGAAGCTCAGGTGACGGGCATATTTAGATCATATCTCAGCACATATAAATCCACTAGACCTTCTACACCCTTTGAAAGGGCCTGGTTAGATAACAAAGCCTCCCAGAGGAGAATTTCCTTTCTTCGTAAGAACTTTATCTCCCCAGATCAGCCCTATAAACCAGCCTTCCTCACCTCGTGGGAGAGGGAGCTGGGGATACACCTAAGTGCAGAAGAAACTAAATCAATCCTAAATACTTCATTCGGTCTGTCCCCTTGCGTCATGGCCCAAGAGGCACACTATAAACTGCTGGTAAGGTGGTATCGGACCCCTCAGTGGTTATATGACCACAAACTCTCCACCCAGAAAGCTTGCTGGAGATGTAAGAAAGATGAGGGGACGTACCTTCACATCTGGTGGTCATGCCCAGTGCTGACCCCCTTTTGGAGGGGCGTGGACAAAATCATACAGAAGATTAACCCAAAGATCTCCATCTCCCCTGACTTAGTCCTGATATGGAGACCACATGAGCATTTCCACCCCACAAGGAATAAATTGATTGCTTTGCTCCTGGATACTGCTAAATCCCTAATTCCCTGTCTATGGCTACAAAACACTCCCCCTACGCTGAGTCAATGGAGAGATAGAGTTGACAATTTATACTCGTTGGAAGAATTACATAGCTGGTCCAACAATTCTTATGACAAGTTTATCGTAACATGGGCGCCATGGCGGGAGATACGGCCCCTGACGTTGTGGGACTAATGAGACTGATGTGATGAGGGTGCCCTTTCCCTCTCCCCCCCTGTACTATGGGCCCACCACAGCATGTCCATCTCCCTTCCCCCTTGGTCCCTACCCCTTTCCCCCCATCCCTACCTCCCCCTCCCCTCACAATCCACAGATGTTGATTTTGTGTTATATTACCATCTGTCGGGTAAGAGAGTTAAACTGGAGGAGAAGAGTTTGATATTTGATGCCCGACCTTCTTATTAAACTCCTCTAGAAGGGTTACAAATATTGTTTCATAACGCCAACCGAAGAACGAATAGTTGAGTATGAAATTATTAACACTGGCATGTTTGTACTCTCCTTCCCTATGTATGCTTGTTACATGTTGTATCTTTTGATATTTCTGTTTAATTGTCAAAACTTTAATAAAAAACTGATTTATAAAAAAAAAAAAAAGATTATTTTCTCTGTAACCAGAGAAAAAAGCATTCTCTATCAGCGGAAAAAAAGGGGGAATTAGCTTTGTCAATCACTCTCGGATATTATTACTCCTCCTCCTGAAACAACATGTCATCACGCTGAACTGCCAAAAAGGTTCTGCTTATAATTTTTTTTACAGTTTTTTAAAGTTTCTAAAGTATTGATACTTTAACAGAAACCAATTTTTGTCACAGTGCTGCCTCCAGGCTCTGTTACAAATTAAGCAACAGCGAGCTGTATCTTTAAAAAATGTTTTTGGGTTTCACCTGCCCTCACAGTTGAGCAATTTTTCAGGGGTGCACCTCTACTCTTAGTACACCAATTTTTCTGGCCCTCGCCTATACTGTTATCTAACCTATTTTTCCGCCCTTCGCCTACACTCATGGTCCACCAATGTTACAGGGGTCTGCCTATACTTCTGCTACAGAAATGTTACAGGGGTCTGCCCATACTTTTGCTACAGAAATGTTACTGGGATCTGTCTATAATTTTACTACAGAAATGTTACTGGTAAAGATGAGCGAACACCAAAATGCTCGGGTACTCGTTGCTCGAGTCGAACTTTCCGCTATGCTCGAGGGTTCGTTTTGAGTAACGAACCCCATTAAAGTCAATGGGCGACTCGAGCATTTTTGTATATCGCCGATGCTCGCTAAGGTTTTCATTTGTGCAAATCTTTAAAACCTACGAAAGTGATGGAAACGACACAGATACGGATAGGGCAGGCGAGGGGCAACATGCTGGGCTGCATCTCAGGTTCCCAGGTCCCACTATTAAGCCACAGTAGTGGCAAGAGTGAGCCCCCCCTAACAATTTTTACTTTGGACAAACCCTCATTAGCAAGGCACACCTTAGCTATGCACCACACTACCTCCAACCAAGCACAAGCGCTGCCTGCGGGACACACCGCTGCCTCTTCTCCTGGGTTACATGCTGCCAACCCCCTTCCCGCACGACCCTGCGTCCGCAGCGCACACAAAAGTGTCCCTGTGCAGCCTTCAGCTGCCCTCATGCCACACGCTGGCTGCATAGCCACACGACCCTCATGTCTATCTATAAGTGCGTCTGTCATGAGGAGGAACTGGAGGAACACACTGCAGAGGGTTGGCAGGGCCAGGTAGCGACCCTCTTTAAAAAGGGGCGGGGCGATAGCCCACAATGCTGTAGAGAATCGATGAGAAATTGACGTTTGATCTTCATTCCAATCCTGTTCCACCTCCGTCAGGAGCTGCAAACGTGGGCATGAGTTACATAGCTATGGGGAATCCATGTGCCCACATAGTATTCATTCTGTCTAGGTGTCAGATAGCTCAATCGACACTGCAAGGGAAAGCCATCTGCACTCTGCCCTCTACCCAGGTCAGTCAGTGTCTTTGTGCCAGACAGGTCAAACACCGCGATGGGAAGTCTGTGTGCACCAGACTATGGGTCCACGTGGTAGACCTTTATTGCAAACAGAGCAGTGTGAGCAGGTCCTGTCGTGGATGGCAGAAAATGCATCCAGCAATGTATCGGGCACCCAGTCTTCTATGCAGTCCACTGCTGAAACTCTGAATCCTGTGGCTGCTGCTCCTCCTTCCTCACAGCCTATACTGCTGCTACAAAAATGGTACTGGGGTCTGCATATGCTTCTGCTACAGAAATGTTACTGGGGTCTGCCTCTATTTTTACAACAGAAATGTTACAGAAGTCTGCCTATACCTTTGCTACAGAAATGTTACAGGGGTCTGCCTATACTTCTGCTACAGAAATGTTACAGGGGTCTGCCTATACTTTTACTAAAGAAATGTTACTGGGGTTTACCTATACTTCTGCTACAGGAATGTTACAGCGGTTTACCTATACTGTGGGTGCACAAAGACTTCCCATAGCTGTGTTTTACCTATCTAGTACAAATACACTGACTGATTTGGGTAGGGTGCAGAGTGCAGATGGCTGTCCCCTTTGCGGTGCTGATTGAGCTATCTGACACCTACACAGAATGAATTGTGTGGGGACAAATGGATTTCACATTGCTATGTAACTCATGGCACCTTGGGTCACACAAGGTGAAGGCAGGGACCGAGCCTGACCCAGGGCCCACTAACATACTTCCCACACAGACTGTAGCGGGTCCTGGTAAGGGTCTCTTGGCCTTGTAATGCCACCTCCTCCTCCAGCTATTGGTCAGGGGATCAGCACTGTGCAGCATGTATTTTCTGTCGTGTTACCACAGTTACCTGCGACACTGCTTTGGGCCAAACGAAAGGAGCGTTACTGCATTAATGAGACGTTCACAGCTGTACTACCATCGGAGTCCGCTTTATGCCCATGATTGCTGAGGGTGTGTCCAGAGGCTGAAGTCCTGGGGGAAATGCAACTTCGCCAGGTTGAGCCTGTGGAACTTGTTCCTGGTCAATTCAGTCTTTGGAGCGATTAAAGCAACTGCAACTAATTAAATGAGACGTTCACTACTGTACTAGCATCGGAGTCCGCTTTGTGCCCACGATTGCTGAGGGTGTGTGCAGAGGCCGAGGTCCTGGGGGAAATGCAACTGCGGCATGTTGGGCATGTGGAACTTGTTCCTGGTTAATCCAGTTTTTAGAGCGGTGAAAGCAACCGCAACTAATTAAATGAGCTGTGCTGGCATCAGAGTTTGCTTTATGCCCACGATTGCTGAGGTTGTGTGCAGAGGCCGAGGTCCTGGGGGAAATGCAACTGCAGCAGGTTGGGCCTGTGGAACTTGTTCCTGGTTAATCCAGTCTTTGGAGCGATGAAAGCAACTGCAACTAATTAAATGAAACGTTCGCTGCTGTTCTAGCATCGGATTCCGCTTTATGCCCAAGATTGCTGAGGGTGTGTGCCAAGGCCGAGGTCCTCGGCGAAGTGAAAGTCTTCCATGTTTGGCACTGTAATTGCTTCATGTTTAATACTTTCCTTGGGCTCCTTTAGCTCGCCTATGCTGTGAGTGCACAAAGACTTCCCATAGCTGTGTTTTACCTGTTTGACGCTAATACACTGACTGACTAGGGCAGAAAAGTAGGCCGAGGCCCTTCGCAGGGTGAAACTCTGCCATGTTTGGGCACTCTGATTTCCTCGTGTGTTATACCATGCTTGAGTTCCTTGGGCTCGCCAATGCTGTGAGTGCACAAAGATTTCCCATTGCGTTGCTTTACCTGTCTGGCACAAATACACTGACTGACTAGGGTAGAAATGTGGGCCGAGGTCCTTGGCGTGGTGAAGCTCTGCCATGTTTGGGCACTCTGCTTTCTTCTTGTGTAATACCATCTTTGTGCATAGGCAAGCCCAAGGAACTCAAAGACTTTCCATTGCGGTGTTGAACTATCTAACACCTACACAGAATAAATTGTGTGGGGACACATTGATTTCCCATTGCTATGTAACTCGCGGCACCTTGGGTCACACAAGATGGAAGCTGTGACCAAGCCTGACCCTGGGCCCGCTCACGTACTTCCCACACAGAGTATTGCTACATTGTGGAGATGTGTAGAAGTGATGGCACCTGAGTCGCCTTTATGCCCACGTTTGAGGCTCCTGAGAATTTTGTGATGGAGGTGGCACGGGATTGGAATGATGATCATACATCAATTTATCATCAATTCTGAACAGCATTGTGGGCTACCACCCCCCACTTTCAAAGAGGGTCGCTGCCTGGCCCTGCCAACCCTCTGCAGTGTGTGCCTCCGGTTCCTCCTCATCGCAGACGCACTTATAAATAGACATGAGGGTAGTGTGGCTATAAGGCCAGCGTGTGGCATGAGGGCAGCTGAAGGCTGCGCAGGGGCACTTTTGTGTGCGCTGCGGACGCAGGGTCGTGCGGGGGGGGGGCGGTTGGGTAGCATGTAACCCTGGAGAAGAGGCAGCGGTGTGTCCCGCAGGCAGTGATTGTGCTTGGTTGGAGGTAGTGTGGTGCTTAGCTACGGTGTGCCTTGCTAATGAGGGTTTGTCCGAAGTAAAAATTGTTAGGGGGGTGACGCCAGCACTTGCCCCCATTGTGGCTTAAAAGTGGGACCTGGGAGCCTCAGATGCAGCCCAGCATGCTACCCCTGCCCTTCCCTATCCGTTCCACAAGTCATCACCTATGCGGAGCATCGGTCCCATACAAAAATGCTCGAGTCGCCCATTGACTTCAATGGGGTTCGTTACTTGAAACGAGCTCTCGAGTATTACGGAAAGTTCAACTCGAGCAACGAGCACCTGAGCATTTTGGTGCTCGCTCATCTCTAGTCTTTAAATACACTGCCCAATGATGATTTTGTTTCTGTCTCAAAATTAGCATAGTCTTATGTATTTCCATCTGCTGAATTCAGAAATCACTATAACAATGACTGATTAGTTCTTGCTTTGGAAATACAGTGACATTTCATTTTTTAGAGTTTACATTTTTATTTTGTGGGAATTGTTTTTTTTCTGGGGGAGTTGTCACACCACTCAACTGACATAACACAACATTCTCCATATGTTTGTAGGTTATCAGCATAATAAATGTTGCTCTGACTGAGTTTTTTTTTTTTTGTTTTTCTTTTCAGAATTTCTGGTTTTGGATTGCTTTTGAAGTGTACAATTTGCAATATCAAAATACCACAAAAATGTGTAAATTTAGTGAATCATTTTTGCTACATTTGTGGTTAAATAACATTTTCGTTACAGAAACACAATCTGACGCCTCTTGTGAAGACTGCCTATCATCATTATTTTGGTATGAATGTAGGGGACCAGGATAAGTCATGGGCTCCACATATATGTTGCAACTCTTGTTCAGTTAAGCTATGAGAATAGCTGAAAAAAACAAAAAAAAAAACAAAACAATCTTTGGCTTTTTCTGTGCCTATGGTTTGGTGGAGGCCTACAAACCACACAGAAGACTGCCATTTCTGCTTGACTCCACCTATAAAGGCAGGATTGTCAATGAAGAATACAGGAACAGTTCAATAACTGAATCTTCCATCTGCTATTCGATCTATTTCACATTCATATAGTTTACCAGTTCGTACTCCACCCCAACAGTATGATCTTGAAGTAGAAAATGACGAAAGTGTGAAAAAAGTAGAACACAACAAGCCTTCCCCATCCTATGACCCTGACTTTGAGGTAACAGATCATACACCACACAGAGTCAAGCAGAATTCAGTTATCTCATTCAAGACTTTGACTTGTCAAAGGAGAAGGCGGAACTTCTAGGGTCAAGACTACAGCAATGGAATCTTCTCCAACGTGATGTCAGAGTTTCACAGACGTCAGAGGGATCTGCTTCCTTTATTTGAGAAGAAAAACAATGTGGTTGTTTGCTGCAATGTTAATGGCTTGATGAAATGTTTCAATTTGAACTATGATTCAACTGAATGGAGGCTATTCATAGACTCCTCCAAGCTTAGTTTGAAAACTGTATTACTTCACAACAGCAACCATCATTCCTGCTGGTCATCAGTTCACATGAAGGAGACATATGCAAACATGTCCTCCCTCCTCGACTCAATCAAATATGCTGAACACAAGTGGAAAAACTGTGACAATCTAAAAGTCATAACTGTACTCTTTGGAATGTGAATGGGTACACTAAATACTTTTGCTTTTTATGTAAGTGGGACAGTAGGGATAGGAAATCACATTACATTCAAGCGGATTGGCCTGCAAGAAATCTTGACTCTACCGAGAAAAATGACATTGTCGAGTCTTTTGTGGACCCAAAAGATGTTCTTTTTCCACCCCTTCATATAAAGCTAGGTTCAATGAAAAATTTTCTCAGAGGTATGAACCAAGAAGGACAGGCATTTAAGTACTTAACCCCTTAGTGACCAAGCCTGTTTACGCCTTAATGACCAGGCCAAATTTTGCAAATCTGACACGTGTCACTTTAGCATGGAAAAAGACCAGAAAGGTTTTGCATATCCAAGCGATTCTGACATTGTTTTATCGCCACATGTTGTACTTCATTTAGGTGGAAAAAAAAGACTGATAGAATTTGTGTTTATTTATTAAAAGCGCCAAAATTGGGAAAATTTTGAAAAAATCGTCATTTTTTCACATTTCCAACTGCAATATCTCAAATATGTGCAAACATAATACAGAAATTTTTGCTAAGATTCATATTTCCATCCGTTTACTTTATTTTGGGCGCACATTGGAAAAACTTTCGTTTTTTTTTAACCATTTAGGAGACGTACAAATGTAACATTACTTTTCAGCATTTTGAGGAACACTTTATTTTCCTACACCAATCCAAGATTGGAAAGGCTCATAGGAGTCAAAATGATAGATACCCCCACAAGTGACCCCATTTTAAAAACTACACCCCTTAACGTATTCACTGAGGGGTGTCATGAGTATTTTAACCCCACAGTTTTTTTTTCAGGAGTCAATGCAATTTAGAAGAGAAAAACAAAAATTTCATATTTTTGCAAATATGTCATTTTAAAGACAGGACTTTTTTCTATAGTACACATGAAAATTAGGATTTGCACCCCAGAATGGATACCCCTGTTTGTCCCGTGCTCAGAAACATACCCAATGTGGCCCTAATCTTACGTTTGGATGCACAATGGGGCCCAAAATGAAAGGAGCAATCGGTGGCTTTCGGAACAGAAATTTTGCTTGAAGGAGATTTAGACCCCATTGCCCACTTGTAGAGCCATTGAGTGACCAAAACTATGGAAAACCCCCACAAGTGACCCCATTTTGAAAAGTAGACCCCTTAACGAATTTATCTAGGGGTACGATGACTTTTTTGACTTCACAGTTTTTGAATGAATCTAAGCCAAGCCGAAGGGAAAAAATTACAATTTTCATTTTTTTGGTAATTCTGTCATTTTAAAAGCAGTTTTTTTGTACAGCACATATATGAATGAAGACTTGCACCCCAAAATGGATACCCCTGTTTCTCCCGTGCTCAGAAACATACCCATTGTGGCCCTAATCATATGTCTGGATGCACAATGAGGCCCAAAATGAAAGGAGCAACCGGTGGCTTTCGGAACAGAAATTTTGCTTGAAGGAGATTTAGTCCCCATTGCCCACTTGTAGAGCCCTTGAGTGACCAAAACAATAGAGATCCCCCACAAGTTACCCCATTTTGAAAAGTAGACCCCTTAACGAATTTATCTAGGGGTACGATGACTTTTTTGATTTCACAGTTTTTGAATGAATCTAAGCCAAGCCTAAGGAAAAAAAATCCGATTTTCATTTTTTTGGTAATTCTGTCATTTCAAAAGCAGTTTTTTTTGGTACCGCACATATATGAATGAAGACTTGCACCCCAAAATGGATACCCCTGTTTGTCCTGTGCTCAGAAACATACTCATTGTGGCCCTAGTATTACGTCTATATGCACAATGGGGCCCAAAATGAAAGGAGCAACCGGTGGCTTTCGGAACAGAAATTTTGCTTGAAGGAGATTTAGTCCCCATTGCCCACTTGTAGAGCCATTGAGTGACCAAAACGATGGAGAACCCCCACAAGTGACCCTATTTTGAAAAGTAGACCCCCTAACGAATTTATCTAGGGGTATGATGACTTTTTTGACTTCACAGTTTTTGAATGAATCTAAGCCAAGCAGAAGGAAAAAATTACGATTTTCATTTGTTTGGCAATTTTGTCAATTTAAAAACTGTTTTTTTTGTATAGCCTACATAGGAATGAAGACTTTCACCCCAAAATGGATTCCCCTGTTTGTCCCGTGTTCAGAAACATACCCATTGTGGCCCTAATCTACTTACAGGACACATGGCTAGGCCCATAATGGAGGGAATGCCCGCTGGATTTCAGGGCAGAACTGAATAAATTCCAGGCCCCATTGCCCACTTACACAGAAAAAAATTTGACTTCCTAAAAATAATCCCCCGACATCCCCATTTTTTGGCATTCCCTAAATATTAGATAAAGGTAATAATATAAACTGCGTTTTATGTCCGAAGACAGGGGTAATTACGGAGGCTGGTTGGGCTGGGCACATGGGGCAAGAAAACCGGGTATCCCCCCCCTCCTCTCATGTATTTTGGGGGGTATTTCGTAACCTCAGCGGCGGGGATGGGGTGTAGAAAGTGGCGCTGTGAGGCTTTGTAATCTTGCTGCGGTGCAGCGGTCTCACAGAGAAGGCGCTCAACAAGCTGCTCCTGGAACTGCAGGAAGACAAACGTTCCTGGGGCTTCTTGTAAATTACGGATTACTGGTAGCAGTCTGAATAACGCCGGGCTCACGTAGCCGTAGGCGGAATCCGCTTGCCGAGGCCTGCAGAGGATCCCAGCTGTGAGCCCGGCTGTGACCCTGCGTACGGTTGCGTAATGTACTGCGCATAACTGCCTACTCACACAGGCGGTTTTTTGTTTGCATTTCCCGCGCCGTCGCTTAGAGATGACTCGGGTACCCGCAGCCCGTACACAATGTGTTTGCATATGGGGTGCGAGTATATCCGCAGTCATAGAGCACAAAGGGCTCTAGGTCGCAGATATTCGTGGTAAAATATAGCATGCTGTGTTCTGTTTCTGCGAGTGGATTACGTAATTCCGACCCGCTAATTGGGGGGAATTGCGTAATCCAATGCATGCGATTGATCCGTGGATTACCGCTGATCAAGCGCATGCAGAACCTGTAATTCCTCTCCGGTCACGCGTGACCGGCCTAATGTTAGATCGCTACTTTATCACGTGACCGGGGACCGCTCAGCGAGGCCACCGGTCACTGCTCCAAGCACTCAGCGACCGTTAGTCGCTGGGAGCAAGGAGATTTAAAATTTCCTGGGCTCCCCGGCTCCTGCGAATGTGTCTGGCATTTTGCCCGCGGGCGCATGCGCAGCAGCCGGAAGGGTCCATGGAGGATAATCGCATCTGGATTCAAATGCGGAAGCCTCCGAGAAGATGTTTCATCTTCCCCCACCGATCGCATCGGTGAGGGGAATTGAAACTTCCACTTTTTAAAGAACTTTTACGTGATCGCCATTATGCATTGGATAACGGCGATCACGTGACCAGTAACCGCATATCGTGGCCCCCCGTGACATCTCCAGGCTCTTGGCTACCTTTTGTAGCCAGCAGCAGGGAGATTTTATATTTCTTGGGCAATCTTTCACTTTTGCGCATGCGTCCGCCATCATGCTGACGGGCGCATGCGCCGAAGCTGGGGTAAGATCCGCGGATCAACATCCCACCAGGGAACAAATCCGGGACCTTGGGTACGTAATTTCATCCCCCCTTACGGATACGATCCATAAGGGGAGATGAAACTTTAACTTTTTAAACTTTTTTTTACTTTTAACTTTTTTTTTTTTTTTTTTACTTTTTAACTTTATATGATCACCGTTATCTGATGGATAACGGTGATCATATGACTGGAAACCGCATACAGCGGTCCCCAGTCATATCTCCCTGCACTCGGCTATCTGTGACAGCCGGGTGAAGGGAGATTTTGAATTTGCCGGGCTCGCCGGCTTCTGCGCATGCGCGCCGCATCGGAACATGGCAGAAGCCAGCGGGGGGTCCTGACACCGGCCGGAGGACATCGGCGGACCTGAGGAGTATTTTCACCTCCCCTCATGGATCCGATCCATGAGGGGAGGTGAAACTTTTCTTTTTTTACACTTTTTTTCACTTTTCCGCGATCGCCGTTATCCATTGTATAACGGCGATCGCGGTACCGGGGACCGCTCACCGTGGTCCCCGCTGACATCTCCTGCCTCCCGGCTACCTACAGGAGCCGGAAGCCAGGAGATTTTAAATCTCCCGCGCCGCCGGGCCTTCTGCGCATGCGGCTGACGTAATGCCGCCTGGCGCGCATGCGCAGAAGGACGGCTACGGCGCCCGGAGCATCGGGACACCTGGGAGTCGTGCGGCGGACATCGGTGAGTAATTTCAGCTGCTCTGATGGATCCGATCCATCAGAGCAGCTGAATCTTTAACTTTTATTGCACTTTTATTTACTTTTTTGCGATCGGCGCTATCCATTGCATAGCGCCGATCGCAATGCCGGGGGGGGGGGGGGGGCTCCGAACAGCCCGGGATGACAGCTCCATGCTGTCAGCTACCTGCGGACACCAACAGCATGGAGCTGTCACGTCCACAGCCCGAGGGACATTATTCTCTGCAGAAAGCATGTTTTTACATCCTCAGAGAATAAAGCCCACTTCGGGAGGACGTAAAAACACTATGGGCTGGTCGTTAAGGGGTTAAGAGACACATTTTCAGAGATTTAGCGATGGAAACGTTAAGGAAAGTATTTTTGTTGGGCCACAAATTTGACAAATTGTAAAGGATCCTGCGTCTGACCAAGTTTTAGAGAAAAGAGAAGGAAGCTTGGCAAGCCTTGAAGGGAGTTATTCATGGATTCTTGGGCAACAAAAGAGATGATAACTGCACTCAGTTGGTGACAGTACTTTTGGAAAATTACCATCAACTTGGAACTTGTCTCTTAAAATGCATTTTCTCTACTGCCACCTAGACTTTTTCACTGCTTGTTGTGGAGCTGTCAGTGATGAACACAGAGAAAGATTCCACCAAGATATTTCTGTAATGGAACAAAGATATCAGGGTCGTTGGAATGAAGCAATGGACTGCTGGTCTGTGTGTAGAGATGCACTGCTGCCAATCCCATTGAAAGCACTGCTTTCTGCCAAGCCCGCAGAATGATTATCGGGAAAGGGCTTGAAATATAAGCCCTTCCCCGATAATCTGCCAAAAGTGTGTAAAAAATTTTTAAAAAATTATACTCACCTCAGGCGCTCAGCCGCGTCCTCCTGGTGGCTTCCCAGCACTGCTATTAAGCTCTTTCAGAAGTCGGGGATTTAAAAATCCCTGCCTCCTGAAAGGGCGGTGCAGATTGGCTGAGGGCTCAGCCAATAGCAGCTACTGCTTAGCTATTGGCTGAGCACTCAGCCAATGACACATTGCCCTTAGCTATTGATTCATGAATTCATCATGCCAATCCCATTGAAAGCAATGGGATAGAATGCCGGGGACTTCTGCCACAGCTGTGACAGCTGTGATAGCTGTGGCAGAGGATTCCTTCATCCCCACGGTCCCCGCAGGGATGAAGAAAATTCCTGCCACAGCTGTCACAGCTGTGGCAGAAGTCCCCGGCATTCTGCTTCTCTTTTTAATGGGGGTAGCGCTGCTGCCGCTGGCCCCATTGAAAAGACTGGCGATATGCCGGCGTCATGCCGATATCTCAGCGTGCTGCTGGCTTTTTTCTCGCACTGCGATGCGAGACTTTAACTTTAGTCTTGCATAGCAGTGGAGAAAAAAACGCCAGTGGGTGTCTACCCTAATATTTCCTGGGCCACTGCAAACTATTTCAGTTATACCATTCCATGTCTGCAGTGCATTGGGAGGAGGTGTCACCGCTAAATAGTACTCTAATATTTCCTGGGCCACTGGAAACTATTTCAGTTATACCGTTCTATGTGTGCAATGCATTAGACAGAGGTCTCACCGCTAAACAGTACTCTAATATTTCCTGGGCCACTAAAACTATTTCAGTTATACCGTTCTATGTCTGCAGTGCATTAGGCGGAAGTCTTGACGCAAATCAGTAGTCTAATATTTCCTAGGCCACTGCAAAGTCTTTCAGTTATACCGTTCTATGTCTGCAGTGCATTAGGTGGAGGTCTCACCGCTAAACAGTACTGCAATATATTCTTGGCCACTGCAAGCTATTTCAGTTATACCGTTCTGTGTCTGCAGTGCATTAGACGGAGGTCTCACCACGAAACAGTAATGTAATATTACCGGGGCCACTGCAAAGTATTTCAGTTATACCGTTCTACGTCTGCAGTGCATTAGACAGAGGTCTCACTGCTAAACAGTACTTTAATATTTCCTGGGCCACTTCAAACTATTTCAGCTCTGCCACTGTGCAGAGCATCTCACAATACCCTTTCCTTGGGTGCCGTGAATTAGCCGCAGTTATTAGCACTGTCCACTGGCTGTATAGCTTTATGCCCCTGTGCAGAGCGTCGCACAATAACCTTTCCTTGGGTGCGGTGAAGTAGCCGCAGTTATTAGCCCTGTCCACTGGCTGTATAGTTTTCTGCGCCTGTTGAGAGCATCTCACTATACCCTTTCCTTGAGGGGGTTGAGGTAGCCGCCGTTATTCGCACTATCCAGTGTCTTTATAGCTTTCTGCCCCTGTGCAGAGCGTCTCACAATACTCTTTCCTGGGGGGAAGGGTGGGGTTGAGGTATCCGCAGTTATTTGCACTATCCACGGGCTGTATAGCTTTCTGCCCCTGTGCAGAGCGTCTCACAATACCCTTGCCTTGGGAGGGGTTGAGGTAGCCGCAGTTAGCAGCACTATTCACTGGCTTTAGAGTTTCAACCCACTCCATACAGCCTCTCTTATCTACAAGTCTCGGTGAGCGGTAAATGACCCCTAGGTATCAACGCAAGACAGCAGTTTAATTTTTTCAAGTCACAGCATAGAGGCTCCGATATATACAAGTCTCTGTATATGTTGAATTAGCCACAGTTGTCAGCGCTGTACAGTGGGGTAATTTATTTGGGCCCTGATCTATCCTTAATCCGCTATGATGAGGAGTAGGGGTAAGGGTCAAGGACGTGGAGGCGGACGTGAGGGTGTGGGCACAGGCTGAGTTCCTGGGCAGGGTTAATCACAGCCAGCTGCTGAGGGATTAGGAGAGAGCCAAGTTTCTAGGCTCCCCAGCTTCAAATCACAATTAGCGGGTCCACGTGGTAGACCTTTATTACAAGCAGAACAGTGCGAGCAGGTCCTATCGTGGATGGCAGATAACTAGTCCAGCAATGTATCGAACACCCAGTCTTCTACACAGTCCACTACCCCTGGCCTAGGGAGTGCACCTTTAAATCCTCTGGCTGCTCCTCCTTCCTCCCAGCCTCCTCACTCAATGAAAATGACATTCTGAGCAGGCAGACTCCCAGGAACTGTTCTCGGGTCCCTGCCCTGAGTGGGAAAAAATGGTTCCTCTCTCACCTGAGGAGTTTGTCGTGACCGATGCCCAACCTTTGGAAAGTTCCCGAAATCCGGGTGATGAGGCTGGGGACTTCCAGAAACTGTCTCAAGAGCTTTTTTGTGGATGAGGATGATGAGACACAGTTGTCTGTCAGTGAGGTAACAGTTGTCTAGTAGTAAGGGCAGTAAGTCCGTGGGAGGAGCACACAGAGGATTCGGAGGAAGAGCTGCTGGACGATGAGGTGACTGACCCCACCTGGCTTGCTAAGCCTACTGAAGACAGGGCTTCAGAGGGGAAGGCAAGTGCAGCAGCAGGACAGGTTGGAAGAGGCAGTGTGATGACCAGGGGTAGAGGCAGAGCCAGAGCAAAGAATCCTCCAACTGTTTCTCAAAGCACCCCCTCGCGCCAAGCCTCCCTGCAGAGGGCTAGGTGTACAAAGGTGTGGATGTTTTTTCGTGAGAGTGTGGATGACCGACGAACAGTGGTGTGCAACCTGTGCCGCACCAAGATCAGCCGGGGAGCCACCACTACCAGCCTCACTACCACTAGCATGTGGAGGCATATGATGGCCAAGCACCCCACAAGGTGGGACGAAGGTGATTAACCGCCTTCTGGTCACACCACTGCCTTTTTCCCTGTTCCACAAACCACCACACAGATCCAGTCTCCCGCCAGAGCGCAGGTACGAGCGCCTCCAGGCCTGCACCCACACCCTCACCTCCACGGTCCTCCACTCCATCCAGCAATGTCTCTCAGCGCAGCGTTCAGCTGTGACTGACACAAGCGTTGGAGCGAAAGTGCAAATAGGTCGCCACCCACCCGCATGCACAAGCTTTAAACGTGCACATTGCCAAATTAATCAGCCTGGAGATGCTTCCGTACTGGCTTGTGGAAACAAAAGCTTTCAAAAACATGATGGCGGTGGCCTGGATGGAGAGCTGGATGGTCGCACCTTAACTTAGCTCTCCTCCAAACCTGTCTAGCGACTGTAAAAGCGATTCATTATTCAGCTTAATCTACAAGAAAAGTACTTCTGAGGACAACTGGCAGCAGAAACCATGCCCAGAAGAGTCAGAAAGCTGTCTCCGAAGAAGTTAACAGATTTCTACGCTACAAGGAGCCGAGAAGAGGAGCCTAAAGATGGCGGCCCTGAGCTCCCGGGCGTGGCAAGAGAGGAGAGCTCTCCACACCCCACGGCTGCACTAATACAGAAAACCCAAAAAAGCAGTGGAGGTAGGAGCCTGCCTGAGCTGCCAACAGGCAGAGGAAGCTGTACCCCTTCCTCACCAATAGCAGAGTTGCTTCTAACAAATAAAGAAACCCCAATGCCCGACCGTGCAAACCGTGAGCTGCGGAGCTTCACTGCCGACACTGCATCCAATTTACCAGGAGGTCCTCTTGCTGCTGACACGAGAAGCTGCTTGAGCGGACGAGACAGAGCCCCTCCCTGCCACAATAGAAGCGCCAGCAGAGTCACCGGCTGCTTCTCGAGAGGTGACAGGAGCCGACCACAGAGAGAGCACCTGCCGCGGCTCTCCCTCATCCCTGGAGGAAGCTCCTGAGCGCTTGCCCTCACAGATACAGAGGGCTGCCGCTGACAGCTCGGGCCGACTGCATGATTTACAGGTGGGTTAGAGAAGCCCCCCCTAGCTAGCTCTAGATGAGAGCACTCTGCTCCAAGTTGCGGCAGCTGTAAATTTAAAGGGGCAATCCTCCCAGCTGACATGGCCCAGACACCCAGAGAAGTCTCCCCCTGCAAAACTCCACAGCCTATGTTGCAGAGGGGAAGCTCTGAAGATAAAGCAACCAATCACCACACTAAAGGGGCTGAAGCCCCAATGGAATTGAATTATGCCCTCCAAAGCAAACCTAAACCTGGTGCCGTATCGCCGGGCTCCCACAGGAGAAATGAGGTTAACCCAAAAAAACCCACAAACGCAAGCTCCTCCCCACGATCCCCACTCACGGAAAGATATCTGACCGAAAGTCCCTATATGACAGACACCAGTCTCCCAGACTGGGCTCAAACAGATTCCTCTGTTTTTCCTGCGACGTCCTCAGGGACACTAAGCAACAAAAGAGCCCTGCAACAACCTTTATTTAATCCAGAATTGACGAAAAACAACAAATCAAACAATGCCAGCTCGCTAAAACAATGAGCCCGCTACTCCACAGGCTCTGAACAACTACCTGAACCAGCGCTAGAAGACATACGAGGTCACAATCATGCAGCCTCTGAAAGGTTCATGAAGGAAGCAATGCTGGCATTACAGACCTCAATAAAAAGAGACATTGCCACAAGCCTTGCAGGCATAAACGCGACAGTAGAAGACCTAGGAGAACGCGTGGATCATACAAAGCGTAAAATGGGAGATTTTGCATCTGCCCATAACTCACTGGTGGACTCACATAACAATTTAGAAGAAGAAGTGGAAGCCTTGCAAAACAAATTGGCAGATATTGAAGACAGAAATCGCCGAAACAACATTAAATTCAGAGGCATTCCAGAATCGACTCCTCCCTCCGAGCTCATCGCCTTTCTACAAAGCCTAATTCAAGCGGTTATCCCACAATGCTCACTCCTGGACCTCACTATCGACAGAGCCCATAGACTTCCTAGAGCCCAGTCGATACCAACTACCTACCCCAGAGACACGATCGCTCGGATACACTTCTTCCACATTAAAGAACAACTCATGAAAGCCTCAAGACAGTCACCCACGCTACCAGCTCCTTTCCACGACATAACACTCTATGCCGACCTCTCCCAAACCACAATTGCAGCAAGAAAGAAATAGATCCCCATAGCCTCAGCCTTACGAAACCACAAGTTAAGATACAAATGGGGCTTCCCAACTAAGATCATCATTATAAAAAACGGGAGAACCCACGTAATTCCGACACTAGAAAAAGGAATGGAGCTACTGGAGGAGTGGAACATTCCTTGCACAACACGGCCGAACCAAAGTCAAGCCAAGAACAACAACCCTTCTCCCAAGATCGTACAGGAGTGGAAAGATGCAACCTAGAAGTCCAGAATTGCTGAACACTGGAGCCAAAAGTACAGGTTTTGTCACCTTTATTGCAGATCTTCCCCGAGTCTGCGCAGTATGACT
Source organism: Eleutherodactylus coqui (assembly GCF_035609145.1). NCBI lineage: Eukaryota > Metazoa > Chordata > Amphibia > Anura > Eleutherodactylidae > Eleutherodactylus > Eleutherodactylus coqui. Next base: position 21,808,678 of record NC_089837.1, on the reverse strand, counting down.
TACTGCACGATTATGGTTTTGTTTATACTTACAAATGTTCTAATGTTCTTTACCCCCTGTAAGGTACCTAACAACTGGCCTCCTACAGACTGCATACTTCTGTTGAAAATCAATGATATATACTGTCTTATATATAAATGGTGTTGCGGCGCGGTTTCCTTGATGCAAACCCAAGATAAATCAAATGGCGCTGAAAATTATATCTCTTAACGTAAAGGGTTTGAACAGCCCTTTTAAAAGATCTCTCTTGTGGAAAGAAATCAAAGATCCAAAGCAGAAGTGGTTTGCGTCCAGGAAACCCACCTTCAAAAAACTTATACTACCACATTGTCTAACAAAGACTTCCCTCGTATTTTTTACGCAAATGGCCCAAAGAAAAAAGCAGGCGTCCTTTTTGCAATAAAAAAAACGGTTGCCTTTCAGCTACTACAAGAGGTTCTCGACGAGAGGGGTAGATTTGTCGCCTTGGTATGCAAGATAAATAATGTGACACTCACCATAGTGAGCGTCTACGCTCCTAACACTGCACAGATAGCCTTTCTAAATATCGTCCTCAAACAGATCTCACACATAGTAAGAGGCAAACTCTTGATATGTGGAGATTTTAATATCATTCATAGTCCAGATTTTCATTCCCCTTAAGAAGCGACAGGCCTCCCCCTCACCTCTCTCAGTGGCTTCGTAAAGAAGACCTACATGATGTATGGAGATGCAAACACGCATCTGAGAAGGATTACACGTTCTTCTCACACAGACACAATACCTACTTCCGTATTGACATGTTCCTAAAAACTAAATGGCTTCTACCAATGGTTGAAAAATGCGAAATTGGAGATATTTCATGGTCAGACCATGCCCCAATTACCATGTCCCTCCGCCTGTCCTCGCCAACCCAAAACACATTTATCTGGAGAAACAACACTCACGTAATGTCCCTTAAAGTTAACACCACCACAACCGAAAAGATGCTCTCTGAATTCTTTGCCTTTAATTCTCTCCCCTCCACTAGCCCAGCCACGCTATGGAACGCACATAAGGCATACATAAGAGGTCTCCTCATCCAACAGACAGCACACTACAAGAAACAACGCAACGCCATAACAGCAGACCTATTAACTAAAGTGTCCACCTTGGCAGAGACTCACAAAGCGGACCCCTCCTTAACAAACTTACTTTCTTAAAGAAAGCAAGAACGGAACTTCAGGCACATCTTGCTCATCAGACTCAGAATGCAACATTACTACATGCATAACAAGGCGAGTAAATTAATGGCTAAAGTTAAAGCACTCAATGCAAGATCGAGAATCCCCTTCTTAATATCCCAGACAACTAAAAACAAAGTTTACAGCCCACAAGAAATCGCTGATGAGTTTAGCAAATACTATAACGCACTATACAATTTAAGCAATGACAAAGACACACCCCAGCCTACCGAGGAATCAATTAATTAATTCCTCTCTACACTCTCGCTTCCATCCCTTTCACAAAAACAAATACAACAATTAAGTCTCCCTATCACACTACAAAAAGTAGATCAAACTATCTGCTCACTAAAAAAGGGCAAATCTCCGGGTCCGGACGTATTCTCCAACGAATGCCTTAAACTATTTAAGCCAGCTTTACTCCCACATATTTGCAACTTCTTCAATAACATAATGTCATCAGGCACAATACCACCGGAGAACCTAAAAGCAATAATAGTTACTATTCCTAAAGAAGGGAAACCCCCTAAGACACCAAGCAACTTTTGCCCTATTTCCCTCCTCAATGCAGATATTAAATTATATGCAAAAATAATTGCTAATAGGCTATTCCCCATTTTGCCTCAGCTCATCAAAAATGACCAAGTGGGTTTTACGAGGGGTCGTCAGGCCCCAGACGGAACAAGATGATTGATTGATCTAGTCGCCAGGACTGACAAAACGCAAATGCCTTCTCTGCTCCTCGCTCTGGATGCGGAGAAGGCATTCGACAGGGTGCATTGGGGATTCATGCGTCGCACTCTAGAAAGATTTGGCCTATCCGGGCCGATCCTCTCAGCCGTGACAGCGTTCTATACCGCCCCCTCAGCCTCTGTGCTAACAAATGGGGTCCTATCTAAGCCATTTCAAGTAACAAATGGCACACGACAAGGATGCCCACTCTCCCCTCTTGTATTTTCCATGATAATAGAACCAATGGCGGAAGCAATAAGGACTAACCCACAAATAGAAGGCATTCCCATAGGAACAAGCACACACAAAATCAATCTATTTGCCGACGATGTGATTTTAACTTTAACAAACCCAAGATCCTCACTTCCTCAAGTAGTGTCCACTTTGCAACTATTTAGCTATGTCTCCCTCTATAAGGTGAATTCTACCAAATCACAAATGATGGGCATCAACCTAACCAAAATGGATGAAAAGTTCCTAAAAACATCATTTCCATTCCAATGGTGCTCAGACTCTCTACCCTATTTAGGAATAGCCCTAACTTCCTCAGCTGATGCCCTCCCAACAGCAAACTTCCCCACACTGAGATCCTCAATACAAAAAGAACTAGATTGCCTGTCCACATACGAACCCAGTTGGATGGGGAGGGTGATTTTGTACAAAATGCTTATCCTGCCTCAAATTTTGTACTACTTTAGGACCATTGCAGTACTCATCCCGGACTCCATACTTGCATCACTTCACCAACAGATGAACAAGTTCATATGGAGAGGAACAAAACCTAGAGTGGGGTTCTCTATCCTAAACAGACCTCTGAAATTCGGAGGTATGGATCTTCCCAACCTCCGAAATTACCACAAAGCTTTCTTAATCGACCAGACAAGACACTGGTGTAATACGGAGTCAGACAAAACGTGGGCGACCATTGAATTAACCACAACAGGTTTATCCAGCGGGAAGGCATACCTTTTAGCTAACTCAATTCAACTCCAAGGAGACCCACAACTCCTCCCGCCAGTGAAAGCCACACTACAAGCATGGCACACAATAAGAGGAGGAGTAAACGTAGAACAAAACATATCAACAAACATCCCACTTCCACTTCTCACCCTAAAGCACCTAATCCCAGACCTCTCTTTAAACAACTGGCCACACAAAACATCCATGTCTATCTCAGACCTGTTCCAAGGAGACACTATACTTACCTTCCAACAGATACAAGAGAAATACACAGTCCCCCTCTCGGAACAATATACATACCTCCGTATCTGCAACTATTTAAAGGCTCATAAGAGTACCTCCTTAGCGCTCCCCAACCCCCTAAACGACTTGCTAAATGCAAACATAGCACCAAAGAAAAACTATCCAAAACCATCTACACCTGCCTCTCTGGAATCCAATTTTTTTAAGAAAACAATGAATTTCCTAAGCTGGGAAAAAGACTAAAAACATAATTTCTCGTTTTGAAAATAAAAACTACCCAAAGCAATTATTAAAAGATGCTTACAAAAAACCCTAAAAAGTAAAAAATCTATGAACAAAACAGATATAAAACAAAATACCTATAACAATGATGTTTTTATAACAAAATTCAGCACAGACCATAATAACATAAAAAGCATTATACAAAAAAAAACTGGACTTTTTTTAAAAAATGATCCCTATCTTGGTAAAACATTAGAAAAAAATCCCAGAATTATTTTCAGAAAAAAATAGGACGATTGGTAACAGCTTAGCCCCATCAAAGCCTTTAAATAAAAAAGAAAAGAACAATCCATTTAAAGAGAAAAATAAAACAATTACAGGTGGTTTCAAATGTAACAGCACGAAATGTAAATGTTGTACACACATATGTCCTAAACAAAATTATGTACAAAAAGGTGAGGAAAAAATAGAAATAAAAGAAAAAATGTTATCTACTTATTAGAATGCCCTTGTGGCTTGAGAACAACTAATAGCCTGAACATTAGGATCAACCAACATCGGTATAACATAAAAAGTGTGTATGAAAAACATAGCATATCAAAGCAATTCAAAGAAAAACACAACAAAAATAGTGAAAAATTAAAATTAATTCCTCTAGAAACCATAAAACATAACTCAATAATGAAACTCAGACGAAAGGATTTATCGTTTAAATACTCTGTCAGAAGGATTAAATGAAGTACTGGAGAAATTTTAATAAAATAACAAAAATTAATAACAGATAGAAGTATATATATATATATATATGCACTCACAATTTATAGAACATGGAAGTTTCACAATAAGAAATAAAAAAAGTCTTTTACAAAACATAGGAAAATGAATAAATAGTAGAGATGAGCGAACATACTCGTCTATACTTGATACTCGTTCGAGTATTAGCGTTTTCGAGATGCTCGTTACTCGAGACGAGTACCACGCGATGTTCGAGTTACTTTCACTTTCATCTCTGAGACGTTAGCGCGCTTTTCTGGCCAATTGAAACACAGGGAAGGCATTACAACTTCCCCCTGCGACGTTCAAGCCCTATACCACCCCCCTGCAGTGAGTGGCTGGCGAGATCAGGTGTCACCCGAGTATAAAAATCGGCCCCTCCCGCGGCTCGCCACAGATGCGTTCTCACAGAGATCAGGGAAAGTGCTGTCTTGCTGGAGTTGCTATAGGGAGAGTGTTAGGAGTATTTTAGGCTTCAAGAACCCCAACGGTCCTTTTTAGGGCCACATCTAACCGTGTGCAGTAGTGTGGAGGCTGCTTTTTGCAGTGTTGCACTTTTTTTTTTTTTTTGTATATCGGCCGTGCAGAGCATTGCACCCTGCAGTAATTATACATAGTCCAGGGCCAGTAGTGGTGGTGAGGCAGGGACAGAAGACATATTTATTGAATATAGACAGTGGGCCTTTCCAAAAACATTTGGGAAAAAAAATCTATTTGGGCTGCTTGTGAATGTCCTCAGTTTACTGGGTCTGTGCTGGGTGTAGTTGTCCTCCTAATCATACGCAGCCAGCTAAGTGTTACAGCAGGCTTGCGCAAAATTATTTCCTGGCTCTGTGTTGGCTGTTACATCACCGCTGTATTCCACTCCACAGTGCAACAGTCTGCAGTTATTTTACATACTCCAGGGCCAGTAGTGGTGAGGCAGGGACAGAAGACATATTTATTGAATACAGGCAGTGGGCCTTTCCAAAAACATTTGGGGAAAAAAATCTATTTGGGCTGCCTGTGACCGTCCTCATTGTACTGGGTCTGTGCTGGGGGTAGTTGTCCTCCTAATTCATACGCAGCCAGCTAAGTGTTACAGCAGGCTTGCGCAAAATTTTTTCCTGGCTCTGCTGTGCGTTCCGTAAGCGAAGTCAGCCTCCAACCACAGGCCAATAAGCGGCACATTTAATTACAGCGTTCTGTTTCTGCACTACTGGTAATACACCATGCTGAGGGGTAGGGGTAGGCCTAGAGGACGTGGACGCGGACGAGGACGCGGAGGCCCAAGTCAGGGTGTGGGCACAGGCCAAGCTCCTGATCCAGGTGTATCGCAGCTGACTGCTGCGGGATTAGGAGAGAGGCACGTTTCTGGCGTCCCCACATTCATATCACAATTAATGGGTCCACGGGGTAGACCTTTATTAGAAAATGAGCAGTGTGAGCAGGACCTGTCGTGAATGGCAGAAAGTGCATCCAGCAATCTATCGACTACCCAGAGTTCTGCGCCGTCCACTGCTGCAACTCTGAATCCTCTGGCTGCTGCTCCTCCTTCCTCCCAGCCTCCTCACTCCACTACAATGACACATTCTGAGGAGCAGGCAGACTCCCAGGAACTGTTCCCGGGCCCCTGGCCAGAATGGGCAGCAATGGTTCCGAATCCTCTCCCACTGGAGGAGTTTGTCGTGACCGATGCCCAACCTTTTGAAAGTTCCCGGGATCCGGGGGATGAGGCTGGGGACTTCCGGCAACTGTCTCAAGACCTTTCAGTGGGTGACAAGCATGATGACGATGAGACACAGTTGTCTATCACTCAGGTAGTAGTAATTGGAGTAAGTCCGAGGGAGGAGCGCACAGAGGATTCGGAGGAAGAGCAGCAGGACGATGAGGTGACTGACCCCACCTGGTTTGCTACGCCTACTGAGGAAAGGTCTTCAGAGGGGGAGGCAAGGGCAGCAGCAGGGCAGGTTGCAAGAGGCAGTGCGGTGTCCAGGGGTAGAGGCAGGGCCAGACCGAATAATCCACCAACTGTTTCCCAAAGCGCCGCCTCGCGCCATTCCACCCTGCAGAGGCCGAGGTGCTCAAAGGTCTGGCAGTTTTTCACTGAGAGTGCAGACGACCGACGAACAGTGGTGTGCAACCTGTGTCGCGCCAAGATCAGCCGGGGAGCCACCACCACCAACATGCGCAGACATATGATGGCCAAGCACCCCACAAGGTGAGACGAAGGCCGTTCACCGCCTCCGGTTTGCACCGCTGCCTCTCCCCCTGTGCCCCAACCTGCCACTGAGTTCCAACCCCCCTCTCAGGGCACATGCACTACCGTCTCCTGGCCTGCACCCACACCCTCACCTCCGCTGTCCTCGGCCCCATCCACCAATGTTTGTAAGCGCACCGTCCAGCCGTCGCTAGCGCAAGTGTTGGAGCGCAAGCGCAAGTACGCCGCCACACACCCACACGCTCAAGCCTTAAACGTGCACATAGCCAAATTTATCAGCCTGGAGATGCTGCCGTATAGCCTTGTGAAAACGGAGGCTTTCCAAGGTATGATGGCGGTAGCGGCCCCGCGCTACTCAGTTCCCAGTCGCCACTACTTTTCCCGATGTGCCGTCCCAGCCCTGCACGACCACGTCTCCCGCAACATTGTACGCGCCCTCACCAACGCGGTTACTGCCAAGGTCCACTTAACAACAGAGACGTGGACAAGCACAGGCGGGCAGGGCCACTATATCTCCCTGACGGCACATTGGGTGAATTTAGTGGAGGCTGGGACCGAGTCAGAGCCTGGGACCGCTCACATCCTACCCACCCCCAGAATTGCGTGCCCCAGCTCGGTGGTGGTATCTGCGGCGGTGTATGCTTCCTCCACTAAACCACCCTCCTCCTCCTCCTTCTACGCAACCTCTGTCTCGCAATCAAGATGTGTCAGCAGCAGCACGTCGCCAGCAGTCGGTGTCGCGCGGCGTGGCAGCACAGCGGTGGGCAAGCGTCAGCAGGCCGTGCTGAAACTACTCAGCTTAGGAGATAAGAGGCACACGGCCCACGAACTGCTGCAGGGTCTGACAGAGCAGACCGACCGCTTGCTTGCTTGCGCCTCTGAGCCTCCAACCGGGCATGGTCGTGTGTGACAACGGCCGTAACCCGGTGGCAGCTCTGCAGCTCGGCAGCCTCACGCACGTGCCATGCCTGGCCCACGTCTTTAATTTGGTGGTTCAGCGCTTTCTGAAAAGCTACCCACGCTTGTCAGACCTGCTCGGAAAGGTGCGCCGGCTCAGCGCACATTTCCGCAAGTCCAAGACGGACGCTGCCACCCTGCGGACCCTGCAACATCGGTTTAATCTGCCAGTGCACCGAATGCTGTACGACGTGCCCACACGGTGGAACTCTACGCTCCACATGTTGGCCAGACTCTATGAGCAGCGTAGAGCTATAGTGGAATACCAACTCCAACATGGGCGGCGTAGTGGGAGTCAGCCGCCTCAATTCTTTACAGAAGAGTAGGCCTGGTTGGCAGACATCTGTCAGGTCCTTGGAAACTTTGAGTCTACTCAGATGGTGAGCGGGGATGCTGCAATCATTAGCGTCACCATTCCTCGGCTATGCCTCTTGAGAAGTTCCCTGCAAAGCATAAAGGCAGACGCTTTGCGCTCGGAAACGGAGGCGGGGGAAGACAGTATGTCGCTGGATAGTGAGAGCACCCTCATGTCTATATCTCAGCGCGTTGAGGAGGAGGAGGAGGAGGAGGATGAGGAGGAGGGGGAAGAGACAGCTTGGCCCACTGCTGAGGGTACCCATGCTGCTTGCCTGTTATCCTTTCAGCGTGTATGGCCTGAGGAGGAGGAGGATCCTGAAAGTGATCTTCCTAGTGAGGACAGCCATGTGTTGCGTACAGGTACCCTGGCGCACATGGCTAACTTCATGTTAGGATGCCTTTCTCGTGACCCTCGCGTTACACGCATTCTGGCCACTACGGATTACTGGGTCTACACACTGCTCGACCCACGGTATAAGGAGAACCTTTCCACTCTCATACCCGAAGAGGAAAGGGGTTTGAGAGTGATGCTATACCACAGGACCCTGGCGGACAAACTGATGGTAAAATTCCCATCTGACAGCGCTAGTGGCAGAAGGCGCAGTTCCGAGGGCCAGGTAGCAGGGGAGGCGCGGAGATCAGGCAGCATGTACAGCACAGGCAGGGGAACACTCTCCAAGGCCTTTCCCAGCTTTATGGCTCCCCAGCAAGACTGTGTCACCGCTCCCCAGTCAAGGCTGAGTCGGCGGGAGCACTGTAAAAGGATGGTGAGGGAGTACGTAGCTGATCGCACGACCGTCCTCCGTGACACCTCTGCTCCCTACAACTACTGGGTGTCGAAGCTGGCCACGTGGCCTGAACTCGCGCTGTATGCCCTGGAGGTGCTTGCTTGTCCTGCGGCTAGCGTCTTGTCAGAGAGCGTGTTTAGTGCAGCTGGGGGAATCATCACGGATAAGCATACCCGCCTGTCAACCGACAGTGCCGACAGGCTTACACTCATAAAGATGAACAAAGCCTGGATTTCCCCAGACTTCTGTTCTCCACCAGCGGACAGCAGCGATACCTAAACAATATGTAGGCTGCACCCGCGGATGGAAGCATTGTTCTCTATCACCATCAAAAACGGGAACCCTGTAGCTTCATCAATCTGTGTATTATGTTCATCCTCCTGCTCCTGCTCCTCCTCCTGAAACCTCACGTAATCACGCTGAACGGGCAATTTTTCTTAGGCCCACAAGGCTCAGTCATATTACTTTTGTAAACAATGTTTATACGTTTCAATTCTCATTAAAGCGTTGAAACTTGCACCTGAACCAATTTTATTTTAACTGGGCTGCCTCCAGGCCTAGTTACAAATTAAGCCACAGTAACCAAAGCGATTAATGGGTTTCACCTGCCCTCTTGGTTGGGCATGGGCAATTTTTCTGAGGTACATTAGTACTGTTGGTACACCAATTTTTTTGGGCCCTCGCCTACAGTGTAATCCTAGTAATTTTTATGGGCTTCGCCTGCACTTATGCTACAGCAAGGTGTGTGGGGTTGGCCTACACCTTTGCTACATAAATGTAACTGGGGCCTTGTCTATACTGCAACTACTGAAATGTGAAAGAGACTGTTATCTCCCTAAACTGCTGCAATGGGAATGTTACTGTGGCCTGTCTTGACTGCTACTACTACTGAAATGGAACTAATACTGTGCCCCCCCTATACTGCTGCTTCGGAATTGTTACTGGGGCCTGTCTTCAGTGCTACTATTACTCAAATGGAACTAAGACTGTGCTCCCCCTATACTGCTGCTTCAGAATTGTTACTGGGGCCTGTCTGGACTGCTACTACTACTGAAATAGAACTAATACTGTGCTCCCCCTATAATGCTGCTAGTGATATGTTACTGGGGCCTGTCACTAATGCTACCGCTGAAATGTTACTAATTCTAGGCTCTGCCTATACCGCTGCTAATGCTATGTAACTGGGGTGTGGAAACGGAGGCTTCCCAAAGACATGATGGTGGCGAGGCCATTTCCCACCAACGCGGTTACTGTTAAGGTGCATATAACCACGGACACGTGGAGAGGACACGTAGTGCCTCAAAAACATCCCCCTCCTCCTCCAACAATGAAAACATTCTTGGCAAATACCTTTGCATTGGTCCGTCTGGTGACAGTCTAAGAATTTCACCTTTAACGACACAAGAGAGCCCCCCACCATCCCCCCGCCATGGCCCACTTAATCCTGGCCACATTCCGAAAACCAACTAAATAAAACCGCGCTACTAGGTCCGCAGTCGCTACCACATTCCCACCAACGCGGTTACTGTTAAGGTAAATATTACCACTCTGACTGGGGCATGCACTGTGGGCCGAAGCACACCTGTATTGTATGTGATGTTAGCTCTGCTGAGCAGGGCACTGCAATGGGATACATTTATGTACCGCCGATGGGTTCCAGGGAGCCACCCATGCTGTGGGTCCACAGGGACTTCACATTAGGGATTTGTACCTGCCTGTGTCTATGAATTAAAAACCCCGGTCAGGTTGGGGCATGCAGTGTGGGCCGAACCCACCTGCATGTAATCTGACGTTAGCTTTGCTGTCCAGGGCACTGCAATGGGATATATTTATGTACCGCCGGTGGCTTCCTGGGACCCACCCATGCTGTCGGTCCACACGGAGTTGTAACTGCATGTGTCTACTTATAAAGAACCCCAGTCTGACTGGGGCATGCAGTGTGGGCCGAAGCCCACCTGCATTAAACCTGACGTTACCTCAGCTGTGCTGGGCACTGCAATGGGATTTATTTATGTACCGCCGGTGGGTTCCAGGGAGCCACCCATGCTGTGGGTCCACAGGGACTTCACATTGGGGATTTGTACCTGCCTGTGTCTATGAATTAAAAACCCCGGTCAGGTTGGGGCATGCAGTGTGGGCCGAAGCCCACCTGCATGTAATCTGACGTTAGCTTTGCTGTCCAGGGCACTGCAATGGGATACATTTATGTACAGCCGGTGGGTTCCAGGGAGCCACCCATGCTGTGGGTGCACACGGAATTCCCATTGCGGAGTTGTACCTGCCTGTGACTATTTATAAAAAACCGCGGTCTGACTGGGGCATGCAGATACCTTGACAGAATGAATAGTGTGTGGCACATGGGTTCCCCATTGCTATGCCCACGTGTGCAGCTCCTGATGGAGGTGGCACAGGATTGGATTTCTCATTGCTTCTGTACAGCATTGGCTCTACTGGCTAACATGGTACTAAGCTTTTTTTCATTGAAGTAACCAAATAATGAGAAAAGTAAATTGTCAGAAACGCACAAGTAAATAAACTAAAGAATGGTTGAAAAACAAGATTTGTGTTTGGGAGCAGCCAAGTCAGAGTTTTAACTTTTATCCTTACTGACATGACCTGAAGAGGACTGTGCACACAAGGCAATCCAAAAATATTGATGAACTGAAGTACATTTGGAGGGAGACATGGTCCAAAATTCCTCTTCAATACGATGCAAATCTAATTTGTAGCTACAGGAATTGTTTAGTGGAAGTGATTGCAGCTAAAGGGTGGATCTGCAAGTTATTAAAATATGTTTATCAACTGGTTTTTAGCACTATAACCAGATTGTATTATAAGGCATGCTATTGGTGGATTGTATTACAAGCTATGCTATTGGTGGATGAAGATAGCTCATTAGATTCAATGAAGAAATATCATTGTTGCCCTGCTTCCCACACAATATGCAAGTGACAGGTAAACCACAGGATGAGCAACTCACCTTCTGCATTGTTTTGGACTTTCCCCCTTCTTTTGTCTAAATACACCCATTTGAATCTTGATTGATGCTTCCAATTCAGGCAGCCAGAGATGATGTGCATGTTAGACACTCTGAGCATGTGCTGCACTCGGGGATCCTGCATATACCCAAAGATTCAATCACAGCTTTCCACATGATAAATTACATCACATACCTGTACTGTCCTATTTGCAGATCAAGTACAGAGTGTCTGAAACTAGCAATGGCTTCCTGAGCTACAAACATCAATCAATACTCCAATGGACAAGTTTAGAGTAAAGAAGGGGGAGACAGCCGGCACCAGTAGAGGAGGTGAACTGCTCATCACACGGTTCACCTGTCATCTGCATACAGCATGGGAAGCACTAGGCCATCCAAACCTTAAGCATCAAAACTGTACAACGGTAAGATAGGTGGGTTGATGCAGCTGTCATCATTCACTGCAGGGTCTTCATATGATGACCAAGTGTGAAGAGGAAAGGACTAGAGATGAGCGAACACCAAAATGTTCGGGTGTTCGTTATTCGTAACGAACTTCCCGTGATGCTCGAGGGTTCGTTTCGAACAACGAACCCCATTGAAGTCAATGGGCGACCGGAACATTTTTGTATTTCGCCGATGCTCGCTAAGGTTTTCATGTGTGAAAATCTGGGCAATTCAGGAAAGTGATGGGAATGACACAGTGACGGATAGGGCAGGCGAGGGGCTACATGGTGGGCTGCATCTCAAGTTCACAGGTCCCACTATTAAGCCACAATAGCGGCAAGAGTGCCCCCCCCCCCCCCCCACTGTCAGCATAAAGATCGTCCTCCTCTGGCACAGCTGTAACAGCTGTAGCAGAGAAGAACGATGTTTGCCCATTGAATTCAATGGAACCGGCAATACAGCCGACTCCACTGAATGCAATGGGCTGCCGGCGATCGCAGGATGAATGGTCGGAAAGGGGTTAAATATATAACCCCTTTCCTGCAATTCATCCAGAAATGTGTTACACTAAAAATATATACCGGCGTATAAGGCGACGGGGCGTATAAGACGACCCCCCAACTGTCACCTTATACGCCGGTAATACAGTGGAGCAAAGAATAAAAAGCATTACTTACGTTTTTAGATGATCTGCGGCGCTCCTGCAGGCTGTCACTCCCTCCTGGTCCACGGCAGACAAGCTTTCTCCACGAAAGACTTTAAATCCCCGCCTCCAGAAACACAGCCAATCACAGCCATTCAATGACATCATTGTCATTGGCTGTGATTGGCTGAAGGCACGTGTCTTTCTGGAGGCAGGGATTTAAAGTCTTTCGTGGAGAAAGGAATACTCTGCCGTGGATTAGGAGGGAGCGACAGCCTGCAGGAGCGCCGCAGATCATCTAAAAACGTAAGTAATGCTTTTTATTCTTTTCTCCACTGTATTACCGGCGTATAAGGTGACAGTTGGGGGGTCGTCTTATACGCCCGGTCGCCTTATACGCCGGTATATATTTTTAGTGTAACACATTTCTGGATGAATTGCAGGAAAGGGGTTATATATTTAACCCCTTTCCGACCATTCATCCTGCGATCGCCGGCAGCCCATTGCATTCAGTGGAGTCGGCTGTATTGCCGGTTCCATTGAATTCAATGGGCAAACATCGTTCTTCTCTGCTACAGCTGTTACAGCTGTGCCAGAGAAGAAGGATTTGTCTTCTATATGTTCTCAATGGGGTCAGCGCTGCTGCCGCTGGCCCCATTGAGCGCATATAGAATGCATCCATAGCGAGCAGCGGGAGGGGCAGACTTTCATATCAGGCGGACACCTTATCTCCCCAGCCACTCACAGCAGGGGGGTGGTATAGGGCTTAAACGTTGCAGGGGGAAGTTGTAATGCCTTCCCTGTCTTTATATTGGCCAAAAAAAAGCGCTAACGTCTCAGGGAAGAAAGTTTAATTTACCAGAACACCGCATGGTGTTCGTTACGAATAACGAACATCCCGAACACCCTAATATTCGCACGAATAGCAAGCTCGGACGAACGCGTTCGCTCATCTCTAGAAAGGACCTTTCTTAGTTTACTTAATGCACTTAGTTTACTTAATGTGGAAGAGAGCTAACTTGTATAGAGGTGACTAATAAGAGATTAAAGGAAAGATTGAGGTCACAAACCGAGAGTAAATATTCAACATATCAGCAAGCCAGGTGACTTGTAAAGAGTTAGAGGAGCACAAACTTAATTAACCAAAGTCATCTGTGAGTTGTAACCTTTCAGAAATATTATTCACCATGCTTGGCCAAACAGGGATGATGTTAATTGAAAAAGGCTGTGGATGTGAGCAAGTAGGATAGGAAGCAAGAGACAAGGTAGGAAAATGGATTAGCCTAAAATCAGATTCTTGAATAAATAGAATATCAGGTTTTTGTGTCCTTTGAAAGGTAATATATATTTTCTCTTTTGAGGGGTATTTAGCCACTGTACTTGCTAGGAGGTGGAGGGAGCTCTCATTACTCCCTCCACTGTAAGAGGGTGCTCTAAGTACGTGGGGTAAGCCTTATCTTCTTCCAGGGACAAAGCAGTATTGGAGATTTCACTTGGCACTTCGAGTGCCAGGACTAAGTCCCACCCTGGCAATGAAAGCGGTGAATTAGAGGCACTGTGAATGCCAAGAGAATGTGGCTCCACCCCATATGACATCAGCAGTCGACAGAGCTAGCACAGCCCTGTTGTGAAGTTCAGCCTCCTCATAGATGCAGCCTCGGTGTTAAGCAGGTATCTTATAAAAGGCTAGTCGTTTCATCAAGCGGTGTTGACATAGCCATGCAAAATTATAGTACTTGTAAAATCCACAGTATTCCCAATATGTATATCTCTGCACAAGCCCAGGAAACATCTCTTGTATATCTCTGCCAATAGCATAGTCAGAGGAAGTTACTTTAGGTGGTCCCAGCTTTTTTCCTGTACTATCACTGGCCTGTATGCCCTCACAATAACACTTGCACCTTAGACAAGCTATGGGGTCCACTTTAATTTCAGTACAGGTATTTTTACTCCTGCTGGTCTCCACATTCAAAGGCTGGCCATAATCCTGCAGTTATCAGGTGTTGTATGCTGCATCAGCGGAGTGGGGTTAGATAAATAACTTCCTTCTCAGCTACAGCTCCATTCTCTCTAACTATCTCTCTGTGAACTAAACAGGAAGTGCAGGGTCTTATGTTATCTCCCCTTTCAGAAGTTTCTAGGACCTAACAAATTAACCCCTCCTCAGCCAATCGAGACTCAGGTAAAATAGAGGGACTGACCAGTAGCTGGGGATTTCCCAGTTTCTCAGGCCATGCAGAGATACTGTAGATACAGACATATAGTCAAACATAGTGCAATAAAAATGCATATGGTGACATAGATGTTAATTAGAGATGAGCGAGCATACTCGTCCGAGCTTGATGCTCGTTCGAGTATTAGGGTGCTCGAGATGCTCGTTACTCGAGACGAGCATCACGCTGTACTCGTCTCGATTAAACGAGCACTGACCATTGAATTCAATGGAGCCGGCAATACAGCCTGCTCCATTGAAAGCAACGGGCTGCCGGCGATCGCGGGATGAATTGTCGGGAAGGGCTTAAATATATAAGCCCTTCCCTGCAATTCATCCAGAAATGTGTAAAAATAAAAAAAATATATACTCACCTTGTCCCGGCAGAACGATGTTAGCCCATTGAATTCAATAGAGCCGGCAATACAGCCGGCTCCATTGAAAGCAATGGGCTGCCGGCGATCGCGGGATGAATTGTTGGGAAGGGCTTAAATATATAAGCCCTTCCCTGCAATTCATCCGGAAATGTGTAAAAAAAAAATATATATATATACTCACCTTGTCCCGGCAGAACGATGTTAGCCCATTGAATTCAATGGAGTCGGCAATACAGCCGACTCCATTGAAAGCAATGGGCTGCCGGTGATCGCGGGATGAATTGTCGGGAAGGGCTTAAATATATAAGCTCTTCCTTGCAATTCATCCAGAAATGTGTAAAAATAAAAAAAGTATATATACTCACCTGATCCCGGCAGATGGAGTTCAGCGCGGCCGGCTGCAGTCCTCCTGAACTGCTCTGAACAGCTGTGAGTAGTATTCAGCAGCCGGGGATTTAAAATCCCTGCCTGCTGAATGAGCTGCCTCTGATTGGTCACAGCCTGACCAATCAGAGGCAGATCTCACTCACACCCATTCATGAATTCATGAATGGGTGAGTGAGTGCTGCCTCTGATTGGCCTCTCAGCTGAGAGCTGCCCCTGAGCCAATCAGAGGCAGCACTCACTCACCCATTCATGAATGGGTGTGAGTGAGATCTGCCTCTGATTGGTCAGGCTGTGACCAATCAGAGGCAGCTCATTCAGCTTTTAAATTTAAATTTTAAATCCCCGGCTGCTGAATACTACTCACAGCTGTTCAGAGCAGTTTAGGAGAACTGCAGCCGGCCGCGCTGAACTCTGTCTGCCGGGACCAGGTGAGTATATATATATATATATATATATATATATTATATATATTTATTTTTACACATTTCTGGATGAATTGCAGGGAAGGGCTTATATATTTAAGCCCTTCCCGACAATTCATCCCGCGATCGCCGGCAGCCCATTGCTTTCAATGGAGCCGGCTGCATTGCCGGCTCCATTGAATTCAATGGGCTAACATCGTTCTTCTCTGCCACAGCTGTTACAGCTGTGGCAGAGGAGAACGATCCTTACGCTGACAGTGCGGGGGGGGGGGTCTCACTCTTGCCACTATTGTGGCTTAATAGTGGGACCTGGAAACTTGAGATGCATCCCAACATGTAGCCCCTCGCCTGCCCTATCCGTTTCTGTGTCGTTCCCATCACTTTCTTGAATTTCCCAGGTTTTCACAAATGAAAACCTTAGCAAGCATCGGCGATATACAAAAATGCTCGAGTCGCCCATTGACTTCAATGGGGTTTGTTACTCGAAACGAACTCTCGAGCATCACTGAAAGTTCGACTCGAGTAACGAGCACTCGAGCATTTTGGTGCTCGCTCATCTCTAATGTTAATATTAACTACTAGTGCCAGTACTGGGTAACTACATATGTGGGTCAGAGGTTTCCACAAATTTGGTATAGATCGGGCATACATGAACAATGTCAGCCTTTTACATGGTCGCATTGACCATGGGATCTAAAGGGTTACACAGCGGAGATCAGAGAGCTCTCTGGTTCCCCTGTTTGAGCAAATGCCAGGCTTTTATCCAATAGCTGAGCAGTTACTCCCGTTGGCAAGAAAGACCCATTTCTGGCTTCTGATGTAGCTCTGTGAAGAGGCAATTGCATCAGAATAAAGCCCCTTAACAGCTGCTGTCAAAAAGCGTTAAGGGGTTAATAGGTGAACACTAAAGATACAATAAAATGTTCTGTAGAAGCATTTAAACAATAGCAAGTTCAATTAATTTAACGGAACTGGAAGAAATGCTAAATTAAATAAATAAATAAAATATATATATATGTGTATATATATATATATATATATATATATATATATATATATATATATATATAAAGAAAAAAAACTATTACAATTTTGCAACAAAACAATGTAAACAATGAAAAAAAGCATTAATTAGATTTTTGTCACTGTTTCTGAAACTTACTAAACATCCCATTCTTTATCTTACATGGTGAACACTATAAGAAGAAAAATTCATAATCCCAGAAATGTGTTTTTTGCTTACCCATCTCGAATTAAGAAATTTATATTACCCGACAAAAAATTATATTGTCCCACAACAGTAGTTAAAGGGTGAAGTTCAATGTTAAGTCGTACACACAAGTGATGGCTACAGATTTGTTAACATTCTTTAAGAATTCCCAATTGTTACTAATCCTTAGTGTTTGATTATACAGAAGAATAATTAATCTCTGGAGTATATATATATTCTTATAAAATGTTCTCAGTCCTGTAATGCGAACAGTGCATGAGATTGGACATCGACAGCTGCTGCATCCATGTTACTCAATGATATCATGTACTTCCAGCATGTAGATGACTGAGCTGTGAGGTCTGGAGGAGAAACATTGGAGAGAGGGAAGATTTGATCAGTACTGTCATTACTTTTTAATGGGTGGAAGTTTGACCTTTTGAACACCAACAGATCCTGAGAATGGAGGGGCTGCAGTTCTGGTTTATAGCTCTTCCCTGCTTTTTCCTGCACAGCAGCACTCCAAACTACAGCTTAGAGATTGGGAGCACTGCTGTTTATGGAAAGCTTTAATTCCACTACAGTCACAGCAAACTTTGTCTTCTATACAGGAAAAGGACATTATAGTTTTTAACAAACACAGCTTGTTCAACTTCAAACAGTTGTAGCTCCATTTTATACAACTGAAATGCAGTTTCTTGGCTTTAAATTGACATAAGAAGCTTGTCCATAGCATCAATAGAAACAAAGCTACAGCCGTATGAAGTGGGGTAGGGAATACTGAATTTACAGCTATCACTTCAGTCCGTGTGCAGTGCAGGGGAGCATTAACTAAGGAGCAGAAAACAGAAAAGAGCTGTGATTCCCTGCTTCTTCCCCTGTCCCAGGGAGGGATAGAATGGAGTTTTTTTTTATGTAATCAGCCCCCTTATCAATCAGGAAATGTTTTTGCCCTCTGATTGTCACCTATTAGGGGAAGTCTTCTTTTATTCCAGAGCACTCATATAATCCCTCCTCAATGCTGTTTAACCCTGCAGATGTCACAGTCATTGCTGACTAAACGTTTTTACAAAGAAACACTAAAAAATACAAAAAATTATATCACCATATCTGTAACAACTGATACTATAAAATATTATATTATTTATCTAGCCAAAGAAAAAGGAAAATGACAAAATAGTTTTCAGGTGATGTGACTTCCCCAAAATAGGAATAAAAAATGATCAAAAAGTAAAAACAACCCTGAAAAATTGCCAATAAAAATTACAAGTCCTCGTGCAAAGAACAAGTCTCATACAGCTCTGCCAGCAGAAAAATAGAAATGTTCTAGTCTTGTCATGTGGCGTCACTCAAAAAGTACATTTGTTAAAAAAATGCTTATATGATCAACGTGACTTTCCTGTTGTGCACAGGTTCCTCTTCCAATGGACATTAAGAACCAGACACTGGCCACTGAATTGTTTCTGATGGGCTTTTCCAGGGATGTTAAGACAAATATTGTGTTATTTTGTATCTTTTTGTTGGTATATGTTATAACATTTATTGCTAATAGTGTCATTATATATGTTATTTTCTATTGCCCTCATTTACATACCCCAATGTACTTTTTCCTCTGCATTTTGTCCTTTTTGGACTTGTCTTATTCTTCGACTGTTATGCCAAAAATGTTAGCTGATCTTCTATCTACCGATCATAAAATCTCCATTGGTGCTTGTGCCATACAACTCTACTTCATACTTCTTTTGGGTGGTACAGAATGTCTTCTACTCGCCGTCATGGCTTATGACCGCTATCTGGCCATCTGCTGTCCACTTCACTATCCGATTCTGATGCGGTGGAACATTTGCTACTGTTTGACAGCAATTATGGGGTTCTTGGGTTTTATTATATTTGTTCTTCCATCTTTATTGACGCCTGTACCTATTTGCTATCCAAATCAGCTCAATCATTTCATGTGTGAGGTTCTAGCTGTGCTAAAGTTGGCATGTGGTCAAATCTACTTGAGTGAATTTGTGATCTTCTATTCCAGTTTTATATCACTTCTCCTCCCATTTGTGTGCATTATTATATCTTATACTTGTATTATAGTCTCTGTATTAAAGATTCGTTCGTCTGGAAGATTGAAGGCTTTTTCGACTTGCACCTCCCACATTTCTGTGGTGGTCTTATTTTTTGGGACAGGAATGATTATGTATTTCGGGCCTTCATCCTTGTACTCATCAAATCAAGAGAAGTACATTTCAGTTGTTTATGTGATATTAACTCCAATGCTAAATCCTATAATTTACAGTTTAAACAACAGGGATGTAAAAGTGTCATTTAGAAAAGTATTAGCAATGTCTAAAAGTGACAATTTCCTAAAATAAATGAAGAGTTAAGCTGTGAATCAGATATATTAACCTCACTGAGCAGATCCTTAAATGAGTTGACTAAGTGGATTGAGCCATGGACAAGACTGTATTTGCCACTAGGCACTGAAGGACCAGTGCCTCGAATGTCCATCTATGAAGTAGTGGCCCCAGGACCAGCCAGAATTCTTTATTTGATTTTTACACCTCTTTGGACCTTTGTCTCTTGCCATGTGTGTGTTTGTGGGGGTGGGAAGTGGGGGTTGGGTAGGAAAAGGTCAAACTGTTGGGCTTAGTTAATTGTGAGCATTATTGGAGCAAGACAGGGCTCAGCATAGCATGAAATGTTTGGGTGCTGGCTGGCGCTTGGCAGATACAGTATTGGTGAGTGACTGCCCAGTAGCTGCTATCCACTTGACAGCAGACTAAAATGCTCAGATGAATCATCCAACTTGTCAATGGAGGCTCTTTAGCCTTCGTCAAACGCCAGCATAGTGAATGCCAACCACAACGTTTCAGATAGCGCAACCCCCACTCTCCCAAAAAACTTTCTAGCCCAGATATAAATACTGTTGCAGAAGGAACTTTCAGAAAATTTCTTCTGAATTATGACTAAAGTATCCAAAGAACAATAGCCCTAAAAGACAGAATGGACAATGCCACCATAGTCCTAGACTCCCACGAGAAAGAAATAGAACAACGCCATGAGGAGATACACTTTCTCCATGACAAATTAGAAGATGTGGAAAATAAAGCACATAGAGGCAATCTGTGCATCCAAGGAGTCCCCAAATCAATCAGACATCTCCAATCGACAGTGATGGTATTATTCCACAAGTAATTTTTTGCCCAAATATTCCAATCAAATGACTGGAACTTGACAGAGTTAATAGAGCTTTACAAAAACAAAACCCAAACAGTCCCCCTAGGGACATTGTGCTGAAACTTCACTTCCACTGCACTAAATAGCAATTGATATGTGCAGCACACTCCTCCCACAAATTAACATTTCAGGGCTTTGAGTATCAGCTGTTCCCTGACTTAGTATCATCGGCACTATCTAAGAGGAGAGCCCTCAAGCCATACTTAACAATCCTGCAACAGGAAAATATCCAAAACAGATGGGGTTTCCCATTTAAATTATTGTTCTCATACCAGGACATGGTGCACACTATTCTATACCCTGAGGGTACCCGACGCTTTAAGGAGCTACAGCTACTGCAAGCACCACCTCAGCCGGGTTCTGCTGCTTCATCGCCTATACCCTTCTAACCTTCTAAATCTGCACCTGGAGCCAGAGCGAACAGTATTGCAACTTCCAGGAATAGTCCACAGTCAGGCGATCGCAGGTTCACTCTATTCTATTACCCGAGGGTGCCAACCGCTGCTTTAAGGAGCTACAGCTACAGCAACCTCCACATCAGCCAGGTTCTGCTGCTTCATGGTCTATTCCTTCCTCACCCCCTAAATCTACACCTGTAGTCATAGCTACAACATCACAAAAGGTATCCGAGACAAGATGACCCGATGACCTTATGTCGGCTCTCTTCCGCGCATGCAGCAGACATTCCACCTTATCCCTGCAAGCAATAGACCATTCCACAAAGACACTCAAGAAGACCTTACTATACAAATGAAGGGAACATAATGAACTATAAATAATCCTGGCAATCACTGCTCAGTGTAACAGTATGCCGAGTCCTTCTAACTAGTTAAAGTACAAAAACAGCTAGTACTTTGACTTCATAGCCAGGTTGTCTCTTGCTCAGATTTGACTCCCTCTTTCTCATGCTTTCCTCCTCTCCCTCCGGCCTCCTACAGGATCTCCCCCTAATATTAGCCATCAGCACTATAAGCCACTCCACGTCTGTGCTGAAGTGGCTTCTCATCCCTGAACCCTTCAGTGGCAATGAAATCCACATCAGCTACAACTACCAAGTCAATTCCACTCATAGTTTCTAAAGTTAACATTTCTTGTTGGCTGCATCCTGTCCACCCCTGCTTCTTTCCCTTTCCCCAACCCCCTTTCCATGGGGTGCAGGTTCTGAGACAGCTACCACACATAATATTCCCCGTGCCCACCCACAATGACTTCAAAATTATATCACATAACCTACTTATTCCCCACAAAAAAGATCAAAGGGTTTTTAATATTACAAAAGAAGACACACAGATATTATATGCCTGCAAAAGACCCATTTCTCCATTAATTCTGCCCCATGTTATCTCTTTTCCCAATACCCCACATTCTACTCGGAGAAAGCCCCAACCAAAACTAAGGGAGTTACCATTTGTTTTAGTAAATCAGCCCCTTTCACCCATGCGTCCAGCATCGTGGACCCAGAGGGCCGCTACTTAATATTAACAGGCACCATCCAAGATGTACTATGTTCTCCTACTATGCTCCAAATTCTAGCCAAATACAATATTTTGCGAAGCTCTTTGAGCTAGTTGAGACCAACAAAACAGGCACAGTTATTCTCTGTGGTGACTTAAACTGTATCCTTGACTTGAGTCTAGATAGGAATGCCACTACTCGTACTGCCCCTCCTCCATTACCCCAACATTCAATTTTGCCCAATTTAAAATCTCTCCTTCAACAATACCACCTAGTAAACACGTGGCAGGAACTGAACCCAACCATCAAAGACTTTACACACTTTTCAGCTCCACGTCTGACACCTGTCTGACGCAGATACTACAGTCAAAAATCCTCTTGGTCCCATGGTCATATCATAGCCCAATGTCTGTCCCCTGTAACTATCTGATAGCCAAACCCACAAATACATCTTAGACCCTTAACGACTCCCTTTTATCTATCCCTGAGGTGGTTTTCTTATTAATGCCAAAGCTGGAAGAATACTTCCAAATTAATAGCCAGCCCACTCTCTGTCCCATTTCCCTCTGAGAAGCACATAGAGTTGTAATTCGTGGTCACCTAATTTTGATTACTGCTTGCCGTAAAGAGGAATGCATGGCATGACAGCTGGATTTAGAACAGCAAGTATCATCACTTGAAGAGGAAGCCAAAAAACACCCATCAAAAACAATCTTCAAACATTGTCCTGGGCTAGAGCTGAGCTGGACTCATGCCTTACTGATTCCATAGAAAGGAAATTATGGTGGTCCCGTCACCGATTTTATATACTCAGAAACAAACCCTCCATACCCCTTGGCCGCAGACTGTTCACACCTTAATATAAGCCCCTTTTACAAACTCTGCACAAACCAAAACATAATCAATGGTAACCCTCTCACGATATTTCAAGAATTTAAAAAGTTCATAGCTAAGTTGTATTTGCAGCCAAGCTCCTTCCCCACAAATCAAATCAGTTCTTACTTCCCAGAAATTGCTTTACCTACGCTTGATGAAGCGTTCCTTGAAATACTTGCATCTAAAATCACCCAAGAGGAAGTGCCTAACGCCATAAAAGTATTGAAATTCAGTAATAGCCCAGGCCCAGACATTTTTTCAGCACCATATTAGAAGATGCTTTCACCAATTTTGTGTTCCTATCTAGCAGACTATTTTAACGGCATAAAAGGAGGTCGCCAGGTCAGCCAAACAGCCCTTTTAACAGCAATATCTATGTTTCTTAAACCAGAGAGAAACCCTTTGGACAAGCAAAATTATTGCCCTATTTCCCTAATAATTGTGTATATGGAATTATTTACCACCATCTTAGCAGCACATTTAAATATAGCCCTTGCTTCACTAGTTGGTAAAGATCAAGTGGGCTTAGTCCCAGGATGTCAGGCCGCAGACAGCATTCACAGAGTGACCCACCTCACTCATCTCTGCAAAATCAGAGGTATCCCATCCCTTCATATACACAATACTTTTGACACTTTAGGCTGGGCATACTTATTCTTGGTCCTAGAACATTGGGGGTTCCCTGGTGAGTTCCTCACATGGTTGTGGATACTATATGCCCACCCCAGAGCCTTTCTGTGTTACAGGGGTTTCTGCTCTGATATATTCCCAATCCAGCAGTGGACTCGACAGGGTTGGCTATTAAACTTCGCAATAACCCTAATATAAAGGGGATTGAGGTTGTGTCAGTCCACCACAAACTCTCAATGTTTGCAAACAATCTTCTGATGTTCATTTCTTCCCCCCACACTACCATACCCAACCTTATAGCTTAATTGGCCAGATTTGGGTCTCTCTCTGGTTTGACAATCAATCACACAAAGTCCTAAGCATTTAATTTTACACAACCTGGAGTCAGTTGCTTTGCTCCAGATTAACTTTTCCTTCCAGTAGGCAACGGACTTGCTGGGTTACCTGGATGTCCACTTGATGAACACATATGCATCATTATATAGCCCAAACTATATCCCCCTCCTCTGCAAAACATGGTTACTCCTGGAGATTTGGAGCCAGTACCACATTTCTTGGATTGGGAGAGTCAATGCCTTAAAGATGATGCTTTTTCCTAAGCTATTATACTACTTTAGAGCTCTCCCGATTCCGGTACCAGGTTATGTGCTGAAAACTCGTCAGCAGTCATCCCTTCGATTTGTCTGGAGCGACTCCATTCCTAGGGTTTCATGGTTTACCCCGTTTAGACACCGATGGAAAGAAGGGTTGGGAGTTCCTAATTATTCAAAGTACTACGAGGCGGCCCAGGTGGCCCATCTGGCTCTGTTACACTCCGACTCTAATACCCCTCTCTGGGTTTCCCTAGAGGCAATTGAAACTCACCACTTTACTATCAACTCCATATTATGGATACCACCTAACCACAGACCTCCAATCAACAATCCCATTACGAGTCACTCTCTTCGCATCTGGGACTCTATAAAATACTCAGCGAATTTAATATCCCCTCACCTGCCTCTTATGTAGAACTCTATGTTCCCACCAGGGATGGAATCTCCACAATCATTTAAATATTGGACAAGATCAGGCCTCACTAAAGTGTACCACTTACTTTCCATAAACGGAACCACCCCATTCCCTACCTTACAAGAAAAATATAACTTACAGCCTTTGGAAGTGTATAGATACCTACTACTAAAACATTTTTCATCCTCCTTAAGAATACATGCTCTTTATTGACTTTTATACCATTTGAAAAATAGTCTTATAAATACCCCACATGCCTCCTACCGTACACAGTTACCTTATGTCACATGCTGGGAAAAGGATCTAGGTGAAACTCTTTCTGAAGAGGACTGGACTCAAATATGGGAGTTTACTAATAGTAGTGCCAGAAACATATTAATTCTAGAAATTCCATTTAAAATCTTACTTCAAAAGTACTTTGCTACTACTTAACTCCTGACGGAATAGCCCACACAGTACCTTGATACCCTCCCGATTGTTTCCGTGGATGTTCAGCGCCGGGAGATATGCTCCACATTTGGTAGTCCTGTCCTGAGTTAAGAGGCTATGGATCAGAGTGTATTCCCTAATATACTCAATCACAGGCCATAATCTATGAAAACACCCTTGAGAGGCTCTATTAAACAAGCACATTAATAATATCTCTCCTGATTCTAGGAAACTAATTTCTTCTTTTTCCTGGCCACGAAACACGTTATCACTCGCTCGTGGCGAAAAGCTTCCTTGGATTTTACTGATGGATTGGTATTTGATTAATGAAAAACTGACTTATATTCTAGCAGATAGATACAGGTAATTCCTGAAAAAATGGACCCCTTGGCTAGAATACACTATCCCCCCACAAGGTAACAGATCCCTAGTCTGTCTATAATAACAGTAACTAAAGCACCTATTACAACTCCACTCTACAATCCAAAGCGGCTTTTGGTAGCATCCACCCTATGGGAACAACATCCTTGTTTCAAAAACCCCCCTCTCCCCTTTCCCTTCCATTACCCAAACCTTCCTTCCTTTCATGTAATTCAAGTTAGGCCTTGGCCAGGCCACCAGTACTAAGATTGTTTCACATAGCAGTCAAATCCCAGGTTTGTTCCGGGACTTAAAAGAGAGGATTTTATTATAAATTGCTCTTCTGCTATGTCTTTTTCTCTCTTTTCCCCTAATCTGTATCACTGTAAGAAGCATTTGCATTTGTTTTGTACTAATGTTACTAAAATTTATTACAAAAGTTGTTTTCTGCATTATTGTAATCTCATAAATCTTTAATAAAAATTAAAGTAAAAAAAAAAATCCTAAAATGCTGCACTTCTCACACTGACTACTAAGTATGATAACAGTCTGAAACTTACTGTTCTTTACAAATCACTTCCAAACAGTCATCTCATTATCATCACAGACATGATTACAATGGAGCATGATCACAACTTCTCCATTCTGCTTCCTGTACAATAATATCTGCACATGTCACAAAGAATGTCTAAAATACTCTTCCATATGGTTTAGCTCTGGTCCACTCTGTGAATGGCCTGTGAGACTGCTCTAATGCATATCTCTAAATGCTGTTAACTACAGCTCTGGCCACCCTCATAGTCATGTACAAACAGATTTTAATTAAAAATATTGTGAATAATGAAAAATCTGTCACTCTTTTGCATTAATTGGTTAAAAAAGTATATGTAATGCATTCCCAGTAACTAGAGGTATAACAGAAAAAAACTGAAAGAAATGCCTCAGCACTCATAACATTTAATAGCTGAATAAAATGGTGCAAATGTTAATACTAACTGCAAAAATTTGCAAGGTTCTAAGCTCATATATAAATCACTGAGGCAGAGGGATACAGAAAAAGTATCACAATTTATTCACTGTGTGGATCCCTTAAAATATAACTTTTATTAAATAATTTCTTAAAAATGTAATGCCTCACAGACACAACAAGGAACAAAAGGACAAAAAAGAGGACAAGATTAAATGAAGACAAAAACTAAAGCCCACTAAGTGGCAGCCCTTGACCCGTCTGGGTGAGCGGAAAAGGGGTATTGAGTTACAAAATTCTCCTGACCACCAGAATCTTTAATGCCACCGTAACGGATGTAATGTTACACTTTCAGAGACCGATTGGGGAAGAAATTGCATTATATACCCTTAATTATGCAGTTAGGGGTTCGTGACCCAATAATGGTCACCTAAAGGGGCTAATTCACAACAGATGACTGACTTGTGGTTAGTCGGTTAAGGCTTTAGTGTTAAGTTTAATTACAGTTAGTACCCAGACCGTAAAAATATGAATGGTTCGATGACTAGTATGCTGTTGATCAGTAAGAACTAATCAACAACCTGACTGTTCAATAAAAGTAGGTTCAGTTGGTTCAACGCATTTCTGTCAAATATTGACTCATCAGGAACCCAGATACAAAGTGACTGTCATCTAATAAATTTGGTAGAATCACCATAGATAGGCATGTGGCTGTTACACGTCAACTTAAAGGTCCCCTTCAGTATCGATATAGATGCATCCCAAACAACAAATATTTATGAATTGGTCGCCTATAACTGAGAGCCCTCATAAACAACTTAAAGGTGCCCTTTAGTAACGGTATAAAGGCGCCCCAAATAACCAATGTTTTGAATTGGTCGCCTTTAACTAAGAGCCCTCATTAAAGGGGTTGTCCCGCGAAAGCAAGTGGGTCTATACACTTCTGTATGGCCATATTAATGCACTTTGTAATGTACATTGTGCATTAATTATGAGCCATACAGAAGTTATCAGAAACTATTCACTTACCTGTTCCGTTGCTAGCGTCCTCGTTTCCATGGTGCCGTCTAATTTTCAGCGTCTAATCGCCGGATTAGACGCGCTTGCGCAGTCCGGTCTTCTCCTTTTCTCAATGGGGCCGCTCGTGCCGGAGAGCGGCTCCGTGTAGCTCCGCCTCGTCACGTGCCGATTCCAGCCAATCAGGAGGCTGGAATCGGCAATGGACCGCACAGAAGAGCTGCGGTCCACCGAGGGAGAAGATCCCGGCGGCCATCTTCAACCGGTAAGTAAGAAGTCACCGGAGCGCGGGGATTCAGGTAAGCGCTGTGCGGATTTTTTTTTAGGTCCCTGCATCGGGTTTGTCTCGCGCCGAACGGGGGGGCTGTTGAAAAAAAAAAAAACCCGTTTCGGCGCGGGACAACTTCTTTCATGACCTCCAAGGTGCTATTCTAGCCTCAAGAAACCAACCTGCTGGCTATAGAAAGAGTATCAGACCTGGAAGGATCCCAAATTACACTGAGGCAATACCCAGATAAAACCAATAGTTAATGTTAGGCTAACTAATGGGGATGAGCCATGGTTAGACTCTAACTCATTCTAGCTTGTTGGGAGAGAGGAGACGAGCCAGCATCTCCAGTCTGGATGGTAGACTGGAGAGTAATGTGGTCCATGTATGGATGTGTCTCTTAAATAAGGCAACCTGGCTACCGCCCCAAGGGGGTGTGTCTCTATTCACCAATCAACAGATTCTGACCATGGAGTCCGTCCCCTCAATGGGTGGGACGGATTGAGTGACCCAAAAGTATACGGCAATCCACTTGAAAAATGTGGCACCGACCTTGATTCGGGCCGGGGCCGTGTAGTAGGAGACAACCTAGATAGCTGATTAGCACCACTATGTGCCGGAGGGCCCAATCCTAAGCGCTGGGACAACGGCAATACAGGTGACAGCAAGGAGGTTGCGTCACCCCGTTCGTGCGTGACTGCGTCATGACGCGATGACGCGTGAGGGCAGAGTTCCGTTGATTGGAGCGTCTAGTCGGGTAGAGCGTCCTGTCACCATAGGGATGGTGACGCTGGTGATACGTCCATCACCGCGTCATGATGCGATGACACGTGGGGGCGGAGTCCCATCGAATAGAGCATCTTGTGGGGTGGAGCGTTCCTATCACCATGGGGATGGTAACGCTAAAGATGCATGTCTCCATAGAAGCCGAGTAAATCCCGGCTGTTATAGGAAACACTGGTATGTTGTTCAAAGGTGCTCAGTGTCATATTCAAAGTGAATAAATGATACATACTGGATATCCGATCATAATCAAGGCAGCATCGGAGTATAGAAGAATAAGATAAATGCCCATATATGAACAACAACCAATGAAAAAACCATATCTAGGGTCATGATAAGAAATAGAAAAAATATGAAATGCATGCAATAATTCAATAAACTGACTGGTCAGTTAGAAAAAGACCCAGTTGATGAATTGATATGAGTCAAACAGCACTTACATGCTTGGTCAGATAGTTTGATTGTGAGAGAAATAGAGGACAAGAGAGGATGAATAAATAGAGGACGAGCCGACAAATACGGATGAATTCTGACTAGAAAACTTATAACATGATCATAAAAAGCACCCATCATGATCATGTTATACGTTTTCTATTCTGGATTATTATTATTGGGTCACGAACCCCTAACTGCATAATTAAGGGTATATATTGCAATATCTCCCCCCAATCGGTCTCTGAAAGTGTAACATTACATCCATTACGGTGGCATTAAAGATTCTGGTGGTCAGGAGAATTTTGTAACTCAATACCCCTTTTTCGCTCACCCAGACGGTTCAAGGGCTGCCACTTAGTGGGCTTTAGTTTTTGTCTTCATTTAATCTTGTCCTCTTTTTTGTCCTTTTGTTCCTTGTTGTGTCTGTGAGGCATTACATTTTTAAGAAATTATTTAATAAAAGTTATATTTTAAGGGATCCACACACTGAATAAAGTTCTAAGCTCATAGTTTGATCAAAACATGGAGACTCACCTGGGATGTTCGTGGGAAACTTAGTGGATAGGTTCCTAACTCTAAAAGACAAAGGAAACCATCCAATAAGATTCACCTGGATAGGCCTCCATGTGTTAACCAAAGTAAAAATTAAAAGCCTTGCAGTTTTTATGCAGTTAGTATAAATAACAATTGTATTCAGATACTAAATGTGTGGGAGTTCTGAGGTGTGTGTTTCTGTTACTGTATTTTCTCAGCCATAGTATATGCTTACCTTCAGATTTAAATTTATTTGCTGGAAGCGCGGGCTTTATTTTTTCTAGAGTTAATTTTCTGTCTACTAGTTGCAAACTTGAAATAAAATATATGAACTTAATTATCATAAACCTTTAAGCACACTAACCCAAAACAGAAAAACAATCAGTTGTATGAAAGTTCAATAAAATAATGTAATTTTAATATGATAGTTGAATGTTCTTATGAAGAAATAGTTGATCTTAGAGTTATAGTACCTTTTTTTTCCTTCATCTTTCTTTTTTTTTTTTTTTTTAAATCATTAAAATTAAACAGATTTCCCTGCGGGATGAAATGACACATTTATTTTTCATGTACTGTATAACAAGCATTGTCGACATATTTTGAAAACAGTTCTTATAAATTCCCCAGCGTCCATAATCATGTCATAGTCAACATTCAACGGAAACATAATTAATCTCAAAAGATTTTACATGAACCTCAACACAATATATTATAAAAAAGAATCTTGGACGATGACTATTAGATAATAAATAAATTTTATTTAGGAAGTTAAGAAAGACTTTGTATACACAACTATATACTGAAATGTTTGGTTCAAGAGTAAAAACTAATAAAACAGATATTTTAATTTTGGAAATATTTTCTGAAATTAAATCATTTGCAGATTTGATTGTACATTTAATTTTATACATTTTTTTTTTATTCTTGGTGCCTAAGCAGTTTTATTTAATATCTATTTGCATATATTTTGTTACTTTAATATTTTTATCAAATATTTCATTTTTTTCTCAAATTTATTCTTCCATATTTATTGCAAATTTAAAATGAAAAATTATGAATTTTGACCATTAATTGCTATCTATAAAATGTTAAACCCTTAACAACTCAACAACCCATGATGCAAATGTATGTCTTGCATGTCTGTCTGTTCCCGCATCATGACATACCTGCAGGATGGTTTGTGTTACACAGCTATATAGACTTTGCTTCTCATTAAATAAATCATCAGTTGTTCCGGTAAACTTCCATAAACTTACAATGTTGTTTTGGGGTGCTGATGGATTATGCTAGCAGTCAGGGGTATAATATAAGCTGTAACAGTGTGGCATAATTGGTTGACTGTCAGTGCAACAGACAGGCAATAATACTTTGGGAATACTAAGTATTCCAAAGCATTATACAAGCAGTCAAATGATCACTGCTTTAGGGCTCATGCAGATGAGTGTAGTTGTCAGCAGTGCTAGCAGCGAGAAAAGCTTGCTGCTAACAGCCCTGTGAAGATCATGTGAATGGGCTACTTTAAGCTCTCTGAAGCAGCCCGTTCACGTGCTCTGAGGTGCGGGCTGCATGCTTTCGAGGCTCTCCCAGGACCCTATGGAAAGCATTCAGCAAAGACAGGACAAGTCCTATCTTTGCTCACACCTCAGAGCCGACATGCGAGTTTGCACTTGCATGTCCTATCTTTGATAGGTGCGCAGAGTTTTGTGCACCTAAAAATCCTCCATGTGAACATTCTGTAGGAACCTATTGGTTCCTATTAGAAATGTGTTCTGTGCGCTGCTAGCAGCACAGAAGCTACATTAATCTGAACGGGATAATTGTTTTTGTATTTGCCCCCCAAAATAAGAATCAATTAATCAATATATTGTATGTACCCTAGAAAATGTACTATTATATAAAAAAAACAAGCTCATATACATTTACTTCAGTGGAAAAAAATCTTATGACTGTTGGAATAGAAGGATAAAAGAAAGGGAAAAAATTGTTTGGTCTTTAAAGGGCTTTCCCAGTATGTCCAATCCCTCCCAAAATGCAGGTGAAGGCAACACTCAAGCATGGGCCTTCTCCAAGTAACAGCTATAGAGCTATCAAACAGTTTGCTATGCAAGACAGTATATGTGCTGCTTGTTTAAAAGCAATGTTGTAACGTTTGCAGAGGAGTAATTCTACCGGGTAAACAGAACAGCCAAGCATGGGCCTGCTCCAAGGAAAAGCTGTAGAGCTACAGCTGCTTTTTGTGTTGTGGGAGGAGGAGCAAGTAACATGTCGAGAACAGAAGAAGGAAAGCAGCACCAGCAACAGCAACAGCATCTTGAGGTTCCAGTGTGGTCTTTGATATAAATCTGCGCTCAGTTATATGTGTGTTAAAATTGCCAGCATGCTAACTACTCAGTGGAATCTGCCATGGAGGTGCAGAAGTCAGGTGAAATCCTGGTTCATTTTTATAAATATCAACCGATCCATAATGTCTGTGGACAGGCGGATGCATCTGTTAGTTATCACACTTCCCAGCTGTGCTCAACACCCTTTCTGATAGCAAGCTGACAGCAGGACAGACAAGCACCACTAAAGCATTTTGTGCAAGTTCTGGTCACTTGTTTAGCTTTGACACCCAGAAGTAAAAGAGGGGCAACACCATGTGGGAGTACATCCACGTAGGAACTAACATGCTTTTGGACCATCATGGACAAGTGGTGCCTGTGACTGTCAGTCCTACCCTGTGCTGTTGCTGCAGGCTGTGATAAGCTGAAAAAAATATTCCTGTGTTAGAGTTCCCCTGCCGCCGGCCATAGTGCTGCTGCGGTAGCTTCCTGCTAATGTGCCATGAGCTGTAGAGCTGCTGTCCATTGCAAATGCATTCCCACAGTTACAGAGAAACTCTCAGCTCAAGCTTCTTGGCAGTCTGTCCTGCATTTTGAAGTCCCTCTCCACTGCCAGAATTAGATTTGTCATTTTGATCTTTTAGCGGGGAACACATACACTGCCTGCTAATCGCATACACTATCTGATACTCCATGATTACTCTCTGCTACTGGCTTCGCCTCTGCAAAGTATGCAGACCACATGTTATATAAGCATTAGAGATGAGCGAACGTACTCGTTTCGAGTACTTACGCACCCGAGTACCGCCATTTTCGAGTACTTCAGTACTCGGGTGAAAAGATTCGGGGGGCGCCGGGGGGCGGGGAGAGGCGTGGCGGTGCGGGGGGTAGCAGCGGGGAACAGGGGGGAGCCCTCTCTCTCTCCCTCTCCCCCCCACTCCCCACTGCTACCCCCCGTGCCGCCACGGCGCCCCCCGAATTTTTTCGCCCGAGTACGGAAGTACTCGGAAATCGCGGTATTCGGGCGAAAAAGGGGCGTGGCCGAGCACGTTCGCTCATCTCTAATAAGCATGTAAACATGATACAGCTTCTTTCTCTGGTCCCTCCAATATAACCTCAGTATGCAAGCTTTAACACTCATCTGCAATATTACATTAGTAGAATATCTGTCCCTATTAACAACAGACCATGTGTTATGTAGGCATATAAATATAATGAAGCTGTTCTGTCATCTGCTCAACTGTAAAATGGCCAGTAGTTACACATATTTACACATGTTACATATGGCTAGGTCATGTGATACAAGCATCCATTGAAACTGCTGCTCATATGCAAAATTGAGAGCTCATTTAGTGATATCAGCAAGGCACCATGCTAAAGATTGGCTGCATGCTGACCTCTACCGCAAGCATTATGGGAAATGTAATTTTCCTGTAATTTTAAACAAGATTGGTTTGAACTAACTCAATTTGATTTTGTGAAAATTGGGATGATTTTATTGCTTGGCTAATTATGATGAGAAACACTAATGACAGGTCTCTTCAAGTAGGGATGATCTAAATTGACAGATATTAGGGGTATTGGACAACTGGAGCATATCTGAAACAACATGGGGAGTCCATGGAAGGGCAATGTTAGCTTCTTGCTTTCTGGGGTTGGAGATGATAATATAATTATAATAATCTTTATTTGTATAACGCCAACTTAAGGCCCATTTACGGAGGCGAATGTCGGGCAAACGATATCCGACATTCGTCCCCGCATGTACTGTCGCACAGAAGCGAGTATAGCTGGCTCTCAGTGCGGCTAGAGGAGATTTCTCTGCTCGCTCTCCCCTGCCCTTCTCAATTCACTTAACATAGCGGACATTCAGTACTGTTTATGTAGTATAAACAATAGACAATGAGATGAATGATAATCGTTCAGTGT
The DNA here is from genome assembly GCF_035609145.1 of Eleutherodactylus coqui. Taxonomy (NCBI): domain Eukaryota; kingdom Metazoa; phylum Chordata; class Amphibia; order Anura; family Eleutherodactylidae; genus Eleutherodactylus; species Eleutherodactylus coqui. The sequence goes on along the minus strand of NC_089837.1, from coordinate 21,775,325 downwards.
AAATAGCAGCCGTTCAGGATTGAATGGCCGCTCTGTTGGGCTCTCTGTCAGAGAGCCAGCAAAACTCACTCCTGTGTGACAGCATGGGAGTGAGTGTGTGCGGGGACGAGTGTCGGGCATCGTTTGCTCGACATTCATTCTGCATAAATGGGGCTTTATTCCACAGTGCTTTTGATGCATGGAGAACTCAATCAGGATGGGATGGCATGGTACAGGAAGTATGGGGCAGAGAGTGTACATGATGGGAATAATCTCAGGGAGCAGGACTAGGTCAATAGAGTTGGTATGCTTCTCTGAAGAGGTGAGTCTTTAGGGCATGTCTGAAATTCTGTGCATCAGGGATTGTCCAGATGTCTTGGGTAGAGCGTTCCATAGGGTCCGTGCTGCTCTCTTAAAATCCTGGAGGCAAGCACGTGAGGTTCATATTATGGAGACGTCTAGTCTGACTGTGTTGGCAGAATGGATGTATGGATAGGAGGGAGGTAATGTATAGTGCAGGGGTACCATAAGGAACTCTGTGAGTGAGGGTGCTGAATTTAAATTGAGTTCTGTGATACATCGGCAGCCAATGCAGTGACTGGCATAATGCAGAGGTATCTGAGAAGTGGCTGGACAGGAAGATGAGTAAAGCTGCCGCATTTAGTATGGATTGGAGAAGGGAGAGTCTCGTGCGTAGAAGGCCAGTGAGCAGGGAATTGCAGTAATCGAGTCTGGAATGGATGAGGGCGACGACAAGAGTCTTTAGCGTGTCCATGGTCAGGAGAAGATGGATTTTTGCAATGTTCCTGAGGTGCAGGTGGCAAGTTCGGGCCAGAGATTGGATGTGGAGAATGAAGGAGAGGTCTGAATCCAATGTGACCCTCTAGGCAGCGGGCATGCTGTCTTGGGGTTATGGTTGTGCCAGATACTGATATGGAGATGTTGGGGGGAGGTCAGCTGGTAGAAGCTAGAGAAAAATGAGAAGGTCAGTTTTTGAGAGGCTAAATGGAGGACATGGTGTTAGAAACAGCGAATAGACAGTCAGAGATGGTTTGGAGGAAGGGTGCGAGATGCCATGGAAAGAGGTGTATAACTGGTTTGTCGTCAGCATAGAGGTGATGTCAGAAGCCAAATCTGCGAATGGTTAGCCCGATTCGGGCAGCATAGATAGAGAAGAGAAGGGAGCCCTGGATGAGCCGACAGCAAGAGGAAGTGAAGAGCAGGTGGAGCCAGTGAGAGAGACGCTGAAAGAGTGGTCAGAGAGATAGGAGGAGAACCTTGAGAGAGCAGTGTCGTTTAGGCTGATAGTGTGGAGTTTAGCAAGGAGGAGGTTATGGTCAACAGTGTCAAACGCAGTGGACAGGATGATTAATAAGGAGTAGTCGATACAGGACTTGGCAGGTTTTAGACACTTTTGTAAGGGCGGTTTTAGTCAAGTGGAGGGGGCGGAAACTGCATTGAAGGGGGTCAAGTTGTTAGAGAAAAAGTAAGTAAGGTGGGAATAAACCAGGCATTCAAGTAGTTTTGAGATGGAGGGGAGGTTAGAGACAGGTCGGTAGTTGGCAGCATCAGTCGGGTTGAGGGTTGGTTTTTTAAGAGAGGGAATATGATGGAATTTTTGAAAAAGGAGGAGAAAATACCAGTGCACAGAGAGAGGTTGAATATGGTGGTGAGGTTTGCAATAACCCGCCATGGAGAGGGACCGAAAGGGGTGTGAGGGTAAAGGATTGCTAGCACAAGTGGTGGGGTGAGCAGCGGAAAGCAGTCTGGAGACTTCTTCCTCTACTGTTGGTTCAAGTACAAATAGTGAGTAAAAAAAAAAAAAAAGAGAGTATACAAGCAACATTCCTTCCTAATCCACAAGGACAGGACCATAAAATTGCAAAGCCATGGTAGAAGGAACCCGGACTCTGGTACCAAGAAAACAACCAAAAAAAACATGAAAGCTGCAGCAGCAGAAAAGATGCAGTAAAATCTTGAAGCTTCATTCCTCCATACATATAGCTGCGCTACGTTTCACCCTGTGGACAGGTCTTTTTCAAGCACATAGTGAGTGAGTGATGGGTGCAGTGCTGAAAAGTTCAGGGTTGGGGCTAGCTGTGCAATGTTTGGGGAATTCTTTACAGGAAATTGTAACTTTTTCCTTTGAAATTATTGGCTAGCTCTCCAGCACTGAGGTTTTTTGGGGGGGCTAAGGAGGGAATAGAAAGTGTCAAAGAGTTGTCTGGGGTTGTGGGACACTGAGAAGATGAGGGAGGTGAAGAAGACGAAGTGGATGAAGTCTGCAGGCTGCTTGGATTTACCCCAAAGCCGTTCAGCACATCTGGAACACCGCCAGATGAAACACGTTCCAAGTAAACGGAAATTCACTTCGAGACTGTATCTTTAGTAAAATATCTGGATTTACCAGCCTTTTATTGCAGTTTCACAGTTTTATCATCGACATCACAGTGTACATGTCATAACACCAACCAAGTTCATTATCATACCCAACCAGCGTGTGTCCACACCGGACCTCAGGCTTGCAGCCCTTTCAGCTCTCCTGAGCTGTCTGTTTTCCTTCGCCCTTGCAGCAGTGTGTTTGGAAATGTTATCTCTTCCAGACATGCCCATATAGCTGTTCTATCATATTGCCTCCGTTTGTCTGATTCCATGCCCCTTAAAGGCTATCCTGTGAACTGCAGCACTCTTCCTGGTACTTTGACAATAAAAATTCAGCTTTTCCAAAATAGTGCCATCAACACGCCCCACCAGAGCTTCCAGCACTAGTTTCCTGTTTTCTACTGACTACTCTGGTTTGTTTTTGTGTTATGATGGAACAAGATACAGCACAGGGAAAAGCTGAGAAATAGAAAGTTGCTGTTTCTTTTTTAGAAAAAGAACGCAATAATTGGTGGTGATCATAGCATTTAAAGGGTGGAAAAGAGTTGAACAGCGGAGATCAAAGACTTAGTTGATATCTGCCATTAGAGAGAGCTGTAATTTTGTATTACAGTTACAATGCCCATGCGATCATACTTATCAACACAAAAAGCAGGCAACTGCCTGTTTCTTATGACAACTATACTGTTTATTAGTCATCAAGAGCTCAAAGACTAGTACCGGGTGACATGCATGTATAGGTCAGTAGCTGCTTGACATGCAGTTGTGTCTTATTTGTACATTGGGTAATTGAATTAAAGTCTAGATCAAAATTATATTATTTTACACATATTTTACTATTTTAAGTACTGTATCAATAAAACTCATACACAAATGTTGGGGCATTCAATATTCGCTCTAAGGGCGCCTACCCACTGGTGTTTTTTTTTCCTTTGCGCTTTGCGTTTTTTTCTGAAGAGCAATTAGTATAGAATGTGTTCTTGTCCATTTGCGTTTTTTTTTTTCGGTCCGTTGCAATTTTTCACATAGGAACTGTCAGTTGCATATGTGTCCTTATTTTTCTCTTAATGCACCCATGAATGTCAATGGAAATTAACGGAAAACGCGCAAAAAAGCCACGAAAAACGCGCGGAAAACGCGGCAAAAACGCAGCAAAAATGCTGCGCTTTTCACGCACGAAAATCGGCAACGCCAGTGGGTAGGCGCCCTTACTCACCAATTTCAGTATTTTTTTCCCGAAAGTTTGAGAATCTAACAAAAAGCTTTCAGCGGAAAAAAATAATCATGAAGAAAATTGCTCTTGTGAAAGGTGAGCACAGGCAAGACATGTATTGTGAACTAGGAACAAATAAAATGGCAAAAGTACAAGAGAAGTTTCACATATGCAACTCTGTTCTTTGTTATTTCCAACAGCAACATGACTATTAAGTAAGCCACAATGCCACCACAAATAGCAACTTACCATACCACTATTTTAGTATGTCAAACTCACAACCAGCAAATTAAGGGCAAACACTACATAAAATACTTACCTAAGCTAGAAAAAAAACAATCATCCATCTAATTATCTGGTACAACCTTTCTCATGCTACCAAAAAGGGACCCCTTCCCAAACCCCAGGTAGCTGTGGCCAATTTCTTCATGTCTGACCAACAGAGCATCTTAAAAATGTATATCATGTGGTATATGTATTTAACTGGATGCCTCTGTATGGAATAGCTCAGAATATTATGCTATTGCATGAAGTTAAAAAAAAAGGAGAGATATGCATACCAGCCCAATAAATGGGAAAAGGACACTTTGTGGCATCTGTTGGATGAATGGGACTCTATGAACATATGTGTCTACTGTGCTGGAAACATTCACCATACTGACCCTACAAACACGGTGTGAACTGACCCTTATACATGAAAAATTAAAAATGTGGACCAGTAGGATAATTATTTTTATACCTGTGTTTTCCATCTCAGAACTCATTTTTTAAATAAAATGTAGTAGACTTGGTTCTGCAGTTGGAGAAATGGTGTTGTTAAAAAAATTCCATTTGAGCAGCTCAAATAACTTGAGTGTTTTCAATCAGTTTCTTTCAATTCCAGCAAAATAGCCTGAAACTGCTCTATTACTTGTTTACTGTTAAAAAAATTTTGGTGACCTCTTTGTTTTTCAGACTGTAGATAAGAGGATTTAACATCGGAATCATAATACCATAAAACACAGAGATATACTTTGTCTGATTCGATGTATAACGTGAAGCAGGCCCAAAGTACATAACCATGGCTGTTCCATAAAACAACACCACTACTGTAAGATGGGAGCTACATGTAGAGAAGGCTTTAGACCTTCCAGAAGATCGGATCTTTAACACAGAGGATATAATAAAAGTATAAGAAAGTAAAATAAAGACAAAGGGAAAGAGAAGAGAGAAAAAACTGAGAGAGAAGGTCACAACTTCACTCTGGTGAGTGCTGTCACATGACAACTTTATTACTACAATGACCTCACAAGCAATGTGATTGATCTGGTTTGGGTTACAGACCCTCATTGGCATCAGCAGTGATGGAACCACAGTTGTCATAAAACTGGATATCCACACAAGAACAATGAGTCTATAACAAATGCTCCACCTCATAAGAACAGGATAGTAGAGTGGTCTACAAATAGCGGCATATCGGTCATATGCCATGAGGACAAGTAGCAAGCTCTCAGTGCTTCCAAGAAAAAGTCCAACAAATACTTGAACGCCACAAGCAGTAAGTGACGTTCTTCCATTCATAGACAAGAGGTCCACCAAGAGTTTTGGAAGTGTTGATGAAGAATAGAAAAAGTCTATAATAGCCAAATTGCAGAGGAAAAAGTACATCGGGGTATGTAAGTGGCTGCTGAAGATGATTGCAAACACCATGAAGCCATTGCCAGATATAGTTACTATATAGATGGCCAAAAAGAAGAAGAAAAGTGCAAGGTTTATCTTAAAATTTCTGGAAAATCCAAGTAGAATGACCTCAGTGGCAAGAGTCCTGTTAACGGGGAGATCCATTCAAAAGAGTTCTTTAAAATGTAATGTATGGTATCTGGGTATAACTCAGCTAATATTACATCCAAATCTATAAAATTTAGACATTTTTGTAGAGATTGATTAGGATTTTTATAACAAAATTTTATTTTTGAACCAAAGAATCAGAACTCTGATGTGAAGCTTGTTGCACTGCAAGTCACTCATATAATACTGTTATAATATATAACCGTTCTTCTAGTTAATTAGACTAATTTCAATTAAAAGCAGCATTAATCGATGTCTCCTTCGTGTTCCACATGAAAGAATGTCCTATCAGATTCCGTATGTATGGATTTATGAGGAAATATTACTTCTAGAGAATTGGTTCATGCACATGTAATCCAATGAAGCCTGTACGTTACTGTACTGAGCCTGTTTAGCACCATACTAGGGAACCGTAAAGCTCCATGCAGTGCTGTATACACTATGCTCCCTGCACAGTGCTCTGCTTGGTGGATGAGCCCCAACCACATATGACTATGCGAATAATGGTAACATAATACACATACTCACAGGCCTGGTCCTCCATGTGGGGCCCCCACTGCATTGTACTGGACTTTATATAGAGACCTGCACTCTTATTCGACCCATGAGATTAAATATCATTATCAGTAATTAGCTTCTGGGATTTTTGGCTCATGTTATTTTTAATTTTGTCTTTACATTTCATATTGTAAAAATTATAAAACTGTTCTTAAGAATGATAACTTTCTATACCTCAGCTTTTGGATGACAGGAACATTTCTTAATGTGGAGTCATACATTTTTGTCAAAAAAAAATTAAGCACCTGGAAGTTGTCATGGTCTTGCCACCTGAAGCCATAAATGTGGTTGCACCTTTGGCCTGTGAAACACAGTAATATAGTATGTTAGGCCCAAAGAAGACAATGCCCATCTACTGTACTGCAGCCTGTTTCCACCCCTCCTTGTTGATCCAGAGGAAAGCAAAAAAAAAAAAACAATGCGGCATAAGACAATTTAGCCCATACGGAGGAAAAACGTTCTTCCCGACTCCATAATGGCAGTTAGGATAATACCTGGATGAATGTTTTGAAAGTTCTCACCTGACTCCAAGACCCGGATCAACCACCCTACTGGTTATGTAATGTCTATATCCTGCAATATCATAGTGCTCTAGAAAGGTATCTATCTAGTCCCCTTTTAAACCCCTCTATCGATTTTGTAATTACTACGTCCTCAGGCAGTTCCGCAGTCTCACTGCTCATACAGTAAAGAACCCCCTTCTGTGTTGGTAATGGGAAATCTTTACTCTAACCATAGAGGATGCCCTCTTATTACCGTTGCAATCCTGCTTATAAATAGATCAAGGGAGAGATCCCTGTATTACCCCCCAAATGAATTTATACATAGTTATTTGGTTACCCCCTTAATAGAGATGAGCGAGCGAACTCGTCCGAGCTTGATACTCGTTCGAGTATTAGGGTGTTCGAGATGCTTGTTACTCGAGACTAGAGATGAGCGAGCACCAAAATGCTCGGGTGCTCGTTACTCGGGACGAAAATTTCGCCATGCTCGAGGGTTCGTTTCGAGTAACGAACCCCATTGTAGTCAATGGGCGACCGGAGCATTTTTGTATTTCGCCGATGCTCGCTAAGGTTTCCATTTGTGAACATCTGGGCAATTCAAGAAAGTGATGGGAACGACACAACAATGGATAGGGCAGGCGAGGGGCTACATGTTGGGCTGCATCTCAAGTTCCCAGGTCCCACTATTAAGCCACAATAGCAGGAAGAGTGCCCCCTCCCAACAATTTTTACTTCTGAAAAGCCCTCATTAGCAATGCATACTTTAGCTAAGCACCACACTACCTCCAACAAAGCACAATCACTGCCTGCATGACACTCCGCTGCCACGTTTCCTGGGTTACATGCTGCCCAACCCCCCCTGCACGACCCATTGTCCACAGCGCACACCAAATTGTCCCTGCGCAGCTTTCAGCTGCCCTCATGCCACACCACCCTCATGTCTATTTATAAGTGCGTCTGCCATGAGGAGGAACCGCAGGCACACACTGCAGAGGGTTGGCACGGCTAGGCAGCGACCCTCTTTAAAAGGGGCGGGGCGATAGCCCACAATGCTGTACAGAAGCAATGAGAAATCCAATCCTGTGCCACCTCCATCAGGAGCTGCACACGTGGGCATAGCAAAGGGTAACCTATGTGCCACACACTATTCATTCTGTCAAGGTGTCTGCATGCCCCAGTCAGACCGGGGTTTTTTATAAATAGTCACAGGCAGGTACAACTCAGCAATGGGAATTCCGTGTGCACCCACAGCATGGGTGGCTCCCTGGAACCCACCGGCGGTACATAAATATATCCCATTGCATTGCCCATCACAGCTGAGGTAATGTCATGTTTAATGCAGGTGGGCTTCGGCCCACACTGCATGCCCCAGTCAGACTGGGGTTCTTTAGAAGTGGACACATGCAGTTACAACTCCGTGTGGACCGACAGCATGGGTGGGTGCCAGGAAGCCACCGGCGGTACATAAATATATCCCATTGCAGTGCCCATCATAGCTGAGGTAATGTCATGTTTAATGCAGGTGGGCTTCGACCCACACTGCATGCCCCAGTCAGACTGGGGTTCTTTAGAAGTGGACACATGCAGTTACAACTCCGTGTGGACCGACAGCATGGGTGGGTGCCAGGAAGCCACCGGCAGTACACAAATATATCCCATTGCAGTGCCCATCACAGCTGAGGTAATGTCATGTTTAATGCAGGTGGGCTTCGGCCCACACTGCATGTCCCAGTCAGACTGGGGTTCTTTAGAAGTGGACACATGCAGTTACAACTCCGTGTGGACCGACAGCATGGGTGGGTGCCAGGAAGCCACCGGCGGTACATAAATATATCCCATTGCAGCGCCCAGCACAGCTGAGGTAATGTCATGTTTAATGCAGGTGGGCTTCGGCCCACACTGCATGCCCCAGTCAGACTGGGGTTCTTTAGAAGTGGACACATGCAGTTACAACTCCGTGTGGACTGATAGCATGGGTGGGTGCCAGGAAGCCACCGGCGGTACATAAATATATCCCATTGCAGTGCCCAGCACAGCTGATGTAACATCAGCTTTAATGCAGGTGGGCAAAAAATTAATTGGATTACACTGTAGGCGAGGGCCCCAAAAAATTGGTGTACCAACAGTACTAATGTACCTCAGAAAAATTGCCCATGCCCAACCAAGAGGGCAGGTGAAACCCATTAATCGCTTTGGTTAATGTGGCTTAATTTGTAACTAGGCCTGGAGGCAGCCCAGTTAAAATAAAAATTGGTTCAGGTGCAAGTTTCAACGCTTTAATGAGAATTGAAACGTATAAACATTGTTTACAAAAGTCATATGACTGAGCCTTGTGGGCCTAAGAAAAATTGCCCGTTCGGCGTGATTACGTGAGGTTTCAGGAGGAGGAGCAGGAGGAGGATGAAAGTAATACACAGATTGATGAATTCCCCAGCCGCACTAAACACCCTCTCTGACAAGACGCTAGCCGCAGGACAAGTAAGCACCTCCAGGGCATACAGCACGAGTTAAGGCCACGTGTCCAGCTTCGACACCCAGTAGTTGTAGGGAGCAGAGGCGTCACGGAGGATGGTCGTGCGATCGGCTACGTACTCCCTCACCATCCTTTTACAGTGCTCCCGCTGACTCAGCCTTGACTGGGGAGCGGTGACACAGTCTTGCTGGGGAGCCATAAAGCTGGAAAAGGCCTGCGAGAGTGTTCCCCTGCCTGCGCTGTACATGCTGCCTGATCTCCGTGCCTCCCCTGTTACCTGGCCCTCGGAACTGCGCCTTCTGCCACTAGCACTGTCGGATGGGAATTTTACCATCAGTTTGTCCGCCAGGGTCCTGTGGTGTAGCATCACTCTCGAACCCCTTTCCTCTTCGGTTATGAGAGTGGAAAGGTTCTCCTTATACCGTGGGTCGAGCAGTGTGTACACCCAGTAAACCGTAGTGGCCAGAATACGTGTAACGCGAGGGTCACGAGAAAGGCATCCTAACATGAAGTCAGCCATGTACCTGTACGCAAAACATGGCTGTCCTCACTAGGAAGATCACTTTCAGGATCCTCCTCCTCCTCAGGCCATACACGCTAAAAGGAATGACAGGCAAGCAGCATGGGTACCCTCAGCAGTGTGCCAAGCTGTCTCTTCCCCCTCCTCCTCATGCTCCTGCCCCTCCTCCTCCTCCTCAACGCGCTGAGATATAGACATGAGGGTGCTCTGACTATCCAGCGACATACTGTCTTCCCCCGCCTCCGTTTCCAAGCGCAAAGCGTCTGCCTTTATGCTTTGCAGGGAACTTCTCAAGAGGCATAGCAGAGGAATGGTGACGCTAACGATTGCAGCATCACCGCTCACCATCTGGGTAGACTCCTCAAAGTTTCCAAGGACCTGGCAGATGTCTGCCAACCAGGCCCACTCTTCTGTAAAGAATTGAGGAGGCTGACTCCCACTACGCCGCCCATGTTGGAGTTGGTATTCCACGATAGCTCTACGCTGCTCATAGAGCCTGGCCAACATGTGGAGCGTAGAGTTCCACCGTGTGGGCACGTCGCACAGCAGTCGGTGCACTGACAGATTAAACCGATGTTGCAAGGTGCGCAGGGTGGCAGCTTCTGTCTTGGACTTGCGGAAATGTGCGCTGAGCCGGTGCACCTTTCCGAGCAGGTCTGACAAGCGTGGGTAGCTTTTCTAAAACCACTGAACCACCAAATTAAAGACGTGGGCCAGGCATGGCACGTGCCCGAGGCTGCCGAGCTGCAGAGCCGCCACCAGGTTACGGCCGTTATCACACACGACCATGCCCGGATGGAGGCTCAGCGGCGAAAGCCAGTGGTCGGTCTGCTCTGTCAGACCCTGCAGCAGTTCGTGGGCCGTGTGCCTCTTCTCTCCTAAGCTGAGTAGTTTCAGCACGGCCTGCTGACGCTTGCCCACCGCTGTGCTGCCACGCTGCGCGACACCGACTGCTGGCGACGTGCTGCTGCTGACACATCTTGATTGCGAGACAGAGGTTGCGTAGGAGGAGGAGGAGGGTGGTTTAGTGGAGGAAGCATACACCGCCGCAGATACCAGCACCGAGCTGGGGCCCGCAATTCTGGGGGTGGGTAGGATGTGAGCGGTCCCATGCTCTTACTCGGTCCCAGCCTCCACTAAATTCACCCAATGTGTCGTCAGGGAGATATAGTGGCCCTGCCCGCCTGTGCTTGTCCACGTGCCCGATGTTAAGTGGACCTTGGCAGTAACCGCGTTGGTGAGGGCGCGTACAATGTTGCGGGAGACGTGGTCGTGCAGGGCTGGGACGGCACATCGGGAAAAGTAGTGGCGACTGGGAACCGAGTAGCGCGGGGCCGCCGCCGCCATCATGTTTTTGAAAGGCTCCGTTTCCACAAGCCTATATGGCAGCATCTCCAGGCTGATCAATTTGGCTATGTGCACGTTTAACGATTGAGCGTGCGGGTGCATGGCGGCATACTTGCGCTTGCGCTCAAACAGTTGCGCTAGCGATGGCTGGACGCTGCGCTGAGAGACATTGCTGGATGGGGCCTAGGACAGCGGAGGTGAGCGTGTGGGTGCAGGCCGGGAGACGGTTGTGCCTGTGTCCTGAGAGGGGGGTTGGATCTCAGTGGCAGGTTGGGGCACAGGGGGAGAGGCAGTGGTGCAAACCGGAGGCGGTGAACGGCCTTCGTCCCACCTTGTGGGGTGCTTGGCCATCATATGCCTGCGCATGCTGGTTGTGTTGAGGCTGGTGGTGGTGGCTCCCTGGCTGATCTTGGCACAACAAACCTTGCACACCACAGTTCGTCGGTCGTCTGCACTCTCAGTAAAAACTGCCACACCTTTGAGCATCTCGGCCTCTGCAGGGTGGCATGGCGCGAGGGGGGAGCTTTGGGAAACAGCTGGTGGATTATTCGGTCTGGCCCTGCCTCTACCCCTGGCCACTGCACTGCCCCTTCCAACCTGCCCTGCTGCTGCACTTGCCTCCCCCTCTGAAGACCTCTCCTCAGTAGGCTTAGCAAACCAGGTGGGGTCAGTCACCTCATCGTCCAGCTGCTCTTCCTCCAAATCCTCTGTGCGCTGCTCCCTCGGACTTACTGAAATTACTACTACCTCACTGACAGACAACTGTGTCTCATCGTCATCGTCCTCCTCACCCACTGAAAGCTCTTGAGACAGTTGCAGGAAGTCCCCAGCCTCATCCCCCGGACCCCGGGAACTTTCCAAAGGTTGGGCATCGGTCATGACAAACTCCTCCGGTGGGAGAGGAACCATTGCTGCCCAATCTCGGCAGGGGCCCGAGAACAGTTCCTGGGAGTCTGCCCGCTCCTCAGAATGTGTCATTTTCATGGAGTGAGAAGGCTGGGAGGAAGGAGGAGCAGCAGCCAGAGGATTCAGAGTTGCAGCTGTGGACGGCGTAGAAGACCACGGCGGTGGTCGATAGATTGCTGGATGCACTTTCTGCCATCCACGACAGGACCTGCTCACACTGCTCAGTTTCTAATATAGGTCTATCGCGTGGACCCATTAATTGTGAGATGAATCTTGGGACCCCAGAAACTTGCCTCTCTTCTAATCCCGCAGCAGTCGGCTGCGATACACCTGGACCAGGAGCTCGGCCTGTGCCCACACCCTGACTTGGGCCTCCGCGTCCTTGCCCGCGTCCACGTCCTCTAGGCCTACCCCTACCCCTCAGCATGGTGTATTAGAAGTAGAGCAGAAACTGAACGCTGTAATTAAATGTGCCGCTTATTGGCCTGTGTTTGGAGGCTGACTACGCTTACGGAACGCACAGCAGAGCCAGGAAACAATTATGCGCAAGCCTGTAGTTAGAACTAGATGCGTATGTCTGAGCTGCTGAAATTCACAGGGCTGAACCAGTCAAGTGGCCAAAGGTAGGCCTTAAGTATTTTGCTTCAATTTTTTAAAATGGTGAGGTGAAAAACCAGACAGACACCGTATGCAGCGTATGTATGTATACTCTTTCCCTCTGGCGGGATGATGGCGATCATGCAAATAAGGGAGATGGAATAAATCCTCCACAGTGCCACCTATTGAAAGGCAGCATTCCTTCGAGTCAAAGTGGGACTTTTTATACAAGTCTTGTTACAATGACTGGGAATCAAAAGCAAAGCCAGACTCCATGTACATACAGCTGTTTCTGGGTTATTGCCCATCATCAGTGTACAGTAGGAGTCTGGCTTTTGCTAGTGAGAGGCCTGGGACAGGGGTCAGAAACGCTCTTTTCTCCTTAGGGAGAGCAACTATATACTAAGTGAGGAGACTCAAATGGCCACGCACGCTCCTCTGGGTAATATGCAAATAAGGGAGATGGAATAAATCCTCCACAGTGCCACCTATTGAAAGGCAGCATTCCTTCGAGTCAAAGTGGGACTTTTTATACAAGTCTTGTTAAGTCTCCTCACTTAGTTTATAGTATTGCTCTCCCTAAGGAGAAAAGAGCGTTTCTGACCCCTGTCCCAGGCCTCTCACTAGCAAAAGCCAGACTCCTACTGTACACTGATGATGGGCAATAACCCGGAAACAGCTGTATGTACATGGAGTCTGGCTTTGCTTTTGATTCGCAGTCATTGTAACAAGACTTGTATAAAAAGTCCCACTTTGACTCGAAGGAATGCTGCCTTTCAATAGGTGGCACTGTGGAGGATTTATTCCATCTCCCTTATTTGCATATTACCCAGAGGAGCGTGCGTGGCCATTTGAGTCTCCTCACTTAGTTTATAGTATTGCTCTCCCTAAGGAGAAAAGAGCGTTTCTGACCGATGGCGATCATGTAACGGACACAGCAGAGCCAGGAAACAATTATGCGCAAGCCTGTAGTGAGACCTTGGTGCGTATGACTGAGCTACTGGAATTCACAGGGCAGAACCAGTCAAGTGGCCAAAGGCCAGTGGTAGGCCTTAAATATTTTGCTTCAATTTTTTAAAATGGTGAGGTGAAAAACCAGACAGACACCGTATGCAGCGTATATATGTATACTCTTTCCCTCTGGCGGGATGATGGCGATCATGTAACGGACACAGCAGAGCCAGGAAACAATTATGCGCAAGGCTGGGTATTAATCAGCGACTACTACCCCCAGGACACACGCAGTAAACTGAAGACGGTCACAGGCAGGCCAAATATAGTATTTTTTTACAATTTTTGGGAAACAGCCCACTGCCTATATAGCCCGTATATGGATTTCCCTGTTGGAGGATGACTGTGGTTATTGAAAGCACAGTGCAGCCACAAAAAATTATGCGCAAGGCTGGGTATTAATCAGCGACTACTACCCCCAGCACACATGCAGTAAACTGAAGACGGTCACAGGCAGGCCAAATATAGTTTTTTTTTACAATTTTTGAGAAACAGCCCACTGCCTGTGATATAGCCTGTATTTGGATTTCCCTGTTGGAGGCTGACTGTGGTTATTGAAGGCACAGTGCAGCCAGAAAAAATTATGTGCAAGGCTGCAGTAACACCTAGCTGGGTAATAGTTAGCGGCTACTACTACCCCCAGCAGACACGCAGTAAACTGAACACGGTCACAGGCAGCCGAAAGATTTTTTTTACAATTTTTTTGAAAAAGCCCACTGCCTATATAGCCAGTATACCTCTTTCCCTGTACCACTGTCCCTGCCTCAGCAGTACTGCCCCTATACTCAGTAAAATGACTGCAGACTGAGGACGCTATGGTCTGCAGTCCAGCACTTTCCCTGATCTCTTTCAGCGTGCATCTGTGGCGAGCCGCGGGCGGCCTCAGTTTATATGCTCGGGTGGCACCTGATCTCCCCAGCCACTCACTGCAGGGGGGTGGGATAAGGCTGGAATGTCACAGGAGGAAGTTGTAATGCCTTCCCTGTGTTTCTATTGGCCAGAAAAGTGCGCAAATTTCTCAGGGAAGGAAATGTAATGGAGTCGAGCACCGCGTGGTGCTCGTCTCGAGTAACGAGCATCTCGAACACCCTAATACTCGAACGAGTATCAAGCTCGGACGAGTATGCTCGCTCATCTCTATTATTTAATCCACTCTGGATTTGTTGAGATATAGTTCTCCTATGAACAGATTCCAGTGCATATACAATGCATGGAGAAAAGTATTGGCACGCTGCATGTTTTTTTTTTTAAGTGCTTTATTATTCTATTTAGTAATGTGCCTTTCCTCCTTTTGGTTGTATTACAGCGGTAACACGTCGAGGCAGACTTTCCACAACCTCTCTGTAAGTCTGGGCAGGACTAGCTCGCCATTCCTTGTGCAAGGCTGTGAGAAGAGATTGTTGTGGTGATGAGCGTGGGCGGCGGGGTCGTACCCATCGCTCCAGTTCGTCCCACAAGTGCTCGATCAGATGAATGAATAGTCATTACAAAATGAGCAGCTTTTTATTTTAACCATGCCCTTCGAAGCATACCGTTTAGAAAACTCAGTATTTGCATATTTGCAGATTTTCTGCAGTGTCCAAATACTTTTATCCATATTTGAGTGTATTTGAGCGAGGAACAAATTATTATGGGGAGAATTCCAATATTATTTACTACTTTATGTTTTGAGGAAGTACGTAAATATTCTAGTCTTTAGTATGAATTGCGTACTGTTGAAAAATAAGCATGGTCTTTAAAAAATGTGCTGTGTAGCCTCCAGGGATCAGGTTAGCAGACTGGATTGCTTTATTGAGTTTGGCTATATGACTGTGTGAGTGTGTCGTGGAGCCTGTGGAAGTATGCATGAAAGGAATTGAGAGAAACATTAAAGTCACCACCTACTATTCTCATACCCTCCCCAAATGCATTGAATTTTATTAGGACCTTCCCAATTCAGCTTCTTTCATATGAGTTAGGAGTATACAAATTTGCTATAGCAATTGGGATATTGTCCAGTTTCCTTTTTTATGACTAGGGAGCATCGTTCCGGGTCTGACTGCGTCATTACGTGTTCTAAGGTCATCTTCTCATTTATAGTTATACTGATGCTTTATGGAAAGAACTCTGAAATCAAAGTTTAAATTGTGATGTTGGGGGAGTGGGGCCAAATTTAACCCCTTAATGACCACCCATACGTCTTTTGACAGCGGCCATTAAGGGACTTTTTTTCTGCAATGCTGTGAAAAGACGGTGCTGCATTAGAGGCTTGGTGCAGGTCTCCCATGTTGGGTAGAGTAGGTGCTCTTCTGTCACATGATAGCCGAGCATTTTCTCTAATAGCGGGAAACAAAGAGACCTTCAATTCCTGCTATTTAAACCTTTACATGTCACAGTCAGTGCAACTGCAGCATGTAACAGGCAGACAGTGGCAGGGGGCTCCCTCTGTTATTCATTTGACTTCTGAGATGTGATTTCAGGGTCCCGATGGGTTGCTATGGCACCCAGTGACTTGGATATAAGCTCTGGGTCTGCCAACTATAGTGATCCATGAGGCTCAGACTCTGGCTGATCTCATAAGCTTTGAAATGCACTACTATACTGATGCATAGTAGTGTATTAGAAGATTAATAAAATATGCTGATTGTCAAGTTACTTAGTGGGACAAAAATGAAAAGTTGAAAAAAGTATTAAAAAGTTTTAAAAAATAATTAAAATAAATGTCTCAAAGCCCTACCCTTCCCTTTTTAGGCCTCAGTCACACCGGCGTTTTAACATGCAAATTTTTGTGTGCAGTTGTCATTCAATAGCTGAGTGCTGCGTCTGATTGGTCAAAGTGCTCAGCCAATCAGAGGCAGCCCATTCACCAGCTAGGGATTTTAAATCCCCGCCTGCTGAAATCACTTCAGAGGAGTGCAGGAGAAGATCCGGCTAGACGTGCCTGAGCCTTGGCAGCTGCAGAGAGGTGAGTATATATATATTTTATTTTTTTACACCTTTTAGGGATGATTTTTCAGCGAAGGGCTTATATTTAAAGCCCTTCCCTGAAAATCACTGCAGGGCTTGCCAGCAACCCATTGCTTCCAATGGAGCTGGCTGTAGCCGTCACAGCTGTGCCATAAGATCACACTGATCACTAAGTCTAATAACAGTCTGAAACTTACTGTTCTTTAGAAATCACTTAC
Organism: Eleutherodactylus coqui; assembly: GCF_035609145.1. Classification (NCBI taxonomy): domain Eukaryota; kingdom Metazoa; phylum Chordata; class Amphibia; order Anura; family Eleutherodactylidae; genus Eleutherodactylus; species Eleutherodactylus coqui. The sequence goes on along the minus strand of NC_089837.1, from coordinate 21,758,845 downwards.
CATCAGTCATCTCATTATCATCATAGACAGGATTACAATGAAGCATAACATCTATATATGACAGGATCCATTGTTTACAATAGGGCATGGTCACTACCTCTCTATCCTGTGTCCTCCACAATAATATCTGTCATAAAGAATGTCTAGAATACTCTTTCATATGGTTTAGCTCTGGTCCACTGTGTGAATAGCCTGAAAGGCTACCCTAATGCATATCTCTAAATGCTGTTAACTGCAGCTCTGGCAAGATGGCCACTCCCATAGATATGTCCAAACAATAGACTAAAACAATCTACAATCATATAAAAAAAAACAATTAGAATAATAGAAATGTTTCACGCTTACACTCGAAATCAAGGGGCAACTACTCCCTACTAATCCCCCCTGACCTCTCTGCTGCATTTGACAATGTTGACCATGACCTCCTCCTTGCTATGCTTCACTCCATCAGCCTAAAAAACACTGCTCTCTCCTGGTTCTCCTCCTACCTCTCTAACCGCTCTTTTAGTGTTTCCATTGCTCACTCTGTCTTACTGTTGGGTTCCCTCAGGGCTCGGTCCTTGGCCCCATTCTCTTCTCTATCTACACAGCCTCATTCGGCCATCTGCAGATTCAGCCTCCAATACCATCTCTATGCTGATGCCATCCAGTTACATACCTATTCCCATGACTAGAGATGAGCAAGCATACTCGCTTAGGACAAATACTCGAGTGAGTATTGTCCTTAGCGAGTACCTGCCCGCTCGTGAGAAAAGATTCGGGTGCTGCTCACCCCCGATACTCGCTCGAGTATTTATCCTTAGTGAGTATGCTCTCTCATCTCTACCCATGACATCTCTGCACCTTTTCTCCAAAACATTATGGACTCTTTGTTGTCTCTAACACCATGTCCTCCTTTTTTATCAAACTTAACCTCTCAAAAACTCCTTGTCTTTCCCCGCCTTAACCAACTGACCTCCTCCCAACATCTCAATATCAGTATCTGGCACCATCATGACCCCCAGACAGTACACCCGCTGCTTTGGGGGTCACAAGGAATATTAATAAAATCTGGCAATTCCTCACCACGGACACACTAAAGACTCTTGTTGTCACCCCCATCCATTCCCGGCTCAACTACTGCAACTTCCTGCTCATTGGCCTTACCTGCACCAGACTCTCCAATCTCCAATATATACTAAATACGGCAGCTAGACTTATCTTCCTATCCAGCCAGTTCTCAGATGCCCCGTACTCTGCCAGTCGCTGTCATACACTACAGAACTCAATTCAAACTCATCACTCTCACCCATAATGCTCTCCATGGAGTCGCACCATCGTTCATCACTTCCCTCCTGTCCATACATCACCCAGCCTGCGTTCTCTGATCTGCCAACACACTCACACTAAACACCTGTAAGAAACACTGAAAAACATGGACATCAAAAAGGGGGAAAGCAAACAGGGACATGAACAAAGGGCAAACAGACATAAACAAATCCTTATCTGTGTACCTGCACATTCCGTAATGTCAAACTGGGACATAAACACTCATCAGAGTCTTACTGGTACATGGACAGCAGAACTGCAAACTGGACTCAGAAACAGTGGACAGATGGGCACATGGACATGAAAAAGGGGAGAAACAAGGAAATAAAAAAGTTGCAAATAGACATACCAGACTGCATGTAACACAGACGGATCATTAACATAAACCTGTTGCTAACACAACGTGTCACTAACATAATGCAACATAGACATGACATCATGCAACATGATGCCCCTCTTTTAAAATTGGGAAGCATAATGTTACGTTTGTGTGGGCTAGTGTGCATCCGACCCACATGAACGTGACCCAAATTGATAGGAAACACCAGGTGAAACTATCACAGATTAACACCTCTCCCTATCTTCTACTAGTGACACTGTCCTACCTTAGCAGGGACATCACCCGCATAAAGGGTGGCCCAGCGGTCTTCGGCTCTGAGACCTTGCTACTCCTAGGAATCCACGGATCTAGGCTAGGATGCATGCACGTGCCACCACTGATAGCAACAAACTAGACAAGAAGACACATAGAGCCATAATTACTCCATACATCAGCCAATACACAAACACTAGTAGCAGATGTTAATGCTATAAATGCCAGGTATTTTGATCACAATATGGAAGCTAGTGGGCCACGTCACAGCTCCTGGCTTTACCGCTAGTACCTACACTAACCAGGAGTCCAGTGACATAACCAAAAGACACAAACCTTCCTTGCAGCCACCAGAAATAGATCCTGCTCACACCACACACAGAGAGACAATGAGAACAGAGAAAACTGACCACGCCCACACCTGGGAAGACAGCTTTTATGTGTACTGTCCTGCAGTGACTGGCTGACTGGAGACACACACACCCAGCCAGCTCAATCAACACCATCTGTGGAGCTATGCTGCTAGAAAAACTGTGACACAAAAGATCCCAGCCAGCACAACCCTAACACTACCACTCTAATATAATCCTTACATGCTCACCTCCAGGACTTCTCTAGAGCAGCACCAATCCTCTAGAATGCTCTACCTAAAAACATCTGGACAATTGTGGACACACAAAACCTCAGACGTGCCTTAAATACACACCTCTTCAAAGCAGCATACAAACCCCCCTGATCTAATCATTTACCCCCACAATATGCCCCATTCCCCTCTCTATGGCTTTCCACTCCCTGCCCAATACTTGCTAATCTACCCCCAAATCATTTGTATCCTAACAACTGTATATCACATGTTATTGTTGCATTACTCTGTTCCTCCATTGCTCCACTGCTTGCTGTCCTCGTACCATCTGTATCACCCCCTTTGTCTCCAAATAATTGAATACCACATGTAACTGTTGTAATCACTGTAAATTTTGTATTGTATATTTTCTCTATGTGCCTCAAAGGTGCTGTGGAATAAGTTGGTGCTATACAAATAAAGATTCTATATTATTGCAAGGTTCTTAGATCATATTTTGATCAAAACTTGGGTCTCACCTGCAATGTTCATGGAAAACTTAGTGGATAGGTTCCTAACGCTAAAATACAAAAGGAAACCATCCGATAAGATTCACCTGGATGGGCCTCCATGTTTTGATCAAAGTAAAAACTAAGAACCTTGCATTTTTTATGTAGTTAGTATAAATAACAATTGTACAATTTTTTCATTTACACATATTAAATGTGTGTGAGTTCTGAGCTGTGTGTCTATTACTGTATTTTTCACAGTCATAGTATATGTAGCTTCACATTTAATTTATTTGCTGGACTTTGTTTTTTCTAGAGCTAATATACTGTGCTAATTGAAAACTTTCAATGAAATACATGAATTTAAATATTATAAACTTGTGAGCACACTGATCCAAAACATAAAAGAATCAGTTGTGTGAAAGTTTAATAAAATAATGTACTTTTAATTTTGAATTTTCTTAAATAAATAAATAGTTGATCTTAGAGTTATATTATTTATTTTTCCCTTCATCTCTTTTTTTTTAATCCTTAAAATTAAACAGATTTCCCTGAGGGTTAAAATCATAAATTTATTTTTCATGTACTGTATAACAAGCATTGTCGACAAATTTTGAAAGCAGTTCTTATAAATTCCCCATAGTTTATAATCATTTAATAGTCAACATTCAACAGAAAAAAATAATTAATCTCAAAAGATTTTGCATAAACCTCAATACAATATATTATAAAAAAAAAGAATCTTGGACGATGACTATTAGATAAAAACTGCATTTTATTTAGGAAGTTAAAATGATACCTTGTATACGCAACTATATAATGAAATGTTTGAGAGCAAAACTAATACCGTATATACCGGCGTATAAGACGACTTTTGAACCCCGAAAAATCTGCTCTGCAGTCGGGGGTTGTCTTATGCGCCGGTAATAGAAAAAAAAAAATATGTAAAAAAAAAAAATCATTACTCACCTCCCCCGGCGTTCTGTCGCGCTCCGGCAGGATGTCGCTCGCTCCTCGTCCCCGGCGCAGCATTGCTTTCTGAATGCGGGGCTTGAAATCCCCGCTTCCAGAAAGCTAATACACACGCCGTCAGCCGGTACAGCTATTCAATGACAGCATTGAATGGCTGTGATTGGCTGAAGGCGCACATTGCTTCAGCCAATCACACCCATTCAATGATGTCATTGAATAGTGTGATTGGCTGAAGCCACGAGCGCCTTCAGCCAATCACAGCCATTCTGTAACTGGCTGCCGGCGTGTGTATTAGCTTTCTGGAGGCGGGGATTTCAAGCCCCGCATTCAGAAAGCAATGCTGCGCCAGGGACGAGGCGCGAGCGACATCCTGCCGGAGCGCGACAGAACGCCGGGGGAGGTGAGTACAGATTTTTTTTTTCTCCACTGTAATACCGGCGTATAAGGTGACAGTTGGGGGGTCGTCTTATACGCCCCGTCGCCTTATACGCCGGTATATACGGTAAATGGATGCTTTTATTCTGGAAATTTGTTTCTGAAATTAAATCACTTACATGTTTGAGTTTACATTACATTTTTAAAAAAAATTTTTGGTGACTACGCAGTTTTTTTAGTATTTAGTTGCCCATATTTTATGTTGCTTTAATAATTTTATCATTTATTTCATTTTTTTCCTCAAATTTATTCCTGCATATTTATTGCAAATTTAAAAAGAAAAAAAAAAAATTTTTTACCATTTATTGATGTCTGTAAAATGTAAAATCTTCAATACCTCAACCACCCATGATGCAAATGTATGTCTTGAATGTTTGTCTGTTCCCCATCATGACATACCTGCAGGATGGTTTGTGTTACACAGCTATATAGACTTTCCTTGTTATGAAATAAACCATCAGTTGTTCCGGTAACCCATCAGAACCTTAATAATGTTGTTTTGGGGTGCTGATGGATTACACTAACACTGAGGGGAATAACAACACTGTGCCATAATTGTTTGACTGTCAGTGTAACACAAACAGGTAATAATGCTTTGGGAATACTAAGTATTCCAAAGCATTATACAAGCAGTCACATGATCACTGCTTTAATGACAGAATAGCTATGTTTGTATTTCCTCCCAAAAGTAAAAATCAATTAATAATCAATACATGATATGTACTCTAAAAATTGTTCTATTACAAAAAAAAACAACTCATATACATTTACTTCAATGGAAAAAAAATCTTATGACTTTTGGAACACAAAGAAAGGGAAAAAAATGTTTGGTCTTTAAAGCGATTGTCCCAGTATGTCCACTCCCTTCCAAAATGCAGGTAAAGACAACACTCAAAGATGGGCCTACTTCAAACAGAAGCTGTAGAGCTATCAAACATTTTGCTACGCAAGACAGTATATGTGCTGCTTGTTTAAGAGCATGTTGTAAAGTTTGCAGAGGAACAATTCTACCAGCTAAACAGAACAGCCAAGCACGGGCCTGCTCCAAGGAAAAGCTGTAGAGCTACAGCTGCTTATTGTGTTTTATCAATTTTTGTTGCGGGAGGAGGAGGAAACATGGTGAAAGCAGGAGAAGGAAAGCGGCACCATCACCAGCAACAGCACCTTAATGTCAAAGTGTTGTCTTTGATATAAATCTATACTCAATCATATGCGAGTTAACTAATCAGTGGAATCTGCAGTGGGGCTGCAGAAGTCAGGGGAAATCCATGCCTGGTTCATTTTTATAAATGTCAGGCAATCAACAATGACTGTGAACAGGCGGATGCATCTGTCAGTTATCACATCATCAATTGTGCTGAACAGCCTGACAACGGGGCAGGCAGGCACCTTTAAAGCATGTTGTACAAGCTCTAGCCACTTGTTTACGCTTTGACACCCAGAAGTCAAAGAGTGTGAGTACATCCACGTGGGAACTGACATGCTTTTGGACCATCATGGATAAGTGGTGCCTGTGACTGTCAGTCCTACCCTGTGCTTTTGCTGCAGGCTGTGACAAGCTGAAAACAATATTCACCGCCTGAGTTAAATTTCCCCTGCCACCGGCTACGGTGCTGATGTGGCAGCTCCCTGCCAGTCTGCCATGAGCTGTAGAGCTGCCATTCATGCCACTCCAGAGCTTCCAACACAGACTTCCTGCTTTCTTCAAGCTTATAAAATCCAATTATATCCCCTGCTGACTACTCTGGTTTGTTTTAGTGTCATGATGGAACAAGATAAGTAGGGATGAGCGAGCACCAAAATGCTCAGGTGCTCGTTATTCGAGTCGAACTTTCAGTGATGCTCGAGAGTTCGTTTTGAGTAACGAACCCCATTGAAGTCAATGGGTGACTCGAGCATTTTTGTATATGACTGATGCTCACTAAGGTTTTCATTTGTGAAAATCTGCAAAACCCAAGAAAGTGATGGAAACGACACAGAAACGGATAGGGCAGGCGAGGAGCTACATTTTGGGCTGCATCTCAAGCTCCCAGATACCACTATTAAGCCACAATAGTGCCAAGAGTGAGACCCCCCCTGCACTGTCAGCATAAAGATCGTTCTCCTCTGCCACAGCTGTAACAGAACGATGTTAGCCCATTGAATTCAATGGAGCCGGCAATATAGCCGGCTCCATTGAAAGCAATGGGCTGCCGGCGTACGCGGGATGAATTGTCGGGAAGGGCTTAAATATATAAGCCCTTCCCTGCAATTCATCCAGAAATGTGTAAAAATAAAAAAAATATATACTCACCTTGTCCCGGCAGAACGATGTTAGCCCATTGAATTCAATGGAGCCAGCAATACAGCCGGCTCCATTGAAAGCAATGGGCTGCCGGCGATCGCGGGATGAATTGTCGGGAAGGGCTTAAATATATAAGCCCTTCCCTGCAATTCATCCAGAAATGTGTAAAAATAAAAAATATATATATACTCACCTGGTCCCGGCAGATGGAGTTCAGCGCGGCAGGCTGCAGTTTCCCTGAACTGCTCTGAACAGCTGTGAATAGTATTCAGCTGCCGGGGATTTAAAATCCCCACCTGCTGAATGAGCTGCCTCTGATTGGTCACAGCCTGACCAATCAGAGGCAGCCCTCACTCACACCCATTCATGAATTCATGAATGGGTGAGTGAGTGCTGCCTCTGATTGGCTGTATTGCCAGCTCCATTGAATTCAATGGTCAGTGCTCGTTTAATCGAGACGAGTACCGCGTGGTGCTCGTCTCCAGTAACGAGCATCTCGAGCACCCTAATACTCGAACGAGCATCAAGCTCGGACGAGCATGCTCGCTCATCTCTAAAGATAAGCAAATAAGGAAGATGGAATAAAAGCTCTGCAGCGTCACCTATTGGAAGGCAGCATTCCTTCAAGCCAGAGTCAGACTCTTTATACATGCCTTGTAACAATGACTGGAAATTAAAAGCAAAGCCAGACTCCATATACAGACAGCTCTTTTAGGGTATTTGCCCTTTATCAGTGTACAGTAGGAGTCTGGCTTTGCTAGTGAGAGGCCTGGTGCAAGGGTCACAAACACTTTTCAAAAAAACTATTGTTATAAACTTTGGATGGCCTATCCGTAGGATAGACTATTAGCGGTAGATTGGCAGAGGTTCGCTATTTGGGACCCCTGCCGATTAGCTGTTTACCAGTCTAGTGTACTCATACAATGAGCTTATTTCAGCAGAAAGGAGAACACTCTGTTCTCTCTGCAGTGACAAGGCCTGATATTATGAGCACAGTTTACATTCACTTCAATGGGTACTTCACCTACCTTAGCAAGTGTGGCCATGGCAGTAGAAATGGAGCTGTCTGCTTTCTGCAGAAATCACCTCGGTGTACAAGGACACCGACCTGGCAAACAACTGATCAGCTGGGTTCCTGATCTACCTTTGATGACCTTAACCAAGGATAAGCCACCTATAGTTTACAACTGGACAGCTCCTTTAACTGTGAAGTTGTATAATATAACCATTTCCGTCATGGTGAGTATGGATGTAATTTGTGTTCTTGAATCCAGACCCTACAGCCATTAAAAGGGGTTAGGCACCAGGCAGCTATACTGGGCATCTGTGAACAAATGAAAGGGCACATTGTGCCTGGCAGGGATATGCCTATGAAGTATATGAGGTGGGCTATGGCACACAAATATTTGTTGTGTAGCCACAGAGCTGAGGAGCATATTTAAGCATGTGTGGACAATGCTATGAGGGGGTGGTCAGGCCTAGACCTACGAGTGAACCCTGAAAGCATATGCAAAGAGATTGGGAGCAGCTGAGTCGTGTGAACTGTGTGAGTATTTCCTGGAGCCTCCTGCTGGAAGATAAAATGTATGGAAAGTTGAACTGTAATAACTGTGGTAGCTCTGGTCAAACTTCCACTGTGTTGCTAAGAGAGCCCTCTACAAGAAAGACAGTAAGTGTTAAAACACTGTGAGACATGTTGAGTGCCTATGCAGGCCTGATAGTAATTAGAAGACTGTGTGTAATTCAGGAGGCCTGATAAATACTAAGAGACTGAATGTAACTAAGTGACTGTGCAAATATGTGAAGCTTAACATTTTGCAACATGCCTCTAATTGTACCAGTAGCGGCGACTTTCTTCTGCAAAGGTTGGCAAGCTGTTGCAGTGTTGCTGAATGTTAACCCCTTAGTGACAGCCTGTTTGTGCCTTAGTGAAAGAGTCAAATTTTGGAAATCTGACGTGTCACTTTTTCACAGAATAATTCCATAAAGGTTTTGCAGAAAGGGGTGAGGGACAGCGCTCCAAGAAACAATATATGGAGTTGTGAGATGCTCTAAATCCAGCCAAAACCCACAACAGGTGTGAAGCCACGACACCAGAAGACCCAGGTATCATTCCAGAAATTCATGCAAATTGAGAGAAAAAGGAGGCCACGCTCAGTTGGTGAACAGTTCACATATACATAAAACATCCCAGGGGATGAATTTCCTGTGTATGCCATGAAATATACAGTGAAACACCTACTGATTTAGGGGATCTGCTACATGGGTCCCCCTACAGAATAACACAGCGATGAGCAGTGAAGTTAGTGCCACAGCAGGGACATATCAAAAGGTCCCGTTTAATCAAGACTGATATAAGTAATGTACAATAATGTGTTTTGGCCTCTAATCGGCCTTTTTCAAGCTTATACAAGCAGCGGGGAACAGGGGGGAGCCCTCTCTCTCTCCCTCTCCCCCCCCACTCCCCGCTGCAACCCCCACTCACCCACGGCGCCCCCAGAATCTTTTCACCCGAGTATGGAAGTACTCGAAAATCGCGGCGCTCGGGCGAAAAAGGGGCGTGGCCGAGTAGGTTCGCTCATCTCTACTATTGACGTAATGACATCAGGATATCATCTCATAGTGTGTTGGAGAGCACAGAAGCGCGCATACCAAAAAAGAGGGTTGCGTAATGGAATATGTACGTAGCTATTGAGTCTGACAGGAGCCGATGTTATGTATGGTTACATGGAGAAGCATGCTATCACATCAATTGTCATACTAGTGCCGGAGAGTCCTGAAAGGCTGATTGGCATAAAATGCTTAGAGGATATGTAACTTTATCTAAATAAATACAGCTTATGATGATCTTATATGCAAAAATTGTGTATATAAAATGATTATCAATAAATATCTGTAATTAAACACAAAATTAAATGTTAAGATGTTAAAAAATGTGTTAATGCCTCCTCGCATGCAACACCGCTGGCCACTGACGTCAGAGAGATGACAGGCAACCGCTCGGGCTGGGGGACGAGAGACCCCCACCCCCCACCTCCGCCATGACCGACTCCCTGGAGGGACTTCCTGCCGTTGACGCCAAAAAGCAGCTCAGACTGGGCACACAGAGCTTCCCCCGCCGCACCAGACTTACCTGCGGGACCTCCGGCTGCACTCCAGGAGGAGACAGGGAACGTAGGTTGTATCCACGCTCACCGCGGCTCCCCCGCCCTCCTAGGATTCGCCGTGGATCCTCCACCCGCACCACTTGCTGTGAGTGCTGCTGGCCAGCCGGACTGGGCACAGGATATGCAGGTGGGTGCAGTGGATTTCCTCCGGGCCGCTCCAGATGAGAGCCCCCCTGCCCAGGTCGCCACTGCTGCAGGTCCCAGCGGACATCCCTGCTCAGCCTCTCGGGCTCATGCTGACAAGGAGACCCCCCCTGTGACACACCACAGATTAGACACCAAACTACAGGCCCTGAGGCAACTGATAACAACTACCCAGAGGCAGGGGCCGGAGCCCCAACTAAAACAGGGGGTACCCCCCAAGATAATTTAAATGCTGTTTCCCTGACACCAGGCATCTATATGGGAAACGATAGCAATCCAGTCCTCGAGGAAGGAACCTTTACAGACGCACGTAACTCTCCTCGCGTAACGCCTACTAAAAGGTCCCTGACTAAGGGGTCCTCCCTGGCTGACAAAAATCACCCGAACCAGGCTCATAAAAACCCTATTGATGTCTCCTCTGCCAATTTAGTGGTGACAAGTAGCAAAAGAGGCATCCACCACTCCCCACTTAATTCAGAAGCGACGAAGAACAATAAATCAAACTCTTCCAGCGAGCTTGCTTCTCCACTAGCTCCAATCAACCAACTGAGCTGTCGCTAGAAGATATGCCAGCCCACAACCACGCAGCTTCTGAAAGGTTCATGAAAGAAGCAATGCTGGTACTACACACCTCAATACAAAGAGACATTGCCAATAGCCATGCAGGCATAAATGTGACAGTAGAAGAACTAGGAGAATGAGTGGACCATGCAGAGCATAATATGGGAGAATTTGCATCAGCCCACAACTCACTAGAGGACTCTCATAACAATTTAGAAGAAGAAGTAGAATCCCTGCGCAACAAATTCGCAGATATCGAGGATAGAAACCGCCGGAAGAACATTAAATTTAGAGGTACTCCTACTGAGCTCACTGCATTTCTGCAAAGCCTAATCCGGGCGGTTATCCCACAATGCTCATCCTTGGACCTCACCATCGACCGGGCCCACAGATTACCAAGAGCTCAGTCTGTCCAAACATCTTACCCTCGAGACACAATTGCCCGGATATACTTCTCCCACATCAAAGACCAACTAATGCAAGCCTCGAGACAAATGCCCACATTACCAGCTCCTTTCCAGAACATTACACTCTCTGCTGACCACTCCCAAGCTACAATAGCAGCAAGAAAGAAATTGACCCCCATAACCTCTGCTTTACAAAACCATGCTGTAAGATACAAATAGGGCTTCCCAACTAAAGTTATCGTCACAAAGAATGGGAGAACCCATGTAATCTCTACACTGGATAAAGGCCTGGAATAACTCTTCCCCCAAGATCGCTCAGGAGTGGAGAGAGGCAACTTAGAATGACCGTGTCACTGATCACCTGTTCTACAAGTACAAGTTTTGCCACCATATTTCTGCAGACTTTCCCCAAGTTTGCGCAGTTTGAATCACTGCACGATTATGTTTCTGTTCACATTTATCCAAATGTTTTTTGTTCCCCATAGGGTACCTAATTGTTTGTTCTCGACAGACTGTACATGTTTGCTGACATTTTACACTATCTGGTGTCATTAAAGGTTATGTCTGCTAACGCAAAAGGCTTGAATAGCCCATTTAAAAGATCCCTTCTGTGGAGAGAAATTAAAAGGTCCAAAGCAGAAGTGGTTTGTGTTCAGGAAACTCATTTCCAAAAATCTGACACCACCAGATTAACCAATAGGGACTTCCCCAAAATTTTCCACGCTAATGGTCCAAAAAAAATGCGGGAGACCTTATTGCAATTAAAAAAATGGTCGCCTTCCAGCTGCTGCAGGAAGTTCTAGATGAGAGGGGTAGATTTGTCGCTTTGGTATGTAAGAGCAATAATGTGACGCTCACCATAGTGAGTGTCTACGCCCCCAACACTGCACAGCTTGCCTTTCTGAATGCTGTCCTCAAACAGATCTCACATATAATTAAAGGCAAACTCCTAACATGTGGGGATTTTAATATTATCCAAAGTCCAGATTTGGACTCCAGATCGAGAGGTGACAAGTCTCCCCCTCACCTCTCCGTGTGACTGCGAAGAGAAGATCTATATGACGTGTGGAAATGTAAACATGCATCTAAGAGAGACTTCATGTTTTTCTCACACAGACACAACACCTACTCTCGTATCAACCTGTTTCTAACAACCAAATGGCTCTTTCCAATGGTGGCAAAATACGAAATAGAAGACATCACTTGGTCAGATCACGCCCTGATTAACCTGTCCCTCCACCTGTCCTATCCGCCCTCAAATACTTTTATCTGGAGAAATAACATTTACGTTATGTCCCTTAAGAACAACACTACTACCACTGAAATGATGCTCACTGAATTTTTTGCTTTTAACTCTTACCCCTCGACCAGACCTTCCATGCCGTTGAACGCGCACAAGGCATTTATAAGAGGGCTTTTCATCCAACAAACAGTGTACTATAAAAAACAATGCAACGCAACCGCACTAGACCTACTATCCAAGGTTTCCACTCTGGCTGTGATTCATAAAGCAGATCCCTCCCTGGGAAACTTCCCTTAAAAAAAGCAAGAACGAAATTACAATCGCACCTTGCAATAGACCATGACAGCCACCTAAAGAGACTTAAAATGCAACATTATTACTCACATAACAAGGCAAGCAAATTAATGGCCAGTAGAGTTAAAGCAATTAAAGCAAACACGAGAATCCCTTACTTAATATCTCAGACAACAAACAACAAGGTTTACAGCCCACAAAAAATCGCTGATTAATTTAGCAAATATTATAACTCACTCTATAATTTAAGCCATGACAAAGATACCCCCCAACCTAATAAAGGGAGTTAATTAACGTATTTCTATCTACATTATCTCTCCCATCCCTCCCACAAAAACAAACACAAGAGCCGAGCCTCCCTATTACACTGCAAGAAGTAGAACGAGCTATTCAATCATTAAAGACGGGCAAATCTCCAGGCCAATCACTATTCAAGCCAGCTTTGCTCCCGTATATATGTGACTTCTTTAATCACATAATGTCAACAGGTAAAGTCCCCCCGGAAAATTTAAAAGTAATTATGGTTACTATTCCCAAGGAGCGTAAGTTTCCTGAGACCCCAGGCAATTTTCGACCTATTTCACTCCTCAACTCGGATATTAAACTATACGCAAAAATAATAGCCAACCGACTATACATCATCCTGCCACAACTTATTAAAAATGACCTGGTGGGGGGGCATTGTTGGAGAGGCACCGGGACGGCAGCTGCAGCTTAGGCTCTCCTCCGTGAAGGCACTGTGTAGCAGCACATAGCATTAACAGAGAGGAGAAACTTACCTTTTCAGCTGTGGGAACACTTCAAGAGCCCAGCGATGTCCCGGAGGAGGTCAGTAAAAAACAATCTTGTGAGACTGGAGGAGTTCTTTGGGGCACACCGCTCCTGCTCTGCAATGGCCACAGAGGACACGTCCACCCCTGGATCCCCAGCAAAACAACAAAATGAGCAGCTGGAGTGTGTATCTGAGGAGGGTACAGTCCGAGGTAACAGTGAAGAGGCTGCAGGATCAAAATGGATGGCTAACCTTGTCAAAAGAAAATCAATTAGAGCCATTATTCCCTACATTTGGGACTCAAAAAAAAAGAAATATAAAGTAACGCACCCAAAAAAAAATTTGCTGATACATTTCACTCATTCTATAATAACTTGTACAACCTACAAAACAATTCTTATGTAAACAAACCAAACAGTGGCACAACAGCGGAGTTTTCACAAAAAAATAAACTTACCTTCTATAAGCACCTCACAAGCCGAAAACTTAAATCAACAAATAACAATTCCTGAAATAGCAGAAACGGTTTCATCCATGAAAAACTTAAAACCTCCAGGACCAGATGGATTTTCGGCGGAGTATTATAAAACTTTCTGGCACCACTATCCCCATTCATAGCTAAAACTTTTAATACAGCCATCCAAAGGGGAGCGTTCCCTGAGGAGATGCTTCAAGCTACTATAGTAGTCTTGCCCAAGCCAGGCAAGGAACCAAATAATACAGCGAACTTCAGGCCAATCTCGCTACTCAATACAGACATAAAAATTTACGCCAAGATACTTGCAGGTAGAATACTGAAGGTTCTTTCGGATATAATTCACTCTGACCAAATAGGCTTCGTTAGGGGCAGACAGGCCTTAATGGCCCAAGAAAAATTCTAAACCTTTTACATTTTGTGGAAGCCTCCCAAACACCAACAATTATGTTAGTCCTAGATGCAATAAAGGCTTTCAATAGGGTTCATTGGGCTTATGCCTTTGAAACATTAAAAATATTTGGATTTGAGGAGGGAGTGATAGGTCCCATCTGGGCCCTGTATACACATCCCACTCCCAGAGTGTTACTGGATGAAGTTCTGTCAGACCCCCTGAAAATTACCAATGGTACAAGACAGGGTTGTCCACTATCTCCAATATTGTATGTTCTTACGGTAGAACCACTAGCGGAATTAATCAGGTTCTCCCCAGAAACACGTGGTACTCCCCTAAATACCCGTCAATATAAAATAGGATTGTTCGCGGACGACATAATCCTGATCATGATGCGTCCTTTGGAATCGTTAAGAACCGCCTACCAAATCCTGAAACAATTTAGCAATATCTCTCTATATAAACTAAACGAAGACAAATCGTTAATCCTTGCGCAAACATTTCAAATAGTCCAAAATCTGTAATTCAAACTGAATTTCCTTTCGCATGGAGAAAGGAAAGCATACCACATCTAGGAGTTGCCCTAACCTCTAATATTAAGGATCTAGAAAAAGAGAATTATCCTGCACTTCTAATCACTATTTAGAAAGAAATAGACCATTTACTTAAATTGAATTTAAAGTGGTTCGGCAGAATAATGACCTACAAGATGAAAATGTTACCATTTTTTTTAGAGTTTTGCCGATATTAATCTCCAAAGAGATGTTGACCAGATTACAAAAACAACTATCCAACTTTTATTTGAGGGGGGGGGGGGGGGGAACGCGGTTATCGCTATCAATGCTAGCTATGCAGCGGAAACAAGGGGGGTGGGAGGGATTCCCAACCTAGAAATGTGTTTTAAAGCCACAGTATTAAACCAAACCAGCAGCTGGGTAAAAAAAATGTGGTCCAGCTTGGGTGGGCATTGAAAATAGCTTAGCAAAAGGAGTTACTGGCCAACTAATACTTTATGCAGCATCAGTAGAATCTATGTTAGGTTCTCCAGAGTTGAAAATATTGAGCATGGGAATGTCTCCTTCTATGCAAATTTCTACTGACTCATGGAAAGTCTTAACACAAAAAATTGGCTGTGCACAGTACTTTGAAAAGGCCGAGGTTGTCTCTTAACCTCCTGGGCCTTCTTATGCTGGACTTAGAGGTGGAGTTATGGAGGGAAAAAGGAATATAATGGATAGCTGACTTAATTTGTGCAAATAATAGAGATGAGCGAGCACACTCGTCCAAGCTTGATGCTCGTTCGAGCATTAGGGTACTCGAGATGCTCGTTACTCGAGACGAGCACCACGCGGTACTTGAGTCAATTCCATTTCCTTTCCCGCATGTTTAGCACAATTTTCTAGCCAATAGACATGCAGGGGAGGCCTTACCACTTCTTCCTGTGATGTGCCAGCCCTATCCCACCCCGCTGCAGTCAGTGGCTGGCGAGATCAAGTGACCACCAAGTATTTAAAGCGGTCTCGCCCGCGGCTCGCCTCAGACACGCACTGGGAGAGATTAGGGAAAGTGCTGCTGACATAGGGAAAATGTTAGTGTAGGATCCTGTCCTCAAGAACCCCAACGGACCTTTGTAGGGCCACATCTGACCATGTGCATTACTGTTGTGGCTGGCTGGGAGCAGTTTTGCACAATTTTTTTTTTCATTTCTGGCTGTGCAGGCCATTACAGCTATAGTGTTCTCAGTCTGCAGTCTATTATACAGAGTATAGGGAAAGTGCTGCTGAGATAGGGAAAGTGGTAGTATAGGATCCTGTCTTCAAGAACCCCAATGGTCCTTCTTAGGGCTACATCCGACCGTGTGCATTTTACCGGGTGGCTGCTGGGAGTTGTAGTGCTTCCATTTTAGTATTACGCAGCTATGCCTGTTTGCAGCCTTCCGTAATATTTTTTCTGGCTGGAGTGTTCGTTAAAATACCGCTCTCAGCGTGAAAGTGTACGCAAATAATTCCATACTTATTTATACCGTTCTGTGTCTGCAGTGAATTAGACGCAGAGCGTAGGACCACAGCCGCTTCTAGAGGGAAAGTGATATACACTATACAGCCTGTATCCTCTGTGCAAAAAAACCAAAAGCTCCTTCGTTGGGCTACATCTGACCGTGTGCATTTTACTGGGTGGCTGCTGGGAGTTGTAGTGCTTCCATTTAAGTATTACGCAGCTAGGTCTGTTCGCAGCCTTCCATAATATTTTTTTCTGGCTGAAGTGTGCGTTAAAATACCGCTCTCACCGATAAAAAGTACTGTAATATTACCGGGGCCACTGCAAAGTATTTCAGCTCAGCCGCTGTGCAGAGCATCTCACAATACTATTTCTGTTGGTGAGGTTGAGATCGCTGCAGTTAGCAGCACTATCCATTGGCTTTAAAGTCTTCTTCCACTCCACACAGCCCTCTTTAATCTACAAGTCTCTGCGAGCAGTAAATTACCCCTAGGTATCAGCGAAAGACAGCGGGTTACATTTTTCTAGTCACAGCATAGAGCCTGCGCTATCCACAAGTCTCTGTGTGCGGTGAATTAAGGCCCAGTTGTCAGCGCTGTACAGTGGGGTAATTTATTTGGCCCCTGCTCTATTCGTAATCTGCCATGATGAGGAGTAGGGGTAAGGGTTGAGGATGTGGATGTGGACGCGGACGTCCAAGTGAGGGTTTGGGCACAGGCCGAGTTCCTGGTCCAGGTGAATCACAGCCGGCTGCTGCGGGATTAGGAGAGAGGCAAGTTTTTGGGGTCCCCATCTTCATATCACAATTTATGGTTCCACGTGGTAGACCTTTATCACAAACAGAGCAGTGTGAGCAGGTCCTGTCGTGGATGGCAGAAAATGCATCCAGCAATGTATCGACCACCCAGTCTTCTATGCAGTCCACTATTTCCAGCTTAGGGACTGCAACTCTGAATCCTCTGGCTGCTGCTCCTCCTTCCTCCCAGCTTCCTCACTCAATGAAAATGACATATTCTGATGAGCAGGCAGACTCTCAGGAACTGTTCTCGGGTCCTTGCCATGAGTGGGAAAAAATGGTTCTTCTCTCACCGGAGGAGTTTGTCGTGACTGATGTCCAACCTTTGGAAAGTTCCCGGGGTCCGGGTGATGAGGCTGGGGACTTCCGGCAACTGTCTCAAGAGCTTTCAGTGGGTGAGGAGGATGATGATGATGATGATGAGACACAGTTGTCTATCAGTGACGTAGTAGTAAGGGCAGTAAGTCCGAGGGAGGAGCGCAGAGAGGATTCTGAGGAAGAGCAGCTGGACGATGAAGTGACTGACCCCACCTGGTTTGCCAATGCTACTGAGGACAGGGCTTCAGAGGGGGAGGCAAGTGCAGCAGCAGGACAGGTTGGAAGAGGCACTGAAGTGGCCAGGGGTAGAGGCAGGGCCAGAGCGAACAATCCCCCAACTGTTTACCAAAACACCCCCTCGCGGCAAGCCTCCGTGCAGAGGGCTAGGTGTTCAAAGGTGTGGATGTTTTTCAGTGAGAGTGCGGACGACCGACAAACAGTGGTGTGCAACCTGTGTCGCACCAAGATCAGCTGGGGAGCCACCACTACCAGCCTCACCACCACCAGCATGCGCAGGCATATGATGGCCAAGCACCCCACGAGGTGGGACGAAGGCTGTTCACCGCCCCCGGGTCACACCACTGCCTCTTCCCCTGTGCCCCAACCTGCCACTCAGATCCAACCCCCCTCTCAGGACACAGGCACGAGCGCCTCCTGGCCTGCTCTCACACCCTCACCTCCACTGTCCTCCACCCTATCCAGCAATGTCTCTCAGCACAGCATTTAGCTGTCGCTAGCACAAGAGTTGGAGCGAAAGCGCAAATACATCGCCACGCACCCGCACGCACAAGCCTTAAATGTGTACATTGCCAAATTAATCATGCTGCAGTACAGGCTTGTGGAAACGGATGCTTTCAAGAACATGATGCCGGCGGCGGTCCCGCGCTACTCGGTCCCCAGTCGCTGTTGTGCCATTTTTTTCCCGTTGTGCCGTCCCAGCCCTACACCAGCATGTCTCCCACAACATAAATCATGCCCTCATCAACGCGGTTACTGTGAAGGTCCACTTAACCACGGACACGTGGACAAGTACTAGCGGGCAGGGCCACTATATCTCCCTGATGACACATTGGGTGAATTTGGTGGAGGTTGGGACCGAGTCAGAGCCTGGGACAGCTCACGTCCTACCCACACCCAGAATAGAGGGTCCTGCCTCGGTACTGGTATCTGCGGCGGTCTATTCCACCTCCTCTAAACCATCCCCCTCCTCCTTCTCCAACGCAACCTCTAGCAGTCAATTAAGAAGTGTGAGCAGCACGTCGCCAGCAGTCGGTGTGGCGTGGCACGGCAGCACAGCGGTGGGCAAGTGTCAACAGGCCGTGCTGAAACTATTCAGCTTAGGTGACAAGAGACACACGGCCCCCGAACTGTTGCAGGGTCTGACAGAGCAGACCGACCGCTGGCTTTCGTAGCTGAGCCTCCAACCGGGCATGGTCGTGTGTGACAACGGCAGTAACCTGGTGGTGGCTCTGTAGCTCGGCAACCTCACACACGTGCCATGCCTGGCCCATGTCTTCAATCTGGTGGTTCAGCAGTTTCTGAAAATCTACCTGCACTTGTCTGACCTGCTCGGCAAGGTGCGCCGCGTCTACACACATTTCCGCAAGTCCACCACGGACGCTGCCACCCTGAGGACCCTGCAACATCGGTTTACTCTGCCAGAGCATCGACTGCTGTGTGACGTGCCCACACAGTGGAATTCTATGCTGCACATGTTGGCTAGGCTCTATGAGCAGCGTAGAGCAATAGTGGAATACCAACTCAAACATGGGCGGCGTAGTGGTAGTCAGCCTCCATTTCTTTACCGAGGAGTAGGCTTGGATGGCAGACATCTGCCTGGTCCTCGGAAACTTTGAGGAGTCTACCCAAATAGTGAGCGGCGATGCTGCAATCATTAGCGTTACCATCCCGCTGCTATGCCTGCTGAGAAGTTCGCTGGAAGGCATAAAGGCCGACGCTTTGGGGTTGGAACAGGAGACGGGGGATGACAGTATGTCTCTTGATAGCCAGACCACCTTCATGTCTATATCTCAACACGTTATGGAGGAGGAGCAGGAGGAGGAGGGGAAGGAGCAGGAGGAGGAGCAGGAAGAGGGGGAAGAGACAGCTGGGCACCCTGCAGAGGGTACCCATGCTGTTTGCCTTTCATCTGTTCAGCGTGTATGGGCTATGTAGGAGGAGGAGGATCCTGAAAGTCATCTTCCTAGTGAGGACAGCCATGGTGAACAAACTGATGCTAAACTTCCCATCTGACAGCGCTAGCAGTTCCGAGGGCCAAGTAGCAGGGGAGGCACGGAGATCAGGCAGCATGTACAGCGCAGGCAGGGGAACACTCTCCAAGGCCTTTGCCAGGTTTATGGCTCCCCAGCAAGACTGTGTCACCACTCCCCAGTCAAGGCTAAGTCAGAGGGAGCACTGTAAAAAGATGGTGAGGGAGTATGTAGCCGATCGTACCACCGTCCTCCGTGATGCCTCTGCTCCATACAACTATTGGGTGTCAAAGCTGGACACGTGGCACGAACTTGCGCTGTACACCCTGGAGGTGCTGGCTTGCCCTGCCGCTAGCGTCTTGTCAGAGAGGGTGTTTAGTGCAGCTGGGGGAATCATCACGGATAAGCGTACCCGCCTGTCAACTACCAGTGCCTACATGCTAACTCTCATAAAGATGAACAAAGCCTGGATTTCCCCAGACTTCTCTTCTCCACCGGCCAAAAGCAGCGGTACCTAAAAATTATTTTCGCTGCAACCGGACAAATAAGCATTCTCTTTCACCGGAAAAAAAAGGGGGCATTACCTTTGTCAATCACTCTCGGATATTAGTCCTCCTTCTCCTCCTCCTGAAACAACATGTCGTCACGCTGAACTGACAATTTTTCTACAGCCCAAAAGGCTCTGCTTACAATTTTTTTACAATTTTTCAAAGTTTTAAAAGTATTGATACTTTACCAGAAACCAAGTTTTTTCACAGGGCTGCCTCTAGGCTCTGTTTAAATTAAGCAACAGCGAACTGTATCTTTAAAAGATATTTCTGAGTTTCACCTGCCCTCCCAGTTGATAAATTTTTCAGGGGTACACTTGTCCTCTTGGTACACAAATTTTTCTGGCCCTCACCTATACTGTTATCCAACTAATTTCCCGGACTTCACCTACACTAATGGTACACCAATGTTTCAGGGGTTCGCCTATACTCTTGCTACAGAAATGTTACAGGGGTCTGCCTATACTTCTGCTACAGAAATGTTACAGGGGTCTGCCTATACTTCTGCTACAGAAATGGTACTGTGGTCTGCCTATACAGCTGCTACAAAAATGTTACAGGGATCTGCCTACACTGCTGCTACAGAAATGTTACTGGGGTCTACATAAACTTCAGCTACAGAAATGTTACAAGGGTCTACCTATACTTCTGCTACAGAAATGTTACTGGGCTCTGTCCATACTTTTACTACAGAAATGTTACTGGGGTCTGTCTATACGTTTACTACAGAAATGTTACAGGGGTCTGCCTATACTTGTGCTACAGAAATGTTACAGGGGTCTGCCTATACTTGTGCTACAGAAATTTGACAGGGGTCTGCCTATACTTGTGCTACAGAAATGTTACTGGGGTCTGTTTATACCTTTGCTACAGGAATGTTACAGGGGTCTGTCTATACTATGGGTGCACTAAGTCTTCCCATTGCGGTGTTTTACCTATCTGGCACAAATAATACAGTGACTGACTAGGCCAGAATTGTGGGTCAAGGAAAGGTCCTTTGTGCACTTACAGCATAGGTGAGCCCAAGGAACTCAAATACTTCCCCTTGCAGTGTTGAGCTATCTGTGTTGGGACACATGGATTTCCCAGTGCTATGTAACTCAGGGTACCTTGGGTCACACAAGGTGAAGGCTGGGACCGAGCCTGACCCTGGGCCCGCTAACGTGCTTCCCACACAGACTATAGCGGGTCCTTGTCATGGTTTCTTGGCCTTGTAATGCTACCTCCTCCTCCTGCTTAGGGTCAGGGGATCAGCACTGGGCATCATGCATTTTCTCCCGTGTTACCACAGTTATCTGAGACACTGGTTTGGGCCAAAGAAGAGTAGCGTTACTGCATTAATGAGACGTTCACAGCTGTACTAGCATCAGAGTCCGCTCTATACCCACGATTGCTGAGGGTGTGTGCAGAGGCTTATGTCCTCAGTGGACTGAAAGTCTGCCCTGTTTGGGCACTGTCATTTCTTCATGTTTATTACTGTCTTTGGGTTTCTTCGGCTCGCCTATGCTGTAGATGCACACAGACTTCCCATAGCAGTGTTTTACCTGTCTGGCACAAAGACACTGACTGACTTGGGTAGGGTGCAGATGGCTTTCCCCTTGCGGTGTGGATTGAGCTATCCGACACCTACACAGAATGAATAGTGTGTGGACACATGGATTTCCCATTGCTATGTAACTCGCGGCACCTTGGGTCACACAAGATGGAGGCTGGAACCGAGCCTGACCCTGGTCCCGCTCATGTACTTCCCACACAGAGTATTGCTGCATTGTGGAGATGTGTATAAGTGCTGGGCTGGCACCTGAGTCCCCTTTATTCCCACGTTTGCGGCTCGTGACAATTTTGCGATGGAGATGGCATGGGATTGGAATGATGATCGTACGTCAATTTATCATCGATACTCAACAGCATTGTGGGCTATTACCCCCCTTTCAAAGAGGGTCGCTGCCTGGCCCTGCTAACCCTCTGCAGTGTGTGCCTCCGGTTCCTCCTCATCGCAAATGCACTTATAAATAGACATGAGGGTGGTGTAGCTATGAAGCGAGCGTGTGGCATGAGGGCAGCTGAAGGCTGCGCAGGGAAACTTTTGTGTGCCTGTGGACGCAGGGTCGTGCGGGGTGTTGGGCAGCATGTAACCCAGGAGAAGAGGCAGCAGTGTGACCGTCAGGCAGTGATTGTGCTTGGTTGCAGGTAGTGTAGTGCTTAGCTAAGGTGTGACTTGCTAATAAGGGTTTGTCTGAAGTAAAAATTGTCAGGTGGGAGGGGGGGCAGACTCTTGCACCTATTGTGGCTTAATAGTGGGACCTGGGAGCCGGAAATGCAGCCCTGCATGCTGCCCCTGCCCTTCCCTATCCGTTTCTGTGTTTTTTCTATGACTTTCGGATGTTTTCCAGAGTTTCACAAGTGAAGACCTATGCGGAGCATCGGTCATATACAAAAATGTTTAACAATTCTCTGTTCTCAACCTTTCTGACTTACCCTACTAAATATCCTCTCACCAACATTTTTTGCACACAATAGTTTTGCAAGTTATAGGTTTATTATTTTAATAGAATGACTGCTGTGGCCAATTTAATTCATCCCCTTGGGTAATTGGGGGAGGAAGGGATTGGGATCTCAACCATTAATTGAGAAGCAAAATTAGTTAACAGACTAGAATCAACAGTAACAGATCATTAAGATCATGACCGTATTTGTGCATATTTTTGCAAGTGTAAAATAAACGAGCGTAATACACAGAGAACAGAACCCAAGGATTGCAATGGGTTTGTTCTCATGAGCATGATTTGGACGCAAATTTTGTGAACATGGAAAAAAGTAGGACCTACTCTATATTTCTGCTTTTTGCGCAGCAAAGGCCCAATAGAAGTCTGTGGGGTTTATGCCAATTTCCAAAGGGGTGCATGAAACACTGCGCAAAACCTCAAAAAAAAAAAAAGACTACATCTGGATCTCATTGGGGTAAACAGCCGTTTAATCCACAGAAGT
Organism: Eleutherodactylus coqui; assembly: GCF_035609145.1. Taxonomy (NCBI): domain Eukaryota; kingdom Metazoa; phylum Chordata; class Amphibia; order Anura; family Eleutherodactylidae; genus Eleutherodactylus; species Eleutherodactylus coqui. Next base: position 21,735,868 of record NC_089837.1, on the reverse strand, counting down.
GGCATGTCACATATGTGAACTGGACCTGTGTTCTGAAAAGGTACATTAATATGAACAGACATACACGCAAATCAACCTTATCAACCTCGTTCATGTACAAATACGTTGCTCTCAGGTGAGGTGAGCGGTTTTGTGCATATGCCCGTGTGAAGTGGTCATGTAAAAGGTGGACATGCTGTGTGTTCGGGACAAACCTTGAATCACCCCCTATGTGGAAAATCAAAGTCTTCTATTTCTCAACTTTCTTGCTTTGCAGATAGAAATAATCCCTAAATGATCAGAATAATCCCATATCCTCAGGGTAATCATGCCATCATCTAGTAATTAATTAATCTCCAGAGTCTGAGCTCTTCATATACTGTTCTATAAAATGATATAAAAGAGCACGAGGAGGTGCCAGGTCTCTTATTTGAGGCCATTGTGCCTCACCATCTGCCGCTCCGTATATTATTCCTTATGCTTTTTTATTTAGCTATGTTTAACTATCAGAATAGAAATTGCTCATATCAAGGAAGATTTACATGAGATTTATATCTCTGACTGATCTGTGGCTACACAGCAAGCTGCGATGTCTTGTGTAATCTGACACCTGTCTATGATCACCAGCAGGGACTCTATCAATAATTTGTCCTACAGTCGCTCTTCTATGAGATCAGACCAGCAGCCTTCACCTCACACACATCAATGAGCCTTTAGCGCCCATAACCACGTCATCGGTCACTACCTGTCCTCGGACCACTTTTGGTAGGTACTAACCACCACATACCAGGAACACCCCACAAGACTAATCATTCTGAAGATGCTCTGACCAGTTGTCTACACATCAAAATCTGTCCCATGTCACAGTCACTCAGACTCTTACACCTCTCCATCTTTCCTGATTCCAACATCAACTTCAAGAACTGAATGGTTACTTCCTTCCCCATTTACCTCCTGACAGGTGCCACTGTCACAAATCAGTGTTATTCACTTCGCCCGCCAGTGGTTTTAATTTTATAGGTGATCAGTATATAACAAATGTAAGGAAATGTTCTTGATACATGCAATATAAATGTCATTTACTAGAGGCAAGGACAAAGGCACTGTACTACACTGAGCGCACAGCATGGTTGTCTTGTCCAGAAAGTGGTCTGGACCTGCTCCAATCTTTCAGGCACATCTCTAGTTAAAAGGTTTTTCGCAGGCATGGCAGTCCCAAGCAAGACCACAGCTGATAAGCTGATAAAGATGACAGGGAGACAGATTACTACCCAACAAGATTTCAGGATCAACAGCAGTAGTGGGTCTCACTGCCCAAATCCACTGCACTTTCACAGACCTGGCCGGTTGATGCTGCAGCTCACTGTGAGTGCTTTACTATCACTCACAGTCATGCCTGATACATGCTGTAGTCTACTGATAATCTTACAAAGAAAACATGTAAATAGTCTCTGTTTATCTCAACTACCCCTTTACAGCTGCCAATAGTTTAGACTTTTATGTGACTTTTTAAAGGGACTGTCTGCTTTGGAATCCCTACTTGTTAGAAGGGTCCCTTAAGAAAAGCTTGAGAAAAATGTTTCCCTGTGTTGGGATCCTCAATCATCAGATATAATTTTTGTAGGCAAACCTGAAAGTATGTTTACAATTTTCCTGCAGCACCACCGCAGTGAAATGAAGCATTACATAGCATTCATTCATATCAATGTGTTCTCTGTGTACTGTAAGATAGGACAGGACCTCCAGAGTGAGAGGAGGATGCTGAACAAAGGACCCCCATCTATCAACACAGAACTCACTAGCAGAGTCCATAAGAATGCGTTTTGTAGACTTGACAATCCCTTTAATGTTGTGCTTTAATAATACTTATTTTCCTTTTTTCTCTTGCTTATGGTCTTCCCCTGCTTTTACTCTCTCTTCCTTTTTCCTCATTCTCTCTCTCCCCCTCCATCCTCCTGTTCCTTATTTAATTTCTCTCCTTTCTTATTCTCTTTCATTCATTCTTCCTCCACTTACCGATGCCCCATCTATTTCTCTTCTTTATTTTCTTCCTTTATCATCTTCATGTTTTTTTAATTGTCTTTATCTAACTTCTTCTATTTTATTTTCTTCTTTTTCCTGACTTTACTCCTTTATCTCCTCCTCCCCCATGCTGGTCTTCTTCCTTATCCATTTCTCTCCTTTTCCCATTTCATTTTCTTTTTTTTTCTCTTTTTTCCCCTCTCCCTCTTCTTTATCCATTTGCTCTCCATTTCCCTCTCCCTATCAATCTTTTAGCTTTCTTTTCTGCCTTCCTTTGCCCTATCCCTTGTCTTTCCTACTTTTTTGCTTACCAACACTCAACATCTTCCTCTCCTTCCTTATTGTTCCTCTTTTTTTCTCTTGCTTCTTTGGTTTTCCATTTCCTTACATTTTTCGTTATCCTGTTACACTTTCTCTACATCTCTTTCTTCTTCTTCCTTATCCACTTTCTCACAATTTCCATCTTCTGTCCCTTTCCTATTCTCTCTCACTTCTTTCTACTTGGCCTTTTGTCCTTCATCTTTGTTCCTCTTTCCTATCGTCTTTCTCTCTGTATCCCTTTTCCACCATATTTTTTCTCCTTACTTCCATCCTTCCTTTTCCTTCTTTGCCTCCTTCTTTATATTCTTCAATAATTATTTAGAGGGATAATACACTCTGTATCATCATCTTGAATACACACAGAGGGCATGAATAACCTGACAACCCCAACAGAATTCATATTAGTGGGATTTACAAACAATCCAACCATCAACTTTGTCTTATTCCTCATTTTCCTTGTCATCTACTCCATTACCGTTATTGGGAACCTCCTGATAATATGTATTATCCTGGTCAACCATTGCCTGCACATCCCCATGTACTTCTTTCTTTGCATCTTAGCATTTCTGGATCTATGTAATTCTTCATCCGTTGTCCCCAAGTTCCTTTTAGATCTCCTTTCTGTGTATACAGTTATCTCAGCAGGTCTATGTGGCATGCAACTCTATGTTATTCTCTTCTTGGGAGGAGTAGAATGCCAACTCCTTGCTCTTATGGCTTATGACCGATATGTCGCCATCTGTAGGCCACTCCACTATCCGGTTGTGATGAGATGGAGCGTTTGCTACAATTTAACAGCCTTTGTATGGATATTTAGTTTCATGATTTGTATTATTCCATCATTGTTTACTCCTATGACGCTTTGCTATCCCAACCGTATAAACCATTTTATGTGTGAAGTCCTCGCAATTCTGAAGCTTGCCTGTGGAGATATCCACTTGAGTGCAATGCTCATATTTTCCATTAGTTTTGTATCTCTTCTTATGCCCTTTGTGTTGATTATTTTGTCGTATATTTTCATTATAGTGTCTGTGTTGAAGATTAAGTCTGCTGGAAGGTCAAAAGCCTTTTCTACGTGCACCTCCCATATTACAGTGGTGGCTGTGTTCTTTGGGACTGGGATGTCCATGTACTTTGGGCCCTCATCAGAATACTCATCCAATCGGGAGAAATATTTATCTGTATTTTATCTCATCATCTCTCCAATGCTAAACCCTTTAATATACAGTCTAAATAACAGAGATGTCAGACAGTCAATTCAGAAATTATTCACAAAGTTAATTAGGTCCACAAGCATATAGAAGGGATGTGCTGTTAGGGGTAATATGGTGGGAACATTACTAAAGATGGAATTAGCAAGCTGATATTTCTGCAACTTAGAGTTTCTCTATTAAAGATATTTAACCCCTACCAAGGGGATAGGGAATTAAATATCTGATGACTTCAGGGTCCAGCTGCAGAGACTTCCAGCAATCCAGAGACCAGGGCACCCAAATGGTCCGTGTGAATGGAGCAGTGGTTTGCATGCTAAACCGGTGCTCTATTCACTTCTACAAAACTGGTGGAGATTGCATCTCATTTTGTCTCATGGAAATGAATGGAGCAATGGTTATGCATGCACACCACTGCTTCATTCACATGGAACATTTTTGGTGCGTTGATCTTGGTATTGCTGGGGGGGTCTGACATTTACCAAAGAATACATGTCTTTAATGAGAAAACACTTGTAACTCATCAGCAGTATTAACCGAAGCTAGAGACTTTATGTGGTATACGGGAACTGGACTTCAATACCACAGAAATGTGTTCCTGTAAATGGGATGTTATAATGTTTAATGATGTTTAGCCCATTTTAGACATGCATTGTGTTCTGGAGCCAAGCCTACTCGATGCACAGTGGATGTTGGCCATATTTTACAACTGACACCTGTCTACTACAGCCACAATTGGAAAAAACTTCAATTGAGGTCATTAAGCCTTTAACTGTTCCAATCAAGATTTTGAGTCCACGTGATGAGATCGCAGGGTATTTTCTAGGTGCAATGGTGGTCTGAGGCCTTCTAAAGGGCCACCTTGAATAAAGACTATGTAATTTGGTATTTCCTTAATCATACACTGGGAACACCAGAAAAATACCCCTTAAAAAAAATGACGCAATTGCATTTTTTTCCATTTTCCCCCATTTAGTGATTTTTACACCATTGAAAAATACTACTTGTTTTGCAAAAAAAAAAAAGCAATCCGTCATGTAGCTATGTTGGTGGAAAAAAAAGTTTGGATTTTTTAAAAACTGGGGAGGAATAAATGAAAATGAAGAACTTAAAGGAGTGTAGTGAAAAGACGTTCAAGGGGTTATTACTGTATGTTTTTCTCACTGTATTTTATTTCACTTTTGGTGGCTGCTCCTGACCCATATACTGTAGCGCAGCTACGACTCTTACACACGTGCCTTTTTTTAATACTGCGATATTGTTGCGTTTTTTAACGGGATTGTTAATGGCACTTTCTAATGTTAAAAACGCATTGCGATTTTTGTGCAATGAGCTTTTAACATTAGAAAGTCCCATTGATAATCGCATTTAAAAATCGCTGCAATATCGCAGCGTTAAAAAAACGCAAGTGAGTAGGAACCCTAAGATTTAATCAGATTTGCTTAGTTTCTAGTGATGTTCGCATAGCCAATCAGAGCTAGGCTAGTGGATACAGCTTACTTTATATAAAGCCAAGCATGCATCTGAAAAAGTTCATTAACCAATAAGTATCTAGTTAGAGGAACAGTGGGTTTACTATCTTTCTGTTATTAATCAAAGCCTTAGGAAGCCAACTCCTGCGTAGATGACCACACAGCCCAGACAAAGCTAGTTCCTGCAGCCTGCCAGATTTGTTTCATGATTTCAGGCCAAGACCAGGAAATACAGTAGCACCACTGATGGAGAGGCTACCTAAAAAAGGCTAGAGACTCCAGAGCTATGAGGATACCTCATAAGGCAGTACGGAGATTGAGGATCGATCTAAAGAAGAAATCACTCGCCACCATTACTGTCTGCGTAAAACTGCTTGTTCAAGAACTGTACCTCCTTTTTAAATGTCTGTAACCCTCAAGCTTATTGCACAAGTAAATGTGAGTTACTGTTTTTCTCCTGACTATCTGGACCATTATTTGAAGTTGGCACTGCATCATAAGCACCTACACCACAGAGCAGAGACCAACCCAGTGAATCTTACCATCACCCTATCTATATATTCTTGTGTTGCTGACTGGCTTGGGGAGTGGCATGCTGCAGACAGACTCCATGACAAAAGGCTTGCAAGAACAGCCCCTTGCTCAGTCATCCCCATTCCTGGTCACCACATAAAGAAATGGACTCACAAACAGAGTTTCAGTCTCTGCTACCTTACATAGCTGTCAGTTTGTGCAGTACCACAGCTGATTAGGTGCTAGGAGTATTTTGGAACTTCATAAAGCTTAATTTTTTTAACACATAATGGTGCAGTAAAACATTAACTAATGCCTTTTTTCTTTATCCAAGATGTGCCATTCCACTATTAGCAATCCACGCCAAGTGATCTGCTCTGTCCCGTTCTGCAAAGTTCAATTGACATACTTAACACTTTCCAGTTGCCATGATCTTCCAGTTCTATCTATCCCTTCTCTGCAGCATGAATATTAATTAGCCAGGTGGGTGAACAGGACCAAAGGATTACTTGTGTGTAGTTAACCTCTTTGTTGGATTGTGTAAAGCTTGTTGACCACTAGGCACCTCTATGATGCAATCAAAGAGATTCAACCCAGTTACCTGGGAGGGAGCGCTTTATTGGAAAGCGAGAAGCTGGATGGCATTGAAGAATTGCCCACCACCTGGACTGCTCCAAGCAGACCATTAGGGGGTGTTGGAACAAGTGGATATGTGAGGACCTGCACACAAGACAACCAGGCTCAGGACACTCTAGACAGATCACCAGTAGAGAGGATTGTCCGAATAGCACAAACCAGCACACATAACAATCGGTCAACCCTAGCAATAGTATGAGGGACACTGACAGCTTGGCAATATGTTCAGCACATGCTGCAGGAAAATGTGTTGCCTCTCATAGCGGCTCTTCCAAGAGGCATTTCCCAGCAGGATAATGCTGAGCTGTATACAGCAAGGGTATCATAGGAATGCCTTCATAACTGAAAAAATAGCCATATGATACTTTGTTGTTTGCAAGATGAGCTGTACTTTTTATTGGTATCACTTTGGGATAAATATAATCTATTGTTTAACTTGTATTAACTTTGTTGTGGGGTGGATGGAAAAAAATCAAAAAGTGTTGCCATTTTTTATGGTGTTCACTATAAAGCATGAATTACATGTTACCTCAATTCTGTGTTTTTTCCAAGTATTACTATTTTTTCCACAACAATTTTTGTTGTCAAAAGATACTTTTCATGTTAAACACCTCAATTATTCTACTACATTCCAATTCCATTGCATGTCTAAATCAAGAGGAGTCTTCATCAAAAAAAAATAAATTCTGTAGCATTTCTGCCCATTCAGGAAAATATAGTCCCACAAGGTAGATATGTCAAAATAGTTTGTTTTTAGAAATAATTTAGATATACACTTTGGTGTCCATCAATGCCCTAAACAAAAAAACATAGACGTTTTACCCAAAAAGTCCTACGCATACTCTTTAGATGCAAACAATTCCATTGAAGGAGAACTCACAACCTCCCGTGGTAACCTGTTCTACTCATTGATCCCCCTCATTGTCTAATATCTAGTTTTTGTCTCCTCCCTTTCAGTTTCATCCCATTGCTTCTAGTCTTTCCCTGTGCAGATGAGAATAGAGCTGATCCCTCTGCAGTGTGACAACCATTCAGATATTTGTAGACTGCTATTAAGTCTCCTCTCAGCCTTCTCTTCTGCAAGCTAAACATTCCCAGATCCTTAACCGTTCTTCAAAGAAAAGGATTTGCAGACCGCTCATCTTGGTAACTCTTCTCTGAACTTGCTCCAGTTTGTCTATGTCTTTTTTTAAAGTGGGGTGCCCAGAACTGGACACAGTATTCCAGATGAGGTCTGACTAAGGAAAAGTAGAGAGGGATAATGACCTCACGTGATCTAGACTCTATACTTCTCTTAATACATCCCAGAATTGTGTTTGCCTTTTTGGCTGCTGCATCACATTGTTGACTCATGTTCAGTCTATGATCTATTAGTATACCCAAGTCTTTTTCACACGTGCTGCTGCTTATCTCAATTCCTCCCATTCTGTATGTGCTTTCTTCATTTTTCTTGCCCAGATGTAGGACTTTGCATTTCTCCATGCTAAATACCATTATGTTAGTCGCTGCCCACTGTGCAAGCTTTTCTAAATCTTTTTGAATAGTCTCTCCCTTCCTTAGTGTTAGCTATCCCTCCTAGCTTTGTGTCATCAGCAAATATGATCAGTTTCCCATCAATTCCCTCCTCCAGATCATTTATAAAAATGTTGAACAACACTGGGCCTAGGACAGAGCCTTGTGGTTCCCCACTTGATACATTCTTCCACTGGGATGTGCAACCATTTATTAACCACTCTTTGAGTATGATCACTCAGCCAGTTGTGAATCCACCTAACAGTTACCTTGTCGATCCCATATTTGGTCATTTTTTCAATAAGTATAGTATGAAATACTTTGTCAAATGCTTTACTAAGGTCAAGAAAAACTATATCTACCGCATTTCCCTGATCAACCCAGTCAGTGATACTATCATAGAAGGAAATTAGATTAGTCTGGCATGACTTGTTTGTTACAAACCCGTGCTGGCTCTGGTCAACTACTCCATTTTTATCCAAGTACTTGCATACATGTTGTTTAATAATTTGTTCAAAGATTTTCCTGGTATAGATAGATAACATCCCAATTTGAGTTAGAAAGTTGGTCGTACATAGTCTTCTTTCACTCAAGTTACTTATGGAAAATGAGTCACACCGCCACAATTATCGAAATAACTAAGATGATAACAGAACACTGCATATATGAAAAGATATATGCCTACAGGAATGACAGAGCCAAAGATTTTAAAGAGACCTGGGGGCTCTGGTTGGACTGCTTCCAATTAGAAAATTTTACACCCAAGAAATAAAATACTTTTGATGGATTTCGACTTTTTTCTTGAGGAGCATACTGTGATTAATCCTGGTTGGAGTATTTGAAGAATGCATATAAATGAAAAAATGCTATAACGTCTGTAATAATAAAAGTCGGATCCTTTTGCCCTTCCCTCCCCCATCCTATTGCTTCCTCCCCTTATTTTCTATGTTTTAGTTTTAACATCTTTTATTGAAGCTAAACAAATTACATTTCTTTTATACACCAGTAACGACTAGATAGATTTGTTATTGCCCCAAGGAATGTATCTTAGTTTGGTATAGAAATGTGTATTTTTGCAACAAAGTTTGTTGGTAATCAATAAAAATTATTGAACACTAAAACTTGCCTGGCAAACAGGGATCTTAATGAAGGGCTCAGCCACACGGGCGCATCGGCACCCGTGTTACTGCAGCCAGCAGACGGACATACCTGACGGCCGTCTCTCTGCAGCGCCGGGAGGAAGAACATGTGACCGGCTCCATTGCCGGTGATGTGTTCTATGATCAGCGCTGGAGAGAGATGGCCGTCTTCACGTACGGCAGTCTTCTAACTGTCAGTCACACGGGCGCATTGGTGCCGGTGTACGGGTGCCGATGCGCCCGTGTAACTGAGCCCTGACTGTGAGGACTGGGTGAGGATCATCTGATTAATTGACAAGCACGTGCAGCTCCAACTGTTTAGTTGTCCACCAACCAGAGACAGTTGCCACCATTGTTAGACCCCTGTGTTGGTCAGAACCAAATCCAGGCAATTAGATAAAGGGTATTTGGTCTCATGTTGCCCATTACATGTACGGCATTTGACACCCAGCTACTATCACCTCTATTTGCAGTGGTGTCTTGAATAGAGATGAGCGAGCACCAAAATGCTCGGGTGCTCATTGCATCAGTCGAACTTTCCGTAATACTCGAGAGCTCGTTTTAAGTAACGAACCCCATTGAAGTCAATGGGTGACTCGAGCATTTTTTGTATGGCACAGATGCTCCGCATAGCTGATGACTTGTCAAACACCAGAAAACATCTGAAAGTCATGGAAACACCACAGAAACGGATAGGGAAGGGCAGAGGAAGCATGCATAGCTGCATATGAGGCTCCCAGGTCCCACTATTAAGCCAAAATGGGGGCAAGAGTCTGGCGTCACCCCCCTAACAATTTTTACTTCAAACAAACCCTCATTAGCAAGGCACACCTTAGCTAAGCACCACACTACCTGCAAACAAGGACAATCACTGCCTGTGGGTGACACTGCTGCCTCTTCTCCTGGGTTACATGCTGGTATTGCTGTCCAACCCCCCCACACGATCCTGTGTCCACAACGCACCCAAAAGTTTCCCTGCGCAGTGTTCAGCTGCCCTCATGCCACATGCTCGCTTCATAGCCACACCACCCTCATGTCTATTTATAAGTGCGTACTGGATAAGGAGGCACATACTGCAGAGGGTTGGCAGGGCCAGGCAGTGACCCTCTTTGAAAGTGTGGGCGATAGTCCACAATGCTGTTGAGAATTAATGATAAATTGACGTACGATCATCATTCCAATCCTGTGCCACCTCCATCACAAAATTGTCAGGAGCCGCAAACGTGGGCATACAGGGGACTCAGGTGCCAGCACTTCTACACATCTGTACAATGCAGCAATACTCTGTGTGGGAAGCACGTGAGCGGGCTCAGGGTCAGGCTCGGTCCCAGCCTCCACCTTGTGTGACCCAAGGTGCCGCGAGTTACATAGCAATCCATGTGTCCCCACACAATTCATTCTATGTAGGTGTTAGATAGCTCAACACTGCAATGGAAAGTCTTTGAGTTCCTTGGGCTTGCCTATGCTGTCACTGCACAAAGATGGTATTACACAAGAAGAAATCAGAGCGTCCAAACATGGCAGAGTTTCACCACGCCAAGGACCTCAGCCTCAGCCCACATTTCTACCCTAGTCAGTCAGTGTATTTGTGCCAGACAGGTAAAGCAACGCAATGGGAAGTCTTTATGCACTCACAGCATAGGCAAGCCCAAGGAACCCAAGCATGGTATTACACATGAGGAAATCAGAGTGCCCAAACATGGCAGAGTTTCACCCTGCTAAGGGCCTCGGCCTACATTTTTGCCCTAGTCAGTCAGTGTATTTGTGCCAGACAGGTAAAACACCACTATGGGAAGTCTTTGCGCACCCACAGCATAGGTGAGCCAAAGGAACCCAATGAAAGTATTAAACATGAAACAATTACAGTGCCCAAACATGTTAGACTTTCACTCCGCCGAGCACCTCGGCCTCTGCACACACCCTCATGGGCATAAAGCGGACTCCGATGCTAGTACAGCTGTGAACGCCTCATTTAATTAGTTGTGGTTGCGTTCATCCAAAGATTGGATGAAGCAGGAAGAAGTTCCACGGGCCAAACCTGGCACAGTTGCATTTCCCCCAGGACTTCAGGCTCTGCCCCCACCCTCAGCAATCGTGGGCATAAAGCGGACTCCGATGCTAGTACAGCTGTGAATGTCTCATTAATGCAGTAACACTCCTTTTGTTTGGCCCAAACCAGTGTCTCAGATAACTGTGGTAACACGAGAGACAATACATGTTGCCCAATGCTGATCCCCTGACTCCAAGCAGAAGGAGGCGGTGGCATAACAAGGCCAAAAAACCATGACCGAGGTAGGACCCGCAATAGTCTGTGTGGGAAGCACGTGAGCGGGCCCAGGGTCAGGCTCGGTCCCAGCCTTCACCTTGTGTGACCCAAGGTGCCCTGAGTTACATAGCAATGGGAAATCCATGTGTCCCCTCACAATTCATTCTGTGTAGGTGTCAGAATGCTCAACACCGCAAGGGAAGTCTTTGAGTTCCTTGGGCTCGCCTATGCTGTCAATGCACAAACATGGTATTTCACAGGAAGAAATCAGAGTGCCCAAACATGGGAGAGATTCACCCCGCCAAGGACCTAGGCCTCGGCCCACATTTCTGCCCTGGTCAGTCAGTGTATTTGTGCCAGATAGGTAAAACACTGCTATGGGAAGTTTTGTGCACCCACAGTATAGGCAGACCTCAGTTACATTTCTGTAGCAGAAGTATAGGTAGACCCCTGTAACATTTCTGTAGCAAGAGTATAGGCGAACCTCTGAAACATTGGTGTTCCATGAGTGTAGGAAGAGGCCGGAAAAATTAGTCAGATAACAGTATAGGCGAGGGCCAGAAAAATTAGTGTACCAAGAGTACAAGTGTACCCCTGAAAAATTGCTCAACCGCGAGGGCAGGGGAAACCCATAAACATATATTAAAGATACAGCTCGCTGTTGCTTAATTTGTAACAGAGCCTGGAGGCAGCCCTGTGAAAAAAAATGGTTTCTGTTAAAGAATCAATACAATACTTTTGAAACTTTAAAAAATTGTAAAAAAATTGTAAGCAGAGCCTTTTGGGCCGCAGACAAATTGTCAGTTCAGCGTGATGACATGCTGTTTTAGGAGTAGGAGTAGGCTCTTACTTGGCCCTCGGAACTGCATCTTCTGCCACTAGCGCTGTCAGATGGGAACTTTAGCATCACTTTTCCCACCAGGGCCCTGTTACCGACGGGACAAAGGGTTTCAACAAGGATTTGTGGAAAACCCTATGCACTTACCATGTGGCTGGCAGCTCGAGTTCCTAAGCGAGTGGGTTAATTACCCGCGTGATGGTAAAAGGACCTACAAAGGACGGAACCTTCAATCTTAGGTTCCTGGAGGACAGATACACCTTCTGACCCACCCTGTAAGGTTCAGAAACTGAGAGGCTTCTCCCACTGCGCAACTGCATGCGAGACCCCACTACTTCTAGATTCTTTTGCACTTCCTTCCATACCCCCTGCAGCACATCAGTGGCGATATCAGCTGCAGGGCAGGCAGACGGGGTAGGAAGAGAAGTCAGGAAACGGGGATGCTGGCCATAAACGCACAAAAACTGAGAAACCCCAGTGGAAGAACTGGTACGGTTGTTCAGTGCAAACTCAGCCAACGGCAGAAATTCAGCCCACCGATGAGCCTTCTCACTTGCAAACAGCCTTAAATATTGCACCAAATCCTGGTTCTTCTGCTCAGTTTGACCATTAGTCTGCGTGTGGAATGCTGAAGAGAATAAAAGCGAAGTCCCAAGATTTCTGCAGAAAGCCCGCCAAAACTGCGCCACGAACTGAAGCCCGCGATCGGACACAATGTTCTCAGGAACTCCATGTAGGCGAACAATTTCTTTAACGAAGACCTGGGCAAATTCAATCGCCGAAGAAAGTTTCTCTAACGCCACGAAATGGGCCATCTTAGAGAAACGGTTGACCACCACCAGAACGGTGGTGAACCCTTGTGACTCTGGCAAGTCGGTGACAAAATCTACCGAAAGGTGCGACCAGGCGCGCGATGGTACCGGCAACGGTCTCAGAGGGCCCTCAGGACGCCGCTGGCGACTCTTGCCGCGAGCGCAAACAGAGCACCCCCTTACGAAGTCCCGTATCTGACGAGACATACCAGGCCACCAGTAGAGCCTGGAGCAGAGATCCAGAGTCCCTTGCACTCCCGGATGACCCGCGAAAACTGACGAGTGGGACTCTTCAATAGTCGTGAGGCGCAATGATTCGGGCACAAACCATCTGCCCTCGGGAACCCCTGGTGAGCACTCTGAAGGCGGGGAATGAGACCAGAGTCCACAGCCACAACCACAACCCCAGGTTCCAGGATATTTTCGGGAGGCAGTGACTCACAGGCTGCCCCCTTAGGGATGGGCTTGTTTGGAATAAGGTCTATCCCACAATCCCACTCTCCGTGAGGAGGCAGGGTCTCTGACAGGCTTTTGGAGAACACATCCCGGAAGTCAGACACGTGTTCCGGAGTGAGCGCGGTATCTACTTAGCAGAGAGGAAGGGGAGCAAGATGGCTATGGCAGGATGGTCCCCAATGAGTCAGTTCTCGGGTGGTCCAATTGAATTGGGGGTTGTGCAACGCCAACCACGGCATCCCTAGTACCATGTCTACCGACATTTTCTCCATCACCAGGAATGATAGTTCTTCCGAGTGAAGGCTCCCCACCGTGAACTGTAATACTAGGGTCCTCCATCGTACCAAGCCCGTAGCAAGAGGGGTAGCATCAATGCTAGTAAAACGAATTGGCGTCTTCAGCGCCACAAATTCAGCCATCAGGGGTCTAATGAAACGGATGCTTATCAGGTTAGCGGCAGCTCCGGAATCAATAAACGCCTGCCCGGGGCAGGAAAAGTTCCGGAATCTAACCTGACAAGCTACCAGAAGTTTAGGAAGTACCTGTAGTCCTAGGCAATCCTCCCTGCAATCGCCTAGGACTTGGAGTTTTTCTGCCGGTTCAGACTGTGAGCGCTGAAGCCTCAGGGGGCAGGTTATCACCCGATGTCCAGCTTTCCCGCAGTAGAGGCAGAGATGATGCAGTAAACGAATCCGACGTCGCTCTTTGGGGTCCAGCGGGTCCACCTCCATTGGCTCAGGAACAGAGACTGGTACGGTAGAGGAGGGAACAGGACAAACGACCTCCCTGACTCTACGAGCCTGTCTATTTTGCTTCCTAGCCCTGAGCCTCCTATCAGCCTTCACCGCTAGCTCTATAGCCTCCTTTAAGGACATGGGAACGGGATGGGAAATTAACAGGTCTTTAACCGCGTCCAAGAGGCCCTGCAGAAAAACGTCTTTCAGAGCGCTATCGTTCCATGCCATATCACCCGCAGAGCGTCTGAAGTTGGAGCAATAATTCTCCACACACAGCGACCCCTGATGCAACGCCAACAGCCGAGAAACCGCCAACTCCCCTCGGTCCGGTTCATCGAAGATACCCCCGAGTTCCTGAAAAAAGGAGTCCACCGACTGCAGGCAGGGGGAACCCTCGGGAATGGCAAAAGCCCAGGTCTGGGCAGAGCCCCGCAGCAGGGACATTATAAGCCCGACCCTCTGGGCCTCCGACCCGGAAGAGCGGGGGCGCATCCGAAAAAACATGCTACAAGCTTGTTGGAAAACAAAAAATTGGTTCCTCTCCCCAGCAAACACCTCGGGAAGAGGGCACTTGGGTTCTGGACTGGTTGAGGCGTCCGGCCCCTGCGACAACCCCCGCTGCTCCTGGGCCGCCATGCGAGCGGATAAATCCTGGATCACCGGCACCAGGTCTTGCAGCTGGTTCGCGAGGGAGCTGATGGCCTCCATGGAAAAAACAGTTTAAAGGGCCAGTTATTATGTTACGGCACTATGTCCCCCTGAGCGCCAGGTGGGGTGCCCTGAACTTCCCGCACCCCACTGTCCCTGCCTACTTGCCTCGACCCTGGCTAACCCCAGGCGGACAACTGGACGGCGGTCCCTATCCTGGCTAGGGACCTGGCGACTACACAAGATGGAACTACCTAACAGGGGGCCAAGTGCCGACAAAGGAGGCAGATGGAGTACCAACAGAAAATGCTGAGCAAAGACAAAGCTTGAGAAAGGAACTCACTAGTAACCTAGCGAGCTGACTGAGGAGAACCAACAGACAGGACAGACTAGCAGCAGACTGAACCAATAACTGGCAGTGAGCTCAGGTCACTGCCAGCGTTATAACTGCAAAACTCCGCCCATGGGCGGAGAGTGGGAGGAGCCAACTCCCCCGCTCACAATGCAAGAGAGAGGAAGGGGTGCGGGCGGCGCCCTATGGGCGGACCCGCCCACGCCGCCGCAGACCGTCCGCCCCACGTCGCCGGGAGAGCCCTGATGTCACAGCTCCGGGACGCCGGAGCCGAAGCCGGAGCGGCGCGCGCTGACTGCGAGACCCTGCGCCGTGCTGCATGGTAACAGGCCCTGTGGTATTGCATCACTCTTGTACCCCTTTCCTCTTCGGGAATGAGAGTGGAAAGGTTCTCCTTATACCATGGGTCGAGAAGGGTGTACGCCCAGTAATCTGTGTTGGCCAGAATGCGTCTAACGCGAGGGTCACTGGAAGGGCAGCCTAACAGGAAGTCAGCCATGTGTGCCAGGCTACCAGTACGCAACACATCGCTGTCCTCACTAGGAAGATGACTTTCAGGATCCTCCTTCTCCTCCTCCTCTATAGCCCAAACACGTTGAACAGATGAGAGGCAAGCAGCATGGGTACCCTCTGCAGTGTGCCCAGCTGTCTCTACCCCTCCTCCTCCTGCTCCTCGCCCTCCTCCTCCCCCTCCAAAACGCGCTGAGATATAGACATGAGGGTGGTCTGTCTATCAAGCGACATACTGTCATTCTCCGTCTCCTGTTCCAACTGCAAAGCCTCGGCTTTTATGCTTTGCAGCGAACTTCTCAGCAGGCAAAGCAGCGGGATGGTAACACTAATGATTGCCGCATCACCGCTCACCATCTGGGTAGACTCCTCAAAGTTTCCGAGGACCAGACAGATATCTGCCCATTCCTCAGTAAAGAATTAGGGAGGCTGGCTAGCACTACGCCGCCCATGTTGCAGCTGGTATTCCACTATTGCTCTACGCAGCTCGTACAGCCTGGCCAACATGTGCAGCGTAGAATTGCAGCGTGTGGGCACGTCGCACAGCGGTCTGTGCTCTGGCAGCTGAAACCGATGTTGCAGGGTCCTCAGGGTGGCAGCGTCCTCAGGGTGGACTTGCAGAAATGTGCGCAGACGCGGTGCACCTTGCTGAGCAGGTCAGACAAGTGGGGGTAGCTTTTCAGAAACCGCTGTAGCACCAGATTGAAGACGTGGGCCAGGTATGGCACGTGTGTGAGACTGCCGAGCTGTAGAGCCGCCACCAGGTTATGGCTATTGTCACACACGACCATGCCCAGTTGGAGGCTCAGCGGCGAAAGCCAGAGGTCAGTCTGCTCTATCAGACCATGCAACAGCTCGGGGGCCGTATGCCTCTTGTCACCTAAGCTGATAAGTTTCAGCAAGGCTTGCTGATGCTTGCCCACCTCTGTGCTACTGCGCCGCACGATACCAACTGCTGGCGACGTGCTCACACTTCTTAATTGAGAGGTAGAGGTGGCAGAGGAGGAGGAGGGGGGGGGGGGGGGTTTGCAGGAGGTGGCATAAAACGCCGCAGATACCAGCACCTAGGTAGGACCCACTTTTCTGGGTGTGGGTAGAACATGAGCGGTCCCAGACTCTGACTTGGTCCCATGCTGGTAGGGGTGGCTTCCCGGCTTATCTTGGCATGACACAGGTTGCACACCACTGTTCGTCGGTCATCCGCGCTCTCATCCACACCTTTGAACACCTAGCCCTCTGCACGTAGGCTTGCCGCTAGGGGGTGCTTTGGGAAACAGTTGGGGGATTCTTCGCTCTGGCCCTGCCTCTACCCCTGGCCACTCCACTGCCTCTTCCAACCTGTCCTGCTGCTGCACTTGCCTCCCCCTCTGAAGCCCTGTCCTCAGTAGGCTTAGCAAACCATGTGGGGTCAGTCACCTCATCGTCCAGCTGCTCTTCTTCCGAATCCTCTGTGTGCTCTTCCCTCTGACTTACTGCCCTTACTACTACCTCACTGACAGAAAACTGTGTCTCATCATCATCCTCACCCATAAAAAGCTCTTGAGACAGTTGCCAGAAGTCCCCAGCCTCATCACCTGGACTCTGGGAACTTTCCAAAGGTTGGGCATCGGTCACGACAAACTCCTCAGGTGAGAGAGGAACCATTTTTTCCCACTCATGGCAGGGACCCGAGAACAGTTCCTGGGAGTCTGCCTGCTCATCAGAATATGTCATTTTCATGGAATGAAGAGGTTGGGAGGAAGGAGGAGCAGCAGCCAGAGGATTCAGAGTTGCAGTCCCTAGGCCGGGAGTAGTGGACTGCGTCGAAGATTGGGTGGTCCTTACATTGCTGGACGCATTTTCTGCCATCCACGACAGGACCTGCTCACACTGCTCTGTTTGTAATAAAGGTCTACAACGCGGACCCATAAATTGTAACATGAAGCTGGAGACCCCAAAAACTTGCCTCTCTTCTAATCCTGCAGCAGCCGGCTGTGATTCACCATGACCATGAACTCGGCCTGTGCCCACACCCTCACTTGGACGTCCACATCCACGTCCATGTCCTCGGCTCTTACCCCTACTCCTCATCATGGCGGATTAAGAATAGAGCAGGGCCCAAATAAATAACCCCACTGTACAGCACTGACAACTGTGGCTTAATTCACTGCACACTGAGACTTGTAGATAGCGGAGGCTCTATGCTGGGACTTGAAAAAATTAACCCCCTGTCTTGCGCTGATACCTAGGGGTAATTTACTGTTCACAGAGACTTGTAGATTATAGAGGCTATGTGGAGTGGGAGAAGACTCTAAAGCCAGTGGATAGTGCTGGTAACTGCGGCAGTCTCAACGCCACCAAGGAAAGAGTATTGTGAGACACTCTGCACAGTGGCAGAGGTGAAATACTTTGCAGTGGCCCCGGTAATATTACAGTACTGTTTAGCCTGTTTAGTCGTTCGCAGCAGGCTAGAAAATATTTGAGTGCAGTTTTATGGTGAGAGCTGGTTGTACAGCGCTGCAGGCTGAAAAAGCTATTACTGAAAGGCTGGGAACAGGCCTAGATGCGTAATACAAAAATGGATGCACTACTACTCCCAGCAGGCCACAACTAAAATGCACACGGTGAGATGTAGCCCTAAGAAGGAGCTTTGGGGTTTTTGCACGGAGGATATGGACTGTATAGTGTATATTACTTTCCCTATAGAAGTGGCTGTGCCCCAACACTCTGTGTCTAATGCACTGCAGACACAGAACGGTATAAATGAAGTCGTTTGCAGTAGGCTAGGATATATTTGAGGGCAGTTTCATGGTGAGAGCTGGTTGTACGGCACTCCAGGCTAAGAAAACTATTACTGAAAGGCTGGGAACAGGCCTAGATGCGTAATACAAAAATGGATGCACTACAACTCCCAGCACGCCACAAGTATAATGCACACGGTCAGATGTGGCCCTAAGAAGGACCGTTGGGGTTCTTGAAGACAGGATCCTACATTAACACTTTCCCCATATAAGCAGCAGCTCCTTCCCTAAACTCTGCATAATACACTGCAGACTGAGAACACTTTAGCTGAAATGGCCTGCACAGCCCAAGATGGAAAAAAAATGGTGCACTACTGCTCCCAGCCAGCCACAACAGTAATGCACACGGTCAGATGTAGCCCTAAGAAGGACCGTTTGGGTTCTTGAAGACAGGACCTATGCTAACACTTTCCCTATATCAGCAGCAGCACTTTCCCTAACCTCTGCCAGTGTGTGTCTGAGGCGAGCCGCGGGCAGGGCCAGTTTAAGTACTCGGCGGTCACTTGATCTCGCCAACCACTCACTGCTGGTGGGTGGGATAGGGCTGGCACGTCACAGGAGGAAGTGGTAATGCCTTCCCCGCATGTCTTTTGGCTAGAAAATGGCGCTAAACATGCGGGGAAGGAAATGCAATTGACTCGAGTACCGTGTGGTGTTCTACTCGAGTAACAAGCATCTCGAGTACCCTCGGACAAGTGTGCTCGCTCATCCCTAGTCTTGAACGATGAAACTGAACTCTACAGACCAGGATCAGGTTATCTTCAGCGATGAATGCAATTTTAGTTTGGGCACTGATGATGGCTGTGTTTGTGTCTGAAGACCTTGGGGTGAGTTCCTCAATCCTGTCTTTGCTGTGGAGTGACACACTACTCAGATGGTCTGAGGGGTCATCGCATATGACAGTCGATCACCACAGTAGTGATACGAGAGACAATGACAGCTCAGCGATATTTTCAGGGCATCCTGCAGCCACATGTGTTCCTCTTATGGCAGCTTCCAAGAGATTTCAGGATAATGCTCGGCCGCATGCACAAGGGGGTCACAGGAAGCCCCCACAACATTGTCACACTTCTGTGACTGCCTAGTTGCCAGATTTACCATTAATAGAACATGTATGGTACCAGCTGCCAACTTTGACAGCCTATGAGGTTGCATGATCCAGAGGCTAAGTTACAGCAAATGTGGAGAGATAGCCATGGCTGCTGGTACCCTTGATGAACATAGCAGTATATTCTCTAGTATTTCATCCATGCCCAGGAAAGAGTGTTCTGGAATTGATGTACCTTATTGAAAATACAGACGTGTCAAGATTTAAATGAGTATTCTGCAAGAACGAAGAGGTTAAGGAATCAGAAGGTAGATTTTGAGTAGCTAATAGAAGATTGGATAAGTTAGGAGGAACATGATAGTGCACAGTGGATTTTAGAAGGAGAAGGTATTTATCATTCCTTCCAGTATCCAGAGAAGCAGTTGGCATGTCCACCCTTTTTTGCCAGTTCATCTAGTCTTGAGCCAGGGCTTCCCTAGTATCTAAATTATTGCAGCAACCAGTGGTTACCATCAGATGTATGGGCACCAAGAGCACACTTGTAAGAAATTACAGAAAAAGCAGTTTCACTTGGGCCTAGGTGCTTGGGGAGGACAAAAGACTCTTTGCGACATAAATAGGAAGGACCCAGATTTAGTATTGGGGCCAATAGGTCCTAGTTATGTGTTTAGTGACAACTGATCTTAAAGTGAAAAAAAACTGATATGGATGTTTCATGTTATTCCAGCAACAGTCAGAAACAGTTGCTAAAATGTAAGCTGGGGGTGAAGTACACTTGACAACTTTGTGACCGCAGCACAGCCAGTTGTTGTAGTGTAATTGGGGATTATGCATTTGGGTACTGCCTGAATAATGACCTACCTTTGTTATTCTGCATCTTCATTTATGGTCATTTGCCCTACTCATTACTTTTTACATCAACATGTCTGTTTGTGGCATTCCTCTGGTGTAAATGGAGAAGGGTGTAAACTGGAAGCAACACCAACTGAACTGTTCTATACCCTAGCCATGCAGGACACAATACGGGAGATTTATTAAGCTAAATGTGCTGGAATTCTAACTGAATTTGCACGAAAAAAAATGGCATACATACCTTGTACCACATTTCTTAGGTTTTCAGACACATCGCTTTTTAGACTGGCTTAGCTGGAAGAGACATGGCTTGATATGTAATGACATGCACAAAATTATTCTAAATGTGTGGCAGAAAATAACTCCACCAATAGGTAGATGAAAGTAAGACAAAGATGTCTAAAAATGAGCCAAATTTATAATACAGCATAAGTAACTGAGACATTTTGCAAATTTTTAGACTGTCTTGTCAACGTTTATTATTAGAGATGAGCGAGCACCAAAATGCTCGGGTGCTCGCTGCTCGAGTCGAGCTTCCCGCGATGCTCGAGAGTTTGTTTCGAGTAACGAACCCCATTGAAGTCAATGGGCGACTTGAGCATTTTTGTATATGGCCGATGCTCGCTGAGGTTTTCATTGGTGAAAATCTGCAAAATCTACTAAAGTGATGGAAACGACACAGAAACAGATAGGGCAGGCGAGGGGCAACATGCAGGGCTGCATCTCAGGTTCCCAGGTCTCACTATTAAGCCACAATAGCGGCAAGAGTGCCCCCCCCCCTAACAATTTTTACTTCGGACAAACCCTCATTAGCAGGGCACACCTTAGCTAAGCACCACACTACCTCCAACCAAGCACAATCACTGCTTGTGGGACACACTGCTGCCTCTTCTCCTGGGTTACATGCTGCCCAACCCCCCGCACGGCCCAGCGTCCACAGCGCACACAAAAGTGTCCCCTGCGCAGCCTTCAGCTGCCCTCATGCCACACGCTGGCCTCATAGCCACACCACCCACATGTCTATTTATAAGTGCGTCTGCCATGAGGAGGAACCGGAGGCACACACTGCAGAGGGTTGGCAGGGCTAGGTAGTGACCCTCTTTAAGGGGGGGGGGGGCGATAGCCCACAATGCTGTTGAGAATTGATAATAGATTGATGTTCCATCTTCATTCCAATCCTTTGCCACCTCCGTCAGGAGCTGCAAATGTCGGCATAAAAGGGAGTCCGCTCCCAGCCCAGCACTTCTACACATCTCCACAATGCAGCAATACTCTGTGTGGGAAGTATGTGAGCGGGCCCTGGGTCAGCCTCTGTCCCAGCAAACACCTTGTGTGGTCCAAGGTGCTGCGAGTGACACAGCAATGGGGACTCCATGTGTCCCCACACTACTCATTCTGTTTGGGTGTCGGATACCTCATCGACAACGCAAAGGGTAAACCATCTGCACTCTGCACCCTACCCAAGTCTGTCAGTGTTTTAGGGACAGACAGGTACAATTCCGCTATGGCAAGTCTGTGTGCACCCACAGCATGGGTGGCTAGCAGGAACCCACAGACGGTACATAAAGAAATCCCATTGCAGTGCCCCGGATAGCTGAGGTTACGTGAGAGGAAATACATGTTGGCTGCGGCCCACACGCCATGCCCTAGACATTCTGTTTTGTTTTTTTTTAAAGTGCCAGGCAGGTACAACTTTGCTATGGCAAGTCTGTGTGAACCCAAAGCATGGGTGGCTACCAGGAACACAAAGACGGTACAGAAAGAAATCCCATTGCAGTGCCCCGGATAGCTGAGGTTACGTGAGAGGAAATACATGTTGGCCTCAGGCCACAATCCATGCCCTAGTCAGTCTGGGTTTTTTGGGGGGCCAGATAGGTAGAACTCTGCGATGGAAAGTGCACCCATAATATACACAGACCCCTGTAATATTCCTGTAGCAAAGGTATAAGCTGACCTCAGTAACAGTCTAGGGGGACCCCAGTAACATTTCTGTAGTAACATTATAGACAGACCCCAGTAACATTTCATTAGCAGAAATATAGGCAGACCCCTGTAACATTTACGTGCTAGAAGTATAGGCAGAACCACAGTAACATTTTAGTAGCAGCAGTATAGGCAGACCCCTGTAACATTTATGTAGCAGCAGAATTGGCAGACCCCTGTAACATTTTAGTAGCAACAGTATATGCAGACCCCTGTAACATTTCAGTAGCAGCAGTACAGGCAGAGCCCAGTATTTGTAACATTTTAGTAGTAACAGTATAGACAGACCCCAGTAACATTTCTGTTGTAACAGTATAGACAGAGCCGAGTAACATTTCTGTAGTAACAGTATAGGCAGACCCCAGTAAAGTTTCTGTAGCAGCAGTATAGGTAGACCCCTGTAACATTTCTGTAGCAGCAGTATAAGCAGACCCCTGAAACATTTATGTAGCAGAAGCATAGGCAGACCTCTGTAACATTTTTGCAGCAGCAGTAGAGGCAGACCCCAGTACCATTTCTGTAGAAGTAAAGGCAGACCCCAGTAACATGTCTGTCGCCACAGTATAAGCAGACCCCTGTAACATTTATGTAGCAGAAGCATAGGCAGACCCCAGTACAATTTTTGTAGTAGAAGTATACGCAGACCCCCTGTAACATTTATGTGGCAGAAGTATAGGCAGACCCCAGTAACATTCTTGTAGCAGAAGTATAGGCAGACTCCTGTGACATTTTAGAGGCAGCAGTATAGGCAGACCCCTGTAACATTTCTGTAACAGCAGTATAAGCAGACCCCTGTAACATTTATGTAGCAGAAGCATAGGCAGACCCCTGTAACATGTCTGTAGTAGAAGTATAGACAGACCCCAGTAACATTATTGCAGCAGAAGTATAGGCAGACTCCTGTAACATTTACGTGGCAGAAGTATAGGCAGACCCCTGTAACATGTAAGTGGCAGCAGTATAGGCAGACCCCTGTAACTATCTTGTAGCAGAAGTATAGGCAGGCAGGCAGACCCCAGTAAAATTTCTGTAGTAATAGTATGGGCCAACCTCTGAAACATTGGGGTACCATGAGCGTAGGCGAAGGCCGGAAAAATTAGTTGGATAAGAGTGTAGGAGTGGGCCCCAAAAATTAGTGTACCAAGAGTAAAAGTGTACCTCTGAAAAATTTATCACCCGAGAGGGCAGGTGAAACCCATAAACATTTTTTTAAAGATACAGCTCACTGTTGCTTAATTTGTAACAGAGCCTGGAGGCAGCCATGTTGAAAAAATTGGTTCATGTAACAGTCTCAATACTTTTCAAACTTAGAAAAATTGTAAAAACATTGGTAGATGTAGATGAGCCTTTTGGGCCGCAGAAAAATTGGCCGTTCAGCGCGATGACATGTTGTTTCTGGAGGAAGAGTAGCAGGAGGAGGACTAATGTCAGAGACAGATTGACAAAGATAAATGCCCCGTTTTCCCGGTGATATAGAAGAGGACTTTTATCTGCGGTTGCAGCGAAAAGATTCTTTAGGTTCCGCTGTTCTCCGCTGGTGGAGAAGAGAAGTCTGGGGAAATCCAGGATTTGTTTATCTTTATGAGAGTAAGCATGTTGGCACTGGCAGTTGACTGGCGGGTACGCTTGTCCGTGATGATTCCCCCAGCTGCAATAAACACCCTCTCTGACAAGACGCTAGCGGCAGGGCAAGCCAACACCTCCACGGCATACAGCGCAAGTTCATGCCACGTGTCCAGCTTTGACACCCAATAGTTGTATGGAGCTGAGGCATCATGGAGGATGGTGGTACGATCGGCTACGTACTCCCTCACCATCTTTTTACAGTGCTCCCTCCGACTCAGCCTTGACTGGGGAGTGGTGACACAGTCTTGCTGGGGAGCCATAAAGCTGGCAAAGGCCTTGGAGAGTGTTCCCCTGCCTGCGCTGAACATGCTGCCTGATCTCCGCGCCTCCCCTGCTACTTGGCCCTCGGAACTGCGCCTTCTGCTGCTAGCGCTGTCAGATGGGAAGTTTACCATCAGTTTGTCCACCAGGGCCCTGTGGTATTGCATCACTCTCGAACCCCTTTCCTCTTCGGGAATGAGAGTGGAAAGGTTCTCCTTATACCGGGGGTCGAGAAGGGTGTACACCCAGTAATCCATAGTAGCCAGAATGCGTCTAACGCGAGGGTCACGAGAAAGGCAGCCTAACAGGAAGTAAGCCATGTGTGTCTGGGTGCCAGTACGCAAGACATGGCTGTCCTCACTAGGAAGATCACTTTCAGGATCCTCCACCTCCTCCTTGTCCACAGGCCATACACGCTGAACAAATGGGAAGCAAGCAGCATGGGTACTCTCTGCAGTGGATCCAGCTGTCTCTTCCCCCTCCTCCTCCTGCTCCTCCCCCTCCGCCTCCTCCTCCAAAAAGCGCTAAGATATAGATACGAGGATGCTCTGACTATCAAGCGACATACTCTCTTCCCCCGTCTCCTGTTCGGACCGCAAAGTGTCAGCCTTCATGCTTTGCAGCGAACTTCTCAGCAGGCATAGCACAGGAATGGTGACGCTAATGATTGCAGCATCGCCGTTCACCATCTGGGTAGACGCCTCAAAGTTTCCGAGGACCTGGCAGATGTCTGCCATCTAGGCCCACTCCTCGGTAAAGAATTGGGGAGGCTGACTCCCACTACGCCGCCCATGTTGGAGTTGGTATTCCACTATTGCTCTACGCTGCTCATAGAGCCTGGCCAACATCTGCAGCGTAGAATTCCACCATGTGGGCACGTCGCACAGCAGCCACTGCTCTGGCAGATTAAACCGATGTTGCAGGGTCCGCAGGGTGGCAGCGTCCGTGGTGGACTTGCGGAAATGTGCGCAGACGCGGCACACCTTGCCGAGCAGGTCAGATAAGTGCGGGTAGTTTTTCAGACACCGCTGAACCACCAGATTGAAGACGTGGGCCAGGCATGGCACGTGTGTGAGGCTGCCGAGCTACAGAGCCGCCACCAGGTTACGGCTATTGTCACACACGACCATGCCCGGTTGGAGGCTCAGCAGCGAAAGCCGGAGGTCGGTCTGCTCTGTCAGACCCTGCAACAGTTCGGGGGCCGTGTGTCTCTTGTCACCTAGGCTGAGTAGTTTCAGCACGGCCTGCTGATGCTTGCCCACCACTGTGCTGCCACGCCACACCAACAGCTGGCGACATGCTGCTCACATTTCTTAATTTAGAGGTAGAGGTTGCGTAGGAGGTGGAGGAGGGGGAGGGTTTAGAGGAGGTGGCATAGACCGCCGCAGATACCAGAACCGAGGAAGGACCCGCAATTCTGGGTGTGGGTAGGACGTGTGCGGTCCCAGGCTCTGACTCGGTCCCAGCCTCCACCAAATTCACCCAATGTGCCATCAGGGAGATATAGTGGCCCTGCCCGCCAGTACTTGTGCACGTGTCCGTGGTTGAGTAGACCTTCCCAGTAGTGGACCGCGTTGGTGAGGGCACGATTGAAGTCGCGGGAGACGTGTTGATGTAGGGCTGGGACAGCACACCGGGAAAAATAGTGGCGACTGGGGACCGAGTAGCGTGGGACCGCTGCCGCCATCATGTTTTTGAAAGCCTCCGTTTCCACAAGCCTGTACGGCAGCATCTCCAGGCTGATCAATTTGGCAATGTGCACGTTTAATGCTCGAGCGTGCAGGTGCGTGGTGGCGTATTTTGCTCCAACGCTTGCGCTAGCGACAGCTGGATGCTGCGCTGAGAGACATTGCTGGATGGGGCCGAGGACAGTGGAGGTGAGGGTGTGGGTGCAGGCCGGGAGGCGCTCATGCCTGTGTCCTGAGAGGGGGTTGGATCTGAGTGGCAGGTTGGGGCACAGGGGGAGATGCAGTGGTGCAACCCGGAGGCGGTGAACGGCCTTCGTTCCACCTTGTGGGGTGCTTGGCCATCATATGCCTGCGCATGCTGGTGGTGAAGAGGCTGGTACTGGTGGCTCCTCGGCTGATCTTGGCGCGACACAGTTTGCACACCATTGTTCATCGGTCATCCGCGCTCTCACTGAAAAACATCCAAAACTTTTGAAGACCTAGGCCTCTGCATGGTGGCTTGGCCCGAGGGGGTGCTTTGGGAAACAGTTGGGGGATTCTTCGCTCTGGCCCTGCCTCTACCCCTGGCCACCCCACTGCCTCTTCCAACCTGTTCTGCTGCTGCACTTGCCTCCCCCTCTGAAGACCTGTCCTCAGTTGGCTTACTGAACCAGGTGGGGTCAGTCACCTCATCGTCCAGTGGCTCTTCCTCCGAATCCTCTGTGCGCTCCTCCCTCGGACTTACTGCCCTTACTACTACCTCACAGATAGACAACTGTGTCTCATCATCATCGACCTCCTCACCCACTGAAAGCTCTTGAGACAGTTGCCAGAAGTCCCCAGCCTCATCACCCGAACCCCGGGAACTTTCCAAAGGTTGGGCATCGGTCACGACAAACTCCTCAGGTGAAAGAGGAACCATTTTTTCTCAATCAAGGCAGGGGCCCGAGAACAGTTCCTGGGAGTCTGTCTGCTCATCAGAATGTGTCTACCATGTGGACCCAAAAATTGTGATATGAAGCTGGGGACCCCAGAAACTTGCCTCTCTCCTAATCCCGCAGCAGCCGGCTGCGATTCACCTGCACCAGGAACTCGGCCTGTGCCCACACCCTCACTTGTACCTCCAAGTCCTTGCCTGCATCCATGTCCACGTCCTCTAGGCCTACCCCTGCCCCTCAGCATGGTGTATTACCAATAGAGCAGACACAGAGCGTTCTGAATAATTATGCAATTATTGACGTGCAGTTGGAGGCTGACAGCGGTTATGTAACGCACACTGCAGTCCGTGAAAAATTATATGCTAGGTTGCAAAAAGGCCTAGCTGTGTAATATTGAGCCACTACAACTCCCGGCAGCCACGCAGTAAAATGCAGACGGTCACAGGTAGCCCTAAGAAGGAGCTTTAAAAAATTATTTTTTTTAAAAAAGCAAACAACCTAGATAGCGTGTATATGTCTTTCCCTCTATCAGCGGCTGTGAGCGTACGCTGTGCGTGAAGTTGACGGAACGCACAGAGCAGTGTAAAAAATTATGCAATTATTGGCCTGCAGTGGGAGCATCACAGCAGTTATGTAACGCACACTGCAGTACAAAAAAATTATACGCAAGGCTGCAAAAAGGCCTAGCTGGGTAATAGTGAGCCACTACAACTCCCAGCAGCCACGCAGTAAAATGCAGACGGTCACAGGTAGCCCAAAGAAGGACCGTTGGGGTACTTGTTGACAGGATTCTACACTACCACTGTCCCTGCCTCACCAGTACTGCCCCTATACTCTGTATAATTGACTGCAGTCTGAGAACCCTATAGCCTGCACAGCCCAAGATGAAATGCACATGGTCAGATGTGGCCCTAAGAAGGACTGTTGGAGTTCTTGAAGACGCTAACAGTAGCCTAGCACTCTCCCTATAGCAGGAACAGCAGGAACAGCAGGAACAGCACTCTCCCTAATCTCTGCCAGCCTGTGTCTGAGGGGAGCCGCGGGCGGGACCGCTTTAAATACTCAGCGGTCACTTGATCTTACCAGCCACTCACTGCAGGGGGGTGGGATAGGGCTGGAATGTCACAGGAGGAAGTTGTAACGCCTTCCCTGCATGTTTATTGACTAGAAAATGGCACAAAACATGCAGGGAAGGAAATGCAATTGACTTGAGTACCGCGTGGTGCTCGTCTCGAGTAATGAGCATCTCGAGCACCCTAATACTCGAGCGAGCATCAAGCTCGGACGAGTACGCTCGCTCATCTCTATTTATCATCTATTTATTAGACAGCATTAGTAAATTGACCCAAATCTCTAAATATTACTAGTTCAGAAGTTATTTCCTGACAAAGTTCAATTAGATATCAAAAAATACGTTGATCGGCGAAACAGGTGGTAGAAAATTCCCTTTTGTCTTTCATAAGACATTCTTTGTTCTTCACATCTGCTGGAGATATAATAGGGAAACGGCAACCTGACTCACATGTGATGATTGTGCCAAAACCACAAACTATTCCCTCAGGGTGCGTTCACACTAGCGCATAAACGGCGCGAAAAAACGTCGCAACGTAAATACATCGCCATAGTTACAATAGCCTTGCAATGCTTTGGTTCACACGAGCGAATGTACGTCGCGTATGTACGTGGGCAGTAGAAATTCGCATTGTGCGCGACGTAAAAACGGCGTAGTGGTATACAAACGCTGCGTCCGCCGTATTGCCGTGATTGTTTTCAGAAGCAAACAGGTGCTGCCGCTTTTCCCAATTAGTATGATTTGCCGAAAGGACCAGCTGTGTTTCGCGGATGCGAAGCCTTTCTATCTGGAAAGATGATCAGCTGTACATTATGCGTGCACCTGGCGGTAGGCGGCAACTACAAAAAAAAGCAGCGATCTTTGAGTGCGCTCTGGCCTCCAGCAGTTTTGCGGTGTCACTATTCTAACGTGATGAACAGGCTGATCCCTGCCGTTGAAGCGCGCCCCCCACTGTGGGACACGCGGCACCGCCAATTTCGGAATGTCCAGAAGAAGGACGCCCTTTGGCGAGAAGTCGCCCAAGCGACCTATAGGAACCAGTGGTGGGCGGCAAACACATTGGAGCGTGCGGAATTAGGTAAGCAATTTATATGCAATTTCTCCCCAAGATGGCCATAGCGAGAATAACTGTCACGGCGCTACTGCAGTTGGTACAAGTAATCCACGAATGTCTGTATAGTCGCAAGGTGTTGCATTGCGAAGCCTTAGTTCTGCGGTTTGTTTTAGTGTGCAGACAGTACATGATATCTCAACCACGCAAACATTGGGACAAGCTCACGAACGCTAAGTGATATGTTCCTACATCCATCATTAGACGCACCCAATGCAGTGGCAACCGAGGGACACTATCCTTTAAACAGTTACCTTTTCGATTATACCACCAAGTATGCAATTGCGTGCGTGCCTTGGCATACAGCTGTTGAAAGGGGAAAGGTGAGTGCAATAGCTAACTAACTTGCTACTGGTAACTAACAGTTTTTTTGCCTATCCCTGCAGTGGCCGCGGTGCAGCGCAATTGGAAGTCGGCACGCGGCCAGTACAGGCGCGAATCCAGAATGTCGCAAAGTGGGGAGCAGCTTACAAAGAAACGCTACAAATTTGCACATCTGTTGGCATTCCTTGACATTATAATGGATGTTGGAGCGTAAGTTCCCCATTACACTCTTTCAACTGCATGCAAGTATTAGCGAGTGTCAGACGCTGCATGTTGGCCATACTGATATTAAGTGTGGCTGGCATTCTGCATTGCTATGCGCGCGTATATTTTGCTACCTTCTTTTTGTGTTTTTCGGGTGCAGACTCTTTAAGCATTTAGCACTTTCGCTGCCAACAATGTTACATAGCCATGCCCAATGTTGATTACATTGCTTGCAACAGCTTTCTGGTTGCGCGCTGCCGACTCCTTCGGCAACAGTACCAATGCTTTCCTAATTTGGGAAATTCATGTACACTTATGTCCTTAGCGCGGTCCTTCTTCCAGCATAGCTTCGCTGCATTCCAGACTGCAACGGTCGCATCCCAACACCAGGGAAAAGTAGATCCTTTTTCTTTTAAAGAAAGAAACGTTACAAAAATAGGTTCCATGGGCAGCTCTAAATTTGCATTACAGTATTAGTCAGTAATGCATATAGCTCTGTATGTTTTTTCACGTTTGACACTCTAAACGCTTTGTGTGCTTTCTGTGCGTTGTTTTTTGTTTTGCGCTGCATGACGTCCTCGCCGCACATAACACAGAAACTACACTCAAGCATGAGATGTTCTTGGAGGATAGTGGGACATACTGCTGTACTGCTAGCAGACTTTGGTGCAACAGACTCTGCCTAGTCTCCAAGCGCACACTGAACACTGCCTAGTGCACAAATTTGTTTGCAAACATTTGCTTCCTTTCACTAGTACACAAGCACTAACAGTCATTTGAAGGCTGGCATATAGCAAATGGTTAACAGCTCCTACATTGTTTGACCGTTTTTCGGCCGGCAAGCAGCCCTTGTGCATTATTGCAGTGTTGCCTTGGCAAATTTATAAATGTGTTCCAGACTGTGGGAAAATATAACAAACTGAACGACCAACATCACTGCAGTTTTGATTCTACAGAACTCCCGTTGCAAACTTATGATCGAACTGGAGCTTCGTTGACCATATTACAGACTTCCATTGAGCAGTACCACACAAGATGCATGCCAAACACAGCAATGTAATTCGACACCACAGCGAGCGGGACAAGTAGTAACCTCTAGCCTTGCGTGCTAGTAGGCACTTGCATGCTGCTTTGACACTACAGAGCTCTCCCTTTCCAGCACTGCAGTTGCACTGTTAGACAATCAGAGACCCGGTGTAAACCTTAAACTATATAACGGCCAATACATGTTATTAGCTGACTCCAGTTCTTAGTAAGTTATGCGCCAGGATGGGAAGCAACCATCCGGCTTATTGGGCTACAGTTTAAAGCATTACATTGCCCTGCTTCCAAGTGACGGAATGTCGCAAAGTGTGTGGGTTGTCTCCTTCACACAATTTTGTGTGCTAGCTGGAGTTAGCCCCAAACTGTACTATGACCTCCATAACGCGCAAGACTGAAAGCTCGAACACCTTGTAGTGTGCACATGCATAGTATATGGAGTACCAAACGGTACTGCATGCAAAAGCACTGTTGTCTCCATGAAACTGTCAATGTAGAAGGACCTTCTTAGGACTTTGGCGGTCTTGGTAAATGTTACAATGCTTTAAATCTCACGAGAGCACGGACCCTGAGTATGCTTTGTTTTTCATTGCAAATCTGTTTCCATCATAAGTGAGATATGCCTAGGCGGTGTAAATGCGATTCCCGAACAGAGGAGTGACGCACAGAAGGTTAAGAAGATTACTCTAGCATTCCTTCTTTGTCTCCATGCATGCACCTCTGATCGCCATGTGTAGCTGGGGACGTTTTGGGCGGGGTGGGTTTTGGCCATATGGAATGTCCAAGGTCACGTATGCGTCACCTCTCCTTATAGCCTCGTTCCCCATTCGCTGACACTCTACCTGTAACTGTAAAGTGACCAAGAAGGGCAACTGTACATTGTTTGTTTACAAGTTGGTCCCCTGTTAAGAGACGCAATGTATCATTGACAACAGGGATCTTTCTTCCTGGACCTTGTCATTGTTATGACTAACCATTATTCTCCTTTTTCCAATTCAACAGGGTTACCACCAATTTGCCGGCCGCACAGGACTCCGCATCGGCACAGGAGGGTGAAGGGACGGGCCCAGTGCACAGGCGAGCTGCGGCGATCGGCACTCGTCCAGACGTACAGCGCACTGAAAGGCGCCCAGGCAACAGCTCGGCCTCTGAAATATCCGCACGCCGCGCCCAGCGCAGCGAAGAACAGCAGCGTCCAGAATCTGTTCCCTCAAGAACGAACCCGCCGCCTGGAAGTCTGTCCCCGTGCTCACGGGTTGACCAGGCCGTTTTGGGTTACCTTCGGGGGAGGGAGGGCGGGGACTGGGCGGATGCGTATTGCGCCTCTTTGGCCCACAGTTTCCGCGCTCTCCCTGCCCATTTTGTCCCGAAGATGAAAGTGGCCATGGAGACTCTATTTGAGTCCGCGCTGGGGCCAAATCCAACAGAGGAATGCTTCTGGATGCTGACGCAATGGAGTCTCCACGGCCGCGATCGCTACCCCAGTCGGGGAACCTACAGCTGGGACCCGACAGCGAGACCAGTCAACCCGGTTGAGCCCGGGCCAGAGACAGTGTCAGACTTCTCGCCACTTTTGGAGGGCCTCAGGTCACCTATTCCAGCACCAATCACTGCAAACCAAGCTACAACGCAGCCACCAGCCGAGCAGCAGCAAAGCAGTGAAAAGACTGTTGCCGTATATCAGCCTAGCTGTCCCGGCAATGCACTGCCGGGGCGACAGCGGCCAAACAGCGACACAGACGTGCCACAGCCATTGCAGACAGTGCACAAGCCGAAGGGAATGACAACACCCACCGCAACACAACGATCGGTCCTGTGTCCCACACCTCCCCGCGTGAAATTGCAGCGCAAAACTGCCACAAGAACGTCCTCTGTCTTTCAACAGCGCCATGGCTGGGAGACAACTTCCAGCGAAGAAGACCTGAGATACAGCAGGCCCTGCCTAACTCCAGCACCCGCTGGCACTGCGGGGACAAGTGCGAGTATGGCTGCTCGCTCTCCGGCCATACCGCTTGTTGCAAGCGTAGCACGATTAAGGGCAGCAGCCTATCGTTCGTGTTTTGACGATGAAACAATGGAAACCCCCTCCCGAAAAGGCCACTGCAGTACAGCAGCAGATCCAGAAGTATTTCAAACAAAGCATTTTTTAAGCGGCTACGCCCACACTTCGGATTCACCTAGTGAAGCGGGCGATGAGTGAACCGCAAGATAGTGCTATATGTGAACTGTATGTCGAAATGCATGGATTGGCTGACATGCTGCATAGCAATTACGTTTCTTGCTGCTGTTTTGCAGATCAAGGAAACGGTGGGAAGTGGGGTTTTTGGACTAATAAGACCGATGATAAGACTCGGTCGCTGCAAGAGCATTCTTGTTTGCCCAAGCAGGACGCATTACTTTGCTTTCGCATCCTTTTTTGTAGGTTAATTCACACCTGCAACTTCCCAAGCTCTTGCTTGCAAAAGTTTAAGCTCGTGGTTACTGCAATCCAAGTACATGATGGTTATTCTTTTATTTGCCAGTAAACTGATTTGTCAAAAAGAATGACACTTGTGGTTTGTCAATAAAACATCCTGTGCTATTATGTCGCTCCGGCCGAGCCCCGCTATGTTACTATTTTAGGGCAGCATTGCTTCTAACTACTTCCCATCCCAAACATCATTCTAAGACAGTATTCTCATATTTCTAGCCAGCTGGCAAACATAAAAGGGAGACAAGCCGTCCATTACAAATTGTTGCGTCACGGTTGGATTACCCATTGCTGACATAGTTGTTTGTCAGACCTGCTGCTGCAAAGGCTGGCAACTGCGTAACAGCAATGGAAATTTTAGGCCTTACAATTATCCGGCCTGTCTTTAAGGGCTCTGGTGTGACAAACCAATGGCCGCCCCACGCTCATTGTAACGTGCGGCAGTGTCTTCCAAGTATTAACAAGGCTGTGTATATATCAAATACACTATCAGCCCGGCTTTGCGGTTCGTGGGACAAGAGATTGGCGCGTAGCCTATTAGAAGTCAGCGCTATACTTGCAGTCAGGACACACACCGGTAAATACTTTCAGAAGCGTTACGCATTGCCTTGCAGTTCTTGGATGGGGATACGTGTTTCTTGTGGTGCCGGGTTACAGACAGGGTAGCAGTGGGGAGAAGGGGTGATGTATCTATTTCCATGGGCAAGGGTTTCTCAGCATGTATTTAGAGCACTTTGCTGTCGAGTAGTTAATGCATTAACATTATTTCAGGTAACATCCAAAGTAAAAGTCATTTCTGGTTACTTGGGTGAGTTCAGTTTGCACTGCAGTGGGATGAGACTGTCCTTTTTGGGCGTTCACACGTG
Source organism: Eleutherodactylus coqui (assembly GCF_035609145.1). Lineage (NCBI taxonomy): Eukaryota > Metazoa > Chordata > Amphibia > Anura > Eleutherodactylidae > Eleutherodactylus > Eleutherodactylus coqui. Next base: position 21,702,201 of record NC_089837.1, on the reverse strand, counting down.
CAGCTCAACTCAGGGAATTTTAGCTTCCCTGCGCCAACTGCCTATGGCTGCAAGTGCAACAGCAGTGTTAGCAAACGACCTAGCACGTGTGGCCGGGACCAAAGGTTTTTTTTTTGGTTGGTTTAACGCACCACCCACAAAACGGCAGTTGACGGCAACAGCGCTAAGTGGCTGTTTGCTGCTGGCAAAGCCATGGTCAGCAATGGGAGGTCTCGGCAATCACTCTGCGCCTAGGTGCACATTTAACGGCGAGTAGTAAGCTTTTTAACAGCAACCTCTGCTAATGTATAACTTCTTGCAGCCTCTGAAACGCCGGACTAACGGCATTTGCTACCCTCGCAGGTGCATACAGCCGTTACATAGGGGGAATGTATTATTACGACCCAGTACATACCATTAGTGTAAACGGTGGTGTCATGCTACCGTGTTCGCGGACAAAGTGTATAGGCTAGTCCTGTACGCGCTTTCGCGTCGCGTCGCTGCGATGCTAGTGAAAAAGCCAAATACAAAATAGAAAAACGCTCCGACGACTATCGAGACATGAAAGGGCGACATACCCGTTAGAATTGCTACTTGTTTGTGGAAAGGTCGCCCATTTGGGAAAAAAAAAATCGCAACCTCGCGAATAATTCCGTAATGAAATTGCATATGCCTGCAATGACGGCTTGTCTCTGGGCCTACAACGGAAACGTGTGTCAACGCGGCGCCCCGAAACAGGAAAGGCGGGAAAATTCAGCGATTTGGCGCGCACCCCAGGCCCCCCCCCACACCCCCACAAATTGTCTAAGATGGCTGCCCGCACCGCACCACTTGCCAAACGAGAACTGCACACATTTGTGCATATTATGGATCGTAGGGACTACGATGGAGTGAAAGGGCCCTACTTGCGCCCCAACGCTCATAAGCGTAGTGTTTTGCGGGAAGTCGCTAAAACTTTGGAGCGGCGCTATGGGACCGTGCGAACCCACACCCAGCTCCAAAAGAAGTGGAGCGACCTGAAGGCCAAGGACCCGGAAGGACTGCGCTCCATCCGCAGACGCAACCGTCGCCGCGAAAGAGGTAGGCCCTGTTTTGCTAAGGTAAAAGTGACATGCCGTAATTTTGAAGTAGCTCCGCGGGGTTTGTTCCGGGAACAATTCGCTCGTGCGAAAATTTACGGAAAACTATAGTGTTATGGGCGTACACTTGCAAATAACGGTCGATCCACAGAGGTGGGGGTTCGTTAATAATGCAACGCCGGAGATGGTGGACGCTAAGGGAAATTGCGTGTTCATGATTATACATTCCCCGACGTTCGACAAACTTCGTCGGCATTGCGGTGTGCAGTGAGAACGCATGCTCACCTTCTAGGGTTTGGGAAATTGGGCCAAAAATTTGGTACATGCAGGAAGAGAATTGGCCTTCTTTTGGTAAAATGCCTTTACTAGTTGTGCAGTTGCATAGCCGTTTGGGGAAAAGCATTTGTCTCGGAACCAAAGAAACGTCAGGCAAATGCAGTAATGCTTTATGGCCACGCTCATGCCCTGCTGTGCCCCGGTTTAGTGAAATCAACATCCGTAGTGGTTTGATCACTCCTATACAGCCCTTTGATAAAGTGAGCCAATGTTGGTGCAAAGGATGAGTCCGAGGTTTCCAGGCATACTAACTTTCTGTTCTCGAGTACACTAAACTATGACCACGTCAAACTGCTGTGGTCCAAGGCGGGAACTTAACATTTATTTTGGTGGCTTGCCGCCGCGTGCCTCAGTCTCCTGTTGTGCTCGGTTGCTCAGTGTGTGCATCCCTAAGGCTGCAGAGAATAGCGGTTCCTAACTGGCATATCCTGGGCCAAAGGAGATGGCTTCACCAGCAAAGTATGACTGTGTCGTGCCGCAGCACCGTTGTTTACCTCCGTAAGAATGCCCGTTGACGGCCACCCCCCGCTTTGCGGCTAGCGCTGAATGCAATCGCATTTGTCCACATAGTGATTTTTTTTTTTTCAAAAAAACAAATACAATAAACAAAATTTTGCATTCCAGAGGCAGTAATTTTGCTGCAGTACGGAAAGTGTAAACTGTAGACAAACACACTTCATGAACATGCACAAACAACATGGAGAATGAAGGGCTACGTGCTCACTGTGCTGACGCAGCGTGCAATCAAGCTGCATGCATTCCACGCATTCCATACCGTGCTACGTGTCTCGTTAGCGATACATCTGTTAGTAGTTTCGTCAGTCGAAAGCATAATTCATTTTGAGTGGCATGCCTACTGTCCGCAGTAAAATGATAATTGCATCTTGACCTTTGCAAACAGGCCCGCCACACAGACGACCCACAAGGAACGGTGAGGAGCAGTTAAGAACCCAGATTCTCGACGGTCAAGTCCGCCAGGGGAATTTCGCCGCCATGGTGGGCGCAGAATTGCTGAACCACACGGTCGTACAGCGCCAGAGCGTCCAGAGTCACCCCGCAGAGAATGGCGTGAACAGGGTATGCAATGCTTTCATTGTTAACGCACTAAAAGAACTTTTATGTCGTCATGGGGTCGAAGTGGGCATTCTTCCTAAATGTTGCAGAGTCGCAAACTGTGCTCCGCGTCAAGCATGCTAAGTACTTTCTGACACTTCCAGCGACTAGCACCAAAACAAGTATTTGCATTGATTGGCTTAGTGAAACTGAACTTGTAGCGGGAGCAGTGTAACTAGCGACATGGACGAGATACTCTACCACCTGAAGTGTGATTGATGGAAAACTACATGGAGTCCACCCGCTAAACCCGTTAACAAACCAGCCACCTTGTTTTGGGCGCTGAAAAGCATAAAAAAGGGAAAAAATCTATAGCACTGCTTTACATCATTCCGCTCCGATCTACTGTACTAGGACAGGCCATTGCATTACTTTCATCCACATTGCATGTCTTTTGGACTAGCCAAGACCCAATTCTTTCTAATTTGTCCTTGTGTCCAATGAGCAATAGCAAAGCTTCTAATCTCTTCCATCTGCAAGGCCAACCACGCATAAAGGGTTTTTCCTAGCACACCGCGCTGCTACTACTTACAGGATGGCGAGTCAGTCTTTCATGGAATGCTAAACTGCACGCTGAGGTGGCATTGCATTGCAGTTTCAACAAGTTATGTTGAACGCGTGGCGGGTAGCTCTTGATACCACGAATAACAAAAGGACAGCTTCTCAGTGTGCGTGCTACAGAGGCTGCAGTGGTAAAAAGGAAAGGAGCACGGAACTGGACACGCACACGCTGCACATCGCAAAGCTGCGCACACTGGGGGCCCCCCCCAGGGCAAGCTAAAGGCGGGGCATACAAAGATATTAACAAACGCTATGTCGCAAGCAGTTGTGGGCCCTTTAAATGGTTATGGAAGTGTTAGACTGCCATACGCCGTTAGTTCAGCCAACGGTATCTTGCTAAGGGCGTGTGTTGAAAGCAAATTGCGCACGTTGCAACAGTGCACCGCTGTTATGGCATATTGGCGCATTATGCCTGTGGCGGAAGGAGACCTGAGAGCACTGTGTTGCGTTCCACAAATGCTACAACTACCAGTAATCAGAACAAGCTAGACCACTGGGACCCAAACAGCATTGGTCTGGTTGTAATGTTCGAGCCGAGGTTCCACTGCTGCTTGTGGGAAGCATTAGGGATCATTCATCCCACTAACATGAATTTCACAGAGCATCTATGCATAGTTAGGCAATGGCAAATATATTGCTGTACGTCTTCTGGCCGCACTCGCTTTGGTTGCTCCCTGCAGTTGGGGAAAAGCGATTGCCCATTTCAGAAATCCATAGCAGTATGTTGCATTCGGTGACATCTGCGACTTTGCCTTTAGATGCTCTTTCGGTGTAAATCGCACTGCAACAGCATCTAGAAGATGACATGCCCTTCCCTAACTTGCCCAGCGCAATAGCAGGAGAAGCGGTAGAATCTAAGCCAAGAAATTGCGTGCGTTCCACCGAACGTTGCATTCCATTTGAATCTTCATCAGCAGAGAAGACCAAATGAGAGAATACGATGGCAAAGCAAGCGGTTAGGTTGTACTTGCAAAGGCAGACTGCTCTGAAAAGCCACATTGCACAATTTGGTGTATATGTCGACTTGCGTCATCTGACCACAGCTTTTCTTCCCCTTTTGCTAGATTCCATGCCGGAGCCGAACCAGACCAATACCAGCACGGTGCAGCAACTGATACTGAGCAGCACGGCGTCACTGCTTGCGGCGCAACACCACATTTCTGAGGCCCTTGAGTGCGTTGCCCAGCTAGAGGCGTGGCGGGAGGAAAATATCGGCACACACCTTTAAGTTGGTACGGCTGGTTTTTTTTAAAAGTGATAATAATCACCAGTTAAACTCATGTTTTTCAATTGGACATTGCAGCCCTTGGCGTTAGGTTATTATTTTTTTTTTTTTTCTATTACAGCACTGGGTGACATTTTGTATTAAAAAAAGGTTACGCACTTTTGCAATTTCTGCGCTAATTTTATCTCAGCTGGGTCAACTTGTAGCAGGATATGCACAACGGAGATAGTTATGTGTTCACAGATGCGCTTACAAATCCGATAACTTCCGCCCTCTTCTACTCTTCATTGGACACCCACATGGATGAGTAGACATGATAGGAGTGCCGTTGGAACACCACTTACAATACAAGACAGACAAACGGAGTGAAAAAGGTACTAAAATGGTTCTATGCCTCTGTCCGCATAATGGACACCAGAAAGTTTGCATTACATACCCTCTAATTGGACTGCAAGTGCCCCATGCCCTTTTGAAACAATCCCATGTGCGTGAATCCGCACTATGGCCTTGATTTTTTAATGCTTCATGCATTCCCTCATATAAGGTAATCAAAAACATGTGGCAGTGTAGCACACGGTTCAGCGTTGAAACATCGTTAAGTGCCCCGAGGGATCTTAGTACTTCGTCAACACTTCTGCCATTAAGCCTGTCGCGCACACAAATCAGTGAGGCATTGGCTTCTTTGTCAGAATAACTTACCTAGCTATGAACTTGTTTAGGCAGAAGTGTGCATTCGGTGGTCCTTTTTTTAGTCCACTTTTAAGTCCGCGCCGATAAACGTAGTCCTCATCTGCAGATGGGGGGGGGGGGGGGCTGGAAGAGCCCAGGAGCAGGAACTGTGCTCCCGCCCCCCCACACTGCCTCCTCTCCGCCGCTCTGCAGTATTTGCAAGGCGGCGAGGCAGGACGGGGCCGGGGCAACTTTTTGGGAAGTTAGCCCCACCCCCCGTTCCGCCTCTTCCCATTGCAAACATTGCAGCGTGGTGCAGTGAGGGAGCGCAAGCTGTTTTTCTGCTCAAGGGCTCTTCCAGCTCCCCCCCCCCTGGTCATGAGGAGAACGCATGTGGCCTCGACGTAACCACCTAGTAGTTCTACTTCCGCGTGAACACGCACGATAAACTGTGGAGCGTCCAAAGAGTTTAGAATAGTCGAAGAGGTGAAAAACCCGTAAAGCATACCGATTCGAACGTGGAGAGCTGAACGAAAATCTGAAAATGTCAGGTGGCAAAATGCTAAGGCGCCGCTGTAATGCAGCTTTGAACATGCAAAAAACCTTCCCTTACAAGTTCTATAACTGATCAGGTCTTGGGCAGCTAAACTTACCAAAGCATTTAAACGTGCGAGTTCATGCAGTACACCCATACAAGTACAAATAAATACACATTTAGTAAGCACAGGGCTTAGAAATGTAGCTGCGAAAAGTAATGCAAAAGAGTGTATTGGGCCTCCACCGCTCTTGAAAAGTGGCATACTGCACACAAATGGCATCGGTATGCCACACAGACATTGTTTGTACTGCGCTGCAACCATGGAGAGCAACGGGCATATCGAGGGCCAAATGCTGTCACTTGCTGGTTTGGGTCCTTACTTCGGAGATTGCTTTGCGTCTGCAGTAATGCAAGCCATTGCCCGTTGCTGTACTCATATGTCAGAACACATCTTTGAAACCACAGCAGTGCTGCGCTGCGCAAGACTTCAGGTATTAAATAGTGGCATTTAGCAAAGCAGTAATGCCAGAATTTCTCAACAAAGAACTAAATGCTCAGCTTATGGGGGAAATTACTGCAATGAAGGTTTTAATCACCACCATTACACTAATTATCCATACCATCCACTTTCCCGGTTCAGTCCAGATGCACAAAACTAGAAACACTCCATGTGAAAACTGTAGCCCAAGCGTTATGCTATAAACATATAAGGGCCATTACACTAGCCTGCAGGTACAATGGCCGGACCGGTATTGTGTGTTGCCGTGCAATGTATTGGTCGTCGGCAACAGCATTATAATTGCTTCAAAGAGCTAAAGTGTGTTTAATTCCAGGAATGAATATTCATTTTGTGGTAGTGGTAGTAACTCCGTTATCGGCTAACAGAAGGTATTCGCTGAAACGGAGGCTATTACATTTCAGCTGACTTATCAGTGATACTGCAGTAACGGAGTGCTGACAGCAAGAACAGAGGAAGCCATATAACACTGCATTGCTAACTTTTTCCCAGTGTGCCAACTAAGAGGCTACGATGTTTCAAGAAGCGGGTAAGTTTCGCCACACCAGCAAAAGTCATAATGACAGTTTGCGGACGATCGCCTTAGCAACTCATGCATTATCGGAAATGGCTTAGAAGTATGGACAGCAAATTTGTGGAAATAAAGAGATCTTCCTGTTGAGTCGTGAATGCGGGCACCGAATTTTGGATAAGTGCCTGTCTTAGTTGGCAGGTAAGGTAAGTGTCTGAGGAAGCTCCTGATGTTGTCATGAAATACTACACACAGCTAAAGACATTAGAATTATCAGAAATCGAGGTATTAGTTACAACATATGCCGTGCAAATGTTTGCTTAGCTGTGCCAAGCAAGGAGAAAATGAAAGAAATCTGCACGGCATATGATGCTTAAGCTCGCAACCCACGTCACGGGTCCTCGATGCTTGCGAGTCCCTAGCCTTTGTTGTACCAACAACTGAGCAGCCCACATTCATCTGCTTTCATAAATCTTATAGGCTTAAAAAAAAAAAAAATGCTGCTAGGATGGGCAAGTTCAACTGCCTCCCTGCACATGATCCATCTGCCAGGGAAGGTGTCCATGTGGACTCATAAAAAAGTGAGAAAAACTGTCTCGCACTCGCACAGCAGTTGGTACTTGCCTTGCATACTGCCTCAGGTTTAAGTTTGCATTGTGAATGGCAAACTGACCATCGACAGCATTCCAGGCAACATTGCTTCGCCGACAGAAGTTATGCAAGACCACGGCCGCTTTAATTACAGCGCACACGTGCTCCGGCGTCAGTTGTATAGCTGAGTGCAGCACCCGCCACCGGTTACAGAGCAACCCGAAAGTGCACTCAACAAAACGCCTGGCGCGTGTAAGCCGATAATTAAATACCTGCTTCCTGGTGCTCATGTTCCTGCGAGCAAAGGGCCGCATAACATGGTTTGACAATCCAAAACCTTGATCCGCCAAAAAAACAAAAGGAATGGCTGGTTCAGTCAGACCAGGAAGCGCACATGGTTCAGGCAGGGCAAGCTGGCCAGCCGAAAGCCTCCTACTCATTCGTGAGGTGCTAAAAATGCGTGCGTCAGCACTGCTACCATATGCTCCAATATCAACTATGCGGAAGCAGTAGTTGCTATCGGCTACGGCAAGAAGGACCATTGAAAAAAAATGCCTATAGTTGAAATATCGGGAGCCAGAATTAGGAGGCTTTCGAACGCGTATATGCTTGCCGTCCAGCCCCCCAAGACAATTTGGAAAGTTGGCCCTCTCCCAGAAGGCACTCGCAACTTCTTGCCAATCTTGCTGCGATGGAGGGGCCATTACTATAGGAACTAGATACTCCCATATGAGAGTGCATGTTTCAGGGACAATAACGGAAATTGTGGAACGTCCTCGTTGAAATGCAAACCGCAGAGATGCATATGAATGTCCCGTTGACAGAAACCTATGAAACAAAAAAAAGGTAAATAGTATAACAATTCCTTTGACTTCCATTGACTACACATTACTGTATCGAACAGACTCTGGCCTCAGAATGTCATAGGTAGATGTAATGGGTAAACGTAATGTTGCTTTACAATTGCCACTATCACCTGCTACACAGTCACCACATAGGCCATAGGATCGTTTGACATGCACAGCCAATGCGAAACGTCGTATTTTTAGTGCTAGCAGCAATGGAATTTCCAGCGCGTTACCTATGATTGCGTGACGTTGTGTTATAACAAGTCAAAGACGGTGCTTAAACGGCCCACTGGCAAAGTTGCAATATAAGATTAGGCAACAATGTGACAAAGGCCTACAAAGTGATTGCAGCACCATAACAGGTTTAACTGCTCTGCCCAACGAGCACAAGCAGAACAAAGACTGTGGCTACTATAATGTATGGTGTGGGGGCGTAGAAATGGTATCTTTTCTGTACGCTGCATCCCTAATGCAACATGCGCATGAGGCAAGACTATGAGCTTGGCGAGCGCAGAGCACCGGCAGTATGTGACACCACCTTGTTTTAAGAGAGTATTGCCAAGCTTCCGGCGCATCTTTTCAAAACATTGCCAAGAAATAATGCAACTTTCACATTCAAAGTGCTCTTGTAAATACTGTCCTTCGCATTAGTAATCTCAGTATAAATAGCAGTAACGCTTTCATTTCAGCATGCAAGAAAACCAGGACTGATAATGCAATGCATAGACGAAAGGCTGCAGAGATTTCATTTTATCTGTGTCAAGATACTCTTGTGGCAAGCTACGCAATAACCATGCTAATTTAAGCTACATGAACACGCGGTTACTTTTTCGGCCAGACACAATGCACTTTAATTTCAAAGACTTGTTGGCCTGGCGTGTAAGGCAACCAAAGGGGAACAACTATTTAGGTAGTGGTCTGCGAAACGCTATGGAACTTACATAAAAAGCTTACTTACCGCAAGGTTATTAAGAGGCGTTCCTCAGGTGGCACTGAGTCTCGCATGACTGTGTTTTGGCGTGTGAGAGCAACGGACAAACCCTGCAGGAGAGAGTCAAACTGCAATATCGTGAGGCTACAGAACAGCTTAAACTGTTCCGGATAGCTGCGTAATGCGGCATACATCTGTGGGAAGAAGTCCTGGCTCTGCGCTGACAGCATTATGGGATGCACCCAAAAGCGTCGCTCACTTTCTGTCCTGCGCTGCATGTTTGGCTCAGCATGCAGCAACAATGCATGCTCTGCTCCAGAAAGACGCCGTTGCCTTCTGCGCCGTCGACAGAAACGGCGATGCAGCAGCCATGCCGCGGCGGCATCGTCCCTGGTGATGGGGAGCATATGAAGAGTAACTGAAGGATTTCTGCAAGGAGTATTCAGTGTCTCCTGTTGCAAAGTGCAGTCAATGTGGAGTGAAGAACTCCTTGTGTAACGGTGGTAAGCCAAGGGGCAGGGCCAGCTCATTAAGCGGTAATGGCACACAGCTTGCAGCGTCTGCATTCTTATCGATGTTTTTTCGCCAGCGCTTCGACGCTCGTATGAACGGGCGACACACCGCAGAACTTTCCGCGTGAAATACGACCGCCAAAGCGCATTTACGTCGCACTCGCTTCGCCGCGTAAACGGCGACGCTCGTGTGAACGCACCCTGAGAAATGTTTAATGACAAGCACAAAAGTTGTACAATTTGTTTGTATTTATTAAGTCGGTCATTCTTTATGTCAGTCAAGAGCTTTGTGAGGACCTTCTTAAGGCCCTTTTATACTAAACGATTATTGTGTGGTCGCGGTAATCTGAAGTTAATCGTTCAGTGTAAATGCCGACAGAGACTGAATGACAAACAATAATTTATCATTCAGTTTCTGCAGGTATAAAAATCAAATGATTGGCTTGTGTAAACAGGCAGCAGCAATCCACGGCCCACTCCTCCTCCATTCACTGAGAGATCCTTGCTTTTGTGTGAAACCACAGGTATGATTATTGTGGGATGACTGTCAGCACTGAAGCGCCAGACAGTAGTTCCAAGTAAGAGGGTCTTCATGACATGGCCTATTTTGAGCTTAAAGGGGTTGTCCCGCGCCAAAACGTTTATTCGTTTTTTTTCAACAGTCCCCCCGTTCGGCGCGAGACAAACCCGATGCAGGGGTTAAAAAAGAACACCGCACAACGCTTACCTGAATCCCCGCGCTCCGGTGACTTCTTACTTACCTGCTGAAGATGGCCGCCGGAATCTTCTCCCTCGGTGGACCGCAGGGCTTCTGTGCGGTCCATTGCCGATTCCAGCCTCCTGATTGGCTGGAATCGGCACGTGACAGGGCGGAGCTACCAGGAGCCGGTCTCCGGCACGAGCGGCCCCATTCAGAAAACAAGAAGGCCGGACTGCGCAAGCGTGTCTAATCCGGCGATTAGACGCTGAAAATTAGACGGCTCCATGGAAACGAGGACGCCAGCAACGGAACAGGTAAGTGAAAAACTTCTGATAACTTCTGTATGGCTCATAATTAATGCACAATGTACATTACAAAGTGCATTAATATGGCCATACAGAAGTGTATAGACCCACTTGCTGCCGCGGGATAACCCCTTTAAGGACACAACAATTTTTGGCGGATTTTCTTCTCCGTTTATCAAAAGTCATAACTTTTTTATTTTTCCGTCGACGCGGCCGTATGAGGGCTTGTTTTTTGCGTGGCGAACTGTAGTTTTTATCGGTGCCACTTTTCGGTACATAGACTATATTGTAAAACTTTTTTTTTTTTAATGATAGCGGGGAGAGAAAACGCATCAAACGCTTTTTTACAGCGTTAATCATGCAGCATAAATGAGACATTCCATTTTTTCTGCGGGTCGGTACGGTTACAACGATACCAAAATTCTTACATTTTTTTTAGGTTTTCCCACTTTTCTGCAATAAAAACCCTTTTTCTTGGAAATCTTTTTTTTTCTAAATCGCTGCATTCAAAGTCCTGTAACTTTTTTATTTTTTGATGTACGGCACTCTATGAGGGCTTATTTTTTGCAAGACAAGCTGTAGATTTTATTGGTACCATTTTGGGGTACATATGGCTTTTTTGATCACTTTTATTGCGTTTTTAGTGAGGCAAAATGCTAAGAATTAGCATTTTGCCTCAGTTTTTTAGTGTTTTTTTAGCGTTTTTTTCCTTGCACAGTCAAAAGCATGTGCAACTTATTGTATGCATCGTTACGGACGCGACAATACCAAATATGTGGGATTTTTTTTTTTTTACCTTTTTTTATGCTAATCTGAGAAAAAGCATAAAAAAATGTTTTTTTTTACTCTTTTTTTACATTTTTTTAATTCATTTTTTAATCTTTGTTTTTTTTACACTATTTGAGTCCCTCTGAGGGACTTTAATCACTGCCCTGATGATCGCTGTTATAACGCATGGCAGAGCTACTGCTCTCCCATGCCTTATCGCTTATACAGCGATCCTAGGCATAGGCAATACAGGACGCCAGTGTCTGGCGTCCTGTTGCCATGGTGACAGGCCGGGCTCTCGCGATGACATCGCGACTTCCGGCCGGAGACACAGAGGGAGCCGTGCTCCCTCTGTGAACTCTTTCCCTGCCGCGAGCTACTTAGATCGCGGCAAGGAAGGGGTTAACAGCGGGGGCGCAACTCCGATGCCCCCCCCGCTGTAGCAGCGGGACGCCGGCTGTGACTGACAGCCGGTTCCGGCTGCGGGATAGCACGAGATCATATGTGATCCCGTGCTATCTCCAGGACGTAAGTTTATGTCCTGTTGCGGGAAGTACCAGGCTGCCAGGACGTAAACTTACGCCCTGCAGCGGGAAGGGGTTAGGTGCCTTTAGCTTCTCTGTTATTGAGGCTATTTCTTTTATCGCATTAGTATTGTTTAAGCTATGTGCCCTGAGTTTTCCTTGGTGCAGTGAAATTGGTATGTTGTGTATTCCTTTAATTTTAGACTGAGTGGTGTTGCGTGGCATCGTAGAGCAACATAGGAGGTCCTGCAGAATCAGTCCTGCAGGTTAAAGAGCCGAGGAAAAGATATGCTACCAGCGGAGTGATACAGCACATCTGACAAAAGGTGGTTCTGCCAGGGAGAGCTGAAATTAGCACAAGACTGGATAAAGAAAGCCTTAAGCTATTTGAAAGGAAAGTAGAGCCAAGTGAAGAGCTTCTTATTGCCATTCTGATGTTAATAAACATGTTAAGCATTCAGTAATATCGTGAGTTTTTCCAATGAATCCCAGAACACTAATCCAGCAAATGGTTCCAAAATGCCCATCAGGATGCCCAGCCTTTTCCCCAGTGAGGACGACTGGAGTGTAAGGTGGGTCAGCACATTTATACCCCACGAGTGGCTCACGCATGCTTTTCTTCGCAGATAAGCCCCTTGACCTAATTCTGGATTAGGAGTTCATGATCCCGGCGCCTCTTGGGGTCTTTCAAAGACTGTTGATAAGAGGATTTATCACTGGGCACAAAACAACATAAAATATGGAGTTTAATTCTGCCTGATTTATGAAGTATATGGATGAGGGGGCCAAAATACATCAGCATGACTGCCCCGAAGTACAAAGTCACCACCGCTGGATGGGATGTAGAGGTGGAAAAAGCTTTAGACTTTCCAACCGAGCAAATGTTTAGTAGAAAGGATATGATAAAATCATAAGGCAGTAAGTTAAGCACAAGGAGAATGAACAGAGAAATAAAACTGATGAAAATATCAAAAGTTTGTTGGCAGAGATGTTCTAATAAAAATAACTTCAGGACGGCCAACATCTTGCAAATGAAGTGGTTGGTCCAGTTGAAACAAAGTGTAACTGGCATAAAAATGAAAGGGAAAATAGTAAGCATATAGGTTGTTATGAAGATAAGATCTAATGGCTTATAATAAATGAACACGAACCAAAACTGCAGCAAGTCTGTAATGGTACAGCAGCCCAGCGGCTCCTTCATACTTACACAGCACTGACCTCTGACGGAGTTTTTAGCAATGACATTCCAGGGTGAGCGGAAGAGTTCTAAATGAGATGCATGGGGTTTCTCTTCACCTGGAGACACAAAGGACAGCAGGGATTCAAGTGGAAGATCCCTTAAAGATGTGCTATGCTCTCCTCCATGCCTGCAGAGTCCCCCAGCCATGTATCTGCTTCAGGGCTGCTTCAGGGCTCCCACCGCAACTCCCCTCAAGGATAAAATCACATCTCTCCACATTGCAGGCTCTGCTGCATCTAGTTTACCCACAGATAGCCCAGTTAAGCAGAGACCCAGGATGGAAGATCCTCACTCATCCCAGCCCCAAGCACAAGAAAATACTGATCAAATCAACAATGTCCCTTCATCTAACAAGCCTGCTTTAGAAGTCATTTTAAAGGACATAACTCTGGGATTAAAAGGCTCCATACAAAACCAGAATTCCTGAATCCTCCTAGGAAAGCAGAGGGGCAGGCATTAAGATACAGCCCTCGTGTGGATTGGACCACACACTGTGCAATGTAGCATAGGAAGTCAGAGAATCATTGAGTGGTAGAGTTGGAAGGGACCTTCGGGGTCATCTGGTCAAACCCCCTGCTCAGTGCAGGATTCACTAAATCATTCCAGACAGATATTTCTCCAGCCTCTGAACACTTCCATTGAAGGAGAACTCACCTCCTCCTGCGGTAACCTGTTCCACTCATTGATCACCATCGCTGTCAAAAAGTGTCTCCTTCCATTTATTTTCATCCCATTGCTTCTAGTCTTTACTTGTGCAGATGAGAATAGGGCTGATCCCTCTGCACTGTGACAGCCCTTAAGATATTTGTAGACAGCTATTAAGTCTCCACTAAGCTTTGTTTTGTGTAAGCTAAACATACCCAGATCCTTTAGTCCTTTTCTGATAGGACTTGATTTGCAGTCTGATCACCATCTTGGTAACTCTTCTCTGAACTTGCTGCAGTTTGTTGATCTCTTTTTTAAAGTTGGGTGCCCAGTACTGGACACAGTATTTCAGATGAGGTCTGACTAAGTAAGAGTAGAGGGGGATCATTACCTCACGTGATCTAGACTCTATGGTTGTCTTAATCCATCCCAGAATTGTTTGCCTTTTTGGCTGCTGCATCACATTGTTGACTCATGTTCAGTCTATGATCTATTAGTATACCCTAGTATTTTTAAAATGTGCTGCTTAGCCCAATTCCTCCCATTCTCTATGTGTTTTTTTTTTGTTTGTTTTCATTTTTCTTGCCCATATGTTGGACTTTGCATTTCTCCTTGTTGAATTCTGTTAGTCACTGCAAACTATTCAAGTCAAGGGCAGGGAAGAGCAGAATGGTGAACTGCTGGCTTGCTACATATTCCATGCAGGCATGAACCAGGGTACAAACAGCAGCAAATGAGTGGGTAAGGAAAACCTAGCATATTTTAGAGAACATGCTGAAAATTCAGATATGCTTTAATAACTGAAACAACTGAGATTATGGTATATTAAATAGCCCATCCGATAATGTATTTTTCATTCAATACCTAGGTATTCTGCTACCCCACTCCCATCCATCCAGTATATATAAGTAAGCTAGTGTTGACTAGGTTAGTTATTCCTTTCTCTCTTAGCCCCATGGTCTTCTTTTTCCCTTCAGATGGTCAAGTGATCTTAATTCGGACTACCTCAGATCTATTTGGGTTTTTGTTGCCTGAAAATAGTTATTTTTTTAGACTGTGCGATGCTGTTACATGAACACTACTACAGAAATTGCCTGCAGGGGATACAGAATCTTCAATCACAATTGCTAATGATGATTACACAGTTCTTTTCACACAGTTATAATAGAGGATATGACAGCTCATCCCCCTGACCATATTTATGGTTTGCAGCTTATTTAGATGAATATAGAAGGTTGTAGCAGCCTGGTGAATAAAGCTATGCTAGATACTAATCTCTAATTACAACACACTAATATCCAATCAATGGGTAACTACAGTATTCGTAATATACAAAAACTGCAGGTTTCTTCTTTGGTATAATAAACGGGTGGCAGTTATATTAAAGGAGTTGCCCAGTTACTGGACAACCCCGTTACAATAGCACTGCCTGCATTACAACAACAAATTTAAGTATACTTACCCATCTGTGGCTGCCAGAATCCAGTACTGCAGTCTTTGTGATCGTTGTGACATAAGCAAAATGTTCCTTAACTCCTAGCATCATGGCGCTGAGTAAGTGGTGCTCATTGGCTACACTGTCACCTGATTTTCTGTAACATCATCTGTCACAACAAGCACCAGGACTGCAGCAGGATCTGACGTCCACAAAGGGGTAAGTATACTTTGGCTTGTTGTCTTAATGCAGATAGTGCTATTGAAGCTGAGTTGTCTGGTAACCAGTCAACTCCTTAAATACTTAGACGTATATACATTAAATACCCCTCAGATATTCCTTCACCTTCACTTACCTCAGTATCATGGCCATCTTGTTTGATGAAAATCAGTTTCTTCCCTATCTAAGAGGAAATCTCTGGCTACTCACTTGCTGCTTTCTGTGGTCACTTGGTATCAGTCAGGAGTCTGTCTTATAAAGCACAAAGGGTCTGACATCACCATTGACATCTCTTGTACTCTCAGATATGACTAACACGTGGCCTATATAGTAGCCTACATGTCACTCAGGCCATTCCTGCTTTGCACCTCTTATGTCAGTGTCTTGTTATGTCTTGAGATAACTTGTCTCCTGCTCACAAGTTTGACCTCAGAATTCCTTATTTTCTCTCAGCCTTCACTTGATAGGACTGGATACTTTTTACCTCAGCTTTTCCTCAGAACTTCAGGCTCTCCTGTTTCCTAACTCCCTCTCAGGGGTTGATGGAACCTGCAGTTCAGTTTCTTTTTCTGTGTACCTGTATGTTCTCAGAGGCTACATGTGTAGTGACATCCGGTTCTACTTGGGTAGAGCTCGTTGACCACTAGATATGCCTCTATGATGCAATCTAACAGAGTTTGAGAGCGAGGACAATATTAGAATGTGAAAATCTGGACGGTCATATCAACGAATTGCCTGCCATCGGGGCCATTATGACCAGACTGTTAGGAGGTGTTGGGACCAGTGGATGTATGAGGGCTTAGGATGCCCTCGACAGACGACCGGTAGAGAGGATCGTTTGATCACCCAACAAGTTCCAGCAGCTCCAACTATGTCATTGTCCAATATCCAGAGAGGGGGCACCACGTTTACATGTCCTTATGTCTATCAGAACTGTTTTCGAATGGTTAGCTGCAGGACATTTGTTTACATGGTGCCCGTTACTTATATGGTCTTTGGCACCCACCATAGCCTCAATTTGTAGTGGTATCATGAATGACTAAAATGGACTCCTACAGAGTGGAACTGGGTTGACATCAACAACAAATCCAGGTTTAATTTGAGCACTAATGATGGCCATGTTCCTGTCTGGAGACCTAGGGGTGAGCGACTCAATCCCACATTTGCTGTGGAGAGGTCCACTGCCTGACTCCTACCTATTCCAAGTCTGCAAAACCAATAGTGGACCTTATTAGACAGTTGGTTAAGAATTTTTTGTCCACTTTTACATTTACATATGATAAGACATACTGTAAGTACAGTCATTGTTGCAGTGCATTGGATCTTTCCCTTCCTTGGGCAGAATTGAAATATGGGACTCTAAAGGCCCATTTAGACACAACAATTATTGATCAAAATTTGCTCAAAAGACTTTTTTTGAGTGATAGTGTCTAACTTCACTGACATTGTGCAGTTTTCGTTAAGCAGTCGCTGATCATTGTCTTTTAGCATGCTGAAAGATCAGCGATCAGTTATCAGGAATTCACAGCAGGATACAGCTGATACTATTGTTTCAGCTGTATCCCACTCACTGAACACAGGCGGGGTATGAAGAACACAGCTATTCAGCTTTTTAAATATATTAAAAAAGAATATGACCCAATACTGTCCCCTGTGGTATATCACAAGTAACAGTGACCCAATCAGAGTATGTACTGTCATGGAATATAAAGTGTTACGTTTCAGAATGCAATAAGTGTATGTTTCTTATCTTGTTTTGGACTATTGACCCTTAAATAGAAGACTAAAACCTATGCTTTGTAGTGCCGGGAACTAGGATTTTAAGATAAGGAGTCAACAGATAAATTAAATAAGGCTAAGCTATGTTAACAGAGAAGACACACAACTATTGCAGAAATATTGTCTAATGCAACAGCAATATCCTGACTTAGGTAATTTCTATGTCTGAGATGGGCCTTAAGAGCTTTGAGACTATTTAGTAGATGTCAATAAGTCTTGTGATCAATAAGTATTTTCACCTTTGTAACAGTAAGCTACGTAACACTAATCTTTGTACCAGGCAACATTTGGATACGCCCTCTTCTTTCTGTATAAGAGTTGGCAAGGCTGATAATAAAGTAGAATTCATTGAGATTCTGACTGGAGGTGTCTTGACATAACATGGAGTGATTTCATGCTATTGATAGATAATTGCTAGCAAATCTTCTCATCATGGGCTTCCATATCTACCAATTTGGCACCTGGCAACGAGGTCATCAGATCGGTACCAGTGTGGTCCGATAACAGTACCAATAAAAACCACCCTTTGCTTATTATCACTGACCAGTTACTTATGCACTTACCTACATTCTCGCCCAGACCAAGCATTCTCATTTTATATACCAACCCTTTATTCGGCACAGTATCAAACACTTTGGAAAAGTCCAGATAAACAAGATCCAATGACTCTCCCCAGTCCAGTCTAGAACTAATCTCCTCATAGAAGCTGATCAGGTTGGTGTGACAAGAGCAATTTCTCATAAACCCATGCTAATACGGAGTTAGGGCTTAGTCACACGGGCACATCAGCGCCCGTGTTACTGCAGGAAGAAGATGGCTGCACTTCAGGATGGGCATCTCTCTGCAGCGCTGGAAGAAAGAACATGTGACCGGCTTCATTGCCGGTCATGTGTTCTTTCTTCGGCGCTGCGGGCAGTCGTCCATCCTGAAGTGCTGCCGTTTTTTTCCTGCAGTAAGGGCCGATGCGCCCGTGTGACTAAGCCCTTATACAGCTATTTTCTGTGAGGTCCTCCAGGAAAGCATCTCTTAGCAACCCTTCAAACATTTTACCCACAATAAAAGTCAGACCTACTGGCCTGTATTTTCCAGATTCACTTTTTGACCTCTTTGTAAATAATGGCACCATATTAGCTATGTGCCAATCCAGTGGCACAGACCCTGTCACTATTGAGTCCTTAAACATAAGAAACTACAGTTTGTGTTTCACATTACTTAATTCCTTTGAAACTCGAGGTGTATGCCAACACCAGCAATTTGTCTATTTTAATGATTTTAAGATAACACTGCACTTCTTCCTGGGTAAAGCTGGTGGCATTTGCTGGAGAGTGTATGTCACCACTCTGCATCTTATCTGACGTTTCATTTTCCACTGTGATTAAACTGGAGAAAAAATACTTAATAGCTTTGCTTTCTCCTCATCTCTCTCTGCACTATTTATTATAGGGACAACACTTTCAGTATTAATCTTTTAATTTTTATATAATTGAAGAACAGTTCAGGGTTAGTTTAAGTCTGTTTGGCAATGAGTCTCTGCTTTCACTTTTGCTACCTTTATCTGCTTTTTACATAATTTATTATTTTTTCTTATAGATTTTTAGTGCTTCTTTGCTGCCTTTTTGTTTTAGTAGTTTAAATGCATTCTTTTTTCTGTTTATTGCCAATTTCAAACCTTTTTGATTAGAATCAGCTTCAGAAAAGGAAAGCACGAGCTGTGTGGTAGCAATATGCCAACAATCCAAGGATCAGGGTAATATGCTGCATTCAAATGTCTGCGGTCTACAATTATTTATCACTGTTTTTGTCTTGGGTTACTGGTTTAAGCAACATGTTCCACTTGTTTAGAATGCCCAATAAGATATCTTGATAAACTAATATATATATATATGGGCATCTTTGAATAAAATACAGTATTAAACAGACAAATTGAGGAGGTCAGACATAATGTCCTGAGGCGGGGGATCCTCTTCCATTGGTTGTGGGCACAAAGTGCTATGCAATTGTTTACTCACCGGGTCTGGGTCATAGTCCAGACTTTGGAGGCATTCTGGATCACACTGATCTGTAAAATTATTTTTGTGGCTTTGGTTCTCCTGGCTCTCAATGTATGTGAATTTTGTGTTGAAGTAGTACAGGTATGTAGTAAATGCCATTATGATGGGCTCCTAAAAAATTAGGAGATATGCCTGCAATTCATCTAATTCCTTTTACTGACCACCGATATGTCTAGGATCTTGGTTCATCTAAGTGAGATTCATCATTTCTGGTTCTTGTGCATTTTTTTAGCCATTTTCTCCATTGCTTTATGTGATATGTGCAGCAGGGGTTCCAGCTCAATAGAGAGCAAAGGTAACAGTTTACACAAGATTCAAGATCTTCTCTACCACATAGGAAGATATCAGTATTAGAAACGACATGTATTACATAAAGGGTAACACAGATTTAGCGTAAGCACTCTCTGATGTGTATTATGAAATCACTTCCTTCTGCCCATGAGAACTCTATATAAATAGTCAATGTGTTGAAAGTCCTTGATGGAAGTACCCAAGACTATCCTGTAAAATTCTCTTTCTGGATTTTTTTTCTCTCTCATAAAAACTTCAGTTTTTGGAGTGTCCCACTGTTGCCTGGGCTTTTGCTTCTCAATCTTGGTCATGGTGATAAAAAAAAGCAGCACTTTCATGGGGCATACGAGAGGTAGTATTATAGCTAGAGATGAGCGAACGTACTCGTCCGAGCTTGATACTCGTTCGAGTATTAGCGTGTTCGGGATGCTCGTTACTCGTAATGAGTACCACGCGATGTTCGGGTTACTTTCACTTTCATCTCTGAGACGTTAGCGCGCTTTTCTGGCCAATTGAAAGACAGGGAAGGCATTACAACTTCCCCCTGCGACGTTCAAGCCCTATACCACCCCCCTGCAGTGAGTGGCTGGGGAGATCAGGTGTCACCGGAGTATAAAAATTGGCCCCTCCCGCGGCTCGCCTCAGATGCGTTGTGAGATAGCTGAGGGACAGTGGTATCGTGTTGGAGCTGCTGTAGGGAGAGTGTTAGGAGTTAGTGTAGGCTTCAAGAACCCCAACGGTCCTTCTTAGGGCCACATCTAACCATGTGCAGTAGTGTGGAGGCTGCTTTTAGCAGGGTTGCACATTTTTTTTTTTTGGTATATCGGCCGTGCAGAGCATTGCGCCCTGCAGTAATAGTCCAGGGACAGAAGTGTGGAGGCAGGGAGAGCGTTAGGAGTTAGTGTAGGCTTCAAGAACCCCAACGGTCCTTCTTAGGGCCACATCTAACCGTGTGCAGTAGTGTGGAGGCTGCTTTTAGCAGTGTTGCACATTTTTTTTTTTTTTGGTATATTGGCCGTGCAGAGCATTGCGCCCTGCAGTAATACTCCAGAGATAGAATTGTGTAGGCAGGACCAGAAGACATATATTATAGATTGAATATACGCAGTGGTCCTTTTGAAAAAAATCTTGAAAAAATATCTAGTTGGCCTGCCTGTCACTGTGCTCAGTGTTCTGGGTCCGTGTCTGCTGGGGGTAGTAGTTCTCCAAATTCATACGCAGCCAGCTAAGTGTTACAGCAGGCTTGCGCCAAATTATTTCCTGGCTCTGAAATCACCGGTCTGTTGCAGTTAATAACAGTGCAACACTGCAGTTCCGTGACACAGTTCAGGGACAGATTTGTGTAGGCAGGGACAGAAGACATATACTATTGATTAAATATATGCAGTGGTCCTTTTGAAAAAATCTTGAAAAAAAATCTATTTGGCCTGCCTGTCACTGTGCTCAGTGTTCTGGGTCCGTGTCTGCTGGGGGTAGTAGTTCTCCAAATAAATACGCAGCCAGCTAAGTGTTACAGCAGGCTTGCACCAAATTATTTCCTGGGGTTCCGTGAACGAAGTCAGCCTCCAACCACAGGCCAATAAGCGGCACATTTGATTACAGCGTTCTGTTTCTGCACTACAGCTAATACACCATGCTGAGGGGTAGGGGTAGGCCTATAGGACGTGGACGCGGGCGAGGACGCGGAGGCCCAAGTCAGGGTGTGGGCACAGGCCGAGCCAGTGCGGTGGCCAGGGGTAGAGGCAGGGCCAGACCGAATAATCCACCAACTGGTTCCCAAAACGCCCCCTCGTGCCATGCCACCCTGCAGAGGTCAAGGTGCTCTACGGTGTGGCTGTTTTTCACAGAGACGCCTGACGACCGACGAACAGTGGTGTGCAACCTTTGTCGCGCCAAGATCAGCTGGGGAGGCACCACCACCAGCATGCGCAGGCATATGATGGCCAAGCACCCCACAAGGTGGGACGATGCCCGTTCACCACCTCCGGTTTGCACCACTGCCTCTCCCCCTGTGCCCCAACCTGCCACTGAGATCCAACCCCCCTCTGAGGACACAGGCAGTACCGTCTCCTGGCCTGCACCCACACCTTCACCTCCGCTGTCCTCGGCCCCATCCAGCAATGTCTCTCAGCGTAGCGTCCAGACGTCGCTAGCGCCACAGTTTGAGCGCAAGCGCAAGTACGACGCCACGCACCCGCACGCTCAAGCGTTAAACGTGCACATAGCCAAATTTAGCAGCCTGGAGATGCAGCCGTATAGGCTTGTGGAAACGGAGGCTTTCAAAAGCATGATGGCGGCGGCGGCCCCGCGCTACTTGGTCCCCAGTCGCCACTACTTTTCCCGATGTGCCGTCCCAGCCCTGCACGACCACGTCTCCCGCAACATTGCACGCTCCCTCACCAACGCGGTTACTGCCAAGGTCCACTTAACAACAGACACGTGGACAAGCACAGGCGGGCAGGGCCACTATATCTCCCTGACGGCACATTGGGTGAATTTAGTGGAGGCTGGGACAGAGTCAGAGCCTGGGACCGCTCATGTCCTACCCACCCCCCCGAATTGCGTGCCCCAGCTCGGTGCTGGTATCTGCGGGGGTGTATGCTTCCTCCACTAAACCCTCCTCCTCCTACGCAACCTCTGTCTCGCAATCAAGATGTGTCAGCAGCAGCAGCACGTCGCCAGCAGTCGGTGTCACGCGGCGTGGCAGCACAGCGGTGGGCAAGCGTCAGCAGGCCGTGCTGAAACTACTCAGCTTAGGAGAGAAGAGCCACACAGCCCACGAACTGCTGCAGGGTCTGACAGAGCAGACCGACCGCTGGCTTGCGCCGATGAGCCTCCAACCGGGCATGGTCGTGTGTGACAACGGCCGTAACCTGGTGGCGGCTCTGCAGCTCGGCAGCCTCACGCACGTGCCATGCTTGGCCCATGTCTTTAATTTGGTGGTTCAGCGCTTTCTGAAAAGCTACCCCCACTTGTCATACCTGCTCGGAAAGGTGCGCCAGCTCTGCGCACATTTCCGCAAATCCCACACGCACGCTGCCACCCTGCGGACCCTGAAACATCGGTTTAATCTGCCAGTGCAGCGACTGCTGTGCGACGTGTCCACACAGTGGAACTCTACGCTCCACATGTTGGCCAGACTCTATGAGCAGCGTAGAGCTATAGTGGAATACCAACTCCAAGTTGCGCGCCGCAGTGGGAGACAGCCTCCTCAATTATTTACAGAAGAGTGGGCCTGGTTGGCAGCCATCTGCCAGGTCCTTGGAAAATTTGAGGAGTCTACCCAGATGGTGAGCGGGGATGCTGCAATCATTAGCGTTACCATTCCTCTGCTATGCCTCTTGAGAAGTTCCCTGCAAAGCATAAAGGCAGACGCTTTGGAATCAGAAACGGAGGCGGGGGAAGACAGTATGTCGCTGGATAGTCAGAGCAACCTCATGTCTATATCTCAGCGCGTTGAGGAGGAGGGGGAGGAGCATGAGGAGGAGGGGGAAGAGACAGCTTGGCTCACCGCTGAGGGGACAGATGCTGCTTGCCTGTCATCCTTTCAGCGTGTATGGCCAGAGGAGGAGGAGGAGGAGGAGGAGGAGGGGGAGGAGCATGAGGAGGAGGGGGAAGAGACAGCTTGGCCCACTGCTGAGGGTACAGATGCAGCTTGCCTGTCATCCTTTCAGCGTCTATGTCCAGAGGAGGAGGAGGAGGAGGAGGATCCTGAAAGTGATCTTCCGAGTGAGGACAGCCATGTGTTGCGTACAGGTGGCACACATGGCTGACTTCATGTTAGGATGCCTTTCTCGTGACCCTCGCGTTACACGCATTCTGGCCACTACGGATTACGGGGTGTACACACTGCTCGATCCACGGTATAAGGAGAGCCTTTGCACTCTCATTCCCGAAGAGGAAAGGGGTTCGAGAATGATGCTATACCACAGGGCGCTGGTGGACAAACTGATGGTAAACTTCCCATCCGACAGCGCTAGTGGCCGAAGGCGCATTTCCGCGGCCCAGGTAGCTGGGGAGGCGCAGAGATGAGGCAGCATGTACAGCGCAGGCAGGGGAACACTCTCTAAGGCCTTTGACAGCTTTATGGCTCCCCAGCAAGACTGTGTCACCGGTCCCCAGTCAAGGCTGAGTTGGCGGGAGCACTGTAAAAGGATGGTGAGGGAGTACGTAGCCGATTGCAGCACCGTCCTCGGTGACGCCTCTGCCCCCTACAACTACTGGGTGTTGAAGCTGGACAAGTGGCCTGAACTCGCGCTGTATGCCCTGGAGGTGCTTGCTTGTCCTGCGGCTAGCGTCTTGTCAGAGAGTGTGTTTAGTGTGGCTGGGGGAATCATCACGGATAAGCGTACCCACCTGTCAACCGACAGTGCCGACAGGCTTACACTCATCAAGATGAACAAAGCCTGGATTTCCCCAGACTTCTCTTCTCCACCAGCGAACAGCAGCGATACCTAAGCAATACCTAGGCTGCACCCGCGGATGGAAGCATCGTTCTCTATCACCATCCAAAACGGGGACCTTTTTGCTTCATCAATCTGTGTATAATATTCATCCTCCTCCTCCTGCTCCTCCTCCTGAAACCTCACGTAATCACGCCGAACGTGCAATTTTTCTTAGGCCCACAAGGCTCAGTCATATAATTTTTCTAAACAATTTTTATACGTTTCAATGCTCATTAAAGCGTTGAAACTTTCACCTCAACCAATTTTTATTTTAACTGGGCCGTCTCCAGGCCTAGTTACCAATTATGCCACATTAACCAAAGCCATTAATGGGTTTCACCTGCCCTCTCGGTTGGCCATGGCCAATTTTTCTCAGGTACATTAGTACTGTTGGTACACCAATTTTTGTGGGCCCTCGCCTACAGTGTAATCCAATAAAAATTTGGCCCACCTGCATTACAGCTGACATAACATCAGCTGTGATGGGCAATGCAATGGGATATTTTTATGTACCGCCGGTGGGTTCCAGGGAGCCACCCATGCTGTGGGTCCACAGGGAGTTGTAACTACATGTGTCCACTTCTAAAGAACCCCAGTCTGACTGGGGCATGCAGTGTGGGCCGAAGCCCACCTGCATTAAACATGACATTACTACCTCAGTTGTGTTGGGCAATGCAATGGGATATTTTTATGTACCGCCGGTGGGTTCCAGGGAGCCACCCATGCTGTGGGTCCACAGGGAGTTGTAAATGCATCTGTTTCCACTTCTAAAGAACCCCAGTCTGACTGGGGCATGCAGTGTGGGCCGAAGCCCACCTGCATTAAACATGACATTACTACCTCAGCTGTGATGGGCAATGCAATAGGATATTTTTATGTAGCACCGGTGGCTTCCTGGCACCCACCCATGCTGTGGGTCCACAGGGAGTTGTAAATGCATCTGTTTCCACTTCTAAAGAACCCCAGTCTGACTGGGGCATGCAGTGTGGGCCGAAGCCCACCTGCATTTCATCTGACGTTAGCTCTGCTGTCCAGGGCACTGCAATGGGATACATTTATCTACAGCGGGTGGGTTCCAGGGAGCCACCCATGCTGTGGGTACACACGGAATTCCCATTGCGGAGTTGTACATGCCTGTGACTATTTATAAAAAATCGCGGTCTGACTGGGGCATGCAGACACCTTGACAGAATGAATAGTGTGTGGCACATAGGTTCCCCATTGCTATGCCCACGTGTGCAGCTCCAGATGGAGGTGGCACAGGATTGGATTTCTCATTGCTTCTGTACAGCATTGTGGACTATCGCCCCGCCCCTTTTAAAGAGGGTCGCTGCCTTGCCGTGCCAACCCTCTGCAGTGTGTGCCTGCGGTTCCTCTGGCAGACGCACTTATAAATAGACATGAGTGTGGCGTGGCATGAGGGCAGCTGAAGGCTGCTCAGGGACACTTTGGTGTGCGCTGTGGACACTGGGTCGTGCAGGGGGGGTTGGGCAGCATGTAACCCAGGAGAAGTGGCAGCGGAGTGTCATGCAGGCAGTGATTGTGCTTTGTTGGAGGTAGTGTGGTGCTTAGCTAAGGTATCCATTGCTAATGAGGGCTTTTCAAAAGTAAAAGTTGTTGGGGGGTCCCACTCTTGCCGCTATTGTGGCTTAATAGTGGGACCTGTGAACTTGAGATGCAGCCCAACATGTAGCCCCTCGTCTGCCCTATCCGTTGCTGTGTCGTTTCCATCACTTTCTTGAATTGCCCCGATTTTCACAAATGAAAACCTTAGCGAGCATCGGCGATATACAAAAATGCTCGGGTCACTCATTGACTTCAATGGGGTTCGTTATTCGAAACGAACCCTCGAGCATCGCGAAAAGTTCGTCTCGAGTAACGAGCACCCGAGCATTTTGGTGCTCGCTCATCTCTAATTATAGCATATTTTCTATCTAATTCAGAGTCAAGGTTCCTTCTCCATTTTTCTTGATTTCACATAAAGTCTGATTTCTAGACTGCACAACTTTGTATGAAGTTTGTGAAGAACTTTTGGAAAGTTTCTTTAACTTCCCTATTATTGAGACTATAGATGAGAGGATTCAACATTGGAGACACAATAACATAAAATATGGAGCTGTATTTCTCCTGATCGGTGGAGTACATGGATGATGGGCCAAAATACATCAGCATGACCGTCCCAAAATATAAAGCCACCACTGCTAAGTGGGACGTACAGGTGGAAAAAGCCTTAGACCTTCCTGCAGAGCGAAGTTTCAGTATAGTGGATATGATAAATCCATAAGACAGTAAAATGAGCATAAGAGGAATGAGAAGTGTTATAAAACTGACTGAAAATATATTAGTTTCACTGGAAGAGAGGTCATCACATGCCAGTTTGATGAAAGCCAGCATTTCACACATGAAATGGTTGATCCGGTTGTAGCATATTGTAAGTGGATTGAATATTGATGGAAAGATACAAAGCATAAAGCTACAGATGAATACTAATGAAACCAGTCTATAGCAAATGCTCCAACGCATTAATATAGAATAGTGGAGAGGTCGGCATATGGCTGTGTATCGGTCATAAGCCATCACGGCAAGGAGCTGACACTCACATCCTTCTGCGAGGAGAATGCAGTAACATTGAATGACACAAGCCGCCAATGAAATTGTCTTCTCAGTAGAAAGGAGGTCTGTTAATAACTTTGGCATAACAGTGGATGAATAACACAAGTCAAGAATGGATAACATGCAGAGGAAGAAATACATAGGTTTGTGCAACTTGGGGTTGATGATGACCATAAGGATTATAAGGCTGTTTCCAACAGTGGTTACAATGTAGATTACTAAAAATAAAACAAAAAGCCCGAGATTTATCTTTACATCCATTGTAAACCCAAGCAAAATGAATTCTGTGATGATGGTTTGGTTTTTGAGCTCCATCTTTGTGTAGAGTTCCAGTAATAGTCTGCAAAGATGTCTGAAGAGGAAAACAAAAGCTATTTGTCTCACAATTTTTCTTATGTCCTATTAGCAGGTGTAAGGTCTGATAAAAATGACAGTAAGGTGCCTGAATTTTTGTGGCCAAATTATGGCCACAAAATCTGGACCTACTAAATCGTAGATTACCATACGATTCTACGGTGATCTCTGTAGAACCACAGGATGTCTAGGTATTAGGACTGTTATATAGCCACATAAAGCCATTCTTACCTGATTATATAATTTTTCGCAAATGGGCAGTTATCAATACTAACAGAGCATCATAAAATTCCCTTTATTAGTCAACTGTAGTATATACCATGTATTCCTTTGCTTGTTAAGTCAGAGGCAGGTGTAAAAAACAGTGCGGTTTTCTACAACATTAGGTTCTAGAGGGTCTCCTCATAGTCAACTTTTTACCCAATGTGTCCTAAACAGAGAGTATTGTCTGAAGTCTTCTGCACAAACATAAGAATCAAATTGCGCATAAAACAAAGTGCACATGTGCAATACAGGGTGTCGTCAACAACACCGTTCCAGCATTATATCTCAATACTGGAAACTATGTGTTATGGATTTACTTTTTTTGTTGTGGCCCCTATAAGAGATAGAAATTAAAACACAATTGCAAAGTAACATGTGAGAAGCAAAAATCTACTATGAACAGAAGAAAAGCAATGTAACTCAACAAGACTGTAGGGGGGTAGTAAGTGAAAAAAGAAAGCATTTAAGTTACTAAAAGGAGAAGGCAGTGATGAAGCGCTAAAAACATACAGGGAAAAAAACTAATTATGTAAGAAAAAGCTAAAAACTGCAAAGGAGGAAATAGACAGACTAATTGCCAAATAGAGCATAAATAGCCCTAAACTATTTTTCAATTAGATAAACGGGAAGAGAATTTGCCCTGAAAGTACTGGCAGTTTACCAAATAATGCAGGAGAAATCATAGAAGAAGATGGGGAAAAGTGAATCTAATAAATAGATTTTTCCCAAGTATATTCACCAGAGAAAAAGAAATGTCACATGAGATGCAAAGGGATAAAATGACCTCTCCACTATATATCACCTGCTTAACACAGGAGGGAGTGCAGAGTCAGCTAAAAAAGATTAAATCGACAAATCACCGAGTCCGGATGAAATACACTCAAGTGTTCTAAGGAAACTAAGTAGTGGGATACACAGACTGCTATTTCTTATATTTAGGGATTCTATTGAGACCGGGGTTGTACCACTGGTTTAGAGCATTGCCAATGGGGTTCCAGTATACAAAAATTGGTCGAAAAGAGAGTCTGGTAACTACAGGCCAGTAAGTCTCACTTCAATAATCAGTAAAATATTTGAAGGGTTTCAGATGCCATCCTGGAATATCTCAAGGAAAGCAATGGTATAACTCCACATCAGCATGGGTTCATGAAGGGGACGATCAACAAACTTCATCAGCTTCTTAAGCATAGTAAGTTCTAGTCTGGACCTGGGAGAAGCTATTGATCTTATATATCTGGATTTTCTAAAGCATTTACCCCATGCTGCATAACAGGTCAATATATAAAATTAAACAGCTCAGTCTGGGTGAAAACGTGTGTATCTGGTAGGAACCTGGGTCAGAGATAGAAAGGAAGGGGTGTTAATTAATGGTTTGTAATCCGATTGCGCCAACATTGCTAGCAGAGTGCCACAGAGTTCAGGACTAGGCCCCATTCTGTTCAATATATTTATCAATGACTTGATAAAGGGACTTCATGTAAAATATCAATATTCGCAGATGATCCAAAACTATACAAAATAATTAATACAACGGAGGACAAGGTACAGCTGCAAATGGAACTAGATAAGCTGGGGGCTTAGGTAGAAAAATTGCAAATGAAGTTCAACATTGATAAATGTAAAGTTATACACACGGGCAGGAGAAACGGGTGTCACCAATATACACTAAATGGGGTTCAGCTAGGGAAAAGGGATAAGGAAAAAGACTTGGGGATATCAGTTGACTGTAGACTTAACTGGAGCAATCAAGGCCCGTGAGCTGCTGCAAAAGCAAATAAAGTCTTGGGCTGCATTAAATGAGATATAGGGGTGAGGGACGAGAATATTATTCTTACACTATATGGCAATTGTCAGGCCCCACATGTGTACTGTGTACAGTTTTGGACAACAATACTCATTGAAGTGCTTGAGTGGGTTCAAAGAAGGGCGATTAAATGGAATAGAAGGATTAGAATACCCAGAGAGGCTATCAAAATTGGAATTATTCACCTCAGAAAAAGACGATTATGGAGCGACCAAATAACTATGTATAAATGCATTAGGGAACAACACAAGGATCTCTCACATGACCTGTTTATACCCAGGACTGCGACGGTAACGAGAGGGCATCATCTACATCTAGAAGAAAGAAGGTTTCATCACAAACACAGTAAGAGCTGTGAGACTGTGGAGCTTTCTGCCTGAAGACTCAGTGATGGCAAAATTGATAGAGGAGTGTAAGAGGGGATTAGATATCTTTTAAGAGCACCATGACATTACAGATTATAGACATTAAATAGTCAGAAGGGTTGCTGATGAGGGCATCTTCCGACGGCTGGACTTGAAGTCAGGAAGGAACCTTCTCTGAAAAGTGTTGATCTAGGGAGTATTCTGACAGCCATTATGGAGTCAACAGGTATTTTTTTCTCCAGAATGGGGTAAATTATCCTTTGTCTCATTGGGGATGAGAGCAAAGATGAGATCTCACCGCCACGCAACTAAAATAAGAAAGACAGAATTACCTATGGCAGAGAATTTCTCTAGTTATGGACACAACATAGAACATATGAAAGTTACTATGTTAAAAGGCAACTTTAAATCTTTACGTCATAAAATAAATACAAGTTGATAACCATCTTTGACACTTTCAACACAGGCCTAAATATTTCAAGAGGGTTAATGCGTGACTGGCAATTATGATTAATCTATTGCACAGATAACACACAGAGACCATAAAACTTTCACATCCGTTATCAGTGGACTAATTAAGTATTTACCCCTTTACCCATCATGTTCTGGTACTGTTTTGAAGTGCATATTAGTCACAAACATGTCTGTGCCTTGTCATATGTATGTGTGGATCTATTCCATTAAGCCTGAGGAAGAACTCTATGTAGGTTTGAAAGTTCGCCATAACATTATGTTTTTCGTTAGCCATTAACCCCTTGAGTGGCACGCCCGGAAAATTTCCGGGACGAGCTCCACTGCTCATAGCAACATAGCCCGGAAGATTTCCGGGCTATGTATCACTATGGGAGCTGCAGAGCACAATGCCACAAGCTGTGACAGTGTGCTCTGCCTGCACAGACCCACAGAGAATAAAGCAAGGGCTTTGAAAAACCAGCAGAAGATATTGCCGACATGCCGGCAACCTCCTGCTTTGTTTACAGGTTGCCATAGAGACCATCGGCTTGTCAAAAGCAAGCCGATGGTCTCTGTGGCAGGGAGAGCTTGGTGCTTGGCTGTCAGAGGACAGCTAGGTACCAGCTCTTACAGCAGAGATCAGAGAAAACCTCTGGTCTCTGCTGTGGTAACCCCTTACATGCTGCAGTCTATGTGACTGCAGCATGTAAAGGGTTGTCACTACAGCATGTAAAGGGCTGTCACCATCGGACCCCCGGAATGTGATCAGGGGTCCTGATGGGTCCCTGTGGAAGTCCCCTAAAGGGACAAAAAAAAAAAGTTAAAAAATTATAAAAAAAATAATAAAAACACTTGTCTCCCTTTACTTTGTAAAAAAAATCAAAAATACAATCACACATGTGGTATCCATGCATCGTAATGACCCAGAGAAGGAAGTTAATGCATTATTTAACCCCTTAATGACATGGCCCCTTTTTTTCTTTTTTCCCCATTTCTTTCTTTCCTCCCCCCTGTTTAAAAAATCACAACTTGTCCCGCAAAAAACAAGCCCTTATATGGCCATGTCAATGGAAAAATGAAAAAGTTATGGCTCTTGAGACGCAACTGAAAAATTAGTTGAAATTCAATGATTAGACCATTTTAAAAAACCTGCCCTGGTGGGCACGACAGGGTGGTAGGAAACCCGCCACTCAAGGGGGTTAAAAGGTATCATATCTATAAGATTACTTGGTTTCTCATGCTGAGTACAATCACATTTTGCTCTACTGGCTAACATGATACCAAACTTTTTTCTTTTTTCCTGCTGCAAGACAGGAGACAAGCGGATGAGGGTGTAATACTCATAGATCTCAATGACTGATCAATAAGTAATTATACAGAAAAAATGAGCAGACATGTACCAGCTCCCTATAGTATTTCAATTAATGGGGGGGGAGGGGGGAATCCACTCACCTGGTACACAGTGGGACTCCTGGATAGGGATCCCACTGGTACCTAGTGCCCAAACCTGCATATCAGTATATCTCTTCGTCCTTTGATCCAGGTGCCCTGGAGAGATGTCTCAGAGGTTAGGAGCCCTCTGGATAACCAGGGGCTTACAGCCAAACCAAAAAATGAAAAAGTAAAAAAACTCCACGCTCTAGGACTATAATAGAAATCTCAGGACCCACGGGTTAAATGGTTAAATAAGCGTATTTATTTATTGATTCACTTATGCAATGCCTTTTGGCGCACTTTGGCGCCTTTCTCAAACATAAAAATAACATCCACAATGTACATTTATATAAGCACAATCTATTGAAAAACTTACAATCAGAATTCCCGCTTTGGACGGTCCTTATTATTAAAAGTATCACATTATCAATCGTATTTGGTTATCTCGGAAAGAAAGCTCGCTATAGTAAAATTGCTGTCTGTCGCCAAGAAAAAAAGTTGAATAGAGAGTGATCAAAAAGTCGTACGTTCTCCAAAATGGTACCAATACAAACACGTTTCCCAGTAAAAAATTAGTTACTTCTCACACAGCCCTATCAACTGAAAAATAAAAACGTTATGGGTGGTAGAAAGCAGTTTTTGTTAGTTGTTTAGTTGTGTGTAAAGCAAAGACCAAATAAACTCATCTGCTAATGTGAGATGCTGGCTGCTACGCCGGTGCTGTGTCTACATTCGTGGCAGCAGTCACATGAGCTGTTTAGCCATGTGACTGCTGCATGCTACAGACGTTCGGCATTGATGTTTGGATATTATCAGTGAAGTGCTGTAAATCTACCTTGGGGGTTCTACATTAGAAGGCCATGTGACAGGTTTACAAGACCTTACCAGGAGTGCTGGCTGGAAGGTACGGCAGTGAATTTATTTATTTTATATAGTTTTGGGCATGGAGAGTCCCAAACTATATAAAATAAACAACTCTAAAAGAACCCTTTAAGTAACGTCTCTGGTCGAGGAACTAACTGAGCCTCCTGTATAGTTGAAGATCCTTATTACAAACATGGTCTTTTATTTCGTAGGTTTACCATCATATAGCTGACAATGGTTTACCATCTTAAGTGGGGTTTTTAAAAAGATGAGGAGATTGGACTGTGAACATCTGTATCCTAACTGACCTTCAGGTTTCCATTAATTATGGACTATGGAAACAAAGTATTTGTTGTAATCTTGTGGTCCAACTGCTTACTCGACAACCAATCACCCTGAGAATGAGTTTTGGACAAAGCCCTGAATAAGGTCATTGTTGTATCTAATTATCTATTCAAATTGTAATCATATATGCTGAAATGAGGAGAAATTTTGGGACTCAGATGACATGTCCATTATTATTGTAAATCTAAAAAATAATGTTGTGACACCTGAGTGTCTGGAAGACATACCAGCAATGGTTGGCACTTGGCTCGCCCATGGAATTTCTGTCCAAGTTATGGGGAGGGTTATTGCATTGATGGCTTTATGGAAACACTAATAAGGTGAACTATCGGCTAAGAGCCTACAATTAGTCAAACAATGAAAAAGTAAAAAAAAAAAACTCTGTGCTCTAGGACTATGAGAGACATCTCAAGACCCACGGGTCTACTGGTTAAATAACCATATTTATTCATTGAATCACTTATGCAATGCGTTTCTGCGCACTTTGGCGCCTTTCTCAAGAATAAAAATATCATCCACAATGTACATTTATATAAGGACAATCTAATGTACTGAACGGTGGCTGTTTAAACTGAGCAATGAGTGATGAGCAATGTTTGGGACATGTAAATCCTAACATTTAAATGCTGCTGTCAGAACTGATAGAAGTGTTTAAAAGGTTAGCAGGCACGATCAGAGTTATCCTCAATGACAGCAGGTAGATTAAAACTGATATATCAGTGGGGGTGTGAGTGCTGGGACCTCCACTGATCTTGAGAATATGAGTCTTGTTGGTCTGCAAGGGAATGGAAAGCAGGTCAAACAGCTGGGTCACCACTGCTCCATTCATTTCAATGAAAGTGCCGCAGATTACTGAGCCATTGGAATCTTTTAGGCTTCATGTCCACGGGGAAAATCAGGCCCGCTACGGATTCTCCATGGAGAATCCGTAACGGGTCCCTCCTGAAAATAAGCGCTGAAAATAAGAATAAATAAGAATTAACTCACCTCTCGCCCGCTCCGGATCCTTCCTTCGCCGCGGCGTCATCTTCTCTGCGTCACGGCCGGATCTTCTTTCTTCGGCCCGGCGGATGCACAGGATGACGTTGGTGACGTGTCCCGCGCATGCGCCGGCCCGAAGAAAAAAGATCCGGCCGCGACGGAGAGAAGATGGCGCCGCGGCGAAGGGAAGAACAGGAGCGGGTGAGTAAATTCCGTTTTTTGTCTCCCGCGGATCCGGACGGCTTCCATAGGCTTCAATAGAAGCCCACGGGAGCCGTCCCCGTGGGAGACCCGCACGAAAATGGAGCATGGTCCAGATTTTTTCATGCTCCATTTTTTTTTTAATCCCTTTTATTGACCATCCGCAGGTATTTATCTACCCGCGGGTGGTCAATGCATCCCTATGGGATGCGGATCCGCGGGCAGGAGAAGAGTTAAAATCCGCTGCGGATTTTAATTCTTCTTTTGCCCGTGGACATGAGGCCTTAGTATTTACCTTTCCAGTGAATGAGTGAAAAGTTTACAAAACATTAAGTCTCTAGAATACCCCTTTAAGTAGACTATACTGTATATTTATCTTTCCAAGTTCTTTCCAATGACCTACATGATACATGACACCATCACTACATCACCAGAGAGTTATTATTTAGAGATTTTGATGAGCAACGTTGGGATTTGTCATGATGGCCATATTAGTTATCGGTTTTCCTAGAATTGGAACTAGACCTCATTCATACCTCTAAGAACATGTGACATTGGGACTTACGCCACACAGGATACTTGGATTTTGCAGTTTCAGAGCCCAGACTAGATTTACCCATACTTTTAAGTTTGACCGGTTTCATTCAGAAGAGAATCTCATGCAAGTTTAGTGTGTTGCGAGATGCACAAAACGCATGTGAATATAAACTCCATTCTTTTTAATAAAGTCATATACATAAGTGTTGTCTTTCCTCACTGTGATGCATCGAGGGAAAAAAAAGAATTGCTGTCCTTGGAACGCATCACCCATGGATTTCAATGGAACCTACATGTCATGCTATGTGCATATGAGTGTAATGCAAAATTTCCCATTGAAATCAATGGGAAACAGTTTTGATCCTCTTTAGGGGTGAAACTCCCTCCAGACGACTGGAATTTCACAGAAGAGATAAAAGGCCATTATGCATGCAAATTGCCTCACATCTGCGGGTAAAGCGCAGGTTGCCAAGCATGATATTGGGTCAATTTTCTTTGCCCAATATTGCACTTGCCTATGTATAGATAGCCTTACCTCACTAATAAAAGGTTTCTGTGTTTTTCTTTATCTGTTATTTACCCCAAACCTCTCCAAGCTGTGATTTCCCTTTCTTTTGCTGTCACTCTCTCCCTTCCTCCCTTGAATACAGCTGCAAGAAAAAGTAAGTGAATCCTTTGGATTACCCTGGACTTCTGCATTGATTAGTCATAAAATGTTTCCTGATTGTAATCTAAAGCCTCCCTCACACTGCCATTTTTTTCAGTGTTTAGCACTAAGCGCTTTTATAGGCTCCCATTGTTATCAATGGAGCCTCTCTCACACAGCCTCAGACAGCCGCTCAATTATTGAGCAGAGTCTATTCCATTTTTAGGCATTTAATGCACCTCATCAATGATGAGGAGCACTAGAAGCTGACGTCAAAAATGAAAGCAAAATGTGGCAAAGTGATGCAATTTAAATGGACGGGCTTTTAGCAACCTCTGTGTGAGGGATGCCTAAGTCACCATTTTACCGGTCATGAGTAGATTGAGTAACATCCACACTGTAGGACAAAAAGTAAGTAAACCTCAGTATAATGACTTCTCCAAGAGCTAATTGACAAAATGTGTTTAAGTTAAGGAGATGATATTGGAAGTTTGGATTTCACAGGAGCTTTGGTCACTACATAAAGGTACCCAAAGACTGGTTACTGACATATCTGTTCTCCTCCAGAAAGACAGGTTGGTGTGAGCTACACCTTGATGCAAACAACCAACAGAAGACTTCAGTAGATGTGTTACAGGGATGCATGAAGCTGGAAAAGTCTACAAAAGCTAAAGACCTGGGTGTACATCAGTCCACGGTTAGATTAGTCATCTACTAATGGAGAAAAATCAGGACTGTTACTACAACCTCTTTAAGAAGCATCCTGTCAAGATCATTCCAAGATCACAACATGCAATCCTGAAAGTGGTGAGAAAGAACTCAAGGGGAACAGACAAATAAAACAGAAAGATAATTATGTAAGAGTCTACAAACTGCAGACTCTCCAAAGGGTTAACTTACTTTTTTCAATGGTAAGTCACTTAATATCAATGTTAAGAAGGCTTTGATGAGTGGACACAGAGCGAATTATGTAGTCTTTGCTGGAGCATGATGTAAAGTCTGTCAGTACCAGTCTTCTTTGGAAAATTTCACTTGCAGTACAAAAAGTCATGCCATCCTGTAGCAAGTCCATATTGCAGCACATTATAGAGCTAGATAGTAAGTTGTACATCGACAAATCAATTTACAAAACTGATCTGCAAAAATCTACATAAAATGTTGACATGAGTCATTTGTCTCACTTATCTAGTTCTCATTTCAAGTTACCTTTAACCTTAAGTCAGAATTAGACTAACTAGAGAGCAGTGCATTATGGGATGAGATATATAATCTGATAGGGTACATGTCTGAGAGGAGGTGGAATAATAACACCCATCAACAGAACTTAAATGACATGCGGAATATAAATGAACTCAAAGCAGTACAAAAACAGTAAAGAAAAAATTGAAACAAAAGTATCAAATTTCATGAGTAAATTTCAAAATGTGAAATGTTTTCGGAAGTGGAATTAAAATTTTAAAACATTTGTCTTTGAAAATACATATAATGTTCATGTTTATGTGAAATAAGATATTCAGTAAAACAAAAAAGCAGAATAAA
The DNA here is from genome assembly GCF_035609145.1 of Eleutherodactylus coqui. Lineage (NCBI taxonomy): Eukaryota > Metazoa > Chordata > Amphibia > Anura > Eleutherodactylidae > Eleutherodactylus > Eleutherodactylus coqui. The sequence continues at coordinate 21,665,989 of NC_089837.1, read as the reverse complement.
GAAATGAACAAAGAGAACGTAAAAAAATCACAGGCTCATGGCAATGCGGCCACAACTGATCTGCGGCGCGGATTATATAAGGTTTTGTAAAGGTGCAGTAATCATGGGTGAACTCTGGAGATTAATTATTCTACAACTAGAGATCAACAGAATTAGGCAAGTCATGGGAGTTTATTCAAATTGATAAGATTTGCTAAAGAAAAAAAGTAAAACGTGAAGGACCAAAGCCATGGTATTTTTGGAGAATCTATGCTTGATAGTCTAGGTTTGATATATACAGCAGAGGGCTTGTAAGCAAGATAAGTATTTGAGCCCCTTGTCTCATGCTTTGTTATGGAAAGCTAGTCGTGGAGCAAGAGTCTTAGGGTTCCTTAGAAAATTCCTAGCTAATGTAAGAAACAGACAGCAGAAGCCCATGCCCGAGAACTGTATTTGGGGCCTTGCTGTGCAACAGCTTAATTATTTTGAGCTTGTCACCACTTTCCCTACCAAAACCTCAGACTAGGTCAGAAGTAGACAGCAGAAGGCTCTTGTGCAAGATCTCTTAATCCTGGACTAGAGGTGTAGCTAAAGGTTTAGCTTATTAAACACATCTAAAGCCTGAGTGGGTCACTCGACCCAGCTTGAGCACGTTTGCAACTGCAGAAATTCATCATATGCAAATAGGGATAAAAAATATTAGCATGTAAATTCCCAATAAGTTAATATTTGTACTTTCAATAGGCCTGGGAAAAATGACTAAGAATATAAGCCATACCAGAGTTTGACTTAGATGCTCAGTTATGTTGTGAAGGACTGTTGAAAATTGGGAATTGACTTAAAGAAATGTCAAATTTGAATACGTAGTACTGTGGAGGTACTTTGCCATTCCCTATTTGCATATATTTTTTCCTACCCCAACTTAGCACAGGGATACTTTATTCCCCCAAATGAAGTTCATCTTAATCATAGTACTTATGCAAAGACCAATATTTCCTCTATACAGGTGGTAGAAATCAGTTTTATAACTCTCATCATGCTGCATAGACCAATTGTACCACTCCAGGTAAAGATTGAAGGACCCCTGTCCCTAACTAATCAGGGAAAGTGGGGAACCCCTTCCTAAAAGCAGGGTGATTATCCCAATAAGGAAAGCCCCACTGCCTTCATCTGGGACCTGGCTATGCCTGATTAGGAACCTGGAGATATGTACAAAACACAGGACATGACACTGTTTACACACACAGAACACAATAGTTCCCAACTCATGCCTGACCTGCACAGACATACGGAACAATTTGCTGTTCACACAAACACATAAGATCATGCACAGCACACAGAACAGGACTGCGCATAGAGAACATGTCTGGCCAACTGCACAGACATACAAAACACATCGCTGTTCACACCAACACACAGGGTTATGTATACCACATAGAACCGGAACCCCAGTCAGAACTCACATGCATAAAGGTAGAAAACTATAGCTAGTCCAAGTGTCCTCACACCAAGGGAATAGAGAGTCAACCACCATGCTGACATAACAGAGAATAGTGTCAGGCATCACCCATCTGACACACACACAAGACATCAGATGTCTGGAGGCCACACCTGTAAAGGGATAGAAAGAAACCTGCGGGTGTATGCACCTGTGCGGTCACTGTACCACACACTACTCAATGCGCGCAAGGAGGAGATGGACAACAGGTGTCCAGACCGTCCTCATGTGAAGGTGAGAGAGACTCTTCAAAAAAGCGTGTTGAGGCACACCATAAATATCAAGGAGCTGCGCCACAGCTTTAGATTACAGAGAGCAGAGGCAGATCTAGGGGACCAGTGAGCAGTGTACAACAGAATGTGTTGGTGGTCATTAAGAGGGGCTGTTGCAGGCAGTTCACCGTTCAAGGGGAGCTACTGAGAAACCAAAAATACCCCTGAAGTCCAAGGGACAAAGATGGAGGGCTGGTTGAAAAAAATAAAGTAAAACTTATTCTTATTTAATCCTAATGAATAGAGATGAGCGAGCACCAAGATACTCAGGGGCTCGAGTCGAGATTTTCGTAATGCTCGAGAGCTCGTTTCGAGTAATGAACCCTATTGAAGTCAATGGGAGACTCGAGCATTTTTCAAGGTGACCCATGCTCCGCATAGTGGAGGTTGTGTGAATTACCTGAAAACATCAGAAAGTGATGGAAACACCACAGAAATGGATAGAGAAGGGCAGGGGCAACATGCATGGATGCATCTGAGGCTCCAAGGTCTCACTATTAAGCCAAATTGTGGGCAAGAGTCAGACGGTCACTCCCCTAACAATTTAGTTGGAACAGACCATAAGCAGCAATGCACACGCACTGGCACATCTTAGCTAAGCACCACACTAGGTGCAACAAAGAACAATCACCATCTGCTGGTGACACCACTGCCTCTTCTCCTGTATTACATGCTTGCATTGCAGTCCAGCTCCCCGCACGAGCTTGCTTCCCCAGCGTACTGAAAATTTTTACAAGCGCAGTGTTCAGCTGTCCTCATGCCACATGGTCGCTTGATAGCCACACCACCCTCTTGTCTATTTATAAGTGCGTATTAGATGAGGAGGAACAGGAGACACACACTGCAGAGGGTTGGCAGGGCCAGGCAGCGACCCTCTTTGAAATTGTGGACGATAGCCTACAATGCTGATGAGAATTGCTGATAAATTAACGTACAATCATAATTCCAATCCCGTGCCACCTCTGTGACAAAATTTCATAAGCCACAAATGTGGCCATAAAGCGGACTCAGATGCCAGTACTTCTAAACATGTCCACAATTCTGCAATGCATTCTAAAACCAAAGATTGGTTTGAAGCAGGAGGTGTTTCAAAAGTAGCCACCACAGGTCTACAGTGAAATTGTCAATGTCTCATGAAATCAGGTATGCTTTTTTTGATCGCTACGAGGACCGGGTTATCCATGCATAAATTTGAGTGGCCAAAGCAGGACCCCATGCTGGGCAGCAGATCTGGAGCAGATTCTACATACCAAACAGCGCTGAGCGCCAGGGATGCGTGAGTTTATTAGACCTAAACCAAACTGGCTGTTTACCACTCAGGGTATTTTACGCCCGCTTACATCCAAAAACAGACAGTGTGCAATGAGTTGCCTTGTTATACAGTACTGATCAGAATTGCAATCCCATGCCATCTCCATCACAAAATTGTCAGGAGCCACAAACGTGGCCATAAAGCGGACTCAGATGCTAGTGCTTCTATCTAGAGATGAGCTAGCATACTCATTAAGGGACAATACTCTAGTGAGTATCGTCCTTTTCGAGTACCTGCCTGATCGTCAGAAAAGATTTGGGTGCCGGCAGGGGGTGGGAGTGCTGCGGGAAAGCGGGGGTCAACGGGTCGGATATCTCAGCACCCGAATCTTTTCTGACGAGCAGGCAAAAACTCGAAGAGGAAGATACTCGTTTGAGTATTTTTCCTTAACAAGTATGCTCGCTCATCTCTACTTCTAACCATCTGCACAATTCAACAACCCATTCTAAAACAAAAGATTGATTTGAAGCAGGAGGTGTCGCAAAAGTAGCCACCACAGGTATGCAGTGAACCTGTGAAAGTCTCATTAAATCAGTTATCAAAAAGGTTTATAATAAAAATGTTTGCGCTCTTGAAAAATGAAAGAAAGTAACCCAAATTCGTTGTCAAGCCCGGTGAAAGAGAAATCAAGACGGCACTTACTCAGGAGGAGGGGGGTGTATGAAACAAGAAGCCTCCTCCTTGAAGTGTCGACTCCTCAAAGAACTCCCAGTTGCGGATAATACTGCCACAGGAGGATTAAGTCTTCGTTTTTTATTGTAGAATAATGTTGGAAACGCGTTTCGGTGCAAAAAGACACCTTTCTCAAGCCAATACAATGAAGAAACATACAAAACATACTCACATTTATGGAAAAACGTGTATCACCCAACAGGGCTTAAAATAACGCCCCTTGAACAGATCAAACCAGGCCTCTTCTCTTTATTAAAGAGAAGAGAGATGTATTGGATTTTTAACATGCAAACACTTATTCCACAAGGCCTCAATGAAGTACTGGAGAAAAACTTTTAATTTTTAATATGTATTCGGACTGTGTATCTTTCATCATGTTTTATTCATTTGAGCTGTTTGTTTGTCATGTTTTAACCAGTTTAATAGGATTCCTTTTATGAAACTATTTATTCAAACGAATCATAACATATGTTTACTTATTTAGTGAATTCATGAATTTAAAATGACATATTTTGAGTAATGCTATCTCTTTTAAGCAATATGCGAGTTTTATTTATTTATATTATTTTATTTTTTCAGTGTATTACTTTATTCACATGAGACGTAACAAGAGGGCTACTAACTTATTTATTTAATTAACTTGAAAATGAAAGAAAGTAGCCCAAATTCATTGTCAAGTCCGGTGAAGGAGAAATCAAGACGGCACTTACTCAGGAGGAGGGGGGTGTATGAAACAAGAATCCCCCTCCTTGAAGTGTCGACTCCTCAAAGAACCCTTAGGATTCGCTCTCCCTGTGAGAACCCCCCAAATTGTCGTTGCAGCTCTCCTTTCCTGCAAAGGATTTGAAAATGCTAAGATGGATAACCCGCTTCTAATCCCTTGGCGCTATCTGATCTGCAGTGTTTTCTAATTAAATCAGTTATGGTTCCTTTGATTGCTACAAGGACAGAATGAACCTTGAAGAAATTTGAGTGGCCAAACCTGGCACAGTTGCACCCCACCCAGGACCTTGACTTCTGCCCACACCCTCATTTGAGCGCCCACGTCCACGTCCTTGTCCTTGACCCTTACCCCTAGTCTTCATCATGCTGTATAAATCACTGCATCAAAATGCTAAGTAGCCACCACAGGTCTATAGTGAACCTGTGAAAGTCTCATTAAATCAATTACGCTTTCTCCAATCCAGTATCTTGGATAACTGTGGTACCGAAGAGATAATACATGGCGACTAGCGCTGACTCCCAGGGATGTGTGCGTCAATCAGACCCAAACCAAACCATCTGTTTCCCACTTCGGGTATTTTACGTCCGCTTTAATCCAAAGATACGCAGTGTACAATGAGTTCTGTCTTGCTATACAGTACTGATCAGAATTGCAATGCCCATGCCAGCTCCGTCACAAAATTGTCAGGAGCCAATTGTGGCTATTAAGCAGATTCGGATGCTAGTACTTCTAGCCATCTGCACAATTCAACAACCCATTCTAAAACAAAAGATTTGTTTTAAGCAGGATGTGTCACAAAAGTTGCCACAACAGGACTACAGACAAACGGTCAATCTCTCATGAAATCAGTTACACTTCCTTTGATCGCTGCAAAGACAGCATAAACCATGAAGAAATTTAAGTGGCGAAAGCAAAACAATTCATTCTGTGTATGTGTCAGATAGCTGAACACTACACTGGGAAACCTATGTGTACCAAGAGTATAGGCGAACCCCTGAAACATTTTTGTACCAAAAGTAGAGGAGACACCCTGAAACATTTGTGTACCAAGAGCATACGCGAACCTCTGAAACAGTTGTGTACCAAGAGTATAGGCGAACCCCTGAAAAATTGTTGTACCAAGAATATAGGCGAACACCTAAAAAATTTGTTTACTAAGAGTATAGGCGAAGCCCGGAAAAATGTGTTTACTAAGAGTATAGGCGAAGGCCTGAAAAATGTGTTTACCCAGAGTGCAGGTGAAACCCAGAAAGTTTTTTTAAACATAGAGCTTGTACTTGCTTAATTTGCTAACAGAGCCTGGAGGCAGCCCTCCGAAAAAAATAGTTTTTACAGAGCCTTTTGGCTCTCTGAAAAATTGGCTGTTCAGAATGCTGACATGCTGGTTTAGGAGGAGGAGGAGGAAGATCAGAGAGGGATAGACCAAGCTACTTCTCCCCTTTTTTGGGGTGATAGAGGGTGCATGGTTCTCCTGTTCCAGCTTAAAGAATCTTTATGTTCTGCTGCTTTCCAGTGGGGGAGAAGAGAAGTCAGGAGAAATCCAGGCTTTGTTCATCTTAATGAGTAAGCCTGTCGGCGCTTTCAGTTGACAGGCATGTACACTTATACAGGATAATTCTCCTAGCAGCACTAAATGATCTCTCTGATAAGACACTAGCAGCAGGACAGGCCAGCACCGTACAGCGCAGGTTTGTGCCACGTGTCCAGCTTTGACAAGCAATAGTTGTATGGAGCAGAGGGATCGCGGAGGACGTTAGTACGGTCGGATATGTACTCCTTCACCATCTTTTTACAGTGTTTCCTCCTACTCAGCCTAGACTGGGAAGTAGTGAAACAGTCTGGCTAGGAAGCTATAAAACTGTCAAATGCCTTGGTGAGTGTTCCCCTGCCTGCGCTGGACATGCTGCCTGTTCCCCGCACCTCCCTTGCTAGTTGGCCCACTGAACTACGTCCTCTACCACTAGCGTTGTCAGATAGGAACTTTAGCATCAGCTTTACCACTAGGGCCTTGTGGTATTGCATTACTCTTGTATTCTTTTCCTCTTTGGGAATGAGAGTGGAAAGAAGGGTGTACACCCAGTAATCCGTGTTTGCCAGAATGCATCTAACCCAAGGGTCACGGGAAAGGCAGCTTAACATGAAGTCAGTCATGTGTCCCAGTACGCAACACATCGCTGTCCTCACTAGGAGGATGACTCTAAGTCTCCTCCTCCTTCTCTTCAGCCCATACACGCAGAACAGATGTGAAGGAAGTAGCATGGGTGCCCTCTGCAGTGTGGGCAGCATTCTCTTCCTCTCTCCTCCTCCTCCTCCTCCAATACGCCCTGAGAAACAGACGTGAGGGTGGTCTGGCTATCAATCGACGTATTGTCATCCCCATCTCCTGTTCTATCCACAAAGTGTCAGCCTTAATGCTTAGCAGCGACCTTCTCAGCAGGCAAAGCAGCAGGATGGTTACGCTAATAATGGCCGCATTGCCGCTCATCATTTGTGTAGACTCTTCAAAGTTTCTGAGGATCTGACAGATTTCAGACATCCATGCCCACTCCTCTGTGAAGAACTGTGGAGGCTGACTACCACTCTGATGGCCATCTTGCAACTGGTATTCTACAATGGCTCAATGCTGCTCATAAAGCCTGGCCAACATGTGCAATGTAGAATTCCAGCACGTGGGCACTGGCAGCAGGAAGCAATGTTGCAGTGTCCTGAGGGTGGCAGCATCTGTGGTGGGCTTTCTGAAATGTGCGCACATGCGACACACCTTGCTTAGCAGGTGAGACAAGTGGGGGGCGTTTTTAGGAAAGTGCTGAACTACCAGATTAAACACGTGGGCCAGACATGGCACGTGTGTTAGTCTGCCAAGCTGCAGAGCCGCCACCAGCTTATGCCCATTTTCACACACGACCATGCCTGGTTGGAGGCTCATTGGCAAAAGCCACAGATCTGTCTGCTCCGTCAAACCCTGTAACAGCTCTTGGGCGGTATGCCTCTTGTCACCTAAGCTCAGAAGTTTCAGCACAGCCTGCTGACGCTTCCTCATGACAGTGCTGCACTACATCGAGCTACCGAATGCAGGAGACATGCTCACACATGGTAATTGAGAGGTGGAGGTAGTGCAGGAGGAGGAGGGGGGGTGTTTGGAGGAGGTGGCATAATAAGTCAGAGAAACCATCACCGAGGTAGGACCCACAATCCTCGGTGTGGATAGCACGTGAGCAGACCCAGGGTCAGACTCGGTCCCAGCCTCCACCAAGTTAAACCAATGTGCCGTAAGTGCGTTGTAGTGTCCCTGCCCACCAGAACTTTTCCATGTGTCGGTGGTTAAGTGGACCTTCCCAGTAACCGCGTTGGTGAGGGCACGGTTTATGTTCCGTGAGACGTGCTGGTGTAGGGCGGAGACGGCGCACCGGTAGAAATAATGGCGACTGGGGACCGAGTACTGAGGGACCATCACTGCCATCAAGTTGTGGAAAGCCTCTGTTTCTACTAGCCTGTATGGCAGCATTTCCAGGCTGAGTAGTTTTGCATGTTTAAAGATTGTGCATGCGGGTGGGTGGCTGTGTATTTCCACTTTCGTTCCAACGCTTGGGTTAGCAACAGCTGAACGCTGCACTGGGACACATTGGTGGAGGCAGTGGAGGACCGTGGAGGTGAGGGTGTGGGTGCAGGCCGGAAGGCGCTCGTGCCTGCATCCTGGGAGGGGGATTGCATCTCTGTGCTATTATGTGATACAGCAGAAGAGGCAGTGGTGTGACCTGCCGGCGGTAAATGGCCTTCATTCCACCTCATCGGGTGCTTAGCCATCATATGCCTGTGCATGCTTGTGGTGGTCAGGCTGGTAGTGGTGGCTTCCCTGCTGTTCTCGGTGCAGCAGAGTTTGCACACCACTGTTTGTCGGTTGTCAGCGCTCTCAATAAAAAACCTCCAGACCTTCGAACACCTAGCCCTCTGCATGGAGGCTTGCCGCGAGGAGGTGCTGTGGGGAACAGTTTGGGGATTACATGCTGTGGCCCTTCTTCTCCCTTTGGCCACCCCACTGCCTCTTCTAACCTGTTCTGGTGCTGCACTTGCCTCCCCCTCCGAAGCCTTGTCTTCTGTAGGCTTAGCAACCCAGGTGGGGTCAATCACCTCATCATCCACCTGCTCTTCCTCTGAATCCTCTGTCCACTCCTCCCTCAGACTTACTGCCCTAACAACAACCTCACTGACGGACAACTGTGTCTCATTATCATCCACAAAAAGCTCTTGAGACACCACTTGGAAGTCACCAGCCTCATCACCCTGAGGGTGGACACCCACTGGCGTTTTTTTCTCCACTGCAATGCAAGAGTAAAGTTAAAGTCTCGCATCGCAGTGCGAGAAAAAAATCGGCATCACGCCAGCATATCGCCAGTCTTTTCAATGGGGCCAGCGGCAGCAGTCCTAGCCCCATTGAAAAGAGATGGAGAATGCCGGGAACTTCTGCCACAGCTGTGACAGCTGTGGCAGGAGTTTCCTCCATCCCCGCGGGGATGAACGAATCCTCTGTCACAGCTGTCACAGCTGTGGCAGAAGTCCCCGGCATTCTATTCTATTGCTTTCAAGGGGATCGGCACTGCTGTGATCCCATTGAAAGCAATGGGTTCAGCCAAGCCCCGTAGTAAGATTATCAGGGAAGGGCTTGAAATATAAGCCCTTCCCCGATAATCTGGAAAAAGTGTGTAAAAAAAATTAAAAAATTATACTCACCTCTCCTGCGCTCAGCTGCGTCCTCCTGCTGGCTCCCGGGGCACTATAAAGCTCTTTCAGCAGTCGGGGATTTAAAAGTCCCCGCCTCCTGAAAGGGCTGTGCAGATTGGCTGAAGGCTCAGCCAATAGCAGCTACTGCTTAGCTATTGGCTGAGCGCTCAGCCAATCACACATAGCCCTTAGCTATTCATTCATGAATAGCTATATCTTAGCTTGACAAAGACTCCATGAGTCGAAACGTCGTTGTTTTCTTGTCTTGGGAGGAATAAAAAAAACACTTGTATCTTGCACCACAACTGCTGCCTTCATCAACTATTTTGCAAGTATCTACATTTAGTGGTTTGTCCTGGATCCAAACCACAGTTGGTGATGCAGAACACCTGTTCAACCTTGTGGGGTACATTTAGTGCTGTTGACATATCTATTACTTTTGTACCCCAAAAAACTAAAAAAAATTAAAAAATGATATGAGTTTTGCATGAAACCGGTAACAGTGGGCAGAATACAGCCGGGATGCTTGAGGAAAAATTTGTGCGCACTACTGGTCCCAGACAGCTAAAATGCTGGTGCATACAATGAGAGAAGTATTAGTCCTAAAAGGACTGTTGGGTTCTTGGAGTAAGGATACCTGCTTAACCGCAACCTAATCCCCACACTAACACTTTCGCTGAATAGTAGCAGACCCATTCCTCAGCCCATGCAGCAGGCGTCTGAGGCGAGCCGCAAGTGACCAGAGTTTTAATACTCGGCGGTCACCTGATCAGCCCAGCCAGTCACTGCTGTAGACGTGCACACTGTTGGCACGTCACAGCAGGAAGTGGTAAAGCCTTCCCTGCATTTCTAGTGGCCAAAAATGACGCTAAACATGCGGGGAGAGGACATAAAATTTTCTCAAGCACCGCATGGTGCTCGAGCGAGTGATGAGCACCATCGAGTACGTTACTGCTTGAACGAGCATCAAGCTCGGACAAGCATGCTTGCTTATCTCTACTAATGAACACAGAGTCAGTTTCTTTCCAAACTCAGGAGGCACAATGGAGCAATGTCATGGTGCCACTTGGGCCTGGTAGCTGTCCATCGTCCCAGCTTCCGAAGGTCGCAGACCTACAGTGGCCTGCAGCTTACAAAATTGAGAATGATAGGACAGTGATCCTCTGGCTCCCTGCTCTACTATAGGTTTTAACTGTACCAATATCTTATGTATCCTCTAACAAGTGCCTGGAGCCTTTTGTTAGTGATGGGGTTTCAAAGAGATTGCTGAGATTGGCTTATCCAGCGCCAATCACAGCTAGCGCTGGATGCACAATTGCAGCCGTTCAATGAATGATGGCTTGTGGCTCAGCCAATTAGAGCAATCTCTTGCTGGGAGTATGGTCTTGAAAACCCATTACCAGCAAGAGATGCTCTGGAAGCACAGACAAGTGCCTGGAAGCCTCCATTGACATCAGACGTCACCTACTAGATGAGTATTGTATTTTATTTCAGCTTCCTTGACTAATGGTGATTGTCTATCTGGAAAACTTCATGCCATCAGCAAGCCAAATCAACCACTTCTGCATCAATGGGCTCCCAGAGACCAAAAGAACTACAAGTCCCAGGAGCACAATGTGACAGTTAGTACTGAGTGCTGGCTGTAGAGCAGTCTCCTGGTTGTCTGGTAAAGTCTTCATGGTTGTCATCGCAGCTTATACATGTAGGTCAGTAGACCTGGAAGAACATTGTTGTTTCCCTGTTAAAATGGTAGTAGGCTCTTAACTATGTAAAGTAAAAATGTGCTTTAGTGTTTTTTTGGGGGTTTTTTTTTGAAATGTACTGTTACAGATGCAGCTTTATTTTTGAAGTTTTACCAACGGAAAAAAGCACCAAAGCAAATTTTGCTCATATCTGGTAGATATTGGTGTCAAGATGTCTCTTTGCCTGAGCATGTCTCATATAGTACATACACTGCTGAAACAGAGATGAAGTTGGTCTTTGCTGTTGGAGGTAGCAAGGTCTGATATGTTGGGTTTGAACATACCTGTTTTTTTGTTCCACCTAAAGGTAAGCATGATTCAGATTGTCTAGGAGCTTTTTACTTTCTTTTATTATGCAGTAATCACAAATGATCAATCACCAGTTTTCTAGCTAGTAGTGCCTTGAAAGTCTTGCTACTTGAAATATCCAAGAAGGACTTGAGGTAGATGAGTAGTGCAGACCCTTGGAGAATTGCCCTTTTCGTCCTCCCTAGAAATATTTTGTGGCCTCTGATATTGTCTATCAACAGTAAAATACCATCAATCAATATTGAGATGAATCCTGCTAACATTTTGTGGGCTCCTCAAAACAGTCCACCACAGTCCCTTAATATCACGTTGATTTGATTTTATGGAAAATATGGTTGAATGCATGTACTAAGATTCTTTTGAAACTTATGATTAAGCCTTGGGGTTAGCTGTTTTTGTGTAGCTCACATATAATTACATTGGCTCCATCAACTGCTCACATTTAAATGCTGTTATAGCAAGCACTGGTCCCAGGAGGAGGACTACACAAGAAGCTGTGGGATATTGCTTTACTGACCATTGCCAAGGTCCATGACCACATCAATGTTTTTGAACAGATGATTTCCTCTACCATGGCAGTGGTCTTCATGCTTAGTTACATCTACATATGGTTTGACAGTTTAACAATGTTCATGGCAGCTAAGTCCAGCTCATGCTCTCTTGCATTGATAATATCCATTTATGAAGGCCCATGAGGTTTTATATCAACAAGTCTATTGATCATAATATAGCAGCATTATCTTGGTACTACCATGTGGGGGCATTCTGCTTCACTTTGTGACATTAGTACATAGAATTATAAAAATAGCACCCAAGTAATTGGCAACTAAACTTTCATAATAAAGTACATTGCTTTTTGAGTTTGGGAAAATGGGGTGAATTGTGCCAAAATTATCTGGAAAACACATGTTTTATTATACCTTGTCACTAGAGATGAGCGAACGTAGTCGTCCGAGCTTGATACTCGTTCCAGTATTAGCGTGTTCGAGATGCTCGTTACTCGTGAAGAGTACCACGCGATGTTCGAGTTACTTTCACTTTCATCTCTGAGACGTTAGCGCGCTTTTCTGGCCAATAGAAAAACAGGGAAGGCATTACAACGTCCCCCTGCGACGTTCAAGCCCTATACCACCCCCCTGCTGTGAGTGGCTGGCGAGATCAGGTGTCACCCGAGTATATAAATCGGCCCCTCCCGCGGCTCGCCACAGATTTGTTTTGACATAGAGCAGGGAAAGTGCTGTTGGTGCCGGAGCTGCTATAGAGAGAGTGTTAGGAGTATTTTAGGCTTCAAGAACCCCAACGGTCCTTCTTAGGGCCACATCTAACCGTGTGCAGTAGTGTGGAGGCTGCTTTTTACAGTGTTGCACATTTTTTTTTTTTTGTATATCGGCCGTGCAGAGCATTGCGCCCTGCAGTAATTATACATACTCCAGGGCCAGTAGTGGTGGTGAGGCAGGGACAGAAGACATATATTGTGAGGCAGGGACAGAAGACATATTTATTGAATATAGGCAGTGGGCCTTTGCAAAAACATTTGGGGAAAAAAATCTATTTGGGCTGCCTGTGACTGTCCTCAGTGTTCTGGGTCTGTGCTGGGTGTAGTTGTCCTCCTAATTCATACGCAGCCAGCTAAGTGTTACAGCAGGCTTGCGCAAAATTATTTCCTGGCGTTCCATAAGCGAAGTCAGCCTCCAACCACAGGCCAATAAGCGGCACATTTAATTACAGCGTTCTGTTTCTGCACTACTGGTAATACACCATGCTGAGGGGTAGGCCTAGAGGACGTGGACGCGGGCGTGAACGCGGAGGCCCAAGTCAGGGTGTGGGCACAGGCCGAGCCAGTGCGGTGGCCAGTGGTAGAGGCAGGGCCAGACCGAATAATCCACCAACTGTTTCCCAAAGCGCCCCCTTGCGCCATGCCACCCTGCAGAGGTCAGGTACTCTACGGTGTGGCAGTTTTTCACAGAGACGCCTGACGACCGACGAACAGTGGTGTGCAACCTTTGTCGAGCCAAGATCAGCTGGGGAGCCACCACCACCAGCATGCGCAGGCATATGATGGCCAAGCACCCCACAAGGTGGGACGAAGGCCGTTCACCGCCTCCGTTTGCACCACTGCCTCTCCTCCTGTTCCCCAACCTGCCACTGAGATCCAACCCCCCTCTGAGGACACAGGCACTACCGTCTCCTGGCCTGCACCCACACCCTCACCTCCGCTGTTCTCGGCCCCATCCAGCAATGTCTCTCAGCGCAGCGTCCAGACGTCGCTAGCACCACTGTTTGAGCGCAAGCGCAAGTACGCCGCCACGCACCCGCACGCTCAAGCGATAAACGTGCACATTGCCAAATTGATCAGCCTGGAGATGCTGCCGTATAGGCTTCTGGAAATGGAGGCTTTCAAAAGCATGATGGCGGCGGCGGCCCTGTACTACTTGGTTCCCAGTTGCCACTACTTTTCCCGATGTGCCGTCCCAGCCCTGCACGACCACGTCTCCCACAACATTGTACGTGCCCTCACCAACGCGGTTACTGCCAAGGTCCACTTAACAACGGACACGTGGACAAGCACAGGCGGGCAGGGCCATTATATCTCCCTGTCGGCACATTGGGTGAATTTAGTGGAGGCTGGGACAGAGTCAGAGCTTGAGACCGCTCACGTCCTACCCACCCCCAGAATTGCGGGCCCCAGCTCGGTGGTGGTATCTGCGGCGGTGTATGCTTCCTCCACTAAACCACCTTCCTCCTCCTTCTCCTCCTACGCAACCTCTGTCTCGCAATCAAGATGTGTCAGCAGCAGCACATCGCCAGCAGTCGGTGTCGCGCGGCACGGCAGCACAGCGGTGGGCAAGCGTCAGCAGGCCGTGCTGAAACTACTCAGCTTAGGAGAGAAGAGGCACACGGCCCACGAACTGCTGCAGGGTCCGACAGAGCAGACCGACCGCTGGCTTGCGCCGCTGAGCCTCCAACCGGGCATGGTCGTGTGTGACAACGGACGTAACCTGGTGGAGGCTCTGCAGCTCGGCAGCCTCACGCACGTGCCATGCCTGGCCCATGTCTTTAATTTGGTGGTTCAACGCTTTCTGAAAAGCTACCCACACTTGTCATACCTGCTCGGAAAGGTGCGCCGGGTCAGCGCACATTTCCGCAACTCCAAGATGGACGCTGCCACCCTGCGGACCCTGCAACATCGGTTTAATCTGCCAGAGCGACGTGCCCACACGGTGGAACTCTACGCTCCACATGTTGGCCAGGCTCTATGAGCAGCGTAGAGCTATTGTGGAATACCAACTCCAACATGGGCGGCGTAGTGGGAGTCAGCCTCCTCAATTCTTTACAGAAGAGTGGGCCTGGTTGGCAGACATCTGCCAGGTCCTTGGAAACTTTGAGGAGTCTACCGAGATGGTGAGCGGGGATGCTGCAATCATTAGCGTCACCATTCCTCTGCTATGCCTCTTGAGAAGTTCCCTGCAAAGCATAAAGGCAGACGCTTTCCACTCGGAAACGGAGGCGTGGGAAGACAGTATGTCGCTGGATAGTCAGAGCACCCTCATGTCTAAATCTCAGCACGTTGAGGAGGAGGAGGAGGGGGAGGAGCATGAGGAGGAGGGGGAAGAGACAGCTTGGCCCACTGCTGAGGGTACACATGCTGCTGCCTGTCATCCTTTCAGCGAGTATGGCCAGAGGAGGAGGAGGAGGAGGATCCTGAAAGTGATCTTCCTAGTGAGGACAGCCATGTGTTGCGTACAGGTACCCTGGCACACATAGCTGACTTCATGTTAGGATGCCTTTCTCGTGACCCTCGCGTTACACGCATTCTAGCCACTACGGATTACTGGGTGTACACACTGCTCGACCCACGGTATAAGGAGAACCTTTCCACTCTCATTCCCGAAGAGGAAAGGGGTTCGAGAATGATGCTATACCACAGGGCGCTGGTGGACAAACTGATGGTAAACTTCCCATCCGACAGCGCTAGTGGCAGAAGGCGCAGTTCCGAGGGCCAGGTAGCAGGGGAGGCGCAGAGATCAGGCAGCATGTACAGCGCAGGCAGGGGAACATTCTCCAAGGCCTTTGCCAGCTTTATGGCTCCCCAGCAAGACTGTGTCACCGGTCCCCAGTCAAGGCTGAGTTGGCGGGAGCACTGTAAAAGGATGGTGAGGGAGTACGTAGCCGATCGCACGACCGTCCTCGGTGACGCCTCTGCCCCCTACAACTACTGGGTGTCGAAGCTGGACACGTGGCCTGAACTCGCGCTGTATGCCCTGGAGGTGCTTGCTTGTCCTGCGGCTAGCGTCTTGTCAGAGAGGGTGTTTAGTGCGGCTGGGGGAATCATCACGGATAAGCGTACCCGCCTGTCAACCGACAGTGCCGACAGGCTTACACTCATCAAGATGAACAAAGCCTGGATTTCCCCAGACTTCTCTTCTTCACCAGCGGACAGCAGCGATACCTAAGCAATACGTAGGCTGCACCCACGGATGGAAGCACCGTTCTCTATCACCATCAAAAACGTGGACATTTTTGCTGCATCAATCTGTGTATAATATTCCTCCTCCTCCTCCTGCTCCTCCTCCTGAAACCTCACATAATCACGCCGAACGGGCAATTTTTCTTAGGCCCACAAGGCTCAGTCATATAATTTTTGTAAACAATTTTTATACGTTTCAATGCTCATTAAAGCGTTGAAACTTTCACCTGAACCAATTTTTATTTTAACTGGGCTGCCTCCAGGCCTAGTTACCAATTAAGCCACATTAACCAAAGCGATTAATGGGTTTCATCTGCCCTCTTGGTTGGGCATGGGCAATTTTTCTGAGGTACATTAGAGTACTGTTGGTACACCAATTTTTGGGGGCCCTCGCCTACAGTGAAATCCAATTAATTTTTAGCCCACCTGCATTACAGCTGACGTTACATCAGCTGTGTTGGGCACTGCAATGGGATATATTTATGTACCGCCGGTGGGTTCCAGGAAGCCACCCCTGCCGTGGGTCCACACGGAGTTGTAACTGCATGTGTCCACTTCTAAAGAACCCCAGTCTGACTGGGGCATGCAGTGTGGGCCAAAGCCCACTTGCATTAAACATGACATTACCTCAGCTGTGATGGGCACTGCAATGGGATACATTAATGTACAGCCGGTGGGTTCCAGGGAGCCACCCATGCTGTGGGTGCACACGGAATTCCCATTGCAGAGTTGTACCTGCCTGTGACTATTTATAAAAAACCGCAGTCTGACTGGGGCATGCAGACACCTTGACAGAATGAATAGTGTGTGGCACATAGGTTCCCCATTGCTATGCCCACGTGTGCAGCTCCTGATGGCGGTGGCACAGGATTATATTTCTCATTGCTTCTGTACAGCATTGTGGGCTATCGCCCCGCCGCTTTTAAAGAGGGTCGCTGCCTAGCCGTGCCAACCCTCTGCAGTGCGTGCCTGCGGTTCCTCCTCATGGCAGACGCACTTATAAATAGACATGAGTGTGGCGTGGCATGAGTGCAGCTGAAGGCTGCGCAGGGACAATTTGGTGTGCGCTGTGGACACTGGGTCGTGCAGGGGGGGGGGGGGGGGGTTGGGCAGCATGTAACCCAGGAGAAGTGGCAGCGGAGTGTCATGCAGGCAGTGATTGTGCTTTGTTGGAGGTAGTGTGGTGCTTAGCTAAGGTATGCATTGCTAATGATGGCTTTTCAGAAGTAAAAGTTGTTGGGGGGGCACTCTTGCCGCTATTGTGGCTTAATAGTGGGACCTGGGAACTTGAGATGCAGCCCAACATGTAGCCCCTCGCCTGCCCTATCCGTTGCTGTGTCGTTCCTATCACTTTCTTGAATTGCCCCGATTTTCACAAATGGAAACCTTAGCGAGCATCGGCGATATACAAAAATGCTCGGGTCGCCCATTGACTTCAATGGGGTTCGTTACTCGAAACGAACCCTCGAGCATTGCGAAAATTTCGTCCCGAGTAACGAGCACTCGAGCATTTTGGTGCTCGCTCATCTCTACTTGTCACACATTGGTGGGCATGTTAAGAGACTTCTTTACACTTTAATGCACATCATGGCTGGTGTACTTATACATGAACAATTCACACTCAAGCAATAGCTTTGCTGTAACATGTAATGATGTAACATGTAATGATGGTATGTATGCCAGGGTTCTTGCCCTTTGTTAGTGCATGGTAGGATTACATTCGGTTTGGAGAGGGGCCTCTTATGTGGATCTGGGAAAGTACTGTTTCTCCTCATGTTGATGGTTGCCATGTGGAGAATTATAGGCATTGCTGTGCTCCTCTGGGAAATAAAGTATGCAAATGGTGGGTGGCATGCAAAGGTAGCTTCCCTATAAGTCAATGGCTGACAGGCCTTGCAACATGACTAAGGATATAAGCCAAACTAGCATCTTCTTCGTAATGAAGGGGACTGAAACTATTATTGTATTTAAAGGACCCCAAAATACAAAAAGTAGACAAAAAATTAAACAAATCCATCAATTCCTCCTCCAGTCTTCTCTTTTTAACCTATTCTATTTCATTGTGTATTCAAAGCTTTGTGAAGCATCTTAAGAAATCTTCTAAATATATCCGAAATGATGACAGTATTTTCTCCTCATGAATTCCAGTTCAGACCTATCTCTAGCTGTAACGCAACTAGTTGGGTTAGAAGCACTTCCCCACTGCTCCGTTTGCAATTGGAGACCAAGAATGCTAAGCTCCCTAAGATATTTCTCAGCAAAAATTAGAGGGGGTCCGAAAGAAATTAAGGGCCCTTTTACACAGATGCCTGACAGGTTGTCCCAGAGATGATTATTACTGTGCTTTTACATAGGAACAATCTTGTGAATGAAGGCAGAAAAGGTATAATTAATCACTCCAGCCCACCCAGCTTCATTCACAGTAAACACGCAGTCATTCAGAAATGAACACCTGCCTGAATCCGTTGCTCAGTTTTATGCACGCAGAAACTAAATGATGAATGAAAAGCGAACTATGTGTAATTTTTATTTCGTCATTCAATTGCAAAAAGGCCTCAACTCTTCAACAGGGTTGTAGCTATAGGAGTGCAGTGAAAATATTGTGGGTTTTTTGATTGGGGGTTTATTCAAAACAATTGTTGCCTGTTAGGGTTCTTCTAGCATGTTGCAGAAATGTATTAAATTTGTATAATGAAAAATTGGGAGTCCTTAACCAAGTTGAAGGAAAATAAGGGTGGACACTAGAGATGAGCGAACGTACTCATTTAGGGCGATTTCGCAATCGAGCATCGCTTTTTTCGAGTAACTGACTACTCGGGTGAAAAGATTCGGGCGGCATCAGGGGGCAGGGGGTGGCGTGGTGGAGTGGAGGTAGCATTGGGGAACAGGGGGGAGCTCTCTCCCCCCCCCCCCCCGCTCCCCTCTGCAACTCCCTGCTCATCCCCGGCGCCCCCCGAATCTTTCCGCCTGAGTAGTCAGTTACTCGAAAAAAGCGATGCTCGATTGCGAAATTGCCCTAAACGAGTAGGTTCGCCCATCTCTAGTGGACACATCTGTATATGCTCTTGAAGAAGTTGTCCAAAAAAGTCACTCTAACCCAAATTTTCTCACCCTTAAAAGTCTCTCAATCTCTAGGATTATTTTTTTCAGTGTAGTCTTGGGTTATGTCTATCTGAAGTTTTTTAGAAGTTTGCAACCTAACAGGCAGCTTGTACAGATCTGATCTCCTATTACAGCATAGCATCTGTCTTCCTTACTCTGTGCATATGAGAAAGAATGCAAATGTATAGTCTTGCTGTACTCACTGCCCGGGGCAGACATTCACACTTCAGCTGTGCTTGCCCTGTATGTCCTGGGAAAAGTAGTTTTCAGCGCTGAATCAGGTGGTTATGTGATCCGAGGTGATAGACCATCCTTCTATCTTGTTCTACTCTAATGGTGACAAAGCCACAAGAATGCTAATTTTGCCAGGGAGGAAGCAGAGGAGGTGCGCGAATGCCTAGGCAGTGTGCATTTTTTCTTTTATCAACAAGTGCTTTATTGGATTTTCTAACATGAAATAAGAGACAATGAAAATTACATATTGCAAAATGTACCCAGTGCATAACATGTACAATTCCTAGTTTATAGCCCACAACCTTAGTATAGACAATCACGTAGGTCAATTCCACCATATAATGGGACCTGGGTATGGTGTTGTTAATGCAAACAAATATTTGCTATGCGATATGAGATTTGGGGTCCAAATTAATTTTTTTAGAGGTAAACTGAGCTCAGGAGACTAACATCAAATCACACAGCAGAGGTACCTGAACGACTCTCCTGCAGTACAATTTGGGGGTTCTGTTCAGTTGTCATGGCAGCCTGGGGCCTTCTGAAAGCCTCCAGGGCTGTCAAGAATGATGAGTGCCAACAGTGGTGTATGACCTATGCTATTGCATTGTGAAAGCGATCAAATGATTGCAAGTTCAAGTACCCTATGGGACTGAGAAAATGTAAAAAATAAGTAAAAAAAATATTATTAGATATTCGAAAAAGGTAAAAGCAGTGAAATTTTTTCCCTGTTGTCTCATTAAAAATAAAAAAGAATGCAAATTTGGTATAATTACATCTGCAAAATATCACATTATTAATCTTGCACAGTGAACACCATCAGAAAAAAAATATACACATTGCAAAAACTTTGTGTTTTGGTCATCCTATATCCAAGGAAAAATTGAATAAAAAGTGATCTAACGGTCGTATGAACCTGAAAATTGTATTAATAAAAATTACAGGTCATCGCAAAATAAATAATATAGAGATACGAGGCCCAAGTCCTCAACATACCATGGTACCTGATGCTAAGTTGCTGACTGGAGATGGGCGGGCGTGCTCGTTGGGGGCGATTTCGTGGAGGGGCCTCGCTGTTTTTGACTGCCTGGCTGCTCGGGTGGGGGGGTTCGGGGGGCGCCGGGGGTGAGCGGGGGGTTGCGGAGGGGAGTGGGGGGAGAGAGAGAGCTCCCCCCTGTTCCCCACTGCTGCCCCCCGCTCCACCACGCTGCCCCCCACCCCCCGGCGCCCCCTGGGTCTTTTTGCCCGAGTGGTCGGGTGCTTGGGGGTGGCGGTGCTCAGTTGCGGGGTCGCCCTTGGTGAGTGCGTTCGCTCATCTCTATTGCTGACACTATAAACATTATTATTGATTATTATTAGAGATGAGCGAGTATACTCATTTCGAGTAATTACTCGATCGAGCACCACGATTTTCGAGTACTTCCATACTCGGGTGAAAAGATTCGGGGGGCGCCGGGGGGCGGGGGAGGTGTGACGGAGTGGGGGGTAGCAGCGGGGAGCCCTCTCTCTCTCCCTCTCCCCCCCACTCCCCGCTGCAACCCCCCACTCACCCACGGCGCCCCCCGAATCTTTTCGCCCGAGTACGGAAGTACTCGAAAATCGCGGCGCTCAGTCGAAAAAGGGGCGTGGCCGAGTAGGTTCGCTCATCTCTAATATATTATTATTCACTTTAACTGAACAAATAGAAGAGTTATCATTTTTTGAAAGTGGGGAGGAAAATAAAACAACAAAATGAAAAAGGGCTGGAGCAGGAAGAGGAAAAGGTCCTCTCTCTCTGTGTACCAGTCTGTCACACATTTGGTTAACGTTCATTGAACTTGCTTTTTCTTCTGTTATGTACTTAAATCCTGTTTTATGTATAACTCCCTGGCACTTTAAAATGAATAATATTTTAAAGAAAATAAAAAAAATCTAATGGTTTTAGATTGGGTAGAAAAGCAATATGACTGCAATAGGTTTGCTTCAGGGTAATCAAAATCAGCCTGGGGCTACCATGATTAAACTTTTTTTTCTTTTGCTGAGAACTACATGTGATGTATTTGTGAAAATGGTGTACATGTCTATATTTACTTCAAATTATATGACTCATTTTATGCACTCTATATTGTATTAGACCTGTCTTACATAATAAAATACCTGCAACTCCTAAAAAATAAAATAAAAATCACACAGCAGAGGATGTGATCCAAAGTAATCAGTTTATTTGAGTGACAAGCGACCCTTTTATTGGGCCACATGTTCAATTACAATAATTCAAATCTATGATAATTCATTTGTTACCATTGGTCAAAAAACATAAATAATATATAATATATACAAGATAAAGGATCGAACATCTAAAATGCCAACCAAACGTACGCAGGCGCAGAGTTGACTATATATGATTAACTTCTTGGAACAGTAAATGTAAACAATGGGATGTTAACATAGAATGTTTAGGAACATATGTGAGCATGTCAGTTTGACCCGCCGGACAGTCTAAGGGTGCGTTCACATGAGCGTAGGCGTATTTACGTTCGCACGAGCGCAGCGTATAATCGCCGGAAAGAACGTTTTTCGCCGATCACGACCAGAGCTAGAAAGCGTATTTTTGTTTGTTCCTACTTTTTAAACGGTCTTTTCGGCCATCGAATGTTCGCCGGCACGTATTTCGGTCGCGTATGTCCGTTTTTACGCGGGTTGCCGTTTTTACGCGCCGTAAAATCGCCCATGTGAACGAATACATTCTAAACCATTGCCTCAGATGGTCACGTATATACGTTTGGTCGCAAAAACGCGCCGTTTATGCGCTCGTGTGAACGCACCCTAAAGGCCACAGTAGATGTCTTCTGGAGCAAAAGTCTTAATGATTCACTCAAGGTTTATTAAAGAACTATTTATCCATAAATCCTTCAGAAGATAACAAGTGAATACAGTGAAAAAAGACCCAGAAGATGACTGCAGGCCAGAGGCTTTTATTAAGGTCTGCTCATAGTATTAAGCAAACAACTTTATGTTGGTTTATTGTTTTTAGACTTTTTGTAATACAAGTGTTGCCTAGTATTGGGGACATACACTGAGGCTATGGCATATTTTGCACTATTAATGAGCAGATCAGCATGACAAATCACCCATTTTTCATCAGTGATCTCTTTCTGTAGAGATAATGCGGCAGTGTCCTCGATGGCTTTAGATACTCCACCATTTTTATGCGTGGTGTCGGAGGAAAATATATGGGGGAATTTGTTTGTTAGTCTAAAGGTGTCATCTTTAAGTGTCTTTCTTGAATGCATAGTATGTTGATGTTAGTTAGGTGTGCTTCTTTCCATAGCATTGATCTCTTAAAGAGTGAGTTTGGACACTTGGTGTTAATAGATAGCATTTAAAATACCATATTAGGGAAAATTATTTTGCCTAGGTCAGTGAAGAATCTGGGGGGCCCAGGTGTTCCTGCCCCTGATGCAATCCCAATTACAGCCCCGTTGGTAAAAACAATTACATGTGGAAAAATCCCAGACCAATCAGTAAAGAGTATAGATAAAGATTTGAGAAACCAAACATAAGAGACAAACAAACCAAGGGCCTGAAAGGCCAACAGAGTGGGAGACAAGAGAGCAGTAGACAAGAAAAATGGTACACATATTGCCATAGTCCTGGAGGGGCACTGGATTTACTGGCTACCAGTAGGTTACATGGCAGCGATTCCAACTGTAGGAAAAAGAAAGGGAACAAAACTATTCGGGATTAAGCAGGAGCTGTGGATATGTTGAGGGATCAGTCCTCTTGGTGGAATCAAGGAATCCTATTTGGAGTAATGTTTGCCATTGGTGGACCATTCCTCTTGCAGAGTAGGTGAAATTCTCATTCCAATTGTGGCTGGTGGATTGGTAATCTTCGGCAGGAGTAAGTTACATTTCTTGCACAGTTGTAAGGCAGCCTCTGGGGATTGCACCAAGAATTGTGTCTCATGTTTTGTGATAATTAGTTTTACTCAGAACCCCCACTTATATGCAATGCTGTGATCTCCTAAGATTTGGGTGCTGCGTGCATATGCCTTTCTTCACAGTAGCATTGTTGCAGATAGATCTGAAAAAAGTGAAACATTTCTAAAGTGGTCTGGAAGAGTAGGTGGCAATTTGGTGGGTTCCATTAGCTTGTCTTTGATGTTTAAAAAGTGTATATGAGCAATGACATCTCTTGGTGTTGAGGTAGACAGGAATTTAGGCTTAGGAGGCCTATGTGCTCGGTTGATTATTAGGTCTCGTTGAGGAAAGCAGTAGAGAAGTCGGTGAGAAATCCTCGAAGTTCCTCAATTTTACCTAACTCAGAAATACCTCTAAACATAATTGTGTTCTGACTAGATCTGTCTTTAATGTCTTCTAGCTTCAATCTCAGGGTTTCTAAGTCATCCTCCATTGTATTAGCGCTATCAGTGAGCTCGTTGTGGATGGTCATCAATTCGGCCATTTTATTTTCAATGTAAAAGGTGTGATCACCAATTGCTAAAATCTCCACCTGCCTTGAGGAGAATGCCTCATGATGAGTCATTCACTATGTGCAAGTGAGAGCAGAAGACGCTGCTGGCAGATGGTGAAGCAGGGAGCTGCTTCTGGCCGACACCATCTTAGGGACTCCCATTAGTAGAAAAGAACTTGGTTACTTTGAGAAGGCTTTTCTTCACAGTGCCGTGGACACTCTTAACCACTGGTGAAAGCAAAGACCGTGGATTCAGGGGTGAGTGATATGTGGTTTTCCCAGCTGTTCACTTAAAGATCAGTTTGAAGCCATGTAAACTGGCTTCAAACTGGCCTTACAGTTCAGAGATTACGCGACATTCACAATTCACTATTGACCACTCCCCTGGTAGCGTGCATTTTTAATGCTACATGAATCTAGGCATTTGGAAACAACATGGCCTCTTTTACACTCCAAGTTTTAGGAATACTTAGAAAAATAATCTTTTTAAGGAGTCATGAATCACAGAACCATAGTCTATGACTTGTACATCAGCTGATCTGGTCACAGATACAGATGTGTCCTTATCTGAGCTTTCCTTTTGGCTGTAAACAACATATCCTGAGATATGTGGCACTAAATGACCACTTTGGCACAAAAAAAATATATGATTTCACATTACTCTGGGGAAGATAGCTATCCTGTTTGTTTCTACTAGTGGATGTGGGGGTGTATTGCAGCCTGTCGAGTTTTTGGTTAGCATGTCATGATATCAAATTTCTATCATGAGAAATTGCAGTCCTGAAAGAAATTAGCAGAAGGGTAAATGTGCATTCATCTCTCTCTCCACAATATCCACAATGCATTGCTCTACACTTTATACCCTTATTGGCTTAAATACTGATTGGGTAACTGATTCCTGTAATTTTATTTTTATTGTATATGCCAAGACAAAGGGCTGGTCCTATGTCAAAATTAGCACAATATATCCATTATGATACATGGTGGGATCCATTGCAAAATTAGCACAATATATCCATTGTGATACATGGTGGGATCCATCCATTTCTCCTGTAGATTCTCAACTGTTTTAGCAAAGATATTGCTCTCCTGTAGAGTGTAAGCTCTTATGGATGGGATCCTCTCTCCTGTGGAATTTCAGTTCTTATGTGTAGGAATTTCTCTCCTGTTGAGCTTTTGAGTGTGCAGTGCTTTCTTTACTGTAGTATTAGCTCTTATCGGCAGATACTACTCTCTTATAGAGGGTAAGCTCTTATGGGCAGGGACCTCTTTTTTGTAAAGCGTAAGCTCTTATGAGTGCAGTTTTCTTGCTTCTCTCTCTTCTGTAGTATCAGTTCTAATGGACAGAGTCTTCTCTCCTAAAAGGCCTCTTCCCTGTGTAGTGTAAGCTCTTATGGGAAGGCATCTCTTTCCTGCAGAGTGCAGCTCTTCTGGGTGGGGTCCTCTCTCCTGTAGAGTGTCAGCTCTTGTGGGCAGCGCCCTCTCTCCTGTAGATTGTCAGAGATTTTGCCGTATTGGTTGCTAACAAACTGTAAACTATTTGAAATATGTTGGCACAAAATAAAGATTATCAGAAATAAATACAAAGTTGAAAAAAAGTGATCACACATTACTAATTTTATTTAGTACTCTATATGGAGCCTTCATGTATGCTGTACACAAAATATGACTTTTTTAACTTAAATATTTTAAGGAAAAATGCTGCCCACAGACAGATTTGAAACGTTTTTCCCACGATGGAAAGCCGCGTGTGAATTCCACAGTGGCAAGGTTCTAATGAAAAAAAAAGCGACTACCCGCTGGCACTTTTTTGTTTAGAAATTCGTGGGCGTATTCCGCATCCTTCATGGATATGAGCCGTTAATCATGTAAATGAAAAGTCCCAAGAATTTTCTTGCTAGCTTTACAATCAAACACATTTCACAATATCCTATAATTCATTGTAGCTAAAAATAAAGAAAGTTAAAATCATTGTCAGATATGAAATGGTTCAAAACATCTGAGTATTTTATGACAGCATTGTAGATAAAATGCACTTTGCATCTGGTTATTGACTTGATACAAGGAGTTAACTCCAACCATGCTTCCTTTATCCACCTCGCAGAATTTGTTATTAAATAATTAGGTATATTATCTGACGTTCAATACAATTTCTCTGATCAAGAATCCCCAGTTGTTTTAATTACACTAAATTATTTCTTCTTTTACGAAAAAACACAGGGGAAATAACGACTATGTATAAATTGCCTGTAAAATAAATGAACCTTGTTGAGCCATGAAGAGAAAAAGAGGACCTTCATTCTCAGATAATGGTATGTGACTTATTTAGTAAGGAAAGGAAAAGTACATGTTTTTTATTACTTTTATTTTCAATTTCAATTCAAAATAAAACAAAAACTTAATTTGCCAAATATTAACATAATGAAAAAATACAACAGATGAATAAAAACAGTAGCTTTTATAATTTTGTAACAAAATGAAAGTGGTTAAAAACATTTTATATTTTTCAATTATTGTTTTAAAATTTTATGTTTATATATTTACTCATGCTTTATTTGCACATTCATTTAAAAACTAAGAAAGGCAGTGAAAGGAAATAAATATGCATTTTTTTTTTTACTTTATCAGTCTCTAAACAAAAACTTTATTTGTAAAATAGCAATATAATCCAAGAAAAAAATTCAAAATGTATTAATGAAAATGGCATTTCTTGTTTTGGTTATTAAAAAAATATTGATGTTGATGTAAATCTAAAAACTAAATTTTGGTTAAATTGTTTTTTTATATTTTTAAATGTATTTTCACATTAGTTTTTTTTATAGTTCCTTTAGCTTTTTAATCTCTTAGTGGCTTTTCTTTTATGATAAACATTAAATAGTGCCACTAACTATGCTTCTCAAAACATATGTAGGCAAACATGATTTATTGGCTGATTTGTACAAATGTAGAAATATGTTTAAACCTATTTCAGACAAGTGTAATGTAGTTGTGTAATTGTCAGGGATATTTTAGGGACCCCTCAGTTGATATCTTGCCAAGTTCCAAATTATTATTGTATATCCAGCCAGAAAGAATCAAAGAATTCTACCGTTTATTCTACAAACAACGCTTTATGGAGAAAGGGAGTGGCTTTATGCAAAGCTGTATACAAGTTGTTTTGAGAAATATCGAGACAACAAATGATAACAGGCATCGCTGCATAACACATACATAGTCTAAACATATAGCAAGTGCAGTCATGAGAAACAGACTGACTCGTTACTACAAGACAAACAATACATTTTATCACTAAATTTAAGACCAAACAATTAGATAATTTTCATGAGAAGCACTGCACAGGTGATGCTGGCAGCAGGCCCAGAAAATTCATATCACAATTTGTATAAGAGAATTGATCTAAAAGGGCATGAGATACTTAAAGGAGACACTAGTTAGTTTGCAAAGAGAATGAATCTGAAGCTTAAAAGATGGCTGACTGGAGACAAGATGGATAGCCTGAAACCAGAATTCTAACATTATGGATGAGTATCCAGATCTGACCCCGGATACCTATGATGCTGTGAGTTCAGATCAGTAGATCTAAAGTCAGGCCGGGACACTTCCCCATAATAAAGGGGCATTTTTATGCCTGTAGATTTGCGATTGGGCCATATTACTGCTCCATAACACGAGAACAAAAATGCACTCATATTGTACTTGCCTGAAGAAGCTATAGGGTATTGAGAATTCTTTTAGAATTTAAGCGCAGTTTCCAACAATGTATATGAATGGAATATTTTATAACTCATTCACATGCTCAGGAAAATATCTGTTTAGAATAATGAATACTGTTGCTGCACTGAAATCCTGCAGGTTTATTCCATTAAATTGCAATTCAACTAATCCATGACTTGACCTTCTTGCCAATATAGAGATGAAATTTGAGTTTCACCTGTGAATTTCTACTGTGTGCTTTCTAAAATATAGAAAATGGATTTGTCACAGTCAAATTCCTACCATATAAACATGACTTCATAGTTGCAAACATCTAGAGCATATATTAGCGGCACTCTTCAAACATTCTCACCAAATATGTAGCCGAAATATGATATATGCACAGCCTAAACCTCTGTACATATAAGTGTTGGAGGAATTATTTAGAGGAGAAATTTCTTTAGGTCTAATGCACAGAACCATATTAATGCAAGTGCAACCATCATGCTTTACTTTACCTCTCAATGTCTCCAAATTAAAACTGGAATGTATATTGAGTTTTTTCTGTTGGAGTTCCTATGAAAAAAAAATGATCGCACTGTACAAAGGCACCATATGGTGGAAGCTGATCGATTACATGTGCCGCCATGCATGGCCTGCCATATACATGATGCCTTAAGCTGGCCATACAATTTTATAGGTCTTAGTTATATGCTCATTCAGCCAAGAGCTATTCCACCCAACCTCCCACCATTCATAAACATATTTAGCTCAGTCTGCATATGTTGTCAATGAGAAGAGGGGAATAAGCTACTTTAAGACACCTCTGGCAGCTTATCAAGAACAAAGAAATTGGCATATGGAAATTTGATACACTTGGTTCTTTTTTCCAAGGGCATCTGCTATCAAGACATCATAATACATATTAGATGGTTAGACAGTCATGTCAAACTCTGTGAGTTTAGCTGACATTCAAGATGTATTCTTGCAATGAGATGTTTTTTTCAATTTTCACTCATACACTAGATGGATGACAACTGATAAATTGGTGGGAGTCTGACTGCTGGAACCCCCACTGATCTCGAAAATGGGGAATCTGTCCCCCCCCCCCCCCATTTCACAGTTGAAGTTGCAGTCCCAATTCTGTTGTATATTGTGGAAAAGAACCGCTTATCAAAGTTGTGCAGCAGCTCCTTTACTCTCAATGACACAGATACCCAAGTAATGTACTCAGCTATCTTTGTCTGCACAATTGAATTGAATGCAGTGGTGATACCATGGTGGTCTAAGTTTGGTTTCGGAGAATGTCGGGAGGTCTGCTAAAATGCACCCATACAGTCTTCTCTAATAACATTACTGTTCTGAAACCACATACAGTACTTTCTACAAAACTGCAAAATAACTCCTTCCACAACAGTAATTTCCCCACAGGTTCTTCAGCCCAACAGATCTCTGTGGTGATGGTAGGTCAGTGTCTCGTGTCAGGACCGCTGAGTTGTGTCAGATAATAGCGTCTTAGTTGTATTCTCATTTTGTTATTTTTGTCCTCCTCCTCCAAGAGCCCTAACTCTGTTGTTCTTCTATCGGTCAGGCTCTGTGTTGATATGTGTTGTAGGACCTGCGATGATGTTACCAGGGGGCAGAAGGATGAGGTCACCAGGGGGTGTAGCATGATAAGCACATAAATACATACTCACTGACAAGTGGGCATTAGTAGTTTGATTTGGCTTATATACATTGAATTATTTTCATATTTTATGTCATCTTGCTTCTCTTGAAAATTCCTTTATTAGTCAATACATTCTGATTGCGTCTTTATGCATCTTAAACACAGTCTTTATTTTCCCATGTCAACATGAAGAACAAGACACTTGCAACAGAATTTATCTTGTTAGGTTTTTCCAAAGACCACACTATCAACTCGATCTTGTTTGTGTTGTTTTTCCTGATTTATGTGATAACCATAATAGGGAACAGTCTTATAATACTCGTTATAATCATCAACCCCATGATGCACACCCCCATGTACTTCTTCATCACCAAGCTCTCCATCATAGACTTATGCAACTCATCTTCTGCTGTACCTAAAATGTTGATGGACCTACTGTCTACTCAACGGACTATATCCTTGCTGGCTTGTCTCACCCAACTACACTTTCTACTACTAATAGGCACCTCAGAGTGTTTTCTTCTGGTCCTTATGGCCTATGACCGGTGCTTGGCCATATGTCTACCTCTCCACTACCCAGTTATAATGAAATGGAGCATGTGTCATATACTTGCTGCTCTGATTTGGATATTCAGTCTCCTGGTCATCATATTCCCATCATTACTGATGCCCGTAGCCTTATGCTATCCTAACCAAATCAATCACTTCATGTGTGAATCTATTGCCGTCTTACATTTATCATGTGACAAAAATTACATGAAGGAGCTTGTGATCTTTTTGTTGAGTTTTATTACTATTCTCCTCCCTTTTGCCTTCATTATTACATCCTATCTGTGTATTATTCGTGCTGTATTAAAGATTAAGTCATCAGGAAGAGCTAAGGCTTTCTCTACTTGTACCTCTCATGTGAGTGTTGTGGCTATGTACTTTGGAACAGGTATGGTCACATATCTAGGACCATTACAGAAGAAATCTTCCAACCAAGGAAAACATGTCTCCATTTTCTATGTTATTATTGCTCCCTTACTAAATCCACTCGTCTACAGTCTGAACAACAGGGATGTAAAGAAGGCACTAACAAAGTTATTATCAAAATGTTTTTCTTTTTCTTGAACTTTAAGTGCATGTCTAATGATAACAATGGCTATCTTACCTGCCAGAAGGTTAAAATTGTTGCTAGGAGACATAGTCAGGATGTTCCAGTTGCTCGTACCACTGAATGATACCAGAAGCTTCTTTCTACAAGAGACTCTTGGTGTTATACAATTGCTAAGGCCACTGAGCCTCATACTCTCCAGGCCATGTCCCACATCTCTTTTAAACTTCTAGTTGGAGACATTGTCATCATCATTTTTAAAGGTATACTTTATTATGAATTAAATGAGTTCTCCAGGAGTACAAAACTGATGACTGTGCCTTATAACTTCTGCACCAGCTTCCATGTTGTGCATGTATAAATGTACCATGTGACACAATGACAACACCTGAATCTTCCCAATTTCTTAATGTTTGTTGAATGAGTTTTACTTGTTTTGGTGACATTAGGTGTATGTATATACGGAAAGACCAATCTAGTACATGCTGGACTTCCTTTAGCTTTTATAACCCAAGCAATACATCCTGGCAATGATTCTACAAGATGCTGACATCATGCTGCAGGAATATCAGTCTGTGCAGACAAGAAGCTCCTTGTAGTTACTGCTAATTAAATGGAGGTACTGGCACGCACTGAACAGCTGATAGGAAGTGGTCATTAATTTATTCTGCTTGCACCAAATTATGGCGCTCCCAGTAGCATGATGCAACAGAAATCTCAACTTATCTGACCAGGCAGTATTTTTCTACAGCTTAGTGATCCAGTTTTTTCACTCTTAGGGCGCCTACCCACTTGCGTTGCCGATTTTCACGCGTGAAAAACGTGGCGTTTTTCGCGGCGCTTTTCGCGCGTTTTTTGCAGCCCTCCATTGACAATCATGGGTGCATTAAGAGAAAAATAAGGAGACATATGCAACTGACAGTTCCTAAGTGAAAAAAACCCCCACGAAACCGAACAAAAAACCCCAGATGGACAAGAACACATTCTATACTAATTGCTCTTGAGAAAAAACGCAAAACATCACAGGAAAAAAAATCGCAAGTGGGTAGGCACCCTTACTCTAATGCATTCCTGTTTCTCTTAGAAAGCAATGCAACTGAAACTGGTAATTTTGCTGTCAAAGCACATCTGTGCCAACCAACAAGTTTTGTATTTGGACACAATTGTTGGAGCTTTGGCCTTGTATTTCTCTGCCATTTGCTTGACTGGGTCTTGCCTGTTCATCAAAACAATTATTTAAATCCTCCTATGATGCTAATCATCAACAAGTTGGTTCTATTCGCAGGATTCGCTATCGATAGATGTTTTTCATCTATCATGCCATTCTTAGCATACTCTGTATAACATTACATGAGGAAACTCCACAAGGTTGGCAGTAAAATCTTAGTGACTACTAATCTAGCACAGATGCTCAGGGCTCATTGGACATCACTTGGAGCACTGGATTTTCATATTCTTCAATGTAACTAATCCAAACTTGCTACATGATTTTATGTTGCACTCTGGGGTCATAGCTCTAATTTCGATATAAATGGACCAGTTAGTACACATTGGTGTTTAATCTTTATCAACCTAAGCAAATCATACTTTTATTTTATTTCAATGTTGCTCACTCATTGCCATCAAAAATAAGTTCTTACAACGATGAGAAGAGTTAAATGTCCTGTATATATGCACTTTCAAGACAAAATTAAAATTAAGTACATTTTTCTATTTTACAAAAATGTTTTTTTGTCTAGATAAAAAATTTTTTATTCTTTGTTAATTATTTTATTTGTACTTTTTTTTAAGCAATGGTAAAAAGTAGAGATGAGCAAGCACACTCATCCGAGCTTGATGCTCGTTCGAGCATTAGGGTACTCGAGATACTCGTTACTCGAGACAAACACCATGTGGAACTCGAGTCAATAGGATTTCCTTCCCCGCATGTTCAGTACCATTGTCTAGCCAATAAACATGCGGGGAAGGCATTACCACTTCCTGCTGTGAGGTGCCAGCCCTCTGCCTGCCAACAGCAGTGAGTGGCTGGGCTGATCAGGTAACCGCCGAGTACTTAAACTGATCCCGCCCGCGGCTCGCCTAAGACACATGCTGGCAGAGGTTAGGGAAAGTGCTGCGGCTTATATTGGGATACTGTTAGCATATGATCCTGTCTTCAAGAACCCCAACGATCTTTCTTGGGCCACATCTCACCGTATGCATTATAGTTGTGGCTGGCTGTGAGCTGTAGTGCACTAACTTTGTATTACGCATCTAGGCCTGTTCCCAGCCTTGCAGTTATAGCGTTCTCAGCCTGCAGTGCTTTACAACGAGCTCTCATAGTGAAACGGCACTCTAAAAGTTCCTCGGCTACTGCAAAGTACTTCAGCTATACCGTTCTGTGTGTGCAGTGCATTACACAGAGTTTAGGGACAGAGCTGCCTATATAGGGAAAGTTTTACAGGACTCCTGATCCTCTGTGCAAGAACACCAAGGCTCCTTTTTAGGGCTACATCTCACCGTGTGCATTATAGTTGTGGCTGGCTGAGAGCAGTAGTGCAACAACTTTTGTATTACGCATCTAGGCCTTTTCCCAGCCTTGCAGTTATAGTATTCTCAGACTGCAGTGCATTACAACAAGCTCTCACCGTGAAACTGTACTCTAATATTTTCTAGGCGACAGCAAAGTATTTCAGCTCAGCCGCTGTGCAGAGCATCTCACAATACCCTTTCTTCGAGGGGGGTTGAGATAGCCGCAGTTAGCAGCACTATCCACTGGCTTTAGAGTCTTCTCCCACTCCATACAGCCTCTCTTATCTACAAGTCTCTGTGAGCAGTAAATTACCCCTAGGTATCAGCGCAAGACAGCTGGTTAATTTTTTCAAGTCACAGGACAGAGCCTCCGCTATCTACAAGTCTCTGTGTGTGGTGAATTAGCCACAGTTGTCAGCGCTATATAGTGGGGTAATTTATTTGGGCCCTGCTCTATCCTTGATGAGGAGTAGGGGTAAGGGTCGAGGACGTGGACGCGGACGTGGGTGTCCCAGTGTTGGTGTGGGCACAGGCCGAGTTCCTGGGCGTGTTGAATCACAGCCGGCTGCTGAGGGATTAGGAGAGAGGCAAGTTTCTGGCCTCCCTAGCTTCATATCACAATTTGCGGGTCCGCGTGGTAGACCTTTATTACAAACAGTGCAGTATGAGCAGGTCCTGTCGTGGATGGCAGAAAATGCATCCAGCAAAGTATCGACCACCCTGTCTTCTACGCAGTCCACTACTCCCGGACTAGGAACTGCAACTCTGAATCCTCTGGCTGCTCCTCCATCCTCCCAGCCTCCTCACTCCATGAAAATGACATATTCTGAGCAGGCAGACTCCCAGGAACTGTTCTCGGGTCCGTGCCCTGAGTGGGAAAAACGGATCCTCTCTCACCTTTGGAAAGTTCCCGGAGTCCGGGTGATGAGGCTGGGGAATTCCGGCAACTGTCTCAAGAGCTTTTTGTGGATGAGGATGATGAGACACAGTTGTCTGTCAATTGGGTAGTAGTAAGGGCAGTAAGTTCGAGCACACAGAGGATCACACAGAGGAGCACACAGAGGATTCGAAGGAAGAGCTGCTGGACGATGAGGTGACTGACCCCACCTGGTTTGCTAAGCCTACTGAGGACAGGGCTTCAGAGGGGGAGGCAAGTGCAGCAGCAGGACAGGTTAGAAGAGGCAGTGGAGTGGCCAGAGTAGAGGCAGAGCAAGAGCGAAGAATCCCCCAACTGTTTCCCAAAGCACCCCCTTGCGGAAAGCCTCCGTACAGAGGGTTAGGTGTTCAAAGGTGTGGATATTTTTTAGTGAGAGCGCTGGCGACCGACGAACTGTAGTTTGCAACCTGTGTTGCCCCAAGATCAGCCGGGAAGCCACCACTACCAGCCTGACCACCACCAGTGAGGACCCCACAAGGTGGGACGAAGGCCATTCTCCGCCTCCGGGTCACACCACTGCCCCTTTCCCTGTGCCACAACCTGGCACACAGATCCAATCCCCCTCCGAGGTTGCACCCACACCCTCATCTCCACCCTCCTCCACTCCATTCAGCAATGTCTCTCAGCGCAGTTTTCAGCTGTCACTAACAGAGACAGCAAAATACGCCGTCACCTATCCGCTTGCACAAGCTTTAAACGTGCACATTGCGAACTTAATCAGCCTGGAGATGCTTCCGTACAGGCTTGTGGAAAGAGAGGCTTTCAAAAACATGATGGAGGCGGCGGTCCCACGCTACTCGGTCCCCAGTCGCCACTATTTTTCCCGGTGTGCCATCCCCGACCCTAAACCAGCAAGTCCCTGGCAATATAACTCTTGCCCTCACTAACGCCATTACCTGGAAGGTCCACTTAACCACGGACATGTGGACAAGTACTTGCAGGAGGGGAACTATATCTCCCTGACGGCACATTGGGTGAACTTGGTGGTGGCTGGGACCGAGTCAGAGCCTGGGACCGCTCACTTCCTACCCACACCCAGAATAGCGGGTCTTACCTCGGTGCTGGTATCTGCGGCATTTTATGCCACCTCCTCAAAACCCTCCCCATCCTCCTCCTCCAGCACTTCTACCTCTCAATTAAGAAGTGTGAGCACGTTGCCAGCAGTCGGTAGAGCGCGGCGTGGCAGCACAGCGGTGGACAAGCATCAGCAAGCCATGCTGAAGCTATGTTTAAAAAAAGACTTTCATCCCACCTTAGACGGCTTCTAGCTCCTGGTTCCATACAGCAGATGTGTCTCCAAGTGCTTATGCAGCCTTGTAGTCACTTTGGCTTTCTTTCACACGTAAATTCCATAGACGGGGAGGCACTGGTGTGACAAACTTGCTGCTTTACTGTTTAAAATATGTGCATATTCACAGATAAAGGACGTGTTTCAACTCTATCAAGAGCCTTGTTCACAGATAAAGGAGGACGTGTTTCAACTCTATCAAGAGGTGAACAAGGCTCTCGATAGAGTTGAAACACGTCCTTCTTTATCTGTGAATATGCACATATTTTAAACAATAAAGCAGCAAGTTTGTCACACCAGTGACTCCCCGTCTATGGAATTTACATACTGAAACTAATCAGCTTAGGTGACAAGAGGCACACGGCCTCCGAGCTGTTGCAGGGTCTGACAGTGCAGACTGACCTCCTGCTTTCGCCGCTGAGCCTCCAACTGGGCATGGTAGCTCTGCAGCTCGGCAGCCTCAGACACATGCTATGCCTGGCCCACGTCTTCAATCTGCTTGTCCAGTGGTTTCTGAAAAACTACCTCCACTTGTCTGACCTGCTCAGCAAGGTGCGCCACGTCTGTGCACATTTCCGCAATTCCACCACGGACGCTGCCACCCTGAGGCCCTGCAACGTCTGTTTCAGCTGCCAAAGCACCGACTGCTGTGTGATGTGCCCACACGCTGGAATTCTACGCTGCACATGTTGGTCAGGCTGTACGAGCAGCGTAGAGCAATAGTCGAATAGCAGCTGCAACATGGGCGGCGTAGTGGTAGTCAGCCTCCGCAATTCTTTACTGAGGAGTGGGCGTGGATGGCAGATATCTGCCAGATCCTCAGAAACTTTGAGAAGTCTACCCAGATGGTGAGCGGTGATGCGGCAATCATTAGCATTACCATCCTGCTGCTTTGCCTGCTGAGAAGTTCGCTGTTAAGCATAAGGGACAACGCTTTGTGGTTGGAACAGGAGACGGTGAATGACAGTATGTCGCTTGATAACCAGACCACCCTCATGTCTATATCTCAGCACGTTTGGGAGGATGAGGAGGAGGGGGAGTAGGTGGAGGAGGAGGGGGGAAGAGACAGCTGGCCACACTGCAGAGGGTACCCATGCTGCTTACCTCTCATCTGTTCAGCATGTATGGGCTGAAGAGGAGGAGGAGGAGGATCCTGAAAGTCATCTTCCTAGTGAGGACAGCAATGCGTTGCATACTAGGACCTTGGCACACATGGCTGACTTCATGTTAGGCTGCCTTTCCCATGACCATCGCGTTAGACGCATTTTGGCCAACACGGATTACTGGGTGTACACCCCTCTAGACCCACAGTATAAGGAGAACCTTTCCACTCTTATTTCCAAAGAGGAAAGGGGCACAAGAGTGATGCAATACCACAGGGCCCTGGTGGAAAAAGTGATGCTAAAGTTCCCATCTGACAGCGCTAGTGGCAGAAGACGCAGTTCAGAGGGCCAAGTAGCAGGGGAAGCGCGGGGAACAGGCATCATGTCCAGACCAGGCAGGGGAACACTCTCTAATGCCTTTGCCAGCTTTATGACTCCCCAGCAAGACTGTGTCACCACTCCCCAGTCGAAGCTGAGTCGGCGGGAGCACTGTAAAAAGATGGTGAGGGAGTACATAGCCGATCGTACCACGATCCTCCGTGATGCCTCTGCTCCATACAACTATTGGGTGTCAAAGCTGGACACGTGGCATGAAATTGCTCTGTACGCCCTGGAGGTGCTTGCCTTCCCCACCGCTAGCAACAATATGTAGATACCCGCAGCACTACATCAAACCCTTATCCAAGGGGAGGCTCTCCCTGCACAGCCGTTAATCAGGAGACAGATCCAGATCATCCAAAAATCTCAGAATATATCCAAAAGAAAGCAGCAGGAGCATCCAGGTGCAGTAAAACAGGTATTATTCCTTTATTCCATCCTCAGTAATAATGCAACGTTTCGGCCGTTACAAACAGCCTTTGTCAAGCATCTTGTCAGAGAGAGTGTTTAGTGCAGCTGGGGAAATAATCACGGACAAGTGTACTCGCCTGTCAACTGCCAGTGCCGACATACTTACACTCATAAAGATGAACAAAGGCTGGATTTCCCGAGACTTCTCTTCTCCACCGGCGGAAAGCAGCAGAACCTAATGATTCTTTTCGCTGCAACGGGAGAAAAATGCATCCTGTATCACCACAAAAAAAGGGGGAATTAGCTTTGTCAATCACTTTTGGATAATATTACTCTTCCTACTACTACTTCTCCTCCTAAAACAGCATGTCATCACGCTGAACTGCCAATTTTTCTGCGTCCCAGAAGGCTCTGTTTAGGCCGCCTGCACACGGGCGGAAATCCCACGGCGGTATTTCCCGCGGGATTTCCGCCACTGAAAGTTTGCATAGGAGTGCATTACAATACGCACTCCTATGCAGATGGCCGCAGTTTGGCCGCGCAAAATCTCGCGCGGCAAGCAAACCGCGGCATGTCCTATTTTTGTGCGGGGCACGCACTCACCCGGCCGCCGGCTCCGGTCTGCGCATGCGCCGGCTGCGCTGCAGCCGGCACATGAAAGAGCCGGGGCCGCCAGGCGCGGGTGAGTACGCGCTCGTCCCTGAAGGCTCTTGGGTCGGGTCCCGCGGGGAGAATTCTCGCTGCCAGATCCGACCCGCTCGTCTGCAGGCGGCCTTAAAAGTTTTTACAATTTTTCAGGGGTACACTTGTATTCTTGGTACACAAATTTTTCAGGCCCTTGCCTATACTGTTATCTAACTAATTTTCCCAGGTTTCGCCTACACTCTTTGTAACCAAATTTTTTCAGGTGTGAGCCTATACTGTTGGTACACCAATGTTTCAGGGGTTCACCTATACTTTTGCTACATAAATGTTACAGGGGTTTGCCTATACTCTTGCTACAGAAATGTTACTGGGGTCCACCTATACTCTTGATAGAGAAATGTTACAAGGGCTCGCCTATACTTTTGCTACATAAATGTTACTGGGGTTCGCCTATACTCTTGCTACAGAAATGTTACTAGTTGTCCGCCTATACTCTTGATACAGAAATGTTACAAGGGTTCGCCTATACTTTTGCTACATAAATATTACTGGTGTCCACCTATACTCTTGCTACAAAAATGTTACTGGGGTCCGCATATACTCTTGCTACAGAAATGTTACGGGGGTCCACCTATACTCTTGCTACAGAAATGTTACTGGGGTCCACCTGTACACTTGGTACTGAAAGGTTTGAGAGGCTCACCTATACTCTTGCTACAGAAATGCTACTGCGGTCCGCCTATACTCTTGCTATGGAAATGTTACAGTGGTCTGCCTATACTCTTGCTGTATAAATATTACTGGGGTCCACCTATACTCTTGCTACAGAAATGTTATTGGGGTCCGCCTATACTCTTGCTACAAAAAAAGGTACAGGGGTTCGCCTACACTCTTGCTACATAAATGTTACAGGGGTCCGCCTATACTCTTGCTACATAAATATTTCTGAGGTCCGCCTATACTCTTGCTACATAAATGTTACTAGAGTCCACCTATACTCTTGCTACAGACATGTTACAGGGGTCTGCCTATACTCTTTCTACATAAATGTTACTGGGGTCCGCCTGTACTCTTGCTACACAGAAAGGTACAGGGGTTCGCCTATACTCTTGCTACATAAATGTTACTGGGGTCCGCCTATACTCTTGCTACAGAAATGTTACAGGGGTCCGCCTATACTCTTGCTACAGAAATGTTACAGGGGTCCGCCTATACTCTTGCTACATAAATATTACTGAGGTCCGCCTATACTCTTGCTACATAAATGTTACTAGAGTCCACCTAAACTCTTGCTACAGACATGTTACAGGGATCTGCCTATACTCTTGCTACAGAAATGTTACAGGGGTCCGCCTATACTCTTGCTACATAAATGTTACTAGAGTCCGCCTATACTCTTGCTACAGACATGTTACAGGGGTCCGCCTATACTCTTGCTACAGAAATGTTACAGGGGTCCGCCTATACTCTTGCTACAGAAATGTTACAGGGGTCCGCCTATACTCTTGCTACAGAAATGTTACAGGGGTCCGCCTATACTCTTGCTACATAAATATTACTGAGGTCCGCCTATACTCTTGCTGCATAAATGTTACTAGAGTCCGCCTATACTCTTGCTACAGACATGTTACAGGGGTCTGCCTTTACTCTTGCTACATAAATGTTACTGGGGTCCGCCTATACTCTTGCTACACAGAAAGGTACAGGGGTTCACCTATAGGATGAGCTCCATGCCTGGCAATGTCATCCAGTGTGCTACTTGTGCAATGTATGCGGTCCTTGATCAGCCGATCGAGGGTGCATACTGTTGCGCAAGATGCATGCACGTTGCAAATTTAGAAGCCCAAATTCTGGATCTAAATGGGCAACTGGCAACACTGAGAGCCATTGACATCATGGAAAGGAGTTTGGTGCTCACTGAGCAGGCACTCGCTGGGGTAGAGGCGGGGGCGGATGGTAGTACGGAAGTGCAGGGGGAGCAGGCAGTCAGCTGGGTGACAGAAAGAAGGAGGGATAGAGGGAAGAGAACCAGGGAGGCTAGTCCTGAACTGGCACAACCCAACAAGTTTACACGATTGGCAGATGAGGGGGATGCCATTACAGAGCCAGCACCGCTGCAGCACGACACGCCCTCTGAACGCCAGGGGGATGACTGCTCCAGTGAGACGGGGACGGGGAGCGCAGGGCAGGCTAGACAGGTTCTAGTGGTGGGGGACTCAATTATTAGGGGGACAGAGAGGGCAATCTGCCATAAAGACCGGGATCGTCGAACAGTGTGTTGTCTTCCTGGCGCTCGAGTTCGACACATCGCGGATCGGATTGACAGATTACTGGGAGGGGCTGGTGAGGATCCAGCAGTCATGGTGCACGTTGGCACCAATGAACAAGTTAGAGGTCAATGGAGGGCCCTCAAAAATGATTTCAGGGACTTAGGGTCCAAGCTCAGGGCGCGGACCTCCAGGGTAGTTTTCTCGGAAATACTACCTGTACCTAAAGCCACACTAGAAAGGCAGCAGGACCTTAGGGAGGTAAACAAGTGGCTCCGGAGTTGGTGCAAGAAGGAGGGATTTGGGTTCCTGGAGAACTGGGCTGACTTTGCGGTCGGCTACAGGCTCTACCGTAGGGACGGGCTGCATCTAAATGGGGAGGGTGCAGCTGTGCTGGGGGAAAAGATGGCTAGAAGGCTGGAGGAGTGTTTAAACTAGGGACTGGGGGGGAGGGTAAAATGAGAAATAGTGGGGTAGCCAGTGTAATTAGCGATCTGGGTCCAAGCAAAGGGAATGGGGGACGAGCAGGGGGTGGGGTTAGTACAGTTAGAACTGATAGATCAGCCATAAGTACGAATAGCAACAAAACAAATTTAAAAAACAAAAAAAATGAAATAAATTGTATGATCACGAATGCACGAAGTCTGATCGGTAAAGTGGGCGAGCTAGAAGCAAGAATGACTGATGAAAACTATGATATAGTCGGAATTACTGAAACATGGCTTGATGATAAGTGCGATTGGGCGGTGAATTTGCAGGGGTACAATCTCTTCAGAAGAGACCGAAGGAACCAGAAAGGGGGAGGGGTATGTCTGTACGTCAAATCGAACTTGAAGCCGAGGCTACGGGAGGATATAGGGGTAGGAGACGAACAGGTGGAATCTCTGTGGGTAGAAATACAGGGAGGAAAAAATAACAAAATCCTGATAGGGGTCTTCTATCGACCACCAAAAGCAACAGAAGAAACTGAAGACTTACTACTAAGGCAGATAGAAGAGGTGTCAAAGCGCAACGAAGTAATTATCATGGGGGACTTTAATTACCCAGATATAACATGGGAGAACGAAACCTGCAAATCTCACAGGGGTGATAAGTTCTTGAGAGTAATTAAAGACAATTACCTGAACCAACTTGTGCAGGAACCAACAAGAGGGAGAGCCATTCTGGACCTAGTGCTAACTAACAAACCGGAACGTATAAAGGGGGTGCAGGTTGAGGGGCACTTGGGGAACAGCGACCACAATATAATCAACTTCCAGCTGTCAATCAATAGGAAGCCTTATCAGGGAGCGACAAATAAACTAAACTTTAGTAAAGCAAAATTTGATGAGCTTAGAACTACTATCGGTAACATTAATTGGGACAACGTCCTCAAAAATATCAGTACGGAGGACAAATGGGAAAAGTTCAAAAGGATCCTAATCACCTCATGTGAGCAGTTCATTCCCTTTAAAAATAAAAGAAACTCAGCTAAAAGGAAACCAATGTGGCTCGACAAGACGGTATGAGGGGCAACAAATGAAAAGAAGAAAGCGTTCAAACTACTAAAGCAACAAGGCAGCGAAGAAGCGCTAAAATCATACAGGGAAAAAAACAAAATATGCAAAGACACGATTAAAACTGCCAAGGAGGAAGCAGAAAGACGGATCGCAAAAGAGAGCAGAAACAACCCGAAGCTATTTTTCAACTACATAAACAGCAAAAGGATTTGCAGGGAGAGCGCTGGCCCTTTAAAAAACAATGCAGGAGAAATCATTGATGATGACGAAGGGAAAGCAAATCTAATAAACAGTTTCTTCTCAAGTGTGTTCACCAAAGAAAAGGAAATGCCACACGAGATGCAGGGGAATAAAACGAACTCCTCACAAAATATCTCATACCTAACGCAGGAGGAGGTGCGGAAGCGTCTAAAGAAAACTAAGATTGATAAATCACCGGGCCCAGATGGATTACACCCAAGGATACTAAAGGAACTAAGTGACGAGATAGCTAGGCCGCTATACCTAATATTTCTAGACACTATCAAGACCGGAGTAGTACCATTGGACTGGCGCATTGCCAACGTGGTTCCAATTTACAAAAAAGGGAGCAAAAGTGAGCCTGGTAACTACAGGCCAGTAAGTCTCACTTCAGTAACGGGAAAAATTTTCGAGGGGATTCTGAGAGACGCCATCGATGAGTACCTCAAGGAGATTAAGGGAATAACTCCTCACCAGCATGGATTCATGAAGGGTCGCTCATGTCAGACAAATCTGATCAGTTTCTACGATGAAGTAAGCTCTAAGCTGGACCAGGGAGAATCTATTGATCTTGTATATCTGGACTTCTCTAAAGCCTTTGACACCGTGCCACATAATAGGCTAATATACAAAATGAGGCAGCTCGGACTGGGCGAAAACGTGTGTAAGTGGGTAAAAAATTGGCTCAACGATAGAATGCAGAGGGTGGTAATAAATGGTTCGTACTCTGATTGGACCACAGTCGCTAGCGGGGTGCCACAGGGTTCAGTACTAGGCCCCACTCTGTTCAACATATTTATCAATGACCTGATAGAGGGGCTGCACAGCAAAATATCAATATTTGCAGATGACACAAAATTATACAATATAATTAATGCAACGGAGGACAATGTGCGGCTACAAACGGACCTGGATAAGCTGGGGGCTTGGGCAGAAAAATGGCAAATGAAGTTCAATGTTGAAAAATGTAAGACTATGCACATGGGCAAGAGGAACGGATGTCACAAATATTCACTTAATGGGGTACCACTAGGGAAAAGTGATATGGAAAAGGATCTGGGGGTATTAGTGGATAATAGACTGAGCTGGAGTAACCAATGCCAGTCAGCCGCTGCAAAGGCAAATAAAGTCTTGGGGTGCATCAAAAGAGGTATAGGGGCGAAGGACGAGAACATTATCCTTCCATTATATAAGGCACTTGTCAGACCTCACATGGAATACTGCGTACAATTCTGGACACCGGTGCTCAGGAAAGATGTCACAGTGCTTGAGGGGGTTCAAAGAAGAGCGACTAAACTAATACATGGAATGACGGGACTGGAATACCCAGAGAGGCTATCCAAATTGGGACTATTTACTCTAGAAAAAAGAAGGTTAAGAGGCGACCAAATAACCATGTATAAGTACATGAGGGGACAACACAAGGATCTCTCCCGTGATCTGTTTACACCCAGGACTGCGACGGTAACAAGAGGACATCCGCTACGATTAGAGGAAAGTAGGTTTCATCACCAACACAGAAAGGGGTTCTTTACTGTAAGAGCAGTTAGACTGTGGAACTCTCTACCGGAGGAAGTGGAGATGGCAAAATCCATAGATGAGTTTAAAAGGGGACTTGATGTCTTTCTGAAGAAGGATATTACAGGATATAAATTTTAGGTTAAGTGTCAATCCTGGTATACAGGCAGGTAGGAACTATTAGGGGTTGATCCAGGGAACAGTCTGATTGCCATTAGGGAGTCGGGAAGGAATTTTTTCCCCAAAAGGGCTAATTGACTTCTGGCCTTGGGGTTTTTTGCCTTCCCCTGGATCAACACAGTAGGATAGACAGGCTGGACTAGATGGACAATGTCTTCATTCGGCCTTACATACTATGTTACTATGTTACTATGTTATACTCTTGCTACATAAATGTTACTGGGGTCCGCCTATACTCTTGCTACAGAAATGTTACAGGGGTCCGCCTATACTCTTGCTACAGAAATGTTACTGGGATCCGCCAATACTCTTGCTACATAAATGTTACTAGAGTCTGCCTATACTCTTGCTACAGACATGTTACAGGGGTCCGCCTGTACTCTTTCTGCATAAATGTTACTGCGGTCCACCTATACTCTTGCTGCAGAAATGTTACTGGGGTTCACCTATACTGTTGCTACAGAAATGTTACAGGGATCCGCCTATATACTTGCTACAGAAATTTTACAGGGGTCCACCTATACTCTTGCTACAGAAATGCTACTGCGGTCCGCCTATACTCTTGCTATGAAAATGTTACAGTGGTCTGCCTATACTCTTGCTGTAGAAATATTACTGGGGTCCACCTATACCCTTGCTACAGAAATGTTACTGGGGTCCGCATATACTCTTGCTACAGAAATTTTACACAGGTCCGCCTATAGTCTTGCTATTTAAATGTTACTGGGGTCCACCTATACTCTTGCTACAGAAATGTTACTGGGGTCCATCTGTACTCTTGCTACAGAAATGTTACTGGGGTCTGCCTATAAGCTTGCTACATAAATGTTACTTCAGTCCGCCTATGCTCTTGCTACAGAAATGTTATTGGGGTCTGCCTATACTCTTGCTACAGAAATGTTACTGCGGTTCGCCTATAATCTTGCTACAGAAATGTTACAGTAGTTCGCCTATACTCTTGCTACATAAATGTTACTGGGGTCCACCTATACTCTTGCTACAGAAATGTTACTGGGGTCCATCTATACTCTTGCTACAGAAATGTTACTGGGGTCTGCCTATACGCTTGCTACTGAAAGGTTTGAGGGGTTTACCTATACTTTTGCAACAGAAATGTTACTGGGGTCCACCTGTACACTTGCTACTGAAAGGTTTGAGGGGTTCGCCTATACTCTTGCTACAGAAATGTTACTGAGGTCCGCCTATACTGTGGGTGCAAAAAGGTTTCCCATTGCGGTGTTTAGCTGCCTGACACATACACAGAATGAAGTGTGGGGGGACACAAGGATTTCCCATAGCTATTTAACTCATGGCACCTTGGATCACACAAGGTGTAGGCTGGGACCGAGTCTGACCCGGGCCCGGTCACATGCTTTTCACATAGAGTATTGCGAGTCCTACCTCGGTCATTGTTTCTCGTTCTTATTATGCCACCTCCTACTCCTGCTTGAGATCTGGGGATCAGCCGAGGGCAATATGTATTTTCTCTCGTGTTACCACAGTTATCTGAAACACTGGTTTGGGTCAAACAAACGGAGCGTTACTGCATTAATGAAACATTCACTGCTCTACTAGCATCGGAGTCCGCTTTATGCCCACGATTGCTGAGGGTGTGTGCAGAGGCCGAGGTCCTGGGCAGAGTGAAAGTCTGCCATGTTTGGGCACTGTAATTGCTTCATGTTTATTACTTTCCTTGGGTTCCTTTGGCTCGCCTATACTGTGGGTGCACAAAGACTTCCCATAGCGGCGTTTTACCTGTCTGGCACAAATACACTGACTGACTTGGGTAGGGTGCCGAGTGCAGATGGCTTTCCCCTTGTGCTGTTGATTGAGCTATCTGACACGTACACAGAATGAATTGCGTGAGGACACATGGATTTCCCATTGCTATGTAACTCAGGGCACCTTCGGTCACACAAGGTGGAGGCTGGGACCGAGCCTGACCCAGGGCCCACTCACATACTTCCCACAC
This sequence comes from Eleutherodactylus coqui, assembly GCF_035609145.1. Classification (NCBI taxonomy): domain Eukaryota; kingdom Metazoa; phylum Chordata; class Amphibia; order Anura; family Eleutherodactylidae; genus Eleutherodactylus; species Eleutherodactylus coqui. The sequence continues at coordinate 21,621,099 of NC_089837.1, read as the reverse complement.
AGACTATAGCGGGTCCTGGTCATGGTTTCGTGGCCTTGTAATGCCACTTCCACATCCTCCTCCTGCTTGGGGTCAGGGGATCAGCACTGGGCAACATGTATTTTCTCTCGTGTTACCAGAGTTATCTGAGGCACTGGTTTGGGCCAAACAAAAGGAGCATTACTGCATTAATGAGACGTTCACAGCTGCACTAGCATCCGAGTCCGCTGGAGGCCCATGATTACTGAAGGTGTGTGCAGTGGCCAAGGTCCTGGGGGGGGGGGGAGAATCAACTGCCTCAGGTATAGCATGTGGAACTTTTTTGTGGTTCATCCAGTCTTTTGAGCGATGAAAGCAACCGTAACTGATTTAAAGAGACGTTCACAACTGTACTAGCATCCGAGTCCACTTCATGTCCACGATTACGGAGGGTGTTAGCCAAGGCCGAGGTCCTTGGCGGGGTGAAACTGCCTTGTTTGGCCGCTCTGTTTTTTTTTATATGTAATACCGTCTTTGAGTTTCATGGACTCGCCTATGCTGTGGGTGCACAAAGACTTCCCATTGCGTTGTTTTACCCGTCTGGCAGAAATACACTGACTGACTTGGCTAGGGTGTAGGCGGCTTTCCCATTGTGGTGTTTTACCTATCTGGCACAAATACACTGAATGACTAGGGCAGAAGTGTGGACCGAGGTCCTGGGTGGGTTACAATTCTGTCATGTTTGGGCACTCTCTTTTCTTCCTGTTTAATTTTTACCCTGGGTTCCAGGGGCTTGCCTATTCTATGGGTGCACAAAGGCATTCCCATTGCATTGTTCAGCTATCTGACACATACAAAGAGTGAATTGGACAGAAATGTGGGCCGAGGCGGAGGTCCTTGGCAAGGTGAAACTCTGCCATGTTTGGGCACTCTGATTTCTTCATGTGTAATACCATGTTTGAGTTCCTTGGGCTCGCCTATGCTGTGGGTGCACAAAGACCTCCTATTGTGGTGTTTTACCTGTCTGGCACAAATACACTGACTGACTAGGGCAGAAATGTGGACCAAGGCCCTTGGCGGAGTGAAACTCTGCCATGTTTGGGCACTCTGATTTCCTCATGTGTAATACCATGTTTGAGTTCCTTGGACTCGCCTATGCTGTGGGTGCACAAAGACTTCCCATAGCGCTGTTTTACCTGTCTGGCATAAATACACTGACTGACTAGAGCAGAAATGTGGGCCGAGGTCCTTGGTGGAGTGAAAATCTGCCATGTTTGGGCACTCTGATTTCTTCCTGTGTAATACCATCTTTGTGCACCGACAGCATAGGCGAGCCCAAGGAACTCAAAGACTTCCCACTGCGGCATTGAGCTATCGGACACCTACACAGAAGGAATTGTGTGGGGACACATAGATTTCCCATTGCTATGTAACTCGCGGCACCTTGGGTCACACAAGGTGTAGGCTGGGACCGAGCCTGATCCTGGGCCTTCTTAAGTGCTTCCCACACAGAGTATTGCTGCAGTGTGGGATGTGTAGAAGTGTTGGCACCTGAGTCCCCTTTATGTCCATGTTTGCGGCTCTTGGCAATTTTGTGACGGAGGTGGCACGGGATTGGAAAGATGATCGTACGTCAATTTATCATCAATTCTCAACAGCTAATGTCGCCCACACTTTCAAAGAGGGTCGCGACCTGGCCCTGCCAACCCTCTGCAGTGTGTGACTCCGTTTCCTCTTCATCCAGTACGCACTTATAAATAGACATGAGGGTGGTGTGGCTATGAAGCGAGCGTGTGGCATGAGGGCAGCTGAACGCTGCGCAGGAAAAATTTTGCGTGCGCTGTGGACGCAGGGTCATGCGGAGGGTTGGACAGCAATGCCAGCATGTAACCTAGGAAAAGAGGCAGCGGTGTCACCCACAGGCAGTGATTGTCCTTGGTTGCAGGTAGTGTGGTGCTTAGTTAAGATGTGCCAGCGCGTGTGCCTTGCTAATGAGGGTTTGTCTCAAGTAAATTGTTAGGGAGGTAACCGCCAGACTCTTGCCCCCATTTTGGCTTAATAGTGGGACCTGAAAGCCTGAGATGCAGCCATGCATGCTGCGCCTGCCCTTCCCTATCCATTTCTGTGGTGTTTCTTTGACTTTCTGATGTTTTCTGGTGATTCACAAGTCATCACCTATGTGGAGCATCGGTCTTATACAAAAATGCTCGAGTCCCCAATTGACTTCAATGGGGTTCATTACTCGAAATGAGCTCTGGAGCATTACGAAAAGTTCGACTCGAGTACCAAGCACTTGAGCATTTTGGTGCTCGCTCATCTCTAGTAAAAAGATTACAAAATATAAATGAGGGTGATGTTTTTGGCCTTCTTGAATTAATCCTGAGGTAAAAATAAAAATTTGGTCATTTATACAAGATCTTCATTCTCAATCTCTTTTCTATTTTATTCCCATACAGCAAAATGGATAAGAATGGAATAATTAACCAGAGCCAGCATGGGTTTGTAACAAACAAATCATGCCAGACTAATCTATTTCCCTTCTATAATAGAATCACTGACTGATTTAATCAGGAAAGTGCAGTAGATATAGTATATCTTTAATTTAGTCCAAATACAGATTGACAAGTCAACTGTTAAAGTGGTCAAAAAGGACTGCACATTAAACTGGGAGAATTCCTCAAATGTGGTTCCACCAAGCTCTGTCCTGAGGCCACTGCTGTTAAACATTTTTATAAATTATCTAGTGGAGAGAATTGAGGGGAAACTGATCAAATTTGCCAACAACAAAAAACTAGAATGGATAGCTAATACTAGGGAAGAGAGAGAGAGAGACGATTAAAAAGGATCTAGACAGGCTTGAACAGTTGGCAGCAACTAATATAATGGTATTAAACAAGGAGAAAATCAAAATCCTACATCTAGGCAAGGAAAATTAAATACATAACAAAACAAACATGAACATGAAAAAATAAAAGTGGACTTAGGGAAAGAAGGCTCATGAACATCTAAGGATTGAAGAGCATGTTGCGATCTTAGAAAGGCCAAAAACATACAACTAGGTATTGAAAAAAACTTACAAAGTGTAGAAAAATCTAATATAGAACTATTTTCATATAAATCAACAATTTGCCTTATGCCCAAATAATCCCAAGCTCCAAAATCAAAGTCTGTGAGGATGGAGGATAAAAATGTAAAGGAAGGACCAAGATCAGAACCAGAGATACTAATTAGGAAACATAATGCTGCCAGACATGAGTCAAGATTAGCAAGCTCAGTAGGGAGTGAGACGATGAAAGAGAAATCACAGGGGCGCCTAAGATGGTGGACTTAATCGATATCAACCTTTTATTCAAAGAGGACATCCATCAATGTTTGCGATGGTGCAAAATTACTGCAGGAAAATAATGTTTAATGTCTGGGGACAGCTGCTGTGAAAAATAGAACAGCATTTATCGCATGTGACCAATGGAAAAAAATGTAAAACCCCTGGATGCTGTCACATCCAGGTGTTTCACCTTGCTGTCAATGGGGATGGCAGCAGCAGCACCGGCCCCATTGAAAACATAGGGAGTAGATCACGCTTCCCTGCCACAGCTGTGGCAGAGGAGCACAATGCTATCCTATTGCTTTCAATGGGGCAGGTGCTGCTGCTACCCCATTGAAAGCAATGGTATGTAGGCAACCCATGCAGCAATGATTTTTGGGGGAGAGGGGGCATGAAACTTAAGCCCTACCCCAAAGATCAACCCCAGCTGTAGAAAAAAAAAGGTTAACTCACCTAGAAGCACTTCTCCCCATCCCCAGCAGTCTTCTTCTGTATTATGGTGGCGGGGGATTGAAAAATATTTGCCTCCAAAAAGCGCTGCCTCTGATTGGCTGAGCACTGTGACCAATCAGAGGCAGTGCTCATCAGCAGTGCTGACCCCATTGAAAGCAATGGGATAGCATTGGGCTCCTCTGCCACAGCTGTGACAGCTGTGGCAGGGAAGTGCGATCTTCTCCCTATGTTTTCAATGGGGCCGGCGCTGCTGCCACCAGCCACATTGACAAGGTGAAGCAAAGTTGCTGGAGAGAGATCAGGGAAGATCAGTATGGCATTATATGGGTTTGGTAAAGATTCTCTTAGCCTTCCTTCATTTAGAAGTTTCTCCTCCAAAGAACTCGGTCAGATGAGTGTTTTTTGAAAGCATTTAGGTGTGTGAAAAATTTGCACAACACGTGTTGAAAAAAGTGCGTGACTGGGTGCATTTGCACTCATAAGTCCTATCTTTTGCAGGTGCAAATTTTATTTGCATGTAAAAATCGCACAAGTTACCGCTAGCATTGAAAAGTATTGGTTCTAATAGATGTGATTCGCAAATGCAGATAACATGCACAAAAAAAATGCTTGTCTGACTAAGGGCGCCCACCCACTGGCGATTTTTTTTCCTTTGTGTTTTGCGTTTTTTCTCAAGAGCAATTAGTTTTGAATGTACTCCTGTCCACTGGCGTTTTTTTTTTCAGTCCGTTGCAATTTTTAACATAGGAACTGTCAGTTGCATATGTGTCCTTATTTTTCTCTTAATGCACCCATGAATGTCAATGTAAATTAACGGAAAAAGCTGCGAAAATGCAGCGAAAACGCCGCGAAAAACGCGCCAAAAACGCTGCGTTTTTCACGCACGAAAATCGCAAACGCCAGTGGGTGGGCGCCCTTAGCCCTAAAAATGATTTGAGCTAAGACGTCCTATGAAGCAGCCTCTAAGACAGAACGAACTTTAGGAATTCTGTGTGCTCTATCAATGGTATATTCCAGTGGAGAGAAAGATGAAAGCAAAGTTAAAAGAGCTAAAATATTTATGAAGGTCAACAGGGAATAGAGATTCTGGAATCCTACAGAATTTTATGTTGTTTCTTTGTGGCCTATCTACAAAGTCTATAACTTTTTCGAGGCATTGTGGGCTTCTACAAACTCATTGTGGGCAGTGGAGAATCCACCAATTTTTTAATTAACATGGGCCGTTCACGTGTCAAGGTGGTCAATATTGGATTTAGGTTGATAAGAAATGTTTTCCATATCTTGAGAAATGTTCTTTTGAAGAGACAAAAGCAGCTCCTTCAATGTATTAGCGGTTAAAGGATTACCCTCCCTGGATATGATTATAACTTGCAGGGGAGGTCCTACATTCTTAGATTATCTGTAGTGGTAGAATGAGTTCTCTTTTTGGAAGAAGGGCCTTTAGAGTTGGGGGAGGCTGTTAGGGAGCCTGTAATACCTCTTTTGGCTCTTTTAGTGACCTCTTTGGAAGCAGGGCTTTGTTCCATTGATTCAGATGAGGAAGAGCCAGAATGTTGTGATGGAGAGCTTTGTTCCCGAGAAGCTGCTGCTGTTTGATCCAGTTTTGAGCTATGATTATAAAAATCTGCATCTCCACTAGTGCCATGAGGGCCAAAGGAAACAAAAATGTAAGTTTCCTAGGAGCTATAAATTTGACTCACTTTTGGCCCATATTAGGCTGATAATAACACAACTTTAAGTATTTTGGTAATGTTCCCTTTCTTGATTATAGAGGGATATTTATCTGCAGCATATTACTCTCGTGGTCTACAAATAGATGAGTCAAGAATGTCCATTATACATATTGTGAAAAATGGCAAAAACTGATTTGCATAGTCGGGTTATGAGGTAATGATCAAGAATGGAGGTTTCAACTTGACCATGGCATTGTGTGATGTTGTAGTCTCGCACACTGCAACTCAGCAAGGAAAACATAATTTATTGCTTATAATACGTGCACCAATAAGTGTTTATGCAGAGAGCAGGACATTTGCAGAGTTCATCAGATACTTGGGGGTTGGGCCGTCAAGTTCAGCTACCAGACAGCAACCAGCTCAAACAGTGTCCACTGAGGCCACTATTAGGCTTCCAACTGCCAAGGCAATCCATTTGCCCTCTAAGAATACGTTGCAGAGGGCTGATGACTTGACAAAGGTAACTCACTCCTTATGAGAGATTTATTTTGCATGGTACTATTGGATGCAGTGCTGGTTGTGTGTCTGCTGTCCATCTTCCAGAAAACTGCATAGGGACTGAAAGCAGAAAGGAATTCTAGGGATCAATTTGTGAGATGTGGACCTCTTAAGTCTCCATTTCACATAGTTTCCACCGTATCAGTCTTTTAAACTGGATAAAACAGCGCTATCCTGAATTCTGTCACTATATAGTTTTCTGCATAGAAGACAAATAGTAGGGATAGATACAGCATTGGATCCAAGAGTGTAATGTTAAAGAAGCCTTAATTGTTTACAGGCCATACTCAGCATTGAGCTTGGAATCTAAACAGTTTACGTCTGGGATCACGGTTATCTCCAATCCCAGCAATTGTAATGAGTCCCTAACTGCCAGTTACAGCAGACTCGAACTGTGGATGGTGTGTGTTCAATTGTTTTAAAGCCCATCCACTCATGATATTTATACAAATCCAATTCCAGAAGAGTTGGGATGCTGAGTAAAATGTTAAAGGGTTTGTCTCACGGCAGCAAGTGGGTCTATACACTTCTGTATGGCCATATTAATGCACTTTGTAATATACATCGTGCATTAATTATGAGCCATACAGAAGGTATTTCCTTACCTGCTCCGTTGCTAGCGTCCCCGTCGCCATGGATCCGTCTAAATTCGCTGTCTTCTGGCGTTTTTAGACGCGCTTGCGCAGTCCGGTCTTCTGCCTGGTGAATGGGGCCGCTCGTGCTGGAGAGCTGGTCCCGCGTCGTGATCGTAGCTCCGCCCCGTCACGTGTGCCGATTCCAGCCAATCAGGAGGCTGGAATCGGCAATGGACCGCACAGAGCCCACGGTGCATCGTGGGTGAAGATCCCGGTGGCCATCTCAAAGAAGGAAGAAAGAAGTCGTCGCAGAGCGGGGATTCGGTTAAGTAATATATATATATATTTTTTTTTTTAAACCCATCCCTTGGGTTTGTCTCGCGCCGAACGGGGGGCCTATTGAAAAAAAAAAAACCCGTTTCGGCGCGAGACAACCCCTTTAATAAATGTACATACAAAACATCAGAAGTTGAAAGTGAGACTATTTTCTATTTTATTAAAAAAAAAAAAAACTTAACTCATTTAGAAATTGATGGCAGCAACATTTCTTACAAAGGTTTGCCCAGGGCCATGTCTACCATTTTGTAATATACCCTCTTTGGGAAAGTGAGGAGAACTATTGCTGGAGTTTTGGGAGAGGATTGTTGTTGCTCAGCAGTCTTTGGTCTTCTTGATGGATTTTTCATTTTCTAATGTGCTAAATGTTTTCTATTGGTAAAAGGTCTGGATGGCTTGCAGACCAGTTCAGCACTCAAACTCTTCTTTTTCAAAGCCATGCTGTTGTGATGGATGCAATAAGTGGTTTAGTATTGTGTTGCTGAAATATACAAGGCATTTTCTTAAAGAGACATTGTCTAGATGGAGCATATGTTGCTCTTAAACCTCTATGCATTGCTCTTTCAAGATGTGTAAGACACTCATACCATAGAAACACATGCAATCTCATACCATCAGAGAAGCAGCCTTTTGAACTGTGCGTTAACAACAAGTTGGATGGCCCCTCTCCTTTTGAGTCCGGAGGGCGCAGTGTCCATGGTTCACAAAAAGAATTTCAAATTTTAATTGATCTGATCACAGAACAGTTTCCTATGTTGCTTGAGTCCATTTTAAATGAGCTTTGGCCCAGAGAAGACGCTGGCATTTTTGGATTGTGTTGATAAACGGCACCTTAATGCGCAAATGGATACCTAAGCACCTACTGCCACTAGATCTTGCTGTAGGCCTTTTGAAGTCACTGAATGGTTTTTAACCACTTGCCTGCATATGAATTTGGTGGCAGCTCTTGATAGCTTCCTCTATCTGCCATGTCAGGCTAATTTGTCCAGGGCTGCTTTAACTTTGAACTTGAGTACTAGATTTTCAACTGTATCTCGAAGTACATTCAGTGCCTTTGCAATCATTTTGTCAGGACCAGCGGTTCTCGGGGTCTCCATGCCCACACTGCTGGTCCTATCAACCGGGCTGTGGGGATGCTGCATAGGGAAGCCCCGGTCTTGGTGACTTCCCCTGGCTGCCGTAATCCTGGACACCAATTCCGGGCGCGCCCCCCTGTGCTCTGGGAGCGGGCGCCTAGGTAGCCAGTTCCCCGTTGCGATGATACCTGAGCGTGCTTGCTCTGTCTCTACCTGTCTTTAGCAGGAGCCGGGGGCTGGTTCTCCCAGCATCCTGTGATTGGGTCCTGCTGTTATCAGGCTCTCCGGCCCAATCAGCTGCTGGGGCGGGAGTTCTGACAGCATTTAAACGGCTCAGTTTCCTATTTGTCTGTGAGTCTGACTCCTGCCCCACATCCCTATTGAGCCTAGGGACTGTTGCCCTGTTGTCGCCCCAGGGCCTAGCCTAGGGGGGCAAGTAGGTAGGGACAGGGGTCGCGGGTAGGACTAGAGACTTCCACTGCCCAGACTCCAGTCGTGACAGATACACTGGCCTACAAAGGGTCAGACTATAATATCTAACCCGCTACGTTAACTCCTTCCATGGAGTCTGTGTCGGCCGTGGCAAACTAGGTCCAGGCCCTGAAGAACCTGGTCAGACCTGACTACCCATTTGCAGCAACAGGAACAGGTGTTGTCTATGGCTCAGGTTCAACCTCCCTCTGTTCCGCTGACAATTTCTGAGCCTCGGGCTACTCTGCCTGACTTCTTTGCTGGTGAGAAGAAACAGTTTATTGCCCTCCAGGAAGGCTGCAAGCTATATTTTGATCTGTGACCCCAGTCTTCTGGCAAAGAGTACCAGAGGGTAGGAATTGTGATTTCCCGACTAAGAGGAGACCCTCAAAACTGGGCTTTCTCTTTACCCTCTTACTCTCCCACATGACAGTCTTTTGATGGCTTCTTTTCAGCTCTGGGTCAAATCTATGATGAGCCCGACATTGCTGCCTATGCTGTCTCTCAACTGTTGTTCTTGCGTCAGGGTCAGAAGGTGGTGGACTACTGCTCCCAATTCAGACAGCACTGCACTGGGTCGGGGGTGCTACGACTCAGCCCTCAAGAACTGGTTCTTGGCCGGTCTATCCGAAGTCCTCAAGGATTTGCTGGTTGCCCATCCTGAGCCTAATACCCTGGAGCAAGCAATGCCGCTAGCTATTCGAGCTGACCGTCGACTGAGGGCCACACGATCCGTTAGGACCTGTCCGGTCCTCCTGTCCACCTCTTCTGTAGATGAGATAACTTCACCTCCCTCCGCTGAACCCATGGAATTGGGAATGATGTCACCTAAGCAGCGAAGGGATTACGACTAAAGAAGAAACTTTGCTTGTAATGTGGAGAGTCTGGTCATCGGATTGCTATCTGTGGGAGAAAGCCTCGGCAGGAAAACTTCGGCTCCTAGTCAGTCTTTGGGAGGACTGTCTAGGAGCTAAGGTACTCCCAGTTGTGTCTAAGATGTTCTTGTCCTGCGCCTTAGATTGTCTTTCTTTCTCTTATGCAGGGCAAGCCTTTGTTGATTCTGGGGCTGCAGCAAACTTGTTAATTTTGATTTTGTGGCTCAGATTTCTGGTTCCTTGGTACGTTTAGATCCTCTGATTCAGGTTTCTGGGGTAGACTCCACTCTTTTGTGTGCGGGCCTCATTAATCTGGCTACCCTAGTGTTAAAATATACAGTAGGAGCCTTGCATTCTAAGTCTTGCACCTTCCTCATCATGAAAGACTTGTCTGTGGACATAGTCTTAGGGCTACCTTGGTTAAGAGAAGACAATCCTGTTATTAATTGCGGCACTCTGGATCTGGTCAAGTGGGGTCCTCAGTGTACCAATCACATGTGTCCTGTGAACTTAGGTACCTTTGTTTGTGATGGTGTTGAGTTACCAGACTGTTTCTCCAATTTCTCCAAGCAGCTATCTGAAGTTTTGTCTCCCCATAGAGATTTTGACTGTAAGATTGACCTGGTGCCAGGTGCCAAACTTCCTAAGGGTCGGATCTACAACATAACTGTCCCTGAGAGGGAGGCCATGAAGGACTATATTCAGGACAGTTTGGCCAAGGGGCACATCCGACCCTCTGAGTCCCGAGTTTTTCTTCGTCGAGAGGAAGGAGGGGGGTCTCAGGCCCTATATTGATTACAGAGAGCTCAACAAAATAACCGTCAAAAACCAATACGCTCTTCCTCTCATCCCCAACCTCCTCAATCAGGTTTCTGGGGCCCAGTGTTTTTTAAGCTTAACCTGAGAGGAGCTTATAATCTAATCTGTATACAGGAAAGGGATGAGTGGAAAATGGCCTTTAATACACCCATTGGCCACTTTGAATACTTCATTATGCCTATTGGGTTATATAATGCCCCAGCTATTTTCCAAGGGTATACAAATTCCATTTTCCAGGATATCATGGGCGTGTTCGTAGTGGTATACCTGGATGACATACTGATTTTCTCCCCTGACTGGGAGACACACCATGTCCATTTACAAACCATGATTGCTCGCCTCAGGGCTAACAAATTGTTTGTTTGATTTAAAAAATGTGTTTTCGGCGCCTGGAAAATATTCTTGAGGTACATCATTACACCCTGCGATATTCAGATCAACCAGGTAAAGGTGAAAGCGATCATGGAATGGGCTCAGCCAGTCACCTTAAAAGCTCTACAGCACTTCCTTGGGTTCTGTAACTACTATCGTAAATTTATTAAGAACTTCTCCATGGTAGCTAAGCCTGTAACCCCTTGAGTAGCGGGTTTCCTACCCCCCTGTCGTGCTCATCAGGGCAGGTTTTTTTAAATGGGCCAATCATTTAATTTCAACTAATTTTGCAGTCACGTTCCAAGAGCCATTACTTTTTCACTTCTCCATTGACACGGCCCTGTGAGGACTTGTTTTTTGCTGGAGAAGTTGTACTTTTTGATGGCATCATTTTTGGGTATATATAATGTATTGCATAACTTTTGTGAAAAAATTTGTAGGGAGATTAGAGAAAACAAGTAATACAAGTTAAATCACCCTCCTTTTGCCATATCTATAATAAAAAAAATCTAAATCATAAAAAAAAAATACATATTTGGTATTGCCGCATCCGTAAATGTCTGATCTATCAAAATAGTGCTTTACATACCCCCCATGGTGAACTTAATCCGAAAAAAAAAAAAAAGAACGCCAGAAATGCACTTTTTCAGTCACCCTGTCTCCCAGAAAACATGCAATAAAAAGCGATCAAAAAGTCATATGTATTCCAAAATGGAACCAACGTTAACTACAGGACGTCCTGCAAAAAATGAGCTCTTGCTCAAGTACGTCGATGGAAAAATAAAAAAGTTATTGCGCGCAGAAGATGCAGCAGAGAATAATTTAAAAAAATTAAATGTCTTTGAAAACAAATTCAAGTGCTATAGTAAAAAAAAAGTATACACATTTGGTATCGTAGTAATCGTACTGACCCATAGAATAAAGTTATCAGGTTATTTTTGTTGCAGTTTGTGTGCCGTAGAAACAAAACGCACTGAAGGATGGTGGAATGTCATTTTTCTTTCATTTTACTCCACTTAGATTTTTGTAAAAGTTTTTCAGTAGATTATATGGTTCTTTAAATGGCACCATTGAAAAATACAACTCGTCCCGCAAAAAACAAGCCTTCATACAGCGATGTTAATGGATAAATAAAGGAGTTATGATTTTTTAAACGGGGGGAGGGAAAAAAGAAATGGGGAAAGAAGAAAAAAAAGGACCGTGTCATTAAGGGGTTAAATAATGTACTAACGTCCTTCTCTGTGTCATTACGATGCAGGGATACCACATGTGTAATTTTATTTTTAATTTTTCACAAAAGAAAGGGAGACAGGTGTTTTTAATTTTATTTATTTTATCTTTTAAATAATTTTTTACTTTTTTTTTTTTTACTTTTTTTTATTTTTGTCCCTTTAGGGGACTTCCACAGAGACCCATCAGGACTCCCTGATCACATTCTGGAGGGGTCCCATGGTGACAGCCCTTTACATGCTGCAGTGACATAGACTGCAGCATGTAAAGGGTTAACACAGCAGAGATCAGAGGTTTTCTCTGATCTCTGCTGTAAGAGCTGCTACCTAGCTGTCCTCTGACAGCCAATGACCAGCTCTCCCTGCCACAGAGACTATCGGCTTGCTTCTGACAAGCCGGTGGTCTCTATAGCAACCTGTAAACAAAGCAGGACATTAGAAGCAGGAGATTGCCGGCAGATCGGCAATATCTTCCTGCTTCTCAATGTCCTGCTTTGTTCTCTGTGGGTCTGTGCAGGCAGAGCACAATGTCACAGCTTGTGGCATTGTGCTCTGCAGCTCCCATAGTGATACATAGCCTGGAAATCTTCGGGCTATATCGCTATGAGCAGTGGAGTTCGTCCCGGAAAATCTCCGGGCGTGCCACTCAAGGGGTTAATGGATCTCACCAGAAAGGGGGCTGATGTGAGTCCCTGGTCTTCAGATGCTCTTTTAGCCTTCTCTTCTGCACCCGTCCTTATCCAGCCTGACCTATCCTGTCTGTTTGTGGTGGGGGTAGATGCCTCCGAGTTTGGAGTTGGAACGGTACTGTCTCAAGGTCCCTCCACACTCATGAACCTTAGACCTTGTGCTTACTTTTCCAAGACCTTCTTGTCTGCCAAACAAAATTATGACATAGGCAACCAGGAATTACTAGCTATTAAGTGGGCTTTGAGAAATGGAGGCACTTTCTGGAAGGAGCACTCCATCAAATCAATGTACTCACAGACCATAAAAACATCATTTATCTAGACTCCACTAAGAGGTTGAATGCTCGGCAAGTCCGATGGGCCTTGTTCTTTTCATAGTTAAACTTTTTGGTGACTTACAGACCCGGCTCAAAAAATGTTAAGGGGGATGCCTTATCTAGGAGTTTTGGTACCAGAGTCTGGTTCTCGCTGCTGTCTCCTCCGACCTTTCACCTCTTATACACGTTGCTCAACAATTGGCCCCTGAAGCCCTTCCAGAAGGCAAACCTTTTGTCCCTTTGTCCTTGAGGTTGAAGGTGTTAGAGGAGATGCATGGTTCAGTCTTAGCTGGTTACCTTGGTATCAGGGGTACTCAGGGGTACGCTCGCTCATTTCTAGTCATAGTTGATCGTTTTTCCAAAATGTCACATTTCGTTCCTCTATGCAAATTACCTGATGTCAAGCAACTATCTGAACTGTCTATCAGGGAGATTGTTCAGCTACATGAAATTCATCAGAATATTATCTCTGATAGAGGAGTACAGTTTATTGCTCGCTTCAGGTGAACTTTCTGCAAAAACCTGAATGTTAACTTGTCTTTTTCTTCTGCATTCCATCCTGATTTTAACAGACAAACTGAACGCATGAATCAAGAATTAATCCAGTATCTGCAACTTTTTGTTTCTGATAACCAGTTTCAGTGGGCCAACTACTTACCTATCGCCGAATTTGCCATCAATAACCATGTTAATTCATCTTCCCAAGTCTCTCCGATTTTCTGTAATTATTGTAACCATAAGGTGGCTGAGGGTCCTCCCAGGGCGACGGGGTGCTGGGTCCCACGGACGGGGCGCGTCCCTCCGGCTGGTTGTCCAGCTGCCGGGGGCGCAGGTGGCTGGTCGGTGCGATGCACGTGCTCGTGGGTCTGGGCGGCGACGTGTGCGCGCCAGTGAGTACAGCTCTGTGCATGAATCCCTGGTTATGTGATTCTGCTGGGAGATAGTCACCTCCCTCTCTCTGCCCCTGGGTGGAGGCTTCTGTTTATAAGGCTGGCAGTGAGGTCCATTTACTGCCAGTTATTGGTTTCTGTTCAGTGTGCTTCCATCTTGCCTCTGTCAGTCTCCTGTTCAGCTTTTGCTATTTCTGCCAGGTTATCCCATTTGCCTCGGTCTGCGTTTATTTCCTGTTGGTTTTCTTCATCTTCCCTTCCTGTCGGTATTCTACCCTGTTCCATCTTGGTACGCCAGTCCCCCCTCTCGGTCCCTAGTGAGAGCAGGGACCGCTGCCCAGTTGCCCGCCTGCGGTTAGCCAGGAGTGAGGCAAGTAGGCAGGGACAGGGATTGCGGGTTAGTTCTAGGGCAACCCAGGTTGACGTATCATTGGGTAGGATACCGTAACATATATGGTTTCCATCCCCAGTTTACATTCTCTACTCCTGCTTCTGACACTCCGTCTGCGGATACATATACTGATGAACTGTTTGGGCCCAGGGTCGTAATAACCTTCCGGGTTCCCAGGAGAAACTGCTGAGGCAGTCAAATAAAAGATGCACTATCTCTGTACCTTTTGTGGTTGGGGAGCAGGTTTTACTGTTGTCTAAGAATTTGAGACTTAACGTTCCTGTCTTAAAACTTGCTCATCTTTTATTGGTCCATTTTCAATCTCTCAGGTTGTTAATCTGGTGGCATATAAATGATCCCTTCCTGGGTCTTGGAAGGTTCACAACATCTTCCACAAAAGTTTGCTTAAGAAATGTGTGACTCCAATTTTGCCCGCCCATGACCCGCCCTGTCCTAAGCTAGTGCAAGGAGAATTAGAATATGAGGTAGAGAAAATCATTGATGCCAGATGGGTCCGGGGCTCGATTCAATATCTGGTCCAGTGGAGAGGGTTTGGCCCTGAGGATAGGCTGTGGAACCCTGCCAGGGATGTTCGTGCGCTACGCCTGGTCCGACTTATTCACAGGGCCTTCCCTCTCAAGCCCGCTCCTGGTCGTGGGGGTCCAGTGACACCCATAAAAGGGGGTACTGTCAGGACCAGCGGCTCTCGGGGTCTCCATGCCCACACCGCCAGTCCCATCTCCCGGACTGGGAGGGTGCAGCGTAGGGGAGTTCCCCATGGCACCGTAATCCTAGATGCCGGTTACGGGCACACACTCCCATGCTCAGGAGCGCGTGCCTAGGTAGCCGGGTTGCTGGAGACGTGGTGGGTGCCGTCCTGGACTGTGTCCCCTTTGCCATGATACCTGAAAGTGCTTGCTTTGTCTCTACCTGTCTTTAGCAGGTGCCAGGGACTGGTTCTCCCAGCATCCTATGATTAGGTCCTGCTGCTGTCAGGCTTCCTGGCCTAATCAGCTGCTGGGGCGGGAGTTCTGACAGGATTTAAACTGTTCAGTTTCCTTCTGACCTTGCCAGTGTATGTTTGGTGTCCAGCTACACCTGCGTTACCTTGAATTGATGCCCTGTTTTGACTCGCTAGCTTTGGACCTGACTTCGACTTTGCCTGACCCCTTGTACCGAGTTCTCTTCTGTTACCGACCCAGATATCCTGACCTGCTTTTGTGTTTGTTTGTTTTCCTGTATTTGTCTGTGAGTCTGACTCCTGCCCTGCATCCCTAGTGAGCCTAGGGACTGTTGCCCAGTTGTCGCCCTAAGGCCTAGCCTAGGGGGGCAAGTAGGTAGGGACAGAGGTTGCGGCTAGGACTAGGGACTTCCACCTAACCAGACTCTAGTCATGACACATTTTATATCATTATCTTTTTGTTAGGTAATAACCTCTCTCTGGACTACTCTTTCTTTGTCATATTTCTAAAATCCAATAAACATTACAGTCAACAAACCGCTAGTCAATCCAGGTCATTGGTAAGTTTAAGTGCAAGCACACCTGATGCAACTAATGAAGTCCTTGTTTAGTTGCATCAGGTGTGCTTGAGACAATATCTGATGTACAAATATGTGCTGTTATATGGGATTCTTATCTATAAGCTGAATAATTTTGAGGCAGTATTCAGTAAAGTGACATTGTGTGGTGAATTTGGAGAAACCTTTTGATATATTAGTTATGTTGAGCTTTTTTTTTTTAACTCGTTTTATTGAAAATTAAGTAGCATAGAAAAACATAGTCATAGGTGCAGTACGTAAATAGTATACATCACTGTATAATTAGACTGGTAGGGAGGTTTAGTTATGTTGAGCTTTTTAATACTTCTTAATTGATTTTTCTTTGAACAGCTGATTTTTTTTTACATTTGACAAAAAAAACTTGTAGTGGAGGTTAAATAATTTTGATTACAACTGTAATATCTAATGCTGATTCTATTGTCTGTGTAATTGAAGCAGCAATGGTGGCTCTGGAGATTTCATATAAGGGTTTATATATCTCTTGTGGTCCCATTCAGAGGAGCAGATAGACTGTAGGAATGAGTCTGTGCATGTTTTTTATTCTTCATAGACTTTGAAGGTTTTTCCATCCTTGTTATTGCTTGGTTTGTTGCTGTCCTTAGCAATATGGACTAAGGAGGTAAGTCTAACTATTATTTTTGTTTTTGTTCTCCCTAAACCTTCAATTCAAGTGCTTAAAGCAATTGTCTACCCATTACCTCAAAATGATATGTAAGTCAGTATCTATAGGTGATGCTTACATGTTATTTAAGTTCCTCAATGTTTGCTCATTACTGCTTTTTAGATCAGCTTTATTAGGGCAGAACTGTTATTTGTGACTTTTGATGATCATTGCATGTCTGACAATGAATCCTCTCTGGTGATCACCGGATATTGAGCCTTCACACTAAAATGAAATTTATACTCTATAGCTCCCTTATAGATCCCCACCTCCAACACGACCACCAGGCACATTAAATTTTGAAAAACATATTGAAAACATTTCTTTTACTGACGATTTTTAAGACTCAAGTAAATATATTTGGTGCATAATTCTGATGCCCTAAACACATTTTAACCCCTAAGTGACATACCTTATCTCTGTGTTCCAGCGATCAAAACTTATTTTTAAATCTTAATTTAATGTAGCTGTATGAGACCTTGTATCTTGCAGAATCAGTTGTAGTTGTTATTGATTTTGGGGTATATATAATTTATTGAATTCTTATTTTATATATTTTTTTTTGTGGTGGGGGGTGGATGTAAAAAAAAATGCTGCAATTCTGTTATTGGTTTTGGATTTAACTTTAGCAAATCATTCACATGAAGTATAACTGATAACATGACAGCATTATTCTAACAATTGCTGTAATTATGATGATACAAATTTGATTTGTATTTGTTATGTTTTACTACTTTTGCAAAATAAAAACACTCCTTTTTACCAATTGACTTGTTTTTGTGTTGCTCTGTTACAAGACCCATAAAATTTTTATAGTTCATCAAAATAGCTCTGTGAGAGCTTGTTTTTTATATACGGAAGAGATAAATGCCTACAGCAATAAATTTGAAGCTAAAACATATTACTTGAGCAAATATATTGGTTTTGGTATTAATTACAGTGGGGCCCTGCTGGACTCTGAGCCTTTCCTTTTTGCTTTTCCACATTCGATTTTCTTTTCATTGTATGCTTCATTCATTCTCCTCCAGACACATTTCTGCTCCATAGCACAGAATATAAAAACGTTTATACATTGAGCATATTGGAAGCAGCTTTTCTTGTGCTTTTGGGTCAGTAGAGGTGGTTGTCTTGGAGATTGGGCATGAAGACCTGGCTTCAGCACTTAGTATGCACCTTAATGAATAAGAAAGGTGGGATAGATATTGCAAAGAAAAATGAAGTACAGGAAAACATGAAACAGAATATGGCTTTTACTACAAAAATTAATTTGCAACATGAAAAAATTCAATTTAAGATCGATTCTTAAGAAACATTTGGGAATATTGAAGGGTGACGCTTTTTTGGGGAACCTTATTCCCGCAAGCTCAATCAATCGAACTTTAAAAAGTATTCTAGCTTCATCCATTCCAAGTAGTTTTAAAAATATTTTAAAAGTTTTTTCCAAAAAGAAGGGATCCTTTAAATGTGGATCAACGAGATGTATGTGTTGTGAAAACATACAGAACGGTGTAACAGAAGTACCTATATTTAATGGAGGACCAGTGTTTAAATTGAAAGATTGTATGACTTGTAAGTCAAGCTATATAGTTTACTAGCTGATATAACCGGCCTCGCCCAAGTTCATTTGATACAGGTATTTACTTGTTGTTTGCACAGAAGGTTTCTTTAGAGTAAGCGGGGAATAAAATATGTATACACATAAAAGAGCGATGCCCCTCTGCAGAAAGTACCACCTTTCCCACTCTCCTCATTTAGGACTAGAGATGAGCGAACGTACCCGGTAAGGGCGATTTCGCAATCGAGCACCGCGATTTTCGAGTACTTCACTACTCGGGTGAAAAGTACTCGGGTGCACTGTGAGTGAGCGGGGGTGGTAGCGGGGAGTGGGGGGGAGAGGGAGAGAGAGAGGGCTCCCCCCTGTTTCCCTTGCTACTCCCCACTCCCCTCTGCAACCCCCCGCCCCACAGCACACCCGAGTACTTTTCACCCGAGTAGTGAAGTACTCGAATATCGCGGTGCTCGATTGCGAAATCGCCCTTACCGAGTATGTTCGCTCATCTCTATTTAGGACCTAAAGAATGCTCGTGCCAAATTTCACACTTGTATGACACTGAGAAGTTTCATTACATAGGGGTGCACTTACTTTTACAATTAGCATTGAATAATCGAATTGTGACCCCTTTGCTCTTCCTATTTTGGAACCTAAAGAATGGTCATGACAAATTTCATGTTTATATGACACTGGGAAGTTGGAGAATTAGATTTGGTACATTACACAGTGGCACCAATACTTTTGCGCTTAGCATTGAATAATCAAGTTGTAACTCCTTTACTTTTCCTATGTAGGACCTAAAAATGATCATCTCAAATTTCAGGTTTGAACATCATCGGGAAGTTAGAGAGTTAGTGGAGAGTCAGTCAGTCAGTGAGAGCTTTCAACTTTATATTTATTGATTTAATTGATTGCCCATAGCTCCTCCATTATGTATGATGGACTACAAACAATTTATGGACTAGAGTGAATCAACAGTGTCATAATATCATAAAAGGCTATCTAAAGCATAGCATAATTGGCATTTTACCATGGTTCACAATAAAAAAAAGTAATAGGATTAAAAAATAACGCCCTTAGAAATGATAGAATATAGACATTGTACTAAATTAAAGCAAAAAGAAATGCATTGCATCTATAGGCCGAATAACTTGATGCCAGGTGGACTTAATGGGGTTTTAGAAAAAAATTATATATATATATATATATATATATATATATATATATATATATATATATCTCAAGATCCCTGTACATAGCAAGCACTGGTGATATTAGTTATACATTTTTTATATATACGGGTCTAGTATACTGGATAAATTATATTTCCTATATTTATAATATATTTTTGATATATAGTCAGAGTATTAAATATCTATAGGGGGATTGTATTTAGTTTTTTTTATCACTGTTTATAGATGAATTTATGTGCTCAATAGGTATCAATTTAAATTACTTTATGCGTTTTTTTTTTAAATTTATGACAATATTATTTTAAAATATTGATTTGCCTTATTGTAATAAGAGGTGTGTTTTAATTTTATATTTTCATTTTGTAAGTAATGAGATTGGGCATTTCATCCTGTTCCTTGCATAGTTTATAAATTAATAGCATTAATTTTGCCCCTTTCCGCTTGCTGTTCGAGGGCCCTTGAGACCTCCGACTGTGTGAGGATATGGATTGTGCTTGCTCCTTGCGTTGAACCACAACTCCAACGTTTAAAGTTTCCTTGTGGAACGCAAGACGCGAAGCGTACTGACACACTTACGCTGTTCTTCATCACGCCATGACATAATGATATCATTTACGGTTATTTGAGGAACAATTTTACAGCAAGATGGATACTTGAAAAAGGGGCGTCAGGGCCCCGAAATGCATTGCACCTGAATTATATGCAGCTTAATTATGTTGTTTCTTAATTTGGTTTTGTTTGTCTGAATAAAATATTTGCCAGTACCTTGAAGAGTCTGGATTGTACTACATCACTGCAATGCTCTGAATGGCTCATCATTCAAGATTGGGGGGTCTCCAGGGAGAGGACCACCCAAAGAAGTAAATCTTTTTCTGGATGAAAATCTCTTGTGCTCTATCCCTATAAGGAGTGCGGGATGAAATATTTTTTTGTCTTTTTCTCTTCTGTTCTATTCCTGGGTCCATCTGGATATCTTGTGCTGAGATCCTGCTGCTCACCAGCGATTCCTTCTGGTTAAAGGGAGTGAGCTTGGCTGTAAGCACTTTGGGAGGGTCGATCGCTGAGGTACAGCAGTCTGTCCCCTTGCTAGCGGCTGGGACCACGAGCACCGGGTGATTCCCCTCCTTTTCTATACATCAAATTGTCTAAAGAGTTTAT
Source organism: Eleutherodactylus coqui (assembly GCF_035609145.1). NCBI lineage: Eukaryota > Metazoa > Chordata > Amphibia > Anura > Eleutherodactylidae > Eleutherodactylus > Eleutherodactylus coqui. The sequence continues at coordinate 21,600,968 of NC_089837.1, read as the reverse complement.
GTTTACCTTGAGAGCTGTTCCTAATTAAGATTGTCTTGTTTTTTGTACAGCAATATGTAGCTTTTATTAGCATCATTTTGGGGTAAAAGATTTACAGAAAATGGCTATTCTGGCATTGTTTATCAGAGGTTTTTTAATGGCATTTGCCATTAATTTTATAGCATAGATTGCAGGATGCAGTGAATACAATTATATGTGTAGTTTATTATTTTTATTTTTTTTTATACTAAACATTGTGTAACAGCAAAAAGTTTTTTTATTTTTGTAAAACTGCTTACGTGCATTGACTGTGACATGAGGGATAATAGACCACCATATAGTATGCTCTCTGATTGAAAAGCCCAGATACTTGGCTTTGAAACAACACCAGAACCACGGCTTTAGCCTTATGTAGCCAGAGATAGAGCCTTTAGAAGAAGTATCCCTTCTGTACAAATTGTTCCTGGCCCAAACTGTCAAGCACGTTTCTTGAAGCCTGAATACTGCTTGGGCAAAACTGTTAGGTGATTAACTGTCTGAAAGGCTGATTGGTAGGAATATTCTGCCTAACTAACTGAATGATTTCAATAGGATATTCAGCTGCACGTCCCAAGCAACCAGTCTGACTCAAGTAAGCTGGGTATTCACTTTATGGCAGAATTACCGGGAGTTAAAAAGCATCAAAAAGGCCCTTTAAGACTAGTGATGATCAGTTAGTGGAATAATTAGTTTGTGTAGGTATCAAGCCAATTTCACGAAAATTATCATGAAGTGGGATGACTGATTCCATGTCCAATTAAAGTCAATAGGAGTAAAAATCTAGTTCACTAATTTGCCCTCCAGAAGGTTTCCTGTACAGCCAAAAAAACAGATTGCATGAGAATATAGTCGCACATCTGGGGAACACTGTGCTCCTCCCCAAAATTGGTCAAAATAGTGTACAGTGGCATAGGGGTCGATTGTAGGGGCGTCACTGAAAACGAAAGAAGGTCAATTTAAAGTCTCCTAGATCAAAAATTGTGACAAGGAAGAAAGCAGGTGTGCTGTGTATTGTTGGGCTCCTGGGACTTGTAGTTCTGTGGGTTTCCAGGAGCACACTGCTGCAGGTGTGGTTAATTTGGCTGGTTGATGGTGTGGAGTTCTCCAGACCGCCAATCACTATCGCTCTTTTTGCATATAAATACCAGCCACTCTTACTAGAGGGTGCTGGTCATGTATCAATTATTCCTTTCACACTCTGTACTTTTTTGTTTGGTGTTATATATGCTGCTAGTTTGAGTTGCTTTCCCCACCTTCCCTGAAGATGGTCTGGACATCTGATCTCCCCATCTGCATTTTCTTCAGCCCCTTCTCCCTTTCCTTTTATCAGATATGGCCTTCAGACATCAGATGTCCTGTATGATGTCAGATGGGTGATATCTGACATGCTCTTTTTACATCAGATTGATGTCTAACTTTTTTCCCTTTTCTTGGTGTGTGGAAACATGAACTCCTGTTCTATCTCTGCAAGCATGAAGTTCTGCAAGGTTTCCTTTTGTCTGTGAGGTGAGCAGACCTCAGATATGAACAATGTTCTGTTCACTGTATGTCTGAAGGTGTAGACTACACTTGGTGTGAACAGGGTACTACTAAGTGTATGTATGAAGGTGTGGACTACATTTGGTGTGAACAAGGTTCTGGTTAGTGTATGTCTCAATGTGTGGACTACACTAGGTGTGAACAAGGTCCTGGTCAGTGTATGTCTGAAAGTGTGAACTACACTTGGTGGGAAAAAGGTCCTGATTAGTGTATGCCTGAAGGTGTAAACTACACTTGGTGTAAACAAGGTCCTACCCAGTGTATGTCTGAATGTGTGGACTATGCCAGGTTAGAGCAATGGCTTAATATAAATAGGGTCATGTTCAGTGTATGTCTGTAGATATTGATTACAATTGATGTGAACAAGGTCCTGTTCAGTGCGTATGTTGCTTTTCCCTCGTCTGGTGTTTGAAGGTGTGAACTACACTTGGTGTGAACAAGGTACTGGTCAGTGTATGTCTGAATGTGCGGACTACACTTTTGAATGGGGTCCTGGTCAGTGTATGACTAAAGGTGTGGACTATACTTGGTGTGAACAAGGTCCTGGTCAGTGTATGACTAAAGGTGTGGACTATACTTGGTGTGAACAAGGTCCCGGTCAGTGTATGTCTGAGGGTGTGGACTACAGTAGGTGTGAATAAAGTCTTGTTCAGTGTATGTCTAAGGGTGCATTCACACGAACGTATATCGGCTCAGTTTTCACGCCTAGCCGATATACGTTGTCCTGGTGTGCAGGGGGGGAGGATGGAAGAGCCCAGTGCAGGAACTGAGGCTCCCGCCCCCACTCTGCCTCCTCTCCGCCCCTCTGCACTACTTGCAATGAGAGGAGGCGGGACGGGGGCGGGGCTAAAGTACGGGAATTAGTCCCGCCTCTCCCCATTGCAAATAGCGCAGAGGGGCGGAGAGGAGGCAGAGAGGGGGCGGGAGCCTCAGTTCCTGGCCCTGGCTCTTCCATCCTCCCCCCCTGCACACGAGGACAACGTATATCGGCTCGGCGTGAAACCCGAGCCGATATACGTTCGTGTGAATGCACCCTAAGGGTGTGGACTACACTTGGTCTGAACAAGGTCCTGGTCAGTGTATGTCTGAAGGTGTGGTCTATATTTGGTGTGAATAAGGTTCTGTTTAGTGTATGTCTGAAGCTGTGGACTAAATTTGATGTGAATAAGGTCCTGGTCAGTGTATGTTTGAAGATGAGGACCACACTTAGTATAAACAAGATCCTGTTTAGTGTATGTCTGAAGATGTGGACTACACTAGCTGTGAACAAGGTTGTGGTCAGTGTATGTTTGAAGGTGTGGACTACACTTGGTGTGAAAAAGGTCCTGATTAGTGTATGCCTGAAGGTGTAAACTACACTTGGTGTAAACAAGGTCCTACCCAGTGTATGTCTGAATGTGTGGACTATGCCAGGTTAGAGCAATGGCTTAATATAAATAGGGTCATGTTCAGTGTATGTCTGTAGATATTGATTACAATTGATGTGAACAAGGTCCTGTTCAGTGTGTATGTTGCTTTTCCCTCGTCTGGTGTTCCTGCCATTACCGTCTAGAGCGAGTCAGGCCCCTAGGTGTCAGTGTTGGGTTATGCCTATTGGGATGTTTGCTCCACTTGGTCTATATTTAGTGTGAACAAGGTTCTGGTCAGTGTATGCTTAAAGGTGTGGACTACACTTGGTGTGAATGGGGTCTTGGTCAGTGTATGTCTGAAGGTGTGAACTACACTTGGTGTGAACAAGGTACTGGTCAGTGTATGTCTAAAGATGTTAACTATACTTGGTGTGAACAAGGTCCTGGTCAGTGTATGTTTGAAGGTGTGGACTACACTGGATGTTAATGGTGTCCTGATCAGTGTATGTCTGAAGGTGTGGACTACACTTGGTGTAAACAAGGTCTTACCCAGTGTATGTCTGAACGCGTAGACTACATTTGGTGTGAACAAAGTTCTGGTCAGTGTATGCCTAAAAGTGTGGACTACACTTGGTGTGAATGGGGTCTTAGTCAGTGTATGACTAAAGGTGTGGACTATACTTGGTGTAAATGGGGTCCTGGTCAGTGATTGTCAGAAGGTGTGGACTACACTTGGTGGGAACAAGGTCCTGTTCAGTGTATGTCTGAGGGTGTGTACTACATTAGGTGTGAATAGAGTCTTGTTCAGTGTATGTCTAAGGGTGTGGACTACACTTGGTGTGAACAAGGCCCTGGTCAGTGTATGTCTGAAGCTGTGGACTAAATTTGATGTGAATAAGGTCCTGGTCAGTGTATGTTTGAAGATGAGGACCACACTTAGTATAAACAAGATCCTGTTTAGTGTATGTCTGAAGATGTGGACTACACTAGCTGTGAACAAGGTTGTGGTCAATGTATGTTTGAAGGTGTGGACTACACTTGAGGTGAACAACTTTCTGTTAAGTTTATGTCTGAAGGTGTGGACTACACTTGGTGTGAACAAGGACTTGTTCAGTGTATGTCTGAAGATGTGGACCACACTTAGTATAAACAAGATCCTGTTCAATGTATGTCTGAAGGTGTAAATTATACTAGCTGTGAACAAGCACCTGGTCAGTGTGTTTGAAGGTGTGGACTACAGTTGATGTGAACAAGGTTCTGTTGAGTTTATGTCTGAAGGTGTGGACTACACTTGGTGTAAACAAAGTCCTGATCAGTGTATGTCTGAAGGTGTGAACGTCACTAGGTGTGAACAAGGTACTCCTCAGTGTATGTCTGAAGGTGCAGCCTACACTTGTTGTGAATGGGGTCCTGGTCAGTGTATGTCTAAAGGTGTGGACTTAACTTGGTGTGAACAAGGTCCTCTTCAGTGTATGTTTGAAGGTGTGGACTACACTTGATGTAAACAAGGTCCTGGTCAGTGTATGCCTGAAAGTGTGGTCTATATTTGGTGTGAACAAGGTTCTGGTCAGTGTATGTCTGAAGGTGTGGACTACACTGGGTGTGAACGGTGTCCTGGTCAATCTATGTCTGAAGATGTGGACCACACTTAGTATCAACAAGATCCTGTTCAGTGTATGTCTGAAGCTGTAAACTACACTAGTTGTGAACAAGATCCTGGTCAGTGTGTTTGAAGGTGTGGACTACAGTTGATGTGAACAAGGTTCTGTTCAGTGTATGTCTGAAGGTGTTGACTACACTAGCTGTGAACAAGGTCCTGGTCAGTGTATGTTTGAAGGAGTGGACTACACGTGATGTGAATAAGGTTCTGTTTGGTGTATGTATGAAGGTTTTGGACTACAGTAGGTGGGAACAAGGTCCTGTTCAGTGTATGTCTGAAGGTGCAGACTACATTTGGTGTGAACAAGTTCCTGGTCAGTGTGTATCTGAAGGTGTGGACTATGCCAGGTTAGAGCAATGACTTAATATAAATAGGGTCATGTTCAGTGTATGTCTGTAGATATTGACTACAATTGATGTGAACAAGGTCCTGTTCAGTGCGTATGTTGCTTTTCCCTCATCTGGTGTTCCTGCCCTTTACCATCCAGAGCGAGTCAGGCCCCTAGGTTCCAGTGTGGGGTTATGCCTATTAGGATGATTGCTCCACTTGTGGTTTTAGTTGTCTTGTTAGTGTAGGGAATAACAAGACAACCAGGACTCTTGACATGGGCTTGTGAGCTTACATTTTCTGGCCAAAATATAAACTCATACATTGTATGTACTTTTTAATATCTTGTCTGTTAGAGTTGTAGCACATTTAATAAGTATTTTGGCATTTGCTGTCTTTGTAGCTGTTTGTTTGCACGTTTGGTTTATTTTTGATATTGTTGATGTCCGTTCAAGTGCATATTCTTTCTGTTTCCATCCAGGTTTCTATTTAGATTGTGTAGGTCACTGTTCACATGACCTGCACGAATGTAACATGCTGCTTGTTTTAAAAGTAATGTCAAAGCTTGGGAGGTGAAAACAACACTAGAGCTTTGGGTCTCCTACTATTTCTCCTTCAAGGAAAAGCAGTAGAGTTGCCAAGAAATTATGCCAAGGGAGATAGCAGGTGTGGACCTTGTTTTAAAAGCAATGTTATAAAGTTTGCAAAGGACAAATTCTACCAGGCAAAGAGAACAGCCAAGCACGAGCCTTCTGAAAAGAAAAACTGTAGAGCTACATCTGTTTCTTAGGCTTTAGAACATTTTATTTTTGGGAGAAGCAGGAGGAGAGAAGAAGCAGCACTAGCACCAGCAGCAGTAACAGCACCTTGAGGACAGAGTATGTACCTAGTGAAAACAAGAGGGCTGTAGCTCCATATTTCCATATTGACATATTTTTCATTTGGGGGGTTCGGAGGAGGAGTCATGGTGGAAGCAGGAGAAGGTGAGCAACAGCACCACCACCAGCAGAAGCACTTTGAGGTCACAGTGTAGTCTTTGATATAAATCTGTGCTCAGTCATATGTGAGTACAAATTGACTGCTTGCTAATTAATCAGCAGAATCTGCTATGGGGTGCAGAAGTCAGGTGAAATCCATGCTTGGCTCATTTTTATCAATGTCAGGCAATCCACATTGTTTGTGGACAGGCAGATGCGTCTGTAATTTATCACATACCCAGCTGTGCTGAAAACGTTTCTGATAGCACGCTGACAGCGACCGCTGGCCACTCTTTCAGCTTAGACATCTGGAAATCAAAGGGGTCAATGCCATGTGTGAGTACATCCATGCAGAAGCTGACATACTGGTGGACCATTATATATAAGTGCTGCCTGTTACTGTCATTCTTACCCTGTGTTTTTTCTGCAAGCTATGATGGGCTGAAAAAACTATGCCTCACCTCTGTTAGACTTCCCCTGCCCCCGGTGATGGTGCTGCTCTGGTGGCTTCCTGTACATCTTGCATGAGCCACAGAGCTGTCATCCATTGCATCCCTACAGCCATGGGGAAATGCTGTGCTCAAGCTCACTAATAGCCTGTCATGATACTGTTGCTTTTTGAGATTTGTCACAGATAAAGGAGGGTGGCCACCCAGTAATGATCTGATATTTTGATGTTGGCTATGTGGTCCTTCTGCAAGTACTGAAGCTTAAAATTATCAAAGTGCCTAAGGGTGATGGCCCACATTTCTTGGGATCAGACCTAAGAGTGTCTTCTGGCTGGTAATGCCATCCATGTAGAATAGCAGGGGTTAGTGATACATGTAAGTAAAATTGCGGAGCCCCCTTCCCTGCCTCTGGACCTATATTATCCCCCTTTTCTTCCTCTGCTATACTTTTCCAATGGGTGGATAAACATGGGGGAGAAGATGCCCCATTCCGTGCCTAAAACCACCATCCCTGCAATGTTGAGTAATGGTGGACTGTCCATACAGTTGTGAGATTGGCATCCCTCCATCCTCCTCCTGTGAAAACAAAACGTCATTATCCCGGATGCTCTGTAATGACTGTTCCAGCAGGCAGACAACACGGATGTTTATACTGATCAGTGTGTTATAACAACTGACCATATGACCATTTTGGTCACTTCCTCAAAGCAGGCTAAAACAGCACACGCATCTGCAGCCATTCTAAAAGCATCAAGTTACCAACCTCCATACAACGTCTGCTAATGGCATACACCATCTAGTAAGCTGTGATTGCTCTCTGCTGTTGGCCTATCCCCGGCAATGCATACAATGTGGAATTCCACCATGAAATGTAGACCATCACCTGCAGGATATTGATTTGGTGTTAAAGATATGGAATGCCCTGGCCATGATTTCTTGACCACAATTTGCATGGTCAGATGCACCCTGCCACTGACAGCATTCTTCAATGCCAGTGACACATTATAACTCCCAAATGGTGGCTCGGCATCTAGTATTGTGGATTTGCATGCAGCATCATGTTGTGGGAAGCATCTGTGTCCACTAGCTTGAAGGGTAGCATTTGTCCTTGCCAGCAGCGTACAAACCTTGTATTCAGGCTTCCACCCCTTGCGAAACAAATTGATAGCACTCCTGATGGAAGCGCGATCGCGATTTAAACATTACAAGTCCCATAGAGCCCTGCAGTAAAAAAAAAAACGCTGTGAATTTCGTAGTGAAAAAAACTGTAGTGGGTAGTCACGTTAAATTTGTAATTTGGAGGCATTCTTGAGCTCGTCGAAGGGCACCCATGATAGTTTTGAACAGATCTGAAACACCTCGTGAAAACTGAGACAAGCTCTCTGAGTGACAGGAAAAATTTATTGGCTTAAGAAATTTTGTGTGCTGTTTGGAACACTCCTGGGGGTCTGGGGCTGTCTCTCCTGCAGCAAATAGTAAATTGCGACCTCAGACATTGTAGAAATAAAGGTTGAGCAGCATCACTGAGTGGTTTAAAACCAATGCATCAGGTTTGATGCTCCTTCATTCATCCAATTTAAAACACAATGTTTCAACTCCATAATGGAGTCGTTGTCAAGCCTGATACATTGATTTAAACCACTTGTTGATGCTGCTGCTCAACCCTTTATTTCTACATACGTGATGTGGGACGTTGGAGTCAGATCCCTATCTGAGCTTGCGCATACTGAATTGCCTCATCCCAGCGGTATTTCATTTGGAGTGCTGCTGCGTTGTGCTATACTCCCTGTCTCTGACATTGTCAGTCATGATGGCTTGGTTAAAAATGACAATGCTATGGCAAAGTTTCTGTTCTAAGACTCTATTTGCCCTACCCCACCTTTCTCTCCCTGAAGGGACTTTGATTACTTTATGCCGCAGTACTTGAGTACTACTTAAAATCTCCTATTTTGCAAGGCCTCGGTTGAAATCCCGTTCATATTCCTTGTGACGGCGAATGTAATCTATATATATAAATGAATGTATGTCTGTCTGTCTGTCCTTTATGCATTACCATAACCTTCATCCGACCACCATGAAACTTTGGGAAGTTGTTGAGTACATTCCTGGGAAGATTATAGGCATAGTACATCTAGCCTACGATAGGTGGCGCACGTGTGAGCATTGTCGACAGTTATGCCCCCCCCCCAGACGTAGATCGTTCGATTTCCAGCTCAAGCATGAAAAAAAAGGCATTACGAGCAACGGGATGAGTGTTCAACTACAAAATGATGCATACGCCGAACGTTTGGCAAGACAATTGCTGGATATTGAGAATGCTGAGGTCAAATGAAAGCTGCGCTGTGATTGGTTGTTATTTCTTATACTGCTGAAGTAACATGAAAGCTGTGCTGTGATTGGTTGTTATTTCTTATACTGCTGAGGTAAAATGAAAGCTGCAATGTGATTGGTTGCTATTTCTTATACTGGTAAGGTATACTGAAACATGTGCTGTGATTCATTGTTATTTCTTATACTGCTGAGGTAACATCAAAGCTGTGCTGTGATTGGTTGCTATTCCTTATACTGCTGAGGTTACATGAAAGTTGCGTTGTGATTGGTTGCTATATATTATACCTCTGAGATAAAATGAATGCTGCGCTGTGATTGGTTGCTATTTCGTATATTGCTGAGGCAGAATAAAAGCTGTGCTGTGATTGGTTGCTATTTCTTATACTGCTGAGGTAACATGAAAGCTGTGCTGTCATTGGTTGTTATTAGAGATAAGCGAACGTACTCGTCCGAGCTTGATACTCGTTTGAGTATTAGGGTGTTCGAGATGCTCGTTACTCGAGACGAGCACCACGCGGTGCTCGACTCCATTACATTTCCTTCCCTGAGAAATTAGCACGCTTTTCTGGCCAAAAGAAGCACAGGGAAGGCATTACAACTTCCTCCTGTGACATTCCAGCCCTATCCCACCCCCCTACAGTGAGTGGCTGGGGAGATCAGATGACACCTGAGTATTTAAATCTGCCCCGCCCGCGGCTCGCCACAGATGCACGCTGAGAGAGATCAGGGAAAGTGCTGTCTTGCTGTAGCTGCAATAGGGAGAGTGTTAGGTGTTATTTTCATCTTCAAGAACCCCAACGGTCCTTCTTAGGGCCACATCTGACCGTGTGCAGTACTGTTGAGGCTGCTTTTAGCAGTGTTGCACTTTTTTTTTTTTGTATATCGGGCGTGCAGACCATAGCGTCCTCAGTCTGCAGTCATTTTACTGAGTACAGGGGCAGTACTGGTGAGGCAGGGACAGTGGTACAGGGAAAGAGGTATACTGGCTATATAGGCAGTGGGCTTTTTAAAAAAAATTGGGGAAAAATACTATATTTGGGCTGCCTGTGACCGTATTCAGTTGCTAATTAATACCCAGCTAAGCGTTACAGCAGCCTTGCGCATAATTGTTTCCTGGCTCTGCTGTGCCCATTACATGACCGCCGTCATCCCGCCAGAGGGAAACCGTATACATAATATACGCTGCATACAATGTCTGCTGGGGGTAGTAGTTGCTAATTAATACCCAGCTAAGCGTTACAGCAGGCTTTCGCATAATTGTTTCCTGGCTCTGTTGTGCCCGTTACATGACCGCCGTCATCCCGCCAGAGGGAAACAGTATACATAATATACGCTGCATGCGGTGTCTGCTGGGGGTAGTAGTTGCTAATTAATACCCAGCTAAGCGTTACAGCAGGCTTGCGCATAATTGTTTCCTGGCTCTGCTGCGCCCATTACATGACCGCCGGCATCCCGCCACAGGGAAACAGTATACATAATATACTCTGCATGTGGTGTCTGCTGGGGGTAGTAGTTGCTAATTAATAACCAGCTAAGCGTTACAGCAGGCTTGCGCATAATTGTTTCCTGGCTCTGCTGCACCCGTTACATGACCGCCGTCATCCCGCTACAGGGAAACAGTACACATTATATCCGCTGCATGCGGTGTCTCTGGTTTTTCACCTCACCATTTAAAAAACATTGAGGCAAAATACTTAAGGCCTACCACTGGGCTTTGTCCACTTCACTGGTTCTGCCCTGTGCATTACAGCAACTCAGTCATACGCACCTAGGTCTCACTACAGGCTTGCACATAATTGTTTCCTGGCTCTGCTGTGCGTTCCCTAAGCGAAGTCAGCCTCCAACCACAGGCCAATAAGCGGCACATTTAATTACAGCGTTCGGTTTCTGCTCTACTCGTAGTACACCATGCTGAGGGTTGGGGTAGGCCTAGAGGACGTGGACGTGGACGCGGGCGAGGACGCGGAGGCCCAAGTCAGGGTGTGGGCACAGGCCGAGCTCCTGGTCCAGGTGTATCGCAGCTGACTGCTGCGGGATTAGGAGAGAGGCAAGTTTCTGGGGTCCCCAGATTCATATCACAATTAATGGGTCCACGCGGTAGACCTTTATTAGAAACTGAGCGGTGTAATCAGGTCCTGTCGTGGATGGCAGAAAGTGTATCCAGCAATCTATCGACCACCCAGTCTTCTATGCCGTCCACACCTGCAACTCTGAATCCTCTGGCTGCTGCTCCTCCTTCCTCCTAGCCTCCTCACTCCATGAAAATGACACATTCTGAGGAGCAGGCAGACTCCCAGGAACTGTTCTCGGGCCCCTGCTCAGATTGGGCAGCAATGCGTCCTCTCCCACTGGAGGAGTTTGTCGTGACCGATGCCCAACCTTTGGAAAGTTCCCGGGGTCCGGGGGATGAGGCTGGGGACTTCCGGCAACTGTCTCAAGAGCTTTCAGTGGGTGAGGAGGACGATGACGATGAGACACAGTTGTCTATCAGTGAGGCAGTAGTAAGGGCAGTAAGTCCGAGGGAGGAGCGCACAAAGGATTCGGAGGAAGAGCCGCTGGACGATGAGGTGACTGACCCCACCTGTTGTGATAAGCCAACTGAGGACCGGTCTTCAGAGGGGGAGGCAATTGCAGCCGCAGGACAGGTTGGAAGAGGCAGTGGGGTGGCCAGGGGTAGAGGCAGGGCCAGACCGAATAATCCACCAACTGTTTCCCAAAGCGCCCCCTAGCGCCATGCCACCCTGCAGAGGCCGAGGTGCTCAAAGGTGTGGCAGTTTTTCACTGAGAGTGCAGACGACCGACGAACTGTGGTGTGCAAGGTTTGTCGCGCCAAGATCAGCCGGGAGCCACTACCACCACCAGCATGCGCAGGCATATGATGGCCAAGCACCCCACAAGGTGGGACAAAGGCTGTTAACCGCCTCCGGTTTGCACCACTGCCTCTCCCCCGGTGCCCCAACCTGCCACTGAGATCCAACCCCCCTCTCTGGACACAGACACGACCGTCGCCTGGCCTGCACACACACGCTCACGCTCACCTCTGCTGTCCTCGGCCCCATCAAGCAATGTCTCTCAGCGCAGCATCCAGCCATCGCTAGCGCAACTGTTTGAGCGCAAGTGCAAGCACGCGCATGCTCAAGCGTTAAACGTGCACATAGCCAAATTGATCAGCCTGGAGATGCTGCCGTATAGGCTTGTGGAAACGGAGACTTTCAAAAACATGATGGCGGCGGCCCCACGCTACTCGGTTCCCAGTCGCCACTACTTTTCCCGATGTGCCGTCCCAGCACTGCATGACCACGTCTCCCGCAACATTGTATGCACCCTCACCAACGCGGTTACTGGCAAGGTCCACTTAACAATGGACACGTGGACAAGCACAGGCAGGCAGGGCCGCTATATCTCCCTGACGGCACATTGGGTGAATTTAGTGGAGGCTGGGACCGAGTCGGAGCCTGGGACCGCACACGTCCTACCCACCCCCAGAATTGCGGGCCCCAGCTCGGTGCTGGTATCTGCGGTGGTGTATGCTTCCTCCACTAAAACACCCTCCTCCTCCTCCTACGCAACCTCTGTCTCGCAATCAAGATGTGTCAGCAGCAGCACGTCGCCAGCAGTCGGTGTCGCGCTGTGTGGAAGCACAGTGGTGGGCAAGCGTCAGCAGGCCGTGCTGAAACTACTCAGCTTAGAAGAGAAGAGGCACACAGCCCACGAACTGCTGCAGGGTCTGACAGAGCAGACCGACCGCTGGCTTTCGCCGCTGAGCCTTCAACCGGGCATGGTCGTATGTGACAACGGCCGTAACCTGGTGGCGGCTCTGCAACTCGGCAGCCTCACGCACATGCCATGCCTGGCCCATGTCTTTAATTTGGTGGTTCAGCGGTTTCTGAAGAGCTACCCACGCTTGTCAGACCTGCTCGGAAAGGTGCGTTGGGTCAGCGCACATTTCCGCAAGTCTAACACGGACGCTGCCACCCTGCGGACCCTGCAACATCGGTTTAATCTGCCAGTGCACCGACTGCTGTGCGACGTGCCCACACAGTGGAACTCTACGCTCCACATGTTGGCCAGGCTCTATGAGCAGCGTAGAGCTATAGTGGAATACCAACTCCAACATGGGCGGCGCAGTGGGAGTCAGCCTCCTCAATTCATTACAGAAGAGTGGGCCTGGTTGGCAGACATCTGCCAGGTAGGTCCTTGGAAACTTTGAGGAGTACCCAGATGGTGAGCGGCAATGCTGCAATTATTAGCGTCACCATTCCTCTGCTATGCCTCTTGAGAAGTTCCCTGCAAAGCATAAAGACAGACGCTTTGCGCTCGGAAACGAAGGCGGGGGAAGACAGTATGTCGCTGGATAGTCAGAGCACCCTCATGTCTATATCTCAGCGCGTTGAGGAGGAGGAGGGGGAGGAGCATGAGGAGGAGGGGGAAGAGACAGCTTGGCCCACTGCTGAGGGTACCCATGCTGCTTGCCTGTCATCCTTTCAGCGTGTATGGCCTGAGGAGGAGGAGGATCCTGAATGTGATATTCCTAGTGAGGACAGCCATGTGTTGCGTACAGGTACCCTGGCACACATGGCGGACTTCATGTTAGGATGCCTTTCTCGTGACCCTTGCGTTAGACGCATTCTGGCCACTACGGATAACTGGGTGTACACACTGCTCGACCCACGGTATAAGGAGAACCTTTCGACTCTCATTCCCGAAGAGGAAAGGGGTTCGATAGTGATGCAATACCACAGGGCCCTGGTGGACAAAGTGATGCTAAACTTCCCATCTGACAGCGCTAGCGGCAATAAGCGCAGTTCTGAGGGCCAAGTAGCAGGGAAGGCACGGAGATCAGGCAGCATGTTCAGCGCAGGCAGGGGAACACTCTCCAAGGCCTTTGCCAGCTTTATGTCTCCCCAGCAAGACTGTTGCACCACTCCCCAGTCAAGGCTGAGTCGGAGGGAGAACTGCAAAAAGATTGTGAGGGAGTACGTAGCAGATCGTACCACTGTCCTCCGTGATGCCTCTGCTGCATACAACTATTGGGTGTCAAAGCTGGACACGTGGCACGAACTTGCGCTGTATGCCCTGGAGGTGCTGGCTTGCCCTGCCGCTAGCGTCTTGTCAGAGAGAGTGTTTAGTGCAGCTGGGGGAATGATCACGGATAAGCGTACCCGCCTGTCAACTGACAGTGCCGACATGCTTACACTTATAAAGATGAAGAAAGCCTGGATTTCCCCAGACTTCTCTTCTCCACCAGCGGAGAGCTGCATTGCCTAAACATTCTTTACTCTGCAATTGCGGATGTAAGCATTGTTCTCTATCACCGTAAAAAAAAAAGGGACATTTACCTTTGTCAATCTGTGTATGATATTAGTCCTCCTCCTCCTGCTCCTCCTCCTGAAACATCACGTCATCACGCTGAACTGCCGATTTTTCTGTGGCCCAAAAGGCTCATATACATTTTTTAAAACAATATTTCTACGTTTGAGCCAATTTTTTTTAACAGGGCTGCCTCCAGGCTCTGTTACAAACTAAGCCACAGTAAGCTAAAAGATTAATGGGTTTCACCTGCCCCCTCGGTTGAGCAATTTTTCTGGGGTACATTTGTATTGTTGGTACACAAATGTTTTGGGCCCTCGCCTACACTGTAATCCAAGTAATTTTCTGGCCTTCGCCTACACTCATGGTACACCAATCTGTGAGGGGTTGACCTACACTCTTGCTACAGAAATGTAACTCAATTCTGCCTGCCTTACTTCTGCCACAGTAATGCTACAAGGGGCTGCCTATACTTCTGCAACAGAAATGTTACAGGGGTCTGCCTATACTTCTGCTCCTGAAGTGTCACTGTGGTCTGTCTATACTGTTACTACTGAAATGTTACTAACACTGGGCTATGCCTATACTGCTGCTACGGAAATGTTACTGGGGTCTGTCTATACTGTAACTACAGAAATGTTACTGGGGTCTACCTAGACTTCTGCAACATAACTGTTAGTGGGGTCAGCTTATACCTTTGCTACAGGAATATTACAGGGGTCTGTGCATAGTATGGATGCACTAGGTTCCCGATCGTGGTGTTCTACGTATCTGGCCCTAAAAAAAAGACCCAGACTGACTAGGACATGGAGTGTGGGCCGAAGCCAACCTGTATTTTATCTCACGTTAGCTCAGCTATCCAGGGCACTGTAATGGGATTTATTTATGTACTGTCGGTGGGTTCCAGGGAGCCACCCATGCTGTGGGTGCACACAGACTTCCCATAGTGGAGTTGTACCTGCCTGTGACTATGAAAAAAGCCCAGACTGACTAGGACATGCAGTGTGGGCCGAAGCCAACCTGTATTTTATCTCACGTTACCTCAGCTATCCGGGGCATTGCTATGGGATGAATTTATGTGCCGTCCCAGCCCTACACCAGCACGTCTCCCGCAACATCAATCGTGCCCTCACCAACGCGGTTACTGGGAAGGTCCACTTAACCACGGACACGTGGACAAGTACTGGCGGGCAGGGCTATGCGACACCTAGACAGAATGAATACTCTGTGGGCACATGGATTTCCCATAGCTATGTAACTCATGCCCACGTTTGCAGCTCTTGACGGAGGTGGCACAGGATTGGAATGAAGATCGAACATCAATTTCTCATTTATTCTCTACAGCATTGTGGGCTATCGCCCCGGCCCTTTTAAAGAGGGTCGCTACCTGGCCCTGTCAACCCTCTGCAGTGTGTGCCTCTGGCTCCTCCTCATGGCAGACGCACTTATAAATAGACATGAGGGTGGTGTGGCTATGCAGCCAGCGTGTGGCATGAGGGCAGCTGAAGGCTGCGCAGGGACACTTTTGCAAGCGCTGCGGACGCAGGGTCGTGCGGGGGGGGTTGGGCAGCGGTGTGTCCCGCAGGCAGTGCTTGTGCTTGGTTGGAGGTAGTGTGGTGCTTTGCTAAGGTGTGCCTTGCTAATAAGGGTTTGTCCGAAGTAAAAATTGTTAAGGGGGGGCTAACTCTTGCCGCTATTGTGGCTTAACAGTGGGACCTGGGAGCCTGAGATGCAGTCCAGCATGTTGCCCCTTGCCTGCCTTATCCGTTTCTGTGTCGTTTCCATCACTTTCTTGGGTTTTCCAGATTTTCACAAATGAAAACCTTAGCGGAGCACCAGTCATATACAAAAATGCTCGAGTCGCCCATTGACTTCAATGGGGTTCATTACTCGAAACGAACTCTCAAGCATCGCAGAAAGTTTGACTCGAGCAACGAGCACCCGAGCATTTTGGTACTCGCTCATCTATAGTAGAGTGCCCTAGGCAAGTGTTTTTGTGGCAAATTTACTTCTGCCCTGGGTTGCCTATGACACAGATCATGCAAGACTGGACAAATGATGCAGCAGCTACAAAGAACCCAGGAGCCACCCATCCTTGTTCCAGCATCGACATCATCGCTGCTTTTGATAGATGCATCGATCCTTGCATCAGCTCGGCCATCATGGGGTACAGGGACCATAGTAGGCAATTTCTGTTGACTGTTCTTACGCCGTCCTGTCCAGCTGTTCCCATTTTTAGTGCATTTAACCTTTTCTTCCTTGCTGGCTTGTAACTGTAAAGTCCTTAGCATATCAAGGTTCAAATTTTTGTTAATGTCCAAGTTTTTGTCAATATCTTCTTTTCTTCATTCTTCCCTGGCTTGAGGGCCGCTGTCTTTGCTGTGCTTTCTGTGAGAACATTGCCTCTTGCTTCTCCAGTGTAGGAATTGGTGTGAGCTTTCCACTTTGTCAGGTAGAAGTAGGGCCTCCATGAGACTCTGCACTATTGCTTCATTCTTAATTGGCTGTCGTGCTGAGGTAAGAAACTGTCTGTCCTTTCATATTGGGCTGTAATCATGAGCTATGTCAAATGCATACTTGGAATCAGTGTAAATTTTTGCCATCTTACCTTCTGCCACTCTACACGCCCCAGTGAGGGCCTTCAGTTCTGCTTCTTGTGCTGAGACATGCGAAGGCAGAGATTCTGCTTTTAGGACATCTTGTTATATGACTACTGCATATCTGGTGTGAAGTCGTCAATTCTCACCCTAGTACTATCTACAAAAAGCTCAAAATATGCATTGTCAACTGTTTTAAAACCTGAATTTTCTTGTTGCATCAATACTAGATAATCATGCTGGTATTCTTTTTCAAATGGATCAGAATCTTGTTGTAAAAAATGTAAAAATAGCTGATCTGCAATACCTAGATCACCTATGCCTCCCCTTCCCCCATTTGAACCGGGATACTAGATTGGAAGAAGAGTAGCCTGGCTCTAGGTAGTACAACGTTGAAAAGAAATATCAGGGAGGGGGGGGGGGGCATGAAAAGAGCACATTTTACCTGGATCTGACAAGCCAGAGATAAGTGCTTGGGTTGCATTTGCGTGAGTATGCTCTGGATGTCATGAGGGGTGAGAACCACTAGGGGGTAGTCCAATACCAACTCAGAAAAGTTGTCAACCATTGCCTGTACTGCTGCCACCGCACAAACACATGAGGGAGCTCCTCGAGCCACTGCATCCAGCTTCATGGAGTAGTATCCAAGTGGCCGAGGTTGTCCTCCTTGCTTTTGTGTCTACACTGCTGTCGCATGGCCAGAAAGTTCAGTACAGAAAAGTGTAAAGGGTAAAGTGTAGTTGGGAATACCCAAGGCTGAAGAGCTGAGAATGGAGAGTTTTAGAGTGTAAAAGTTGTCTGTTGCTTCAGGGGGAAATGAGAAAGGGATCATTGAAAGACAGTCAGAGTGGTTGTGTGAGCGGAATGGAAGTTCCATGATATTATTATCTAATATATATATATATATATATATATATATATATATATATATATATATATATATATATATATATATATATATATATGCATGTTTTTCTATTTGACGTATTAAACGAATATAAAATATATACTCCAATATACTGGTATGTATACACACATATATCTATATACTCAATAGTAGGTTCCTTAACTCAGGAAGTAGATATAAGGATGAATCAGCTTATGTAGCAGCAGCATCACCGGGGGTCCAATTGAAAACACATGACACAGGAATGTCTTTGTCCTTGACAAACAGAGAGGAGAAACAGGATGTTCTTCTCATGAGGCTAAATTCAAGAATAAACTGAGCGCGCTCACCGAAGTTCCTTCCAGATGGATGACATCATAATCTACCTCACTAATAACTTCCGGAGAAATGGACGTATCAGCACAAGAGATTTTGAACTGAATTTGAATAACTGATTTTCTTTGTTAGAAAGCAATAAATACCCCTGCTTTGGCAAGAGGCCAGGAGAGATCGCTGATGGATACATAGCATACACATGTGTCCTGGTGTTTCTTTTGTATGAGCTCATACTCAATCTTACATTTTCAATTTGGTTACCCAAAAACATATAAGTAGCGAAATTTCGCTAACAGTTGCATAACAGAAAAAGCAGAGTGGTTGCATGTGTGGCAGTATAAAACAAGGCCCAGAAAGGTGCAGAGTTTGGCAACGGATGTAGGTACAGGTATGGCCTGGACAGCAGCCTTCCGTTGCTCTCTCAGATGTCTAGTTCCTTGGGCTAAGCAATGACCCAGGAGAACAACCTTTGTTTTGCAGAATTAGAGTTTGTCTTTGCAGGCTTTACAACCATTTTCTGCAAGGAAAATTGACAGTGAAATTGTGGCCTGTTGGCAGGCCTCCAAATCATCAGCACACAGCACCTACATGCGGTAGGTGTCTGGCTGACCCTTCAGCATCTTTTCTTGACTGGAAAAAGAGGGGTGTTTGCTGGAAAACGTATCTCGTGCAAAGCCCCCATCGGAACCAAGTCTCCCACTTGTTCCCCAATCTGCATTTTTCTTGTGGGAAACTAAGGGGATAATGTTTGACCCAGGGGTGTTTATCCTGGCTTCAGATTTACCATCATAGGGGGTACATGCAATTTCCCTATGTCTTTCTTGGAGGTGGCCCACGATTTGTCGAGACCTGCGGAAAGCTGAGTTTCTGCAGCAGCTGTCAGGACAAACACATGAGCCGATCCACCAAGAGAGCAGTTAGTTTACAAAACTGTTCTGAACTGGCACCTCAGGTCTCAACCTGTACCAATCCATTCGGTGAGAATTTGATGGTTGCAGATAAGGCTTGTAAGTTGTCAGTGCCAATAACAGAGACATGAGTTACATCAGGGCAGAATAATCCACAAACATCTATCCACATTGGAAATGTGATATTCTTTAAGCAAATTCATCATCCATCCATGCATTCAATCGCTATCACAGACATTCTTTTCTCATAATAGGAACACTCATTTCTCCTACCAAATATTATCACACTGAAACACCATTTAGCAAGTGTACACACATCCAACCAATCACAGAACTGACATGTACACAAATATCAGCAAGAATGTACCTTAAAATTCCTATATTTCCTATTTTAAAGACACTATAATTCACTAGATTCATTACAGGTTTCTATTCAAATCACGCAATTTGATGCAAGATTCATAGAGTCAGTCTCACACACTCCGCCTTTCTGCTGGCTATCTTATCTATAAGGAGGGGGCTGTGCCCACAGCTCCAGCTCCAGCTCCTCGCAGCACACATTCATTCTCTGCAAAGTCAAGGATTCCTTCGATCTCACTAAACTCTGAAGGGGGAAGAGGGGTGGCAGGGGGGAAAACAAATAAAGCATTAACCCTTTTATCTATTCATATATATATATATATATATATAAGCTGATATACCCGGCTTTGCCCGAGTTAATTTGTTACTGGTGTTCACATGGAAAATCTTATGAAGTCGTGGTTACTTTAGAGATACAGAGAAAAAAAATCTGTTCACCATTTTCCATGGTTCTTTGCGTTACCCAGGAAACACGACATTGAGGTAACCATGCATTGTTTTCTTTATATAAAATGACATCAGGAAGTGAGAGTATTTGATTACGTATGTAAAATTTGGACACTAATGCTTTGGCGCTTAGAATTAAATAATCGAGTTGGAACAAAATAGCTATTCATGACATAATCAATGCTCATACCAAATTTCAAGTTTCTATGACATCGGTAAGTGAGAGAATTAGATTCCGTACATAAAATTCGTACGCCTAATTCTTTTGCACTTAGAATTGAATAATTGAGTTGGGACCCTTTAACTTTTCCTATTTATGACATAATCAATGCTCGTGCCAAATTTCAAGTTTCTATGACATCAGGAAGTTGGAGAATTAGTGGTAAGTAAGTCAGTCAGTAAGTGAGTCAGTCAGTCAGTGAGTCGGTCAGTCATTGAGTCAGTCAGTGAGTCGGTCAGTGGGGCTTTTGTCTTTATATATATATATATATATATATATATATATATATATATATATATATATATATATACATACACCTAGTAGCATACATATTTTCCTATATATCTATAGGTGACACGATTACACTGTATATATATGTTATTATATATATATATATATATATATATATATATATATGTATATATATTATGAGAAGAGGACAACACGTACAGCAAAATAAAATTTCATTTTTTTCTATATAACACATGAAAATGAGGATTGACACCGCAAAATGGATACCCCTGTTTCTCCCGTGTTCAGAAATATACCCATTGTGGCCCTAATCTTATGTCTGGATTCACAACGGGGCCCAAAACGAAAGGAGTAGTCAGCGTCTTTCAGAACATAAATTTTGCTTGAAGGCGTTTTAGGCCCCATAGCACTTTTGTAGAGCTCTTGAGCGGCCAAAACCATAGAAAACCCCCACAAGTGACCCCATTTTGAAAACTAGACCCCTTACCGAATTTATCTAGGGGTGTATGCCCATTTTGACCCCACAGTATTTGAATGAATCTAAGCAAAGCAGAAGGAAAAAATTACTATTCTCATTTTTTTGGCAATTTTGTCAATTTAAAAACAGGGTTTTTTGTACAGTGTACATAGAAATGAAGATGTTCACCCCAAAATGGATACCCCCATTTGATCTACGTATTACCGCGGATCAGACGCATGCAGAATCCGTAATTCCTATCTGGTCATGTGAGATCGGCCTAAGGTAGATCGCTACCTTTTTATCACATGACCGGCGACCGCTCAACAATGTCACTGCTCCAGGCTCTTGGCGACCATTGGAGTAAGGATATTTTAAGTTTCCTGGGCTCCCCGACTCCTGCGCATGTGTCCGGTGTTTTGCCGGTGGTCACATGTGCAGAATCAGGGAAAGTTCACGGAGGAAGATTGCGTTGGGTTCAAATACGAAGGCCTCCACTGGATAGCGGCGATATTAAGATTATATAGAATCTCGTAATATTTCCTAAAGATCTTCGCCATATCCATGGGGCTAGTTATCTTCTGCCCTGATATTGGGTCTATCATATGTGGGATTTTTGCTTTGGATTTCTTTTGTTTTACCCTATTGGCCATTAGATAGGTATATCTATTGTTGGAAATGTAAATATTTGGCTCATAGTGACCTCAATTTTTTTTCATGCTCGTTCAGGAAAATGTTTTTCATCATCAGCCTAGCTTCCATCAATTCATCATGTAGGAAGCTTAATGGGTGTTTTCGCATTTCCTTTTCTATATTTGCTAGTTCTACTGTAATATTTTACATTTTTTCGTTTTTCTCTCTTTTATATATAAAGCTTTGTTGTATTAGAATTCCTCTAATAACTGGTTTATGAGCATTCCATCATAAATACCAACATGTTCCTTGGGTATAATTGAGGCAGAAATCTGGCATCACATATTATCTTTATATGTTGGTAATTTTAGCAAAAAAGTGTTGTTCCTCCAGTTTTGACTAATAGGAGATTGGGTTCCTATTTAGACCATCAATAATACTGGTTCATGGTCAGACCAAGAGGCTACTCCAAACAATGCCCCATGTGTTCCTTTCGCATATGATAATCAACCAGGAACATGTCAATTCTCGAGTAGGATTTATGTCTTGCCAAATAGAAGGAATATTCCCTTGAGCACGCATTTATACATTTAAAGGAGTCAAACAACCATTGATTTAGGGAGAGAACCACCCTTCTACTGGCATTGCTTGAATCAATCTCCCCATCTGCCCTTACATTGAAATCACCACAAAAAACCACAGAGGTGAGGGAAACAACAAAGATATTATTTACTGAAAAAGCCAAAAATGCAATACCTGACAATCTGCAAAGCAGACACAGTCGCCATAGGCATGATCGCCATAAGGCAGGCACAATCGCCGTAGGGCAGGTGCAACTGCCATAAGCCCTAAAGGTTTGCAACTAGACTATGGTGTGGAGGAGCAACTTGTTCATTGCAGATTAATATGCAGTCACCCACCCAACCCAGCCCAGATTGGAGAGGAGTGACTGCATATAATCATAGCCTGCACATGTGAAAGATACCAAGATGCAAGCCAAAGATAGATGGCGACCCACCATACAGGATATCAACCCTCACTGATATAATAGCGGGTTGCCCTGTATCTCCAAAGTGGGCCACACTGGGTGACATCTTGGGCTCCCCCAACAACTCTAGCAAACTACATACAAAAATAATAATGCATACTAATAAATGCGGATGTTGGTACTGCATTTTGTGATGCCATTTCATTTGTTGTGGTTTTCTGCGTTCGCCATTTTGTTCTTGACCTTCTCCAGCTCCTCTGCCAATTTCTAATGCGTTTTCATTACCTTATTGTGGGAGCCTGTGATTTCATTGCTTTTTGTCTCCAAGTAATCTACTCCTAGGTTTGATATAGCAGAGTTTACTGAGCATAGTTAAGAGATCATTTTTCAGGGAGCCCTTCAAGGCTAGTACCATGTATCTTATGAAACCTTCAGAAGCAGGTTAGCTGGAGCATGCTGCATTCCATATAGGATCATTACCTTCAGCTTCCTCTCTTTGATTCTGCTTTGCTGGGATATGTAGTGCAACTTCCTCCCTTCATGGTATTCTATTAGTGGTCTCTCTCTGAGAATATGTTACGTCCTCCTCTTCATTCCCTTCCCTGGGTATGAGCAGAGGGGATAACCCCTCTCTGATTGTTGATTCCCTTATCCCTGCCACGGAGCCTCTTTCCTCTTCCTCTCCCTGATCTGATGATGTCATCAGCATTAGCGGTGGCTGAAAGCTCCGCAGCCGCTGCAGTGTTTGCCTTGAGATTGGGGGGCAGGGGGAAGCCTACTTACCGAGTCTATGGCACGAAGAGTGGCCTCAGCCTGTCACTCCCTGCTCCAATCTCTCTATCTCTAACAGCAGTGCGTCCTGCACTTCCAGTTCTTCTCCAGCCTCCCCTGCTGCAAAGAAGTCAGGGAGGCATCTCAGCCCCAAACTTGCTGGCTTTCTCCTTGTCATCTTTGTGGTCCTCCACTTCAGTTAATTGTCTCGGCTGTCCCCTGGAGTCGCTGATGACTTGCTCATAAAGTGGACAGTAGCAGAGCTTTACCAGCATACGTCCGCCAACTTTGTCATCCAAGCCATGCCGACTTAGCGTAATCTTTTAAGAGGCACATTTTCTGATGGGTTCATTTTATGTGGGACATCCTGCAATTTCTATTTGTACCATTTTGGAGTACATATGACTTTTTTATTGCTTTTTATTGAATTTTTTCGTGGAGTGTGGGATAAATAAAATCTTTCTTTGATAGAGTGGACTTCTATGGATATAGCGTTATCCAATTAAGCTCTTTTTTCACAGTGACTTTGGCTTTAAGCAACATTTCCAAGCTCTAACATTTTTTACAGCAGAAAAACTACCAAAAATGTTGCGATAATCACAATTACTCCAACCATGTTGGTATTTTTTAAGTTAATAGAACACTACTGTGATCTGAAAATTTTTATTTAAGCCAGACGTCGATGTAAATTATGGTGCAAATGTATATCGGCTTATAATTGTCGCAAAGCCAGAGATCTGATAATTAACAGGTATGTGCTTCAATAATTTTGTTGCAATTTACTGTACTAAGACAGAGTATGAAATGACAATCTTAAGTAAATGAAGAGGAGCCTTATTCATGAAGATGTGCTTTGAGTATCCATACTGACATATAACTTGGGTGCATAACAAGAGAGTGATGGTCAGTCTATTCACATGGTAAAATCACAATAAAGACTTCAGTAGCAAATCTACATGATGCCATGAGAGTTTGGAAAATTCATCAGTATAGCCCTATTGGTGATCATCCCCTTTACGATGGTGGAGGTTGCATCTTTGCTGTTGCAGGGAGGCTCTCTGTCCCATAGTTCACTCTCATAAACCAAAAGCCACTTTAGACAAATAGGCTATGGGAGATGCAATCATCTGGAGGAGCCTGTGGCCTGCAATGCACCACTGAAAACATGGGAGTGGGAGTTACATGAGAATTATATTCTTTGGGGGGATGGGAAGCAGCCTAGGGAGTTTTCTTTTATTAATAAGGACACTCTTAGGGAGCATTGCTGCTATGTGGGACACTATTACTAATGGGGCACTTAGGAGATTAATATTACTATTGGGGGCTTTATGAGGAAACTACTACTAATGGGGGCTCACTGGGTAAGACTTATTATAATTACTTTTGTGGACACTATTAGTATGGAAGGATACCCTGTCACAGTTAATTTTGAGGACACAACTACTATACTATTACTGTGGGGATGTGCCCTGGCAAAGTAACTTTTGCGGGTACTATGGGGAGTACTATTAATGTCATGAGCACTATTTCCTGGTACAATTATTATTGACTGGACTTCATGTGAATCTAAGAGCTGTGTGGTACTAGTATTGTATGTAATATCTGTATAGCACTAATATTTCTGTAGTACTGTACAATACACAGGGACAATGGGCAGTATTCAGTTTATAAAGTATTAGTAGTAGCCATAGGATGACACTGTTAGTGTACCAGGATGGGGAGATCATATTGAGAAGCTGTCTGGGAAGCAAAATGTGTAGAGTCTAGTCATGGCTTGAAGAGGTGCAAAAGTAGTCATAACCAAATGGAAAAGATGAGAAAAAAGAACAGCTTCAATTAAAGAGTATGTTACCTGTGAGTCACCGCATGTTATTGTTGAGTATTTTGCCTCATTCTGTATGTGATCAGTGGTAAATTCTTTTACTCATATATGCAGGGAATAGAATGGGTTAGATTCAACACACCTGATCATTTTTTTACAGACTTCTGCCAAAAAAACATTGTATGAACATTTAATACATATTAGATGGTTGGATGGTCAGAGAGATTCAGTTGTCCTTAGTCTAATGTTTATGACCACCTTGACCCTATTGAACTTCCTACATTGGAGAATAATATCACCTAACATATGCACACCTAACTGTTTGATTTTCCACTCTCAAAACAAATTGGTAACAAATTAGCTTCATTACCATTTCTTGTTTGTGATCATTAGATATGTTTATCTTACAAATTGCATAAAAATAATTAATCTCCAGAGCCGATCAATTCTGATTCCTTTATCTAGAAATACTATATAAGCTGTATGTTTACCTTGTAAGCCGGACTGTAGAGCATTAACTCTTGTTTTATGTTCTCATTCAATTTTTTTAAATTTTCTTATGTATTACTCTTGTATATTATTTCTTATTACATTTGACTTTGATGTAATGAATTTATAATTTAACATAGACCCTAGAAAAATATGCTTACAGGTAAATTGCAGCTTTAGATTTCTTGATGTTAAATAGATTTAACTTTAACAAATAAAATAAAATTGGACATTTTTTTAACACTGTACAGATGCCTATTTCAGAAAATATATCATATACATTACATTGTGCTGAAATGCAGAGAAAACAGTATATAAATACAGTAAATCTGCCTATTATGATCACAGTGAATAGTTTGAACTTATCATCAGGTGTTCGTCCTGCTACAGTGATTTTATTATGATCACTGACAACCATTCTTAATTTTTGCAATCTTCAGGCACCTGGCTTTTCTATGAATATATGTTGGACAAATCCATAAAAACCTTTAAGGACATATTGTATATCCATTTGCCTATAATTTTATTCATGTTCCATTGCATGCCATATTATCATATTTTTGGGAAGTTATGAATTCTGCCTGCAACTTGTTGGCCAGGCTACAAAAGTTCAATTAAAGTTAAACTTTAATTATTTACTCAGTGAACAACTTAAGGAGCTCGCCTGGTTACTGTTGGGATACAGGATACAGTTGGAGCAAAGCTAAATTTATCTATGTCTATCTAACTCACATTATTATTCTGGACAAGTAGAAGTTTTAAAAAAATTGTAATGGAGAACATTACTCTGGACATGTGTCAGAATCAGATGATGGAAATAAGTGGAAAATTGAATAGTGTACTGTTTGAAGCTTTGCTGTGGTTACTTTTTACGCTCCTGTATGGCAGGTGGTTTTTGCTTCCTCCTGGATCAATTGGGGTCCTGAAGTATAAAAGGCTGATCTTAATAGTTTTTAGTGTTCTTTTTAAACCCACTCACTAGATAACTTTTAAAATGTTCTCTACTTTCTTTAAGTATATTCCAGATGTATTTATGTTTCTTTTTACTATTTTGTAGTGATTCTTATCAACTTTCCATGAACTTTTTGAAAACATTTGTATTAGCTTAAAGTCACAGGGGCAGATTTGCTATTTAAATATTGCCAGTTTTCTGGGGCACATTGGACCAGAAAACTGTATTTTATGGGTTGTAACTCATGTATTGATTATTATTAAATGCAACACTCCACTCTAAAAATTGCAATAATTTTGGTGCAAATTTGGTATAAAAAACTAATAATTGGTATAAAATTAGAGTAAACATTCAGAAGATACACCAGAGTTATCATTCAGCAAAGTACTTTGATAAATCTGGTACATTAAATGTAATTAACTTTCGTGCATTGACTCTAAAGAGCTGGACTGTGGACTAAAGGATACATACTCTGTTATACAGTCCACCCCAAAAACATTCCTTTGCTATCCAAAAGCAAACTTATTGATTACATTTCACTACAGTACTACACAGATGCAGCCCAAAAATAGGCATACAACACGCACACCTTATTTGCATTAACTCCGTTATTCCCAAATCCCAGCTACCACACTGATATCTCTGTATGATCATGGTTCTTCCTTAAAAGTGAATTTATGAACATAACATAAAAAGGAAGGAATTGATTTTTTTGTCATACAATATTTATATCACTGCTGTTCACAATATGGATATGTTTCTCTTTCTTTTACAAATAAGTAAATCAACAGCCCAGGAACAAAAAGCCATAAAAAGCTAAAAATAAATTTTGTATGAGAATTTTCTGTGTTAGATGCTATAAAAAATATTTAGACCAAACTGATTAATGCTGATTTACAATTTGGATAGCATAAAATAAGAGGAGACTGGAAGAAACTTCACCACATTTTGTGCAGTGGGATACTTTTGATGTATCTTCCTTGATGTGTTAGATGTTCTGATCTTCCATATTCTACCTTTTGACTGATTTACTCTAAATCAACAATTTTCTTCCAATTAATGGAAAATGTTAATAATACATCTCCTACATTTTGTAACTCCATTTATTTATGCCCCTTTTCCTAAACACACCCAAAGATAAAAAGCCTTTAAAATATATAATTAATTTGGCACACGGATTGTACACAAGTTTTTTAGCCGCAATTTAAACCACAATTCTGCTGCATGTTGTTCAGTGAATCTCCCTTTCTGTTTTTTCCTAGCTTTCATTAGATTAATTACTATGCCATTAATCCTGATGGACTTCAACATTGAAATTCACATTTTATAGTTTAATCAAAAATTTCTTTTTGGCCGATCTTTTGAAGGTCTTTTTTGCATAGAGGGATATTATTTTTAGATCTTATGAGATGGGAAATATATAAAATTGAATTGTATTTTATGATGGGCATTGAGAATCATAATAGTCACTAGCACAATCTTTCTGCTGGGCTTCTCTGAAGATCTGAAGATAAGTATTGTGTTATGGATCACTCATTTGCAGAGACCTTTGGCAAACCCAAAAATACATCCATCCCTCTCATATATAACTATCACTGAGGTATAACTCATGACAACTGCATCTGTATGTTTCTGAGGTGCTACATCTCATCATTGCTACTGATTTTATACGGCATTTTCTCTGGTATTAACCGCCATCAATAATCGTCTGCAAATGCCTTGTCTCATAGTTTGCCATAACCTTCAACTTAATGTCAAATTATTGTAAGAATAATGCCCTGTTATGAACAGTGGAGCTAAATATATCTCTATTTCTTTGCACATTTGGAACATCTTACGCTATGGAGACAACAAATCAGACTATTGTCACAGACTTGGTTCTTCTCGGTTTTACCAATAATAATAAGATAAACTTTTTGTTGTTCTTTATTTTCTCCATCATCTATGTTGTGACAATTTTTGGAAATATTCTAATCATTTATATAACCCTTATAAATCCTCACCTCCATGTCCCAATGTATTTCTTCCTCACTAATCTGTCCATCATAGATTTATGTAACATTTCATGTGCTGTACCCAAGTTGTTGATGGACCTCCTTTCAACACAGATTACCATATCACTAATGGCCTGTACCATACAAATTTTACTTCTACTATGGATAGGAGCTAATGAGTGCTTGCTTCTTGCTGTTATGGCTTTTGATCGATATGTGGCCATTTGCCATCCTCTCCATTATCCCATTGTCATGAGGTGGAGTGTTTGCCGTGGTCTTGCCATTTTTGTATGCATATTTAGTTTCACCTTTGTCTTTATTCCATCATTTGCAATGCCAGTAACATTGTGTTACCCTAACACGGTCAACCATTTTATGTGTGAGGCCCTCTCTGTGATGAAGCTAGCATGTGGCGATGTTCATAATAATGAGACTGTCACATTCTTCTTCAGTTTTATGTCACTTTTCTTCCCTTTTGTAATTATTCTAGTGTCCTATATTTGTATTATATCCTCTGTGTTAAAAATTCATTCTTCAGGAAGATCTAAAACTTTTTCAACATGCACATCCCACATCACAGTGGTGGCTTTGTACTTTGGCTCTGGAATGGTCACATACTTAGGACCTTCCACAGATGCTTCTTCAGACCAGGATAAATTTGTATCAGTCTTTTATGTTATTATATCTCCAATGCTAAATCCTTTCATTTATAGTCTGAACAATAGAGATGTCAAAGGAATCATTGCAAAGATGTTGTGAAATTTCATATGAAATCAGTGTGATCAAATGATCAAGGTGCTCCACAAACACTCTAAAAATAGTGCTATAGGCATTTTTGTGAGCCTGTGGATGTTTAAGACTCAGTGGTTCATGCATATCCATGTTTTCTTTAGGAAACATAGTGGCAGTGAGATCCATGGCCTGAGTTAATGTCAGGATCAGCGGCCATAGATCCACTGTGCCATGCACTCACTTGGTTTAGGGCTACATCCAGAGACAGCACCAAAGGTACTCTGGAAATTCACGCTTTGACTCCACCAATCTTGATTTTGGCTTTGATTCATGGACCCAAGGCCATTGCTCTGGAAGTGGTCTATTAATAGGGTAGCTGACACTACTATAAATCAAAGTGTGGTTCCTGAGGGTGTGAACCTGAGCAAAGTCAGATAATCTGGGTCGGGGAGGGCAGCATAACTTAAAAAAAGAACAAGCTGCACGTAAGGATACACAGAATAGTTTCAACACAGTACAACAGGCCGAAGGTTGGGGCAGGCAACAGACAGAGGCGCATTCAGTAATACGCGCTGAGGTGAGAAGTGGAGACAGGGATATAGTTAGAATAGCTAAAGTCATAAACCAGAATATCAGGATATACTAGGACAACACTTTAAGCAGGACAAAAATACCACAAACCCTGGCACTGTTCATAGTGTAGGATGCCTGATATAACCAAGTGTACCACATAATTGGCAGATTAGAAATTTATGAGGTGAAAGTTCATGTCACATCCAACCTGAACACCCTAGCTTTGGAACTCGCACAATTGCATTCATGCTAAGCACCAAAGGAAAGTGAACTGCAAACTGGACTCATTTACAATGACTAACAAATGCCCAGAACACTCACCTAGCATACCTGCATGCATAAACAGTTGGAACAAATACTAGCCCGCAAAAAGGGTCTTATCTCGTTATCTCGTAGGACCCTACTCTCACCCAGAAAACTTACTACATGAGTCCTGCCTGCAAGTGGGTTGACTGTCCCAACAGGGACAACCCCACACTAGAATAAAACACTTTATTAGGCTAGAGCTCCACATTGACTTTTACTTTGTGCCAACCTCAACAGTTTCTTGCAGCAGAAAAACTCCCAGAACATTTGAGATAATCAATATGATGATATTATTTCTGTTGACAGAAATACTTTTTGACCATTAGGTAAATATTAGACATATGAAATGGTGAACTTTCAATCTGTGAATGTTTTTCCCACAGAATCTTTGTAGTTCTGTTATTAACAAACTCCCCACTTTTCCTTGAATCACTTATACCTATGACTGTTCTTCACATCTGCTTTCTTTTTGTCATTTCTAAGAACCTTTGAAGCTCATAAGACCCTCAGTATTAGATTATATTCATCTGAAAACCAGATGAATCCAAAACGAATTGAGGTTTGGTAGGATTGTGGATGGCAGCTTGGACACCTCCAGCTAATGAAACCTACTGTGGAGGGGAGTGGTAGTCCTTGATTATAGGTAAACAGTTTATCAGTTTAAAGGAACTATGCATGTTGTCTGATGCATGTCCTAAGAGCAGATGCAAACTCTGATAAGATAAAAGTATGTATCCTAATAGACGCTCCTATTCACCCCACTCAACCAACCTATTGTACTACAAGTGATGATTCAAAAAGTTATCATGATTGTTCTACAAAGTCAGAAGCAAAAGCTGCTTAAACCGACTCTTCTTCTCATTTTCACAATCAGTACAGACGATTGTCTGAAGGAACAACGTAGATGTGCAACTGCAAATGTAAAACATTCAATTCATTTCCAACCTGGTTGTTGACTGTTGTAAATGTGTTGGTGAAAGATAGCTTCTCAAGGAGAAATCAGAGTACTACAATGCTGTACACTAGGACTGCACTGTAAGTTATTAAAAAGAGGGAGGTAGAATTTTCTGATACCTGATGTAAAATGCAAAAAATAGCCACAATCCGGCTAACTCCCCAAACTCTCAAAACTAAATGGGTTTCTCCTCTGGCACCACAGTCTCTTCATTCCTAGGACTTTTAAGTACCCTTTAGATCAGACAGTAATGACATAGTCTATCACTATGCTAGCAACAGTGAGGAAAAATGACTATTTGGTCTATAATCTATCTTGTTCAGAAAGCAGCGTTACAGAAGTGGCAAAGAGTTTGTGCAATGCCTATGTATAAATATCCACCTGCCACCACTTTATGTTTGTTGATGCCTAATTTTGAGACTTTTGCATTCTAAAATGTCAGCAGGGTGGCATCAGTAGGCTGGACATAGGCTCAGGTCATCCTGGGTCTTGACTTTTGGATCTGATTATGAAATTATATTACAATTAGGGATGAGCGAGTATACTCGCTAAGGCACTACTCGCTCGAGTAATGTGCCTTAGCCGAGTATCTCCCTGCTCGTCCCTAAAGATTCGGGGGCCGCCGCAGCTGACAGGTGAGTTGCGGCAGGGAGCGGGGCAGAGCGGGCGGGAGAGAGGGAGAGAGAGATCTCCCCTCCGTTCCTTCCTGCTCTCCCCCGCAGCTCCCCGCCCTGCGGCGGCACCCGAATCTTTTGGGACAAGCGGGGAGATACTCGGCTAAGGCACATTACTCGAGCGAGTAGTGACTTGGCGAGTATACTCGCTCATCCCTAATTACAATACATAGAAGTCAAAACGTTTACATATTGTACTCTTATAATCATAAGGAGTTACCTCATAGACTGCCATAGTCCGGGTTTTAATTGTCTCACTACCACATAAGTAACCCACTGCCAGCAGGTCTCTAACATTCTAGCTCCCTGATAAATTGTGTTTTATGCACTGAAGATTTTTCTATGCACTTTAATTATATGTTACTATTACACAAGGTGCTGGACAGGATGTAAATGAATCACAGCCCCTTCTCCCTCTCCCTGATTCACAACAGCATCTCAAAAAAGGAGGGGGCACTTTGATTCAAGGAGCTGCAAAGTTCAACACAGTAGGATTTTCACTTATCTTAAATTGCTTTATGTGTTTAAGTGGGGCATACATACATTCAGGATGCACAATATTCAACTCAGTTTTTCTACTGACTAGAATGTCCCACCTCCCCCCTTCACAACGTCTGCAACTACAATCTGCAGTTTATGAAGCAGCGGAGGTTACATTTCTGTGCATTCCAAAATGTTTAACAGCTGCATACAAACTGAGCTTTAGTACAATTTATATAACCATCGTTTTCTATCCAGCAATTCTGTCGATATGCAAATGCCCTTTATTTCCATACCGGCTTTCATCAAGGTTTATGGTCCAAGGATATAAGAAAAATACTCCACGCTCAGTGGATCGGGACAAAAAAACTGTCACTATAGCTGAAATTTCACATTGAAATGGGCACTATTTTGCGCCGAAGCAGTTTGCAACTTTGTTTAACTTCCATGACTAATAAACATAGAATAACGATTTAGCTATAGTGCCAACTTGTTTGTCCTTATCCACTGAGCGTGGAATCATTTTATTTGTTTCCCTTTTTGGACCATAAACCTTGATATATGCATATGCCTACTGAGGACCAGTGAGCATACTCTCCCTAATGATTCTCTGGAACATCTTGACAAGGACGGGATCCAAGTGCTGTCACCACTTACATACAGCAAACCAGGACCCAGAGGTGCTAGCAGGTTATTCCTCTATGAGGAACCTCCACCCAACACCAGATGAGTCCTCTCCTTTTATGCACTGAAGATTTCTCTATGCACTTTAATTAGATGTTACCATAATACAAGGTGCTGTTCATTTGTCTCTAATACCTGCTTTTATGTATTGTTGCCTTATTTTCCATATACTACCCATATCAGATCCTGCATCGTGTTCTCTTTCTGATCAGTCATGGGTAGCTTCCTATAGCAACTTGCAAGATAGAGTAAAATTGTTAGAACAAGACCTGGCAATGGGTGGCAATTAGAGATGAGCGAGCACCAAAATGCTCGGGTGCTCGTTGCTCGAGTCGAACTTTCCATGATGCTCAAGGGTTCGTTTCGAGTAACGAACCCCATTGAAGTCAATGGGCGACCCGAGCATTTTTGTATATCGCCGATGCTCGCTAAGGTTTTCATCGGTGAAAATGTGCAAAACCCAAGAAAGTGCTGGAAACGACAAAGAAACTGATAGGGCAGGCGAGGGGCAACATGCTGGGCTGCATTTCAGGTTCCCAGGTCCCACTATTAAGCCACAATAGCGGCAAGAGTGCCCCCCCCCCTACCAATTTTTACTTCGGACAAACCCTCATTAGCAAGGCACACCTTAGCTGAGCACCACACTACCTCCAACAAAGCACAAGCACTGCCTGTGGGACACACCGCTGCCTCTTCTCCTGGGTTACATGCTGCCCAACCCCCCCCCCCCCCCCGCACGACCCAGTGTCCACAGCGCATACCAAAGTGTCCCTGCGCAGCCTTCAGCTGCCTTCATGCCACACGCTGGCCTCATAGCCACACCACCCTCATGTCTATTTATAAGTGCGTCAGCCATGAGGAGGAACCGGAGGCACACACTGCAGAGGGTTGGCAGGGCCAGGCAGCGACCCTCTTTAAAAGGGGAAGGGCGATAGCCCACAATGCTGTACAGGAGCAATGAGACATCCAATCCTGTGCCACCTCCATCAGGAGCTGCAAATGTGGGCATAGCAATGGGGAATCTGTGTGCCACACAGTATTCATTCTGTCAAGGTGTCGCATAGCTCAATCCACACTGCAAGGGGAAAGCCGTCAGCGCTCTGCCCTCTACCCAAGTCAGTCAGTGTCTTTGTACCAGACAGGTCAGACACCGCGATGGGAACTAAGTTTGCACCAACAGCATAGGGGGTCCTAGGAAGCCCAAGACATGAACCAAAAATTGATCTGAGCGGCCAAACATGGCAGACGTGCACCACGCCCATGACATAGGCCTCGGCCCACAGCTTCAGCAATCCTAGGCAGGAAGCGGACTTTCACTGCACCAAGGACATAGGCCTCTGCACAAACCCTCAGCAATCGCGGGCCTACAGCGGACTCCTATGCTAGCGTAGCTGTGCACGTCTCATTAGCTCTGTATTGCTCCTGTAGTTTGTCCCAATGCAGTGCCACGGATAGTAGAGCTAATGTCAGATTAAATACAGGTGGGCTTCGGCCCACACTGCATGCCCCAGTCAGACCGGGGTTTTTTATAAATAGTCACAGGCAGGTACAACTCCGCAATGGGAATTCCGTGTGCACCCACAGCATGGGTGGCTCCCTGGAACCCACCGGCGGTACATAAATAAATCCCATTGCATTGCCCAGCACAGCTGAGGTACCGTCAGATTAAATGCAGGTGGGCTTCGGCCCACACTGCATGTCCAACCTGACCGGGGTTCTTAATACATAGACACAGGCAGGTACAAATCCCCTATGTGAAGTCCCTGTGGACCGACAGCATGAGTGGCTCCCTGGAACCCACCGGCAGTACATAAATATATATATGAGCCTCGTGTGGAGCACAGTGTAAGCTCTCGCCTACAACCTGAAGGTTGCAAGTTCGATCCCCGCATGCGTCAGCTAGCCAGCTCAAGGTTGACTCATCCTTCTGAGTTTGGTAAAATGAGAACCCAACTTGGTGGGGGTAATAAGTAATTACTACCTGAAAGCGCTGCGGAATAAGTTGGCGCTATACAAATACCAAGATCTATTTATTTATTTATATACCATTGCAGTGCCCAGCACAGCTGAGGTAACGTTAGACTTAATGCAGGTGGGC
This sequence comes from Eleutherodactylus coqui, assembly GCF_035609145.1. Lineage (NCBI taxonomy): Eukaryota > Metazoa > Chordata > Amphibia > Anura > Eleutherodactylidae > Eleutherodactylus > Eleutherodactylus coqui. The sequence goes on along the minus strand of NC_089837.1, from coordinate 21,566,394 downwards.
TTCGGCCCACACTACATTCCCCAGTCAGACCGGGGTTTTTAATACATAGACACAGGCAGGTACAACTCACTAATGTGAAGTCCGTGTGGACCGACAGCATGGGTGGCTCCCTGGAACCCACCGGCGGTACATGAATATATTCCATTGCAGTGCCCAGCACAGCTAAGGTAACGTCAGATTTAATGCAGGTGGGCTTCAGACCACACTGCATGCCCCAGTCATACTTGGGTTCTTTATAAGTAGACACATGCAGTTACAATTCCGTGTGGACCGACAGCATGGGTGGGTCCCAGGAAGCCACCGTCTGTACATAAATATATCCCATTGCAGTGCCCTGGACAGCAGAGCTAACGTCAGATTAAATGCAGGTGGGCTTCGGCCAAGAATGTTTTCATAGTTGGAGGAGGAGGACGGGAAAGTTTTTGAGGCAGTACGTGTCCTGTCCCCGTGTCCGTGGTTATATGGACCTTCCCAGTGACCGCATCGCTGAAAAGTTGTCGCGCCTTTGGAACCTAGTAGCGTGGCCTCGCCACCATCATCTCTTTGGGAAGCCTCCGTTTCCACTACCCTGTAACATTGCAGTAGCAGCAGTATAGGCAGAGCCGAGAATTAGTAACATTTCAGTGGTAAGAGTATGCACAAACCCCTGTAACATTTCATTGGCAGCAGTGAGGACAGACCCCACTAACATTTCATTTGCAGCAGTATACACAGACCCCAGTAACATTTCAGTAGTATCAGTATAGACAGACCCCAGCAACAGCAACGTAGAAGCAGTAGAGACAAAGCAGCAGATTCACATTTCCCTGGCAGCAGTGTAGGGAGAGCGTAGTATTGGTAAGATTTCAGTAGTAGGAGTATAGACAGGCCCAAGCAACAGTAACGTAGAAGCAGTATGGGAAAAGCCCACTATTAGTTACATTTCTGTTATAGCAGTATAGACCTGCCCCAGTAACATTTCCGTTGAAGCATTATGGGCAGAGCCCAGTATTAGTAAAATTACAGTAGTAACAGTATACACCAACCAAGGTAACATTTCAGGAGCAGAAGTATCGGCAGACCGAAGTAACATTTCTGTTGCTGAAGTATAGACAGACCCCTGTAGCATTACTGTGGCAGAAGTATAGGTAGGCAGAACAGAGTTACATTTCTGTAGCACATATGTAGGCCAACCCCAGACACAGTGGTGTACCATGAATGCAGGCGAAGCCCATAAAAATTACTTGGATTACATTGTAGGCAAGGGCCCGAAAAATTGTTGTACCGACAGTACAAATGTACCCCAGAAAAATTGCCCATGCCCAACCAAGAGGGCAGGTGAAACCCATTAATCGCTTAGCGTACTGTGGCTTAATTTTTAACTAGGCCTGGAGGCAGCGCAGTATCCTCCTCCTCCTCCTCCTCCTCAGGCCATACACGGTGAATGGAAGAGAGGCAAGCTGCATGGGCACCCTCTGCAGTGGGCCCAGCTGTCTCTTCCTCCTCAGGCTTCTCCCCCTCCTCCTCCTCCACGCGCTGAGATATAGACATGAGGCTGCTCTGACTATCCAGCAACATACTGTCTTCCCCTGCCTCCGTTTCCGCCTGCAAAGCATCAGCCTTTATGCTTTGCAGGGAACTTCTCAACAGGCATAGCAGGGGAATGATAACGCTAATGATTGCAGCATCGCTGCTCACCGTCAGGGTGGACTCCTCAAACTTTCCAAGGACCTGGCAGATATCTGCCATCCAGGCCCACTCCTCTGTAAAGAATTGAGGAGGCTGACTCCCACTACGCTGCCCATGTTGGAGTTGGTATTCTACTATAGCTCTACGCTGCTCATAGAGCCTGGCCAACATGTGGAGCGTAGAGTTCCACCGTGTGGGCACGTCGCACAGCAGTCGGTGCACTGACAGATTAAACCGATGTTGTAGGGTCCGCAGGGTGGCAGCGTCCGTGTTGGACTTGCGGAAATGTGCGCTGACCCGGCGCACCTTTCCGAGCAGGTCTGACAAGTGTGGGTAGCTTTTCAGAAACCGCTGAACCACCAAATTAAAGACGTGGGCCAGGCATGGCACGTGCGTGAGACTGCCGAGCTGCTGAGCCGCCACCAGGTTACGGCCGTTGTCACACACGACCATGCCCGGTTGGAGGCTCAGCGGCGCAAGCCAGCGGTCGGTCTGCTCTGTCAGACCCTGCAGCAGTTCGTGGGCCGTGTGCCTCTTCTCTCCTAAGCTGAGTAGTTTCAGAACGGCCTGCTGACGCATCCCCACCACTGTGCTGCCACGCCGCGCGACACCGACTGCTGGCGACGTGCTGCTGCTGACACATCTTGATTGCGAGACAAAGGTTGCGTAGAAGGAGGAGGGTGGTTTAGTGGAGGAAGCATACACCGCCGCAGATACCAGCACCGAGCTGGGGCCCGCTAAATTCACCTAATGTGCCGTCAGGGAGATATAGTGGCCCTGCCCGCCTGTGCTTGTCCACGTGTCCGTTGTTAAGTGGACCTTGCCAGTAACCGCGTTGGTGAGGGCGCATACAATGTTGCGGGAGACGTGGTCGTGCAGGGCTGGGACGGCACATCGGGAAAAGTAGTGGCGACTGGGAGCCGAGTAGCGCGGGGTCGCCGCCACTATCATGTTTTTGAAAGCCTCCGTTTCCACAAGCCTATACGGCAGCATCTCCAGGCTGATCAATTTGGCTATGTGCACGTTTAACACTTGAGCGTGCGGGTGCGTGGCGGCGTACTTGCACTTGCGCTCAAACAGATGCGCTAGCGACGGCTGGACGCTGCGCTGAGAGACATTGCTAGATGGGGCCAAGGACAGCGGAGGTGAGGGGGTGGGTGCAGGCCGGGAGACGGTCATGCCTGTGTCCTGAGAGGGGGGTTGGATCTCAGTGGCAGGTTGGGGCACAGGGGGAGAGGCAGTGGTGCAAACCGGAGGCGGTGAACGGCCTTCGTTCCACCTTGTTGGGTGCTTGGCCATCATATGCCTGCGCATGCTGGTGGTGGTGAGGCTGGTGGTGAGGCTGGTGGTGGTGGCTCCCCGGCTGATCTTGGCGCGACTAACCTTGCACACCACTGTTCGTCGGTCGTCTGAACTCTCAGTGAAAAACTGCCACACCTTTAAGCACCTCGGCCTCTGCAGGGGGGCCTGGCGCGAGGGGGCGCTTTGGGAAACAGTTGGTGGATTATTCGGTCTGGCCCTGCCTCTACCTCTGGCCACCGCACTGCCTCTTCCAACTTGCCCTGCTGCTGCACTTGCCTCCCCCTCTGAAGACCTGTCCTCAGTAGGCTTAGCAAACCAGGTGGGGTCAGTCACCTCATTGTCCAGCTGCTCTTCCTCCGAATCCTCTGTGCGCCCCTCCCTCGGACTTACTGCCCTTACTACTACCTTACTGATAGACAACTGTGTCTCATCGTCATCGTCCTCCTCACCCACTGAAAGCTCTTGAGACAGTTGCCTTAAGTCCCCAGTCTCCTCACCCGGATCCCGGGAACTTTCCAAAGGTTGGGCATCGGTCATGAGAAACTCCTCAGGTGATAGAGGATCCATTTTTTTCGTACTCAAGGCCGGGACCCGAAAACAGTTCCTGGGAGCCTGCCTGCTCTTCTAAATGTGTCATTTGCTGGGAGGGAGGAGGCTGGGAGAAGGGAGGAGCAGCAGCGAGAGGATTCAGGGATGCAGCAGTGGACGGCGTAGAAGACTGGGTGGTGACGGTGGATAGTTTGCTGTATGCACTTTCTGCCATCCATGACAGGACCTGCTCACACTGCTCAGTTTCTAATAAAGGTCTACCGCGTGGACCCATTAATTGTGAGATGAATCTGGGGACCCCAGAAACTTGCCTCTCTCCTAATCCCGCAGCAGTCGGCTGCGATACACCTGGACAAGGAGCTTGGCCAGTGCGCACACCCTGACTTGGGCCTCCACGTCCTCACCCTCGTGCACGTCCACGTCCTCTAGGCCTACCCCTACCCCTCAGCATGGTGTATTACGAGTAGAGCAGAAATAGAACGCTGTAATTAAATGTGCCAATTATTGGCCTGTGGTTGGAGGCTGACTTCGCTTACGGAACGCACAACAGAGCCAGGAAACAATTATGCGCAAGCCTGTAGTGAGACGTAGATGCGTATGACTGAGCTACTGGAATTCACAGGGCAGAACCAGTCAAGTGGCCAAAGGCCAGTGGTAGGCCTTAAGTATTTTGCTTCAATTTTTTAAAATGGTGAGGTGAAAAACCAGACAGACACCGTATGCAGCGTATATATGTATACTCTTTCCCTGTGGCAGGATGACGGCGATCATGTAACGGACACAGCAGAGCCAGGAAACTATTATGCGCAAGCCTGCTGTAACGCTTTGCTGGGTAATAATGAGCGACTACTACCCCCAGCAGACACGCAGTAATCTGTACATGGTCACAGGCTTGGCTGGGTAATAATGAGCGACTACTACCCCCAGCAGACACGCAGTAAACTGAAGACGGTAACAGGCAGCCCAAATATAGTATTTTTTTTCCAATTTTTGGGAAAAAGCTCACTGCCTATATAGCCTTTATATGGATTTCCCTGTTGGAGGATGACTGTGGTTATTGAAAGCACAGTGCAGCCAGAAAAAATTATGCGCAAGGCTGGGTATTAATGAGCGACTACTAACCCCAGCAGACACGCAGTAAACTGAAGATGGTCACAGGCAGCCCAAAGATTTTTTTTTCCAATTTTTTTTGAAAAAGCCCACTACCTATAAAGCCAGTATATCTCTTTCCCTGTACCACTGTCCCGGCCTCACCAGTACTGCCCCTATACTCAGTAAAATGACTGCAGACTGAGGACGCTATGGTCTGCACGCCTGATATACAAAAAAAAAAAAAATGTGCAAAACTGCTAAAAGCAGCCTCAACAGTACTGCACACGGTCAGATGTGGCCCTAAGAAGGACCATTGGGGTTCTTGAAGACGAAGATAACAGCCTAACACTCTCCCTATAGCAGCTACAGCAGGACGGCACTTTCCCTAATGTCTCTCAGTGTGCATCTGTGGCGGGCCGCGAACGGCCCCAGTTTCTATACTCGGGTGTCACCTGATCTCCCCAGCCACTCACTGCAGGGGGGGTGGGATAGGGCTGGAACTTCACAGGAGGAAGTTGTAATGCCTTCCCTATCTTTCTATTGGCCAGAAAAGAGCGCAAAATTTTCTGGGAAGAAAATGGAAGTGACTCGAACACCTTGTGGTGCTCGTCTTGAGTAACGAGCATCTCGAGTACCCTAATACTCGAACGAGCATCAAGCTCGGACGAGTACGTTCGCTCATCTCTAGTGGCGATCCCTCTGCTTTCTGTTGTTTCTGCCAGCTACTGACTCACACAACAGTAGATGTTTAAATCCAGGCAACTGAATACAGACCAGCAGATTTTGGAGAGGAATTTACGCTTGTAACCGTTAAACATATACTCACACCAAAGTCCCCATCAGCACACTCACTGACATCATAAATAACAGCTCCTTACGCTAAGGGATGTAAAACAGCATATTAAAAAATATCCAGGAATATCCAGGTATTAGAGATGAGAGAGCACACTCGTTCGAGCATTAGGGTATTCGAGATGCTCGTTACTCGAGACGAGCACCACGCGGTACTCAAGTTAATTCCATTTCCTTCCCTGCATGTTTAGCGCCATTTTTTAGCAATAGACATGCAGGGAAGGCATTACCACTTCCTCCTGTGACGTGCCAGCCCTATCCCACCCCCGTGCAGTGAGTGGCTGGTGAGATCAAGTAACCGCCGAGTACTTAAAGCGGTCTCGCCCGCGGCTTGCCTCAGACACACACTGGGAGAGATTAGGGAAAGTGCTGCTGCTGCTATAGGGAGAGTGTTAGTGTAGGATCCTGTCTACAAGAACCCCAACGGTCCTTCTTAGGGCCACATCTGACCGTGTGCATTACTGTTTTTTTTCATCTCGGCTGTGCAGGCTATTACAGCTATAGCGTTCTAAGTCTGCAGTCTGTAATACAGAGTATAGGGAAAGTGGTGCTAAGACAGGGACAGTGGTAGTGTAGGATCCTGTCTAGAAGAACCCCAACGGTCCTTCTTAGGGCTACCTGTGACCGTGTGCATTTTACAGGTTATCTGGTGGGAGTTGCAGTGCATCAGTATTGCATAGCCAGACCTTTATGCAGCCTTCCGTATAATTTACGGCTGCAGTTAGCGTTACAATGCTGCTGTCAGCCTCAAACTATACGCCAATAATTCCATAATTTTTTTACACTGCTCTGTGTCTGCAGTGAACTTAACGCATAGCGTTACGGCCGCAGTCACTGATAGAGGGAAAGTCATATACACACTATATAGCCTGCATTCTTTTTCCAAAAATTTTTTAAAAAAAACTCCTTCTTTGGGCTACCTCTGACAGTCTGAAATTTACAGGTTGTCTGGTGTGAGTTGCAGTGCATCACTATTGCACAGCTAGGCCTGTTTGCAGCCTTCCGTATTCTTTGTTTCTGCCTGCAGTTTGCGTTACAATACGGCTCTCAGCGTCAAACTGTACCCCAATAATTCCATAATTTCTTACACCGGTCTGTGTCTGCAGTGAACTTCACGCACAGCGTACGGCCACTGATAGAGGGAAAGTCATATACACGCTATATAGCCTGTATTCTTTTTCAAAAAAATTAAAATAAAAGCTCCTTTGTTGGCCTACCTCTGACCGTCTGAAATTTACTGGGTGTCTGGTGGGAGTTGCAGCGCATCACTATTGCACAGCTAGGCCTGTTTGCAGCCTTCCATATAATTTTTTTCTGTCTGCAGTTTGCATCACAATACCGCTGTTAGCCTCTAACTGTACACCAATAATTCCATAATTTCTTACACTGGTCTGTGTCTGCAGTGTACTTCAAGCACAGCATACAGCTACAGTTATTAATAGAGGGGAAGTCATATACACACTATATAGCCTGTATTCTTTAAAAAAAAATTTTTTTAAAAAGCTCCATCTCAGTACTACCTCTGACCATCTGAAATTTACTGGGTGTCTGGTGGGAGTTGCAGTGCATCACTATTGCACAGCTAGGCCTGTTGGCAGCCTTCCATATTCTTTGTTTCTGCCTAGAGTTAAAATACCGCTGTCAGCGTGAAAGTGTACGCCAATAATTCTATAATTATTTACACCGCTCTGTGTCTGCTCTATTCGTAATCCACCATGCTGAGGGGTAGAGTTAGGGCTAGAGGATGTGGATGTGGACGCGGGCGAGGACACAGAGGTCCAAGTAAGGGTGTGGGCACAAGCCGAGTTCCTGGTCTAGGTGAATTGCAACCGGCTGCTGCGGGATTAGGAGAGAGGCAAGTTTCTGGGGTCCCCAGCTTCATATCATAATTTATGGGTGCACGTGGTAGACCTTTATTACAAACAGAGCAGTGTGAGCAGGTCCTGTCGTGGATGGCAGAAAATGCATCCAGCAATGTATCGACCACCCAGTCTTCTACGCCGTCCACTGCTGCAACTCTGAATCCTCTCGCTGCTGTTCCTCCTTCCTCCCAGCCTCCTCACTCCATGAAAATGACACATTCTGATGAGCAGGCAGACTCCCAGGAACTGTTCTCAGGCCCCTGCCTTGATTGGGAAAAAATGGTTCCTCTCTCACCTGAGGAGTTTGTCGTGACCGATGCCCAACCTTTGGAAAGTTCCTGGGGTCCGGGTGATGAGGCTGGGGACTTACGGCAACTGTCTCAAGAGCTTTCAGTGGGTGAGGAGGACGATGATGATGAGACACAGTTGACTATATGTGAGGTAGTAGTAAGGGCAGTAAGTCAGAGGGAGGAGCGCACAGAGGATTCAGAGGAAGAGCCGCTGGACGATGAGGTGACTGACCCCACCTGGTTCGCTAAGCCAACTGAGGACAGGGCTTCAGAGGGGGAGGCAAGTGCAGCAGCAGGACAGGTTGGAAGAGGCAGTGCGGTGGCCAGGGGTAGAGGCAGGGCCAAAGCGAAGAATCCCCTAACTGTTTCCCAAAGCACCACCTTGCACCAAGCCACCGTGCAGAGGCCTAGATGTTCAAAGGTGTGGATGTTTTTCAGTGAGAGTGCGGACGACCAACGAACAGTGGTGTGCAACCTGTGACGTGCCAAAATCAGCCGAGGAGCCACCACTACCAGCCTCACCACCACCAGCATGCGCAGGCATATGATGGCCCAGCACCCCACAAGGTGGGACGAAGGCCGTTCACCGCCTCCGGGTCGCACCACTGCCTCTCCCCCTGAGCCCCAACCTGCCACTCAGATCCAACCCCCCTTTCAGGCTACAGGCACGAGCGCCTCCCGGCCTGCACCCACACCCTCACTTCCGCTGTCCTCGACGCCATTCAGCAATGTCTCTCAATGCAGCGTCCAGCTGTCGCTAGCGCAAGCGTTGGAGCGAAAGCACAAATACACCACCACGCATCTGCATGCTCAAGCTTTAAACGTGCACATTGCCAATTTTATCAGCCTGGAGATGCTACCGTACAGGCTTGTGGAAATAGAGGCTTTCAAAAACATGATGGTGGCGGCGGTCCCACGCTATTTTTCCCAGTGTGCCGTCGCAGCCCTACATAAACACGTCTCCCGCAACATCAATCATGCTCTCACCAACGCGGTTACTGGGAAGGTCCACTTAGCCACGGACACGTGGACAAGTACTGGCGGGCAGGGCCACTATATCTCCCTAATGGCACATTGGGTGAATTTGGTGGAGGCTGGGACCGAGTCAGAGCCTGGGACCGCACACGTCCTACCCACACCCAGAATAGCGGGTCCTTCCTCGGTTCTGGTATCTGCAGCAGTCTATGCCACCTCCTCTAAACCCTCCGCCTCCTCCTCCTCCTACGCAACCTCTACCTCTCAATTTAGAAATGTAAGCAGCACATCGCCAGTAGTCGGTCTGGCGCGGCACGGCAGCACAGCGGTGGGCAAGCGTCAGCAGGCCGTGCTGAAACTACTCAGCCTAGGTGACAAGAGGCACACGGCCCCCGAACTGCTGCAGGGTCTGACAGAGCAAACCAACTTCTGGCTTTCGCCGTTGAGCCTCCAACCGGGCATGGTCGTGTATGACAACGGCCGTAACCTGGTGGTGGCTCTGCAGCTCGGCAGGCTCACACTCGTGCCATGCCTGGCCCACGTCTTCAATCTAGTGGTTAGCGGTTTCTGAAAAACTACCCGAACTTGTCCGACCTGCTCGGCAAAGTGCGCCGCATCTGCGCACATTTCCGCAAGTCCACACGGACGCTGCCACCCTGAGGACCCTGCAACATTGGTTTAATCTGCCAGAGCACCGACTGCTGTGCGAAGTGCCCATTCGGTGGAATTCTATGCTGCACATGTTGGCCAGGCTCTATGAGCAGCGTAGAGCAATAGTGGAATACCAACTTCAACATGCGTGGCGTAGTGGTAGTCAGCCTCCCCAATTCTTTACCGAGGAGTGACATCTGCCAGGTCCTTGGAAACTTTGAGGAGTCTACCCAGATGGTGAGCGGCGACGCTGCAATCATTAGCGTTAACATCCCGCTGCTTTGCCTGCTGAGAGGTTCGCTGCAAGGCATAAAGGCCGACGCTTTGCAGTTGGAACAGGAGACGGGAGATGATAGTATGTCGCTTGATAGCCAGACCACACTCATGTCTATATCTCAGCGCGTTTTGGAGGAGATGAAGGAGGGCGAAGAGACAACTGGGCACACTGCAGAGGGTACCCATGCTGCTTGCCTCTCATCTATTCAGTCTGTATAGGCTGTGGAAGAAGAGGAGGAGGGGGAGAATCCTGAAAGTCATCTTGCTAGCGAGGACAGCGAGGTCTTGTGTAGCGTTACCATCCCGCTGCTTTGCCTGATGAAAAGTTCACTGCTAAGCATAAAGGCCGACGCTTTGCAGTTGGTACAGGAGACAGGGATAACAGTATGTTGCTTGATAGCCAGACCACCCTCATGTCTGTATCTCAGCTTGTTTTGGAGGAGGAGGAGGAGGGGAGGGGGAGGAGCAGAAGGAGGAGGGGGAGAAGACAGCTGGCCACACTGCAGAGGGTACCCATGCTGCTTGCCTCTCAATTGTTCGGCGTGTATGGGCTGTAGAAGAGGATCCTGAAAGTCATCTTCCTAGTGAGGACTGTGATGTCTTGCGTACTGGGACCCTGGCACACATGGCTGACTTCATGTTAGGCTGCTTTTCTCGTGACCCTCATGTTAGACGCATTCTGGCCAACACGGATTACTAGGTGTACACCCTTCTTGACCCACGTTACAAGGAGAACCTTTCCACTCTCATTCCCGAAGAGGAAAGGGGTACGGAAGTGATGCAATACCACAGGGCCCTGGTGGACAAACTGATGCTAAACTTCCCATATGACAGCGCTAGCGGCAGAAGGCGCAGTTCCGAGGGCCAAGCAGCAAGGGAGGCGCGGAGATCAGGCAGCATGTTCAGCGCAGGCAGGGGAACACTCTCTAAGGCCTTTGCCAGCTTTCTGGCTCCCCAGCAAGACTGCATCACCACTCCCCAGTCAAGGCTGAGTCGGAGGGAGCACTGTAAAAAGATGGTGAGGGAGTGCGTAGCCGATTGTACCACCATCCTGTGTGATGCCTCTGCTGCATACAACTATTGGGTGTCAAAGCTGGGCACGTGGCACGAACTTGGGCTGTATGCACTGGAGGTGCTGGTTTGCCCTGCCGCTAGCGTCTTGTCAGAGAGGGTGTTTAGTGCAGCTGGGGGAATCATCACGGACAAGCGTATCCGCCTGTCAACTGCCAGTGCCAACATGCTTACACTCATAAAGATGAACAAAGCCTTGATTTCCCCAGACTTCTCTTCTCCACCGGCGGACAGCAGCGGAACCTAAAGATTCTTTTTGCTGCAACCACAGATAAAAGCACTCTTCTCAATCATCGGAAAAACAGGGCATTTAGCTTCATCAATCTGTCTCTAATATTAGTCCTCCTCCTGCTACTCCTCCTCCAGAAACAACATGTCATCGCGCTGAACTGCCAATTTTTCTGCAGGCCAAAAGGCTCATCTAACAATGTTTTTACAATTTTTAAAAGTTTCAAAAGTATTGATACTTTAACATGACGCAATTTTTTCAACAGGGCTGCCTCCAGGCTCTGCTACAAATTAAGCAACAGCGAGCTGTATCTTTCAAAAAATATTTATGGGTTTCACCTGCCCTCTCGGTTGATAAATTTTTCAGAGGTACACTTGTGGTCTTGGTACACGAATTTTTCGGGCCCACGCCTACACTTTTATCCAACTAATTTTTCCGGCCTTCGCCTACACGCATGATACCCCAATGTTTCAGAGGTTGGCCTATTACTACAGAAATTTTACTAGGGTCTGCTTGCCTATACTTTTGCTACAAGATTGTTACAGGGGTCTGCCTATACTGCTGCTCCATAAATGTTACAGGGGTCTGCCTATACTGCTGCTACAAAAATGTAACCGGGGTTTGCCTATACTTCTGCCACATAAATGTTACAGGGGTGTGCCTATACTACTGCTCCATAAATGTTACAGGGGTCTGCCTATACTTCTACTACAGAAATGGTGCTGGTGTCTGCCTATACTGCTGCTACAGAAATGATACTGGGGTCTGCCTATACTGCTGCTACAAGAATTTTACTGTGGTCTGCCTATACTTCTGCCACATAAATGTTACAGGGGTCTGCCTATACTTCTACTACATAAATGGTGCTGGTGTCTGCCTATACTGCTGCTACAGAAATGATACTGGGGTCTGCCTATACTGCTGCTACAAGAATGTTGCTGGGGTCTGCCTATACTTCTGCCACGTAAATGTTACAGGGGTCTGCCTATACTTCTACTACAGAAATGGTGCTGGTGTCTGCCTATTCTGCTACTACAGAAATGTTACAGGGGTCTGCCTATACTGCTGCTACAAGAAAGGAAACTGCACCAGGTTGGGCCTGTGGAACTTTTTCCTGGCTAATCCAGTCTTTGGAGCGGTGAAAGAAAACGTAACTGATTTAATGAGCCCGTCGCAGCTGAACTAGCATTGAAGTCCGCTTCATGCCCGCGATTGCTGAAGCTGTTGGCCGAGGCCTATGTCTTGGGGGAACTGAAACTGCACCAGGTTGGGCCTGTGGAACTTTTTCCTGGCTAATCCAGTCTTTGGAGTGGTAAAAGAAAAGTAACTTATTTAATGAGCCCGTCGCAGCTGAACTAGCATCGAAGTCCGCTTCATGCCTGCGATTGCTGAAGCTGTTGGCCGAGGAATATGTCCTGGAGGAACTAAAACTGCGCCAGGTTGGGCCTGTGGAACTTTTTCCTGGCTAATCCAGTGATTGGAGCAGTGAAAGAAACCGTAACTGATTTAATGAGCTCGTAGCAGCTAAACTAGCATTGAGGTCCGCTTCATGTCCGCGATTGCTGAAGCTGTTGGCCGAAGCCTATGTCCCGGGGGAACTGAAACTGCACCAGGTTGGGCCTGTGGAACTTTTTCATGGCTAATCCAGTCTTTGGAGTGGTAAAAGAAAAGTAACTGATTTAATGAGCCCGTAGCAGCTGAACTAGCATCGAAATCCGCTTCATGCTCACGATTGCTGAAGCTGTTGGCTGAGGCCTATGTTACGGGGGAACTAAAACTGTGCCAGGTTGGGCCTGTGGAACTTTTCCCTGGCTAATCCAGTCTTTAAAGCGGTGAAAGAAAACGTAACTGATTTAATGAGCCCGTCGCAGCTGAACTAGCATCGAAGTCCGCTTCATGCCCGCGATTGCTGAAGCTGTTGGCCGAGGCCTATGTCCTCGGCGCAGTGTAAGTCTGCCATGTTCAGCCACTCTGATTTCTTTATTGTTCATGTCTTGGGTTGCCTAGGACCCACCTATGCTGTGGGTGCACACAGACTTCCCATCGCGGTGTTTGACCTGTCTGGCACAAAGACACTGACTGACTTGGGTAGGGGCAGAGTGCAGATGGCTTTCCCCTTGCGTTGTCGATTGAGCTATCCGACACCTAGACAGAATGAATACTGTGTGGGCACATAGATTCCCCATAGCTATGTAACTCATGCCCACGTTTGCAGCTCCTGATGGACGTTGGCACTTTACTGGAATGAAGACCGAACGTTAATTTCTCATTGATTCTCAACTGCATTGTGGCCTATCACCCCCCCCCCCCCAACCTTTTAAAGAGGGTCGCTACCTGGCCCTGCCAACCCTCTGCAGTGTGTGCCTCTGGTTCCTCCTCATCGCACTTATAAATAGACATGAGGGTGGTGTGGCCTTGAAGCGAGCGTGTGGCATGAGGGCAGCTGAAGGCTCCGCAGGGACACTTTTGTGTGCGCTGTGGACGCGGGGTCGTGCGGGGTGTTGGGCAGCATGTAACCCTGGAGAAGAGGCAGCGGTGTGACCCACAGGCAGTGATTGTGCTTGGTTGGAGGTAGTGTGGTGGTTAACTAAGGTGTGCCTTGCTAATTAGGGTTTGTCCGAAGTAAAAATTGTTGGGGAGGGGGCACACTCTTGCCACTATTGTGGCTTAATAGTGAGATCTGGGAGCCTGAGATGCAGCCCTGCATGCTGCCCCTGCCCTGCCCTCTCCGTTTCTGTGGTGTTTCCATGACTTTCGTATGTTTTCCAGATTTTCACAAGTGTAAACCTAAGCGGAGCATCGGTCATATACAAAAATGCTCGAGTCGCCCATTGACTTCAATGGGGTTCGTTACTCGAAACGAGCTCTCGAGCATCGCGGAAATTTCGACTCGAGCAACGAGCACCCGAGCATTTTGGTGCTCGCTCATCTCTATCTGTTATCCATACAGAAAACAGTCATGACATAATAGTCACACGTATGTGCCAAAGAACTGAAAGGCGCTTTGGTTGACTATTTAACAAGTTACAGTATAAACACACCGGTAACAGAGCAGTCTCATGAAACAATTTAAAATTATCTGGCTAGTGAAAAACCCACGCTACTGATTTATATATATGCATTCAGCCAAAGCAACATTACACAGAATTCATACCTATATAAGCCAAAATAATATCCAACATTCCGTACTGCTGCCTTTAACATAACTTAGTTCATGCACACTGGTAAAACATCTGGTTTCAATTTAATCTTTAATGGAATAACTCTTAACATACCAATATCCTATAAGTGTTAACAGTGAAACTCCTGTGTAGGTGTCACTTAGCATTCTCTCCCTCTCCTGCTAATCACTGAAGTGATGCATAATTAGATTAGAGGAGATTAGAAGAGAGGCTGCACCCATCTTTGGATCATCACTCTGCACATACATCAATCTTAAACATTATATGAGCTCCCACAGCTATAAAACAATAATATCAAACCACTGCATGTTGCATCATACCTTTCCCTTATATGGAGCATACTGTTATAGAACCCTTCAGGACTGATAATCTGATAATCTACTCGCCATAAGCAGTAGTTTACTTTGTGACAAGCAGAAAACCCTGTCTCTCCCTCAGAACAGAACAGAAAACAAGATTAGGCGGTGTTCTCATTGGAGTAAGTGACTCATCATCACTTTCCCTATTGGCTTGCCCCCTGAAGCGCTGGGGTCTTTTTTCTCTTTTTTTAACCTATTGTATATTTGCTTCTTATCTGAAATCTGCATTTTGGGTCCCCACTAATGCTCTCTCCTCTCTTGGGATGTCCATGTGCTCAGGGCTAGCTGATCCAACCAATCTCTTATCATTGCTTTACAGGACTTTAGGCATGACAGACTGCCCTTTACTTGGGATAAAGAAGTAAAAGATGCAGTATGCACACAAATGAATAGGAGATGACTTACCTAACATGATCGAACTGCAGTTTGATCATGTCAGGTAAGTCATCTCCTATTCATTTGTGTGCATACTGCATATTTTACTTCTTTATCCCAGGAGCACTGCTCTTGTTGATTGTCTTTTCCATAGTTAAATGGATGCACAAATCCCCCCTGTCCATAGGTATGAGGATGTGCAATTAGCTTCCTATTGTAGAAAAAAAAGGTAAAATAGGTCAGCACTTCACAATAGAAATCCATAGGTGCATGTTAAACCAGGGCTGCAACATACAATAGAAGCAGAAACCAAAAAGTTGCAACAACACTCAAAATACATCTACTATCAGAAGTATACATACCTATAATAAATACACTAACCACATTAAATAATGTAAGGTTCTTGGTATATAATTTGTTCAAATCATATTGACCCATCTACCAAAATCCAGGTATTTTACTTCTTATTCAACTTTTTTTACCTTGAGAGAATATGTTTTGCACAAGGTACAAAATGCTCATATTTCTGTGGTGTACATACTTGGTAAACACTTTCTCTATTTTGTTGTTCTCGCTGGCACTCTCCATGAGATCATCAACAACGGTCAAATTTTCCTTATCAGGCAAGAATAAGTCAGCATCTATAAAGGTCTGAGGTATATAAATCTAATGTTAGAAAAAGAGGTAGAGAGTTTGTCATAAAGTGGCTGCCAACATGAATAAAAATAAATGAAGTTGTCAGGTTTGTGCAATATATGACTGGCAGAGCTATATATATTATACAGCTGCTAAGAGCCGCAAGGCTATGTTGTAAATTCACCTAATAACCGTATACTCACACGAGCTCATTGGCTACGCGGCGCTGATGCATCTGCGATCCGATATTTCATATTCCTTACAAAACCCGGTTGTGAGGATAATCCAAAACCAGATCTTTCAGGCTGTCAAAATGTATGACCTGTATGGTGCCAATATTTCAAGTTATATACCTTTAACTTTTAACATGGTTCTACCCATGTTCAGCTTGTACCCATAGGTTTTGGGTCTTGCAGATACAAACTCAGTGATGTATGTATCATCGGGAATCTCACTTGTCAATTCGCCCAGGTAGTTGTCTAGCAGCAGATTCCACTCAACCGGGCGCTGTACAAAAATGACAGAATCTGGGGGCGTGGCTTGGATGCAGTCCGGGACTGTCGCAGAGTCTTGAGCTCCGCTCTAACCCAGCTTGCCTAGCTATTCATAGCTACCCCAGCTTCCTAAAAAAGCTTCAGCAGTGCCTGGGAAGACTTTCTGGGAACAATGCATAAGAGAAGGAACTCAAAAACCCCTCTGAATAAGGTCTCCAACTTCTTTGCCTCCCGCGGCCCAAGAAGAGCG
This sequence comes from Eleutherodactylus coqui, assembly GCF_035609145.1. Lineage (NCBI taxonomy): Eukaryota > Metazoa > Chordata > Amphibia > Anura > Eleutherodactylidae > Eleutherodactylus > Eleutherodactylus coqui. Next base: position 21,550,281 of record NC_089837.1, on the reverse strand, counting down.
GGACCGCCGAACAAATATGGCTCCCCTCCGTCTACAAGCCCTCACATAGCATCAGAGGACTCACCTAATGCTGCACGCAGAGGAGCGGACTGTGTCGGCGGCTTGGAGCCGCTGGAAGGAGAGCCGCCGCTGATTTCATTCCGGCGCCGGGTGAGTGACTCAGCCGAGAGGCTCGACACAACATTTACAGACTGCCTCAAGCCCCCGCTCTCCATCTTCTTCATCCACTCCCTCTGTAAGCCCCGAAAAGCAGCGACCCCGTCTCTCACCCCCTGCTAGTCCATCCCAACGAGAGGGTGAGCCAGAAGAAGACTTAATAAGTAGCGTCCCATCCTCAAATCTTCCTGCAACCGAAAACTTCATCAAAAATATGATACTAGTACTACGTGGATCGCTCCACAAAGATATTAAAGCCATGTCAGTCACCATCAACTCATCTTTACAGGAGCTTGAGACACGGACCGATCATCTAGAGAATAAGATGGGAGAAGTTACTGCATCCCACAACAAATTAATCGATGCACACTACTCCCTAGAAGACGAAGTGGAAGCCATTAAAAATAAGCTTACTGATTTAGAAGACAGAAGTAGGCGAAATAACGTTACATTTAGGGGCATCCCAGAAAGCGTTCCTCAATCAGATTAAAAGAACTATCTGACCAAATAATTAAAAGCTTCCTTCCAAATACCTAAGAACAGGATTGCATTATCAACCGTGCTCACAGATTAATGAAGCCGAGTTTTCTGCCAGACTCGGTTCCACGAGACGTAATTGCAAGACTTCATTTTTTTCATATCAAAGAAGCATTAATGTCAGCATCAAGGAACCATGGACCTCTTCCACCTCCATATGCTGGTATCGGCCTCTTCACCGACCTATCTCAAAATACCATTCAAGCCAGAAAGGCCTTTCACCAAGCTACTGCATCTCTGAGAGCCGCTAAAATCCCATACAAATGGGGTTTTCCTGCCAAAATAATTATTCACAAGGATAATGCCATGCATATTCTTTCATCTCCGGAAGAGAGCATCAACATCCTATCAAAATGGAACATTTTGCTACCAGAAAATTCTCCACCAGTCAAACCTCAAAGATCCCACAAACCTCCACATCGCCGCACACTTCCCACTGCAACCTCCTTAAAGGACCCACCTGATCCTCATCAGATGTCTAACCAACAGCGAATGCTGGACTTAATCTACGCCTTCAAAAGGCAAATGGCTAAGTATCTCCAAGCCGAACTTTTCCATCCCCAAATATGACCCAGGTTAAGTTACCTGTCTTTCTTCACTATTTTACCTGCCTTTGTTTACAGGTTTTCATCCGCTGTCTCGGGGAACAAAAGCTTGCAGCCCCCAGTGATAGTGGTTTTTCCACACCCTTTGTTCCCCGTTACAGGAAGAGCAACTCATCATCTCTACTATTTTCTGCTAACAGGATTATAACAGTTTTTGCCTGTTTTTTAGTTAAAGTTGAAAATGTTATACATGCTGCCTTATTGTTTCCACTGAATAAGCAAATATTTCTATGCCAAAATGTCTATAAAAATATGCTCTCATAACGTAAAGGGATTAAACTCCCCTTTCAAAAGAGCAATGGTATGGAAGGACGCCAAATTATCAAAAATAGACGTACTATGTCTTCAAGAAACCCATTTTGCACATCACTCATGCCCCAAATTCACGAATAAACACTATCCACACATTTTTGCATCAAACACCCAGAAAAAGCAGGCCGGTGTGTTGATAGCCCTTAGCAACAACATATGTTTCTCCCTTAAAGAACAGATATCTGACGACAAAGGTAGATATTTGATTCTGATAGGCACAATCAACGAGTCCTTGATAACCCTGGTAAATGTATACGCACCAAACAAGTCGCAGATATCTTTTCTAAGTAAATTAATAAAAAAGATCTGAAAGAATCACGCAGGTAAATTAATTATCTGCGGTGATTTCAACACTATCCCGGATAAAAAGATGGACTCTACCTCACATTCTAGAACTACAGCTGTACTTCAGCCATGGCTACATAAAGAGTACCTATATGACACCTTTAGGTGCCTCAACTCCTCCTCAAAAGAGTTCACATTTTATTCATCAAGGCATAAAACGTACTCAAGGATTGACCTGTTCCTAGCAGACAGGTGGACTCTTCCATCAATTTCAAACTCCACAATAGGTACCACTACGTGGTCAGATCACTCGCCTATTTACCTAAAACTAAATATGGGCACCCCTTTTAACCCAACAAAAATTTGGCGAAATGACACCAACTTATTCAAATCTCCCATAAACCAAAAAGTAATTAAAAACGCCTTAACAGAATATTTCGCTCTAAACTCAACCCCCGACATCAGCAACTTTACGCTTTGGAATGCCCACAAAGCGGTCATAAGAGGGGTCCTAATAAAACTCAAAGCACAGGAGAGGAAAAACAAACAAGCCAAAGTAGATCTTCTACTAGAAAGCATAAAAAAATTGGAAAAATTCCGACAAGAATCCTTCCAAAATAGAATCGCTTTGGAACTAGCCTCCTTGAGAAGAGATTTGCATAAGACTCTCCTAGACAATTTTAACAAAAATCTTACATATTCTAAAGCAAACTTCTATTCCTACATGGACAAACCCTCGAAACTTATGGCCAACCTTGTTAAAAAAAAACAAGCCAAAGCAAAAATTCCTTTAATTACAAAGAATACTTTCTCAACGACAAAAATTACCCATCCTCAACTAATAGGGGAACAGTTCAAAGACTACTACAACAATTTATACAACCTATCAGACAATACTAACATAGTCCATCCCACACCAGAATACATAAACAAGTTTCTAAATAATGTATCTCTCCCGACATTAAACTCACATAAAAATGCTCTAAATAAACCAATTTCAACTGGCGAAGTACTTAAAGCTATCAATAGTTTGAAAAACTATAAGTCCCCCGGACTAGACGGTCTAGCAAATGAATATTATAAAATCTTTGCTTCATCTATATCTCCTTACTAGAGATGAGCGAGCACCAAAATGCTCGGGTGCTCGTTACTCGGGACGAAATTATCGCGATGCTCGAGGGTTCGTTTCGAGTAACGAACCCCATTGAAGTCAATGGACGACTCAAGCATTTTTGTATATCGCCGATGCTCGCTAAGGTTTCCATTTGTGAAAATCGGGGCAATTCAAGAAAGTGATGGGAACGACACAGCAACGGATAGGGCAGGCGAGGGGCTACATGTTGGGCTGCATCTCAAGTTCCCAGGTCCCACTATTAAGCCACAATAGCGGCAAGAGTGCCGCCCCCCTCCCCCAACAACTTTTACTTCTGAAAAGCCCTCATTAGCATGGCATACCTTAGCTAAGCACCACACTACCTCCAACAAAGCACAATCACTGCCTGCATGACACTCCGCTGCCACTTCTCCTGGGTTACATGCTGCCCAACCCCCCCCCCCCTGCACGACCCAGTGTCCACAGCGCACACCAAATTGTCCCTGCGCAGCCTTCAGCTGCCCTCATGCCACGCCACACTCATGTCTATTTATAAGTGCGTCTGCCATGAGGAGGAACCGCGGGCACACACTGCAGAGGGTTGGCACGGCTAGGCAGTGACCCTCTTTAAAAGGGGCGGGCGATAGCCCACAATGCTGTACAGAAGCAATGAGAAATATAATCCTGTGCCACCGCCATCAGGAGCTGCACACGTGGGCATAGCAATGGGAACCTATGTGCCACACACTATTCATTCTGTCAAGGTGTCTGCATGCCCCAGTCAGACCGCGTTTTTTTATAAATAGTCACAGGCAGGTACAACTCCGCAATGGGAATTCCGTGTGCACCCACAGCATGGGTGGCTCCCTGGAACCCACCGGCTGTACATTAATGTATCCCATTGCAGTGCCCATCACAGCTGAGGTAACGTCCGATTAAATGCAGGTGGGCTTCGGCCCACACTGCATGCCCCAGTCAGACTGGGGTTCTTTAGAAGTGGAAACATGCAGTTACAACTCCCTGTTGACCCGACAGCATGGGTGGCTCCCTGGAACCCACCGGCGGTACATAAATATATCCCATTGCAGTGCCCAACACAGCTGATGTAACGTCAGCTGTAATGCAGGTGGGCAAAAAATTAATTGGATTACACTGTAGGCGAGGGCCCCCAAAAACTGGTGTACCAACAGTACTAATGTACCTCAGAAAAATTGCCCATGCCCAACCAAGAGGGCAGGTGAAACCCGTTAATCGCTTTGGTTAATGTGGCTAAATTGGTAACTAGGCCTGGAGGCAGCCCAGTAAAAATAAAAATTGGTTCAGGTGCAAGTTTCAACACTTTAATGAGCATTGAAACGTATAAAAATTGTTTAGAAAAATTATATGACTGAGCCTTGTGGGCCTAAGAAAAATTGCCCGTTCGGCGTGATTATGTGAGGTTTCAGGAGGAGGAGCAGGAGGAGGAGGAGGAATATTATACACAGATTGATGCAGCAAAAATGTCCCCGTTTTTTATGGTGATAGAGAACGATGCTTCCATCCGCGGGTGCAGCCTACGTATTGCTTAGGTATCGCTGCTGTCCGCTGGTGTAGAAGAGAAGTCTGGGGAAATCCAGGCTTTGTTCATCTTGATGAGTGTAAGCCTGTCGGCACTGTCGGTTGACAGGCGGGTACGCTTATCCGTGATGATTCCCCCAGCCGCACTAAACACCCTCTCTGACAAGACGCTAGCCGCAGGACAAGCAAGCACCTCCAGGGCATACAGCGCGAGCTCAGGCCACGTGTCCAGCTTCGACACCCAGTAGTTGTAGGGGGCAGAGGCGTCACGGAGGATGGTCGTGCGATCGGCTATGTACTCCCTCACCATCCTTTTACAGTGCTCCCGCCGACTCAGCCTTGACTGGGGAGCGGTGACACAGTCTTGCTGGGGAGTCAGAAAGCTGTCAAAGGCCTTAGAGAGTGTTCCCCTGCCTGTGCTGTACATGCTGCCTGATCTCCGCGCCTCCCCTGCTACCTGGCCCTCGGAACTGCGCCTTCTGCCACTAGTGCTGTCGGATGGGAATTTTAGCATCAGCTTGTCCGCCAGGGTCCTGTGGTATAGCATCACTCTCGAACCCCTTTCCTCTTCGGGAATGAGAGTGGAAAGGTTCTCCTTATACCGTGGGTCGAGCAGTGTGTACACCCAGTAATCCGTAGTGGCCAGAATGCGTGTAACGCGAGGGTCACGAGAAAGGCATCCTAACATGAAGTCAGCCATGTGTGCCAGGGTACCTGTACGCAACACATGGCTGTCCTCACTAGGAAGATCACTTTCAGGATCCTCCTTCTCCTCCTCCTCCTCCGGCCATAAACGCTGAAAGGATGACAGGCAAGCAGCATGTGTACCCTCAGCATTGGGCCAAGCTGTCTCTTCCCCCTCCTCCTCATGCTCCTCCCCCTCCTCCTCCTCCTCAACGCGCTGAGATATAGACATGAGGGCGCTCTGAGTATCCAGCGACATACTGTCTTCCCACGCCTCCTTTTCCGAGTGCAAAGCGTCTGCCTTTATGCTTTGCAGGGAACTTCTCAAGAGGCATAGCAGAGGAATGGTGACGCTAATGATTGCAGCATCCCCGCTCACCATCTGGGTAGACTCCTCAAAGTTTCCAAGGACCTGGCAGATGTCTGCCAACCAGGCCCACTCTGCTGTAAAGAATTGAGGGGGCTGACTCCCACTACGCCGCCCATGTTGGAGTTGGTATTCCACTATAGCTCTACACTGCTCATAGAGCCTGGCCAACATGTGGAGCGTAGAGTTCCACCATGTGGGCACGTCGCACAGCAGTCGGTGCACTGGCAGATTAAACCGATGTTGCAGGGTCCGCAGGGTGGCAGCGTCCGTCTTGGAGTTGCGGAAATGTGCGCTGACCCGGCGCACCTTCCGAACAGGTATGACAAGTGTGGGTAGCTTTTCAGAAAGCGCTGAACCACCAAATTAAAGACGTGGGCCAGGCATGGCATGTGCGTGAGGCTGCCGAGCTGCAGAGCCTCCACCAGGTTACGGCCGTTGTCACACACGACCATGCCCGGTTGGAGGCTCAGCGGCGAAAGCCAGCGGTCGGTCTGCTCTGTCAGACCCTGCAGCAGTTCGTGGGCCGTGTGCCTCTTCTCTCCTAAGCCGATTAGTTTCAGCACGGCCTGCTGACGCTTGCCCACCGCTGTGCTGCCACGCCGCGCGACACCGACTGCTGGCAACGTGCTGCTGCTGCTGACACATCTTGATTGCGAGACAGAGGTTGCGTTGGAGGAGGGCGAGGAGGAGGGTGGTTTAGTGGAGGAAGCATACACCGCCGTAGATACCACCACCGAGCTGGGGCTCGCAATTCTGGGGGTGGGTAGGACGTGAGTGGTCCCAGGGTCTGACTCTGTCCCAGCCTCCACTAAATTCACCCAATGTGCCGTCAGGGAGATATAGTGGCCCTGCCCGCCTGTGCTTGACCACGTGTCCGTTGTTAAGTGGACCTTGGCAGTAACCGTGTTGGTGAGGGCGCGTACAATGTTGCGGGAGACGTGGTCGTGCAGGGCTGGGACGGCACATCGGGAAAAGTAGTGGCGACTGGGAACTAAGTAGCGCGGGGCCGCCGCCGCCATCATACCTTTGAAATCCTCCGTTTCCACAACCCTATACGGCAGCATCTCCAGGCTGATAAATTTGGCTATGTGCACGTTTAACGCTTGAGCGTGCGGGTGCGTGGCGGCGTACTTGCGCTTGCGCTCCAACACTTGCGCTAGCGACGGCTGGACGGTGCACTGAGAGACATGGGTGGATGGGGCCGAGCACAGCGGAGGTGAGGGTGTGGGTGCAGGCCAGGAGACGGTAGTGCCTGTGTCCTGAGAGGGTGGTTGGATCTCAGTGGCAGGTTGGGGCACAGGGGGAGAGGCAGTGGTGCAAACCGGAGGCGGTGAACGGCCTTCGTCCCACCTTGTGGGGTGCTTGGCCATCATATGTCTGCACATGCTGGTGGTGGTGAGACTGGTGGTGGTGGCTCCCCGGCTGATCTTGGCGCGACAAAGGTTGCACACCACTGTTCATCGGTCGTCTGCACTCTCAGTGAAAAACTGCCAGACCTTTGAGCACCTCGGCCTCTGCAGGGTGGCATGGTGCGAGGGGGCGCTTTGGGAAACAGTTGGTGGATTATTCGGTCTGGCCCTGCCTCTACCCCTGGACACCGCACTGCCTCTTCCAACCTGCCCTGCTGCTGCACTTGCCTCCCCCTCTGAAGACCTGTCCTCAGTAGGCGTAGCAAACCAGGTGGGGTCAGTCACCTCATCGTCCTGCTGCTCTTCCTCCGAATCCTCTGTGCGCTCCTCCCTCGGACTTACTCCAATTACTACTACCTGAGTGATAGACAACTGTGTCTCATCGTCATCGTCCTCCTCACCCACTGAAAGCTCTTGAGACAGTTGCCGTAAGTCCCCAGCCTCATCCCCCGGACCCCGGGAACTTTCCAAAGGTTGGGCATCGGTCACGACAAACTCCTCCGGTGGGAGAGGAACCATTGCTGGCCATTCTGGGCAGGGGCCCGCGAACAGTTTCTGGGAGTCTGCCTGCTCCTCAGAATGTGTCATTGTAATGGAGTGAGGAGGCTGGGAGGAAGGAGGAGCAGCAGCCAGAGGATTCAGAGTTGCAGCAGTGGACGGCGCAGAACTCTGGGTGGTCGATAGATTGCTGGATGCACTTTCTGCCATCCACGACAGGACCTGCTCACACTGCTCATTTTCTAATAAAGGTCTACCGCGTGGACCCATTAATTGTGAGATGAATGTGGGGACGCCAGAAACGTGCCTCTCTCCTAATCCCGCAGCAGTCGGCTGCGATACACCTGGATCAGGAGCTCGGCCTGTGCTCACACCCTGACTTGGGCCTCCGCGTCCTCGGCCGCGTCCACGTCCTCTAGGCCTACCCCTACCCCTCAGCATGGTGTATTACGAGTAGTGCAGAAACAGAACGCTGTAATTAAATGTGCCGCTTATTGGCCTGTGGTTGGAGGCTGACTTCGCTTACGGAACACACAGTAGAGCCTGGAAAGAATTATGCGCAAGCCTGTAGTGAGACCTAGGTGTGTATGACTGAGCTACTGGAATTCACAGCGAAGAACCAGTCAAGTGGCCAAAGGCCAGTGGTAGGCCTTAAGTATTTTGCTTTAATTTTTTAAAATGGTGAGGTGAAAAACCAGACAGAAACCGTATACAGCGTATAAATGTATACTCTTTCCCTCTGGCGGGATGACGGCGATCATGTAATGGACACAGCAAAGCCAGGAAACAATTATCCGCAAGCCTGCTGTAACGCTTAGCTGGGTAATAATGGGTGACTACTACCCTCAGCAGACACGCAGTAAACTGAAGACGGTCAGAGGCAGCCCAAATATAGTATTTTTTCAAATTTTTTGGAAAAGCCCACTGCCTATATAGCCTGTATATGGATTTCCCTGTTGGAGGATGACTGTGGTTATTGAAAGCACAGTGCAGCCAGAAAAAATTATGCGCAAGGCTGGGTATTAATGAGCGACTACTAGTACCCCCAGCAGACACGCAGTAAACTGAAGACGGTCACAGGCAGCCCAAATATAGTATTTTTTCCAATTTTCTGGAAAAAGCCCACTGCTGCGGGATTAGGAGAGAGGCACGTTTCTGGCGTCCCTACATTCATCTCACAATTAATGGGTCCACGCGGTAGACCTTTATTAGAAAATGAGCAGTGTGAGCAGGTCCTGTCGTGGATGGCAGAAAGTGCATCCAGCAATCTATCGACCACCCAGAGTTCTGCGCCGTCCACTGCTGCAACTCTGAATCCTCTGGCTGCTGCTCCTCCTTCCTCCCAGCCTCCTCACTCCATTACAATGACACATTCTGAGGAGCAGGCAGACTCCCAGGAACTGTTCTCGGGCCTCTGCCCAGATTGGGCAGCAATGGTTCCTCTCCCACCGGAGGAGTTTGTCGTGACCGATGCCCAACCTTTGGAAAGTTCCCGGGGTCCAGGGGATGAGGCTGGGGACTTTCGGCAACTGTCTCAAGAGCTTTCAGTGGGTGAGGAGTACAATGACGATGAGACACAGTTGTCTATCAGTGAGGTAGTAGTAAGGGCAGTAAGTCCGAGGGAGGAGCGCACAGAGGATTCGGAGGAAGAGCAGCTGGACAATGAGGTGACTGACCCCACCTGGTTTTCTAAGCCTACTGAGGACAGGTCTTCAGAGGGGGAGGCAAGTGCAGCAGCAGGGCAGGTTGGAAGAGCCAGTGCGGTGGCCAGGGGTAGAGGCAGGGCCAGACCGAATAATCCACCAACTGTTTCCCAAAGCGCCCCCTCGCGCCATGCCACCCTGCAGAGGCCGAGGTGCTCAAAGCTGTGGCAGTTTTTCACTGAGAGAGCAGACGACCGACGAACTGTGGTGTGCAAGGTTTGTCGCGCCAAGATCAGCCAAGGAGCCACCACCACCAGCTTCACCACCACCAGCATGCGCAGGCATATGATGGCCAAGCACCCCACAAGGTGGGCTGAAGGCCGTTCACCGCCTCCGGTTTGCACCACTGCCTCTCCCCCTGTGCCCCAACCTGCCACTGAGATCCAACCACCCTCTCAGGATACAGGCACTACCGTCTCCTGGCCGGCACCCACACCCTCACCTCCGCTGTCCTCGGCCCCATCCAGCAATGTCTCTCAGCACAGCGTCCAGCCGTCGCTAGCGCAACTGTTTGAGCGCAAGCGCAAGTACGCCGCCACGCAACCGCATGCTCAAGCGTTAAACGTGCACATAGCCAAATTTATCAGCCTGGAGATGCTGCCGTATAGAGCAGCGTAGAGCTATAGTGGAATACCAACTCCAATATGGGCGGCGTAGTGGGAGTCAGCCTCCTCAATTCTTTATAGAAGAGTGGGCCTGGTTGGCAGACATCTGCCAGGTCCTTGGAAACTTTGAGGAGTCTACCCAGATGGTGAGCGGCGATGCTGCAATCATTAGCGTCACCATTCCTCTGCTATGCCTCTTGAGAAGTTCCCTGCAAAGCATAAAAGCAGACACTTTGCGCTCGGAAACGGAGGCGGGGGAAGACAGTATGTCGCTGGATAGTCAGAGCACCCTCATGTCTATATCACAACGCGTTATGGAGGAGGAGGAGGGGGAGGAGCATCAGGAGGAGGGGGAAGAGACAGCCGGGCCCACTGCTGAGGATACCCATGCTGCTTGCCTGTCATCCTTTCAGCGTGTATGGCCTGAGGAGAAGGAGGAGGAGGAGGATCCTGAAAGTGATCTTCCTAGTGAGGACAGCCATGTGTTGCGTAGAGGTACCCTGGCACACATGGCTGACTTCATGTTAGGATGCCTTTCTCGTGACCCTCGCGTTACACGCATTCTGGCCACTACGAATTACTGGGTGTACACACTGCTCGACCCACGGTATAAGGAGAACCTTTCCACTCTCATACCCGAAGAGGAAAGGGGTTCAAGAGTGATGCTATACCACAGGACCCTGGCGGACAAACTGATGTTAAAATTCCCATCCGACAGCGCTAGTGGTAGAAGGCGCAGTTCCGAGGGCCAGGTAGCAGGGGAGGCGCGGAAATCAGGCAGCATGTACAGCGCAGGCAGGGGAACACTCTCCAAGGCCTTTGCCAGCTTTATGGCTCCCCAGCAAGACTGTGTCACCGCTCACCAGTCAAGGCTGAGTCGGCGGGAGCACTGTAAAAGGATGGTGAGGGAGTACGTAGCCGATCGCACGACCGTCCTCCGTGACGCCTCTGCTCTGTACAACTACTGGGTGTCGAAGCTGGACCTGTGGCCTGAACTCACGCTGTATGCCCTGGAGGTGCCTGCTTGCCCTGCGGCTAGCGTCTTGTCAGAGAGGTTGTTTAGTGCGGCTGGGGGAATCATCACGGATAAGCGTACCCGCCTGTCAACTGACAGTGCCGACAGGCTTACACTCATAAAGATGAACAAAGCCTGGATTTCCCCAGACTTCTCTTCTCCACCAGCGGACAGCAGCGATACCTAAACAATACGTAGGCTGCACCCGCGGATGGAAGAATCGTTCTCTATCACCATAAAAAACGGGGACCTTTTAGCTTCCTCAATTTGTGTATAATATTCCTCCTCCTCCTCCTGCTCCTCCTCCTAAAACCTGACGTAATCACGCCGAACGGGCAATTTTTCTTAGGCCCACAAGGCTCAGTCATATTACTTTTGTAAACAATGTTCATACGTTTCAATTCTCATTAAAGCGTTGAAACTTGCACCTGAACCAATTTTTATTTTAACTGGGCTACCTCCAGGCCTAGTTACAAATTAAGCCACAGTAACCAAAGCCATTATTGGGTTTCACCTGCCCTCTTGGTTGGGCATGAGCAATTTTTCTGAGGTACATTAGTACTGTTGGTACACCAATTTTTTGGGCCCTCGCCTACAGTGTAATCCTAGTAATTTTTATGGGCTTCGCCTGCACTCATGGTACAGCAAGGTGTGTGGGGTTGGCCTACACTTTTGCTGCATAAATGTAACTGGGGTCTTGTCTATACTGCAACTACTGAAATGTGAAAGAGACTACCTAAACTGCTCCCTTATCTCCCTAAACTGCTGCAAAGGGAATGTTACTGTGGCCTGTCTTGACTGCTACTACTACTGAAATGGAACTAATACTGTGCTTCCCCTATACTGCTGCTTCGGAATTGTTACTGGGGCCTGTCTTGACTGCTACTACTACTGAAGTGGAACTAATACTGTGCTCCCCCTATACTGCTGCTAGTGATATGTTTCTGGGGCCTGTCTAGACTGCTACTACTACTGAAATGGAACTAATACTGTGCTCCCCCTATACTGCTGCTTTGGAATTGTTACTGGGGCCTGTCTTGACTGCTACTATTACTGAAATGGACGGTTGGGCAGCATGTTACCCAGGAGAAGTGGCAGCGGAGTGTCATGCAGGCAGTGATTGTGCTTTGTTGGAGGTAGTGTGGTGCTTCGCTAAGGTATGCCTTGCTAATGAGGGTTTTTCAGAAGTAAAAATTGTTGGGGGGGGCACTCTTGCCGCTATTGTGGCTTAATAGTGGGACCTGGGAACTTGAGATGCAGCTCAACATGTAGCCCCTCACCTGCCCTATCCGTTTCTGTGTCGTTCCCATCACTTTCTTGAATTTCCCAGATTTTCACAAATGAAAACCTTAGCGAGCATCGGCGATATACAAAAATGCTCGGGTCGCCCATTGACTTCAATGGGGTTCATTACTCGAAACGAACCCTCGAGCATCGCGGGAAGTTCGACTCGAGTAACGCGCACCCGAGCATTTTGGTGCTCGCTCATCTCTAGTGGTAAACTCTCCTGTATGTAGGTAAAAAAATGAGTTAGATTCAACACACCTGATCATTTTTTTTACAGTCTTCTGCCAAAAGAACATTGTATGAACATTTAGTACACATTAGATGGCTGGCTGGTCAGTGGGATTCGGTTGTATTTAGTCTAATGTTTATGACCATCTTGACCCTATTGAACTTCTTCCTACATTGGAGAATAATATCACGTAACATGTACACATTCAACTGTTTGATTTTCCACTTTCAAAACAAATTGATTACAGTCAGATGAGCTTCATTAACATTTCTTGTTTGTAATCAACAGATATTTTTATCTTACAAATTTCATAAAAATAATTAATCTCCAGAGCCGATTAATTCTGATTCCTTTGTCTAGAAATGCTATATAAGCTGTACGGTCACATTGTAAGGGGGACTGTAGAGCAGTACCTCTTATGTCATGTTCTCATTTTTTTTAATCTTCTTATGTATTATTCTTGTACATTATTTCTTATTGCTTCTGACATTGATGTAGTGAATTTATAATTTAACATAGACGCTAGAAAAACTCTTCAGGAACAATACGTGTACAGGTAAATTGCAGCTTTAGATTTCTTGATGTTGAACAGAATTAATTTTAAAAATAAAATAAAAATCGAACATTTTTTTGAATACTGTACATATGCCTATTTCAGAAAATATATCATATGCATTCCCTTATGCCAGGCTCATAATACCAGCTTAAGGAGCTCCCCTGGTTATTGCTAAGATACAGGATACAGATGTAGCATAGCAAAGGTAAATTTATCTATGTCTATCTAACTCACATTATTAATCTGGACTACTAGAAGTTTTAAAAATGATGTATGGGAGTATATTACTCTGGACGTGTCAGAATCAGAGGATGGCAATAAGTGGAAAATTGAGTAGTGTACTGTTTGAAATTTTGCTGTGGTTACTTTTTACATTCCTGTATTGCAGGTAGTTTTTGCTTTCTCCTGGATCAATTTGGGTCTGGAAGTATAAAAGCTTGATCTTTTTTTAGTGTTCTTTTTAAACCTACTAACTAGATAGCATTGAAAATGTTCTCTATTTTCGTAAAGTGTGTTTCAGATGTATTTATATTTATTTTTACTATTTTGTAGTGATTCTTATCAACTTTCCATGAACGTTCTGAAAACATTTGTATTAGCTTAAAGTCACAGGGGCAGATTTGCTTTTGAAAAATTGCCAGTTTTCTGGTGTACATTGGACCACAAAACTGTCTTGGGTGGGCTGTAACACATTTATCATAAATTATTAAAGACTTTTTATAGCTTGTCCAACAAAAGGGCATGGTTTTGTAAAAAGGGGGGAAGTCTAAAGGCCTAACGTGACATCAAACTAATAGTTGATATAAAATTAGAGTAAATATTCTAAAGCTACACCAGATTTATCATTTAGCAGAGAACTTTGATAAATCTGGTGCATGAACTGACAGAGAAGTAAGGAAATGATTGTGTACCTCTAGTAGTGACCTTCAATTCACAGTTAAAAGTGCAAAGGAAAACCGCAAAGAAACTCCACCATATCCTACACAAGGATGACCATCTGAAAGCCATATTCCTGGACCCCCACTTTTGTGTTACAGGCAACCTCTAAATTTAGAAGCTTTATAATCAGGAGTGCATTGCCCTCTGTCATACAAAAATGAACTTGTCCCTGCAATGTAAAGAGCTGTAAGACTTGCTCACATATACTGACTGCAGACATGATATAGATCCCCAACACACAACAGAACTATAAGATTTCTGGGACATTCAAGTGTTCCACCTCTGATGTTATGTACCTGATCCTGTGCAGTAAATGTTCTGTTGCAGGGCCTTTATGCTGGAGAAATGGGTTAAAACTGAAAGCGAGAATAAGATCTCACCGCCACACAAACAAAGAAAGAAAGGCAGAATTACTTTTGGCCAGGCAATTTTCTAGTCACAGACACAACATAAAACACATAAAAGTCACCATATTAAAAGGCAATTTCAAATCACAAAGCCATAGAAGAATTTGGGAGTAAACATGTATAACAACTTTTGACACTTTTAACAGAGGGCTAAATTCTTCAAGAGGGGTTATGTGTGACTGGGAAGTATGAGAAATCTGTAACACAGATAATACTACTAGCCTGGTGACCCCCTAACACTAACTCAGAGACCATAAAACCTTCACATCTTTATCAGTGGACTATTTAAGTATTTATTTCTCTACTCATGCTGTTGTGTTATTCTTTCAAGTGCAAATTAATCACATCCATGTACGTGCCTTGTCATAAGTATGTGTGTACATATATGCATCCCTCTTTGGATCTATTTCATTATGCCTGAAGAAGGACCCTGAGTACGTTAGAAATCTCACTATAAGATGATGTATTTTTGTTACCATTAAAAGGTATCATATCTACAAGATGACTTGGTTTCTCTTGCTGGGAACAATCATATTTTGCTTTGCTGGCTAACACGGTACTAAGGTTTTTAATATACCCCATAAACTGTTACATTTCATTTAGTTTCATATTTCAGTTTTTTTTCTCCATTTTCTTTTCTCTACTCTTGTTCTCACTTCTATTTTTCTAGTCCTTCTCTCTTTTTTCTTCTCCTGTGTTATTGTAGCATCCAAAGACACCGAGGAAGATTCTTCAGAAATTATAGCTTTTTTAATATAAATAGATGTATACATATGTGCCCAGTAAAATCATTTCTAAAGAACTGGACTGAGGACTAAAGGATATATAGTCTCTTATACAATCCACACAAAGACATTGCTTTGTTATCTAAAACCAAATTGATTGGTCACATTTCGCTACCGTACTACACAGGACCAGTAACTCTTTAACCCTACAATTGCTGTCTCATCTCCACCCCAAAAATAGGCATACTACACCTACATCTTACTTGCATAACTCTTTCATATCCCAATCCCAGCTACCACACTGATATCTGTGTATGATCGTGATTCTATCTTAAAAGTGAATTTATGAACATAACATAAAAATATTATATTTGTCATACAATATTTATATCACTGCTGTTCACAATGTGTATATATTTCTCTTTCTTTAATAGATAAGTAAATCATCAGCCCTAGAACAAGAAGCCATGAAAAGCTAAAAATAAATTTCATATGAGAATTTTCTGTGTTAGATGCTATTAAAAAAAACATTTGGAGCAAACTGATTAATGCTGTTTTACAATTTGAATAGCATAAAATTAGAGGAGACTGGAAGAAACTGCACCAAATTGTGTACAGTGGGATACATTTGATGTGTCTTCCTGGATGTGTTAGATGTTCTTATCTTCCATATTGTGAATTTGGACTGATTTACTCTAAACAATTTTCTCCAAAATAATGGAAAATGTTAATAATACATCTCCTACATTATATGACTCCATTTATTTACGCCCCTTTTCCTAAACACACCCAAAGATAAAAAGTATTTAAAATATATAATTAATTTGGCACACAGATTGTACACAAGTTTTTTGCTGCAATTTAAACCACAATTCTACTGTATTTTGTTTAGTGAATCTCCCCTACTATTTTTCTAGCTTTCGTTAGATTAATTAATATGTCTTTAATTCTGGTGGAAATCAATACTGAAATTCACATTTTTATGGTTTCATCAAAAAAAATTTTTTGCCCGATCTCTTTGATAATCTTTATTGCATAGAGGGATATTATTTTTAGATATTATAATATGGGGAATATATAAATTGAATTATATTTTGATATATGATATACTCGTATGGCGCAGAGTGTAAGCTCTTGCCTACAACCTGAAGGTTGCAAGTTCAATCCCCACATGATTCAGGTAGCCGGCTCAAGGTTGACTCAGCCTTCCATCCTTCCGAGTTTGGTAAAATGAGAACCCAGTTTGGTGGGGGGTAATAAGTAATAATTACCTGAAAGCGCTGCGGGATAAGTTGGCGCTATACAAATACCAAGATTTATTTATTTTATGATGGGCATGGAGAATCATAATAGTCACTAGCACAATTTTTCTGCTGGGCTTCTCTGAAGATGTGAAGATAAGAATTGTGTTATGGATCACTCATTTGCAGAGACCTTTGGCAAATCTCAAAATACATCCATCCCTCTCATATATAACTATCGCTGAGATATAACTCATGCCAGTTGCATCTGTATGTTTCTGAGGTGCTACATCTTATCATTGCTACTGATTTTATATGGCATTTTCTCTGGTATTAACCGCCATCAATAATTGCCTGCAAACGCTTTGTCTCATAGTTTGCCGTAACCTTCAACTTAATGTCAAATTATTATAAGAACAATGCACTGTGTTGCGAACAGTGGAGCTAAATATATCTCCAATTCTTTGCACATTTGGAACATCTTATTCCATGGAGACAAAAAATCAGACTATTGTCACAGACTTGGTTCTTCTCGGTTTTACCAATAATAATAAGATAAAGTTTTTGTTGTTCTTTATTTTCTCCATCATCTATATTGTGACACTTTTTGGAAATGTTCTAATCATTTATATAACCCTTTTAAATCCTAACCTCCATGTCCCAATGTATTTCTTCCTCAGTAATCTGTCCATCATGGATTTATGCAACATTTCATGTGCTGTACCCAGGTTGTTGATGGACCTCCTTTCAACACAGATTACCATATCACTAATGGCCTGTACCGTACAAATTTTACTTCTAATATGGATGGAAGGTAATGAGTGTTTGCTTCTTGCTGTTATGGCTTTTGATCGATATGTGGCCATTTGCCATCCTCTCCATTATCCCATTGTCATGAGGTGGAGTGTTTGCCGTGGCCTTGTCATTTTTATATGCATATTTAGTTTCGCCTGTGTCTTTATTCCATCATTTGCAATGCCATTAACATTGTGTTACCCTAACACAGTCAACCATTTTATGTGTGAGATCATCTCTTTGATGAAAATAGCATGTGGCGATGTTCAATATAAAAAAACTGTCACGTTCTTCCTCAGCTGTACTGCACTTATCTTCCCGTTTGTAATTATTCTAGTGTCCTATATTTGTATCATATTCTCTGTGTTACAAATTCATTCTTCAGGAAGATCTAAAGCTTTTTCAACATGCACATCCCACATCACAGTGGTGACTATGTACTTTGGCACTGGAATGGTCACATACTTAGGACCTACCACAGATGCTTCTTCAGACCAGGATAAATTTCTATCAGTCGTTTATGTTATTATAGCTCCAATGCTAAATCCTTTCATTTATAGTCTGAACAATAGAGATGTCAAAGAAACCATTGCGAAGATTTTGTGAAATTTCATATAAAAAGAGTATAATGAAATGATCAAGGTGTTCCACAAACACTCTAAAAACAGTGCTATAGACATTTTTGTGAGCCGATGAATGTGTAAGACTCAGTGGCTCATGCATATCCATGTTTTCTTTAGGAAACGGATTGCCAGAATATCCATGGTCTGAGTTAATGGAAGGATCAGCAGACGTAGATCCACTGTGCCACACACAGGTTTGGTTTAGTGCTAAATCTAGAGACAGCACCAAAGGTACTCCGGAATTTGTGCTTTGACTCCACTGCTCTGGAAGTGGTCTATTAATAGGGTAGCTGACACTACTACAGACCAACGTGTAGTACCTGAGAGTGTGAACATGAGCAAAGTCAGATAATATGGATCAGGAAAGGCAGCACAACTTTAAAAAAAGGAACAAGCTGCAGGTAAGGATACACAAAATAGTTTTAACACAGTGGGGATTAGCTAACTGGAGAACTCCACAACTACAAGCCAGCTCAATTAACCATCACATGTGAAGCTGTATTCCTAGAAACCTAGGTAGAAAAACAGGTTCCAGCAACACAAGCTAACAGTTGAGTCATCAAGAGCACTGGTATGTGTGTGAACTCTGAGCCACTGTCAGTGAATGAATAGATATCTGGGCATGATGTTTGGTAAATACAGTTACAGGGCATGTGCCCAGAAGGGACAATCTAGAGTTCACAGCCACAAACAGTAACGAGATGAATTAAGTTCTGGCCTATTGATACTCATTGTCAGTGTTCCAGTTTTTGAAGTCTTCAAAAACTCTTTATTAGGCTAGAGCTCCACATTGACTTTTACTTTGTGCAAAAGTAACACGACCTCAACAGTTTCTTGCAATAGCAAAATTCCCAGAATGTTTGAGATAATCATTATGATGGTATTATTTATGTTGACTAAAAACTTTTTGAGCATCAGGTAAATATTAGACTTACAGGATGATGATCTTTCAATCTTTGAATGTTTTACCCACAGTTTTCTGGTGAATCCTTTCATGCTGAGAGTCTTTGTAGTTCTGCTATTCACAAACTCCCCACTTTTCCTTGAATCACTTATCCCCATGAATGTGCTTCACATCTGCTTTGGTTTTGAATCTCATAAGACCCTCAGCATTAGATTATATTCATCTGAAAACCAGATGAATCCATAACAAATGGAGGATTGGTAGGGCTGTGGATGGTGGCTTGGAAACCTCCAGCTAATGAAGCCTACTTTGGAGGGGAGTGGTAATTTTTATTCTTCCTATATTTTTATTGTCAATGGGCATAACATATTACATATACAAAATCAGTTGCATAGTCATGTAAAGTCTAGTGATAATCTCTTCTTTTCCGAACAATCATAAGCTTACAAAACTAGCCTATAGATAATGAGTATAATTGTAACTACTAAAAGGGGGAGGGGGATGGAGGGAAAAGAGGGGGAGAAGGGGAGGAAAGGGTTATAGAAGGAAACTAGAAAGAAGGATTAAGCGCTTATTTCTCAATTATAGTCTACATCTGCTTCACAACACATCAGACGGCACGATCTTCAGAGAAGAAAAACATAGTCAATTTTGTTTTTAAGGGTTTAACTTGACTGTCATGTGGTGTAATTGAAGGAAGTCTATTCAGGGACCCCACTCCTCATTGAATTCTGAGACTCTGTTATATCTAAGGGCAAAAATCTTTTCCATAGCCATGTGTTCTGATAACATCTGAGTTACATCTATCAAGGAAGGGGTGAGATGGGACCCCAGTTCCTCACTAACAGTAATTTGATGGTTAGGATTCAATGTGAAAGGAACTTCCTAAACAGCCAAGGGACATTCTCTATTCCTACCATTAAGATTGCTAACTCCGGTGAGGGTGGTATTCTGACTTTAGTTATGTTGTTAATAAGTGAGAAAAAATCTTGCCAGATAGAGTTGATTTTTGTACAGGTCCAGAAAATGTGTAGTAAGGAAGCTCTTCTCCAACAGTCTCTCCAACATCTGCCCAAGACTTCTGGGAAGAAGTCTGCCAATCTCGCTGGAGATCTGTACCAACGAGTTAGTGTCTTATAGTGGACCTCCACCAAGGAGGTACATACTGATGCTTTGTTTGCCCATTTATGGGCCGTGGTCCACTGTGATTCTGGGCAGGATCTCCCCAGCTCCCTCCAATTGAGAAGGGGCACTTTTTTCTTTTGGCTTTGTCCGGGGTTCCCTCCGCTGCAAAGGATCTTATAAGTGTTCTTCAAAGGTACTTTATTGGGGGAAAGGTTAAGAAGGAATTTGACCAGGATAGAAGGTAGAGACGTCACTCCAGACGCCACCCTAGGCCATCTACCTTTAATTTAGGAATATAGAAGGAAGTCTCCTCCAGGAGACGATGGAAGGATTTCATTTTAGTTCCCTCAACTAAGTCTGAGATCCATTTAATGCCTTTTAATCTCCAGTTTCTTGTATTGATATCCTCTATGCAGTATTCAATCATTTCCACTGGCAGAGGAATATCTGTTCTAGGTGAATAATTCTCTGTGATTGCTAATAAGTGCCTCCAAACTGCAATGGAATTCGCGATTATTGGGTTTTTCACAGGGCCTATTTCTATATTTATACTTGTAGCTAATAATAAGTTTCTGAGAGATTTATTCCCCAGGGAGCATTGCTCAATGGATGGCCAGCTTATTCCTTTCTGGGGGATCCACCATGGTCTTAACTGAAAAAAAATTATATTTGCCTCATAGTAGGTGACTAGGTTGGGTACACCCAAACCCCTCAGCCTTTTAGGACTGTATAAGATGGAAGCAGCTACTCTTGGTTTCTTGTAACCCCATATGAAGGTCATGAGTTGGTTTTGCATTTTTCTTAGCAATCCGAGATTACATTTTAGGGCTATTGTTCTGAAGATATATTCAATTTTAGGGAGGATCATCGTTTTATAAACGACGATCCTTCCCAGCCAGGAAAGCTCTACTTTATGGTAGTGAATCAAGTCTTGTTGTATACTTGCCATTAATAGTTCTATATTTTGGTTCATTGTGTTACTTAGAGGTAAGTTGATTATAGTGCCTAAGTATTGGATTCCAGAGGGGTCCCATTGGAATGGAAATTCTTCCTTTATTAGCGCTTGGAGTTTGGGATGTAAATTAATTGATAGTATTTTTCATTTTGTTGGGTTAACTTTATAATAGGAAATTGTCTCAAAATATTTCCGGAGGTCTGAGGCTGCTCTAAGGGAGTTCAGAGGGGAGGACATCATCAAAACAATGTTGTCCACGAATAATCCAATTTTGTGATTTTTACTTGCCAGAGGTACTCCTTTAATTTCTCCACACATACGAATAGCCTCTGCTAATGGTTCTATTGTGAGGATAAACAGTGTGGGCGAAAGAGGACAGCCTTGTCTGGTTCAATTGGTAATTGCGAATGGTCTAGACACCACTCCATTGATAAGAACTCGGGCTGAAGGGCCTTTATATAAAGCTTGGATGGCCGACAAAAAGTGCCTCTGAGACTGAACCTCTCAAGAACAGAGAAGGCATAATTCTAGTTTATTCTGTCGAATGCCTTCTCTGCATGCAGTGTAAGGAGCAGACAAGGCATTCGAGAGCACTGAACCTCCCCAACTATATCCATCAAACGACGAGCTGCATCTGATGCTTGTCTTCCCTTGACAAAACCTACTTGGTCGCTATGGATAAGATCAGGGGTAACCTCCAATAGCCTCAGGGATAGGATTTTAGGATATATTTTTGTATCGTTGTTTAAGAGTGATATGGGTCTGAAATTTGCAGGTGATGATTTTTCTTTATACGGTTTTGGAATAGTTACAATATTTGCTTGGAGCATTTCAGGGGGCAGTGATCCAGTCATCATTGCTTTATTGTATAGATTTCTCATATGGTCTACAAGTAGATCTTTATATAGTTTGAAATATTCGTACGAAAAGCCGGGGGCTTTATCTGTTTTGGCCTTATCAATGATTTGCACAATCTCTTGAGTGGTGATAGGTAGGTTTAGTTTGTAACTGTGTTTCTGTTAGTTTGGGAAGCTGCATAGAGGATAGGAAGTTGTTAATATTTGCTTCAGTGGGCTGAGGTACCGCCGGATCATCGCTAAGATTGCATAGATCTTCATAGAACTTCCTGAATTCCTCAGCAATGGCTATGGGATTCAATATCTTATTCTTTGTGACTGGGTCAATTATAAAGGGAATTTTAGTTTTAGTTCTTTTTTGTTTGACTTTATTAGCCATCCATTTAGTGTTTTTATTGTTGTCGGTATAATAAGTTGTTTTTATAAGTTTTAATTTTTTCTCATGTTCGTCTATTAAAATATTACGAACTTTAAGTCTAGCTTCTCTAAGCTCACTACCTAGTGATGGTGAAGGGTTAGAATGAATAGATTGAACGAGGTTTTTCAATTCCTCCATGGTCTTTTTCAGGAGGCTATTTTTTGGAACCTTGCTGTATCATTACACCCCTTATTACTGGTTTATGAGCGTTTCAGAGAGTGAGGCCTTAGTCAGACGGGCGTTTTATCGCGCGATTTGCGCATCGCATGACGGATGCGCATGCGCAATTCACGTGACCGGGCCCGAAAAATCGCCCGAAAATCTGCTCCTAGCCGCGTTTCATTAGAAACGGGCCGGAGCTGTCCAGCGCATTGCATTCAATGGAGCCGGCAATACAGCCGGCTCCATTGAAAGCAATGCGCTGCGGGCGAGCCCGGGATGAATTGTCGGGAAGGGCTTAAATATATAAGCCCTTCCCTGCAATTCATCCAGAAATGTGTTAAAATAAAAAAAATATATATACTAACCTTGTCCCGGCAGACGGAGTTCAGCGCGGCCGCCTGCAGTGGGTGTGAAGGGGGTGTGAGGCAGACCTGTCCCTGATTGGCTCAGCGCTGAGCCAATCAGAGGCAGGTCTCACTCACACCCATTCATGAATTCATGAATGGGTGAGTGACTGCTGCCTCTCATTGGCTCAGTGGGAGCTGCCCCTGATTGGTCCCGCTGAGCCAATGAGAGGCAGCAGTCACTCACCCATTCATGAATTCATGAATGGGTGTGTGAGTGAGACCTGCCTCTGATTGGTCAGGCTGTGACCAATCAGAGGCAGCTCATTCAGCAGGCGGGGATTTTAAATCCCCGGCTGCTGAATACTACAGAGAGCAGTTCACGAGAACTGACAGCGGCCGCGGCAGAACTCCGGCTGCAGCGGAAAGGTGAGTATTAGAGATGAGCGAACGTACTCGTAATGAGTACTTACGCACCCGAGTACCGCCATTTTCGAGTACTTCAGTACTCGGGCGTAAAGATTCGGGGGGCGCCGGGGGGCGGGGAGAGGCGCGGCGGTGCGGGGGGGGGGAGTAGCGGGGAACAGGGGGGAGCCCTCTCTCTCTCCCTCTCCCCCCCCACTCCCCACTGCTACCCCCCGTGCCACAACGGCGCCCCCGAATCTTTACGTGCGGGTACTGCTGTACTCGAAAATGGCGGTGCTCGGGTGCGTAAGTACTCGTAACGAGTACGTTCGCTCATCTCTAGTGAGTATACATTTTTTTTTATTTTAACACATTTCTGGATGAATTGCAGGGAAGGGCTTATATATTTAAGTCCTTCCCGACAATTCATCCTGCGCACGCCGGCAGCTCATTGCTTTCAATGGAGCCGGCTGTATTGCCGGCTCCATTGAATTCAATGGGCAAACATCGTTCTTCTCTGCCACAGCTGTTACAGCTGTGGCAGAGAAGAATGATTTGTCTTCTATATGTTCTCAATGGGGTCGGCGCTGCTGCCGCCGGCCCCATTGAGCGCATATAGAGAAGAGAACAGGAATCGCAGATGGCAGATAGGTGCGATCTGCGATTTCTGTTCTATAATTTATCGGACGAGCGCATAAAAAGCGCTCATGTGTCCGATACCGTTGCAAAGCAATGGTTTTAAAACATCGCCGGACACATGCGCATGCGCAAATCGCGCGAAAATACGCCCGTCTGACTAAGGCCTGAATAAACATGTTTCTGGGGTATCATTATGTTGAAAATATTCCGTAATTGTTTCTTTGATTTTCTTTTGGAATTCAGGGAGCTTCATTAGAAAAGTGTTATTTCTCCAGCTGTTAAAATGCGGGACACAGGGGCCTAATTTTAGTTTTAGTGTAATCAGAGCATGGTCAAACCATGAGGTTACATCTGTCTTTGCTTCTTTTATGCTATTGAGAATGTGAAAGTCCACCAGGAACATGTCTATTCTTGAAAAAGACCAGTGCCTGAATGAGTAAAAGGTGTATTCTCTGGAGTTTACATTCATAACTCTGAATGCATCAAATAGATCAGTATTATGTATCCAAGATGATAGTGTGAATCCTCTGCTATTCCTTGTATGGCTCGAATCTAAGGTATCATTTGCTATGGCATTAAAATCTCTGCATATTATTAACGAGCCTTGTTGTACTTTTCTTATTTTCCTTGTCACTCTGCCCAAGAATCTCAATTGTTTTGAGTTGGGAACGTAGATGTTCACCAGGGTGACAGGGAAGCCATTTAGTCTACATTCTGGTATCAAAAACTTGCCCTCTTCATCATCCACTTCCTCTATTAATTGAAAGTCTAGCGACTCTTTCAATGCTATCAGGACTCCAGATTTTTTATTTGGGGCGTTCGCTATGAAAGTTCTGGAGAACTTAGGGTGGTTCACTTTTGGTGGATTCTGACGGCCCAAGTGAGTCTCTTGAGCACAGAAGATGTCCACCTGAGACGAGAGAGCATCTTTTCACATGGCAGCCCTTTTTATAGGGAGAATTGAGTCCCTTGACGTTTAGCGATACTAGCTTTATGTCCATCTTAATAAACGGGCCAACAGTGCTAAACTAATTTGATCGTGTTTGTAGGCTTAAAGAAACCAATGTTCTTTGTCTGTCTGTACGTGATGGAAGGCTGATTTGTTTATGATTGTAGACATCCTATTTTAGAGTTTGAAGAGAGAGAGGCAGAAGGAGAAGCGGAACAAGGGTAAGCTTCTCAGTTGGAGTAATTAACGAAACTTGAGTTGTAGTTTAACACTGGTAATTAACTAAAGAAAGAGGTCTTTTCCAATTGTTGGAACGAATACTTTGGAAAAGGTCTTTGTTGGGGTTCAATTAAGTTCAGTCTGAATTTTGAGCTCAGATGGGTCTTTGCTCAAGGGCCTTAGGAATCAAACTTTTAGTTCCCGCGGGGAAAGCTCAACAGTTGAGAGCTGTATCTCTATTTGCTCAGTTGGTTGTTTCCGGGACCAGTCCTTATTAATGTATTTAGGGCTGTAGGCTTTAGGTGCAGGGAGGTTCCACTTTTGTAAGAGGGTCCTGCATCCCTCTTGAGATAGTATGGTAGAAAGCGTGCCTTCTCTGTTGATATAGAGCTTGGTGGGGAAGCCCCATCAATAAGTGATGTTGTTTTCTCTTAGAACCGCTGTTATTGGAGCGAGTTTCCTGCGTGCCGACATTGTGGCCTGGGAGAAATCAGAGTATAATTTAATACTTCCAAAGGGAGGAGGAAAATCTCTTAGGTTTCTGGCGACCTTCATCAAGTTATCTTTAATTTTGTAGAAATGCACCCTAGCAATCACATCTCTAGGTGCGTTTTCAGGGACGTTCTTCGGCTTGGGAAGCCTATGAATTCTCTCTAGGATGCGTTCTTCAATCTTGGAATCGGGCAGGAGAGACTTAATGAGGTCTTGAACATATTTATTCAATTCTTCTGGTTTAACAGTTTCGGTGATACCCCTAAACTTTATATTATTGCGACGATTGCGATCTTCAAGATCCGCCATCTAATTCTTCTTCCAGTTTATAGTGGGCGTCTATAAGTTCGTTGTGTGAACTAGTGATCTCTCCTGTCTTGCTCTCAAGGTGGTCTACTCTGTCCCCCAGTTCCTCGATGGTGTTCTTAATTTTTATATATTTATTTCAGTGAAATCTCTTTTAATAGAGCCCTTTAGGGCGAGCACGATATACCTAATAAAACATTCTGAGGCTGTTTGGTTGGAACACTCAATGTTCAATATGGAGTCTACAAAATCCTCCTCTTCACCCCAATTTAGTGCCTCAGTGACTGGGATTTGTTATGGATTCTCCCTTCTAGGACGTCTTTTTTCTGGGCTCACTCTAGGTGAGCTTATGGTTCTCCTTTCTGCTTGTAATATAAGTTGCAGTGAGGAAGATGACACCTGCTCCTGCGTCTCTCCCCCCCACTTCCCCTCCGCCCTGGTGAGTTTCTCTCCCTTCCCTTTGCTCCTTTATAGGGCTCTGAACATGTGGAGAGAGCGGCATGGGGCCGCTTGGATGTACTCATAGCAGTGACAGGGGGACTGGTGCAGTCAGCACCTCTCTCTCCATAGTGTCCTCCGGTCCCGTCAGCTCCATATCCTCCCCTCCCGCAGCGCAGCATGCAGCTGACTCCATTGTGCTTTCCTCTTCAGAGCCGCGCGCTGGATAGAAGTCTGGGAGGCGCTTCGGGATGGTTTTCCCCCGATCTTCTCCGGGGCATCTTCGGGTGGGGGTATGTTTCTCACCGTTCTTTGCTTTGTAGGTACCCTCGGCAAGCTATGTGTTGCTTTTTAGCTGGTTTTTGAAGCAGAGCTGCTCACTGCATGTCCGCCATCGGCTCCTTCCAGGCCACGCCCCCGGGAGTGGTAATTCTTGATAAAAGGTAAATAGTTCATCAGTTTAAAGGAACTGTAAATGTTGTCTGATGCATTTCCTCAGAGCAGATACAAACTCTGATAAGATAAAAGTATGTATCCAAATAGACGCTCCTATGCACCCCCCCCAATCAACCTATTGTACTACAGGTGATGATTTAAAAGGTTCTAATGATCTTTCCACAAAGTCTGAAACAAAAGCTGCTTAAACCAACTCTTCTTCTCATTTTCACAATCAGTACACACGATTGTCTGAAGGAACAACGTAGATGTGCATCTGTAAATGTAAAAAAATCAATTCACTTCTAACCTGGTTGTTGACTATTGAAAATGTGTTGGCGAAAGATAGCTTCTCAAGGAGAAATCAGTGTACTTCAATGCTGTAAACTAGAACTGCACTTTAAGTTATTAAAAGAGGTAGATATAGTTTTCTGATACCTGATGTAAAATGCAAAAAATAATCACAATTCGGCTAACTCTCAAAACTAAATGGGTTTCTCATCTGGCACCACATTCTCTTCTTTCTAAGGACTTTTGAATACCTTTTAGATCAGACAGTAATGACATAGTCTATCACTATGCTAGCAATGGAGAGGAAAAATGACTTAAAAAAAATCCTGTTTGGTCTATGATCTATTTTGCTCAGAAAGCAGAGTTTAGAATTGGCAAATAGTTTGTGCAATGCCTATGTATTAAAATTCACCTGCCACCACTTCATGTTTGCTGCTGCCTAATTTTGAGACTTTTGCATTTTAAAATGTCAACAGGGTGGCACCAGTAGGTTATTCTGGGTCTTAACTTTTAGATCTGAGTATGAGATTATATTTAGAGATGAGCGAGCACCAAAATGCTCGGGTGCTCGTTACTCGGGACGAAATTATCGCGATGCTCGAGGGTTCGTTTCGAGTAACGTACCCCATTGAAGTCAAGGGGCGACCCGAGCATTTTTGTATATCGCCGATGCACGCTAAGGTTTTCATTTGTGAAAATCTGGGCAATTCAAGAAAGTGATGGGAATGACACAGCAACGGATAGGGCAGGCGAGGGGCTACATGTTGGGCTGCATCTCAAGTTCCCAGGTCCCACTATTAAGCCACAATACCGGCAAGAGTGGGCCCCCCCCCCCTCCCAACAACTTTTACTTCTGAAAAGCCCTCATTAGCAATGCATACCTTAGCTAAGCACCACACTACCTCCAACAAAGCACAATCACTGCCTGCATGACACTCCGCTTCCACTTCTCCTGGGTTACATGCTGCCCAACCCCCGCCCCCCCCCCCCCCCGCACGACCCAGTGTCCACAGCGCACACCAAACTGTCCCTGCGCAGCCTCAGCTGCCCTCATGCCACGCCACACTCATGTCTATTTATAAGTGCGTCTGCCATGAGGAGGAACCGCAGGCACACACTGCAGAGGGTTGGCACGGCTAGGCAGCGACCCTCTTTAAAAGGAGCGGATCGATAGCCCACAATGCTGTACAGAAGGAATGAGAAATCCAATCCTGTGCCACCTCCATCAGGAACTGCACACGTGGGCATAGCAATGGGGAACCTATGTGCCACACACTATTCATTCCGTCAAGGTGTCTGCATGCCCCAGTCAGACCGCGTTTTTTTATAAATAGTCACAGGCAGGTACAACTCCGCAATGGGAATTCCGTGTGCACCCACAGCATGGGTGGCTCCCTGGAACCCACCGGCGGTACATAAATATATCCCATTGCAGTGCCCAACACAGCTGATGTAACGTCAGCTTTAATGCAGGTGGGCAAAAAATTAATTGAATTACACTGTAGGCGAGGGCCCAAAAAAATTGGTGTACCAACAGTACTAATGTACCTCAGAAAAATTGCCCATGCCCAACCAAGAAGGCAGGTGAAACCTATTAATCGCTTTGGTTAATGTGGCTTAATTTGTAACTAGGCCTGGAGGCAGCCCAGTTAAAATAAAAATTGGTTCAGGTGAAAGTTTCAACACTTTAATGAGCATTGAAACGTATAAAAATTGTTTACAAAAATTATATGACTGAGCCTTGTGGGCCTAAGAAAATTTGCCCGTTCTGCGTGATTACGTGAGGTTTAAGGGGGAGGAGGAGCAGGAGGAGGAGGAGGAATATTATACACAGATTGATGAAGCTGAAATGTCCCCGTTTTGGATGGTGAGAGAGAATGATGCTTCCATCCGCGGGTGCAGCCTACGTATTGTTTAGGTATCGCTGCTGTCCGCTGGTGGAGAAGAGAAGTCTGGTGAAATCCAGGCTTTGTTCATCTTGATGAGTGTAAGCCTGTCGGCAATGTCGGGTACGCTTATCTGTGATGATTCCCCCAGCCGCACTAAACACCCTCTCTGACAAGACGCTAGCCGCAGGACAAGCAGGCATGGCAAGGGCATACAGCGTGAGTTCAGGCCACGTGTCCAGCTTCGACACCCAGTAGTTGTAGGGGGCAGAGGCGTCACGAAGGACGGTCGTGCGATCGGCTACGTACTCCCTCACCATCCTTTTACAGTGCTCGCGCCGACTCAGCCTTGACTGGGGAGCGGTGACACAGTCTTGCTGGGGAGCCATAAAGCTGTCAAAGGCCTTAGAGAGTGTTCCCCTGCCTGTTCTGTACATGCTGCCTGATCTCTGCGCCTCCCCTGCTACCTGGCCCTCGGAACTGCGCCTTCGGCCACTAGCGCTGTCGGATGGGAATTTTACCATCAGTTTGTCCGCCAGGGTCCTGTGGTATAGCATCACTCTCGAACCCCTTTCCTCTTCGGGTATGAGAGTGGAAAGGTTCTCCTTATACCGTGGGTCGAGCAGTGTGTACACCCAGTAATCCGTAGTGGCCAGAATGCGTATAACGCGAGGGTCACGAGAAAGGCATCCTAACATGAAGTCAGCCATGTGTGCCAGGGTACCTGTACGCAACACATGGCTGTCCTCACTAGGAAGATCACTTTCAGGATCCTCCTCCTCCGCCTCCTCCTCCTCCTCCTCAGGCCATACACGCTGAAAGGATGACAGGCAAGCAGCATGGGTACCCTCAGCAGTGGGCCAAGCTGTCTCTTCCCCCTCCTCCTCATCCTCCTCATGCTCCTCCTCCTCCTCCTCAACGCGCTGAGATATAGACAGGAGGGTGCTCTGACTATCCAGCGATATTCTGTCTTCCCCCGCCTCTGTTTCCGAGCACAACGCGTCTGCCTTTATGCTTTGCAGGGAACTTCTCAAGAGGCATAGCAGAGGAATGGTGACGCTAATGATTGCAGCATCGCCACTCACCATCTGAGTAGACTCCTCAAAGTTTCCAAGGACCTGGCAGATGTCTGCCAACCAGGCCCACTCTTCTGTAAAGAATTGAGGAGGCTGACTCCCACTGCGCCGCCCATGTTGGAGTTGGTATTCCACTATAGCTCTACGCTGCTCATAGAGCCTGGCCAACATGTGGAGCGTAGAGTTCCACCGTGTGGGCACGTCGCACAGCAGTCGGTGCACTGGCAGATGAAACCGGTGTTGCAGGGTGCGCAGGGTGGCAGCGTCCGTGTGGGACTTGCAGAAATGTGCGCAGAGCCGGCGCACCTTTCCAAGCAGGTTTGACAAGTGTGGGTAGCTTTTCAGAAAGCGCTGAACCACCAAATTAAAGACGTGGGCCAGGCATGGCACGTACGATAGGCTGCCGAGCTGCAGAGCCGCCACCAGGTTACGGCCGTTGTCACACACGACCATGCCCGGTTGGAGGCTCAGCGGCGCAAGCCAGTGGTCGGTCTGCTCTGTCAGACCCTGCAGCAGTTCGTGGGCCATGTGCCTCTTCTCTCCTAAGCTGAGTAGTTTCAGCACGGCCTGCTGACGCGTGCCCACCGCTGTGCTGCCACGCCGCGCGACACCGACTGCTGGTGACTTGCTGCTGCTGCTGCTGACACATCTTGATTGCGAGACAGAGGTTGCGGAGGAGGAGGGTGGTTTAGTGGAGGAAGCATACACCGCCGCAGATACCACCACCGAGCTGGGGCCCGCAATTCTGGGGGTGGGTAGGACGTGAGCGGTCCCAGGCTCTGACTCAGTCCCAGCCTCCACTAAATTCACCCAATGTGCCGTCAGGGAGATATAGTGGCCCTGCCCGCCTGTGCTTATCCACGTGTCCATTGTTAAGTGGACCTTGGCAGTAACCGCGTTGGTGAGGGCGCGTACAATGTTGCGGGAGACATGGCCGTGCAGGACTGGGACGACACATCGGGAAAAGTAGTGGCGACTGGGAACTGAGTAGCGCGGGGCTGCCGCCGCCATCATACCTTTGAAAGCCTCCGTTTCCACAACCCTATACGGCAGCATCTCCAGGCTGATAAATTTGGCTATGTGCACGTTTAACGCTTGAGCGTGCGGGTGCGTGGCGGCGTACTTGCGCTTGCGCTCCAACACTTGCGCTAGCGACGGCTGGACGGTGCGCTGAGAGACATTGGTGGATGGGGCCGAGCACAGCGGAGGTGAGGGTGTGGGTGCAGGCCAGGAGACGGTAGTGCCTGTGTCCTGAGAGGGGGTGGGAGGATCTCAGTGGCAGGTTGGGGCACAAGGGGAGAGGCAGCGGTGCAAACCGGAGGCGGTGAACGGCCTTTGTCCCACCTTGTGGGGTGCTTGGCCATCATATGTCTGCGCATGCTGGTGATGGTGAGGCTGGTGGTGGTGGCTCCCCAGCTGATCTTGGCGCGACAAAGGTTGCACACCACAGTTCGTCGGTCGTCTACACTCTCAGTGAAAAACTGCCAGACCTTTGAGCACCTCGGCCTTTGCAGGGTGGCATGGCGCGAGGGGGCGCTTTGGGAAACAGTTGGTGGATTATTCGGTCTGGCCCTGCCTCTACCCCTGGCCACCGCACTGCCTCTTCCAACCTGCCCTGCTGCTGCACTTGCCTTACCCTCTGAAGACCTGTCCTCAGTAGGCGTAGCAAACCAGGTGGGGTCAGTCACCTCATCGACCTGCTGTTCTTCCTTCGAATCCTCTGTGCGCTCCTCCCTCGGACTTACTCCAATTACTACTACCTCACTGATAGACAACTGTGTCTCATCGTCATCGTCCTCCTCACCCACTGAAAGCTCTTGAGACAGTTGCCGTAAGTTCCCAGCCTCATCCCCCGGACCTCGGGAACTTTCCAAAGGTTGGGCATCGCTCACGACAAACTCCTCCGGTGGGAGAGGAACCATTGCCGGCCATTCTGGGCAGGGGCCCGGGAACAGTTTCTGGGAGTCTGCCTGCTCCTCAGAATGTGTCATTGTAATGGAGTGAGGAGGCTGGGAGGAAGGAGGAGCAGCAGCCAGAGGATTCAGAGTTGCAGCAGTGGACGGCGCAGAACTCTGGGTGGTCGATAGATTGCTGGATGCACTTTCTGCCATCCACGACAGGACCTGCTCACACTGCTCATTTTTTAATAAAGGTCTACCGCGTGGACCCATTAATTGTGAGATGAATATGGGGACGCCAGAAACGTGCCTCTCTTCTAATCCCGCAGCAGTCGGCTGCGATACACCTGGATCAGAAGCTCGGCCTGTGCCCACACCCTTACTTGGGCCTCCGCGTCCTCGGCCGCGTCCACGTCCTCTAGGCCTACCCCTACCCCTCAGCATGGTGTATTACCAGTAGTGCAGAAACAGAACGCTGTAATTAAATGTGCCGCTTATTGGCCTGTGGTTGGAGGCTGACTTCGCTTACGGAACGCACAGCAGAGGCAGGAAAGAATTTTGCGCAAGCCTGCTGTAACACTTAGCTGGCTGCGTATGAATTAGGACAACTACCCCCAGCAGAGACCCAGTACACTTGTGGACAGGAATACAGCGGTGATGTAAGAGTCAACACAGAGGCAGGAAAGACTTTTGCGCAAGCCTGCTGCAACACTTAGCTGGCTGCGTATGAATTAGGACAACTACCCCAGCAGAGACCCAGTACACTTGTGGACAGGAATACAGCGGTGATGTAAGAGAGAACACAGAGGCAGGAAAGAATTTTGCGCAAGCCTGCTGTAACACTTAGCTGGCTGCGTATGAATTAGGACAACTACCCCCAGCAGAGACCCAGTACACTTGTGGACAGGAATACAGCGGTGATGTAAGATGCAACACAGAGGTAGGAAAGAATTTTGCGCAAGCCTGCTGTAACACTTAGCTGGCTGCATATGAATTAGGACAACTACCCCCAGCAGAGACCCAGTACACTTGTGGACAGGAATACAGCGGTGATGTAAGAGGCAACACAGAGGCAGGAAAGAATTTTGCGCAAGCCTGCTGTAACACTTAGCTGGCTGCGTATGAATTAGGACAACTACCCCCAGCAGAGACCCAGTACACTTGTGGACAGGAATACAGCGGTGATGTAAGAGGCAACACAGAGGCAGGAAAGAATTGTGCGCAAGCCTGCTGTAACACTTAGCTGGCTGCGTATGAATTAGGACAACTACCCCCAGCAGAGACCCAGTACACATGTGGACAGGAATACAGCGGTGATGTAAGAGGCAACACAGAGGCAGGAAAGAATTTTGCGCAAGCCTGCTGTAACACTTAGCTGGCTGCGTATGAATTAGGACAACTACCCCCAGCAGAGACCCAGTACACTTGTGAACAGGAATACAGCGGTGATGTAAGAGGCAACACAGAGGCAGGAAAGAATTTTGCGCAAGCCTGCTGTAACACTTAGCTGGCTGCGTATGAATTAGGACAACTACCCCCAGCAGAGACCCAGTACACTTGTGGACAGGAATACAGCGGTGATGTAAGAGGCAACACAGAGGCAGGAAAGAATTTTGCGCAAGCCTGCTGTAACACTTAGCTGGCTGCATATGAATTAGGACAACTACCCCCAGCAGAGACCCAGTACACTTGTGAACAGGAATACAGCGGTGATGTAAGAGGCAACACAGAGGCAGGAAAGAATTTTGCGCAAGCCTGCTGTAACACTTAGCTGGCTGCGTATGAATTAGGACAACTACCCCCAGCAGAGACCCAGTACACTGAGGACGGTCACAGGCAGCCCAAATAGATTTTTTTTCCCAAATGTTTTTGGAAAGGCCCACTGCCCATATACACTAAATATGTCTTCTGTCCCTGCCTCACCACTACTGGCCCTGGACAATGTAAAATTACTGCAGGACGCAATGCTCTGCACGGCCGATATACAAAAAAAAAAAAAAAGTGCAACACTGCAAAAAGCAGCCTCCACACTACTGCACACGGTTAGATGTGGCCCTAAGAAGGACCGTTGGGGTTCTTGAAGCCTAAAATAACTCCTAACGCTCTCCCTATAGCAGCTCCGGCACCAGCAGCACTGTCCCTGATCTCTGTCAGAATGCATCTGTGGCGAGCCGCGCGCGCGGGGGGGGGGGGGGGGGGGCGATTTATATACTCGGGTGACACCTGATCTCGCCAGCCACTCACTGCAGGGGGGTGGTATAGGGCTTGAACGTCGCAGGGGGAAGTTGTAATGCTTTCCCTGTCTTTCTATTGGCCAGAAAAGCGCGCTAACGTCTCAGAGATGAAAGTGAAAGTAACTCGAACATCGCGTGGTACTCGTCTCGAGTAACGAGCATCTCGAACACGCTAATACTCGAACGAGTATCAAGCTCGGACGAGTACGCTCGCTCATCTCTAAAACTGAACTACATAATATTAACTTCCCTCTGCTGTCATGGCTGGGTAGAAAAAATCTGGTATCAACTTATATACTACCATATATTCTCTATGTTCTACAAACAGTCCAGATAGAGATCCCTGGCAAATTCTTCTCTAACTTGCACAGAATGTTCCAGACATTTATCTGGAATAAATGGAAACCGCGACTGGCATTCTCCTACCTGACGCAAAAGAAACCACAAGGGGGCTTTGGCCTACCAGACATACTTAAATATTACAAAGCGATTCCTATAGCTAGATGGTTTGACTTGGTAGACCGCAAGCTAGACTCTCCTTCACTCAATTTAGAAAGATCATTAATAGACCAGATTGAACAGTTCCTCCTCTGGACCAACAGTAAAATGTCATATAAAAAACAAACACTCAGCCCGACACTAAGAGGCACAATTAAAGTAATGCACTCCATAAAAACAGAAAGCGGAAACCAACATAAACTAACGCCAATGACACCTGCATCACTGGTCCCCTCTATTATGGCTAACAAGCTAATAAAAACAACCAACCCCTGGGCAAAACTGAATTCCCTGACAATCCAAGACATCATTAAGGGAATTAAAATAAACAACCCCTTGCACATTGAATCACTCTTACCAGATCCCTCCTTAAACTTCCTGGAAACCTCGGGCATCTACTCCTCACTCAAAAAATTTCAAGAGAAGTACCAGAGTGGACTGAGAGACCCGCTTTGGTTTGAAACATACCTCTCCCTCCCGGAGAGACCAAATAAACTCATGACACATCTATACAGAGGCCTACTACTGAACGCCGCGCCCGACAAGCCGTGGTTTCTTGGAGTTTGGGAAAGAGAATTGGGGACGACCTTCGATAGGGAAGAGACTAAAAAAATGTTAACAAACTCCCATGGATTCTCAAAATGTGTCCGCATCCTGGAAAACTCATTCAAATTAGTAACCCAATGGTATAAAACCCCAGTTTTGATCTCCAAACTCAACGCCACACAGTCTGATAGGTGCTGGAGGTGCGACTCAGATAGAGGGAGCCTATTACATATATGGTGGCACTGTCCACAAATCAAACCTTTCTGGCAAAACATCACACTCCAGATAAACAAAATCTGTAATTCTTCTTACACACTCATCCCTGATGAAGTCCTACTCTGTAAACCCTGGAAACAGCTCACACCCTCGAAACACTGCCTCCACACCATCCTAATCGCAGCAGCAAAACTACTTATCCCACCACTATGGAAATCGAACCAAATACCTACAATAGCACAGTGGAAAGATAAGTTATCACAAATTCATAGATTTGAGGAACTAGCTGAATGGGAATCCAATACGAGGGAAGAGTTCCTCAAACTCTGGTCACCGTGGTACACATACCTGAAGGAATAAATAACAATAAATAACATAAAATAATCCAAGTAATTTTAAATGGGGTGCCGCACAAGAATACCTAACAACAGCCCATTCACTCGGATGCTCCTCTCGATGATCCAGTTTTTCCCCCTTTTGTTATGTTTCATACCAATGTTTGCAAATAATAGGCCGTGCCGCTGGGGCGTGTGCGGGCAGGTGCGATCAGCCGATCTGACACACCAAATCTTGTCATCCCACGACCACCCTGCCTTCCTCCTACTCTGGTGGTTAAACACTCGAGTGGGCCCTATTGAGGTGGGGTTGTGGCGCCTGCACACACACGTCTCATACTCCCGCCGATCATACTCAAAATAAACCTATGCAACTTATAAAGATGAAATATCACACTATGATGTTACTTCAGTCTGCAACGTCCACAACTTCTGATCTGACAGTAATGTTTTACATCGGCAATAATTCTGTAAGATGTCTCCCTTTGTTTGTAAACGATTTCATGTCTATTCAATAAAAAACGAGATTGTTTAAGAAAAACTTTGCCATAATCACAATTATTCTGACCATGTTGGTATTGTCTATGCTAATAGAACACTGCCGTGGCCTGATAGTTTTTATTTAAGCCAGAAGTTGGTGTAAATTATGGTGCAAATGTATGTTGGCTCATAATTGTTGCAAAACCAGAGATCTGATAATTAACAGGTATGAGCCTCAATAATTTTGTTGCATTTTACTGTACTAAGACAGAGTATGAAATGCCAATCTTGGGTAAATGAAGAGGAGCCTTATTCATGTAAGATGTGCTTTAAGTAGCCATACTGACATATAACTTGGGTGTATAACAACACAGCGATAGTCAGGCTACTCACATGGTAAAATCATAATCCCCCTCATAAAGACTTCAGCAGCCAATCTACATGATGCCATGAAAGTTTGGAATATTGATCAGTATAGCCCTATTGGTGGTCATCCCCTTTGCCAGGGCAGAGGTTCCACCGTTGCTGTTGCAGGGAGGTTCTCTATCCCACCGCTCATCCTCATAAACCAAAAGCCACTTTAGACAAATAGGCTATGGGAGATGAGATCATCTGGAGGAGCCTGTGGTCTACAATGCACCACTGAAAACATAGGAGTGAGAGTTATGTGAGAATTGTATTCTCTTGGGGGGTGGGAAGCACAATAGAGAGTTTTCTTTTACTAATGAGGACACTCTTGGGGAGCATTGCTGCTACATGGGACACTATTACTAGTGGGTCACTTAGGAGATTAATATTACAATTGGGGGCTCTATTACTAATTGGGGCGCTCTGGGCAAGACGTCTTACAATTACCTTTGTGGACACTATTAGTATGAAAGGTTGCCCTGTCACAGTTAATTTTGAGGACACAACTACTATACTATTACTGTGGGGATGTGCCATGGAAAAGTTACTTTTGCGGGTACTATGGGGAGTACTATTAATGTCATGAGCACTGTTTGCTCGTACAATTATTTTTGACTGGACTACAATAAAACTAATTATTGTGTGGCACTATTGTATGTAATATCTGTATGGCACTAATATTTCTGTAGTACTGTACAATACATGGGCTGCACAGTATATACAATATTATTATCCTCACACCATGCAGGTAGCTGACTACCAAATGGAGGAGCCAATAACACCTGTGCAGGACACCGATAAGACAACCACTCACACTGCCTCTTAATAATGAGGGGGGTGGATGCTTGGTGTAAACTCTCACACATAGTGGATACAGGGTGCCAGACCATTCTGATATATGTAGTTCACCATGCAGATCTGGCACCCTGTATCCACTATGTGTGGGAGTTTACACCAAGCATCCACCCCCCCCCCCTCATTATTAAGAGGCAGTGTGAGTGGTTGTCTTATCGGTGTCCTGCACAGGTGTTATTGGCTCCTCCATTTGGTAGTCAGCTACCTGCATGGTGAGAGGAGGATGCAACTATATGCACACCTCAGTCAGTAAGTAAAGGCCATTTTCTGTGATTGTTTTACATTTTTTGTTTCCCCTTCTGTGACGCACTTATATTAGTGTAGGGACCCACTACAAGGCAAGGAACCGTGAAGTGGTTAGTGGGCTCATGTATCTTGGCCAACATCCAACCAATACCTTGCATTTATTATCTATCATTCACATGCAGTGTGGCTTTAAGACTGCAGGGGGAGCCCAGAGTGGCAGTACCAATGTGGTTCACTGTTTGAAATGCAGGGCAGCCCGCCGAATTATCATGGCGTCATTAATAGGTTGCTGGTCTGCATGGTGAACTACATATATGAGAATGGTCTGGCACCCTGTATCCACTATGTGTGGGAGTATACACCAAGCATCCACCCCCCTCATTATTAAGAGGCAGTGTGAGTGGTTGTCTTATCGGTGTCCTGCACAGGTGTTATTGGCTCCTCCATTTGGTAGTCAGCTACCTGCATGGTGAGAGGATGCATTTATATGCACTCCTCACCCAGTAAGTAACGGCCATTTTCTGTGATTGTTTTTAATTTTTTGTTTCCCCTTTTGTGACGCATACAATATTATTAGTAGCCATAGGATGACACTGTTGGTGTACCAGGAAGGGGAGTTCGTATTGAGAAGGTGTCTGGGAAGCAAAATGTTTAGAGACTAGTCATGGCTTGAAGAATTGCTAAAGAAGTCTTAGCCAAATGAGAAGATGAGAAAAAAGAACAACTCAAATCAAGGAAGATGTTACCTTTGAGTCACCACATGTTATTGTTGAGTATTTTGCCTCCTTCTGTGTGTGATCAGTGGTAAATAGAGATGAGCGAGCGTACTCGTCCAAGCTTGATACTCGTTCGAGTATTAGGGTACTCGAGATGCTCTTTACTCGAGACGAGCACCACGAGGTGTTCGAGTCACTTCCATTTTCTTCCCAGAAAATTTTGCGCCGTTTTCTGGCCAATAGTAACACAGAGAAGGCATTACAACTTCCTCCTGTGAAGTTCCAGCCCTATCCCACCCCCCTGCAGTGAGTGGCTGGGGAGATCAGGTGCCACCCGAGTATACAAACTGGGGCCGCGCGCGGCTCGCCACAGATGCACGCTGATAGACATTAGGGAAAGTGCCGTCCTGCTGTAGCTGGTATAGGGAGACTGTTAGGCTGTTATCTTCATCTTCAAGAACCCCAACGGTCCTTCTTAGGGCCACATCTGACCGTGTGCAGTACTGTTGAGGCTGCTTTTAGCAGTTTTGCAATTTTTTTTTTTTTTGCATATCGGGCGTGCAGACCATAGCGTCCTCAGTCTGCAGTCATTTTACTGAGTATAGGGGCAGTACTGGTGAGGCAGGGACAGTGGTACAGGGAAAGAGGTATAGGCAGTAGGCTTTTTTAAAAAAAATGGAAAAAAACAATCTTTGGGCTGCCTGTGACCATGTTCAGTTTACTGCGTGTCTGCTGGGGGTAGTAGTCGCTCACTTATTACCCAGCTAGGTGTTACTGCAGCCTTGCGCATAATTTTTTCTGGCTGCACTGTGCTTTCAATAACCATAGTCATCCTCCAACAGGGAAATCCATATACAGGCTATATAGGCAGTGGGCTTTTTCCCAAAAATTGGGAAAAAATACTATATTTGGGCTACCTGTGACCGTCTTCAGTTTACTGCGTGTCTGCTGGGGGTAGTAGTCGCTCATTAATACCCAGCTAGGCCTGTGACCATCTACAGTTTACTGCGTGTCTGCTGGGGGTACTAGTAGTCGCTCTTTAATACCCAGCCTTGCGCATAATTTTTTCTGGCTGCACTGTGCTTTCAATAACCACAGTCATCCTCCAAAAAGGAAATCCTTATACAGGCTATATAGGCAGTGGGCTTTTTCCAGAAAATTGGAAAAAATGCTATATTTGGGCTGCCTGTGACCGTCTTCAGTTTACTGCGTGTCTGCTGGGGGTACTAGTAGTCGCTCATTAATACCCAGCCTTGCGCATAATTTTTTCTGGCTGCACTGTGCTTTCAATAACCACAGTCATCCTACAACAGGGAAATCCATATACAGGCTATATAGGCAGTGGGCTTTTCCAAAAAATTTGAAAAAATACTATATTTGGGCTGCCTCTGACCGTCTTCAGTTTACTGCGTGTCTGCTGAGGGTAGTAGTCACCCATTATTACCCAGCTAAGCGTTACAGCAGGCTTGCGGATAATTGTTTCCTGGCTTTGCTGTGTCCATTACATGATCGCCGTCATCCCGCCAGAGGGAAAGAGTATACATTTATACGCTGTATACGGTTTCTGTCTGGTTTTTCACCTCACCATTTTAAAAAATTGAAGCAAAATACTTAAGGCCTACCACTGGCCTTTGGCCACTTGACTGGTTCTTCGCTGTGAATTCCAGTAGCTCAGTCATACGCACCTAGGTCTCACTACAGGCTTGCGCATAATTGTTTCCAGGCTCTACTGTGTGTTCCGTAAGCGAAGTCAGCCTCCAACCGCAGGCCAATAAGCGGCACATTTAATTACAGCGTTCTGTTTCTGCACTACTCGTAATACACCATGCTGAGGGGTAGGGGTAGGCCTAGAGGACGTGGACGGGGCCGAAGACGCGGAGGCCCAAGTCAGGGTGTGGGCACAGGCCGAGCTCCTGATCCAGGTGTATCGCAGCCGACTGCTGCGGGATTAGGAGAGAGGCACGTTTCTGGCGTCCCCACATTCATCTCACAATTAATGGGTCCACGCGGTAGACCTTTATTAGAAAATGAGCAGTGTGAGCAGGTCCTGTCGTGGATGGCAGAAAGTGCATCCAGCAATCTATCGACCACCCAGAGTTCTGCGCCGTCCACTGCTGCAACTCTGAATCCTCTGGCTGCTGCTCCTCCTTCCTCCCAGCCTCCTCACTCCATTACAATGACACATTCTGAGGAGCAGGCAGACTCCCAGGAACTGTTCTCGGGCCTCTGACCAGATTGGGCAGCAATGGTTCCTCTCCCACCGGAGGAGTTTGTCGTGACCGATGCCCAACCTTTGGAAAGTTCCCGGGGTCCAGGGGATGAGGCTGGGGACTTTCGGCAACTGTCTCAAGAGCTTTCAGTGGGTGAGGAGTACAATGACGATGAGACACAGTTGTCTATCAGTGAGGTAGTAGTAAGGGCAGTAAGTCCGAGGGAGGAGCGCACAGAGGATTCGGAGGAAGAGCAGCTGGACAATGAGGTGACTGACCCCACCTGGTTTTCTAAGCCTACTGAGGACAGGTCTTCAGAGGGGGAGGCAAGTGCAGCAGCAGGGCAGGTTGGAAGAGCCAGTGCGGTGGCCAGGGGTAGAGGCAGGGCCAGACCGAATAATCCACCAACTGTTTCCCAAAGCACCCCCTCGCGCCATGCCACCCTGCAGAGGCCGAGGTGCTCAAAGCTGTGGCAGTTTTTCACTGAGAGAGCAGACGACCGACGAACTGTGGTGTGCAAGGTTTGTCGCGCCAAGATCAGCCAAGGAGCCACCACCACCAGCTTCACCACCACCAGCATGCGCAGGCATATGATGGCCAAGCACCCCACAAGGTGGACCGAAGGCCGTTCACCGCCTCCGGTTTGCACCACTGCCTCTCCCCCTGTGCCCCAACCTGCCACTGAGATCCAACCACCCTCTCAGGACACAGGCACTACCGTCTCCTGGCCGGCACCCACACCCTCACCTCCGCTGTCCTCGGCCCCATCCAGCAATGTCTCTCAGCACAGCGTCCAGCCGTCGCTAGCGCAACTGTTTGAGCGCAAGCGCAAGTACGCCGCCACGCAACCGCATGCTCAAGCGTTAAACGTGCACATAGCCAAATTGATCAGCCTGGAGATGCTGCCGTATAGGCTTGTGGAAATGGAGGCTTTCAAAAACATGTTGGCGGCGGCGGCCCCGCGCTACTCAGTCCCCAGTCGCCACTACTTTTCCCGATGTGCCGTCCCAGCCCTGCACGACCACGTCTCCCGCAACATTGTACATGCCCTCACCAACGCGGTTACTGGCAAGATCCACTTAACAATGGACACGTGGACAAACACAGGCGGGCAGGGCCACTATATCTCCCTGACGGTACATTGGGTGAATTTAGTGGAGGCCGGGACTGAGTCAGAGCCTGGGACCGCTCACGTCCTACCCACCCCCAGAATTGCGAGCCCCAGCTCAGTGCTTGTATCTGCGGCCGTGTATGCTTCCTCCACTAAACCACCCTCCTCCTCCGCAACCTCTGTCTCGCAATCAAGATGTGTCAGCAGCAGCACGTCGCCAGCAGTCGGTGTCGCGCGGCATGGCAGCACAGCGGTGGGCAAACGTCAGCAGGCCGTGCTGAAACTACTTAGCTTAGGAGACAAGAGGCACACGACCCATGAACTGCTGCAGGGTCTGACAGAGCAGACCGACCACTGACTTTCGCCTCTGCGCCTCCTACCGGGCATGGTCAGCGCACATTTCCGCAAGTCCAACACAGATGCTGTTACCCTGCGGACCCTGCAACATCGGTTTAATCTGCCAGTGCACCGACTGCTGTGCGACGTGCCCACACGGTGGAACTCTACGCTCCACATGTTGGCCAGGCTCTATGAGCAGCGTAGAGCTATAGTGGAATACCAACTCCAATATGGGCGGCGTAGTGGGAGTCAGCCTCCTCAATTCTTTATAGAAGAGAGGGCCTGGTTGGCAGACATCTGCCAGGTCCTTGGAAACTTTGAGGAGTCTACCCAGATGGTGAGCGGCGATGCTGCAATCATTAGCGTCACCATTCCTCTGCTATGCCTCTTGAGAAGTTCCCTGCAAAGCATAAAAGCAGACACTTTGCGCTCGGAAACGGAGGCGGGGGAAGACAGTATGTCGCTGGATAGTCAGAGCACCCTCATGTCTATATCACAACGCGTTATGGAGGAGGAGGAGGGGGAGGAGCATCAGGAGGAGGGGGAAGAGACAGCCGGGCCCACTGCTGAGGATACCCATGCTGCTTGCCTGTCATCCTTTCAGCGTGTATGGCCTGAGGAGAAGGAGGAGGAGGAGGATCCTGAAAGTGATCTTCCTAGTGAGGACAGCCATGTGTTGCGTACAGGTACCCTGGCACACATGGCTGACTTCATGTTAGGATGCCTTTCTCGTGACCCTCGCGTTACACGCATTCTGGCCACTACGAATTACTGGGTGTACACACTGCTCGACCCACGGTATAAGGAGAACCTTTCCACTCTCATACCCGAAGAGGAAAGGGGTTCAAGAGTGATGCTATACCACAGGACCCTGGCGGACAAACTGATGTTAAAATTCCCATCCGACAGCGCTAGTGGTAGAAGGCGCAGTTCCGAGGGCCAGGTAGCAGGGGAGGCGCGGAAATCAGGCAGCATGTACAGCGCAGGCAGGGGAACACTCTCCAAGGCCTTTGCCAGCTTTATGGCTCCCCAGCAAGACTGTGTCACCGCTCCCCAGTCAAGGCTGAGTCGGCGGGAGCACTGTAAAAGGATGGTGAGGGAGTACGTAGCCGATCGCACGACCGTCCTCCGTGACGCCTCTGCTCTGTACAACTACTGGGTGTCGAAGCTGGACACGTGGCCTGAACTCACGCTGTATGCCCTGGAGGTGCCTGCTTGCCCTGCGGCTAGCGTCTTGTCAGAGAGGTTGTTTAGTGCGGCTGGGGGAATCATCACGGATAAGCGTACCCGCCTGTCAACTGACAGTGCCGACAGGCTTACACTCATAAAGATGAACAAAGCCTGGATTTCCCCAGACTTCTCTTCTCCACCAGCGGACAGCAGCGATACCTAAGCAATACGTAGGCTGCACCCGCGGATGGAAGAATCGTTCTCTATCACCATAAAAAACGGGGACCTTTTAGCTTCCTCAATTTGTGTATAATATTCCTCCTCCTCCTCCTGCTCCTCCTCCTAAAACCTGACGTAATCACGCCGAACGGGCAATTTTTCTTAGGCCCACAAGGCTCAGTCATATTACTTTTGTAAACAATGTTCATACGTTTCAATTCTCATTAAAGCGTTGAAACTTGCACCTGAACCAATTTTTATTTTAACTGGGCTGCCTCCAGGCCTAGTTACAAATTAAGCCACAGTAACCAAAGCCATTAATGGGTTTCACCTGCCCTCTTGGTTGGGCATGGGCAATTTTTCTGAGGTACATTAGTACTGTTGGTACACCAATTTTTTGGGCCCTCGCCTACAGTGTAATCCTAGTAATTTTTATGGGCTTCGCCTGCACTCATGGTACAGCAAGGTGTGTGGGGTTGGCCTACACTTTTGCTGCATAAATGTAACTGGGGTCTTGTCTATACTGCAACTACTGAAATGTGAAAGAGACTACCTAAACTGCTCCCTTATCTCCCTAAACTGCTGCAAAGGGAATGATACTGTGGCCTGTCTTGACTGCTACTACTACTGAAATGGAACTAATACTGTGCTCCCCCTATACTGCTGCTAGTGATATGTTACTGTGGCCTGTCTTGACTGCTACTACTACTGAAATGGAACTAATACTGTGCTTCCCCTATACTGCTGCTTTGGAATTGTTACTGGGGCCTGTCTTGACTGCTACTACTACTGAAATGGAACTAATACTGTGCTCCCCCTATACTGCTGCTAGTGATATGTTTCTGGGGCCTGTCTAGACTGCTACTACTACTGAAATGGAACTAATACTGTGCTCCCCCTATACTGCTGCTTTGGAATTGTTACTGGGGCCTGTCTTGACTGCTACTATTACTGAAATGGACGGTTGGGCAGCATGTTACCCAGGAGAAGTGGCAGCGGAGTGTCATGCAGGCAGTGATTGTGCTTTGTTGGAGGTAGTGTGGTGCTTCGCTAAGGTATGCCTTGCTAATGAGGGTTTTTCAGAAGTAAAAATTGTTGGGGGGGGCACTCTTGCCGCTATTGTGGCTTAATAGTGGGACCTGGGAACTTGAGATGCAGCCCAACATGTAGCCCCTCGCCTGCCCTATCCGTTTTTGTGTCGTTCCTATCACTTTCTTGAATTTCCCCGATTTTCACAAATGAAAACCTTAGCGAGCATCGGCGATATACAAAAATGCTCGGGTCCCCATTGACTTCAATGGGGTTCGTTACTCGAAACGAACCCTCGAGCATTGCGGGAAGTTCGACTCGAGTAACGCGCACCCGAGCATTTTGGTGCTCGCTCATCTCTAGTGGTAAACTCTCCTGTATGTAGGTAATAAAATGAGTTAGATTCAACACACCTGATCATTTTTTTTTACAG
Source organism: Eleutherodactylus coqui (assembly GCF_035609145.1). Lineage (NCBI taxonomy): Eukaryota > Metazoa > Chordata > Amphibia > Anura > Eleutherodactylidae > Eleutherodactylus > Eleutherodactylus coqui. The sequence continues at coordinate 21,505,806 of NC_089837.1, read as the reverse complement.
TCTTCTGCCAAAAGAACATTGTATGAACATTTAGTACACATTAGATGGCTGGCTGGTCAGTGGGATTCGGTTGTATTTAGTCTAATGTTTATGACCATCTTGACCCTATTGAACTTCTTCCTACATTGGAGAATAATATCACGTAACATGTACACATTCAACTGTTTGATTTTCCACTTTCAAAACAAATTGATTACAGTCAGATGAGCTTCATTAACATTTCTTGTTTGTAATCAACAGATATTTTTATCTTACAAATTTCATAAAAATAATTAATCTCCAGAGCCGATTAATTCTGATTCCTTTGTCTAGAAATGCTATATAAGCTGTACGGTCACATTGTAAGGGGGACTGTAGAGCAGTACCTCTTATGTCATGTTCTCATTTTTTTTAATTTTCTTATGTATTATTCTTGTACATTATTTCTTATTGCTTTTGACATTGATGTAGTGAATTTATAATTTAACATAGACGCTAGAAAAACTCTTCAGGAACAATACGTGTACAGGTAAATTGCAGCTTTAGATTTCTTGATGTTGAACAGAATTAATTTTAAAAATAAAATAAAAATCGAACATTTTTTTAATACTGTACATATGCCTATTTCAGAAAATATATAATATGCATTCCCTTATGCCAGGCTCATAATACCAGCTTAAGGAGCTCCCCTGGTTATTGCTAAGATACAGGATACAGATGTAGCATAGCAAAGGTAAATTTATCTATGTCTATCTAACTCACATTATTAATCTGGACTACTAGAAGTTTTAAAAATGATGTATGGGAGTATATTACTCTGGACATGTGCCAGAATCAGAGGATGGCAATAAGTGGAAAATTGAATAGTGTACTGTTTGAAATTTTGCTGTGGTTACTTTTTACATTCCTGTATTGCAGGTGGTTTTTGCTTTCTCCTGGATCAATTTGGGTCTGGAAGTATAAAAGCTTGATCTTTTTTTAGTGTTCTTTTTTAAACCTACTAACTAGATAGCATTCAAAATGTTCTCTATTTTCGTAAAGTGTGTTTCAGATGTATTTATATTTATTTTTACTATTTTGTAGTGATTCTTATCAACTTTCCATGAACGTTCTGAAAACATTTGTATTAGCTTAAAGTCACAGGGGCAGATTTGCTTTTGAAAAATTGCCAGTTTTCTGATGTACATTGGACCACAAAACTGTCTTGGGTGGGCTGTAACACATTTATCATAAATTATTAAAGACTTTTTATAGCTTGTCCAACAAAAGGGCATGGTTTTGTAAAAAGGGGGGAAGTCTAAAGGCCTAACGTGACATCAAACTAATAGTTGATATAAAATTAGAGTAAATATTCTAAAGCTACACCAGATTTATCATTTAGCAGAGAACTTTGATAAATCTGGTGCATGAACTGACAGAGAAGTAAGGAAATGATTGTGTACCTCTAGTAGTGACCTTCAATTCACAGTTAAAAGTGCTAAGGAAAACCACAAAGAAACTCCACCATATCCTACACAAGGATGACCATCTGAAAGCCATATTCCTGGACCCCCACTTTTGTGTTACAGGCAACCTCCAAATTTAGGCGCTTTATAATCAGGAGTGCATTGCCCTCTGTTATACAAAAATGAACTTGCCCCTGCAATGTAAAGAGCTGTAAGACTTGCTCACATATACTGACTGCAGACATGATATAGATCCCCAACACACAACAGAACTATAAGATTTCTGGGACATTCAAGTGTTCCACCTCTGATGTTATGTACCTGATCCTGTGCAGTAAATGTTCTGTTGCAGGGCCTTTATGCTGGAGAAATGGGTTAAAACTGAAAGCGAGAATGAGATCTCACCTCCACACAAATAAAGAAAGAAAGGCAGAATTACTTTTGGCCAGGCAATTTTCTAGTCACGGACACAACATAGAACGCAAAAAAGTCACCATATTAAAAGGCAATTTCAAATCACAAAGCCATAGAAGAATTTGGGAGTAAAAATGTATAACAACTTTTGACACTTTTAACAGAGGGCTAAATTCTTCAAGAGGGGTTATGTGGGACTGGAAAGTATGAGAAATCTGTAACACAGATAATACTGCTGGCCTGGTGACCCCCTAACACTAACTCAGAGACCATAAAACCTTCACATCTTTATCAGTGTACTATTGAAGTATTTATTTCTCTACTCATCCTGTTGTGTTATTCTTTCAAGTGAAAATTAATCACATCCATGTATGTGCCTTGTCATAAGTATGTGTGTACATATATGCATTCCTCTTTGGATCTATTTCATTATGCCGGTCTTTCTCTGTATGGAGGAATAAAGGATGCTTAAAAACTTTTGCAAAATCATCAATTGCTGCCTGGTTACTTCTTACTTCCAGTTTACTGTGGTCTTGGATCCGGACCATACCGGGCTCCTGCAAATTCTCTCCTCACTGTATCTTACAGATATTCCCCTTGGGGGAACCAGAGTGTTATCTCTTGAAACTCTGGAGTGTGTGCTGCAGTTGTGCTTCTTTTTGGGGGGGATTATGCCTAAAGAAGGACCCTGAGTACGTTAGAAATCTCACTATAAGATGATGTATTTTTGTTACCATTAAAAGGTATCATATCTACAAGATGACTTGGTTTCTCTTGCTGGGAACAATCATATTTAGCTTTGCTGGCTAACACGGTACTAAGGTTTTTACATATACCCCATAAACTGTTACATTTCATTTAGTTTCATATTTCAGTTTTTTTTCTCCATTTTCTTTTCTCTACTCTTGTTCTCACTTCTATCTTTCTAGTCCTTCTCTCTTTTTTCTTCTCCTGTGTTATTGTAGCATCCAAAGACACCGAGGAAGATTCTTCAGGAATTATAGCTTTTTTAATATAAATAGATGTATACATATGTGCCCAGTAAAATCATTTCTAAAGAACTGGACTGAGGACTAAAGGATATATACTCTCTTATACAATCCACACAAAGACATTGCTTTGTTATCTAAAACCAAATTGATTGGTTACATTTCGCTACCGTACTACACATGACCAGTAACTCTTTAACCCTACAATTGCTGTCTCATCTCCACCCCAAAAATAGGCATACTACACCTACATCTTACTTGCATAACTCTTTCATATCCCAATCCCAGCTACCACACTGATATCTGTGTATGATCATGATTCTACCTTAAAAGTAAATTTATGAACATAACATAAAAATATTATATTTGTCATACAATATTTATATCATTGCTGTTCACAATGTGTATATATTTCTCTTTCTTTAATAGATAAGTAAATCATCAGCCCTAGAACAAGAAGCCATGAAAAGCTAAAAAGAAATTTCATATGAGAATTTTCTGTGTTAGATGCTATTAAAAAAACATTTGGAGCAACTGATTAATGCTGTTTTACAATTTGAATAGCATAAAATTAGAGGAGACAGGAAGAAACTGCACCAAATTGTGTACAGTGGGATACATTTGATGTGTCTTCCTTGATGTGTTAGATGTTCTTATCTTCCATATTGTGAATTTGGACTGATTTACTCTAAACAATTTTCTCCAAAATAATGGAAAATGTTAAAGGGGTTGTCCCGCGGCAGCAAGTGGGTCTATACACTTCTGTATGGCCATAATAATGCACTTTGTAATGTACATTGTGCATTAATTATGAGCCATACAGAAGTTATAAAAAGTTATTCACTTACCTGCTCCGCTGCTGGCGTCCTCGTTCCCATGGTTGCCGTCTAATTTTCGCCGTCTAAAATGGTCTAATGGCCAAATTAGACGCATTTGCGCAGTCCGGGTCTTCTGCTTTCTTCAATGGGGCTCCGTGTAGCTCCGTGTAGCTCCGCCCCGTCACGTGCCGATTCCAGCCAATCAGGAGGCTGGAATCGGCAATGGACCGCACAGAAGAGCTGCGGTCCACGGAGGAAGAGGATCCCGGTGGCCATCTTCAGCCGGTAAGTATAGAAGTCACCGGAGCGCGGGGATTAAGGTAAGCGCTGAGCGTTTTTTTTTTTAAGTCCCTGCATCGGGGTTGTCTCGCGCCGAACGGGGGGGGGGGGGGGGGGTTTAAAAAAAACAACCCGTTTCGGCGCGGGACAACCCCTTTAATAATATATCTCCTACATTATATGACTCCATTTATTTACGCCCCTTTTCCTAAACACACCCAAAGATAAAAAGTATTTAAAATATATAATTAATTTGGCACACAGATTGTACCCAAGTTTTTTGCTGCAATTTAAACCACAATTCTACTGTATTTTGTTTAGTGAATCTCCCCTACTATTTTTCAAGCTTTCGTTAGATTAATTAATATGTCTTTAATTCTGGTGGAAATCAATACTGAAATTCACATTTTTATGGTTTCATCAAAAAAAATTTTTTGCCCGATCTCTCTGATAATCTTTATTGCATAGAGGGATATTATTTTTAGATATTATAATATGGGGAATATATAAATTGAATTATATTTTGATATATGATATACTCGTATGGCGCAGAGTGTAAGCTCTTGCCTACGACCTGAAGGTTGCAAGTTCAATCCCCACTTAATTCGGGTAGCCGGCTCAAGGTTGACTCAGCCTTCCATCCTTCTGAGGTCGGTAAAATGAGAACCCAGTGTGGTGGGGGGTAATAAGTAATAGTTACCTGAAAGCGCTGTGGAATAAGTTGGCGCTATACAAATACCAAGATTTATTTATTTTATGATGGGCATGGAGAATCATAATAGTCACTAGCACAATTTTTCTGCTGGGCTTCTCTGAAGATGTGAAGATAAGAATTGTGTTATGGATCACTCATTTGCAGAGACCTTTGGCAAATCTCAAAATACATCCATCCCTCTCATATATAACTATCACTGAGATATAACTCATGCCAGTTGCATCTGTATGTTTCTGAGGTGCTACATCTTATCATTGCTACTGATTTTATATGGCATTTTCTCTGGTATTAACCGCCATCAATAATTGTCTGCAAACGCTTTGTCTCATAGTTTGCCATAACCTTCAACTTAATGTCAAATTATTGTAAGAACAATGCACTGTGTTGCGAACAGTGGAGCTAAATATATATCCAATTCTTTGCACATTTGGAACATCTTATTCCATGGAGACAAAAAATCAGACTATTGTCACAGACTTGGTTCTTCTCGGTTTTACCAATAATAATAAGATAAAGTTTTTGTTGTTCTTTATTTTCTCCATCATCTATATTGTGACACTTTTTGGAAATGTTCTAATCATTTATATAACCCTTTTAAATCCTAACCTCCATGTCCCAATGTATTTCTTCCTCAGTAATCTGTCCATCATGGATTTATGCAACATTTCATGTGCTGTACCCAGGTTGTTGATGGACCTCCTTTCAACACAGATTACCATATCACTAATGGCCTGTACCGTACAAATTTTACTTCTAATATGGATGGAAGGTAATGAGTGTTTGCTTCTTGCTGTTATGGCTTTTGATCGATATGTGGCCATTTGCCATCCTCTCCATTATCCCATTGTCATGAGGTGGAGTGTTTGCCGTGGCCTTGTCATTTTTATATGCATATTTAGTTTCGCCTGTGTCTTTATTCCATCATTTGCAATGCCATTAACATTGTGTTACCCTAACACAGTCAACCATTTTATGTGTGAGATCATCTCTTTGATGAAAATAGCATGTGGCGATGTTCAATATAAAAAAACTGTCACGTTCTTCCTCAGCTGTACTGCACTTATCTTCCCGTTTGTAATTATTCTAGTGTCCTATATTTGTATCATATTCTCTGTGTTACAAATTCATTCTTCAGGAAGATCTAAAGCTTTTTCAACATGCACATCCCACATCACAGTGGTGACTATGTACTTTGGCACTGGAATGGTCACATACTTAGGACCTACCACAGATGCTTCTTCAGACCAGGATAAATTTCTATCAGTCGTTTATGTTATTATAGCTCCAATGCTAAATCCTTTCATTTATAGTCTGAACAATAGAGATGTCAAAGAAACCATTGCGAAGATTTTGTGAAATTTCATATAAAAAGAGTATATTGAAATGATCAAGGTGTTCCACAAACACTCTAAAAACAGTACTATAGACATTTTTGTGAGCCGATGAATCTGTAAGACTCAGTGGCTCATGCATATCCATGTTTTCTTTAGGAAACGGATTGCCAGAATATCCATGGTCTGAGTTAATGGAAGGATCAGCAGACGTAGATCCACTGTGCCACACACAGGTTTGGTTTAGTGCTAAATCTAGAGACAGCACCAAAGGTACTCCGGAATTTGTGCTTTGACTCCACTGCTCTGGAAGTGGTCTATTAATAGGGTAGCTGACACTACTACAGACCAACGTGTAGTACCTGAGAGTGTGAACATGAGCAAAGTCAGATAATCTGGATCAGGAAAGGCAGCACAACTTTAAAAAAAGGAACAAGCTGCAGGTAAGGATACACAAAATAGTTTTAACACAGTGGGGATTAGCTAACTGGAGAACTCCACAACTACAAGCCAGCTCAATTAACCCTCACATGTGAAGCTGTATTCCTAGAAACTTGTAGAAAAACATGTTCCAGCAACACAAGCTAACAGTTGAGTCATCAAGAGCACTGGTATGTGTGTGAACTCTGAGCCACTGTCAGTGAATGAATAGATATCTGGGCATGATGTTTGGTAAATACAGTTACAGGGCATGTGCCCAGAAGGGACAATCTAGAGTTCACAGCCACAAACAGTAACGAGATGAATTAAGTTCTGGCCTATTGATACTCATTGTCAGTGTTCCAGTTTTTGAAGTCTTCAAAACCTCTTTATTAGGCTAGAGCTCCACATTGACTTTTACTTTGTGCAAAAGTAACACGACCTCAACAGTTTCTTGCAATAGCAAAATTCCCAGAATGTTTGAGATAATCATTATGATGGTATTATTTATGTTGACTAAAAACTTTTTGAGCATCAGGTAAATATTAGACTTACAGGATGATGATCTTTCAATCTTTGAATGTTTTACCCACAGTTTTCTGGTGAATCCTTTCATGCTGAGAGTCTTTGTAGTTCTGCTATTCACAAACTCCCCACTTTTCCTTGAATCACTTATCCCCATGAATGTTCTTCACATCTGCTTTGGTTTTGAATCTCATAAGACCCTCAGCATTAGATTATATTCATCTGAAAACCAGATGAATCCATAACAAATGGAGGATTGGTAGGGCTGTGGATGGTGGCTTGGAAACCTCCAGCTAATGAAGCCTACTTTGGAGGGGAGTGGTAATTTTTATTCTTCCTATATTTTTATTGTCAATGGGCATAACATATTACATATACAAAATCAGTTGCATAGTCATGTAAAGTCTAGTGATAATCTCTTCTTTTCCGAACAATCATAATCTTACAAAACTAGCCTATAGATAATGAGTATAATTGTAACTACTTAAAGGGGGAGGGAGAGGAAGGAGGGAGGGGGATGGAGGGAAAAGAGGGCGAGAAGGGGAGGAAAGGGTTATAGAAGGAAACTAGAAAGTAGGATTAAGCGCGTATTTCTCAATTATAGTCTACATCTGCTTCACAACACATCAGACGGCACGATCTTCAGAGAAGAAAAACATAGTCAATTTTGTTTTTAAGGGTTTAACTTGACTGTCATGTGGCGTAATTGAAGGAAGTCTATTCAGGGACCCCACTCCTCATTGAATTCTGAGACTCTGTTATATCTAAGAGCAAACATCTTTTCCATAGCCATGTGTTCTGATAACATCTGAGTTACATCTATCAAGGAAGGGGTGAGACGGGACCTCCAGTTCCTCACTAACAGTAATTTGATGGTTAGGATTTAATGTGAAATGAACTTCCTTAACAGCCAAGGGACATTCTCTATTCCTACCATTAAGATTGCTAACTCCGGTGAGGGTGGTATTCTGACTTTAGTTATGTTGTTAATAAGTGAAAAGAAATCTTGCCATATAGAGTTGATCTTTGTACAGGTCCAGAAAATGTGTAGTAAGGAACCTCTTCTCCCACAGTCTCTGCAACATCTGTCCGAGACTTCTGGGAAGAAGTCTGCCAATCTCGCTGGAGATCTGTACCAACGAGTTAGTGTCTTATAGTGGACCTCCACCAAGGAGGTACATACTGATGCTTTGTTTGCCCATTTATGGACCGTGGTCCACTGTGATTCTGGGAAGGATCTCCCCAGCTCCCTCCAATTGAGAAGGTGCACTTTTTTCTTTTGGCTTTGTCCGGGGTTCCCTCCGCTGCAAAGGATCATATAAGTGTTCTTCAAAGGTACTTTATTGGGGGAAAGGTTAAGAAGGAATTTGACCAGGATAGAAGGTAGAGACGTCACTCCAGACGCCACCCTAGGCCATCTACCTTTAATTTGGGAATATAGAAGGAAGTCTCCCCCAGGAGACGATGGAAGGATTTCATTTTAGTTCCCTCAACTAAATCCAAGATCCATTTAATGCCTTTTAATCTCCAGTTTCTTGTATTGATATCCTCTATGCAGTATTCAATAATTTCCACTGGTAGAGGAATATCTGTTCTAGGAGAATAATTCTCTGTGATTGCTAATAAGTGCCTCCAAATTGCAATGGAATTTGCGATTATTGGGTTTTTGACAGGGCCTATTTCCATATTTATACCTGTAGCTAATAATAAGTTTCTGAGAGATTTATTCCCCAGGGAGCATTGCTCAATGGATGGCCAGCTTATTCCTTTCTGGGGGATCCACCATGGTTTTAACTGAAAAAAATTATATTTGCCTCATAGTAGGCGACTAGGTTGGGTACACCCAAACTCCTCAGCCTTTTAGGGCTGTATAAGATGGAAACAGCTACTCTTGGTTTCTTGTTACCCCATATGAAGGTCATGAGTAGGCTTTTCATTTTTCTCAGTAATCCGAGATTACATTTTAGGGCTATTGTTCTGAAGATATATAAAATTTTAGGGAGGATCATCATTTTATAAACGACGATCCTTCCCAGCCTGGAAAGCTCTACTTTATGGTAGTGAATCAAGTCTTGTTGTATACTTCCAATTAATAGTTCTATATTTTGGTTCATTGTGTTACTTAGAGGTAAGCTGATTATAGTGCCTAAGTATTGGATTCCGGAGGTATCCCATTGGAATGGAAATTCTTTCTTTATTAGCGCTTGAAGTTTGGGTTGTAAATTAATTGATAGTATTTTTTATTTTGTTGGGTTCACTTTATAATAGGAAATTGTCTCAAAATATTTCAGGAGGTCTGAGGCTGCTCTAAGGGAGTTCAGAGGGGAGGACATCATCAAAACAATGTCGTCCGCGAATAATCCAATTTTGGGATTTCTACTTGCCAGAGGTACTCCTTTAATTTCTCCACACATACGAATAGCCTCTGCTAATGGTTCTATTGTGAGGATAAACAGTGGGGGCGAAAGAGGACAGCCTTGTCTGGTTCCATTGGTAATCGCGAATGGTCTAGACACCACTCCATTGATAAGAACTCGGGTTGAAGGGCTTTTATATAAAGCTTGGATGGCCGAAAAAAAAGTTGGCTCTGAGAACGAACCTATCAAGAACAGAGAAGGCATAATTTCAGTGTATGCTGTCGAATGCCTTCTCTACATCCAGTGTAAGGAGCAGACAGGGCATTTGGGAGCACTCAACCTCCCCCACTATATTCATCAAACAACGAGTTGCGTCTGATGCTTGTCTTCCCTTGACAAAACCTACTTGGTCGCTATGAATAAGATCAGGGGTAACCTCCAATAGCCTCAGGGATAGGATTTTAGCATATTTTTTCGTATCGTTGTTTAAGAGTGATATGGGTCTGAAATTTGCAGGTGATGATGTTACTTTGCCCGGTTTGGGAATAGTTACAATGTTTGTTTGGAGCATTTCAGGGGGCAGTGATCCAGTCGTCATTGCTTTATTGTATATATTTCTCATATGGTCTACAAGTAGATCTTTATATAGTTTGAAATATTCGTACGAAAATCCATCGGGGCCAGGGGCTTTATCTGTTTTCACCTTATCGATGAATTGCACAATCTCTTGGGAGGTGATAGGTAGGTTTAGTTTTTGTAACTGTGTTTGTTAGTTTGGGAAGCTGCATAGAGGATAGGAAGTTGTTAATGTTTGCTTCAGTAGGCTGAGGTACGCCGGATCATCGCTAAGATTGTACTGATCTTCATAGAACTTCCTGAATTCCTCAGCAATGGCTATGGGATTCGATATCTTATTCTTTTGGTCAATTATAAAGGGAATTTTAGCTTAATTTCTTTTTTTTGCTTGTTTGACTTTATTAGCCATTCATTTAGTGTTTTTATTGTTGTCGGTATAATAAGTTGTTTTTATAAGTTTTAATTTTTTCTCATATTCGTCTATTAAAATATTATGAGCTTTAAGACTACCTAGTGATGGTGAAGGGTTAGAATGAATAGATTGTTTGAGGTTTTTCAATTCTTCCAAGGTCTTTTTAGGGAGGCTATTGTTTCCCTTTAGTAGATGGAACCTTGCTGTATCATTACATCCCTTATGACTGGTTTATGAGCGTTCCAGAGAGTGAATTGACATGTTTCTGGGGTATCATTATGTTGAAAATATCCTGTAATTGTTTTCTTGATTTTCTTTTGGAATTCAGGGAGCTTCATTAGAAAAGTGTTATTTCTCCTGCTGTTAAAATGCGGGACACAGGGGCCTAATTTTAGTTTTAGTGTAATCGGAGCATGATCAGACCATGAGGTTACACCTATCTTTGCTTCTTTTATTTTATTGAGAATGTGAAAGTCCACCAGGAACATGTGTCGATTCTTGAAAAAGACCAGTGCCTGAATGAGTAAAAGGTGTATTCTCTGGAGTTTACATTCATAACTCTAAATGCATCAAATAGATCAGTATTATGTATCCAAGACGACAGTGTGAATCCTCTGCTATTCCTTTTATGGCTGGAATCTAAGGTATCATCTGCTATGGCATTAAAATCTCTGCATATTATTAACGAGCCTTGTTGTACTTTTCTTATTTTCCTTGTCACTCTGCCCAAGCATCTCAATTGTCTTGAGTTGGGAACGTAGATGTTGACCAGGGTGACAAGGAAGCCATTTTGTCTACATACTGGTATTAAAAACCTGCCCTCTTCATCATACACTTCCTCTATTAATTGAAAGTCTAGCGACTCTTTCAATGCTATCAGGACTCCAGATTTTTTCTTTGGGGCGTTCGCTATGAAAGTTCTGGAGAACTTAGGGTGGTTCATTTTTGGTGGATTCTGACAGTCCAAGTGAGTCTCTTGAGCACAGAAGATGTCCGCCTCAGAGAGAGAGAGAGAGAGCATCTTTCCACATGGCAGCCCTTTTATTGGGAGAATTGAGTCCCTTGACGTTTAGTGATACTAGCTTTATGTCCATCTTAATAAACGGGCCAACAGTGCTAAACTAATTTGACCGTGTTTGTAGGCTTGAAGAAATCCATGTTCTTCGATCTGTCTGTACGTGATGGAAGGTGGATTTGTTTATGATTGTAGACATCCTATTTTAGAGTTTGAAGAGAGAGAGGCAGAAGGAGAAGGGGAAAAAGGGTAAGCTTCTCAGTTGGAGTAATTAACGAAACTTGAGTTGTAGTTTAACACTGGTAATTAACTTAAGAAAGAGGACCTTTTCAATTCGTTGTTGGAACGAATACTTTCGATAAGGTCTTTATTGGGGTTCAATTAAGTTCAGCCTGAATTTTGAGCTCAGATGGGTCTTTGCTCGAGGGCCTTAGGAATCAAACTTTTAGTTGCCGCGGGGATAGCTCAACGGTTGGGAGCTGTATCTCTATTTGCTCTATTTGGTTGTTTCCGCGACCAGTCCTTATTAATGTATTTAGGGATGTAGGCTTTAGGTACAGGGAGGTTCCACTTTTGTAAGAGGGTCCTGCATTCTCTTGAGATATCTGTTCATATAGAGCTTGGTGGGGAATCCCCATCTATAAGTGATGTTGTTTTCTCTTAGAACCGCTGTTATTGGAGCGAGTATCCTGCGCACCGCCATTGTGGCCTGGGAGAAATCAGAGTATAATTTAATGCTTCTGAAGGGAGGAGGAAGATCTCTTAGGTTTCTGGCGACCTTCATCAAGTTGTTCTCTTTAATCTGGTAGAAATGCACCCTAGCAATCACGTCTCTAGGTGCGTTTTCAGGGACGTTCTTTGGCTTGGGAAGCCTATGAATTCTGTCTAGGATGCATTCTTCAATCTTGGAATCTGGCAGGAGAGACTTGAGGTCTTGAAGATATTTATTCAATTCTTCTGGTTTAACAGTTTCGGCGATACCCCTAAACTTTATGTTATTGCGCTGATTGCGATCTTCAAGATCCGCCATCTTGTTTTTTAAAGATTCTAATTCTTCTTCCAGTTTGTAGTGAGCGTCTATAAGTTCGTTGTGTGAACTACTGATCTCTCCTGTCTTGCTCTCAAGGTGGTCTACTCTGTCCCCCAGTTCCTCAATGGTGTTCTTAATTTTTATATTCATTTCAGTGAGATCTCTTTTAATAGAGCCCTTTTGGTCGAGCACCATATCCCTTATAAAACATTCTGAGGCTGTTTGGTTAGAACACTCAATGTTCAATATGGGGTCTACAAAATCATCCTCTTCACCCCAATTTAGTGCCTCAGTGACTGGGATTTGTGATGGATTCTCCCTTTTAGGACGTGTTTTTTCTGGGCTCACTCTAGGTGAGCTTATGGTTCTCTTTTCTGCTTGTAATATAAGTTGCAGTGAGGAAGATGGCACCTGCTCCCGCGTCTCTCCCTCCACTTCCCCTCCGCCCTGGTGAGTTTCTCTCCCTTCCCTTTGCTCCTTTATAAGGCTCTGAACATGTGGAGAGAGCGGCATGGGGCCGCTTGGATGTACCAATAGCAGTGACAGGGGGGCTGCTGCAGTCAGCTTACCGCTCTCTCTCTCCGCGGTATCCTCCGGTCCCGTCAGCTCCATCTCCTCCTCTCCTGCAGCGCAGCATGCAGCCGACTTCATTGTGCTTTCCTCTTCAGAGCCGCGCGCCGGATAGAAGTCCGTGAGGCGCTTCGGGCCTTTTCTTTCCTGTTCTTCTCTGGGACATCTTCGGGTGGGGGTATGTTTCTCACTGTTCTTTGCTTTGTTGGTGCCCTCGGCAAGCTATGTGTTGCTTTTTAACTGGTTTTTGAAGCGGAGCAGCTCACTGTATGTCCGCCATCGGCTCCTTTCAGGCCACGCCCCTAAGAGTGGTAATTATTGATAATAGATTAATAGTTCATCAGTTTAAAGGAACTATACATGTTGTCTGATGCATGTCCTCAGAGCAGATACAAACTTTGCACTACAAGTGATGATTTAAAAGGTTTGTGAAGGTATATGTATATATTGCCATATGTTTTTATGCTTTTATACCTGTATGCAAGTTCTATTCAAAGTTAAAATGGGAAAAACTTAATCTGTCGCCTTACATCAGATATTCCAAAGGCCTTGCAAGGCGAAGACAAAATGTATCTTGAACACCGCAAGGAAAAAACGGACACGAAGGCCGTGTGCTTGGCTGTTTTCCCAGAAGCGCCGTATCTAGATAACGACTGTTCAACTACGTATATAACTATCAGTGCCTCAGGCGGAAATCTGGACTTTACATATATGGTTATGCGGTAAATTTGAGCCAATGAGACCATTACCCATTCCTAGTGATGTGGCCAAAGGTTATAAGACCCCATGTAATCTGTAATAAAGTGCGCAGTTATGTCCCCGTGTGAGGAACTATACCAGACCTCCGTGTGTGGTGTCTCTTCTTTACCGCCGGCAGCGGGGCATTGGGATAGGCCTGATTGGTGCTGTACGCAGAATTTCCCTGAAAAATGGCGCCCAAATGTGGGGCGGTAAAACCGGAGCCGTGCAGCCCTGTCCACCCGGATGCACGCCACGGGGAAACCGTCCTGCTGCAAATTGAGCCTGATCAACTCACAGAACTCCAGGTAAGACCGGCATATATTTATGTTGTGTTTTACGCTGAGAGTCTTGCAGCAGGAGGGACTATCTGTGTTTTTTGACCGGACGGGTTGGGTTAAGAGTTCTACACGGTAACTCGTGGGCTTCGGGTTTGCCGTTACGGACCACTGACCGTGATAAGCACACCAATCACCCATCCAGGGACTGGTCGATAGTTTATTTGTTGCTGAGGTGCATAGTGTTTTAACGATGGTGAAGGTTGTTTGTTGTATCTGCAGATTTTTTTTTTCTCTTTCTCTTTTCATTTGGTCTCACAGACGAAGGAACCCTTGGTTGTTTTAGTTGTTGATTGCTTAGCTGAGAGGGATGCACTCTGTGAGATAGGTCCCATAGACGAAGGAACCCTCCGTTTTAGTTTAGTTAGTTGTTGATGGTTTAGCTGAGAGGGATGCACTCTATGGGACTGGTTCCATAGAAGGAGATGCCTTCGGTTGTTTTGCCGTATATAAGGGGCTAACAATTCGGGTCAGAAGGATGCACTCTATGGAGCGTGTTATTATTATTGTTGCTGTTGTTGTTCTAATATGCGTACGACCTTATTAAAGAAGACGGATCCCCTTATGGGTCGCAGCCGTGCAGATGAATTGGTGGAGGAGAGACAAGGGTCCCAATTTGTAAAATGTAAGAAAACTCTTATGAAAATGTGTAACAAGGACCTGCACGGTAGATTACAGCATGGTGTCTGGGAGGAGGTCTTTAGGACCAAGAAGGGTGCCTTGAAAGACCAAGGTTTGCTAGAAAGTGCTAAAGTGAGGAGGAGAGAGACAGTCAGAGAAAGTTAAGTATGTACACATTATTTGTTTAAGAAAGTATCCGTAAGTGAAATGTTGGGAAGTACAGCAAGTGATCAAGAGGGTGTCGGGAGAGTGTCTATTGAAGGTTACATTGGCAGTTAGGTAGGGAGAGAAGTATGGGGAACAAGCAAAGTCGAGAGGAAAGTTACAAAGCATGTGATTTGTTGGCAGAGAGAGAGAGGAAAAGGTGTATAATACTAGGTGGATAGATATAGATGTATAGTATGTGTGTGTGTATATATGTATATATGTGCAAATGGTTAACTGAGCTTGCTTTTAGTGGGAGAAGGATTGTTTACTTGAAGCTGCAGTTTGTGTCTAGCTTTCAAGGCCAAGAAGATAACAGAGCGAGAGAAAATGCAATACTAACCCTAGAAAGTAGCCTTGTTTGCTTGAATGGAATGAAAGCTTGTAATGAATCAATGAATTATACTGTCAATTTCTAAGGTATATTCTTACTGGGTTCTGAGGTCACAAATGGACACGTCTTGGTCTCTTTCATACAGGTGTAAGAAAGTTATACCCTACTCACATCCTGTGGGGGCTTTTAAGAATACAGGGGTTGAAAATGAAGAACATGTTGCATTGTCAGAAGGTCCCAGGATATGTATTAATTATGAGTTCAAATGCAGGGAATAGTTAAACTAAAACAACTTTGTTCAGTCTGTGTTTCATATTTGCAGAGAGATAACAGTTATTTTGCAAAGGTGGGGGCTTTCAGACTTCACTCTAAGCTCAGGGTCACAGAAACTAAAATACTTCAGCGTTTAATATAGCATATAATAGCTTCAGTAAATAAGAAAGATAGAATGTCTCAGTCACTCAGCAAACTTTTTCACATAATTTGTCAAAAATAGCGCTCATTCACAATCTCATCTCAATAGAATCATGTACTTTATAACATTATAGCACTCACCTCAATGTTTTTCAACTGATGTATGTATGTTTGTCAAACTTTATTTGTCTGTGCATCTGTATGTACTGGTACACCTTCAATGGGGGTGACGGGGCAGACTTGAGCGCATAGATGGATGAGAGTTAATGACCCGTGTCCAGGCTGTGATGAATGTAAGGAAAATGTGTGATGCAGATATTGACTGGGGATAAAGTCCCCCCCCCCCCCCCCCCATGCATAAGACTTTACTTGTTTGAGATGTGGATGCTTAGACTGTGGAGTTTAAATGAAGGTGTGAAAATAGAAGCAAGCAGCCAGTGTCGAAGGGGTGGAGCTAGATGATGTAAAAGTACGTAATGGGTCATCCCTCTTGTCCACAAGGGAGGGGGTGACAATCTTGAGCAGCTAGTAAAAGTTGTTTTTTCTTTCTCTCTCAAATTTGATAAGGCATTGCAGGCAGGATCAGATTAATAATGAATTTGCTTAAAGGATATCACATTTCAAATATGAATAGATGTTTGTAGATTTTTCTGCCCTGATGTAACTCATGTCTCTGTTATTGGTGCTAACATCTTACAGGTCTCATCTGCATCCATCAAATATTTTTCCAATGTTGTACTACCTTGAACCCGGCTACTCTTCTTACAATTGAGTACCCTGGTTCAAGGGGGGGGGGAGGAGGCATAGGTGATCTAGGTATTGCAAATCAGCCATTTTTAAAATTTTTGCAACAAGATTCTGATCTATTTGAAATAGAATACCAGCCTGATTGTCTAGCATTGATGCAACAAGAAAATTTAATTTTTAAAAAGTTACTGAAAGCCCTTGTTAACAATGCATATTTTGAGTTGTTTTTTATAGATGGTCCCAGGGTGATTGACGACTCCACACTGGATATGCAGTGGTCACACAACAAGATGTCCTAAAAGCAGAAGCTCTGCCTCTGCATGTCTCAGTACAAGAAGCGGAACTGAAGGCCCTCACTGAGGCGTGTAGAGTGGCAGAAGGTAAGACGGCAACCATTTACACTGACTCTTAGTATGCATTTGGCATAGCTCATGATTACGGCCCAACATGGAAGGCCAGACAGTTTTTTACCTCAGCAGGACAGCCAATTAAGAATGGTGCAGCAGTGCAGAGTCTCTTGGAAGCCCTACTTCTACCTGACAAAGTGGAGAGCTCACACCAATTCCTACACCAGAGAAGCAAGAGGCAACGCCATCACAGACCACACAGCAAAGGCAACGGCCCTCAAGCAGTGGAAGAAAGAAGAAAAGAAGAATTTAACAATCACTTTGGAGTTTGACTAAAAACTTTGGACTTTGATAAAAACTTGGACTTTGATATGCTAAAGACTTTACAGTTACAAGCCAGCAAGGAGGAAAAGGAAAAATGGACTAAAAAGGGATGGCGTATGGCAAACAGTCAACAGAACTTGCCTACCACGGTCCCTGTGCCCCATGATGGCCCAGCTGAGGCACGGAAAGACGCACCTCTCAAAGCAGCAATGATGTCGACGCTTGAACAAGGACGGGTGGCTCCTGGGTTTTCTGTAGCTGCTGCATCATTTGTCCAATTTTGCATGATCTTTGCCATAAAGCAACAGGGCAGAAGTAAATTTGCCACATAACACTTGCCGGGGCCACTCTACCCATTTCAGGGATTGCAAATTGGCTACACTCAGCTCCCACTTGTTGGGAAGTATAAATATGTGCTTGTTGTTGTTGATTTCTTTTCAGGTTGGAGAGACCTACTCTGTTACCAAAGTAAATAAGCAGGTAACCACACAGAAGCTCATGAATGAGGTAATCCGCAGATACGGGGTACCGGAAGTGATTGAGTCAAAGGTACGCAATTCACAGGTGAAATAATGCAACACATCATGTCTGCTTTGGGTATATTCCAGGCTTTTCACACACTCTACCATCCACAGAGTAGTGGGAAAGTAGATACAAAAGGCAATGAAGAAAACAGGCAAATTGAATTGATTGTCTTCTATTAGTTTTTCTTTTTCCCCGGAGGGTACATGCCACAGTATCAGAGTTTGGGGAATGATTTTCTTGTTAATTTTGTCATAGGCCTCTCCAAGGAACTGTCAGTAACGCATTCTGCAGTCTCTGCTTTTCTCCCAGGTCCTACAGATGAGTGTCACAATCTGAAGCCAGGTGACAGGGTCTATGTGAAAAAGTTTGAGAGAGAAACCCGGTTTGAAAGTCCCTACCAGATGTTGCTCACCACCCCAACTGCAGTCAAGCTCGAAGGAAAGCCCACTTGGATCCACACCTCGCACTGCAAAAAGGCCCTGGGTCCCGGAACACAGAACTCATGATCCTGCATATCCTTTACATGCTATAATGTGGTACAATTTCTCTAACACACACAAGTAGCCACATACACATTTGACTTCTGTACACTAGCCCCCTGTTTCAGGGATCAGAACAAATTAATACAATCAAATGTGCAATATGAAGACTACACTGAAGGTGAGAATCTAACACTGCATCGTGCTAACATAGATGCTATAGGAGTGCCAAGGGGGGTGCCAGATGAATTTAATTCTAGAGATCAGGTTAAAGCAGGTTTTGAGTCCTTATTTGCTATTGTCACTGTTAATATTGTAGATTGGATGAATTATATCTAGTATAATCAGCAGAGGTTTGTAAACTACACCAGGGATGCTTTGCAAGGGTTAGCTGACCGGTTAGGGCCCACTGCATCCATGGCCTTTCAAAATAGAGTGGCCCTGGTATGATTTTAGCAGAAAGAGGTGGGGTATGTAACTTCCTGTACGTATACTATCCCTTTGATCAAAAAGAGTATGAGTAAGGGACTGGATAATGTGACACCAACATTTCCCTTGTTTGAAAAAGATGAAGAGCAAGTTCCAATAGTGCCAACCACGTACGTTACCAGAAGAATTGAGAAATGTACTAGTACTGCGCCTGCCCCGATCTCCAAAGATGGATTGTCAGTGGACTTCCCATTTGCCTAGGGATAGTGCAGAAGACCTTAGGTTCCGGCGAGGGCACACTCTGCGGGGTGTTAACTTGTACAGATAGAGGGTATGGATGCCCGGAAATGAGCCCAGGGAATCCATGGCCTCCTTCTGAGGTGAGGTAGGGATCCCCCCTCCTAGGAGTAGGGCCTTATGGGCAGTGGGGAAACCCTGACACAAGGGAGAGGCGACCGAGGAAGAGTGCAAGGCCTGGTGTTTGATCTCCATATTAAGTTTTTAGGGGGGGGTTGTGAGGGTATATGTATATATTGCCATATGTTTTTATGCTTTTATACCTGTATGCAAGTTCTATTCAAAGTTAAAATGAGAAAAACTTAATCTGTCACCTTCCCTAGATATTCCAAAGGCCTTGCAAGGCGAAGACAAAATGTATCTTGAACACCTCAAGGAAAAACTGGACACGAAGGCCGCATGCTTGGCTGTTTTCCCAGAAGCGCCGTATCTAGATAACGACTGTTCAACTACGTATATAGCTATCAGTGCCTCAGCCGGAAATCCGGACTTTACATATATGGTTATGCGGTGAATTTGAGCCAATGAGACCATTACCCATTCCTAGTGATGTGACCAAAGGTTATAAGACCCCATGTAATCTGTAATAAAGTGCGCAGTCATGTCCCCGTGTGAGGAACTATACCAGACCTCCGTGTATGGTGTCTCTTCTTTACCGCCGGCAGCGGGGCATTGGGGTGGGCCTGATTGGTGCTGTACGCAGAATTTCCCTGACAGGTTCATATGATCTTTCCACAAAGTCTGAAATAAAAGCTGCTTAAACCAACTCTTCTCATTTTCACAATCAGTGCACACGATTGTCTGAAGAAACAACGTAGATGTGGATCTGTAAATGTAAAAAAATGAATTCATTTCCAACCTGGTTGTTGACTGTTGTAAATGTGTTGGTGAAAGATAGCTTCTCAAGGAGAAATCAGTGTACTTCAATGCTGTACACTAGGACTACACTGTAAGTTATTAAAAGAGGTAGATATAGTTTTCTGATACCTGATGTAAAATGCAAAAAATAGCCACTATTCGGCTAACTCTCAACACTAAATGGGTTTCTCATCTGGCACCACATTCTCTTCTTTCTAAGGACTTTTGAGTCTATCACTATGCTGGCAACGGAGAGGAAAAATGACTTACAAAAATTCCTGTTTGGTCTATGATCTATCTTGCTCAGAAAGTAGAGTTTAGAATTGGCAAAAAGTTTGTGCAATACCTATGTATTAAAATTCACCTGCCACGGGGGCGTGGTTTGGAGCAGCACCGAGATGGCTGCATTTGCTTAGGCTCCGCTCGGTATAGGCACTTCTAAGCATAAAAATCAGCACTCACCAGAGAGGAAAAACTTCTACAAGCTATAGGGAGCATCGGAGGACAAATATATGTCCAGGAGAAGAATTTCCAGACCCGCTCCGACGAGATTGGAAAGCTTCTTTGAGGCGCGCGGGTCCTCCACAGTAAGAGCTGCAGGAGAAGCGCTTGCTCCTGGCTCCCTGGAGAAAGAGCCTAGCGGCAGCATACGGCATGTTACAGAAGCGGAGAGAGAAAAGGCTGACAGTGGACAAGCTGGGGAGGACAGCGGCAGCCCTCAACAAGCAATGAAGGCTTCAGATGATGAAAGGTTGGTGAATAAAGGGGATAAGAGAGGGCCCCCCCCCCAACTAAGATGGCGCCGACCACGAGTTCACTACCCTGCAGAACACCCACAAGTAGCCCTGAAAAACAAAGGCACAAAATGTCCACTGCTGAATGGGAGGAAAACACCACTATTTGTGCAAATACAAAAGCAGGGGAGGGAGGCTTGGATGGACTAGCTGCATCTAATAAACCAGTAACTGAACTGTACATTAGAGACACTTTACAGGCAGTCATCTTGGTTCTGACTTCAAAGCTAAACTCATTGGTCCTTGACATTAATAACAGAATAGAAAAAAATGAAAAGAAAATGGGAGAAGTAGTCAAGTCGCATAATTCGTTAATTGATGCTCACTACGATCTGGAAGATAGAGTTTCCAAGCTACAAAGTAAACTTACAGATTTAGAAGACAGAAATAGGCGCAACAATATCAAAATGCGCGGAGTGCCCGAGAAAGTCTCTAACTCTGAAATTCCTAACTATGTCACACGCTTTCTACAAACACTTCTCCCAAACATACCTGCTCAGGAATTAAAAATCGATAGAGCTCACAGACTGACATCATAGTGCGCATTCATTATTACCGCACCAAAGAGGCCCTCATGAATGTAGCCAGAAAAACAACCCCTCTACCAAGTCCATATTCTGATATACGCCTCTTCATTGATCTTTCACAAGCAACTCTGGAAGCAAGACGGGGTTTTGCCGGAGTGACCGCGGCCTTGTGGAGAGCAAATATTCCTTACCGCTGGGGTTTTCCCACAAAACTGATAGCCACCAGAGATAACGTGCATCATATTTTCCAAAACCCAGAAATAGCGGTGAACGCCCTGAAAACATGGAACATTCCGATACAAGAAGTCTCCTGCCCTTACGGGAATGATGACCCTCGGAGACAACACCAATATGAAGACCACACCACTTACTCCCGGAAATAATTTGCTATTTTCTTCTCTGATGATCAAAAAGACATTACTTGATGGAGTGCCTGCCTGTTGTAGCTGGACTTCTCACCCCCAAGGAATATGCAAGCAATGTCTTGCCCAGTCCCCTTTGGGACAAAAGTTGGTATTCTCCTCCATAATATAAATTTCGATTCTGCTCATCCCTTGCCAGAAGGGGCTATGCCAGAGGAGGAGCTTGTTGTTGTTTTGTTTCTCTGTTATTCTATTTTTACAGGCATCAAAGAACTTTGTACCCTCGTGCACCCTAGAAGCTATTCACGAGGACCGAAAGGATGGCCATAAAAATCCTATTGTTGAATGTCAACGGACTGAATTCTCCATTCAAGAGACGATCTACTTGGAGAGAGGTGATATCCCAAAAAATCAACGTAGTATGTATACAGGAGACTCACTTGTAAGAATCAGACACCAAGAGAATGTTTCATAGGTCTTATCCACACACTATCTTTGCATGTGTACAAAGTAAAAAACACGCAGGAATAATGATAGCATTCAGGGAGAACACCCTATTTACCATAGCAAAACAAATATGCGACCCCAAGGGGCGTTATATAATTTTGGTAGGATCCCTAAAAAATAAAGAAATAACTCTAGTCAACACATATGTCCCGAACACACAACAAATAAACTTCCTAAACAAACTTGCGAAAAAAGTAAACCAAGTGTCGAAGGGCCCAGTAGTAATATGTGGGGACTTCAACCTAATACCTGACAACAACCTAGATACTACCAACCAAAGGATGAAAGGGAATGCCACCCTTGGAGAATGGATACATGGAAATGCTCTGTACGATACATTCCGCTGTGTAAACGCAACCGCAAAAGAGTACTCATACTACTCGCCAAGACATACGTCATTCTCGCGAATAGATCTGTGCCTAATAGAGAGAAGCCTCCTCACACTGGTAACTAAGGCGGAAATAGGAGTCGCTAGATGGTCGGATCACGCCCCGATTGTGACAACTGTAAATTTTGAGGGAAACCGGTATCCAAGCAAAACATGGAGAAACAACACATACCTTATGAGCTTACCAAACTATAAGAAAGAAATACAAAAAGCTCTGCTAGAGTACTTCAAATTTAATGCGACCCCAAACATGGACCCTATGTGTCTGTGGAATTCCCACAAAGCATTCATGAGAGGTATTCTCATTAAATTGGGAACAAAATATAAAAAAGAAAAACCAAAAAAAACAGACGATATTCTATCCCAAATTCGCACTAAAGAGTTAGAACTTCATTGATCCCCCTCGATAAGACTTCATGATGAGCTTCACAAATTAAGACTGGAGCTGCGTAAAATATCGGTGGGAGACTTTGACAGAGAGGTGAACGCACAACGGGCAAATATTTACACATCACTCAATAGGCTTTCTAGATGGATGGCGAATTTAATTAAAAAGAAAACTATTAAGGCCAATATACCTTACATTTGGAACTCAAAGGAAAAAAAAACAAAAAATAACACACCCGACACAAATTGCTGACACTTTCCGTTCTTACTATAGTAATTTATACAACCTAATAAATGAAACACAAAAATTACAACCAACAAGTGTCGCCATTCAGGAATTTTTGCAAAAAGTAAACCTCCCATCTCTAGATCCCTCTCAAGCTAATTCACTAGTAGAGATGAGCGAACGTACTCGGTAAGGCCGATTTCGCAATCGAGCACCGCGATTTTCGAGTACTTCACTACTCGGGTGAAAAGATTCGGGGGTCACCGGGGGACGGGGCGTGGCGTGGTGAAGCGGGGGGTAGCAGCGCGGAACAGGTGGGAGCTCTCTCTCTCTCCCTCTCCCCCCCTCCCGCTCCCAACTGCAACCCCCCGCTCACCCACGGCGCCCCCGAATCTTTTCACCCGAGTAGTGAAGTACTCGAAAATCGCGGTGCTCGATTGCGAAATCGGCCTTACCGAGTACGTTCGCTCATCTCTATTCACTAGATGTTCCGATGACAGTCCCCGAAATAACAGAAACAATTGCATCCCTAAAACATCATAAAGCTCCGGAACCAGACGGTTATTCTCCGGAATACTACAAAACCTTCGTGGCAACACTCTCACCGTACATAACTGACATGTTTAATGAGGCAATGCATAAAGGCACCTGTCCAAAAGAAATGCTTCAGGCCACAATTGTGGTCCTGCCCAAACCCGGGAAAGAACCCAATGTCCCAGAAAACTTTAGACCAATATCGTTGTTAAATACTGACGTAAAATTATACGCTAAGGCGCTCGCCCGTAGATTACTGAATATTCTGCCAGGTATAATACACTCAGATCAAATAGGCTTTGTTAGGGGCAGGCAGGCCTCGGATGGCACACGGAAAATCCTAAACCTACTACACTCGGTGGAAAATTAGAAAGCACCAACGATTATGCTAGCCTTAGATGCCGAAAAGGCATTCAATAGAGTACATTGGGGCTACGCTTTCAAAACACTGAAAAAATTTGGATTTGGAGAAAATATGATAGATGCCGTCCGGGCCCTGTACTCGTTCCCTTCTGCTAGGGTGCTCGTGGACGGGACGTTGTCGGACACTCTGTTGATAACGAATGGTACAAGGCAGGGGTGCCCGTTATCTCAAATACTATAAGTACTGGCAGTGGAACCCCTGGCAGAACTGATAAGAACAACGACGAATGTGAAGGGGATCCCGGTGAATTGCCAACATTACAAAATAAATCTATTTGCAGACGACATAATCTTAACGATGTCCCAGCCCCTAGAATCATTGAGATCAGTATGTGAGGTTCTGAAACATTTCAGTGCAGTCTCCTTGTACAAGTTAAATGCTGATAAGTCTCTGATTCTTGGTGTAAATGTCCCAGGGAGCTTGGAAGCCGCAATCCGAAAAGAATTTCCTTTTAAGTGGGGAAAACGAAGCATCCCATATCTGGGAATAGCTCTGACACCAAATATTAAAGATATTGAACACGACAATTTTCCAACACTATTAAAATCTGCCCAGGAGGAGATCGATCATCTTAATAAGCTACATCTAACATAGTTTGGAAGGATCATGTCCTATAAGATGAAAATCCTACCAAAGATCTTGTATTATTTCAGGGTCCTTCCAATTCCAATCTCTAACCCCACCCTTGCAAATGTACAAAAGCAAATGAATAAATATATCTGGGGCGGGAAAAAAACACGTCTGACAATCAATATTAGCACTACACCGCAAAAATGGTGGAGCAGACATTCCCAACTTGAAAATGTATTATAGAGCTATCTTACTTAATCAGTCCAAACTGATGATGACAGAAGAAAATGCCATGAGTTGGGTGGGTATGGAAAAAAGTCATATAAAAGGAATCTGAAGACAGACTTTATTGTACGCAATATCCGTGGAAGGTTTATCTCATCCCGCAGAGATAGAACTACAAATCCCAAAAATACCTCCCTCTATGCTTGCTACTGTACATGCCTGGAGGGAATTCTCAAAAACGTTGGCCTTGCCTGGAGCTACAAAGAAACCCAATTTGCCTATTGAGGTCTTAAACCTCCTTCTGCCAGACCTAGAGATGAGATTGTGAAATGTGAGAGGTGTGAAGTATGTGGGGGACCTTTTGTTGCAGGGAGTCATCAGACCCTTTGCTGAATTACAAAACAAATTCAAATTACCCCATAATGAAATCTTTAAACATCTCAGAATTAGCTCATTTCTGTCTAGGTCTCCTATCCATGAACTACATTTTCCCATAGCACTATTAAACAAAATAACCTCCCAACCTATTACAAACAAGTCAGAAACCAGATCTTTCTATGATACAATGACTGAGAATACAAATCCTCCCAAAAAAGCATACATGTTAAGCTGGGAAATCGAGCTACGGGAAAAGATACCAATAGAGGCCTGGATGGGGGCATTTAGGCCAATTTCCAAATCTACTAAAGGGTTGGACATCTTGGAATCCCAAATTAAACTACAGTTAAGATGGTACTTTACCCCCTCATTGATCCTCAACAGGCTAAACACTGGAGACGGTATGTGCTGGAGAAGATGCGGCCAAAAAGGCACACTATCGCATATATTCTGGTATTGCCCTAAACTCAAAAGATTCTGGGATGACACACTTAAATTCCTACAAGACACAACTCAATGCCATATACCTAGAAAGGCCAAATAAAAACCAAATAAAGTAAAAAAATTCACCTGCCACCACTTCATATTTGTTGCTGCCTAATTTTGAGACTTTTGCATTTTAAAATGTCAACAGGGTGGCACCAGTAGGTTATTCTGGGTCTTGACTTTTAGATCTGAGTATGAGATTATATTACAATACATAGAAGGCAAAACCTTTACATATTGTACTCTTATAATCATAAGTAGTTACCTCATAGACTGCCATAGTCCGGGTTTTAAGTGTCTCACCACCACATAAATAACCCACTGCCAGCAGGTCTCTAACATTTTAGCTCCAGATAAATTACAGGACACCTCAGGTAATAATCTTTTCAGTAGTCTGGGACTTGCAGAATGAGCTGGTGTTTGAAAAATATAGGATAATTTTCTTAGCGGGGTTATCTGGTTACTGGACAAAAGCCCTTCAATAGTCCTAGCTGTAGTACGAGAAGTATTTTTTCCTTCACTACTGTCGGTATTCAGTGCTGCAGTTTTGCTGTGTTCCCTGCATTTGGTGTGACAGCTGACGTCACCGGAAATCAGTTGACCTCTGTAGTCAATCAGAGACAGCAGCATCACTGCTTATTCTACTGACATCAGTACTTACTATTAGGGGCTCTCTGGACACAGATTATTACTGTTGTGACACTAAGGGATGCACCGTTCCTCCTCCAGCTCATCTACTATTGATTATATTTTTTTTTTCAGCTGCATGGGATACTTTAGGTAAATGTTATGTTTTCATGGTTGCTGAATCCAAAAATGACCTCTATTTCCACCCATCACGTAGTGTTTTTATTTTCCAATATATGTGTGATTCACATTATAAATGCATATGAGCAATGAAAAAAATCACAATTTTATTACAATGAACGAAACATATTATTTATTAAAAAAATACATTAATTATATATTGATCATTCTATGTTCACTCATTTTGCCTGTGAAACCTTCTCTTCCATTTGATGCTTTTTCAATCACACTTTTCCTTTCCATTTTTTGTTAACGGCTGGAGCATCCAACAGTAGTTAGCTAGCATGGAGACATCCCAAATTCCTTGGTAGCGTCTCTCAATATCACGGACATCCTTGTGAAATCTTTCACCCTGCTTTTCACTATAGGCTCCCAAGTTTTCGGGAAAATAGTCGACATGGGAGTTTAAGAAATGAACTTTTAAGCTCATATTGCATTCTTAAGCTTTAAACACAGCTAACATACATTGTACAATGGTTTTGTAGAGGGGGTCTTTAACATTCCCCAAAAACTTGAGCACTACGTCCTGGAAAGAGCCCCATGCTTCTTTTTCTTTTTCACCCATTGTTTTTTAAAAGATCGGATCAGATAAGAGTTTTCATATGTCGGCGCCAGTAAAAAGTCCCTCTTTCTACTTGGCTTCAGACAGTTTAGGAAACTTGGAACAGAGATATATAAAACATTCCTCATATTTTGGCAGCGATTTAACAAACTGCTTCCCTAAGCCCTAATTTATTGTGAAGAAGTGGTAATAATTTTTTTCAGGTGGAACCCAGGTATTATTAATGACATTTTTTCCCTGGGGGTTAAGGCACCTCACAGAGGCCAGTCAGTTTTTGTCCAATGGAGGTCTCTGGTTCAACTGTCCCACAAGCATAGGAAGCAGGGATATTTTGTATAACCAGCCTGCTAGCACAACAACATGGTTAGTATTTTGAAGTCTCCACAAACCATTCAGCGATATTCTTGATAGTTGATTTTCTTAAGAATCACAGCCAAAATCGTTGTAGTTTTCTTTCAAATGTACATAGTGCCCTATAGGAAGTGATGCAAATGTATTCCTATTATGTAGGAAGACTGCTTTGAGGCTTGTTTTAGATAAATCAATGAATAGGTACCACTCAGATGGATCATATTCTATTTCAAAGCACTTCACGAGCCTTGAACATCATTACAAAAAATGAGATTTCCCGCTTTGGGGAAAAACTGAGTGAATTCCTTCTCTCGGTATCTGTACCAAGAAAATGTAAATCTTTCAGGTGACAGCAGGTTGTTATTGTTTAGTCTTGACCCTAGCAATTTGCTGCTTGTTTGGAAAGGCCGAAATCTCTAACTAGGTCATTGAGCTCACCCTGAGAAAAAGGTTGGTGACCCTCATCAACAGAAAAATCTGAGCTAGTTCGTTCTGGGGAGGTAATGTGTCTTCCACCTCTGAATCACTCGGGATACGATCCAAACTGGGTGTGGAATTAATATTTATGAGGTTTTGGACGAGTAGCTGAATTTAGGTTTGGGTAGGATATTTTCTTTTTATATATGTATTAAATAGAGATGAGCGAGCACACTTGTCTGAGCTTGATGCTCGTTCGAGCATTAGGGTGTTCAAGATGCTCATATCTCGAGATGAGCACCATGCGGTACTTGAGTCAATTCTATTTCCTTCCCTGCATGTTTAGCGCCATTTTCTAACCAATAGAAATGCAGGGAAGGCATTACAACTTCCTCCTGTGACGTTCCAGCCCTATCCCACCCCCCTGCAGTGAGTGGCTGGTGAGATCAAGTGACCGCCGAGTACTTAAAGCGGTCCTGCCTGCAGCTCGCCTCACACACACGCTGGCAAAGATTAGGGACAGTGGTGCTGCTGCTATAGGGAGAGTGTTAGCGTCTTCAAGAACTGCAACGGTCCTTCTTAGGGCCAGATCTGACCGTGTGCATTACTGTTGTGGCTGCTGGGAGCAGTTTTGCACAAAAATTTTTTTTTATATCTCGGGCTGTGCAGACTATAGCGTTCTCAGTCTGCAGTCTATTATACAGAGTATAGGGACAGTGCTGGTGAGACAGGGACAGGAAAGTCATATACACGCTATATAGCCTGCAATATTTTTCAAAAAAATGAAAAATATGCTACTTCTTAGGGCTACTTGTGACCATGTGCATTTTACTGCCTGGCTGCTGGGAGTTGTAGTGCATCACAATTGCAGAGCCAGACCTTTTGTAAGTCCTCAGAAGAGCGGATGTTAATTCTTCGGCCTCTGAGGTTTATTCCTAGTCCGAATGGGAAGAGCCAGGAATACTTGATATCTCTAGCTCTCAGAGCTTCAAGTAAGGGCCTCATCACGCGACCTTTGGCAAGTGTTGTCGGGGCGAGATCTTGGTAGAGATATATAAACGCCCCGTCCTACTGTAGCTCCTTGTTGCTTCTTGACGCCTCCAGTATTGCTTTGGTATCCGGAAACGCCAGGAGCTTGCAGTTTACGTCTCTCGGAGGGTCCGACCCAGATGGTGGGGGTCTCAGAGATCAGTGGATGAGCTCAATAGAAACGAGTGAGGCTCTCTCTTGACCTAGGAGGAGGGCAAACAGCTCTACGGCAATCTTAGGCAAGGCCTCTGTCGCCCATGTTTCCGGAAGACCTTTAATTCTTATATTATTTCGCCTGCTGCGATTTTCGAGGTCCTCTTGCATGATCAGAGTGCGGTTTAACTGATGGTGGTGTTCTCTAACCACCTGCACGAGCTCTGTTCAATGTGATATGAGATTGGTTGAAGAGGCTTCCAGGTCCTCGATCCTTCTTCCCATGAACTTGATTTCCTCTTTGATCTCTGAGAGGTCTGGCATAATCCGTCTTAGTGCTCTGGTGATCAAGTCCCTCAAGAAACTTCGAGAAATTTGCTCGTTTTCTTTTCCTTCCGGCAAGGCCTCCTCATCTCTTTCTGTACTCAAAGGTGTTGGAGCTGTTAGGTTCAACGTCTTCTTACTAGAAGGGTGAGGGGATCTAGATACCCTCTCTTTAAGAAATCTTTGCATATCAGATTGACCCTTGGCTGGTCGGGGTGTGCTCAAGATGTTGTTGCTCTTGTCTCTGTTGTTTTTCCCCATAATGCGTTAGAGTTGGCTTTCGGTTTTAGTCATACGATGGGGCCCGTCCTGTGGTGCGCCTCTCTTAGTGAGCCATTCAATAGCTGTGGCCCTGTATCACCACTGGAGATCGGCCATTGATGGAGGCTAATTTCGTATGAAAGCAGCAAGGAGAGACGTCGGTGGGCTGCAGGTAAAGTATAGGTAGTGTGCTGCTGGGGCACCAAAAAAGCGCAATAGCTGAGGCAGCTCGTTAGAGCTCCGTGACCGGAGTTCCGTGAAAAAATTCAGGCTAGGCCTGTAAATAATTGTTAAGCAGTCAATATTGCCCCTGTGTTTGCTCTCTCAGGGCAGTAATGAAAGTGAGAGTGAGGGGTAAAGTATATATTTATATGGAGATAAAGGTTCTAAGCTCATGACAAATGTAATCAAGAAACAAAGAGAAAAAGCTTTTATCTACCAATAGAGATGAGCGAGCACCAAAATGCTCGGGTGCTCGTGTCAAACTTTCCGCGAATCTCGAGAGTTTGTTTCGAGTAACGAACCCCATTGGAGTCAATGGGCGACTCGAGCATTTTTGTATATGACCGATGCTCCGCTTAGGTTTTCACTTGTGAAAATCTGGAAAACCTACGAAAGTGATGGAAACGCCACAGAAACAGATAGGGCAGGCCAGGGGCAACATGCAGGGCTGCATCTCAGGCTCCCAGGTCTCACTATTAAGCCACAATAGCGGCAAGAGTGTGCTCCCCCCAATTTTTTTTTGTCTATTTATAAGTGCATCTGCGATGAGGAGGAACCGGAGGCACACACTGCAGAGGGTTGGCAGGGCCTGGTAGCGACCCTCTTTAAATGGGGGGGGGGGCGATAGAGAGAATCGATGAGAAATTGACGTTCGATCATCATTCCAATCCTGTGCCGCCTCCGTCAGGAGCTGCAAACGTGGGCATAAAGGGGACTCAGCTGCCAGCACAGCACTTCTACATATCTCCACAATGCAGCAATACTCTGTGTGGGAAGTATGTGAGCGGGCCCTGGTCTGCCTCTGTCCCAGTAAACACCTTGTGTAGCCCAAGGTGCTGCGAGTAACATAGCAATGGGGAATCTATGTGTCCACACACTACTCATTCTGTTTTGGGTGTCGGATACCTCATCGACAACGCAAGGGGTAAACCATCTGCACTGTGCACCCTACCCAAGTCTGTCAGTGTTTTGGGGACAGACAGGTAAAACACCTCTATGGGAAGTCTGTGTGCACCCACAGCATGGGTGGGTCCAAAGAACTTAAAGACAGTACACATAAAGAAAATCAGAGTGCCCAAACATGGCAGACTTTCACTGCGCCGAGGACATAGGCCTCTGCACAAACCCACAGCAATCGTGGGCATAGAGCGGACTCCAATGTTAGCGGAGGTGTGAATGTCTCATTAGCGCTGTATCGCTCCTCTTGTTTGTCCCAATGCAGTGCCCCGGATAGCTGTGGTAACGTGAGAGAAAATACATGTTGGCTTCGGCCCACACTCCATGCCCTAGTCAGTCTGTTTTTTTTTTTTATAATGCCAGGCAAGTACAACTCTGCTATGGGAAGTCTGTGTGCACCCACAGCATGGGTGGGTCCCAGGAACCCACAGACGGTACATAAAGAAATCCCATTGCGTGCCCCGGATAGCTGTGGTAACATGAGAGAAAATACATGTTGGCTTCGACCCACACTCCATGCCCTGGTCAGTCTGTTTTTTGTTTTTTTAAAGTGCCAGGCAGGTACAACTCGGCTATGGGAAGTCTGTGTGCACCCACAGCATGGGTGGCTCCCAGGAACCCACAGACTGTACATAAAGAAATCCCATTGCAGTGCCCCGGATAGCTGTGATAACGTGAGAGAAAATACATGTTGGTCTCAGCCCACAATCAATGCCCTAGTCAGTCAGTGTTTTTTGGGGGGCCAGATAGGTAGAACACCACGATGGGTAGACTGTGTGCACCCATAGTATACACAGAGCCCTGTAATATTCCTGTAGCAAAGGTGTAAGCTGAACCCAGTAACAGTTATGTGGCAGAAGTCTAGGGAGACCCCAGTAACATTTCATTAGCAGAAGTATAGACAGACCCCTGTAACATTTCTGTAGCAGAAGTATGGGCAGCTCCCTGTAACATTTATGTAGCAGCAGTATAGGCAGACCCCTGTAACATTTACGTGGCAGAAGTATAGGCAGACCCCTCTAACATTTAAGTGGCAGCAGTCTAGGCAGACCCCTGTAACATCCTTGTGGCAGCAGTAAAGGCAGACCCCTGTAACATTTATGTGGCAGCAGTATAGGCGGACCCCAGTAACATCCTTGTGGCAGCAGTATAGGCAGACCCTTGTAACATTTGCGTGGCAGAAGTATAGGCAGACCCCTGTAACATTTAAATGGAAGCAGTATAGGCAGACCCCTGTAACTTTCTTGTAGCAGGAGTATAGGCAGGCAGACCCCAGTAAAATTTCTGTAGTAATAGTATAGGCCAACCTCTGAAACATTGGACTATTATGAACGTAGGTGAAGGCCGGAAAAATCAGTTGGATAACAGTGTAGGCATGTGCCGGAAAAATAAGTGTACCAAGAGTAAAAGTGTACCTCTGAAAAATTTATTAACCGAGAGGGCAGGTGAAACCCATAAATATTTTTTGAAAGATGCAGCTCACTGTTGCTTAATTTGTAACAGAGCCTGTAGGCAGCCCTGTTGAAAAAATTGGTTCACGTTAAAGTCTCAGTACTTTTGAAACTTTGAAAAATTGTAAAAACATTGGTAGATGTAGATGAGCCTTTTGGGCCATTGAAAAACTGGCTGTTCAGCACGATGACATGTTGTTTCTGGAGGAGGAGTAGCAGGAGGAGGACTTATGTCAGAGAAGAATCGACAAAGCTAAATGCCTCGTTTTCCCGGTGATACAGAAGAGTACTTTTATCTGCGGTTGCAGCGAAAAGAATCTTTAGGTACTGCTGTAAGCATGTCGGCACTGTCAGTTGACAGGCGGGTACGCTTGTCCGTGATGATTCCCCCAGCTGCAGTAAACACCCTCTCTGACAAGACGCTAGCGGCAGGGCAAGCCAGCACCTCCAGGGCATACAGCGCAAGTCCGTGCCACGTGTCCAGCTTTGATACCCAGTAGTTGTATGGAGCAGAGGCATCACGGAGGACAGTGGTACAATCGGCTACGTACTCCCTCACCATCTTTTTACAGTGCTCCCTCCGACTGAGCCTTGACTGGGGAGTGGTGACGCAGTCTTGCTGGGGAGCCATAAAGCTGGCAAAGGCCTTGGAGACT
Organism: Eleutherodactylus coqui; assembly: GCF_035609145.1. NCBI lineage: Eukaryota > Metazoa > Chordata > Amphibia > Anura > Eleutherodactylidae > Eleutherodactylus > Eleutherodactylus coqui. The sequence goes on along the minus strand of NC_089837.1, from coordinate 21,473,278 downwards.
GTTCCCCTGCTTGCGCTGAACATGCTGCCTGATCTCTGCGCCTCCCCTGCTACTTGCCCCTTGGAACTGCGCCTGCTGCCACTAGCGCTGTCAGATGGGAAGTTTACCATCAGTTTGTCCACCAGGGCCCTATGGTATTGCATCACTCTCGAACCCCTTTCCTCTTCGGGAATGAGAGTGGAAAGGTTCTCCTTGTACCGTGGGTCGAGCAGGGTGTACACCCAGTAATCCGTAGTGGCCTGAATGCGTCAAACGCGAGGGTCATGGGAAAGCCAGCTAACTTGAAGTCAGCCATGTGTGCCAGGATACCAGTACGCAACACATCGCTGTCCTCCCTTGGAAGATCACTTTCAGGTTCCTCCTCCTCCTCTTCCTCCACATCCCATACACGCTGAACAGATGAGAGGCAATCAGCATGGGTATCCTCTGCAGTGGGCCCAGCTGTCTCTCCCCCTCCTCCTGCTCATCCCCCTTCTCCTCCTCCTCCTCCAAAACGCGCTGAGATGTAGACATCAGGGTGCTCTGACTATCAAGCAACATACTCTCCTCCCCCATCTCCTGTTCCGACCGTAAAGCATCAGCCTTTATACTTTGCAGCGAACTTCTCAGCAGGCATAGCAGAGGAATGGTGACGCTAATGATTGCAGCGTCGCTGCTCACCATCTGGGTAGACTCCTCAAAGTTTCCATGGACCTGGCTGATGTCTGCCGTCCAGACCCACTCCTCGGTAAAGAATTGGGGAAGGCTAACTACCACTATGCCACCCATGTTGGAGTTGGTATTCCACTATTGCTCTACGCTGCTCATATAGCCTGGCCAACATGTGGAGTGTAGAATTCCACCGTGTGGGCACATCGCACCGCAGCCGCTGCTCTGGCAGATGAAACTGATGTTGCAGGGTCCGCAGGGTGGCAGCGTCCGTGGTGGACTTGTGGAAATGTGCGCAGATGCGGCGCACCTTGCCGAGGAGGTCTGACAAGTGCGGGTAGTTTTTCAGAAACCGCTGAACCACCAGATTGAAGACGTGGGCCAGGCATGGCAAGTGTGTGAGGCTGCCGAGCTGCAGAGCCTCCACTAGGTTACGGCCATTGTCACACATGACCATGCCCGGTTGGAGGCTCAGCGGCGAAAGCCAGAGGTCGGTCTGCTCTGTCAACCCTGCAACAGCTCAGGTGCCAGGTGCCTCTTGTTACCTAGGCTGATTAGTTTCGGGCACGGCCTGCTGACGCTTGCCCACCGCTGTGCTGCCGCGCCACGCCACACCGACTGCTGGCGACGTGCTGCTCACAATTCTTAATTGAGTGGTAGAGGTTGCGTAGGAGGAGGAGGGGGAGGGTTTTGAGGACGTGGCATAGGCTGCCTCAGATACCAGAACCGAGGAAGGACCCGCTATTCTGCGTGTGGGTAGGACGTGTGCGGTCCCAGGCTCTGACTCGGTCCCAGCCTCCACCAAATTTACCCAATGTGCCGTCAGGGAGATATAGTGGCCCTGCCCGCCTGTACTCGTCCACGTGTCCGTGGTTAAGTGGACCTTCCCAGTAACCGCGTTGGTGAGAGCACGATTAATGTTGCGGGAGACGTGCTGGTGTAGGGCTGGGACGGCACACCTGAAAAAATAGTGGCAACTGGGGACCAAGTAGCGTGGGACTGCCGCCATCATGTTTTTGAAAGCCTCCGTTTCCACAAGCCTGTACGGCAGTATCTCCAGGCTGATTAATTTGGCAATGGGCATGTTTAAAGCTTGAGCGTGCACTCCAACGCTTACAGGTTGCCCCGAGTGAATGGAGATGGCGTTTAAATGACTTTCTATTGGACTCCCTAAAGGAGAGATCCAACATAGGGGATCTTTTGGAGGAGTATTTCAAAAACAACTCCGATGGAAGGGTAGGATTGCCCATGGTATGGGAGGCCCATAAGTCCTTTGTGAGAGGTTAACTGATAGCTCTTTGCCCGAGGGTGAAAAAGCAGAAACAGAAAGAAATTGATAAACTTTTAGCCCAAATAGCAAAGCTAGAATACGTACAAAACTCTCACAGACAAAAAACAACCTTGAAGAATTAGCCTCCCTAAGACATCAACTTCGATGCTGCCTTGCGGATAAATTTAATAAGAAACATATGCACCTTAAACATGTCTCCTATGCCCACGGTAACCGAGGCAGTAAACTTATGACCTCACTTCTAAAGAAGACCAGGACCAGGAACGCTATCCTCTCAATAAAAACACGGACAGGAACTTTAGTTTCCACCACCTCAGACATAGCTAAGGAGTTCCAGCTGTTATACTCCCAGCTCTATAATCTTAAGGGAACAGAGATTCCCCTCTCTCGATAGAGCACTAGTGATAAGATAGACGCGTTCTTGAGATCCCTAAAATTGCCCGGACTGGACGAGACAGAGGCGTCTTCTTTGCTGATCCCGATTACAGACAGGGAAATAGAGGAAGTCTTGAATTCCTTTCTGCAGGGTAAAAGCCCGGGACCTGATGGCCTTTCTCTAACTTATTAAAAAACTTTCAGGACACAACTAGTCCCCAGACTAATCGAAACGTTCAATGTCCTGTTAAATGGAGCCGATCTCACCAAACAAGCCCAAGAAGCGCATATTACCCTTATCCAGAAAGAGAGTAAAGATCCTGAACAGTGCAGCAAGTAAAGACCCATATTGCTTATCAATCTGGATGTAAAAATTTGGGCCAAAATCCTAGCCAGGAGAATGGGAGAGTTCATCTCTGCTCTGATAGACCCTGAGCAGACAGGCTTCATCAAGGGTAGAGAGGGCAGAAAAAATTGCCTCATATTACTTCATATGCCCAAATCCGTAAAACACCAGTGGCCTTCGTAAGCACAGATGCCAAGAAGGCCTTTGATAGGGTAGACTGGATCTTCATGGAAAGGGTACTACTCCGCTTCAATCCTCCCCCCCCCACACACACACACACACTTTCATTTCAGCCATATTTTCTCTCTACTAGAAACCACACGCTAGACTAAAAATAAACGACTGACTCTCCCCTCCATTTGACGTCCGAAATGGGACACGCCAGGGCTGCCCACTCTCCCCCACGCATTTCATCCTCACTATGGAACCCCTCCTTCAGTGGGTAAGACAAGACCCGGTTATTAAGGGCATAAGCGTCTACCCGCGCACATTATCGGTGGCCTCGTTTGCGAACGACATAATGTTCGTGATCACCAAACCATAGAGGAGTCTGCCCAGACTTGCCTCGCTTCTACGGGACTTTGGCAATCTCTCGAATTTCAAGGTAAATTTCGTCAAGTCCACGATCCTCAACATCTCAATTCCGGAGGTACATTGTGCACAGTTGAGATCCAGTTCACCCTTCGCCTTGTCCGAGACAGCGGTAGACTATTTGGGGATAAAACTTACCAAGAGGTCTGAGGACTTATATCTCCACGTCCCTCTCCTGGTTTCTGAAATTATACATACTACCCATAGCCCTGTACAAACTACGCATGATTCCAATCCACCTCCCACTGTCTTTCTTTAAATTGATACGAATGATCTTCACGAGTTTCGAGTGGAGACAGAAGAGGCCTAGACTCGCATACAGTTTAATGACTAGAAGGAGGTTGGAGGGGGGGTTGGATCTACCAAGCGTCCAGGACTATTATCAAACCATCCAACTCAGTTACTGGATGGATCTGACACACCCATCCAGAGACCCGCTGTTGCAAGAACTCGCAGTGACCTCACATGGTGACTCACTTTTGAAGGACCTGTGGTTCCCGGTGAAGAGCCTATATAGAGCGAAAGGTTTTAATTAGAGATGAGCGAACATACTCGTCCGAGTTTGATGCTTGTTCGAGTATTAGGGTGTTCGAGATGCTCGTTACTCGAGACGAGCACCACGCGGTGTTCGAGTCAATTTCATTTCCTTCCCTGAAAGATTTGCGCCATTTTCTAGCCAATAGAAACGCAGGGAAGGCATTGCAACTTCCTCCTGTGACGTTCCAGCCCTATCCCACCCCCCTGCAGTGAATGGCTGGCAAGATCAAGTGACCCCCGAGTATTTAAATCAGCCCCGCCCATGGCTCGCCACAGACACACGCTAAGAGAGATCAGGGACAGTGCTGCTGCTGCTGCTGATATTATAGGGAGAGTGTTAGATCAGGGACAGTGCTGCTGCTGCTGCTGATATTATAGGGAGAGTGTTAGCATCTACAAGAACCCCAATGGTCCTTCTTAGGGCCACAGCTCACCTAGTGCACTACTGTTGTGGGTGCTGGAAGCAGTTTTGCACTTCTTTTTTTTTTGGTATATCGGGCGTGCAGCCCCATTACAGCTATAGCGTTTTCAGGCTGCAGTCTGTACTACGTAGTATAGGGGAAGTATTGGTGAGGCAGGGACAGTGGTAGTGTGGAATCCTGTCTACAACAATCCCAACGCTCCTTCTTAGGGCTACCTTGCATTTAACACCGTCGTTGCTGGGAGTTGTAGTACCTCAGTATTGCACTGCAAGGCCTGAGTTCAGCCTTCAGTTACATTTTTTGCTGGGTGCAGTTAGGGTAACGTAAGCGCTCTCTGCCTCCAAGTGCACGCCAAGAAAGCACTAATATTTTTCACCGCTCTGTGTTACCAGTCAGCTGCCGGCGCAGTGTACGGTGCCAGACAGCCATAGAGGGAGAGTCCAATAGAGGCTCCATTGCCTGCATTGCATTGGAAAAAAAAAATTTTAATAAAGAAATCCTTTTTACGGCTGCTTGTAACCCAGTGCATATTACTGCGTGGCCTGTGGGACTTGAGGTGAATCTCAACTGCATATTGCACAGCTAGTACTGCTTGCATCCTTCCTTATAACTTATCTCTGGCTTCATTTTGCGTTGTATAACCGTTGGCAGGCACCAACTGCGCGGCAATAATTCAAAAAAAATGTTTACACCGCTCAGTGTCTGCTTGATTCTTAATCCACCATGCTGAAGGGTAGGGGTAGGGGTAGAGGACGTGACCGCGGGTGAGGACGCGGAGTTCCAAGTGAGGGTGTGGGTATAGGCCAAGTTCCTGGTCCAGGCGAATCACAGCCGGCTGCTGCGGGAGTAGGAGAGAGGACAGTTTCTGGGGTCCCCAGCTTCATATCACAATTTTTGGGTCCACGTCGTAGACCTTTATTAAAAAACGAGCAGTGTGAGCAGGTCCTGTCGTGGATGGCAGAAAGTGCATCCAGCAATGTATCGACCACCCAGTCTTCTACGCCGTCCACTGCTGCAACTCTGAATCCTCTGGCTGCTGCTCCTCCTTCCTCCCAGCCTCCTCACTCCATGAAAATGACACATTCTGAGGAGCAGGCAGACTCCCAGGAACTGTTCTCGGGCCCCTGCCTTGATTGGGCAACAATGGTTCCTCTCCCACCGGAGGAGTTTGTCGTGACCAATGCCCAACCTTTGGAAAGTTCCCGGGGTCTGGGGGATGAGGCTGGGGACTTCCGGCAACTGTCTCAAGAGCTTTCAGTGGGTGAGGAGGACGATGACGATGAGACACAGTTGTCTATCAGTGAGGCAGTAGTAAGGGCAGTAAATCCGAGGGAGGAGCGCACAGAGGATTCGGAGGAAAAGCCGCTGGACGATGAGGTGACTGACCCCACCTGGTGTGATAAGTCAACTGAGGACAGGTCTTCAGAGAGGGAGGAAATTGCAGCCGCAGGACAGGTTGGAAGAGGCAGTGGGGTGGCCAGGGGTAGAGGCAGGGCACGAGCGAATAATCCACCAGCTGTTTCCCAAAGGACCCCCTCGCGCCAAGCCACCGTGCAGAGGCCAAGGTGTTCAAAGGTGTGGGAGTTTTTCACTGAGAGCGCGGACGACCGACGAACAGTGGTGTGCAACCTTTGTTGCGCCGGGGAGCCACCACCACCAGCATGCGCAGGCATATGATGGCCAAGCACCCCACAAGGTGGGATGAAGGCCGTTCACCACCACCAGCTTGCGCCACTGCCTCTCCCCCTGTGCCCCAAGCTGCCACTGAGATCCAACCCACCTCTCACGACACAGGCAGGAGCGTCTCCTGGCCTGGACCCACACCCTCACCTCCGCTGTCCTCGGCCCCATCCAGCAATGTCTCCCAGCGCAGCGTCCAGCTGTCGCTAAGAGAATCGTTGGAGTGAAAGCACAAATACGGCGCCACGCACCTGCACGCTCAAGCTTTATATGTCCACATAGCCAAATTGATCAGCCTGGAGATGCTCCCCTACAGGCTTGTGGAAACTGAGGCTTTCAAAAACAGGATGGCGGCGGCGGCCGCTCGCTACTCTGTCCCCAGTCTCCACTATTTTTCACGGTGTGCCGTCCCAGCCCTGCACGACCACATTTCACGCAACATTGTACACGCCCTCACCAACTCGGTTACTGCAAGGTCCACTTAACAACGGACACATGGACAAGCACAGTTGGGCAGGGCCACTATATCTCCCTGACGGCACATTGGGTGAATTTAGTGGAGGCTGGGACCGAGTCAGAGCCTGAGACCACGCATGTCCTACCCACCCCCAGAATTGCGGGCCCCAGATCGGTGCTGGTATCTGCGGCAGTGTATGCCACCTCCACTAAACCTTCCTCCTCCTCCTCCAACGCAACCTCTACCTCGCAATCAAGACGTGTCAGCAGCAGCACGTCGCCAGCAGTCGGTGTCACGCGACGCGGTGGGCAAGCGTCAGCAGGCCGTGCTGAAACTACTCAGCTTAGGAGAGAAGAGGCACACGGCCCACGAACTGTTGCACGGTCTGGCAGAGCAGACCGACCGCTGGCTTTCGCCACTGAGCCTCCAACCGGGCATGGTCGTGTGTGACAACGACCCTAACCTGGTGGCAGCTCTGCAGCTCGGCAGCCTCACACACGTGCCACGCCTGGGCCACGTCTTTAATTTGGTGGTTCAGCGGTGTCTGAAAGGCTACAGACACTTGTCAGACCTGCTCGGCAAGGTGCGCCGGGTCTGCACACATTTCTGCAAGTCCAACGCGGACGCTGCCACCCTGCGGACCCTGCAACATTGGTTTAATCTGCCAGTGCACCGACTGCTTTGTGACGTGCCCACACGGTGGAACTCTACGCTCCACATGTTGTCCCAGCTGCATGAGCAGCGTAGAGCTATAGTGGAATACCAACTCCAACATGGGCGGCATAGTGGGAGTCAGCCTCCTCAATTCTTTACAGAGAAGTGGGCCTGGATGGCAGATATCTGCCAGGTCCTTGGAAACTTTGAGGAGTCTACCCAGATGGTGAGCGGCGATGCTGCAATCATTAGTGTCACCATTCCTCTGCTATGCCTGTTGAGAAGTTCCCTGCAAAGCATAAAGGCTGACGCTTTGCGGTCGGAAATGGAGGCGGGGAAAGACATTATATCGCTGGATAGTCAGAGCACCCTCATGTCTATATCTCAGCGAATTGAGGAGGAGGAGGGGGAGGAGCCTGAGGAGGAAGAGACAGCTTGGCCCACTGCAGAGGTTACCCATGCTGCTTGCCTGTCATCCCTTCAGCTTGTATGGCCTGAGGAGGAGGAGGAGGAGGAAGAGGAAGAGGATGAGCCTCAAAGTGATCTTCCTAGTGAGGACAGCCATATGTTGCGTACAGGTACCCTGGCACACAAGGCTGACTTCATGTTAGGATGCCTTTCTCGTGACCCTCGCGTTAGACGCATTCTGGCCACTATGGATTACTGGGTGTACACATTGCTCGACCCATGGTATAAGGAGAATCTTTCCACTCTCATTCCCGAAGAGGAAAGGGGTTCAAGAGTGATGCAATACCACAGGGCCCTGGTGGACAAACTGATGGTAAACTTCCCATCTGACAGCGCTAGTGGCAGAAGGCGCAGTTCCGAGGGCCAAGTAGAAGGGGAGGCGTGTAGATCAGGCAGCATGTTCAGTGCAGGCAGGGGAACACTCTCCAAGGCCTTTGACAGCTTTATGGCTTCCCAGCAAGACTGTGTCACCGCTCCCCAGTCAAGGCTGAGTCGGAGGGAGCACTGTAAAAAGATGGTGAGGGAGTACGTAGCCAATCGTACCACAGTCCTATGTGACGCCTCTGCTCTGTACAACTACTGGGTGTCTAAGCTGGACACGTGGCACGAACTCGCGCTGTATGCCCTGGAGGTGCTGGCTTGCCCTGCGGCTAGCGTCTTGTCAGAGAGTGTGTTTAGTGCAGCTGGGGGAATCATCATGGACAAGCGTACCCGCCTGTCAACTGACAGTGCCGACAGGCTTACACTCAGAAAGATGAACAAAGCCTGGATTTCCCCAGACTTCTCTTCTCCACCAGCAGACAGCAGCAGTACCTAAAGATTATTTTCGCTGCAACCCCGGATGCAAGCATTGATCTCTATCACCTCAAAAAATGGGGACCTTTACCCTTGTCAATCTGTGTATAATTTTCGTCCCGCTCCTCCTGAAACCTCACGTAATCACCCCGAACGGGCAATTTTTCTGTGGCCCAAAAGGCTCATATAACTTTTGTAAACGATATTTATACGTTTCAATTCTCATTAAAGCATTGAAACTTCCACCTGAACCAATTTTTATTTTAACTGGGCTGCCTCCAGGCCTAGTTACAAATTAAGCCACAGTAACCAAAGCGATTAATGGGTTTCACCTGCCCTCTGGGTTGGGCATGGGCAATTTTTCTGGGGTACATTTGTACTGTCGGTACACCAATTTTTTTCGGGCCCTCGCCTAGAATGTAATCCAAGTAATTTTTATGGGCTTCGCCTGCACTCATGGTACGCCACTGTGTCTGGGGTTGGCCTACACTTTTGCTACAGAAATCTTACTCTGTTCTGCCTACCTATACTTCTGCCACAGTAATGCTAGAGGGGTCTGACTATACTTCTACAACAGAAATGTAACTTCGGTCTGCCGATACTTCTGCTCCTGAAATGTTACCTTGGTTTGTGTATACTGTTACTACTGTAATGTTACTAATACTGGGCTCTGCCCATACTGCTTCAACGGAAATGTTACTGGGGCATGTCTATACTGCTATAACTGAAATGTAACTAATACTGGGCTCTGCCCATACTGCTTCTACGTAAATGTTACTGGGGCCTGTCTATACTGCTACTACTGAAATGTTACAAAAGCTGTGCTCTCCCTACACTGCTGCAAGGGAAATGTTAATCTGCTGCTTTGCCCATACTGCTTCTACGTAAATGTTACTGGGGTCTGACTATACTGCTACTACTGAAAGGTTACAAATGCTGTACTCTCCCTACGCTGCTGCAAGGGAAATGTGAATTTGCTGATTTGCCCATACTGCTTCTACATAAATGTTACTGGGGTCTGACTATACTGCTACTACTGAAATGTTACAAATACTGTGATCTCACTACACTGCTGCAAGGGAAATGTGATTCTGCTGCTTTGCCCATACTGCTTCTACGTAAATGTTACTGGGGTCTGACTATACTGTTACTACCACAGAAAAGTTACTGCTGTAAATGAAATGTTACTGGGGTCAGCCTACACTGCTGCTACGGAAATGTTAAAGGGGTCTGTCTATACTGTTACTACTACTGAAATTTTACTGCGGTCTGTCTGCACTGCTGGAACTGAAATGTTAATGGGGTCTGTCTGCACTGCTGGAACTGAAATGTTACTGGGGTCTGTCTGCACTGCTGGAACTGAAATGTTACTGGGGTCTGTCTGCACTGCTGGAACGGAAATATTACTGGGGTCTGTCTGCACTGCTGGAACTGAAATGTTACTGGGGTCTGTCTGCACTGCTTCTACTGAAATGTTACTGGGGTCTGTCTATACTGTTGCTACTGAAATATTACTGGGGCCTGTCCCTAATGATACTACTGAAAGTGGGGTCTGTTTGCACTGCTGAAACTGAAATGTTACTGGGGCATGTCGCAACTGATACTACTTAAATGATACTGGGGTCTGTCTGCACTGCTGGAACTGAAATGTTACTGGGGTCTGTATGCACTGCTGGAACTGAAATGTTACTGGGGTCTGTCTATACTGTTGCTACTGAAATATTACTGGGGCCTGTCCCAAATGATACAACTGAAATGTTACTGGGGTCTGTCTGCACTGCTGGAACTGAAATGTTACTGGGGCATGTCGCAACTGATACTACTGAAATGTTACTGGAGTCTGTCTGCACTGCTGCAAATGAAATGTAACTGGGGTCTGTCTGCACTGCTGAAACTGAAATGTTACTGGGGTCTGTCTGCACTGCTGGAACTGAAATGTTACTGGGGCATGTCGCAACTGATACTACTGAAATGCTACTGGGGTCAGTCTGCACCGCTGGAACTGAAATGTTACTGGGGCATGTTGCAAGTGATACTACTGAAATGTTACTGGGGTCTGTCTGCACTGCTGCAAATGAAATGTAACTGTGGTCTGTCTGCACTGCTGGAACTGAAATGTTACTGGGGTCTGTCTGCACTGCTGGAACTGAAATGTTACTGGGGCATGTCGCAACTGATACTACTGAAATGTTACTGGGGTCTGTCCCTACTGTTACTACTGAACTGTTACTGGGGTCTGTCTATACTTATACTACTGAAATGTTACTGGGGTCTGTCTATACTGCTGCAAATGAAATGTAACTGGGGTCTGTCCCTACTGCTGCCAATGAAATGTTACTGAGGTCTGTCCATACTCTTACCACTGAAATGTTACTAATTCTCAGCTCTGCCTATACTGCTTCTACTGCTATGTTACAGGGTTGTGGAAACGGAGGCTTCCCAAAGACATGATGGTGGCGAGGCCACGCTACTAGGTCCCCAGGCGCAACAATTTTTCAGCGACGCGGTTACTGGGAAGGTGCATATAACCACGGACACGTGGACAGGACACGTACTGCCTCAAAAACATCCCCCTCCTCCTCCTCCAACAATGAAAACATTCTTGGCAAATGCTTTCGCAGTGGTCTGTCTGGCGGCAGTCCAAGAATTTCACATTAAACGACACAATAAGTAAGCCCCCCATCACCCCCCGCCACGGCCCACTTAACCCTGGCCACATTCCAAAAACCAACGAAATAAAACCGCGCTAATAGGTCCACAGTCACGACCACTTTCCCACCAACGCGGTTACTGGTAAGGTGCATATAACCATGGACAAGTGGACAAGACATGTACTGCCTCAAAAACATCCCCCTCCTCCTCCAACAATGAAAACATTCTTGGCAAATGCTTTCGCAGTGGTCCGTCTGGCGGCAGTCCAAGAATTTCACCTTAAAAGACACAATAAGAAAGCCCCCCCCCCCCCCCCCCGCCATGGCCCACTGAATCCTGGCCACATTCCGAAAACCAACAAAATAAAACCGCGGTAGTATTCCGTTATCCCTAGCTGAAGCTTTCAGCCAACTGGTAGAGCAATGGTGGCTTCCAACTTGTTGGTACTGCTAAGTCCAAAGATAAGCGTACAGCTAAGGTCGGAATACAGGTGACTATAGAACACAGCATCCCTGCAGGGCAAGGGACAGAGTTGCAGCAGGTACCGACCCTTAATGGAAGCAGGCCAGCTGAGAACCACATATTCTCTGAATGATTTTGGACTGACCGATGATGAGGCCTTTACTTGTGATCATCTTTTGTAATTCCTAAGAAAGATGCGTGCGTGGTAGTAGCCGGAAACTTGGATTGCTATTTGCTAACACTTTGAAATGAACAACAGAAACCATAGGAATGAAGCCTTTCCATTTTTCAGCTTGAGATGAGGAGGAGTGCAGACTTTCAGTAGCTTGAATATCCTTTTCATTGCAATCAAATGCCCCTCTCTTGTCTTAGAAAATACCAGCTTTTCCACATAGATGTTGTCTATCTGTCTATACTGTTACTACTGAAATCCCACTAATACTGGGCTCTGCCTATACTACTGTTACGGAAATGTTACAGGGATCTGTCGATACCATTACTACTGAAATGTAACTGATACTGTGCTCTGCCTATACTGCAGCTACTGAAATGTTACTGGGGTCCGTCTATACTGTTAATACAGAAGTGTTAATAGGGTCTCCCTAGACTTCTGCAACGTAACTGTTAGTGGGGTCAGCTTATACCTTTGCTACAGGAGTATTACAGAGGTCGGTGCATACTATGGGGGCACTAAGTGTTCCCATCGCGGTGTTCCACGTACATGGCCCAAAAAAAAATAACCAAGACTGACTAGGGCATGCAGTGTGGGCCGAAGCCCACCTGTATTTCATCTGATGTTAGCTCTGCTGTCCAGGGCACTGCAATGGGATGTATTTATGTACCGCCGGTGGGTTCCAGGGAGCCACCCATGCTGTGGGTCCACAGGGACTTCACATAGGGGAGTTGTACCTGCCTGTGTCTATGTATAAAAAAACCCAGTCTAACTGGGGCATGCAGTGTGGGCCAAAGCCCACCTGTATTTTATCTGACGTTACCTCATCTGTGCAGGGCACAGCAATGGGATTTATTTATGTACCGCCGGTGGCTTCCTGGGACCCACCCATGCTGTGGGTCCACAGGGACTTCACATAGGGGAGTTGTACCTGCCTGTGTCTACTTATAAAAACCCCAGTCTGACTGGGGCATGCAGTGTGGGCCGAAGCCCACCTGTATTTTTTCTGATGTTAGCTCTGCTGTCCAGGGCACTGCAATGGGAAGTATTTATGTACCGCCGGTTGATTCCAGGGAGCCACCCCTGCTGTGGGTGCACACGGAATTCCCATTGCAGAGTTGTACCTGCCTGTTACTATTTATAAAAAACCCCAGTCTGCTGGGGCATGCAGTGTGGGCCGAAGCCCACCTGTATTTCATCTGACGTTACCTCAGCTGTGCAGGGCAATGCAATGGGATTTATTTATGTACCGCCGGTGGCTTCCTGGGACCCACCCATGGGTGTACACACAATTCACATAGGGGAGTTGTACCTGCCTGTGACTACTTATAGAAAACGCCAGTCTGACTAGGGCATGCAGTGTGGGCCGAAGCCCACTTGTATTTATTCTGACGTTACCTCAGCTGTGCAGGGCACTGCAATGGGAGGTATTTATGTACCGCCGGTGGGTTCCAGGGAGCCACCCATGCTGTGGGTCCACAGGGACTTCACATAGGGGAGTTGTACCTGCCTGTGTCTATGTATAAAAAACCCCAGTCTGACTGGGGCATGCAGTGTGGGCCAAAGCCCACCTGTATTTTATCTGACGTTACCTCAGCTATGCAGGGCACTGCAATGGGATTTATTTATGTACCGCTGGTGGCTTCCTGGGACCCACCCATGCTGTGGGTCCACAGGGACTTCACATAGGGGAGTTGTACCTGCCTGTGTCTACTTATAAAAACCCCAGTCTGACTGAGGCATGCAGTGAGGGCCGAAGCCCACCTGTATTTTATCTGACGTTAGCTCTGCTGTCCAGGGCACTGCAATGGGATGTATTTATGTACCGCCGGTGGGTGCCAGGGAGCCACCCCTGCTGTGGTTGCACACGGAATTCCCATTGCGGAGTTGTACCTGCCTGTTACTATTTATAAAAAAACCCAGTCTGCTGGGGCATGCAGTGTGGGCCGAAGCCCACCTGTATTTCATCTGGCATTACCTCAGCTGTGCAGGGCACTGCAATGGGATTTATTTATGTACCGCCGGTGGGTGCCAGGGAGCCACCCCTGCTGTGGGTCCACACGGACTTCCCATAGGGGAGTTGTACCTGCCTGTGTCTACTAATAAAAAACCCCAGTCTGACTGGGGCATGCAGTGTGGGCCGAAGCCCACCTGTATTTTATCTGACGTTAGCTCAGCTGTGCAGGGCACTGCAATGGGATTTAATTATGTACTGCCGGTGGGTTACAGGGAGCCACCCCTGCTGTGGGTGCACACGGAATTCCCATTGCGGAGTCAATGCCTGTGACTATTTATAAAAAAACCCAGTCTGACTGGGGCATGCAGTGTGGGCCGAAGCCCACCTGCATTTTATCTGACGTTAGCTCTACTTCCCAGGGCACTGCATTGGGACAAACTACAGGAGCAATAAATACAGCGCTAATGAGACGTGCCCAGCTACGCTAGCATTGGAGTCTGCTCTTGGCCCACGATTGCTGAGGGTTTGTGCAGAGGCCTATCACCTGGGTGCAGTGAAAGTCCGCTTCCTGCCTACGATTGCTGATGCTGTGGGCTGAGGCCTATGTCATGGGCGCGGTGCAAGTCTGCCATGTTTGGCCGCCCAGATTTATTTTCTGTTCATGTCTTGGGATGCCTAGGACCCACCTATGCTGTTGGTGCCCACTTAGTTCCCATCGCGGTGTTTGACCTGTCTGGCACAAAGACACTGACTTGGGTAGGGGACAGATGGCTTTCCCCTTGCGGTGTCAATTGAGGTATGCGACACCTTGACAGAATGAATACTGTGTGGGCACATGGATTCCCCATTGCTATGCCCACGTTTGCAGCTCCTGACGGAGGTGGCACAGGATTGGATTTCTCATTGCTTCTGTACAGCATTGTGGGTTATCGCCCCGCCCCTTTTAAAGAGAGTCGCTGCCTGGCCCTGCCAACCCTCTTCAGTGTGTGCCTCCTGATCGCAGACACACTTATAAATAGACATGAGGGTGGTGTGGCTATGAAGTGACCGTGTGGCATGAGGGCAGCTGAAGGCTGCGCAGGGACACTTTTGTGTGCGCTGTGGACGCAGGGTCATGTGCGGGGGGGGGGTTGGGCAGCATGTAACCGAGGAGAAGAGGCAGCGGTGTGTCCCGCAGGCAGTGATTGTGCTTAGGTAGTGTGGTGCTTAGCTAAGGTGTTCCTTGCTAATGAGGGTTTGTCCGAAGTAAAAATTGTTAGGGGGGGGGGGCCATTCTTGCCTCTATTGTGGCCTAATAGTGGGACCTGAGAACCTGAGATGCAGCCCAGTATGTTGCCCCTCGCCTGCCCTGTCCGTTTCTGTGCCGTTTCTATCACTTTCTTGGGTTTTCCAGATTTTCAGAAATGAAAACCTTAGCGGAGCATGGGTGATATACAAAAATGCTCGAGTCGCCCATTGACTTTAATGGGGTTCGTTACTGGAAGCGAACTCTCGAGCATCGCGGACAGTTCGACTCGAGCAACGAGCACCCGAGCATTTTGGTGCTTGCTCATCTCTAGTTTTAATCCCTTACTCAGGGGACCCTGTGAGACCTGGGATAGACTCAAAGAATCGTTATCTCCGACCCCATCTCCACTGACACCAATCCAGAGTCTCTGCAGGCTGCTAGGGACTCGCCCTGATCCTGGCTCCTTAAGTATATGGAAGCAATTTCGAGGTGATAGGGTGGGTGACATTCAGACCCAAGCATATAAGACACCGGAGGACATTCTGACCACACTCGCCCCCAACAATACCCTATCTTTTCTACAACTAGCACACATCAAAAATGTCCTAAGCAAATTCTTGGTCAAGTTCAAATCTACCAGGCCTAAGACCAACTTTGAAAACACCCTGGAAGTGGGCAACTCAAACTCTAGAAAAATCTCCAATATCCGGAGGTGCTTCATAGCCCCCCCCCCCCTATTTGCCAAGCCCACCTTCCTAAGCTCCTGTCTAACCCCTCAATGGCTTCACAACTACAAATTAGCACCCCCACAACAGATGCTGGAGATGCAATGCTGTAATAGGGTCTTATCTCCACATCTGGTGGGAGTGTCCGGGCATCACCCCGTTCTGGAAAGAGGTAGAAGAAGACTTGAGGGCCCTCTACCCAAACCTATCAATCTCAGCGAACATGATCTTCCTGTGGAAACCGTCCGCAAACTTTCACCCCTACAGAAACAAACTAACAGCCTTTCTGATAGATGCAGCCAAAGCTCTGATTCCCTTGAATTGGCTCCAACAATCCCCGCCCTCCTTGATCCAGTGGAGGGAAAAAGTTGACTTGATTTGCAACCTGGAAGAGCTGACTAGTTGGTCAAGGGGCTCCCATGAGGATTTCATCTTAAGCTGGAACCCCTGGAGGGAAATGAGAAAGAAAAATTAGTATTTAGTGTCCCCCTCCACTGACCTGGGGACGTGTGGCAGGAATCCCCCTCTGGGGGACGTAGGCATTACCTGATATCCACAATCACTGACGGTCAAAGAAGATGTTACCTGTGAGTTACCGCTTGTTATTATTAAGTATTTTGCCTCTTTCTGCGTGTGATCAGTGGTAAGTTCTCCTGTATGCAGGTAATAAAATGGGTTAGATTCAACACACCTCATCATTTTCTTTACAGACTTCTGTCAAAAAACATTGTATAAACATTTAGTACACATTAGATGGCTGGCTGGTCAGCGGGATTCGGGTGTCCTTAGTCTAATGTTTATGACCCCCTTTTTCCTAATATCACGTAACATGAACACACCCAACTGTTAGATTTTCCGCTCTAAAAACAAATTGATTACAGATTAGCTTCATTACCATTTCCTTTTTGTAATTAATAGATATTTTCATCTTACAAATTTCATAAACATAATTAATCTCCAGAGCCGATCAATACTGATTCCTTTATCTAGAAATGCTATATAAGCTATACGGTCTAAGGGGGACTGTGGAGCATGTTCCATGTCCTCATTTTTTTCATTTTCTTATTTCATGTTCTCATTTTTTTTAATCTTCTTATGTATTATTCTTGTATATTATTTCTTATTGCTTTTGACATTGATGTAGTGAATTTATAATTTAACATAGAGGCTAGAAAAACTCTTCAGGAACAATACGTGTACAGGTAAATTGCAGCTTTAGATTTCTTGATGTTGAATAGAATTCATTTTAACAAATAAAATAAAATTGGACCTTTTTTTTTATACTGTACAGATGCCTATTTCTGAAAATATATCATATACATCACATTGTGCCAGGCTCATATTGCCCACTTAGGGAGCTCCCATGGTTATTATTAAGATACAGGATACAGATGTAGCAAAGCTAAATTTATCTATGTTTAACTAACTCACATTATTATTCTGGACTAGTAGAAGTTGTAAAAATTTTATAATGGAGAATATTACTCTGGACATGTGTCAAAGTCAGATGATGGAAATAAGTGGAAAATTGAATAGTGTACTGTTTGAAATTTTGCTGTGGTTACTTTTTTTACACTCCTGTACGGCAAGTGGTTTTTGCTTTCTCCTGAAACAATTTGGGTCTGGAAGTATAAAAGCTTGATCTTTTTTTAGTGTTCTTTTTTAAACCTACTAACTAGATAGCATTCAAAATGTTCTCTATTTTTGTAAAGTGTGTTTCAGATGTATTTATATTTATTTTTACTATTTTGTAATGATTCTTATCAACTTTCCATGAACGTTCTGAAAACATTTGTATTAGCTTAAAGTCACAGGGGCAGATTTGCTATTTAACAATTGCCAGTTTTCTGGTGTACATTGGACCACAAAACTGTCTTGTGTGGGCTGTAACACATTTATCATAAATTATTAAAGACTTTTTATAGCTTGTCCAACAAAAGGGTATGGTTTTGTGAAAAGGGGGGAAGTCTAAAGGCCTAACGTGACATCAAACTAATAGTTGGTATAACATTAGAGTAAACATTCTAAAGATACACCAGATTTATCATTTAGCGAAGAACTTTCATATATCTGGTGCATGAACTGACATAGAAGTAAGGAAATGATCGTGTACCTCTAGTAGTGACCTTCAATTCACAGCTAGAAGTGCTAAGGAAAACCGCAAAGAAACTCTATCATACCCTACACAAGGATGGCCATCTCAAAACCATTTCCCAGACCCCCACTACTGTGTTACAGGCAACCTCCAAATTTGAGGAACTTTATAATCAGGAGTGCATTGTCCTCGGTCATACAAAAAAGAACTTATCCCTGTAATGTAAGGAGCTGTAAGACTTGTTCACATGTACTGACTGCAGACAGGATACAGATTCCCAACACACAACAGAACTATAAGATTTCTGGGACATTCACGTGTTCAACGTCCGATGTTATGTACCTGATCCTGTGCAGTAAATGTTCTGTTGCGGGGCCTTTATGTTGGAGAAATGGGTCAAAACTGAAAGTGAGAATGAGATCTCACCGCCACACAAAGAAAGAAAGGCAGAATTACTTTTGGCTAGGCACTTTTCTAGTCACAGACACAACATAGAACACATAAAAGTCACCATATTAAAAGGTAATTTCAAATCACAAAGCCATATAAGAATTTGGGAGTAAAAATGTTTAACAACTTTTTAACCAAATAATTTTTTATTAGAATTTTGTAAAGCATACAGAGAGAGTAAAAGCATATTCTATGACATTGGTTAAAGCAATGAAAGAACAAGTATATTGAATATTTGATTCAACATCAAATATTGTTGCAACATTAGTTGTTAAAATTCTAGAAAGTGTACTAGAAAGTATCATTTACACTCTTTTCAACCTATGTTCAACTCTCTTCATTGTATTGACATTTATATGAGAAAGTTTTAATCTTCTTTAATTCAAAAATATTGTTTTAAATGTCAATTTTTGAGATGTCAAACTAAAAAAAACCCAAAAAACAAAAAAAACATGTATCAAACTGATAACATAAACTGCCGCCAAGGTTTCCATATGTTATTGAAGTTTTTCAGATTATTTTTTGACTTAGCATGAATTCTTTCATAGTTGTAGTGGACTGCTAAAGTATCCAATAGGTCTTTGATATTTGGAGAAATTTCTGATCTCCATTTTCTAGTAATTATGAGTTTAGCGGTGAGTAGATAATGGCAAATCCATCTCTGGTGGGATCTAGGGATTTGATCACACTCTAGTAGCAATAGCGCAAGGTGGGGGCTATCCCTCACCTTGAGTCCCGTAATTTTTGGGATAAGGCCAAAAACCTCCCTCCAAAAACCTCCTATTTTCGGACATTCCCATAATATGTGGAACAGTGTGCCCTCCTGTCTACATTTCCTCCAACATTGTTTATCTTGGTGGGAGAGGCTTCTGGCCAATTCGATCGGGGTATAATACCATCTTGTTAATGTTTTATAGTGGGTTTGAAGTATATTTGCTGATAGTGTAGATTTGTTAGCCCAGTGAAAGGCTTTTAACCGTTGATGAATGGGCATTTTCCTTTTTTATCCCTTTCCCAATTTAACAGATGAATTTTTTTTGAAGGACCCATATCTCCTGCTAAGATGTTATAAAAAGCTCTTGTTTTAATTATTCGCTGGGCACCTTTGGTGGTAAAAAGTGATCTAAGATCTTTTGGAAACGCAGGCACCACAATCTATTTCCCTTCAGGAAAGACTGGATTCGATAAAATGAAAAACGCTCTTCAGCGCCCAATTTAAAGTGTGTAGTAAGGGTAGAGTAAGGAAGTATATGCTCTCCCTCTACTATGTCTAAGATTTGTTTGATCCCGTGTTTTTTCCAAGTATTGATATTTAAGTCCTGGATAAAAAACGCAAGGATTTCCAAAGGGAGCTCAATCGCTAAGTTTTTTTCTGCGTCCTTTTTAAATTTACAGATGTAGGTATTCCAAGCTTGTAGAGTAGTTAGCATGGGAGGGGACTAGCGATGAGCGAGCCTACTCGGCCACGCCCGTTTTTCGCCCGAGCACTGCGATTTTTGAGTACTTTCGTACTCGGGTCAAAAGATTCGGGGGGCGCCGTGGGTGAGTGGGGGGTTGCAGCGGGGAGTGGGGGGGAGAGGGAGAGAGGGCTCCCCCCTGTTCCCCGCTGCTGCCCCCGCGCCACCACGCCTCCCCCCGCCGCCCCCCGAATCTTTTCACCCGAGTACTGAAGTACTCGAAAATCGCGGTGCTCGATCGAGTATATACTCGAAACGAGTATATTCGCTCATCTCTAGAGGGGACATGTCTTGGATATTTAGTTGAAATTGGATTTCTGGATAGAGAGTACCAATCATATATGCCTATAAGCCTTTAACTTAGGGTTCTATTTTTATTTAGATGGTTTTCAATTAGGCTGCACGCTGGGACTCCCGAGGTTCGCATCCAAACCATAGACTGATTAAGTATTGTTGCTTGGTAGTATGCATGAAGGTTAGGTAGTCCCATCCCGCCCTGATTGTGGTGTAGGAAAAGAATTTGGGCTGCTACTCTAGGTCTTTTATTACTCCAGATATATTTCATTAGTTGCTTTTGAAATTTATCTATAGTTGATTTTTGTATAGGGTATATCAATGTTCGAAAAAAGTAGAGAATCTTTGGTAAGAGTAGCATTTTGTATAGGACAATCCTTCCCACCCATGAATGTTCCATCTTTCCCAGACGATCCAGTTCTCTTTGGAAGGAGAGGAAAAGAGGGTCAAAGTTCAATTATACCAATTTTGAAAGTGGAAAACATAGCTTTGTGCCCAGGTATGGGATTTCAGATTGCCACCGGAAGGGGAACTCCCTTTGTATGTCAGCTTTTAAATGTGTATCTATGTTGATACGTAGGATTTGAGATTTGTCAACATTCAACTTATAGTATGAGGCTTTGCCAAACAGTTTTAGACATTCAGAGATTTTTCTTAGATAGTTTAAGGGGTCTGTCACAAACAGGAGGACATCATCTGCGAATAGCCCTATTTTATGTTGTCTATGTCCCAGAGGTACACCTCTGATCCCAGGTGAGGTTCTAATTAGTTCTGCTAAGGGTTCCATCATCATAGTGAACAAGGGGCTGATAAAGGGCATCACTGTCGGGTTCCATTAGTGATTTTGAATGGGGAGAATAGGGTTCCGTCCACCAAGACTCTTGCAGATGGAGCGGAGTATAAGGCCCGGACGGCTTGTATGAATTTGTCTCCCACTTCAAATTTTTTGAGAGCCGCAAAAGAAAATCCCCAATGGAGTCTATCGAACGCCTTCTCCGCATCCAGGGCAAGGAGGGGAGAAGGCGTCCGACTCGACCCAATCCCCGAAATAAGTTCACAGCTCTTCTTGTACCATCCACTGCCTGTCTTCCCTTGGTGAAACCCACCTGGTCGTTATGTATCACCTCTGGCAAAACTTCCAGAAGCCTTGTTGCTAGAATTTTGGAGTAAAGTTTAGTGTCTGAATTCAGGAGAGAAATCGGTCTAAAATTTGACGGATTGGTGGGAGATTTACCTGGTTAGGAATCATAGTGATTGTTGCCTGTAACATTTCATCTGGCAAGAAACCTTCTATCATTGCCTCGTTAAAGCTTTGGGCAAGATGGGGAGAAAGTGAAGACGCAAACAGTTTATAATATTCATTGGAGAAGCCATACGGGCCTGGGGACTTGAAATTCTTTAGATCTTTAATGGCTTTGGATAGTTCCTGAATGGAAATGGGTCTATCTAGTGTTTGGGCCCTTTCTCCCAAAGTGGGGAGGGACATTTTAAACAGAAATTTTTCAATGATAAAGGAATTAGGTTGAGGAATGGAAGGTCTTCTTTTAAATTGTATAACTTGGAGTAGTAGGTCTTAAATTCTTCCGCAATTTGCTGGGGATGTGAAATTTTGTTGGGAGGGTTGTTAGGGTTTATCAGATAGGGAATTTTAGTTTTTTCCCTTTTTGGTTTTGTTAGGTTAGCCATTAATCTCGAGGGCTTGTCTATATTTGAGTATAAGTTAGCTCTACAATACAGAGTCCATTTTAAAGTTGCCCATTAGGATTGATTTGAGGTCCCGTCTAAGTGCCATCAATTTTTGCGCAAGTGTGTTGTTTTCTAGGGAATTTTGTAGTTTTAGTTCTGTTTCTTTTATCTTTAGAGTTTCGTTGATGAGTTTTTATTTGTTACTTTTGTGTTGGATACTTATTTTTATTCAGACGCCTCTTATGACCGCTTTATGGGCGTTCCATATTGTAAAATTACTCAGTTTGAGATCACAGTTAAGGAGAAAATATTCGTTAATGGCATCATTGATTATTTTTTGGTTGTCTGGAGATTTAAGAAGGTTTATGTCATTTCTCCAAATCCTGGGACTTATGTGGGGTGATTTTAGTTCAAGTTTCAATAGGATAGGAGAATGGTCTGACCACGTTGTAGTTCCTATTTCTAAAGACCGGATAAATAGAAGCAGCCATCTGTCTGATATAAAGAGGTCTATCCTAGAAAAGGATTTGTGTCTGGGGGAGAAATAAGAAAATTCCCTAGAGGATGAGTTTAGGCAGCGGAATGAATCATAGAGATTTTCCTTATGCAGCCATGGGTTTAGGGTGGGTGCTGTTCTCTTCTTTGCAGATGTATCAATATTTTTATCAGGTACTATATTAAAATCACCACAGATTAATAATTTCCCCTTTCGGATTTTTCAATTTTTTTGTGTATTTTATTCAAGAATGATATTTGTGACTTATTGGCAGCATAGATATTAACCAATGTAATCAGATGACCTTGTAAATTTCCCACTAAAATTATATACCTGCCATTTAAATCTGTAATTAACTCCTGTAGTACGAAATCACAGTTTTCTTTAAACGCTATCAGGACGCCTTTTTGTTTCTTTATTGCACAGGCCATGTAGATTTGGGGGTATTTTTTTATTGAGGAATTTTGGACGTGACTGCTCTGAAAAGTGTGTCTCCTGGACACAGACTATATCAGCTTTTGTCTCATTTGCTTTTCTCCACATCAGTTTTCTTTTAAATGGGGAGTTTAGACCCTTGGCATTTTGAGATAAAATTCTAAGTGACATCGTGATTCTGTAAATACAAGCTAATATCCTGTAATATAATCTCGGCGACAAAACAGTAAAACAAAAATTTACCAGGTACGATACGCAAAATAAAGTCCATTGTTCGTAATTCTTTTGCAATTTTCATTTTTGGATCTTGCTGGCGTTTGTACCTGTAAGAAAAGAACAAAAACACGCAGCAAGCGAGAAAACAATACTCAATAAGCATTAGAGCAGGTTGTAATGCCTATCTGCTTATTTTGTGGGGGAAGAAAATTTCACCTGAACTGGTGCAGCCTATTTAAATCGTTGGCTTTAATAAACGCTAGCAGCAGTTTATCTGGTGGTGATGTGATTGTTCAACAGAGGTTTTTATTTTATCATTTAGTTGAAGGGTTTAACGTTGATCTCTGTGGGTTCTTGCGCTGGGGTGGATTAAAGGGCGAATCTTGTTTGCTTAACTGGATTCCCCATTTCATTAGTGTAGACACTCCATCTTTTGGAGAAGATATTACATACATGGAATTGTCCTTGTGGACTAGGAGTTTTGTGAGGAAACCCCATCTATACGGTATGCCGGCTGCTCTTAATGAAGAGGTGATCTGTGCAAAGGTTTTTCTGTTTTGTATTGTATATGCAGAAAGGTCAGCGAACAGACGCACCTCAGAGTATGGAGTAGGCAGAACCTTCATCTTTCTTGCTGTGAACATAAGAGCTTCTTTAATATGGAAGAAATGTACTCTTGCAATTATATCACGAGGGATATTCTCTGATAGGAATTTTGGTTTGGGCAGTCTGTGCACTCTGTCGATTATTCGGTCTTGTTCGGATGAATCTGGCAAGAGGGTCTCTATAAATCTGGAGAGATAATTTTGTAGCTCAGCTTGACCAACATTTTCGGGGACGCCTCTGAGTTTGATATTATTCCTTCTATTTCTGTCCTCTAGGTTTGCCATTTTGTGTTTGGTCGCTGTTACTTCCTCTTCAAGAGCATAATGGGCGTCAATCAGGTTATTGTGAGAAGTAAATTCTTCCATTTTATTTTCCACATGGTCAGTGCGCTCACTTAACTCCTGGAGCGAGTGTTGAAATGTGGAGGATATTTGTTTGATGTCATTTTGTATTGTGCCTCTCAAAGCAATAATCATATTTTTAATAAAGTCCTCTGATGCAGGAATGTTGGAAGATGGGACTTCATCTAAAAAATTATCTTCTGTAATCTGTTGCTGATATTGTGGGGTAGAGAGTCTGGGCTTCTGCTTCTCAGGGCTACTTGAGGGGGGCGAAGTGTGAGAAGATGTGTTTGAGCCCTGTGCCGCGGCCATTTTGTGTCTTTGCTTAGTAATGGAGTAAGCAGCAGAGGGGTTTTCTTTTTTATGAGAGGACACTCTGCCTCCCCCTGCTTGGCTCTGGGATTCTCCCAGGTGAGTTAGATATACTTCTTTGTGCTTATCCTGAGTTCCCTTTAATTGATTTAGCTGCCGCCGCATGGGGTGTGTGGGTGATCGGGAGCTCTCCTTTGCCATTTTAGGTGAGATTTGATATGGGGTCATGTCTCTCTCCATCCCCTTGCTTACCTCTCTGCTCGCTGGGCTGTCTTGTGTGTCTGGCAGGGAGATGCAGGGATTGGTTGCTAGGTTCTTTGCCTCCGCGGGAGATGCGGCTGGTCCTCTCTCATCCTCTTCCTCCGGCTGCACGGAAGATGGTGATGGCGGGTCCTGCATATGAGCGGTCCTCTCTCGAGCCTCCGGACGCAGCGGGAAGAAGTTAGAGACCCTCTCCGGTGGCGGTTTAAACACTCTCCTCTTCAGCATGGCAGGCAGGAGGATTGGTGCTTGTTTGCATATGTTAAAATCGCTGCTAGCCTTGTATTTTGTATTATAGTAGCTTTTAGGCTGCTTTAGGACGGAGCTTAGGAAGAGACGTCCGTCTTCTTGCTCAGTCAGGCCACGCCCCCAAATGTGTAACAACTTTTGACACTTTTAACAGAGGGCTAAATTCTTCAGGAGGGGTTATGCGTGACTTTGAAGTATGAGAAATCTGTAACACAGATAATACTGCTGGCCTGGTGACCCCCTAACACTAACTCAGACACCATAAAAACTTCACATCTTTATCAGTGGACTATTTAACTATTTATTTATTTCTCTACTCATCCTGTTGTGTTATTCTTTTAAGTGCAAATTAATCACACCCATGTATGTGCCTTGTCATAATATGTGTGTACATGTATGCATTCCTCTTTAGATCTATTTCATTATGCCGGAAGAAGGACACTGAGTAGGTTTGAAATCTCACCATAACATGATGTAGTTTTGTTACCATTAAAAGGTATCATATTTACAGGATGACTTGGTTTCTCTGAGAATAGTTTATTCACAGGGGAAGAAAAATCAACTTGGTGGCTGGACAATTTTTTCACTATGGAGATTCTTGTCTCTAAAATATAACCTTTATTGAAGATATAATTAAAAACCACTATATGGCCTGACGTTCCCACATAAAAAGGTTTTCCAAAACACCAATCGGGTGTTGGAGAAATTAGAAATAAAAATAGTGGAATGGCTACTCAGTTCAAAATACACCTAAAATGACTCTATCCCGTGACACAATGCTCATGATATCAGAGATTTTAGTGATTGATCGCTATCCTTAATCAGTATAAAGCAACGTTCATCTATCTTGTGCTCCTCAATATTGGATCCAGAAAGACTAGTGTCTTGCTCTCATCACCCTGAATCCAGAAAAATATGATTTCCAACAGGGGTGGCAGTGAAATAGCGGTGAAGAATAGTCCAACTCAAATGTCCTCAACTGCTAACATAAGTTCCAAGAAGGATTTGTTGTAATACTTCAAGAATGAGGTTCTATTTCAAATAATCAGAAGGGGTTCAGAGGAATAGTGAGAATACAAGGTTCAAAGTGCAAGGTTCAACGCGTTTCCACTACATTAAAGTAGTTTCATCAGGAACCTGTTCATCCAATATATAAATAGTTTCTCTGAGAACAATCACATTTTGCTTTGCTAGCCAACACGGTACTAGTGTTTTTACATTATGCCCCATAAACTGTTATATTTCAGTTCGTTTCATATTTCAGTTCTTTTTTTCTTTTCCATTTCCTTTTCTCTACTCTTGTTCTCACTTCTATTTTTCTTTTCCTTCTCTCTTTTTTCTTCTCCCGTGTTAGGGTGACTACCCACTACCGTTTTTTTCTTTTCGCTGAGAATACGCAGCATTTTTTTCTTCCAGCTGTCAATGGGACTTCTTAATGTTAAAATCGCGATGCACAAAAATCACAATTTTGCGGTAAATTCCGATTTTTGTGCTGCGCGATTTTAACATTAGGAAGTCCCATTGATAGCTGGAAGAAAAAAACTCTGCAAATTTGCAGCCAAAAAAAGACGGCAGTGGGTAGTCACCCTTATTGTAGGATCCAAAGACACCGAGAAAGATTCTTCAGGAATAATATATATACAGTATATATATATATATATATATATATATATATATATATATATATATATATATATATATATATATATATATATATATATATATATATATATATATATATATATATATATATATATATATATATATATATATATATATATATGTACAATCCACACAAAGACATTACTTCGTTATCAAAAAACAGATTGCTTTTTAACCGATTGGTTACATATCACTACAGTTCTACACAGGCCCAGTAACTCTTTAACCCTACAATTGCTCTCATCTCCAGCCCTACCATAGGCATACTACACCCACATCTTAGTTGCATTAACTCTTTCATATCCAAATCCCAGCTACTGTAGATTAATGCTACTGCAGTGCAATATCTGTATGATTATGGTTCTAGCTTAAAAGTGAATTTATGAACATAATTTAAAAAGGAAGGAAGGGTATTTTTTGTCATACAATATTTATATCACTGCTGTTCACAATATAGGTTTCTCTTATTTTAACAGATAAGTTAATCACCAAATTTTTTACAGTGGGATACATTTGATGTACCTTCCTTGATGTGTTAGATGTTCTTATCTTTCTTTTGACTGATTTACTCTAAACCAACAATTTTCTCCAAATTAATGGAAAATGTTAATAATATATTTCTTAAATTTATGACTACATTTATTTACGCCCCTTTTCCTAAACACGCCTAAAGATAAAAAGTATTTAAAATAATTAATTTGGCACACAAGATTTTTAGCCGCAATTTAAACCACAATTCTACTGTATTTTGTTTAGTGAATCTCCAGTACTGTCTTTTTCTAGCTTTCGTTAGATTAACTACTATGTCTTTAATTCTGATGGAACTTAATACTGAAATGCACATTTTATGGTTTCATCAAAAATGTCTTTTTGGCCGATCTCTTTAATAATCTTTATTGCATAGAGGGATATTATTTTCAGATATTATAAGATGGGGAATATATAAATTGAATTATATTTTATGATGGGCATGGAGAATTATAATAGTCACCAGCACAGTCCTTCTGCTGGGCTTCTCTGAAGATCTGAAGATAAGTATTGTGTTATGGATCACTCATTTGCAGAGACCTTTGGCAAACCCAAAAACACATCCATCCCTCTCATATATAACTGTCACTGAGATAAAACTCATGACAGTTGCATCTGTATGTTTCTGAGATGCTGTATGTTATCATTGCTACTGATTTTATATGGCATTTTCTCTGGTATTAACCGCCATCAATAATCGTCTGCAAACGCTTTGTCTCATAGTTTGCCGTAACCTTCAACTTAATGTCAAATTATTGTAAGAATAATGCCCTGTTATGAACAGTGGAGCTAAATATATCTCTATTTCTTTGCACATTTGGAACATCTTACGCCATGGAGACAACAAATCAGACTATTGACACAGAATTGGTTCTTCTCGGTTTTACCAATAATAATAAGATAAAGTTTTTGCTGTTCTTTATTTTCTCCATCATCTATATTGTGACACTTTTTGGAAATGTTCTAATCATTTGTATAACCCTTACAAATCCTAACCTCCATGTCCCAATGTATTTCTTCCTCAGTAATCTGTCCATCATAGATTTATGCAGCATTTCATGTGCTGTACCCAAGTTGTTGATGGACCTCCTTTCAACACAGATTACCATATCACTAATGGCCTGTAGCACACAAATTTTACTTATACTATGGATGGAAGGTAATGAGTGCTTGCTTCTTGCTGTTATGGCTTTTGATCGATATGTGGCCATTTGCCATCCTCTCCATTATCCCATTGTCATGAGGTGGAGTGTTTGCCGTGGTCTTGCCATTTTTGTATACATATTTAGTTTCATCTGTGTCTTTATTCCATCAAGTGCAATGCCAGTAACATTGTGTTACCCTAACACGGTCAACCATTTTATGTGTGAGATCATCTCTGTGTTGAAGCTAGCATGTGGCGATGTTCAAAATAGTAAGACTGTCACGTTCTTCCTCTGTTTTATTTCACTTCTCTTCCCTTTTGTAATTATTCTAGTGTCCTATATTTGTATTATATCCTCTGTGTTAAAAATTCATTCTTCAGGAAGATCTAAAGCTTTTTCAACATGCACATCCCACATCACAGTGGTGGCTTTGTACTTTGGCACTGGAATGGTCACATACTTAGGACCTTCCAGAGATGCTTCTTCAAACCAGGATAAATTTGTATCAATTTCTTATGTTATTATATCTCCAATGCTAAATCCTTTCATTTATAGTCTGAACAATAGAGATGTCAAAAAAACCATTGCAAAGATTTTGTGAAATTGCATATGAAAACAGTGTGATGTCATGATAAAAGTGTTCCACAAACACTCTGAAAACAGTGCTATAGACTTTTTTGTGAGACGATGGATGTGTAAGGCTCAGTGGCTCATGCATATCCATGTTTTCTTTAGGAAACGGATTGCCAATGAGATTCGTGGAATGAGGTAATGTCAGGATCAGCAGACGTAGATTCACTGTGCCACACACTCGCTTGGTTTAGGGCTAAATCCAGAGACAACCAAATGTACTCTGGACTTCACCCTTTGACTCCAAAAATCTTGATTTGGACTTTGCTCTGGAAAGCATTTGCTCTGGAAGTGGCCTATTTATAAGGTAGCTGACACTACTATAGATCAAGATGCTAAAAATTACCCTCAAGCATTGCCGTTGAGGCAGCGTGGACACCGAAGAGCTAATAATCATCTTCACACAACAGACAGTCACTCCCCTCGGTTTTAATGAGCATATCAGTTTTGTTCCATTCCTATAGGCTCTCCATGTCTCCCTGTTTCTATCAAGTGGCAGTGTTTCATGTTTTAATTGTTTTTAATGTTTTTTACTATGTTATGAGGTTAATTATTCTCTTCATATATTGAATATGGTTGTAGAGATATAGCAGTTGGTTATCATGTAGGTTATTAACAAACAGGAGACTGTTCTTGCTTTGTATATTTTTTTATATTTTTTAAGTGGTCTAATCGTGGTCGTTCTCCTCCTAAATGGATCCTATGAGGTTTTTTGGATCCTCTACTTCACTCTTTGAGCTTTTTTAAACAATTTTATTATTAAAGAAATTTAAGCCTGGGTTTCCATACAGCGGAATCCCGGCGGAAATCTCGCAGTTTGGCCGCAGCGAAAAACCGCAAGATTTCCGCCGGGAGAAGCGCTGCTTCAAAACCTGCGGCACTTAGCCACGAGTTTTGAAGCGGCCCGGCCGCTCGCTCTTCCGCTGCGGCCGGTGCTCCCATAGAAGAAGAAAAAGAATGAGCATGCTTCGGCCGGCTAATCCACGCTGCAGTGTCGGCTTCTGCCGGCTTTGCCGCTGCGGATTTGCCCTCCCTTCGCAATGGGATCAGTCACATGTCCGCTTTTTATGCGGATGTGCGAAAAATTATAGGACACTGCGTTCTGCGATTCCTTGTGTTCTATATATGCGCTCAATGGGGCTGGCGGGAGCAGCGCCGACCCCATTGAGAACATATACTTAAAGATCGCCCATTGAATTCAATGGAGCCGGCAATACAGCCGGCTCCATTGAAAGCAATGGGCTGCCGGCAACCGCGGGATGAATTTTCGGGAAGGGCTTAAAAATATAAGCCCTTCCCTGTTAACCATCCTAAAATGTGTAAAAAAAAAAAAAGTATGCTCACCTTTTCCCTGCAGACGGAGTTCAGCCTGCGTCCATCCGGCAGTTCTCCTGAACTGCTCTGTGAAGTATTCAGCAGGCGGGGATTTAAAATTCCCGCCTGCTGAATGGGCTGCCTCTGATTGGTCACAGCCCTTACTAATCAGAGGCAGCTCTCACTCACACATTCATGAATTCATGAATGGGTGAGTCAGTGCTGCCTCTGATTGGCTGAGCGCAGGGACCAATCAGAGGCAGCTCTCAGCTGCCCTTCCCGAAAATTCATCCCGCGCTCGCCGGCAGCCTATTGCTTTCAATGGAGTCGGCTGTATTGCCGGCTCCATTGAATTCAACGGGCGAACATCGTTCTCCTCTGCCACAGCTGTGCCACAGCTGTGGCAGAGGATAGCGGGCAGCGCTGGGCCATTTCACCGAAAACGCTGCTAGCTGCAGATTTTTTGGTGAATCGTCGGCCCCGGTCACGCGATTTGCGTAT
Organism: Eleutherodactylus coqui; assembly: GCF_035609145.1. Taxonomy (NCBI): domain Eukaryota; kingdom Metazoa; phylum Chordata; class Amphibia; order Anura; family Eleutherodactylidae; genus Eleutherodactylus; species Eleutherodactylus coqui. Next base: position 21,443,140 of record NC_089837.1, on the reverse strand, counting down.
GCACATCCGTCATGCGATCCGCAATTCGCTCGAAAAAACGCCCGTATGATCGAGGCCTAAAGCACAAAATTTATTTGTTTATTTATTTAGTGGTTTATTTTCACCACTATGCACTTCATTTGGGGGAACTGTTTTTCGCACTATTTGTCACGTTTTTTTTTTTTTTAGTGTAGAATAATTTTGCAGTGTCACTATGCATTAGATTAATATTGGTATTTTAAATTTTTTGTGTGCTGTAGAAGATGGCAATTTTATTATTGAATCACAGCATTTTAATATATTATTAGGTGTTTTTTTTAGGATACTCCATGTAGAATGTGTGATAATTCATCTCTGTCATTGGATGTCCTTTTGGGTCAGGTGTAATATGATTGTGTAGATTAAAATTGTTATGTACATAAAATTTATTGTTTTGCCACTTGGCTTGGTTTGATCTTGCCCTTCAGCCCAGCAATTTTGCTAGGCTCATGGGCACGACTGATTTATTCACTGAGGTATTGATTTAGCTATTTTAGTTACTTTATTTATACTTATAATTGGTTTTGTTGTTTTTTTTGTAGTTATACACTGAATGTAGGAGTGTGATTATAGAGAGGATATGATTGTATGGGTTTTTCAAATTTCCATTATTTTCATCTCTTATAACTATATCTATTTTTATGCTTTCTAAGTGTACGGTGGCCATTTTTTTTGAAGCCAGACACAGGAGGTATATGACTAATGGCAGGGGCCATCTTTTTGTGGCCTGTTCATACTCAATCATATCAGCCATTTTTTTTTGTAGCCCAACATTTAAATTGTGCTTATGACTGACTAGTCATGTTATCATAGTGGCCATTTGTGGCTTAGGTATAAATATACATATTAAAACATATGCTGTCTAGCAATGTTTGATGACATAGAGGTCACATGTAGCGATGAGTCAGCACGTTCTTCCAAGCTTGCTGCTCGTTCCAGTATTAGGGTACTTGAGATGCTCGTTACTCGAGAAGAACACCACGTGGTACTCGAGTCAATTGCATTTCCCTTCCTTGCATATTTCGTGCCATTTTTTAGCCAAAAAACATGCAGGGAAGACATTACCACTTCCTCCTGTGACATGCCAGCCCTCTGCCCGGCGGTTAACAAAGTATACCCATTCCCAGTTAGGCGTGCAGAACCCCTTCATTCCTAGTTAGGCGTGCAGAACCCTGCGTGTGGAAGAACCCCCCCCCCCCCCTTATGGGTCATGGTGAGTGCTGCTGAATTCAATATTTCCTAGGCCGCTACAAACCATTTCAGTTATACCGTTCTCAGTCTACAGTGCATTAGACCGAGGTCTCACCGCAAAACAGTACCGTAATATTTCCAGGGCCACTGCAAAGTATTTCAGCTCTTCCACTGTGCAGAGCGTCTCACAATACCCTTTCCTTGGGGGAGTTGAGATAGCCGCAGTCACGAGCACTATCCACTGGTTTTAGAGTCTTCTCCAACTCCATGCAGCCTCTCTTATCTACAAGTCTCTGTAAGCAGTAAATTCAGCGCAAGATAGCAGGTTAATTATTTCAAGTCACAGCATATAGCATCCGCTATCTACAAGTCTCTGTGTGCGCTGAATTAAGCCACAGTTGTCAGCGCTGTACAAATAATTTATTTGGGCCCTGCTCTATCCTTAATCCGCCATGATGAGGAGTAGAGGTAAGAGTCGAGGACGTGGACGCGGGCGTCCAAGTGAGGGTGTGGACACAGGCCGAGTTCCTGGGTGGAGTGAATCACAGCCAGCTGCTGAGCGATTAGAAGAGAGGCAAGTTTCTGGGCTCCCCAGCTTCATATCACAATTTGCGCGTCGTGTGGTAGACCTTTATTACGCAGTCCACTACTTCCGGCCTAGGGACTGCAACTATGAATCCTCTAGCTGCTTCTCCTCCTTCCTTCCAGCCTCCTCACTCCATTAAAAATGACATATGCTGAGCAGGCAGACTCCAGGAACTGTTCTCGGGTCCCTGCCATGAGTGGGAAAAAATGGTTCCTCTCTCACCTGAGGAGTTTGTCGTGACTGATGCCCAACCTTTGGAAAGTTCCCAGAATCTGGGTGATGAGGCTGGGGACTTCCGGCAACTGTCTGAAAAGCGTTTTGTGGATGAGGATGATGAGACACCGTTGTCTGTCAGTGAGGTAATAGTAAGGGCAGTAAGTCTGAGGGAGGAGCGCAGAGAGGATTTGAAGGAAGAGCTGCTGGATGATGAGGTGACTGATCCCACCTGGTTTGCTAAGCCTACTGAGGACAGGGCTTCAGAGGGGGAGGCAAGTGCAGCAGCAGGACAGGTTGGAAGAGGCAGTGGAGTGGCCAGGGGTAGAGGCAGGGCCAGAGCGAAGAATCCCCCAACTGTTTCCCAAAGCACAACCTCACGGCAAGTCTCTGTGCAGAGGGCTAGGTGTTCAAAGGTCTGAATGTTTTTTTAGTGAGAGCGTGGATGACCGACGAACTGTGGTCTGCAACCTGTGTCGCACCAAGATCAGCCGGGGAGCCACCACTACCAGCCTCACCACCACCAGCATGCGCAGGCATATGATGGCCAAGCACCCCACAAGGTGGGATGAAGGCCATTCACCGCCTCCGGGTCACACCACTGCCTCTTCCCCTGTGCCACAACCTGGCACACAGATCCAATCCCCCTCTCAGAATGCAGGCACAAGCGCCTACCGGCCTGCACCCACACCCTCACCTCCACAGTCCTCCACTCCATCCATCAATGTCTCTCAGCACAGCATTCAGCTGTCGCTAACACAAGCGTTGGAGCAAAAGCGCAAATACGCCGCCACCCACCCACATGCACAAGCTTTAAACGTGCACCTTGCCAAATTAATCAGCCTGGAGATGCTGTTGTACAGGCTTGTGGAAACAGAGTCGCCCCCAGTCGCCACTATTTTTCCTGGTGTGCAGTCCCAGCCCTACACCAGCACGTCTCCCGCAACATAAACCGTGCCCTCGCCAATGTGGTTACAGGGAAGGTCCACTTAACCACGGATACGTGGACAAGTACTGGCAGGCAGGGCTACTATATCTCCCTGACGGCACATTGGGTGAACTTGGTGGAGGCTGGGAACAAGTCAGAGCCTGGGACCGTGCATGTCCTACCCACACCCAGAATAGCGGGTCCTACCTCGGTGCTGGTATCTGCGGCATTTTATGCCACCTCCTCCAAACCCCCCCCCCTTTCCTCCTCCTTCGCCACCTCCACCTCCCAATTAAGAAGTGTGAGCACGTCGCCAGCAGATGGTAGCGCGCGGAGTGGCAGCACAGCGGTGGGCAAGCGTCAGCAATCCGTGCTGAAACTAATCAGCTTAGGTGACAAGAGGCACATGGCCCCCGAGCTGTTGCAGGATCTCACAGAGCAGACCGACCTCTGGCTTTCGCCACTAAGCCTCCAACTGGGCATGGTCGCGTATGACAACGGCTGTAACCTGGTGGCGGCTCTGCAGCTTGGCAGCCTCACACATGTGCCATGCCTGGCCCACATCTTCAATCTGGTTGTTCAGCAGTTTCTGAAAATCTACCCCCACTTGTCTGACCTCTTCGGCAAGGTGCGCTGCGTCTGCACACATTTCCGCAAGTCTACCATGGATGCTGCCACCCTGAGGACCCTGCAACATCGGTTTCAGCTGCCAGAGCACCGACTGCTGGGTGACGTGCCCACATGCTGGAATTCTACGCTGGACATGTTGGTCAGTTGGTCATGTGGTACGAGCAGTGTAGACCAATTGTGGAATACCAGCTGCAACATGGGCGGTGGAGTGGTAGTCAGCCTCCGCATTTCATTGCTGAGGAGTGAGCATAGTTGGCAGACATCTGCCAGGTCCTCGAAAACTTTGAGGATTTTACCCAAATGGTGAGCGGCGATGCGGCCATCATTAGCGTTACCATCCCACTGCTTTGCCTGCTGAGTTCGCTGCTAAGCATAAAAGCCGACACTTTGCAGTTGGAACAGGAGACGGGGGATGACAGTATGTTGGGGGATGACAGTATGTCGCAGTAGACGGGGGATGACAGAATGTCGCTTGATAGCCAGACCACCCTTATGTCTATATCTCAGGGCGTTTTGTAGGAGGAGGGGTTAGAGGGAGGAGGATGGGGAGGAGGGGGAAGAGATGCTGGCCACACTGCAGAGCGTACCCATGCTGCTTGCCTCTCATTTGTTCAGCGTGTATTGGCTGTAGAGGAGTAGGAGGAGGATCCTGAAAGTCATCATCCCAGTGAGGACAGTGATGTGATGCGTACTGGGCCTTGGCACACATGGCTGACTTCATGTTAGGCTGCCTTCCCCCTGACCCTCACGTTAGACGCATTCTGGCGAACACAGATTACTGGGTGTACACCCTTCTAGACCCAGTGTATAAGGAGAACCTTTCCACTCTCATTCCCAAAGAGGAAAGGGATATGAGAGTGATGAAATACCACAGGGCCCTGGTGGAAAAAGTGATGCTAAAGTTCCCATCTGACAGCGCTAGTGGCAGAAGACGCAGTTCCGAGGGCCAACCAGCCGGTGAGGTGCTTGGATCAGGCAGCATGTCCAGCACAGGCAGGGGAACACTCTTCAAGGCCTTTGTCAGCTTTATGGCTCCTTAGCATGACTGTGTCACCACTCCCCAGTCAGGGCTGAGTCGGAGGGTGCAATGTAAAAAGATGGTGAGGGAGTACATAGCCGATCGTACCACCGTCCTCTGTGATCCCTCTGCTCCCTACAACTATTGGGTGTCAAAGCTGGACACGTGGCACGAACTTGCGCTGTACACCCTGGAGGTGCTGGCCTGCCCTGCCGCTAGCATCTTGTCAGAGAGGGTGTTTAGTGCAGCTGGGGGAATTATCACGGATATGTGTACCAGCCTGTCAACTGCCAGCACTGACATGCTTACACTCTGACTGACATTCAGGGAAATTCTAACGTCTAATGTATAATTACTATGTTGTAACTTCCACCTAACATTGTATGTGGTTACAATTGAATTTGGGGCTTTGCAAACATAGATGTATTTTCTTGTGGGCATGGTGGACTATGCAGTTTGTTACAGTTTGTAACGCAACATTTTCTGCATTCTTTAACCCTTTTTTCTTAAAAAGTCCCCACAGGATGTGAGTGGCATATAACTTTTTTACATTTGTATGAAGGACGTACAACAAAGATTAGATTACATAACAAGACATACAAACAAACAGTAGTTGTTATTTGTCACAGATTGTCCATGAACTTGCTTCCTCTTCTACTGCTCGGGTCTAATCCACCTGTTCTAACAATTTTAGTACATCACTAAACGTCCATCTGTGACCTTAGATACCAGTTAGAATGTACCTTAACACTTCGATCTTACCTGCCTTCTAAGACAGTATAATTCATTGCATTCATTATAATCTTTTATTCTATTAGAGCAACAAGGCTACTTCCTAAATCTAGTGCTACTTCACTTCCTCCTAGAAATGAGGAAGTAAGTTAAGGGGGGCTTCTAAGCCCACAGCTTCGAGCAAGCAGCCTTTCTCTCTCACTGAAACAAACTCGGTTAATCCTTTGTATACATTCACATACATATACATCCGTCTATATCTCTTGTCACATATGGATTCTCTCTCTCTCTGCCGCCTACAGGCACAATGTATCACATCTTATACTTTCAAACAATTCAGCAGCAACACAGTTTAGCAATCTGCCTTTACTAGAAGGGATCCAATAATGCACATTTAACCTATGCTGTTCCAAACCCACAACGAGCCGCTGTATACGGTGCATCGATCTTGGCTATAACCCAGCCAATGCTTTCTCATTGCCAACAATCCCTTCTTACAGCTTGAGTCGGACATAGCGGTGGGACGTACCGCTGGGGAGTAGCGGGAAATTAGAAACAAACAAACAGAGCACTAGTACAACTGGCTTAGTCTCACTGCCCCTTGGGATCCATGTCTGACAGTTCCCTCCTCCCAAGCCTGACAAACAGACCTCCCGGGAGTGGAAAATCCTATTCAGACCTTCTGGCAGCCTCTCTCTACCAAGCCTGACAACAGACCTTCCTGGAGTTGAGTCTCTGCGCAGGCTACCTGACCGCTTCCTGCCTCTCTCCCTGGAGGGGAAGATCCAGTTCAGGCCCACCCTGGGGCAGCCTGTTGACTTCACCAGGGACGGACACACAAATAGAGCACTAGTACAGCTGGCTTAGTCTCACTGCCCCTTGGGATACACATCTGACAGTTCCCTCCTCCCAAGCCTGACAAACAGACCTCCCGGGAGTGGAAAATCCCTATTCAGACCTTCTGGCAATCTCTCTCTCTCCCAAGCCTGACAAACAGACCTCTAGGAGTTGAGTCTCTGAGCAGGCTACCTGATAGCTTCCTGCCTCTCTCCCTGGAGGAGAAGATGCAGTTCAGGCCCTCCCTGGGGCAGCCTGTTGACTTCACCAGTTAACCAGTACTCTCCAAGACAACAGGCATGCAAACAATTCCAGTGAACGTCTCATTAAATCAGTTACGGTTGCTTTTACCACTCCAAAGACTGGATTAAAAAGGAACAAGTTCCAAAGGCCCAACCTGGCGCATTTGCATTTCCCTTAGGACATTGGCCTCTGTCCACACCCTTAGCCATAGTGGGCATAAAGCAGACTCCGATGCTAGCACAGCAGTGATCGTCTCATTTAATTAGTTGTGGTTGCTTTCATCGCTCCAAAGACTGGATTAGCCAGGAAAAAGTTCCACAGGCCCAACCTGGCGCAGTTGCAGTTCCCCCGGGACGTAGGCCTCAGCCCACACCCTCAGCAATCGCGGGCATGAAGCGGACTTCGATGCTAGTACAGCATTAAACGTCTCATTAATGCAGTAATGCTCCCTTCTTTGGCCCAAACCAGTGTATCAGTTAACTGTGGTAACACGAGAGCAAATACATGATGCCCAGTGCTGATTCCCTGACCCAAAGCAAGAGGAGGGGGTGGCCTTACAAGGCCAAGAAACCATGACCAGGACCCACTGTAGCCTGTGTGGGAAGTATGTGAGCAGGCCCTTGGTCCGGCTCGGTCCCAGCAAACACACTGTGATACCCAAGGTGCCGCGAGTTACATAGCAATGGGCAATCCAGGTCCCCTCACACTATTCATTCTGTGTTGGTGTCGGATAGCTCAATCGACACCGCAAGGGGAAAGCCATCTGCACTCTTCATCCTACCCAAGTCAGTCAGTGACTTTCTTCCAGACAGGTAAAACACCGCAATGGGAAGTGTTTGTGCACCCACATCATAGGCAAGCAGAAGGAACCAAAAGAAAGAATTAAACATGAAGAAATTACAGTGCCCAAACATGGCAGACTTTCACTTCGCCGAGGACATAGGCCACTGCACAAATCCTCAGCAAATGCAGGCATAGAGCGGACTCCAATGCTAGTACAGCTGTGAACGTCTCATTAAGCCAGTAACGCTCCTCTTCAGTGGCCCAAACGAGTTTCACAGATAACTGTGGTAACACGAGAGAAAATACATATTGGCCTCGGCCCACAATTCATGCCCTAGTCAGTGAGTGTTTTTAGGCCAGATAGGTAAAACACCACGATGGGAAGTCTGTGGGCACCCATAGTATAAACAGATCCCTGTAACATACCAGTAGAAAAGGTATAAGCTGACCCCAGTAACATTTTGGTTGCAGTAATATAGGCAGACCCCAGTAGCATTTCTTTAGTAGAAGTATAGGCAGACCCCTGTAACATTTTGGTAGCAGGAGTATAGGCAGACCCCTGTAACATTTATGGAGCAATAGTATAGGCAGACCCCAGTAACATTCTTTTAGCAGAAGAATAGGCAGACCCCTGTAACATTTTAGTGACAGCAGTATAGGCAGACCCTTATAACATTTCTGTAGCAGCAATATAGGCAGACCCCTGAAAAATTTATGTGGCAGAAGTATTCGCAGACTGCTGTAACATTTATGGAGCAGCAGTATAGGAAGACCCCATCACCATTTCTGTAGTAGAGGTATAGGCAGACCCCTGTAACACTTTTGTAGCAGCAGTATAGGCAGGCCCCTGTAACAATTACGTGGCAGAAGTATAGGCAGACCCCAGTACCATTTATGTAGCAGCAGTACAGGCAGACCCCAGTATCAGTTCTGTTGTAGAAGTATAGGCAGACCCAAGTAACATTTATGTAGCAGCAGTATAGGCAGACCTCTGTAACATTTACATAGCAGAAGTATATGCAGACCCCTGTAACATTTATGTAGCAGCAGTATAGGCAGACCTCAGTATCTGTTCTGTAGCAAAAGTATAGGCAGACCCCTGTAACATTGATGTAGCTGCAGTTTAGGTAGACCACTGTAACATTTACGTGGCAGAAGTATAGGCAGACCCCAGTAACAGTTATGTAGCAGAAGTATACGCAGACCCCAGCACCATTTCTGTTGTAGAAGTATAGGCAGACCCCAGTAACATTTATGTAGCAGCAGTGTAGGCAGACCCCTGTAACATTTACGTGGCAGAAGTATAGGCAGACCCCAGTAACAGTTATGTAGCAGCAGTATAGGCAAACCCCAGTATCATTTCTGTAGCAGCAGTATAGGCAGACCCCAGTACCATTTCTGTAGTAGAAGTATAGGCAGACCCCTGTAACATTTACGTGGCAGAAGTATAGGTAGACCCCTGTAACTTTTTGGTAGCAGGAGTATAGGCAGACCCCTGTAACATTTATGTAGCAGCAGTATAGGCAGACCCCTGTAACATTTATGTAGCAGCAGTATAGGCAGACCCCTGTAACATTTTTGTAGCAGCAGTATAGGCTGACCCCTGTAACTTTTTTACGTGGCAGCAGTATAGGCAGACTCCAGTAACAGTTATGTAGCAGCAGTATAGGCAGACCCTTGTAACATTTACGTGGCAGAAGTATAGGCAGACCCCAGTAACATTTATGTAGCAGCAGTATAGGCAGACCCCTGTAACATTTACGTGGCAGAAGTATAGGCAGACCCCAGTAACAGTTATGTAGCAGCAGTAAGGCAGACCCCAGTATCATTTCTGTAGCAGCAGTATAGGCAGACCCCAGTACCATTTCTGTAGTAGAAGTATAGGCAGACCCATGTAACATTTACGTGGCAGAAGTATAGGCAGACCCCTGTAACATTTACGTGGCAGAAGTATAGGTAGACCCCTGTAACATTTTTGTAGCAGCAGTAGAGACAGACCCCTGTAACATTTATATGGCAGCAGTATAAGCTGACCCCTGTAACTTTTTGGTAGCAGGAGTATAGGCAGACCCCTGTAACATTTATGTAGCAGCAGTATAGGCAGACCCCTGTAACATTTATGTAGCAGCAGTATAGGCAGACCCCTGTAACATTTTTGTAGCAGCAGTATAGGCTGACCCCTGTAACTTTTACGTGGCAGCAGTATAGGCAGACTCCAGTAACAATTATGTAGCAGCAGTATAGGCAGACCCTTGTAACATTTACGTGGCAGAAGTGTAGGTAGACTCCAGTAACAGTTATGTAGTAGCAGTATAGGCAGACCCCAGTATCATTTCTGTAGCAGCAGTATAGGCAGACCCCAGCACCATTTCTGATGTAGAAGTATAGGCAGACCCCAGTAACATTTATGTAGCAGCAGTATAGGCAGACCCCTGTAACATTTTAGTGGCAGCAGTATAGGCAGACCCCTGTAACATTTATGTAGCAGCGGTATAGGCAGACCCCTGTATCATTTTTGTAGCAGCAGTATAGGCAGACCCTTGTAAATTCTACGTGGCAGCAGTATAGGCAGACCCCAGTAACATTCTTGTAGCAGCAGTATAGGCAGACCCCTGTAACATTTAAGTGGCAGCAGTATAGGCAGACCCCTGTAACATTTACGTGGCAGAAGTATAGGCAGACCCCTGTAACATTTTTGTAGCAGCAGTATAGGCAAACCCCTGTAACATTTACGTGGCAGAAGTATAGGCAGACCCCTGTAACAATCTTGTAGCAGAAGTATAGGCAGGCAGACCCCAGTAAAATTTCTTTAGTAATAGTATAGGCCAACCTCTGAAACATTGGGGTACCATGAGTGTAGGCAATGGCCGGAAAAATTAGTTGGATAAGAGTGTAGGCGTGGGCCCGAAAGATTAGTGTACCAAGAGTAGATATGTACCTCTCAAAAATTTATCAACCGAGAGGGCAGGTGAAACCCATAAATATTTTTTGAAAGATACAGCTCGCCGTTGCTTAATTTGTAACAGAGCCAGGAGGAAGCCCTGTTGAAAAAATTGGTTCATGTTGAAGTATTTGAAACTTTTAAAAATAGTGTAAGATGAGCCTTTTGGGCCACAGAAAAATTGTCAGTTCAGCGCGATGACATGATGTTTCTGGAGGAGTAGCAGGAGGAGGACTATTATTAGAGACAGATTGACAAAGCTATATGCTCCATTTTTCCGGTGATTGATAAAAGTGCTTTTATTTGCAGCAAAAAGAATCTTTAGGTTCTGCTGCTCTCCACCGGTGGAGAAGAGAAGTCTGGGGAAATCCAGGCTTTGTTCATCTTTATGAGTGTAAGCATGTTGGCACTGGTAATTGACAGGAGGGTATGCTTGTCCATTATGATTCCCCCAGCTGCACTAAACACCCTCTCAGACAAGACGCTAGCGGCAGGGCAAGCCAGCACCTCCAGGGTATACCGTGCAAGTTCGTGCCACGTGTTTAGCTTTGACACCCAATAGTTGTATGGAGCAGAGGCATCACAGAGGATGGTGGTACGATCAGCTATGTACTTCCTCACCATCTTTTTACAGTGCTCCCTCCGACTCAGCCTTGAGTGGGGAGTGGTGACGCCGTCTTGCTGTGGAGCCATAAAGCTGGCAAAGGCCTTGGAGAGTGTTCCCCTGCCTGCGCAGAACATGCTGCCTGATCAGCGTGCTTCCCCTGCTACTTGGCCCTCGGAACTGCGCCTTCTGCCACTAGCGCTGTCAGATGGAAAGTTTAGCATCACTTTGTCCACCAGGGCCCTGTGGTATTGCATCATTCTCGTACCCCTTTCCTCTTCTGGAATGTAAGTGGAAAGGTTCTCCCCGTAACGTGGGTCGAGAAGGGTGTGCACCCAGTAATCCGTGTATCTAACGCGAGGGTCACGAGAAAGGCAGCCTAACATGAAGTCCGCCATTTGTGCCAGGGTGCCAGTACGCAAGACATGGCTGTCCTCGCTAGCTAGATGACTTTCAGGATCCTCCTCCCCCACCTCCTCCTCCTCCACAGCCCATACACGATGAACAGATGAGAGGTAAGCAGCATGGGTACCCTCTGCAGTGTGCCCAGCTGTCTCTTCCCCCTCCTCCTGCTCCTCCTCCTGCTCCTTCCCCCTCCTCCTCCTCCAAAACACGCTAAGATATAAACATGAGGGTGGTCTGGCTATCAAGCGACATACTGTCATCCCCCGTCTCCTGTTCCAACCGCAAAGCGTTGGCCTTTTACGCCTTGCAGCGAACTTCTCAGCAGGCATAGCAGCGGGATGGTAATGCTAATGATTGCAGCGTCGCCGCTCACCATCTGGTAGACTTCTCAATGTTTCCGAGGACCAGGCAGATGTCTGCTTTCCAGGCCCACTCCTCGGTAAAGAATTGAGGGGGCTGACTCTCTCTACGCCGCCCATGTTGGAGTTGGTATTTCACTATTGCTCTACGCTGCTATACAGCCTGGCCAACATGTGAAGCATAGAATTCCACCGTGTGGGCACGTCGCACAGCAGTCGGTGCTCTAGCAGATTAAACCGATGTTGCAGGGTCCTCAGGGTGGCAGCGTCTGTGGTGGACTTGTGGAAATGTGCGCAGGTGCGGTGCACCTTGAAGAGCAGGTCAGATAAATGCATGTAGTTTTTCAGAAAGCGCTGAACCACCAGATTGAAGACGTGGGCCAGGCATGGCACGTGTGTGAGGCTGCCGAGCTGCAGAGCCGCCACCAGGTTACAGCCATTGTCACACACGACCATGCCCGGTTGAAGGCTCAGCGGTGAAAGCCAGAGGTCGGTCTGCTCTGTTAGACCCTGCAACAGTTCGGGGGCCGTGTGCCTCTTGTCACCTAGGCTGAGTAGTTTCAGCACGGCCTGCTGATGCTTGCCCACCGTGGTGCTGCCGCGCCATACCGACTGCTGGCGACCTGCTGCTCACATTTCTTTTGAGAGGTAGAGGTTGCGTAGGAGGAGGAGAGGAAGGGTTTAGAGGAGGTGGCATAAAACGCCGCAGATACCAGAACCAAGGTAGGACCCGCTATTCTGGGTGTGGGTAGGACGTGTGCTGTCCCAGGCTATGATTCGGTCCCAGCCTCCACCAAATTCACCCAATGTGCCGTCAGGGAGATACAGTGGCCCTGACTGCCAGTACTTGTCCATGTGTCCGTGGTTAAGTGGACCATCCCAGTAACCGCGTTGGTGAGGGCACGATTGATGTTGCCGGAGACGTGCTGGTGTAGGGCTGGGACGGCACACCGGGAAAAATAGTGGCGACTGGGGACCGAGTAGCGTGGGACGGCCATCATGTTTTTGAAAGCCTCCGTTTCCACAAGCCTGTACAGCAGCATCTCCAGGCTTATTATTTTGGCAATGTGCACGTTTAAAGCTTGAGCGTGTGGGTGCATGGCGGCGTATTTGCTTTTTTGCTCCAACACTTGCGCCAGCGACAGCTGGACGCTGCGCTGAGAGACATTGCTGCATGGGGTCGAGGAAAGCAGAGGTGATGGTGTGGGTGCAGGCCGGAAGGCGCTCCTGCCTGTGTCCTGAGAGGGGGGTTGGATCTGAGTGGCAGGTTGGGGCACAGGGGGAGAAGCAGGGGTGCGACCCGGAGGCGGTGAACAGCCTTCGTCCCACCTTGTGGGGTGCTTGGCCATCATATGCCTGCGCATGCTAGTGGTGGTGAGGCTGGTAGTGGTGGCTCCCCGGCTGATCTTGGCGCGACAAAGGTTGCACACCACTGTTCGTCGATCGTCCACGCTCTCACTGAAAAACATCCACACCTTTGAACACCTAGGCCTCTGCACGGTGGCTTGGCGCGAAGGGGTGCTTTGGGAAACAGTTGGTGGATTCTTCGCTCTGGCCCTGCCTCTCCCCCTGGCCACCCAACTGCCTCCTCCTACCTGTCCTGCTGCTGCACTTGCCTCCCCCTCTGAAGACCACTCCTCAGTTGGCTTAGCAAACCAGGTAGGATCAATCACCTCATCGTCCAGCGGCTCTTTTTCCGAATCCTCTGTGCGCTCCTCCCTCAGACTTACTGCCCTTACTAGTACCTCACTGACAGACAACTGTGTCTCAGCATCATCGTCCTCCTCACCCTCTGAAAGCTCTTGAGACAGTTGCCGGAAGTCCCCAGCCTCATCCCCCGGACCCCGGGAACTTTCCAAAGGTTGGGCATCAGTCACGACAAACTCCTCAGGTGAGAGAGGAACCATTTTTTCCCAATCAAGGCAGGGGCCCGAGAATAATTCCTGGGAGTCTGCCTGCTCATCAGAATGTGTCATTTTCATAGAGTGAGGAGGCTGGGAGGAAAGAGGAACAGCAGGGAGAGGATTCAGAGTTGCAGCAGTGGACGGCGTAGAAGACTGGGTGGTCGATACATTACTGGTAGAGATGAGCGAGCACCAAAATGCTCGGGTGCTCGTTACTCGAGATGAATTTTTCGCGATGCTCGAGGGTTCGTTTCGAGTAACGAACCCCATTGAAGTCAATGGGCGACTCGAGCACTTTTGTATATCGCCGATGCTCGCTAAGGTTTTCATTTGTGAAAATCGGGGCAATTCAAGAAAGTGATGGGAACGACACAGAAACGGATAGGGCAGGCGAGGGGCTACATGTTGGGCTGCATCTCAAGTTTCCAGGTCCCACTATTAAGCCACAATAGCAGCAAGAGTGGGCCCCCCCCCCCCCCCCCCAACAACTTTTACATCTGAAAAGCCCTCATTAGCAATGCATACCTTAGCTAAGCACCACACTACCTCCAACAAAGCACAATCAGTGCCTGCATGACACTCCGCTGCCACTTCTCCTGGGTTACATGCTGCCAAATCCCCCCCCCCCCCACGACCCAGTGTCAACAGCGCACACCAAACTGTCCCTGCCCAGCCTTCAGCTGCCCTCATGCCACGCCACCCTCATGTCTATTTATAAGTGCGTCTGCCACAGGAAAAGCAGGCATACACTGCAGAGGGTTGGCACGGCTAGGCAGCGACCCTCTTTAAAAGGGGCGGGGCGATAGCCCACAATGCTGTACAGAAGCAATGAGAAATCCAATCCTGTGCCACCTCCATCTGGAGCTGCACACGTGGGCATAGCAATGGGGAACCTATGTGCCACACACTATTCATTCTGTCAAGGTGTCTGCATGCCCCAGTCAGACCGCGTTTTTTTATATATAGTCACAGCCAGGTACAACTCCGCAATGGGAATTCCGTGTGCACCGACAGCATGGGTGGCTCCCTGGAACCCACCGGCGGTACATAAATATATCCCATTGCAGTGCCCATCACAGCTGATGTAATGTCGTGCTTAATGCAGGTGAGCTTCGGCCCACACTGCATGCCCCAGTCAGACTGGGGTTCTTTAGAAGTGGACACATGTAGTTACAACTCCCTGTGGACCCACAGCATGGGTGGCTCCCTGGAACCCACCGGCGGTACATAAATATATCCCATTGCAGTGCCCATCACAGCTGATGTAATGCCGTGCTTAATGGAGGTGGGCTTCGGCCCACACTGCATGCCCCAGTCAGACTGGGGTTCTTTAGAAGTGGAAACATATGCATTTACAACTCCCTGTGGACCCACAGCATGGGTGGGTGCCAGGAAGCCACCGGCGGTACATAACAATATCCCATTGCATTGCCCATCACAGCTGAGGTAGTAATGTCATGTTTAATGCAGGTGGGCTTCGGCCCACACTGCATCCCCCAGTCAGACTGGGGTTCTTTAGAAGTGGACACATGTAGTTACAACTCCCTGTGGACCCACAGCATGGGTGGCTCCCTGGAACCCACCGGCGGTACATAAATATATCCCATTGCAGTGCCCATCACAGCTGATGTAATGCCGTGCTTAATGGAGGTGGGCTTCGGCCCACACTGCATGCCCCAGTCAGACTGGGGTTCTTTAGAAGTGGAAACAGATGCATTTACAACTCCCTGTGGACCCACAGCATGGGTGGGTGCCAGGAAGCCACCGGCGGTACATAAAAATATCCCATTGCATTGCCCATCACAGCTGATGTTATGTCAGCTGTAATGCAGGTGGGCCAAAAATTTATTGGATTACACTGTAGGCGAGGGCCCACAAAAATTGGTGTACCAACAGTACTAATGTACCTGAGAAAAATTGCCCATGCCCAACCGAGAGGGCAGGTGAAACACATTAATGGCTTTGGTTAATGTGGCTTAATTGGTAACTAGGCCTGGAGGCAGCCCAGTTAAAATAAAAATTGGTTGAGGTGAAAGTTTCAACGCTTTAATGAGCATTGAAACGTATAAAAATTGTTTAGAAAAATTATATGACTGAGCCTTGTGGGCCTACGAAAAATTGCACGTTCGGCGTGATTACGTCAGGTTTCAGGAGGAGGAGCAGGAGGAGGAGGATGAATATTATACACAGATTGATGAAGCAAAAAGGTCCCCGTTTTGGATGGTGATAGAGAACGATGCTTCCATCCGCGGGTGCAGCCTACGTATTGCTTAGGTATCGCTGCTGTCCGCTGGTGGAGAAGAGAAGTCTGGTGAAATCCAGGCTTTGTTCATCTTGATGAGTGTAAGCCTGTCGGCACTGTCGGTTGACAGGTGGGTACGCTTATCCGTGATGATTCCCCCAGCCACACTAAACACACTCTCTGACAAGACGCTAGCTGCAGGACAAGCAAGCACCTCCAGGGCATACAGCGCGAGTTCAGGCCACGTGTCCAACTTCAACACCCAGTAGTTGTAGGGGGCAGAGGCATCACCGAGGACGGTGCTGCAATCGGCTACGTACTCCCTCACCATCCTTTTACAGTGCTCCCGCCAACTCAGCCTTGACTGGGGACCGGTGACACAGTCTTGCTGGGGAGCCATAAAGCTGTCAAAGGCCTTAGAGAGTGTTCCCCTGCCTGCGCTGTACATGCTGCCTGATCTCTGCGCCTCCCCTGCTACCTGGGCCTCGGAAATGCGCCTTCGGCCACTAGCGCTGTCGGATGGGAAGTTTACCATCAGTTTGTCCACCAGCGCCCTGTGGTATAGCATCATTCTCGAACCCCTTTCCTCTTCGGGAATGAGAGCGCAAAGGCTCTCCTTATACCGTGGATTGAGCAGTGTGTACACCCAGTAATCCGTAGTGGCCAGAATGCGTGTAACGCGAGGGTCACGAGAAAGGCATCCTAACATGAAGTCAGCCATGTGTGCCAGGGTACCTGTACGCAACACATGGCTGTCCTCACTCGGAAGATTACTTTCAGGATCCTCCTCCTCCTCCTCCTCCTCCTCCTCCTCCTCTGGCCATACACGCTGAAAGGATGACAGGCAAGCTGCAGCTGTACCCTGAGCAGTGGGCCAAGCTGTCTCTTCCCCCTCCTCCTCATGCTCCTCCCCCTCCTCCTCCTCCTCCTTTGGCCATACACGCTGAAAGGATGACAGGCAAGCAGCATCTGTACCCTCAGCAGTGGGCCAAGCTGTCTCTTCCCCCTCCTCCTCATGCTCCTCCCCCTCCTCCTCCTCCTCCTCTGGCCATACACGCTGAAAGGATGACAGGCAAGCAGCATCTGTTCCCTCAGCAGTGGGCCAAGCTGTCTCTTCCCCCTACTCCTCATGCTCCTCCTCCTCCTCCTCCTCTGGCCATACACGCTGAAAGGATGACAGGCAAGCAGCATCTGTCCCCTCAGCAGTGGGCCAAGCTGTCTCTTCCCCCTACTCCTCATGCTCCTCCTCCTCCTCTGGCCATACACGCTGAAAGGATGACAGGCAAGCTGCATCTGTACCCTCAGCAGTGGGCCAAGCTGTCTCTTCCCCCTCCTCCTCCTCCTCCTCCTCCTCCTCCTCCTCCTCTGGCCATACACGCTGAAAGGATGACAGGCAAGCAGCATCTGTCCCCTCAGCAGTGGGCCAAGCTGTCTCTTCCCCCCCCCTCCTCATGCTCCTCCCCCTCCTCCTCAACGCGCTGAGATATAGACATGAGGTTGCTCTGACTATCCAGCGACATACTGTCTTCCCCCGCCTCCGTTTCTTATTCCAAAGTGTCTGCCTTTATGCTTTGCAGGGAACTTCTCAAGAGGCATAGCAGAGGAATGGTGACGCTAATGATTGCAGCATCCCCGCTCACCATCTGGGTAGACTCCTCAAATTTTCCAAGGACCTGGCAGATGGCTGCCAACCAGGCCCACTCTTCTGTAAATAATTGAGGAGGCTGACTCCCACTGTGCCGCGCAAGTTGGAGTTGGTATTCCACTATAGCTCTACACTGCTCATAGAGTCTGGCAAACATGTGGAGCGTAGAGTTCCACTGTGTGGGCACGTCGCACAGCAGTCGGTGCACTGGCAGATTAAACCGATGTTGCAGGGTCCGCAGGGTGGCAGCGTGCGTGTAGGATTTGCGGAAATGTGCGCAGAGCTGGCGCACCTTTCCGAGCAGGTATGACAAGTGTGGGTAGCTTTTCAGAAAGCGCTGAACCACAAAATTAAAGACATGGGCCAGGCATGGCACGTGCGTGAGACTGCCGAGCTGCAGAGCCGCCACCAGGTTACGGCCGTTGTCACACACGACCATGCCCGGTTGGAGGCTCAGCGGCGCAAGCCAGCGGTCGGTCTGCTCTGTCAGACCCTGCAGCAGTTCGAGGGCCGTGTGCCTCTTCTCTCCTAAGCTTAGTAGTTTCAGGACGGCCTGCTGACGCTTGCCCACCGCTGTGCTGCCACGCCGCGCGACAGCGACTGCTGGCGACGTGCTGCTGCTGCTGACACATCTTGATTGCGAGACAGAGGTTGTGTAGGAGGAGGAGGAGGGTGGTTTAGTGGAGGAAGTATACACCCCCGCAGATACCACCACCGAGCTGGGGCACGCAATTCGGGGGGTGGGTAGGACATGAGCGGTCCCAGGCTCTGACTCTGTCCCAGCCTCCACTAAATTCACCCAATGTGCCATCAGGGAGATATAGTGGCCCTGCCCGCCTGTGCTTGTCCACGTGTCTGTTGTTAAGTGGATCTTGGCAGTAACCGCGTTGGTGAGGGCGCGTACAATGTTGCGGGAGATGTGGTCGTGCAGGCCTGGGACGGCACATCGGGAAAAGTAGTGGCCACTGGGAACCGAGTACCGCGGGGCCGCCGCCTCCATCATGCTTTTGAAAGCCTCCGTTTCCACAAGCCTATACGGCAGCATCTCTAGGCTGATCAATTTTGCAATGTGCACGTTTAACGCTTGAGCGTGCGGGTGCGTGGCGTCGTACTTGCGCTTGCGCTCAAACTGTGGCGCTAGCAAGGTCTGGACGCTACGCTGAGAGACATTGCTGGATGGGGCCGAGGACAGCGGAGGTGAGGGTGTGGGTGCAGGCCAGGAGACGGTACTGCCTGTGTCCTCAGAGGGGGGTTGGATCTCAGTGGCAGGTTGGGGCACAGGGGGAGAGGCAGTGGTGCAAACCGGAGGTGGTGAACGGGCATCGTCCCACCTTGTGGGGTGCTTGGCCATCATATGCCTGCGCATGCTGGTGGTGGTGCCTCCCCAGCTGATCTTGGCGCGACAAAGGTTGCACACCACTGTTCGTCGGTCGTCAGGCGTCTCTGTGAAAATCTGCCACACCGTAGAGCACCTTGACCTCTGCAGGTTGGCATGGCGCGAGGGGGCGCTTTGGGAAGCAGTTGGTGGATTATTCGGTCTGGCCCTGCCTCTACCCCTGGCCACCGCAGTGGCTCGGCCTGTGCCCACACCCTGACTTGGGCCTCCGCGTCCTCGCCCGCGTCCACGTCCTATAGGCCTACCCCTACCCCTCAGCATGGTGTATTAGCAGTAGTGCAGAAACAGAACGCTGTAATTAAATGTGACACTTATTGGCCTGTGGTTGGAGGCTGACTTCGTTTACGGAACCCCAGGAAATAATTTGGCGCACGCCTGCTGTAACACTTAGCTGCCTGCGTATTTATTCGGAGAAATACTACCCCCAGCAGACACGGACCCAGAACACTGAGCACAGTGACAGGCAGGCCAAATAGATTGTTTTCCAATATATTTTGGAAAAGGACCACTGCGTATATTCAATCTATAATATATGTCTTCTGGCCCTGCCTACACACTTCTGTCCCTGATGTGTGTGTCACGGAACTGCAGTGTTGCACTGTTATTAAGTGTAACAGAGTGGTGATTTCAGAGCCAGGAAATAATTTGGCGCAAGCCTGCTGTAACACTTAGCTGGCTGCGTATTTATTTGGAGAAATACTACCCCCAGCAGACACGGACCCACAACACTGAGCACAGTGACAGGCAGGCCAAATACATTTTTTTCCAATATTTTTTTGAAAAGGACCACTGCGTATATTCAATCTATAATATATGTCTTCTGGCCCTGCCTACACAATTCTATCCCTGGAGTATTACTGCAGGGCGCAATGCTCTGCACGGCCGATATACAAAAAAAAAAAAAAAGTGCAACACTGCTAAAAGCAGCCTCCACAGTACTGCACACGGTTAGATGTGGCCCTAAGAAGGACCGTTGGGGTTCTTGAAGCCTACAATAACTCCTAACGCTCTCCCTGCCTAACCACCACTTCTGTCCCTGTAGTATTACTGCAGGGCGCAATGCTCTGCACGGCCGATATACCAAAAAAAAAAAAAGTGCAACACTGCTAAAAGCAGCCTCCACACTACTGCACACGGGTAGATGTGGCCCTAAGAAGGACCGTTGGGGTTCTTGAAGCCTACACTAACTCCTAACACTCTCCCTACAGCAGCTCCAACACGATACCACTGTCCCTCAGCTATCTCACAACGCATCTGAGGCGAGCCGCGGGAGGGGCCGATTTTTATTCTCGGGTGACACCTGATCTCCCCAGCCACTCACTGCAGGGGGGTGGTATAGGGCTTGAACGTCGCAGGGGGGAGTTGTAATGCCTTCCCTGTCTTTCAACTGGCCAGAAAAGCGCGCTAATGTCTCAGAGATTAAAGTGAAAGTAACCCGAACATCGCGTGGTACTCGTTACGAGTAATGAGCATCTCGAACACGCTAATACTCGAACGAGTATCAAGCTCGGACGAGTACGTTCGCTCATCTCAAATTACTGGATGCATTTTCTGCCATCCAGGACAGGACCTGCTCAAACTGCTCTGTTTGTAATAAAGGTCTACCACGTGGACCCCAAAATTGTGATATGTAGCTGGGGACCCCAGAAACTTGCCTCTCTCCTAATCCCGCAGCAGCCGGCTGCAATTCACCTGGACCAGGAAGTCGGCCTGTGCCCACACCCTCACTTGGACCACCGTGTCCTCGCCCACGTCCTCTAGCCCTACCCCTACCCCTCAGCATTGTGGATTATGCAGCCAGAAAAAAATTATACGGAAGGCTGCAAACAGGCCTAGCTGCGTAATAGTGAAGCACTACAATTCCCAGCAGCCATGCAGTAAAATGCAGACGGTCACAGGTAGCCCTAAGAAACAGCTTTTTCAAAAAAAATTTTGAAAAAGAATACAGGCTATATAGCGTGTATATGACTTTCCCTCTATCAGGGGCTGTCGCCGTACGCTGTGCCTGAAGCTGACGGCAGACACAGAGCGGTGTAAAAAATTAGGAAATTATTGGCGTATAGTTGGAGGCTGACAGCGATTATGTAACGCAAACTGCAGCCAGAAAAAAAATTTATGCAAGGCTGCAAAAAGGCCTAGCTGCGTAATAGTGAAGCACTACAACTCCCAGCAGCCACGCAGTAAAATGCAGACGGTCACAGGTAGCCCTAAGAAGGAGTTTAAAAAAAAAATGTTTTTGAAAAAAAATACAGGCTATATAGCGTGTATATGACTTTTCCTCTCTCAGGGGCTGTCGCCGTACGCTGTGCCTGAAGCTGACGGCGACACAGAGCGGTGTAAAAAATTAGGCAATTACTGGCCTGCAGTTGGAGGCTGGCAGCGGTTATGTAACGCAAACTGCAGCCAGAAAAAATTATACGCAAGGCTGCAAACAGGCCTAGCTGTGCAATAGTGATGGACTACAACTCCCAGCAGCCACACAGTGAAATGCAGATGGTCACAGGTAGCCCTAAGAAGGACCGTTGGGGTTCCTGTAGACAGGATTTTACACTACCACTGTCCCTGCCTCACCTGTACTGCCCCTATACTCTGTATAATTGACTGCAGACTGAGAACGCTATAGCTGTAATAGCCTGCACAACCCGAGATGAAAAAAAAAATGTGGGGGTGCAAAACTGCTCCCAGCAGCCACAACAGTAATGCACATGGTCAGATGTGGCCCTAAGAAGGACTGTTGGGGTTCTTGTAGACAGAATTCTACACTACCACTGTCCCTGTCACACCTGTACTGCCCCTATACTCTGTATAATTGACTGCAGACTGAGAACGCTATAGTGGTAATAGCCTGCACAGCCAGAGATGAAAAAAATTTTTTGGGTGCAAAACTGCTCCCAGCAGCCACAACAGTAATGCACATGGTAAGATGTGTCTCTAAGAAGGACCACTGAGGTTCTTAAAGATGCTAACACTCTCCCTACAGCACCAGCAGCACCCTCTCTAATCTCTGCCAGCGTGTGTCTGAGGCGAGCCGCGGGCGGGACCGCTTTAAGTACTCGGCGGTCACAGGATATAACCAGCCATTCACTGCAGGGGGGTGGGATAGGGCTGGAACGTCACAGGAGGAAGTTGTATTGCCTTCCCTGCATGTCTATTGGCCAGAAAATGGTGCTAAACATGCAGGGAAGGAAATGGAATTGACTCGAGTACCGCGTGGTGCTCGTCTCGAGTAACGAGCATCTCGAACACCCTAATACTCGAACGAGCATAAAGCTCGGACGAGTATGCTCGCTCATCTCTAATGGTAATGCATGTTATATGTGTTTGCACTAAAGATGAGCGAACGTACTCGTTACGAGTACTTACGCACCCGAGCACCGCCATTTTCGAGTACAGCGGTACTAGCGCGTAAAGATTTGGGGGGCGCCGTGGCGGCACGGGGGGTAGCAGTGGGGAGTGGGGGGGAGAGGGAGAGAGAGAGGGCTCCCCCCTGTTCCCCGCTGCTCCCCCCCGCACCGCCGCGCCTCTCCCCGCCCCCCGGCGCCCCCCGAATCTTTACGCCCGAGTACTGAAGTACTCGAAAATGGCGGTACTCGGGTGCGTAAGTACTCATTACGAGTACGTTCGCTCATCTCTAGTTTGCACCCATATAAAGGTGTAATATGGTAGTAGTAGAGATCCATATTTAACTTCATTTATTGTATTTTTCTGCATATAGTCATAAATTAAAGGTTTTAGCATTTCTATGTAGTCATCTTATGATAACCCTCTGGAATATATTTTAATGATTAATCCGTTATTTCAGTGGGTTTTTTTGCAATAAGGAATTTTCAGTGATGTGTGCTTTGGGTCATTATATGATTATTAGAGTTCAGCGAACGTACTCTGTCGAGCTTGATGCTCGTTCGAGTATTAGCGTACTCGATGGTGCTTGTTACTCGAACGAGCATCAAGCTGTGTTCAACCACGCCCCAGTCTTTAAATTCCTATTTTCTATCTCTTTTCTCTCGGAAAGTAGATGGAACATCAACTGATCTTCCCTGTGCTATTGGGGGAATAAAATAATGCAGGCTATTTATAAGCAGAGCGTTAATGAGGGAACACTTAGCTAACTTAATTGAATTTAAATTCCACGGTCCACATGAATTACATCCTAGGATACTAAAGGAAGCAGCAGAGGTAATTGCTAAACCACTCACCATTATCTTTGAAAATTTCCTGAGAAAAAGATAAGTCCCAGAAGATTGGAAAAGGGCAAATGGTGTCCCCATCTTCAAAAAAGGGAAGAAGGTGGATCCAGAAAACTACAGGCCTGTGAGCCTGACTTCTACATCGGGAAAGATCTTTGAGCAAATTATTAAACAGCATGTATACAAGGACTTGGATAAAAATGGAGTTATTAAGCAAAGCCAGCTTGGGTTTGTAGCAAACAAGTCATGCCATACTAATGTAATTTCCTTCTATGATAGTATCACTGACTGGGTTGATCAAGGAAATGCGGTAGATATAGTTTATCTTGACCATGGTAAAGCATTTGACAAATAATCTCATACTATACTTATTGAAAAAATGACCCAATATGGGATTGACAAGGCAACGGTTTGGTGGATTCACAACTTGCTGAGTGATCGTACTCAAAGGATGGGCATAAATGGCTGCACATCCAAGTGGAAAAATGTATCAAGTGGGGACCACAAGTCTCTGTTCTAGGCCCAGTGTTGTTCAACAATTTTATAAATGATCTGGAGGAGGGAATTGATGGGAAATCAATCAAATTTGCCAACGAAACAAAACTAGGAGGGATAACTAACACCAGGGAAGAGAGAGAAAGTATTCAAAAAGATCTAGAAAAGCTTGCACAGTGGGCAGCAACTAACAGAATGGCATTTAACGAAGTGAAATGCAAAGGCCTACATCTGGGCAAGAAAAATGAATAAAGCACAATCAAAATAGGAGGAATTATGCTTAGCAGCAGAACATGAGAAAACGACTTGGGTATACTAATACATCATAGACTGAACATGAGTGAACAATGTAATGCAGCAGCCAAAAAGGCAAACACACTTCTGGGATGTATTAAGAGAAGCATTGCCCTTAGCGAGTACCTGCCCGCTCGGGAGCAAAGATTCGGCTGCCGACGGCGGGCAGGGAGCTGTGGGGGAGAGTGGGGAGGAACAGAGGGGAGATCTCTCTCCCCCTCTCTTCCCCCCGCTCCACCCTGCTGACTGCTGCAACTCACCTGTCAGCCGCGCCGCCACCCGAACCTTCTCTGCCGAGCGGGGAGATACTCGCTAAGGACAGTGCTCAATCGAGCAATTGTCCTTAGCAAGTATGCTCGCTCATCTCTAATGAGCAGTCTACAGATCATGTTTTATGAAGGATGGTTAAAGGATCTGGAAATGTTTAGCTTGTGAAAAAGAAGGCTGAGAGGAGACTTAATAGATGTTGACAAATATCTGAAGGGCTGTCACAATGCAGAGGGATCAGCCATATTCTCATTTGCACATGGAAAAACTAGAAGCAATGGGATGAAACTGAAAGGGAGGAGACACTAATTAGATATTAGAAAAAATTTTCTGACAGTGAGGGTGATCAATGAGTGGAACAGGTTACCATGGGAGGGGGTTAGTTCTCCTTCAATGGAAGTGTTCAAACAAAGGCTGGACAAATATCTCTCTGGGATGATTTAATAAATCCTGCACTGTGCACGGGCTTGGAGATGATGAACCTGGAGATTTCTTCCAACTTTAACATTCTATGATTCTATAATATATCACCCTGTGTTTACGGGAGGGGGGGGGGGTATGAACACTGACCCTCCCACAACAGACCTTGACACTAACCCGTATGAGTCAAGGAGACCTAGAACCTTGGCAGAATGGAAGAGTGTGTGTAAATGAGTTTTATCAGTGCCTCCACCCACGAAAAAGCCTCCAAATGTAATGAAGAGTCTCTTTCTGAGAAGTAACTATAATTAACAATAAACAGATATACCAAGAAGCTCTGTTCAGATTACATGGCATCAGTAAAAGCCCATTTAGACAGGAGGAATGTTGGGCAAATGATGCCCGACACTTGTCCCTGTAAGAACCCGCTCCCTTGCGTTTGTACAGCAGTGGATATCGTTGCTTCACAGTTGGGTGTCTGCAAGAGATTTCTCTCCTCACTCCTCCCTGCAGCTCTCCATTGACTTGACATATCGGCTGTTCAATACTGAACGGCTGCTATTTACACTGAACAATCATTGCAGCATAAATGATGGATGATGAGCTGAACGATCATCGTTCAGTGTAAATAGCAGCTGTTCAGTATTGAACGCCGCTATGTCAAGTCAATGGAGAGGGGAGGGCGAGGACTGAAATCTCCTGAAGCCACCCCGCCCCCCTGCTGGCAATGGGCCTTAAGTGTACAGAAATACCAAACAAGGTTATAATAATAACTGAACAGTATATATATCATACTGGAAAGAACATCAATAAGCACACGGGTCAGAGGTCCTGAAGAAGCCTTACACAAAAACCCAGGTGTGTATATATATATATATATATATATATATATATATATATATATAGTCCCATGCACAATATCTACAGGTGAAACAGAAGATGATTCCGATGCAGGGGCTCCTGTGGACGACTGCAGATGCATGTTTCCTCCAAAAGGAGGCCAGCAGTAGGTCAGAAGATGATGATGGGGAAGTCCTCCAACTCGCACTCAGACAGGGTTGCAGGTGAGAAAAGTAGATGCAAGACTGACTACACCAACTTTGTCCCTAACAACCAACTGATCTAGCATTACAACGGGACCCTTTAACTTCCCATTGGCCATTGGATGCCTAACCTGTCTCTATCCTGCACTACACTCTGATGCCTAACTAAGTTACTAATTCTATCACGCTGAATAGACTATATACTATCAATAGCTGCTTAAAGCTTAGAAGGTAAGTTACAGATTTTGGCTCATATATTTATAAGAAAGCAGACTCTGCTCGCTCCGTGCAGAAAAGATGAGAGACACTCAGTAACGCCTGTGTTACACAGATACAGTTTTACTAGCAGCAACTATACCTCTATGCATAGCTATGTCCTCACTCCAGCTGTACGAAAATAAAAAGATTGCTTGCCTTGTATATTAATATTTTTGCTGATTAATAATTGTGCAACAGCTCCCTCTAGCAGCACATGTGCTCTAAATGCCCCTGTGCTAATCCCTGGGGACTCTGCTGCCAGCCAGCGGGGGCAGAAGCATGGACCAACAATCAGCTTTTCCTAGAATGTTGGACAGGTACATTATTGCAGTTGCTATACTCTAGGAAAATAGTTGCTCCTA
The DNA here is from genome assembly GCF_035609145.1 of Eleutherodactylus coqui. Classification (NCBI taxonomy): domain Eukaryota; kingdom Metazoa; phylum Chordata; class Amphibia; order Anura; family Eleutherodactylidae; genus Eleutherodactylus; species Eleutherodactylus coqui. The sequence goes on along the minus strand of NC_089837.1, from coordinate 21,417,139 downwards.
AAAACTAATGTGTGGGGCCAACTTAACCATAGGAGGACAACATTACTACATTGATGATTTACACCCCCCCCCCCACCGCCCCTAAAACATTTTGAATTTCTATTTTCAAAAACAAATCTGCTCATTACCATTTCTTGTTTATAAGCTTTAGATATTTATAAGCTTTAGATAATTGTATGCATTGCACAAAAATAATTAATCTCCAGAGCCAATCAATTCTGATTCCATTACCTAGAAACGTTACATAAGCTGTACGGTCACACTATATGGGTGTTTATAGAGGTGTAGTTGTTGGACTATGTCTTCTTATTGTCCTTTTTGTATTTTCTTTTTTTTTTTTGTTTGCTACTTGTATAATTTGCGCTGATGTGTTGGATTTTTGAATTCATGTAGAAGGTAGTGCAACTCTTCACAAGCCACAAAGTTTACAGGTAAATTGCTACATTGCAGCCCAAGATGACCACTGAGAAGCATTCTAAAAAGTTGGAAATAATTCTTGCAATTTTGCAGTTAAATTTCAGGCAGATATGCAAATGATGATAGTTGTGATATGATTAGTTGAATAGTCTTGCCACCCAAGGGCCTAAAAGTCATTCCACCCGAGGCCTATAAAAAGTCTTTCAGATGTTCCTTGTGTGGCATGCCATATTACGAGATTACAGCGACTGTAGTAATTTAGTTATTTGCAGGAATGGAGACAGCAGAACTGAATTTGCTATTATAATGGTTCCCCAAAAGTGTATGGATAAATCAGTTCTATTGGGAAAAAAAACATCTACCTTGTATGTGTTTTTATCTCTATTAATCGGTTAACCTCTTTCAAAGTAGTAAATATAATTTTATTTTAAAGTAATTAATTCTGCTATTAATCTGGTGTAATCTTTAATTATTTTCTGATTATTCGTAAGATACAGATGTAGCAGAGCTGAATTTAGCCATGCCTATGTAACTCACATAAATAATCTGTACTTGAAGAAATTTTAAAAATGTAGTCATGAAGAATGTTACACTGGGCATGTGTCAGAATCAGATGATGGAAAGAAGTTGTGAAAAACTGAATAATGCCCCTTTGAAGAATTTTTATGGTTACTTTTTACACTCCTGTAAGGCAAATGATTTAGAAGCCAATTTTTCTCATTTTAAAGAGAAAACATTTCCTTCCCGAATCCAATCTGGCAATCAGAATATTCTCTGGATCACCGACCCTTCAGAAGTAATCAGTGATATAACATGAAATATTACATTTAAGAAAGACATCCAGGGGCCTCTTGTACTACTTTAATAGGTTCACCATCCCCACGGTCTCAGGTAGAGAGTTCCATTGTCTCACTGCTCTTACAGTAAAGAACCACCTTCTAGGTTGGTGTATAAGCCTTCTTTTCAGTAGACATAGAGGATGCGCTCTTGTCACTGTGACAGTCCTGGGTATAAATAGATAATGGAGAGAGCTCTATATTGTTCCCTGATATACGTATACATAGTTATTAGGTCGCCCCTAAGCTATTTTTTTTTCTAAATTAAATAACACCAATTCTGATAACCTCTCTGGGTATTGTAGTCTGCCCATTCCATTTATGACTTAGTTGTCTGTCTTTGAACTTGCTCAAGCTCTGATGTATCCTTCTTGAGTACAGGTGCCCAAAACTGTCCACAATATTTCATGTTTCGTCTGACTAGTGGCTTGTAAAGAAGGAAAACAATGTTGTCGTTATGCGCCCCTAGACCTCTTCATTAGCCTTGTTCTCTGTTCTTTGTTATTCTTCTTCCTTGTTCTTCTGCCTCTCGGATTTGCTACTCAGTTCTTCTTCTCCTTTCCTATATATTTTGCCTACTTTTTCTTTTCTATTCCCCTTCTCTATTCTTCTTCTGTCCTTTTTTTTGTCTTATACTTGTTTTTCCCTTCTATTCTCTCTGTTCTCTCTTACATTCCGTCTTTCTTTTTCTTTTCTCTTGTTCTCAATTTTATTTTTATTTTCCTTCACTTTGTATTTATTCAGTCTTCTTTCTGTCTTTCTTCTTCTTTAACGAGCTGCTTTCATTGTCTTACTATCCTAGTTTGGAGAATGCTTATCAGCATTTGACACAATCTCTGGCATAGTAAAACATCGAAGTTACTAGATCATTTACCAGGTTTGCCAAGTATTTCTTGAAAACTGAAAATGTAATTTTTTTTTTGTGACTATCGCAAATAATCAAAATCAGTAATAAAAAAAAGTAAACACCATTATTATATTGACAATACTTTGTATCTGTTTGATTCGATTTGTCAGAATAAAAATTGTGGTCAGTTAAACTTTTTGGCCCCATTCCAAAAAATTCTACAGCACAATGGGCTACAGGTATCTTAGATTGGAAATACACACCAGCTCTAGACTGCTCCTAAATTACGAGAAAATATGAGGTTCTGCTTAAATAAAAAGTTTTCCCACTATCTAAAAATGTTTCACAATCCTTCTGAATTTCCTGGTTGCTGCTGACCAGGGCATGTGACAGCTGCAGCTAAATATGTCCAAAACAGTGACCTTCTACAGCCAGTGATTGGCGGCAGCAGTCACATATCCTGGAACAACCCAGAAAACACAGTAGTTGTTAAGCAATATTAGCAGTGGAAAAAAACTTAAAGAAAAGAGCATAAATAGATGTAAAAGGATTCCCTACACAAAAAGAGATGAGGTGGAGAATTATCCCAGAGCTGCATTCTCATTTGACATGCAGGACATGACATTAATAAGGTCAAAGTCCCTAGGTGGCTACAAAGTCCGCTCTAATTAGGGTTGTTCTGCTAGACTTTTCAAGCCTACTGTTTTCTCAGCTTGACTTACTGAGCACTTTTCTGGCACTGATATGCAAGTTCCATTCTGGTGGTGAGATCAAGAGGGTAAATAAGGGTATATTTTGATATATCTGAGGTTGGTGACAGTTATAATATTATTGTATTTAGTTGGGCCTGATGATCACAAAGATCTCTGGAGTGAGCAGATATGGAAATATAGCCTTTTGCTCTGGCCAGAAGTGAGAAACCTAGCAGATGGGGGTAATCCAATATCTGCACCGTCAGTATAGCAGAATTTTAGAGATAATCAAACCATGAAGACCATGGTTTATGGTAAATATACAAATATTTACATTTTGAAGTATGTTACAGTCCTTCATTATGGAATACTTCCATATATATTATTTCATTACAGTTTATCTATATATGCTTTCTTAGGAATTGTAGACAGACATGAACGATAAGATATTGGCCTCCGGAGTGATTCTTCTAATCTTCTCCTATGAATTGAAGACTTGTATATATCTTTTTATTATACATGCATTTATTGTCTGTATTTGGAAACAGATTTTTAAGCTGTTGCGTTCTGCTGAACCCCAATTTACACACTCCAATGTCCTTCTTCCTCATAAATTTATTCTTCGTAGACCTGTGTTAGTGTTCATTGGCGATAACTAAACTGCTTGTAGATCTCTTATCCACTCCTAGAATAATATCAGTCATTGGTTGTCTTAAGCATATTAAAAATGTTCTATTGACAAGAGGTTCTGAATGCCAACTTCTTGCCATCATCACAAAATACAAAGAAGCAGCAGCACTCAGTCGTACAACACCATCTGGTTTGAGGTGCGGGTCATGTATGCAGGCTCCACTGGTCCCCACTCCTGGGACCCCAGTAGCAAGTGATTGTAGCAAAAAACAGAGCAGCACCACAGGTCTTTCAAAAAGCTGTTGTTTTTATTTAATCCATAGAAATGGGGCAGCAACGTTTCCACTCAAGTTGACAGCTTTTTGGAAGACCTGTGGTGCTGCTCCGTTTTTCTACAACAACTTCTTGCCATCATAGCTTCCACTACTTGCCCTTTATGACGTGAAGTGCATGTTTCCACCTTATGACCTTTTTTGACATTAGGTTTCATCCATTCAACCTATTCTTTGGAATAATCCTAATCATGTGTTATGCCAACAAGCTGAATCATTTCATGTATGAGGTCCTGTCAGTGGTTAACAAATGTTTAAAATGTCAACATGTTTCCTAGATAAAAGTATTTGGGTTGGAGAATAATACCAGAACTCCACTTATATTTGGACATTATTAATGAGGTCAAATATATTAGTGGCAATGAGAACAAGGAGCTCTGGGATGAGTTGACATGTGGATATAGCACCTTTCTATGACCAGAAGTGAAAGACCTGGTAGAGAGAATGGCTTATTACATGAACCTTTAGTGGTAATAAAACCTTAAAGATTATGGTTAAATGCATAAAGGAAATGTGATATGGTGTACTTCTACAGGAAAAAGGGAAATTCCAAGCTAATTATACATTCTCTTCTCCTCATATGAAATAATCCTGGGTAGGATTTCTGCACTATTCATCTATATTTACTTTACTAGGAATTGGAGACACGCATGGAAAATAAGACATTGGCCACTGAAGTCATTCTTCTGGGATTCTCCACTAACTTGGGGACAAATATCTGTTTATTTCCTATATTTTTCTTAATCTATGTGTTCTCTGTGGTTGGAAACTGCCTTATCATATGTGTCATTACACTTAACCCCGCCTTACACACTCCAATGTACTTTTTCCTTGTGAATTTATCCTTTATAGACTTGTGTTATTCCTCACTGGCGATACCCAAGTACCTCATAGATCTTTTATCCACGCATAAGACAATATCAGTCATTGGTTGTCTTATACAGTTTAAATTTCTTCTACTGATTGGAGCTTCTGAATGCCAACTTCTTGCTGTCATGGCCTATGACCGATACCTTGCCATCTGCCGCCCCCTCCACTATCACATTCTCATGAGATGGAGTGTGTGTTTCTATCTAGTGGCCTTTGTTTGGATATTTAGCTTCATAAATGTAGTCATCCCATCCCTTGCAATGCCCATAATCGTGTGTTATCCCAACGAGATCAACCATTTCATGTGTGAGGTCCAATCAGTGCTGAAGTTGTCCTGTGATGATACCTCTGTTCAAGAGCTTGTGATATTTAGCATGGGTTTCCTTGTTCTTCTTCTCCCTTTTGTTCTTATTATTGTGTCATATGTGTGCATTATATCTTCTATATTGCAAATTCGCTCAACAGGAAGATCCAAAGCCTTCTCTACTTGTACTTCGCATATTACTGTGGTGGTAATGTACTATGGGACTGCAATGTTGACATATTTAGGATCATCATCAACTGAATCTTTAAGTCATGGTAAATACAATTCTGTTTTTTTTGTCATCATATCTCCATTGATAAATCCTCTCATTTATACACTAAACAATAGAGAGGTCAAAAAAGTACTTACATTAAAGCATCTGTAGAGTTTTTGGGGACAAATAGTACTAGATGGAAAACAGTTGCATATGTCAGAGCTTTATGTTCAGCATGTATATCGGGAGAGTATTCTGGTGTCCGGTGTATGTACCAAAGCCTTATATCCAATAGCACTTACAGTGGAGGGACACATCTTAACTACTGTATGATGCACAGAATAAACAGAGATGTGTCCTAACAATACATACGTGATTAAATCACCCCCAGAATTCAAATATCTTCATTCTTAGGCCTTAGTCAGACGGGCGTTTTTAGCCGCGATTTGCGCATGCGCATGCGTCCGGCGATTTTATAAAACCATTGCTTTGCAATGGTATCGGACACATGAGCGCTTTTTATGCGCTCGTCCGATAAATTATAGAACAAAAAATCGCAGATCACACCGATCTGCGATTCCTGTTCTCTTCTGTATATGCGCTCAATGGGGCCGGCGGCAGCAGCGCCGACCCCATTGAGAACATATAAAAGACAAATCATTCTTCTCTGCCACAGCTGTAACAACTGTGACAGAGAAGAACGATGTTTGCCCATTGAATTCAATGGAGCAGCAATACAGCCGCTCCATTGAAAGCAATGGGCTGCCGGCGTGCGCGGGGTGAATTGTCGGGAAGGGGTTAAATATATAAGCCCTTCCCTGCAATTCATCCTAAAATGTGTTAAAATAAAAAAAAATTGTATACTCACCTTTCCGCTGCAGCCGGAGTCCAGCCGCGACCGCTGTCAGTTCTCCTGAACTGCTTCTCGGCACTATTCAGCCAGCGGGGCTTTAAAATCCCCGCCTGCTGAATGATCTGCCTCTGATTGGTCACAACCCTGACCAATCAGAGGCCGGTTTCACTCACACACCCATTCATGAATTCATGAATGGGTGAGTGACTGCTGCCTCTCAGTGCTGAGCAAATCAGGGGCAGGTCTGACTCACATACATTCATGAATTCATGAATGGGTGTGAGTGAGGCATGCCTCTGATTGGCTCAGCGCTGAGCCAATCAGGGGGCAGGTCTGACTGACACGCCCTTCACACCCACTGCAGGACGGCCGCGCGGAGCTCCGGCTGCCGGGAGAAGGTGAGTATACAATTTTTTTTTATTTTAACACATTTTAGGATGAATTGCAGGGAAGGGCTTATATATTTAAGCCCTTACCGACAATTCATCCCGGGCTCGCCCGCAGCGCATTGCTTTAAATGGAGGCGGCTCTATTGCCGTCTCTATTGAATGCAATGCGCTGGACAGCTCCGGCCCGTTTCTAATGAAACGCGGCTAGGAGCAGATTTGCGGGCGATTTGCGGGCGACTTGCGCGCACCGGTCACGCGATTTGCGGATGCGCATCCGTCATGCGATCCACAAATCGCGCGAAAAAACGCCCGTCTGACTAAGGCCTTAACCCTCCCAATAGTTTTGTTAAAATTGGAAAAACCTCTCGAAAATGTAACATTTTATTGTAGATTTTGAATTTAGGTATCGCGTAAATATATTTATCACAGGATTTCTAACCCCTTAGTGACATGACTAATGTAAGCCTTAAAAGCCTGTAAATCACATCCCCTTTTGCATTCTAGTGGTCATAACTTTTTACATTTTCTTCATCAGTGTAGCTTTGTGGGATGAATTCTAGTTTTTATAGGAACTAATTTCAGGTTCAATGACTTTCAAACATATGAGTAGCATTACAGATAAGAGCTATAGAAAGCAATTATAAGTGAGTGTGCCAGGTTTATTCTCAAGCTATCTTTATGCCCCCATATTGCGCTCCCCACCATGTGAAATACCCAAGGCAGAGGATCGCGGTGTTTCTCCAATTGCTTTCAATGCCCCCAGCCCCATCGGAAACAATGGACAATGCGACAGCACACAGCAAGATTGAACATGCGGCTATTTGCTTCCCGTATAGAATCACATCACGGCACCATGCAGGAAAACATTGCGCATGTGTATGACTCCATTAAAAAAATGTGGATCATATTTGCACGAGATTCGCGCCTCTCACAACGCACAAATTTTGCATAGTCGTTCGAGGGTGCATACTGCTTTTAGAGAAAATGCATTTATTTGCTATATCGAATGCTTCTGGGGTCCAAATTAGTTAGAAGTCTATTTGAGCTCAGAAATAACTTGCACAATCACACACAACTGGATGTGATTAAAAGTTATCTCTCTTTTATTGACAAGCAGCAGTTTTTATAGAGGCACATGCTTCAATTACAATATTTCAAAATTATAATTAATTTATTGTCATTGGTTCATAAAACTAAAACACAAATACAAACACAAATAAAACACAAGATATAGAATTTAACATCTAAAATGCCAAACAAACACGCAGGTGCAGTGGAATCATATAAGATTGGCCTTTAGAAACACGGGTACAGGAGTGTATAACAATAAAATGCTTAGTATAAATATATAGAAACATGCATGAATAGGAAGGAACAACTCATCCTGACACGTCGGTCAGTCTGGATGCTTCATAGTTATCCCCTGCAGCTCAGGCCTCGGTTGATGGCAGATGAGGAATTTATAAGATGCAAGCTGCACCTTTAAGAGCATTTTGAGGCACTGTCACTGAATGAGTATATACAGAAGCAGGGTATCTGTTGAAGACACTTGCAGGACATGTGCCCAGAAGGATCAAACTAGAGTTGACAGCAATAAACAGTAACAAAATTGGAGATGAGCGAGCACCAAAATGCTCGGGTGCTCGTTACTTGAGTTGAACTTTTCGTAATGCTCGTTTCGAGTAACGAACCCCATTGAAGTCAATAGGAGAGTCGAGCATTTTTCAAATTGACCGATGCTCTGCATAGGGGAGGTTGTGTGAATCACTTAAAAGCATCCGAAAGTCATGGAAACACCATAGAAACGGATATGGAATGGCAGGGATAGCATGCATGAGTGCATCTGAGGCCACCCGGTCCCATTATTAAGCTAAATTGGGGGCAAAAGCCTGGCGGTCACCCCCTTAACAATTTACTTGGGAGAGACCATAAGCAGCAAGGCACACGTGCTGGCACATCTTAGCTAAGCACCACACTGATTACAACGAAGGACAATCACAACCTGCAGGTGACACAACTGCCTCTTCCCCTGGATTACATGCTGGCATTGCTGTCCAATCCCCCGCACGAGCCTGCGTCCACAGCACACAAAAACTTTTCCCTACGCAGCCTTCAACTGCCGTCATGCCACACACTCACTTAATAGCCACACCACCCTCAAGTCTATTTATAAGTGCATCTTGGATGAGGAGGAACCGGAGACACACATTGCAGAGGGTTGGCAGAGCCTGGCAGCGACCCTCTTCGAAATTGTGGGCGATAGCCCACAATGCTGTTGAGAACTGCTGATATATTAACATGCAATTATAATTCCAATCCCGTGCCACCTCCGTCACAAAATTGCCAGGAGCCGCAAATGTGGGCATAAAGGGGGCTCAGATGCCAGTACTTCTACACATCTCCACAATGCAGAAGCACATACTAACACCAAAGATTGGTTTGAAGAAGGAGGTTTTGAAAAAGTTGCCACCACAGGTATAGAGTGACCCTGTGAAAGTCTCATTAAATCAGTTACGCTTCCTGTGAACGCTCCAATCCAGTATCTCGGATAACTGCGGTAACATGAGAAATAATACATGACAACCAGTGCTGACCCCCAAGGATGCATGTGTTTATCACACCTAAACCAATCCGGCTGTTTACAACTCAGGGCATTATACGTCAGCGAACACCCAAAAACAGGCAGTGTACATCGAGTTGACCTGTTACAGCCGGGATGCTTATAAAGCTTAGTTTGCACTACTAGGCACAAAAAACGTAAGCATAAAGAAGACTCGCATGCGAGTACTGCTGTGACCGTCTCATTAATTCAGTTACGCTTCTTTTGAATGGTCCAAGCCAGTGTCTCATATAACTGTGGTAACACGAGAGCAAATACATGTTGACCAGCGCTGATCCCCAGACCCCAAGCAGGAGGAAGAGGTGGCATAATAAGCCCGAGAAACCGTGACCGAGGTAGAACCCGCAATCTTCTGTGTGGGAAGCACGTGAGCGGGCCCAGGGTCAGACTCGGTCCCAGCCTCCACCTGGTTGACCCAATGTGCCATCAGTTACTGTTCCTTTCATCGCTCCAAAGACTGCATGAACCACAAAGAAATTCCACAGGCCAAATCTGGCAGAGTTGCACCCCGCCCAGGACCTTGGCCTTTGCCCACACCCTCAACAATCGTGGGCATAAAGCAGACTCAGATGCTAGTACTACTGTGAACGTCTCATTAAATCAGTTACGGTTCCTTTCATCAATCCAAAGACTGGATGAACCACGAAGAAATTCCACTGGCCAAACCTGGCACAGTTGCACCCTGCCCAGGACCTTGGCCTCTGCCCACACCTTCAACAATCATGGGCATAAAGCAGACTAGGATGCTGGTACATCTAAGCACCAGCACAATTCAATAACCCTTCCTACAATAAAAGATTTCTTTGAAGCAGAAGGTGCCACAAAAGTTGCCAAAACAGGTATACAGTGACCCTGTGAAAGGTTCCATTGGAGTAGACAAACAGGACAATTCATTCTGTGTATGTGTGAGATAGCTGAACACCGCTATGGGAAAGCTGTCTGCACCCACAGTAAAGGCGAACCCCTGAAACATTTCTGTAGTAAGTGTGTAGGTGAACCCCTGAAACATTTCTGTAGCAAGAGTATAGGCGAACCCCTAAAACATTGCTGTAGCAAGAGTATAGGCATACCGTTGAAACCTTTCCGTTGCAAGAATATAGGCGAGCCCCTGAAACATTTCTGTAGCAATAGTATAGGTGAACCCCTGAAACATTTCTGTAGCAAGAGTATAGGCGAACCCCTAAAACATTGCTGTAGCAAGAGTATAGGCATACCGTTGAAACCTTTCCGTTGCAAGAATATAGGCGAGCCCCTGAAACCTGGCTGTAGCAACACTATAGGCAAACCCCAGAAACCTTTCTGTAGAAAGAGAATAGGCGAGCCCCTGAAACATTGCTGTACCAAGTGTATCATTTAATCAGTTACGCTTCCTTTTATCTCTCCAAAGACTGCATGAACTGTGAAGAAATTGGAATGGGCAAAGCCGGACAATTCATTCTGTGTATGTGTCAGATTTCTGAACACTGCGCTGGGAAACCTTTGTTCAACCACAGTCTAGGCTAACCCCTGAAACATTGCTGTAGCAAGAGTATAGGAGATCCCCTGAAACATTTCTGTAGCAAAAGTATAGGCAAACCCCTGAAACCTTTTTGTAGCAAGTGTATCATTAAATCAGTTACGGTTCCTTTGATCGCTCCAAAGACTGCATGAACCGTGAAGAAATTGGAGTGGCAAAAGCAGGACAATTCATTCTGTGTATATGTCAGATAGCTGAATACCGCTATGGGAAACCTTTGTGCACCCACAGTATAGGTGAACCCTTGAAATCTATCTGTAGCATGAGTATAGGCAAACCCCTGATACATTTCTGTTGCAAGAGTATAGGTGAACTCCTGAAACCTTTCTGTACCAACAGTATAGCCAACTACCTGAAAAATTGGTGTACCTAGAGTACAGGTAAACACCTGAAAAACTTATTTACTAAAAGTATAAGCGAAGCCCAGAAAATTGTTTTGCTATGAGTTTGGACGAAGCCCGGAAAAATTGGTTTGCTCTAAGTATAGCTGAAGAGCAGAAAAATGTGTTTACCAAGAGTACAGGTGTACCCCTGAAAAATTGGTTTACCCACAGTGCAGGTGAAGCCCAGAAACATTTTTTTAAAGATAGGCTCGTAGTTGCTTAACTCGCTAACAGAGCCTAGAGGCAGCCCTCCCAAAAAAATTGTTTTAACAGAGCCTTTTGGCCCTCAGAAAAATTGGCTGTTCAGGGTGATGACATGCTATTTTAGGAGGAGGAGAAAGATCAGAGAGGGATAGACCAAGGTACTTCTCCCATTTTTTGGGGTGATAGAGGGTGCATGGTTCTCCTGCTTTCCACCGGTGGAGAAGAGAAGTCTGGGGAAATCCAAGCTTTGTTCATCTTAATGAGTATTAGCCTGTCAGCGCTGTCAGTTGACAGGCGGTTACGCTTATCCATGATGATCCCCCCAGCAGAAATAAACACCCTCTCTGATAAGACGCTAGCGGCAGGGCAGGCCAGCACCTCCAAGGTGTACAGCGCAAGTTCGTGCCACGTGTCCAGCTTTGACACCCAATAGTTGTATGGAGCAGAGGGATCATGGAGGACATTGGTACAGTTGGCAATGTACTACCTCAGCATCTTTTATCACTGTTCCCTGCATCTCAGCCTAGACTGGGGAGTGGTGACACAGTCTGGCTGGGGAGCCATAACACTGGCAAAGTCCTTGGAGAGTGTTCCTGCCTGCGCTGGACATGCTGCCTTATCCCCGCGCCTTCCCTGCTACTTGGCCCACTGAAGTACATCCTCTACCGCTAATGTTGTCAGATGGGAACCTTAGCATCAGCTTTTTCACCATGGCCTTGTGGTTTTGCATCACTCTCGTACTCCTTGCCGCTTTGGGAATGAGAGTTGAAAGGTTTTTCCTTATACCGTGGGTCGAGAAGGGTGAACACCCAGTAATCCTTGTTGACCAAAATGCATCTAATGTGAAGGTCACAGGAAAGGCAGCGTAACATTAAGTCAGCCATGTGTGCCAGAGTTCCAGTACGCAACACATCACTGTCCTCACTAGGAGGATGACTTTTATGATCCTCCTCCTCCTCCTCTTCAGCCCATACACGCTGAACAGATGTAAGGGAAGTAGCATGGGTACCCTCTGCAGTGTGGGCAGCAGTCTCTTCCCCCTTCTCCTCCTCATCCTCCTCCCCCTCCTCCTCCTCCAATACACGCTGAGAAACAGGCATGAGGGTGCTCTGGCTATCAAGTGACATACTGTCATCCCCCATCGCCTGTTCTAACTGTTAAGCATCAGCCTTAATGCTTAGCAGCGAACTTCTCAGCAGGCAAAGCAGCAAGATGGTTACGCTGATAATGGCCGCGTCACCGCTCACCATTTGTTTAGACTCCTCAAAGTTTCCTAGGACCTGACAGATGTCTGCCATCCAGGCCCACTTCTCTGTGAATAACTGCGGAGGCTAACTACCACTCCGCCGGCCATGTTGCAACTGGTATTCTACAATGGCTCTACGCTGCTCGTACAGCCTGGCCAACATGTGCAACGTAGAATCCCAGTCCGTGGGCACGTCACACAGCAGTCGGTGCACTGTCAGCTGAAAGAGCTGTTGCAGTGTCCTGAGGGTGGCAGCATCTATGGTGGACTTCCTGAAATGGCCGCACACGCGACACACCCTGCCGAGCAGGTCAGGCAAATAGGAGTAGTTTTTCAGAAAGCACTGAACCATCAGATTGAACACGTGGATCAGGCATGGTACCTGTGTTAGTCTGTCAATCTGCAGAGCCGCCACCAGGTTACGCCCATTATCACACACGACCGTGCCTGGTTGGAGGTTCAGCGGCAAAAGCCACTGGTCGGTCTGCTCTGTCAGACCCTACAACAGCTCTTGGGCCATGTGCCTCTTTTCTCCCAAGCTGCGTAGTTTCAGCACGGCCTGCTGACACTTTCCCACCGCAGTGCTGCAGCGCCTCAATCTACTGACTGCCAGCGATGTGCTCACACGTGTTAATAGAGAGGTGGAGGGGGTGGGGAAGGAGGAGGTGTTTGGAGGAGGTGGCATATTACGCCGGTGAAACCTTTACGCAAGTAGAACCCATAATCCTTGGTGTGGGTAGCACGTGAGCAGGCCCAGGGTTAGACTCGGTCCCAGCCTCCACCAAGTTCAACCAATGTGCCGTCAGGGAGATGTAGTGTCCCTGCCCGCCAGCACTTGTCCACGTGTCAGTCGTTAAGTGGACTTTTCCAGTAACCGCATTGGTTAGGGCATGGTTTATGTTGCGTGAGACGTCCTGGTGTAGGGCAGGAACTGCACACCAGGAAAAATCGTGCCAACTGGGGACCGAGTACGGAGGGACCGGCACCGCCATCATGTTGCAGAAAGCCTCTGTTTCTACTTGCCTGTATGGCAGCATCTCCAGGCTGAGTAGTTTTGCGATATGCACGTTTAAAGATTGTGCATGCGGGTGGGCGGCCATGTATTTCCGCTTTCATTCCAACGATTGGGTTAGCGACAGATGAACGCTGCGCTGGGACACATTGGGGGAGGCAGTGGAGGACTGTGATAGTGAGGGTGTGGGTGCAGGCCGGGAGGCGCTTGTGACTGCATCCTGGGAGGGGGATTGCAACTCTGTGCCAGGTTGGGATACTGGGGAAGATGCAGTGGTGTGACCTGCAGGCAGTGAATGGACTTCATTCCACCTCATAGGGTGCTTAGTCATTATATGCCTGCGCATGTTGTTGGTGGTCAGGCTTATAGTGGTGGCTCCCGGGCTGATCTTGGTGTGGCACGGGTTGCACACCACTGTTCGTTGGCCATCCACGCTCTCAATAAAAAACCTCCACACCTTCGAATACCTAGCCCTCTGCACGGAGGCTTGCCGCGAAGAGGTGCTGTGGGGAATAGTTGGTGGATTATTTGCTCTGGCCCTGCTTTTCCCCCTAGCCATCCCACTGCCTCTTCCAATCTGTTCTGCTGCAGCACTTGCCTCCCCCTCTGAAGCCCTGTCTTCAGTAGGCTTTGCAAGCCAGGTGGGGTCAGTCACCTCATTGTCCACCAGCTTTTCCTCTGACTCCTCAATCTGCTCCTCCCTCAGACTTACTGCCCTAACAACCACCTCGCTGACAGACAGCTGTGTCTCATCCTCATCATCCTCAAAAAGCTCTTGAGACAGTAATTCGAAGTCCCCACCCTCATTACCCTGAGTCTGTGAAAGTTCCACGTTTTCGGCATCGGTCATGACAAACTTCTCACGTGGCTGTGGAACCGTTTTTTCAGACTCAGAGCAGGGACCCAAGAAGAGTTCTTGGGTGTATGGCTGTTGATCATAATCTCTCCTTTTCCTGGAGTGACCAGGCTGTAAGGAAGAAGGAGTAGCCTGAGGATTCAGAGGTGCATTCCCTTGGGTGGCGTGAGTGGACTGTGTGGAAGACTGGGTGTTGGATAAAGTAGTGGAGGCGTTATCCGCAATCCACGTCAGCACCCGATCACATTGCTGTGCTTTTAATAATGGTCTACCACGCAGACCTGCAAAATGTGATATGAAGCTGGGGAAGGGAGATACTCGGGGCTCTACCAATCCCTCAGCAGCTGGCACTGTTTCACCCCGTCAGGACCACGGCCTCTGCCCACACCCTCATTTGGATGCCCACATCCACGTCCTCGGCCTCGACCCTTCCCTCTACATCATGTAGGATAAAGGATAGAGCAGGGCCAGAAAAAATTTAATCAGTGGATACGGCTGATCCCTGGGGCTAATTCACCCCCCACAGAAATTGGTAGATTTGAAAGACTCTGACCAAAGCCAGAATAAATGTAACTAGTGTATAACGCTGATACCTAGGCCTAAATCCCCGCCCACAGAGACTGGTAGATTTGAGAGACTCTGAGCAAGGCCTGAAAATTTTGAACCAGTGTACAGCACTGAGATCTAGGCCTAATTCACCGCACACAGAGACTTTTAGATTTGAGAAACTCTGAGCAAGGCCAGAAAAAATTAACTAGTGTATAGTGCTGATAACTAGGGATAATTCACCGCCCACAGAGGCTGGTAGAATTGAGAGCCTCTGACCAAGGCCAGAAAATATTTAACCAGTGTATAACGCTGAGACGTAGCCCTAACTCACCGCCCACAGACTTGTAGATATGAGAGGCTGTATGCAGGGGCAGAAAAAATTTAACCAATATGAAGCACTGAGAACTAGGGCTAATTCACTGCACATAGAGACTTGTAGATTTGAGAAACTCAAATTGAACAAGTGCATAACAAATTTAACCAGTGCATGGCCCTGAGAAATAGGGATAAGTGATCACACACAGAGACTGGTAGATTTGAGAGACGCTGGGCTGCGCCAGAAATAATTAAACAACTGTTTACCACAGATACCTAGCCCTAACTTACCGCCCACAGACTTCTAGATATGACAGGCTGTATGCAGGCCCCCAAAAAATGTTGCCAGCATGTAGAGCTGAGATCTAGGGCTAATTCACCGCATACACAAACTTTTAGAACTGAGAAAATGTGAACAAGGCCAGAAGAAATTTAACTTGTGTACAGCGCTGGGAAATAGGGCTCATTCAACGTGCATGGAGACTTTTAGACTTGAGAGACGCTGAGCTGCGCCAGAAATAATTAACCCACTGTATAGCACTGGTAGATACACTGCAAAACAGCCCCCCACACGGGTATATAGCGTACACCAACACACGTCGGCAGAATAAAGCCGGGATGCTTGAAAAAAAAAAATGATGCACTACTGGTCCCAGCCAGCCAAAATGATAATGCACACAATGAGAGGAGTAGTCCTAAGAAGGACTGTTGGGTTCTTGTAGTCAGGATCCCTGCCTAACAGCAACCTAATCCCTACACTAACACTTTCCCTATCTTAGCAGCTCTTTTCCAAACTTCTGCCAGCATGCGTCTGAGGCGAGTCGCAGGCAGCAACAGTTTAAGTACTTGGCGGTCACCTGATCCCGCAAGACACTCACTGCTTTAGACATGCAGAGAGTTGGCACGTCTCACCAGGAAGTTGTAATGCCTCCCTGCATGTTTATTGGCTAAAAAATAGCCCTAAACATGTGGGGAAGGGAAATAAAAATTTACTCGAGAACCACGTGGTGCTCGATTCGAGTAGCGAGCATCTCGAGTAACCTAATATTCGATCGAGCATCAAACTCAGACGAGTGTGCTCGCTCATCTCTAAACAAAATGTTACTTAGGTCGGGTTCATTGATACTCATTGTCAATATTCCAGTTTCGGAAGTCTTTGAAAACACGTTTTTAGGCTACAGCTCCACAGTGCCTTTTGCTTTGTGCAACAGTCACAGAGCCTCAACACTTCACTGCAACAGAAAAACTCCCATATTGATATTCTTTCCATTAACAGAAAAAGTTTTGACTATTAGAAAATATTGGAGTTTAAGGATTGTGTTCTTTCAATCTTTGAATGTTTCACCCACAGGTTCTGGTGAATCCTTTCATGTTGCGAGTCTTTGTAGTTCTGTTACTAACAAACTTCTAACTTTTGCTTAACCCCTTAATGACATGGCCTATTTTGGCATTGAGGACCAAGCGATTTTTTGGTATTTTTCCATCTCCATTTTTCAAAAGCCATAACTTTTTTATTTTTCCGTGGACGCGGCCGTGTAAGGGCTTGTTTTTTGCGTGGCGATCTGTAGTTTTTATCGGTGCCACTTTTGGGTATATAGACAATATCGTAAATTTTTTTTTTTTTTTAATGATAACAGGGAGAGAAAACGCATCAATTCTGCCATAGATTTTTTTTTTTTTTTACAGCGTTAATCATGCAGCATAAATGAGACACTAAAATTTTTCTGCGGGTCGGTACGGTAACAACGATACCAAAATTGTTATATTTTTTTTAGGTTTTTACACTTTTTTTCAATAAAACCCCCTTTTTTTGGAAATCTTTTTTTTTCTCTATAGCTGCATTCAAAGTCCTGTAACTTTTTTATTTTTCTATGTACGGAGCTCTTTAAGGGCTTATTTTTTGCGAGACGAGCTGTAGTTTTTATTGGTACCATTTTGGGAAATGTACGGCTTTTTTGATCACTTTTATTGCATTTTTTGTGAGGCAAAATGCTAAAAATTAGCATTTTGCCTGTTTTTTAGCGTTTTTTTTTAACGCTTTTTGTTGTACAAAATAAAAAGCGTGTTCAACTTTTTGTACACGTCGTTACGGACGCGTCAATACCCAATATGTGGGGTTTTAGTTTTTTTTCCCTTTTTTTATGCTAATATTAGAAAAAGCATAAAAAAGGGGTTTTTTACATTTTTTTTTTTACATTTTTCTTTTTTTTACACTTTTCTTTTCTTTTTTTTTATACTATTTGAGTCCTTCTGAGGGACTTGCAGCACTGTGCCTATGATCGCTGTCATAAGGCATGGCAGAGCTACTGCTCTGCCATGCCTTATCCCTTGTACAGCGATTATAGGCACAGGCAATACAGGACGCCAGTGTCTGGCGTCCTGTTGCCATGGTGACAGGCCGGGCTCTCGCGATAACATCGCGAGTTCCGGCCAGAGACACACAGGGATCGCGATCCCTCTGTGAACTCTTTCCCTGCCGCGATCTACTTAGATCGCGGCAGGGAAGGGGTTAACAGCGGCGGGCGCATCTCCGATGTCCCCCCGCTGTTGGAGCGGGACGCCGGCTGTGACTGACAGCCGGCTCCCGCTGCGGGATAGCGCGGGATCACATGTGATCCCGTGCTATCTCCAGGACGTACCAGGTACGTCATGTTGCGGGAAGTACCAGGCTGCCATGACGTACCAGGTACGTCCAGGAGCGGGAAGGAGTTAAATCACTTATTGCCATGAATGTTCTTCACTTCTACTTTCTTTTTGTTATTTCTAGTTATGTTTGAAGCTCATCAGACCCTCATCATTAGATTAGTAGCAGTATGTTCATTTGAAAACAAAAATTTCCACCTAAAACAAATGGAAGATTGATGTGGCTGCAGATGGTGGCTTGGAAACCTCCGAACTTAAAAAAGCCTACTTTGGAGGGGAGTGGTAATCTTGGATTATAAGTAGACAGTTCATCAATTCAAAAAAGACTCAAAGCAGATAAATACTCTGATAAGACAAAAGAATGTATCCCAATGGACTCTTCTATGCACTCTTCGCTCAACCAACCTATTGTACTACAAGTAATAATTTAAAAAGCTCTCATGACCTTTTTACAAACTCTGAAGTAGTTTGATTAAACCAACTCTTCTTCTCATTTTGACATGATTTTGTGAAGGATCTACATAGATGTGCATTTGCAGATGTAAAAAATTAAATTAATTTCCAACCTAATTGTTGATTGTAATAAATGTTTAGCATTTCAAGGAGAAATTAGTGTATTACATTGTGTTCCACAGAGTACCATGCTGTACAGTATGACTGCACTTTAAGTTATTAACAGGAGGAAGGTATGATTTTCTGGCACCCAATTTTATTAGCATACCCCTCATGTATGCTTTATGAGCCCTCCATAGAATCAGCAGGTCTATTTCTTGTGTGTCTTTGAGTATCAACAATAATAATTTGATGCTGATTTTATTACCTCCTTCTAGTTGGGAAGACACATCAAATACTTGTTTTTTTTCTCCATTCTGTGTGGTTGAAGGCTATTTTCTAAAGATAAAGCTATTTTTAGGGGTGTGTGGTCTGACCATGTGGCGGTACCAATTGTTGATTCCGCCACATACGCCAGTGCCTCTCTGTCCACTAGATACAGATCAATTCAGGAGAACTACCTATGTCTTTACTTTATTATTTTTTTTTATTGATTCAAAATTGCAGATTTACAAAGTATTTAGCAATACACCATAAGTAAATTGTACAATGCTTTTTTCATGAATAGCTTTGTTGTTATAGTTAGTTAACATATTATATGCAATTGAGTTTACTTCACATTTATTGAGTTAACAACATTTTTTCCAGTCTTATGTTTATGATATAGTAAAATAGAGTCGGTTTTAATGGTGAATTGTCCTGATACTATACATGCTATATTAGTTTTGTTGTTATTTTACAAACAGAAAAAACTTCTAACAATATATCATGGCATCTCTATGTATGATGGGTAGAATTAGTATATCTTGTAGAGATGAGCGAACACGTTCGGCCCCGCCCCTTTTTCGCCCGAACACCGAACTTTGCGAACACTTCAGTGTTCGGGCGAAAAAGTTCGGGGGCCGCCGTGGCAGCGCGGGGGGGTGCGGCGGGGAGTGGGGGGGAGAGGGAGAGAGAGAGGGCTCCCCCCTGTTCCCCGCTACTGCCGCCCGCGCCGCCACGCATCTCCCCGCCCCCCGGCGGCACCCGGACCTTTACGCGCGAACACTGCAGTGTTCGGCAAAGCCGGTGTCCGGGTGCGGATGTGTCCGTAACGGACACGTTCGCTCATCTTTAATATCTTGTAAAAGATTTAATACACTTTCCCAATACGTTTTATTTTAGGGCATGACCAGAAAATGTGAGATAGATTTCCTTTATGGCCACAGTCCCTCCAACACAAACCATCTCACTTATTTGATCTGTTGAATATTAAGGAGGGGGTGTAGTACCATCTTAAAAATAGTTTTGTTTGGGTCTCTAGTATGCCCAGGCCTTTGGTAGATTTTGATGCTATGTTAAATGCTCTGGACCATGAGATTTCAGTTATTTCTTCTTGTAATTCTATTTCCCAGCTTAACATATATGAGTTTTTCGTCAAAGCTGTATTATTGGTCAGTGTATCATAGAAGGATCTAGTTTCAGATTTGTTTCCGGGAGATGGAGAATCTAACTTATTTATTAGTACTAAGGGGAACTATTCTGTGTATGGGTGTATATTTTAGTAAAGAGCTAATTCTTAAATATTTAAATTTTTCACTTAGTGGTAGGTTGTAGTTAAGTTGTAGTTCATTAAATCCTTTGATTTATCCTAGGTCAGTAAGGTCACTTACCCAGTTCACCCCTTTATTTTCCATAGTCTAAGATCTAGGTCCGGTAGGAACAGGTTTAATGTTTCAATAGGTTATGAGGGTTTTTTCTTTATCCCTGATAGACCTATTTTTTTGAGTATTCACTCCATGAGTCTATTGAAGCACGTAATGTGGGGGATATGTCTGGTAATTGTGGTGTTATAATTTTTGGGTACAATAAATTCTCAATAGATATTGCATATAGCAATGCTTGTCCAGGGATGTCTTTCAGGCAGTTTTTTTCCATGATAGGCCAGCCCAGGGCACTATCACTCGGTAGTAATTGCTTGGTTTGGTTTAATATGATAGCTTTAGGATATGCTTTCAGATTGGGTACATCAGCACCCTCGGTCCTGCGGTGTAAAGCAAGAACTGGCAGTGCTAGGCGTGGTTTCTTCCCTCCCCATATATAGGTGTTCATTTGTTTTTGTAGTTTGTTGAGGGTGGAATTAGAGATTAAAATTGGTAGAACTCTGAAATAGTAGAGAATTAATGGTAATATTTTCATTTTGTAAGACACGATTCTTCCAAACCATGTTAGATTTAATTTGGATAGGTGGTCTATCTCTTTTTGTATTGAGTTTAGTAGTTTCGTATAGTTTTCATTTTCTATGTTTTTTATTAACGGAGTTAAAGCTATTCCCAGGTATGGAACACTTTTTACTCTCCATTCAAATGGGAATTCTAGTCGGATTGCGTCTTCCAAATTTTTTGAGATATTTTAACCAAGGATGAGCGATTTATCTACATTTAGTTTGTACATAGAAACTTTGCTGAAGTGCTCCAGTATCGCACAGGCAGACCTCAGAGACTCCAATGCATGAGACAACGTGAGAATTACATCGTCTGCAAAGAGCCCTATTTTATACTGCCTGTGGTTCACCGGAACACCCCTCACATCAGTACGAATAAGTTCTGCCAGGGGTTCTATAGCTAAAACTTATAATATCGGCGATAGTGGGCACCCCTGTCTTGTACCATTCGAAATTGCTAGTGAATCTGATAATGTTCCGTCTACTAGTACTCTGGCAGTAGGTGAGGAGTACAGAGCCCGCACAGCACGGATCATCTTTTCCCCGAATCCGAATTTTTCTAATGTTTTAAAAATATAGCCCCAGTGGACTCTATCAAATACCTTTTCAGCATCTAAAGTTAGCATAATTGTTGGTGTCCGAGATTTTTCTACAAAGTGTAGTAAGTTCAAAATTTTCCGCGTGCTGTCCGAGGCTTGTCTCCCCCTCACAAATCCCATTTGGTCTGAATGTATTATATTTGGGAGAAATTTTAGAATTTTTTGGGCTAGTGTTTTGGCATATATTTTGATATCGGTGTTAAGCAGCGAAATGGGTCTAAAATTCGCCGGGATATTTGGATCCTTCCCAGGTTTGGGTATTACTACGATTGTTGCTTGTAGCATTTCTTTGGGAAAACTACCTCTTTGCATAGTAACGTTATACATATTCGTCATATAGGTTAATAATGTTGCTGAGAATTTTTTATAATATTCTGTGGAGTAGCCATCGGGGCCAGGAGCTTTATGATTTTTTAATGAGATTATAGTGTTAGTAATTTCAGAGGCGGAAATTGGTTCATCTATAGGTTCAGCTTGAGATGGTTCCAAAGATGGTAGATTAACTAATTTAAGGAAATCTTGAATTGATGTGCTGTTTGGTTGTTCTAGTTGCATATTGTTTTTTAGGTTATATAAGTTGCTGTAATAGGAAGAGAACGCATTTGCTATTTGTTTTGGGTGCGTTATTTTGTGTTTTTTCTTATGGTGATCCCACACATAGGGAATGTTGGCTTTTATAGTTTTCTTTTTTATTAGATTGGCCATCCATTTTGAAGGTCTATTTATTGATGAATAGAAATTCGCTCCTTGGGCATTATCTTCCCTATCAAAGTCGCTCAAGAGAACCTTACGAAGGTCTAATCTTAACTTGTGTATATTGTCATGTATTTTTTGGGATGGATTTTGTTGCAATTCATTTTCTTTAAGACGTATATTGGTGAGGATGTCATCTATTTTTTTTGTTTTGTCTTTTTTGTATCTTGATCCTAATTTTATGAGAATGCCTCTCATGTACGCCTTGTGTGCGTTCCATAAAATTACCGGATCTATCTGAGGGGTATCATTGAATTTAAAGAATTCTAACATAGCCTCCTGAATTTCTTCTTTGTATTGTGGAAGGCTCATTAGGTATGTATTGTTTCTCCGTGTTTTATTGAGTCCATTGGGGCTTCCTATATTTAGTAATGTGGTTATTGGGGCGTGATCTGACCAAGTGGCAGTACCAATTTCCGCCTTTGAGACTGAGGTCAGGGGAGATTTTTCCATTAGACATAAATCAATTTGCGAGAAGGTCTTATGTCTTGGAGAATAGTACAAGTATTCCCTTGTAGATGCATTAATGCATCTGAAGGTGTCATATAATGAGTGTCTATGCAATCATTCCCCCAGGGTGGCATTTCTTTTAATTGTGTCGTTAGTAGTATCAATATTTTTATCGGGGACTAGGTTGAAATTACCACATATTAATATTGGTCCTTGTGCTACTCGATTAATTTTTTTCAACAATTTATTTAGGAAATGTATTTGTCGTGTGTTGGGCACATACTGTATGTATTGACTAGAGTAATTTTTTTGTTTTTTAGGGAACCCATTAAAATTATGAAACGACCCTTGGGGTCACAGATTTGTTGGTCTATTATAAATGGTGTGTTCTCTTTAAATGCAATCATTACACCTGCATGTTTCTTCTTTGCGCATGCAAATGCAATTTGTGGAAACATTCTGTGAGCCATTTTATTACAGTCTGTTTCTATTAGGTGTGTCTCTTGCATACATACTATGTCCGCGTTCTGCAGTAGCGCTTCTTTTCATGCAGGCCTTCGTTTATAAAACCATTGCTTTGCAATGGTATCGGACACATGAGCGCTTTTTATGCGCTCGTCCGATAAATTATAGAACAGAAATCGCAGATCGCACCTATCTGCGATCTGCGATTCCTGTTCTCTTCTCTATATGCGCTCAATGGGGCCGGCGGCAGCAGCGCCTACCCCATTGAGAACATATAGAAGACAAATCCTTCTTCTCTGCCACAGCTGTAACAGCTGTTACAGAGAAGAACGATGTTTGCCCATTGAATTCAATGGAGCAGGCAATACAGCCGCTCCATTGAAAGCAATGGGCTGCCGGCGTGCGCGGGGTGAATTGTCGGGAAGGGCTTAAATATATAAGCCCTTCCCTGCAATTCATCCTAAAATGTGTTAAAATAAAAAAAAATTGTATACTCACCTTTCCGCTGCAGCCGGAGTCCAGCCGCAGCCGCTGTCAGTTCTCCTGAACTGCTTCTCGGCAATATTTAGCCGGCGGGGCTTTAAAATCCCCGCCTGCTGAATGATCTGCTTCTGACCAATCAGAGGCAGGTTTCACTCACACACCCATGGGTGTGTGACTGCTGCCTCTCAGCACTGAGCCAATCAGGGGCAGGTCTGACTCACATCCATTCATGAATTCATGAATGGGTGTGAGTGAGACATGCCTCTGATTGGCTCAGCGCTGAGCCAATCAGGGGGCAGGTCTGACTCACACACACTGCAGGCCGGCCGCGCGGAGCTCCGGCTGCCGGGAGAAGGTGAGTATATATATTTTTTTTATTTTTACACATTTTAGGATGAATTGCAGGGAAGGGCTTATATATTTAAGCCCTTCCCGACAATTCATCCCGGGCTCGCCCGCAGCGCATTGCTTTAAATGGAGCCAGCTCTATTGCCGTCTCCATTGAATGCAATGCGCTGGACAGCTCCCGCCCGTTTCTAATGAAACGCGGCTAGGAGCAGATTTTCGGGCGACTTGCGCGCACCGGTTACGCGATTTGCGGATGCGCATCCGTCATGCGATCCGCAAATCGCGTGAAAAAACGCCTGTGTGACTAAGGCCTTAAAGAGTTAAATACTTAATTCCAGTCATAAAATGTCATTCTCCTTTTGCATTGCCCAGTCATGGTATTTAATATTTGGGTTTTACACTAACACTGGACCCATCTTCGCTACATAAACTCAATTACACACCACTTTTGATCGAGATGAAAAAACACCTGCAAAACTTAAATATGCCATTGCTTTTATGGATGGGATAAAAAATTTGATATCCCACTATGCATAGCCCACTGCTATTTTATTCAAAAGAAATCACAAGGAGGATTTAGCTTTCCAAGCATTCACCACTATTACAAAATGAACCATCTAGCCAGATGGCTATCGTTTGTAGATCCCTTAACAGACACCCCTGCAGTTAACCTAGAAAAGTTGCTAATACAACCCGAACTCAATTACTTGCTCTGGTTTAATGCTCAGGTTAAAAATGATAAGTGCCTCCTTAGCACTATTACCTATGGCACAATGACAACTTTACAGGGAATGTGCAAGGCAATACCAGATCCACACAACATATCCCCTATGACTCCACATTTCCTAATACCCTCAAATTAAGGAAATAAACCCTTAAAAGTACCCAAAATTTTGAACAATTTCAAACCATTGACAGTTCATAACATTCTTAGGGCTCGGTCACATGGACGTTTTGACGCACAAATTTTTGTACGTTCAAAAATTTGCATGACCTAGCAGTGTTTATCGGCTCAAATAGAGCACAGCCCGCTATCCCCTGCTGCAGCTGTGACAGCTGCAGCAAGGGATTCTTTGGATGTGAAACCCCTGGATGCTGTCACATCCAGGAGTTTCATCTGTGGTCAATGGGGCCGGCCCCAGCTGCGGCAGCCCCATTGACACACAGAGAACATCTCGCTCCTCTGCTACAGCTGTGACAGCTGTGGCAGAAGATGTCTTCATCTCCGCAGGGATTCTCTTTGCCACTGAACACTGTGACAGCATTGTCACAGTGTCAAGTGACAATGGGACTCCCCGCGGAGATGAAGAAATCCTCTGCCACAGCTGTCACAGCTGTAGCAGAGGAGCATGATGTTCTCCTATTGAATTCAATGGAGCCACCAGTATAGCCAGCTCCATTGCAAGCAATAGGCTGTCGGCAAGCCCTGCATTGATTTTTGGGGGAGGGCTTTAAATATAAGCCCTTCCCTAAAAATAAATCCAAAAATGTGTAAAAAATAAAAAAAATTCTCTCTGCAGCTGCCAGGGCTCAGCCGCTTCCAGCCGACTCTTCTCCTGCACTGCTATGAGGAGCTTTCAGCAGGGGGGGGATTTAAAACCCATGGCTGCTGAAAGGGCTTCCTCTGCTTGGCTGAGTACTGTGACCAATCAGCCGCATCTCTCAGCTATTGAATGACAGCTGATAGCTGCCTCTGATTTGTCCCTGCGCTCAGCCAATCAGAGGCAGCACTCACCCATTTCTCTGTATGGGGGCTTGTTTTTTGTGAGACACCTTGTAGTTTTTATTGGTACTATTTTGAGGTATATACAATTGTTTTTGTCCCAGAAACCATTGAAAGGTATTGTAGCACTCACTTTACTAAAATGTCAGGGGCGTTGGGCATAGAACAAACATTCCACACACCCTACCATCCTAATAACTTTTTTTTTTACAAAAAAAGGTAACTTAAATCAATATTAAGTCTCAAGGTCTAGATGAATTATATCCTTGGAAACTAAAGTAAGCAGTGGAGGTGATTGCAGAACCATTCATCATAATCTTTGAAAATTCCTGGAGAGCAAGTCCCAGAAGATTGGAAAACTGCAAATGTTATCCTTATCTTCAGAAAAAGGGAAGAAGGTGGATTCAGGAAACTACAGGCCTGTGAGCCTGACTTCTATACCAGGAAAGATCTTTGAACAAATTATTAAACAGCATGTATGCAAGTAGTTATATAAAAATTAAGTAATTAACCAGAGCCAGCATGGGTTTGTAACAAACAAGTCATGCAAGACGTATCTAACTTCTTTCTATGACAGAATCACCGATTGGGTTGATCAGGGAAATGGCATGGATATAGTATATCTTGACTCTGGTAAAACATTTGACAAAGTATCCCATACTTATTGAAAAAATAACCAAATATGGTATTGACAAGGCAACTGTTAGGTGGATTCACAACTGGCTGACTGATCGTACTCAAAGGGTGGGCAAAAATGGCTGCACATCCAAGTGGAAGAATGTATTAAATTGGGTACCACAAGGCTATGTCCTAGGCCCAGTGTTGTTCAACATTTTTATAAATGATCTGGAGAAGGGAATTGATGGAAAACTGATCAAATTGTCCGAAAACACAAAGCTAGGAGGGATAGCTAACACTAAGGAAGAGATGGAGAGTATTCAAAAAGATCTAGAAAAGCTTGCACAGTGGGTGGCAGCTAACAGAATGGTATTTAACAAGGAGAAGCACTACATCTGGGCAAGGAAAATGAAAAAAGCACATACAGAATGGGAGAAATTGGGCTAAGCAGCAATACATGTGAAAAAGACTTGGTATACTAATAGATCATATACTGTTCATGAGTCAACAGTGTGATGCAGCAGCCAAAAAGGCAAACACAATTCTGGGATGCATTAAGAGAAGCATAGAGTCTAGATCACATGAGGTAATTATTCCCCTCTACTCTTCCTTAGTCACACCTCATCTGGAATAAGGTGTCCAATTCTGGACCCCCCCCCCCTTTTTTTAAAAGACATAGACATACTGGAGCAAGTTCAGGGAAGAGTTACCAAGATGGTGAGTGGTCTGCAAATCATGTCCTATGAGGAAAGGTTAAAGGATCTGGGAATGTTTAGCTTGCAAAAAAAAAAAGGCTAAGTGGAGACTTAATAGCTGTCTACAAATATCTGAAGGGCTGTCACAGTGCAGAGGGATCAGCTCCATTCTCATCTGAACAAGGAAAGACTAAAAGCAATGGGATGACACAGGGGGGAGACACAGATTAGATATTTCTGACACTTTTGTAAATGTTTGGCAGGCAGATTGATTTGTGTAAATATAATGCCACTACTTCCCGGATTGTCATGCATGGCGGGGGTCTATGGAATGCAACCCCTGCGATAGACGAGGGATCACTGTAGTTAAAAAAAAAACAAATACCTAAGTAGAACACTTGGTGATAAAAATTATGAGAAATAAATTGTCAAATGTTGGGGCATGCTAACAGCTCTACTGCATCTCAACACATATTGCCTCCAAAAATTGGCCTTCTTCAAAGTAATCAAAAATGACACACACAGGGGAAGTAATGGCTCAGTGGAGCTTAATGCTGGCTGGCAGCCAGAGGTCCGGTGCGGACCAGTTCAGCACCATCACGTGTCTAACAGAGGAAGATACCCTCCAGAGGCTCTGGGCGTGGTAATGACGATGACCCTGTGGGTTTGACACACTATATATATATATATATATATATATATATATATATATATATATATATATATGGGCGGCCCTTAGCTATAGGTAATTTCTAGAGATGAGCGAACGTGCTCGGCCACGCCCCTTTTTCGCCCGAATACCGCGATTTCCGAGTACTTCCGTACTCGGGCGAAAAAATTCGGGGGGCGCCGTGGCGGCACGGGGGGTAGCAGTGGGGAATGGGGGGGAGAGGGAGAGAGAGAGGGCTCCCCCCTGTTCCCCGCTGCTACCCCCGCACCGCCACGCCTCTCCCCGCCCCCCGGCGCCCCCCGAATCTTTTCACCCGAGTACTGAAGTACTCGAAAATGGCGGTACTCGGGTGCGTAAGTACTCGAAACGAGTACGTTCGCTCATCTCTAGTAATTTCCCAAAAGTTAAACTTTTACTCCTCCCACCCTTAATTTTGTTCCAATTAACAAGAAACTGGGCTTTGCAAAGCTTCAGCTCAATCAGACAAGTGCTAGGTGACCCTCAAATGCCTTGAAGTTGGAACATAATATACACATTATGCCATTATTCGTTCCATTCAAAAGCGGCATGCCTTTCCCTATGTTGGCAATTTTCTTTTTTCTTCTTAGAGAAGACACATCCAGGCAACCCCAGCAATTGTTTAAAAACAGCCATGACTTCTTCTCCTGAAGATGTTGGGATTTTATGGACTCCCAACAATTGCTCCTTGCCTTGAAAAGTTACTATTATTGCCTTTTCAACACCTGCGAGTGATGAGAGCAGCTTCCCATCCCAGTGCAACACTAATTCTTGCCAGTCGTTTAGGTTACATTAGTGCTGAATTTCTCCGTCTCACTTT
The DNA here is from genome assembly GCF_035609145.1 of Eleutherodactylus coqui. Taxonomy (NCBI): domain Eukaryota; kingdom Metazoa; phylum Chordata; class Amphibia; order Anura; family Eleutherodactylidae; genus Eleutherodactylus; species Eleutherodactylus coqui. The sequence goes on along the minus strand of NC_089837.1, from coordinate 21,389,014 downwards.
TCTAAATTGTTTTCTAAGGCGTTAGAAAGAAGTGCAATTTACCACCAGGTTTTCAGTATCACGCTTGAAAGCTTCTGCAGCGGCCATTAATATGTAAACCCTATTTCTATCAGTGATGTTGCTGGAACCATTGCTGAGGTTGTTGCTGTTGCTGATATTTGCTGAACGATGACAGAGAAGTTTTCACTGTCCGCATCACCATCACTGTCCTCACCACCATCACTGCTTTGCTGGCATGATATTGAAACATTAGTTTCTGATGTAGCAAGCTAATGAGTGGCAAAATGTTGTTACATTTCTTCATAAGTCCTTTTTTTCCTGGAAATTATCACCGTTAGTAGCGATGCTACTTCTAAACACAGGTAAAGTACTGCATGCAACGTTAATGTGCAACATGCAAATCACATAACATAATTATATGTCAAATCAATTGTAGTGCCGGCTTAATTTAGCAGGTGGATAAGGATATCAGGGGAGGTAACAGGGAACAGAAATTAAAATTGTTGGAGGCTAAATGGATTTACAGATTGGATTCCCTGACCCCGAATGGGTTAAATGTGGAATACAATCCATTATTACATCTTAATTAATGGGCATTATGATATTCTTGGGTGCTTTTTGACTCATACTTGCATTATTTTTTAATCACAGTATTTCACTAATTTTGTTGTGTGTTTGTTTTTTTTCAGATCACATTGGGTGTTACAGTCTGCCTATCCCGTGCGTTATAAAAGATTAATTGATTAAATCAATAAAATAAAGAATTGAGCATTTGGAATAATTGTGTGGTGTCATGCTTTTTTTGGACTTTGTTATACATCTGTCCTTTAGCTGTCAAGTGTGATCTAGAATCGGTAATTATTCGTGGTGAATGGGTAGGATATGGTTTATTAACCCTGGATAATATTTTTGGAGTTTGGAATAAAGGTGACGTAAATAGTATATATTATTCCTCTCTAGATGATCTGGCTATTAACCCGGTTTACGTTATATCGTTGCGAATGGATGCTGTAGTAATTTATGCCTATGGACCTTAATAGCCGCGGTTGCATTTGCATGCGGAAGGTTGGTCACATAATCTGTTTACGCTCTACTCGCGATGCGCTCTCATTGTAGTAGATCTATGTCACCTTTAAGTTGGAGGCACGTGGTAGCGTCCATAAATAGGCTCTAGCAGCAGTTATATGTATGTATATTGAGCCTGATGTGTAATGTGATTGGGCTCTACTGGCGATATGCGCTTAATTTTATGGGTTTACACCACAAATTGGTTGGATGCGCATGCGCATATAGCGCGATACCGATAACATGTGTGGGTTAGTAGTAACGTACTGGGCCAATGCAGGCGATGATCACAGCGTGCTTTACGCTGTGTGTATGTCGCTCTAAACAGCTGATTGTGTCACTACGATGAGGAATCCCGCGATAGTCTCGCGAGATCCCCAGCGGGAGGGTTCGAGCGGTTGACTGTGACGTCTCAGTGGGGAATCCCATGGCTATCTCGCGAGATCCCTAGCGAGAACGTTGACGTAGGAGGGCTGCGACCGGACCGGCAACGGAGGACGGGACGCCCAGCATGACACCCACACTCTCCTTGTGATTAGATATTCCGCACCTGGAGTAGGAGTTGTATACACCCAATGTTAATGCATTGCTTTTAAATGTATTGTGCAACGATAATTGTGATTGGTGAAGGTGGAGCCATGGGGGGTATTTAAAGTGGGCGTGTATTTGTATGTATTAGGACTTGACAAAGACTCTCAGCAGTTGTTTCTTTGGGGCAATAAAGATTTTTATTTCATTTAAAATCCCTGGAGTGCTGCTCTTCCATACCTTATGCTATATATATATATATATATATATATATATATATATATATATATATATATATATATATATATAGAGTTAAATCAGAGAATGGTAGGCCACCCTAAAAATGCTGTTGCAGCTCTGGAACAATCTTGGAGAGGGAAGATTGAATCAAAGATAAACTTAGGTCATTGGCGGAGCGAAGAGCATGGATAGGGTGGCAGACAGAGATATGGATCTTATTATTCTCTTGATGATGGCATTGGATAATCAACAGTAATGTCAATATCAATTACTTTTTATGCCAGGTGCCCTTATTCTATTAGACTCATGTTGTCTTTTATCACTATTGAAACATCCAGTTTTTGTTGGATTGTTGCACTTATTTGCAGCACTCTTTGCCTCTGTGGTACCACTGTGGGTGGTATCAATAGTCAGGTTTGGGAACTCAGACGTGGACATGCCCACCCACCAGAGGGTGTTTCTATTAGATAGCAATTGGCTGCATTTTTTTTCTTCTCCAGTTTGAATCTAACATTTATTTGCAAACCAGGGGCACTGCAATGGGGACCCACTATAGGGTCCTATTACACGGATCAAGAAATCCTTGGCCCAAGCAAAGAGGGAATAATGGCAGTTGTTTACATTAAAATCCAGCTACTCTCCACATGCAGAAATATAGTTTACCTTTTTTGTTCGCTAGGCCATTCAGGGCACTGTACCTGGGAACATCAACAGCTGAATAATTGCTGTTTAAATGAAGCATTTGCGAATGATGACTTTTATGCATCAAATGAACAACAAGGAACAAAGTATGATTTTAAATAAAGTCATTTAGAGAAAAGTGTTATTGGAAGCATATGTTTTTTTTTTTACATTCATCCTGAACTGCTAACAAAACCCTGAGATGACTTGGTACTGGATCGGTTGGAACTGACATGTTAGCTTGCTTCACAGGTTGCTTGATGCAGGAGCAGACAGAAATGAGAGGTAGCGATCAAGGCAGGGCCCTCAGAACCCATCACTCTGAACCCTACAGAACCAAGCTGCAGCAGAGCACCCATCCCGATAGGGACAACCCCACTACTTCCACGAGGACAGGTCCATGGTCAGAGGGTTACTAGAGAACAGTAAACCAGCGACAACCTGAAGCTGACAATAAATAAAAGCTGAGAACACAGAATACACAGACAAACAGAAACACAGAGGACAAATCAGAACACATTAGCCAGACAACAGACAGGAGCACTGAGCAAGCTTACTTGATCAGGAACACTAAAATATAAATAGCAACTCCCAGCCAGGAAGAGCTGGGTTATATAGGGAAAAGGAAGAAGCTGATTGGCTGACAGAACTGTCAATCACCAGCCACTACCTCAGCTAACAGCTACAGGACTAATTAACCTTAACTAGTCATCAAATAAGATATTAACACTAGCTAATCAGAATACAACCCACAATAGCAATGGTGTGCTGGCTGAGTCTTGTCACTCGTGGAACACCTGTACAAATAGGAAATCCACAGTGTTTAATTATTCATTCACGTTTTCAGGCAATAGGACAGCATGAGGCAAAATGGTGTAAATGCTCAGCTTTATAGAAAAAAAAATAGTTCCCACTACTGCGGTGTGCGCTCACTCTCAGTGGGCACCACGCGGTCAGCTGATCATGGGATGTAACACCCAAAGCTATCCTGCTTTTCACCCAAGTCTTCCAGCTTGCATGTCACATTATACTTAATAGCATGCTTCCTATTATGGGACCTGAACATTTTCCAAAGCTTGGGCGACATCTAGTGGTAAGATTGCATTATAGCAAATCTAATTGATATATTAGGAAACAATGATTTTGTGCAGTCTGCCAATGTTTGGCGCTCTATGATCGCTGCTTGTTTAACACTCATATCAGCCTGCGTAAAAAGATGCATAGGGCTCTTTCACATTGCTGTATTGCGTATTTTGGTCTGTGAGTACACAGCATATTCACAGAGTGAAATACACCGATTCACTGCTTGATTCTGCGTATTAGCAGTTTTTGTCAGTGCTTAAATACACAGCATATTTAGGTGCATAAAAAGCACACAATTCTATTAATTTTGTGTTTAAATATTCAGCTGTGAATGAGCTCATTAAAATGAATATGTTCTATTTACTGCACACAAGGCGTTTTCATGTCTTGCAAATATGCCCATGTGATCTGAGGCATTCGAATCCTATGGACAAGGGACAGGACATGGGCGGAGCTAACACCCACCCTCTCCCCGCCCCTTGTCCATAGCCATCAGTGGGAGGAGGCGGGGCGGATCGGCGCTTAGCTCTGCCCACGTCCCACTCCCTCCCATTGCACAGACCGAGCGGGGAGGAAGAGAGGTGAGACTGCGTTGGGGAGGGAGGGGAAATGAGAGATGGCCTGGTGAGGTCGGGGCATTTTCGGCAGCCTCACGAGGCCATATGAACGGGCGCACATATGTTTGATTTGTGCGCCCGTTAACCAGTTTTTTTTGCCCCCAACGTAGCGCATATCGGCTAACCGTGAAATCAATGCATCAGATCAAAGCGCATATCGGCCGGCTGTAAAAAAGGCTGGCTGATATGCGCTCATGGGAAAGGAGCCTTACTATTAGGCCTCTTTCACATGAGCATTGCAATTTTGGGCCTTCCATATCACGGCCAAAAATCACATGAATGAGAAAAAGCTGCGACCAAGTTGTGGCTAAATCTCGTGCCCTTTCGCCCATTCACACGACCGGGTGTGGCATATATACGCCACAATCGGAATTCCTTTGGCCACGAGAAATTTTTTAAATGACTTCTAATGGCTCAATAAAGCCAGCTGACATGGTTTAACAGCACTAGCTGCTGAACGAACGACAAACAAGGAGCAAACAAAATCTCATTCATTGTTCAGTCAGGACATGCTTCTTTACCAAACGGTATGGAAGCGAGACTCTGAATGGTCTATTGGTTCATGTAATGGGGCCTTAAGGCACAGGTGGACCCAACTACTGTGCCTAACCCAGAAGCCAGGGTCCCTGCAGCCAGCAGTACCGTACAACCATCTCTCACCGTGAAACTGCTCTCTAATATTTCCTAGCCTGCTGCAAACGACTTCAGTTAAACCGTTCTTCATCTGCAGTGCATTAGACAAAGGTCTCACGGCTAAACAGTACTGTAATATTACCAGGGCCACTGCAAAGTATTTCAGCTCTGCCGCTGTGCAGAGCGTCTCACAAAATCCTGTCCTTAGGGGAGTTGAGATAGCCGCAGTTACTAGCACTATCCAATGGCTTTAGAGTCTTCTCCCACTCCACACAGCCTCTATTATCTACAAGTCTCTGTGAGTGGTAAATTACCCCTAGGTATCAGCACAAGACAGCGGGTTACTTTTTTCAAGTCACAGCATAGAGCCTCCGCTATCTACAAATCTCTGTGTGCGGTAAATTAAGCCACAGTTGTGAGTGCTGTACAGTGGGGTAATTTATTTTGGCCCTGCTCTATTCTCAATCCGCCATGATGAGGAGTAGGGGTAGGTGTCCAAGTGAGGGTGTGGGCAAAGGCTGAGTTCCTGGGCGTGGTGAATCACAGCCGGCTGCTTTAGGATTAGGAGAGAGGCAAATTTCTGGGCTCCCCAGCTTCATATCACAATTTACGGGTCCACGTGGTAGACCTTTATTACAAACAGAGCAGTGTGAGCAGGTCCTGTCGTGGATGGCAGAAAACATGTCCAGCAATGTATCGACCACCCAGTCTTCTACGCAGTCCACTACTCCTAGACTAGGAACTGCAACTCTGAATCCTCTGGCTGTTGATCCTCCTTCCTCCCAGCCTCCTCACTCCATGAAAATGACATATTCTGAGCAGGCAGACTCCCAGGAACTGTTCTCGGGTCCCTACCATGAGTGGGAAAAAAACAGTTCCTCTCTCACCTGAGGAGTTTGTCATGACCGATGCCCAACCTTTGGAAAGTTCCAAGAGTCCGGGTGATTAGGCTGGGGGCTTCTGGCAACTGTCTCAAGAGTTTTTTGTGGATGAGGATGATGAGACACAGTTGTCTGTCAGTGAGTTAGCAGTAAGGGCAGTAAGTCCGAGGGAGGAGTGCACAGAGGATTCGGTGGAAGAGCAGCTGAATGATGAGATGACTGACCCCACCTGGTTTGCTAAGCCTACTTAGGACAGGGCTTCAGAGGGGGAGGCAAGGGCAGCAGCAGGACAGGTTGAAAGAGGCAGTGGAGTGGCCAGGGGTAGAGGCAGGTCCAGAGCAAAGAATCCCTGAACTGTTTCCCAAAGCACCCCCTCGCGGCAAGCCTCCGTGCAGAGGGCTAGGTGTTCAAAGGTGTGGATGTTTTTTAGTGAGAGCGCGGACGACCGACGAACAGTGGTGTGCAACCTGTGTCGCACCAAGATCAGCCGGGAAGCCACCACTACCAGCCTCACCACCACCAGCATGCGCAGGCATATGATGGCCAAGCACCCCACAAGGTGGGACAAAGGCCATTCACCGCCTCCGGATCACACCATTGCCTCTTCCCCCGTGCCCTAACCAGCCACACAGATCCAACACCCCTCCCAGGACACAGGCACGAGCGCCTCTCAGCCTGCACCCACACCATCACCTCCACTGTCCTCCACTTCATCCAGCAAAGTCTGTCAGCGCAGCGTTCAGGTGTCGCTTACACAAGCGTTGGAGCGAAAGCGCAAATATGCCACCACCCACCCGAACACACAAGCTTTAAACGTGCCATTACCAAATTAATCAGCCTGGAGATACTGCCGCACAGGCTTGTGGAAACGGAGGCTTTAAAAAACATGATGGCGCCGGCGGTCCCGCCATCTTCGCGCTACACCAGCACGTCTCCCACAGCATAAATCGGCCCTCACCAACGCGGTTACTGGGAAGGTCCACTTAACCACGGACACGTGGACAAGTACTGGCGGGCAGGGCCACTGTATCTCCCTGACTAAAAAACTGGGTGAACTTGGTGGAGACTGGGACTGAGTCAGAGCCTGGGACCACTCACGTCATACCCACACCCAGAATAGCGGGCCCTATTTATCCTATTTATGCCGCCTCCTCCAAACCCTCCCCCTCCTCCTTCTCCGCCACCTCTACCTCTCAATTTAGAAGTGTGAGCACGTCGCCAGCAGTCGGTAGCGCGGCGTGGCAGCACAGCGGTGGGCAAGCGTCAGCAAGCCATGCTGAAACTAATCAGCTTAGGTGACAAGAGGCACACGGCCCCCAAGCTGTTGCAGGGTCTGACAGAGCAGACTGACCTCTGGCTTTCGCCGCTGAGCCTCCAACCGGGCATGGTCGTGTGTGACAACGGCCGTAACCTGGTGGCGGCTCTGCAACTCAGCAGCCTCACACACAACCATGCCTGGCCCATGTCTTCAATATGGTAGTTTAGCTGTTTCTGAAAAACTACCCCCACTTGTCTGACCTGCTCGGCAAGGTGCGCCACGTCTGCCCACATTTCCGCAAGTCCACCACGGACGCTGCCACCCTGAGGAAACTGCAACATCGGTTTCAGCTGCCAGAGCACCGACTGCTGTGCGACGTGCCCACACGCTGGAATTCTACGCTGCACATGTTGGCCAGGCTGTACGAGCAGTGTACAGCAATAGTGGAGTACCAGCTGCAACATGGGCGGTGGATTGGTAGTCAACCTCCCCAATTCTTTACTGAGAAGTAGGCAGGGATGGCAGATATCTGCCAGGTCCTCGGAAACTTTGAGGAGTCTACCCAGATGATGAGCGGCGATGCGGCAATCATTAGCATTACCATCCCGCTGCTTTGCCTGCTGAGAAGTTTGCTGCGAAGCATAAAGGGTGACGTTTTGCGGTTGGAACAGGGGACGGGGGATGACAGTATCTTGCTTGATAGCCAGACCACCCTCATGTCTATATCTCAGCGCGTTTTGGAGGAGGAGGAGGGGGAGGAGCAGGGGGAGGAGAAGGGGGGAGAGACAGCTGGGCACACTGCAGAGGGTACCCATGCTGCTTGCCTCTGATCTGTTCAGCGTGTATGGGCTGTAGAGGAGGAGGAGAAGGAGGATCCTGAAAGTCATCTTCCTAGTTAGGCTGCCTTTCCCTTGACCCTCGCGTTCTGGCCAACATGGATTATTGGGTGTACACCCTCCTCGACCCACGGTATAAGGAGAACCTTTCCACTCTCATTCCCGAAGAGGAAAGGGGTACGAGAGTGATGCAATACCACAGGGCCCTGGTGGAAAAAGTGATGCTGAAGTTCCCATCTGACAGCTCTAGTGGCAGAAGACGCAGTTCCGAGGGCCAAGTAGCAGGGGAAAAGCGGGGATCATGCAGCATGTCCAGCGCAGGCAGGGGAACACACTGCAAGGCTGTATCATAAACAAAAAATGTTTATGGGTTTCACCTGCCCTCGCGGTTGAGCAATTTTTCAGGGGTGCGCTTGTAGTTTTGGTACACCAATTTTTCTGGCCCTCGCCTATACTGTTATCTAACTAATTTTTCCGTTCTTCGCCTACACTCTTGGTACACCAATGTTTCAGGGGTTCGCCTACACTCTTGCTACAGAAATGTTACTGGAGTCTGCCTACACCTTTTCTACTGAATGGTTTGAGGGGTTCACCTTTACTCTTGCTACAAAAATGTTACTGGGATCCACCTATACTTCTGCTACAGAAATGTTACTGGGGTCCGCCTATACTTTTGCTACAGAAATGTTACTGGGGTCCGCCTATACTCTTGCTATAGAAATGTTACTGGGGTCTGCCTACACCTTTTTTACTGAATGGTTTGAGGGGTTCGCCTATACTCTTGCTACATAAATGTTACTGGGGTCAGCCTATACTTTTGCTACAGAAATGTTACTGGTTTCCGCCTATACTCTTGCTACAGAAATGTTACTGGGGTCTGCCTATACTCTTGGTACAGAAATGTTACAGGGGTTCGCCTATACTTTTGTTACAGAAATGTTACTGGGGTCCACCTATACTCTTGCTCTAGAAATGTTACTGGGGTCTGCCTACACCTTTTCTACTAAATGGTTTGAGGGGTTTGCCTATACTCTTGCTACAGAAATGTTACAGGGGTCTGCCTATGCTGTGGGTGAAAAAAGACTTTCCATCGCAGTGTTTTACCTATTTGTCACAAATACACTGACTGACTAGGGCAGAAATGTGGGCCGAGGCCCTTAGCAGTGTAAAACTCTGCTATGTTTGGGCACTCTGATTTCTTCCTGTGTAATACCATCTTTGTGCACTGACAGCATAGAAGAGCCCAAGGAACTCAAAGACTTCTCCTTGCGGTGTTGAGCTATCTGACATCTACGCAGAATGAATAGTGTGTGGACACATAAATTTCCCATTGCTATTGGTCACACAAGGTGGAGGCTGGGACTGAGCCTGACTGAGGGCCCGCTCACGTACTTCCCACACACACTATCGTGGGTCCTACCTCGGTCGTGGTTTCTTGGCCTTGTTATGCCACCTCCTCCTGCTTAGGGTCTGAGGATCAGCGGTGGTCAACATGTATTCACTCTCGTGTTACCACAGTTATCTGACACAGTGGTTTGGGCCAAACAAAAGGAGCCTTACTGCATTAATGAAGCGTTCACAGCTGCACTAGCATCCGAGTCCGCTTTATGCCCATGATTACTGAGAGTGTGAGCCGAGGTTGAGGTCCTTGGCAGGGTGAAACTGCCTTGTTTGGGCGCTCTGATTTCTTTATGTGTAATACTTTACTTGGGTTTCAGGGCCTCCTATGCTATGGATGCACAAAGACTTCCCATAGCAGTGTTTTACCTGTCTGGCACAAATACACTGACTGACTAGGGCTGAAATGTGGGCCAACGCCCTTAGCAGGGTGAGATTCTTCTTTGTTTGGGCACTCTGATTTCCTCATGTGTAATATCATGCTTGAGTTCCTTAGGGCTCGCCTATGCTGTGAGTGCACAAAGACTTCCCATAGCGGTGTTTTACCTGTCTGGCACAAATACACTGACTGACTAGTGCAGAAATGTGGGCCAAGGCCCTTAGCAGGGTGAGATTCTTCTTTGTTTGGGCACTCTGATTTCCTCATGTGTAATACCATGCTTGAGTCCCTTGGGCTTGCCTATACTGTGGGTGCACAAAGACTTCCCATTGCAGTGTTTTACCTGTCTGGCACAAATACACTGACTGACTAGGGTAGAAATGTGGACCGAGGTCCTTGATGGGGTGAAACTCTGCCATGTTTGGGTGCTCTGATTACTTCCTGTGTAATACCATCTTTGTGCCTTGCTAATGAGGGTTTGTCCAAAGTAAATTGTTAGGGGGGGTGACCGCCAGACTCGTGCCCCCTTTTTGGCTTAATAGTGGGACCTGGAAGCCTCAGATGCAGCCATGCATGCTGCCCCTGCCCTTCCCTATCCGTTTCTGTGGTGTTTTCATGACTTTCTGATGTTTTCTGGTGTTTCACAAGTCATGACCTATGTGGAGCATCGGTCCCATACAAAAATGCTCGAGTCGCCCATTGACTTTATTGTGGTTCGTTACTCGAAAAGAGCCCTCGAGCATTACGAAAAGTTTGACTTGAGCAACGAGCACCCGAGCATTTTGCTGCTCGCTCATCTCCAATAACTACACCACAAACTATGCAGAAAAGTAGACAAAGCAAAGATGCACTTAACCAGGAACTGGAAAGCCAATCAAAGCATCACTGGTCCTTATTTTGCCTGTAGTGTCTGTACCAACTTTCTAAATATTTCTATGAATAGACTCCAAATTATCAGTTAGGTTGAAACAACACATACCCTCAAATTTCTCACACCCGTGATTGAATACCATGAATTGTAGGCTCTGTTCTGCAGAGCAGGTTTCCAAGTACCTTGCACATCCAACAGTAATAAATCAAAAGCCTGTGAGGTAGCATTAAGTGCTCTTGTTATATCACATGCTATTCCATTTATTATCTGGCCAGTAGTTATTGCTAGTCCCCAGGCCCCCAATATTGATGCTCCCAGAGCTATTACTTTACTATTACTTAACAGTGTGGGAGGTCTCTCACAGGTTTCATCTAGCTGCCAGGATTCCCTTCTTGCTTTAAATTGTAGTCAGATGTTTCATGCTTGAGAATAACTAAGTGTGATAAAATACAAAACATACTGGCATACTGTAAAGTAATCTACCACTATTGTGTGTTGGTTAGTAACAACAATCAATTAAGCTTGACTTTCATTAGTTTAATTAGCCAGTCCCCCATCCTGTGAAAATTTGATAATCTAGACAGTCTGTAACTTTCACTAACTAATCCCTCGTGGTATGAATGGGCAAATAAACCAATCCTATTAGCCATGCCCATAGACACTACGCGAGGCTTACCATTTGGCTTCGACCAATCATCCACAGCTCTCTTGCAGAGGGTATGTTCAAAGCATATCATTTATGGCAGACCATTATGCGGTAACACAAAATGAGCATGGCTACTACCGTGTGATCTAGAACTTCAGACAACTTGTCATCCAAAGAGCAGGACATTCTATGCAATTTCCCAATTTTCTACTGTCCTACCATTTATGTTGTCCCACACATTTATTAGGTAGCTTATTGCAAAGCCCGTATGGGGTGTGATTTGAAAACAGCGTTGCAACATTATTCGGGACTTCTAAATATGCACATTGTGTCCAGGAGGGATAACAGACTATAGTGGCATTTTCCTTGGCAAATGAGATGGCATGATGATCCCCAGTCCATGAGAAATGAATAATCAACCAGGGGTCACCAAGCCATGTTCTAATCATTACTGGGGGAGTAACAACACAGGGTTACAAAGAAATTTATTAAACCATGATCTGATCTCCTCCACACAAAGGGCATACAGGAGGATATTATAGGAGCATGGGTAAACATCCAGCGATTTAATTTTTTTCTGAGTCATCAAATGCTACAAGTATTTGATGATATTTGACAAACGTATTGCCTCACTTATCTTTCAATGCATTATTAAGGATCCTAAGCCATGGTATCATGACCACCACTAAAAGGGCATGCATTGTTCCAGTGGTTATTCAATTATTTTTCTTGCGCAGAAACCTGCTTATAATTGTTTTCATGGACCCAATTGTCTTTTTCTTCCAATTTGGCTGAAGTGGCAGTCATCAACTGGATATAGTGTGGTTCAAATCTTGGTTCCAAACTTTTTTCCCCATATGTCCTTTTGAGGACAACTCAGTCAAATGAAAACAAAACTATCTGACTCCTCTTTTGAGTCTGGATCTGAAATCAAGGAAAATATATATTTAATAGTGACAGTTAACTCCAAACATAACGCACTCATGTAGGAAGTGATATCTTTATGCTGAGACTGGGCAAAGTGGGACAGGAAGCTTCCTAATTTCTGTCTTACTAGTTGCCCATAAAGTATGTGAAACCTGGGTAGGCTATGTGATATCTGCAGAAGGTGTGGACTTACTAGCTTTTCCCAAGAAGACTAAATCTTTAAGCAAGCAGATTAACTGTTCATCCACCTCAGAGCTGAGGGTAACAGTATCACTGGGTGAGAAGTGAATAGGCCTGCAGTACATCTGCAGTGCTGCTGACCAGGAATTGTATTAGAATCTTATGCATATGGGAGTCCATTTTGTGACCCCTGTTACTATTTCTGGAGGGAATGAAGCTGTATTTACAATTATTTTGATTGGTGTGTGAGGGTGTTAGTTGTTCGGTCTCATACTTAGCGAATCTGGTAGCTGAAGGACATTAATTTGTGTTTAATGTAGAATTTTCATGGTGGCTGACTGCTGGTTCAATAAAGGCCTAATATCCTTAACATCGTTTTGGGTATATTCAATTTCTGCTTGTATCATTGTAAGTATATGTACTCTAAAAAGGTTCATCTCTGACACCACAAAATTTACCCACATTGGAAATGAGGTACTCTTTAAGCAAATTTGTTCTTAATTTGATTCTGTTTGGAATGCTCTCATAAGGTTTGTGAACTACATATTTTTTTTCTACCCAGATTTTCTGAGGTAATTTTACCAAGCTTTCCACACTTGAAGTTTAACAGTTCAACAGTGCACATCTCATACAACACATACAGGACTCCTTAACACTCACATACACAAAAACAACAGACCCACAGTATTTATGGTCAGAATCAACAAGAATTGCATTCTAATACTCTTGTGCAACAAAAATCACACATCTTCAATTCACATTGCACATACCACCTTTACATCACTTTCTTGTATCTTTCCTATTCAACTTTTTTTTTAGCTGCACACATACTTGCTGAGACATTTTAATTCACTTCATTTTTTCCCCATAACAATCTCCTATCCAATGTTTCACTTCCACAAACCTCCTATAAAAACATACTTTTTTTTCCATCTGATATATTGTGCACAATTCTATAAAGCAGTCTTTCTGACCCACTGTATAATTTTTCCCAAGCTAAAAGACTATTAACCCTCTCTAATCAAGACTCTATACAAGACTCTACCCCCCCCCCCTTTGGCAAATCTACAACACACAAACAGTTATTCATCATTCATTCTTAGACTGCAACTGAGTCTGTAATTGCACATAATATCCAACAGTGTATAGACACATGTAAGAAAGTCTTACGCACCAAGATTTGACGTGTCTGCCCACTATCAGCCACCCAATACTGCTGATCTTCAAAACCAATACATGGCCCATTTCAATGTACATAACTGTTGAAGCATCCTTTTGGATTCATACCAGCACTTTTTAACATTGGTTGACATTACACATTAAGAAAGCAAGTAAACAATAGAGGGCCTGATCAACATATGCTGGTGAAAAAATCTAGTTCCTGCTTATTCAAAAACACCTGAAGGTGCACAGACAGCTTAAAAACACTGCAAATAAGCAGATAGATTTAAGAAATAAGCTGTCTGTGCACCTTCACGTGTTTTTGAATAAACAGGAACTAGATTTTTTCACCAGCATGCGTTGAGCAGACCCTCTATTTTTTACTTGATTTATTCAATGTTGGGCTGAAGGAGTACCAGCCAGATGGAAGCTCTGTTTGCTGTGGATACAAGTTAATCAGAAGTCCTGCTGGAGCCGGTGAGTTGCTTTCTTGGTTTTATTCCACATTATAGTTTGTTACTGTGTAAAAATAGGGTTGAGAGGGCATCACAGGGGTGGGGTGGGGACACGCCTTATAGGTCGTATTACAGCCGAGGTGGGTTGTTGTGGTGGGCTGAACTCAGCACCCCTCCCTGTCAGTAACTCTCCCTCCAACAACTCCCCCTGCCCCACTCTAGTTGGTGTGGCAGCAATATAATGACTTGTAGTCACCACAGGGAGAAGTCCAGCATGTAAAGGGGGCGGTCATCCTGCAAGACAAGCTTAGCAGGTCTGCAGCTCATCAGGATTTTTTTGTCAACAGCACTTACATATCCAATATGGTGCATTGCTGAATGGCTGTGTCTAAATATAGTCAGCAGGAGTACAAGGATTCTTTCTGTCAGAATTGTCATTACTTCATATGTTATCACCTTGACCTCATACTCTTTAAAATCCTATTTTGTCACCTCCTCTGACATATTTTTCCACTTTTTAGCCATTTCAGTAAAACCCATTATCATTCAACCATCCCCTATGCTCACAGTTAAAGTTTCTCCATTTCTTCATATGTAAAAGACCCTCTGGCTGTATGCGTGCTTGTTTAAGCATCTTTTAACACCAGCGCCATTACTTAGCATGTTCCTCATAGCTTACCTCAAGTTTTTCCTCACTACTTAAAAACTTGGTCTGTCTTGTCTCTATACAAGCACTTACACTTTTATCCCCTATCTTTTTGGCTGCAATCTGAAAAACCTCTAAGAGATCTCCCGCAACTCACAGGACAGATGTGGATTTTTGGAAGTACAAAGTCTTCTTCAACAGTCCGTTTGGCCCACTGTAATCAGAGAAATACTCAAATGCTAACACATCTATGCTACACATTGAGGCAGCATATTCAAGGTATACTACTACAATATGATATGACAGGCTGACGCATACAAGATGGATACAAGAGACACAATGGATACACATTTACTGCTCTAACAAGGCCTAATATTGAAAACCCCCAGTTGCCAAGGATGGTGGAGAATGTAAGAGAAGGTACCTCCTAGTGCATTACAATATTTGTGTGTAACCCTGTTTGGAGGAAAGGGGGGTAATATGAACACTAACTCTCCCACAACAGACTCTAACCTGTATGGGACAAGGAGACCTAAACTCTTTTTTGAATGGAAGAGTGGGCATGTAAATGAGTTTCTCAGTGTCTCCACCCAGGATAAAGCTTCTGTATTTATTGAAGGTTCTTTTCCTGAGAATCAACTATGAATTACTATAAACAAATATACCAAGAACCTGTTCAGATTACATGATATCACAATTGTACAGAAATACCGAATAGAGTTATCACAATAATTTTACAGGATTATAAATGGCAGCAGTACATACAAGTAACTGGTGAGTATCCTGTGCTCTCATGCTATTATAGGCGTGCACCATGGATTCAACCGTTTTGCTCCAAGAAAGTTTATCTTTGATTTCTAGGGTACTAAACAGAGATGAGCGAACCTACTCGGCCACGCCCCTTTTTCGCCCGAGCACCGCGATTTTCGAGTACTTCCGTACTCGGGTGAAAAGATTCTGGGGGCGCAGTGGGCGAGTGGGGGGTTGCAGCGGGGAGTGGGGGGGAGAGGGAGAGAGAGAGGGCTGCCCCCTGTTCCACGCTGATACCCCCTCCCCCCCACCACGCCTCCCCCGCCCCCCGGCACCCTCCGAATCTTTTCACCCGAGTACGGAAGTACTCGAAAATCGCGGTGCTCGATTGAGTAATTACTTGAAACTAGTATATTCGCTCATCTCTAGTACTAAACATATCCTGTTGAATTTTTCAGAGCATCTCTGTCAGGATGGTAAGGGGTGGTCTTGCTTTTGTGGATAGTTAGCAACTTGGCTACCTACACTATAAGAATCCTGACACTGGCAGCATTCTCCTGACATACTCATTACATGAGCTTATAGAAGATACTCCTTAGTCTTTGCTGACGTGCATGCATGAGCAAAACTTTTCGAGCTAGAATGAAGCCCACCCTAGAGTGGGACAGGACTTTGGGGTGTGGCTAATCATCTCCTCTTGCCTTGCTATCTCCAACCGGAAGACATAATTGGCAGACAGCTAAGTAGCTGCAGTGAGCTGGTGTGTGCTGCTTCTTCCTAGGGAACACAAAGAGAGCTTCTGACCTACAGGCTGTTTTTATGTCCTTGCAGACATGGAAGATGGAGGGTACATCAGTGGCCACCACTAGAGGAACCTGTCCTGTAGGATCTATTTATACTAAAGCAGGAAGCAAGAAACTGCTTCTCTGAACATGGCAAACTATAAGTGGCATTACTGTGATAAGTGGCATTGCTAATTGCTATCCTACGGACTTTGTGAACTTCTAATTGCTAAGGAATTTGGTGGTTGGAAATTACTTTATTTCATTAATGTACCCAAGACAAGGGATTTGTTGCTTGTTTCATATTTTGTCTGAATAGTTCAACTGTTCATAAACAAACATTTTCTGAATCGTACCTTGTCTGACTTCATGAGCTTTCCTTGACAATCCAGCTTGGTCCTGCTTGCAAGAGGGTTCATCAGTGAGGAAAAGCATTAGCACATACCTGGCCTGAAGTGGCCAAAGCCCAGGCATGAGAGCCTAGCAGACACTGCTGCCTGAAACATGGGAACAAGGTATGACGACACCTATATGTAAATCTAGACTGCTGAAGACTGATATAAGTGACTCTGCAGCTCTTTCCCCATCAGTGAGTACAGCCTCTGTCGCAGCCAGGGTTGCATGGAACCCAGCACGTTCCTTAGGGTCCAGTTCACCTTTATGCTTTATTAGTTTTGCACCTAAATTTGCACACTTTTGGATGAGCCTTTGTGATCTACATTTATTTCCAATACCAGAATTTCGTAGTTTGGTTTCGTAGTTTCGAAGTTTGTACTCACCTTTTATTATAGGGAAACTGTCAGGTAAATTATGCTACCCTCACTTCCACAGTGCTGCCTGCTTGAGATAGGACTGGCGTATTAATAAGGTGTCATTCACCCTGGCCACCTTATGTAATTGACATTTTCCTCAGTATGCAGGGTAATAGCCAGAAAAATGTCAAAATGTGTGGCTAGGGCAAGTAGAACCTCACAAATACGCTGAACTAATGTCAAGCTGGGTGCTGTGGAAGCTAGGTCTTTTCTGTGAAGGAAGCTGTCAGAACGCAATGCCAGTGCAGAAAAACTATACTACATTGTTCCATAAGTGAGAGACCACAGGATTCAACATGTGTAAGCACTTTATACTGCCCTTAGAATAAGGAAGTTGATCTGGTCGTGTGATCAAACAAATTGAGCCCAAAGCCCAGCCATGTATTACCAGACCAGGTATAGGCTTAATATTTGGCTAAGAGTGAAGCAAAGAACACCAGGTGCCAGGAAAGATGATTGGTCGCAGGTGTGAAAAAGGCTGCTGAGCAGTGAGCAGCCTCACAGCTTCAAGAACATCTAGCTAGGAAACCTGTCCATTGACAAGGTTGCAAGTACATAGGTCCATCTGTAGCGTAACATTGGTAGATACCATCATAACAGTCAACTACTGGAGCGACCAGGAACCTCATAACAAAAATTATGTTTTGGAATATTGGAAGATGGTGCAAATGGTAGAAGAAAAAAGAAGAAAAATGATACAGCTCATCATTGGATGTTTGCACATGAAAACCAGATGTCCTTGCAAAGTGTTCCTCAGGTACATGGATGTAGTAGGTTGAGCCCAGTCCTGGTGTAAAGATGAGAAATGAGAAAATTTGATCCAGCACCAATATTCTTTTAAAAAAAACTAATTCCTTTAGTGAAAACATTAAAAATTCCCACGTGCACAGAGATTTAAAAAAAAGTCTGACGCGTTTCGGCTGTCATGCAGCATTACTCATTACATAAGCCAAAAAGCATGAGCCTGTTTTTTTAACCCCTGTGTATGAGGAATTTTTAATGTGTGTTCAATAAAGGGATTTTTTTTAAAAGAATACTAGTGCTGGATTAAATTTTCACATTTCTCAGAAATGGTAGAAGGCAGCATTCCTACATGTCTAATTTGAGTATGGACGGTTACGTTTTTTTTAGAAAAATACTCACCAGACACGTCATCAATTACCGAACAGAACGGCTAAAGCAATTAAATAACATCTCACATCATTAAAATAATTACTTGGGACTAAAATAATGACTCTTGAGAGAAGTATGAAGGTTTTTATACAACCAGAGTCCCGTTCACTCTGAGATACACGGTGATCTCAGTGGATGTCATTGCTTCATCTGTGTATATTGTCATTATTCTCTTTCTGGTTCACAATGACTTATATAATGCTTATATATGAAACTCAGTGTCTGTGTAAATGGAAAAAAAATGATTTATGACTTTTGGACATTATACGAATTTTGAAGTGAAGAAATTTAGGCTGGGCAAATCTGGGCATCTGTCAGGGGTCAAGAGGGATTTATTTTTCATTGTATAGCAGCAAGGGTTTAGTTAGCAGGGTTGATGCATAGCAGCTGCTACAGGGCCCAACAACTAAAGAGGCCCATCTTCACTCAGAGGTAAGTCGCATCTAGTAATGACTGTGGAATCGATAGATGGGAAGAGGTTGTGAAAAACGGAATTACTATTTTAATAACATTTTGCATTACCAAAACCAGATAACCCACTTTTTACATTTGCTTGGAATCATAACAATTACAAGAACTGTACTCTTCAGGTGTGTGAAGATAATAGTGATTTAAGAGTGATTTAAAGGATTTCTTACATTAGAGAGTTTAACAGCACTAAACTATTGAAAAAGATATGGTGGGGGGGGGGGTGCAAGCCAAGTACATATATTTTTGAGGACAAATAAAACCATCAAGACCATGGTTAGCACTTGAAGGACAGATATGGTTTTTGGTATATTCTCTGGTAAAATTCCTATGCTAATCATCCTTATCTACAGAGGAATTGGAGACAGACATGGAAAATAAGACATTGGCCACTGAATTGATTCTTCTGGGATTTTCCAATTACCGGACGACTAATATGTGTTTATTTCCTATATTTTTTTTCATCTATATGTTCTCTGTTGTTGGAAACTGCCTTATCATATGTGTCATTATACTGAACTCCCCCTTACACACTCCAATGTACTTCTTCCTCATTAATTTAGCCTTCATAGACTTGTGCTATTCCACATCAGCGATACCTAAGCTGCTTGTAAATCTCTTATCCACTTACAGGACAATATCAGTCATTGGTTGTCTGATACAGTTTAAAGTTATTCTGTTGATAGGAGCCACTGAATGCCAACTTCTTGCGGTCATGGCATATGACCGATACCTTGCCATCTGCCGCCCTCTCCACTACCATATCCTCATGAGATGGAGTGTGTGTTTCTATCTAGTGGCCTTTGTCTGGATATTTAGCTTCATAAATGTAATCATCCCATCCCTTGCAATGCCCATAATCGTGTGTTATCCCAACCAGATCAACCATTTCATGTGTGAGGTCCTATCGGTGCTGAAGTTGTCCTGTGATGACACTTCGGATCAGGAATTTGTGATATTTATGGTTGGTTTCATTGTTCTTCTTCTCCCTTTTGTGCTTATTCTTGTGTCATATATTTGTATTATATCTTCTATATTGAAGATTCACTCAGCAGGAAGATCGAAGTCTTTTTCCACGTGTACCTCACATATCACTGTGGTGGTAATGTTCTTTGGGTCATCAATGATGACTTATTTACGATCATCATCAACTGAATCTTTGAACCAGGACAAATATTTTCTTGCTTTTTGTGCTATGATATCACCAATGTTAAATCCTCTCATCTATAGCTTGAACAATAGAGAAGTTAAAAAATCACTTGTAAAATGCCTTTAAAATTACCTTGAAAGTGCATAGTGTAAAGTGTGGTCGAGGAGTCCGAAAGATAAGAACATGGAATGTTAAGTGTAAGGCAATCTTGCATCTAATAATCTGGGCTTTTTATGATGCTGTTTTTCTGGGCATGACAACAATTTTAGGGCACTGTACATCAATCAAGTCCAACCTCACCCATTTACAATAAGCAGTAAAGTTTGCCCAATTAATACACCTACTGTTCCAAGAGCCTGACCTAAGACAAACCATCGGTGCAAAAGGAGGTGAGTATGAAAAAAATGGGGATAAAGTCATCAGGGCAACTGCTCAACACTTATACAACCAGCCTCGCTGACTTTACACCATGATAGGTCTTCTTTAAGTACTACATGCATTATTGTTGCACTGAATTTACTATTTATTTGACCACAATATTATGTATCTCTTTAGCAATGTTTTTTTTTTTTTTTTTTTTTTTTTTTTAATCTTGGCATTGTATAATAGCATTACTTCAACATTGCCTATTCCTTAGGCAATGTATAGTAGTTTGTTTTGTAGGATGCTAATATTTTATAACTGTGAAGGAATTATTTTAGTGATATTGGTCAGGTAGTTTAAGGCGGTATTATTTGTACACTTTTTGGCAGTATTATATGGGCAATGTAAATTGATAGTATTATACACTTTATTCTATGTTCTTTATTGATGGATAAGCACTTTAAAGGAAACCAGTCACCACCATCTTAACACTTATGATGACTTCAATAGCTGGCAAGGGAAGAAAGATCAATCACATCTAATGTCATCTCTTTTCCTAATGAGCCCATATACCTCCACAGTTCATTTCCAAAGTTATGCCATGTGATGTGCAAATTAGCAGAGAAGAGTCATCTGCCTGAGAATGGTCACACCAATTCATGAGCTGCCCAGCTAACCATGCCCCCTTCCTTTGGATGAACAGTATATCCTGTGTAACTGGAGATTCATTTAACTGTCTGTCAAGAGAATTGGGTCTTCTTTAGCTTGGCAGCCTAATAATTAACATGACTCTTCTGGGCCAGATGACTCTTTTCTGCTAATTTGCAATAGTGTGATATAACTTTGGAACCGAATTGCATAGGTACATGGCTCATTAGGAAAAGAAAGGGCATTGGAAGTGATTGAATTTTCCAGGCCAGTGAAGTCAGCTGTAGGTGTGAGATGGTAGTAACAGGTTGCCTGCAAAGGTAGGAGGAACTTCATGATGGCGCTGTCCTCTGTCATTTCCGGACCAAACTGAGACTCAATATTGATGATTTCAATAGATTTCAGTGGTTTCGTTTTCACTATTGGGATTCTCGCCCATTAACTGTATGGGAGAGAAAAGATCGGACTTGCCATATCTTTCCCGGACGTAGTTAATTCTACGTACAGTAAAGATTAGACATGAGCGAGCATACTCGTTCGAGCTTGATGCTCGTTCGAGCATTAGGGTGCTCAAGATGCTCGTTACTCGAGACGAGCACCACGCGGTACTCGTCTCGATTAAACGAGCACTGACCATTGAATTCAATGCAGCCGGCAATACAGCCGGCTCCATTGAAAGCAATGGGCTGCAGGCGAGCGCAGGATGAATTTTCGCAAAGGGCTTAAAAATATAAGCCCTTCCCTGAAATTCATCCAGAAATGTGTAAAAAGTAAAAAAAAAATATATACTCACCTTGTCCTGGCAGACGGAGTTCAGCCGCGGGCGTCCGGCAGTTCTCCTGAACTGCTGTGAGTAGTATTCAGCAGCCAGGGATTTAAAATCCCCACCTGCTGAATGAGCTGCTTCTGATTGGTCACAGCCTGACCAATCAGAGGCAGCTCTCACTCACCTATTCATGAATGGGTGAGTGAGTGCTGCCTCTGATTGGCTCAGCGCAGGGACCAATCAGGGGCAGCTCTCAGAAACGAACTCTCGAGCATCACTGAAAGTACGACTCGAGTAACGAGCACTCGAGCATTTTGGTGCTCGCTCATCTCTAGTAAAGATAAAGCAGGGCCTATCTTTCCGCAGCTTTTTTCAAACTTCTGCGTTCAGCAAGGAAGGAAAAAAAAGCTGTTCATCCGCAACTACACTCCATAGTGGCGAATTTAGTTGCATATATAGCTGTCTGAAATCACCCTAAAGTATATGCAAGTGTATTCCACTTCTACTAAAAATCTATGTCATTTGAGACATTTAAATTACTAAATTGATGAGATTTTTTGTGTTTTTCATATACCGTATATACCGGCGTATAAGGCGACGGGGCGTATAAGACGACCCCCCAACTGTCACCTTATACGCCGGTATACAGTGGAGAAAAAAAAAATTCATTACTCACCTCCCCCGGCGTTCTGTCGCGCTCCGGCAGGATGTCGCTCGCTCCGGCAGGCTGTCGCTCGCTCCTCGTCCCCGGCGCAGCATAGCTTTCTGAATGCGGGGCTTGAAATCCCCGCTTCCAGAAAGCTAATACACACGCCGGCAGCCATGACATCATTGAATGGCTGTGATTGGCTAAAGCACACGTGGCTTCAGCCAATCACACTATTCAATGACATCATTGAATGGCTGTGATTGGCTGAAGGCGCACGTGTTAGCAATCACACCCATTCAATGATGTCATTGAATAGTGTGATTGGCTGAAGCCACGTGTGCTTTAGCCAATCACAGCCATTCAATGATGTCATGGCTGCTGGCGTGTGTATTAGCTTTCTGGAAGCGGGGATTTCAAGCCCCGCATTCAGAAAGCTATGCTGCGCCGGGGGCGAGGACCGAGCGACAGCCTGCCGGAGCGAGCGACATCCGGCCGGAGCGCGACAGAACGCCGGGGGAGGTGAGTAATAAATTTTTTTTTTTTACACTTTTTTTTTTTGTATTACCGGCGCATAAGACGACCCCCGACTGCAGAGCAGATTTATCGGGGTTCAAAAGTCGTCTTATACGCCGGTATATACGGTAGTTTTTTCATATAGTCAAACAAATAAACATTATACTGACTCTGTAGTGCAGTTAAGAATGATAATATCTGAGACTTATGTTCACCCTTACAGAACTTGGACTGAGATGTGCCCTTTGTAAATAGCTACTTGTAAATTTAAATAGATGCATACACGTATACATACAGGGTAAGCCAAATTAAACTTCGCAACTCAGAAGCCTCTCAAGGGAGTTCTGCTACTCAAAGTGAGATGAAATTCAGGCAATGGTCACTTCATATGATGCATTTTTGAAAACAAAAATATTTACTAAATTGCAGTGGAGCTGTAGCGGACTTTAGTTCTGGGATATCGTTTAGGACCAGGTCTACAGTGTGAGAGCTGAAGGATAGCATTTGTCGGTATGTTGCAATGATTAAAGTTGGCTAACTGCATTTAGTGGTAGAAAATAATGTATTTCAGCGCAATTTGCATAGCTACAACCCCCTTTTTTCCCCAAAAATGGTGCATATCTGAAGTTGTTATCTCATTTGGAGCAGAAGTACGTCATCCAGAGTCCTCTGAATGGGGGAGTTTAATTTGGCTAACCCTGCATTCTATTCTTTTGCTGGTTGGATTGGAGAACATTCAGAACTGTTATTCTCTCTATATAAGTTTCCTTTTTTATCACCCCAGGAGCACAATAGGCAATCCTAAAAGAGGGAAGAACCCAAGGAGACCAGTAAGAGTTCCACAGAATACTCTACAGCCTGCACATGCCCTTTAGGAATTTTGACAACACAATGCATGTGCCGGACACAGAGATCAATAAAGGACTGGTATGTATTTGGTGACATGGCACTGTGATTCATCAACCACCTGGGAATGCATTTGCACTGATGTGGGACTGCTAGTGGTAACAAATGATGACCAATGTACTGGCAGGGTTGGAATAGTCAAGAGACTGGTAGGAACATAGCAGGGTGGAACAGCTGACCGGAGCACCCATCCTCATGTAAGCAGAAGGCTTACATTTGAAAAGCTTAAAAATGTTTTTTTAGCTGGACAACTCTTTTGAGTACTTATGCTACTTTTCTGATTAAAACTTACACATTCTTGACATGATGGAACTCAGAATACATTGTTGCTGGATGACAATACCCGTTCTGTGCAACTCATCTGTAAGCTGGAAATACGATGGATATGATGCCTGTGGAGCTTGTTATAGACATTCTTTATAATGAAACTGAAGCTCAAACAATACCTGGTATATCCCGTCTCGCCCTCCACATAAGTAGAACAGGGAATCTATTGCTTGCCAAAGCTATAGAAGTGGGAGCAACATGTCATTGGGGCTTTCCCTTCTACACTAGGGCTCACTCAGATGAGCATATTTAGCTTACGTATTACACAAGTATTTTTTACATGCATAATACGAAGCATGCAGCAAATATGTATGTAAAATGGATATTTACTTCATATTTTCTGTACCAGACTATAGTAATAGTGCATAATACGCATGAAAATAGGACATGATTAGAGATGAGCGAGCGTACTCGGCCACGCCCAAGCACCGCGATTTTCGCCCAAGCACCGCGATTTTCGAGTACTTCCGTACTCGGGCGAAAAGATTCGGGGGGTGCCATGGGTGAGTGGGGGGTTGCAGCAGGGAGTGGGGGGGGGAGAGGGAGAGAGAGAGGGCTCCCCCCTGTTCCCCGCTGCTACCCCCCGCGCCGCCACGCCTCCCCCTGCCCCCCGGCGCCCCCCGAATCTTTTCACCCGAGTACTGAAGTACTCGAAAATCGCGGTGCTCGATCTAGTAATTACTCGAAACGAGTATATTCTCTCATCTCTAGACATGATGCTTTTTTTTCACGCGTGTAATACGCACACTTGAAAAACTCAGGTTTGAAAAGCTTAATGTAAATCAATGGGCTTTTAGCACTGCATATTACACATACAAAAAATAGGCACACTATACACAGTCTAAATACGCTCATGTGAGAAAAACTGACTACTTGCTTGAAGTTTCTGTTGAACCTGGGCCATGCCTTTCAATTCTTAATCATAATAGTATTTCTAAAGGTCCTTACACTCAAGACCAAAGTCTAAGTTTTCCTTTCTGCTGTCTGAACTCTGAAAATGTACCATCTTAATTCTGCTCTGATGCTGGTTAAGTGGTATCCTAATATTATCATTTGACTCAACATGCTTTGATCATTAAAGTATTTTGAGAAACCTACCAGATTTCCTTTGCTCACCCTGAACTTTTTGCTTTCTCCCTTATGCTTCCTCTCCCTTTTACCCCCTTTTCTTTCTCTCCCTTTCCTCTCGGCAGAATGATTTGACTTCATCGTCTGTTCGTTAGTTAATCAATATCCTGGACCCCCACTGCTCAGCTGTTTGAAGAGGCAGAGATGCTAGGGTGAGCTCTATGACCTCTTCACTGCATACTGGCACAGTACCTTACATTATACAACCCCAATTCAAAAAAAGTTGGTACACTGTAAAATGTACATAAATGTTAAATAGTAAAGAATACAATGATTGGTAATCTCATCCAACTATATTTTATTCACAATAGAACATATCAGAAGGGGAAACAAAGACATTTTTACATTTCACTAAAAATATAACTAATTTTGAAATTGATGGCAGCAACACAAAATCTGGGCAGGGGTAAGAAAAGGCTGGAAACGTAAGTGGTACTAATGAAAATCAGCTAGTGGGTCAATTTTCTACTAAGTAACATGATGGTGTATAAAAAGAATCTCTGAGATACAAAGATGACCAGAAATTCGCCAATCTGTGGAAAAACTGAGTGTAAAAATTGTGGAACAATTTCAGAAAAATGTTCCTCAACGTAAAATTCTAAAGACTTTGTAAATCCCCTCATCTACAGTACCTAATAAAATCACAAAATTGAAAGAATTTGGAGACATTCATATGCACAAGGGACAAGGCCTACAATTAATGTTAGATGTTCAAGATTTATGGACCCTAAGGCCTCAGTCAGACGGGCGTTTTTTGCCGCGATTTGCGGATCGCATGACGGATGCGCATCAGCAAATTCCGTGACCGGGGCCGAAAAATCACCAGAAAAATCTGCTCCTAGCCGCGTTTCCTTTGAAACCGTCTGGAGCACAGGAGCACTGTCCAGCCCATTGAATTCAATGGAGCCGGCTGTATTCATGAATTCATGAATGGGTGAGTGAGTGCTGCCTCTGATTGGCTGAGCGCAGGGACCAATCAGAGGCAGCACTCACTCACCCAGGTGAGTGAGAGCTGCCTCTGATTGGTGAGGGCTGTGACCAATCAGAGGCAGCCCATTCAGCAGGCGGGGATTTTAAATCCCCGCCTGCTGAATACTACTCAGAGCAGTTCAGGAGAACTGCAGGCCGGCCGCGGCTGAACTCCGTCTGCAGGGACAAGGTGAATATATATATTTTTTTTATTTTTACACATTTTTGGATGATTTTCAGGGAAGGGCTTATATTTTTAAGCCCTTCCCGAAAATTCATCCTGCGATCGCCGGCAGCCGATTGCTTTCAATGGAGCCGGCTGTATTGCTGGCTCATTGAATTCAATGGGCGAACATCGTTCTTCTCTGCCACAGCTGTTACAGCTGTGGCAGAGGAGAATGATCTTTGTAGTATATGTTCTCAATGGGGTCGGCGCTGCTGCCGCCGGCCCCATTGAGCGCATATAGAGAACACCAGGAATCGCAGATCGCAGATAGGCGCGACCTGCGATTTCTGTTCTATAATTTATCGGACAAGCGCATTAAAAAGCGCTCATGTGTCCGATACCATTGCAAAGCAATGGTTCTATAAAATCGCAGATCGCATGCGCATGCGCAAATCGCGCGAAAAATCGCCCGTGTGACCGAGGCCTAAAGAAGGCTTTTCATTAAACAGGCATGATTCTATAATGCAGATTATTGCATGACTCTTGTCTGTGAACACAGTTTGCCATGCAACCCACAAATGCAAGATTAAGTTGCATCATACAAAGAAGAAGCTAAATATCAATTCAGTTTAGAAATGCTAGCATTTTCTCTGGGCCAAAGACCATTTAAAATTAACTAAAGCAAATGAAAAACTGTTCTGTGGAAAGATTAATCATAATTTTGAACTCTTTTTGGAAACCATGGATGCCGAGGCTCCTTATGAAATGAAAAACCTCACAAAGATGACCCAGGACTGCTGAGCAGCTAGAATCCTACATCGGACAGGAATAGAACAATATTCCTCTCCCAAAACTCCAGCAATTGGTCTTCGAACTTCCCAGATGTTTACAGACTGTTATAAAAAGAAGAGGAGATGCTACACAATGGTAGACATGGCCTTGGCCCAAGTTATGTGAGATGATTTTCTGTCATCAGTTTCTAAATTAGGTAATTTTTTTTAGATAAAATGGAAAAATGTCCCCCAGCTGCTCTGATATCTCTGATATGTGTTCTACTGTGAATAAAATATAGTTAGATGAGATTTCCAAATCATGGCATTCTTTTTCCTTTACAATTATTTACATTTTGCAGGGTCCCAATTTTTGGGGGAATTGGAGTTGTAGAAATTGTGCCTGGTACAGTAGCTCAATCCCATTTACTTAAATGGTGACATCACTAGCCAAAGAAAAGGCCTCAAACAGCTGATTAGCAGAGGTCCTGGGTAGTAGTCTCACACAGATCTGATATTGATTAATGTCTCATTCTGAGGATAGTTTATCAATGTCTTAGTCCCTTTTAAAGGTTTATATTTCAATATGAAGGATCCATTTCAACCAGAAGAGCAGCAGCAGAGCTAAAGCTAAGTGCTATTTCAATCCACCTCTACGTGAGCGTGCAAGGTGAGTGAGTGTGTGGCTGGCAGAACTGTACTGTGGTTTAAGTGTATTGTGTCATAAGTGTGACCTGGGATTAGCGACTTTGGATTCAGAGACTTTGGAATAGTCATTTGCATTTAATTACCGTTTATTTCTTTGAATTTACTACTTTCATCTAATCTATTTGTAAGGTTCCCATTTAGAATGAGCTCAATGATTGACAATATCGTCCAATGTACATATTGTACCTTGTATGCTGTCCTTGACCAGCATACTGATGTACAAGATATAAGTATGTTGCACATTTGGTGAAGGTGAAGAGGAGTGCAGGGCAGGGTAGACAGGTCCTCATAGAGGGATATTCATTTATTAGGGGGACAGACAGGGCAATCTGCCTCGAAGACCGGGATCGTCGAACAGTATGTTGTCTTCCTGATGGTCAAGTTCAACATATCATAGTTTGGGTTGACAGATTACTGGGAGGGGTTGGGGAAGACCCAGCAGCCATGATACACATTGACACCAATGACAAAGTTAGAGGGAGGTGGAAGGTCTTTAAAAATGATTGCAGGGAACTAGGATGTAAGCTTATTGAAAATGCTAATAAAGAATTTTTAAAAGTACACCTATATTGGATAATTTACACATAATGAGAAGTAAGTTAATTGGGTATTGAGTGGATTGAGAAAGGTATTCAATATTTACACCAATTATATGAGAGGTTTATTTTCCAAGCTTTTTAATCCCTTAAGGACATGGCCCTTTTTTTCCATTTTTGTTTTTTTCCTTCTCCCTTTTTAAAAAATCATAACTCTTTTATTTATCCATCTCCTCTGCTGTCTAAGGCTTGTTTATTGTTGCACAAGTTGTAATTTTTTAATGCTACTATTTAAAGGGGTTGTCCCACGATAGCAAGTGGGGTTAAGTACTTCTGTATGGCCATATTAATGCACTTTGTAATATACATCGTGCATTAAATATGAGCCATACAGAAGTTATTCACTTACCTGCTCCGTTGCTGGCGTCCCCGTCTCCATGGTGCCGTCTAATTTCAGCATCTAATCGCCCGATTAGACGCGCTTGCGCAGATGGGTCTTCTCCCTTCGGCTCGGCAGCAGCGGTGTTCTGGCTCCGCCCCATTCTATGCGTCATCGCGTAGCTCCGCCCCATGACGTGTGCCGATTCCAGCCTCCTGATTGGCTGGAATCGGCACGTGTGACGGGGCGGGGCTACGCGATGATGCATGCAAGGGGGCGGAGCCAGAACGCCGCTGCTGCCGAGCCGAGCCGAAGGGAAAAGACCCATCTGCGCAAGCGCGTCTAATCGGGCGATTAGACGCTGAAATTAGACGGCACCATGGCGACGAGGACGCTAGCAACGGAACAGGTAAGTGAATAACTTCTGTATGGCTCATATTTAATGCACAATGTATATTACAAAGTGCATTAATATGGCCATACAGAAGTGTATAACCCCACTTGCTGCCGCGGGACAACCCCTTAATGTACCATATAATGTACTGAAAAGCTTTAAAAAATTCTAAGTGGAGTGGAATGGGGAAAAAAATGAAATTCTGCCATATTTGAGTGTCTTGTTTCTACAGTGTACACACTGCAACACAAATGATATGATAACTTTATTCTATGGTTCAGTACCATTACTATAATACTAAACATAAAGGGTTTTTTTTATCTGTACTATTATTTTTTTTCAAAGATATTTCATTAAAAAAATAATTTTCTATCGCTATCTTCTGACCACAATAGCTTTTTTGTTTTTCTGTCTACATAGTTGTGCAAGGGCTCATTTTTTGCGGTAAGTCCTGTAGTTTCTGATGACATTATTTGTTAATACGAGGGGCTGCTGATAAGTCTTTGGCTTTACCCAAAAAGAAATGAGATAGGAAGATGAAACTTTACATTTCTTCCCTATACTCTCCACTGATGCCAACACACTTCTTATATCGGTATTCAAAGTTCTGTATGCCTTGCAAAAAGAAGGATTTCGGTTGTGCCCCAAACCAGTCATCCGTAGCAGCCATGGCATCAGAAATGGTGTGAAATTTGGCAAAATTAAGGTGTTTCTTCAGGTTTGGAAACAGATGATAGTCGGAGGGAGCTAGATCTGGTGAATAAGGTAGGTCAACCACCTTGAAGCCTAGCTCCACCAGTTTTGCCGTGGTCGCTTGTGCAGTGTGAGCGGAGGCGTTGTCTTGCAGGAACAAGATTCCTTTGGACAGCTTGCCGCGCCTTTTGGCCTTCAGAGCTGCCTTCAATTGGTCCAAAAGTTCAATGTAATACCTTGCATTGGTGGTGGAACCATTTTGAAGGCAGTCCACTGGCAGCACGCCCTCCTTATCCCAGAACACAGACACTTTTTTTAAACTTTTTTAACTTTTTTTTTTATAATTAATAAAACTTATTTTTGCTTTGCTTTTTAGTTCCCAGAGAGACAAGAACATGCAATGTTTTGATCGCTCCTGCAGTATGATATAGTTCCATAGCATTACATTAAACTGAGATCTGACATGCATTATATCAAGTCTCGCCATATGCATAGTTTGATAGGCATTCTGCTATGACAGCCCTGGGGCCTTTCAGAAAGCCCCTAGCTACCATGACATGGCTGCTGTACTGGACCCCCGAACATCGGTCGCGGGATTTAAACACCGCTGTCAGAATTGACGGCTATAAGAAAAGGCCAGCAGCTGTATGCTGTTAAGGATAGGTAATGACCCTGGCCATCGTTGCTGGGCTACATGTCCGTGGTCAGGTGCACCTTGACACTGACAGCATTCTTTAATGCAAGGGAGACATTATCACTCTCATGGCAGTGAAGGGCAGGGACGTTTTTTTTTTGGTAAAGAAAAATTGCATCAGGACATCTAGTACTGTTGGTTAGCATAGAGCATCGTGTCACAAAAGATGGCTGCTCCACTAGCATGAAGGGGGAGAATTTTCATCGCAGGCAGCTGTGCAATAGATACATTCAGGCTCTGTGCTAGTGGGTCATTGGGGTAGTGTTTTTCTTCATGTTTCCTTAGCTGGAGTAGGGAAGGTTAGCTACTGAGCTGGAACATGCTGGAATATGGGGTAGATATTAATGTCGATCAAGATGGCAGTGATGGTGGTGGCTCGACTTTTGCTCTCTGTTTCCCACTCCTGATTCTGAAGTCTACAGCTCAATCATCAATTCTGGAGGAAAGACCTGTAGTAGGCATGCTACTGCCCCTACACAAAACTGCCTCTCTATGCTCAGAGGCTACTGCATGAACAAGAAGGGAGATGAATGAATAGGCAACTGAAAAGGAAGCAGAATGAGGCTGACTCCTTGCCCTCTGGCCCAGATGGGCTCTCCAAAGCAGTGTCTATTGATCGTTCATGTTACTATTCATACACGTTGTGTTAAAGTTTGCACAACATCTGAGATCACTGTCATACACTGTGTATATTTGCTGTTTCCCTGTTGGGCTTTCTTTATTTTAATATTAACTATGTAATTACTGTCAACTAAATATGCCACAATCCCTGGGTGGCACAATATGTGAAAACAGAAAGCCACAAAGTTGAGTTTGTATCTTTGTGAGCTTTCCCTGTTTGATGCAGCATAATTGAATTTCCCAATCGCCACTGCAAGTTGGATAGTTGGATAAGGTCTGCAAGTAAAGACCAGAATGGTGACTTTCAATGACGTCTGAGGCAACAAACATAGAACTGCAGTACAATGCTCAAATGATCCGAAGGCTGTAGGATATGCAATTATATCTGGTAAGGCTTTAGCACCAATATAAGTCATTTTTAGAGAAACAATAAGTCTATAAGTCATGTTTTAAAGAAAGCTACTTGGTCTTCAACTATGGCAGCCATGGGAAATAGGGCTCCTACTACAGGACTGGATACTTCTACACACCCATCCTCTTTCTCCACACTAGGCAATCCAGATCGTCTCAATAGAGCATCTGCCCCAATGTTCTTCGAGTATCCCCAAGAAGGCTTTTGGATAATCCCCTCTTGTTTCCTTGTTCACCTATATGCCCCTTCAACAAGTCAGGAGGAAAAAAGCTGTTTTTGAGTAACCTTTTAAATATTGGCAGAAGAAATTTAACAAACTTCTTGCCTCATATGTTGCCCCTTGTTTATACGAAAACCCTGTGCCAATCCCTAGGGTCTATGCTGACAGCCAGCAGGGGCAAAAGCATGGGTCAAACATCAGCTATCCATAGGATGTTGGCCAGCTACATTATCTTCAGTTGCTATATCCTAGGAAAATAGCAAGTTCCTACATGTTATTTTCTTTTCTTTTATGTTTAAAGTTTGTGCTTGTAACAAAGTGTTTCTCCCGATTACACATGGGAACCTATTTCTCTAACTGCAGTGCAGTGACCCCCAGGGTGTTTGGAAATCTATACCCTAACCAATATAGTACTGAAAAGTTATTGACTCAGACACCATGTTGTACAGATATATCAACCAGGAATATGTTCCACTTGTTATAGTTTTCACATGATTAGTTGTAATTGTCCTGCTTAGAATCTGATTGTGGTCTCCGTTTACCTTATTGCTTTAGTCCCTGGGTTTAATTACTCATTACATGCACTTATAAAAGGGAATCCTCACTTTTCACTAATGTGAATGCCTGAGCCAAACTGTTCCAGCTGGAGCAAAGCCAACCCTCATAGCGGGACAGGACTTTTTCCCTTGCCTTGCTAGCTTTGAACGTAAGTCGGAAGGGAAACATCATTGGCTGGTGTGTGCTGCTTCTACCTAATGACCATGAGCAGGGTTTCTGCCTAACGGACTGCCTGTATTCTCTCCCTGCAGACATGGAAGATTAAGAGTACACCAGCGTCCACCACCGGAGGAACCTGACCTGTGGGACCTTTTTAGAAACAACAGGAAGTGAGAGACTGCTTTTCCTGAACATTGTGAACTATAAGTGGTATTACTGTGCTAAGAGACATTGTTAATTGCTGTAATATGGATTTTTTGAACTTATAATTACTAAGGACATTCAGATATGACTATCTTTCATTAATGTACCCAAGACAAGGGATATGTTGCTTGTTTTATATTTTATCCGGATAGGCCTGAAGTTAAACTGTTTATAAACAAACGTTTTCTGAATTGTACCTTGTCTGACTTCATGAGCTTACCTTGACAATCCAACTTGGTCCTGCTTGCAAGAGGGTTCATCAGTGAGGAAAAGTATTACCCCATACCTGGCCTGAAGTGGCCAAAGCCCATGCATGAGAGCCTAGCAGACACTGCTGCCTGAAACATGGGAACAAGGTACGACGACACCTATATGTAAATCTAGACTGCTGAAGACTGATATAAATGACTCTGCAGCTCTTTCCACATCAGTGAGTACAGCCTTGGTCTAAGCCAGAGTTTTCTGGAACCCTGCACCTTCCTTAGGGTCCAGTCCACCTTCATGCTTTATTAGTCTTGCACCTAAATTTGCACAACACTTTTGCATGAGCCTTTGTGATCTATGTAGATTTCTAATCCAAGGATTTCCCAGATTGTACTCACTTTATCTTATCGGCAATCTGTTAGGTAAATTATGTATAACCCTGGTTGGGCGGGTGAGGAGGTTATGAATAATAATCCTCACCAACAGGCACCTTCACTGAGTGGAAGAATGAGTGTATAAATGAGTTTTTTGTCAGTGCCTTCACTCAGGACAGAGATTTTGACATAGCAAGAATCTCTTCCTGTGAATAACCTATGCATTAACATAAACATTTAAAGAAAAAGACAGGGAGCCAATTCCGCAGCATTTCTGCATCCAAAAACAGTCAAAATCTGTACTTTTGGTGTGGATTTTGACAGGAAATCAGTTGCTTATCCACAGCTGGTTTCATACTATGCAGCACTTCCCTTCACCTCCTCCGAAGGCTTCCCACTATTGGCGCTCCCTGGCTTCCGTTTTATTTACTTTAAGTTTTAATCTTTCGTATCAGCTGCTTCAGACCGGCTTCTGTTTCTGCAAACAAAGTTGTGTCATTTGCATAATGGAGATTGTTGATGTTTCTTCCACTTATTTTCAGCCTGATTTCCAATTCATCTACGTCCATTTTCCGCATGATCACTTCCGCATATAGGTTTGCCAATCCCAAACTAATCTGTGTCCCCATACTCTGTTCTCACAGGGGCTTCTTGATTAGTATAAAGGGATTTTATTAGCTTGACTAGACGTGCCTAGATGCCCAGCTCTTGTAGGGGGTGCCATAGCTTGTCATGGTCAATGCAGTCAAAGGCCATCCTCTGACATTTAGAAAGAAAACCTGATTTTACATATTAAGGCCTTAGTCAGACGGGCGTTTTTAGCCGCGATTTGCGCATGCGCATGCGTCCGGCGATTTTATAAAACCATTGCTTTGCAATGGTATCGGACACATGAGCGCTTTTTATGCGCTCGTCCGATAAATTATAGAACAGAAATCGCAGATCGCACCGATCTGCATCTGCGATTCCTGTTCTCTTCTCTATATGCGCTCAATGGGGCCGGCGGCAGCAGCGCCGACCCCATTGAGAACATATAGAAGACAAATCATTCTTCTCTGCCACAGCTGTAACAGCTGTGACAGAGAAGAACGATGTTTGCCCATTGAATTCAATGGAGCCGGCAATACAGCCGCTCCACTGAAAGTAATGGGCTGCCGGCGTGCGCGGGGTGAATTGTCGGGAAGGGCTTAAATATATAAGCCCTTCCCTGCAATTCATCCTAAAATGTGTTAAAATAAAAAAAAATTGTATACTCACCTTTCCGCTGCAGCCGGAGTCCAGCCGCGGCCGCTGTCAGTTCTCCTGAACTGCTTCTCGGCACTATTCAGCCGGCGGGGCTTTAAAATCCCCGCCTGCTGAATGATCTGCCTCTGATTGGTCACAGCCCTGACCAATCAGAGGCAGGTTTCACTCACACACCCATTCATGAATGGGTGAGTGACTGCTGCCTCTCAGCGCTGAGCCAATCAGGGGCAGGTCTGACTCACATCCATTCATGAATTCATGAATGGGTGTGAGTGAGACATGCCTCTGATTGGCTCAGCGCTGAGCCAATCAGGGGGCAGGTCTGACTCACACCCCCTTCACACCCACTGCAGGACGGCCGCGCGGAGCTCCGGCTGCCGGGAGAAGGTGAGTATATATATATTTTTTATTTTTACACATTTTAGGATGAATTGCAGGGAAGGGCTTATATATTTAAGCCCTTCCCGACAATTCATCCCGGGCTCGCCCGCAGCGCATTGCTTTAATGGCTCTATTGCCGTCTCCATTGAATGCAATGCGCTGGACAGCTCCGGCCCGTTTCTAATGAAACGCGGCTAGGAGCAGTTTTTCGGGCGATTTGCGGGTGACTTGCGTGCACCGGTCACGCGATTTGCGGATGCGCATCCGTCATGCGATCCGCAAATCGCGTGAAAAAACTCCCGTGTGACTAAGGCCTTAGATATATACCAGTGTATTTCACTTCTATTAAAAATCTATGTATATTGAGGCATTTAAAATACTGAAATGATGAGATTTATTTATCTTTTTCATATAGATTTTTTAAATAATATCTACATCTTTGAGAAAAAAAAATGAATTCACAATCAATGACAGAATACCAGACAAAAAAATAACAATGTGGTGATTTAATATCATTTTGAACACGTTTTAATTATGTTATAAATCGTGAAAACACAAAGATGTACGGACAAATAAACATTATACTGAAGCTGTAGCACATTTGAGAATGGTGATATCTGTGACTTAGATTCTGAGTTTTTATTTCGGAAAAATATGAAACTTATGTTCGCCCTTACAGAACATGGACTGAGATGTGCTCTTTGTAAATAGCTGCCTGATCATTTAAATGGACTTATATATGTATACATATAGGGTTAGCAAAATCAAACATCCCAACTAAAAGAGGTTTCTCAAAGGTGTTCTGCTACTCCAAATGAAATTAAATTCAGACAATGGCCACTTCAGGTGATGCGCTCTCCATTTATGAAAGAGTATAAAAAATGTTAGTAAAAAAAATTGTTTATAGGTGGCGCTGTAACAGACTTCTGGTTACGGAATTTCTTGAAGAACCAGATTTACAGTGTTAGATATGTAGGACAGCACTTGTCAGTATGTTGAAATGACTAAAATTAACTCACTGCATTCAGCCTTAGAAAACATGTTTATGAAGTGTGATTTGTATAGCTA
Organism: Eleutherodactylus coqui; assembly: GCF_035609145.1. NCBI lineage: Eukaryota > Metazoa > Chordata > Amphibia > Anura > Eleutherodactylidae > Eleutherodactylus > Eleutherodactylus coqui. The sequence continues at coordinate 21,353,339 of NC_089837.1, read as the reverse complement.
CAGCGCCACCATTTTTTTCTTATAAATGGTGAGTGCATACTTTGCAGTGGCCGTTGTCCAAACTTTATCTTATTTAAAGGCAGCAGAATGTTCTTCAGAGTCTTCTGAATAGGGGGAGTTTAACTTTACTAACCCTGCATTCTACTCTTTTGCAGGTTGGATTGGAGAAAATTCAGGACTGTTCTCCTCTCCCTAGGTAGGAGTTTCCTTTTATATTACCCCAGGAGCACAATAGGCAATCCTGAAGGAGGGGTGAAGCCAAGGAGAACAGAAAAAGTCCCATTAAATACTCTACAGCCTGCGGAAACCTCTGTTTATACATCCACTATTTAAGAAACACTGACCAAGAATGGTGATCATGGAAGGACAACATGAGGAAAGCTGCTGCTGGCCTGAAAAAAGAAAAAAATATTGAAACCCATCTCAAATTTACCCAAGACCACCTGTATGTTCTAAAATGCTGTTTAGAAATTGTTCTGTAGACTGATGAGACATAAGTGACATTTTTCAGCACAAAATACGCAATGCTATATTTGGAGGAAGAAGACCAAATTTGCATACCAAAACCAAACTCTCATCTCAGCTGTAATGCATGGTGGAGGGTTCATCAAGGTTTGGTGCTATGGTGGAGAGGGCATTATGGCTTGGGGCTTTGATGAATGGGGCGCGATTGTTTGGAGCTATGCTAGAGAGGACATCATGGTTCTGGGGTGTGGTGTAGAGGGCTTCATGATTTAGGGCTGTTTTGCTCCTCAGGGCCTGGACACCTTGTAATTATTGAGAGAACAATACATTTTAACCCTTTCCAATCCAATTTGGGATTCAGGGTTTCCTAAAAGGCTTTCTCTTTTTGCTGTTGTACAACGATGCCATCTGCTGGCTAAAGACAGTGTGTGTGCAGCAGAGAGGCTTCAACAGTTGAGTGGCTGGCAATAGACTATAAAAATACCCTGTTGGGCGTCTTCTGACATTGGAGCTGTACAAGCTTCAATCAGAATGTAGAAAGACATCAGATAGTGGATTGGAAAGGGTTAAGATAGATCAGAACATCTTACAGGAAGATGTAAGGGCCGCTGTCAATGACCTCAAGTTGAACAGCTGTTGGGTGATACAACAAGACAATAACCCAAAGTGTACACGTAAATTAACTGAAAAATAGTGGCAGGACCTGTAGACTGTCGTGCGCACAAGACACCCCAGAAATATTAAGGAACTGAAACACATTTGAAGAAAGGAATGGTCCAAAATTCCTTTTCATCATTGTGGAAGTCATATTGCAACTGGAGGAAACATTTGGTGAAGGTGATCCAGCTAGAGATGGATTGAAAGAATTTTAACTGCACCACACTTGTGCCAGACACACAGGTTGAGCAAGAATGGGGATGTACAACTCACCTGTAAGCTTGAAAAAATTGGGTATGAATTATTGGTTAATATGACATCTATGGAACTTCTTATGTTGTCAGCATTCTTTATAATGAAACTGAAGTTCAAATAATACCTAGCATATCCCGTCTCACCCTCTACATGAGTAGAACAGTGAAGCTATTACTTGGCAAAGCTGAAGAAGCAGGAGCAACATGTTGATATTTTCCCTTCTACATTACAGCTCTGTCAGATGACCATATTTAGCCTGCATATTATGTGCATTTTATTTTCACGCATAATACACAGTACGCAGCGAATACACATTTGACATGCATATTTACTCCGTATGTTATGTACTAGACTATGATAATGGATCATAATTAGAGATGAGCGAGCATACTCGTCCGAGCTTGATGCTCGTTCGAGTATTAGGGTGCTCGAGATGCTCGTTACTCGAGACGAGCACCACGCGGTACTCGTCTCGATTAAACGAGCACTGACCATTGAATTCAATGGAGCCGGCAATACAGCTGGCTCCATTGAAAGCAATGGCCTGCCGGCAAGCGCGGGATGAATTGTAGGGAAGGGCTTAAATATATAAGCCCTTCCTTGCAATTCATCCAGAAATGTGTAAAAAAAAAATATATATATACTCACCTTGTCCCGGCAGAACGATGTTAGCCCATTGAATTCAATGGAGCCGGCAATACAGCCGGCTCCATTAAAAGCAATGGGCTGCCGGCGATCGCGGGATGAATTGTCGGGAAGGCGTTAAATATATAAGCCCTTCCCTGCAATTCATCCAGAAATGTGTAAAAAAAAAAAAATATATATATATATATATATACTCACCTGGTCCCGGCAGACGGAGTTCAGCGCGGCCAGCGGCAGTCCTCCTGAACTGCTCTGAACAGCTGTGAGTAGTATTCAGCAGCCGGGGATTTAAAATCCCCGCCTGCTGAATGAGCTGCCTCTAATTGGTCACAGCCTGACCAATCAGAGGCAGATTCCACTCACACACCCATTCATGAATTTATGAATGGGTGTGTGACTGCTGCCTCTGATTGGCTCAGCGTGACCAATAAGATGAGAGGCAGCAGTCACTCACCGATATTGAATTCAATGGGCTAACATCGTTCTTCTCTGCCACAGCTGTTACAGCTGTGGCAGAGGAGAACGATCTTTATGCTGACAGTGGGGGGGGGGGTCTCACTCTTGCCACTATTGTGGCTTAATAGTGGGACCTGGGAACTTGAGATGCAGCCCAACATGTAGCCCCTCGCCTGCCCTATCCGTTTCTGTGTCGTTCCCATCACTTTCTTGAATTTCCCAGGTTTTCACAAATGAAAACCTTAGCGAGCATCGGCGATATACAAAAATGCTCGAGTCGCCCATTGACTTCAATGGGGTTCGTTACTCGAAACGAACTCTCGAGCATCACTGAAAGTTCGACTCGAGTAACAAGCACCCGATCATTTTGGTGCTCGCTCATCTCTAATCATAATATGTACTAAAATGGGACTGTCAGGGATCTGGGGTCCGGGTACGGGATTCCCTGAAAACAACCCACTACCCCTGTCCCTACCTACTTGCCCCCCTGGGCTAAGCCCCAGGGAGACAATTGGGTGATGGTCCCTACACTCCCTAGGGGCACCGTGACCGATACAGACAAACACTGGAAACAAACGAACACAGAGGAGAGTCAGACAGTCCGAGTCGGTAACTGGAGGGTACGAGGTACAAAGGGGTCAGGCAAAGCAAAGTCGGGTCCGAAGTCCGAGGGTCAAAAGCCGGGAGCACAAACCAAATATACGGGTGTAGCCTGGAGACAAACATACACTGGCAATGCTGGGAGGAAACAGGCACATTTAAATGCTGTCAGAACTCCCGCCCCAGCAGCTAATTAGGGCGGGGCCCTGCCAGCAAGGAGACCCAGACATAAGGCAGTGAGTGCGGAGATCCAGACATACAGCAGCAAGTGCAGATCATGCTAGTCAGGATGTCATGGCAACGGGGATGGCATCAGCCGTATCCCCAGCAACTCGATTACCCAGGCGCCGCCCCCTGAGCACAGGAGCATGCGCCCGGAGCCAGTGTCCGGGACCCCCACAGCCAGGGGAGGTCACCAAGACCGGAGCTCCCCTGCGCCGCACCTGATCAGCTCGGGTGATAGGACCGGTGGTGCGGACACGGAGACCCCGAAATCGTCCGGTCCTAACAGTACCCTCCCTTCTACGGAGGGACACTGGACCCCCATGACCTGGAGCAGGCTTAAGAGGAAAGGCCCTGTGGAATAATTGGACCAGACGTGGGGCATGAACATCCCTGGCAGGAACCCATGTCCGTTCCTCAGAGCCAAATCCTCTCCAGTGGACCAGATACTGTATTGAGCCCCGAACCCGCCTGGAGTCAACAATTCTCTCCACCTCAAATTCTAATTCTCCTTGCTCCAGCTTAGGAGAGGGCGGGTCACGGGTGGGTAACACTGGAGTCACATATCTTTTTAACAAGCTTTTATGGAAAACATTATGAACCTTCCAAGAGCCAGGAAGGGAAAATCTATAAGCCAGCGGGTTAATAAAAATAGAAAAAGGACCAATAAACCGTGGTGCAAGTTTTAAAGACGGAACCTTCAGTCTCAGATTTTTTGAAGACAGTAAGACCTGCTCCCCAACCACAAAAGTTGCAGAGATAGTGCGTTTCTTATTACACTGCCTAAGTACCCTCTCCTGGGAACCCTGAAGGTTCTTACGAACCTGGGCCCAAACTATGCACAGTTCATCAATAGCGGTATCAGCGGATGGAGTGTTCGAAACAGGAGAAGTAGAGAATGCAAATCGAGGATGGAACCCATAATTACAGAAAAACGGCGAAACTTGGGAAGACGAATTGACATGATTATTGATAGCAAATTCAGCGAGAGGTAAGTAGTTTGCCCACTGAAACTGATTATCGGAAACAAAAAGTCACAGGTACTGGATCAATTCCTGATTCATGCGTTCAGTCTGACGATTGGACTCAGGATGGAATGCGGATGAAAAGGACAAATTAACATTTAGACTTTTGCAAAAAGCCCACCAGAATTGAGCGACAAACTGTACCCCTCTCTCCGAGACTATATCCTCTGGAATCCCATGAAGCCGAACAACCTCCTGGATAAATTTTTCAGATAAATATTTGGCATTAGGCAACTTACAAAGAGGAACGAAATGTGCCATCTTGGTGAAACGGTCAACAATGACCCAAATGACCGTGTTCCCAAGTGAGGGAGGCAAATCCGTTATGAAGTCCATGGACAGATGGGACCATGGTCTGGACGGAATGGGCAAGGGATGAAGAGGACCTTCAGGACGTCTCCTGAGACTCTTCCCCCTGGCGCAAACCGGGCATGCCGTCACATATGCGCGGACGTCTTTAGCCATAAGAGGCCACCAATACATTCTGGCAAGTAGTTCCTGTGTACCCTTGATCCCAGGGTGACCACCTAAGACTGACGCATGCGTCTCCTCTAACACCTTCAACCTTATTGGCAAGGGAACAAAAAGTTTGCCTTCCGGAAGGGCTTCAGGGGCAGATTGCTGAGCAGCATGTATCAGCGGTGAAAGGTCAGAGGAGACAGAAGCGAGAACCACCCCAGGGGAAAGGATAGTCTCCGGCTCCAAATCAGTAGGTTCCGGGGAACCAAAACTCCTGGATAAGGCATCTGCCTTTTCGTTTTTTGAGCCTGGTCGGTAAGTAACTAAAAAGTTGAAGTGTGAAAAGAACAGGGCCCAGCGGGCCTGCCGAGCATTCAACCTCTTAGCTGAGTCTAAATAAATGAGATTTTTATGGTCAGTGAGCATTGTGATCTGATGTCGTGCTCCTTCAAGGAAATGCCTCCATTCCTCAAATGCCCATTTAATAGCAAGTAGTTCTCGGTTGCCTATGTCGTAATTTCGTTCGGCAGACGAGAACTTCTTGGAAAAATAGGCACATGGTCTGAGATTCGTGAGCGTGGAGGAACCTTGAGACAGTACAGCTCCAACACCGAACTCGGAGGCATCTACCTCCACCACAAATGAACAGGATAGGTCAGGTTGGATAAGAACAGGCGCTGAGAAGAAGGCAGCCTTCAGAGAGGAGAAAGCCGCAAGTGCATCCGAAGACCAGGTACTCACATCAGACCCTTTTCTAGTGAGATCTGTTAAAGGCTTAGCCACCACGGAGAAGTTCTTAGTAAATTTACGGTAGTAATTAGCGAAGCCCAAGAATCGTTGCAACGCTTTCAAAAAGACTGGTTGAGCCCATTCTGTGATGGCCTTCACCTTAACAGGATCCATCTGAATATCAGAAGGTATAATGACATATCCCAAAAAGGATATTTTCTGGACACCAAAAACACATTTTTCAAACTTAGCAAATAACTTGTTCACCCTAAGGCGAGTCAGTACAGTGTGTAAATGGGCACAGTGTTCTTCCCAGTCCGAAGAAAAGATCAAGATATCATCCAGGTAAACCACCATGAATACACCCATGATATCCTGGAAAATGGCGTTCATGAGCCCTTGAAAGACCGCCGGGGCACTGCATAAACCAAAAGGCATAACGAGATATTCAAAGTGCCCAAGCGGTGTATAGAAGGCGGTTTTCCACTCATCCCCTTCTTGTATACGAATCAGGTTATAGGCTCCTCTCAAGTTGAGTTTGGAGAACCACTGAGCCCCGGAAACCTGGTTGAGGAGATCAGGAATGAGAGGAAGCGCATACTGGTTTCTGACGGTGATCTTGTTGAGTTCCCTGTAATCTATACAGGGTCGGAGGCCCCCATCCTTCTTCTCAACGAAGAAGAACCGGGCCCCAGTAGGAGACTATGAGGGTCAGATGTGCCCTTTGGCCAGACTGTCCTGAATATAGTCCTTCATGGACTTCCTCTCTGGAACCATTATGTTGTAGATCCTCCCCTTAGGAAGTTTGGCACCCGGGACCAGATCAATCTTGAAGTCGAACTCCCTATGGGCAGGCAAGACTTCAGATAACTGTTTAGAAAACACGTCAGAAAATTCAGAGATGTATTCCGGCAACTCAATACCCTCCAACACTGAGGTATCCAAGTTCACCCGGCTCATGTGCCTGGAACATCAAGAGCCCCATTTGGCCATCTCCAAAGACTCCCAATTGATCACAAGATTGTGTTCCTTTAACCAAGGGAGTCCCAAGACTAGGTCCACAGACAAGTCTTTCATCACCAAAAATGTGAAGGCCTCCGTATGCACGGCTCCAATGGAACACTTTAACTCCAGGGTAAATAAATTGACGAGACCAGACCGTAATGGCGTGGAGTCTACCCCAGAGACCTGAATCGGGGGGTCTTAATGTACCATGAAACTAGAAATCTGCTTCACAAAGTCTAAATTAACAAAATTCGCTGCAGCCCCAAAATCGACAAAGGCTTGTCCTGTACGAGAGAAAGAACCAAACTCTAAAGTGCAGAGCAAGAACATCTTAGACACTGTGGGGAGTACCTTAGCTCCTAGACCGTCCTCCCGACAACTGACTAGGGGCGGAAGATCTTCCGGCTGGGACTTCTTCCCGTAGTTAGCGACTCGATGACCAGGTTCTCCGCAGTACAGACAGAGGTTCTTTCTTAGTCTGTATTCCCTTCGCTGTTGAGATGACATAGTACCCAAATTCATGGGTTTAGCGAGGGAAAGTGGAGTGGTCTGATCTGCAGATGAAGTAGTCGAACTGGTCCTAGCGGGTTGCCTGGCCCTCAGTCAGCGATCAGCTCGAATGGATAGCGACATCGCTTGTTTCAGAGTCCTCGGCTCCGGATGCGCAACCAGCAGATCCTTAAGACCTTCGGATAGGCCGGACAAGAACACATCCTTGAGGGCTGAATCGTTCCACCCCGACTCCATACAGTATTGCCTGAACTGAGAACAATAGTCCTTCGCCAACCCCCGACCCTGGCGCAAGGACAAAAGTTTTGAAACCACGTAAACGGCCTGGTCAGGTTCGTCGTAGATCTGCCCTAGAGCAGAGAAAAGGCTTCTAGGGACAGTCAAGTGGGGGAGTCTGGGGATAAGGAGAAGGCCAAGCCCCAGGGCGACAACTGGGCGACGGTCCCTACACTCACTAGGGAGAGGGGCACCGTGACCGATACAGACAAACACTGGAAACAAACGAACACAGAGGAGAGTCAGACAGTCTGAGTCGGCAACTGGAGGGTACGAGGTACAAAGGGGTCAGACAAAGCAAAGTCGGGTCCGAAGTCCGAGGGTCAAAAGCCGGGAGCACAATCCAAATATGCGGGTGTAGCCTGGGGACAAACATACACTGGTAATGCTGGGAGGAAACAGGCATGTTTAAATGCTGTCAGAACTCCCGCCCCAGCAGCTAATTTGGGCTTGGCCCTGCCAGCAACCAGACCCAGACATAAGGCAACGAGTGCAGAGATCCAGACATCCAGCAGCAAGTGCAGATCATGCTAGTCAGGATGTCATGGCAACGGGGACGGCATCAGCCGCATCCCCAGCAACTCGATTACCCAGGCGCCTCCCCTGAGCACAGGAGCATGCGCCCGGAGCCAGTGTCCGGGACCCTGACGGCCAGGGGAAGTCACCAAGACCTGAGCTCCCCTGCGCCGCATAGAACTGGTGGTGCGGACACGGAGACCCCGAGAGCTGCTGGTCCTAACAGAGACATGATGCTTTTAATTTTCATATGTTTAATACACACAGTTGAAAGACTCAGGTTTGAATTGCCCAATGCAAATCAATGGGATTTTAACACTGCGTGTTAGGGCGTGTAGAAAATTACAGCGTAATACGCAGGCTGAGTATGCTCATGTGAGTGAGCCCTTTACTCTGAATAATTGTTTGAAGTTTCCATTGAACCTGGATGATGCCTTTCAATTCTTGGTCATAACAGTATTTCCATTACAAAAAGATCCTTATACTCTAAGTTTTCCTTCCTGCTGCTCCACCTGAAAATGTACCATTATAATTTTGTTCTGAAAACAAAAGAAGGCCCACGTAGGGTCTCCTACACAAAACAATTAAACTAAGAAGGACAGTAGGTGTGCTGCTTTTTAAAAAGCAATGCATTAAATCTTAGAAAGACAAATTCTGCCAGGTGAACATAACAGTCGAGCAAACCCCTGCTACAAAGAATAGCTGTAAAGCTACCAAAAATTTTGCTACGCAAGACAGCAGGTGTGATGCCTGTTTTAAGAGCAATGTCATAAATTTTGCATGAAGAAATGCCGCCCGGTGAAGACAAAACTCAATCACATGATTTCTACTCCTTCTCTTCCTACTCCACCAAAGAAAAGCAGTACAGTTACCAAAAATTACGCCAGGGGAGACAGCAGCTGTGTTGCTTGTGTTAAAAGCAATGTCATAAAGTTCACAAATATCAAATTCTACTAGGTGAGCAGAACAGCCAACTCAGGCTTTCTGCAAAGGAAAAGCTGTAGAGATACAGATGTTTTCTTGTGTGTTAGAACATTTTCGTTTTGCAAGAAGGATGAGAGAGTGAGGAGGGGACAAACAAGGATGAATGTCCAACAACCCTTAGAGGTACCATGTAACATGGACCACCACTTTCGGCTTTATGCCCCTCATGTAGGTCATTAACCCAATGTGCTGTTAAGGATATGTAATATCCCTCGCCATGCTTGCTGGATCAAGTGTGTGTGGCGAGGTCCACCCTGTCACTAACAGTATTTTACAATGCCAGGGACATATCACTCACATGGCGGTGCAGGATGGGAATTTGATCTTGTTGAAAGAAATATTGGCTGGGCATCTGGTACTGTAGGATAGCATGGAGAATAATGTTACGGAAGGACTTGCTGGGATATGGGGTAGATGTCAAAGTCAACTTCTGCTGTTTCTCACCCCTGGCTCTGAAGTCTGCAGCCCAATCGTCAATTGTCAAGGAATAGCCCCCAAGTTAAACTATTCAAAAAGTTTTGTGCATTGTAATGTCAGCGCAACGGGGCGCTACGGGTATATTCTTTTCTTCCAAATCAGGGTAAAGCATGATCTGCTTGGAGAATCACTAGCAAGCCACAAGCACTTGTGTAAATCACTAATGATTCAGTTTATTTGTTAACAAGCTGAAGTATTTATAGTCCTTTTAGACAAATACATTAAAAATGAAGCTAGAGGATACTTGACTAATGCATATGCATAATTTGTTACGATTCATAATTTGTTGCTTCTCTAATTGCATGCTGTTTGCTTTTTCTGGGATCATAAATTGGTTAATCTAAATGCATTCCTGAGCTTAGTTAAGGTTTACATAGTTAAATATAGGTATTGAAGATCAAATAAAGAGCTCTTTATCATCTGCTTTACTGTTTACTAAGTATACTACAGTTCTCAAACAAAGTCCATCTTTAATCAGCCGTCATCCACGGGAGCACACACTTGTGTGAACGAAAGTCAATTGCAGCTTTTCTTCTTCAGGCCTTGTATACTTCTGATTGTTCTGCTCATGTGCCATAATATCTGAATATATGTGGCAAGTAAATTAGAAAATGGAGTGGGGAACAAAATAGTATTCCGCAAACACTGGGGATTCTCTCGCAGTAACATGTCTGACATCATGAGCTTTCCTTGACAATCCCACTGAGTCCTGCTTCCAAGGGAGTTCTACAATGAGGTAAAGCCATGCCCCGTACCTGGCCTGAAGTGGCCCAAGCTTGGGCATGAGAGCCTAGTACATGCTGCTGCCTGAAACTTGGGAACAAAGTACAATGACGCCTAAATGTAAATGGAGCCTGATGCCGACTGATATAATTGACTCTGCAGCTCCCTCCACATCAGAAAATACAGCCTGGATCCTAGTCAGGGTTTCATGGAACTCTGCATCTTCCTTAAGGTCAAATCACCGTTCATGCTTTATTAGCCTTTAACCTACATTTGCACAAGACTTTTTGATGAGCCTTTGTGATCTACGTGTATTTTTAATCCTAGAATTTTCCAGATTGTACTCACAGTACCTTATAGAGAAACTGTCAGGTAAATTATGCTACCCTCACTTCCACAATGCCTTCCTTGAGATAGGTCTTGCATATTTATAAGGTGTCAGTCGCCCTGGCCACCGAATGCGATTGACATTTTTCTCAGCATGCTGTGTAATAGCCAGAATAATGTCACAACTTGTAAGTAGGGCAAGCAGAACCCCACAAATATGCTGGACATAACGTAAGCTGGGTGCTGGGGAAGCTAGGCCTTTCCCATGCAGAGAGCTGTCGCAACACTATGTGAGTGCAGAAAAATCCCCACTGGATTTAGCATCTGTCAGTACTTCATGCTGCTCTTGGGATTGGTTATGAACAGTAGTTGATCTGGTCATGTGATCAAGCCCATTCCCAAAGCCCAGCCATGGACTACAAGCCCATGCAAAGGTTTAATATTTGGTTTGCTGTGGAGTAAAGAACACCAGGTGCCAGGAAAGATGCTTGGTGGCTGATGCAGCTAAAGGCTGTCGAGCAGTGAGCAGCCTCACAGCTTCAAGAAAATCTAGCCAACATTCCTGATTATGGACAAGGTTGTAACTACAGAGGTGCAACTCTGGTGTAATATTGGTAGATGCCATCATATCAGTCAACTACTAGAAAGACCAGGAACCTTTTGCAGCACCTATTGATGTTTCTGAATATTTCTCTCTGCAAATGAGAGATGGTACAATGCCTCAACAATGACACCTGTTAGAAGGTAACTTTCCTACAATCCAATGTCCAACCTTTTAACAGGCCTTGTAAAATGACTGGGAATAAAAACCAAAATTATTCAAAAGAAAATGCTAAACTATACACAGATAGACTATTTCTGGGCTTGTGCCCCTCATCAGTCTACAGTAGGGTTCTGACTGGCTGGGTGAGAGGCCTGTAATATGGAGAAAGCCTAGTAGGTCTGAGGAGACTTAAAAGTCCATTCAATGCTCCTCAAGAAAATTTGGTATGTAAAAGTAGCATGTGATAATGCCCAAGCAAAGGCATTCACTAGATGGCAGCTTTCCTTCAAGTCAAAGTTGAGCATTTATGGATAGGTTTTTGTACAAAACTATTCACCAAACAAGTCGTCAATTACCGAACAGAACAGATAAAGCAATTAAATAACATCACACACTCATTACATTAATTACTTGGGACTAAAATAATGACTCTTGAGAGAAGAATGAAAATTTTTATACAACCCAGAGTCCCATTCATTCTGAAATACATGGTGATCTCAGTGGATGTCATCCTTTCTTCTGTATATATTGTTATATTCTCTTTTCCAGTTCACATTGACTTATATAATGTTTGTATGTTAATGAGATAAGTAACTCAGTATCTGTGTCATTGTAAGAAAAGTTATTTATGACTTTTTGGTGTTATAGCAATTTTGCAGATTTTAGTAGAGAATACATTGCAAAGTGATTTAAAGAGTTTTCTACATCATAGGGGTTTCCAGCTCTAAACTATTGCTAACCCATTCTCAGGATTAGTCATCATTGATCGTGGGGATCCATCGCTTGGGATCTTACTGATTTAAATGACAGCAACACTTGGGTGATTGCAGCTGTTACATCAGTTCATACCAGCACAGTGCCATACATTGTATAGCAGCTGTGCCAGTTATTGCAGCTCCGACCAATTCACATGATGGGACAAAGCTACTCTCAGGCCATGAGATGAATAAACATTACTGGCCTGAGAAGAATCCATGCTGCTCACTGGGGGGGCCGCAGTCTTTATAAAAATCAGGTGATCAGCATAAATCCCCATCAGCAGACCTCCACCGATCAACTATTGATGACCTATCTTGAGGATAAATCATCAATTGTTAGTCCTGCAAAAACCCTTTAAAGAGAATAGGGTGAAGTATAATACTACAGTTAGTTGCAATGTCAATTGAGGCTCTGGTGGAAGTTAGAGACTGTTTAGACAGCTTTCCTAAGTGTATTTTGTGCTACTTTTCCATGGTTCAGCCTGTATAAACTACTGACTGTATAAAATTATATTATTTCTTCAATGTATCTTTATTAAATCAGTAATGAGTAGAGATGAGCGAACGTACTCGTCCGAGCTTGATGCTCGGGCGAATATTAGGGTGTTCGGGATGCTCGTTACTCGTAACGAGCACCACGCGATGTTCGGGTTACTTTCACTTTCATCTCTGAGACGTTAGCGCGCTTTTCTGGCCAATTGAAAGACAGGGAAGGCATTACAACTTCCCCCTGTGATGTTCCAGCCCTATACCACCCCCCTGCTGTGAGTGGCTGGGGAGATCAGATGTCACCCGAGTATAAAAGTCGGCCCCTCCCGCGGCTCGCCTCAGATGAGTTGTGAGTCACTTGTGACAGAGATCAGGGACAGTGCTATAGTGTTGGAGCTGCTGTAGGGAGAGCGTTAGGAGTTAGTGTAGGCTTCAAGAACCCCAACGGTCCTTCTTAGGGCCACATCTAACAGTGTGCAGTAGTGTGGAGGCTGCTGTTGGCAGGGTTGCACATTTTTTTTTTTTCCAAATCGGCCGTGCAGAGCATTGCGCCCTGCAGTAATACCACAGGGACAGAAGTGGTGGTTAGGCAGGGAGAGTGTTAGGAGTTAGTGTAGGCTTCAAGAACCCCAACGGTCCTTCTTAGGGCCACATCTAACCATGTGCAGTACTGTGGAGGCTGCTGTTAGCAGTGTTGCACATTTTTTTTTTTTCCAAATCGGCCGTGCAGAGCATTGCGCCCTGCAGTAATACTCCAGGCACAGAATTGTGTAGGCAGGGCCAGAAGACATATTTTATTGATTGAATATAGTCAGTGGGCCTTTCCTTTAAAAAAAAAGGGCAAAGAGGCGGAGCCTAGCTACCGAGAGTGATGGCTGCATAGAGAGTGTGCTCCCTCACTACGGCACTGATTACAGGCACTTATCAGCAGCCAACATGTCCAAAATAGGAAGACACAGCAAGGAAAGAGGAGGGGAACATTCCCTGACACCGCGCCTGGCCCGGGGACAATCCGATCTCCAGAAATATCTGAAGGAAAAGACAACCAGGTCCCCCCATGCTACAAGTAAGATGGGGCCAGCAGCTGCAGCCGCACTGTGCACAGCGCGGGAAGATGACTCTGACTCAGAGGGAGAAGAAGAGGGACCTCTATCCAGGAGCTTTATGAAGTCTCTACTTACCAAAACGATGAGCCCAGTCCTGGCAGAACTTGCTGAAATAAAAGAAGAGGTGAGGCATATGGGGAGGAGGGTAGAGGAGCTAGAGGGAGCATCAGCCATAGTCACATCACATGCTCTGAGTATGGCCGACATCTTAAAGGAGCAGCACCTGCAAATAAATAAAATGCTTCTTATGCAAGAGGACTTGGAAAACCGCAATCGGCGGAACAATTTGCGCATTAAGGGTTTACCAGAGTCGTGGGCACCTGATGTTCTCAAGAAAGTGCTGTTAGAAATATTTGCAGATCTGGTCGGATCTGAAAAAGCTGGTGCTATCAATATTGAAAGAGCACACAGGGCCCTGAGGCCACAACCAGCTGCTGCAGAACCTCCCAGAGACATAGTATGTAAACTGCTTGCATTCTCGGATACAGCGGCCATTTTAGAAGCTGCCCGCAATCGCAAAAATCTACAGTATGAGAGCTCGCCCATACAGATTTTTCAGGACCTTGCACCAGCAACTCTGGCCAAGCGCAGGCTTTTGAAACCGCTTCTGGATGAACTGAGAGCAAAAAACATCAAATACGCCTGGCTCTATCCTTTTGGTTTGGGCATTAATTATAAAGGCAAGAGAATTAATATACGATCACCAGAGGACTTAAGAGAATGCTGGCCCCACTTAGGTCTGGACCCTATCGAGTTACCCAATTGGCTCCCTCTGCCGGATCTCCCGTCACTGCCTCATCTTCCGACACCAGAAAATTGGCGCACAGTGAGTCACGCCAAATCCCCGAAAAGCAAGCAAAAAAAGAAAAATAGAGAAGAGGAATCAACAAGAGACACCTGAACACTTAAGTATGGACTCTATAAAACCTCCACTCTGTATCGGAAGATACATTTGGCGTTGAGTGTCGCTGAAATATTTAGCCCCTAGGGTCGATACTACCCTAATGGACCCTCACACAGTTCCAGGACTTATTTCCTCAAATCTTGAATGTTTTTCATGTTTCTCATGTTTCTTTCTTCCTTAAGAAAGTGCCTGTATTGTGCCCCTCTAGTTAGGCGAAACTTCATTAATAACAGTTTTTTGGCACATATGCCGCCTCCATTATACGTTTGAGCTCTGACTGTTACGAGAGCCCAGTCGTATACACCTGTAGATAAGAGTGTATTGCTTGATTGAAGTTATCTTCTGGTAACCTACTCTGCACCTATCTACTTAACCGCATTTATTTCTATTTTGTTGTTACATCATTTACCTCTGTTTCTGTTCTTTTTCCTTCCCCTTTCCTCTCTAATTTACCCTTCCCCCACCCTATATCTCTAGATACCTTATCTGACGAGAACAAATAACAGCTCGCCTGCAAGCCAGCTCCCATTGTGTCCTTTTCCATATATTGAGATTAATTTATATCTGTACCGTATCCTCTATACATCTAGGCACCTTAGCGGGTGAACGACCGGGGCGAGTGTCGACAATGGAGGCAATACGTGTCACCTCGTTCAATGTCCGGGGTCTCAACCTACCACAGAAGAGATCGTCTGTCCTACAACTCCTGAAAAGGTATAATTCCAAAATTGTTTTATTACAAGAAACACATTACAAAGGAGACAAGTGTTGGCCCCTCCCGGGGAAACACTTTACATCAAATTTTCACAATTCCCATCCCACCTCTGCTTCAAAAGGTGTGTCCACCTTCATACATAAATCCATCCAATTCTCACTCAAGGCCAAGTACTCAGACGAAATGGGGAGAGTCCTATTCTTAAAAGGCTCTATTAACAATTCCACCTTAACAATAGCAAATCTGTATGCCCCAAACACAAACCAAGTGAATTGGTTGATTACCCAATTAGAGATCTTGAGAGAGTTTGCGGAGGGCCAGGTCATTCTGGGAGGGGACTGGAACATTACATTGAATCCCAAATTAGATTCCTCCTCAAACAGATCCAGAATCCCACAGAAACAGATAAGGAGATTGAATAATGCCCTACATGAAATGGGAGTCGTGGACGCATGGCGCTCCCTGAACCCCTCAACAAGAGACTACTCACACTACTCCCAAGTGCATTCTTCATTCCAAAGAATTGATTTTATTTTTGTTTCTGGCGATTTACTAACTAAAGTTCTAAAAGCTAAGATAGACCCAATTACGGTGTCGGACCACGCCCCCATTCACATTAATATCCTAATTAGAGGAGACGGTCCCAGAGAATGGAGGTGGCGGCTCAATCCTTTCCTTTTAGACTCCGAAATTGAGAGGTGCAACCTCTCTGATATGATAGAAGAATATTTTCAGATTAATAACGACGGATCTACAAAGTTACCGGTGGCATGGGAGGCACATAAGGCCTATGTACGGGGACTTCTGATTTCCCTGGGCTCGAGAAGTAAAAAAAAGCAACAAGCCGAGGTGGACAAGCTTCTGTCACAGATAGCTAGAATAGAACGAGAGACAAAGCTCTCTCATATAACAAACAAACTAGATGAACTGACAGAACTAAGACGCTCATTAAAAAATTTGTTGGAATTAAGATACAACAAAAAACTCCTCCACCTGAAACATATAGCCTATGCCCATGGCAACAAGGGCAGTAGGTTCATGTCGGCGATCCTCAAAAAATCACGCGCCAAAAACGCTATTGTAGCTATCAGAGACCAAGCCGGCAAAAAGCTCACATCGTCCCAGGGGATAGCGGAGGTCTTTCAACAATTTTACACGGACCTTTACAATTTGAAAGATCAACATTCCCAGTCACCACATAGTAACAAAAGAGAAAAAATAGACGCATTCTTAAATAATACCAAACTACCAAAATTGGATGAAGATGCGAGGCTCTTACTATTAGAACCAATAACTACACAGGAAGTGGAGGATATTATAGCAAACAGCCCCACGGGAAAAAGTCCAGGCCCGGATGGTCTATCGATCGACTATTACAAAATCTTTAAGTCAATTCTAGCCCCAAAATTAAAAGACCTATTCAATGCTCTCCTTATGGGCGACACACTACCCAAACAGGCTCAAGAGGCCCACATTACTCTACTGCACAAAGAGGGAAAGGATCCGGAGATGTGTGGCAATTACAGACCCATATCTCTTATCAATGTGGATGTAAAGTTCTGGGCAAAACTCCTAGCCAACAGAATGGAAAGCCTAGTCCCCCTCTTAATAAACAGAGAACAAGCAGGCTTTATAAAAGGGAGAGAGGGGAGGGACAATTGCCTCAGAATATTACACGCAATCAGAGGCGCCCAAGCCCACGGCATTCCTGTCACCCTGATTGGGACTGACGCCGAAAAGGCTTTTGACAGGGTGAGCTGGCTTTACATGGAGAGGGTCCTAGCCCAATTTAACTTCCCTCCCAAGTTTATCTCGGCAATCTTTTCACTGTATCAAGACCCCCATGCAAGACTAAAAATTAATAATATTCTATCCCCACCCTTCAATATTCGCAATGGAACACGCCAGGGATGCCCGTTATCACCCACCCTCTTTGTATTGGCCCTGGAACCACTTCTGCAGGAGGTAAGACTGAACCCAGATATAAACGGCCTCAAAGCTGGATCCGACACTCTAACAACTGCTGCATTCGCAGATGACATTATGTTCATCATCTCGGACCCAGAAAAAGGAATACCCAACCTGGTTTCAGTCTTGAATCTCTTTGGAGAACTATCTAATTTCAAAATTAATTTCTCTAAGTCAACTATGCTCAATATCTCAGTTCCCCCAACAAGTTGCGACTCCCTGAAAGCCAGCTCACCCTTCAAATGGTCAGATTCCTACATAGAATACCTTGGGGTTAAGGTTACAAGGAGAACAGAAGACTTATATAATGCTAATTTCCAACCGCTCCTGACGCATATAAGAAACCTGCTACAAAAGTACGATATACCATTTCTTTCATGGTTCGGAAGAAAAAATATTATAAAATCCTACATTTTGCCTATAATACTATATAAAATCCGAATGCTCCCAATTGCATTACCTCAAACCTTTTTCAAAGCATTAAGAGCGACTTTTTCCAACTTTGTTTGGAAGCAAAAAAGACCCCGCCTGGCATACAGCCTTATGATTAAAAGACGTGAAGAGGGGGGGATCGGGTTGCCGTGCGTCCACGACTTTTACCAGGCCACCCAAATTCAATACTGGATGGACCTGACTCATCCAACAAAAGACAAAATGTTATTCTCTTTAGCAACATTCTCACATGGTAGCTCTCTCCTAGAGGAATTATGGTTCCCCCACAGACTCTCGTACAGGTCCAAAAGTTTTAATCCACTTATTAGAGGGCCCTGTGAAACGTGGGATAAACTGAAAACATCTTTGGCCCCCGAACCCTCTCCCATTACTCCACTGAGATTGGCCCAAAAATTGCTTAACATACCCACAGATTCAGCAACTAGGAGCCTGTGGGCAAAATTCAGGGACCTGCGTATATCAGACCTACAAGCTTTAGCACACAAAAAAACGCCCGAAATTATACAGGAATTAATTCCACAAACATCCCTATCCTTCCTACAAAGAATTCATATCGTCAAGGTCCTGGATGGTTTCAAGGAGAAATACAGATCTACTAGACCCGCTACTCCCTTCGAGAAATCAGTAACGGGGAACTCCCCGAGGAACAAGACAATCTCCTTCATAAGGAGAAACTTTATCTCGACACCAGTAGAATACAAACCAAACTTCCTAAATTCGTGGGAAAAAGAATTAAATATATCCCTATCCCCAACAGACATAAAAGTGATCCTACAAACATCACTCGGCCTATCTCAATGCATACTCTTACAGGAAAGCCATTACAAGCTCCTTGTACGTTGGTACAAGACCCCTCAATGGCTCTTCACTTATAAGCTTGCTCCACACAACAGGTGTTGGAGATGCAACACTGAGGAAGGCTCATTTAAGCACATATGGTGGGAATGCACCAGGATAGACCCCTTTTGGAAAGACATTGAAAAAGTACTACGGTCCCTCAAAACAGATTTGACAATCTCAGCGGAAATGATTTTCCTCTGGAAGCCATCCCGGGATTTTCATCCCAGAAAAGATAAATTAATCGCTTTTCTACTTGACGCAGCAAAAGCATTAATACCCACTAAATGGCTCCAAAGAGAACCCCCTACACTAAAACAGTGGCAAATGAAGGTGGACTCAATCTGCAACCTGGAGGAACTCTCTAGCTGGAATAGAGGCACACAAGAGGACTTTATTATCACATGGGACCCATGGAGGAAACTAAGACGGTAGACGCATCCCCCTCCCGCCCTATGGGGTGGAATGGGGACCAAGGCTGGTTGAGACCTCGGACATTGGGACTGGCTGGATCGCTCCTGGTAACGTCAACCCGACTCCGACGGGCCTTCTGTGGTGGACATCAGTGGGGTGAGCAGATGTCGTCGGCTTCTATATCCTCCTCCCCTCCCCCTCCTTTTCCTTCCCTTCCCCTCGGACATACCCCCCCCCCCCCTCTTTTTCTCTTTTTCAAAAGGTTTAATTCAACAGTTAATATATAAGGATTAGACATAAGGGAAGATCTCCTTGCTAAAACAGTCCATCTTTCCGACGATCGGAGATCCGCAAATATGTGCATTATATTATGTTTATTGTCTAATGAAAATCTACCCCCTGTCAGGGGACATAACCTTGTATTGTTAAAAAATCTTAATAAAATCTGATTTACAAAAAAAAAAAAAAAAAAGGGCAAAAATTCTATTTGGCCTGCAGGCTTGCGCCAATTTATTTCCTGGTTGGGAAATCCCCGCTCTGCTGCAGTTAATAACACTGCAACACTGCAGTTCTGTGACACACAGCAGGGCCACACAACACATGTATTAATTGATTGAATATAGTCAGTGGGCCTTTCCTTTAAAAAAAAGGGCAAAAATTCTATTTGGCCTGCCTCTGACAGTCCTCAGCGTTCTGGGTACGTGTGTGCTGGGTGGAGAATGTAAAAAAAATCATACGCAGCCAGCTAAGTTTAACAGCAGGCTTGCGCCAATTTATTTCCTGGCTGGGAAATCACCGCTCTGCTGCAGTTAATAACACTGCAGTTCTGTGACACACAGCAGGGCAACAACACATTTATTATTGATTGAATATAGTCAGTGGGCCTTTCCTTTTAAAAAAAAAGGGCAAAAATTCTATTTGGCCTGCCTCTGACAGTCCTCAGCGTTCTGGGTACGTGTGTGCTGGGTGGAGAACGTAAAAAAAATCATACGCAGCCAGCTAAGTTTAACAACAGGCTTGCGCCAATTTATTTCCTGCCTGGGAAATCACCGCTCTGCTGCAGTTAATAACACTGCAGTTCTGTGACACACAGCAGGGCAACAACACATTTATTATTGATTGAATATAGTCAGCGGGCCTTTCCTTTTAAAAAAAAGGGCAAAAATTCTATTTGGCCTGCCTCTGACAGTCCTCAGTGTTCTGGGTACGTGTGTGCTGGGTGGAGAACGTTAAAAAAATCATACGCAGCCAGCTACGTTTAACAGCAGGCTTGCGCCAATTTATTTCCTGGCTGGGAAATCACCGCTCTGCTGCAGTTAATAACACTGCAACACTGCAGTTCTGTGACACACAGCAGGGCTACACAACACATTTATTAATTGATTGAATATAGTCAGTGGGCCTTTCCTTAAAAAAAAAAGGGCAAAAATTCTATTTGGCCTGCAGGCTTGCGCCAATTTATTTGCTGGCTGGGAAATCAAATCACAGGTAATACAGCATGCTGAGGGGTAGGGGTAGGCCTAGAGGACGTGGACGCGGCCGAGGACGCGTAGGCCCAAGTGAGGGTGTGGGCACAGGCCGAGCTCCTGATCCAGGTGTATCGCAGCCGACTGCTGCGCGATTAGGAGAGAGGCACGTTTCTGGCGTCCCCACATTCATCGCACAATTAATGGGTCCACGCGGTAGACCTTTATTAGAGAATGAGCAGTGTGAGCAGGTCCTGTCGTGGATGGCAGAAAGTGCTTTGAGCAACCTATCGTCCACCCACAGTTCTGCGCCGTCCAGTGCTGCAAATCCAAATCCTCTGGCTGCTGCTCCTCCTTCCTCCCAGCCTCCTCACTCCACTACAATGACACATGCTCAGGAGCGGGAAGACTCTCAGGAACTGTTCTCGGGCCCCTGCTCAGATTGGGCAGCAGTGGTTCCTCTCCCACCAGAGGAGTTTATCGTCACTGATGCCCAACCATTGGAAAGTTCCCGGGGTCCGGGGGATGAGGCTGGGGACTTCCGGCAACTGTCTCAAGACCTTTCAGTGGGTGAGGAGGACGATGACGATGAGACACAGTTGTCTATCGGTCAGGTAGTAGTAAGGGCAGTAAGTCCGAGGGAGGAGCGCACAGAGGATTCGGAGGAAGAGCAGCAGGACGATGAGGTGACTGACCCCACCTGGTTTGCAACGCCTACTCAGGACAGGTCTTCAGAGGGGGAGGCAAGGGCAGCAGCAGGGCAGGTTGCAAGAGGCAGTGCGGTGTCCAGGGGTAGAGGCAGGGCCAGACCGAACAATCCACCAACTGTTTCCCAAAGCGCACCCTCGCGCCATGCCACCCTGCAGAGGCCGAGGTGTTCTAAGGTCTGGCAGTTTTTCACAGAGACGCCTGATGACCGACGAACAGTGGTGTGTAACCTTTGTCGCGCCAAGATCAGCCGGGGAGCCACCACCAACAGCCTCACCACCACCAGCATGCGCAGACATATGATGGCCAAGCACCCCACAAGGTGGGACGAAGGCCGTTCACCGCCTCCGGTTTGCACCGCTGCCTCTCCCCCTGTGCCCCAACCTGCCACTGAGATCCAACCCCCCTCTGAGGACACAGGCACTACCGTCTCCTGGCCTGCACCCACACCCTCACCTCCGCTGTCCTCGGCCCCATCCACCAATGTCTCGCACCGCACCATCCAGCCGTAGCTAGCGCAAGTGTTTGACCGCAAGCGCAAGTACGCCGCCACGCACCCGCACGCTCAAGAGTTAACCGTCCACATAGCCAAATTTATGAGCCTTGAGATGCTGCCTTATAGGGTTGTGGAAACGGAGTCCTTCAAAAGCATGATGGCGGCGGCGGCCCCGCGCTACTCAGTTCCCAGTCGCCACTACTTTTCCCGATGTGCCATCCCAGCCCTGCACGACCACGTCTCCCGCAACATTGTACGCGCCCTCACCAACGCGGTTACTGCCAAGGTCCACTTAACAACGGACACGTGGACAAGCACAGGCGGGCAGGGCCACTATATCTCCCTGACGGCACATTGGGTGAATTTAGTGGAGGCTGGGACAGAGTCAGAGCCTGGGACCGCTCACGTCCTACCCACCCCCATAATTGCGGGCCCCAGCTCGGTGGTGGTATCTTCGGTGGTGTATGCTTCCTCCACTAAACCACACTCCTCCTCCTCCTCCTCCGCAACCTCTGTCTCGCAATCTAGATGTGTCAGCAGCAGCAGGACGTCGCCAGCAGTCGGTGTCGCGCGGCGTGGCAGCACAGCGGTGGGCAAGCGTCAGCAGGCCGTGCTGAAACTACTCAGCTTAGGAGATAAGAGGAACACGGCCCACGAACTGCTGCGGGGTCTAACAGAGCAGACCGACCGTTGGCTTGCGCCGCTGAGCCTCCAACCGGGCATGGTCGTGTGTGACAACGGGCGTAACCTGGTGGCGGCTCTGCAGCTCGGCAGCCTCACGCACGTGCCATGCCTGGCCCACGTCTTTAATTTGGTGGTTCAGCGCTTTCTGAAAAGCTACCCACGCTTGTCAGACCTGCTCGTAAAGGTGCGCCGGCTCTGCGCACATTTCCGCAAGTCCCACACGGACGCTGCCACCCTACGCACCCTGCAACATCGGTTTAATCTGCCAGTGCACCGACTGCTGTGCGACGTGCCCACATGGTGGAACTCTACGCTTCACATGTTGGCCAGGCTCTATGAGCAGCGTAGAGCTATAGTGGAATACCAACTCCAACATGGGCGGCGCAGTGGGAGTCAGCCTCCTCAATTATTTTCAGAAGAGTGGGCCTGGTTGGCAGACATCTGCCAGGTCCTTGGAAAGTTTGAGGAGTCTACCCAGGTGGTGAGCGGGGATGCTGCAATCATTAGCGTCACCATTCCTCTGCTATGCCTCTTGAGAAGTTCCCTGCAAAGCATAAAGGCAGATGCTTTGCGCTCGGAAACGGAGGCGGGGGAAGACAGTATGTCGCTGGATAGTCAGAGCACCCTCCTGTCTATATCTCAGCGCGTTGAGGAGGAGGAGGAGGAGCATGAGGAGGATGAGGAGGAGGGGGAAGAGACAGCTTGGCCCACTGCTGACGGTACCCATGCTGCTTGCCTGTCATCCTTTCAGCGTGTATGGCCTGAGGAGGAGGATCCTGAAAGTGATCTTCCTAGTGAAGACAGCCATGTGTTGCGTACAGGTACCCTGGCACACATGGCTGACTTCATGTTAGGATGCCTTTCTTGTGACCCTCGCGTTGCACGCATTCTGGCCACTACGGATTACTGGGTGTACACACTGCTCGACCCACGGTATAAGGAGAACCTTTCCACTCTCATTTCCGAAGAGGAAAGGGGTTCGAGAGTGTTGCTATACCACAGGACCCTGGCGGACAAGCTGATGGTAAAATTCCCATCCGACAGCGCTAGTGGCAGAAGGCGCAGTTCCGAGGGCCAGGTAGCAGGGGAGGTGCGGAGATCGAGCAGCATGTACAGCACAGGCAGTGCAACACTCTTTAAGGCCCTGGACAGCTTTATGGCTCCCCAGCAAGACTGTGTCACCGCTCCCCAGTCAAGGCTGAGTCGGCGGGAGCACTGTAAAAGGATGGTGAGGGAGTACGCAGCCGATCGCACGACCGTCCTCCGTGACGTCTCTGCCCCCTACAACTACTGGGTGTCGAAGCTGGACACGTGGCCTGAACTCGCGCTGTATGCCCTGGAGGTGCTTGCTTGTCCTGCGGCTAGCGTCTTGTCGGAAAGGGTGTTTAGTGCGGCTGGGGGAATCATCACAGATAAGCGTACCCGCCTGTCAACCGACAGTGCCGACAGGCTTACACTCATCAAGATGAACAAAGCCTGGATTTCCCCAGACTTCTCTTCTCCACCAGCGGACAGCAGCGATACCTAAGCAATACGTAGGCTGCACCCGCGGATGGAAGCATCGTTCTCAATCACCATCCAAAACGGGGACATTTCTGCTTCATCAATCTGTGTATAATATTCCTCCTCCTCCTCCTGCTCCTCCTCCTGAAACCTCACGTAATAACGCCGAACGGGCAATTTTTCTTAGGGCCACAAGGCTCACTCATATAAGTTTTCTAAACCATTTTTATACGTTTCAATGCTCTTAAAAGTGCTGAAACTTTAACTTGAACCAATTTTTCGTTAAACTGGGCTGCCTCCAGGCCTAGTTTTACCACTTAAGCCACATTAACCAAAGCGATTAATGGGTTTCACCTGCCATCTTGGTTGGGCATGGCCAATTTTTTCTGAGGTACATTAGTACTGTTGGTACACCAAGTTTTTTGGGCCCTCACCTACAGTGTAATCATAGTAATTTCTATGTTCTTCGCCTGCACTCATGGTACAGAAAGGTGTGTGTTGTTGGCCTACACTATAGCTACATAAATGTAACTGGGGCCTTGTCTATACTGCAGCTACTGAAATGTGAAAGAGACTGTTATCTCCCTAAACTGCTGCAATGGGAATGTTACTGGGGCCTGTCTTGAGTGCTACTATTACTGAAATGGAACTAAGACTGCGCTCCCCCTATACTGCTGCTAGTGATATGTTAGTGGGGCCTGTCCCTAATGCTACCGCTGAAATGTTAATAATTTTGGGCTCTGCCTATACCGCTGCTAATGGTATGTCACTGGGGTGTGGAAACAGAGGCTTCACAAAGACATGATGGCGGCGAGGCCATTTCCCACCAACGCTGTTACTGTTAAGGTGCATATAACCACGGACACGTGGAGAGGACACATAGTGCCTCCAAAACATCCCCCTCCTCCTCCAACAATGAAAACATTCTTGGCAAATACCTTTGCATTGGTCCGTCTGGTGGCAGTCCAAGAATTTCACCTTTAACGACACTACAAGAGAGCACCACCACCATCCCCCCGCCACGGCCCACTTAATCATGGTCACATTCCGAAAACCAACTACATAAAACCGCGCTACTAGGTCCGCAGTCACCACCACATTACCACCAACGAGGTTACTGTTAAGGTACATATTACCAGTCTGACTGGGGCATGCAGTGTTGGCCGAAGCCCACCTGTATTGTATCTGACGTTAGCTCTGCTGAGTAGGGCACTGCAATGGGATATATTTATGTACCGCCGGTGGCTTCCTGGCACCCACCCATGCTGTGGGTCCACAGGGAGTTGTTACTACATCTGTCCACTTGTAAAGAACCCCAGTCTGACTGGGGCATGCAGTGTGGGCCGAAGCCCACCTGCATTAACCACGACATTACCTCAGCTGTGATGGGCAATGCAATGGGATTTATTTATGTACCGCCGGTGGCTTCCTGGCACCCACCCATGCTGTGGGTCCACAGGGAGTTTAACCTACATCTGTCCACTTGTAAAGAACCCCAGTCAGACTGGGGCATACAGTGTGGGCCGAAGCCCACCTGTATTAAGCACGACATTACCTCAGCTGTGATGGGCAATGCAATGGGATTTGTTTATGTACCGCCGGTGGCTTCCTGGCACCCACCCATGCTGTGGGTCCACAGGGAGTTTAACCTACATCTGTCCACTTGTAAAGAACCCCAGTCAGACTGGGGCATGCAGTGTGGGCCGAAGCCCACCTGTATTAAGCACGACATTACCTCAGCTGTGATGGGCAATGCAATAGGATTTTTTTATGTACCACCGGTGGGTTCCAGGGAGCCACCCTTGCTGTAGGTGCACACGGAGTTTAACCTACATCTGTCCACTTCTAAAGAACCCCAGTCTGACTGGGGCATGCAGTGTGGGCCGAAGCCCACCTGCATTAACCACGACATTACCTCAGCTGTGATGGGCAATGCAATGGGATTTATTTATGTACCGCCGGTGGCTTCCTGGCACCCACCCATGCTGTGGGTCCACAGGGAGTTTAACCTACATCTGTCCACTTGTAAAGAACCCCAGTCAGACTGGGGCATGCAGTGTGGGCCGAAGCCCACCTGTATTAAGCACGACATTACCTCAGCTGTGATGGGCAATGCAATGGGATTTTTTTATGTACCACCGGTGGGTTCCAGGGAGCCACCCATGCTGTGGGTGCACACGGAATTCCCATTGCGGAGTTGTACCTACCTGTGACTATTTATACAAAACCGCGGTCTGACTGGGCCATGCAGACACCTTGACAGAATGAATAGTGTGTGGCACATAGGTTCCCCATTGCTATGCCCACGTGTGCAGCTCCAGATGGGGTTGGCACAGAATTGGATTTCTCATTGCTTCTGTACAGCATTGTGGACTATCGGCCCGCCCCTTTTATGGGGGGGTCGCTGCCTAGCCATGCCAACCCTCTGCAGTGTGTGCCTACTTTTCCTCTGGCAGACCCACTTATAAATAGACATGAGGGTGGCGTGGCATGAGGGCAGCTGAAGGCTAGGCAGGGACAATTTGGTGTACGCTGTGGACACTGTTGTGCGGGGGGGGGGGGGGGGGGGGTTGGGCAGCATGTAACCCAGGAGAAGTGGCAGCGGAGTGTCATTCAGGCAGTGATTGTGCTTTGTTGGAGGTAGTGTGGTGCTTAGCTAAGGTATGCCATGCTAATGAGGGCTTTTCAGAAGTAAAAGTTGTTGGGAGGGGGGGGCCCACTCTTGCCGGTATTGTGGCTTAATAGTGGGACCTGTGAACTTGAGATGCAGCCCAACATGTAGCCCCTCGCCTGCCCTATCCGTTGCTGTGTCGTTCCCATCACTTTCTTGAATTGCCCAGATTTTCACACATGAAAACCTTAGGGAGCATCGGCGAAATACAAAAATGCTCGGGTCGCCCATTGACTTCAATGGGGTTCGTTACTCGAAACGAACCCTCGAGCATCGCGAAAAATTCGTCTCGAGTAACGAGCACCCGAGCATTTTAGTGCTCGCTCATCTCTAGTAATGAGTCTTCTACATTTTGCTAAAAGCCTTAATTGACATTGCAACTCAGTTTAGAACAGTATTAAACTGAGGTTCCTTGTGCCCACCAGATTAAATAATTCTGCAGGACTGCCCTCCATCTATACAGATGTTGCACACATCTTTTAATGTTATTGTAAATGTGTCATTGCACATGCGGGATGTACCTATCATCTAAAAAGTCAAAAAACCTGGTGATAAGACAACTGGCTACCAGGTCCTCTCTACATGTGGTCTTCTGCTGGAACTTTTGGGCTTTATATTTTGTCGGAGTTTTGGCTTACTGGAGGATCTTCTGGGCTTTGGTAGGTCAATCCGACCCTGGTGGTGAGTTCCAGAGTGTAACTATTGTCACCGTAGCAATGAAATCCTTTTTCAACTTTAATGAAACTTGTCACCGAAAGGACCAAAAATAATAAAACTTAGCTTTTATTGATTTTTAAATAATAAGAAGGCGTCCTTATATTTTCTCATATGTGCTAAAAGTCACACAATAATTAAAAACAGTAGGGCTTAGATATAGAGATGAATACTGCTCTGTCCCAACAATCTAGGTGCATTGGCCGGGAATCGAACCCGGGCCTCCCGCGTGGCAGGTGAGAATTCTACCAATTCAATTCCCGGCCAATGCACCTAGATTGTTGGGACAGAGCAGTATTCATCTCTATATCTAAGCCCTACTGTTTTTAATTATTGTGTGACTTTTAGCACATATGAGAAAATATAAGGACGCCTTCTTATTATTTAAAAATCAATAAAAGCTAAGTTTTATTATTTTTGGTCCTTTCGGTGACAAGTTTCACCAGAGTGTAACTAAGGGTATCATCCTATATAATTGAGGTGGGTGAAAGGTATGATCATTTTGATGTGCAACACTGGGTTTGATGATCACAAGGAATTCTAAAGTGAGCTGACATGGGAATGGAGACTCTTGCTATAACAGGAAAGGAAAGATCTGGTCAGTGGTGGCTAACCAAATGGATGTATTTTGGAGGCAATCAAAACCGTCAAGATCGTTGTTAACACTTGAAAGGAACTTATGGTATTTGATACATATTATTCTCAGGTATTTCTATGCTAATCATCCATATGTACATAGGAATTGGAGACAGTCATGGAAAATAAGACATTTGCCGCTGATTGATTCTTCTGGGATTTTCCAATTACCGAACGACTAATATTTGTTTATTTCCTATATTTTTTTTAATCTATATGCTCTCTGTAGTTGGAAACTGCCTTATCATATGTGTCATTATACTGAACTCTCCCTTACACACTCCAATGTACTTCTTCCTCATTAATTTATCCTTCATAGACTTGTGTTATTCCTCATCAGCGATACCTAAGCTGCTTATAGACCTCTTAGTCACTCATAGGACAATATCAGTCATTGGTTGTCTCATACAGTTTAAAGTTATTCTGTTGATTGGAGCTTGTGAATGCCAACTTCTTGCGGTCATGGCCTATGATCAATACATTGCCATCTGCTGCCCTCTCCACTACCATGTTCTCATGAGATGGGGGGTGTGTTTCTCTCTAGCGGCCTTTGTCTGGATATTTAGCTTCATAAATGTAATCATCCCATCCCTTGCAATGCCCATAATAGTGTGTTATCCCAACGAGATCAACCATTTCATGTGTGAGGTCCTATCGGTGCTGAAGTTGTCCTGTGATGACACTTCAGCTCAAGAGCTTGTGATATTTTATATGGGTTTCATTGTTCTTCTTCCTTTTGTGCTTATTCTTGTGTCATATATTTGTATTATATCTTCTGTATTAAAGATTCACTCGGCGGGAAGATCGAAGGCTTTTTCGACGTGTACCTCACATATCACTGTGGTAGTAATGTTTTTTGGGTCACAAATGTTGACTTATTTCCAATCATTATCAACTGAGTCTTTGAACCAGGACAAATATTTTCTTGCTTTTTGTACTATGATATCGCCAATATTAAATCCTCTTATCTATAGCTTGAACAATAGAGAAGTTAAAAAATTACTTGTAAAATACCTTTACATTTACCATGTAGGTGCCTAGTGTATAGTGTGGGCCAGGAGTCTGATAGATAAGAGCGTGGAGTGGTAAGTGAAAGATAATCTTGTGTAGTGGCCCAGAGTTAGTGGGGCCTCTCCAGAATGTTCTGTGTCTTACTTGCATCAACATCTTGTCAGTATCTTCTTTATGGAGTGCATTAGATTTCTACTAAGCGAAAGGAACGTGAGTGTATGACAGGATAGACAGCTTCCTGGGAGAGAAATCTTACAGATAACTTAAACTGTGGATTCTACAAATGCCCTACTATAACTTATTTCTGTACAAAGACTGATTATTTGAATATAATTTCAAGAGTTTAAGTAAACGAACAGAATTGACCGTTCCCAGTTCTCGTTAAGAAAATAAACTATGTGTGGGCTACTTTATTACATCTGAGAGATCTGCTGCAGAGGACGGAACATTGGCGCCACGAGTGATAATTGGACTACAGGTAACCTCCAGGATACTATCCCTGAGATTTTCCCCAGCAGTGCCGTGGTCGGGTCCTGAGCTACCCCAGAGAGAGGAGGTGGTAGAGTCCGGTGGCAAGGCCTTTCTTTACCCCACTGTCTCCTTGGCTGTGGGTCTGCTCCTCGGGCGCTGCACTTGTATAACATGATCTGGGCTTTTTTATGACATTGATTATCTGGGCATGACATAACAATTTTAGGGCACTAAACATCAAGTCCAACAGCACTCATTGTCAATAAGCAGTGAGGATTGCCCACCTCATACACCAACAGTTCGAGGAGCCTGACCTAAGACAAGCTATTGGGGCAAATGGAAGTGATTATGAAAAAAAATGGGGCTAGAGTCAGCAGGGCAACTGCTAAAGAACTAAAAATGTATTATTTATTTGATTACTAGCTTACCCGTCGCGCGTTGCTGCGAAGACAGACATACATACATTCGTTTTTATATATCTAGATAACAACCAATCACAGCGCAGCTTTTTTAGGTTACCTCAGTGGTATAATATATAACAACCAATCACAGCGCAGCTTTCATGTTACCTCAGCTTTATAATATATAACACCCAATCACAGCGCAGCTTATATGTTACCTCAGCAGTGTAATATATAACAACCAATCACAGTGCAGATTTCATGTTACGTCAGCAGTAAGACAAATAACAACCAATCACAGCGCAACTTTTATTCTGCCTCAGCAATATAAAAAATAGCAACGAATCACAGCGCAGCATTCATTTTACCTCAGCGGTATAATATATAGCAACCAATCACAGCACAGCTTTTATTTTACCTCAGCATTCTCAATATCCAGGAATTGTCTTGTGATACATTCGGCGGATGCATCATTTTGTAGTTGAACACACATCCCGTTGCTCGTAATGCCTTTTGCTTTTGTGCTTGAGATGGAAATCAAACGATCTTTGTCTGGGGGGCATAACTGTCGACGACGCTCGCATGTGCGCCACCTATCATAGGATAGTTGTACTATGCCAGTAATCTTCCCAGGAGTGTACTCAACAACTTCCCATTAACGTTTCCTATTTATGACATAATTAATGCTCGTGCCAAATATCAAGTTTCTATTACATCGGGAAGCGAGAAAACTCGATTCCGAACGTAACATTTGGACGCCAATTGTTTTGCGCTTAAAATTGAATAATCGAGTTGGGACCCATTAACTTTTCCTATTTATGACATAATCAATGCTCGTGCCAAATTTCAAGTTTCTATTACATTGGTAAGCGAGAAAATTAGATTCCGTACGTAAAATTTGGACGCCAATTCTTTTGCGCCTAGAATTGAATAATCGAGTTGGGACCCATTAACTTTTCCTATTTATGACATAATCAATGCGCGTGCCAAATTTCGAGTTTCTATTACATTGGGAAGTGAGAGAATTAGATTCCGTACGTAAAATTTGGACGCTAATTCTTTTGCGCATAGAATTGAATAATCGAGTTGGGACCCATTAGCTTTTCCTATTTGTGACATATTCAATGCCCGTGCCAACTTTCAAGTTTCTATGTGAGAAAATTACATTCCGTACGCAAAATTTGGACGCTAACTCTTTTGCGCATAGAATTGAATAATCGAGTTGGGACCCATTAGCTTTTCCTATTTATGACATAATCAATGCTCGTGCCAAATTTCACGTTTCTATGACACCGGAAAGTGAGAAAATTACATTCCGTACGTAAAATTTGGACGCTAATTCTTTTGCGCATAGAATTGAATAATCGAGTTGGGACCCATTAGCTTTTCCTACTTATGACATAATCAATGCTCGTGCCAAATTTCAAGTTTCTATGACATTGGGAAGCGAGAAAATTAGATTTCGTACGTAAAATTTGGACGCTAATTCTTTTGCGCATAGAATTGAATAATCGAGTTGGGACCCATTAACTTTCCCTATTTATGACATAATCAATGCTCGTGCCAAATTTCACGTTAATATGACACCAGAAGGTGAGAAAATTAGATTCCGTACGTAAAATTTGGACGCTAATTCTTTTGCGCATAGAATTGAATAATGGAGTTGGGACCCATTAGCTTTTCCTATTTATGACATAATCAATGCTCGTGCCAAATTTCAAGTTTCTATGACATTGGGAAGCGAAAGAATTCGATTCCGTACGTAAAATTTGGACGCTAATTCTTTTGTGCATAGAATTGAATAATCGAGTTGGGACCGATTAGCTTTTCCTATTTATGACATATTCAATGCTTGTGCCAAATTTCGAGTTTCTATGACACTGGGAAGCGAGAAAATTAGATTCCGTACGTAAAATTTGGACGCTAATTCTTTTGCGCATAGAATTGAATAATCGAGTTGGGACCCATTAGCTTTTCCTATTTATGACATAAATTATGTACGGAATCAAATTCTCTCGCTTCCCAATGTAATAGAAACTCGAAATTTGGCACGCGCATTGATTATGTCATAAATAGGAAAAGTTAATGGGTCCCAACTCGATTATTCAATTCTAGGCGCAAAAGAATTAGCGTCCAAATTTTACGTACGGAATCTAATTCTCTCGCTTCCCAATGTCATAGAAACTTGAAATTTGGCACGAGCATTGATTATGTCATAAATAGGAAAAGCTAATGGGTCCCAACTCGATTATTCAATTTTAAGCGCAAAACAATTGGCGTCCAAATTTTACGTTCCCGTCGTAAGCTAGTATATAGATAATTTTATGGATCTCTTTGGCATTTTTTTTATCTTGGCACTGTAGAACAGCATTATTGCAGCATTGTCAATTCTTGAGGCAATGTATAAGTAGCTAAAATTTCATAACTGTAGAGGAATTATTGGGGGTAGATCGCTTCCAATCTTGTTGTTACAATGGTATCCATTGCTATTTGCATTGGTGGTGGAGGTAATGGCAAGACAGTTAAGGCATAGTGAAATGCTGAAAGACTTTCAAATTTGGTGATCATGAAACAAGGGTTTTTTGGAGTATTCATTATTATTATTTATCAGTGGCTAAGTTGACTGGTGAGTATAGAAGATTTTACAGTTTAGTCATACACTGGCGAAAACTGTTATTGCTACCTTTAGCTAATAAGAGGAATTGTCATGTCTTTATATCAAGGGTACTGGTCTGTAGTTTTGCAGTGGCGGTTCCCGCTGACTCCAACCATGACTTTCTTTTGCTTACACTTACCCCCACTCCTCCATATCAATTCAAGTGACTCGTAGGGAAATGGCAAGGTGACACAGCTGACTACCGGAGCACCCGTTCTTCTGTATGTAGAGGGCCAGAATACATTTGAAAAGCTTAAAAATCTTTTTTAGCTGGAGTTCCTTGACATGGGCAATTTTGCACCTGTTTTTGCATGGCCAAAAACTAAAACAATAGAATCCATTGTTTTCAATGGGTTCTCTTACATTCTGCGTTTTTGCATGCAAAATTTGTTTGCATGGAAAAATATGTGACATACTCTATTTTTGAGCACATTTACCCACCATTAGGAGTCTATAGGAGCGCGTAAATGCGCCCCTCATTCACACAAAATTGTGTGCATAACTCTACGAGTTTGCAGTGTTCATCGCTAACACCTGGGACTAATTAGGCTGCTGAGTCAGTTCAAAATTGGCGCAGATGTGTCCTGTGCTGATATAAATGGGCCCAGTAATGCGAAAAAGTACAGTAAGCTGTAAGAAAACACTTGAGAGAAAACGTGATAGTGCCCCATTCAGGGCACAATCACGTCACACTATCGCGAGCGTTGATATATTATACTGATGTGTAGGAGCCCTTAACATTTTTTAGATAAAAAGTTAAGTGTCACATTCGTGACATGATGGAATTAGGAATAGATTGTTGCTCGATGTCACTACCGTTCTGTGCAACTCCTCTATAAGCTGAGAAAAATTGAAACACTTATTGGGTATGAATTATTGGTTAAATATGAAGCCTGTGGCTTTCTTTATAACAAAGCTGAAGTTTAAAAAATACCTGGTATATCCCTTCTCAACCTCCACATGAGTAGAACAGGGAAACCATTGCTTGTCAAAAAGAAAGAAGCAGGGACAATATGTCGAAGGAGTCTTCCCTTCTACATTAGGGCTCACCAACACATAATACGCAGTATGTAGCAAATGCACATGTAGCATATTTACTCCATATTTTATTCACGATACTATGATAATGGCACCAAAATAGGACATGCTGCTTTCATTTTTCATACGTGTGAATACGCACTTGAAAAGCTCAAGTTTGAACGGCTCAATGTAAATCAATGGACGTTTAGCACTGCATGTTATGTGTGCAAGAAATTCTTGCATAATGCACAGGCTAAGGGCTTATTCAGACGAGTATAGATGTAAATACTCTCAGGGGCATGAAGCACAGGTACGACTGAATGAGGGGAATCCCTTCTGCCTTGCTGGCTATTCAAACTCCATTCCAGAGCACAGGAATTTACAAAATACTGCGAAAAAGCAGGTGCTGCCCGATCTTCCCTGCACGTAGTTTAACTAGTTGTGTAAAAGATAGGGCAGTTCCTATCTTTTCCATGCCATATAAATCACAGCCGGGAAAAGAGGTGGTGAAAACAAAACCACTGAAATTCTGTCCAACACGGATTGCTGGGTGTACACCCTTCTCGACCTACGTTACAAGGAGAACCTTTCCACTCTCATTCCAGAGGAGGAAAGGGGTACGAGAGTGATGCAATACCACAGGGCCCTGGTGGACAAAGTGATGCTAAAAGTCCCATCTGACAGCACTAGTGGCAGAAGGCGCAGTTCCGAGGGGCAAGTAGCAGGGGAGGCGCAGAGATCAGGCAGCATGTTCAGCGCAGGCAGGGGAACACTCTCTAAGGCCTTTGCCAGCTTTATGGCTCCCCAGCAAGACTGCGTCACCACTCCCCAGTCAAGGCTGAGTCAGAGGGAGCACTGTAAAAAGATGGTGAGGAAGTACGTAGCCAATTGTACCACCGTCCTCCGTGATGCCTCTGCTCCATACAACTATTGGGTGTCAAAGATGGACACATGGCACAAACTTGTGCTGTATGCCCTGGAGGTGCTGGCTTGCCCTGCCGCTAGTGTCTTGTCAGAGAGGGTGTTTAGTGCAGCTGGGGGAATCATCACGGATAAGCGTACCCGCCTGTCAACTGCCAGTGCCAACATGCTTACACTCATAAAGATGAACAAAGCCTGGATTTCCCCAGATTTCTCCTCTCCACCGGCAGAGAGCAGCGGAACCTAAAGATTCTTTTCGCTGCAAGCGCAGATAGAAGTATTCTTCTCAATCACTGGAAAAACGGGGCATTTAGCTTTGTCAATCTGTCTCTGATATTAGTCTTCCTCCTGCTACTCCTCTTCCAGAAACAACATGTCATCGCGCTGAACTGCCAATTTTTCTGCGGCGCAAAAAGCTCATCTAACAATGTTTTTACAATTTTTAAAAGTTTCAAAATTATTGATACTTTAACATGAACCAATTTTTTCAACAGGGCTGCCTGCAGGCTCTGTTACAAATTAAGGAAAAGCTAGCTATATCTTTCAAAAAATATTTATGGGTTTCACCTGCCCTCTCGGTTGATACATTTTTCAGAGGAACACTTGTAGTCTTGGAACATTAATTTTTCGGGTCCACGCCTACACTCTTATCCAACTAATTTTTCCGGCCTTCACCTACACTCATGGTACCCCAATGTTTCAGAGGTTAGCCTATACTATTACTACAGAAATTTTACTGGGGTCTGCCTGTCTTCACTTCTGCTACAAGATTGTTACTGGGGTCTGCTTATACTTCTGCCACTGAAATGTTACAGGGGTCTGCCTATACTGCTGTTTCATAAATGTTACAGGGGTCTGCTTATGCTTCTGCCACGTAAATGTTACAGGGGTCTGCCTATACTTCTACTACAGAAATGGTGCTGGGGTCTGCCTATACTGCTGCTACAGAACTGATACTGGGGTCTGCCTATACTGCTGCTACAGAAATGGTTTGGGGTCTTCCTATACTGCTGTTCCATTAATGTTACAGGGGTCTGCCAATACTTCTGCTATGTAAATGTTACAGGGGTCTGCCTATACTTCTGCCACTTAAATGTTACAGGGGTCTGCCTATACTTCTGCTACAAGTATGTTACTGGGGTCTGCCTATACTTCTGCCACGTAAATGTTACAGTAGTGTGCCTATACTGCTGCTCCATAAATGTTACAGGTGTCTGCCTATACTTGTACAGAAATGGTACTACTGGGGTCTGCCTATACTCCTGCTACTGAAATGTTACAGGGGTCTGCCTATACTCCTGCTACCAAAATGTTACAGGGGTCTGCCCATACTTCTACTAAGGAAATGGTACTGGGGTCTGCCTATACTACTGCAACCGAAATGTTACTAGGGTCTGCTTATACCTTTTCTTCTGGAATGTTACAGGGGTCTGTTTATACTATGGGTGCACACAGACTTCCCATCGCGGTGTTTTACCTATCTGGCCCCAAAACACTCACTGACTAGGGCATAAATTGTGGGCTGAGGCCAATATGTATTTTCTCTCGTGTTACCACATTTATCTGTGAAACTCTTTTGGGCCACTGAAGAGGAGCGTTACTGCCTTAATGAGACGTTCACAGCTGTACTAGCATCAGAGTCTGCTCTATGCCCGTGTTTGCTGAGGGTGTGTGCTGTGGCCTATGTCCTCGGCGGAGTGAAAGTCTGCCATGTTTGGGCACTGTAATTTCTTCATGTTTATTATTTTCTTTTGGTTCCTTCTGCTCGCCTATGCTGTGAGTTCACAAAGACTACCCATTGCGGTGGTTTACCTATCGGGCACAAAGTCACTGACTGACTTGGGTAGGGTGCAGAGTGCAGATGGCTTTCCCCTTGCAGTGTCGATTGAGCTATCCGACACCAACACAGAATGAATAGTGTGAGGGGACCCGGATTGCCCATTGATATGTAACTCGCGGCACCTTGGGTACTACAGTGTGTTTGCTGGGACCGAGCCGGACCAAGGGCCTGCTCACATACTTTTCACACAGGCTACAGTGGGTCCTGGTCATGGTTTCTTGGCCTTGTAAGGCCACCTCCTCCTCCTGCTTGGGGTCAGGGGATCAGCACTGGGCATCATGTATTTGCTCTCGTGTTACCACTGTTATCTGCTACACTGGTTTGGGCCAAATAAGTAGAGGGTTACTGCATTAATGAGATGTTCAATGCTGTACTAGCATCGAAGTCCGCTTCATGCCCGCGATTGCTGAGGGTGTGGGCTGAGGAATATGTCCCGGGGGAACTGCAACTGCACCAGGTTGGGCCTGTAGAACGTTTTCCTGGCTAATCCAGTCATTGGAGAGGTGAAAGTAAATTTTAAGTAATTTACTGAGACCTTCGCAGCTGAACTAGCATCAAGGTCTGCTTCATGCCCGTGATTGCTGAGGGTTTGTGCAGAGGCTTTCCGTGTTGCTCGAGAGCTCGTTTCGAGTAACGAACCGCATTAGAGTCAATGGGCGACTCGAGCATTTTTGTATATGACCGATGCTCCGCATAGGTCTTCACTGGTGAGACCCGAGTCTGGTGCTTCCCCTTGAGCACCCGAGTCCTCGGCGCAGTGAAAGTCTGCCATATTTGGGCATTCTGATTTCTTCATGGTTCATGTCTTGGGGCGCCTAGGACCCACCTATGCTGTGGGTGCACACAAACTTCCCATTGCGGTGATTTACCTGTCTGATACAAAGACACTGACTGACTTGGGTAGGGGGCAGAGTGCAGCTGGCTTTCCCCTTGTGGTGTCAATTGAGCTATCCGACACCAACACAGAATGAATCGTATGTGGGCACATGGATTCCCCATTGCTATGTAACTCACAGCACCTTGGGTCACACAAGATGGAGGCTGGGAACGAGCTTGACCCTGGGCCCGCTTACGTGAAGATCGAACGTCAATTTCTCATCAATTCTTAACAGTGTAGTGGAAACCCAATATATCTATGTTCTGGACTGTGGACCTTTGGTAGTGGACAGTGAACCTATATTTGTACGTTTAACATTCTGTATAACAAATGACATGTTTGTCTTCTGTTCTGATACAAATATAGATATATGTTCTTACATTTATGCAATATTTCTACTTCCTTTTTGAAACATCTTTTTCCTAAACTCTGCTGACAAAGATGATATTTAACATGAACACGCTATACTTTTCCATCTGTTTTGTAACTTTAGAATCTTAAAAATCAGACATAGATAACCGCAGTCTGAAACAACTACCACAATAATAACCCAAGCAGTTTTACTGGAAACTTATGCAAATAACACGGGGGGTTTGTGCAATAAATAGTTCAAGCTGTAGTATCCAATCATATCGAAGGAACCACATGTGGGTCCGAGACAACCCACTCATCTCGTCCACCACCTGATGGCCAATCACAGATGACCGGAGGATGGAAGAATTGCAAGATGCTTATCCAATAATCAAACAATACGTTGTATCTATGTAATCTTTGACCTGCCCAGATGGGCAGATATGTTAAAAGAGGCTGCGCGCCCAACATTAAAGCAGAATTGAGGAAGCTTATACATGCTGAACCTGTGTCAGTGTGAAAACTTCTTATGCGCATAATCAATTCAGAATTAATCTGGAAGGGTGTAAATTTGTAGCTTATGGTGATGGTAGTGTTAAAAAAGTCACCAGATCAGGTAAAATTATTACTAAGGAGTCATATTCGATCACACCCTTTAGAATAATTCAGACGACACAGATCTGAGTTGATTTAAGGATCACAGTTTCTAGAGTGAACTGTTCCCTCATCATCTTTTATAGAAATAGGTTGTCTTACAAGTATGACAAAATCAAGATATATGACTAAATACATTCTTTGCCGAAAAATAACTTTCCCAGGCTAAAATGGTCAATGTGGCGTTGAAATCAAGATTTGGCAAGACAAGCCCACCATCTGGTCATCTTTCACATTGCATGGATATGGCTCCTCTATCTCCCACACACATCCCCTCATTCTGGCATTATCTAGACAACAACCTGGATAGACTACATGTTTCTGGGATTTTCAGAACTGTGTTCTTGTTTTATTTAACTCAAGGCTCTTGGAGAGGTCATACTGACCTCTTCACTGATATCTTAAAGACGTTATGCCTTCTTAAATGGACTAGATTTCTCTATCAGTAGATCCCTTATGTTTGACGGTAATACTCTACTCCCTGTCTTAGCATCTGGCAATGTCCGCCTCTTCCACCAGCCTCTGCTAGCTGCTATCATGACCCTCTCTGTCTGTCTATGTTGGGTCTAGCACCTCATCATCTTCCACCTCCTTTTCCTGCTCATCGTCCTTCTCCTACCGAGTAGAATCTATGTCAAAGTGAACACCAGGAGCTGGCACCTCCATTTCCACGCCCCTCTGAGCATACATTGCCTGTGGAGGGCTGACCACGTTTGCAGACTCAATCTCATCTTCCTCTTCGGAGAAAAAAATGATTGGAATTAGTGCCTTCAATGTATTAGTTTTCTCTCTCGGATTGTTTGGTATGCCTCGTTGACATCCATGACACTGAATGATCAAATAGCTCCTCAGACTGATCCATCTGTATTACTTTGGAGAGTGTAAGAGATTTGGTATGGGGCAAACTAGAGGGGGGATGTTCATGGCTGACTGGTGCAGACTGTCTGCTATGTGTCTGCAACTGGGAAAAGGACGAGGTGATGGTACTTAGGACATGCTGTGTCAGCCACTTTACTACCTATTCTGAGTGCTGCACATATTACATACAGCCAGAACCACTTCTAAAAAATGGCAGCAGGTTTGTATCGCCTCCTGAAGAACATGGAGCCATTTACACATAGTTTAGTGTAATTTTATGTAACTTATAAGCTAATTTTGCAGTTTTCAGGAAACCACTGCTAGCTACGTAGGCACGCAAATAATTTGTAGTGGCCAGAATGGAGACTTTGAATAACATTTGAGGCCCCTCACATGCACTGTGTTTATTTGCTGTTTCCCTGTTGGGTTTTCTTTTTTAAATAAGCTGCAATCCCTGGCACAATATGTGAGAATAAAAGGTGACAAAGTAAAGTTTGCATCAATGTGAACTGTCCCTGTTCGGCGCAGAGTAACTGAGTTTCCAAAACCCCACCACTAGCTGCATAAGATTTGCAAATAATTTGTAATGGCCAGTATGGGGAAGTTGAATGACGTCTAAGGCCACAAACATAGAACTGCAGTATTCTTTAAGCCAAAATGTAGTTTTTTGCTATACATTGACAGTAGCAGAAATATGCCCTCTCTTAATGAACAGACCACGTTTCATACAGGTATATAAACATAATGCAGCTTCTTTCTCTGGTTCCTCCAATTGAACACCATCTAAAATCTCTGCTGGGATAAAAGCTTTCCCACTGACAGGAATATATCCTCTGTGGAATAACTGTCCCTATTAACAACAGACCTCATGTTATTAAAGTATATAAAGGTGATGCAGCTGTTTCCTCCAATATAACCAGTATACAACTGTAATACAGATGCTGGTTACAGCGTGCCTGTTATATATATGGCTAGGTCATGTGATGCAGTCATCCAATGAAACTGCTGTCCATAAGCAAGATGGAGGACACATTTGGTGACATAGGCATCCTGGCTGCTGATGGGCTGCACGCTGACCCCGACAGCAGGCATTATGGGAAATTTGATTTTACTCTAACCTTTGCAAAAATCGGGGACATTTTATCACCCAGCTGATCAAGACGAGCAACACTAATAATAACAACTATTCTTTGCAGGTACCTGATAAAATAGCTTTTGCAGATAGGATCTTGTGGAATCATAAACTGCCAGATGACGCTGGTAAAAATGTGTTATTCATTATGTAACTAGTCATCTAGTGTGCTGTATATTGTTGAACACTGAAGAAAACAGACCAGAGGACGATTGATGTCTTCATTTTGGTGTTGAAGGAATTCCTTGGACTGCTAAGATCACAAACAAAATAATCCTAAACTGCATCAAATGAAGGTTTTCATTGGATGGCAAAATTACAAAACAGAGACTCTCAACATCCCCCGTCTCTTACAATAGATCATCAGGATTGCAGACATTAATCCCTTCTATACCCTAGACCACCAGGGATGATAATGATAATAAAAATATATTTGCTGCTGTTTTGGATTGCCAAGTTTAGAAGGAACATTGGTTAGGCATGTAGTGATGCTAATCAGCATCAGGAGTGACCTCATTATTTTTCTTTTCTATGTAGCGCCTCACTTAACTGCTTAAGGGAACATATGAAGTGTCCATGATCCCCGAAAACTAAAGTTATAGATTCATAAGACGCAGATTCCATGAGTTCAAGGGAGTGATTTGTATATTCATCTGCCTCCTCGTTCCCTCTTTGTCTACCTGCTAAACTGTCTCTTGGTCCATTGAGCAGACTCCTCTTCATTATGAACAGTGTGTACATGCAAAGAAAATTAGTCTCTACAATGGATCAAGCACCGGTTTTACAGGTGGACACATAGAGAATGGGGAGGCAAATGAGTATGCAAATCACTCCCTTGTCCTATGTGTCCATAAGCTAAGAATATGGGTTCATAAGACCTCAAAGGATCCCTTGAATAATTTTGATAGATATTAAAGGAGTTGTACCACTTCCAACTATTGATGATCCTCAGAATAGGTCACTTTAATCAGGCTTCACTTCAATGAGACTCAGACTGCAGTACCACACTGGGCCACTGCGCAATATACCAAACTATCTGCATCCGGCAACACAGCAGCTCCACATACTGGAATGGTGGCCCAGAGGAACAGCTGACTGCTGGTGGACTGTTGCTGACCTGCTGTTGATGACCTGAGCATAGGCCATCAATATCAACAGTTAAAAGAGGGACAACCCTTTTATCATTGACTGTAGTTCTCTGCACTGGAATTCTCCAGGGTAATACGGGTATTTCACATCTCTCCAGCTTCAGGACACCTCTTCTACAGTTACTTTTTATTTTCAATGCAAATTGTTTGGAAAGTTTTGCACTTTTCGAAGAGTCTGCCTTAGAGCCATAAATAGAGGAGAAATCTCCAGCTAGTAATTAGTGAATTGTGTATAATTATTCCCAATTGGTCTTGGTTATTTTATAAGCCATCTGTAACACAGTCTCGTAATACTGTAACAATGTGAAGTCTATGCTGGTCACTGTCTTTTTGCTTCCTGGATTTTCATTTCATCGCCTCTTTATATCTTTTCTTACTGTGTCTTAGTGGAAACCAAAGTGGTAAGTGAGAATCCAGTGGGAAACATGTTATCAGGATGAACTCTGCAATCAAGTAGTTTTTATTTTAGAACATATCATAAAAGTTAGCTGCCCCTAAAGATCCCTCAGCCTGCTGAGGCTGATTCTTGCCTGCCGGATGTTGTATTTTAATGTATTACACTTTATATATATGTTCTAATGTGTCCCAAATAAATATCTTGAAATTAGAGATGAGTGAAAATTACAATTTGCTTTACAGCATTTACGTTTCCTATTTATTTACTACTTATAACTCGGAAATATGTGTTCTTCTTTCATAGTTTGCTGTCCTTAACTATACCAACCCAACGGAACCTAATCCTACTAACTGGTCTAACTATAAACCTGCTAACTTGGCTAACCCCTAATCTACTTACTCTAACCCTACTACTTAATTATACTTACAGAACCCAACTAACCTTAAAGTCAGCTTCACACGCAGCATATTCACTGTGCGCAGAAAACCAGTAGCAAGTACACTGACAAACAACCGTGGCCAAATAGGCACCTAAATCGAGTGGATTTGGCTGTGGTTTTGTAGCTGACCAGCTGCAGAATTTTAACTCTTGTATTTCAAGGGTTGAAATCCACAGCAAAAATCTGCAGCATAAAGAGGTATGGTCCAGATTTAGAATCTGCAATGTTTTTCAAAACCCCTGTGGCCTTTTTGCACTCCATGTGATATTCAAAATCTCCTTCACAGGGTTTGTATTGTAAATGCTGCAGAATTTCAACAAAAAAATCCACTGCAGAAATTCCGCAGCATTTACTCCATGTGTGAAACTGCCCTAGCCCTACTAAGATTTTCTATGGGGTTCAAGTACGGCGACTGTGTCGACCATTTCAAAATTTTCTAGGACTTTTTATGACCTGTTGCAAAGGTGATGCATAGGTAGGCAGCAGCTTTTGGCAGTGTTCATGAGGAATCTTAGACCATTCCTCAAGGGCAATGGCCTCAAGGTCATTATTATTCTTGGGTGGGAAGCTGTGCTTCTGGGACCTGTAGTACTATGGGTTTCCAGGAGCACATTCCCACAGGTGTGGCATGATTGAGATGGCTGGGTGTGATGTTCTCCAGCCAGCCAATCATCACCGATCTGTTGCATATAAATATTACCCCTCTGGCTGGAGGGATCTGGTGTTCCTCATTCCTCCTTGTGTTTGCATTCATGTGGGTGTGAGCTGGTTGCCAGACATGTGGTGTGAACAGTCCTGTTCAGTTGTGTATGCGTTCCATGCTGTGTTAGTGTGAACTGTGTCCTGTGCTGCTCAGATCATTTACCATCAATGGGCGACTTACGTCCTTAGATTCCAGTGCATGGCCATTCCTATCTGGATGATCACCCTGCTTGCCACCAGGCTTTAAGAGGTTAGTTGTCTCGTTAGAGTAGGGACCCAACAACAGGGTCTTTAAAGTGGGCTCACAGACTTTAGTGACTTGGCCGAATATACAAATTATTACCTTGTACCCAAACTATTCCATCTGTTTGTGTGCGGGTATGCTTAGTGAGTATTTTGGATTATTTGTCAGTCACTGGTTTATATCTGTGTTCCGTCGTATGTCTGTTTTAACCATCCACTTGTTGTTGTTTATTTGCCCTACCCATCTATTGGTGGGTGGACTACAGATCCATGTCCTGTCCCATTCGTCCATTGGTGGGCAGACGTTAGGGTCGTGTTTGTCTGTCAGTGCCTGTGTCTGGCCA
Organism: Eleutherodactylus coqui; assembly: GCF_035609145.1. NCBI lineage: Eukaryota > Metazoa > Chordata > Amphibia > Anura > Eleutherodactylidae > Eleutherodactylus > Eleutherodactylus coqui. Next base: position 21,310,258 of record NC_089837.1, on the reverse strand, counting down.
TCTATAATGCAAGCTGACATGTCCGTCCTGACTGCATTAGTACCATGTGATCCCAGAGTCCCGTTGGCAGTCCAGGACAGACATATTATTGAGTTTGTGTTCTGCAACCTCTCTCCTATCCCATCAAAGATTTTCTATAGGGTTCAAGTCAGGTAATGGAGATGGCTACTCTAAAATCGTTTATAGTTTTTTTCTTAAATCAAGCCTTGGTGGACTGTGAGGTATGCTTGGGATCATTGTCCTGTGGGAGGGTTCAGTGATGCCCAAGCTTGAGCTTCCTCACATAATGCATGATGTTTATTCCCAGGATTTCCAAATACTTGATTGAATCCATCTTGACGCCCCCCATCCCCCATGCTGCAGATTTCCAGTGCCAGAGGAAGCAGAGAAGCCCCAGAACATCTCTGAGCCACCACCATGCTTCAACCTAGAGAGGGAGCTATTTGTAGCATCTACTTCGTTCTACTTCCTCCAGACATAAAGCTGATCCACAGGCCTGAAAAGCTTCTCAGAACAGAATCCCCAAATTTCTGTGGCTTGTTTGTATAGTTTTGAACAATCTGGAGGTGACTTTTCTTGAGCTTTGGGGTTAGTAGATGAGGTGTTTTAGCATGAAGGCCTTCTACATTTAGTGTGCAAACAGATGCCTTAAGTGCTTGTTGCCACTAAATCTTGCTGCAGGTCTTTTGCAGTCACTCAAGATTTTTTGACCACCTACCTCCTCATGAATCTGGTGGAATCCAGTGATAGCTTCCTCTTTCTGTCATGTCCAGGCAGCGTAGTCAGCGTTCCTTTAACTTTGAATTTGTGAACTGTTTCAAATTGTATCTCTACAGTATCTGTCTTTTCTGTCTTTTTTATACTTTTCCTTGTTTGTACAAGGCAATGATGTATTCTCTTAACTTTTTCGACTACTCTCTTGACTTAGACATATTTGTAACATGCAATCGAACGTCACAGTCAGTAAAGTCCTCACCAGTACAGGTATTTGATGTTTTTTACCTCAAGCACACCTGATGCAACTAATAAAGTCATTGATTAGTTGTAACTGGTATGCTTGAAACAACACCTAATTTGCAAATGTCCCTCCCACAGGTGTTGCTGAAAGCTCCACGATTTAAATTGCGCGCTGTGCCATGTTTTACTTTCATTTTCAGCCACAGCATTGCTGCATCCGATGCCAACATTTAGCGCTCCTCATCATCGATGAGGAGCACTAAATGCCCTAAAATAGAACAGACTCTGCTTGAAAATCGTAGTGTTGGAAAAAGCCATGTTCAAGCAGCTGTCGTAGGCTGTGCGAGAGGCTCCATTGAAAACAATGGGAGCCTCTGACACCGTTTACCGCTGTGCTGACCACACAGCACTAAACGTTGAAAAAAACATCTGTGTGAGGGAAGCCTTATAAGGGATTCTGTTCATGTGGGGGGTTGGAATAGTTCTGAAATTGCTGTATTCATTAAAAGTGGCATTTATTGTTAAATTTGGAGAAACAACTTGTTATATTATTTGTGTTGAGCTTTTTAAATTTTTCTTTCTTTTTTTTTGCAAACAGCTGAAAGTTTGTAAATTTAGCAAATAAATCTACAGTAAATTGGAATGGGGATTGTATAATATCAATTACAACTATATGGGAACACCGCTGAATGTGAGGTGGCTGGGCTGATGGAAACAGCCAAGCTCAATACACTGTTTCCACAACTGCCATAGAATTGAATAGGAGTTACATAGCTATATACACTGTATCCACAGCTCCCAAGTTACAGAAATAGTGTAGCTCACCATGCTATACTGTCTACACTAACTTGTATGGGAGTTATAGAAACAGCATAGCACAGGGCATTCAGCTATTTCCATCTTCCTGACCGCCTCTGTTCAAAGTGCTCCAAAGTCCATTTAAGTCTGAGAGAGGAATATCATTTTAACTCATCTATAACTACATCTAAAAATTCTTGTATGTCTACTATTAGATTTGGGAGCAGACGTCAGAATCCTAATGTCAAATATGTTCCAGGCCACCACACACCATGTGCCATATAAAATACTGTTCTCCTGTGTCAACTATCTCCATAAAAACTCTTTTGATGTTCTTGTCATCTTGCCTCTTCCATGTATTTTGGGACATTAAGAACTTTTTTTTAATTTTATGAACAGTTTAAAAGAATTCTAATGCAAGTTTAAATTTTTGGAAATTCGGCAGCATGAACATGAGAAACAACACAACGGTCACCGAACTCATCCTCTTGGGGTTTTCCAATGACTTGAAAATAAACATTTGCCTGTTTTTGTTATTTTCCTTGATCTACTTCATAACAGTTTTTGGAAATGTTCTTATAATGTGCATGGTGTTTATAAACCCTCACTTACGGACCCCCATGTACTTCTTCCTTGTCAATCTGTCCTTCATAGACTTGTGCAACTCTTCTTCAGCTGTACCCAAACTATTGATAGACCTCCTTTCTTCTTACCGAAACATTTCCCTCAGTGCTTGCCTCATACAATTTAAATTTCTAGTACTGATAGGGACTACAGAGTGCAACCTACTGGTCATCATGGCGTATGACCGGTATGTGGCCATCTGCCGCCCTCTACACTATCCTGTAGTGATGAGATGGAGTGTGTGCTACCGGTTGATGGTCTTTGTGTGGTTGTTTAGCTTTACCATTGCTGTTATGCCATCCTTTGCATTACCCCTAGTATTATGTTACCCAAACCAGGTCAATCATTTCATGTGTGAGATTCTAGCAGTGCTCAGATTATCATGTGATGATGATGATGCACGTATTAAAGAAATTGTGATATTTTCCCTTAGCTTGATTACCATATTTCCTCCACTGGTCTTTATCGTAACATCATATGTTTGTATCATATGCTCTGTCCTAAAGATTCAGTCTGCTAGAAGGACTAAGGCGTTCTCGACGTGCACGTCCCATATTATGGTGGTGGTGATGTATTTTGGTACCGGGATAGTCACATATTTTGGACAGTCAGCCAAGGACTCAGTAAACCAGGAGAAATATGCCTCTATTTTTTATGTTGTTATTGCCCCCATGTTAAACCCTCTGATTTACAGCTTGAACAACACAGAAGTAAGACGAACTAAAGTGGCTTTCAGAAAATTCTCCTGACAAAAACAATAAAACATTTTCATCTGTTTGCTGAGAGCCATAAATTGAGCCCCATACATTGTATGGCTACACTGAGTCATCCCAGTATATTGTGGTCACTACTGTGCAAAGCCAAGAGTATAATACACCTATGAAAGTAATAAAATTCTAGACCAAATATAATTAAAAAAAGAGTAAATTAAAAAGGGATTAAAAAGAAATGTAAAAGAAAAGCATAATAAAAATAATAATGAGTTTAAAGTAATTTTCCAGGACATGAAAAAATAAATTTTACTGGCTTAAAATGCAGAAAGACTGAATGCTCACCTATCCCAGTGGCTGAACGGTCCAGTGTACAATGAATGGCGTGTGATTGCCTGCTGATTCTTCCGGCTACCGTGCAGTGGGCACCGAAGCTGCAGTGTCAGGTGGAGAGCCGCCGGATGGAGAGCCAAACTGGATATATTGTATTACATGCATTTCTTTTGTTTTTTTTGTCAAGGACTAACATTTCTATTTGTAATAAAAACGTGAAAAATAACATGGCAGTTCACCGCCTAAGTTTGTCATCAAAGTTTTCCCTTTTCCCCAAAGTATTTAGTGTTTTGTGATTAGTGGAATATTTTAGTTGGGAGTGCCCGACCAGATTTTCAAAAATATTTGTGAATCAAGACTACTGAATCCAACTCCCATTTAAATCAATGGGCGCAAAAATCCAGTTCACTAATTTACCCTTCAGAAAGTCTCTAAAGTAGCATAGTGGTGCTGGTTTCTCCTTAATGAATGTGGTTCAGGTGTTAGCACTGTTGCATTGCAGTGCTGAGATCCTAGATTCAAATCCCATCAAGGACAACATCTGTATGGATTTGGAAAACTCCATCAAGATGTGGCCCTTGGACAGATTTAAACTTAGAGCTCCAGCACTGCAAATCAACAGTCCTAACAACTGAGCCACCACACTTGTTCTTTCCACTCCAAAGGAGGAGAAGATGGAGAAGAAAGAGAAGAAGCACAAAGAAAACATACAAGCTTCATGCAGATGTTTTCCATAGCATACGTGAACCTACAACCCCAGCACTGCAAGGCAACAGTGCAAGCCACTGAGCCACCAATCTTCCTCCTTCCTCCACCTCCTGCTTCTTGCTTCTCTGGAGGATGAGGAGAAGGAGAAGAAGAAAAAGATGTGACTAAAGAAAACACCTGCAAGGAATTTGTGTGCTCTCTTTGCGTTTATCCTTCTTCTATTCCTCAAAAGAAGAGTGAATACCAAGCATGGTGGCTCAGTTGTTAGCACAGTTACTCTAGAAAGCAATTGCAACATCTGGCTGGAGTTCTTTATATTCTCTTTGAGTCTTTTCTTCATGTTCTCTCGCTCCTCCTATGAAGCAGTGAGGATAAGTGTGGTGGCTTAGTTGCCTTGCACTGCTGGAGTTCTAGCATCAAATTTGTGTAAGGGCAACAACTGGTTAAGTTTTTCAAAGTCTATGCAGAAGTTGTCATTGATAAAATTTGAACCTAGGACCCCAGCACTGAAAGTCAACATAGCTAACCACTATGATTGAAACAAACACACCTACTTACTACTGTTTGTTTCAAAACTGATTTTTACAATGATTTTTGCTAAAAATCAAGTTGAGGTGACCTGATTGAACTTTGCAAAAACTGGCCTGATTTTATCAACCAGCTAATTATGATGAGCAACACTATTTCCTACAAATACGGTTGAGAAACATTTATCAAAAGCTAAAAAAATGTTAAAACAACCACCAGGGCTCATATTCGCTAAATATTTAATGCCATCTTTTTGGGAGTAAACTGTGCCATAAAAGATACAAATGATGACAAGCAACAAGTTGTCATAGCTGATTAATGTGGCAAATTCATAGAGAGGTCTGAAACTTGTGACAACTTGGTAGAAAACACTCTATGTCTGTTACTTTACTGGTATAAAAAACATCACTTTTAGTCAAAGTAGACACAAGCATTCGATTTCTTGTGAAAATGCAGGTTGGGGAACTGTTCCATTCTATGTGGTAGTATGACTGCTCAGCTTAAATACTACCCCCATTCAGGGAAAGTATACTCTTGTGCTGACCCCCTGAGATTTCTCTTTAAAGTCAGCATTCATGAAATCAGAGACGTAACTTAAAGGGGTTGTCCCGCGGCAGCAAGTGGGTCTATACACTTCTGTATGGCCATATTAATGCACTTTGTAATGTACATTGTGCATTAATTATGAGCCATACAGAAGTTATAAGAAGTTTTTCACTTACCTGCTCCGTTGCTAGCGTCCTTGTTTCCATGGAGCCCGTCTAATTTTCGGCGTCTAATGGCCAAATTAGACACGCTTGCGCAGTCCGGGTCTTCTTCTTTTCTCAATGGGGCCGCTCGTGCAGGATGCCGGCTCCGTGTAGCTCCGCCCCGTCACGTGCCGATTCCAGCGAATCAGGAGGCTGGAATCGGCAATGGACCGCACAGAAGCCCTGCGGTCCACCGAGGGAGAAGATCCCGGCGGCCATCTTCAGCAGGTAAGTAAGAAGTCACCGGAGCGCGGGGATTCAGGTAAGCGCTGTCCGGTGTTCTTTTTTAACCCCTGCATCGGGGTTGTCTCGCGCTGAACGGGGGGGGGGGGGGGGGGGGGTTTGAAAAAAAACAAAAACCTGTTTTGGCGCGGGACAACCCCTTTAAAGCTCCTGGGCCCCAATGCAAAATGTGTACAGGGCCCATAATTAGAATTTTTTATTAATAGTTCTGGGCTCCCTACATGGAGAAGAGAGGCCTTATTGGCCCCCTAAAGCTCCGGGGCCCCGATGCAACCGTATCCCCTGCACCCACTATAGTTACGCCCCTGCATGAAATGCTTTGGCCCACCATAAAGAGAATTGTGTGAATGTATATGGTCTGTATCCCTACCTGTACTCACTTCTTTTATCAATGTATTGAGAAAAGAGAAATTAAGTGATCAGATTACAGCCTACTGTTACAGCCAGGACAATACTGGAGCATGGAGGGGTGAGTAATGTAGTGGACACAAGTTATGAAAGATTTAACAATAAACTGCCCTAGACCACTAGGGATACTAACATTAACACTACACTGCCCTAGACTACCAGGGATACTAACATTAAACTCTAGATTGCCCTAGATCATTAGAAATGCTATCACTACACTGATAGACTATTGGCGATATAAAAACAAATCTTTTTATTGGCCTAAACTTCCAAGCATACTGCCATTAATCCTTTCACTGCCCTACACCACATAATAAGCTATCATTAACCCATTCTTTGTCCAAGACCCCCCAAGGATGATGATGATAAGTTTTCTGCCCTTGGCGACTATGACCTGACAGTAAACCCTTCTCTTACCTAGACTCTCTGAATGCTGACTGTAAGGCTGGTGTATGTGTATCCATCTTGTCATGCATTGATTTGGCTTAAGGCTATAACTGCAAACAGCACCTGAGGAAACCCAGTTTTCACCCTTGACTCCTTCAAGCAGGATTAGGTCTTCACTGTGGTTTTCCTCAAGCCAATATTTGCAATACCTGAGGGTGTGAACACTGACATATTTAGAAGACAAGGGGCAAGCAGCATATACTTCAATAGAATATAAACCAATAGGTCAAAGTAGGTGGCAAATAGTGGAATCCAGAAACATAGCCAAGGTCAGGAACACATTGGTCAAATGCACTCAGAAGCAAACACAAGTCTTAACCATGAGAACTCCATACTAACTGGAGTTTAGTCATAATTGGACTTGAACCAAATTGCTTAGACATCCTATATGGATGCTTAATATAGGAGAACAACAAGTGGAGTGCAAGTAGAGTCTGAGGTCTGTTCTCTGATCCCAGTTACCTAGTTCCTACTTGTTGACAAGTGGCAGGATGCAATCTCAAAAGCAGGAAAGTGGGGGTGACTATGGCAGTGTGTCAGGGATTGAACCCGGGACTTCCTGTTCTCAGTCAGTAGCTTTCACTACTGAGCTATCCAGACTAGCAACAGTTCACTGGCACAACTCTCAGCTGTGTTCTCTGATCCCAGTTACCTAGTTCCTACCTTCTGGTCCTGACCCTGACTTTGTCTTGATTGCGCTTCCTATAAAAGGCTGGCCCTGCCACTCCCTCATTTAATCAAGCTCCACTTCTGCCTGCTTCTCTACTATTGGTACAAGACCTCCAGATACCGACATCTGTCTTCCCTTCTGTTTACTCTACCGACCTCATCCATTTGTACTGCAAACCAAGACCTCCCGTTGCTGACTACTGGTTTGCCTTCTGACTACTCTCCAGACTTGTGGCTGCTATCCCTGAGGCTCCAACTTAGTGCCTGAAATTGCTACAAAATTATCACACCCCTAAAATGGAGCCTATAGTGACTACCCTGCAGAGACAAGTGACAGAGCTCCAAGAATTCAGTTCCTCCTGCCAGGAGAAGGTTTCTGGATTACAGACCCTGGTGCTGGTTAAAGAGAAGGGGATAATTACATTACAGAAACAACTGCTGGATTTGTTGGGAGATCATCACCAATACCAAGGTTTCCTAAATCAATACCGAATGTATTTTCAAATGCAGACAACCTTGCTTACCAGTGACCAGAAAATGATAATCTGGAAGACTTCATTCAGTTGTACATGCAAATTGATCACAGACTTTCTGCAGAAAGACTGCAGGGTTGGGCACTAACACCCCTACACTCCTTCAATTAATCTATGTTGTGTCCCCTGACGAAAACTGAAGCTGCTACAGAACTGATGCGGGTCGATCTCATCCCCAAACCCCTTTCCACCTCTGAGAAAGAAAGGCACCATGTAGAAAATCAGTGCCTTTATTGTGGAAAATCGGAACATTATGCTTTAAACAAGTTCCAAAGGACTCTAACTCTAGCAAACATCAAGACAACAACAAATCCAGCCACCAGGAAACAAGAGGATGCCACCAAACACACCTTTGCACCGTTAGTTCAAGACAAAGTGAAAACCCTTACCCTGCTCCACCATTTTGTCCTCCCAATAGAGATCTTAACAGGTAATCAGAAGATGCGGTGCTCAGTAGAGATGAGCGAACGTGCTCGGCCACGCCCCTTTTTCGCCCGAATACCGCGATTTTCGAGTACTTCCGTACTCGGGCGAAAAAATTCGGGGGTCGCTGTGGCGGCGCGGGGGGTTGCAGCGGGGAGTGGGGGGGAGAGGGAGAGAGAGAGGGCTCCCCCCTGTTCCCCGCTGCTACCCCCCACGCCGCCACGCCTCTCCCCGCCCCCCGGCGCACCCGAGTACTTTTCACCCGAGTAGTGAAGTACTCGAAAATCGCGGTATTCGGGCGAAAAAGGGGCGGGGCCGAGCACATTCGCTCATCTCTAGTGCTCAGTAATGTTGGATTTAGGAGCGGGAGAAACTTCATGGACTTAAAATTTGCTCTTAACAAAAACATTGCCACCAGGCTTAAGCCCATACCAATTAATATGAAAATCGTGGACCGCCTGCTCTCGGGGTCTCCGTGCCCGCACCCTGGTCCTATCATCCAAGCTGATCGGGTGCCGTGCAGGGGAGCCCCGATCTTGGTGACCTCCCCTGGCTGCCGGGGTCCCGGACATTGGCTCCGGTCACACGCTCCAGTGCTCAGGGGGCGGCGCCTGGTTAATCGAGTTGCTGGGGACGCGGCGATGCCATGACATTTTGATTAGCATGCTCTGCAATCATTGCTCGATGTCTGGGTCTCTGCACTCGCTGACTTAGGTCTGGGTCTGGCTGCTGGCAGGCTCCCCACCTCAATCTGCTGCTGTGGCGGGAGTTCTAACAGCATTTAAATGTGCCTGTTTCCTTTCAGCATTGCCAGTGTATGCTCATCTGCAGGCTACACCCACATTATTCTGATCTGATTTCCCGTTGTGACCCTCTGCTTTTGGACCTTACTTTGACCTTGCCTGATCCCTGGTACCGCGTATTCTCCTGTTGCCGACCCAGACTTCCTGACTTGTCTCTGTGTCTGTTTGTCTCTGTACTTGTTTGTAAGTCTGACCCCCTGCCCCGCTTCCCTAGTGAGTATAGGGACCGTCACCCTGGGGCCTAGCCCAGGGGGGCAAGTAGGTAGGGACAGGGGTTGCGGGTAGCTTTTAGGGACTTCCAGTACCTGGACCCCAGTTCCCTGACAATAGGTCCCCCTTATCCATGGGACCTGTGATATGAGAGACAATCGAACTGGAGCTCTGCATGAAACCTGACCATGAAGAAACGATCAGCTTCCAGCTCATCTTGTCCCCTAAATTTTCAGCGATCCTCGTGATTCCCTGGATCTCTACCCATAATCGCACTATCAACTGTGAATCAAGAACCATTGCCTTCCCTTCAGAATACTGTAAAAAGAACTGCCAGATTGCACCATCCACCCTTAGACCAATGCAAGACCCCAAGGATTTTGAGAAGTTAGCAATTCAATGCCAGATGTTTAGGGATGTCTGCAGCATTGATTACTGGGAACTAAAGATCACTATAAAGAATCTCTATCCTCTCCTGTTAATCCCAGAACTGCTGTAGAAGCTTCAGGCAGCCAAAGTCTTTACTTAACTGGACCTCGGAGGAGCATATAATCTGGTACAAATCCGACATGGATTGAAAACAGCTTTTAGAACATATGAACACTTCAAATCTCTAGTGATGCTGTTGGGCCTTTTAATGCTCCTGCCACCTTCCAACACTTTACCAGTGATGTATTTCAAGACCTGTTGGACCAATTCATGGTTGCATATCTCAACAAAATCCTCATCTTCTCTGATAACCTGAAGGAACATCGCAGACATGATCAGGTGGTCTTGAAATGACTTCAAAAGAATAATTTCCACATCAAACTAGAGAAGTATGGGGGGCGGAGCTAAGCCTGCAACGAGTGAAGACGCTTGGAACCTGGGCTCCTGACCCACAGAGAGATAAAGCCATTTTCAGGCAACTTCGAGTCACCAGACAACCAGGGCTTTACTACCATCAGCGTCCCGACATCACAAGGAACACTCGAAGGGCATTCCTGGCGGAATCGGTGGGGTCCGAAAATCGGGGCCTAACACCCAGCACCAAGCCGCGGCCTAGATTTCCGGGCGGGAGGAAGAGGCCGAGACCGGAGGATCTCCGAGAGCGGCAAAATCCACAAGTAAGCCAGCGGACCTACCTCGGAGTGCTCCGGAGCGCCGGCGGAGGGAGAGAGAGGAGCGGGAGAGTCCCGTTGTCACTCGGCGGCGGGCTCCGGACCCGGAGCTGACGGGGACTGTGAGGGCGGGCAGCGGCTCCGAATCCAGAGAGGAGCTGAGGCGGAGGGACCGGCGGTGAGTGAGAGAGACTGCTGCGATCTCTGTCACACGGCATAACTGTAGAAGTGGAGCCCCTGAAGCCTCTTGGCGGCCCTCCCGCTGCAGATCCTGCTCCCTTGCCGGGCTGACTGCTCTTTCCCGCGCAAACCCCCCGCCATTTTATCTCCTCTCCCCCATCTCAAGCTCATCGGCAAAATAAGGGGAAGAAGAGGGAGCAGGACAAAGAAACCCCACATAGAAAGCCCCCCAGAGCTAGCCAGCATAACTGGGAGACTTAAAATAGAAGAAGAGCTCTGCTCAAATTTTTTCGGAGCTGGTAAATCCAGCTCCAATAAACAAACAACAAGAAACGGGGAGCACGACCTAACACCCGAACATACACCTAAAACATTTTTTTCAACTTGCTTAACAGAGTAAACAAGTGCATTGCCTCAATTTTTTCTCTTCAATTTTTTATGGAACTTGCAGAATAAGTTCTGAACACTAACAATATTCTATAACATAAAGACTCTCACATAAGAAAGTCTATCCCCGAGGGGGTGCCTGACCGCGGAGAGTAATGGCTCTTTGAATTTAGAGTTCCGTTACAATGGCACAATCCGGGGCCCATACCAGCAGCGATCCTGAGCAAAAAAATGGTCAAGACAACTAAAGAAAAAGGGGGAGACCTCCAGGGAACACCTCGCCCAGTCAGAGGGCAATCAGACCTACAAAGGTTCCTGAAAGACAGGTCCTCTCACTCCCCTCACGCAAAAAACAAGACAGCATCGTCCCAACAGACTACAGCAAGGAAGGTAACAGATAGAGAAACTGAGGACTCTTCCGAAGGAGAGGATGGAGAAAGAATTTCAAAGGGCTTTATGAAAGAGCTATTGTCATCAGCCCTTCGCCCTGTAATGGCGGATCTCAATGAAATCAAGGAGGAAGTTAAAAGCATGGAAAGGAGGATAGATGATCTTGAATCCTCCACATCCTCCATTACAGCTCACTCACTGGAACTATCTCAAGTATTAAAAGATCAACATAACCACCTGAATAAAGTTCTTATCTTACAAGAGGACTTAGAGAATCGCAACAGACGCAATAATGTGCGCATAAAAGGCCTGCCGGAATCCTGGGCTGCAGAGGCTCTGGACAAAGTCACATCAGAAATCTTCTCCTCCCTTCTGGGTCCAGAAAGGGCGACCACTATTGCAGTGGAACGAGTTCACAGAGCATTAAGACCGACCCCGACCAGCGCTGAACCTCCCAGGGACATAATCTGCAAACTATTGTCCTTTCCAGACGCTCTGGCGGTCCTTAGAGCAGCAAGAAATAACCAAGACCCACAATATGGAGGAGTCCCTATTCAAATATACCAAGATCTGGCTCCATCCACCTTGATAAAAAGACGGGCATTGCGCCCTTTGCTAGAAGCGCTGAGACTGAAAAATATAAAATATGCGTGGCTATTTCCTTTTGGGTTAGGCTTCAGCCACAAAGGCAGACGCTTCAACATTCGCTCACCAGACGAACTGCAAAACTGCTGGCAACATTTGGGAATTGAGCCAATAGATTTACCAGGCTGGCTGCCCTTGCCGGACTTTCCAACCTTCACGCACCTCTCCACACAGGAGACTTGGCAGCTGGTCAGAAACCAAAAGTCCCCCGGATGCAAAAAGAAGAAGAGCAGAGAGGAAGTAACATTGAGTGACACCTGAAACCTGTCCACCAAGGGTCCTATTGACCCAAATTTGACCATTTGATCATTTGACCACTTTAACCAGTTACTTGTTAAGTAGTAATTAACCCTTTAAAGTTTTACAGGCGGTCATGTTAGTTAACATGTTTTTTCTATGCTAGAATTACAGTTTGACCACACTTGTATTGTGTCAGTTTTCCACTTGATCATAGTTAACTTACTCACTAGTGGAGTAAGAACAGTTAAATTGGGCCCCCGCAGTGCCTGTACCGATCAGGCTAAGCCCGTTTAGAACATATAGTACAGATTACTGTATTTTCTCTACCTCTCCACATTCACGTACGACTACGTACTTTCACGAGCTCCTAGAGGAGCCGGAAGAAACTTTCTACACACCCTACGTGCACAAAGACCTAAAGAGAGTGCCGTAGCTCATAGTACTGACTGATTGACTGTCATTTTTTCTCTCTTTACTCCCCCCCTTCATCTCACTCTCCTATTTGTGTTTTCCTGACCCCCCCATCTTCCCCCTCCTGCCCTCCCATCCCCGATCACTACACCAGAAGGTACCTCCTAAGCATACCAAAAGTTTATCTGGAATACAACAAGGTCTCACTCTAATCTCTATTTTCAATGTTCTGTAAGAAAGTTGAAGATCCTCTCTACATTTGTTCTCGAAGACCGGAAATGGAAACCACCCGTATCACCCCGTTCAATGCCCGGGGCCTGAATACACCGCTTAAAAGACACAACCTTGCACACCTGCTAAAGAGGTATGGCACGAGGATTCTTTTCCTCCAGGAGACTCACTTTAAGGGCAACAAACATGTGTCACTCCCGGGGAAATTTTTCTCACAGGAGTTCAACAACACACACCCTACATCAGCTTTGAAGGGGGTCTCCATCCTTTTCCACAGATCCATCCCTTTTAAATACGAAGACCAATATTCAGATGGAGAGGGGAGAGCCCTTTTCGTAAAAGGAACAATAAATAACATGAAAGTAACTCTCCCAAACTTATATGCCCCTAATTCCGACCAGGTACCATGGTTAGTGAAACAATTAGACATTCTCAAGCAATTTGCAGTGGGCCAGATTTTTGTGGGAGGGGATTGGAATTTAACTTTGAACCCATTGCTGCCGCGTCAACGGGTCGCTCCCAGGTCTCAAAAAGGAAACTCGGAGCTTTGCACCGAGCCCTCCAGAAATTAGAGGTCACAGATGCGTGGAGATACCTACATCCGTCTACAAAGGACTACACATACTATTCCTCTGTACACTCCTCTTTCCAGAGGCTTGACTATTTATTCGTATCTTATTCCCTAATTCAACAAGTAGGAAAAGCCCATATAGACGCGATGACCATTTCAGACCATGCCCCGCTACACATAGACATCAGACCCTGCAAAATAGAACCAAGAGAGTGGAGGTGGCGACTCAACGAGTCGCTATTAGACTCAGACGATGAAAGGACACGACTGTCCGAATTGATAGAGGAATTTTATAAATTAAACATGGAAGACGAAACAGAAATGCCAATAATTTGGGAAGCCCACAAGGCTTATACAAGAGGCCTCCTAATAGCACTAGGGACGAGAGTGAAAAAGCAACAACAAAGGGTCATTGACAACAAACTTAACCAAATTGCAAATTTGGAGCAAAAAGCGGAAACCTCCCAGGCCAAAAAAGACCTAGAGGAACTAATTACACTGCGACGGGAATTAAAAAACCTACTAGAGGCTAGGTTCAACAGACAACGTCTATTCTTCAAACACACAGTATATGCACACGGCAATAAAGGCAGTAGGTTCATGACAGCACTAATTAAGAAAGCTAGAGCCAGAAACCACATATCTGCCATACAGACACAAACAGGTAGGGTAGTCTCCACCACCCCGGATATAGCCAAAGAATTTCAGAAATACTACTCTGAACTGTATGATTTACATCGTCGGGCGGAAAAACCTATCCCACAAAAAACTAAAGATGAAATAGACAGTTTCTTGAACACCCTAAATCTACCCAAACTGAACGATACTGAAGCTAGCACCTTAACGATTCCAGTCACCAGTGCAGAAATAGAATCCGTCCTAGAATCCTGCCCAGCGGAGAAGAGTCCAGGCCCAGACGGCCTATCCTTAGCCTATTATAAATCCTTTAAGGAAATACTAATACCCCGACTTAAACATTTATGCAATGCGCTGCTCCAGGGGAAACCCCTACCCAAACAATCTTTAGAAGCGCATATTACGCTGTTACATAAGGAGGGGAAAAACCCTGAACTATGCGGCAGCTATAGACCTATCTCGCTCATCAATGTAGATGTAAAGATATGGGCTAAGGTGCTGGCCAAACGACTAGAAGACTTTATCCCCGAACTGATTAACAAGGAACAAGCAGGATTCGTCAAGGGAAGAGAAGGAAAGGACAACTGCCACCGATTGCTTCATGTAGCCCAATCCCGAAATATTCCCTTGGCCTTCCTGGGGACCGACGCTGAAAAGGTGTTTGATAGGGTGAGCTGGACTTATTTAGAGGCAACACTCAGACACTTCAACTTACCTCCCCCTTTCATCACCTCAATCTTTTCGCTTTATTCTAAACCGTACGCTAGGCTAAAAATTAATGAAACTTTGTCCCCTCCATTCGATATACGTAACAGAACCCGCCAAGGATGCCCGCTTTCACCCTCCCTTTTCATCCTGGCACTGGAACCTTTGCTCCAGAGAGTGAGGCAGGACCAGACCATTCGAGGCTTGGAGATAGGTACCAACTCCATATCCACCGCTGGTTTCGCTGACGATGTCATGTTCATTGTCACGGAGCCAGCAAAGGGGATACCCAAGCTGGTCTCTCTCCTAGAGGAGTTCGGATCGCTATCAAACTTTAAGGTGAATTTCTCAAAATCCACAATCCTAAACATCTCTATTCCCAGACAACAGCATAGCCTCCTACAGTCCAGCTCACCCTTCAAATGGTCCAATTCCCACATTGACTATCTGGGTATCAAACTCACTAGGAAAGCCGAAGATTTATACACCCATAACTTCCCCCCCCTAATTACTAAAACCAACGACATGCTCCACTCTTACAACTTGCCCCTCATTTCCTGGTTTGGCAGGAAAAACATCCTTAAATCCTACGTACTCCCAATAATTCTCTACAAAATACGCATGCTCCCAATCTCCCTTCCAAAATCCTTCTTTAAAGCCATTAAAAAAGCCTTTTCAGATTATGGAGGCACAAAAGGCCACGTTTGGCCCACAGCCTAATGATAAAAAAGCGATATGCGAGGGGAATGGACCTTCCCTGTATCGAAGATTTTTACAAGGCAGTACAATTAGGATACTGGATGGAACTCAGCCAACCCTTAAAGGATCCATTTCTTCCCTTACTAGCAGAAGGAGCATACGGGGACTCCCTAATGGAAGATCTCTGGATCCCCCCTGGGTTCAGATCCAAGAGAAGCAGACGCGAGCCTCTCTTACGAGGCCCCATCGAGACCTGGGAGGGACTCCGGAATTCGCTGGCTCCAGGCCCCTCCCCCGTGATGCCCCTACGAATGATATGCAAATTATTAGACATACCCTCAGATTCATCGACTTCTAACATATGGAAGAAATTTAAGGGAGTCACGGTGAGAGATCTCCAAACCCAAGCACACAAAAAAACCACCTGAAATATTGCAGGCCCTTCTCCCTCAGCATGCTTTCTCCGATCTACAAAAAACCCACGTCACAAAAACCTTTGAAAAATTTCTGAAAACATTTAAATCCACGAGACCTGGGACTGCCTTTGAGGGGGTCTTGGAGGAGATAACACCTGGAAAAAGGAAGTTAGCCAAGTTGAAGAAGCGCTTTGTCGCTCTAGCCTCTCCTACAAAAACTGCCTTCCTTTTGTCATGGGAAAAAGAATTGAACATTACTCTCACCTCGGAGGAAGTTAGGGTGATTATGAAAATGGCCTTCGGGCTCTCCCCATGCGTGTTAATACAGGAAAACCATTATAAGCTATTAGTAAGATGGTACAGAACCCCACAATAGCTACACGCATACAAATTAGCACCTCATAATAAATGCTGGAGATGCGAGACTGGGGTGGGCTCCTTCCTGCACATCTGGTGGGAATGCCCGATCATAGTGCCCTACTGGAAAGAAGTAGAGAAAGCTCTACAAATCATTTCACCGAATCTATCACTAACAGCTGATATCATATTCCTCTGGAGGCCATCCAGTACCTTTCACCCATTAAAAAACAAACTGATAGCAATATTGATAGATGCAGCAAAAGCGCTGATTCCTCTATTATGGCTCCAAAAAATCTCGCCCACTTTGAATCAGTGGAAAGAAAAAGTAGACTCAATATGCAACTTAGAGGAACTGGTGAGCCGGGCCAAAAACGATCGTGATGGATTTGTGGAAATGTGGAGCCCCTGGAGAGCTGTGGCCTGAGTCGTCCGGGGAGGGGGGAGTCTGGTGCCGATTGTACTACCTGGTGAGTGTCGGTGTGGTAGGGCCCCGGTTAGTGAACGAGTAAGAATGACATTAAAGCATGAGGTCAGATATGCAAGATACCACTTCCCACCCCTCTCTCCCAATAACCCCTACTCGCCACCCCCCCCTTCTGTACGTCAACCCTTCCATACACCCCCTGCCCCCCCTTCTCCTTCTTTTTTCTTTCATTAAGATGTTTTATATATCTTGGAAAGTCCCTGCTTCACATTGACTGTAATTAAGCGAGGACATATGCTTAAATCGCTAAGCAGAGACCTTAGTTTAAAGTTAAATAGTTAAATGTATGGCTAAGTTTAAGAATGAAACGGAAGCATTATCCATTGTCTATTGTGCACTTATCAAGATCTAATGTTGCATGATATGATATGCAATGTAAAACTTGAAAAAACTTTAATAAAAAACTTAGATTAAAAAAAAAAAAACTAGAGAAGTATGAGTTTGAATAGACACAATTCCTGGGATACATTATCTTCCAAAACTGCTTAAGTATGGACCGAGCAAGATTAAAGACATCTTGGATTGGCCCATTCCAAAAAATTTGAATGAAGTACAGCGCCTGATCGGTTTCCAAACTTCTACAGAAGATTTATTAAGGACTTCTCAAAGCTCATCTCTCCCATCACCTCTCTCACAAAGAAAGCACACACATTTTCCTGATCTCCAGAGGCACAAATCGCTTTGGAGAAACTAAAGATTCTGTTTACTTTAGTACCAGCACTGATCCACCCAAGACCAAAGTTGCCCTTTGTTGTGAAAGTGGACACCTCCAAATCTGCTGTGGGAGCTATCCTGTAACAATGAGTCATAGATAAGATGCCACTACATCCTTGGGCATTTCGGTCCTACACCTTATTACTTATCAAAAAAAAAAAACAATGACGTTGGGAACAAGTAACGTCTGGCCATCAAGGTGGCTTTCACCAAATGCAGGCACTTCCTGAACATAAAAATTTTGAATTTCTCTGTACTGCCAAGAGGTTATCTTCAAGACAAACACGATGGGCCCTTTTCTTCTCCAGGTTTAATTTCATCGTCTCCTAATGACCCAGCTCCCGAAATGGCAAGACAGATGCATTGTCAAGGATGTTTTCAGAGGCTGAAGAGAGGTAAAATACAGACTACACAGTTATGTCCCGCAAAAAATTTTGGGGGTATTCTGCATTCTGAAGACCTCTTAACAAATCTTAAGGGAGGCTATCGTAAGGGCAAACAAAACTAATTTTAGTTAGAGGATAGGCTAAGCTCAGGAAAAAACTTTCAGCACAACACATGGGACGTGACCTAAAACTTATCTGTTTATTGATTGACAGGCAGCAGCTTTTATAGAGGCACATGCTTCAATTACAATAATTCAAATTTATTATAATTCATTTATTATCATTGGTCGAAAAAACATAAATGCAATATGAATATTCAATATAAGGAATTTAACATCTAAAATGCCAGGCAAGCGCAGAAGTATCATATGTGATTAATTTCTCAGAACACAAAAGTACATTAATTCTCAACAATAAGTTGCTTAAAGAGAATATTTTGCAACATATGTGAACAACAAGAAACATAAATCTTGACCCGCCGGCAGTTCTGGCCTCGGTTATTTACTCAAGGTTTTTTGAGTGACTTTTTAATATCTATAAATCCTCAAGAAAGAGGACAAATTAATATAATGAAAAGAGGCATACAGGTTGGCTACCTGACACAAAATGGCTATGCATAGAATATAACATGGAGTCATATTCATTTCACTAACCATACGAAAGTAACCCTTTTCTAAGTGATCCTTCTAAGTATGTGAAGCGTCCTTTAAAGAATTGACTTTGGCAAGAACACCAACTATATGGTTCTGAGGCCGGTCAACTCAAAGTCCTCAAACTGGTCCAGGATTCCAAGTCACAAAGACTCTCGAACTCTTGCTTTGTTCCTTCTGGTGGCCTGACTATAGGAGGGATGTGAAGAGGTATGTCACCTATTGCAAGGTAAATGCCCAGAACAAGACTCCACAAGCTCCACATGGGGATGTATATTGATGGACTTTCTAGTGGACCTGCCCCCATTGAAAGGAATGGCTGCTATCCTTGTTGTCTTGGACAACTTGTCAAGATGGCTTACTTCAGCCCCATAAACAAGTTCCCACTGCCAAGCACACCGCAGAGATGATGATCCAGGAAGTTTTCAAACTGCATGGAATACCAGAAGATGTAGTTTCAGACAAGGGGGTACAATTCACTTCTAAGTTCTCTGAAGAGTGTTTGCACAGCTCTGGGCATCACTATTATTCTGTCTTCTGCTTTCCACTCCCAGTCCAACGGGTCAGAAGAACGAATTACACTTTGGAACAATATCTCTGATGTTTTATCTCCCACCTCCAGGATGACTGGATGGAATATCTATCAACAGTGGAGTTAACGTATAGCAATTCCCAATATAGTTCTACTGACCAGAGCTCATTCTATGTCAACTATGGGACGACCTTGTTTTCATTCCTGACCTTCTTAACAACACCCCTGTCCTAACCGACAACAACAGACCTGCAGAATTGGCGGATATTCAAAAGGAATTAAAGAAAGCCTCACAGGAAGCCCAGGATGTCTATAAGAAAGCAGCAAACTAACACCATCAAGTGGTTCCTACCTTTCGAGTTGGAGAAAAAGTAGTTGTGCATGAAGAATCTTAAGGCCCATATACCCTCTCCCAAACTTGGACAAAGATTCATCAGCCCCTTTCCAATCTTAGTGAGGGTCACCCAGGTGGCATTCTGGTTGAAGCTCCCGGGCAGTCTGAGGATTCACCCCATCTTCCATGTGTACTTGTTAAAATATTTTCTGGAGAATACCTTCATGGGAAGGCAGCAACCATCTTAAAGATAAAGTAAGAAAGATGGAACAATACCTCTGCAGCACCACCTATTGGAAGGCAGTATTTCTTTAAATCAATGTCCGACCCTTTATAAAGGTCTTAACAAAGATTGGGAATTGAAAACCAAGCCAGATTCCATACACAGGAATGGAATAGCTGTTTTGGGGTGTTTACCCCTCATCATTGTGCAGTAGGATTCTTGCTTGGCTAGTGAGAGGCCTACGAAGTGAGTCAGAAGGGGTATTATCTATCCTTAAAGAGAGCACAAAGAAGGTGAGTGAGAAGGCTTATAAGACACCCCAAAACAATTGTCTAGGTATGGAATCCGGCTTGGATTTCAATTACCAATCTTTGTAAAGACCTATATAAAGGGTTGGATATTGATTTGAGGGAATGCTGTCATCCAATAGGTAGCGTTGCAGAGGTATTGTTCCATCTTTCTTATTTGCATATTACCCAGAGGAGCATGCATGGCCTTATAACTCTCCTCACTCACCTTCTAGGTGTTCTCCTTAAGGAATGATATTAGCCCTCCCAACTCATGTCACAGGCCTCCCACTAGCCAAACCAGAATCCTACTGCACACCAATGAGGCGCAAACACCCCAAAACAGCTGTCTTTGTATGGAGTCTGACCTAGTTTTTAATTCCCAATCTTTGTTAAGACCTTGCTTGGACATTGCTCTTTGTTTGGACATTGATTTGAAGGAATTCTACCATCCAGTAAGTGGCACTGTAGAGGTATTGTTCCATCTTTCTTATTTAGGTCTTTGATAATGATGCATAATAACATTCTATTATCCCTGTCCTTCAGGGTAATGAGAGAATTTTTACTTTTGTTCTGCTTCAGAAGCCCCATCTACAGTTTCTTTGTACTTTACGTGAAACGTTTTTGAAAGAAGTTGCCCTTTTTGAAGAGTCTAAACATTCATTAAAGCCATAAATTGTAATTTCCAGACTGTAATTAGTGGGTTGTCTAATTAATCCCACTAGGTGTTGGTTGTTTTATAAGCTGCTTCTAATAGTCTTGTAATTGTATAAGAATGTGTGGCCCATCCCGGTCTATGTATTTTTGCTTTTTGAATTTATATTTCATATCCTGTTCACGTTTGGATTTCTTCTGTGTTTTAGTGTAAATCAAGGAGGTAAGTAAGAATCCTGCTGCATGTTATCATGATGAACTCTGCAATGAAGTACTTATTATAGGAAATATCCTAAAAGTCAGCTGCCCATAAAGATCCCTCAACTTGCTGAGGCCGATTCCTGCCTGCAGGATGTTCTATTTTAATTATCACAGGCTTGAAATATGTTCACTGAATGTGTTCTAATCAAACATCCTGACATTAGAGATGAGTGAAAATGACAATCAGCTTTGTGATGGACACATTTCCTATTACACACAATATTTACCGCTTATAAGACAATAGAGTCTGAAAATGGGATTCCTATCTAATTTTACTAAACTTAACCCTACTAATCATTATCCTATTCTGGACATTTAAGCCTTTTTAGCACTTATGACCTAACCTCAGGATAAGTTATCAGTAGTTATTAGCATGGGTCTGCTGCCAAGGACCCCTGGCAATCACCTGATCTCAGCCCTCACACTGACTGCAGTGGGGCTAGACATCTGCATTGGATTCAGAGCCAGATGTGCAATAAAAAGTATAGTTCCCATTGATTTAAATAGGAGTCAAGCCTTTTATTACACTTTCAGCTTCATCCCAGCTGGAAGTTTAATAGAAGGCTTTGCTGTCATTGAAATCAATGGGAGTTATACCTTCTATAGCACTTCTTGAACTGACTCCAATGTGCATAGAGCTATTCTAAAAAGTTATCTGTACTAAAAGGGGTTAAATGCCTGGAATATCATTTCAACCCTACTAACCCCATTAACCTTAACCTTACTAACTTTAACCTGAACATGTAGGTAGATGCTAGGAATTTAGCTTGGTTCTAGCTCTAAAATGGATCCATTTTCAGCCTCTGTTGGAAATTGGTCTGCCAGCAAAAAAGTCAGCAGAGTTTCACTCATCTATATGAAGACACTGAAACCAGCTCACCTAGCAGTAAGGATGCATGGTCATGACAGGAACACCAAGCGATGAGGAATAAAATAGGAGGGTCCAGCATTTATCAAAATGAAGGCTTCAATAGGAGGAATCCAGATAAAACACTAATCAAAATGGAAGAAAGAGACACATTCATAAATGTTTCAGGCTGCTTGAACCCTTATTCAGCTATTTATGTTTCTCTGAACAGAGTTGGGATCCACATCTACCAGTCATCTATGATATATCTTATGGATATGCTATAAAGGTCTGAGGGAGGAATACCCTTTACCTCATCTATAACTACATCTATAAAGTCTTGTATGTCTACTATTAGATATGGGAATATATTACAGCAGCTACAAAATCCTAATACCAAATGTGTACCAAGGTCCCCCAACATGTGCCATTTATAATACTGTGTCATGTGTCAACTTTTTTCTCAAAAACTTTTCTTTCAAAGTTTTTTCTTGTGTTGCTTCTTCCATGCACTTTGGGATGTTTAGATCTTTTTTCATAAAACATCTGAAAAACCGTTTGAAAGAACTCTAAGCTTTAATTCTTGGAAATTCTGCAGCATGAGCATGAGAAACAACACAACGGTCACCGAACTCATCCTCTTGGGGTTTTCCAATAACTTAAAAATAAACATTTGCCTGTTTTTGTTATTTTCCTTGATCTACTTCATAACAATTTTTGGAAATGTTCTTCTAACGTATGTGGTGTTTATAAACCCTCACTTACGGACCCCCATGTACTTCTTCCTTGTCAATCTGTCCTTCATAGACTTGTGCAACTCTTCTTCAGCTGTACCCAAACTGTTGATAGACCTCCTTTCTACTTACCGAAACATTTCCCTCAGCGCTTGCCTCATACAGTTTAAAATTATTTTACTGATAGGGACTACAGAGTGTAACTTATTGGCCATTATGGCATATGACCGGTATATTGCCATCTGCCACCCGCTTCATTATCCTGTAGTGATGAGATGGAGTGTGTGCTATCGGTTGACAGTTTTTGTATGGTTGTTTAGTTTTATGACTGCTGTTATGCCATCCTTTGCATTACCACTATTACTATGTTACCCAAACCAGGTCAATCACTTTATTTGTGAGATTCTAGCATTGCTCAGATTGTCATGTGATAATGATGATGTTCGTGTTAAAGAAATTGTGATATTTTGCTTTAGTTTGATGACCTTATTTCCTCCACTGGTCTTTATCATAACAACGTATATTTGTATTATACGCTCTGTCCTAAAGATTCAGTCTGCTAGAAGAACTAAGGCGTTCTCGACGTGCACGTCCCATATTACGGTGGTAGTGATGTATTTTGGTACCGGGATAGTCACATATTTTGGACAGTCGGCCAAGGGCTCAGCAAACCGGGATAAATATACCTCTATTTTTTATGTTGTTATTGCCCCCATGTTAAACCCTCTGATTTACACCTTGAACAACACAGAAGTAAGACGAACTAAAGTGGCTTTCAAAAGATTCCCTTGACAATGAAAATGTCTAAAAGATTTTCATCTGTTTACTGAGAGTCATACATTTAGTTCTACACTTCAAGCCCTTCACAGAATAGACTAATATAAAATGACTAATCTTTAATAAAGTTAATTAAACAGACATATAAACATAAGGGCACAGTAACCTCAAAAATAGGAGGTGAAGTATAGTGTCTTACACTCCAACTGGGCAGTAGGAACAAACATACATCACACAAACACACTAAATACCTCAATAAGGACTGGTCTCCTGATGTTAATATTAATGCTTACTTGGTCGAGGCTATCAGCCCTTAACCCCTTAGTGACGAAGCCTGTTTGCGCCTTAGTGATGGAGCCAAATTTTGGAAATCTCAAACGTGTCGTTCAACATAGCATAACTCTGTAAAGGTTTTGCATATCCAAGTGATTCTGACATTGTTTTTTTTGCCACATATTGTACTTCATTTAGGTTGTAAAAATGGACCAATATAATTTGTGTATATTTATTAAAAGTACCAATATTGGAAAAATGTTTAAAAAAATTATCATTTTTTCACATTTTAAACTGTAATATTTCAAATATGTGCAAACATACTGTACAAATTTTTGATAGGATATATATTTCCATCTCTTTACTTTATTCTGAATGCACATTTGAAAAACATTTGTGTTTTTTTAACCATTTAGATGACGTACAATTTTAACCCTTTCCAATCCACTGTCTGACGTCTGAAGACATTCTGATTTGAAGGCTGTACAGCTTCCAATGTTGGAAAAGGTCCAGCAGGGTATTCTTACTGTATATTACTGCCCACTCTGTTGTCAAGGGCCTCTCCAGCATGTCCAATACCACAGTACTAGCTCTAGCCAGCAGGTGGTACCATTGTATAATGGCAGAAATAGAAAACCCCCTAGGAAAACCTGAATCCAAAATTGGATTGCAAAGGTTTAACATTACTTTTCAGCATTTTGAGGAACACTTTGCTTTCTTACAGCCAGCCAAGTTTGCAAAGGCTCATAAGTGTCAGAATGATAGACAACCCACAAATGACCCCATTTTAAAAACTACACCCCTTAGTGTATTCACTGAGGGGTGTCATGAGTATTTTGACCCCACAGTTTTTTTTTCAGGAATTAATTCAATTTAGAGGAGAAAAAATAAAATTTCATTTTACAGACATATTTTTTTCCTATAGTGCACATGAAAATGAGGATTGACACTGCAAAATTGATACCCCTGTTTCTCCCGTGTTCAGAAACATACCCATTGTGGCCCTAATATTATGTCTGGATGCACAATGGGGCCTAAAATAAAAAGGAATAGTCGGAGTCTTTCAGAACAGAAATTTTGCTTGAAGGTGATTTAGGCCCCATAGCACTCTTGTAGAGCTCTTGAGCGGCCAAAACCATAGAGAACCCCCACAAGTGACCCCATTTTGAAAACTAGACCCCTTAACAAATTTATCTAGGGGTGTACTGCATATTTAGACCCCACAGTTTTTGAATGAATTCAAGCACAGTGAAAGGAAAAAATTGTGATTTTCATTTTTTTGGCAATTCTGTCATTTTAAAAACAGCTTTTTTTGTACAGCACACACATGAATGAAGACTTTCACCGCAAAATGGATACCTCTGTTTGTCCAGTGTTCAGAAACATACCCCTTGTGGCCCTAATCTACTTAAAGGACACATCGCTAGGCCTATAATGGAAGGAGCACCCGTTGGATTTCAGGGTACAACAGAATAAATTCCAGGCCCCATTGCCCACTTGTAGAGCCATTGAGCATCTAAAACGATAAAGAACTCCCACAAATGACCCCATTTTGAAAACTAGACCCCTTACTGCATATTTTGACCCTACAGTATTTGAATAAATCTAAGCAAACCAGAAGGAAAAAATTAGAATTTTCATTTTTTTGTCAATTTAAAAACTGTTTTTTTTGTACAGTGTACATAGAAATGAAGACATTCACCCCAAAATGGAATCCCCCTTTTGTCCCGTGTTCAGAAACATTCATGTTGTAGCCCTAATCTACTTATAGGACACATGGCTAGGCCTATAATGCAGGGAACACCCGTTGGATTGCAGAGCACAACTGAATAAATTCCAGGCCTCATTGCTGACATGTACAGAATAAAAATTGATACCTTAAAAAATCCCCCCCCCCCTCCGCGCCCTTTTCCGCGTTCCCTATATCTTAGATAAAAGTAATAATGTGAACTGTGTGGTATTTCCAAAGACAGGGGTAATTACGGAGGCTGGCTGAGATGGGTACATGGGGCAATAAAACTGGTATCCCCCCTCCTCTCATCCTTATTGTGGGGTATTTTTTTACCTCAATGGCGGGTATGGGGTGTAAAAAGTAGCGTTCCATGAGTCTTCGTAATCTTGCTGAGGTGCGGTGGTCTCACACAGAAGGCGCTCAACAAGCTTCTCCTGGAACTGCAGGTAGGTGAGCGTTCCAGGGGCCTCTTGTAAATTACATATTACAGGTAGCGGTCTTAATGATGTCGGGCTCATGCAGCCGTAGGTTGAATCCGCTTGCGCTGGCACTGCGTACTGTGCATAACTGCGTACTCACACAGGCAGTCATGCGCAGTACACCTTTTTTTTGTTTGTATTTCCCGCACCGTCGCTTAGCGATGACACGGGTACCCGCAGCCCGTACACTCTGCTGATGCACTATGAGATTGATTGAAAGTAAAAGTAAAAACTCACTTTCAAAATGGTGCCTGATAAGTATTAGACAGGGGCTGCACTGCAGAGAAGTGATTGGAGTACACAGAGGAGACCACCAGAGTGTGACGGGCAATTGGGTGAGGAGGGCAGCGGTGGAAAAATGTTTTTTTTTGCCAGTGTCTCCTTAAAAGGACCCAATAATCACCTTTTGAGCCCCATAAAGTTACATGGCTCAAAGGGAAGGGAACTGGGAGCCCAGTGAGCTGTGTTTTATACTCACCAAGTATCCCATTCTAGTGCTGTATTCCTGCAAAGTCTGCTGGACTCTTTCAGCATGCACATCTCTTCTTCATCTCTACAGAGATGCATGTACAGAAAGAGTCAAGCTGCCAGAGCGAACTAACATCTTGGGAATCCAATGCTGAAAAGGGGTGCTTAGTCAGTATGAAACACTCCTCTCTGTGTTCTCTGTTCCATCATCTTTGAGCCCCATCACTTGATTAATGGGGCTCAAAGTTCAAAACTGTGTCCCATTAACCCTTTCCAATCCAATTTTGGATTTAGGGCTTCCTAAAAGGCTTTCTCTTTTTGCTGTTATACAATGGTGCAATCTGCTGGCTGAAGGCAGTGTGTGTGCCAGAGAGGCTCTGACAGTAAAGTGGCTGGCAAAAGACAGTAAGAATACCGTGTTGGACGTCTTCTGACATTGGAGCTGTACAAGCTTCAATCAGAATGTAGAAAGACATCAGACAGTGGATTGGAAAGGGTTAAGTGAATCTTGTCCACTGCATTATATCCTACAGGTTCTGGCTTAGAAAGAATATAGTAAAAAAATGGTTAATAAGCCCATATTGTAGTTGCATGCACTAGAGCCAATTAGAGGCACGCTAAAGGTTAGAGTTCAAATTGTAAAAGTTAAAGGTGTTTTATCATTTTAAAAAAGTCAATACTTACCTATTCCTCCCCAGGCAATCTTCTTACCACATCTTCTCTAGTCCCCTGTGTCACATCACCGCAAGCTGGCTAGATCCTCTACTTCTTGATATGGAGCATCAATTATCTGCATTCTTCTTCCTGCAGGTCAGTGTAGATTACATCACTAGTGACGCAGCATTCACTGCCTAACAAGAAACGAAAGGGAGGAGACAAAAATTAGATATTAGAAAAAAACTTTCTGACAGTGAGGGTGATCAATGAGTGAAACAGGTTCCTATGGGACATGGTGAGTTCCCCTTCAATGGAAGTGTTCTATGCTCTACTGCCAAAACTGTGCATGCACGCTGTCTCGCCACGAGTGTTTATACACTTTTGCAGAGGGATAGTGTGCATGTGCAGTCTCAACAATAGCTTGGCATTCCTTGTTAGGCTATGAATGCTATGTCACTAGTGACTAGGTACACTGACTTGCAGGGAGAAGCCTGCAGAAAATGGACACTTCATCTCTGGAAGAAGAAGAATCGGCTGGCTGGAGGTGATGTGACCATGGGGACTGCAGAGCCCAGGGTAAGATCCGTGGGGAGAAGATGAGGTAAGAAGACTGACGGGGGAGGAAAAGGTAAGTATTAATTTTTTTGTTTTCTAATGACAGAACCCCTTTAAGGCACACATCTAGAACGTTCAGTAGACAAGATGTTGCTGCTGCTGGTTAAAGGTTCAGTTAGCTTACAGAAACTTCCTGCATATCTTCAAACCTAGAGAAAAAGCTGACGTGGAGGCCCACTGAGGAGTGGATAAAAGGCTTGCTATCCTGCTCCTGGATCACTTCATACAGGATTCCAGACACAACAGGATTGGCTTCATTGATGGACAGGGAAGGCTACAGACTCCAGGGCCATGAACTCCTCAGATAAGGGCAGTACAGAAATTTGGCGGACTTCAGGGCCATTACGAAATCACAGTAGTGGAATAAGATAGGTTGAGAGAGATCAAAACTATCACCGATGTTCAAAATGCTTATTCACAAGAAATGTGCCTTCATCTTTTGTATGCTGAACCACTGCACTTTAAAGTGCAAGTAAACATCAGTTTACCGCACTACAACATCCAGACCAATGAGCAGAGACAAGCTCCAGTGCACCTCCCCATTAGCTCATACACTTTTAATTGTCTGACTGGCTTGGGCAGGGATACACTGAAAACAGCTTCCACGGAGGGAAACAGATGACCTAAAAGTACAGCCCCCAGCTCAGTTATCCTCTTTCCCAGTCACCAAACAAGCAGCTTCTTCTGTCATACTGTCATATCTTCCAGTCATTAATTGCAAGGTATGTAGGCTGAGTACAATGAGGCATGTCTGGGAGAAAGTAACCTAGCTCTTGTAAGGTCATAGTTTCCCAGTCCACAAAGTTTGGCAGAGTCATCAGCAATGCCTCGTGACCAGGTTCTGGCCACACTGACTTGGTACTGGGTGTTGACTAGAAGTATGCCCAAATAATTAAACAACCTTTGACTGCTGTAACTGGTATTATATGATCAACACTGGGAATATCGAATATCAGAATATAATGTTCCTTATCAGTTCTCTTTGACTGGTCTGATCCGTAGCCCAGATACCGGGTCTATTTTACAGTCTCTCAATTAGGTGATACCTACTGGTCACCAGTTTCCTCTCTTGCAGTGGTTGGCTACTAAGGGGCAAGAAGTCAGAAAAGCCTGAAGGAATGTCTTTCTCTGGTTGGGTGCAGAATCAGCATTCTCAACTTCCTCTTCAGTCCGTAGGACACCATACTTCGTGGTAATGCCAATTCTCTATGTCACACATAGGGCACTGGAACTCACAACCAACACTCAGTGGTGGAAGTACTCCATGCATGTCTGCTTACCTCACTTGTCAGCATGCTCTGCCTACCTTCTGGTTTCTGATCAGAGATAGTGTACCAGAACCAGATGCTCCTTTAGCCCTTCCCCTCCTAAAGAGACAAAATACTTATCAGCACCTTAAAAACAATATAACGATAATAAACAATGGAACCAAAGTACCCCCTTTATATTCATTGCTTGTATAGTTCTACACTAAAGATTACTGAACTCCTTGAAGAAAAATAGATACAATCCAGTACCATAAAAACTTACTGGAATCCGCCACTCTCTTCTCCTGTCCTAGAGTACACTATAGGAAGAAGGTGGTCAGGTCAGCCCGCCATGTTATAAAAGTTTTTTTTATAGAATCTATATATACATTTCATGTGGGATTCTGAGTTGTGCTGTGGGACTGGTGCAGGGGGGCCTTAATATCTTCCTCAAATACTCGGTCATCCACATTGGCTACATGTACCTCCACTGTAGATACAGAGCTGCAGTCTCCTGAACAACGTCCTGGACATCTTACCATATTGTGTCCCTGATACAGTCTTTGAGACCAAGTCCATGTTCTTTTAGCTCGCTTATCTCCCAAAAAAGCTGTCTCAACATTCTGATGCACTTGTGTGGGGCACTAATAATATCTTTTTCTGTATCTTATTGGTATTAAGGTTGTTGGTGTCAGTTTCTGGTAGCAGGTTAGAGGGTCGATAGATGAGAAAGACAACATAGTCTGATTTAATATAGAACAAGTCTTAATATAAAAATGAGTTGTCGAAGGGAGAAGCAGACAGCCAAAGCCACAAAATACCAGAACAAAAGGATAATCAGGAATATAGGTTGTCCTAGGACTGGCTTTCCTTGTTGTCATAAAACCAGAAAACCTCTTGCCAGTCCAGAAGCTAGTGTCATGAGAAAAGGCCTACAAGTGCTCTTTCTAGTCCAGAAGCAACCATGGCCAGTTCACACAGCAGGGTTCCTTAGCTCTGTGGTTGGAAATCCGTGCTGTAAGGGGAGGAGGATAAGTAACGGTCAGACACGTCTTTCAAAGTGTATCGTTTGACCAAAGATTTAGGTAGGTATACTAAAATCCAACATGTTGATCTTGTCCACCCACTCACTGGCGGATTTCTGCTGCAGAATCCACGGCAAGTGTCCGCATTGCGGATTCCGCAGCTGATACCACCCATAGCATGCTATGGAAAATCGATTCTTCCTGCACACTTGAGGTTTCTGCAAGCAGAGAAAAAATCGCAGCATGCTCCAGTTTTCTGCAGATTCCGCGTGGATGGCTTCCATTGAAGTTAATGGAAGCCGTCCGATCTGCAGCCCTTCCGCAATGATATTGCAGAAAGGTTGTGGATTCCCCATCATCGCCTAGCAAAAAGCTGTAGTTCCAAATAAATGGCAAGCCGTGCGAACCATCTGCAGTACAAAAGAAAACTGAAAGCACCAGGTACACGCAGATGTCACTGTGGGATTCTGGGAAGGGAGCACTGTCAATTTTTTTTTTAATGGACCTCCAACAACCTTGATAAAGTCCTGCCTATGGATCTGTGATCATTGATTCTTGCAAGAAAAACTCCTTTAACAATTTCTGAAATAGTAGACAACTGAATAAATAAATGCTTGCCAATAACTGCCTTCATCGATATTATGATCTGTCTCAGTTACACAAACATTTGTTCTGTTCCACCTGCTCTGACTTCTTCACCGATCAATTGCTACTGACTCATTCATACTGCTTGTACTAGCCACGGCCTGCTACTAAATTTGTACTTGGGCATCAAGACTTATCCAGAGAAGTCAACTCATAGACTGGTAGTTTGGGTTTCAAAGATTTCACCACCATACCGGGCACCACCAGTATGTCTCCAGAGAAAGATGGAACCCTCTGATTGACCCATTCTCTGGAAATTGGGGATCTGCACTTCAAACAAGCATGGTGGTCCTTGATCCTCTACAAGGGTACTCGTGACTCTATCTTCCAGGCATACTACAGCAAAGAGAATGGCCAAGTTGAGCCGAGCCTGTCAAGCATCAACTCGCTGTGTGATGGTAGGTCCAGACGATGTTTACAAAATCTTCTGGCCATTTCTCATGGTCCTCATCCCCCAATATCCTGAGCCCTTACACACCCATTACCCTGTGGATCATAACAAGTATACACAGTAGGCATACCTTCTTGATGAGATGTTACTTAAAGGGGTTGTGCAGTTTATTAAAGCCATTTTAGTACACCCTGTTAGTATTAGATTCAATGGAGGTCATCTGTTTAGGATCCTCATTTCTTGGTCAGAGTAGACAGCGGGTACAAAGAGCATTTCTTGCTCTGGAAGACATGCCCTGTGCTGTATTAGAGCTCTTTCACATGAGCCCTGCTTAATCACTCAGATAGCTGCGCTAAAACAGCGCAGCAATCTGAGCGATAAACCGCGTGAATGAATAGCAGCTGCGAGTATGTCACGGCTGCTATTAGCAAGATGGCTATTGCCAGACAGCTCCCAGGGGAGTCTATGGGAGCCGCCAGCACTGCGCTGTCAAAAGATAGGACATGTCTTTTGCCTATCGCTTTATCTTTTGACACGTGATTTTCTTGGTGCGTCAAAAAATCGCTCATCTGAAAGAACCCATAGGAACCATAGGTGAAAGAGGCCTGAGGCTAAGTTTCTCACCGGCGTTCCCGATTTTGCTGTGCATCTTTGTTCCTGCCATTTTTTAAGGTCACTGCTGCTTTTTTTTAGAATAATCTCGCCTCACATCGCTGCCGCCCCGTTAAAATCGTGTGAGAAAATTGCAACTTTTTTAACATGAAAGTCAATAGGAGTTTCTAATATTAAAATCGCATCACAACGCAAGTTTGATAAAAAGCAGGCTCCTAAGGGAAACATGGGAGATTAAGAAAATCGCACGTCGCAGAAAGATAGAGCATGCTGGGATTTTTTGTTCTCTCAACATGGCATCAGTGAAAACATTGCAGATGGCAAGGAAACCAATGAAAATCATTGGTTTCATAATCTGCTTTTTTACTGACTTTAGCATCACGCGAAAATCATGCGATTTTCTCGCCCGTGTGAAACCACCCTAAGGGTGCCTTCACACATGTGAGAAAATCATGCGTTTTTTGAGCGACACGAGAGTGAGTGAAAACAGAACTATGAAACTAATGCATTTCAAGGTTTTCCTTCTGATTTGCAATGTTTTCACTCATGTTATGTTGTGAAAAAAAAAAAATTGCGGCTTGTCCTATCTTTCTGTGTTTTGCGTTTTTTTTATCACCCATGTTTCCCTCTGGAGCCTCTTTGTTATCGCATCGCAAAGCACGAACTCGTGATTTTCGCTGCAACCCATTTTTAACATGACAAAGTCTTGATTTTTGCGTTAAAAAAATTGGGGAGAAATTGCGTGAAAAATTCTTCAGACCGAGAGGCACTCAATTTGTAAGAGGAACAGCTTGGAGATTCTTAGAGGGGGAAGAAGCTTTATGATACAATGCAAACAATAACTACGAGTGTCATCCCCAGCTTCCTGTTGGCCGAATGAACAAACCATGTTTATATTGCAATGCTCTTAAGTGGCCCCAGAAGACCTTCGGACTATAAAGTGGCCCCAGAAGACCCCTGGACTATGTTGCTGTGGAGGGAAGGTTTTACTATCGATGCTTAGAACTCCTCCTGAAGCACTAGAGACTCTCATGTCAGGGTCATAAGATATTTATCGGGTACCCAGCTTGTTGTATATATGATGCATACATATTCTGCTGGAAGGATTGTCAAGGATACGGTATGAAGAAGAGTTGGGGGTGGAGGAAGGTTTTACTTAGAGTTTTTATGATCCTGATGGTATTTGATTGCTTTATATGAAATCCAAGGCACCGTACAGAATGTCCCAATATGAAGACGATGGCTTATGTACGAACAGCAGAGCCTCATGGAGGTTAACAGATACCGCTTTACGTCTCTGTCCAATTTGAAGGTTGTACTGAGCCACAAAATACTCGTATACACAGGAGTAGAGATGAGCGAGCACGCTCGGATAAGGCAATTACTCGATCGAGTATATCTCTTCTCGAGTAACTGCATTCTTGTCCGAGCAGGCTTGGGGGCGGGAGGGGGGGAGTGAGAGACTCCCCCCCCCCCCCCCCCCAGCCTGCTCAGACAAGAATGCAGTTACTCGAGAAGAGCGATGCTCGCTAGACTAACTGCCTTATCCGAGCGTGCTCGCTCATCTCTACACAGGAGGTTAACCCTATTGACCTCCTTTCAGAGGACAGCAACAGGGCAGAAGTCATTTTCACATCCAACATCTTGAGATTCCATTTTCAACCATTAAATGTAAACAGATTAATTAATGTTAATTTCATGTTGGGAACCATGGGGTATTTTTATTTTACAAATTACAGATTAATGAATCTCCAGAGCCGATCACTTCTGATTTCTTCATCTAGGAGCATTATAAAAGCTGTGCGCTCCTGTCCTCAGGCTTCTGTAGAGCCGTAGTTCTTGTCGTTAGACTCAGTGTCATTTTTATATATTATTTTATTTTTCTTCGACTATAATTTGTTCTGATCTTATAGATTTATGGTTTCATATAGGGGGTGGACATATCTTTTACAGAGTTTCCAGGTAAGGGGGCGCCAGAATATTTTAACGTTGAGTTGAAATGGCTTTGCATTTGATTTTACTTTTTTATGTTGAATATTTGCTTTTTAATCTAAGAATGCAGTGAAGTGCAGCAGGCAGACTGTTGGAGTCTTTCTAGCACTGATTATATCTTCAAGACTAGGAGGGTGTCTTTACGGTGCATTCACACAAGTGAGTTCCTAACGCACGTATTGTACATTGCGAGACGCGCAAAACTCACACTGAGCTAGACCCCACTGTCTTCACGGCGATGCTGCAAGATAGAATTCAATGGAAGTCTTCAGAGGCCGGACAAAGATCTGTTTGGGATGATTTAGTGATCCTGCACTGAGCAGGGGTTGGACCCGATGACCCTGGAGGTCGCTTCCAGCTCTACCATTCTATGATTCTATGTTACACATGATCTGCAGCAGAGGAGTAAGAAATCAGGAGAGGGGTTTTTGTAAGGGTGCATTCACACGGGCGAGCATGATATCGGTTTTGAGAAATTCGGACTAATATTGCACTTGTAAAATTGTGATGTTCACTGCGAGTGTATTGTGATTTGTGAGAAAGTCACATCACATCACCGAACCCGTGTTTTTCACACATTTTAAAATCAAATGTATTTTCAATAAGGAGAATTAAAAATTGCATTCCAATTGCATGTATAAGTGAGTGCGATGTGAGTATGATACAACCTTGCTTCTATCCAATTGTAAGTGATGGGTGGAACTTGTTTGCATTTAAATGTTACCTTTTTTGTGGAATTTATTAAGAATAATAAAAAAATTATGTGAAAAAATAAGAATATTCACTTTTTCTATTGCGCTATACTTCAATCACGACATGTAAAATGTGTAACAGGGCACTGGGGAACTCAAGGGGGTCTGAATCCATCTATTATCGATTGGATTTGCTCTAATACAGTTCATCAGTCGGGGGTCCGCCGCTTAGGATCCCAGCCAGTCAGCCGGGGTCTGATCAGCTGATTAGCCTGGGTCCCAAGTGGTGGATTCCAATTGATCATCTATTGATGATACCCAGAAGTGAAGACAACCCAGGAGCAAAAAGCAGTAAGTTAATTGAGGGGTCTAGTCTGGAATTGGAATGTTTTTTGTAAGTCTGGTCCAGGGTCTGAATATACTAACATATGGCTGAATCTTGCAGCGGATATAAGGCCAGAAAATACAATATGCTTACCTATCTGGATGCTGCAGGGCCAGATATTCTTTCTTCTGCGCGGCAGATGTGCTCGGGATGTCGGCGGTGTGCCAGATGCATGTGCTGTGCATTCTTTTTTTTTTTAACCCCTTAGTGACCAAGCCTGTTTGCGCCTTAATGACCAGGCCAAATTTTGCAAATCTGACACGTGTCAATTTAGCATGGAAAAACACCAGAAAGGTTTTGCATATCCAAGCGATTCTGACATTGTTTTTTCGCCACATATTGTACTTCATTTAGGTGGGAAAAAAAGACCAATAGAATTTGTGTTTATTAAAAGCACCAAAATTGGGAAAATTTTGAAAAAAATCATCATTTATTCACATTTCCAACTGCAATATCTCAAATATGTGCAAACATAATATAAAAATTTTTGCTAAGATATATATTTCCATCCGTTTACTTTATTTTGGGCGCACATCGTTTTTTTTAACCATTTAGGAGACGTACAAATTTAACATTACTTTTCAGCATTTTGAGGAACACTTTGTTTTCCTACACCAAGCCAAGAGTTGAAAGGCTCATAGGAGTCAAATGATAGATACCCTCACAGTGACCCCATTTTAAAAACTACTCCCCTTAACGTATTCACTAAGGGGTGTCATGAGTGTTTTAACCACACAGTTTTTTTTTAGGAGTCAATGCAATTTAGAAGAAAAAAACTAAAATTTCATATTTTTGCAAATATGTCATTTTAAAGACAGGAATTTTTTCTATAGTACACATGAAAATGAGGATTTGCACCCCAGAATGGATAAGCCTGTTTGTCCCATGCTCAGAAACATACCCATTGTGGCCCTAATCGTATGTCTGGATGCACAATGGGGCCCAAAAGGAAAGGAGCAACCGGCCCTTTTAGGCCCTATTGCACACTTGTAGAGCCATTGAGTGACCAAAACGATGGAGAACCCCCACAAGTGACCGCATTTTGAAAAGTAGACCCCTTAACGAATTTATCTAGGGGTACGATGACTTTTTTGACTTCACAGTTTTTGAATGAATCTAAGCCAAGCCGAAGGAAAAAAATAACACTTTTCATTTTTTTTGCTAATTCTGTAATTCAAAAGCAGTTTTTTTTGTACAACACATATATAAATGAAGACTTGCACCCCAAAATGGGTACCCCTGTTTGTCCTGTGCTCAGAAACATACCCATTGTGGTCCTAGTATTACGTCTGTATGCACAATGTGGCCCAAAATGAAAGGAGCAACCGGTGGCTTTTGGAACAGAAATTTTGCTTTAAGGAGATTTAGTCCCCATTGCCCACTTGCAGAGCCATTGAGTGACCAAAACGATGGAGAACCCCCGCAAGTGACCCCATTTTGAAAAGTAGACCCCTTAACAAATTTATCTAGAGGTACTATGACTTTTTTGACTTCACAGTTTTTGAATGAATCTAAGCCAAGCAGAAAGAAAAAATTACGATTTTCATTTTTTTGGCAATTGTGTCAATTTAAAAACAGGTTTTTTTGTCCAGTGTACATAGGAATGAAGATGTTCACCCCAAAATGGATAGCCCCGTTTGTCCTGTGTTCAGAAACATACCCATTGTGGCCCTAATCTACTTAAAGGAAACATGGCTAGGCCTATAATGGAAGGAGCACCCGTTGGATTTCAGGGTACAACAGAATAAATTCCAGGCCCCATTGCCCACTTGTAGAGCCATTGAGCGGCCAAAACAATAGAGAACCCCCACAAATGACCCCATTTTGAAAACTAGACCCCTTAACGAATTCATCTAGGGGTGTACTGCATATTTTGACCCCACAGTATTTGAATGAATCTAAGCAAAGCAGAAGGAAAAAATTACGATTTTCATTTTTTGGCAATTTTGGCAATTTAAAAACTGTTTTTTTTTGTACAGTGTACATAGGAATGAAGACTTTCACCCCAAAATGTATATCCCTGTTTGTCCCGTGTTCAGAAACATATCCATTGTGGCCCTAATCTACTTACAGGACACATGGCTAGGCCCATAATGGAGGGAATGCCCGCTGGATTTCAGGGCAGAACTGAATAAATTCCAGGCCCCATTGCCCACTTATACGGAAAAAAAATTGACTTCCTAAAAATAATCCACCCCCCCCCCCATTTTTTGGCATTCCCTAAATATTAGATAAAGGTAATAATATAAACTGCGTTTTATGTCCGAAGACAGGGGTAATTACGGAGGCTGGTTGGGTTGGGCACATGGGGCAAGGAAACCGTGTATCCCCCCTCCTCTCATGCTGCTCCTGGAACTGCATGAAGGCGAGCGTTCCAGGGGCTTCTTGTAAAATACGTATTACAGGTAGCAGTCTGAATAACCCCAGGCTCACACGGCTGTATGCGGAATCTGCTTGCGGAGGCCCACAGCGGATTCCAGCTGTGAGCCCAGCTGTGACCCTGCATACGGCCGCGTAATGTACTGGGCATAACTGCCTACTCACACAGGCGGTCATGCGCAGTACGCAGTTGTTTCTTTTTATTTGCCGCGCCGTCGCTTAGAGATGACCCGGGTACCCGCAGCCCGTTCACAATGTGTTTGCACATGGGCTGCGGGTATATCCGCGGTCATAGAGCACAATGGGCTCTAGGTCGCGGATATCCGTGGTAAAATATAGCATGCCGTGTTCTGTTTCTGAGAGTGGATTACGTAATTCCGACCCACTAATTGGGGGAATTGTGTAATCCAATGCATGCGATTGATCCGTGGATTACTGCTGATCAAGCGCATGCAGAACCCGTAATTCCTCTCCGGTCATGTGTGACCGGCCTAATGTTAGATCGCTACTTTATCACGTGACCGGGGACCGCTCAGCGAGGCCACCGGTCACTGCTCCAAGCACTCAGCGACCGTTGGTCGATGGGAGCAAGGAGATTTAAAATTTCCTGGGCTCCCCGGCTCCTGCGAATGTGTCCGGCATTTTGCCGGCGGGCGCATGCGCAGCAGCTGGAAGGGTCCATGGAGGATAATCGCATCTGGATGCAAATGCGGAAGCCTCCGAGAAGATGTTTCATCTCCTCTCACTGATCGCATCGGTGAGGGGAGATGAAACTTCCACTTTTTAAAGAACTTTTACGTGATCGCCATT
Organism: Eleutherodactylus coqui; assembly: GCF_035609145.1. NCBI lineage: Eukaryota > Metazoa > Chordata > Amphibia > Anura > Eleutherodactylidae > Eleutherodactylus > Eleutherodactylus coqui. The sequence continues at coordinate 21,272,859 of NC_089837.1, read as the reverse complement.
ATGCATTGGATAACGGTAATCACGTGACCAGTAACCGCATCCCGCGGCTCCCCGTGACATCTCCAGGCTCTTGGCTACCTTTAAATTTCTTGGGCAGTATTTCACTTTTGCGCATGCGTCCGCCATCATGCTGACGGGCGCATGCACAGAATCTGGGGTAAGGTCCGCGGATGAACATCCCATCAGGGAACAAATCCGGGGACCTTGGGTACGTAATTTCCCCCCCCCCCCCCTTACGGATAAGATCCGTAAGGGGAGATGAAACTTTAACTTTATAAACTTTTAACTTTTTTTTTTTACTTTTTAACTTTATATGAACACCGTTATCTGATGGATAACGGTGATCATATGACTGAAAACCGCATACAGCGGTCCCCAGTCATATCTCCCTGCACTCGGCTAACTGTGACAGCCGGGTGCAGGGAGATTTTGAATTTGCCGGGCTCGCCGGCCTTCTGCGCATGCGCGCCACATCGGCACATCGCAGAAGCCAACGGGGGGTCCAGAGACCGGCCGGAGGACATGGAGGAAGCGGGGTGAGTATTTTCACCTTCCCTCATGGATCCGATCCATGAGGGGAGGTGAAACTTTACTTTTTTAAAACTTTTTTGCAGTTTTCCGTGATCGCCGTTATCCATTGTATAACGGCGATTGCGGTACCGGGGACCGCTCACCGTGGTCCCCGCTGACATCTCCTGCCTCCCGGCTACCTACAGGAGCCGGTAGCCAGGAGATTTTAAATTTCCCACGCCGCCGGGCCTTCTGCGCATGCGGCTGACGTAATGCCGCCTGGCGCGCATGCGCAGAAGGACAGCTACGGGGCCCGGAGCATCGGGAGAGCGGGGAGCAGCGTGCCGGACCCGGGTGAGTAATTTCAGCTGCCCCGATGTATCCATCAGGGCAGCTGAATATGTAACTTTTTTTCAACTTTTATTTACTTCTTTGCGATCGGCGCTATCCATTGGATAGCGCCGATCGCAATGCCGGGGGGGGGGGTGGGGGGGGGTCCGTACAGCCCGGGATGACAGCTTCATGCTGTCAGCTACCTGCGGACACCGACAGCATGGAGCTGTCACGTCCAGATCCCGAGGGGCTTTATTCTCTGCAGGACACATGTTTTTACGTCCTCAGAGAATAAAGCCCACTTCGGGAAGACGTAAAAACACTATGGGCTGGTCGTTAAGGGGTTAAACTACCGCTTGCCCGCGGTATGAACGACGTGACAGCTGCGTCTGTACCGTCGATCAGGAGCCATCCGTGCGGGAAAACCGCATAAAAATAATGCATGCTGCGTTTGTTTACCCATGGGTGCCCAATCATTCCCTATGAGCACGGATCACACATGTGGGAGATCCGCGTGATTTTTGAAATACCATTTTTACCGTGGACATGAGGCCTTAGGCTTTTTTTGGTACAACTTAGCTGCCATGTTTATTTTTAGAAGCCACACTTGTTCAGTCTTTTTCTATTAGTATAGTCATGAACAAGAACATTTAACATCATAGCTGAGGCTTTTAGAGTCAGAGATGTTTTCTTGCAGCTTCTCCGAGCGTTGCAGTTTGACCTTTGAATTTTTTTGGGATGTCCACTACTGGGAAAAACTCTCTTGAATGTTTTCTACTTGTAAATAATCTCTCACTGTAGAATAAGGAATTCCAACTTGTTTGGAAATGGCCTTATAAACTTTCTCAGATTGGTTGGCAGCCACAATTGCTTCTCTAAGGCCTCCTTCACTCAAGTGACACAGCATTGCCGCAAGAAAATCGCATTGATATCTCATCGCTGGTCCGTGCGATATCACTGCGATGTCTCGCGATGATACCGTGATTTTGTAGTGCTACAAAGTCACATGTGCTTTGTTACGTGACTTTGTAGCACCACATGCAAGGCTTTTGGGGTGGGGCTTGAAATATGAGCCCTATTCTAAAAATATGCCCTAGCTGCAATGAAAAAAAAAGTATACATCACCTTAGCAGTGCTGTCCAGAGCTCCACTGCAGCTTCTTCTCGGTCCCCGGCACTCTTCTTCTTCAGCTCTTCTGGCCAGGGAAAAATCCCCACCTCCAGGAAGCGCTGACTGTGAGTGGCTGACACTTAGCCAATCAGTGCCTTCCTTTTAATGAATAGTTGTGATTGGTGCATCGAGTGCTGGCTGTGATTGGCTAAGCATCAGCTAATCACAGCCAGTGCTTCCAGGAGGCGGGTATTTTTCAATCCTTGGCCAGAGGAGATAAAGAGAAACAGTGTCGGGACCAGGAGGAAGCTGCAGTGGAGCCAGACAGTGCTTCTTAGGTAATGTTTGTGTTTTAATTTTTTTTCTGCAGCTAGGGGTTACATTATGGCTTTGACAGTGGGATTTCCTACTGTAAAAGTTGCATTGCCCTTTGAAATCGCGTTTTTGAGCCATGCAACAGAGAGGAATACTCTATAGGGAAACATGGGCCACAAAACCTTGCGAGTCATAACGCATGCTACAAAACATTGCACGTGAGAAGTTACCCATTGGAAAGCATGGGCTTCACATACATGCGATTTTTAGCATTGTCACAACGCGACAAAATCTTGTGGCTTTACCGCCTGTATGGAGGAGGCCTAAGATCATTGCGGGTGACTTTCTTTCTTGGTATTGTGTTAACGCACACTTGAATGCTCCAAGCCAACAAACTTTCAAAATTTCTCCTTTTATAGATTTGTCCACACTTGTTGATGTTCAATTAATCATGGGTATTTAATTAGCAGCAACTAGTCTCTACCTACCCTCTTAATTAACTGATGACAGTGTGAGTTGGCATATGTAGTTGCTATTCTGAGGTTGTATTTACCAAAGTTTATGACCTTCTAAGAACCAGATGTTTTTATTAGTAATATTTAAAACCATAGAATGTAAATAGAGTCTACTTAGCTTTTCTTGTGACTGTAAATAATGGATTCAGAGAGGGTTTCAATTTCCCTGCATGACTTACACTGTTAGGGCTTAATCACACATCCGTATATCGGCCGGCTTTTCACGCCCGACCAATATACGGTATCCCTTTCTGCAGGGGGAGGAGGCGGGCCGGACTGGGAGCAGTACACTGAACTCCCACCCTCTCTCTACCCCTTGCCATTATTTGCAATGGGAGAGGGCGGGGCAGGGTAGAACTTAGCTCCACCCCATCCCACCCATCCCATTGCAAACAGTGGCAAGGGGCGGAGAGTGGTTGGTAAGAGGGCGGAGAGGGGGCGGATGCTCAGTGCACTGCTCCCAGCCCAATCTGCCTCCTCCCCCTGCAGAAAGGGACACTGTATATCAGTCTGGCGTGAAAACCCAGCCAATATACGGACGTGTGAATAAGCCCTCATACTGCTTAATTTGAAGGAAGAAACTTTTTAATCCCTTTATAGTCACATTCAAAGTCCCATAACGTTTTGACTTTTTCATGGGTGGAGATCTGTGGAGATTCTTTTTTTGTGTGAGGAGCTGTAGTTTTTATTGGTGCCATTTTGGGCTACATGCAGCTTTATTATCACTTTTAGGGCTTTTACCCATTAGCGTTTTTTTAATGCTACGATATCAATGCGTTTCTTTAATGCAAATGTCAATGGTACTTTTTAATGTTAAAATAGCATCACAGAAAAATTGCAAGTTCGTGCTTCTGCAATTTTTCTGCGATGCGATTTTTGGGAGCCAAATTACCAATATAAGTATTTTGACTTAGGCAGGTTTTTTTCACATTTTTTTTTTTTTTTGCCACGCAAAATAAATGCTTTGTTCAATTTTTTTTGCAGGGGAAAATGAAAAAAGGGGTTGTTTTTTATGTGTGTTTTTTTTTACACAATTCTTTTATTATATTTTTTATGTCCCTGTTGGGGACTTGAACCATTAAAGTTATGATTGTTAGGATAATGCCTTATTCCTTAAAATAGTGATAATAGGCCATGGCAGGCTGGGACTCCAGTATTTGGCGTCCAGTTACCATGGCAACCCATCAGACCTCGGTGATGTAATTCTGTACCTGAACCCTTTACATGCCTTGATGTACATTGATCGTGGCATGTGGGGGGTTAGCAACAGGGAGTGCTGTTTGATCGCCGCTGTTGCAGCAAGGCGCTGGCTGTCAGATACAGCCGACTCCTGCTGCAGAATTTTGTAGGTTCACTTAATAAGTTTATACCCTGTTGCATTAACGACCTCCCTGCCCGTGTGTAAGCTTACATCTAATGGCATAAAAGGGTTCAAGAGGTTGTCACATAATTAAAACGTAATTTGTCTGCTACATCAGGAAAATATAATTTTTGAATGGGAATCGTTTAAAAATGCTCTTGTGTCTAGATATTGCTGTTAGATACAAATGTAATACTCCCTGCTGTTTCTAGAGCTGATTCTTATCGTCAGTCTTTACAGTAGCGGCAGGGGCGTAACTATAGGGGATGCAGGGGATGCGGTTGCACCCGGGCCGTGGAGCCTTGGGGGGCCCATAAGGCTTCTCTTTTGCATATAGGGAGCCCAGTACTATGACTAAAGCATTATAGCTGGGGCCCAATACAGATTTTGCATTGGGGCCCAGAAGCTTCAAGTTACGCCTCTGAGCAGCGGGTATCAAAAATTGTGCCTATTTGTGGAGTTTGATGTGGAATTGAAAAGCCACAAAACTTATGAGTTTTGGTGCAGAATTTGCAGTAATGAATTCGGGTGCAGATTTGGGTGCGTGATGCCGGCTAATTCTGGCCGGTGTGGAAGCACCTTCTGGTAGAGAACTCTTTTTATGTTGTGTATTAAATTGCTTAATTAGGTCCTTGCATTTTTTTAAAAAATAATAATTCTATGGTTTAGACAAAAAAAATAGAAATTTTTCAATAAAAATTTTTTGTATTTATAAAACTATAATAGTAGTACAAAAAAATATTTAGGAACTAATAATAAATCAATAGATCCATTCTTCAGCAAACAAACATTTAGCACCACAGCTGTTTATTTGGAGCGCCAAACATTAGCTCAGCATCTTTTGCTATTTGCATACCCTATCGTAGTTTATTGACTGCCGGGCTACACAAATAGCATAGACGGACTACGATAACATACTGTAGTGCACTGCATCAGTCCAATTAATGAATACATCTGTACAAGTAAATATCCTGCATACTGTGTAATATATCCATACATTTCTGTCATCCAAACAATGGTCTAGGATGGGAACAAAGAACCAGACAGTCATCACTGAAGCCATCCTACTGGGTTTCTCCAAAGACCTGAAGATAAACGTTGCTTTGTTTTTGCTATTTTTGACCATCTACCTAATAACCATCGTTGGAAATTGTCTTATAATATGCATCATCCTAACAAACTCTCGTCTACACGTCCCTATGTACTTTTTCCTCTGCAATCTATCCTTCATAGACTTTTGTTACTCATCAACCGCGGTGCCAAGACTGTTAGCCGATCTCTTCTCCCTCCATAGAACCATTTCCAAACTTGCCTGTGGGGTCCAGCTCTACATAATACTCTTCATGGGTGGAACTGAGTGTCAGCTTCTAGTCCTAATGGCTTACGACCGCTACATTGCCATCTGTAAGCCGCTACACTATCCGATTCTGATGAGATGGAGCGTTTGCCATCGACTCATTGCCTTTATGTGGATTTTCAGCTTCATGGTCAACATCTTTCCATCCCTATTGATGCCAATCTCTTTATGCAATCGTAACGAGATCAACCACTTCATGTGTGAACTGCTAGCTGTCATAAAGCTCTCATGCGGCGACATCTACACGAATGAACTTACAATATTTTGCATTAGCTTTATTTCGCTTTTGCTTCCGTTCTCACTTATTATCATTTCCTACATTTGTATTATCTTCTCTGCATTAAAGGTTCGCACTGCTGGGAGGTTTAAAGCTTTCTCCACATGCACCTCTCATGTCATCGTGGTGGCTTTGTACTTCGGGACTGGGATGTTCACTTACTTTAGCCCCTCATCCCAGTACTCATCAAACCGGGAGAAGTATATCTCAATATTTTATGTTGTCATCTGCCCAATGTTAAATCCACTCATCTACAGTTTGAACAATAGAGAAGTGAAAAAATCCTTTAAGACATTATTTACAAAACATGTTGTCTCCATCACAATAAATTAAAATGTCAAAAATGCAACAATGATTTCCAAGAAGTGACAGGTTCTTCTCATCATTGGAGGATTTCTTACCTTTTGTTACACTTTGTTTTATCTTTGTTCTATATTTCTCCTTTATTGGAGTTGCCTTTTTAAGTTGGCGCTATATAAATAAAGATTATTATTATTATTGTTACAGCCCTTGTCTACATGCTGTATTACACCACTGGATGACCGACATACTGAGGATATGGGTCTCTTGACAAGAATTCCCCTCAATATGACAGTATCTTTAGGATGTTTGTGACTCTACAGTTGAAGTCATAAGTTAAAAAAAACAACACATTTTTCCATCTCTGCCTCCTCATCTAATTCCCTATCACACTCTGGAGGTCCTCCCTGTGCATTACGGCCAATTATTTGCAGTGCAACCTCCTGTCTGATGCTTATCAGGCATCGTCCTGAAGCTGAGATTTTTTTACTCTCAGTTTCACATCTATCCCATGATGCATCAGCACAGCAATAGCATCATGGGATTTTTGTCTGCTAGAGGGAGAGTTTATTATTATCTTCTATATTCACCTATAAAAGCGGCAGATCATACGTATACAGTCAGGAGGATGAGCTGTGATCTCCTCTATTATAGCTGTGTGACAGGAAATGTGTGAATATCATCAGTAACTATGATAGGAGTGTCAGTGTCTCTTGGGAGTTTCTGTGGAAGGGTCCATGTGTTAGTGTAGTGTACAGGATTGTACACTCCATAACTAACTATGGACTTCAAAGTGAATAATGTATCTGTCACTTTAAAGTTATTGTTGGTCAACCACACTTTGCCTAGGAAAGCTCAGCCTAGTTTAGGAGGCAAGAGTCAGGCAGTCAGGAGATAGACAGCCTGTAATAGGCAGAAAGGTCCTACATATGAGTTGGTTAGCAATGGAGTTTGGTATAAAATGGAGAGGAGGAGTTGAGTAGAGGGTTCTAGAGAGAGATCACAGGAGAGAACAGAGAAGGAAGATGCAGTGCTAGCAAGAAGAAGCTAGAGCTGAGATACAGTGCATTGGGAAGAAGGGTAAGTACTAGAGATGAGCGAGCACCAAAATGCTCGGGTGCTCGTTGATCAAGTCGAACTGTCCGCGATGCTCGAGAGCTCGTTTCGAGTAACAAACCCCATTGAAGTCAATGGGCGACTCAAGCATTTTTGTATGGGACCGATGCTCCGCATAGGTCATGACTTGTGAAACTCTGGAAAACCTCAGAAAGTCATGGAAACACCACAGAAACGGATAGGGAAGGGCAGGGGCAGCATGCATGGCTGCATCTCAGGCTCCTAGGTCCCACTATTTAGACAAAATTGGGGCAAGAGTCTGCCCCCCCCCGCCCCCAACATTTTTTACTTCAGCTGCCCTCATGCCACACGCTTGCTTCATAGCCACATCACCCTCATGTCTATTTATAAGCGCGTACTAGATAAGGGGGAACCGGAGGCACACACTGCAGAGGGTTGGCAGGGCCAGGCAGCGACCCTCTTTGAAAGTGTGGGTGATAGCCCACAATGCTGTTGAGAATTGATGATAAATTGACGTACGATCATCATTCCAATCCCGTGTCACCTCCGTCACAAAATTGTCAGGATTTTGTGGGCATAAAGGGGACTCAGATGCCAGCACTTCTACACATTTCCACAATACAGTAATACTCTGTGTGGGAAGCACGTGAGCGGGCCCAGGGTCAGGCTCGGTCCCAGCCTCCATCTTGTGTGACCCAAGTTGCCGCGGGTTGCATTGCAATGGGAAATCTATGTGTCCCCACACAATTCATTCTGTGTAGGTGTTAGATAGCTCAACACTGCAATGGAAAGTCTTTGAGTTCCTTGGGCTTGCCTATGCTGTTGGTGCACAAAGATGGTATTACACAAGAAGAAATCAGAGTGCCCAAACATGGCAGAGTTTCACCCCGCCAAGGACCTCGGCCCACATTTCTACCCTAGTCAGTCAGTGTATTTGTGTCAGACAGGTAAAACACCGCTCTGGGAAGTCTTTGTGCACTCACAGCATAGGCGAGCCAAAGGAACCAAAGGAAAGTATTAAACATGAAACAATTACAGTGCCCAAACATGGCAGAGTTTCACCCTGCTAAGGGCCTCCGCCTACATTTCTGCCCTAGTCAGTCAGTGCGTTTGTGTCAGACAGGTAAAACACCGCAATGGGAAGTCTTTATGCACCCACAGCATAGGCGAGCCCCAGGAACTAAAAGATGGTATTACGCATAAGGAAATCACAGCGCCAGAACATGGCAAAGTTTCACCCCGCCATGGACCTCGGCCAACATGCTCCGCAATCGAGGGGATAAAGCGGACTTCGATGCTAGTACAGCTGTGAACGTCTCATTTATTTATTTGCGGTTGCTTTCACTGCTCCAAAGACAGGATTAACCAGGAACAAGTTCCACAGGCCCAACAAGGCGCAGTTCCATTTCCCCCAGGAAATAGGCCTCTGCCCAAACCCTCAGCAATCGCGGGCATGAAGCGGACTCCAATCCTAGTACAGCTGTGAAGGTCTCATTAAATCAGTTACGTTTGCTTTCACCGGTCCACAGACAGGATTAACCAGGAACAAGTTCCACAGGCCCAACCTGGAGCAGTTGCATTTCCCCCAGGACATAGGCCTCTGCCCACACCCTCAGCAATCGCGGGCATGAAGCGGACTGCAATGCTAGTACAGCTGTGAAGGTCTCATTAAATCAGTTACGTTTGCTTTCCCCGCTCCAAAGACTGGATTAAGCAGGAACAAGTTCCACAGGCCCAACCTGGCGCAGTTGCATTTTCCCCAGGACATAGGCCTCTACCCACACCCTCAGCAATCGCGGGCATGAAGCGGACTCCGATGCTAGTACAGCTGTGAAGGTCTCATTAAATCAGTTACTTTTGCTTTCACTGCTCCAAAGACTGCATTTACCAGGAATAGGTTCCACAGGCCAAACCTGGTGCAGTTGTATTTCTCCAGGACATAGGCCTCTGCCGACACCCTCAGCAATCGCGGGCACATTGCAGACTCTGATGCTAGTACACCTGTGAAAGTCTCATTAATGCAGTAACGCTCCTCTTGTTTGGCCCAAACCAGTGCCCCGGATAACTGTGGTAACACAAGAGAAAATACATGTTGCCCAGTGCTGATCCCATGATCCCAAGCAGAAGGAGGAGGTGGCATTACAAGGCCAAGAAACCATGACCAGGACCCGCTAAAGTCTGTGTGGGAAGTATGTGAGCGGGTCCTGGGTCAGGCTTGGTCCCAGCAAACACCTTGTGTGACCCAAGGTGCCGCGAGTAACATAGCAATGGGAAATCCATGTGTCCACATACTATTCATTCTGTGCAGGTGTCAGATAGCTGAACAACGCAATGGGAAAGCAATCTGCACTCTGCATCCTACCCAAGTCAGTCAGTGTATTTGTGCTGGGCAGGTAAAACACCGCTATGGGAAGTCTTTGTGCACCCACAGCATAGGCGAGTCCAAGGAATCCAAAGACAGTATTAAACCTGAAGAAATCACAGTGCCCAAAATGGCAGACTTTCACTGCGCCGAGGACATAGGTCTCTGCCCACACCCTCAGCAATCCCGGGCATAGAGCGGACTCCGATGCTAGTACAGCTGTAAACATCTCATGAATGCAGTAATGCTCCTCTTGTTTGGCCCAAACCAGTGCCGCGGATAACTGTGGTAACACGAGAGAAAATACATGTTGCCAAGTGCTGATCCCATGACCGCAAACAGGAGGAGGAGGAGGCCTTACAAGGCCAAGAAACCATGACCTGGACCTGCTATAGTCTGCGTGGGAAGTACGTGAGTGGGCCCAGGGTCAGGCTCGGTCCCAGCAAACATCTTGTGTGACCCAAGGTGCCCTGAGTTACATAGCAATGGGAAATCCATGTGTCCCCACACAGAAAGCTCAACACTGCAAGGGAAGTCTTTTAGTTCCTTGGGCTCGCCTATACTCTCAGTGCACAAAGATAGTATTACACAGGAAGAAATCAGAATGCCCAACATGGGAGAGTTTCACCCTGCCAACGACCTTGGCCTCGGCACACAATTCACGCCCTAGTCAGTCAGTGTATTTGTGCCAGATAGGTAAAACATGGGAAGACTTAGTGCAGCCATAGTATAGACAGACCCCTGTAACATTCCTGTAGCAAAGGGATAAACAGACCCCAGTAATACTTCTTTAGTAAAAGTATAGGCAGACCCCAGTAACATTTCTGTAGCAGAAGTATAGGCAGACCCCTGTAACATTTCTGTAGCAGAAGTATAGGCAGACCCCAGTAACATTTCTGAAGCAAAGGTATAGGCAGACCACTGTAACATTTCTGTAGCAGAAGTATAGGCAGACCACAGTAACATTTCAGTAGTAAAAATATAGACAGACCCCAGTAACATTTCTGTAATAAAAGTATAGACAGACCCCAGTAACATTTCTGTAGCAGAAGTATAGACAGACCCCAGTAACATTTCTGTAGCAGAGGTATAGGCAGACCCCAGTAACATTTCAGTAGCAAACGTATAGGCAGACCCCAGTAACATTTCTGTAGCAGAAGTATAGGCAGACCCCTGTAACATTTCTGTAGCAGAAGTATAGGCAGACCCCAGTAACATTTCTGAAGCAAAGGTATAGGCAGACCACTGTAACATTTCTGTAGCAGAAGTATAGGCAGACCGCAGTAACATTTCTGTAGCAGAAGTATAGGCAGACCCCAGTAACATTTCTGAAGCAAAGGTATAGGCAGACCACTGTAACATTTCTGTAGCAGAAGTATAGGCAGACCGCAGTAACATTTCTGTAGCAGAAGTATAGGCAGACCCCAGTAACATTTCTGAAGCAAAGGTATAGGCAGACCACTGTAACATTTCTGTAGCAGAAGTATAGGCAGACCCCAGTAACACTTCAGTAGTAAAAATATAGACAGACCCCAGTAACATTTCTGTAGCAGAAGTATAGGCAGACCCCTGTAAAATTTCTGTTCCAGAAGTAAAGGCAGACCCCAGTAACATTTCTGTTGTAACAGTATAGACAAACCCCTGTAACATTTCTGTAGCTGAAGTTTAGGCAGATCCCAGTAACATTTCTGTAGCGGACGTATAGGCGGACCCCAGTAACATTTCTGTTGTAACAGTATAGACAGACCCCTGTAACATTTCTGTAGCAGAAGTATAGGTAGACCCCAATAACATTTCTGTAGCAAAGGTATAGGCAGACCTGTGTAACATTTTTGTAGTAAACATATAGACAGACCACAGTAACATTTCTGTAGTAAAAATATAGGCAGACCCCATGTATGCCAGGGTACCAATACGCAACACATTGCTGTCCTCACTACGAAGATGACTTTCAGGATCCTTCTTCTCCTCCTTCTCTTCAGCCCATACACGCTGAACAGATGAGAGGTAAGCAGCATGGGTACCCTCTGCAGTGTGCCCAGCTGTCTTTTCCCCCTCCTCCTCCTCCTGCTCCTCCCCCTCCTCCTCCAAAACGCACTGAGATATAGACATGAGGGTGGTCTGGCTATCAAGCAACATACTCTCATCCACCGTCTTCTGTTCCAAATGCAAAGCGTTTCTAAGCAGCAAACTTCTCAGCAGGCATAGCAGCGGGATGGTAACGCTAATGATTGCAGCATCGCCGATCACCATCTGGGTGGACTCCTCAAAGTTTCCGAGGATCTGGCAGATATCTGCCATCCAGGCCCACTCCTCGGTAAAGAATTGGGGAGGCTGACTACCATTACACCGCCCATGTTGAAGTTGGTATTCCACTATTGCTCTACGCTGCTCAAAGAGACTGGCCAACATGTGCATGGTAGAATTCCACCGTGTGGGCACGTCGCACAGCAGTCGGTGCTCGGGCAGATTAAACCGATGTTGCAGGGTCCTCAGGGTGGCAGTGTCCGTGGTGGACTTGCGGATATGTGCGGAGACGCGGCGCACCTTACCGAGCAGGTCAGACAAGTGCGGGTAGTTTTAATGAAACCGCTGAACCACCAGATTGAAGACATGGGCCAGGCATGGCACATGTGTGAGGCTGCCGAGCTGCAGAGCCGCCACCAGGTTACGGCCATTGTCACACACAACCATGCCCGGTTGGAGGCTCAGCGGTGAAAGGCAGAGGTCGGTCTGCTCTGTCAGACCCTGCAACAGCTCTGGGGCCATGTGCCTCTTGTCACCTAAGCTGATTAGTTTCAGCACGGTTTGCTGACGCTTGCCCACCGCTGTGCTGCCACGCCACGCGCTACCGACTGCTGGCGATGTGCTCACACTTCTTAATTGAGAGGTAGAGGTTGCGTTGGAGGAGGAGGAGAGTTTGGAAGAGGTGGCATAAAACGCTGCAGATACCAGCACCGAGGTAGGACCTGCTATTCTGGGTGTGGGTAGGACGTGAGCGGTCCCAGGCTCTGATACGGTCCTAGCCTCCACCAAATTCACCCAATGTGCCATCAGGGAGATAAAGTGGCCCTGCCCGCCAGTACTTGTCCACGTGTCCATGGTTAAGTGGACCTTCCCAGTAACTGCGTTGGTGAGGGCACGATTTATGTTGCGGGAGACGTGCTAGTGTAGGGCTGGGACGGCACACTGGCAAAAATACTGGTGACTGGGGACCGAGTAGGGTGGGAACGCTGCCGCCATCATGTTTTTGAAAAAGCCTCCATTTCCACAAGCCTTTACGGCAGCATCTCCAGGCTGATTAATTTGGCAATGTGCACATTTGAAGCTTGTGTGTGCGAGTGGGTGGCGGCGTATTTGTGCTTTCGCTCCAACGCTTGTGTTAGTAACAGCTAAACGCTGCGCTGAGAGACATTGCTGGATGGAGTGGAGGACGGTGGAAGTGAGGGTGTGGGTGCAGGACGGGAGGCGCTCGTGCCTGTGTCCTGGGAGGGGGATTGGATCTGTGTGGCAGGTTGGGGCACAGGGGAAGAGGCAGTGGTGTGACCGGGAGGCGGTGAATGGCCTTCGTCCCACCTTGTGGGGTGCTTGGCCATCATATGCCTCCGAATGCTGGTGGTGGTGAGGCTGGTAGTGTTCGCTCCTCGGCTGATCTTGGTGCAACACAGGTTGCACACCACTGTTTATCGGTCGTCCACTCTCTCACTAAAAAACATCCAGACCTTTGAACACCTAGCCCTCTGCACGGAGGCTTGCCGCGAGCGGGTGCCTTGGGAAACAGATGCGGGATTCTTCGCTCTGGCCCTGGCTCTACCCCTGGCCACTCCACTGCCTCTTCCAACCTGTCCTGCTGCTGCACTTGCCTCCCCCTCTGAAACCCTGTCCTCAGTAAGCTTAGCAAACCAGGTGGGGTAAGTCACCTCATCGTCCAGCTGCTCTTCCTCCGAATCCTCTGTGCGCTCCTCCCTCGGACTTACTGCCCTTACTACTACCTCACTGACAGACAACAGTGTCTTATCATCATCCTCACCCACAAAAAGCTCTTGAGACAGTTGCTGGAGGTCCCCAGCCTCATCACCCAGACTCCGGGAACTTTCCAAAGGTTGGGCATCGGTCACAACAAACTGCTCAGGTGAGAGAGGAACCATTTTTTCCCACTCATGGCAGGGGCCCGAGAACAGTTCCTGGGAGTCTGCCTGATCATCAGAATATGTCATTTTCATAGAGTGAGGATGCTGGGAGGAAGGAGGAGCAGCAGCCAGAAGATTCAGAGTTGCAGTCCCTAGGCCGGGAATAGTGGACTGCGTAGAAGACTGGGTGGTCTATACATTGCTGGATGCATTTTCTGCCAACCACGACAGGACCTGCTCACACTGCTCTGTTTGCAATAAAGGTCTACCACGCGGATCCGTAAATTGTGATATGAAGCTGGGGACCCCAGAAACTTGCCTCTGTCCTAATCCCACAGCAGTCGGCTGTGATACACCACGAGCAGGAACTCGGCCTGTGCCCACACCCTCACTTGGACGTCCGCGTCCACGTCCTCGATCCTTACCCTTACTCCTCATCATGGCGGATTAAGAATAGAGCAGTGCCCAAATAAATTACCCCACTGTACAGCACTGATAACTGGGCCTTAATTCACCGCACAGAGACTTGTAGATAGTGAAGGCTCTATGCTGTGACTTGAAAAAAGTAACCCACTGTCTTGCGCTGATACCTAGGGGTAATTTACTGCTCGCAGAGACTTGTAGATGATAGAAGCTGTGTGGAGTGGGAGAAGACTCTAAAGCCAGTGGATAGTGCTGGTAACTGCGGCTATCTCAACGCCACCAAGGAAAGGGTATTGTAAGATGCTCTGCACAGCGGCAGAGCTGAAATACTTTGCCATGGCCCAGGAAATATTACAGTACTGTTTATCGATGAGACCGCTGTAGACACAGAACAGTATAAATGCAGTCGTTTGCAGTAGGCTAGGAAATATTTGAGTGCAGTTTCACGGTGAGAGCTGGTTGTACGGCACTGCAGCCTGAGAAAACTATTACTGAACGGCTGGGAACAGGCCTACATACGTAATACAAAAATGGATGCACTACAACTCCCAGCAAGCTACAACTATAGTGCACACGGTCAGATGTAGCCCTAAGAAGGAGCTTTGGGGTTTTTGCATGGAGGATCAGGACTGTATAGTGTATATAACTTTCCATATAGAGGTGGCTGTGCCCCAACACTCTGTGTCTGATTCATTGCAGATACAGAACAGTATAAATGAAGTCATTCGCAGCAGGCTAGGAAATAATTGAGTGCAGTTTCATGGTGAGAGCTGGTTGTACGGCACTGCAGCCTGAGAAAACTATTACTGAAAGGCTGGGAACAGGCCTAGATGCATAATACAAAAATGGATGCACTACAACTCCCAGCAAGCCACAAGTATAATGCACACATTCAGATGTGGCCCTAAGAAGGACCGTTGGGGTTCTTGTAGACAGGATCCTACTCTAACACTTTCCCTATCTCAGCAGCAGCACTTTCCCTTTCGTGTGTCTGAGGCGAGCCACGGGCGGGACCGCTTTAAGTACTCGGTGGTCACCTGATCTCGCCAGCCACTCACTGCTGTGGGGTGGGATAGGGCTGGCACGTCACAGCAGGAAGTGGTAATGCCTTGCTGCATGTCTATTGGGTAGAAAATGGCGCTAAACATGCAGGGAAGGAAATGGAATTGACTCGAGTACCGCGTGGTGCTCGTCTCGAGTAACGAGCATCTCGAGTACCCTAATACTCGAACGAGCATCAAGCTCGGACGAGTGTGCTCGCTCATCTCTACTCTTGACCCATTAGGAATCTGCAGATATGCTGTAAATGTACTTCATTTATATTGTAAACATCCACTTAGCAAAAACGCCGCAAATAAAAACGCCATTGTAATGTTTCAGATAAAAGATAAAAATACAAAGTCCTGTCAGATTACCTGCATGGCCGCCACCACACCGACCTCACAGTCAATGAAGGAAGAAAGCTAAATACAATCAACTTGACACTGGCAGCCTGCTGTAAAAAGTTGCGCAAGCGCACTGAGAAAGATGGACTGGTTGCAAAGCTATTCAGGACTGAACCAATATTTGCTGAATTACTGATCTATACTTGTGTGAGCGCACTAGATAGAGGGGACCTATTATCAGGTTAATCTAGATACTATTATTAAATGAGTTGTCTAGTTACTGGTCAACCCTGCTTCGATAACAGTGCCTGCATTGAAATATTAAACAGAAGTATACTTATATCTCCAGTGCTGCAATACTGGGTTGAAGTCCTGATTGATTGTTTTGATGGACTATAAACACTCATCTTATATTACCTGTGTCATGCTGATCCTGTGTACATGTATATATGTGTCCCAAGGTTCAGTGGGTCAGTCCCCTGAGGGTTTGAGGCACAGGGTATAACAATAGCTAGTATCTCCCCAGGAAGGATAGTAGTCACCAGTTCCATGAGGAGGAACCGTCTGTACCTTAAGTCCATAAGCCATGAAGAAGTCACTGGGAAGCCACCTGAATGCACTGTAAATGGAGTTGCTGTAGTTTATTTTTGATAAATCAGTAGACGACCACAAGCTGGAATGCTTGCAATTTTACTTGAACACAACAGCTAGCATTGAGCAATAATAGTTGGTACCATAGGCGTACCGTCAGAAGTCACTGGGGTCGCGGTGGCGACCCGACCGCTGCACTGAGGGGGCCTAGAGGCTGTCCTCCAGCATATACATATGCACATTCAGTGCATTACCGGCTGACTGCTCTGTGTGCAGCACCGCACCGATCACGCAGAAGGCAGAGTGGCCATCCTGAGAGGAACTAGAGAAGAGCAGGAGGGAAGAGAACGGAGGCAGTCGCACGGGCCAGCAGGGAACAGTGATGACGTCATCATGTGCTGCCCCTGGCTCCTGCTCGACAGAGGCTGCTGCATCTGCCTGTCCTGCTGCGATCAAGGGAAAAGTGGTCCAGGCCCCGGGGTGTGTATATATATATATATATATATATACACAAAATGTAGTGTGTGCATATATATAGTCCCTTCACAGATATAGATATTAAAATTTAATGACTTTTATTAGTAAATTCTAAAAATGTGGGCTCACATATAACACTTACAGACGATACACAAAAAAAAAAGTGACAAGTATATAAGAGATGAACCCTAGGTAGGGATCGTGTAGGGTTGCGCGTCTCCCAGATAGATTAGGGAGATAGGTACCGTTCATGTATATAAATGAAAAAAGAAGGAAAAAAGACCTATGGTTCACATGAGCCCAGGTTTCCAGCACTGCCTTATGTGTAAAACAACACTGTGCTCTAACTGGGGACTGATAGAAAATTGCTTTAGCATTTCGAATATGCAAAACAACATCGTGCTATAAGTGGGTTTTGTACCGCAACAGTATCTAAAAACATCTATCCTCTTGACTTGGACACAAAGAACTTTGTGAACCATAGGTCTTTTTTCCTTCTTTTTTCATTTATATACATGAACGGTACCTATCTCCCTAATCTATCTGGGAGACGCGCAACCCTACACGATCCCTACCTAGGGTTCATCTCTTATATACTTGTCACTTTTTTTTTTGTGTATCGTCTGTAAGTGTTATATGTGAGCCCACGTTTTTAGAATTTACTAATAAAAGTCATTAAATTTTAATATCTATATCTGTGAAGGGTCTTTTGAGAATACTATATAGATTTCTATTCCTCTGTGATTTTGTGCATATATATATAGTGTATATTATAATATACTGTGTGTGTGCGTGTCTATATATCGTTCTCATACCTATCTATCTATCTATCTATCTATTTATGAATGGTATAAGTTATACATATCCCTGGATTTACTGTATATAATTTCACACTTTACACGCAATTAAAATACGCATCAAAAATATAAGCAGTTTTTAATAGTGTTTACAGCTTCTTAATAACGTAAGGGGTCTTTAAATACTGCATGCAGGTTTTTGATGTGTTTTTCTTAATTGTGGTTCTAAAGTACAACAAACACATGAACATACCCTAAAGCCGCGGTCACACAGGACCGAAATCCCATGGAAATCTTGCGGATTGACCGCACAAAAATATCTGAAGATTTCCACAGCAGAAAAGTAGCTTTAAAGCCTGTATTCTGCTGCGGCAATCTCTGCTCATAGAGAGGAGATAGGCCGCCGCGGAAATAGCGATACATTCGAAATGCCGCAGCTTTGTTTTCCACGCAACATATCAATTTCAGCACGGCTCTACCGAGACAGACTGGCCGCAGCATATGGACAAGATTTTTGCAAATCTCGTTCACTTTGCTGCTTTGTCCCAGGATAAAAATTGCAGGCGGAATGTCTGTGCAGAAAGTCTGCACGGAAATTCTGCGGCAATTCCACCTCGTGTGAACCCAGCCGAAGGCCGCTCTCATGTGTATTCACAAAACGCAGCTTGAAATCATGACATTTTTACCAGTATTTTAAGCTGCGTTTTTGAACGCATGGTACAGTGTTTGACAGCGATTTTTAATACACCCCATCATTGTGATGGGTGAGGAGGTTAAAAAACACGAAAGCGCAGAAATAGAACAGACAGCTCTCGAAAATTGTGGCGTTAGGAACACCGCGTTCAAGTGCAGGTTTGAGTAACCACATTAAAATCAATGAGAGTGTTGTACCATGTACAAGTATGGCACTTGGGACGCCGCACTAATATCGGTAAAAAGCGGTGTATGCATGAGAGTGGCCTGCGGGGCTACAAACAAATTTTCATGTGCAGGAAATGAGTAACATTTGGAAAGATTACGCTAAGCTTGATCATGTGTGGAAATTTTTTTGCAGCTGTATTCAGCACAATTTGGTTATGGGTACAGGGTGGGGGATGGAGGCCCGTGGGGGGTGTGGGGTGATGGACTTTTGCACCCGGACCCCTGAGCCTTTAGGTATACCCCTGGTTGGTATAGTAGCTTTTGTTATAGCTATGGTACTTTGACTGGGTCAGCGGTGGACATCATGCAGTTGGCTTTGTCAGCAATGGTTCGACAAGTCTCTAGTGTCAATCTTGCGATGCTTTGGTTGTCGGTAGGACTTTGATGCAGAGACTTCTGCCCGCCATAGGTATCTTCCTCACCAGCCCTTCTCTTGCACACTCTGTCATGCAACCTAGCCTGAAAGTCCCTGGCCAATCACTTGACCTGAGCCAAGTGTCCCAGAGTGTCCCCTACTTACAGGTACAGAGCACCACAATGCAGCATAATAAGAAGGCATTTCAGAAAGTTGTAGGCATATAAAAAGGAGAGGTTGTCTCACTCCTTTACACTTAAAAAAGGGGAACTATTGTCTGAAATGCATCGTTTCATGGATACAAATCAAGCCTGAGTTTGGTTCTGGGACCAGTGCCTTGGCAGTGACTTCCTTTGGTGCATGTATAAGCAACCCTGGGAAAACTATGTCTCCCTTTATCATCATGAGATGGCCACAGCTGGGGTTCTTATGAACTAGTGTTGCACTTGTATTGTGCAAATCTGGGAGATAGCACCTACTTCATCCTTCATTTATTCATTCACTGGAGGTTTTTAACCTATGCAGCGCTGTTCTTCTTTCGTTTGGAGTCCTAACTGGAGGTTGGCTTTAATTTATTCATATTATCTGCCCGTGATCCCATGACCAAACTACAGATTTAGATTACTGAGCAAGATTCATTGTTTCAATGCAAAAACTTTTAGATGGGACAAATGTTTCAATGAAATTCTAAGTTTATTAGATTCTTGACTATCTAGTATTTGGGATTTGGTAAAGCTGATAGAAATCCATAGAATACTTCAGGGTGGTTTGTAATCAGTGTAGATTCGTTATGATAGAACTTAATCCCATGTTGACAGTCATTAGACACCTCTGTTGGCCAGGACAAAAAATAAGAATAATCTCCAGAGTTGGCAAATTATATTTATGTGGTCTCTTTAAATGTTATAAAAGCCGATGGATCCAAATGCCCAGAGGCTTTGGGGAGCCGAGTGCTGTGTGTGCCTCGTCTGTTACTTGAATATTATTTATTTTCTACTCTTTCATGAAATTGGTGTTTCTATACATGAAAATGAAAAGGCTGAGATGGGGAGAATGTTAAAGAAAATCTGCACGAAGTTGCTCAAAAAAATTACTAAACTTTTACAGGTAAATTGGGGTCGTGCACATTGATCCTTTGTTTCCGGTATGTCAGCTTATGAGGAGGGCAAGCAATGGTGTTAAAATGTTTTCAACAATCGAACTTCAAAGAAAATGTAATGCTTGTGTAAAACTTTTCCTTTTCCCGGTCGATCCCTTCTTCCATTCCCGAAAATGCAGAACACCAAACACACAACATGGCGTTCAAATGTAGCATCATTAACACAAACATTTGGTGCGCCAAAAAAGGTTATTTGGTGGGGTGAATGTTTGTACACAATTTGTGTAGCATGGCCACTACAATTCAGTTTAAACAGCCAGCAGCACTACCCAAATAGCATAGCCATGCTACACTATTGCCGTGTTGCACTAATTCAGTTAGAGAGGCCCCATCCGGGGGACATATTACTTGGATTTAATATTCAGTGAAGTGTCTATTAGTTTATCTACTCTTGGTTTACCACAACCCCTTCAGGACCAAGCCTGTCCGTACCGTAATGACCAGGCTAAAATATGGAAATCTCACATGCATCACTTTAGCAGAGAGTAACTCTGTAAATGTTTTACACATCCAAGTAAATCCTGTTTTTCGTCACATATTGTACTTTATTTAAGTGTTAAAAGTCAACCTATACGATTTGTGTAGGTTTATTAAAAACTCCAAAATTAAGGAAAATTGTAAAAAATTGTAGATTTCTTCAACTGTCATATGACATATGTAAATATATATTGTACTAATTATTTACCAGCTATATATTTCCACTTGTTTACCATTTTTTGGAAGCACGTTTGAGAAATGTTGCACATTTCTGAACATTTTAAGAGGCTAACTAATTTAACATTAATTTTTAAAATTCGGACATATTGTTTTTAATTTGAACCCTACACTATACAATCACCTATACGAACTAAATAACGCAGATGATTGTAATAGAAGCGGTTAATGTATGGAAGGGGTAAATGTTTTACACAATATGCTCACTTCATCTCTGATCTCACACTGACAGAAGAGCAGAAGAGAAAAGGGGAGACACATGCTGTTACACC
Source organism: Eleutherodactylus coqui (assembly GCF_035609145.1). Lineage (NCBI taxonomy): Eukaryota > Metazoa > Chordata > Amphibia > Anura > Eleutherodactylidae > Eleutherodactylus > Eleutherodactylus coqui. The sequence continues at coordinate 21,252,119 of NC_089837.1, read as the reverse complement.
CAGAAAGTTTGTTACTAAATTTAAGTTTCTTGGCCAGTGCTGTGATTGGCTGGCATTGATGATGTCATAGGCAATTGAATCAATCAGGTCCTGATGGCAACACTGAATAGGGCATTAGTAACATCCTGCTTTGGGTGTTTTATCTGCTGTGTTTAGCGAAGGGGAGTTCAGCGATCACTTGCTGATAGCAGAACTTAAATTTACATCACTGTTGCGCAGAGCTCAGGCAACCGCGATGTAAATTTACTGCAGGCGGTCTCTAAGAGGTTAATCTCCGTGTGCTAGACCAGCTGTATATAATTAGATAAAAGGGTCAATTATTTCTCCTACTACAATCCTCTTCAGCAATGTTACTTTCTTGGAGCTTAAAGGGAATATATATTAAGCTCTCACTAACAGCAGCATAACAAAGTCCCAGACAGACTGATTGCAGTGATATGTCTGTTGTATGTATTAAATCAGTAGTTTGGGAGAAACTTGCATATGTCCCAAACATATTGCTGAGCTATCAAGCTACTAGGTGGAACCGACTGTCATATGCAATGGCTCCCAGACTATTACACCAGCAATTGGGGCAGTGTGCCGCTCCACAGCAAAGGCACGATTGAGGCATGCTCTCCTAGGTCTCCAGACACGAACATGGCCATTGTCAGCTCCCAAACTAAACCTGGATTCATGGTGAAGACAATCTGGTTCCATGACAGACACAGAGGTGTAACGATGACACCACCTGTCACTGGATGACAGAGTTGGAGCTCTTTGTGCTTGTCTGATGATCAGACAATCCTCTCTACTGGTGGTCTGTGGGGGGCGTCCTGAAAAGTCTGAATAGCCCCAAAGGCAAGCAATTCGTTGATATGACCATTTAGCTTCTCACATTCTAATCTGCCCCCTCTCAAACACTGTTAACTGGGCAAAAGCTCTTTGATTGCATTGTAGAGGTGTCTAATGGTCAACAAGCTCTACACAAGCGGAAGAGGTCACTACACACAAGGAGCCTCCGAGAGCCTTTTATGGGCCAAGGGGGAACCTCTTTTAGGTCCTCTGGTGACAAGACCCTTCATCTAATCACACCACAACTCATCATTTGTATGTCTGCCTGAGATGTAACTGAGTGTCAAGTTAGCGGCTAGATTTTATTTTTACGAAGAGTGTATTTTTTGCTCAACACTGTCACCAGCATGGGTTCATGAAGGGTGGATAATGTGAGACCAATCTGATCAGCTTCTACGATGAAGTAAGCTCTAGGCTGGATCTGGGAGAGTCTATTGATCTCGTATATCTCAACTTCTCTAAAGCATTTGACACTGTGCTGCATAATAGGCTGATATATAAAATGAGGCAGCTCGGACTGGGCAAAAACGTGTGTATCTGGGTAAAGAATTGACTCAGAGATAGAAAGCAGAGGGTGGTAATAAATGGTTCATACTCTGATTGGGCCACAGTCGCTAGCGGGGTGCCACAGGGTTCAGTATTGGGCCTCATTCTGTTTAATATATTTATTAACGACCTGATAGATGGACTGCACAGTAAAATATCAATATTTGCAGATGACACAAAATTATACAACATAAATAATACAACAGAGGAAAAGGTACGGCTACAAACGGACCTAGATAAGCTGGGGGCTTGGGCAGAAAAATGGCAAATGAAGTTCAATGTGGATAAATGGAAGGTTATGCACATGGGCAGGAGAAACGGATGTCACCAATATACACTAAATGGGGTACTGCTAGGGGAAAGTGAGATGGAAAAAGACCTGGGGATACTAGTGGATTGTAGATTTTACTGGAGGAACCAATGCCAGTCAGCTGCTGCAAAAGCTAATAAAGTCTTGGGGTGCATTAAAAGAGGTATAGGGGCGAAGGATTAGAACATTATTCTACCACTATATAAGGCACTTGTTAGGCCCCACATGGAATACTGCATACAGTTCTGGTTGCTGGTGCTCAGGAAAGATGTTTCAGTGCTTGAGAGGGTTCAAAGAAGGGCAACTAAATTAATACATGGATCGAAGGGACTGGAATACCCAGAGAGGCTATCAAAATTGGGATTATTTACCCAGGAAAAAAGACTGGCTAAGGGGTGATCAAATAACTATGTATAAATACATGAGGGGACAATACAAGGATCTCTCCCATGATCTGTTTATACCCAGGACTGCGAAAGTAACAAGAGGGCATCCGCTACGTCTAGAAGAAAGCAGGTTTCATTTCCAACACAGAAAAGGGTTCTTTACTGTAAGAGCAGTGAGACTGTGGAACTCTCTGCCTGCGGATGCGGTGATGGCAAAATCTATAGAGGAGTTTAAGAGGGGACTAGACATCTTTCTAGAGCAGAAGGATATTACAGGATATACATTTTAGACGACTAGCAGGTTGTTGATCAGGGTATACAGACAGGTAGGAACTATTAGAGGTTGATCCAGGGATTAGTCTGACTGCCATTAGGGAGTCAGGAAGGATTTTTTTCCCCCAAAGGGGAGGATTGGCTTCTGCCTCTTGGGGTTTTTTGCCTTCAACAAGGAGGTTAAACAGGCTGAACTAGATGGACATTGTCTTCATTCGGCCTTACATACTATGTTACTATGTTACCTTATTCTTTACATGCTGTTTGAATAAAGACCATATATTCGTATATCTCTAATTTTGAGGTCTGGGCTTTGGGTTTCATTTACGAAGGTGTGGTTTATGCTAGTGCTGTTTTAGATTTTCCTCTCAGCTTTCTCTAGCACTGGTGGGAATGTCTATAGGAATGTTCTGCTACCTGTTGCCTCTGCTTAGCAATTAGGGAGGACTTTTATTCCTATCTTGGCTGTAGACCTGTGCTGATTATTCTCAGTCTTCATCTGATAGTTGCTAGAATCAGAGCTTATTTTCTGTTTTTCTCTGCTCATCTCAAGCTAAGTACGGTGGTTATTGATGGTAGTTGTATTTTTTCTTACTTGTTTGCTTCTGACCCAGATAGGGACAGTGAGTGGCCAAGGATCGTGGGCCAGGTGTGTTTTTATCAGGACAGGACATCCCCTATATGCAGGTATGGTCTCTTACTCTGAGTCATATAGGGAATGCTCCCCTCTCCATCTGTTGTTCCACACGTTACGTGTGGTGATTTATGTTCTTTGTTCCACTATGTAAACATAGCCCAGGAAGTTTTTGGGGTACCTGTTTTGGTACACCCTGTTACATATGACATAATCAGCCAAGACTTTTTCCCTGTAGGATATGATTTAGCTTTTTCTATGCATTCCATAGAGACATTATCTAACCAGCTTAGAACACTGGCTATTAAGGCTGCCAAGATCAAGCGGCAGTGTCTGGTCCAAACAGTATCAGTAAAAGAACCTAAACTCGAGTTACAGAATCATTTTTCTGGTAACGGGCAGGAGTTTGAATTATTTAGAGAGTCTTATGAATTATATTTTAAATTGCACCCCATATACTCAGGAGAAGAGTCTTGGAAGGTCGGGTGGTTATTTCTAGATTGCAGGGAGACCCTAGGGCCTTTTCCTTACCACCCACTTCTAAGGCTTTATCTTCTGTGGATAATTTTTTTTCTGCCTTGGGTTTGATCTATGACAATTCTGATAGAGTGCGTCTGGCCAAAAGTAAACTCCGAAATCTATATCAGGGTCTTCCATTAAAGAGTTTTGTGCAGAGTTTCATCACAGTGTGACTGAAACTCAGTGGAATGATCCTGTACTACAAAGTCATTTTTGTATTGGATTAAGTGATAAAATTAAAGACCTTTTCCCCGCAGTTTGGACAATGCCATGTCTTTGGCCATTTGAATTGAGCGGCAAGTAAGGGAACAACATGGTGAGCTTTTCTCACAGTCATTTATTGAATTTATGGATGTGGAAGGACCCATGCAATTGGGTTTGGTTTCCTATGGTACCAGAAAAGGGGACAGAAGTCGGTTTACAGGCGATTGTTTCAATTGTGGCTGAACTGAGCATTTCATTCATCTTTTTCCTTACCGTGGATATCAGTCGGAAAACTAAGTGGACTGGAGGCTAGAAGAAAGTTTCTTCTAGGTTTACAGATTGCTTGGATGTCATCCTCCAGGATGCTCCTTCCTGCTGAGATCCTTTGTGCTGATGATAATTTTCTGGTTTCAGTATTTCTGGATTGTGGAGCTGGAGTTAACTTTGCGGCCTTGTCTGGATTTCCGGGAGCTCAATAAAATCACTAAGCAAAATTCATACACTTTATCACTAATCCTTGACCTGTTTAGTCAATTGCATGGTGCCAGCTGGTTTTCAAAGTTCGATTTATGGGTTGTGTATAATTTAATTCAGGTCAAAAAGGGTGATGAGTGGAAAACGTCCTTTAACACTCTTGAGGGACATTTTGAGAACCTAGTAATACCCTTTGGTCTTACAAATGCTGTCTTTCAGGCTCTCATCAATGAAGTACTTCACTAGGTTATCAGCCATATTATACTAGATTACCTTGATGATATTTTTATCTTTTCGCCTAGAAGAATGTTTCAAGTGTGGTACCACAAGACTCTGTCCTGGGCCCAGTGTTGTTCAAGATTTCTATTAATGATCTGGAGGAGGGAATTGAGGGGAAACCGATAGCTAACACTAGAGAAGAGAGAGAGAGAAGATTTAAAACAATCTAGAAAAGCTTGATCAGTGGGCAGCGACTAATAGAATGATATTTAACAAGGAGAAATGCAAAGTCCTACATCTGGGCAAGAAAAATGAAAAAAGCACATACAGAATGGGAGAAATTGGGCTAAGCAGCAACACATGTGAAAAAGACTTGGGTATACTAATAGATCATAGACTGAACAAGAGTCAACAATGAGATGCAGCAGCAAAAAAGTCAAACACAATTCTGGGATGTATTAAGAGAAGCATAGAGTCTAGATCACATGAGGTCATTATCCCCCTCTACTCTTCCTTAGTCAGACCTCATCTGGAAAACTGTGTCCAGTTCTGGGCACCCCACTTTAACCCCCTTAATGACGCGGCCCCTTTTTTTCAGTTTTTGTTTTTTCCTCCCCTCTTTAAAAAAATCGTAACTCCTTTAGTTGTCCATCGACGTCGCTGTATTAGGGCTTGTTTTTTGCAGGACGAGTTGTATTTTTCAATGGTGCTATTTAATGTACCATATAAGTAACATAACATAGTATATTAGGCTGAATGAAGACAATGTCCATCTAGTTCAGCATATTTCTACCCTCTAGTTGATCCAGAGGAAGGCTAAACCCCCAAGAGACAGAAGCCAATTAGCCCATTTGGGGGAAAATTCCTTCCCAATTCTAGAATGGCAATCAGAATAATCCCTTTAAACCGCGGCATTTAAAGGGTTAATAGCCACAATCGTCCACGAGGCCAATTGCAGCTGTTGCCCATGGGTGTCAGTTGTAATAAACAGCTAACACCCGCACCCGATGCTCCAGGACGTAAATGTATGTCATGAAGTGGAAAGGGGTTAAAAAGAACACAGACAAACTGGAGCAAGTACTGAGAAGAGTTACCAAGATAATGAGCGATCTGCAAATTATTTTCTGTGAGGAACAGTTAAAAGATCTGGGAATGTTTAGCTTGCAAAAAAAGAAGGCTGAGTGGAGACTTAATAGCGGTCTACAAATATCTGAAGGGCTGTCACAGTGCAGAGGGATCAGACCTATTCTCATCTGCACAAGGAAAGAGTAGAAGCAATGGTATGAAACTGAAAGGTAGGAGACACAAATTAGATATCAGAAAAGACTTTCTGACAGTGAGAGTGATGAATAAGTTGTACAGGTTGCCACAGGAGTACTTCTTTAATGGAAGTTTTCAAACAGACACTAGACAGACATAGGTTTGGGATTATTTAGTGAATCCTGCATTGAGCAAAGGGTTGAACTCTAGGACCCTAGAGGTTCCTTCCAGCTCTACTATTCTACAATTCTATGACTTTCATGGTTTGCATGTCCATCAGCTACTACAGAAACTGCGGGAAAATTATTTATTTGTTGGGAAAAAAATGTGTCTTCGACACTCAAGAGATTACATTTTTTGGTCATATTGTCACCCCAAAAGGTTTCAAGATGGATCCAGTAAAGGTCCGTACTGTGAGGGACTGGGTATGGCCAGAAAATGGGAGGTTTCTGGGGTTTGCTTATAACTATCAAATATGTATTCAGGGACTGCCGGTGGTAGTTAAACCTCTTACAGACATGACCAAGAAGGATAGTTTTCCTTCTAAATGGCTTTCAAAAGTACTGCATTTTTTTCAGGCTTTGAATAAATGTTTTCTGACAGCTCTGGTTCTGGTGCAGCTGGATTCATCCAGGCCTTTTATGGTGGAGGTAGATGCCTCTGAGGTGCGTGTTTGTGCATTATTTTCTCAGGGATCTGGCACACTGCAGAATCTTCAACTTGTGCTTTTTTCTTGCAAAAATTTACTGTGACTAAACAAAATTATGACATAGGTGACAGAGAACTGTTAGGTATCAAGTTGGCCTTTCACGAGTGGCGCCATCTTCCCGCAGGGAGGAATAAACTATTTTTCACGCTATACGCCTGGAATGCTGCCATCTTTCTACTGAAACACTGGATTACGCTTCAGGGGTTTTAGAGGCTCTGACACCTACTTCTTGGCGTGCATATACTGGACTTGTAAGTCCCCCTTAAACAGATTTAAAAATCCTGAGGTGTTCTGCGGGTTTTTGGAGTGGATTGCGCTTTCACGAGTGGCGCCATCTTCTCGCAGGGACTCAACACAAGGTGACAGTCTTCACAGACCACAAAAAACTGATTTACCTCAAATCAGTTAAGAGACTAAATCCAAAGCAGGCACGGTGGTCATGGTTTTTCTCCTGTTTTGATTTTGTGGTCACGTACCATCCTGGCAGTAATGTCAAAGCAGATGTGCTCTCCAGGAGTTTTATTCCGGTGGTCTCGGGTGAACCTCCAGCACCCATTGTATCTGATGGTGTAGTAGTTTTGGCAGTGTAGTTATATTTGAAAGAACAAGTTCTTAAGGCACAATATTTAGCTGTGACAGGTCTACCTGAGGGACAGCTTTTCGTTCCTGTACATTTAAGACTGCAAGTTCTTTCAGAGGTGCATAGTTGAGTCTTGGTGGTTCATTCTGGGATTAATAACACTTGGAAACTACTTCTGAAAAATTTTTGGTGGTCAGCTTTATGAAGGTATGTATTTAGTTTTTGTTTCGGCGTGTGAGGTTTATGCTAGAACTAAATTGCCTTGGAATCCCCTAGCCGGGAAGTTCTTACCTTTACCGATGAAACCTTGGACTCATTTTTCCATGGATTTCATTATGGATTTACCACTTTCTGAAGCTTACACAGTCATCTGGGATGTGGTTGATTGTTTCAGCAAGATGTGCCATTTTGTGGCTCTGCACACTTTTCATAATGCTAAAACTTACATGGGTTAACTGTTAATATCGTCTCTGACCAAGGGGGCCAGTTTGTTACCAGGTTCTGGTGGTTTGTGTGTACTTGGTTAGGAATACAACTCTCTTTTTCCTATGCGTCTCATCCAGAAACTAATGGCCAGATGGAAAGGTGTAACTCAAGTTTAGAAGAGTACTTCCGATGTTATATTTCAGATAATCGGGAGGTTGGAGTTTTTACCTTTAGCGGATTTTGCTTCAAATAATAGATTGTTAAAGTCTACAGGCACATCACCTTTCTTTTGCAATTATGGATTTCATCAATGTTTTTGTTCTTTTTCCAAAATTATTTCAGTGATTCAGGAGAAGGATGAAGCTTTCTCTAACATCAAGGGGATTTGGGATGAGATCCAGGAAAATCTTTGGAGGTTGGTACAAAATTTCAAGCAGGTGGCGGAAAGAAGGTGGTCCCTTCAGGAGCTCGTGGTTACTCCATTGCCTGACCCTGGCCACACTGTTACAACAGTGTCATATCACATTTTTTTAGCTATGATTAGGAGCATTATTTGTTTAAATTGTGTTAATTATCATACATACATTTTTAAGTAGCCATTTGGATAAAGTTCAGTTTTTATTTGAAGAAGTGCAATACTGGATTTCTTTCTGCTTTCATTTGGGATGAACCAGCTGCATGTAATGACACTTAGTGTATTGCAGAGTGGGTGTTGGTGTGCTCATTTGTACTGAGAGGAGCTTACATGTTGAAAGGCTTCATCAAATTTAAATACTGTGGGAGAGTTAGCTCAGGTAGAGCGCGAGATTGCAGCGTGAACGTCAGTCAGAGTCCACGACACAGGTGTAGTCCAATACAGGCTTGGCCTGCGTTTATTAAAAGTTCATAAAATAAACAAAACACAGCCTTAGCTTTAGGCATAAACAAAATCCTGCTTCTCCAGCACTAGCTAAACAGAGTAATTCCCTGGCTATACGATACGGCTAGCTGTAGCCACATGAACATCAACCATTTTGCACAAAGTCCAGTTCCTCTTGGTCAGGGATAAAGCGTCCCTTGAGACCATCAGCTTCCAGCATACCTTGCTGCACCCAGCCTCCACTTGATGGACTAGGTAATTACCCAGCCTCTGCACCTGAGGAGCTTGCCTCCCCATAATAAGACCTGGAGTGGAGGGAGTGGAATGGACAGCTCCACTACCGAGCCTGCCATCCATTCCAAAAAAACAGGCCCAAACAAGTTTTACAAAAACATCTTCTGCAACTACCTTTACTGGAGATCACATCACACCCTGGTTTTTCCTGTGTTTCACGTGATACCTAATGAGCGTAATACCTGAACCTCGGCGAAATATAGCGACTGTCAAGGATGAACCCATTCGGTGTTTTACAGGCTGCGAACACTTTTGTTCTGGACAACCCATCAGCATTCCCCTGTAGCTTACCAGCTCTGTGTTAGATGCTGAACTTGAATTTCTGCAAAGTGAGAAACCACCTTGTCACTCGTGAATTTCGTTCCTTAGCCTGGCTCATCCAGGTGAGAGGGGAGTGGTCCGTTACTAACCTGAATGGTTGACCTAGCAGGTAGTACCTCAGGGACCCAGAGCCCACTTTACCGCCAGACACTCCCATTCAACGATGCTGTAGTTTTTCTCTGCAGGTGTAAGGTTCCTACTCAGATAGGCGATTGGGTGCTCCTCACATACAACCTCTTGGAAAAGGACAGCCCCTAGTCCCACATCAAAAGCATCTGTCTGAACTATGAACATTTTCGCAAATTCGGGAGTAATTAAGACTGGCTCTCTGCCATGGGCTGACTTCAGTTTTTGGAGCGCCTGTTCAGCCTCTTCATCCCACTTGACCATGAGGGACCTACCTCCATTGGTTAGAACTGTCAGGCTCGCAGCAATAGGGGCAAAGTTAGCAATGAATCTGCGGTAGTAGCCCACAATACCCAGAAACGCTCTTACCTGTTTCTTGGTCACTGGCTGGGGCCAGCTTTGGATGGCCTCTATTTTATTAACCTGAGGCCTTATGACACCTCTGCCTATAAAGTACCCCAGATAACGTGTCTCCTCCAAACCCAACGCACACTTTTTAGGGTTTGCCATCAACCCTGCAGCCCTGAGGGAATCAATTACAGCCTGTACTTTTGGCAAGTGACTTTTCCAGTCCTCACTGAACATAATGATATCTTCTGGATATGCGGACGCATATCTACAGTGGGGTTTTAAGACAACATCCATCAGCCTTTGGAAAGTGGCAGGGGCCCCATGTAACCCAAAGGGAAGACAGATATACTGAAACAGACCTTCAGGGGTAACAAAAGCAGTCTTTTCCTTGGCTTCATCAGTGAGTGGCACCTGCCAATGCCCTTTAGTCAAGTCTAATGTAGTAAAGAACCTAGCATGGCCCAGTCTCTCTCTCAGCTCGTCAACATGTGGCATCGGGTAGGTGTCAAACTTTGACTCGTTCAACTTCCGGAAATCATTGCAGAACCTCAGTGTGCCATCTGGTTTGGGAATCAGGACTATGGGACTTGACCAATCACTCTTTGACTCCTCAATAAGCCCAAGTATGACTTAGAACAGACCCGCACCTCGGTAAGGATGTCATGTTTGATGACTGAAGTATGCCCAGGTACTTCTGAAAATACATCAAAGTTTCTGTGCGCAAACTCTTTTGATTCCTGCCTTTGTACCTTAGACAGGGTCTCTGAGATACGCACTTCTAGTTCCTTCTCACTAGAGCCATATCTCAGAGATTTAGCCGAAACATTGTGGGCGGGTGAGACAGCCTCCAATATGTGTACATTGTTCTTGTTACTGTATATAGTCCTCTACTGTGTGTTTTATTATTTGTCCACAAGAGGTCGCTGTTCTGCAAAAAGATGATGGTCAAGCTGTGAGGTGACAGGACCATGGTAGCCTGTGATTGGAGCACCTGTTGCCTGGTTACAGCGTGCGCACGGGAAGAGAAAAAATTAAAAGCGTGCGTACACTGTGAGGTGTCAGTTGGTCGAGAGACCAATCTGTGTGGAGCTATGGAAGAGGGAAGGAGGTTGTATCCTGAAGGGACCGGAGCTGCAGCGGATTCAGATTTGGACCAGATGCCCGCTGGATGGGAGAAGACTTGCTGCCGGGGATGTTGCTGAACAACCGGAGCGAGACTGGATATTGTGTGGACAATACTGGATTCCACTGAGGAAGTGAGTAACGGCTCTCTGCGGTACCGCACACTTTTCTGGAGGAGCCCCTCATCCGTCTAGACTCTTTGGCTGATCATACAGCGGACCGGTCTACGTGCACACAAGACACAATATTTTGTCGCCAAGTTACTTGGGACTGCGTTTTGGCCTGTAGTTAGATTAGGTAGGGTTATGGACCGTGTCAGGCCACACTTCAGTGGGATCGGCATAGTGGCTGGCAGGCCACATCCAGCCATCAGTAAGAAGCTTATGGAGAACATTCACCTGGCTATATGGCCGCTGTTCTTTATACGTGTCCCTTATTGTATTGGGTCTGGGGGGATAGAGTCATTGTTAAGTTTGTAAGCTGTTGTGCTGCACCGCCGGTACTCAGATCACTCTCCCTTTCCTTTGTTCCTTAGTAGCAGTATTAATAGGTAACAAGGGGCCGGTTTATTTAGGCCTGCACGCTAGGTAAAAGCATAGTCTATTATAGTAGCGCCCTTTGGGGAGTACAGCGCTGTACAGCACAAGGGCCTCAGCCATCTGGCTGAGTGTATGTGAGTTTTGTCGGGTTACCTATTGTTTGTGGTCACATGGGCCACAGTGCTTTAGTAAAATTCGGTTTGCACCTGAACTGGTGTCAGAGCCGTTTTCCTTGTCTGTGACTTTGCTGTATACTGGGGAGCCCACCCCGATACACGGCTTACAACATCACTACTCAGCACACTTACAGCTGACAGAGATTCTCTATCTTTCCAGGGTTTGAGCAGATTCACATGGTATATCTGCTCGGGCTTTCTCCTGCCAGGCTGGTACACTTTGTAATTGACTTCTCCGACCTACTCAATTACCTCATAGGGTCCTTGCCACTTAGCCAAAAACTTGCTTTCTACAGTGGGCACCAATACCAACACTCTGTCATCCAGGTTAAAAGTTCTGACTTTAACGTCCCTGTTATAGACCCGACTCTGAGCCTACTGTGCTTGCTCCATGTGTTCTTTCACTTTGGGCATGACTGCTGCTATTCGGTCCTGCATCAGCTTAATGTGTTCTATGACACTTTTGTAACGGGTGTGTTCACTCTCCCAGGTTTCTTTGGCGATGTCAAGGAGGCCACGTGGGTGTCTGACATACACCAACTCAAATGGGGAGAAACCTGTGGAAGACTGAGGCACCTTCCAGATGGCAAACATCAAATATGGTAACAAACAATCCCAATCCTTCCCATCCTTGCTGACCACCTTTTTTAACATGCCCTTCAAAGTTTTGCTAAACCTTTCCACCAGGCCAACCGTCTGGGGATCATACACTGATGAATGCAGCTGTTGAATTTTTAGAAGCTTACACATTTCCTTCATGACTTTGGACATGAATGGAGTCCCCTGGTCCATGAGGATCACCTTGGGTATGCCTGTGCGGGAGAACATATGGAACAGTTCCCTGGCAATGAGCTTGGGGGAGGTGTTTCTTAGCAGTTTGGCTTCGGGATACCATGTGGCGTAACCCTACACAACTAGTATATGCTGATGCCCCCTAGCGGACTTCACTACTGGGCCGATTAGGTCCACGGCGATCCTGTCAAAAGGCACCTCTATCCCAGGTAGAGGTACTAAAGGGCTTCTAAAGTGAGACATGGTAGCAGTAAGCTGACAGACTTGACATGAGCCACAGTATCTTTTAACATCCTCATGTACACCTGACCATTAGAACCTTTGTAGCACCCGCTCTCTGGTCTTTTCACATCCTATGTGATCACCTAGCACATGTTTATGGGCCCGGTCTAGCACTGCACGGTGGTATGGTTGGGGCACAACTAGCTACTCCAGCTCCTCCCCGCGTACCTTATTTACCCTGTACAGTACTGTTAACTGCCATATAAGGGTACTATTCATTTGCCCTGGGGGTTTGAGGTACACCGTTGACCACATTCTCATGTTCCCGGGCCCTTAACAAGGTGGGATCCCGGAGTTGAGCAGTAGCAAAATTTTCACAGAACATTTCAAGTTCTGGCATGTCAGGAACTTCTTCCTGACTCTCCGCGTCACCAACCAGCATAGCTGGGGGAAAATTGTCACTGTCACCTGTGGTCACCCCTACAGCTGTTACCTCGGCATCTGGGTTATATGGTTCTGGGGTTACCTCCTGGCACACAACATCTACATTTTTAGAAGACCATGGGTTTCTACCCCTCCACAAGTCCCAAAATAACGGAAAGTCACTTCCGAGTAATACTTTATGTATTAGCGCTGGAACTACCCACATTTCATGGGCAGTTGTTCCACAAGGTGTGTCTATGCAAATAACAGTGGTGGGGTACTCACGAGTGTCCCCATGGATGCAAAGTACTCCCTCTTTCTGTCCGTGAATTGACCAGAGTTCCATGCAGCAATCTCACAAGACTTCCGGAGTCCAGCAGAGCCGGAACGGGATAACCCCCAATGCACACGGTGCACACTTGCGGTTCAGTCTCGGCCATAGTTTCTGCAGCCATAATGGGGCGTGCATATAAGGACACAGGTCTGGAGGTGCTGCAGTCCATGGGCTCGGTGGTAGGGGGACAGTGGGCGACTGTGTGATTCATGACATCACCAACATTCTATGCAGCCTGGATATCTGTCTCGAGGCCCCCGGTGAGGCCCAGCTGCTGGTTCTCCCTCTGAGTCAGCTCTCTTTACATCACGCCTCCCGCCAGAAGTGAATGGAGCAGTCTTACCTTTGGCTGCCTTGGCCTCCTTGGCAAACCCCGGCCAAAAGAAGTCTGTAGCAGCTCCTCTGTGACACAATACCTCTCCACCAAATTCACCAGCTGGTTGGCATCGGTAGGTCATGCTTGTCCATCCCAGTGCTGTATCCTAGGCGGCAAGGAGCAGTTGTACTTGTCCAGGACGACCCTCTCGACCACCTGCGCTGGAGTGCCCTTCTCGGGCTATAGCCACTTTGTTTCCAGGTGGACCAAGTCATGCATCTGGGACCGAGCTGATAGGCTTTTCGTGAAAGTCGAGGCGTGAACCCAGCCTGCACGCACCTGTATAGTAACCCACAGATGAGCTAGGATCTCCGCATTTAGCTTGGCGTAGTCATGGGAGTTCTCCTCATTCATGTCATAATAGTCCTTTTGGGGTTCAGCTGTCAGTAAAGGCACCACAACATCCGCCCACTTGTCCATAGGTCGCCTTTCTCGCTTTGCTACCCTCTTAAAGATGCTGAGATAGGCCCCTACGTCATCTGAAGGGGTCATCTTTTGCAGCAAAGCTCGCACTGTGGGCCTCACAGATGGTTGCACACTACGGACCCCTTGCAGGTTTGCGTTTTTCCCCTCAGCAGTCGCAGTCCGCTGCATAGACACCGCCTCTCGAAATGCAGCCATTTGTTCCAGCAGGAGACGATTTGTTTCCTGTTGCTGCAGACTGACCTGCACCATCTGTCTGAACAGGTCGTCCATGGTAGCACCCTTATTATGCAGGTCACCTGCCACTTTTACCTTGGACATTCAGTGTCAGCAGAATATGACAGTCCTTTTCCGGGTATGTCTCTTTAAGACTGTGTTTGCTTACTGCGAACTCCGAAGCACCATATGTGGGAGAGTTAGCTCAAGTAGAGTGCGGGATTGCAGTTTGAATGGCAGTCAGAGTCAAAGTCACAGGTATTGTCCAATACAGGCTTGGACTGCCCTTATTAAAAGTTCATAAAACAAGCAAAACACAGCCTAAGGGCGCATTCAGACTACCGTATATCGGCTAGGTTTTCACGCCCAGCCAATATACGGCGTTCCTCTCTGCAGGGGGAGGAGGCTGGAAGAGCCGGGAGCAATGCCCTGAGCTCCCACCCCCTCTCCGCCCTTCACCACTATTTGCAATTGGAGGGGGCGGGCAGGGGCAGAGCTATTTCCTGGAACTTAGCTCCGCCCCATCCCACCCCCTCCTATTGTAAATACTGGTGAGGGGCAGAGAGGGGACTGGAGCTCACTGCACTGCTCCCAGGTATTCCAGCCTCCTCCCCCTGCAGAGAGGGACGCCGTATATCGGCCGGGCATGAAAACCTAGCCAATATACGGTCGTCTGAAGGTGCCCTTAGTTTTAGGCATAAACAAAATCCTGCTTCTCCAGCACTAACTAAACAGTCATTCCCTGACTATACGATATGGCTAGCTGCAGCCACACAAACACCAACCATTTTGCACAAAGTCCAGTTCCTCTTGGTCATGGATAAAGCGTCCCTTAAGACCAGCAACTTCCAGCATCTAGCTGCACCCGGCCGCCACTCTGTCTGCAGCTTTGCAGACTTTATGGACTAGGTAATTACCCAGCCTCTGCCCCTGAGGATCTTGCCTTCCCATAATAAGGCCCAAACAAGAATTACAAAAACATCTCCAGCAACTACCTTTGCTGGTTATCACGTCACACCCTGGTTTTTCCTGTATTTGACGTCATACCTAATGGGCGTAATACCTGAACCTCAGCGAAATATAGCGACCATCCAGGATTAACCCCTTCAGTGTCTCACAATACATAAAGAGTATAACACAGTGTCAGTTAAATTTTTAAAATTTGTATTGCTTTTCAACAGAGTATAGAAGTCTTAACGCTATTGCATTTTGTTGTTCTCATCAGAACATAAGTCATAGTAACCTCTGTATACTCCAGGATTGATGGACCTTCCTAAAACCGACATTGTGTGTGAATATTCAGCATGAGACAATGACCTTTATAGGTTTAGGCACACATTTTATTTGGAAATATAAAATTATATTTTTAGAAAATTCTCTATCAGATTCGGTTCCACCATTTTATAACAATGTTTAACTAGCATGGACAACCAAACCATCATCACTGAAATCATTCTACTGGGTTTCTCCAAAGACCTGAAGATAAATGCTGTCTTGTTTTTCTTATTTTTGACCATCTACATGATAACCATCATTGGAAATAGCCTTATAATATGCATCATTCTAACAAACTCTCGTCTACACGTCCCTATGTACTTTTTCCTTTGCAATCTATCACTCATGGACTTCTGTTATTCATCAACCGCAGTGCCAAGATTGTTGGCCGACCTCTTTTCCATCCATAGAACCATTTCCATTCTTGCTTGTGGTACACAGCTCTATATTATACTCTTCTTAGGAGGAACCGAGTGTCAGCTTCTTGTCCTAATGGCCTATGACAGGTACATCGCCATCTGCAGGCCACTCCACTATCCGATTCTAATGAGATGGAACGTTTGCTACCAACTTATAGCTTTTGTGTGGATTTTTAGTTTCATGATCTACATCTTCCCTTCCTTATTGGTACCTTTGAAATTATGTAACCGTAACCAGATCAACCACTTCATGTGTGAGCTTTTGGCAGTCACACGGTTAACTTGCGAAGACATTCATTTCAATGAGATGGGGATATTTTCCATCAGCTTTGTCTCACTCCTTCTCCCTTTTGTGCTCATTCTAGTGTCATATTTTTGTATTTTGTCCTCCGTGTTGATGATGCGCTCGGCGGGGAGATCTAAAGCCTTTTCCACATGTTCTTCCCATGTCATTGTGGTCATTCTATTTTTCGGGACCGGTATGTTTTCATACTTTGGACCATCCTCTCAGTACTCATCTAATCAGGACAAATATACCTCCATTTTTTATGTTATCATCTGCCCCATGTTAAACCCCCTCATCTACAGTATGAATAACAGTGAAGTAAAAAAGTCGTTAAGCATTTTGTTTACAAAATTCAGCGTTTCAATTAAAATATGATTCTATTTTGACTGTGTTCTGTTAATGTTCAGTTTTTCTGACCAGAAAAAAGGGCATCTTGCAGAGTAATTGTTACTGTCCAAAAAAACGGATAGCGAACAGTAAGCACCTTTCTGTGTTTTTTTTTGCATTGAAGTCAATGGCAGATGTAGGCAAACTGAAGCATTTCTGTTTGCCTTCTGTGTTGATAGGATCCTTTTTACCAGTACATTGAACAGCAAAACAATAGGTGACCTCAGAGGGAGAGGGAGGGGGAAAGAACAGTAGCCCGGAGGGGGAGGAGGGGGAGGGAAAAGCCCAGCCACCACCCACCGGTCAAGAGTATGTATTATGTGCATGGTACTGGCTTTTAGGAAGAGTTCTGGTAGACCTCCCAGAGTAAAATTTGTGGAATGTGAAAGGACCTGCATAACCAATAAGCTACTCTACCCCCAAAAAGGTATTTGCATGCATCAGTTCTGCTTCCGTTTTTAATCACTCGGCATTCAGTTAAAAGCTGATCAGCTTTAAAAGGACTCCAAAAACAGGTGTGAAACCACCCTTTCCATCTTCAGCTTTCCCCAATCACACAGGTTGCGTAGTTGACATCATATTTAGTTTCACTGAACAGGAAAATTATATAGTCTGCATGGGAAGCTGTCTGGTCTTATGAGCACCAAAGAATAAAGTTATAGGACATGGGTCAATATATTTGGAAGTGAAGAAGATAGCTTAAAAAGGATAAGGTGTAATTATAATATATGTATAACAAAATGAATATGGAGGACTCACATGGTGTAGACAGCTAAGCCAAATGAAAAAGTTCAGCTGTTACACCTGTAATCCCCATAGACTAAATTCTAGGAAAGACGAGACACTCTATTAACGAGAACATCCACAAGTGGGGAAAGCGTCAACCACGGAGGGTCCAGGAATCTCTAAGAGTCTTGAAAAAATAAATGTGTAAACAAATATGTTGATGAAAAAACTCCCACACTCCAAAAATCCACCTAAAAGACAATGGTAAAAATATAGAACAACACTTACATAGACAGGAGGTCAAATGAGGATACTGACCCCACCCTTAGTGGATCCATGTAGCCTGATGTAATGTTGAACCAGAAGGATGATTTCGAGGAAAGGGTATTTTATTAACACAAAAATAATAAAATAGCTTATTGATTACATACAAACAAATAAAACAAACAAGCTTAAAGAAAAAAAGTGGACTAGGGGCTATAATACAGGGCAACATGTTTCAGAATTGAGCTCCTTTCTCATGCACAAAAGGAACGTCTTGACAGTGAGGGGGGGATATATATAGAAACTGAAGAGGCGGGCTCGCGACCTGACACTGAGGAAGCACTGCACTAAGGCTACGTACCAAACGATCACAGGGTACTTCAAAAGGGTCCTAGATGCTCATGACAAAAACATGGGGGTATATTACTTAAGACCGGTATTTAAATGTTGGTTTTAACATGATTTCCCTTGGTACATGATGCACCTAACATATGAAAAGACACTCGCTGCTTTATGTAGTACGTGCATTTTGGAGACTCCATATGTCTGCACGGACCTAGCACACATTTCCAATATAATTTATTCCAGTTTCTGGTGTAAATTATACACAAATTTGTCATTCTGGGACAGCCACATCCCTTCTTTTTAGGAAAGTGGCGGGGCCAGTGCAAAAGGCCAAAAAGTAGCAAATTTTTGCTCAAGCGGCACTTGCAAGAAAATTCCCATTTTGCACCCAAACTGTGGGATAAAATCTTTAATAAATGTCCCCCACAGGACTTCCAATTAACAAAACACAAGTAAGTATACTATATTTAAATGTTCAACTGATTATAAAACATTGAAACACTGCTAGGAATATCAGCCAAACTAGAGACACCCATCTGTAGACCACTGTTTCCACCTCACAGGCTACAATTTAAAACCTAAGGAGGCAGTTTTCAAATTTTGTGTTGAAGATAGCCTCGTGGACAAACATTTGTGATCCATTGGTCTCCTGTGTGAGGTCTCATTGGTAGGCTGCCCCAAGTGATAAAAAGAAAAAAAAATCCTGTGCTTCCTTGGTCAGTTGGTGGAGGAAACCACATTACTCCAGTCAGTCTGTTAAGGCTTTGTTTATTGCTAGTGTGGTTTCCTCCACCAACTGACCTAAGGAGAACAGGATTTTTTTTTATTGCTTTGGACACTATTCTGTACTCAATATGTAGTGAGTATATTCATCCTGGCAACTCTCCTGCAAGCAGGATACTGAAGGACTGAAGGGATACCCATGATGATTTAAGGCTGACCAGGATCTCGAGGTGCTGGTGGGGGACCCTGCCAATCACTGAGTAAGTTCCATCATATTTTCTGGATATTTATCCTTTGTCATTAGTAGCGGAGTGCTGTCCAATATTTCTTTTCTCTTATTCATTGGTAGACTGTGTTCTACTGCTTGGATTCCACTGTTCTACCACTACAATAAATGACTTCCTTGCTTCGATGGTTTAGTAGAGTTATAGACAGCTTACTGAAAGAAACTATTTGGTGTTGTAGGAAATGTCATTTTTATGGTAAATCAATTTCTTTAGAAACCCATCTTGCATGCTAGGACATATTTAAATCAACATATTGTTGGGCACATGAGGTGCACAGGGATTGTTCAAAAAGTCACTTCTTAATTTTTTATGGTTAAACTATTTCACATAGAAATAACTGGGCCTTGTGTGGTGCAGAATGTTAAGGCAGCAGATTGCCTAAAGGTTGTAAGTTCAATCCCTGCATGATTCAGGTAGCGAGCTGAACTTTGAATCCTCCTACCGAGGTTGGTAAAATGAGTACCCATTGGTGGGGGGTAATAAATAAAGTTGCAGAATAAGTTGACGCTATACAAATAACAAGTCCCTTGCCATAGAGGATATTTTTATATTTGTGACACTGGGCATCTTTTTTAACAGGACATGGAGGGATTTTAATTACGATTGTGTCTGCACTTTACCAGAGGATTAAATCAGCATCAAATTTGCTTACGTTTACTTTACAAGTGGCGATTATCTTCCAAAATTTCTCTGGAAACAGAGAATTTGTGCAATAATCATCCCATGTACATGTGGCTGCCGAGAAGGAACTAAGAGTAAGATTGCTCACATGTCAAAGTCACTTGTTTTTTAACATAACTCAATGTTTGAGCTAATCCTGTTTACTATGAATGGAGGCAGGCAAGTCGGGGTGATCCTGGCCTGATCTGCCTTTATTCACTTGAATGACTACTGATCCTTAGGATGCAGTCTGTGTGATGACTCTCAGGCCATGTAAAGGGAACTTTAGCCAACTCCACTAACGCCCACGAGTGTAGGTTTTGGGCTAGATGGGGAAAGAAGGTAAATCCAAAAAGCAACATCTGCTAGTAGGTTTCTGTATACAAGTTGTATATTCAGCATCACATTTCTCTTCTGTTTGATCTCTCTTATTGGAGGCTTCAAAATGTTTTCTCCAGTTTCAGGCAAAAACCTGGAAAATTGCTATAAGACAATAAAACAAGAAGTAGCTATGTATTAGATCCAACGTCACTGCTCTCCTTGTTGGGCTTTGTTTATCTGACTATAATGATGATGCCAAATTAACACCGGTAGCTGTTGTGGCCTTAATCTGGTAGGGTTAACTCGAAGGAAAATATTAGATTATTTCTAGCTGCGGTGGTTGTCACCCAATACAGACGGAAGCACCGACACCACTAATGGTTACACAAGGCATATGATGAAGATTGCAAATGAATGAATTTGTGACACCAATGTCTCTTGTCAGTATCAAAGAAATACGTGTACATGTAAAGGAAAACTAACACCAAGAAACAATTCTAGTAAACCAGAGACACTAAGTTTATTTAGATGTGATAAAGAAATTATGCACCAAAAATACCCTGTGCCACCTTTGGTGCCACTACAGTTCCCCCGTTTTAAACACATCTGTCCTAGCGGTGTATTCACAATTGAAGAATGAGGCAGGTTACCCCCTATTTTATGATGACTCACTAACAAGAACATACCCGTCCGGGATCTCTGTACGATGGGCAGTACTGAATTCCTACTCCCAGCTTGCTACGGCGCCCATACACAATACTTCTCCCCACAGTCAAAATAGTATGCATAACACGTATACATTAAAATACAAGAAAAATGAACCATAAGAGGAGCAACCTGGGAAAGTGGGAATTCCAGGTTAACTGTAAACCGGGGCTTGACTTGTAAGTCCCTAAAAAAATAGTCCAGCAGTATAGAAAAAGCGTAGAAAAAAACCCCACAGTAAATGAGGTGGGGAAGAATGGCTTACATTAATGGGGTAACAATATAAAGGTTGTAACACAGGAAAAACAAACAACTAAACATCTTCGAGTAGTCTCTCAAGGTACCAACCTGAACGTTGCAACATTTTTGAGGATTCTCTCAGGGCACAGACTTGAAACTTCTATTCCTTGGGGTATTTAATCCAGATAGGATGCTGGTAATTGTCCATCGGTTCTTCTCATGGAATGCCGGGCAATTGGTAGCAGTATTTTCAATCAACTGTTCCGAATATGAAACAACAAAGGGGTAGGATCGGGCGAGGACTGTTGTGGAGATTCCTGTATGGATTCAGGAAGGGATTCAATGGTGGGAACAAGAACAAGGTCTGCCACTGGTGAGTCAGAGTCAGGAAGCCTCATCAAGGGATGATGGTACCATGCAATTACATGACTAGAATCAAACTGCGTTGGACACAGATGATCTGAAGATCCTTCTGACTCTGCTACGGATACAGTCTCAGCTTCCTCTCTCTCTGAATCACTTGGTTCTGACGTAGACAGAGGAAGAACGCACAACTTAAGGCAGTTCCAGTGCACAAGTTGAGGTCTTCCGCTAGACGCATGGATATTATATAATCCTTTTTCTGGAGAAGGAATATCAGAGATCTCATTTGGCTTTAACTCCTAACGAGAATCTAACTTTGCAGACTGATGTTTTTTTCACAACCAGACCTGGTCACCAACTTGGAAAGGTGAAGCCTGAGCATTCTTATCGTAATCCACTTTTTGTCTTTCTTTCACTCCTTTCAAGTGAGCGTACACAATTAGCTGGGCTTTTTTTAGTCATTGCTGGTGTTCTTGTACCCCTTCTGTAGTGGGCAATGGATTGAGATTATCTAGAACCTAGACACTCAGAGCGAGATCGGCAGGTAACTTTTCTTGATGCCCAAACATCGAATAGTAAGGAGAGAATCCTGTAGAATAATGGGGGGTGTTGTTATACATATACATAAGTTCTTGGAGAAGGCTGGGCCAATACGCTCGCTGCTGTTGTGGAATGGTGCCTAATAAGTCTAGGATAGTCTGGTTAGTCTTCTCACAGAGTCCGCTCCCTTGACGATGGTAAGCTGTAGTACGGATCTTTTGGCACTTATGTTTCAACGGTTTTTATTGAAATAAAATCTTAAGATTGGCAACACTCTGCCGCAATTTCCCCACGCAGGGGGATAAAGTTTTGGCATTACAGTACAGAGTCTTTGGCCTGTTTTTAACTTATATAATGTAAATAACACATAACAGAACTAAAATATTTATTCAGTTTGCGAGGATAGGGTTACATCATGGTATTATGAGTCTCACATGTTTTTGTTAGAATGGTAGGGGGGTGGGGGGTAGGGGGGGGGGGGGGTAAAACAGATCTCGATGTCCTCCAGCTCTGGCCGTGACTAAGAGATTCATTATTTTTTATTAGAAGTCTTTGCCACCTTCATAGTGGATATTTTTAGATTAGTGAGTATAAATAGATGGAGCTAGCAGGATCTTCCACTTATGTCCTCATGTGGTTGTATAGATTAGGGATGTTGATGTGCGTTATCCAGGGATTCCATATCTTCTCGAATTGGGGGGTTGTGTCTTGCCGGATGGCAACAAGCTTTTCGTTTACAAAAATCTTATTTATTCGTGTTATGCAGGCTTCGAAGGGTAGTGTAGGTTTTCTCCATTGTTGTGCTATTAGTATGCGAGCTGCCATAGTTATATGTTGGAGTAACTTGAATGGCGGGTTGCGCATTCCTGTGGGTTTATTTCCCAGTAACAGGATGAATGGGTCTAGTCCAATATCTGTCCCTGTTACCGATGCTATGAGATGGGAGACTCTTTTCCAGAAGTCTTGGGCTTTTGGGCATGACCACCATATGTGTTTATGCGAACCCGTGTCATTGCATCCTCTAAAGCATAATTGTGAGACATCTGGGTATATGTTGTGTAGTCTTTCGGGTACTAGGTACGTTCTGTGTAGTACCTTTAGGGAGGTCTCGGTTAATGATATTTGCCAGCTATTCTTGCTGAGGGTTTCACAACAATGGTGCCAGCGGGCTAATGACAAGGTTGTGTTAAAATCAGTTTCCCACTGTAGCATGCACAGAAGCTTGTGATCTGATAGTGTGTTGTTTAACATAGCATAAAAGTGGGATAAGGTTCCCGGGTGGGTGGGGCAAAACTTACATATGGCTTCCATCCGATTTAATTCTATCTTTGTTGATAGCTTTAGTTTTGAGGTCCAAAAGTGGAAGATCTGCGCTTTCCTCCACCACTCGCCAGGTGGTGGGTTGTAGTGGCTGTTAAAAGTGGACATCGATATCAGTTTGCCATGGATCAGAAAGTCATATAAAGTATTCAGATTGTTTGCTTTCCACCATATGAATTGAGACTCTTCTAGCCCGGGTGGGAAGTCTGGGTTATGGCACAAAGGTGTCAATGGTGATGGGGTAGCGGGTACGTTTATTTTAAATCTAGTTTGTCTCCATAATAGTATGGAGAAGAAGGTATATGGAGAGTTGGTTTTTAGATTAGGTGGGAGGGGGACTTTTGTCCACAGAAGTGATGGCCAGGTGTATGGTTTAAATTTGGTTTCTTCTATGGTGGTCCATAGTGGCGATTGGGAGCCTGCGTATACGGGTGGTATTTGGGCTAGTCTTGCGGCCTTATAATATTTTATAATACAGGGTACTGACAATCCCCCGTGTTTCTTATGGAGATGCATTATGGGTTTGGATATTCTGGGGCGTTTGTGTGCCCAGATGAATGAGGATATTTTCTTTTGAAAGGAGCGTAGTTCTGGGGTTGGGACTGGTATGGGGAGGGCTCTAAAGAGATATAGCAACTTTGGAAGTAGAGTCATTTTAATGCTGTGGATGCGACCGATCCACGATAAGAGTGGGTTTTCCCATCTCACCATGTCGAGAGTTAGTTGTCTGAAGAGTGGGACGTAGTTCCATTTGTGTAATGTATCGAGTGAGTTAGTGAGCTTTATCCCTAGGTATGATATGTAGTGTTTTTGAGTTTTAAATTGGAAATTTATTTCGATTAGTTTTTGTATATTTGGCGGTGTGTTGCAATAGAGGATTTCAGACTTAGACTGGTTTATGTTGAGTCCCGAAACACTGCTAAATTTTTCTAGTATCCTCCCCAAATTTGGGAGTGAGGTTAATGGGTTGGTTATAGTAAGGAGCAGGTCGTCAGCAAAGAGACTGAGTTTGTTGTTAGTATCACCAATCCGTATTCCTTTGATATTAATGTTACTTCGAATGGCAATTGCTAGAGGTTCTATTGCGAGGGCAAATAGGGCTGGTGATAGGGGGCATCCCTGACGTGTTCCTCTCAGAATATGGACTGGGGAGGGGTGGGATGAGGGAATTTTAAGGTAAGCTGTCGGTTTAGAGTAGAGTGCGGATAATAGTTTCACGACAGGGCCTTTAAAACCCATCTTCTGGAGGGACAGTTGAAGGTAGGGCCAGGAAAGGGAATCAAAAGCTTTTTCTATATCTAGTGCCAATATTGACAGGGGGGTTTTATTTGTGTTTGCATGGTTAATGAGGTTGAGAATTTTTCTTACGTTATCTGGTGCCTGTCTGCCTGGAATAAAGCCCACCTGATCCCGGTGAATTAGTGCGGGGAGTAGTCTGTTTACTCTGTTTGCTATTATGGATGTTAGTAATTTTAAGTCTATATTAAGAAGTGAGATTGGCCTATAGTTGGAGGGGAGGGTTTGGTCTTTCCCTGGCTTAGGTATTGTTGTAATCAGTGCTTGCAAAAAGTCGGGGTGCACGTGTCCTTCTTGGAGTATGTGGTTGAATAATTGTACTAAGTGTGGTTTCAGGGTCTGGGCAAATTTTTTATAATATAATGATGTAAAGCCGTCCGGGCCTGGAGCTTTTCCTCGTTTAAGCCGTTTGATCGCCCAGTCTACATCCTCTTCCGTGATGGGTGAGTTAAGATTTGTTGAGCTCGATTCAGATAGGCAGGGAAGCTTAAGTTGATTTAAGAATTCAGTTATTTGTGGTTCTGTGGCTGTTTGTTGGTTATTGTATAGCTTTTGATAGTATTGATGGAATGTTTTGTATATTTTTTCCGGGTTGGATGTTAGCTGGCCGCGTCTGGTTTGGATTTTATGGATTATGTTTATAGTTTGCTTTTCCCTAAGCTTTCTAGCCAGGAGTTTGTCAGGTTTATTTGCGAGTTGGTAGTATGTGGCTTGAGTCCAGGCCAGGGCTTTTTCTGTTTTATGGGTTAGCAGCATGTTAAGTTCTAATCTAGTGTCTCGGATGGCTTTTCTCAGATAATTTGAGGGGTTCTGCGTGTTTGCTATCTCAAGTTTGCGTATCTTGTATTCTAATGTAGCTTGTGCTTTGTTTTTTTCTTTTTTTCTTTGTGAGGCTATAGAAATTAGTGTTCCTCTTATCACTGGTTTATGAGCTAGCCACCTTATATCAGTTTCTGTGTCGTCTGGTCCATTTTGTTGGAAGTACTCGTCTAATTTTTGTTGTATGGTGTCTCTTATTGTGGGGTTGGTGAGGAGAGCCTCGTTAAGTCTCCACGTGTAAGGGATTCGTGTCTGGGGTGAAAATAGGAATTCGGACAGAACAGCGTCATGATCAGACCATGCCATTATTAAGTGACGGGTAAAGGACAGTAGTGGCAGGGTCACAGTGTTGGTGAGGATCCAGTCTAGTCTATAGTGTTGTTTATGGGCCGGGGAGTAATAGGTGTAACCTCTCTTATGTTGGTTGAATTCTCTCCATGTGTCGGCTAAAGTTAGTAAATTAAAGGCTTCTTTAAGTTTGCGCCTTAGTCTTTTCTCTCTTGGAGGGGGTGTTTGTGACGTTGAGTCAATTTTGGGATCAATAGTAAAGTTGAAGTCCCCGCACCAAATTAATCTGGTGTACTCCAGTGGTAGAAGAATATCACAGACCGTTAGGAAGAACCCTATTGGATTTTCATTCGGTGCGTATGTATTTACGACACAGAGTTTATCATTGTAGAGTTCACCTATGAGGATCAGGTATCGTCCCTGCTCATCGGCCATAGTGTTGTTTATTTTAAAGGGGAGGGAGTTACGAATAAAGGTAGAAACTCCTCTGCTTTTAGTGGTGTATTTGGCGTGGAAATGGGTTTGGTACCTTGGATTGAAAAAGTTAGGGCTAGATGTAGTTGAGAAGTGGGACTCTTGTATGCATAGGATATCTGGTTTGTGCCTTTCGTAATCAAGGAATGCTTTTCTTCGTTTGTTTGGGGAGTTAAGTCCCCGTACATTGTGGCTTAGAACTCTACACATGGTGGCTTATCTGGGTGAGGCTGCTGATGTATTTGGGTGGTGTTTGAGATCTGTTTTTTTGGGGGGGCGGAGGGGGGGGAGGGTTTGTAGGGGAAGCTTTAGTACTCTTGTGAGATTTGAGATATTTAAATTGGGTGATGGTAGTGTAGCCCTGAGAGATTTTAAGTGGTAACGCAACTTGACTAATAACTTTTAGACATATTCTAAACATCAACAAAATAGTAAGAATGCGACGGGGGTCCTTGTGGTGGACCATCCTGGATCGCATATTCCAATTGGACAGCATAGTGTCCGTGGTGGTAACAGTGATACTTTAAAAATTATTTGTGGCCTATGGGCCACTTGTATTGCAACTAAATAACTTGTTGAACTCTACTATTCTTAAAGAAAAACATTATTAACCTGAGCAAATTTTACTTCACTTTAAAGGAACTTTTCAATGACTCTAAGTAATCTAGCTTCCTCAGTGTGAATTGAAGGAAAATATACATTACAGTTCCTGAAGAGCGGTGGGGTCCTGGTGTTTATGCCTCGGGATCTTGTGATGGTCTGGTGCCGGGTCTTCGGCGTCTGTTTTCCCAAAGTCTTTCTGGGCGCTGAGTGAAGCCAGGTTGTTGTCTGGTTGTTGTGGGGTCCTCTATTGGTATATTTGCGGCTTGGAGAATTTCTTGTCCGTCTTCTAGTGTGCGGATGATATGAGTTTGGTCTTCAATTTGGAAGGATAGCATAAATGGGAAGCCCCACCGATATCTTATTTGAGCCTTTTGTAGTGCCAAGGTAATGGGTCTTAATCGTCGTCGGCGCTCAAGGGTAGATGGTGCTAGGTCTGCATATAATTGCACTCCTTGTTCGGCTCCCGGAATTGGAGATATGTTTCTAGCTGCTGAGAGGATCATGTCACGCGCTTCTGGGTAATGGAATTTTAGGATCACGTCTCGGGGTTGGTTTGGATTACGGGGTTTGTTGAGTGCTCTGTGTATGCGGTCCATTCTAAAGAGATCTGGGCTTGCCTGCGGTATTAAGGCTTGGAATATATTCATTGCCGTTTCTTTTAGTGCTGTGAAGCGTTCCGACAGGCCTCTTATACGAAGATTCGCTCTTCTAGATCTGTTCTCTTGATCTTCCAATTTAAGTTCTAGTTGCTCTATTTTCTCTTGGTTTTCTTTGATGAGGTTTCTATCTTGATCTAATGCTTCTATAACTTCGTCGGTTTTATTCTCTATCTCCTCGACTCTTTGTCCGAGTTCTTGAGTTTGCTTGGAGAATTCGGCCACAGCTTCCAGCAATTCTTTTTTGAATAATTGTTGTATATTTTCGTATAGATCTTTGATTTCTTGACTTGAAAATTTGGGGTTGCTTTGCGGTAGGCTTTTTGGGTCCTGGTCTAGGCTCTGTGACGTGGTTGGGTGGTCTTGCTCTTGGGTCTCCATTTCTGTGGCTTGTGATGGGCGGAACAATTTTGGTATTGGTTTGGCTGTGGGACGAAGCGGAGTTGATTTTGGATATTTCCCGTACTTTGGCATAGTAGAGAGTTTTCAGGGCAGAGCGCACTAGTTTTTCTTGCGGTTATATTTGTTGCAGCTTGATAGCGTCACTTTCCACCATCCGGTCGGAGGCTAGTGTAGTAGCATAGCGTCTCCGAGTATGCGTCCTATGGGTAGGTGTTGTCTTGATTACTCCATTTAGCGTGGAGAGGTGTTAAAGTCCTTCTTTACTAGCTTTAAATGTTCTATGTTGTTTTTTTTTTCTTTTGTAGTATAGAAAAGTTAGGAGCTTGCAATATGGTAGGTGGCCAGTAGGTGGCGATAGAGATTTGTACAGGAATTCCTTGTAGAGGGGGGTTTCCCTCACTTTACAGCCGGCAGGACTCTCCGTTTATCCTGAGACCCCTCTGCTGGATTGCTGTGAGTAACAGTGGGGGGCTGTGGTGGGCTGCTCCTTCTTGTGCTGTATAGATCCTGCCTTGCTTCTGTCTTCGCTGTCATGCAGCTTCCTTCTCCCTGGGAGGCTGCCGTTAATTGTGGGCTGAGCTGCAGGCTCTCTTCCCGGAGCTCGGGCTCTTCTGCCCTGCAGGGCTTTGGATTTGTGGGGTCTCTGGGGCAGGGACAGTCAGGGGTGTCTCTGTCAGTCCCCAATTCCCTCTTCTCACCTTCCGGACTTGGCCTCCTGCTGTGCTGCACCGGGGGGGGGGGGGGGCGCGCAACGCCCGTGCTGTTTTCTCCCGCTCCTCCGGTCTCTAAGGCTGCTAGGAGGGGGGAGGGGGTGATTTTGGGCTCTCCGGTGACTCCGGCGGTGGATTGGATGTTCCCCCTCTGCTTGGGCTGCCGCCGATCGCTCCCCCGGCTCGCGCCGACCAGCGGCGTCCCGAAATCTAGGCCGGGGATGCAGTCGCGGCAGTAGGCCTCAGTCTCCGTACCTCACGGAGCGCGTCGGGAGAGGTGTCTTCCTGCTCCTCCTGTGCTGGGCCGCGCGGCTAGACAGGTAAGCGGCTTACCGGGGGTGTCGGTAGGGCAGGACGCTCCGTTTTTTAGCGCTTGGTGCGGAGCCCGGGTAATGTGCGACTTTCTTCATCTTTTGGCACTTAGATGCTGCAGAGTTCTTGGAACAATTGGCACTCAAAGGCTGGACCTCTATCTGAGAATATTTTATCAGGACATCCATATGGGATAATTAAATGTTTCCATATGATGGCAGCTGAGGTTTTTGCAGTTAGATTCTTGACTGGCACAGCTATTGTGAATTTAGTATAATGATCCATTAACATCAACACATGACTGAACCCAGAGCGACTGGTCTCAATTTTCAAATGGTCTAGTGGTCACAATGGGGTGTAGAGCAACTTTCTGGTTGGACTTTGCTTTATGCCTGGTCTTAAAACAGGTAGTACATTCCTGGCCTCATTTTTCAACATCAGCCCACATACCAATCCAGTAGAACCGACGACAGATGGTGCTCTCGGTCTTATGGACTCCAAAATGTCCAGACTGGAATTCAAATAAGCTACCGGGTTGTTATCAGTATACGTAGTGAGCTTAGCAGTGGCTAGATAATCTTTAAAGCTTTGTGTCACAGCCCACACAAGTGCTAACAGTTCTAACTTGAAGCAGCTATAATTCTCATCATTTTGTTCTGTGGCCTATAGAATAGGCAATAAACCTCTCCTTATTTTCTTGTATCTGACTCAACACTGCCCCTAAAACCTGGAATCTAGCATCGGTTTACAGATGGAAGGGTTTGGTGTAATCAGGATAAGTAAGTATTGGGGGAGTGATCAACTTTTCTTTCAGAACTTGGAATGCTATGTCTTGTTCTTCCCCCCAATTTATGAAGATAGGCTGTGATATGGTTCCTTAGTGTGTCCCCTCAATAATGCCTGTAAAGGTGCAGACACACAAGCAAAATTTAGAATAAACCTCTGACATACCCCACTAACCCCAAGAAACTACAAATATCTTTAAGAGTTTTAGGGGTAGGCCAGTTTTTAATGGCCTCGATTTTGTCAGCATCAGGCTGGATCCCCTCGGTACTGACAATATGGCCTAGGTATCAGACTTAGGTTTGTAACAGGTGACATTTGCTAGGTTTGACTTTTAACCTATGATCCATAAGGATCTGAAACACTTCCTCAGTGTTGAAGATGTTCTTCGTAGGTCTGGGAACAGATAATAACATCATCCAAATAGAGGAGAACAGTTTCAAAGTTCTTGTGGTTCAGACAGCATTCCATCAATCTGTGAAAGGTGTCTGGGGAATTGCACCAGCCAAAGGGCATACAATTGAACTTAGGCAACCCCATAGTAGTAAAAGCTGTCTTCTCCCTGTCTGGTTCATACATAAGGACTTACCAGTACCCAGTTGTGAGGTATAGAGTGGAGAAATATGCTTCCGACTTCAGGGCAGTCAAAGATTCTTCAATTTGAGGAAGTCAGTAGGTGTTCTTGTTGGTAATACTGTTTAATTTGCCATAATCCACGCATA
This sequence comes from Eleutherodactylus coqui, assembly GCF_035609145.1. Taxonomy (NCBI): domain Eukaryota; kingdom Metazoa; phylum Chordata; class Amphibia; order Anura; family Eleutherodactylidae; genus Eleutherodactylus; species Eleutherodactylus coqui. The sequence continues at coordinate 21,222,245 of NC_089837.1, read as the reverse complement.
ATCCACGCTATCCTTCTTCCTTACCAAAACGATTGGTGCTGCCCAGGGACTATAGCTGTCTCGAATGATATAGTTGTCCTTCATTTCCTTGATGAGAAGTTTAACCTGTTGGTGTGAGGTAGGGGGAATTGGTCGATAATATTCTCTAATGGGCAGATATCCATTGGTCGGAATGACATGAGAAATATTTTTGACTTCCAAAATCGTTATCGAACTTGTTGAAGGCCAATTGTTTTTCCAAGATGACAGCTTGATCTCCCTGGATCTGATCTTGTGGTATCTGAGGACCACCAATATGTAATTTGGTGAGCCAAGGCTCTAGGCCAGAAAGAGATTTTTGGGTTTGTTGGACATATTGTCAACTGTCAACCCTCTCAACCACTACGAAATCCTCTGGTTGCAGGAGTGAAACTTGAGCTGCGACTACATATTTTTGCAGCTATATTGGAGATGTTCCAATGTTGAGCAGTCGTACAGGCACTCTTCCCGCAACGACAGTCACTAGACTTCGAGCTGCCATTAGGAAGGGATGTACCTCGATGGGAATGGACTCCATGACAGCCGCATAGTCTTGTCCTTGAAGTCCCAGCCTGGTCTGGCACTACATCAAAAATTCCGACTCTGGCGGGATCATTACAGGCCAGGTGTCCTTGACTCGAGCTCGACCTACATGATCTTGAATGTTGGCAAATCTCTGCTGAGCAGACAAGGTTCGCTTAAGGTTCACTTAAGCACCATTTGCTGGGCTTGAGATGCCACTGGAACAGACTGTCGTAGGGCTTCTAACATCTCGGTATAGCAGTTGTGAAGGATGTTCATACCGAGTACTATGGTCGGTGCATGCCAATCTATAACATCCACTACTAGGATGCCTTGCTTAGCCGGTCCGGTGAGTACGGTGGGCTCCCAATACCATACCACAGGTACTGGTTGACCATTGCTTGCAGTAACATTCACTAACTGGTCTGGTGGGCAACTTAGAGCATCCCAAGTCCAGTACTTTTCAAAGTCACTCTTCTTTATAGTGGTCACCTGAGAGGTGATATCTAGCAGAGCTGGTAGTGGGAAGCCATCCACATATATGGTGATTTCAGGGCATGGGCGGACATATCCACTTAAGAACTGATGAACCTACTGTTTGTCCTCTCGGGGAGTGGTCCTCTGCCCCAAGGGATGCCCATTTAACTTCCAGCAAGTGCTTTCGTGGTTCCCATATCTATTGCAGTGTTTGCAATAGGGCCGCTGACCTTGAGGATAAACACCTGGAGGTTGGGATGCCCCTGCCATCGACTGACATTCTATTCTGGTGGAAGGTGCAGCTGGTATCCAGCTTGTGCGGCTTGTCAGTAAAAGTTTCACTTTTTTGGTTGAGTTGACCTTTCTTCTCTAAGAAACATGGTAGGCTCCTCTGCCTCATCTGTGAAGGAACCAGCTCTTTAAAATCCAGGAAGCAGGTGTGGGGATGTTGCATAGACAACAACTTCAGTTGATGGCGACAAACTGGGGGAGTTAGATACTCGTTGATAGCTGTCCTGCTCAGAGTTGCTACTGTCAGACATATTAAATAGTAGTAGAAATATCTGTGGCGCTTTCATGAAAGTTTTGAAAAAAATTGAATGCTGGCCCTCTAAACTTTACACTTTTGCGCATGGACTTGAAACAGATCACAGAGGTCTATATCCAGTTCGGGGATGCCAAATTAACACGGGTAGCTGTCATGGCCTAAATCTGGTAGGGTTAATGCGAAGGAAAATATTGGATTATTTCTAGCTGCGGTGGTTGTCACCCAATACAGACCCAAGCACCAACACTCCTAACGGATACACAAGGCATATGATGAAGATTGCAATTGAATGAATGTCTCTTGTCAGTATCAAAGAAATACGTGTACATGTAAAGGAAAAATAACACCAAGAAACAATTCTAGTAAACCAGAGACACCGAGTTTATTTAGAAGTGATAAATAAATTATACACCAATATGGGTGATTCAAAAGATAAGAAAAAATGGTTTGTATTAAATTTACAAAATATTATTAGAAATATGTAGAAAGATACAGTTGTAATTTGATGGCCACATAGACAAAATAAGGGTAATTAGCAACCCTTAAGGCTCTATATACGGGACCCGATGTTATAGCGGTGAACATCTTAAAGGGGTTGTCCTGTGCCAAAACGTTTTTTTTTGTTTTTTTTGGGGGGCGGAGCCAGAACGCCGCTCGTGCCCGAACCGACCAGAAGGGAGAAGACCCTTCTGCGCAAGCGCGTCTAATCGGGTGATTAGATGCTGAAATTAGACGGCACCATGGAGACGGGGACGCCAGCGCAGGGAAGGTGAGTATTAGAGATGAGCGAACACGTTCGGCCCCGCCCCTTTTTCGCCCGAACACCGAACTTTGCGAACACTTCAGTGTTCGGGCGAAAAAGTTCGGGGGCTGCCGTGGCAGCGCGGGGGGGTGCGGCGGGGAGTGGGGGGGGGAGAGAGAGAGGGCTCCCCCCTGTTCCCCGCTACTGCCGCCCGCGCCGCCGCGCATCTCCCCGCCCCCCGGCGGCACCCGGACCTTTACGCGCGAACACTGCAGTGTTCGGCAAAGCCGGTGTCCGGGTGCGGATGTGTCCGTAACGGACATGTTCGCTCATCTCTAGTGAGTATATAACTTCTGTATGGCTCATATTTAATGCACGATGTATATTACAAAGTGCATTAATATGGCCATACAGAAGTGTATAACACCACTTGCTTTCGCGGGATAACCCCTTTAAATTTTCCTGGGGAACTGGAGGATCCCTAGTCTCGACTGGGAATATATGGAGAGGATGAAGGCACTGTACCATCCCACTAATCTTCCTTTCTATAAACTGACAGCACTGAGAGTGGACCTATAATTAGTTTCTCTCCGTTGAATTACCGGTCTCCTACTCAGCTGATGCCATTACTGTGCCCCGCTGCTGGCCACCAACCGATGTGCTCTCACCACTTCTGACAACTTTTCTGCTTCCCCGGTACATCTTCTCCTTCTTCTTCTCTGAGCTGTCACCCTCTGACTTCTTCTCTGTCAGCTGTCTCTCTCTCTCCTCTTCTCCTGTCACTCTTCGTCCCCCCCAACGGTCACTTCCTCCTCTCTAATTTCTCCTGCTCTGCCTCTGGCCTCCTTTCTCTTCAATAGCTAGATTCCTTCTCCTAACTGACAATGTACGCACACCTAAAATTACTCTGACATAACTAGACTCTGCCCCTGACTCTGACATCACTAGACTCCACCCCCTCCGGCTTCAGAATTGCCACAGAGCCTAAGAAAAAGCTAATCGTGAGAGAAACCAGGGGGTTTCTCCCAAAGGGCACCTCCACTGATCCCGAAGGAATTTGGAGGAGGATCCCCAGTGACTTACTGACCCACAAAAATACCCCATGCGACCTTTGGGGCCACTACAATACCCCATCAACAACATGTGAACACTGCAGCCAATGAAGATCTTTTTAAGAGTAAAGAAACAAAATGATGTTCCTGTGGGAGAATTTGCTTGAGACATACCCTTTATCCCAAGCATTTACACAGTGTATCCTTTACACATTTTCTACAGGCACCAACTGACATCATATTTCCAATGAGAAGATTCACCAAATTAGGTGACAGGCTCCTCCAATATGGAGGTTACATATGGAGTCCATAATATTATAGACAATTATCCCCCTGTTGGTAGCGAGTGCAGTGTAGGTCAAATGAAGGAGGGCAGAGCACTATCAGACCAGAGGGTGTCTGTGAAAAAGGTTAGGCCTCTCCAAGGGCCAGGAAAGAAAGGGCCCAGAAGATTGCGAAGGCCAGAAATAACACTTGGATCAAGATGGTACTGACTGTGAAGGCCTCCCATGGATGCTGCACAGATAAAATTGAAGGCCATTGATAAACATGCCACCAAGCCTTACAAGCACAGCATCAGTGCATGGGAGGAGAGAAGTCTCACTTTTTGCAGTGGACGGGTAAAGCGAGAGATAGTGGTGAGATGGGTGACAGTGGTGGTGCCTCAGATCATAGTGGTAGAAAACCAGTGTGACTGAAGGAGCAGGAGAACATGGCGGTGCTGACTCTGAAGACTGCCTGTCTCTAAATAAAGCACAGACCATGTTTGAGGTCTAGCCCAAAGAGTCATGTAGAACGAAGAGGCATGTGCGCTTCAAAATCTGCAGCCCAAGCATTAGTGGAGCTCACCTCCATCACCCTGTTTCACAGAGGTCCCCAGGAGAAGTAAAGGAATGTAAGCTATTATGTCATTGTGGGTGTTAGGCCTTGTTTTGCTGTTTGGGACCATATCCTGTGTGAGTTTGCAATGTTTAAAATATGATGTGCCCTCCTATGGAATGGAAGAGTGTAAATATAGATGTCCAGTAAAAAGTGTTTGTGCTGCACAAACTCTCTTGCCTCCCTCCATCCATCTACTGTCGCCCCATTTATGACAGCATTTCTGTGTTACACAGGTTTTAAAAATGATGAGAAAGAATTTCATGTTTTTGGCCATCTTATAATAAGTATAATTTATTTGATTACGTCCTGGTGGCATTACTAGTGTTATTTATGTATATTCATACAGCGATAATAATTAATCTCCAGAGTTTACAAAGAATAATCGTAAATGTATGAAACTATATATAAACTGCAGCTCAGATCCTCTGTGGATGAGGCCGTCTGTGGATCTCAATGAGACATGATATCACTGAGGTTACTTTTTACTGTTCCTAAACTATATCTTCTTTCCTTTGGTCAAAAAGTAAGCACTTATCTAGGAATTTTCATGTAAAAAGTCAAATACTGTGAATTTATTGTGGATGGAGGCTCTTTGTGGTAGAGACATATTTTATAACTCCATTGCAAAATCTTAAACAAGGCCCCCATCTACTATGGACCTCCTTGGGCACCAGGACTCAGGTGGGACTGCTGGCTCTACACCATCTGTAGCGACAGCCATTACACATGGAAGACTCATTCACTTAATCAATGTGGAGATTTCCTTAATGCTACCAAATGTTGTCCTATGTGCTATTTTCTATTATGCTAAATATTACATGAGTTACCACTTAAATCGGCTTCCTTCCCTCTTCACAGAGTTTTAGTCCTTGTCATATAATCCTGCTCTATTATTCTATGTTGTATCAAGTATCTATTGTCAGTGTCAATGCTGCTTATCTTGGCTTTGGAAGTACAGTAACCTCTTGTAATTGAACCACCTCCATCCACTCAATAATGATAAGGAGGTTACAATATTTAAAATATTTTTAAGATATATAACTTTACCTTCGTAATGATCTCTACTCCCATGTTCTAAAGAATCTCTGCTCTTTCTCATCCAATCACTGATCACAACAACCTCACTAACATCAATACTGCAGTTAGCAATGGGGTGCGGAAGTCATGCTTCAAGGTCAGTTGAAACAGAGCAGATATAGAGCAATGAGGAACCAGAGGGATTTTTTAATGTTATTTTAAAATTTAAAAAAAAGGTCTGGGCTATGAACCTCTCCCAGAAGATGATTTAGATGGAGTTGTATCAGACATGCATGACCGCAGATTCTTTCTTCGATTCAAACAAGATGGAAAACCATAATTCTTATGATCAAATCTTAGTCTTGAAACCACCACCAAATCAGGCATTTTTTTCACCAATCCAGAGGTTAGGGGAATAAGTTTTGTTCCTGGGAAAGCTCATTTAACAGACTCATTAGTGTGTAATTTGTCATTTTTCTGAAGAGCAGATACAGTTAAAAGTGATTTGGCCATATCTAGATTCCCAGAGCTCAAAGCAAAAGACTTCCCCATAGCCTGATCAAAGTATTAGGAATCCCAGTGACCCTACCAAATCAGAAGAAACCATTTTGATCATCACCAGGAAGCCTACTGGCTGGATTTAATGCGGGGTTGACCCTCCTGGTGATGCTTTAGTGTGGTGATGATCGAAGACTTTAATGGCTTCCCAGCTATCACAGCTGCTTGGAACACTCATGCAGGACTTTTACAATTCTTCTACAATTGCACAAAGGAATAGCATTAGTAATTGAGAGTTTCAGATGACCTTGGCTAAGAGTTTTCATATATGTAGTTCAGTTGATGTGATGTATTATAGTATAACCTCTCACCATCAGACAATGTCATGGTGGTAGAGATAGCGACAATATTTCAAAAGGATTAGTGTCAGTTCTTTTGAGTTTTCATTGCTTTTGCAGAACCAGAATGGGGTTAGGCTACATTATTTCCTTTAACAAAAAAAGAAACTCTATAAATCCATTAAAAGTCAATGAGATCCACCTGGATCAGGATCATTGCGATCTCTTACACAAAAGCGAGATCTGAGCCCTGGGGTTTTAATATTCCAAGAAGATAGGAGACCTACAATTTACTAATCGCATTGATTTCTCATAATTTTTTCTGACTTGGAGATTATGAAGTATTCTGGATAGATTTTGGAGCTCAATGTATAGTAAGTAGTGATATGTGACCACAATTACCATAATATCAATGACAGGACCAGAAATATTTTAGCATGCTAGTAAAACAGCTGTAATTGGTTTAGTCTTCGGACTATTTGGGTTATTTCTGCAGTTTTTTTTTCTTTTTCCATGAAAAAATGCTTTTGTTTCAATTCACATAATTTTTTTATTTATTTATACTTTATATATTTCACATTTAAGTATTCCAAATTTTGACTCATCAGTTACTCAGTTCAGACCACCTGCTGCCATTTTACTGCACCCCAATTCCTATGTTTTTGTGCATAGGTGAGTCACTTTGCCTCTCTTCTACATTGAAGGTATGGCTTTTTAGCCACAATTCTTCCATGAAGACCACTAATGGCCAGACTTCTCCCAACACTAGTAGGGTGTACCTGGGTCTTGCTGGTTTCTAACACTTCTGAGCTGATGGCACTGCTGCACATCTTCTGATTTCAAAGGGAAGTAAGCATGATGTGTGTCTATGGTGTGTTAACTATGTCTATGGTTCTCAATGCTGCCCGTTTATTTGTGCTTCTTCAAAAGAGCTTGGATAGCGTGTCTTGAACCCCCAGTCTGCTTTAAAATCTTTGCCTGGGAGAGACCTTGTTGATGTAGTATAACTACCTTGTTATTGTGCTCAGTCTTGCTGTGCTGTATGATCTGCGACATGAAACTGTCTTCCACAACGTCACCTCTATAGCAGAGTTTGGCTGTTTCTCACACAGTTTTAGGTTGTTACACAGCTGTTTTTCTTTCAGTTAATGATTGTGTTTCATCCTACACATGAAAATGATGATCATTATCATCTGTTTGATATAATTGGTGAATCATACAACTGACTATAATCTCACAAAATTAGAGATGAGCGAGCGCACTCGTCCGAGCTTGATGCTCGTTCGAGCATTAGGGTGTTCGAGATGCTCGTTACTCGAGGCGAGCACCATGCGGCACTCGACTCCATTACATTTCCTTCCCTGAGAAATGTGCGCCCTTTTCTGGCCAATAGAAAGACAGGGAAGGCATTACAACTTCCTCCTGTGACGTTCCAGCCCTATCCCACCCCCTGCAGTGAGTGGCTGGTGAGATCAAGTGACCCCTGAGTATTTAAATCTGGCCCGCCCATGGCTCGCCACAGACACACGCTAAGAGAGATGAGGGACAGTGCTGCTGATGCTGCTGCTGCTATAGGGACAGTGTTTGCATCTTCAAGAACCACAACAGCCCTTCTTAGGGCCACAGCTCACCTAGTGCATTACTGTTGTGGCTGCTGTGAGCAGTTTTGCACAAATTTTTTTTTTTTAATGTATATCGGGCGTGCAGGCTGTAGCGTTCTCAGGCTGCAGTCTCTACTTCAGTATAGGGGCAGTATTGGTCAGGCAGGGACAGTGGTAGTGTAGAATCCTGTCTACAAAAACCCCAACGGTTCTTCTTAGGGCAACCTGCGACCGTGTGCATTGAACTCTGTGGTTGCTGGGAGTTGTAGTACCTCTGCATTGCACAGCCTAGCCTGCGTGCAGCCTTCATTCAGAAATATTTTTCTGTCCGCACTTCGCGTAGCGTCACAGCAGTCTGCCTCTGTACGCCAAGAAACCGCACATTTTCTACAACGCTCTGTTATACGTGTGCTGTCTCAGACGTTCACGGTCTGCCCGACACCCATAGATTGAAAGAGCAATACACACTGCCTAGCCTCAGCCTGCATTGCAGAGTAAAATAAGGAGATTAAAAAAAAGTTTCCTTTTTACGGCTAACGGTTACCCAGTGCCTGTGCCTGCGTGGCCTGTGGGACTTTACGTCCATCCAAACTGCCTAGTTCACAGCCTAGCCTGCGTACAGCCTCCCTTATAATTTATCTCTGGCTTCATTTAGTGTTATATTACCGCTGGCAGCCAGCAACTGCGCGGCAATAATTCACAAACATTTTTACACCGCTCTGTCTCTGCTCGATTCTTAATCCAGCATGCTGAGGGGTAGGGGTAGGGGCAGAGGATGTGGACGCGGTCGAGGACGCGTAGTCCCAAGTGAGGGTGTGGGCATAGGGCGAGTTCCTGGTCCAGGAGAATCGCAGCCGGCTGCTGCGGGAGTAGGAGGGAGGACAATTTCTGGGGTCCCCAGCTTCATATCGCAATTTTTGGGTCCACGTGGTAGACCTTTATTAAAAAATGATCAGTGTGAGCAGGTCCTGTCGTGGATGGCAGAAAGTGCATCCAGCAATCTATCGACCACCCAGTCTTCTACGCCGCCCACTGCTGCAACTCTGAATCCTCTGGCTGCTGCTCCTCCTTCCTCCCAGCCTCCTCACGCCATGAAAATGACACATTCTGAGGAGCAGGCAGGCTCCCAGGAACTGTTCTCGGGCCCCTGCCCAGATTGGGCAGCAATGGTTCCTCTCCCACCGGAGGAGTTTGTCGTGACCGATGCCCAACCATTGGAAAGTTCCCGGGGTCCGGAGGATGAGGCTGGGGACTTCTGGCAACTGTCTCAAGAGCTTTCAGTGGTGAGGAGGACGATGACGATGAGACACAGTTGTCTATCAGTGAGGTAGTAGTAAGGGCAGTAAGTCCCAGGGAGGAGCGCACAGAGGATTCGGAGGAAGAGCCGCTGGACGATGAGGTGACTGACCCCACCTGGTGTGATAAGCCAACTGAGGACCGGTCTTCAGAGGGGGAGGCAATTGCAGCCGCAGGACAGGTTGGAAGAGGCAGTGGGGTGGCCAGGGGTAGAGGCAGGGCACGAGCGAATAATCCACCAGTTGTTTCCCAAAGCACCCCCTCACGCCAAGCCACCGTGCAGAGGCCAAGGTGCTCTAAGGTGTGACAGTTTTTCATGGAGACGCCGGACGACCGACGAACAGTGGTGTGCAACCTTTGTCGCGCCAAGATCAGACGGGGAGCCACCACCACCAGCCTCACCATCACCAGCATGCGCAGGCATATGATGGCCAAGCACACCACAAGGTGGGACGAAGGCCGTTCACCGCCTCCAGCTTGCGCCACTGCCTCTCCCCCTGGGCCCCAACCTGCCACTGAGATCCAACCGCCCTCTCAGGACACAGGCATGACTGTCTCCTGGCCTGGACCCACACCCTTACCTCCGCTGTCCTCGGCCCCATCCAGCAATGTCTCTCAACGCAGTGTCCAGCTGTCGCTAAGAGAATCGTTGGAGCGAAAGCGCAAATACGCCGCCACGCACCCGCACACTCAAGTTTTAAATGTCCACATAGCCAAATTGATCAGCCTGGACATGCTCCCCTACAGGCTGGTGGAGACTGAGGCGTTCAAAAACATGATGGCGGCAGCAGCCCCACGCTACTCTCTCCCCAGTCGCCACTATTTTTCACGGTGTGCCGTCCCAGCCCTGCACGACCACGTCTCACGCAACATCGTACGCGCCCTCATCAACTCGGTTACAGGCAAGGTCCACTTAACAACGGACACGTGGACAAGCACAGGCGGGCAGGGCCACTATATCTCCATGATGGCACATTGGGTGAATTAAGTGGAGGCTGGGACCGAGTCAGAGCCTGGGACCGCTCATGTACTACCCACCCCCAGAATTGCGGGCCCCAGCTCGGTGCTGGTATCTGCGGTGGTGTATGCCACCTCCACTAAACCTTCCTCCTCCTCCAACGCAACCTCTACCTCGCAATCAAGACTTGTCAGCAGCAGCACGTCGCCAGCAGTCGGTGTCGCGCGGCACGGCAGCACAGCGGTGGGCAAGCGTCAGCAGGCCGTGCTGAAGCTACTCAGCTTAGGAGAGAAGAGGCACACGACCCACGAACTGTTGCACGGTCTGACAGAGCAGACCGACCGCTGGCTTTCGCCACTGAGCCTCCAACCGGGCATGGTCGTGTGTGATAACGGCCGTAACCTGGTGGCGACTCTGCAGCTCAGCAGCCTCACGCACGTGTCATGCCTGGCCCACATCTTTAATTTGGTGGTTCAGCGGTTTCTGAAAGGCTACCCACACTTGTCAGACCTCCTCGCAAGGTGCGCCGGGTCAGCACACATTTCTGCAAGTCCAACATGGACGCTGCCACCCTGCGCACCCTACAACATCGGTTTAATCTGCCAGTGCACCGACTGCTTTGCGACGTGCCCACACGGTGGAACTCTACGCTTCACATGTTGTCCCGGCTGTATGAGCAGCGTAGAGCAATAGTGGAATACCAACTCCAACATGGGTGGCGAAGTGAGAGTCAGCCTCCTCAATTCTTTACAGAGGAGTGGGCCTGGATGGCAGATATCTGCCAGGTCCTTGGAAAGTTTGAGGAGTCCACCCTGATGCTGCAGTCATTAGCGTCACCATTCCCCTGCTATGCCTCTTGAGAAGTTCGCTGCGAAGCATAAAGGCTGATGCTTTGCGGGCGGAAACGGAGGAGGGGGAAGACAGTATGTCGCTGGATAGTCAAAGCACCCTCATGTCTATATCTCAGCGCGTGGAGGAGGAGGAGGAGGGGGGAGGAGCCTGAGGAGGAAAAGACAGCTGGGATAACTGCAGAGGGTGCCCATGCTGCTTGCCTCTCATCCATTCAGCGTGTATGGCCTGAAGAGGAGGAGGAGGAGGATACTCAAAGTGATCGTCCTAGTGAGGACAGCCATATATTGCGTACAGGTTCCCTGGCACACATGGCTGACTTTATGTTAGCATGCCTTTCTCGTGACCCTCGTGTTAGACGCATTCTGGCCACTACGGATTACTGGGTGTACACACTGCTTGACCCACGGTATAAGGAGAGCCTTTCCACTCTCATTCCCGAAGAGGAAAGGGGTTTGAGAGTGATGCAATACCACAGTGCCCTGGTGGACAAACTGATGGTAAACTTCCCATCTAACAGCGCTAGTGGCAGAAGGCGCAGTTCCCAGGGCCACGTAGAAGGGGAGGCGCGGAGATCAGGCAGCATGTTCAGCGCAGGCAGGGGAGCACTCTCCAAGGCCTTTGCCAGCTTTATGGCTCCCCAGCAAGACTGTCTCACACCTCCCCAGTCCAGACTGAGTCGAAGGGAGCACTGTAAGAAGATGGTGAGGGAGTACGCAGCCGATCGTACCTCCGTCCTCCGTGACCCCTCTGCTCCGTACAACTACTGGGTGTCAAAGCTGGACACGTGGCCGGAACTCGCGCTGTATGCCCTGGAGGTGTTGGCATGCCCTGCGGCTAGCGTCTTGTCAGAGAGGGTGTTTAGTGCAGCTGGGGGAATCATCACGGACAAGCGTACCCAACTGTCAACTGACAGCGCCGACAGGCTTACACTCATAAAGATGAACAAAGCCTGGATTTCCCCAGACTTCTCTTCTCCACCAGCGGACAGCAGCGCTACCTAAAGAACTTTGTCAATCTGTGTATGCTATTCGTCCTCCTCCTCCGGCTCCTCCTCCTGAAACCTCTCGTAATCACCGTGAATGGGCAATTTTTCTGTGGGCCAAAAGGCTCATATAACTTTTCTAAATAATATTTATCTGTTTCAATTCTCATTAAAGCATTGAAACTTCCACCTGAACCTATTGTTTTTTAGACTGGGCTGCCTCCAGGCCTAGTTAAAAATTAAGCCACAGTACGCTAAGCGATTAATGGGTTTCACCTGCCCTCTGGGTTGGGCATGGGCAATTTTTCTCGGGTACATTTGTACTGTCGGTACAACAATTTTTTGGGCTCTCGCCTACAATGTAATTCAAGTAATTTTTATGGGCTCCGCCTGCACTCATGGTACACCACTGTGTCTGGGGTTGGCCTACACTTTTGCTACAGAAATGTAACTCTGTTCTGCCTACCTATACTTCTGCCACAGTAATGCTACAGGGTTCTGACTATACTTCAGCAACAGAAATGTTACTTCGGTCTGCCGATACTTCTGCTCCTGAAATGTTACCTTGGTTGGTGTATACTGTTACTACTGTAATTTTACTAATACTGGGCTCTGCCCATAATGCTTCAACGGAAATGTTACTGGGGCAGGTCTATACTGCTATAACAGAAATGTAACTAATAGTGGGCTTTTCCCATACTGCTTCTACGTTACTGTTGCTGGGGCCTGACTATACTCCTATTACTGAAATCTTACCAATACTACGCTCTCCCTACACTGCTGCCAGGGAAATGTGAATCTGCTGCTTTGTCTCTACTGCTTCTACGTTGCTGTTGCTGGGGCCTGTCTATACTCCTACTACTGAAATCTTACTAATACTACGCTCTCCCTACAATGCTGCCAGGGAAATGTGAATCTGCTGCTTTGTCTCTACTGCTTCTGCGTTGCTGTTACTGGGGCCTGTCTATACTCCTACTACTGAAATCGTACCAATACTACGCTCTCCCTACACTGCTGCAAGGGAAATGTGAATCTGCTGCTTTGCCTATACTGCTTCTACGTTAATGTTACTGGGGCCGGTCTATACTCCTACTACTGAAATCGTACCAATACTACACTCTCCCTACACTGCTGCCAGGGAAATGTGAATCTGCTGCTTTGTCTCTACTGCTTCTATGTTGCTGTTGCTGGGGTCGGTCTATACTCCTACTACTGAAATCATACCAGTACTACGTTCTCCCTACACTGCTGCCAGGGAAATGTGAATCTGCTGCTTTGTCTCTACTGCTTCTACATTGCTTTTGCTGGGGCCTGTCTATACTCCTATTACTGAAATCTTACCAATACTATGCTCTCCCTACACTGCTGCCAGGGAAATGTGAATCTGCTGCTTTGCCCATACTGCTTCTACGTTACTGTTACTGGGGTCTGTCTATACTGATACTACTGAAATGTTACTGGGGTCTGTGTATACTGCTGCAAATGAAATGTTACGGAGTTTGTGCATACTCTTACCGCTGAAATGTTACTAATTCTCGGCTCTGCCTATACTGCTGCTACTGCAATGTTACAGGGTAGTGGAAACGGAGGCTTCCCAAAGACATGATGGTGGCGAGGCCACGCTACTAGGTTCCACAGACGTGACAACTTTTCAGCGACGCGGTCACTGGGAAGGTGCATATAACCACAGACACGGGGACAGGACACGTACTGCCTCAAAAACTTTCCCGTCCTCCCCCTCCAACTATGAAAACATTCTTGGCCGAAGCCCACCTGCATTTAATCTGACGTTAGCTCTGCTGTCCAGGGCACTGCAATGGGACATATTTATGTACCGCCGGTGGCTTCCTAGGACCCACCCATGCTGTCGGTCCACACGGAGTTGTAACTGCATGTGTCTACTTATAAAGAACCCCAGTCTGACTGGGGCATGCAGTGTGGGCCGAAGCCCACCTGCATTAAATCTGACGTTACCTCAGCTGTGCTGAGCACTGCAATAGGATATATTAATGTACCGCCGGTGGGTTCCAGGGAGCCACCCATGCTGTGGATCCACAGGGACTTCACATAGGGGATTTGTACCTGCCTGTGTCTATGTATTGAAAACTGACTTGGGTAGAGGGCAGAGTGCTGACGGCTTTCCCCTTGCAGTGTGGATTGAGCTATGCGACACCTTGACAGAATGAATACTGTGTGGCACATGGATTCCCCATTGCTATGCCCACTTTTGCAGCTCCTGACAGAGGTGGCACAGGATTGGATGTCTCATTGCTTCTGTACAGCATTGTGGGCTATAACCCCGCCCCTTTTAAAGAGGGTCGCTGCCTGGCCCTGCCAACCCTCTGCAGTGTGTGCCTCCGGTTCCTCCTCATGGCTGACGCACTTATAAATAGACATGAGGGTGGTGTGGCTATGAGGCCAGCGTGTGGCATGAGGGCAGCTGAAGGCTTTGGTGTGCGCTGTGGACACTGGGTCGTGCGGGGGGGGGGGGGTTGGGCAGCATGTAACCCAAGAGAAGCGGCAGGGGTGTGTCCCGCAGGCAGTGCTTGTGCTTTGTTGGAGGTAGTGTGGTGCTTAGCTAAGGTGTGCCTTGCTAATGAGGGTTTGTCCAAAGTAAAAATTGGTAGGAGGGGGGGGGGGGGCACTCTTGCCGTTATTGTGGCTGAATAGTGGGACCTGGGAACCTGAAATGCAGCCCAGCATGTTGCCCCTCGCCTGCCCTATCCGTTTCTGTGTCATTTCCAGCACTTTCTTGGGCTTTGCAGATTTTCACCAATGAAAACCTTAGCGGAGCATGGGTGATATACAAAAATGCTCGAGTCGCCCATTGACTTCAATGGGGTTCGTTACTCAAAACGAACCCTCGAGCATCGCAGAAAGTTTGACTCGAGCAACGAGCACCCGAGCATTTTGGTGCTCGCTCATCTCTACACAAAATCCCTGACTGTGTGCAAGTGTACCTAAAAGAGCCAATGCTCTTTTGAAGGTAAAGGTGGTTGTCACACCAAATATTGATTTGATTTAAATTTAGATTTCTCTTTTGTTCACTCACTTAGCATTTTGTTAATTGACAAAAAAAAATAATAACACTTCTTTGACAGTGTTCTTACTTTGCAGCATTGTTCCAAACCTGACAAAAATGTTTGCACAGTACTATACATAAATATAGATATTTTTTTCTACAAGCACACAGGATAGTCTTTAGACGGTTAAACGGTTATATCTAACACATAAAATATTGGCATGAGGCCAAGATGTTCAATAATATAAAGTTCTGTGACTAATAATTTGGTAGCCATGGCAAACTCAAGACCCGTCCAACAATAAGTGAAAGAATCCATAGCACTCGATATGTTTCATGCATGAAGTATCACAATTTATTAAACATATGTAAATATAAAATAGATCAAAAGCTACCAACGAGGGCTGGGTGATTTGGCCTCAAATTAAAATGTCATTTTATTTTTCATTTTTGATTGATTAAAACATTTGAGAATATTTTCAACCATATGCTATCTGAGTACAATAAAACAATATGATGGATCTTCTGACTTCAATTTTAACCAGATGGAGTTGGACTTTTAATGCTATTTCTTACTTTACTTAGCTATACTTTGACTTTTGTCTACCACTTTTTTGACTTCGTATATCAGAAGTTATCCACAGTTGTACATTTTTGTGTATATTTATTATTTTCAGTTTCAGCAGTCCAGATCCTGTAATAACTCAAAGAATGGAGCAGAATGAAACCATCTTCACAGAATTTGTTCTGGTTGGGTTTACCACGGATCCAAAAATAAATGCAGCACTATTCGTCTTATTTTTTATAGTCTACATAGTAACATTTACTGGGAACGTCCTTATAATAATTCTCATCATAATCAATGCCCATTTGCATAAACCCATGTACTTTTTTCTTTGTGTGTTATCCATTCTTGACTTGTGTTATTCGACAACGGTTTTGCCAAAATTATTATCAGATCTCTTCTCTACTGAACGGATCATCTTACGTTTGTCTTGCAACACTCAGATGCTTGTTATCCTACTGGTGGAAGGATCGGAGTGTCAGCTGCTTGTTGTGATGGCTTATGATCGATATATTGCTATATGTCGACCCCTCCACTACCCCGTCCTCATGCGTTGGGGTAATTGTTATAAAATGGTGGTTCTAGTATTTATCTCAAGCTTTATGCTTTGTACTGTTCCTTCACTTATGTCTCCACTTACTATATGCTCCAACCAAATCAACCATTTCATGTGTGAGATTTTGGCTGTCATAAAGTTATCTTGTGAGGACATCTCTTCCAGTGAGATGCAGATATTTTCAATCGGTTTTGTCATTCTTCTCCTTCCTCTCCTGCTTATATTACTGTCTTATGCTTCTATCATATCTTCTGTACTAAAGATTAACTCTGTGGGAAGGTATAAGGCTTTTTCCACTTGTACGTCCCATATAGCAGTGGTGGTTTTATATTTTGGGACGGCAATGCTGATGTATTTTGGCCCCTCATCCATGTACTCCACCGATCAGGAGAAATACAGCTCCATATTTTATGTTATTATATCTCCAATGTTAAATCCTCTCATCTACACTCTGAATAATAAAGAAATTAAAGTTGCAATCCAGAAGGTTCAAGCAAAA
This sequence comes from Eleutherodactylus coqui, assembly GCF_035609145.1. Classification (NCBI taxonomy): domain Eukaryota; kingdom Metazoa; phylum Chordata; class Amphibia; order Anura; family Eleutherodactylidae; genus Eleutherodactylus; species Eleutherodactylus coqui. The sequence goes on along the minus strand of NC_089837.1, from coordinate 21,205,821 downwards.
ATTAGTGAGGGTGCTTATTGATTTTTAGAATTATACTTTTCTTAATTTGAATTTAGGTTTATTCTGAATGCTAAGTATTACATGCAGTGTATTGAAAAATTTTTTGCCTCTTTGTTTTTTTTTTTTACTTTTGCATATGTGTTAAACATCAACCAATTAACAAAATATAATACAAATAATATAATATCTAAAAATATAATTTAAAAACATGTCTAAAAGATTTTTCTGAGATTTTGTGCCTCTCAAATCTCCCTTTGATGTGTACAATAATTTTGTAATTTATAATTTACTCAAGTTTTCTAAACAGCTCCGTTTCACATTCAAACATTGTGTCATGATCTGTGACATCATCGGCGCTTCTGGCCCCAGTGATGTTCTATATACAACTCACACAAGCCAGTATACAAACAAACATTTTTGGAGAGTGGGAGTACAAAAGCTACCAAAACAAGTGCAGTGTGTAGGAAAAAGATCTGGGAACTGTCTACACAACAGTGAGTTGAACGAGCCCCTGGTTAATGCAAAGTCTGGGAAAGTGCAAACGGCCCTATCTCAGTCACTCCATTTTCTACTAAACAATCCTTCGGAAAACAGCCTTCAGATAACTAAGACTGGTGGGAATCTTCCTTAATAGAGAAAAACTGTATTGTGTTATTCTTGTACTTGGAGCAAAGTTATCCTCAATGCAAAGGAAATTTGCAGAACTGTGAAGTGAAAATGCACTGTATGTTAACAACTGTTGAGTAAACTATATACCTTTGGTTTTCCAAAAAAGCTATGTGGACTCATCTCAATTATTTCGCTACCAACCACCACACCCCACAAAGGTATTGGCATCACATGACAAAGCCATTAAGAACAATTTCTATCCTTAATCCTAATAACACTGTTTTAGGAATCTGCCTCAGGAACAAATTTTCATGGCTGGTAATTCTCGTTCCTGCTAGTATGCTGTACACTTTCAAGCACGATTGATAAAGTGCTTATTTAACCACAGCAGAAAGAAAGGCTTGGCTGTGGCCTATTCTGCTGGCCGGGGACACTTGCACCCTTTTTAGGAAAAGGGATGCTCGCAAAATTAGAATTTTAAACGTGTCAGGCTAAACGGACATCAGACAGAAAGAATCTTTACTTCTGGTCAGTTTGATCTTAAGATCCAATCCAATCAAAATGAGCTTAGGCTGATTAAATATGTCACCATGAACAGGCATCGAAGACTCCACAAATTTAGAACAACACATGGCCTAGGCTCTTTTGGCAAAGTCTAAGCTGACACCGTTGAGACTCCTCTCATGATGATGACTGGCCATGTCCTTGTAGAATAGACTGACCGTAATTTGGGATGCCAAGGTTTGAGATCCATTATTTAAAATAGTGTTGATATACGCTCTATAACTATAAAGGTTATCCAATTCTGAGATAAGCCGATCTCTCAGGGTGATGTCCTCTTGATTGAAAAGGGCTGCTATAGGATAATTTATAAATGATATGCGAGCAGCGTCCGGGATGGCCAAGTTATCCTGTTTCACTATATAACAGGTAAGAGGCCGGAGGGTATTATTTAAGTCATAATAATATTCTCCGCTGCCCGATATGAAGAATTAAAGTGGTGCGCTGTCGGTGAGAGCTCCTATAGGCTAGACTCCAACAAACAGGGATTTTTGAATACTTGTTTGGGTGGGAAGTATGATGAAAATATCCAACTCAGATTTGGTGCACACTACAGATCCATTGTGTATGAAAGCCATGTTAGAGAATTAGAAGATGCCACCTTTGCATGTCTAACAGGTTTCTGACCTCATCATCTTTTACGCAAAGTGCTCTTATCCGTCAGTATCGGGGGAAATGTCGCTGCGAGACGCCTTTTTCTTTTACATGTATTATTTGCGACGTGAACAAGGCCCAACCGGCACTAATTTTGCTGGGGCTGATTGATTCAGTCCATAAAGGCTGTAGAGATGAATGTGACGGTGTCTTTAGCAATGTTTTTGATATCCGTCTTTACATGCCGTTTTACTAATTCTAGCCTTTTTCTGAAAAGAATAACGCTCTTTTAAAAAGGCCTCGGAAAATACTGACTAGGCCAAAAGTGTATTCGTACTAAGCTGTTTCCGTACCTGAATTTAACAGGTATGCCGTGATCTGATAAAATAGAAATTGTAACAAAATCAAAATGTTGTTTGCACAATGGTATGTAATCCAAGTGGTCGTAGTGCAACATGATAATATTGCTGTTTTTACCACTGATTTCAACGTCTCTTAAAAGCTGAACAAAACTATCACCAACAAACTGATGTTGAATGATATCGGTGTACACAAATAATATGTAAAACCTTGCTCTTATGTCAGCATATTGTTTTCTTCTTTAAGGCATATTACCACCATACTCCATTCTCTGGCAGGCCAAACAGAGCCGACAACCTATGCCCAATGCAAACTGTATCATTGGAGAATCACGATTCTTTTTACACCGTCATAGCACAGCCTAAAGACCTTGTCTGTTATCCTCAAAACTTCAATTTGATTGTTGATGGCTCCTGTCAACTCCCCAATGTTAGAAGAAAACAAAAACAGCCTTCACATGATATTCCTACATGTCGCCCTCTTTAGCGATGAAAACGTTGCTGTGGTTCAGGCCGATCATATCCCGCGTATGTAGATACTGTATCTCAGTTAATGACACATCATAAGGGTGGGTTCACACGAGCGTGTTTTTGTGCGTACTTAGGTACGTACATACGTGTGCACCTAGGTACGAGCAAAAACACGCGTGAATACAGCTGCGTGCTTGTTGTCAATGGAGCCGCGGCTACTGAAAACAATGGTCTGTCGGCACCCCTGCATTATTTTTTAGGGAAGGGCTTTACATATAAGCTCTTCCCTGAAAAAGAAACATTTTAGTGTAAAAAAAAAAAAAAACTTACCTCTCTGCCGCATGCGGCAGATGTTTCCTTCACCCCCAAAATGGGAGGGAGAGGTTCCAGAATGTTGAACTGATGCTTTTTTTTTTATCACTACTTTTCTTGGATTTTCAGGGAAGGGCTTATGGTTAAAGCCCTTCCCTGAAATCCAATGAATGGTTTCCGGCAGCAGGATTCTCTACTGCAGCTGACATGTGTGACAGCTGCGGTTAAGAATTAAAGAATTCCTCTGCTGCATCTGTCACACATGGACTTGACAAAGACCACATCTGTTGTGGTCGAAACATTGTCATTTTACTGGACATAATAAAGCTAAATTGGAGCAAGGGAGTTACCCTGTGATGCTGTTTCATTTTCATATGGACTATTGAGATTTACCGGCACAGAGAAGCGGGTGAGAAGCGTGCATCAGTTCAACATTCTGGAACCTTTCCCTCCCATTTTGGGATATTTGTGTGTGTGCTGTGACCACCATTTACAGATATATCTGTCACAGATGTGGCAGATGTAGCAGCAGGGAATTCTTTTAACTACCGGGGGTGAAGGAAACCAATGTGTCCTTCATGCCCGTGGGGGTCACGGCAGCGGCAGAGAGGTACTTTTTTTTGTCTTTTTATATGTAAAGCCCTTCCCTGAAAAAGAATGCAGAGGTGCCAGCAGACCACTGTTTTCAATGGAGCCCCCGGCAGCAGCCGCGGCTCCATTGAAAACAATGCGTGCATTTCCAATAGTGCACGCATATCCTATCTTTGCAGGCGTGCACCTGCAAATTACAGAAATGTGCACACAACATAAAGAATGCAATGTTGCAAATACAAGCGTGTTTTTGTGCGAGCTTATGCACACACAAAAACACGCTCAGGTGACCCCACACTAAGGCCCTAAAAAGTGGATTGGCTTTGCTAGTTTTGTGCTATAAGTAAAAATTGTGCTCTCAGGGTAAATCTTGGATGCGACGTTACTAGGAAAAGTTATGTAAAACGAGCCAGACTCCATGGTCTTTTTGGATGCCAACTGGTTTTCTGCGATCCAGCTGTAAAATTTTGAAGGGTACCCAAGCCACTTTACAAGATAATTCGTACTGCCATGGAGGTATCTTTTCCTCAGTATTTTTTGATCCTGTAGACGCGTTTTCATCTGGAGGAACACGGGGTATCTCCTCTTTAAAAATGATCCCTCTACAGGCTCACCACTCAGGTCGATTAGTTTATAGAGCAGTTTTTAAAATCGTTTAATAATAGTCGATGAAAAAAATTTCCTCCGTGTACACTTTCTCATATCCTTTTGCAAATGTTCCTTTATACTGCAAAATCTTTCCATGATCCCAGATTTTTAAAGAAGGCTTGTCAGGCGTTGACTTCAGAATATCGCTGTAGACATTCTACCATATCTTAAGGAGTTCTTTTTCCACCAGACAACACTGAATAGTATGAAGGTAAGTTTGATTATAACTGTATATGAGCTCTGGTAAAATGACAATATACCAAAAGGTTTTATGCTGTGTGAGATAATGCCACATACTTAATTTTAAAGTTTGATTAAAACATTCAACCAACATCGCCTTTACGTTGTTACTCGAAATGGTGTATGTTTTGGGTATTACAAAGTTGTCTCATGTGTTAATTCAACAATTCTTTCCCGAGATCTGTCTGGATGTTTTTCGGTATGTGCCCGCCATTTTCAAATATCAGTTTGAATATTTTCGTAATGCTGTCTCCTGATTTGTCTGCTAATCCGACGCACCGCGCATATTTTGATAAAGCATTTATAACTGATAAAATGTACTTTAATCCATCATTTTCTTTAGAATACTGTATTAAACTCACAAGATCAGCTTGCCAGAGGGAATCGGTATCCAATACAATTATTTTATTTCTTGCTAATTAGCTTATGAAGGCTATAACAATTAATTTTCACTGGCCATTCTTTAATATCCCGCAGATTTGTCTGCAATATGTGTGCAGTGCGTCAAGAGACCATGGTGGTAATTACACAACAAGAGGGGCATACAATATTTTAAATACACCTAGCTTTTTTAAGGTATCTAACACATTTGATTTTTATATCCGCAGCTTAAAGGGATAATTGCATAACATAAAATGCCATAAATGATTTAACCCCTTAGTGACGAAGCCTGTTTGCGCCTTAGTGACGGAGCCAAATTTTGGAAATCTGACATGCGTCGTTCAACGTAGCATAACTCCGTAAAGGCTTTACATATCCAAGTGATTCTGACATTGTTTTTTCGCCACATGTTGTACTTCATTTAGGTGGTAAAAAGAGACATATCTAATTTGTGTATATGTATTAAAAGGACCAATATTGGAAACATTTTGAAAAAATTGTCATTTTTTCACATTTTAAACTGTAATATCTCAAATATGTCCAAACATACTGTACAAATTTTTGATAAGATATATATTTCCATCTTTTTACTTTATTCTGAATGCACACTTAAAAAACTTGTGTTTTTTTAACCATTTATATGACGTACAAATTTAACATTACTTTTCAGCATTTTGAGGAACACTTTGTTTTCCTGCACCAAGCCAAGTTTGCAAAGGCTCATGAGTGTCAGAATAATAGATACCCCCCAAATGACCCCATTTTAAAAACTACACCCCTTAATGTATTCACTGAGGGGTGTCATGGGTATTTTGACCCCACCAGTTTTTTTCAGGAATTAATTCAATTTAGAGGAGAAAAAATACAATTTCATATTTTTTGCAAATATGTCATTTTAAAGACATATTTTTTCCTATAGTGCCCATGAAAATGAGGATTTACACCCCAAAATGGATACCCCCGTTTCTCCCGTGTTCAAAAACATACCCATTGTGGCCCTAATCTTATGTCTGGATGCACAACGGGACCCAAAATGAAAGGAGTAGTCGGTGTCTTTCAGAACATAAATTTTGCTTGAAGGTGTTTTAGGCCCCATAGAATTTTGTAGAGCTCTTGAGCGGCCAAAACCAAAGAGAACCCCCACAAGTGACCCATTTTGAAAACTAGACCCCTTAACGAATTTATCTAGGGGTGTACTGCCCATTTTGACTCCACAGTTTTTGAATGAATTCAAGCAAAGCAAAAGGAAAAAAATTTGATTTTCGTTTTTTTGGTAATTCTGTCGTTTTAAAAACTGCTTTTTTTGTACAGCACACACATGAATGAAGACTTGCACCCCAAAATGGATACCCCTGTTTGTCCCGTGTTCAGTGACATACCCATTATGGTCCTAATCTTATGTGTGGATGCACAACGGGGCCCAAAATGAAAGGAGTAGTCGGTGGTTTTCAGAACCTAAATTTTCCTTGAAGGCGTTTTAGGCCCCATAGCACATTTGTAGAGCTCTTGAGCGGCTAAAACCGAAGAGAAGCCCCACAAGTGACCCCATTTTGAAAACTAGACCCCTTAACGAATTCATCTAGGGGTGTACTGTGTATTTTTACCCTACAATTTTTGAATAAATCTAAGCAGAGCAGTAGGAAAAAAATTACAATTTTAATTTTTTTGGCACTTGTATAAATTTAAAAACTGTTTTTTTTTGTACATCATACATAGGAATGAAGACTTTCATCCCAAAATGGATACCCCTGTTTGTCCCGTGTTCAGAGACATACCCCTTGTGGCCCTAATCTACTTAAAGGACACATGGCTAGGCCTATAATGGAAGGAGCACCCGTTGGATTTCAGGGTACAACGGAATAAATTCCAGGCCCCATTGCCCACTTGTAGAGCCATTGAGCATCCAAAACGATAAAGAACCCCCTCAAATGACCCCATTTTAAAAACTAGACCCCTTAATGAATTCATCTAGGGGTGTATTGCGTATTTTGACCCTACAGTATTTGAGTAAATCTAAGCAAAGCAGAAGGAAAAAATTACGATTTTCACTTTTTTGTCAATTTTGGCAATTTTGTCAATTTAAAAACTGTTTTTTTGTACAGTGTACATAAGAATGAAGACCTTCACCCCAAAATGGATACCCCCGTTTGTCCTGTGTTCAAAAACATACCCATTATGGCCCTAATCTACTTAAAGGACACATGGCAAGGCCTGTAATGCAGGGAACACCCGTTGGATTGCAGGGCACAACTGAATAAATCCCAGGCCCCATTGTTCATTTGAACGGAATAAAAATTGACTCCCTAAAAATATCCGCCCCCCCCCCCCCCCCAAATCTTAGATAAAAGTAATAATGTAAACTGTGTGGTATTTCCGAAGACAGGGGTAATTACGGAGGCTGGTTGGGATGGGTACATGGGGCAATAAAACCGTGTATCTCCCCTCCTCTCATGCTTTTTGGGGGTATTTCGTGACCTCAGTGGCGGGTATGGGGTGTAAAAAGTAGCGTTCCGTGAGTCTCCGTAAGCTTGCTGAGGTGCGGCGGTCTCGTACAGAAGACGCTCAACAAGGTGCTCCTGGAACTGCACGAAGGCGAACGTCCCCGGGGCTTCTTGTAAATTGCGTATTACAGATAGCGGTCTGAATAACGCCGGGCTCACGCAGCCGTAGGTGGAATCTGCTTGCGGAGGCCCGCAGTGGATCCCAGCTGTGAGCCCGGCTGTGACCCTGCGTACGGCTGCGTAATGTACTGCACATAACTGCCTATTCACACAGGCGGTCATGCGCAGTGCTTTTTTTTGTTTGCATTTCCCGCACCGTCGCTTAGCGATGACACGGGTACCCGCAGCCCGTATACAAGGTAGTTGCGTATGGGCTGTGGGTATATCCGCGACCATGGAGCACAATGGGCTCTAGGGGGCGGATATCCGCAGTAAAATAGGACCTGCTGCGTTCTCTTTTCTGCGAGTGGATTACGCAATTCCGACCCACTAATGTGAGCGGAATTGTGTAATCCAATGCGATTGATCTGCGTATTACCGCGGATCAGACGCATGCGGAATCCATAATTCCTATCCGGTCATGTGAGACCGGCCAAAGGTAGATCGCTACCTTTTTTCACATGACCGGGGACCGCTCAACGAGGCCACCTGTCACTGCTCCAGGTTTTCGGCGACCGTTGGTCACTGGGAGCAAGGAGATTTTAAATTTCCTGGCCTCCCCGTCTCCTGCGCATGTGTCCAGTGTTTTGCCGGCGGTCGCATGTGCAGAAAGTTCACGGAGAAAGATCGCGCCGGGGGTGCAAATATGGAGGCCTCCAGTAAAAAGTTTCATCTCCTCTCACTGATCGCATCGGTGAGGGGGGATGAATAGAGATGAGCGAGCGTACTTGTCCGAGCTTGATGCTCGTTCGAGTATTAGGGTACTCGAGATGTTCGTTACTCGAGACGAGCACCACGCGGTGTTCGAGTCACTTCCATTTTCTTCCCTGAGAAATTTGCGCCCTTTTCTGGCCAATAGAAAGACAGGGAAGGCATTACAACTTCCTCCTGTGAAGTTCCAGCCCTATCCCACCCCCCTGCAGTGAGTGGCTGGGGAGATCAGGTGACACCCGAGTATATAAACTGGGGCAGGCAGCGGCTCGCCACAGATGCACGCTGAGAGACATTAGGGAAAGTGCTGTCTTGCTGTAGCTGCTATAGGGAGAGTGTTAGGCTGTTATCTTCGTCTTCAAGAACCCCAACGGTCCTTCTTAGGGCCACATCTGACCGTTTGCAGTACTGTTGAGGCTGCTTTTAGCAGTTTTGCAATTTTTTATTTTTTTTTGTATATCGGGCGTGCAGACCATAGCGTCCTCAGTCTGCAGTCATTTTACTGAGTATAGGGGCAGTACTGGTGAGGCAGGGACAGTGGTACAGGGAAAGAGATATACTGGCTATATAGGCAGTGGGCTTTTTCAAAAAAATTGGAAAAAAAAATCTTTGGGCTGCTTGTGACTGTGTTCAGTTTACTGCGTGTCTCCTGGGGGTAGTAGTCGCTCATTAATACCCAGCTAGGTGTTACTGCAGCCTTGCGCATAATTTTTTCTGGCTGCACTGTGCTTTCAATAACCACAGTCATCCTCCAACAGGGAAATCCATATACAGGCTATATAGGCAGTGGGCTTTTTCCCAAAAATTGGAAAAAAAATACTATATTTGGGCTGCCTGTGACTGTCTTCAGTTTACTGCGTGTCTGCTGGGGGAAGTAGTAGCTCATTAATACCCAGCCTTGCGCATAATTTTTTCTGGCTGCACTGTGCTTTCAATAACCACAGTCATCCTACAACAGGGAAATCCATATACAGGCTATATAGGCAGTGGGCTTTTTCCCAAAAATTGGAAAAAAATACTATATTTGGGCTGCCTGTGACCGTCTTCAGTTTACTGCGTGTCTGCTGGGGGTAGCAGTCGCTCATTATTACCTAGCTAAGCATTACAGAAGGCTTGCGCATAATTGTTTCCTGGTTCTGCTGTGTCAGTTACATGATCGCCGTCATCCCGCCAGAGGGAAAGAGTATACATATATACGCTGCATACAGGTTCTGTCTGGTTTTTCACCTCACCATTTTAAAAAATTGAAGCAAAATACTTAAAGGGGTTGTCCCGCGAAACAAAGTGGGGGTAAGCACTTCTGTATGGCCATATTAATGCACTTTGTAATGTACATTGTGCATTAATTATGAGCCATACAGAAGTTATTCACTTACCTGCTTCGTTGCTAGCGTCCTCGTCTCCATGGTGCCGTCTAATTTTCAGCATCTAATCGCCCGATTAGACGTGCTTGCGCAGTCCGGTCTTCTCCCTTCTGAATGGGGCTGCTCGTGCCAGAGAGCTGCTCCTCGTAGCTCCGCCCCGTCACGTGTGCCGATTCCAGCCAATCAGGAGGCTGGAATCGGCAATGGACCGCACAGAAGACCTGCGGTCCACCGAGGGTGAAGATCCCGGCGGCCATCTTCGCAAGGTAAGTAAGAAGTCACCGGAGCGCGGGGATTCGGGTAAGTACTATCCGTTTTTTTTTTTTAAAACCCCTGCATCGGGTTTGTCTCGCGCTGAACGGGGGGGCTATTGAAAAAAAACAAAAACGTTTCGGCGCGGGACAACCCCTTTAAGGCCTACCACAGGCCTTTGGCCACTTGACTGGTTCTTCGCTGTGAATTCCAGTAGCTCAGTCATACGCACCTAGGTCTCACTACAGGCTTGCGCATAATTGTTTCCTGGCTCTGCTGTGTACGTTACATGATCGTCGTCATCCCGCCAGAGGGAAAAAATATACATATATACGCTGCATACGGTGTCTGTCTGGTTTTTCACCTCACCATTTTAAAAAATTGAAGCAAAATACTTAAGGCCTACCACTGGCTTTTGGCCACTTGACTGGTTCTGCCCTGTGAATTCCAGTAGCTCAGTCATACGCACCTAGGTCTCACTACAGGCTTGCGCATAATTGTTTCCTGACTCTGCTGTGCGTTCCGTAAGCGAAGTCAGCCTCCAACCACAGGCCAATAAGCGGCACATTTAATTACAGCGTTCTGTTTCTGCTCTACTCGTAATACTCCAAGCTGAAGGGTAGGGGTAGGCCTAGAGGACGTGGACGCGGGGGAGGAAGCGGAGGCCCAAGTCAGGGTGTGGGCACAGGCCGAGCTCCTGGTCCAGGTGTATCGCAGCCGATTGCTGCAGGATTAGGAGAGAGGTAAGTTTCTGGGGTCCCCAGATTCATCTCACAATTAATGGGTCCACAGGGTAGACCTTTATTAGAAACTGAGCAGTGTGAGCAGGTCCTGTCGTGGATGGCAGAAAGTGCATCCAGCAATCTATCGACCACCCAGACTTCTACGCCGTCCACAGCTGCAACTCTGAATCCTCTGGCTGCTGCTCCTCCTTCCTCCCAGCCTCCTCACTCCATAAAAATGACACATTCTGAGGAGCAGGCAGACTCCCAGGAACTGTTCTCGGGCCCCTGCCCAGATTGGGCAGCAATGGTTCCTCTCCCACCAGAGGAGTTTGTCGTGACCGATGCCCAATCTTTGGAAAGTTCCCGGGGTCTGGGGGATGAGGCTGGGGACTTCCGGCAACTGTCTCAAGAGCTTTCAGTGGGTGAGTAGGACAATGACGATGAGACACAGTTGTCTATCAGTGAGGTAGTAGTAAGGGCAGTAAGTCCGAGGGAGGAGCGCACAGAGGATTCGGAGGAAGAGCAGCTGGACGATGAGGTGACTGACCCCACCTGGTTTGCTAAGCCTACTGAGGACAGGTCTTCAGAGGGGGAGGCAAGTGCAGCAGTAGGGCAGGTTGGAAGAGGCAGTGCGGTGGCCAGGGTAGAAGCATGGCCAGACCGAATAATCCACCAACTGTTTCCCAAAGCGCCCCCTCGCGCCATGCCACCGTGCAGAGGCCGTGGTGCTCAAAGGTGTGGCAGTTTTTCACTGAGAGTGCAGACGACCAACGGACTGTGTTGTGCAAGGTTTGTCGCGCCAAGATCAGCCGGGGAGCCACCACCACCAGCCTCACCACCACCAGCATGCGCAGGCATATGATGGCCAAGCACCCCACAAGATGGGACGAAGGCGGTTCACCGCCTCTGGTTTGCACCACTGCCTCTCCCCCTGTGCCCCAACCTGCCACTGAGATCCAACCCCCCTCTCAGGACACAGGCACGACTGTCTCCCGGCCTGCACCCACACCCTCACCTCTGCTGTCCCTGGCCCCATCCAGCAATGTCTCTCAGCGCAGCATCCAGTCGTGCGCTAGCGCAACTGTTTGAGCGCAAGCGCAAGTACGCCACCACGCACCCGCACACTCAAGCGTTAAACGTGCACATAGCCAAATTGATCAGCCTGTAGATGCTGCCGTATAGGCTTGTGGAAATGGAGGCTTTCAAAAACATGATGGCGGCGGCCCCGCGCTACTCGGTTCCCAGTCGCCACTACTTTTCCCGATGTGCCGTCCCAGCCCTGCACGACCACGTCTCCCGCAACATTGTACGCGCCCTCACCAACGCGGTTACTGCCAAGGTCCACTTAACAACGGACACGTGGACAAGCACAGGTGGGCAAGGCCACTATATCTCCCTGATGGCAAATTGGGTGAATTTATTGGAGGCTGGGACCGAGTCAGAGCCTGGGACCGCTCACGTCCTACCCACCCCCAGAATTGCGGGCCCCAGCTCGGTGCTGGTATCTGCGGCGGTGTATGCTTCCTCCACTAAACCACCCTCCTCCTCGTCCTCCTCCTACGCAACCTCTGTCTCGCAATCAAGATGTGTCAGCAGCAGCACGTCGCAGCAGTCGGTGTTGTGTGGCGTGGCAGCACAGTGGTGGGCAAGAGTCAGCAGGCCGTGCTGAAACTACTCAGCTTAGGAGAGAAGAGTCAGACGGCCCACGAACTGCTGCAGGGTCTGACAGAGCAGACCGACCGCTGGCTTGCGCCGCTGAGCCTCTAACCGGGCATGGTCGTGTGTGACAACGGCCGTAACCTGGTGGCGGCTCTGCAGCTCGGCAGCCTCACGCACGGGGGCCTGCCTGGCCCATGTCTTTAATTTGGTGGTTCAGCGCTTTCTGAAAAGCTACCCACACTTGTCATACCTGCTCGGAAAGGTGCGCCAGCTCTGCGCACATTTCCGCAACTCCAAGACGGACGCTGCCACCCTGCGGACCCTGCAACATCGGTTTCATCTGCCAGTGCACTGATTGCTGTGCGACGTGCCCACACGGTGGAACTCTACGCTCCACATGTTGGCCAGGCTCTATGAGCAGCGTAGAGCTATTGCGGAATACCAACTCCAACATGGGCGGCGTAGTGGGAGTCAGCCTCCTCAATTATTTACAGAAGAGTGGGCCTGGTTGGCAGCTATCTGCCAGGTCCTTGGAAACTTTGAGGAGTCTACCCAGATGCTGAGCGGGGATGCTGCAATCATTAGCCTCACCATTCCTCTGCTATGCCTCTTGAGAAGTTCCCTGCAAAGCATAAAGGCAGACGCTTTGCAATCGGAAACGGAGGCGGGGGAAGACAGTATGTCGCTGGATAGTCAGAGCACCCTCATGTCTATATCTCAGCGTGTTGAGGAGGAGGGGGAGGAGCATGAGGAGGAGAGGGAAGAGACAGCTTGGCCCAGTGCTGAGGGTACAGATGCTGCTTGCCTGTCATCCTTTCAGCGTGTATGGCCAGAGGAGGAGGAGGGGGAGGAGCATGAGGAGGAGGGGGAAGAGACAGCTTGGCCCACTGCTGAGGGTACAGATGCTGCTTGCCTGTCATCCTTTCAGCGTGTATGGCAAGAGAAGGAGGAGGAGGAGGAGGAGGAGGAGGATCCTGAAAGTGATCTTCCGAGTGAGGACAGCCATGTGTTGCGTACAGGTACCCTGGCACACATGGCTGACTTCATGTTAGGATGCCTTTCTCGTGACCCTCGCGTTACACGCATTCTGGCCACTACGGATTACTGGGTGTACACACTGCTCGACCCACGGTATAAGGAGAGCCTTTCCACTCTCATTCCCGAAGAGGAAAGGGGTTTGAGAATGATGCTATACCACAGGGCGCTGGTGGACAAACTGATGGTAAACTTCCCATCCAACAGCGCTAGTGGCCAAAGGCGCATTTCCGCGGCCCAGGTAGCAGGGGAGGCGCAGAGATCAGGCAGCATGTACAGCGCAGGCAGGGGAACATTATCCAAGGCCTTTGCCAGCTTTATGGCTCCCCAGCAAGACTGTGTCACCGGTCCCCAGTCAAGGCTGAGTTGGCGGGAGCACTGTAAAAGGATGGTGAGGGAGTACGTAGCTGATCGCACGAACGTCCTCGGTGACGCCTCTGCCCCCTACAACTACTGGGTGTCGAAGCTGGACACGTGGCCTGAACTCGCGCTGTATGCCCTGGAAGTGCTTGCTTGTCCTGCGGCTAGCGTCTTGTCAGAGAGTGTCTTTAGTGTGGCTGGGGGAATCATCACGGATAAGCGTACCCACCTGTCAACCGACAGTGCCGACAGACTTACACTCATCAAGATGAACAAAGCCTGGATTTCCCCAGACTTCTCTTCTCCACCAGCGGACAGCAGCGATACCTAAACAATACGTAGGTTGCACCCGCGGATGGAAGCATCGTTCTCTATCACCATCCAAAACGGGGACCTTTTAGCTTCATCAATCTGTGTATAATATTCCTCCTCCTCCTCCTGCTCCTCCTCCTGAAACCTCACATAATCACGCCGAACGGGCAATTTTTCTTAGGCTCAGTCATATAATTTTTCTAAACAATTTTTATACGTTTCAATGCTCATTAAAGCGTTGAAACTTTCACCTCAACCAATTTTTATTTTAACTGGGCTGCCTCCAGGCCTAGTTACCAATTAAGCCACATTAACCAAAGCGATTAATAGGTTTCACCTGCCCTCTTGGTTGGGCATGGGCAATTTTTCTCAGGTACATTAGTACTGTTGGTACACCAATTTTTGGGGGCCCTCGCCTACAGTGTAATCCAATTAATTTTTAGCCCATCGGCATTACAGCTGACGTTACATCAGCTGTGTTGGGCACTGCAATGGGATATATTTATGTACCGCCGGTGGCTTCCTGGCACCCACCCATGCTGTGGGTCTACAGGGAGTTGTAACTGCATGTGTCCACTTCTAAAGAACCCCAGTCTGCCTGGGGCATGCAGTGTGGGCCGAAGCCCACCTGCATTAAACATGACATTATTACCTCAGCTGTGATGGGCACTGCAATGGGATATATTTATGTACCGCCAGTGGGTTCCAGGAAGCCACCCATGCTGTGGGTCCACAGGGAGTTGTAACTGCATCTGTCCACTTCTAAAGAACCCCAGTCTGACTGGGGCATGCAGTGTGGGCCGAAGTCCACCTGCATTAAACATGACATTATTACCTCAGCTGTGATGGGCAATGCAATGGGATATATTTATGTACCGCCGGTGGCTTCCTGGCACCCACCCATGCTGTGGGTCCACAGGGAGTTGTAACTGCATGTGTCCACTTCTAAAGAACCCCAGTCTGACTGGGGCATGTAGTGTGGCCGAAGCCCACCTGCATTAAACATTACATTACCTCAGCTGTGATGGGCAATGCAATGGGATACATTTATGTACCGCCGGTGGCTTCCTGGCACCCACCCATGCTGTCGGTCCACAGGGACTTCACAATAGGGAGTTGTACCTGCCTGTGTCTATGAATTAAAAAGCCCGGTCAGGTTGGGGCATGCAGTGTGGGCCGAAGCCCACCTGCATTTAATCGGACGTTACCTCAGCTGTGATGGGCACTGCAATGGGATACATTTATGTACAGCCGGTGGGTTCCAGGGAGCCACCTATGCTGTGGGTGCACACGGAATTCCCATTGCGGAGTTGTACCTGCCTGTGACTATTTATAAAAAACCGCGGTCTGACAGGGGCATGTAGACACCTTGACAGAATGAATAGTGTGTGGCACATAGGTTCCCCATTGCTATGCCCACGTGTGCAGCTCCAGATGGAGGTGGCACAGGATTGGATTTCTCATTGCTTCTGTACAGCATTGTGGACTATCGCCTTGACCCTTTTAAAGAGGGTCGCTGCCTAGCCGTGCCAACCCTCTGCAGTGTGTGCCTGCGGTTTCTCCTCATGGCAGACGCACTTATAAATAGACATGAGTGTGGCGTGGCATGAGGGCAGCTGAAGGCTTGGCAGGGACAGTTTGGTGTGCGCTGTGGACACTGGGTCGTGCGGGGGGGGGGGGGGGGTGGTTGGTCAGCATGTAACCCAGGAGAAGTGGCAGCGGAGTGTCATGCAGGCAGTGATTGTGCTTTGTTGGATGTAGTGTGGTGCTTAGCTAAGGTATGCACTGCTAATGAGGGCTTTTCAGAAGTAAAAGTTGTTGGGAGGGGGGGGGCCCACTCTTGCCGCTATTGTGGCTTAATAGTGGGACCTGGGAACTTGAGATGCAGCCCAACATGTAGCCCTTCGCCTGCCCTATCTGTTGCTGTGTCGTTCCCATCACTTTCTTGAATTGCCCAGATTTTCAGAAATGAAAACCTTAGCGAGCATCGGCGATATACAAAAATGCTCGGGTCGCCCATTGACTTCAATGGGGTTCGTTATTCGAAACGAACCCTCGAGCATCGCGGAAAGTTCGTCTCGAGTAACGAGCACCCGAGCATTTTGGTGCTCGCTCATCTCTAGTCGTAATATTTTAAAAATGTCTTGATTATGATGGCGTGTTACTGTACTAAGTGTTTAGTTTATCGCTATAGTCGTGATATATTTTTTTAATGTATTTTCTTTTATCCTGCTGCGTTGCTAGAAATGAGTTTTGGTTAGAGATGAGCCAGCATACTCGTCCGAGCTTGATGCTCGTTCAAGTATTAGGGTGCTCGAGATGCGCATTACTCGAGACGAGCACCACGCGGTACTCGTCTCGATTAAACGAGCACTGACCATTGAATTCAATGGAGCCGGCAATACAGCCGACTCCATTGAAAGCAATGGGCTGCCGGCGATCTCAGGATGAATTTTTGGGAAGGCCTTAAAAATTTAAGCCCTTACCTGAAAATCACCCTAAAAGGTGTTAAAATAAAAAAAAAATGTATACTCACCTTTTCGCTGCAGCTGGAGTTCAGCCGCGCCTGGCCGGCAGTTCTCCTGAACTGCTCTGAATAGTATTCAGCAGCCGGGGATTTAAAATCCCCGCCTGCTGAATGAGCTGCCTCTGATTGGTCACAGCCTCACCAATCAGAGGCAGCTCTCACTCACACCCATTCATGAATTCATGAATGGGTGAGTGCTGCCTCTGATTGGCTCAGCACAGGGACCAATCAGAGGCAGCTCTCACTCACACCTATTCATGAATTCATGAATGGGTGTGAGTGAGAGCTGCCTCTGATTGGTGATTCATCCCGCGCTCGCCGCCAGCCCATTGCTTTCAATGAAGTCGGCTGTATTGCTGGCTCCATTGAATTCAATGGGCTAACATCGTTCTTCTCTGCCACAGCTGTTACAGCTATGGCAGAGGAGAACGATCTTTATGCTGACATTTTTTTTTTATTTTTACACATTTCTGGATGATTTTCAGGTAAGGGCTTATATTTTTAAGCCCTTCCCGAAAATTCATCCCGCGCTCGCCGGCAGCCCATTGCTTTCAATGGAGCCGGCTGTATTGCCGGCTCCATTGAATTCAATGGGCTAAAATCGTTCTTCTCTGCCACAGCTATTACAGCTGGCGGCGCCGGTCCCACGGACCGAGTAGCGTAGGACCGGCGACGCCATCATGTTTTTGAAAGCCTCCATTTCCACGAGCCTGAACGGCAGTATCTCCGGGCTGATCAATTTGGCAATGTGCACTTTTAAAGCTTGAGTGTGCGGGTGCATGGCAGCGTATTTGCGCTTTCGCTCCAACGCTTGCGCTCGTGCCTGTGTCCTGAGAGGGGGGTTGGATCTGAGTGGCAGGTTGGGGCACAGGGAGAGAGCCAGTGGTGCGACCCGGAGGCGGTGAACGGCCTTCGTCCCACCTTGTGAGGTGCTTGGCCATCATATGTGCATGCTGGTAGTGGTGAGGCTGGTAGTGCTGGCTCCCCGGCTGATCTTGGCGCAACACAAGTTGCACACCACTGTTCCTCGATCATCCTCGCTCTCACTGAAAAACATCCACACCTTTGAACACCTTGGCCTCTGCACGGTGGCTAGGCGCAAGGGGGTCCTTTGGGAAACAGTTGGTGGATTCTTCGCTCTGTCCCTGCCTCTACCCCTGGCCACCCCACTGCCTCTTCCAACCTGCCCTGCTGCTGCACTTGCCTCCCCCTCTGAAGACCTGTCCTCAGTTGGCTTAGCAAACCAGGTGGGGTCAGTCACCTCATCGTCCATCGGCTCTTCCTCCGAATCCTCTGTGCGCTCCTCCCTCGGACTTACAGCCCTTACTACTAGCTCACTGATAGACAACTGTGTCTCATCATCATCATCCTCACCCACTGAAAGCTCTTGAGACAGTTGCCGGAAGTCCCCAGCCTCATCACCCGGACCCCGGGAACTTTCCAAAGGTTGGGCATCAGTCACAACAAACTCCTCAGGTGAGAGAGGAACCATTGTTGCCCAATCTGGGCAGGGACCCAAGAAAAGTTCCTGGGAGTCTGCCTGCTCATCTGAATGTGTCATTTTCATGGAGTGAGGAGGCTGGGAGGAAGGAGGAGCAGCAGCGAGAGGATTCAGAGTTGCAGCAGTGGACGACTTACAAGACTGGGTGGTCGATACATTGCTGGATGCATTTTCTGCCATCCACGATAGGACCTGCTAACACTGCTCTGTTTGTAATAAAGGTCTACCACGTGAACTCATAAATTGGGATATGAATCTGGGGACTCCAGAAACTTGCCTCTCTCCTGATCGTGCAGCAGCCGGCTGCGATTCACCTGGACCAGGAACTCAACCTGTTCCCACACCCTCACTTGGACCTCCGCGTCCTCGCCCACGTCCACGTCCTCGAGCCCTACCCCTACCCCTCAGCATGGTGGATTACGAATAGAGCAGACACAGAGCCATGTAAATAATTATGGAATTATTTGCGCACACTTTTACTCTGACAGCAGTATTGTAAGGCAAACTCCAAGCAGAAACAAAGAATACTGAAGGCTGCAAACAGGCCTATCTGTGCAATAGTGATGCACTACAACTCCCACCAAACACCCTGTAAATTTCAGACGGTCAGAGGTAGCCCAAAAAGGATCTTTTTTTAAAATTTTTTTGAAAAAGAATACAGGCTATATAGCGTGTATATGACTTTCCCTCTATCAGTGGCTGTGGCTGTATGCTGTGCGTTAAGTTCACTGTAGAAACTGACCGGTGTAAATAATTATGGAATTATTGGCGTACAGTTTGACGCTGAGAGCCGTATTGTAACGCTAACTCAAAGCAGAAAAAAAAATACGGAAGGCTGCAAACAGGCCTAGTTGTGCAGTAGTGATGCACTGCAACTCCCACCAGACAACCTGTAAATTTCAGACGGTCAGAGGTCGCCCAACGAAGGAGCTTTTTTAAAAAAAAATTTTGAAAAAGAATACAGGCTATATAGCGTGTATATGACTTTCCCTCTATCAGTGGCTGTAGCCGTACGCTGTGCGTTAAGTTCACAGCAGACACTGACCGCTGTAAATAATTATGGAATTATTGGCGTACAGTTTGAGGCTGTCAGCGGTAATGTAACGCAAACTGCAGGCACACGGTCAGAGAGAGCCCTAAGAAGGACCGTTGGAATTCTTGTAGACAGGATCCTACACTAGCACTGTCTCTGTCTCAGCACCACTTTCCCTATACTCTGTATTACAGACTGCAGACTTAGAACGCTATAGCTGTAAAAACCTGCACAGCCCGAGATGAAAAAAAATATTTTTGGTGCAAAACTGCTCCCAGCAGCCACAACAGTAATGCACACGGTCAGATGTGGCCCTAAGAAGGACCGTTGGGGTTCTTGAAGACAGTAACCTACACTACCACTTTCCCTAGAGCAGCAGCAGCACTCTCCCTGATCTCTCCCAGTGTGTGTCTGAGGCGAGCCGCGGGCGGGACCGCATTAAGTACTCAGCGGTCACTTGATCTCACCAGCCACTCACTGCAGGGGGGTGGGATAGGGCTGGAACGTCACAGAAGGAAGTTGTAATGCCTTCCCTGCATGTCTATTGGCCAGAAAATGGCGCTAAACATGCAGGGAAGGAAATGGAATTGACTCGAGTACCCTAACACTCGAATGAGCATCAAGCCTGGACGAGTATGCTCGCTCATCTCTAGTTACAAGGTATTGTGAGAAAAACGAGAAAAACATTAGGGTGGCTTATTGCGTTGACTCGTTCCAGCACATCACTCAGGGTCTGTATGCATGGCTATATACAGGTATAAATTCGTGCTCGAAGATACTACAGCTATTTCGCCCTCTGATAATTACCACAAGGCCAAAGAAACTTTACTCAACTCCTGCTATTCAGTGGTTGATCTACGTGTCTCACATCAAAAACATAGTCATACAGCAGGCGCTGAGAGGAGGTGAAAAACGGGTCAGACACTATTATTTAGATGGATACACGTATGCTAACTGCCAGCATATCGCTTTTGAATTTCATGGGGTGCTTTTACCATGGATGCCAGGTCTGCTACAATGAAGACACTCAAAATAACCACTAAAACTAAGTATAGTCAACTATACCAGGCTTTTTTAGCTAAAAATGGTTTTCAACAACACATATGCTACACTGTATGTGTTTTATGGGAACATGCATGGTGCAAAATGGTTGAGACCAATTCTGCCCTTCAGGCACTAGACCCTCGTGACGCCCTTTATGGGTGTCATTTTAACGCAATAAAGCTATACCACAGACTGAGCAATGGCAAGACAAGAAATTATGATGTATTCACTAATCTGCACATCTTTGTAAAAAAAATAAAGAGTTACCCTAAAGGGCATCCAATGATCATTCATTAAAATTTTGGCTACATCAAAAATTACTTTTGACTCACAAAAGTTAAAGTGTTGCCACCTCATGATTTGTTTTTCCCGGTTCTGCCAGTGTAAATGAATCAGAAATTGATTTTTCCCCTCTGCTACACATGCGCTTTAAATTTGCAGTCAGAGCCATGTAGACATACTGATGAAGAAAGGGCTATCGTTGGTACATGGTGTGAAATAGAGCTCGAGATGGCGGTGGAGAAAGGCTGCAGGATAGCCCACATCTATGAAATAATTTTCCGGACACATCAGATGATCTTTTTGCATGCTTCATCAAGTTGCATCTTAGGGATAAGAGGCTTCATGGTATCATAGGTGGTGCGCGATGTCAAGAAAAATTAATACATAGATTTCTTCCTTGAAAAAGGAGGTGTGCAATTGCATAAAGGTGAAATACGTGTAAACCTTGCTAAAAGACAGATCTTTAAACTCTTCTTAAACTCTTTGTGGGGAAAGTTTGCGCAGAAATAGAATCTTCTGTGCACCAGCATTGTGAGTGACCCTGATGAACTTTTTGAATATGTGTTTCTACCTCACCACGAAATTTCAGGCCTGACTTTTATCAGTGATGAAACAGCCTACATCACGTGGACAAAAAAAGAGCACCACATGGTCAACAAAAACAACATCTTTTTCCCTTTTTTTTGAACAGCCTATACCTGACTAGAGCTCTACTCGCTTCTGGACAGACTGCAGAAATGCTGTCTTTATCACACTGCAGATTCTGTAATTTTTTACACTGGGCTGATCAGTGAAATCCACTGTTAGGTGACTACCTGGGTGAATTGACCAGCGAGATCCTCGATGATACATACATCCCTGAGTTTGTATCTGCAGGATCCAAAACCTACGGGTACAAGCTGAACACGAGTAAAACCGTGTTAAAAGTTAAAGGTATAACTTTAAATATTGGCAACACTCAGCTTATAAATTTTGACAGCCTAAAAGATTTGGTTTTGGATTACTCTTGCAACACAAACCCTGAAACACAGAAAGCTATCAGCGTAGAGCAACCAGGGTATGTAAGAAATAAGAAGGATTGGGATATCGAAACAAGGCTACTGCACATAACACAGAGGTGTGTTTATACAAAGAGGCATCTATTAGATGACTTTACGACTCTGCCTTATGGTTACAAGCACGGCTACTATGAAAGCATTGCCATACATACAAACGCACACAAACCCGTAATATTGGTTGATTTTATGCATGCTGACTTAATTATATTCCGGGGGTAACTGCTTCTTCTCCTAACCAGGTTTTGTAAGGAATAAGAACTATCGGATCGGTGGTGCACCAGCGCTATGCAAACTGCAAAATCATGTGAGGAGGCGGTTATTAAGTGAATTTACTAAATAACCTCATAGTTATTAACACCAGCATGATGGACACACACCTCTTCTCGTGTATTTTAGCAGGACCGTCTAATTCTAATTGTAATGGTTATGGGATTCGAACCTATCCTTGGATGGGTGGATGGGTAGGGTGGGAAGAGAAGTTGGTGTTTGTTCATAACAGTTTAAATCTTAAGTTTGACCCACAGTGCGATTGTCCATGTGCAGTTAAACAATTGATTTGTACAGATGTTACCTTCTCATATTATTTTTTATTGGTTCCCAATGGCTGATAAGCGTAAGCTGATTTCATGGAATGTCAGAGGCCTTAATTCCAAGATAAAGAGAGCACTGGTGCTCAATTTCCTTAGGAAATGTTCTCCCCACATTCTTCTTCTGCAGGAAACACATTTGCAGGGCTCTAAAGGGATGGCACTCAAATGTGCATTTGTTGGCTTGGCCTATCACTCCACATACTCTAGCTATGGTAGAGGGGGGACAATCCTGGTTGCTAAATCAGTCCTGTTCACATTTAAACAGTTACATATTGACCCTGATTGTCACTTTCTTATATTGCAGGGCTTCTTTAACGGACAGCTTCTAACCATAGTCAATGTTTATTTGCCACCTCCAGCAGATATTCAGGTGTTGCATGTTATCATGCCTAAGGTGATACTCCTATAGACAGCCCCACTGATACTGATGGGGGACTTTAAACACTTAATGGACCCAATATGTCACCGTCTTCGACAGACGACTCAGGTGGGATCCCAGTTGCCTATGTGGGCTTCTGCTTATCTGCTGGTGAAGATGTGGCGCTTGAAGCATCCACACAATATTGCATACTCTTGTCATTCAGTGACTCATGGTTCTTTTTTTAGAATTGACCTGTGCTTTGGGTCCCCGGAGAGTCTTCCTTTGGTGTGTGATGTCTCTTATCTACCCTAAGTACAAGAGAGAGATGTATTTTATGTATTGTATGCTTGATAAAGGCAAAATTGTATTGGCCAAAATGTGTTGCATAATAAAGCTGAATTCATGGACTAAGAAGTCCATAACAGATCCCTCTGTGTTCCAGAGTGCAGGGAATTTTTCTCCACATACTGTGTTTATACTTGAATCTACAGCCAAGCGTGGGCTGCATCTCCTAGTACAACTCTCAAGGAGACTGGATTAAGAATCAGAGGCGGTTGATAAGACATCGTGGACACTAGGTGCCAGTGGATACTCCATCCAAAGTAATCCGCCGAGCACCAGGTGAGTACACACCTTTCTTTTTCATTTCCATTACCCTGTGTACCATGAGGCGCTGGCAGATATATTCTCTTATCTACCCTAAGGTATTTTGGACCTTTCACCTCAATTTTGGGGGAAATAACACTCATCCTACATGGAGACTTAATCCCCTATGGCTTGACCAACAGAAGGTCTGTGTGGCGTGACAGAATGGGGATGGTAATGGAGGTGGCTTTGCTATTCCCCACAATGGCAGCAACCAACAGAATATAATGGCGAAAGACTTTAAACAATGATATCAAATCAATCAGTTTGTGACGCCAGGCCCTTGCCCCAATCGGCTCTGGGGCAAAGATCAAATAAAATGAAAAAATAACTAAAAGTTGGGGAACCTTCCTTTTACCCTAGAGGGTGGTGTGGTATTTGTAGTGCAGTTGTTACGGTGACAAGAAGGGACTCCTGGAGACAAGGTTAAATGATAAACCAATGATAACAGTTTATTTTCCTTATGAACAATCTTCAACATATTATTTCCTGAGGTAAATTATTTCTCTTGTGGCTACAGGAACAACATCTGTATATTACTTTTCTTATATTTCTATTTCTCTTCCTT
The DNA here is from genome assembly GCF_035609145.1 of Eleutherodactylus coqui. Lineage (NCBI taxonomy): Eukaryota > Metazoa > Chordata > Amphibia > Anura > Eleutherodactylidae > Eleutherodactylus > Eleutherodactylus coqui. Next base: position 21,182,368 of record NC_089837.1, on the reverse strand, counting down.
TCTGGGCCTTACCTCTTCTTTCATAGCCATTTCTTTCTTTCTACCTTCTTGCTGCACTTTCTAATAAATAAAAAATTACCTGAAAGCGCTGCGGAATAAGTTGGCGCTGTACAAATAACAAGTTCACTTTCCCCCTTTCTTGCCTTTTTCTCCTGTTCTGCTCTTGGCCTCCTTGCTCTTCAATAGCTAAACTCCTTCTCCTAACTGACAATGTATGCACACTTAAAAGTACTTTGACTGGAATTCCTCCACCAATCACAGACCTGTTGCTGGTTGGTGAAATGTCCAATCAAAATAATGCTCCTGACAGCCAACCAGAAAAAGGCTGCAGGTTGTCTGGCAGAATGAATCAACAATATATATGCAACATTCGACTTAAAGGCACATACACATTTTAAACACAAACACTGTAATGCCTAACTCTGGGCCACTACATCTGCATTTATATTGACCAGGAGGCGGAGATTTACTGGGGAGTTAACGCTGCTTCAGCATCCAAAGTCCATGGTCTGGAAGGCCTTTAAAGCCTTCCTTAAAGAGTCTTTTGCTGGGGCCATATCGGTTTATAGAAAGTCCTTGCAAGAAGCAAGGTGTGTTTCCGAGGCGCAAACCTGTTATATTATGGCTCCCACTGAGGCAAATCACTCTGCACTTAACTGTCTGAGAATATAAGTTACTACTGCTTAATCATACCAAGAAAAGACTCTTGCGCTCCCAGCATCGAATCTTTGATCAGAGGGATAAAAATGGTTGACTATTAGCCTATTTCACCAGCAAGGATAATGTTATTCCCCCAATTGTAGGAATCCAGGATGCATCTGGGGCCATGGTCACTGAACCTGAGCCCTGTCTCATTCCAACTGAGATAAGCGTACCTTGGTCTTTATTGATCAGGTTAAGGCCTTTGACTTGGTGGAGTGGAGATATCTGTAGGAAGTAATGGCTCATTTCAGGACAACCTTTATTATGTGGGTACAGGTGCTGTATCATTTTCTGGTGGCCCGGTTGTGGACGAACACCCACATATCTAAGCACGTTTTTCTTGGTAGAGGAATACGTCAGGGCTGTCCTCTGTCTCCAGCCCTCTTCGCTATCACAATTAAGCCACTTGCAATACAGATTAGAGTGTCAACAACAGTCACAGTGTTTCAATTGAGAATTTATAAAGAGTGAGTGGCATTGTACGTGAATGATACTCTTCTGTTCCTACAAGACCTACAAGAAGTATGCTTGATGACTCTCCCTTGTTGTTTTGTATTGTGATGTATGACATGCCCAATAAATGTTCCTTAAAAAAAAAAAAGTGTTTGTGTCCTCCCTCCATCCATCTACTGCATTCCCGTTTATGACACCATTTCTGTGTTAACCAGGTATCAACAATGATGAGAAAGAATTTCATGTTTTTGGCCATCTTATAATAAGTATAATTTATTTGATTACCTCCTGGTGGCATTACTAGTGTTATTTATGTCTATTCATACAGCGATAATAATTAATCTCCAGAGATTACAAAGAATAATGATAAATGTATGAAGCTGTATATAAACTGCAGCTCAGATCCTCTGTGGGTGAGGTCACCTGTGGATCTCAATGAGACGTGATATCACCGAGGTTACTTTTTAGTATTTCCTAATTGGATCTTCTTTCCTTTGGTCGAAAAGTAAGCACTTATCTAGGAATTTTCATGTAAGAAGTCAAATACTGTGAATTTTATGCAGATTGAAGATCAGGTGGAAGAGATATAATTTATAGGTCCTGGGCTCCAGTGCAAAATCTCAAACAAGGCCCCCATCTACTATGGACCTTCTCAGGCACCAGGACTCAGGTGGGACTGCTGGCTCTACACTATCTGTAGCGACAGCCATTACACATGGAAGACTCATTCACTTAATCAATGTGCAAATTTCCCTAATGCTACCAAATGTTGTCCTATGTGCTATTTTCTATTATGCTAAACATTTTCTTACCTGAGATGCCACTTCAATCAGCTTTCTTCTCTCTTCACAGGGCCTTAGTCCTTGACACATAATCCTGCTCCATTATTCTATGTTGTATCAAGTATCTATTGTCAGTGTTAATGCTGCTTATCTTGGCTTTGGTAGTACAGTAACCTCTGTAATTGAACCACCCCCATCCTCTTAGTATGATAAGGAGGTTACAATATTTAGGTGTTTTTAAGATATATAACCTTACCTTTGCAATGCCTCACTACTGCCGTGCTCTCAAGAATCCTTGGTCCTTCTCAGCCAATCACTGGTCACAACAACCTCACTGACGTCAATACTGCGGTTAGCAATTGGTTGCTGAAGTCACGCTTCAAGATCAGTTGAAACAGAGTAGATATACAGCAGTGAGGAACCAGAGGGATTTTTTGTTATTTTAAAACCTTCTTGGCTGATTTAACAAACGTTCTGGGGCTAGAAACCTCGCCAAGAGGATGAGTTAGATGGAGTTGTATCAGATGGTCTAATACATGTATGACCATTGCTCCTTTCCTCCATTCAAACAGGAGGGGGGGGGGGGCAGGGACCATCTTACTTATAATCAGTGGAGTGTGTAATTGATATCATTTTTTTGAAGAGCAGATACAGTAAAAGGGATTCGGTCATTTCTAGATTTTCAGAGCTGACAGTAAAAGACGTCCCCATAGCCTGATCAAAGCATTAGGAATCTCAGTGACCCTACCAAATAAGAAGAGACCCTTTTGATCATCACCAGAAAGCCTACTGGCTGGTTTAAATGTGGAGTTGACCCACTTGGTCATGCTTCAGTGCGATGATCAAAGGATTTAATGGCCTCACAGCAATCACAGCTGCTTAACGGCTCTATGGCAGCATGGGACACTCATGCAGGACTTTTACAACTCTTCTACAATTGCACAAAGGAATAGCATTAGTAATTGCGAGTTTCAAATCACCTTGGCAAAGAGTTTTGATATATGTAGTTCAGTAGACATGATTGTTCTAAAATGTAATATAGCATAACCTCTTTCCATCAGACAATGTCATGGTGGTAGAGAAAGATACAATATTTCAGACATATTAGTGTTTATTGTTTGGGGTTTTCATTGCTTTTTCAGAAGCAGAATGGTGCTATGCTACATTCTTTCATTTAGCATAAAATAGAAACTCTATGGATCCATTAAAAGTTGATGGGATCCACCTGGATTAGGATCACTGCGATCTCTTACACAAAGTGATATTCGAGTCCTGGGGTTTTAGTATTACTAGAAGATAGGAGACCTACAATTTACTGATTTCAAGCATTTCTGATTATTATTTGTCTGACTTGGAGATTTTGGAGTATTCTGGATAGATTCTAGTTTCTGGAGCTCAATGTACGGTAAGTATGACCTCAGTCACCATAACGTCTGCGACAGGTCCAGAAACGTTTGGGTGGTTTCTGCATTTTTTTCTTTTTATGTGACAAAATAATTTTGTTTCTATTCATCTTAAAATATAAATGTTTGACTTATTTATAATATATATTATATATATATATTACAGTATTACAGTCAAGTATTCCACATTTTGACTCCTCAGGTATTCAGTTCAGAGCACCTGCTGCCATTTTACTGCACTTCTGTACTTAGGTTTCTGTGCATTGTTTTTGGCCACAATTCTTCCATGAAGACCACTTCTGCCCAGACTTCTCCCAATAGTAGATGGGTGTACCTGGGTCTCGCTGACTTCTGTCAGTTCTGAGCTGATGGCACTGCTAGACATCTTTCGATTTTATAGTAATGTATGCATGATGTGTCTTTCATCTTCTGCACTGTTTCCTTGACCAACCATCACCTCTATGGTTCTATTGTTTGTGCTTCATCAAGAGAGCTTGACCAGCATGTCTTGAACCCCAATCTGCTTTAAAAACTTTGGCTGGGAGATACCTTGTTGATGCAGTGTAGCTACCTTGTGTCTTGTTGCTGTGATCAGTCTTACTATCATGTATGACCTGTGACATGAAACTGTCTTCCACAACCTCATCTCTATAGCAGTTTGGCTATTTCTCTTCCTGTTTTAAGCTGTTACACAGCTGTTTTTGTTTCAGTTAATGACTCTGTTTCATCCTACATATAAAAATGGGGATCATTATCAACTGACTATAATCTTACAAAATCCCTGACTGTGTGCAAGTCTACCTAAAAGAGCCGATGCTGTTTTGAAGGTAAAGGGTGGCCACACCAAATACTGATTTGATTTAGATTTCTCCTTTATTCAGTCACTTTGCATTTTGAAAACTGATAAAAATAAACAATTAACACTTTTTTGACAGTGTTCTTACTTTGCAGCAACGTTTCACTTCTGCCTAAAATGTTTGAACAGTGATATATATTTCTTTTTTTTCTACAAACACACAGGATAGTCTTTAGACGGTTATCTCTAACACATAAGATAATGGCATGCGGCCAAGATGTTCAATAATGTAATGTTCTGTGTTGGTAGCCATGGCAAACTCAAGACCCGTCCAACAATAAGTGAAAGAATCCACAGCACTCGATACGTTTCATGCATGAAGTATCACAATTTATTAACCATATGTGAATATAAAATGGATCAAAAACTACCAACGAGGGCTGGGTGATTTGGTCTAAAATTAAAAACTAAATTTTTTTTCTAAAAGTTTGATTTTATTCCCAATTTTATTGTTTATTTAGTAAAGAAGTCAAAAGAATATCCAAACACCAATTTTTACATAAGACAATTGCATGCATTGCATTTGTATCACCCTCCACAGCCCCTTTGTATTCCTCCACTCCCTATAATCCCTCCATATTTGTACCATCACTATATATGTGTATTCCATTACTATGATAATGAAAGACTCCTACAAATTAACTGCAAACTTGGTAAGATGCCCACTGTGCAAAGCGATAGAAACATTTTCTGAAAGAGGTAATTGTTTTTCTGCATTGTAGGTTTAAGTCAAGATGGCAATAGTTTATATTGATTCATGACCATTTTTGTATTTTTTAAAGTTGAAAAGATTGACTTGTCTTAAGGCCCTTTTACCTAGGACAACCTGTTGGGTATCTGTGCCCAATAGGTCGTCCCAGTGATAATTGTTCCTAGTGAATGGAATCCTTCCAGCCCACCCGCCTCTATTCATTATAAACAGGTAGTTCTTCATAAGTGGAGGAGTGACTGTTTACACGGGCCGATCTGTCGTCTAGTTTTTTGCATGCTTTCTCGTTCGTCTTTCAGTTGGGGCATGCATTTACAAAGAATGATATCCTTCAGATGTATGGATTCATTGGCCCATGTAAAAGGGCCATAAGCGTTTGACTCAGAAGAATCTGCAATATTTAAATCAGCAATTTTTTTTGTTTGTATTTACATTTTTGAAAAAAAGGATTTGTAATACAGCAGATCATGAGGGGCAACGTGTTATACAGAGAATACTGTACGCAGTATACCCTCATACTGAGATGGCTTATCTACTTCTTATTTAGGAATGTTATAACTTGAAATTTCAATTTTTTTTTTCATTTTTGATTGAGAAAAAAATGTAAGAATATTTTTAACCAAATGCCATCTGAGTACAATAAAACAATATGGTGGATTTTATGACTTCAGTTTTAACCAAATGAAGTTGGACTTTTAGTGCTATTTCTTAATTTATCTAACCCCTTAGGGTGGAGTCACACAAGCGTGTTTTTGTGCGTGCATACACTTGTATTTGGAACATTGCATTCCCTATGGTGTGTACACATGTCCATACTTTGCAAGTGCGTGCCTGCAAAGATAGGACATGCGTGCAACATTGGGAATGCACGCATTGTTTTCAATGGAGCCACGGCTGCTGCCAGCAGCTCCGTTGAAAACAATGCTCTGCCAGCACCCCTGCATTCTTTTTCAGGGAAGGGCTTTACATATAAGCTCTTCCCTGAAAAAGAAACATTTTAGTGTAAAAAAAAAACAACTTACCTCTCTGCCGCTGCCGTGACCCCCGCGGGCCTGAAGAACACATCTGTTTCCTTAACCCCCGCTAGTTAAAAGAATTCCCTGCTGCTACGTCTGCCACATCTGTGACAGATGCAGCAGAGAAATTCTTCACTTCTCAACCTCAGCTGTCACACATGACAGCTGCGGTAGAGAATCCTGCTGCGGGCATCCCCATCATTGGATTTCAGGGAAGGGCTTTAAACATAAGCCCTTCCCTGAAAATACAAGAAAAGTAGTGTTAAAAAAAGCATATTCACCTCCCTTCAGCTTCCGGGGCGAGACGGGGGCAGAGCTAAGTGCCGGGACTTAGCTCCGCCCCGTCTTACCCCCTCCTATTGCAAATAGTGGCAAAGGGCAGAGAGGGGGCGGGAGCTCAGTTCCTGCTCCTGGCTCTTCCACCACCCCCCCTGCAGACAAGGACACCGTATATCGGCTCAGCGTGAAAACCGAGGCGATATACGGTCGTCTAAATAAGCCCTAAGTTTGGTATGGTAGTAATCGTACTGACCCATAGAATAAAGTTATTATGTCATTTTTGTTGCAGTTTGTGCGCCGTAGAAACAGGACGCACTGAAAGATGTCGGAATCCTGTTTTTTTTTTTTTTCATTTCTACCCACTTAGAACTTTTTTTTACGTTTTTCAGTATATTATACGGTACAATAAATAGTACCATTGAAAAATACAACTTATACCGCAGAACACAAGCCATCATGCAGCAACGTCGATGTATAAATAAAGGAGTTACGATTTGTTAAAAGGGAGGAGGAAAAAACGAAAATGGGGAAAAAGCACAAAAGTTCCGTCACTAAGGGTTTACCTACAGTCTGACTTTCGTGAACCCCTTTTTGGTCTTTGTACAGGAGAACATACCCACAGTTGAATATTTTTGTGTATTTTTATTTCTTTTATTTTTTAGTTTCAGCAGTCCAGATCCTGTAATAACTCAAAGAATGAAGCAGAATGAAACAATCTTCACGGAAATTATTCTGGTTGGGTTTACCACGGATCCAAAAATAAATGCAGCACTATTTGTCTTATTTTTTATAGTCTACATAGTAACATTTACTGGGAATGTCCTTATAATAGTTCTCATCATAATCAATGCCCATTTGCATAAACCCATGTACTGTTTTCTTTGTGTGTTATCCATTCTTGACTTGTGTTATACGACAACGGTTTTGCCAAAATTATTATCAGATCTCTTCTCTACTAAACGGATCATGTCACTCTTTTCTTGCGCCACTCAGATATATGTTATCCTTCTGGTGGAAGGATCGGAGTGTCAGCTGCTTGTTGTGATGGCTTATGATCGATATATTGCTATATGTCGACCCCTCCACTACCCAGTCCTCATGCGTTGGGGTAATTGTTATAAGCTGGTGGCTCTAGTATTCATCTTAAGCTTTATGCTTTGTACTGTTCCTTCACTAATGTCTCCAATTACTTTATGCTCCAACCAAATCAACCATTTCATGTGTGAGATGTTGGCTGTCTTAAAGTTATCTTGTGAGGACATCTCTTCCAGCGAGATGCAGATATTTTCTTTCAGTTTTATCACACTCCTCCTTCCTCTTCTGCTTATATTACTGTCTTATGCTTCTATCTTATTCGCACTGCTTAAGATTCGCTCAGCAAGAAGGTCTAAGGCTTTTTCCACTTGTACGTCTCATTTATCAGTGGTGGCTTTATATTTTGGGACGGCAATGCTGATGTATTTTGGCCCCTCATCCATGTACTCCACCGATCAGGAGAAATATAGCTCCATATTTTATGTTATTATATCTCCAATGTTAAATCCTCTCATCTACACTCTGAATAATAAAGAAGTTAAAGATGCAATCCAGAAAGTTCAAGCAAAAATTACTCAGTGAAGTGTTTATTGATTTTTTTAATTCTACTTTTCTTAAGTTGAATTTAGGTTCTGATTCTGAATGCTAAGTATTACATGCAGTGTATTGAAGAACTGTTTGCCTCTTTGTTTGCTTTTACTTTTGCATATGTTTTAAACATCAACCAATAAACAAAATATTAGAGATGAGCGAGCACCAAAATGCTCGGGTGCTCGTTGCTCGAGTCGAACTTGCCGCGATGCTCGAGGGTTCGTTTCGAGTAACGAACCCCATTGAAGTCAATGGGCGACTCGAGCATTTTTGTATATCACCCATGCTCTGCTAAGGTTTTCATTGGTAAAAATCTGCAAAACCCAAGAAAGTGCAGGAAACGACACAGAAACGGATAGGGCAGGCGATAAGCAACATGCTGGGCTGCATTTCAGGTTCCCAGGTCCCACTATTCAGCCACAATAGTGGGCCCCCACCTAACAATTTTTACTTTGGACAAACCCTCATTAGTAAGCCACACCTTAGCTAAGCACCACACTACCTCCAACTAAGCACAAGCACTGCCTGCGGGACACACCCCTGCCTCTTCTCCTGGGTTACATGCTGCCAACCCCCCCCCCCCCCGTACGACCCTGCATCCACAGCGCACACCAAAGTGTCCCTGCACAGCCTTCAGCTGCCCTCATGCCACACGCTGGCCTCACAGCCACACCACCCTCATGTCTATTTATAAGTGCGCCTGTCATGAGGATGAACCAGAGGCACACACTGCAGAGGGTTGGCAGGGCCAGGCAGCGACCCTCTTTAAAAGTGGCGGGGCAATAGCCCACAATGCTGTACAGAAGCAATGAGACATCCAATCCTGTGCCACCTCCGTCAGGAGCTGCAAACGTGGGCATAGCAATGGGGAATCCATGTGCCACACAGTATTAATTCTGTCAAGGTGTCGCATAGCTCAATCCACACTGCAAGGGGAAAGCTGTCAGCGCTCTGCCCTCTACCCAAGTCAGTCAGTGTCTTTGTGCCAGAGAGGTCAAACACCGCGATGGGAACTAAGTTTGCACCAACATCATAGGGGGGTCCTAGGAATCCCAAGACATGAACAAAAAATTGATCTGAGCGGCCAAAAATATAGCAGACTTGCACCGCGCCCACGACAGGGCAATCGTAGGCAGGAAGCAGACTTTCACTGCACCAAGGACATAGGCCTCTGCACAAACCCTCAGCAATCGCGGGCCTACAGCGGACTCCTATGCTAGCATAGCTGTGCACGTCTCATTAGCGTTTTATTGCTCCTGTAGTTTGTCCCAATGCAGTGCCCTGGATAGTAGAGCTAACGTCAGATTAAATACAGGTGGGCTTCGGCCCACACTGCATGCCTCAGTCAGACTGGGGTTCTTTACAAGTAGACACAGGCAGGTACATCTCCGTAATGTAAAGTCCATGTGGACCGACAGCATGGGTGGCTCCCTGGAACCCACCGGCGGTACATAAATGTATCCCATTGCAGTGCCCAGCACAGCTGAGGTAACGTCAGATGTAATGCAGGTGGGCTTCGGCCCACACTGCATTCCCCAGTCAAACCGGGATTTTAAATACATAGACACAGGCAGGTACAACTGACTAATGTGAAGTCCCTGTGGACCCACAGCATGGGTGGCTCCCTGGAACCCACCGGCGGTACATAAATAAATCCCATTGCAGTTCCCTGGACAGCAGAGCTAACGTCTGATTAAATACAGGTAGGCTTCGGCCCACACTGCATGCCCCAGTCAGACTGTGTTTTTTTATAAGTAGACACATGCAGGTACAACTCCGTGTGGACCGACAGCATGGGTGGGTCCCAGGAAGCCACCAGCAGTGCATAAATAAATCCCATTGCATTGCCCATCACAGCTGAGGTAACGTCAGATTAAATGCAGGTGGGCTTCGGCCCACACTGCATGCCCCAACCTGACCGGGATTTTTAAAATTGTTGTACCGACAGTACAAATGTACCCCAGAAAAATTGCCCATGCCCAACCCAGAGGGCAGGTGAAACCCATTAATCGCTTAGCATACTGTGGCTTATTTTTAACTAGGCCTGGAGGCAGCGCAGTCTAAAAAGCAATAGGTTCAGGTGGAAGTTTCAATGCTTTAATGAGAATTGAAACAGATAAAAATTATTTAGAAAAGTTATATGAGCCTTTTGGCCCACAGAAAAATTGCCCATTCGCGGTGATTACGTGAGGTTTCAGGAGGAGGAGCCGGAGGAGGAGGACGAATAGCATACACAGATTTTCAAAGTTCTTTAGGTAGCGCTGCTGTCCGCTGGTGGAGAAGAGAAGTCTGTGGAAATCCAGGCTTTGTTCATCTTTATGAGTGTAAGCCTGTCGGCGCTGTCAGTTGACAGGCGGGTACGCTTGTCCGTGATGATTCCTCCAGCTGCACTAAACACCCTCTCTGACAAGACGCTAGCCGCAGGGCACGCCAACACCTCCAGGGCATACAGCGCGAGTTCAGGCCACGTGTCCAGCTTTGACACCCAGTAGTTGTACGGAGCAGATCTCCGCGCCTCCCCTTCTACGTGGCCCTCGGAACTGCGCCTTCTGCCACTAGCGCTGTCAGATGGGAAGTTTACCATCAGTTTGTCCACCAGGGCCCTGTGGTATTGCATCACTCTCAAACCCCTTTCCTCTTCGGGAATGAGAGTGGAAAGGTTCTCCTTATACCATGGGTCAAGCAGTGTGTACACCTAGTAATCCGTAGTGGCCAGAATGCGTCTAACACGAGGGTCACGAGAAAGGCATGCTAACATAAAGTCAGCCATGTGTGCCAGGGTACCTGTACACAACATATGGCTGTCCTCACTAGGACGATCACTTTGAGTATCCTCCTCCTCCTCCTCCCCCTCCTCCTCCTCAGGCCATACACGCTGAATGGATGAGAGGCAAGCTGCATGGGCACCCTCTGCAGTGGGCCCAGCTGTCTCTTCCTCCTCAGGCTTCTTCCCCTCCTCCTCCTCCTCCTCCACGCACTGAGATATAGACATAAGGGTGCTCTGTCTATCCAGCGACATACTGTCTTCCCCCGCCTCCGTTTCCGCCCGCAAAGCATCAGCCTTTATGCTTTGCAGCGAACTTCTCAAGAGGCATAGCAGGGGAATGGTGACGCTAATGATTGCAGCATCGCCGCTCACCATCAGGGTGGACTCCTCAAAGTTTCCAAGGACCTGGCAGATGTCTGCCATCCAGGCCCACTCCTCTGTAAAGAATTGAGGAGGCTGACTCCCACTTCGCCGCCCATGTTGGAGTTGGTATTCCACTATAACTCTATGCTGCTCATACTGCCGGGACAACATGTGAAGCGTAGAGTTCCACCGTGTGGGCACATCGCAAAGCAGTCGGTGCACTGGCAGATTAAACCGATGTTGCAGGGATCGCAGGGTGGCAGCGTCCGTGTTGGACTTGCAGAGATGTGCGCTGACCCGGCGCACCTTTCCGAGCAGGTCTGACAAGCGTGGGTAGCTTTTTAGAAACTGTTGAACCACCAAATTAAAGACGTGGGCCAGGCATGGTACGTGCGTGAGGCTGCCGAGCTGCAGAGCCGCCACCAGGTTACGGCCGTTGTCACACACGACCATGCCCGGTTGGAGGCTTAGTGGCGAAAGCCAGTGGTCAGTCTGCTCTGTCAGACCCTGCAACAGTTCGTGGGCCGTGTGCCTCTTCTCTCCTAAGCTGAGTAGTTTCAGCACGGCCTGCTGACGCTTGCCCACCGCTGTGCTGCCGCGCCGCGCAACACCGACTGCTGGCGACGTGCTGCGGCTGACAAGTCTTGATTGCGAGGTAGAGGTTGCGTTGGAGGAGGAGGAGGAGGAGGAAGGTTTACTGGAGGTGGCATACACCGCCGCAGATACCACCACCGATCTGGGGCCCGCAATTCTGGGGCTGGGTAGTACATGAGCGGTCCCAGGCTCTGACTCGGTCCCAGCCTCCACTAAATTCACCCAATGTGCCGTCAGGGAGATATAGTGGCCCTGCCCGCCTGTGCTTGTCCATGTGTCCGTTGTTAAGTGGACCTTGCCAGTAACCGAGTTGGTGAGGGCGCGTACGATGTTGCGTGAGACGTGGTCGTGCAGAGCTGGGACGGCACATCGTGAAAAATAGTGGCGACTGGGGACTGAGTAGCGCGGCGCTGCCGCCGCCATCATGTTTTTGAAAGCCTCCGTTTCCACAAGCCTGTAGGGGAGCATCTCCAGGCTGATCAATTTGGCTATGTGGACATTTAAAGCTTGAGCGTGACGGCGTATTTGCGCTTTCGCTCCAACGATTCTCTTAGCGACAGCTGGATGCTGCGTTGAGAGACATTGCTGGATGGGGCCGAGGACAGCGGAGGTGAGGGTGTGGGTCCAGGCCTGGAGACGGTCGGGCCTGTGTCCTGAGAGGGTGGTTGGATCTCAGTGGCAGGTTGGGGCCCAGGGGGAGAGGCCGTGGCGCAAGCTGGAGGCGGTGAACGGCCTTCGTCCCACCTTGTGGGGTGCTTGGCCATCATATGCCTGCGCATGCTGGTGGTGGTGGCTCCCCGGCTGATCTTGGCGAGACAAAGGTTGCACACCACTGTTCGTCGGTCGTCCGACGTCTCTGTGAAAAACTGCCACACCGTAGAGCACCTTGGCCTCTGCACGGTGGCTTGGCGTGAGGGGGTGCTTTGGGAAACAGCTGGTGGATTATTCGCTCGTGCCCTACCTCTACCCCTGGCCACTCCACTGCCTCTTCCAACCTGTCCTGCGGCTGCAATTGTCTCCCCCTCTGAAGACCAGTCCTCAGTTGGCTTATCACACCAGGTGGGGTCAGTCACCTCATCGTCCAGCGGCTCTTCCTCCGAATCCTCTGTGCGCTCCTCCCTCTGACTTACTCCAATTACTACTACCTGAGTGATAGACAACTGTATCTCATCGTCATCGTCCTCCTCACCCACTGAAAGCTCTTGAGACAGTTGCCGGAAGTCCCCAGCCTCATCCCCCGGACCCCGGGAACTTTCCAAAGGTTGGGCATCGGTCACGACAAACTCCTCCAGTGGGAGAGGAACCATTGCTTCCCAATCTGGGCAGGGACCCGAGAACAGTTCCTGTGAGTCTGCCTGCTCCTCAGAATGTGTCATTTTCATGGAGTGAGGAGGCTGTGAGGAAGGAGGAGCAGCAGCCAGAGGATTCAGAGTTGCAGCAGTGGACGGCATAGAAGACTGGGTGGTCAATAGATTGCTGGATGCACTTTCTGCCATCCACGACAGGACCTGCTCACACTGCTCATTTTTTTAATAAAGGTCTACCACATTGACCCAAAAATTGCGCTATGAAGCTGGGGACCCCAGAACCTTGCCTCTCTCCTACTCCCGCAGCAGCCGGCTGCGATACACCTGGACCAGGAACTCGGCCTATGCCCACACCCTCACTTGGGACTCCGCGTCCTCGACCGCGACCACGTCCACGTCCTCTGCCCCTACCCCTACCCCTACCCCTCAGCATGCTGGATTAAGAATCGAGCAGAGACAGAGCGGTGTAAAAATGTTTGTGAATTATTGCCGCGCAGTTGCTGGCTGCCAGCGGTAATATAACGCTAAATGAAGACAGAGATAAATTATAAGGAAGGATGCAAGCAGGACTAGCAGTGCACTATGCAGTTGACATTCACCTCCTGTCCCACAGGCCACGCAGTTATGCACACTGGGTTACTAGCAGACGTATAAAAGGATCCCTTTTTTAAAATTTGTATTTTCCAATGCAATGCAGGCAATGGAACGTGTATTGGACTCTCCCTCTATGGCTGTCTGGCACCGTACACTGCGCCAGCAGCTGTCTGGTAACTGAGAGCGGAGAAAAATATGAGTGCTTTTTAAACGTGCACTTGGATGCAGAGAGCGCTTACGTAACGCTAACTGCCCCCAGCAAAAAATGACACAGAAGCGTGAACTGAAACCTGAGGTACTACAACTCCCAGCAACCACGGAGTTAAGTGCACAGGTAGACAGGATTCCACACTACCACTGCCCCTGCCTCATCAATACTTCCCCTATACTACTTAGTACAGAATGCAGCCTGAGAACGCTATAGCTGTAATGGGGCTGCATGCCCGATATAGCAAAAAAAAAAGAAATGGCTAAACTGCTCCCGGCAGCCACAACAGTAGTGCACTAGGTGAGCTGTGGCCCTAAGAAGGACCGTTGGGGTTCTTGTAGACGCTAACACTCTCCCTAAACCAGCAGCAGCAGCACTGTCCCTCATCTATCTTTGCGTGTGTCTGTGGCGAGCCACGGGCGGGGCAGATTTAAATACTCGGGGGTCACTTGATCTCGCCAGCCACTCACTGCAGGGGGGTGGGATAGGGCTGGAACGTCACAGGAGGAAGTTGTAATGCCTTCCCTGTCTTTCTATTGGCCAGAAAAGGGCACAAATTTCTCAGGGAAGGAAATGTAATGGAGTCAAGTGCCGCGTGGTGCTCGTCTCGAGTAACGAGCATCTCGAACACCCTAATACTCGAACGAGCATCAAGCTCGGACGAGTGCGCTCGCTCATCTCTACAAAATATAATAAAAATAATATAATATATAAAAATCTAATAAAAAAAACTGCCAGAAGATTTTTCTGAGGGGTTTTGCCTCTCAAATTTTTCTTTGATGTGTACAATAATTTTCTCATTTATAATTTATTCAAATGTTTTAAACAGCTCCGTTTTGCATTCAAGCATTGTGTCATATGATCTGTGACATCACCGGATCTTCTGGACTGTGATATACAAGTCACACAAACCAGTATGTCACACTGGTAGTATTCAATTTTTGGCACAGGTACTTTCAGAATAGCATAGATGTGGCTACAGCTACAAACCAGGTGTACAGGCACATCATTTATGTTACCTGAGGAAAAAGCTAATTCAACTCTGAAATGCATTGCCTGAATATAGATTCTCTTTCTGCCAGCCTGGCTATCTGAACGTCAATTGTCTCGTTTGCTGTGCTGCTACTTACTCCTCACTGGGCAGACATATATACAGGGTATATATGATACTAAATGATACAGTTATCATGTAATGTACTCAAACACAGCTGTACACAGTGAAGGTGATTACAGTGCAGTTACCTCCAGTGATCACGGATGGTGTAGTACATTTTCGGTTTTCTTCTCTCTGGTTCCAGACCGCAGCTGAGACTTCTATAAGCCACAGTTCACTTCTATACATTCCCCTCATCCTGTTTTCAGAATCCCTGGACTTCCACTAAGAAATAGTGCCCCCTGTGTTCATATTATGTAATAGTGCTGCCTCTGAAGCCCCACTTAGTAAAAAAGCCTCTCTCTGCAACCCTATTTAGTAATAGGTCCATCCTCTGCACTGTAATTAATAAAGGATCTTGCTGTGGCCCCAGTTAAACATAGGACCCCCTTCTGTGGCCATACTCAGAGAAAGGAACCCCCATGTGGCAGTTATGAACATGGCCCTTCCTCATCCATGACTCTGGAACGCAGGCTGCTAATTTAGCTTACAGAATCTTTCTTACACAGACACAGCACTGCCCGCTGATGCTGTGTGCTATCTCACATAGCATAACTTCTCTCCCCCGATTTCAGTCACTCAGAGTACACTGAATGCTGGAGTCATGGTAAGGAGTGAAGTCATGCTATGTGAGATATGTGGAAGCCAAGCCGCACCGAAAGGTTGCGGTGAGCCTAGCCCCCCTCTACCCCTACTGAACACTATCTACAGTTACCAAGATCATAATAATGCATTTTGGGCAATATCAATATCCCTTACAAAGTTGGTTTCAATTTCTCCAAACAAAATATCTTATTGTAATGATCAGTTGCAGGTTTGGAGCCTCTGATGGTAACCAGTGCGATCAGGTAGCGTAGTCAGGGGAAGCCAGAGGTCAATATACAGAAATGTCAGTTTCAATATGGAGGAGCAGGCATGTGGTGGAGCTTGACTATAGACTTAGAGTACAGATAATCATGCAATGAGAAAGCGAAAGGGCCAGGCTTTTTTAGGATGTTCAATCTTAGAGGAGTGGGTGGAGCCAAACAGGAAACTGGATCAGGAGCAGAAAACATGGACAAGGTCAAGCAGTGGAGGTATCCAAAGGGCTTGATAGCTCTGCAGGTAAAGCCGCCTGAAGCATAGGATCTCCTGATTTGAGTCCTGACAGTAGCCCTCTTCATCTAGAATGGTTTGCGGACAGCCCAGGGGCTGGCTTTCCCACATACCTCCTGTGGAATTCCCCTATGTGCATTGGAGCATGCATGTAGCAGTCTGCCTCCCATGAGTCTTCCTCCAGTCCGTATCTCTTCCATCACATTAGGTACTATAATTTTCCCCTGCAAATCCTGGAGTCCAGAATCCAACCAACAATAAATTCTTCCTGACTTTGGACTCTTACCGGGGGAGGAGATGGCTTACTTCTTCCCAAAAAAGTATTCTCCTTGAATGCTTTGAGCAGTGACACATAGAATATTTGGTGAATGTTTAGTCTGCCAGGGAGTTTTAGGCAAAGGGGACTTAGCCAACCTTTGCAGAAATTTTAAAAGGCCCAATAAACTTTTGCTCTAATTTGAGAGAGTGCAAATGCATTTTAAAGCTCAGCAACCTACTTCCTCAAGGCGGCCACAACAAACTCCATTTTTGGCACGATTATTTTGTATGATGAGGTGCAGGTTTGGAGTGTCTTTTGCTGACAAGTGCAAGCAGGTAGTATAGTCAGGGGAAGCCAGAGGTCGGTACACGGAGATGTCAGTTGCAGTACAACAAAGCAGGCATGTAGCGTTGTCAGGTGAGGCCAGAGGTCAGTACACAGTAATGTGAATTTCAGTACGGAGGAGCAGACAGGTGGTGGAGCTTGACTACAGGCTTAGAGTACAGATAATCATGCAATGAGGAAGTGGAAGGGTCAGGTGTTTATAGGGGGACCAATCATGGAAAACAGGAGCAGAAAACATGGACAAGGTCAAGAAGGAGACCTATCCAATGGGCTGGATAGCTCATCAGCTAAAGCAGCTGCCTGCAGCACAGGAGCTCTTGGGTTTTAGTCCCAACACATAGTCTGTGAATAAGGCTCAAGCCACTACAACTTATCAACAGTCTGATTTACCCAGTGCAGTTTCTGTTCCCCAGCAGCAGGCCTGCTGGCTAACCCCTCAGCCCAGGGTAATAGAATCCTTTTCTTATCCTCTTTGAGCAACTCAGGCGATGGCTCTCTGAGTCTCCCTTTCAGTCCAGCACTCACCCAACTCTCTCTGGTCTCCTTTCACAATCTCTGTGTGCCTTTTCTCAGCCTACTATGCAGCAAACAATTGTGATCTATATCAGAGCATCCTCTAATCCAGTGTTTCTAAACTCCCGTCCTCAGGGACCCCCAACATGTCATGTTTTCAGGATTTCCTCAGTGTTGCACAGGTGATGTAATTATTGTCAGTGCCTCATACATTGCCACAGGTGTTCTTGCTATAGGATATCCTGACAACATGACCTGTTGGGGGTCCCTGAGGACTGGAGTTGAGAAACACTGCTCTAATTGCACAGAGTCCAGTGAGTACACTCTGTTCCATTGATGCAAATTTACATGTAGGGGGCGTGGCCTAGCCTGTGGAGCGAGCGGCAGCAGAATCCCTGTGCTCCTGCAGCCAGAGCAGTTGTGGCAGTTTTCGGGGACCCCTGAGCCATCCACGCTCCGCTCATCGCCAGCAATAGCTGCTCCACAGCCTGGGGAGCAGAGAGAGAGGTCGTGGGACCGGATCGACTGCGAATGGACACCAAGGCTTACCAAGGTTGGTGAAGCCAGGGCCTAAATTTTAGAGCCGGAGCGGACCGGAAGTGGAGGGCGCGCACGGAAAGACATCGCCGCGCCTGTAATAAAACAACTAGAGGCTGCATCCAGAGCCCCGGACGAGGGGAGAGAGGTTTGCAGGAGGGAGAGGAGCGGCGGGAGAAGGGGCAGAAGGAGGGAGCAGACAGTGCTGAGACCCCCGGAGCCCGTGGCGCCCCCCCACCCCCACCCAAACGCTGGGGAGCGGGATAGTGAGGGAAAGACTATATATAACCTAAAACATTGAGCCAGCCAGGAGGACACAATTGGAGCCATTTTCATAGAGTGCACCACTGCGCAGCTGCACTCCTCCTCCCTCCATACAAACATATATGTTCAAAAGCAGACCTCTATCCTAGGGGAACAAGTCCCACGCTTCCCACCTCACCACCTCGCCTCACCAACCCTACCAGCTCATCACCCCCTCCCCCCAGCAATATCACCCCCTCCCCCCAGCAATATCACCCTCCACAGAAGAGCTTCCACCCTACTAAGAAGGAACTTCTGAGAGAGGGAAAGCTACAGGGAGAGCCCTCCCTAACACAGGCACAGCCTGAATTTTTTGAAGGAGCCCCCTTTAGCGGTGCTCTCAAACACGACAAGACAACACGGTGAAATTAGCAGCCTTCACCAAAAGGTGGAATAGAGACCCTTTATCCACACAGTTAACTCCTAAACTACCATGGCCTGTTGCTAAGTGCCTATACGAGTCAGAAAAGGCACCACAGCGGGACTCTATATATATAAAGAAACGGTGTAATTATGGGAAAAACAAGTCGAGACAAAAGCAGCGACACATTAAGCACTCCCCGTCCACATAAAGGACAAACAGACATGCAACGTTTCTTAAAAGAACGTAATTCCAGATCACCTCATTCATCTAGTAAAAAGGCGTTGAACATGACATCAACAGCCCACCATAGTCTGAAGAGAGAGGAAGATGCGTCATCGAAAGGCAAAGAAAGCGAGCATATTTTCAAAGGCTTCATGAGGGATCTGATCACAAGTGCTCTACACCCAATTATGTCAGACCTCTCTGAAATTAAGGAGGAACTCAAACACATGGGGAGAAGAGTGGAAGAACTAGAAGTGTCCTCAGCCAACATTATTTCTCACTCTGCGGAACTAGCGGAAGTAATCAAAGAACATCATTCACAGCTAAATCGTACGCTAATTATGCAAGAAGACCTTGAAAATAGAAACCGTTGTAGTAACATAAGATTCAAGGGCCTTCCAGAAACTTGGGCAACAGAAGCGCTCCCTAAGGTTGCCGCAGAAATATTCACCCAGCTCTTGGGCGCAGAACGAGCTGCCATTATCATAATAGAACGCATCCACAGGGCTTTAAGACCACCTCCATCCCCCTCAGACCCACCGAGGGACGTGATCTGTACACTCCTAGCCTTCCCAGATGCGAGAGCTATTTTAGAGGCTGCCAGAAGCAAAAATGACTTGCAATATAGTGGTGCACACATCCAACTTTTCCAGGACTTAGGTCCTACAACCCTGGTCAAACGCCGAATGCTGAAACCGCTACTAGAAGCTTTAAGAGCAAAATATATCAAATACACCTGGCTCTTCCCATTCGGCATAGGAATATTCATTAAAAGGCAAACGAATCAACGTCCGCTCTCCAGAGGACTTAAATAAATGCTGGCGACAACTGGACAGGGAGCCTTTAGACCTTCCCTGCTGGCTGCCTATTCCGGGAACTGCCTAAATTTCCACAGCTGACCTTTGCTGAAAGCTGGCAGACCATAAGTCATTCTAAATCGTCGAAAGGAAAAAAAAAGAAGAACAAAGAAGATACCGTATACGACGATACCTGAATACAGATATGACTACCTCAGGAGAAGACTTCCACGAGAAGTGGCCCCAAATGTTGTATTTTTGATTACACATGTTTCACCCCTTTGCTTAGCTTTACTACTAACTTTTGCTTCCTCTACTAAATTTGACTACTTCTATCCTTATTAATACAGCAAGAACTTCCCAGTTGTGGTGCCTGACTGAATAGGCACAACTAAACCTACTTCTAACAAGTTAATACAGACCCTGTAAGCTCAAGGGTCTCTATGTTAAAGGCTTGGTCGCGATTGATGCCCCCGCCCTGAGTGGTGACACCTTCGTGACATTTAGCCTCAGTTGTTATAGCCTGACTGAGGCAGTTCTCTTACATAGGGAGCTGACTATTCAGTTGGGCCCGACTCACTGTTTCTTTCTACTAGTAATCCTTCCCTGTCCGTGCCTACCGTCCCTCCATTCGTTCATCCCTGTTTCCCTCAC
This sequence comes from Eleutherodactylus coqui, assembly GCF_035609145.1. Lineage (NCBI taxonomy): Eukaryota > Metazoa > Chordata > Amphibia > Anura > Eleutherodactylidae > Eleutherodactylus > Eleutherodactylus coqui. Next base: position 21,162,467 of record NC_089837.1, on the reverse strand, counting down.
TCCCTGCCTCCCCTTTCACCAACTTGGGAGAGAGGCTATCACACATAATAACTGCTCTTTTCATTACTGTCTTAAGTGATCCAAAATAGACGACCTACGATGCACCTCATATATATATATATAACGTCCGGGGCCTCAATACACCAGCGAAAAGCCATAACATCGCCCTTCTCCTCAAAAGGTATGGCTCCAAGATAGTACTTCTGCAGGAGACGCACTTCAAGGGGGACAGGTGCTTTGCGCTGCAAGGTAAGCAGTTTCCCCAGTTTTTTCACAGCTCCCACCCTACCTCCGCATCCAGAGGAGTATCGACTCTTTTCCATAAAACCGTCAACTTTATCTGCGATTCGCAGTATACGGACGGCGAAGGCAGAGTTCTTTACCTAAAAGGCTCTATCAATAACACGCGGGTTACTATAGCCAACTCGTATGCACCAAACACTGACCAGGTCCCCTGGCTGATAGCTCAGCTGGAAATCCTAAAAAATTTTGCAGTAGGCCAGATTATTCTCACAGGGGATCTGAACCTTACCCTTAACCCCTTAATTGATTCTTCCACGGGCCGTTCCTAGATACCACAATCCAGACTGAGGAAACTAAATAAAAATCTACAAGACCTGGGATTAGTGGATGCTTGGCGTCTACTATACCCAGCAGACAAAAATTACTCTTTTTTTTTGCATGTACATCGTACCTTTCAAAGATTAGACTATCTCCTGGTATCATCTGGACTTCTCACCTCACTAAAAGGAGCTAAGATAGACTCAGCAACCGTATCTGATCATGCGCCAATACATGTAAACTTTCCCTCCTTATTGGAATCTGAGGAAGATACTTCCTCCCTATCCACACTAATTGAAGAGTATTTCCAGATAAACTCAGGAGGCGAAGTGAGTGTTCCCACAGTGTGGGAGGCCCACAAAGCCTACGTCAGGGGCTTATTGATAGCGTTGGGCTCCAGGGTCAAGAGTAAAACCCAAAAAGAAATAGACAATAAACTAATACAAATAGCCCAAGTAGAACAAAAAACTAAACTCTCCCAAACCCAAGCCCTGTTAGGACAATTAACCGAACTAAGAAAAGATCTTCAGCGTGTCCTTAACTCTAAATTCAACAAAAAACACCTGTATTGGAAACACACGGTATACGTCCAGGGTGACAAGGGGAGCAAGCTTACCTCTTCCCTAATAAAAAAAAGCGAAGGCAAAAAATACAATTACTAATAAAAAAAAGCCAGTCCGGGAAAGTGGTTACTCCAACTACAGAAATTGCAAATGAGTTCCAGTTATATTACTCGAACTTATACAACCTCCAAACCCATCACCCACCTGAGGACGTCTCAAACCCCCCCCCAAAAAAATAATTGACACCTTCCTACAACAGCTACCACTACCGAAACTAACAGATGGGGAGGCTGACTCCCTTTTGTTGCCTGTGACTCAAGAAGAGATTAAGGACCTAATAACTACATCTCCTCCAAACAAAAGCCCCGGACCCGATGGCCTATCCCTGCCCTACTACAAATCCTTCCAATCAATACTAACTCCCAAACTGACTACACTGTTTAATGCTCTCCTATTAGGAGCCTCCCTCCCAAGACAGGCACAGGAGGCCCATATAACCCTAATCCACAAAGAAAATAAAGACCCGGCCCTGTGCAGTAGCTATAGGCCTATATCCCTCATTAACCTGGACGTGAAACTCTGGGCGAAACTTCTAGCGCAGAGGTTAAGCAAATTCATTCCCAAACTCATCAATATAGAACAGACCGGATTCGTTAAGGGGAGGGAGGGAAAAGATAATTGCCGTAGACTCCTGCATGCATTACACTACGCCCGACTACATGGTATACCCCTAGCTCTCATTGGAACGGATGCTGAAAAAGCGTTCACTTGGGTTGATTGGCATTATATGGAGTCATCACTATTACACTATAATATACCACAGGAGTTTGTATTGGCTATCTTTTCCCTGTACGCGTGCCCATAGTAAATGACACATTATCCCCTTCCTTTGAAATAAAAAGTGGCACGCGACAGGGCTGCCCTCTTTCCCCCTCCTTGTTCATCTTGGCCCTGGAGTCCCTCTTGCTACAAGTCAGACGGGACCTGGACATAGCTAGTCTTTCTATTGGAAACGACCGCCTGTCTACCGCGGCCTTCGCAGACGACATTGTATTTCTGATCACAAACCCTGAAATAGGCCTCCCCAGATTAGTAGACTCGCTAAATGAGTTTGGCAAACTCTCCAATTTCAAAATTAATTTTGATAAATCCACAGCACTAAACATCTCCATTCCCAGCGCAAGGTGCAAGAGGTGCAGGGATATGGATTACTTGGGTATCAAGATACCCAAGAAGACAAAAAACATTTTTGAAGTCAACCTCACCCCCCTGCTGGACCAGGTCAAAAAGCTCCTAGCAAATTACGACATATCTTTGATATCCTGGTTTGGCAGGAGGAATATATTGAAGTCCTACATTTTACCAACAATCCTATACAGGATCAGGATGCTACCAATATATCTCCCCCATAGCTTCTTTAAAGCCCTGCGCTCGGCGTTCACGGGATACGAATGGAGGTACATGAGGCCGAGGTTGGCTTACAGTTTAATGACAAGAAGGAGATTCGAGGGAGGAATGGACCTCCTGAATATACTAGACTACTATCGAGCCTCACAATTGGGCTATTGGATGGACTTGACACATCCGATAAGAGATACCCTCCTATCTAAATAGGCCACAGCCCATGGCCACAGCGGATCACGGGAGGATCTGTGGTATCCTGAAAAAAGTAGATACAGAGCAAGAGACTTTAACCCCCTATTAAGAGGCCCCTGCGAAGTATGGGACAGTTTGAAAGAAAACTTAGCTTCCAAACCCTCCCCAGCCACCCCTCTGAGTCTGCTCCATAGACTGCTGGATCACTCACTGGACCCAGTCTCCACCTCGGTATGGAGGAAATTTAAAGATCTAACAGTGGGAGACCTGCAGGTTTTAGCACATCTATCGGAGTATTCATTACTCCCCAACTGGACCCCCTCCTTCCTTCTCCGAGCTACAATTGAAAAAGCCATAGAGGAATTCCTCAGGATACACAAATCAACCAGACCCAGGACCCCCTTTGAGCGCTCACTAGCGGACCCAAACTCCAGAACTAGGAAAATTTCCAACTTGCGTCTACAGTTTACTATACCCCAACCCCCATCAAAACCATCCTTTATGATTTCCTGGGAAAAAGAATTGGGAATATCCCTGTCTCAGAGAGACGTTAGGAACACATTAATCACCTCCTATGGCCTCTCTCCATGTGTCCTAGCCCAGGAATCCCATTACAAGCTTTTAATAAGGTGGTATAGAACCTCGCAGTGGCTCCATGCATACAAGTTGGCACCGCATAACAAATGTTGGAGATGTAACGTTGAAGTAGGCTCCTACCTCCACATTTGGTGGTCCTGTGAGAGGCTGATGCCCTTCTGGAGGGGAGTGGGTGAGGTGCTGGGAAAAATCAAACAAAATTTTACTCTCACACCCGAGATAGTGTTCCTATGGAAAACGTCTCCGGAATTCAACCCGCGAAGAGACATACTGATAGCCTGTCTGACAGACGCGGCTAAGGCTTTGATCCCCTTGCACTGGCGGCGCGAGGCACCTCCCTCCCTATCTCAATGGAAGGAAAAAGTAGATATGATTTACAACCTTGAGGAGTTGGCGAGCTGGCAAAATAATTAGTACGATAAGTTTCTAAAAACTTGGTATTCCTGGCGTGACTTGAGAGTCATGGACGTACTACAGCAGTAAGTAGAGCCTCTCTGGTTTGACCTGCCTGGACCACCAACCTCCCTCCCCCCCCCCATTCCCTTTCTTCCCTCTCTTCCCCTTCCCCCTTCTCCCCCCCCTCCTTTCTTGCTTTCGATTTTTATTCTACATAGGCGTTGACACCTTAGCCCGATGGAACAAGGGCGGGGACGCAGCCCTCCCCGCACACCGCTCATAAAGAGTGGATAAGATGTAGTGTCAAGCCCTATGTTTGTTCCTGTTTAATCACAGTACGACGACGATCCGCGTTCTTCCAACTACACAGCAGAATTGTATGTGCCGCCTAGCCTTGTACAGGCCTAGTCGTATGTGATATCCCCTGTTCCCCTCTTCCTTTCTGTATCACAAATACTTGAATAAAAACTGATTTAAAAAAATTACATGCAGAGATTTTTGCACAAGTTTTGCCACACAACTCCAGTCCATCTCCATAGCAACATTAACCCCTTGGGATTGTGAATGAAATTTAGATTGGTTCATAGAAATTGGTTCATTTTGATCATCCCTTTAAGATGTTCTGAGAGACTGTCATGCCCCGTTCATGAACCATGAAACATTTCGTAATATGTTAAAACCTGTCACCCATAAAGCATACCCAGTTATTGTACAGTCTACGACTCATTCTGAAGAAGGACATGATATTAAGGAAGTCACGCGTTGGTTTAAGCCGTGGAGTCAATCTGAACAGCTAGTTATGGTTAGCGAACTACAAGATTGTTACAAAAGCACGATTGCTTTTTATAAGCACATAGATCATATCCAGGAAAATCATGATGCAACTTGGAAGGATTTGGCGGGGTTGTGTTCTCTGGCCGCTGGTGCACCAATTTTAACTAAAATTCGTGCCGTTCCATCAGGTGATGAAATTGATGACGTACCAGAGAATAAAAAGACAGAGGAAACAGGAGTTCAGTTTGTTAACATGAACTTGAGAAGAGAAGGTGGCAGCTGGGTTGCGTCTCCTCCCCCACATCAGCTTGGAGACGCAACCAGCTTGGAGGTGCTTGATGGATACAGGCACAATTATGCATATGTTCTGGGAGTGTCATGTTTAACAAGCTTATTGGAGGGATGTTCTTGAGTTCATGGGAACACATCTGGGTGCACTGCGTATCCTACACCCTCAGGTCTGTCTCTTTGGCCTTATGGAAGACATTCCGGTCGATGCAGCAGCACGCACTCCGTACAAATTGCTTTTTTTCTATGCTAAAGAGGTGATATTACCTGGAATACTTGGAATTGGAAACATCCCAAAAAAACCCACTAGGGCTGCCTTGCTATGTGAGTTAAATAGTGTTGCCCCTCTATATAAATTGACATATGAGTAGTTTACGTCCATACAACTTGTCAAGCCGCCCACTTTTGGAAAGTGACAGGTGCCACGCCCCCTTCCCATGACCTTTGATCCTCTATCCCTACGGCGCAGCAGCTGGCCGTCTGTGACGTGTATCAGGGGCCCCCATCCGCATTCTAAGCCTGTGACGCATCACGAGACACACTTTAGAATACAGTGTGTGTCATGATAATCAAGGGGGCTTATTATATGTATAGTTTGACTTGATGTTATATACCAATCAAGTCGGCTTATGAGTATAAGGGTTAATATATAGAATGCATTTCAAGCCGCTAACAGATTTTTTCAGCATTGCAGCCCATCATCCTAATAAGTCTGAGCCAGATATAGAGAACACAAAAGGCCTTATTATATGTATAGTCTGAGTAGCTGTTATCTACCATTCAAGTCATCCCCAATCAATGGGGTTATTATGTGTATAGGATGAGCTGATGTTATGTATAGCCTGACATGATGTTATGTTCCATTCATGTCATACTCCAATCAATGGACTTATTATGTGTATAGGTTGACTTGCTGTTATATATCAATCAAGTCAGTCTATGAGTATAAGGAAGTTAATATACAGAAAGATCACAAAGTAATGCAAAGTTTTATAAAAGCTTTATTGAGTGCCCAGAATATATAAACGATGCGCTGTAAGAAAAAAAAAATACAGAATATAGAGTTATTAGGAATGCATAAGAATGATTACATAGATATGTATAACACTGTATAATGTTAAAAGAAATATAGTTACATTTTTACAATCCTTTACAAAGTTAACCAGGACATGGGGCGCAGTGGTGTCGGCCGCTTTTTAGGCAGCAGGCTCCCCTGGGTTATTTCGTGTGGAGTTGGGGAGAAAGTCAGGATTTTGTTTTTGGGGGTACCAGGTGCAAAGCCGGGACCTGAGCCTGTTTTCAAATCCTGGAGAATTTCTCTAGTACTGTGGCTGCCAATGACCGTAGAAGGCATATTAACTTCGGCCAACTCTCGCATAAAAATGTCCCAGCCCAGAGGGTGATTTTTCTTGGTAGCGCTATGGCTCTGCGTAGCATGGCGGATCAAGTCCAAAATGTTTGACCCATTAAACGGCTCACCTTTATAAACAAACTCGTCGCGCAAATTCCACGATGTAATATCGCCATTCTGTGACAGTCTGTGGTTAGCATAATGTAGCAAGTTTCGTATGTTTGAGGGGAGTAACAGTACAAAAGTCTTTCCGAGTTAAACTTTTAGATCTATCATGGACTTTATTAAAAAATCCATCTTCAAAGATTCCACCAACTCACAAGTACTGGCGTCTGCAGCGACATCGCTAGGTACATTAGCCTCAGCTATTGCATGCATAAAAATGTTCCACCCCAAAGGTATACTTCTTCTCATGAAGGTGTGACTCTGCGTCGTATGTCTGATCAGCGCGGGGAAATTGGTTCCATGAATTACGACGTTTTTATGTACTAGTTCGTGCTTATCGTTCCATGTGATAATATTCCTGTGATTGAGTAGACTGGACAGCAATCGCTCCGTGTTTTTCTTGCACGATTGTGGAAGGTCCCAGCGTCGAATGACATTAGCTATTTCAGTTTCATAACGCGATCGTTCGGCAGCATGCACGGATGGAATAGCGTAGTCTGACTCCATAATAAAGTCTTTATCACTTCGGTTTAGCTACGAGCTCAGTCTTGGTATGATTCCTCTCGCAGAGTTCAATAGGTCGCTTTAGTGTAACGCGGCACTTTGAACTAGCTGGGGGCAGCCACTAATGATTTCTGTCTGCTGACTTCAAGAAGCTCTCGTTAGTGTGATCAGCTGACTATCACTCATGTCCAGGCCCCACAGGATGTGACTGTGTGGCAATGAATGGGGTGTGGCTTGAATTAGTTACGCCTTTTTACAATCAGTAGCTAATTAATTCCAACTCGGGAAGGGTGTCAGCATAGTGATGAATGATGGTGTCTATTATTACACAGTTAGAATCAAAGATTACGCTGTTAACAGTTAACACAGGTATCTATCTCTCAATTTTATTATACTTCATGTATCTAACGATTAAATAAAGATGCACAGATCATATTAAAAACACACGGGATCTGACATCTGTAATGACGGTCACAAAGCTTATCTTTTATAAATTGATTTACAAAATTATCTTTTTTTTTAAATCTGGCGTAAAGAAACGTAAAATATTCTCATAAGATAATCCACGGGCTATGTAATATAATACAAACACACAGTAATGCCCACAAAATACACTGTCGGTATCCTGAATTTGGTTATCCTGATATATGTACCTAGCGCAGTTTCTTTTTAAAAACTCTATAAAAGCCTCGGGAAAAATGGGACTATCCAGTGCTAGGCCGTAACTATCAAAAAAGACCGCTCTCTCCGAGTCACATAGTACAATTAACACCCAGTGTCGTCCACGCTGAGCTGAATCATCAGTATTAATTATATAAGCCGATGGTCTTTTATCCACATTGAATTGGGGTAGGAAGTCACTCGGGTATACGCCAGCAAAAATTCGCGAAGTATATTGATCGGATTTAAGGAGATTCGTGAGTTGAAGTGTGTTCATAATTTAATTGTAATCGTACAGAACTTCTCTTCTGTGATTTATTTCCAGAATAGCGGGACTTGACGCATAGACAAGCATGTTAACCGTGTGAGGGGTAGGGACTGAGAAGCGTACTTCCGCACGCAGGTTCCCAGTTTTAACGAGCGAGAAGTGCGTGCCGGGCTCCATGTCCGGTGACAGATCGAATGCAAAAAATGTGTATCCGCTAACGAACTCATTTCTGTCAATCGAAATCGAGTTGTCTGCTTGTTGCTTTCCGGAGATATGCACGAGAGCCATGTATTCCCTAATAGCTAATTTGGCCTCAAAATCAGGCTGTAAAGGCCTGGCTGGAATCTGTTGACCATCCAGATACAAGGCCGCGTGGTTTACGGAATAATGGTGAAAACAGAGAGGATTTTTTTGGAAGCTACCGCTAAAGGCTTCATTGTCCACAAAGGCTAATATCACAGTTTTAGGTATCTGGCCCAGGAACAAATTTTCATGGGTTGCTATACGGCTTCCGATTGCTATGCTGAAGACTTTGAGACTCGTCCTATCCAAAGTATATTTAGCAGTGGTTGCTAGTAGCGCCTGGCTGTGGCCTATGCGGACGGCTGGGGATACTTGTACTCTCTTGATGAAAATTGAAGCATGAAGGATTTGAACTTTGAATCCATCAGGGTCTGCTGACATCAAGCAGAACGAGTCTTTATTCCTTGTCAGTTTTATCTTTAAATCCAGACCGTTCAAGATAAGCTTCGGTTGGTTAAATATATCGCCATAAATAGGCCCCAGAAGCTCCACAGTTTTAGAGCGCTGTGTTGCTGCAGCTCTTTTAGCGAAACCTAAATTTGGGTCATCGAGTGTCCTTTCATGGTGGTGACCTGCCGAATCCTTGTAAAACAGGCCGGCTGTAAATTGGGATGCGAGCGTTTGACCACTATAATTTAAAATTGTCTCGATGAACGCTCTATAGCTATAAAGATTATCGGATTGTGAGATTAGTCGATCCCCCAATGTGATGTCCACTTGATTAAAAAGTGTGGCTACAGGGTAATTAATAAAGCCCACACGTGCACCATCGGGGATGGGTGTGTTATCTTGTTTAACTATACGACAGGTTAAGTGCAGGAGGTGTTATTTAAGTCGTAGTAATATTCGCCGCTACCCGATATGAAGAATTCCAACGGTGTGTTGTCAGTGAGGGCTGCGATAGGCAGGACTTCAATAAATAAAGATTTTTCAATACTTGTCTGCGTTGGCGGTATGGTGAAAATATCCAACTCAGATTTGGTGCACTCTACAGAACCGTCGTGTATGAACGCCATGTTAGAGAATTAAAAGATGTCGTCTGCTGCGCGTCTAGCGGGTTTCTGACGGCGTTGTCTTTTGCGTGAAGGAGACTTATCCATGAGGAGCGGGTGAAATCGTGCAACGATTCGTCTTTTTCTTTTACGGGGGTTTTTTACAACAGAAACAAGTCCGGAGCCGCGCTGTTCTTGACGCGACTGATTGAGTCTGTCCAAAACAGCCTACGAAACAGAAGTGACTGCGTCTGTAGCGATATTTTTGACAGCCGTCTTTTACATGAGGCTTTACTAATTCTAGACCTTTTCTGAAAAGAGGCAAGGCCCTTCGGAAGAGTGACCTGAAGACGCCCCCAATTCCTGTGCCAATCATATACTCATCTCCATGAAATCCATCTATTTTTCCGTTTCCACTCTGCGCCAAATAATGTTTCACGCAGAGCGCAGAATCTCCGTACACTCGCTGAGACAACATGTTTTAATGCTGCGAATCGTTACGCGGTCTAAAGTGTAATCGCACTATACTTTTCCCGTACTTGAATTTAACAGGTGTGTTCTGGTCTGATACAATCGAGATTGTAATCGTGTCAAAATGTTGTTTACACACCGACACGTAATCAGGGCGATTGTACTGAATTGTGACAATGTCGCTGTTTTTACCGCTGATTTCTACCGTTCTTAATAGCTGCACATAGCTATCACCTACAAACTGATGATTGATAATATCCGTATACACGTACAATGTATAGAAGCCGACTTTTATGTCCGCAAAATGCCGCCTCTTGTCCGGGATATTCCCAGCTAAAGCGGCGTTATATTCAGGCAGACCTAGCAGAATGGACAACTTATGACCTGGAGCAAAGTGTAGCGTTGGCGAATCGGTAACTGTAACAATTCTTTTTACTTCATCATAGCGTAGCTTAAAGACCTCCTTTGTTAGCCTTAAAGCCTCAATTCTGTCATTTATCGCACGCGTCAAATCTGATAGCGAGGAATAAAATCCAGACTTGACAAAATATTCCTGGTAAATACTGCCATGTTTAGCGACAAAAAAGTTTCCCTCGGTCGCCGCAATCGTGTCCTATGTGTGTGGGTACTGAATTTCGGTTAGCCCCACATCGGAAGCGCCCGAGAGCTGAATCGGCTTCGCTAGTTTCGTAGTGTAAGTAGAAATTGAGTTTTCGGGGTAGATTCTGGACGACGCATTACTAGAAAGAGTTATATAAAACGAGCCCGACTCCATGCTCTATGCGGGTGACAGTTGATTTTCAGCGACCCAGCTGTTAAATTTTGTAGGGTACCCGAGCCACTTCACAAAATAATGCTCTGTTCCGCGGATGCGCCTTTTCTTTAATATTTTCTCGATCCTGTAGACGCGGTTCTCGTCAGCGGGTACCTGCTGTATTTCCTCTTTATAAAACGACCCCTCTATAGCTTCGCCGCTCAGGTCGATTAATTTATATAGCGTTTTTTGAAATCGCGTATTAATAGACTCTGACGAAAATTTCATCAGTGTAAGTTTGCTCTTAGCCTTTCGTAAATGTTCCTTTATGTTGAGAAATCCTCACATGATCGCCTATTTTTAAAGAAGTCTTTTCATGCTTTGAGTTCAGAATATTGCTGTAGATATTTCGTCAAATTGTTAAGGAGTTCTTTTTCGTGACATCCACAGGTCGGCATCGGATAATACGGTGGTAAGTTCGGTTATAACTGTATACCAGTGCTGGTAAAATATCGATATATCGAAATGTCTTATGATGGGTGAGATAACACCACATTCGTGATTTTAAAGTGCGATTAAACGTTCAACCTCCGCAGCCTTTACGTTGTTGCTCGTAAAGTAATGGTGTATGCTGTATCTTTTACAAACGCGCTTCATGCGTTGATTCATGAATTCTTTCCCGCAATCGGTGCATATTTTTCGAGGTACACGATCGCTATTCTCAAATATCAGCTCAAAGGCTCTTGCGACGCTTGATCCCGATTTAGATGATAATCCGACGCACCAAGCATATTTTGATAAAACATCTATAACTGTTAAAATGTATTTTATGCCATCATTTTCTTTAGAGTATTGCATTAAACACACGAGGTCAGATTCCCAGAGCGAATCTATATCAGCAGCAATTATTTTGTTTCTAGCGAATTTCTTTCTGATCGGTTTGTGAAGGCTATAACAATTAATCTTTTGCAACCATTCTGTAATTTTTTGCTGGTTTATCCCCTTAAGTGCCTTATGCAATTTTTGAATTCCGGCATAAGAACCGGCGCTTGATGGTGTAAAATATTGGTGCCGTAACCGACGTGCATCCCGTTAAGCGGCCATAGTGGTAATTATGCAGCAAGGATGGGGATGCAGCGGTTTAATTACCTCCTAACGTTTTATAAATCTAGAGCGCTTTGATTCTACCACTCGTAGATTTAAATCCCCTGATTACAGCACGTAGAAGCCTGGACATTTTAATCACTTTCTGCTTTTTTTTAATAAAGTATCTATCACATTTTGATTTCGCTAACCAGCTTTAAAATGTGCCAGAACATAGAATGCTATATTCAGCTTAGTAGCATAGCATTTACAAAGGTTTATTGTGTGACCGGATTAACCATTTGTAAATGTCTTACAAAGGTTCATTGTGTGGCCGGATGAAGCATTTAGGATAATATAAAATCTAGTTGTAAATCCCACAGTTCTGAGTAAGTGGATACAAAAAAAGATCCAACATCTGTAGGGTCAATGAATGCCTGTTTATGAGTTCATTATAACAGATTGAAGTCATTAGACATATGGCTAATTTAGTGTGACAGTAGCTAAGTAAGTTTGAGACCTTCTGACCTGTGCACGGTCTAGCGTAACAGTAGCTAAAGTTTGACACATTATGACCGGATGTCTCATACATCCTGATACTTATAGGATCAATAAAATCAAGATGCTATGTCACAGAACTGATTAATTACACTGTGAAAAAAGAGCCTATTGAGACGACGGGGACAAGGGGGTATTTGTAAATAAGTAGAAACACCTGTTGAGGAGTTTGTCTGGACTTGTCCGAAGGGCGGACGAGAGCCTCGCATATAACTGGCCCTTAAGTCAGTTAAGACAGCTCGCGAGCCAGTCAACCCATCTCCTTTACAGAGCCAGAAAACATCTGTGTTCATCTAGTGAATTTGGACTCCATCAGCACCAAGCACATCATCTCCAGGCCTTCACAAAGCATCATTGGAATAAAGGTAATACATTGTTTTTATCTTTTTATTTTTGCATTAGTGTATAAGGATAAACATTGTTTTATTACCGTATTATATTAACGTATTAGCATAATTATTAATATTCATGTATTTGATATACGTACGGTTAATAATTGCATGCATAAATTAGTGCATTACAATAGATCTATTTTTAATTAGTATAGCTGATTACATATATTTTTAATACAGGCGGTCTTTAATTATGCATATAGCGTAATATTGTTAGTCTTACTGTGTGTGTGCAATTTACTAATATATCACTATCTTTTTAACTATTAGAATGGTCATTAATACCGTATATTTTTAATGTCCGTACCCACTAATTGTTTTATGATGTACTATCGCGTTACATTAGATGTGTTTTATTTTTAATTATAGCAGTTTATTAACATTGTTAATATTGGCGTATTAAACATTATATATATATATATATATATATATATATATATATAAATATATATATATATATATATTTATAATATTGGTAACCTTACTACGTGTGCATCATACTAGTCTTTCGCTATAGTTTTAATCATTATAATGCTTATTAATAACGTAATAATATTACTGTATCAAGTAAATATATTATATGTGTGTATTTAATATACGGGTCAGTAATATTTCTACGACACGCTAGTCTATCAGTAAAGATTAGAGATGAGCGAACGCGTTCGTCCGAGCTTGATATTCGTGCGAATATTAGGGTGTTCGGGATGTTCGTTATTCGTAACGAACACCATGCGGTGTTCTGGTTACTTTCACTTCCTTCCCTGAGACGTTAGCGCGCTTTTCTGGCCAATTGAAAGACAGGGAAGGCATTACAACTTCCCCCTGCAACGTTTAAGCCCTATACCACCCCCCTGCTGTGAGTGGCTGGCGAGATCAGGTGTTCGCCTAATATAAAAGTCGGCCCCTCCCGCGGCTCGCCTCAGATGCGGTGTGAGTTAGATGAGGGACAGTGCTGTTTATACCGGAGCTGCTGTAGGGAAAGAATTGGTAGTTAGTGTAGGCTTCAAGACCCCCCAAAGGTCCTTATTAGGGCCACTGATAGCTGTGTGTTGGCTGCTGTTAGCAGTGGGATTTTTTTTTCTCTCAAAATCGCCTCTGCAGACCGTTGCACCTGGCATTAGGGACAGAAGTGCTGCATAGGCAGGGAGAGTGTTAGGAGTGAGTGTAGCCTTCAAGAACCTCAACGGTCCTTTCTAGGGCCATATTTATCAGTGTGCAGTACTGTCCAGGCTGCTGTTAGCTGTGCTGCATTTTTTTTGGGCTTCTCAAAATCGCCTCTGCAGAGCATTCCACCCTCCATTGATACTGCAGGGAAAGAATTGTATAGGCAGGGCCACAACACAGTTATTATTCATAGAATATACGCAGTGCTGCCTTTTGGTGGGAAAAAACTGAAAACAAATCTATTTGTCCAGCCTCTGTCCGTCCTTACGGGCTGTGGACACGTGTGAGCTGCGTGAAAAACATTGCTAAATCATACGCACCCAGCTACGCTTTACTGCTGGCTTCGCCATTTGCTTTCCTTAATTGGGAAAAAAAATACCTGCTCTGCCACAGTTATAATAACTCTGCTACCCTCACGTTCTGTGACACATAAGCAGGGACACAGCACAGTTATTAAACTTCTCATGTTCATAGAATATACGCAGTGCTGCCTTTTGGTGGGAAAAAACTGAAAACAAATCTATTTGTCCAGCCTCTGTCCGTCCTTACGGGCTGTGGACACGTGTGAGCTGCGTGAAAAACATTGCTAAATCATACGCACCCAGCTACGCTTTACTGCTGGCTTCGCCATTTGCTTTCCTTAATTGGGAAAAAAAATACCTGCTCTGCCACAGTTATAATAACTCTGCTACCCTCACGTTCTGTGACACATAAGCAGGGACACAGCACAGTTATTAAACTTCTCATGTTCATAGAATATACGCAGTGCTGCCTTTTGGTGGGAAAAAACTGAAAACAAATCTATTTGTCCAGCCTCTGTCCGTCCTTACGGGCTGTGGACACGTGTGAGCTGCGTGAAAAACATTGCTAAATCATACGCACCCAGCTACGCTTTACTGCTGGCTTCGCCATTTGCTTTCCTTAATTGGGAAAAAAAATACCTGCTCTGCCACAGTTATAATAACTCTGCTACCCTCACGTTCTGTGACACATAAGCAGGGACACAGCACAGTTATTAAACTTCTCATGTTCATAGAATATACGCAGTGCTGCCTTTTGGTGGGAAAAAACTGAAAACAAATCTATTTGTCCAGCCTCTGTCCGTCCTTACGGGCTGTGGACACGTGTGAGCTGCGTGAAAAACATTGCTAAATCATACGCACCCAGCTACGCTTTACTGCTGGCTTCGCCATTTGCTTTCCTTAATTGGGAAAAAAAATACCTGCTCTGCCACAGTTATAATAACTCTGCTACCCTCACGTTCTGTGACACATAAGCAGGGACACAGCACAGTTATTAAACTTCTCATGTTCATAGAATATACGCAGTGCTGCCTTTTGGTGGGAAAAAACTGAAAACAAATCTATTTGTCCAGCCTCTGTCCGTCCTTACGGGCTGTGGACACGTGTGAGCTGCGTGAAAAACATTGCTAAATCATACGCACCCAGCTACGCTTTACTGCTGGCTTCGCCATTTGCTTTCCTTAATTGGGAAAAAAAATACCTGCTCTGCCACAGTTATAATAACTCTGCTACCCTCACGTTCTGTGACACATAAGCAGGGACACAGCACAGTTATTAAACTTCTCATGTTCATAGAATATACGCAGTGCTGCCTTTTGGTGGGAAAAAACTGAAAACAAATCTATTTGTCCAGCCTCTGTCCGTCCTTACGGGCTGTGGACACGTGTGAGCTGCGTGAAAAACATTGCTAAATCATACGCACCCAGCTACGCTTTACTGCTGGCTTCGCCATTTGCTTTCCTTAATTGGGAAAAAAAATACCTGCTCTGCCAGAGTTATAATAACTCTGCTACCCTCACGTTCTGTGACACATAAGCAGGGACACAGCACAGTTATTAAACTTCTCATGTTCATAGAATATACGCAGTGCTGCCTTTTGGTGGGAAAAAACTGAAAACAAATCTATTTGTCCAGCCTCTGTCCGTCCTTACGGGCTGTGGACACGTGTGAGCTGCGTTAAAAAACATTGCTAAATCATACGCACCCAGCTACGCTTTACTGCTGGCTTCGCCATTTGCTTTCCTTAATTGGGAAAAAAAAATACCTGCTCTGCCACAGTTATAATAACTCTGCTACCCTCACGTTCTGTGACACATAAGCAGGGACACAGCACAGTTATTAAACTTAGATTATTCATTCACTAGAGACAGTGGGGCCTTTCGTTTTCCCAAAAGGGCAAAAATTATATTTGGCCTGCAGTCTTGCGCCAATTTATTTCCTGCCTGTTAAATCAAATCACTGGTAATACAGCATGCTGAGGGGTAGGGGTAGGCCTAGAGGACGTGGACGCGGCCGAGGACGCGGAGGGCCAAGTCAGGGTGTGGGCACAGGCCAAGCTCCTAATCCAGGTGTGTCGCAGCCGACTGCTGCGCGATTAGGAGAGAGGCACGTTTCTGGCGTCCCCACATTCATCGCCCAATTAATGGGTCCACGCGGGAGACGGTTATTAGAAAATGAGCAGTGTGAGCAGGTCCTGTCCTGGATGGCAGAAAGTGCTTCGAGCAACCTAT
Source organism: Eleutherodactylus coqui (assembly GCF_035609145.1). NCBI lineage: Eukaryota > Metazoa > Chordata > Amphibia > Anura > Eleutherodactylidae > Eleutherodactylus > Eleutherodactylus coqui. Next base: position 21,146,494 of record NC_089837.1, on the reverse strand, counting down.
CGTCTACCCGCAGTTCTGCGCCGTCCACTGCTGCCAATCCGAATCCTCTGTCTGCTGCTCCTCCTTCCTCCCAGCCTCCTCACTCCACTACAATAACACCTGCTCAGGAGCGGGAGCACTCCCAGGAACTGTTCTCGGGCCCCTGCTTAGATTGGGCAGCAGCGGTTCCTCTCCCACCAGAGGAGTTTATCGTCACTGATGCCCAACCATTCGAAAGTTCCCGGGGTCCGGGGGAAGAGGCTGGGGACTTCCGCCAACTGTCTCAACAACTTTCTGTGGGTGAGGAGGACGATGACGATCAGACACAGTTGTCTTGCAGTGAGGTAGTAGTAAGGGCAGTAAGTCCCAGGGAGCAGCGCACAGAGGATTCGGAGGAAGAGCAGCAGGACGATGAGGTGACTGACCCCACCTGGTGTGCAACGCTTACTCAGGAGGACAGGTCTTCAGAGGGGGAGTCAAGGGCATCAGCAGGGCAGGTTGCAAGAGGCAGTGCAGTGGCCAGGGGTAGAGGCAGGGCCAGACCGAATAATCCACCAAGTGTTTCCCAAAGCGCCCCCTCGCGCCATGCCACCCTGCGGAGGCCGAGGTGCTCTAAGGTCTGGCAGTTTTTCACAGAGACGCCTGACGACCGACGAACAGTGGTGTGCAACCTTTGTCGCGCAAAGCTCAGCCGGGGAGCCAACACCAACAGCCTCACCACCACCACCATGCGCAGACATATGATGGCCAAGCACCCCGCAAGGTGGGACAAAGGCCGTTCACCGCCTCCGGTTTGCACCCCTGCCTCTCCCCCTGTGCCCCAACCTGCCACTGAGATGCAACCCCCCTCTCAGGACACAGGCACTACCGCCTCATGGCCTGCACCCACACCCTCATCTCCGCTGTCCTCGGCCCCATCCAGCAGTGTAGTTCAGCGCACCGTTCAGCCGTCGCTTGCGCAAGTGTTCGAGCGCAAGCGCAAGTACGCCGCCACGCACCCGCACGCTCAAACGTTAACCGTCCGCATCGCAAAATTCATCAGCCTTGAGATGCTGCCGTATAGGGTTGTGGAAACGGAGTCCTTCAAAAGTATCATGGAGGCGGCGGCCCCGCGCTACTCAGTTCCCAGTCGCCACTACTTTTCCCGATGTGCCGTCCCAGCCCTGCACGACCACGTCTCCCGCAACATTGTGCGCGCCCTCACCAACGCGGTTACTGCCACGGTCCACTTAACTACGGACACGTGGACAAGCACAGGCGGGCAGGGCCACTACATCTCCCTGACGGCACATTGGGTGAATTTAGTGGAGGCTGGGACAGAGTCAGAGCCTGGGACCGCTCACGTCCTACCCACCCCCAGAATTGCGGGCCCCAGCTCGGTGCTGGTATCTGCGGAGGTGTATGCTTCCTCCACTAAAGCACCCTCCTCCTCCTCCTCTGTCTCACAATCAAGATGTGTTAGCAGCAGCATGTCGCCAGCAGTCGGTGTCGCGCGGTGTGGCAGCACAGCGGTGGGCAAGCGTCAGCAGGCCGTGCTGAAACTACTCAGCTTAGGCGATAAGAGGCACACGGCCCACGAACTGCTGCAGGGTCTGACACAGCAGACCGACCGCTGGCTTGCGCCGCTGAGCCTCCAACCGGGCATGGTCGTGTGTGACAACGGGCGTAACCTGGTGGCGGCTCTGCAGCCCGGCAGCCTCACGCACGTGCCATGCCTGGCCCACGTCTTTAATTTGGTGGTTCAGCGCTTTCTGAAAAGCTACCCACGCTTGTCAGACCTGCTCGTAAAGGCGAGCCGGCTCTGCGCACATTTCCGCAAGTCCCACACGGACGCTGCCACCCTGCGTACCCTGCAACATCACTTTAAGCTGCCAGTGCACCGACTGCTGTGCGACGTGCCCACACGGTGGAACTCTACGCTCCACATGTTGGCCAGGCTCTATGAACAACGTAGAGCTATAGTCGAATACCAACTCCAACATGGGCGGCGCAGTGGGAGTCAGCCTCCTCAATTCCTTTCAGAAGAGTGGGCCTGGTTGGCAGACATCTGCCATGTCCTTGGTAATTTTGAGGAGTCTACCCAGGTGGTGAGCGGCGATGCTACAATCATTAGCGTCACCATTCCTCTGCTATGCATCTTGAGAAATTCCCTGCAAACCATAAAGGCAGCTGCTTTGCGCTCGGAAACGGGGGCGGGGGAAGACAGTATGCCGCTGGATAGTCAGGGCACCCTCCTGTCTATTTCTCAGCGCGTACAGGAGGAGGAGGAGGAGCATGAGGAGGATGAGGAGGAGGGGGAAGAGACAGCTTGGGCCGCTGCTGACGGTACACCGGCTGATTGCCTGTCATCCTTTCAGCGTGTATGGCCTGAGGAGGAGGAGGAGGAGGAGGAGGAGGAGGATCCTGATAGTGATCTTCCTAGTGAAGACAGCCATGTGTTGCGTACAGGTACCCTGGCACACATGGCTGACTTCATGTTAGGATGCCTTTCTCGTGACCCTCGCGTTGCACGCATTCTGGCCACGACGGATTACTGGGTGTACACACTGCTCGATCCACGGTATAAGGAGAACCTGCCCACTCTGATTCCCGAAGAGGAAAGGGGTTCGAGAGTGTTGCTATACCACAGGACCCTTGCGGACAAGCTGATGGTAAAATTCCCAGCCGACAGCGCTAGTGGCAGAAGGCGCAGTTCCGAGGGCCATGTTGCAGGGGATGTGCGTAGATCGAGCAGCATGTACATCCCAGGCAGTGCAACAGTCTTTAAGGGCCTGGCCAGCTTTATGGCTCCCCACCAAGACTGTGTCACCGCTCCCCAGTCACGGCTGAGTCGGCGGGAGCACTGCAAAAGGATGGTGAGGGAGTACGTAGCGGATCGCACGACCATCCTTGGTGACGCCTCTGCCCCCTACAACTACTGGGTGTCGAAGCTGGACACGTGGCCTGAACTAGCCCTGTATGCCCTTGAGGTGCTTGCTTGTCCTGCGGCTAGCGTCTTGTCGGAAAGGGTGTTTAGTGCGGCTGGGGGAATCATCACAGATAAGCGTAGCCGCTTGTCAACCGACAGTGCCGACAGGCTAACACTCATCAAGATGAACAAAGGCTGGATTTCCCCAGACTTCTGTTCTCCACCAGCGGACAGCAGCGATACCTAAGCAATACGTAGGCTGCACCCGCGGATGGAAGCTACGTTCTCTCTCACCATCCAAAACGGGGACATTTCTGCTTCATCAATCTGTGTCTAATATTCCTCCTCCTCCTCCTCCTGCTCCTCCTCCTGAAACCTCACGTAATCACGCTGAACGGGCAATTTTTCTTAGGGCCACAAGGCTCACTCAAATAATTTTTCAGAACAATTTTTATAAGTTTCAATTAGCTTAAAAGCGTTGGAACTTTAACTTGAACCAATTTTTCGTTACACTGGGCTGCCTCCAGGCCTAGTTACCACTTAAGCCACATTAACCAAAGCGATTCACCTGCCATCTTGGTTGGGCATGGCCAATTTTTACTGAGGTACATTAGTACTGTTGGTACACCAATTTTTTGGGGCCCTCACCTACAGTGTAATCATAGTAATTTCTATGTTCTTCGCCTGCACTCATGGTACAGAAAGGTGTGTGGGGTTGGCCTACACTTTAGCTACATAAATGTCACTTGTGCCTTGGCTATACTAAGGCTACTGAAATGGAACTAAGACTGCGCTCCCGCTATACTGCTGCTTCAGAATTGTTACTGGGGCCTGTCTTGAGTGCTACTATTGCTTACATGGAACGAAGACTGCGCTCCCGCTATACTGCTGCTTCAGAATTGTTACTGGGGCCTGTCTTGAGTGCTACTATTGCTTACATGGAACGAAGACTGCGCTCCCGCTATACTGCTGCTTCAGAATTGTTACTGGGGCCTGTCTTGAGTGCTACTATTGCTTACATGGAACGAAGACTGCGCTCCCGCTATACTGCTGCTTCAGAATTGTTACTGGGGCCTGTCTTGAGTGCTACTATTGCTTACATGGAACGGACACGTGGAGAGGACACGTAGTGCCTCAAAAACATCCCCCTCCTCCTCCAACAGGGAAAACATTGTTGGCAAATGCCTTTGCATTGGTTCGTCTGGTGGCAGTCCAAGAATTTCACCTTTACCGACACTACAAGAGAGCCCCCCCACCATCCCCCCGCCACGGCCCACTTAATCCTGGCCACATTCCGAAAACCAACAAAATACAACCGTGGTACTAGGTCCGCAGTCACCACCACATTACCACCAACGCGGTTACTGTTAAGGTGCATATAACCACGGACACGTGGAGAGGACACGTAGTGCCTCAAAAACATCCCCCTCCTCCTCCAACAGGGAAAACATTGTTGGCAAATGCCTTTGCATTGGTTCGTCTGGTGGCAGTCCAAGAATTTCACCTTTACCGACACTACAAGAGAGCCCCCCCACCATCCCCCCGCCACGGCCCACTTAATCCTGGCCACATTCCGAAAACCAACAAAATACAACCGTGGTACTAGGTCCGCAGTCACCACCACATTACCACCAACGCGGTTACTGTTAAGGTGCATATAACCAGTCTGACTGGGGCATGCAGACACCTTGACAGAATGAATAGTGTGTGGCACATAGGTTCCCCATTGCTATGCCCACGTGTGCAGCTCCTGATGGCGGTGGCACAGGATTGTATTTCTCATTGCTTCTGTACAGCATTGTGGGCTATCGCCCCGCCCCTATTAAAGAGGGTCGCTACCTAGCCGTGCCAACCCTGTGCAGTGTGTGCCTGCGGTCCCTCGTCGTGGCAGACGCACTTCTAAATAGACATGAGGGTGGTGTGGCATGAGGGCAGCTGAAGGCTGCGCAGGGACAGTTTGGTGTGCGCTGTGGGGGGGAGGGGGTGCGGTTGGGCAGCATGTAACTCAGGAGAAGTGGCAGTGGAGTGTCATGCAGGCAGTGATTGTGCTTTGTTGGAGGTAGTGTGGTGCTTAGCAAAGGTATGCCATGCTAATGAGCGCTTTTCAGAAGTAAAAGTTGTTGGGAGGGGGGGGGGCCCACTCTTGCCGCTATTGTGGCTTAATAGTGGGACCTGTGAACTTAGGATGCAGCCCAACATGTAGCCCCTCGCCTGCCCTATCCGTCACTGTGTCATTCCCATCACTTTCCTGAATTGCCCAGATTTTCACACATGAAAACCTTAGCGAGCATCGGCGAAATACAAAAATGTTCTGGTCGCCCATTGACTTCAATGGGGTTCGTTGTTCGAAACGAACCCTCGAGCATCACGGGAAGTTCGTTACGAATAACGAACACCCGAACATTTTGGTGTTCGCTCATCTCTAGTAAAGATGCATGACCAATATTTTTAAATGACGAATTTTCTAACGAACAGCATCGGTGCTAGAAATCAGTTTTTTGCTACAGTAATTCTCTATGCATTTTCAGATGGAAAGCCTGGGTGTCGATTGTTCCCCCCTTGAATTTACTAACACCCAAATCGGTAGGTATGCAGCGTTTACGCGCTTGATTTCGTATAGCTACCGTTTTTATCATTTGCTGTATAAAGTAGAGACCTGGGATGACATCGTCGACACTTTTGACAAATCGTGATTCGATTGTTTCTCACAGTCTGCCAACGGTAGGTTTTATCACACCGTATGCGTTGTTTTGTTTACGCACTTGTTGTTATGTGTTATGCTAAATAAGTGTTGTCTCGATACAATGCTGCAGATGTAAATGAACACCTAGATCCGTTATATCCTTTAAAAACATCCATAAATCACGAAAGACCAGTCCAGTCGCTGGGACACGCCAATCACCCATGGAGTCCGCTAAGACAGCAAAACGGGTGCGTGAGAATGGTGGAGCTATCACCCATATCGGATGCGCATGGGAGCCAGTCGGGGGACTCCAGTCAAAGTGTCATCGGTAAGATGCTTGCAAAAATTTGAGCGAATGTTCAATTATAGTACGACTGTTACATGCGTAAATCCCGCGTAATTCATCAACAGCGTTACACATTGTTATTCTGTTTTTTTTTTCTTTTCTTCCTTCCAGAGAATACTTGTGTCATCGCGGGGGAAAACACAACATTAGGGATGGCAAACCTGACGCTAAACCCTGTGGAAAATGCGAGTGTATCGTTGGATGCAACTAGCCCTGTGTTACAGACACACAACGAACCCGTGAGATACCCGATGCCGTTAGAACCACACATAACCATAACCATCAACCCCGTTGCCACACCAACTGCTGTCAAACATCGCCGCAACTTATTGAAGCGTGAGAAACATTGTGTGAGAAAAACACCGCTATCACCTATTTTGGAAGAGTCCGAAAAGCCTGGGGACAGCAACACTGGTGCCGCTAATGGTGAGCCGCATGCCGTAATGTCAAATGATATTTGGGTTTGTCATAATGCAACACAAACTGATACACAACACCAGCTAGTCACTGCTAGTATTAACGCAGTAACATGTGTTGATACACAGCAGTTGCTAGTTAACCCATCACACCCCACTTCATCTCACAGAAAGAGAAAATCATCTGATGAGTATCAAGTTTCAAAAAGATCGACAACACCGAGAAACCTTAATGATCCTGTTTACCGTCACTGTGTGACGCGACAGATACAGATGAAAAATACAATACTGCTTCTATGTGACGGCGTTATCGCTAAGGCATCAGAATGTAGCGCTAAGGCAGCAGAATGGGCTGCTAAGGCATCAGAATGTCTCACTATAGTTTCCCAAGTGAGGACGAGGCAAACAGAGCTAGAGCATGCACCTGTAGAGCCCCTTAGTACCGATGAACTTTTAAAACTAGTCGTAAAGTTGCGAAAGATTTCCAAGGCCCTCGCTATTACGGAGCCCCACCAGCCCCCCACCTTATGACTATCTATGGTCGGGTCAGGGCTGAAGAAACAGTGTTCTAACAGAGGTTGTGTTTGGTGTAGAGCAAAGTCTGTTAAAAAAGCCACAAAAATGTTGTGTATGGCCGCAAGAAGGGAATCTGTCAGAAGATGCAGAAAGAGGCAAACCAGAGTTTCCCCACAAAATCCTGACGCACCCCCAGATAGATCTGATTCAGCACCACATACCGCGCAGATTCCAGACATGCCCAATCCGTCTGTAAATAATTAATCCTCACCGCGGATCCCCCCGCAGGAACAAGAGCGTATACCGTTTGATCGTGTTGAGCAACCTGCTGGCACGTCTGTGTTTTTACACCATTTATTCCATATACGGCGTGAAGTTGATCACTTCAATGCCGTGGAGCACATTGATCATTTCAGCTTTGCAAATTTGCATAGGATACAGTCTTTTATTGGCGCGATTAATGCTGTTCACGGTGTCATTCAGTCTTTGCTCGACAGAATCAGAAGAGATATACAACCCGGTGATTTTATACAACTGAGGGTCGATGGGGGTCGATGGCTGGATCCTATTTATTCCCTAAAACAGGCTCGGGATGATTTTAACGCTGAGAGTTTCTTAAATGCTGTGGCCAATGCATTACAGAGTAATGCGGAGTGTTTAGCTGGTGAATTTCTGACTCTCAGAGTGCTAATAGTGCGGAATAGGCGCGGCAGTGGAAGACATCGCAGACGTTTAAAATCAATACTTTACACACAGATCAGCAAGCAGAAAAAACGGTGGCTGTTTGATTTTAACAATTACGACTCTAACCTCTGCTTAGCCGCCAGCCTATTCGCACTGTTAGAGAAGGGGTCTCCCCATGATAGTGTTTTATTGGCGCGTGCTAGAGAATTACATCGCGAATTGGACATTCCCGACAATCAGTTAGTGAGTTTTAGCGATATCGAGGCATTCGAGAAGCACCTGGGCATAACCATAAGGGTTCTATACCACAATCGCAGTGATTGGCGTTATTTTCACACCGGCAAAACATCTGGTGGGAATGTTGTATACATCCTTCACCATGATGATCATTATTACGGGATTACGAATATAAAAGCGTTTATTGGGGCCAATTACTTTTGTGACCATTGTAGTTCTGTTTTCCACCACAAAAATAATCACTCGTGTCAGTATTTTTGCAAGGCTTGTCAGACAGAATCGTGTGTCGAGACCCCGGAATCGATATACCATTGTTCCAATTGTCGCGTGTTTTGTCGCTCATCCGATTGTTTAGCCCGACACAAGGTCATTGCTGCGGCGAATAAAGCGTTTTGCAAGACTAAAATCTTTTGCGAGAGTTGTTACCGCTATGTGGTTAAAGGTTCCGAACCTCACGAATGCAAGGGGCTCCACTGTAACATCTGTAAAGACAACGTGGTGAAATTTGACAGTGTTACATGCAGCTTTACCAAGGGGGACCAGATGAGGATGCCTCTTCGTATATTATCTACGACTTTGAGTGCCAACAGGATACAGGTAAACACATTCCAAATTTTATTTTTGCCACCCCGCTGCATGGGTCAGTGTCTTGGGAGTTTGAGGGCGAGTTTTGCACGCGCGATTTTGTTCAGTTTTTTCTCAGCGGCGCTTTTGAAGATTGCACATTTATTGCCCACAATGCACCTTCGATGAACTTGAGGTTCATAGACTCGCTTAACTTCATTCCCATGAAGCTTAGCAAGCTACCTCAGGCTATGGGTTTTTCAGGGGGAAAGGGACATTTCCCTCACTTTTTCAATACTAAAGAAAACCAGAATTATGTCGGCCCCCTACCTGATGCTAAATATTATGGCCCAGAGTACATGATGCCTGACGACAGAAAAGAGTTCATGGAGTGGTATGAATCGCAAAAGGACTGTACTTTTGATTTTAATGCAGAATTGAAGGCCTATTGTAAGCAGGATGTTGAAGTATTGCGGAAAGCCTGTGAGCGTTATAGAGACCGGGTAATGGACATGGCTAAGAAAAAGGTTAGAAGGTATTGTACGGAAAAAAGGAAAAATGTTACTGTGACTTATTGCGTTGACCCGTTCCAGCACATCACTCTCGCGTCTGTCTGTATGGCAATATACAGGTTTAACTTATTACCTAAAGACACTATAGCTGTTGTGCCCTCTGATAATTATCATAAGGCCAAAAAAAGGTACTCAACTCCAGCTATTCAGTGGTTGATGTACGTGTCTCACAGTGAAAACATAGTCATACAGCACGCGCTGAGAGGTAGCGAAAAACAGGTCGGTAAGTATTATTTAGTTGGTTACGCGTATGTTGACGGACGGCATATCGCTTTAGAATTTCATGGATGTTTCTATCATGGGTGTGTCGTCTGTTTTAACGAAAACGCGCAAAATAACGTCACAAAAACGGCGTACAGTCAACTATACCTGGCTTCTTTAGCCAAAAAGCTCTATTTACAGCAGCAGGGGTACACTTTATGCGCCTTTTTATGCACCAATTCAGACCTTCAGGCTTTTCTTCTTAAAATGCAGTTCCCAGTACCGCTAGAGCCGCGTGACGCTCTTTACGGAGGTTGAACTAACGCGATAAAGCTATATCACAGGTTGGCCGATGGTGAGACGATAAATTATTATGATTTCACTAGTCTATATCCTTTCGTCAACAAAACAAAGACGTACCCTATAGGTCACCCGACGATTATTTATGAAAATTTTAGTTACATCAAAAATTACTTTGGTATCGCAAAAGTTAAAGTGTACCCGCCGCGCGATGTATTTTTCCCAGTGCTACCGGTGAAAATGAATCATAAGTTGATGTTTCCGCTGTGTTACACCTGCGCTTTTAATTCACTGTGCGACCCATGTAGTCATACCGATGAAGAGAGGTCTATCGTTGGCACATGGTGTACGATAGAACTCGAGATGGCTGTAGAGAAAGGCTACAGGATAGCACACACCTACGAAAAATGGCACTTTCCAGAAACATCGGATAATCTATTCGCATCTTACATCAAGTTGCATCTTAGGGATAAGCAAGAGGCTTCAGGGTATCCTAGTTGGTGCACTGACGATGATAAGAAAAATGAGTATATTGACTCCTTTCTTCAAAAAGAAGGTGTTCAATTGCGTAAGGAGGAAATAGGCGTAAACCCTGCTAAACGCCAAATCTCCAAGCTTTTCTTAAACTCCTCATGGGGAAAGTTTGCGCAGAAATCAAACCTTCCGTATACCAACATTGTGACTGACCCTGATGAACTCTTTGAGTACGTGTTTCTACCACAGTACGAAATTTCAGGTCTAAATTTTATTGATGACGAAACAGCCAATGTCACGTGGAAATACGCCAAAGAGCACCACACGGTCAACAAAAACACAAACATCTTTATAGCTTGTTTTACAACAGCCTACGCATGCCTAGAGCTCTACTCTCGTCTGGATAGACTGCAGGGACGATGCCTTTATCATGACACAGACTCTGTCATGTTTGTACACCGTGAAGGCGAATGGAACCTGCCGTTAGGCGACTATCTGGGGGAATTGACCAGTGAGATCCCCGGTGATACACACATAGCAGAGTTTGTATCTGCTGGTCCCAAAACCTATGGTTACAAGTTGAACACTGGTAAAACAGTGTTAAAAGTTAAAGGTATAACTTTAAATACGTCAGCCACTCAGGTCGTAAATTTTGATAGTCTGAAAGATCTGGTTCTGGATTATCATCGTAACAGCGACCCTGAAACACAAAAGACCATCACCGTAGAGCAGCCTGGCTTCGTGAGAAATAAAAAGTATTGGGATATCAAAACAAGGCCACTACAAAAAACACAGAGGTGTGTGTATACAAACAGCGTGTTGGCGTAATTATATGTCGGGGATAACTGCTTCTTCTCCTAATTAGGATCTGTAAGGAATACGTACTACCGGATCGACTCAGCATTAACGCCACGCAATCCGCAAGATCGTGTGAGGAGGCGACTATTAGACGAATTCACACTATAACATCACGGTGTTAACGGTTGTATGATGGACACACGATTGCAACACCCCTTCTCTTGTATTTTAGCCGGTCCGTCTAACTCTGGGAAAAGTTACTTTGTTAAGCAACTGTTATATAACTCTGTAACGCATATATCTCATATCCCCTCCAACATCGTCTTTTTTCATTCGTGTTGGCAGCCGCTTTATGATGAACTTTCCGCCCCTTTTTCTAACATGAGATTTATAGAAGGACTACCTCAGACTTTTATAGATGACTTGCTGATATACCCGGCTTCGCCCGAGTTAATTTGGTACTGGTGTTTATCTGGTGTTCACACGGAAAAGCTTATGAAGTCGTGGTTACTTTAGAGATACTGAGGAAAAAAAATATGTTCACCATTTTGCATAGTTCTTTGCGTTACCCAGGAAATACCACGGGGAGGCAACCATGCGACGTTTCCTTTATATAAAATGACATCAGGAAGTGAGAGAATTAGATTACGTACATAAAATTTGGACACTAATTCTTTTGCGCTTAGAATTGAATAATCGAGTTGGGACCCATTAGCTTTTCCTATTTATGACATAATAAATGCTCGTGCCAAATTTCACGTTTCTATGACACCGGAAAGTGAAAAAATTACATTCCGCACGTAAAATTTTGACACCAATTCTTTTGCTCTAGAATTGAATAATCGAGTTGGGACCCATTAGCGTTTCCTATTTATGACATAATCAATGCTTGTGCCAAATTTCACGTTTCTATGACACCGGAAAGTGAAAAAATTACATTCCGTACGTAAAATTTGGGCGCTAATTCTTTTGCGCATAGATTTGAATAATAGAGTTGGGACCCATTAGCTTTTCCTATTTATGACATAATCAATGCTCGTGCCAAATTTCCTGTTTCTATGACACCGGAAAGTGAAAAAATTAAATTCCGTACGTAAAATTTGGACGCCAATTCTTTTGCACTAGAATTGAATAATCGAGTTGGGACCTATGAACTTTTCCTATTTATGACATAATCAATGCTCGTGCCAAATTTCACGTTTCTATGACACTGGAAAGTGAAAAAATTACATTCCGCACGTAAAATTTGGACGCTAATTCTTTTGCGCATAAAATTGAATAATGGAGTTGGGACCCATTAGCTTTTCCTATTTATGACATAATCAATGCTCGTGCCAAATTTCCTGTTTCTATGACACGGAAAGTGAAAAAATTACCTTCCGCACGTAAAATTTCGACGCCAATTCTTTTGCGCTAGAATTGAATAATCGAGTTGGGACCCATTAGCTTTTCCTATTTATGACATAATCAATGCTCGTGCCAAATTTCACGTTTCTATGACACCGGAAAGTGAAAAAAATTACATTCCGCACGTAAAATTTTGATGCCAATTCTTTTGCACTAGAATTGAATAATGGAGTTGGGACCCATTAGCTTTTACTATTTATGACATAATCAATGCTCGTGCCAAATTTCCTGTTTCTATGACACCGGAAAGGGAAGAAATTACATTCCGTACGTAAAATTTGGACGCCAATTCTTTTGCGCTAGAATTGAATAATCGAGTTGGGACCTATGAACTTTTCCTATTTATGACATAATCAATGCTCGTGCCAAATTTCCTGTTTCTATGACACGGAAAGTGAAAAAATTACCTTCCGCACGTAAAATTTCGACGCCAATTCTTTTGCGCTAGAATTGAATAATCGAGTTGGGACCCATTAGCTTTTCCTATTTATGACATAATCAATGCTCGTGCCAAATTTCACGTTTCTATGACACCGGAAAGTGAAAAAATTAGATTCCGCACGTAAAATTTCGACGCCAATTCTTTTGCGCTAGAATTGAATAATCGAGTTGGGACCCATTAGCTTTTCCTGTTTATGACATAATCAATGCTCATGCCAAATTTCCTGTTTCTATGACACCGGAAAGGGAAGAAATTACATTCCGTACGTAAAATTTGGACGCTAATTCTTTTGCGCATAGAATTGAATAATCGAGTTGGGACCCATTAGCTTTTCCTGTTTATGACATAATCAATGCTCGTGCCAAATTTCACGTTTCTATGACACCGGAAAGTGAAAAAATTACATTCTGTACGTAAAATTTTGCCGCCAATTCTTTTGCGCATAGAATTGAATAATCGAGTTGGGACCTATGAACTTTTCCTTTTTATGACATAATCAATGCTCGTGCCAAATTTCACGTTTCTATGACACCGGAAAGTGAGAAAATTAGATTCCGTACGTAAAATTTGGACGCTAATTCTTTTGCGCATAGAATTGAATAATCGAGTTGGGACCCATTATCTTTTCCTATTTATGTCATAATCAATGCCCGTGCCAAATTTTAAGTTTCTAAGGCATTGGGAAGTGACAGATTTAAATTATGTACGTTAAATTTCGACGCCAATTCTTTTGCGCTAGAATTGAATAATCGAGTTGGGACCCAATTACTTTTCCTATTTTGGAGATAATCTATGCTCGTGCCAAAATTCATGTTTCTACGATATCGGGAAGTTGGAGAACTTTTGGCGAGTCAGTCAGTGAGTCAGTGAGTCAGTGAGTCAGTGAGGGCTTTCAGCTTTATATATATAGATGACTTATTCCCGCCTGATAAGGTAAATTTGACCGTTGTTGATGATCTCATGGAGAGTGCCAGCGAGGACAACGAAATAGAGAAAGCGTTTACCAAGTGTGTACGCCACAGAAATCTGAGCATTTTGTACCTTGTACAGAACATATTTTGTCAAGGTAAAAAAAAGCCGCACTATAAATCTGAATACTAATTATATGGTGCTGTTTAAAAGTCCACGTGATAAACTTCAAATTGTCACGTTGGCTAGACAGATGTATCCGGGTCAGACGCGCTTCTTCTTAGAAGCTTTTGAGGATGCCACGAGTGCTCCTTACAGATATCTGCTAGTTGACTTAAGAGCCAATACACCCGAGGAGCACCGCTTGAGAACGGGTTTGTTTACTCCTGCTTTACCAGCTGTGTACATTCCCAAGAAAAATGCTTCTAAAAAGTGAGTTTGTCTTTGTCGCGACTTATTTTATTCTGTGCGCATTGTGCCAACAGGATGTCTGAGAGAATACGGCGTAATTGGGCTCTCTTAAAAAGCCTTGTGAAAGCGAAACCGTCCGTAAGAAAATCTATTTTATGCGACGCGAGCAGCGATCTGATTACAGCCATAGCTGAGATCGCATTAAATATTTTAAAAGGTCGGATACCTCTAAAACCTCGTCAGAAAAAGATACTAAAAAAATGGCAAAGTGCTATAAGACGCCTGGGTGATAAAACACTGGCCATTAAGAAAAAGAAGCGTATAGTGAATCAGGCCGGCGGTTTTATAGGATCACTCTTGGGTTTTGCAATCCCAATAATTACGAGTCTGCTTGCCAATCGATAATGGAGCATGCGGAGAAAATGTACTTGGTCCCTAAACACGAACTTAACAAGATACGACAATCCGCTACAATGACACCGAGCATACGACAGACGACTATTCATCGCCTTGATGATGAAATTAGCTCAATTTTACAACGTAGTGACATACCTGATGTGAAAATTAAAAAATACACAGATGTTTTACAAAGATACTTGGTACACGCTAAACAGGACGCAAAAGAGCTAACAACTTTAAAACTTCGTAACCGCGGGTGACACTGATCATCAGCAAGTGTCAAATACATCTCCTGATAATAGAAATACTGTTCACGAAATTGTGAGCCATGTCAATCCACGGTTCAAAAAAAATGCTGAGCTTTTGCTAAACAAACTGTCACAGATTGGCGATATTACATCGTGGAATTTGCGCGACGAGTTTGTTTATAAAGGGGAGCCGGTTAATGGGTCAAACATTTTGGACTTGATCCGTCATGCTACGCAGAGCCATAGAGCTACCAAGAAAAATCACCCTCTGGGCTGGGACATTTTTATGCGAGCGTTGGCCAAAGTTAATATGCCTTCTACGGTCTTTGGCAGCCACAGTACTAGAGAAATTCTCCAGGATTTGAAAACAGGCTCAGGTCCCGGCTTTGCACCTGGTACCCCCATAAACAAAATCCTGACTTTCTCCCCAACTCCACACGGAATAACCCAGGGGAGCCTGCTGCCTAAAAAGCGACCGACACCACTGCGCCCCATGTCCTGGTTAACTTTGTAAAGGATTGTAAAAATGTAACTATATTTCTTTTAAGATTATGCAGTGTTATACATATCTATGTAATCATTCTTATGCATTCCTTTATGTAATAACTCTATATTCTGTATTTTTTTTTCTTACAGCGCATCGTTTATATATTCTGCGCACTGAATAAAGCTTTTAAAAAATGTTGCATTACTTTGTGCTCTTTCTATATATTAACTTCCTTATACTCATAGACTGACTTGATTGATATAGAACAGCAAGTCAACCTATACACATAATAAGTCCATTGATTGGAGTATGACATGAATGGAACATAACATCATGTCAGGCTATACATAACATCAGCTCATCCTATACACATAATAACCCCATTCATTGGGGATGACTTGAATGGTAGATAACAGCTGCTCAGACTATACATATAATAAGGCCTTTTGTGTTCTCTATATCCGGCTCAGACTTATTAGGATGATGGGCTGCAATGCTGAAAAAATCTGTTAGTGGCTTGAAATGCATTCTATATATTAACCCTTATACTCATAAGCCGACTTGATTGGTATACAACATCAAGTCAAACTATACATATAATAAGCCCCCTTGATTATCATGACACACACTGTATTCTAAAGTGTGTCTCGTGATGCGTCACAGGCTTATAATGCGGATGGGGGCCCCTGATACACGTCACAGACGGCCAGCTGCTGCGCAGAAGGGATAGAGGATCAAAGGTCATGGGAAGGGGGCGTGGCACCTGTCACTTTCCAAAAGTGGGCGGCTTGACAAGTTGTATGGACGTATACTACTCATAGGGCTAGTGAAAGCCCTGCGAAGTTCACCAGTTGTTTAAAAACTCTTAAGAGAGTGAGAAAACTGTAATATTCCAATTTTGTGAAGTATGCTTGTTGACTCTGCCTTGTCATTTTGTATTGTGATGTATGACATACTCCTTAAAAAAAAAAATGTTTGTTTCCTACCTTCACCCATCCACTGCCGCCCCATTTATGACAACATCTCTGTGTTACACAGGTATCAAAAAGGATGAGAAAGAATTTCATGTTTTTGTCCATCTTATAATAATTTATTTGATTACCTTGTAGTGGAATTACTTAGTGTTATTTATGTCTATTCATACAGCGATAATTAATCTCCAGAGTTTACAAAGAATAATGATAAATGTATGAAACTGTATATAAACTGCAGTTCAGATCCTCTGTGGATGAGGCCGTCTGTGGATCTCAATGAGATGTGATAGCACTGATGTTACTTTTTAGTATTTCTTAATTGGATCTTCTTTCCTTCGGTCGAAAAGTAAGCACATATATAGGAATTTTCATGTAAGAAGTCAAATTCTGTGAATTTTGTGCAGATTGAAGATCAGGTGGAAGAGACATAATTTATAATTCCTAGGCTCCAGTGCAAAATCTCAAACAAAGCCCCCATCTACTATGGACCTTCTCGGGCACCATGACTCAGGTGGGACTGCTGGTTCCACATCATCTGTAGCGACAGCCATTACACATGGAAGACTCATTCACTAAATCAATGTGGAGATTTCCTTAATGCTACCAAATGTTGACCTATGTGCTATTTTCTATTATGCTAAACATTTTCTTATGTGAGATACCACTTAAATCAGCTTCCTTCTCTCTTCGCAGGGTCTTAGTCCTTGTCACATAATCCTGCACTATTATTCTATGTTGTATCAAGTATCTATTGTCAGTGTTAATGCTGCTTATCTTGGCTTTGGCAGTACAGTAACCTCTGTAATTGAACACCCCTCCCCCCCATCCTCTTAGTGTGATAAGGAGGTTACAATATTTAGGTGTTTTTAAGATATATAACTTTACCTTTGCAATGCCTCACCACTGCCGTGTTCTCAAGAATCCTTGGTCTTCCTCAGCCAATCACTGGTCACAACAACCTCACTGACGTCAATACTGCAGTTAGCAATGGGTTGTTGAAATCACGCTTCAAGATCAGTGGAAGCAGAGCAGACATACAGCAATGAAGAACCAGAGGGATTTTTTATGTCATTTTAAAACTTACTTGATTGATTTAACAAACATCCTGGGGCTAGAAACCTCGCCAAGAGGATGAGTTAGATGGTGTTGTATCAGACAGTCTGATACATGAGTGACCACCGCTCCTTTCCTCCATTCAAACAAGAGGGGGGCCAGGGACCCTCTTACTAATGATCAGTGGAGATCCTAGTCTTGAAACTGCCACCACATCAGGCACTTTTTCACCAATTTTGTTGATAGGGCAATAAGGTTTGTTCATGGGAAAGTTCATTTAACATATACATTAATGTGTAATTTATGTCATTTTTTTGAGGAGCAGATACAGTAAAAAGGGATTCGGTCATTTTTAAGATGACAGTAAAAGACTTCCCCATAGCCTGATCAAAGCATTAGGAATCCCAGTGACCCTACCAAATAGGAAGAGACCCTTTTGATCATCACCAGGAAGCCTACTGGCAGGATTAAATGGGGAGTTGACTCCCTTAGTCATGCTTCAGTGCGATGATCAAAGGATTTAATGGCCTCCCAGCAATCACAGCTGCTTAATGGCTCTATTGCAGCATGGGACACTCATGCAGGACTTTTACAACTCTTCTACAATTGCACAAAGGAATAGCATTAGTAATTGAGAGTTTCAGATCACCTTGGCAAAGAGTTTTGATATATGTAGTCCAGTAGACATGATTGTTCTAAAATGTAATATAGCATAACCTCTGTCCATCAGACAATGTCATGGTGGTAGAGAAAGATACAATATTTCAGACATATTAGTGTTCATTGTTTGGGGTTTTCATTGCTTTTTCAGAAGCAGAATAGTGCTATGCTACATTCTTTCCTTTAGCATAAAATAGAAACTCTATGGATCCATTAAAAGTTGATGGGATCCACCTGGATTAGGATCACTGCGATCTCTTACACAAAGTGATATTCGAGTCCTGAGGTTTTAGTATTACTCGAAGATAGGAGACCTACAATTTACTGATTTCAAGGATTTCTGATTATTATTTGTCTGACTTGGAGATTTTGGAGTATTCTGGATAGATTCTAGTTTCTGGAGCTCAATGTACGGTAAGTATGACCACAGTCACCATAACGTCTGCGACAGGTCCAGAAACGTATGGGTGGTTTCTGCATTTTTTTCTTTTTATGTGACAAAATAATTTTGTTTCTATTCATCTTAAAATATAAATGTTTGACTTATTTATAATATATATTATATATATATATTACAGTATTACTGTCAAGTATTCCAAATTTTGACTCCTCGGGTATTCAGTTCAGAGCACCTGCTGCCATTTTACTGCACTTCAGTACTTAGGTTTCTGTGCAGTTTTTGGCCACAATTCTTTCATGAAGACCACTTCTGCCCAGACTTCTCCCAATAGGAGATAGGTGTACCTGGGTCTCGCTGACTTCTGTCAGTTCTGAGCTGATGGCACTGCTAGACATCTTTCGATTTTATAGTAATGTATGCATGATGTGTCTTTCATCTTCTGCACTGTTTCCTTGACCAACCATCACCTCTATGGTTCTCTTGTTTGTGCATCATCAAGAGAGCTTGACCAGCATGTCTTGAACCCCAATCTGCTTTAAAAACTTTGGCTGGGAGAGACCTTGTTGATGCAGTGTAACTACCTTGTGTTGTGTTGCTGTGCTCAGTCTTACTATCATGTATGACCTGTGACATGAAACTGTCTTCCACAACCTCATCTCTATAGCAGTTTGGCTATTTCTCTTCCAGTTTTAAGCTGTTACACAGCTGTTTTTGTTTCAGTTCATCCTACATATAAAAATGGTGATCATTATCAATTGAGTATAATCTAAAATCCCTGACTGCGTGCATTAGTAATTGAGAGTTTCAGATCACCTTGGCAAAGAGTTTTGATATATGTAGTTCAGTAGACATGATTGTTCTAAAATGTAATATAGCATAACCTCTGTCCATCAGACAATGTCACGGTGGTAGAAATAAATACAATATTTCAGACATATTAGTGTTCATTCTTTGGGGGTTTCATTGCTTTTGCAGAAGCAGAATGGTGCTATGCTACATTATTTCCTTTAACATAAAATAGAAACTCTATGGATCCATTAAAGGTTGATGGGATCCACCTGGATTAGGATCATTGTGATCTCTTACACAAAGTGATATTCGAGTCCTGGGGTTTTAGTATTACTCGAAGATAGGAGACCTACAATTTACTAATTTCAAGGATTTCTGATTATTATTTGTCTGACTTGGAGATTTTGGAGTATTCTGGATAGATTCTGGATTCTGGAGCTCAATGTACCGTAAGTATGACCACAGTCACCATAAAGTCTGAGACGGGACCAGAAAAGTTTGGGTGGTTGAGTCACTTTGTTTTGTTTCTAAATTGAAGGTATAGATTTTGGCCACAATCCTTTCATGAAGACCACTTCTTGCCAGACTTCTTGCAACAGTAGATGGGTGTATCACTGGCTTCTGTCAGTTCTGAGCTGATGACACTGCTAGACATCTTTTGATTTTATAGTAATGTACGCATGATGTGTCTTTCATCTTCTGCACTGTTTCCTTGACCAACCACCCCCTCTATGGTTCTCTTGCTTGTGCTTCATCAAGAGAGCTTGACCAGCATGTCTAGAACCCCAATCTGCTTTGAAATCTTTGGCTGGGAGAGACCTTGTTGATGCAGTGTAACTACCTTGTGTCTTGTTGCTGTGCTCAGTCTAACTATCATGTATGACGTGTGACATGAAACTGTCTTCCACAACCTCATCTCTATAGCAGTTTGGCTATTTCTCTTCCAGTTTTAAGCTGTTACACAGCTGTTTTTATTTCAGTTAATGACTCTGTTTCATCCTACATATAAAAATGGTGATCATTATCAACTGACTATAATCTTACAAAATCCCTGACTGTGTGCAAGTCTACCTAAAAGAGCCGATGCTGTTTTGAAGCTAAAGGGCAGTCACACCAAATATTGATTTGATTTAGATTTCTGCTTTGTTCAGTCACTTTGAATTTTGAAAACTGATAAAAATAAACTATTAACACTTTTTTGACAGTGTTCTTACTTTGCAGCATTTTTTCACTCCTGCCTAAAATGTTTGAACAGTGATATATATTTCTTTTTTTTTCTACAAACACACAGGATAGTCTTTAGATGGTTAAACGGTTATATCTAACCCATAAGATAATGGCATGTGGCCAAGATGTTCAATAATGTAATGTTCTGTGACTAATAATTTGGTAGCCATGGCAAACTCAAGACCCGTCCAACAATAAGTGAAAGAATCCACAGCACTCGATACGTTTCATGCATGAAATATCACAATTTATTAAACATATGTGAATATAAAATAGATGAAAAACTACCAACGAGGGCTGGGTGATTTTGTCTAAAATTAAAAACTAAATTTGTATTCCAATAGTTTGATTTAAATCTAAATTCTCTTATTTATTTGCTAAACAAGTCAAAAGAATATCCAAACACCCATTTTTACATAAGACAATTGCATGCATTGCATTTGTATCACCCTCCACAGCCCCCTTGTATTCCTCCACTCCCTATAATCCCTCCATATTTGTACCATCACTATATATGTGTATTCCATTACTATGATAATGAAAGACTCCTGCAAATTAACTGCAAACTTGGTAAGATGCTCACTGTGCAAAGCGATAGAAACATTTTCTGAAAAAGGTAATTGTTTTTCTGCATTGTAAGTTTAAGTCAAGATGACAATAGTTTATATTGATTCATGACCATTTTAGTATTTTTTAAAGTTGAAAAGATTGACTTGTCTTAAGGCCCTTTTACCTAGGACAACCTGTTGGGTATCTGTGCCCAATAGGTCGTCCCAGTGATAATTGTTCCTAGTGAATGGGATCCTTCCAGACCACCCGCCTCTATTCATTATAAACAGGTAGTTCTTCATAAGTGGAGGAGTGACTGTTTACACGGGCCGATCTGTTGTTCAGTTTTTTGCATGCATTCTCATTCGTCTTTCAGTTGGGGCATGCATTTACAAAGAATGATATCCTTCAGATGTATGGATTCATTGGCCCATGTAAAAGGGCCGTAAGCGTTTGGTTCAGAATAATCTGCAATATTTAAATCAACATTTTTTTCTAATATTTGTATTTACATTTTTGAAAGAAAGGATTTGTAATACAGCAGATCATTAGGGGCAAAATGTGTTATACCGAGAATACTGAAATGGATTATCTACTTCTTGTTTGGGAATGTTATAACTTGAAATTTCTTTTTTTTTTTCACTTTTGATTGAGAAAAAAATTTAAGAATATTTTCAACCAAGTGCCATCTGAGTACAATAAAACAATGGCGGATTTTATGACTTCAGTTTTACCCAAATGAAATTGGACTTTAAGGGCTATTTCTTACTTTATCTAACCCCTTAGTGATGGCCCAATAGTGTTTTTGCATCCTGCCATTGCAGGACGTATATGGAGGGAGATAGCGGTGCTATCTCCCTCCAAACAGCGCAGGTGTCAGCTGTCTATTACAGCTGACACCCGTTGGCAATAGCTGCAATAATCCACGTGACCGATTGCAGCTATTAACCCTTTAAAGGCTGCTGTCAATTCTGACAGCGACAGGTGTCATAGCAGCCGGGGGCCTTCTAAAAGGTCCCATGGCTGTCTTGGCAGACTGCCCATCAAGCTGTCCCCGTCCCCTATCAGAATGCAGTATGATGTAATGCTGTACAATACATCATACTGCAGAAGCGATCAAAGCATCGCTAGTTGTGGTCCTCCCTGGGGACTAAAAGGAAGTGTAAAAATAAAAACAATAAAGTTTTACTAATTATTAAAAAAAAGTAATAAAAGTTGAAAACCACTTTGCCATATTTGCAATAAAAGAATCTGAATAATAAAGCAAAAATACATATTTTGTATCACTGCGTCTGTTAAAGTCTGATCTATCAAAGTAATGCATTATTTAACCCACACAGTAAACATCGTCCGAAAAAAAAATAAAGAATGCCAGAAATGTGCTTTTTTGGTCACCCTGTCTTAAAAAAAAATGTAATAAAAACCGATCAAAAAGTCGTTTGTATTCAAAAATTGGACCAACAAAAATGACAGGACATACTGCACAAAATGAGCTGTCAGCCAACTCAGTTGATGGAAAAATAAAAATGTTATTGTGCGCAGAAAATGGAGACAGAAAATAATTCAAAAAAATTAAATATCTTAAAAAAAAATACAATTAGAACAGTAAAAAAAAAATTTTAAGTTTGGTATCGTAGTAATCGTACTGACCCATAGAATAAAGTTATTAGGTCATTTTTGTTGCAGTTTGCGCGCTGTAGAAACAGGAAGCACCGAAAGATGGCAGAATGTCATTTTCTTTTTCATTTCTCTCCACTTAGAATTTTTTAGTACCATTGAAAAATACAACTCACCCCGCAAAACAGAAGCCATGATACAGCGACGTCGATGCATAAATAAAGGAGTTACGATTTCTTAAAAGGGAGGAGGAAAAAACGAAAATGGAAAAAAGCAAAAAAGTTCCGTCACTGAGGGTTTACCTACAGTCTGACTTTTGTGAACCCCTTTTTTGTCTTTGTACAGGGGAACATAACCACAGTTGAATATTTTTGTGTATTTTTATTACTTTTATTTTTTAGTTTCAGCAGTCCAGATCCTGTAATAACTCAAAGAATGAAGCAGAATGAAATTATTCTGGTTGGGTTTACCACGGATCCAAAAATAAATGCAGCCCTATTCGTCTTATTTTTTATAGTCTACATAGTAACATTTACTGGGAATGTCCTTATAATAATTCTCATCATAATCAATGCCCATTTGCATAAACCCATGTACTGTTTTCTTTGTGTGTTATCCATTCTTGACTTGTGTTATTCAACAACGGTTTTGCCAAAATTATTATCAGATCTCTTCTCTACCAAACGGATCATCTCACTCTTTTCTTGCACCACTCAGATATATGTTATTCTTCTGGTGGAAGGATCGGAGTGTCAGCTGCTTGTTGTGATGGCTTATGATCGATATATTGCTATATGTCGACCCCTCCACTACCCCGTCCTCATGCGTTGGGGTAATTGTTATAAGCTGGTGGCTCTAGTATTCATCTTAAGCTTTATGCTTTGTACTGTTCCTTCACTTATGTCTCCAATTACGATATGCTCCAACCAAATGAACCATTTCATGTGTGAGTTGTTGGCTTTCCTAAAGTTATCTTGTGAGGACATATCTTCCAGTGAGATGCAGATATTTTCTTTCAGTTTTATCACACTCCTCCTTCCTCTTCTGCTTATATTACTGTCTTATGCTTCTATCTTATTCGCACTGCTTAAGATTCGCTCTGCAAGAAGGTCTAAGGCTTTTTCCACTTGTACGTCCCATTTATCAGTGGTGGCTTTATATTTTGGGACGGCAATGCTGATGTATTTTGGCCCCTCATCCATGTACTCCACCGATCAGGAGAAATACAGCTCCATATTTTATGTTATTATATCTCCCATGTTAAATCCTCTCATCTACACTCTGAATAATAAAGAAGTTAAAGATGCAATCCAGAAGGTTCAAGCAAAAATTACTCAGTGAAGTGTTTATTGATTTTTTTGAATTATACTTTTCTTAAGTTGAATTTAGGTTCTTACATTACTTAATTAGTATTACATGCAGTGCATTGAAAGAATTTTTGCCTTTTTGTTTGCTTTTACTTTTGCATATATATTAAACATCAACCAATTAACAAAATATAATAAAAATAATATACAAAAATCTAATTTTTAAAAACTGGCTAAAAGGGGTTTTTGCCTCTCAAATTTCCCTTTGATGTGCACAATAATTTTGTAAATTATAATTTATTCAAATGTCTTAAACAGCTCCGTTTTGCATTCAAGCATTGTGTCATATGATCTGTGACATCACCGGATCTTCTGGACTCAGTGATATACAAGTCACACCAACCAGTATGTAACTGGTAGTATTCAATTTTTGGCACAGGTACTTTCAGAATAGCATAGATGTGGCTACAGCTACAAACCAGGTGTACAGGCACATCATTTATGTTACCTGAGGAAGGAGCCAGTTCAACTCTGAAATGCATTGACTGAATATAGATTCTCTCTGTTGTCTGGTTTGCCGTGGTCCTACTTATTCCTCACTTGGTAGACATATATATACAGGGTCTGGCAGAAGTAATGCCCTTAAGGCAACTACTAATGTGCATGATACCAAAAGAGGAGTTTTAGCGACTACAGAAGAAAAGGCTGCCAAATTACAGCCATCATTGATACGAAGCCCTAAAAAATTCAGTAATCATGTTGTTACAGAATTACATGCTTTTTTGTTATAAAAGGTTAGGTATAGATTACTAATTTATAAAGAAGGGGTATTACTTCTGCCTGACCCTGTATATATATGGCAACTTTTAAAGTGTGGCATTCTTAGACAGAGCGGTTCAGCTCTAGTATATCACTAAATGATACAGTTATCATATAATGTACTCAAACACAGCTGTACACAGTGAAGGTGATTACAGTGCAGTTACCTATAGTGATCACGGATGGTGTAGTACATTTTCGGTTTCCTTCTCTCTGGTTCCAGACCGCAGCTGAGACTTCTATAAGCCACAATTCACTTCTATACATTCCCCTCATCCTGTTTTCAGAATCCCTGGGCTTCCAATAAGAAATAGTGCCCCCTGTGTTCATACTATGTAATAGTGCTGCCTCTGCAGACCCACTTAGTAAAAGTACTCTCTCTGCAGCCCTATTTAGTAAAAGGTCCATCCTCTGCACTGTAATTAATAATAGAGACAAACAAAAGAGAAAAATGCTCAGCGCTCGAACAGTTCCAAAAATAGATGTGTAATGAAGTAGATGATAAGTAATGGTGAGTTACTTACTTTACGGAGGCGCCTGTGCTCAGGCGCCTCCCAATCCTGGCAGGTGTAACAAAAGAAACCGGCAGCGGCAGCAAGGTTCCACAATTTATTAATAGTACAACGAGTTTCGGCCATAAGATAATAGGCCTTTTTCAAGTACATTAAAGAGCATTTTACGTTTTACACAGAAATATATAATATAATAAATTAATAAAATACCTCCTGGTGTTGTGCATGTTGATTGTCCTACAGGAAGGAGGATACTTCCGGGTCGCGTCTAAGGGTCAAATCACGCGACAGCCTAACATGATGACATTGCCCGGGATGACATAGGAAACTGACATTGAAAAGACACTTTATGCTTGATAAAGATAAAAACACATAAAAAGACCAATTGATAGACCTCAAGGATGTAACTGAACCCAACTATAATAATTCTACCAATAAAAAAACACGATATACTGACCTAAAGCTGCCCAGCAAAGTCTATCCAATAGAATCAAAAGGCCCCCATATCACGATGTTTTACAATGAAGTGCTCACGGGTTTCAAACAATTAATTGATATCTCAGGAAAACAAACAAAAAGCAAAAATGATAATGTAACTAATTCCCAACTTAGATTGATTAAGAAACTTGCCAATGAACAAGATTCAATCATAAAACAAGCAGACAAAGGGGGGGGGGGGGTAGTTTTAATGGATAAATCATACTATCTTGAAGAAGCGACTCGCATCCTAAATAATAGTCATAATTATAAACCTTTACCATTTGATCCCTCTGCTGACCTAAATCCAAACTGCTTTCGCTAATTGATAGGGCCTATAATGATAACTATATTTCTAAAGAAGAGAAATTATTCTTATGACCCAGATATCCGGTAGTAGCATATTTCTACAAAATCCACAAATCCATAACATAACCTCCTGGTAGACCTATCATTGTTGGCATCAATTCGTTAACCAGTAACTTATCACAATACATAGATAAACAGCTTTAACGGTTAGTAGTTAGAGATGATCGAACATGTTCGGCCCCGCCCCTTTTCGCCCGAACACCGAACTTTGCGAGTACTTCCGTGTTCGGGCGAAAAATGTTCGGCGGTCGCCGTGGCAGCGCGGGGGGGTGCGGCGGGGAGTGGGGGGGAGAGGGAGAGAGAAAGGGCTCCCCCCTGTTCCCCGCTGCTGCCGCCCGCGCTGCCATGGCGACCCCCGCCCCCCGGCGGCCCCCGAACATTTACACCCAAACACTGAAGTGTTCGGGAAAGCCGGTGTCCGGGTGCGTAAGTGTCCGTAACGGACACGTTCGATCATCTCTATTAGTAGTCCAATTACCGGCATACCAAAGGTGTAGGCTAAAGCACTTTTTTCTCCCCTGTCCTCCTGCACACAGGACCTCCGACACATCCAATACACCTTTAGAATCGTGTCACCCCCAGGCATCCTGTTGTCCTATCCAGCCGAACTGACGAAGGGGTTCTTCCCCGAAACACGTATTCTATTGCTGGTTTTTAATTTGTAAAAAAATTAAAAAGAAGGCGGAGCCTGACTGTGGAGCGTGATGGCAGCTTAGGACCGGAGCTCCCACAGAACGGTGCCCTCAGAGAGCTCCCAGCAGCGATAATAGCAGCAAAATGCCCAAACAAGCAAAGGAAAAAGGAGGAGAACATACCAGCACACCGAAGACATCTAAGAGCCAGACGGGGATGCAGCGATTTCTAAAGGAACGGGGCTTCCGCTCTCCTCACCCGTCCAGCAAGATGGCTGCGGCCTCGGAGGCTGCTTCTGCATACAGTAAGGAGGGGGAGGGTGATACATTCTCAGATGAAGAGGACTCAGGAACTGTTTCCCGGGGGTTTATGAAAGAGCTGCTGACTAACGCTCTGCATCCTCTTATCAATGAGCTGTCAGAGATAAAAGGTGATATAAGGCAGATGGGCTGCAGAGTGGAGGAGCTTGAATCTGCCTCTGCATCAGTCACAACACATGCTCTAGCTATGGCTGCAGTCTTAAAGGAGCAGCACGCTAATTTAAATAAAGCTCTCATTCTCCAAGAAGATCTGGAGAACAGAAATTGGAGATGTAATGTCCGCCTTAAAGGCTTACCTGAATCCTGGGCGACGGAAGCCTTGCCTAAAGTTGCCTCAGAAATATTTGGTCAGTTACTTGGGCAAGACAGAGCAGCGACAATTTCTGTGGAGCGTATCCACCGCGCTCTGAGACCCCCCCCTCCTCCTACAGACCCCCCCAGGGATGTTATCTGCAGGCTCCTCACCTTTCAGGACACGTCTGCCGTCCTTAAAGCTGCCAGACAACACAAGGACTTAAAATATGGGGACTCCCCGGTCCAGATCTTCCAGGATCTTTCCCCTGCCACCCTATTAAAGAGACGAATCATGCGTCCTCTGTTGGAGGCCCTAAGAGCACGAGACATTCGTTACGCATGGCTCTTTCCCTTTGGCATCAACATCACCTACAAGGGACGCAGACGAATCATGCGTACTCCAGAAGACCTCAACGATGCATGGGAACACCTTGAAATGGACCCGATTGAGCTGCCGAACTGGCTGCCTCTCCCGGAGTTCCCCAGGCTCCCTAAGCTGATCCCCCCGGAGGTCTGGCAGCCAGCGGGTAGCCTCAAATCGCCCAGAGGAAAAAAAAAGAAAGCGAAGGACCCTCCTGCTGGCCCTGACGGGTGAAGATGAGGAGACTCTCAGGTTTTCTTTTTTCCTATCACCATCCTTTGGATGTACCTGTTGTTCCGCTGCTTCCTGATCTGGCGACCTTTTATTGTTTTCATAAGATCTCGGCAACATGTTCGTATATGATGACTTTGTTATTTACCGCGTTAAACAAGTTAATGCATTAATGTTCCTTTTCTTCTCCCTTATAGCGATAAGGCATTTGCCCCTCAGCTCTAGGCTCCTGGGGGCGCCTACCTGTTCAGGCTACTATTGACGCAGTTGGTGGGCCTTCCCGGTAAGGCATACACACACAACTCGCCCTCATCCCCCAGCAGGGTCTGCTCAAGTCTGCTGACCTGCTGACCTAAATTTACGTTTTTAGTGTCGTAGTTTGCGACACATTTTTTTTTTTCAGCACTTGTTCTCCCTTTTGTGTCTACCCAGTGTTTTCCCCTCTCACTCTCTGCACTTCCCCTCCATCTCCTCTTCCCTCCGTGTCCGACCGAGTGACAAGGAATTAGTTCTAAGTCACTAAGCGCTCACTTACATAATCTTGCTTCCTTTCTCTACCCCCTTGCTAAGGTACTTCCGGCCACTCCTGCATGTCCGTGATGGCAAAACCTCTACTATTTACTACCTTCAATGTGAATGGACTGAACTCTCCTAGCAAAAGACACCACGTGGCCCTTCTTCTGAAAAGGTATGGCTCTGGGGTAGTGTTTCTGCAGGAGACCCATTTTAAAGGGGACAGATGCCTATCCCTTCCTGGGGGGCAGTTCCCGCTAGCTTTCCACAGCTCCCACCCCTCCTCCGCCTCCAAGGGTGTGTCCACACTAATACACAAGTCCCTTAAGTTTAGTTGCGAGGCTCGCTTCGCAGATGAGGAGGGCAGAGTTCTGTTCCTGAGGGGCTACCTAAACGAAACTAAAATTACCCTTGCCAACCTCTACGCCCCTAATAAGGACCAAGTAGAATGGCTCACAAAACAATTAGAAGCGCTCAGGATCTTCGCCACTGGGCAGGTCATCCTGGGTGGAGATTTTAATCTCACCATCTCCCCCTCCATAGACTCATCGACTGGAAAATCCCAGATTTCACAGAGGAAATTAAGTAAACTCAGCAGATCCCTCGCGCAACTCCATATCGTGGACGCCTGGAGGTACTCTAACCCATCCTCCAGGGATTATACCTTCTTCTCGCAGGTCCACTCCTCCTTCCAGCGGTTAGACTATGTTTTTATTTCCTCCTCCTTCCTACAATACACGAAAAAAGCTGAGATAGACACCATTGCCTTGTCGGACCACGCCCCAGTCCACTTGTCTATCTACCTTCCAGGCTCCACTCCCCGCGAGTGGAGATGGAGACTCAACCCCTCTCTCCTGGATTCGGCTGAGGATAGAGCCCAGCTCAACAAAGCGTTGGAAGAATATTTCCAACTCAACACCACTGAGGATATGGCAGTTCCGGTGGTATGGGAGGCTCATAAGGCCTATGTGAGAGGCCTTCTGATCTCTGCTGGATCCAGAGCAAAGAAGAAACAACAGAAAGACATTGACAAGAAACTTGGTCAAATTGCCAAATTAGAGCGTGTGACTAAGCTCTCACAAAGTGTAGCGGCCATGGAGAAACTCACCTCCCTCCGAACTGAACTTAAACTCCTTTTGGAAGCTAGGTTTAACAAAAAGCATCTATACCTCAGACATATCTCTTACGCCCAAGGTAACAAGGGTAGCAAATTCACGTCGTCCCTTATCAAAAAAGCCCAAGCAAGGAACCTTATTAAGGCCATTACATCCCCCACGGGCCATCGCGTCACATCTACCCCTGATATTGCCAAAGAATTTCAATCCTTTTATTCCCGTCTATACAACCTTAAAGATCCTCCCACTCCTGAAGAAAGAGCTGTCTTGAAAAAACAAATCGCCCACTTCCTCAAAGACCTAAACCTCCCCAAAATTCCAGATGACGAGACCACATCCCTCCTGTCCCCAATCACCCCGCAAGAGATACAAGACCTTATAAACTCATCTCCCCCGGGTAAAAGCCCAGGCCCAGACGGCCTCCCCCTTATATACTATAAGGCCCTGAGTACTTCGCTCATTCCTAGATTAGTAGACTTGTACAATGCTCTCCTGAACGGGACCCCCCTGCCTAGACAAGCGCAAGAAGCGCATATTACTCTGGTGCACAAAGAGAACAAAGACCCTGAGTCTTGCGGGAGCTACCGCCCCATCTCCCTGATTAATTTCGACATGAAATTGTGGGCCAAAATCCTAACAAAACGCGTAGAAAAACATACTACCTTCTTGATCAACCCTGAACAGGCGGGCTTTGTGCGGGGAAGAGAGGGGAGAGACAGTTGTCTCAGACTCCTACATGCTGCTAGATTTGCCCAAAAATGAAACATATCACTCGCCTTAGAAGGTACTGATGCCGAAAAGGCGTTTGATCGCGTGAATTGGACATATATGGAGCAAGTCTTGCTACACTTTAATCTCCCACCCCAATTCGTCTCAGCGATCTTCTCTCTCTACGCAATGCCCCATGCGAGACTCAAAATTAACGGTTCTCTCTCACCTTCCTTTGAAATAGGAAATGGCACTAGGCAGGGGTGTCCCCTCTCCCCTACGCTCTTTGTCCTGGCCTTGGAGCCTCTTCTCCAAAAAGTGAGATCGGACCCTTCCATAAAAGGTCTCAAAATTGGGAACGACACTCTCTCGACGGCGGCTTACGCCGACGATATTATTTTCCTTATTACTAACCCGGAGGAGGGGCTCCCTCGCCTGGTTTCTATGCTAGAAAATTTTGGTGACCTCTCTAATTTTAAAATTAATTTCACCAAGTCAATTGCTCTAAATGTTTCCATTCCCGCCAACCAAATTAATGCTGTCAAAAAAGTATCCCCATTTGTGTGGTCCGACACGACAATCGATTTCCTAGGCATAAAGATACCCAAGAAAGCGGAAGACCTATTCGCGACAAATTTCCTCCCCGTCCTGGCCAAAGTTAAAAAACTGCTAAGATCATATGATCTCCCTTTTATCTCATGGTTAGGTCGTAAGAACATCCTAAAATCCTATGTTATCCCAATAATCCTTTATAAAATGAGGCTCCTCCCCATTTCCCTCCCAGCCAGCTTCTTCAAAGCACTTCGCACAATCTTTTCCAGATATCTCTGGATGGGAAGGAGGCCTAGACTGGCTTATGGCCTGTTGATTAAAAGGCGCACGGAAGGAGGAGTGGACCTCCCCTGTCCACGGGAGTTCTATCTTGCTACTCTCTTGAACCACTGGATAGAGCTTACACACCCTAGTAGAGATCCGCTGTTACAACGCCTGGCAAAAGGATCCTACGGCCCTACTCTGATAGAGGATCTCTGGTTCCCTGAGGGGACGAGCAGAAGAGATCGGAAGAAAAATCCTCTTCTGGAGGGAGCAATGGAATCCTGGGCTGTCTTGGGGAGGACCTTGCCCCCCCCCCCTTCCCCTCGCACGCCCCTGTCTGCCTTATATAAATTTATGAATCTTTCCCTAGACTCTTGCTCGACACGGGCGTGGAGGATGCTCTCTGGCAAACACTTCCACGATGTACCTACCCTTGAGCAGGGGGCCGACCTCACTCTTACGGACGATCTCCTACCAAATCGCCCCCTCCCCTTCTTGGTGTCGGCCCATGTGATGAAGGTCCTGAGCGAATTTCGGAAAACCCGCGGTCCCTCTAGACCACTTACCCCTTTTGAAACCGCAATTGGCATCTTCCCTAACCCCTCTTTGAGGAAAATTTCTCATCCGCAAAAAGTTCGTTTCCCACCCCTTGTCTGGGAAACCTGCCTTCCTCTTCTCCTGGGAGAAGGAGCTACACATTTCCCTCTCAGAAAGCGAGACCAAAGCGATTTTGAAGACAGCTTTCGGGCTCTCCCCCTGCGTCACTGCCCAGGAGTCACATTACAAGCTCCTGGCGCGGTTGTACAGGACCCCGCAGTGGCTGCATGACCATAATTTGGTGGTGGAGGATATGTGCTGGAGATGTGGGAGTACCACAGGCTCCTACCTTCATATTTGGTGGGATTGCCCGATTATCATTCCTTTCTGGAAGGATTTGGCAATCGTGTTAAAAAAAACTCCTACCAGACTTCGTGCTCTCCCCAGATGTGGTCCTCCTGTGGAGACCTACCCCTGCCTTCCACCCGTACAAGCACAAGCTTGTCGCCCTGCTGATCGACTCTGCCAAATCTCTTATTCCACTTTTGTGGAAGCAGAGGGACCCTCCGACGATGGCCCTGTGGAGGTCCAAAGTTGATAGGTTAGCGAATTTAGAGGAGCTCTCAAGCTGGTCAAACGGAACACATGATAGATTCTTGAAGAACTGGGAACCCTGGCAGGAAATTAGGAAAGTGGACTCGTGACCCAGGCACTCTAGTCCTCTGCGGTTGAACCCTCCTCCTGGTTCCCCTGTGTTGCGGTTGATCCCCGAAACGCCGTTTGCTCCCCTTAGCTCTAAAGAGGGAAGATATCGGGCGACCTTTTGATCACGCATACGATCAAACGGCACAACGAGACACGGATCTACTCTGGAAGTGCAGTACCCCTCCCCTTTCCTACCACATCTCTCCCCACCCCTCCCCTCTCTTTCCTTCCCCACTACTCTGTAATTTACTCCCCCCGACTGTTTGTCTTGTACTGTCTGTATCTAAGAGGTGGCTGAGCGCAACCTATAGCTATCTCACCTCAGTTACAGCCTCACACTCAAGAAGGGGTCCACATACCCCTCTCTTCTCGCTTAAGTGCCCCCCCCCCAGCCTGTAGATGTATTGAGAGTTACGTTATATCTTGCTCCAGAACTCACGGGGGAGGCGCACCTGTGCCTTTATGGTTTATATTTGTACCCCTTCTTTGATATATGTTTGTTATGTATATCTGTGCTTATTCTAAAACCAATAAATATTGATTTATAAAAAAAAAAAAAATTAAAAAGAAGTGCTTTCACCATCACACATTGGACTTTGATCTACATCTTTTAGTAGCTTAGAGGGTTGCGCCTCCATACCAGTTCTTTTCACATCCTTTTCGCTACACTCACGCCCACACTTGTGGAGTGTCATCTGGTTGGCAGCACCTCCACCATTCAAAATACTCAATCATTGGAAACACTTTGTACTCCATAAATATTCCACCACCCTCACTGGGTCTTACTCCACCCTCCTTTTTCATTTCTTTTACTCACAATATACAGAAATGTCAGTTTCAATATGGAGGAGCAGGCATGGGGTGGACTACAAGCTTAGAGTACAGATAATCATGCAATGAGAAAGCGAAAGGGCCAGGCTTTTATAGGATGTTCAATCTTAGAGCAGTTGGTGGAGCCAAACAGGAAACTAGATCAGGAGCAGAAAACATGGACAAGGTCAAGCAGGGGAGGTATCCAAAGGGCTTGATAGCTCAGCAGGTAAAGCCGCCTGAAGCATAGGATCTCCTGATTTGAGTCCTGACAGTAGCCCCCTCCATCTAGGATGGTTTGCGGACAGCCCAGGGGCTGGCTTTCCCGCATACCTCCTGTGGAATTCCCCTATGAGCATTGGAGCATGCATATAGCAGTCTGCCTCCCATGAATCTTCCACCTGTCCGTATCTCTTCCATCACATTAGGTACTATAATTTTTCCCCTGCAAATCCTGGAGTCCAGAATCCTATCAACAATAAATTCTTCCTGACTTTGGACTTTTACCGGTGGAGGAGGTGGCTGACTTCTTCCCAGAAAGGTATTCTCCTTGAATGCTTTGAGCAGTGACAAATGAAATACTTGGTGAATTTTTAGTCTGCCAGGGAGTTTTAGGCGAAGATGACTTAGCCAACCTTTGCAGAAATTTGAAAAGGCCCAATAAACTTTTGCTTTAATTTGAGAGAGTGCAAAGGAATTTTATAGCTCAGCAACCTGCTTCCTCAAGGTGACCACAGCAAACTTCAATTTGGGCGTGCTTATTTTGAACGATGAGATGCAGGTTAAGAGCATCTTATGGTGACCAGTGCGAGCAGGTAGTATAGTCAGGGGAAGCCAGAGGTCGGTACACGGAGATGTCAGTTGCAGTACAAAGAAGCAGGCATGTAGCGTAGTCAGGGGAGGCCAGATATCAGTACACAGAAATGTGAATTTCAGTACGGAGGAGCAGGCAGGTGGTGGAACTTGACTACAGGCTTAGAGTACAGATAATCATGCAATGAGGAAGTGGAAGGGCCAGGCTTTTATAGGAGGACCAATCATGGACAACATGGTGGAGCCAAACGGGATGAGGAGCAGAAAACATGGATGAGGTCAAGAAGGAGACCTATCCAAAGGGCTTGATAGCTCATTAGGTAAAGCAGCCGCCTGCAGCACAGGAGCTCTTGGGTTCGCGTCCCAACGCATAGTCTGTGAATAAGGCTCAAGCCACTACAACTTATCAACGGTCTGATTTGCCCAGTGCAGTTTCTGTTCCGCAGCAGGCCTGCTGGATAACCCATCAGCTCACGGTAATAGAATCATTTTCTTTCCCTCTTCCAGCAACTCCAGTGATGGCTCTCTGAGTCTTCCCTTCAGTCCAGCACTCACCCAACTCTCTCTGGTCTCCTTTCACAATCTCTGTGTGCCTTTTCTCAGCCTACTATGCAGCAAACAATTGTGATCTATATCAGAGCATCCTCTAATCCAGTGTTTCTAAACTCCCGTCCTCAGGGACCCCCAACATGTCATGTTTTCAGGATTTCCTCAGTGTTGCACAGGTGATGTAATTATTGTCAGTGCCTCATACATTGCCACAGGTGTTCTTGCTATAGGATATCCTGACAACATGACCTGTTGGGGGTCCCTGAGGACTGGAGTTGAGAAACACTGCTCTAATGGCACAGAGTCCAGTGAATACACTCTGTTCCATTGATGCAAATTTACATGTAGGGGGCGTGGCCTAGCCTGTGGAGTGAGCGGCAGCAGAATCCCTGTGCTCCTGCAGCCAGAGCAGTTGTGGCAGTTTTCGGGGACCCCTGAGCCATCCACGCTTCGCTCATCGCCAGCAATAGCTGCTCCACAGCCTGGGGAGCAGAGGGAGAGGTCGTGGGACCGGATCGACCGCGAACGGACACCAAGGCTTACCAAGGGATGTGAAGCCAGGGCCTAAATTTTAGAGCCGGAGCGGACCGGAAGTGGAGGGCGCGCGGAAAGACATCGCCGCGCCTGTAATAAAACAACTAGAGGCTGCATCCAGAGCCCCGGACGAGGGGAGAGAGGTTTGCAGGAGGGAGAGGAGCGGCGGGAGAAGGGGCAGAAGGAGGGAGCAGACAGTGCTGAGACCCCCAGCGCCCGTGGCGCCCCCCCACCCCCACCCAAACGCTTGGGAGCGGGATAGTGAGGGAAAGACTATATATAACCTAAAACATTGAGCCAGCCAGGAGGACACAATTGGAGCCATTTTCACAGAGTGCACCACTGCGCAGCTGCACTCCTCCTCCCTCCATACAAACATATATGTTCAAAAGCAGACCTCTATCCTAGGGGAACAACAAGTCCCACGCTTCCCACCTCACCACCTCGCCTCACCAACCCTACCAGCTCATCACCCCTCCCCCCAGCAATATCACCCTCCACAGAAGAGCTTCCACCCTACTAAGAAGGAACTTCTGAGAGAGGGAAAGCTACAGGGAGAGCCCTCCCTAACACAGGCACAGCCTGAATTTTTTGAAGGAGCCCCCTTTAGCGGTGCTCTCGAACACGACAAGACAACAGAGTGAAATTAGCAGCCTTCACCAAAAGGTGGAATAGAGACCCTTTATCCACACAGTTAGCTCCTAAACTACCATGGCCTGTTGCTAAGTGCCTATACGAGTCAGAAAAGGCACCACAGCGGGACTCTATATATATAAAGAAACGGTGTCATTATGGGAAAAACAAGTCGAGACAAAAGCAGCGACACATTAAGCACTCCCCGTCCACATAAAGGACAAACAGACATGCAACGTTTCTTAAAAGAACGTAATTCCAGATCACCTCATTCATCTAGTAAAAAGGCGTTGAACATGACATCAACAGCCCACCATAGTGTGAAGAGAGAGGAAGATGCGTCATCGGGAGGCGAAGAAAGCGAGCATATTTCCAAAGGCTTCATGAGGGATCTGATCACAAGTGCTCTACACCCAATTATGTCAGACCTCTTTGAAATTAAGGAGGAACTCAAACACATGGGGAGAAGAGTGGAAGAACTAGAAGTGTCCTCAGCCAACATTATTTCTCACTCTGCGGAACTAGCGGAAGTAATCAAAGAACATCATTCACAGCTAAATCGTACGCTAATTATGCAAGAAGACCTTGAAAATAGAAACCGTTGTAGTAACATAAGATTCAAGGGCCTTCCAGAAACTTGGGCAACAGAAGTGCTCCCTAAGGTTGCCGCAGAAATATTCACCCAGCTCTTGGGCGCAGAACGAGCTGCCATTATCATAATAGAACGCATCCACAGGGCTTTAAGACCACCTCCATCCCCCTCGGACCCACCGAGGGACGTGATCTGTACACTCCTAGTCTTCCCAGATGCGAGAGCTATTTTAGAGGCTGCCAGAAGCAAAAATGACTTGCAATATAGTGGTGCACACATCCAACTTTTCCAGGACTTAGCTCCTACAACCCTGGCCAAACGCCGAATGCTGAAACCGCTACTAGAAGCTTTAAGAGCAAAATATATCAAATACACCTGGCTCTTCCCATTCGGCATAGGAATATTCATTAAAGGCAAACGAATCAACGTCCGCTCTCCAGAGGACTTAAATAAATGCTGGCGACAACTGGACAGGGAGCCTTTAGACCTTCCCTGCTGGCTGCCTATTCCGGAACTGCCTAAATTTCCACAGCTGACCTTTGCTGAAAGCTGGCAGACCATAAGTCATTCTAAATCGTGGAAAGGAAAAAAAAAGAACAAAGAAGATACCGTATACGACGATACCTGAATACAGATATGACTACCTCAGGAGAAGACTTCCACGAGAAGTGGCCCCAAATGTTGTATTTTTAATTACACATGTTTCACCCCTTTGCTTAGCTTTACTACTAACTTTTGCTTCCTCTACTAAATTTGACTACTTCTATCCTTATTAATACAGCAAGAACTTCCCAGTTGTGGTGCCTGACTGAATAGGCACAACTAAACCTACTTCTAAGAAGTTAATACAGACCCTGTAAGCTCAAGGGTCTCTATGTTAAAGGCTTGGTCGCGATTGATGCCCCCGCCCTGAGTGGTGACACCTTTGTGACATTTAGCCTCAGTTGTTATAGCCTGACTGAGGCAGTTCTCTTACATAGGGAGCTGACTATTCAGTTGGGCCCGACTCACTGTTTCTTTCTACTAGTAATCCTTCCCTGTCCGTGCCTACCGTCCCTCCATTCGTTCATCCCTGTTTCCCTCACTCCCTGCCTCCCCTTTCACCAACTTGGGAGAGAGGCTATCACACATAATAACTGCTCTTTTCATTACTGTCTTAAGTGATCCAAAATGGACGACCTACGATGCACCTCACATATATATATATATATATATATAACGTCCGGGGCCTCAATACGCCAGCGAAAAGCCATAACATCGCCCTCCTCCTCAAAAGGTATGGCTCCAAGATAGTACTTCTGCAGGAGACGCACTTCAAGGGGGACAGGTGCTTTGCGCTGCAAGGTAAGCAGTTTCCCCAGTTTTTTCACAGCTCCCACCCTACCTCCGCATCCAGAGGGGTATCGACTCTTTTCCATAAAACCGTCAACTTTATCTGCGATTCGCAGTATACGGACGGCGAAGGCAGAGTTCTTTACCTAAAAGGCTCTATCAATAACAAGCGGGTTACTATAGCCAACTTGTATGCACCAAACACTGACCAGGTCCCCTGGCTGATAGCTCAGCTGGAAATCCTAAAAAATTTTGCAGTAGGCCAGATTATTCTCACAGGGGATCTGAACCTTACCCTTAACCCCTTAATTGATTCTTCCACGGGCCGTTCCTAGATACCACAATCCAGACTGAGGAAACTAAATAAAAATCTACAAGACCTGGGATTAGTGGATGCTTGGCGTCTACTATACCCAGCAGACAAAAATTACTCTTTTTTTGCATGTACATCGTACCTTTCAAAGATTAGACTATCTCCTGGTATCATCTGGACTTCTCACCTCACTAAAAGGAGCTAAGATAGACTCAGCAACCGTATCTGATCATGCGCCAATACATGTAAACTTTCCCTCCTTATTGGAATCTGAGGAAGATACTTCCTCCCTATCCACACTAATTGAAGAGTATTTCCAGATAAACTCAGGAGGCGAAGTGAGTGTTCCCACGGTGTGGGAGGCCCACAAAGCCTACGTCAGGGGCTTATTGATAGCGTTGGGCTCCAGGGTCAAGAGTAAAACCCAAAAAGAAATAGACGATAAACTAATACAAATAGCCCAAGTAGAACAAAAAACTAAACTCTCCCAAACCCAAGCCCTGTTAGGACAATTAACTGAACTAAGAAAAGATCTTCAGCGTGTCCTTAACTCTAAATTCAACAAAAAACACCTGTATTGGAAACACACGGTATACGTCCAGGGTGACAAGGGGAGCAAGCTTACCTCTTCCCTAATAAAAAAAAGCGAAGGCAAAAAATACAATTACTAATAAAAAAAGCCAGTCCGGGAAAGTGGTTACTCCAACTACAGAAATTGCAAACGAGTTCCAGTTATATTACTCGAACTTATACAACCTCCAAACCCATCACCCACCTGAGGACGTCTCAAACCCCCCCCCCCCCCCCCCAAAAAAAAAATAATTGACACCTTCCTACAACAGCTACCACTACCGAAACTAACAGATGGGGAGGCTGACTCCCTTTTGTTGCCTGTGACTCAAGAAGAGATTAAGGACCTAATAACTACATCTCCAAACAAAAGCCCTGGACCCGATGGCCTATCCCTGCCCTTCTACAAATCCTTCCAATCAATACTAACTCCCAAACTGACTACACTGTTTAATGCTCTCCTATCAGGAGCCTCCCTCCCAAGACAGGCACAGGAGGCCCATATAACCCTAATCCACAAAGAAAATAAAGTCCCGGCCCTGTGCAGCAGCTACAGGCCTATATCCCTCATTAACCTGAACGTGAAACTCTGGGCGAAACTTGTAGCGCAGAGGTTAAGCAAATTCATTCCCAAACTCATCAATATATAACAGGCCGGATTCGTTAAGGGGAGGGAGGGAAAAGATAATTGCCGTAGACTCCTGCATGCATTACACTACGCCCGACTACATGGTATACCCCTAGCTCTCATTGGAACGGATGCTGAAAAAGCGTTCACTTGGGTCGATTGGCATTATATGGAGTCGTCACTATTACACTATAATATACCACAGGAGTTTGTATTGGCTATCTTTTCCCTGTACGCGTGCCCATAGTAAATGACACATTATCCCCTTCCTTTGAAATCAAAAATGGCACGCGACAGGGCTGCCCCCTTTCCCCTTGCTTGTTCATCTTGGCCCTGGAGCCCCTCTTGCTACAAGTCAGACGGGACCTGGACATAGCTAGTCTTTCTATTGGAAACGACCGCCTGTCTACCGCGGCCTTTGCAGACGACATTGTATTTCTCATCACAAACCCTGAAATAGGCCTCCCCAGATTAGTAGACTCGCTAAATGAGTTTGGCAAACTCTTCAATTTCAAAATTAATTTTGATAACTCGACAACACTAAACATCTCCATTCCCAGCGCAAGGTGCAAGAGGTGCAGGGATATGGATTACTTGGGTATCAAGATACCCAAGAAGACAAAAAACATTTTTGAAGTCAACTTCACCCCCCTGCTGGACCAGGTCAAAAAGCTCCTAGCAAATTACGACATACCTTTGATATCCTGGTTTGGCAGGAGGAATATCTTAAAGTCCTACATTTTACCAACAATCCTATACAGGATCAGGATGCTACCAATATATCTCCCCCATAGCTTCTTTAAAGCCCTGCGCTCGGCGTTCACGGGATACGTATGGAGGTACAGGAGGCCGAGGTTGGCTTACAGTTTAATGACAAGAAGGAGATTCAAGGGAGGAATGGACCTCCTGAATATACTAGACTACTATCGAGCCTCACAATTGGGCTATTGGATGGACTTGACACATCCGATGAGAGATACCCTCCTATCTAAATTGGCCACAGCCCATGGCCACAGCGGATCACGGGAGGATCTGTGGTATCCTGAAAAAGTAGATACAGAGCAAGAGACTTTAACCCCCTATTAAGAGGCCCGTGCGAAGTATGGGACAGTTTGAAAGAAAACTTAGCTTCCAAACCCTCCCCAGCCACCCCTCTGAGTCTGCTCCATAGACTGCTGGATCACTCACTGGACCCAGTCTCCACCTCGGTATGGAGGAAATTTAAAGATCTAACAGTGGGAGACCTGCAGGTTTTAGCACATCTATCGGTAAAGGAGATAATAAGTTCATTACTCCCCAACTGGACCCCCTCCTTCCTTCTCCGAGCTACAATTGAAAAAGCCATAGAGGAATTCCTCAGGATACACAAATCAACCAGAACCCTTTGAGCGCTCACTAGCGGACCCAAACTCCAGAACTAGGAAAATGTCCAACTTGTGTTTGCAGTTTACTATACCCCAACCCCCATTAAAACCATCCTTTATGATTTCCTGGGAAAAAGACTTGGGAATATCCCTGTCTCAGAGAGACGTTAGGAACACATTAATCACCTCCTATGGCCTCTCTCCATGTGTCCTAGCCCAGGAATCCCATTACAAGCTTTTAATAAGGTGGTATAGAACCCCGCAGTGGCTCCATGCATACAAGTTGGCACCGCATAACAAATGTTGGAGATGTAACGCCGAAGTAGGCTCCTACCTCCACATTTGGTGGTCCTGTGAGAGGCTGATGCCCTTCTGGAGGGGAGTGGGTGAGGTGCTGGGAAAAATCAAACTAAATTTTACTCTCTCACCCGAGATAGTGTTCCTATGGAAAACGTCTCCGGAATTCAAACCGCGAAGAGACATACTGATAGCCTGTCTGACAGACGCGGCTAAGGCTTTGATCCCCTTGCACTGGCGGCGCGAGGCACCTCCCTCCCTATCTCAATGGAAGGAAAAAGTAGATATGATTTACAACCTTGAGGAGTTGGCGAGCTGGCAAAATAATTCGTACGATAAGTTTCTAAAAACTTGGTATCCCTGGCGTGACTTGAGACTCATGGACGTACTACAGCAGTAAGTAGAGCCTCTCTGGTTTGACCTGACTGGACCACCTACCTCCCTCCCCCCCCCGTTCCCTTTCTTCCCTCTCTTCCCCTTCCCCCTCCCCCCCCCTCCTTTCTTGCTTTCGATTTTTATTCTACATAGGCGTTGACACCTTAGCCCGATGGAACAAGGGAGGGGACGCAGCCCTCCCCGCACACCGCTCATAAAGAGCGGATAAGATGTAGTGTCAAGCCCTATGTTTGTTCTTGTTTAATCACAATACGACGACGATCCGCGTTCTTCCAACTACACAGCAGAATTGTATGTGCTGCCTAGCCTTGTACAGGCCTAGTCGTCTGTGATATCCCCTGTTCCCCTCTTCCTTTCTGTATCACAAATACTTGAATAAAAACTGATTTTAAAAAATTACACGCAGAGATTTTTGCACAATTTTTGCCGCACAACTCCAGTCCATCTCCATAGCAACATTAACCCCTTGGAATTGTGAGTGAAATTTAGATTGGTTCATAGAAATTGGTTCATTTTGATCATCCCTTTAAGATGTTCTGAGAGACTGTCATGCCCCGTTCATGAACCATGAAACATTTCGTAATATGTTAAAACCTGTCACCCATAAAGCATACCCAGTTATTGTACAGTCTACGACACATTCTGAAGAAGGACATGATATTAAGGAAGTCACGCGTTGGTTTAAGACGTAGAGTCAATCTGAACAGCTAGTTATGGTTAGCGAACTACAAGATTGTTACAAGAGCCCGGTTGCTTTTTATAAGCACATTGATCATATCCAGGAAAATCATGATGCAACTTGGAGGGATTTGGCGGGGTTGTGTTCTCTGGCCACTGGTGCACCAATTTTAACTAAAATTCGTGCCGTTCCATCAGGTGATGAAATTGATGACGTACCAGAGAATAAAAAGACAGAGGAAACAGGAGTTCGGTTTGTTAACAAATACTTGAGAAGAGAAGGTGGTAGCTGGGTTGCGTCTCCTCCCCCACATCAGCTTGGAGACGCAACCAGCTTGGAGGTGCTTGATGGATACAGGCACAATTATGCATATGTTCTGGGAGTGTCATGTTTAACAAGCTTATTGGAGGGATGTTCTTGAGTTCATGGGAACACATCTGGGAGCACCGCGTATCCTACACCCTAAGGTCTGTCTCTTTGGCCTTGTGGAAGACATTCCGGTCGATGCAGCAGCACGCACTCCGTACAAATTGCTTTTTTTTCTATGCTAAAGAGGTGATATTACTTGGAATACTTGGAATTGGAAACATATCAAAAAACCCACTAGGGCTGCCTTGCTATGTGAGTTAAATAGTGTTGCCCCTCTATATAAATTGACATATGGCTAGTGAAAGCCTTGCGAAGTTCACCAAGATATGGGGTCGGTGGGTTGACTGCCCCAGTACTGTGCTGGATGTAACTGACTAACTCCTCTTTTTTGGGAAAACTGAAGGTCTTTTCTTTATTGGTTGTTGCGACTCGCATGGACAATAGGTATACACACTATTGGTACTGGAGCTGTGGGTTTAGTTTGTAGTTGTATGTTCTATTTGTTATGATTCCCCAGGTAGGGATTCTTGGTCTCCTTTATTATAATGGCCAAAGTTGTTTAAAAAAAAAGGGGGGGGGGGGGTATTATAAACTCTTAAGAGAGTGAAAAAACTGTAATATTCCAATTTTGTGAAGTATGCTTGATGACTCTGCCTTGTCGTTTTGTATTGTGATGTATGACATACTCCTTAAAAAAAAAATGTTTGTTTCCTCCCTTCACCCATCCACTGCCGCCCCATTTATGACAACATCTCTGTGTTACACAGGTATCAAAAATGATGAGAAAGAATTTCATGTTTTTGTCCATCTTATAATAATTTATTTGATTACCTTGTAGTGGAATTACTTAGTGTTATTCATGTCTATTCATACAGCAATAATGATTAATCTCCAGAGTTTACAAAGAATAATCGTAAATGTATGAAGCTGTATATAAACTGCAGCTCAGATCCTCTGTGGGTGAGGTCACCTGTGGATCTCAATGAGACGTGATATCACTGATGCTAGTTTTTAGTATTTCTTAATTGGATCTTCTTTCCTTTGGTCGAAAAGTAAGCACATATATAGGAATGTTCATGTAAGAAGTCAAATACTGTGAATTTTATGCAGATTGAAGATCAGGTGGAAGAGATATAATTTATAGGTCCTGGGCTCCAGTGCAAAATCTCAAACAAGGCCCCAATCAACTATGGACCTTCTCAGGCACCAGGACTCAGGTGGGACTGCTGGCTCTACACCATCTGTAGTGACAGCCATTACACATGGAAGACTCATTCACTTAATCAATGTGCAAATTTCCTTAATGCTAC
Organism: Eleutherodactylus coqui; assembly: GCF_035609145.1. NCBI lineage: Eukaryota > Metazoa > Chordata > Amphibia > Anura > Eleutherodactylidae > Eleutherodactylus > Eleutherodactylus coqui. The sequence goes on along the minus strand of NC_089837.1, from coordinate 21,103,338 downwards.
CAAATGTTGTCCTATGTGCTATTTTCTATTATGCTAAACATTTTCTTACCTGAGATGCCACTTCAATCAGCTTTCTTCTCTCTTCACAGGGCCTTTGTCCTTGACACATAATCCTGCTCTATTATTCTATGTTGTATCAAGTATCTATTGTCAGTGTTAATGCTGCTTATCTTGGCTTTGGTAGTACAGTAACCTCTGTAATTGACCCCCCCCCCCCCCCCCAACCTCTTAGTATGATAAGGAGGTTACAATATTTAGGTGTTTTTAAGATATATAACTTTACCTTTGCAATGCCTCACTACTGCCGTGTTCTCAAGAATCCTTGGTCCTTCTCAGCCAATCACTGGTCACAACAACCTCACTGACGTCAATACTGCGGTTAGCAATGGGTTGTTGAAATCACGCTTCAAGATCAGTGGAAGCAGAGTAGATATACAGCAATGAAGAACCAGAGGGATTTTTTATGTCATCTTAAAACTTACTTGATTGATTTAACAAACGTCCTGGGGCTAGAAACATCGCCAAGAGGATGAGTTAGATGGTGTTGTATCAGACAGTCTGATACATGAGTGACCACCGCTCCTTTCCTCCATTCAAACAAGAGGGGGGGCCAGGGACCCTCTTACTAATGATCAGTGGTGATCCTAGTCTTGAAACTGCCACCACATCAGGCACTTTTTCACCAATTTTGTTGATAGGGCAATAAGGTTTGTTCATGGGAAAGTTCATTTAACATATACATTAATGTGTAATTTACTGTATGTCATTTTTTTGAGGAGCAGATACAGTAAAAAAGGGATTCGGTCATTTTTAAGCTGACAGTAAAAGACTTCCCCATAGCCTGATCAAAGCATTGGGAATCCCAGTGACCCTACCAAATAGGAAGAGACCCTTTTGATCATCACCAGGAAGCCTACTGGCTGGATTAAATGTGGAGTTGACCCACTTGGTCATGCTTCAGTGCGATGATCAAAGGATTTAATGGCCTCCCAGCAATCACAGCTGCTTATCGGCTCTATGGCAGCATGGGACACTCATGCAGGACTTTTACAACTCTTCTACAATTGCACAAAGGAATAGCATTAGTAATTGAGAGTTTCAGATCACCTTGGCAAAGAGTTTTGATATATGTAGTCCAGTAGACATGATTGTTCTAAAATGTAATATAGCATAACCTCTCTCCATCAGACAATGTCACGGTGGTAGAGATAGATACAATATTTCAGACATATTAGTGTTCATTCTTTGGGGTTTTCATTGCTTTTGCAGAAGCAGAATGGTGCTATGCTACATTATTTCCTTTAACATAAAATAGAAACTCCATGGATCCATTAAAGGTTGATGGGATCCACCTGGATTAGGATCATTGTGATCTCTTACACAAAGTGATATTCGAGTCCTGGGGTTTTAGTATTACTCGAAGATAGGAGACCTACAATTTACTAATTTCAAGGATTTCTGATTATTATTTGTCTGACTTGGAGATTTTGGAGTATTCTGGATAGATTCTGGATTCTGGAGCTCAATGTACCGTAAGTATGACCACAGTCACCATAAAGTCTGAGACGGGACCAGAAAAGTTTGGGTGGTTGAGTCACTTTGTTTTGTTTCTAAATTGAAGGTATAGATTTTGGCCACAATCCTTTCATGAAGACCACTTCTTGCCAGACTTCTTGCAACAGTAGATGGGTGTATCACTGGCTTCTGTCAGTTCTGAGCTGATGACACTGCTAGACATCTTTTGATTTTATAGTAATGATCGCATGATGTGTCTTTCATCTTCTGCACTGTTTCCTTGACCAACCACCCCCTCTATGGTTCTCTTGTTTGTGCTTCATCAAGAGAGCTTGACCAGCATGTCTTGAACCCCAATCTGCTTTGAAATCTTTGGCTGGGAGAGACCTTGCTGATGCAGTGTAGCTACCTTGTGTCTTGTTGCTGTGCTCAGCCTAACTATCATGTATGACCTGTGACATGAAACTGTCTTCCACAACCTCATCTCTATAGCAGTTTGGCTTTTTCTCTTCCAGTTTTAAGCTGTTAGTAGCTGTTTTTATTTCAGTTAATTACTTTGTTTCATCCTAGATATAAAAATGGTGATCATTATCAACTGACTATAATCTTACAAAATCCCTGACTGTGTGCAAGTCTACCTAAAAGAGCCGATGCTGTTTTGAAGCTAAAGGGAAGTCACACCAAATACTGATTTGGTTTAGATTTCTCCTTTTGTTCAGTCACTTTGCATTTTGATAACTGATAAAAATAAACTATTAACACTTTTTTGACAGTGTTCTTACTTTGCAGCAATGTTTCACCTCTGCCTAAAATGTTTGAACAGTGATATATATTTCTTTTTTTTTCTACAAACACACAGGATAGTCTTTAGACGGTTATATCTAACACATAAGATAATGGCATGTGGCCAAGATGTTCAATAATGTAAAGTTTTGTGACTAATAATTTGGTAGCCATGGCAAACTCAAGACCCGTCCAACAATAAGTGAAAGAATCCACAGCACTCGATATTTCATGCATGAAGTATCACAATTTATTAACCATATGTGAATATAAAATGGATCAAAAACTACCAACGAGGGCTGGGTGATTTTGTCTAAAATTAAAAACTTTTTTTTTTTTTCCAAAAGTTTGATTTTATTCTCAATTTTCTTGTTTATTTGCTAAACAAGTCAAAAGAATATCCAAACACCCATTTTTACATAAGACAATTGCATGCATTGCATTTGTATCACCCTCCACAGCCCCCTTGTATTCCTCCACTCCCTATAATACCTCCATATTTGTACCATCACTATATATGTGTATTCCATTACTATGATAATGAAAGACTCCTACAAATTAACTGCAAACTTGGTAAGATGCCCACTGTGCAAAGCGATAGAAATATTTTCTGAAAAAGGTAATTGTTTTTCTGCATTGTAAGTTTAAGTCAAGATGACAATAGTTTATATTGATTCATGACCATTTTAGTATTTTTTAAAGTTGAAAAGATTGACTTGTCTTAAGGCCCTTTTACCTAGGACAAGCTGTTGGGTATCTGTTCCCAATAAGTCGTCCCAGTGATAATTGTTCCTAGTGAATGGCATCCTTCCAGACCACCCGCCTCTATTCATTATAAACAGGCAGTTCTTCATAAGTGGAGGAGTGACTGTTTACATGGGCCGATCTGTCGTTCGTCTTTCAGTTGGGGCATGCATTTACAAAGAATGATATCCTTCAGATGTATGGATTCATTGGCCCATGTAAAAGGGCCATAAGCGTTTGGCTCAGAAGAATCTGCAATATTTAAATCAACTTTTTTTTTTAATATTTGTATTTACATTTTTGAAAGAAAGGATTTGTAATACAGCAGATCATGAGGGGCAACATGTGTTATACCGAGAATACTGTACACAGTATACCCTCATACTGAGATGGCTTATCTACTTCTTGTTTTGGAATGTTATAACTTGAAATTTCAATTTTTTTTTTAAACTTTTGATTGAGAAAAAAATTTAAGAATATTTTCAACCAAATGCCATCTGAGTACAATAAAACAATGGTGGATTTTATGACTTCAGTTTTACCCAAATGAAATTGGACTTTTAGGGCTATTTCTTACTTTATCTAACCCCCTAGTGATGGCCCAATAGTGTTTTTGCATCCTGCCATTGCAGGACATATATGCGGGAGATAGCTGTGCTATCTCCCTCCAAACAGCGCGGGTGTCAGCTGTTTATTACAGCTGACACCCGTTGGCAATAGCTGCAATAATCCACGTGACCGATAGCAGCTATTAACCCTTTAAAGGCTGCTGTCAATTCTAAACATTGAATTTTTATTGACATTTCCAAATTTACAACAATGTATAGACATACAGTAGGTTTCTTATTATTTCTAGATCGTTGCCTATTACATAATTTTATGGGGAGGGACGATAAGGAGGGGGAGGAAGGGAGGGAAATAGATAGGGAAGGTAGGAGAGTTTACAATCTTAAGTTACAAAGGTATCAAAAACATTTGCAATTGCATATAAGCGGTAGTTGACGAGGTTCTTTCATACTGTCCTTTGCATAGAGTTTCTTGGAGCAAATTTGCATTCGGATAAAGCGATAACATAGACCATTAGATTTTATAACATCATGTATCAACCCTTCCTCCCAGAACCTACCCCATGCATGTATGTCCCAACGCCATTCTATCACCTCCAGTGGGGAAGCTAGGACGAAAGAGAGGGGCGGAGTGTTGGGTAAGAGATTGTTTGCATTAGGTTAGTCGAATACCGTCGGCATTTTTGTTATCTGGAGCCATGTTGCCCAGTCTTTCCTGAATTTGGCTATAGTGTTCTTTTGGTGGGCAATTGATTTCTCATAGATACAGTTTAGTTTAACGGATTCCTGTATTTCTTCTATAGTGGGGATATGCTTAGATCTCCATTTTCTCGCTATTAGTATACGCGCAGAGTGGAGTATGTGGGATATTATTACTCTATGGCTTCTAGGAATGTTTCCTATCCCTATGAGAAGAAGAGCTAGTTCTGGCTCCATTACTTTCAAAGATGGTGAGAAGTTAGCTGTGTAGTGCGAGATCTCTTTCCAAAAATGGGACAACTGGGGGCATGCCCAGAATATATGCAGCAAGGATCCAACTCCGCCACAGCCTCTCCAACACAGGGGGGACACGTCCTTTTTCATCTGTGACAGCCTTAGTGGCGTGTAATACCACCTTGTGAGGAGTTTCTGGTATTGTTCCCAGTGAGAGGCACAAGAGGTGGACCTATGGGCCCATGCTAAGGCCTCGCACCAGATTCTGGAAGAGAATTTTTTGTTTAAGTCTTTCTCCCAGTTTAGGAAGTTAACTGTTTTTTTGAAGTTTTGAATACCAGATAAGTTGGTGTATATCAATTTTGAGAGTTTTTTCTGTGGCGCCAGATTCCCCTCTAGTAGGTCGTTTAACGGGTGAGGAAGTACTACATGGAGGATTTTAGAGACTCCCAAGAAGTTATGAATCCGTAAATACGTGTAGTATTCTGCTTGTGGGATTGAATATTTAGTTTGTAGCTGGGAGAAGGACATGATGGAGTCTCCACTATATAAGTCGGAGACTTTCATAGTTGCTCTATGTGGCCAGTTACTCAGAGATAGGTCGGGAATTATATATTTTAGGCTAAGGAGTGGAAGTGGGGTTTTTGTTGAAGTGGATAATTCCGAGCTGGGTCTAGCCTGCAGTGCTCTCCATCCCTGAGCAGTGGCCTGGACGGGAGGGGAATAGTGGGAGTCCTTTTGGACCTGGACTGAGGACGCCAGAAGATATGCTCTCCATTCAGTTATGCCTGTTAGTAGAGTCTCCATCGGGGCCCACGTTTTGTCCGTATCCGTTTTACACCAGTGTCTACTTTGGTCTATCAAAAACGCTTTATGGTAGTTGCGGAGGTTGGGGAGGTTCATTCCTCCGAATTTAAGTGGTCTATTTAGTATGGAGAAGGCTACTCTGGGTTTGGCTCCTCCCCAAATGAATCTGTTCATCTGTTGGTGGAGAGACGAAAAGATAGGCTCAGGGATATTTACAGGGAGAGTTCTAAAAATGTATAGAATGCGGGGGAGTATAAGCATTTTGTATAGGGTCACCCTGCCCATTCAGCTGTGTTCATATTTGGCCAAGCGGTCCAGCTCTTTTTGTATCGTAGTCTCCATCTTTGTGAAATTAGCAGACAAGAGGTCTCCAATTGAGGGAGTCAGCATGATTCCCAGGTAGGGTAAAGACGATGGGCACCACTGAAATGGGAACGCATCTCTCAGGTGTTTTTCGTCAATTTTTGTTAAGTGGACTCCCATCATTTGTGATTTCGTGGGGTTCATTTTGTAGTAGGAGACAGCTCCAAATTGTAGTAGAGAGGAGACCGCTTGGGGAACAGAGGCCCTGGGGTTAGTTAAAGTTAGAATTACATCGTCTGCAAACAGATTTATTTTATGCTCGTTTAGACCTATAGGGATACCTTGAATAAGCGGGTTAGATCTTATTATCTCCGCTAAAGGTTCCATCATCATTGAGAAATCAGAGGCGATAACGGGCACCCTTGGCGCGTGCCATTGGTGATTTGGAACGGTTTGGATAGAATGCCGTTTGATAGAACGGATGCCGAAGGGGTAGTGTAGAGTGCCGTTACAGCTGAGAGAATTGGTCCAGAGAGCCCAAACTTCTCCAGTGTTTGCCGCATAAATCCCCAGTGTACTCTATCGAACGCCTTCTCCGCATCCAGAGCAAGGAGCAGAGAAGGCGTTCGTGTTATGTCTGCCTTGGCTATCAGGTTTATAAGTCGTCTTGTTCCATCTGGGGCCTGACGCCCTCTCGTGAAGCCTACTTGGTCGTTTTTAATTAGTTGGGGTAGGATAGGAAACAGACGATTTGCTATAATTTTTGCGTATAATTTAATGTCTGAATTAAGGAGGGATATGGGTCGGAAGTTGCCTGGAGCCTCGGGGATTTTGCCTTCCTTGGGTATGGTGACTATAGTTGCTTTTAGGTTTTCTGAGGGTGCTTTACCTGTTGTCATAATGTAGTTGAAGAAGTTACATATATAAGGGAGCAAAGTTGGTGCAAATGTTTTGAGGTATTCATTCGCGAAGCCGTCCGGGCCGGGAGATTTGCCTGTTTTAAGTGATCGGATGGTTTGTTCTATTTCTTGTGTTGTAATAGGCAGGCATAGTTTTTGGTTTTGTGTCTGTGATAAGCGTGGCAGGGATACTGTTGATAGAAACGCGCTAATTGTTTCCTCGTTGGGTTGGGAGGTGTCTTTATCTTGTTTTAAATTATAGAGGGAGTTATAGTATTTACTAAACTCTTCAGAGATTTCCTGTGTGTCATAAATTTTGTGTTTTGATGTCTGCGAGACTAGATAGGCGATCTTGGACTTTGCTCTTTCTGCTTTGACTCTATTAGCCATTAGTTTGCTTGCTTTATTATATGAGTGGTAGTGTAGTATTTTAAGCCTTTTTAAATGTTTCTCATGGTCTATTGCTAGGTGTGCTTGTAAATCTGTTCTTGCTTTTTTTAGCGCCAGTAAGTTTGTTAAAGAAGAGTCTGTCTTGTGGGCTGCAGCCAAAGCCGTAATTTTAGATAAGAGGGCTGTCAGAGTTGCGTTACCTTGTTTTTTATAGTTTGCTGTTTGCTGGATAAGAAGGCCTCTTATGAATGCTTTATGCGCATTCCATAGAGTAGCGGGGTTGGTGGATGGGAGAGAGTTAAAGACAAAATATTCTTTAAGCATTTTTTCGTTGTAGGCGATGTTGTTTTTTAAGGTCATCACATGTATATTATTCCTCCAAATAAAGGTGGGCGGAGGGCTATGAGTCAGCTGGATGGACAGAGTGATCGGGGCATGGTCCGACCAAGTGATGTCCCTTATTTCACACTTTACTATCATCGGTAGTAACCATTTAGTCGTTAAGAACATATCGATGCGGGAGTAAGTATTGTGTCTATGCGAGTAAAATGTGTAGTCTCTTTCTGAGGCATGTTTGCATCGCCACACATCATATAGGTCTTCTCCCTGAAGCCAATCAGATAGGCAGGGGGGAGGTCTGTTGCTTCTCGATGTGGAGTCGAGATCTGGATTTTGAATGATATTGAAGTCCCCACATATTATGAGTTTCCCTTCTATCAAGTGGGGAATTTTTTTGAGGACACCGTTTAGGAAGGCGCGTTGTCCGGTGTTGGGAGCGTAAACATTTACTATGGTAAACGTTGTATTGTTAATTTTGCATGACAAAGCAACAAATCTCCCCCTCTCGTCCTGCATCTCCTGCATTAGCTGAAAAGCGACCGTTTTTTTTATTGCAATAAAAACTCCCGCTTTTTTCTTAGGACCGTTGGCGTAGAAAATTTGGGGGAATTCTTTGTTCGATAGTCTAGTGGTATCTGTTTTCTGGAGGTGGGATTCTTGTATACAAATTATTTCAGCCTTAGATCTTTTGATTTCCTTCCAGAGGAGAGATCTTTTGTAAGGGCTATTCAGGCCTTTTACATTAAGTGATAGTATCTTTAGAGCCATTTAACATATAATAGAATTGCGTTAGTAGTGCTATGAAACGACAGTGTACACGTCTGGTATGCAGCTTAGAATAACATAGAAGTGAACCATAAGGTACCTTTGTAAGAAAATTAAACATTTGAAATGAACTTAAAGAAGAACGTACAATTGTGCAGTGAGTCATACTGCGCAAACTTGGGGGAAGAGTTTGCGGGAAAAAAAAGTGGCAAACCTGTAGTCGTCGAGTGGGGATCAGCGGAAGAGTCTCTTTAGCCTATGTCCCTCCATTCTTGCGGGATCTTGGGAGAGGATTTATTCTCTTGGGTCTTGTTTTGGTCCAGTCGTGTTGGGCAGGGCATGTTCCATTTTTGCAGGAGTTCTATACCTTCTTCGGGTGTAACGATTACGTGGGTTTTCCCCGCTCCTTGTGATGATAATTTTTGTTGGAAAGCCCCATTTGTATCTTATGTTGTGGTTTCGTAAGACAGAAGTTACAGGGGCAAGCTTCTTCCTGGCTGTTATTGTGGCTTGAGAGAGGTCAGCGAAGAGTGTGATGTTCTGATAAGGCGTTGGTAAGGCCGTCAATTGTCTTGATGCCCGCATTAGTTGATCTTTAATGTGGAAGAAGTGGATTCGGGCAATTGAATCTCGTGGGTAGGAAGACGGAATGTTCTGGGCTCTTGGAAGTCTGTGAGCCCGGTCAATAATGAGGTCTGTTGGAGAGCATTGCGGGATAACCGCTCGTATCAGGCCCTGGAGAAACTCAGCGAGCTTGGCAGGCGGAATCGATTCTGGAATGCCTCTAAATTTGATGTTATTTCGGCGATTTCTGTCTTCGATGTCTGCCAGTTTGTTGCGCAAGATTTCAACTTCGTCTTCCAGGTTGTTATGTGAGTCTAACAATGAGTTGTGGGCTGAAGCGAATTCTCCCATTTTGCGTTCTGTGTGGTCTACTCGGCCTCCCAACTCTTCCACCAATGCGTTTATGCCGGCCAGGCTTTTGGCAATTTCTTTTTGTATTGAGGTCTGTTACGCCAACATAGCTTCCTTCATGAACAGTTCGGAGGCTGCTTGGTTAATAGCTGGGATATCTTGTAAGGTCGTTTCTTGCGAAAGATCTGGGTTAGAAGAGTAGCGGGTTCTCTGTTTTAGCGGGCTGGTCGTATTTGATTTGTTATTTTTTGTAATATTTGTATTCAGCGGCGAGCGCTGCGGTCCCCTCTTGCTGCTTAATCCCGTGTGAGTAGCAGGAGATAAGTCAGTGGGATTTATGCATGTCCAGCTTGAGGTGGAGTTGTTGGTTGTGGAAGGTAGGTCATCTTCCAGTAATTTGCCTGTTTTTTGAGGGTTAGCGCATAAGTTGTTATTAATGGAGGTTGTTGTTGGCTGTTTGTTACAGTTGTTTGTTGTTGTTTCTGAATATGCAAGTTGGGGTGTGTTGGAGTGAGGTTTTCTTGGGTGGAGCAGAGCACTTATAGTAGGATTTAAGGCTGAACTAGAGTGCTTGTTAGAGTCCAAGTTACTTGTAGTGCTCTGGAGTTCCGGACCCATCATAGCCTCTGCGTGTACTTCGCTGACATTTGGGGAGGCTTGGCCCTGTTTCTGCATACCCACAGCGGGTCTGGGTGGTGACAGGGACGGGAGTCTCGATTTGCTGTGAGCGTGGGTAGTGGATGTTTCCCCTGCTTCAGCCGAGCTAGTGCCGACCGCTGCGGGGGGGGGGATTCCCTCGGGAGTTTCGGGAGAGGACTGTGAGCAGCAGGAGAGGTGCCGCTGTTCTGTGCCGGCCGGGCGCTGTCAGGGCTGGTCGGAGGTGCAGCAGGGGAGATAGCTGAGGAGTCGGCTCTATCAGCTGCAGGGGAAGCTTCGGAGCTCTGGCGCGCGCGGCTGTCTGATATACCGCCGGCACCAGCGATCTGTACGGAGTCTCCGGAGGTAGCAGGGAGGTGATTTATCCTACCTTGAGGGAGTTTAGGCAGGCTTCTTCCTCCGTTCCGGTGTGGGTCTTCTCCGGCAGAGCTGGGTGCAGTATTCGGCTGCTCCTCCTCTCTCGTAGAGCGCGGGAGATCTTGGCCGCCATCTTCTTTCTCCTCACCCCGACTCCGTGTGGCATAAAAGTCCATGAGTCTTCTGGGGGGGAGACTTTTCCCTTTCTTGGGCATGCTGCTGCTGTTGGGGAGGGTTTCCAGCAGTTAGAGGGGGTATTTTTGATTTAATTCCCCGTCGCTTGGGAGTCGCTTAGCAGGTTAAAGGGAGAGCTGAGCTAGATTGCGTCCATCCAGGTCTCCTTCCAGGCCACGCCCTCAGGCTGCTGTCAATTCTGACAGCGACAGGTGTCATAGGAGCCGGGGGCCTTCTAAAAGGTCCCATGGCTGTCTTGGCAGACTGCCGATCAAGCTGTCCCCGTCCCCTATCAGAATGCAGTATGATGTAATGCTGTAGCAATACATCATACTGCAGAAGCGATCAAAGCATCGCTAGTTGTGGTCCTCCCTGGGGACTAAAAGGAAGTGTAAAAATAAAAACAATAAAGTTTTACTAATTATTAAAAAAAGTAATAAAAGTTGAAAACCCCTTTTGCCATATTTGCAATAAAAGAATCTGAATAATAAAGCAAAAATACATATTTTGTATCACTGCCTCTGTTAAAGTCTGATCTATCAAAGTAATGCATTATTTACCCCACACAGTAAACATCGTCCGAAAAAAAAATAAAGAATGCCAGAAATGTGCTTTTTTGGTCACCCTGTCTTAAAATAAAATGTAATAAAAACCGATCAAAAAGTCGTTTGTATTCAAAAATTGGACCAACAAAAATTACAGGACATACTGCACAAAATGAGCTGTCATCCAACTCAGTGGATGGAAAAATAAAAAAGTTATTGTGCGCAGAAAATAGCGACAGAAAATAATTCAAAAAAATTAAATATCTTTTAAAAAAAATACAAGTAGAACAGTAAAACAAAATTATAAGTTTGGTATCATAGTAATTGTACTGACCCATAGAATAAAGTTATTAGGTCATTTTTGTTGCAGTTTGCGCGCTGTAGAAACAGGAAGCACCGAAAGATGGCAGAATGTCATTTTTTTTTTCATTTCTCTCCACTTAGAATTTTTTAGTACCATTGAAAAATACAACTCACCCCGCAAAAAAGAAGCCCTCATACAGCGACGTCGATGCATAAATAAAGGAGTTACGATTTCTTAAAAGGGAGGAGGAAAAAACGAAAATGGAAAAAAGCAAAAAAGTTCCGTCACTGAGGGTTTACCTACAGCCTGACTTTTGTGAACCCCTTTTTGGTCTTTGTACAGGGGAACATACCCACAGTTGAATATTTTTGTGTATTTTTATTACTTTTATTTCTTTCAGTTTCAGCAGTCCAGATCCTGTAATAACTCAAAGAATGAAGCAGAATGAAACCATCTTCACGGAAATTATTCTGGTTGGGTTTACCACGGATCCAAAAATAAATGCAGCACTATTTGTCTTATTTTTTATAGTCTACATAGTAACATTTACTGGGAATGTCCTTATAATAATTCTCATCATAATCAATGCCCATTTGCATAAACCCATGTACTTTTTTCTTTGTGTGTTATCCATTCTTGACTTGTGTTATTCGACAACGGTTTTGCCAAAATTATTATCAGATCTCTTCTCTACTGAACGGATCATCTCACTCTTTTCTTGCACCACTCAGATATATGTTATTCTTCTGGTGGAAGGATCAGAGTGTCAGCTGCTTGTTGTGATGGCTTATGATCGATATATTGCTATATGTCGACCCCTCCACTACCCCGTCCTCATGCGTTGGGGTAATTGTTATAAGCTGGTGGCTCTAGTATTCATCTTAAGCTTTATGCTTTGTACTGTTCCTTCACTAATGTCTCCAATTACTTTATGCTCCAACCAAATGAACCATTTCATGTGTGAGTTGTTGGCTTTCCTAAAGTTATCTTGTGAGGACATCTCTTCCAGTGAGATGCAGATATTTTCTTTCAGTTTTATCACACTCCTCCTTCCTCTTCTGCTTATATTACTGTCTTATGCTTCTATCTTATTCTCACTGCTTAAGATTCGCTCAGCAAGAAGGTCTAAGGCTTTTTCCACTTGTACGTCCCATTTATCAGTGGTGGCTTTATATTTTGGGATGGCAATGCTGATGTATTTTGGCCCCTCATCCATGTACTCCACCGATCAGGAGAAATACAGCTCCATATTCTATGTTATTATATCTCCAATGTTAAATCCTCTCATCTACACTCTGAATAATAAAGAAGTTAAAGATGCAATCCAGAAGGTTCATGCAAAAATTACTCAGTGAAGTGTTTATTGATTTTTTTTAATTATACTTTTCTTAAGTTGAATTTAGGTTCATTCTGAATGCTAAGTATTACATGCAGTGCATTGAAAGAACTTTTGCCTTTTTGTTTGCTTTTACTTTTGCATATATATTAAACATCAACCAATTAACAAAATATAATAAAAATAATATCCAAAAATCTAATTTTTAAAAACTGGCTAAAAGGGGTTTTTGCCTCTCAAATTTCCCTTTGATGTGCACAATAATTTTGTAAATTATAATTTATTCAAATGTCTTAAACAGCTCCGTTTTGCATTCAAGCATTGTGTCATATGATCTGTGACATCACCGGATCTTCTGGACTCAGTGATATACAAGTCACACAAACCAGTATGTCACTGGTAGTATTCAATTTTTGGCACAGGTACTTTCAGAATAGCATAGATGTGGCTACAGCTACAAACCAGGTGTACAGGCACATCATTTATGTAGCCTGAGGAAGGAGCCAGTTCAACTCTGAAATGCATTGCCTGAATATAGATTCTCTCAGTTGTCTGGTTTGCCGTGGTCCTACTTATTCCTCACTTGGTAGACATATATATACAGGGTCTGGCAGAAGTAATGCCCTTAAGGCAACTACTAATGTGCATGATACCAAAAGATGAGTTTTAGCGACTACAGAAGAAAAGGCTGCCAAATTACAGGCATCGTTGATACGAAGCCCTAAAAAATTCAGTAAGCATGTTGTTACAGAATTACATGCTTTTTTGTTATAAAAGGTTAGGTATAGATTACTAATTTATAAAGAAGGGGTATTACTTCTGCCTGACCCTGTATATATATGGCAACTTTTGAAGTGTGGTATTTTTAGACAGAGCGGTTCAGCTCTAGTATATCACTAAATGATACAGTTATCATATAATGTACTCAAACACAGCTGTACACAGTGAAGGTGATTACAGTGCAGTTACCTCCAGTGACCACGGATGGTGTAGTACATTTTCGGTTTCCTTCTCTCTGGTTCCAGACCGCAGCTGAGACCTCTATAAGCCACAATTTGCTTCTATACATTCCCCTCATCCTGTTTTCAGAATCCCTGGGCTTCCACTAAGAAATAGTGCCCCCTGTGTTCATACTATGTAATAGTGCTGCCTCTGCAGCCCCACTTAGTAAAAGTACTCTCTGCAGCCCTATTTAGTAAAAGGTCCAGCTTCTGCTCTGCAATTAATAATAGAGACAAACAAAAGAGAAAAATTCTCAGCACTCGAACAGTTCCAAAAATAGATGTGTAATGAAGTAATGTTAAGTTACTTATTCACGGAGGCGCCTATGCTCAGACGCCTCCCAATCCTGGCAGGTGTATCAAAAGAAACCGGCACTGTCAGCGGCAGCAAGGTTCCACAATTTATTAATAGTACAACAAGTTTCAGCCATAAGATAATAGGCCTTTTTCAAGTACATTAAAGAGAATTTTACGTTTTACACAGAAATATATAATATAATAAATTAATAAAATACCTCCTGGTGTTGTGCATGTTGATTGTCCTACAGGAAGGAGGATACTTCCGGGTCACGTCTATGGGTCAAATCACGTGACAGCCTAACATGATGACGTTGCCCAGGATGACATAGGAAACTGACATTGAAAAGACTCTTTATGCCTAATAAAGATAAAAACACATACAAGGACCAATTGATAGACCTCAAGGATGTAACTGAACCCAACTATAATAATTCTACTGATAAAAAACCACTATATACTGACCTAAAGCTGCCCAGCAAAGTCTATCCAATAGAATCAAAAGGCCCCCATATCACGATGTTTTACAATGAAGTGCTCACGGGTTTCAAACAATTATTTCATATCTCAGGAAAACCACCAAAAAGCAAAAATGATAATTTAACTAATTCCCAACTAAGATTGATTAAGAAACTTGCCAATGAACAAGATGTAATCATAAAACAAGCAGACAAAGGGGGGGGGGGTTAGTTTTAATGGATAAATCATCTTGAAGAAGCGACTCGCTTCATAAATAATAGTCATAATTATAAACCTTTACCATTTGATCCCTCTGCTGACCTAAATCCAAACTGTTTTCGCTAATTGATAGGGCCTATAATGATAACTGTATTTCTAAAGAAGAGAAATTATTCTTATGCCCCAGATATCCGGAAGTAGCATATTTCTACTTCCTACCTAAAATCCACAAGTCCATAACACAACCTCCCGGTAGACCTATCATTGCTGGGATCAATTCGTTAACCAGTAACTTATCACAATACATAGATTCAACGGTTAGTAGTCCAATTACCGGCATACCTGAAAGATACTTCACACATCCTGCATCTGTTACAAAATATAGTATGGAAAAACTCTTATATTTGGGTCACCTTGGATGTCAGTGCCCTCTACTCAAACATTCCACACACCCAGGGTCTCCAAGCAGTTAAACACTTCCTGGATAAAGATCATCTGATCCCCACCAGACAAAAGCAATTTATTTTGGACGGAGTTGAGTTTATTCTTCACAACAATTATTTTAAATTCAACAATCAATTTTATATCCAAATACGAGGGACCGCGATGGGCACTAAATGTGCCCCTTGCTACGCCAATCTTTATATGGGTGCCTTTGAGGAGCTACTCTCTGACCCCCATATTCAGTTTTACAAAAGCTTTATAGACGATATCATTTTTATATGGGATGGCACAATCAAAGAGGTTGCTAACTTTATTAATCAAATTAATTTGAATATACGGAATATGTCACATTTCTAGATCTCGACATTTACATTGATGCAGGTACCATACATACGAAAACACACTTCAAATCCGTTGATGCCAACAGCTTCTTAGACTTACGCAGCAATCATGCTAAACAGTGGAAACTTAATGTTCCCTTTGGTCAGTTTAAACGCATCAGGCATAATTGTTCCACCATTGAAA
This sequence comes from Eleutherodactylus coqui, assembly GCF_035609145.1. NCBI lineage: Eukaryota > Metazoa > Chordata > Amphibia > Anura > Eleutherodactylidae > Eleutherodactylus > Eleutherodactylus coqui. The sequence goes on along the minus strand of NC_089837.1, from coordinate 21,088,061 downwards.
ATTATGATACACAATCTAGCATTCTATTGCAAAGATTTCGAGATAAAAAATATCCTGAGAGGCTAATTCGAAATTCTTACAATAGGGCCAATCAGGGAGGTATGGACATCAAGTCCCCAACCCCCAAAAAAACTTTTCTCCTAATGACAATTCTCCATCCTAGAACTATGATTGTAATTTCATCACCCGTTACAATTCTAAACAAAAAGAACTAAAAGACATCATAAAACAACATTGGCACATTTTGATGGCGGATCCATACCTGTCATTGGAATTATCTTCTCAACTCAAAAGCATATTTAGAAAAAGTTGTACACTAGGCAACATCTTAGCCCCTTCTCACCCCCACCAATTTAAACCTAAATCTGGAACAGCTAAATGTACATATCTTCCCTCGCCTTTGGGCGTTTATAAATGTGGGAGAGTTAATTGCAAATGTTGTTTCATAAAAGGAAATGTATAGAAATCAGATTCGATATCCCCCAGTTTCAAATCAAACAACATCTAAACTGTGGATCAGAACATGTAATATATCTTATTGAATGTCCATGCAAATTAGGATACATAGTACGCACTGTGAATGCCCTGCGGAACCGCGTGAGCCAACATAGATTCAGCATTAAAAACAGTTATTTGAAACATAGTGTTTCTAAACATTTTTTCACCCATCATGACTCCAATCCGGCCTTTCTTAAAATTACCCCAGTGGAGCAAATCCCTACCGGCGAGTTCTCAAAATTGAAAGCGAAGGAAATGTTCTACATTTTCCATTTTAATACTTTAACTCCACATGGCCTCAATAAGACTCTGGAGAAAGTTTAAGTCTATTATTTAAATAATTATTTAATATACCAATAGCTTATATTACACAAAAATCTATAGGATCACATATACAAAACGTTATCCTTTTAATAATTTTAATATTAATTTTAATATTATTACTTCTTTTACACAGTTGTATCGACATCACATGAATTTATTATGGATATTTAACCTCTCAGTACATGCTACATGTATTAGATAATATTGCATGTTTAGATCATGTTACATGATCGTCACGCCACTTGGCGTTGCGATCAAGTGACTATACAGTTCAGTGCCATGGCACTTTGCTAGGTGCTCAATATAGGATTACCGTGTCTTCTGTAAATTAGCGATTAAAATACCACACACATCATTTTACATTAAGACCATGTTACACTATTATGTTATCTTGCAATTTGACCATTAGTTACACATACACTTTATACATTAAATACAGTATTTTAGGTTATCTTGTACATCCTAGTATTAGACCATGTTACATGATCGCTTCATTATTAATTCGGTCATGTGTAGAGATGAGCGAGCACCAAAATGCTTGGGTGCTTGTTACTGGAGACGAACTTTTCGCGATGCTCGAGGGTTCGTTTCGAGTAACGAACCCCATTGAAGTCAATGCGCGACCCGAGCATTTTTGTATATCGCCGATGCTCGCTAAGGGTTTCGTTTGTGAAAATCTGGGCAATTCAAGAAAGTGATGGGAACGACACAGCAACGGATAGGGCAGGCGAGGGGCTACATGTTGGGCTGTATCTCAAGTTCCCAGGTCCCACTATTAAGCCACAATACCGGCAAGAGTGAGCCCCCCCCTCCCAACAACTTTTACTTCTGAAAAGCCCTCATTAGCAATGCATACCTTAGCTAAGCACCACACTACCTCCAACAAAGCACAATCACTGCCTGCATGACACTCCGCTGCCACTTCTCCTGGGTTACATGCTGCCCAACCCCCCCCCCCCCCCCCCCGCACGATGCAGTGTCCACAGCGCACACCAAAGTGTCCCTGCACAGCCTTCAGCTGCCCTCATGCCACGCCACCCTCATGTCTATTTATAAGTGCGTCTGCCAGAGGAAAAGCAGGCACACACTGCAGAGGGTTGGCACGGCTAGGCAGCGACCCTCTTTAAAAGGGGCGGGGCGATAGTCCACAATGCTGTACAGAAGCAATGAGAAATCCAATCCTGTGCCACCTCCATCTGGAGCTGTACACGTGGGCATAGCAATGGGGAACCTATGTGCCACACACTATTCATTCTGTCAAGGTGTCTGCATGCCCCAGTCAGACCGCGTTTTTTTATAAATAGTCACAGGCAGGTACAACTCCGCAATGGGAATTCCGTGTGCACCCACAGCATGGGTGGCTCCCTGGAACCCACCAGCTGTACATAAATGTATCCCATTGCAGTGCCCTGGACAGCAGAGCTAACGTCAGATTAAATGCAGGTGGGCTTCGGCCCACACTGCATGCCCCAACCTGACCGGGGTTTTTAATTAATTGACACAGGCAGGTACAACTCCCTATTGTGAAGTCCCTGTGGAACGACAGCATGGGTGGCTCCCTGGAACCCACCGGCGGTACATAAATATATCCCATTGCATTGCCCATCACAGCTGAGGTAATGTCATGTTTAATGCAGGTGGGCTTCGGCCCACACTGCATGCCCCAGTCAGACTGGGGCTCTTTAGAAGTGGACACATGCAGTTACAACTCCCTGTGGACCCACAGCATGGGTGGCTCCCTGGAACCCACCGGCGGTACATAAATACATCCCATTGCAGTGCCCAACACAGCTGATGTAACGTCAGCTGTAATGCAGGTGGGCTAAAAATTAATTTGATTACACTGTAGGCGAGGGCCCCGAAAAATTGGTGTACCAACAGTACTAATGTACCTGAGAAAAATTGCCCATGCCCACCCAAGAGGGCAGGTGAAACCCATTAATCGCTTTGGTTAATGTGGCTTAATTGGTAACTAGGCCTGGAGGCAGCCCAGTTAAAATAAAAATTGGTTCAGGTGAAAGTTTCAACGCTTTAATGAGCATTGAAACGTATAAAAATTGTTTAGAAAAATTATATGACTGAGCCTTGTGGGCCTAAGAAAAATTGCCCGTTCGGCGTGATTACGTCAGGTTTCAGGAGGAGGAGCAGGAGGAGGAGGAGGAATATTATACACAGATTGATGAAGCAAAAAGGTCCCCGTTTTTGATGGTGATAGAGAACGATGCTTCCATCCGCGGGTGCAGCCTACGTATTGCTTAGGTATCGCTGCTGTTCGCTGGTGGAGAAGAGAAGTCTGGGGAAATCCAGGCTTTGTTCATCTTGATGAGTGTAAGCCTGTCGGCACTGTCGGTTGACAGGCGGGTACGCTTATCTGTGATGATTCCCCCAGCCGCACTAAACACCCTCTCTGACAAGACGCTAGCCGCAGGACAAGCAAGCACCTCCAGGGCATACAGCGCGAGTTCAGGCCACGTGTCCAGCTTCGACACCCAGTAGTTGTAGGGGGCAGAGGCGTCACGGAGGACGGTCATGCGATCGGCTACGTACTCCCTCACCATCCTTTTACAGTGCTCCCGCCGACTCAGCCTTGACTGGGGAGCGGTGACACAGTCTTGCTGGGGAGCCATAAAGCTGTCAAGGGCCTTAGAGAGTGTTGCCCTGCCTGTGCTGTACATGCTGCCTGATCTCCACGCCTCTCCTGCTACCTGGCCCTCGTAACTGCGCCTACGGCCACTAGCGCTGTCGGATGGGAATTTTACCATCAGTTTGTCCGCCAGGGTCCTGTGGTATAGAATCACTCTCGAACCCCTTTCCTCTTCGGGTATGAGAGTGGAAAGGTTCTCCTTATACCGTGGGTCAAGCAGTGTGTACACCCAGTAATCCGTAGTGGCCAGAATGCGTGTAACGCGAGGGTCACGAGAAAGGCATCCTAACATGAAGTCAGCCATGTGTGCCAGGGTACCTGTACGCAACACATGGCTGTCCTCACTAGGAAGATCACTTTCAGGATCCTCCTCCTCCTCCTCCTCCTCAGGCCATACACGCTGAAAGGATGACAGGCAAGCAGCATGTGTACCCTCAGCAGTGGGCCAAGCTGTCTCTTCCCCCTCCTCCTCATCTTCCTCCTCCTCCTCCTCCTCACCGCGCTGAGATATAGACAGGAGGGTGCTCTGACTATCTGGCGACATACTGTCTTCCCCCGTCTCTGTTTCCGAGCGCAAAGCGTCTGCCTTTATGCTTTGCAGGGAACTTCTCAAGAGGCATAGCAGAGGAATGGTGACGCTAATGATTGCAGCATCGCTGCTCACCACCTGGGTAGACTCCTCAAACTTTCCAAGGACCTGGCAGATGTCTGCCAACCAGGCCCGCTCTTCTGAAAAGAATTGAGGAGGCTGACTCCCACTGCGCCGCCCACGTTGGAGTTGGTATTCCACTATAGCTCTACGCTGCTCATAGAGCCTGGCCAACATGTGGAGCGTAGAGTTCCACCGTGTGGGCACGTCGCACAGCAGTTGGTGCACTGGCAGATGAAACCGATGTTGCAGGGTGCGCAGGGTGGCGGCGTCCGTGTGGGACTTGCGGAAATGTGTGCAGAGCCGGCGCACCTTTTCCGAGCAGGTCTGACAAGTGTGGGTAGCTTTTCAGAAAGCGCTGAACCACCAAATTAAAGACGTGGGCCAGGCATGGCACGTGCGCGAGGCTGCCGAGCTGCAGAGCCGCCACCAGGTTACGGCCGTTGTCACACACGACCATGCCCGGTTGGAGGCTCAGCGGCGCAAGCCAGCGGTCGGTCTGCTCTGTCAGACCCTGCAGCAGTTCGTGGGCCGTGTGCCTCTTCTCTCCTAAGCTGAGTAGTTTCAGCACGGCCTGCTGACGCTTGCCCACCGCTGTGCTGCCACGCCGCGCGACACCGACTGCTGGCGACGTGCTGCTGCTGACACATCTTGATTGCGAGACAGAGGTTGCGGAGGAGGAGCAGGAGGGTGGTTTAGTGGAGGAAGCATACACCGCCGCAGATACCACCACCGAGCTGGGGCCCGCAATTCGGGGGGTGGGTAGGACGTGAGCGGTCCCAGCCTCCACTAAATTCACCCAATGTGCCGTCAGGGAGATATAGTGGCCCTGCCCGCCTGTGCTTGTCCACGTGTCCGTTGTTAAGTGGACCTTGGCAGTAACCGCGTTGGTGAGGGCGCGTACAATGTTGCGAGAGACGTGGTCGTGCAGGGCTGGGACGGCACATCGGGAAAAGTAGTGGCGACTGGGAACTGAGTAGCGCGGGGCCGCCACCGCCATCATACCTTTGAAAGCCTCCATTTCCACAACCCTATACGGCAGCATTTCCAGGCTGATAAATTTGGCTATGTGCACGTTTAACGCTTGAGCATGCGGGTTCGTGGCGGCGTACTTGCGCTTGCGCTCCAACACTTGCGCTAGCGACGGCTGGACGGTGCGCTGAGAGACATTGGTGGATGGGGCCCAGCACAGCGGAGGTGAGGGTGTGGGTGCAGGCCAGGAGACGGTAGTGCCTGTGTCCTGAGAGGGGGGTTGGATCTCAGTGGCAGGTTGGGGCACAAGGGGAGAGGCAGCGGTGCAAACCATAGGCGGTGAACGGCCTTCGTCCCACCTTGTGGGGTGCTTGGCCATCATATGTCTGCGCATGTTGGTGGTGGTGAGGCTGGTGGTGGTGGCTCCCCGGCTGATCTTGGTGCGACAAAGGTTGCACACCACTGTTCGTCGGTCGTCTGCACTCTCAGTGAAAAACTGCCAGACCTTTGAGCACCTCGGCCTCTGCAGGGTGGCATGGCGCGAGGGGGTGCTTTGGGAAACAGTTGGTGGATTATTCGGTCTGGCCCTGCCTCTACCCCTGGCCACCGCACTGCCTCTTGCAACCTGCTCTGCTGCTGCCCTTGCCTCCCCCTCTGAAGACCTGTCCTCAGTAGGCGTAGCAAACCAGGTGGGGTCAGTCACCTCATCGTCCAGCTGCTCTTCCTCCAAATCCTCTGTGCGCTCCTCCCTCGGACTTACTGCCCTTACTACTACCTCACTGATAGACAACTGTGTCTCATCGTCATCGGCCTCCTCACCCACTGAAAGGTCTTGAGACAGGTGCCGGAAGTCCCCAGCCTCATCCCCCGGACCCCGGGAACTTTCCAAAGGTTGGGCATCGGTCACGACAAGCACCTCCAGTGGGAGAGGATTCGGAAGCCTTGCTGCCCAATCTGGGCAGGGGCCCGGGAACAGTTCCTGGGAGTCTGCCTGCTCCTCAGAATGTGTCATTGTAATGGAGTGAGGAGGCTGGGAGGAAGGAGGAGCAGCAGCCAGAGGATTCAGAGTTGCAGCAGTGGACGGCGCAGAACTCTGGGTGTTCGATAGATTGCTGGATGCACTTTCTGCCATCCACGACAGGACCTGCTCACACTGCTCATTTTCTAATAAAGGTCTACCGCGTGGACCCATTAATTGTGAGATGAATGTGAGGACGCTAGAAACGTGCCTCTCTCCTAATCCCGCAGCAGTCGGCTGCGATACACCTGGATCAGGAGCTCGGCCTGTGCCCACACCCTGACTTGGGCCTCCGCGTCCTCGCCCGCGTCCACGTCCTCTAGGCCTACCCCTACCCCTCAGCATGGTGTATTACCAGTAGTGCAGAAGCAGAACGCTGTAATTAAATGTGCCGCTTATTGGCCTGTGGTTGGAGGCTGACTTCGCTTACGGAACGCCAGGAAATAATTTTGCACAAGCCTGCTGTAACACTTAGCTACACTACCGTTCAAAAGTTTGGGGTCACCCAAACAATTTTGTGTTTTCCATGAAAAGTCACACTTATTCACCACCATGCGTTGTGAAATGAATAGAAAATAGAGTCAAGACATTGACAAGGTTAGAAATAATGATTTGTATTTGAAATAACATTGTTTTTACATCAAACTTTGCTTTCGTCAAAGAATCCTCCTTTTGCAGCAATTACAGCATTGCACACCTTTGACATTCTAGCTGTTAATTTGTTGAGGTAAGCTTGAGAAATTGCACCCCACGCTTCTAGAAGCATCTCCCACAAGTTGGATTGGTTGGATGGGCACTTCTGGCGTACCATACGGTCAAGCTGCTCCCACAACAGCTCAATGGGGTTCAGATCTGGTGACTGCGCTGGCCACTCCATTACCGATAGAATACCAGCTGCCTGCTTCTGCTGTAAATAGTTCTTGCACAATTTGGAGGTGTGTTTAGGGTCATTGTCCTGTTGTAGGATGAAATTGGTTCCAATCAAGCGCTGTCCACTGGGTATGGCATGGCGTTGCAAAATGGAGTGATAGCCTTCCTTATTCAGAATCCCTTTTACCCTGTACAAATCTCCCACCTTACCAGCACCAAAGCAACCCCAGACCATCACATTACCTCCACCATGCTTAACAGATGGCGTCAGGCATTCTTCCAGCATCTTTTCATTTGTTCTGCGTCTCACAAACGTTCTTCTTTGTGATCCAAACACCTCAAACTTGGATTCATCCGTCCACAACACTTTTTCCAGTCTTCCTCTGTCCAATGTCTGTGTTCTTTTGCCCATCTTAATCTTTTTCTTTTATTGGCCAGTCTCAGATATGGCTTTTTCTTTGCCACTCTGCCCTGAAGCCCAAAATCCCGCAGCCGCCTCTTCACTGTAGATGTTGACACTGGTGTTTTGCGGGTACTATTTAATGAAGATGCCAGTTGGGTACCTGTGAGGCGTCTGTTTCTCAAACTAGAGACTCTAATGTGCTTATCTTCTTGCTTAGTTGTGCAACGCGGCCTCCCACTTCTTTTTCTACTCTGGTTAGAGCCTGTTTGTGCTGTCCTCTGAAGGGAGTAGTACACACCGTTGTAGGAAATCTTCAATTTCTTAGCAATTTCTCGCATGGAATAGCCTTCATTTCTAAGAACAAGAATAGACTGTCGAGTTTCAGATGAAAGTTCTCTTTTTCTGGCCATTTTGAGCGTTTAATTGACCCCACAAATGTGATGCTCCAGAAACTCAATCTGGTCACAGGAAGGTCAGTTTTGTAGCTTCTGTAACGAGCTAGACTGTTTTCAGATGTGTGAACATGATTGCACAAGGGTTTTCTAATCATCAATTAGCCTTCTGAGCCAATGAGCAAACACATTGTACCATTAGAACACTGGAGTGATAGTTGCTGGAAATGGGCCTCTATACACCTTTGTAGATATTGCACAAAAAAACAGACATTTGCAGCTAGAATAGTCATTTACCACATTAGCAATGTATAGAGTGCATTTGTTTAAAGTTAGGACTAGTTTAAAGTTATCTTCATTGAAAAGTACAGTGCTTTTCCTTCAAAAATAAGGACATTTCAATGTGACCCCAAACTTTTGAACGGTAGTGTAGCTGCGTATGAATTAGGATGACAACTACACCCAGCACAGACCCAGTACACTGAGGACAGTCACAGGCAGCCCAAATAGATTTTTTTTCCCAAATGTTTTTGGAAAGGCCCACTGCCTATATTCAATAAATATATGTCTTCTGTCCCTGCCTCACCACCACTACTGGCCCTGGAGTATGTATAATTACTGCAAGGCGCAATGCTCTGCACGGCCGATATACAAAAAAAAAAAAAATGTGCAACACTGCAAAAAGCAGCCTCCACAGTACGGCACACGGTTAGATGTGGCCCTAAGAAGGACCGTTGGGGTTCTTGAAGCCTAAAATACTCCTAACACTCTCCCTATAGCAGCTCCGGCACCAACAGCACTTTCCCTCCTCTATGTCAGAATAAATCTGTGCCGAGCCGCGGGAGGGGCCGATTTTTATACTCGTGTGACACCTGATCTCGCCAGCCACTCACTGCAGGGGGGTGGTATAGGGCTTGATTGTCGCAGGGGGAAGTTGTAATGCCTTCCCTGTCTTTCTATTGGCCAGAAAAGCGCGCTAACGTCTCAGAGATGAAAGTGAAAGTAACTCGAACATCGCGTGGTACTCGTCTCGCGTACCGAGCATCTCGAACACGCTAATACTCGAACGAGTATCAAGCTCGGACGACTACGTTCGCTCATCTCTAGTAGCTATCACTGGTGATAGCGGAGTGCTGTCTGGTAGGTATCACTGATGATAGGGGAGTGGTGACTGGTAGGTATCACTTGTGATAGGTGATTGCTGTTGGGTAGGTATCACTGGTGATAGGGGAGTGGTGACTGGTAGGTATCACTGGTGATAGGTGATTGCTGTTGGGTAGGTATCACTGGTGATAGGGGAGTTCTGTCTGGTAGGTATCACTGGTGATAGGGGAGTGCTGTCTGGTAGCTATCAGTGGTGATAGGGGAGTGCTGTCTGGTAGCTATCAGTGGTGATAGGGGAGTGCTGTCTGGTAGGTATCACTGGTGACAGGGGAGTGTTGACTAGTAGATATCACTGGTGATAGGGGAGTGGTGACTGGTAGGTATCACTGGTGATAGGGGAGTGCTGTCTTGTGGGTATCACTGGTGATAGGGGAGTGGTGACTGCTAGGTATCACTAGTGATAGGGGAGTGCTGTCTGTTAGGTATCACTGGTGATAGGTGAGTGGTGGCTTGTAGGTATCACTGGTGATAGGTGAGTGCTGTCTGGTAGGATCACTGGTAATAGGGGAGTGCTCTCTGGTAGGTATCACTGGTGAAAGGGCAGTGCTGTCTGCTAGGTATCACTGGTGATAGGGGAGTGCTGTCTGGTAGGTATCACTGGTGATAGGGGAGTGCTGTCGGGTAGGTATCACTGGTGATAGGCAAGTGCTGTCTGGTAGGTATCACAGGTGATAGGGCAGTGCTGTCTGGTAGGTATCACTGGTGATAGGCAAGTGCTGTCTGGTAGGTATCACTGGTGATAGGCAAGTGCTGTCTGGTAGGTATGACTGGTGATAGGCAAGTGCTGTTGGGTAGGTATGACTTGTGATAGGGGAGTGCTGTTTGGTAGGTATCACTGGTGAAAGGGGAGGGTGGCTGGGAGCTATCACTGGTGAAAGGGGAGTGGTGGCTGGGACCTATCACTGGTGATAGGGGAGTGGTGGCTTGCAGCTATCAATGTAGGTCTGGTGGATGGGGCAGCAGGCTGCTATGACTGTGCAGATGAGGGAGGGATACTTGGCTGCTATTAATGCGGGGATGGTTAAGGGAAGCCAGTCTGCTATTATTAAGGTGACCAGATTTTTCCAGGGTCAAAGCAGGACAAAGGGGTGTGGTCAGGGGCGTTGCTTATCACAACATTTGATTTTACCTCCATCGTTAATAAAAGTATAGGGCTTTTTCAAAACAGACAGGGAGCAAATATCCTCAGCATTTCTGCATCCAATGAACACTCAAAATCCGCACTGTAGGTGTGCATTTTGACTGGAAATCAGCCACGTATCCACATTTAGTTTCCCCCTAACTTCCTCTGGAGGTTTCCTGCTATCAGCGCTCCCCAGCTTCCAGTAACCAGTAGCCTGGTCAGGCGTGGCACCACTGGTGACGTGATGGTGGTCAGGTTAGGCCACTACAAGCTGCTGGAACCAGAAGTCGGGGAGCGCTGACCACGGGAAGCATATGTATGAGGAGAGGAGGAGCACCACATAGTATGAAATCAGCTGTGGGTACGCGGCTAATTTCCAGTCAAAATGATCCAGATTTTGACAGTTTTTTGATGTGGAAATGCTGTGGAATTTGCAGAGGAAATGTTTGCTGTGGGCAACAATCACTGCATAAAGCATACCAAAAATGAATACATATAAGTCAATTAGTCAAACAATCTTTATGACTGCACATAATAGTATGCAAAGAACTTAGCCAAAATGGACAAGCTTATGATGAGCAGACAAATCAGCATTTAACAAGAAATGTAGTAGTGAAAGGAGGTGCCCGTCGGTATACAACTACAGCCATGTGTGCCGCTATGCGAAGAAGCTCCCACGAGCAAAAGGATCATTCATTGTGGAAAATAAAACCCTTGAAGGGAGGCTCTAATACCCTGTTGTACCACCTATAGCTTGGATACAAGATGTGATACTGGCGGGCATGGAGGCTTTAGTACCCTACTGTACCACCTCTAGCTTGGATACAAGATGTGATACGGGCGGGCATGGAGGCATATAGGTTCTGCATGGTATTCTACAGCATATGGCTACATATTTGCTGTAGCTGAGCCCTTAGATCATACAAACTCATAAGCTGTCAAATTTGACATCCCAGATGATTCCATACATGTTCTATTGGTGAGAAAATCTGGTGGCTACTTGTACCACTACTAGGGGGGACCAACTGTTATATGCAATTTCTCCCTAGACCATCACACCAGCAGTGGGGGTAGTGTACAATTCCATAACAAAGACAGGATATAAGTCTCCAGGCACAAACACGACCGTTGTCAGCGCCCAAACTAAACTTGGAAACATGGCTGAAGGCAAACCAGTTCAACTCCATAATAGTCCAGTTTCATTGTTCATGACACCCCTGAAAATGGAAAGACAGTACACGTAATGGGCACCATGATACCAAATGTCCTTCAGCCAAGCACCTGGAAAGGGTTCCAATAGACAGAGAAGCCTGTATTGATGGTGCAACCTGTCTCTGGATGGTAAACAATGAAACAGTAGTAGCTGCTTGTGCTGCTCAGATGATGCTTTGTAGTGGTGATCTGTGTAGGGCATCCTGACCCTGGTTGTCTTATGTGAGTGCCCTCATACATCTGCTGTTACCAACACCTCCTAGCAGTCTGGTTGATACGACCATCCAGCTTCTCACATCCCAATAATGCGCCCTCTCTCATACTCTGGTAACGGGGTGAAATCTCTTCTCCGCATTGTAGAGGAGTCTAGTGGTCGACCACCTTCACACAAGCGGAAGAAGAGGTCACTACACACAAGGAGCCTTGGAGCCTTTTAAAGGCCAAGGGGGGAAACAGATTTAGGGCCTCCAATGGCAAGACCATTTATCTAATCACGCCACAGCCCTAAGCATTTGCATATCTGCCTGAGATGTAACTGCATGCCGAGTAACTGCAGCAAAACAGGGGCTGTGGAATAGGAGAGCAGCAACATCCATTGGCCCAGATGCAGGCTTGAGGAACAGAAGTAAGCCTAGCCATATCTCTTCTTCAAACTCTACATCGTGAATCCCTGACAGCATGCATGAGAATTTGAGGACATTTTTGTAAAAGATTATTATTGCTCATTATTTACAAATATTTTATAATAATTTTCTGTTTCACTTCCCTCGCTCAGTCATTATTATTTATTTTGAATAATAATTAATCTCAAGAGTTTAAAAGTAGTAAAGGCTTCCTTAGGAAACCTTTATAAACCTTGTGTTTTACATCAGATGCGACTAGATCTATCGAGATCTAAGATTCCCAATTTCAATTTTTTTTTATGTTACTTTATGTTCAACGTATTTAGTCTTTTTATTGTTTTTTTTGCCTCTGGTATATGGCTACATTCATTTTCATTCACATATAAGTGGCTACATATTCTAACAACATGGACATGTTTCTTCATAATGAATGATCTTCTCAAAGTATTTATGAATTACATCACAGAGTTGGAATTGCATCCGTTGTTTTCCTGCATTGCATTGAAAATAAAGAGTGAAGTAGCTTAGTAAATAGCTTTGAATACTCTGAATATATGTAAACCAAATCATAAGGAAGTCTCTGTCTCTCCAGGAAGAATGGAAAGTCAGTAAGAAGATCAATGACTTAGCCCATCTGTTTCTTTACGAAGGTCGAAAGTTTGGGGATGTCATGAATAAGCACCAGAAGGGGAGATTTAAAGAATACCTCAAGAATGAGCCTAGCTGGAGCCATGAGATATTTGAGATTTCACTATACAGGCATGGACTGTCCACTTCTCGTTGACTCAATTATGTTCATAGGTAAATAAAAGGATTGAATCCATTTCCAATCAAAACCTCCAATCAGTAAGTTGATGTTATTATGGATTGTAGATTGCTATTAATCTTCATATGATGAAGACCAAAAACAGTACTATCATCGTCACAGAATTTATTCTACTTGGGTTTACTATGGACACAAAGATAAATGCCCTGCTATTTGTCTTATTCTTAATCATCTACCTAGAAACTGCCTCATAATATATATAATTATTGTCAGCCCCAAGTTGCACAAACCCATGTACTTTTTTATTTGCATATTATCCATTCTTGACTTGTGTTATTCGACAACAGCTTTGCCCAGATTATTGGCCGATCTCTTCTCTACTGAAAGGACCATCTCACTTATGGCTTGTAGTCTTCAGATCTATGTCATCCTTCTGGTAGAAGGGTTAGAGTGCCAACTTCTTGTTGTGATGGCTTATGATCGATATATCGCCATCTGTAAACCTCTCCACTACCCCGTCCTCATGCGTTGGGGAAATTGTTATAAGCTGGTGGCTCTAGTATTCATCATAAGCTTTATGCTTTGCACTGTCCCTTCAATTGTAACTCCTTATACTATATGTTATCACCAAATCAATCATTTCATGTGTGAGTTGCTGGCATTCACAAAACTAACATGTGAGAGCATTTCTTCCAATGAACTTGGGATATTTACCGTCAGCTTTATCACTCTCCTCCTCCCCCTTGTGCTTATTTTACTGTCTTATGGTTTTATCATATCCTCTATACTAAAGCTGCACTCTGCAGGAAGGTCGAAGGCTTTTTCCACCTGTACATCCCATCTAGCGGTGGTCGCTTTGTACTTTGGGACAGTCATGTTGATGTATTTTGGCCCCTCCTCCATGTACTCCACCGATCAGGAGAAATACAGCTCCATATTTTATGCTATTGTGTCTCCAATGTTAAATCCTCTCATCTACAGTCTCAATAACAGGGAGGTTAAGGACACCATTAAGAAGCACTTCACTATTAGGGCTGCATCTTAAATTTGTCCATCTCCTGCTGTTTCTGGCAGACATGGGCGTTGTCGTCCTTTTCCTGTAACTTGAACTGCTGCATACTTCTCTCCAGCACTTCAATGGTTATCTCCTCTAGTGCTCCTAGCTCAGCTATAGGGCATCGGTAATTACCTCCCTATTTAGCTGAGCTGAGAACCCTCCCTCTTTGCCTCAGTGTTGTTTTGTGTATGCCTCTGACATCCAGCATAGGCCTCGTCTCTGTCTTTTTATCTGTGCTTATCCTATACTTTAACAGTGTTCATTTGTTTGCTGCGGTCTAGTCTTTGCACGCCTCCTGTCTTGTATCCCGTTGCCTGTCCCTCAGCCTTCCCTGTTTACGCTTCTCCTTTTGCATTTTCCTCTCTGCACTATTCCCAGTCCTGTTCTATGTTTTTGGTACATACAGTGGTGTGTTCAGTGTCCCGTCAGGGTTTTTCAGGGCCAAGAAGAAGACCGTGGGGCCATTTTTATTAAGGCACCTACCCTGCTTTTAGGCAGGGTTGCCCCTCACTTCACTGACTAGCAAAGGCCAAGGTTTTCCATCTATATTGCTTCTCAGCAGTCTGTTTCTCATCGCCTGGTACCAAAGCCTATGATTGCCAAGGATCAGCCCCTAACCTTGCCTGGATCGGTTCTACACCAAAATTGGTAGGTTGACTCAGTGGGTTCACACTAGCAGTCCCTAACACTCATAAATTCTTGAAACCTTACAAAGCTAGACACAATTATGGACTTGAACTGGTTCCCATTTATGAATACCTTATATAATAAGAATTTCCATCACTTTTATCCCGTGCATTTCACTCTGTTGCTTAATACTTCAAATAATAAGTCAAATCCTGACTATGTCCTTGAAGTAGCAGGAAAAGATATAATGATGTTGAAAACACAGCTGCAACATATGCCTATAGCCTTCATTGATGGTTTTTGGATTAATATAATCTAACCAAAAACAATATATATATATATATATTTTTTTTTTACTACGATGTCCACCAGGAACGCATTAAGTCTACCATAGGTCCTGGGCCTTCCACAAGTCGAAAGTTTTAAAATTATGACTCTTACTACAAAGATTCGGTACCAAAATCACAGGTGCAGGGGAGTAAGAATTTTTTTTTTACCGCTATCACTGACAAACTCCTTAAACTATAACCTTTAATAAAGAAATACTAAAATCAAGAGAAATGCGGCTTATGGACAAAGACAACATAAATAATAGTCTCCACTAGCAGGCCTTGCCTATACTTACTTTATAGAGTAACTAACTATGTCTTAATGTGTAAGAGACATAGAGTAAGTACGTTAGTGATTTAAAGCTAGAGAGGACAAAATGGTCCTCAGAAGTTATGAAGTTGAATGGCACAAGTGTCCATGATCCCAAACCACTCAAGTATTGCCTGCCTGCCCGTCACTTAGAACATGTAAGTCTGCCCCAAACAGAGACAGAAGTGGTGACAGATTGTGGATAGGTACAAATATATAGATCAGACCAAAGAAGGTCTAATACTGAGATTAGAACTATCAAGAATCTTCTCCCTCCTGCTAGCATCATCTCAGTTGGTTGGGGGTCCAGCATTTTTATTGAGCTTAATGCTCCTATGGCTATGTGAATTGTACTTAGGTATGTTACCGCCCAAGTTTTCCGTTCATATGCCTCCAGCCTACCTTCAAGGCTGGAGATGCTGTTAGGCTTTTAAATTTATTATGTTGTGGTTCTCTTACCATCTCAATTAGCTAGTTGCTGCTAGTATCTACTAGGCACCTGGATACTGATATGCTTGTACTTTAGCAGTTTATTTCTGCAATATTTTTGAGTATAGCAAGTGGGTCATCGTTACGCTACTTATTCTTCTATCACCATTAGATATTGTTGGGCCCACCTAGCCCATACAGTGGTAGTCGCATCTCCTATGTGCAGATTGACCCACTTGTGAACCAATTTTTCTAGCAGTATATGGAATTGCTCCCACTTTTATACTAGTTGTAGGACTTAGGTGCTCTAGTATCTACTAGACACTGTCCTTATTAGTTTTTGAGGGCATTCTTCAGGTTACTTAGGACAGCTGTTAGGTCTATCAATATTTAATAGCCATACGGTTCACTCTCCTACTAGGCTTCTGAAGAGTCGGGCAACTGTCAGAAACACGTCAACCCATACTTGAACCGTTCTTAGTGAACCTTACGATTTCTGCCGGGGAATCATTCAGAATCCACATTATGGGCTCAGGAACATTATAGAGTTGTGTCCCTTTTTTGTAGTATACCTGAGGGGGTGTGTGGGGGATCAGAAAGCTTAGAGCAAATCTATTGTATGTTACAGATACAAAATTATGCTCCAAATGTTTGACTGTTTTTGCATGCGCTTGTACACTTTACTCACACATACAGTATTGTATAAAGGTTTTAGGCAGGGGTGGAAAAACTGCTGCAAAGTAAGAATTTTTCTCAAAAATAGAAGGCATCTGATTGACTCCAAATGTATTATGCAGCAGGACAACAACCCCCCAACATCCCGCCAATGTCATTAAGAACTATCTTCAGTGTAAAGAAGAACAAGGAGTCCTGGAGGTGAGCAGGCAGTTAGAGGCAGTTGGGGATTAACAATGGAAAAGAGAAGGAGAAAGCCTCTGTCTAGTCATCACAGAGTAGACAGTGTGGTGGGAAAGTAAAACATCAAAGTGTGAGTACACAAGAATAACAACAGTATAATAACGAATAAAGGGAGAGAGTAGAAAAGTTGAATAGAAAGAAGACAATTATAGAACAAGAGAAGTCTAAGTCAGTAACTAAAGGTCAAAGCCAGGGAGAAAAAGCTGGAAGTATAGCTAAGTGTACAGATGTATTATCCTGCACTTATCCCTGCGAAATGTCAAGAAATGTTCACTGCATCTGAATGTAATCAGTTGATGCAAAGAAACGTAATTCAAGTTGTGTGAAATTGCCTCTAACTCTCTGAGAATTAATCTGTTCACTGGTGTACTATATGTCCTGACTCCTGGAGTGACTTACCACCAACTCAACTCCTGCACTGAAGTACCACACTACACTCTCCTGGGGACAAGGACCACTATCCCTATTTCTGTTTAGTTCTACACTTTTTATATTATTTTAGTTCCTAACCGCATATGGACTGGCGTCATGACAAACTAACATCTTCCCCTATCCAATTCCATGGGTAGCAGGTTATAACCGCTGCTTATTTTATTTTTTACCATTGCATGTGGCATAGTGGTCCAGATCACGATTTACCATGGTTTAGGGGAACATCAGAACCACCGTTGACAATCATCTTATCCTCTGCTGCTTTAGGTCCAATGTCCACGGGCGGATCTGATGCATGAAAAATCCGCAAATCAAGCCGCTCATAGGGATACATGGGCATCTGCAAGTGAAATAAAGCATGTGGGTTTGATTTGCAGACCTTTTGGTCTGGAAAATAAAAAGCAGCATGGGCTATTTCACTGTGGATCATGCACAGATGGCTTCCATTGAAGTCAATCTAAGCCGTCCGATCTGCGGCCCGTCTGCTGTGGATTCCGTGGGAAAGCAGGAGCTTAAAAAAAATCCACTGTGCATGTGCGACGGTACTACGGCCGGCGCTTTCCCACACATCTGCAGTGAAGAAAAGAGAAGACCCTGACGAGTAAGTAGAATCCCATAGTGTCCTCGGCCACTTACAGGGTCAGATTTCGTTGTGGGTCCCCGCATGCAGAATCCGATCTGCCCATGGACATGAGGCCATACTCTTATTGCTAGTTTGCACAGGGTTCCCTCTTTAAGTAGACTGGGGTCAGATGTTTCGTTATTGTTGCTGTGACAATGTTATTGTGTTGTATGCTTGTCTTGTCTAATAAAATGATCATGTGTTTTGTATATCAGAGTTTTGCTTATTTATGTCCAGATACTCACTGTCCAGTTAGGGGTCATGTACATTCCCACAGGCGAGGTCAATAATAACCCTGCCAGGGAACATAACACACACATAGCCACCCATAAAGAAAATGATCTATATTAATAATCAGTATGATCTGCAGCGGCTTGTACAAACCTTGACACATGCAAAGAGTGAGTTAAACTGTATTAACATTCCACTTATAATAAAACGTCTCTTAGCTGCACTGTCTTATTAACACTTTTCATTGTGGGTCGCTGTTTGCACGGCCCTGTGCAGGTTTACTTATGTTACATCACTTGATTTGTGACTACAATGCAAGAAAAAAATGGCTGCCCTACTTGTGATTTGCACGAAGGGAGAGAAGTGCAGAAACAATTTGTTTTTTTGCCGTCTGATGCCAATATGTAGCAAAGACTCAGTGCAGAGTATGGAGAAAGTGTTTTCTCGTGAAGAAGTGTGTAAGAATGGATAGAGAAGTTCAAGGAAGGTTGCACAAATGTCAGCCATGAAGAAGGAGCTGGACATTGGGATTCTCAAGGGCAAGTATGGGTACATTCTCAGGAAAAAGGTCCAACAATCAACAGTGCTCATTACAATGAGACGCTCAATGAAGAGCTGAAGCCCAAAATTCAAACAAGATACTGAGGAGTGCTATCCAAGGGAAGGATAAAGATAACTCTCTACAAGCTCACAAGGGATCTGTCAACTTCGAGACTGCCCAATGAAAAGTCCTTATATAAGGCATGTAATGTGCAACATCTAAGCTCAAATACAGCTAATCTAATCTTAGGTATTATATTGTTTGGGTTTCTTCTCTTTTTGCACAGCTGTTGCACATTAAATGCCTTATATTAGGACAGTTAATGCATTTGGTCATTGCTCCATGAAGCCACATGATGGCGATACGCGTCGGGTTGGATCTAGTAGCTCGGATCTAACCTGCATCCCTTATGGGGGGACTGCTATATTTCAGGGTATTTTTTCCTGCCACATCCTTGGGTACTAATGTTCACTCTGCACGACCTTCTGGTAGATGCCATTTACATGTTTTTTGTTGTGATCTTCAGTAGGGTTGGGCCACTGTTTGCCGGTTCCTTTAACCTCGGCAGAGATCTGTCTGAATCTGGAATTGTGAATGTTTTTATTCTTGTGACAGTCTGTCCCTATAGTTATTCTGGGTATAATAAAGGTCTCTCTTCTGCATATTTTGGTGTGCAAGAAATGCTCATTACATGTGACTTTTACCTTTGTATACTTTCATGATTCTTGGCCACATCTTACCAACATAACATTTTACTAGGCAATGAAAAGTGCAGAGCTGCAAGACTGCACATGGAGATTGGAGCCACATCTGACTGCTTGGATTGGCTGAGGCTTCTCAAGCACCCAGCTGGACTGTACAGAATTATGCTTTATGGGATGCACATATAGCCTGAGGTTTCTACAAGCTGCTGGGTGTCTCATCTATTTGAGAATGCACAACTTGCAATACCACTTTTAACCACAAGATGTCATACATGATACACATAGAATATGGTTATGCATTAATTTGCCCACAGAGCATGTCATTCCTAAAATAATTCCCATACCTTCATTTAACCCCTTTAGCACTCGGCCCTTTTTTTGTTTTTCCTCCCCATTTAAAAAAAAAAAATCCTAACTCTTTTTGAAGGACGAGTCATATTTTACAACGGTCCTATTTAATGTACGATACAATGTACTGAAAAACGTTATAAAAATTTTAAGTCCAATGGAATGGAATAAAAATCGCAATTCACCGTTTTTGTGGGGGGATATTTGCACGGTGTACGCACTGCATCATAAACAACCTGATAACTTTATTCTGAGGGTCCGTACGATTACTGCAATACCGAATTTGTACTTTTTTTCCTGTACTAATTTAAAAATATAAAATATCTTTGGAAAAAAGTTAATAATTTTCTGTCGCCATCTTCTGAATTGTTATTTCCCCATTGACATAGCTGTGTGAGGGCTCATTTTTTGTGGAACGATCTGTAGTTTGATTGGTACCATTTTGTAGTACTTATCACTTTTTGATCACTTTTTATTACAGTTTTTCTTGGGGATGGGGTGACCAAAATAGCGTGATTCTGGTGTTGTTTATTTTTTTTTTTTGACGACGTTCATTTTATTGTGCGCGGGTTTGGAAAAGAAAAGCAGGAAGATAGCCCTGCCATTTCTTTCTTGCACGTAATTGTCCTACATACAAATGTAGCAAGTCCTATCTTTTCTCGCACACACTATTAATGGGCGAGAATCCCAATAGTGGAAGCAAAACCATTGAAATCAATGGTTTTGTTTCGTCCCGTTATTTCGGCCGTGAAAATGAGCCCTAAATGTACCTGTTCCTTACATGGCTGCAGCTCTCCATGTACTATGATGGGTTTCTTCCCTTCCACCTCTTCAGTACAGAGCTTCCTACCTTGGAGGCTGGCCAGGGTGACTGGGTAGGGGTCGGAGCGGTGCCACCATCTGTGAGCTGCTGAACAGAGCAGTATGGAGATGCTCCAAAGCTCAGAATCCAAGATGGCACCTTGTGCTGGCATCTTCCCCTCTGCCAACTGCTGGCTGCATCCAAAAGGGAAGTAGTATCGATTATAAAAGCCCATTGAAATGGGAAACCTGCATATACATATACATAAACCTGCTTATACTAGGCAGAAAAATGTATGACAATCGTATTTCGGCCCATGAATACACTGCAAATTCACGGACTGAAATACAAGTCTGTGTAAACGCACCCTAAGAGCAGCATGGCACTTCTCTGACCACTGATGACGATGTCTGGTCCTGGCTAATCAGATGATGGATGGGGGTCCCAAGAGGTTCTCTCTGTCTTGGACCCCTGTAATGTCCTGATGGCTTGCTATGGTACCTGAAGGCTTGAATATGACTTGATAGGCTTTATAGTACACTGCTATACTGAAGTATTGTAGTGTATTATATGAATGATAAAATATGGTGATATTTAAGTCCCCCTGTGGGACAAAAATAAAATATAAAAAACGTATAAAAAATATGTAAAAAAAAAGAAAAATCACAAATCTGGTATTGATGCGCTCATAATGACTCAGAGAAAAAAGTATGCTATTACACCTGCACGATGCATGCAAAAAACTGGCAACAATAGCTAATTTTGCCCATCCCGCCTTATAAAAAACATAATAGAAAGCGATAAAAACTTTGCATAGATCCACAAATGGTGCTATTAAAAAAATCACAACTCATCTGCAAAAAAACAAAAGTTTCACAGCACCGTTGACAAATAAAGAAAAATGTTGGAGGTCTTTGAATACAGCGATAAAAAATACATTTTGTGATAAAGTTGCAAAAAATAAAAGACTACTTAAACTTGGCATGGACATAATAGTACAGGCCTGCAGAATTATTAAATTACAGCATTTATACCGCACAGTGAACGTCATTAAAAATAAAAAAAAAAAACAATGTGCCGAAATTGCAGATTTTGTCAATCTTGGTTTCAAAAAAGAATGGAATAAAATGCAATTAGAATGCTATATGTCCCAAAAATTGGATAAAATAGACACAAAAAACAAAACTCACAGAGCTTTAAAAATGGAAAAATAAATATGCTGTGTCTCTTGGAATGCGGCAACATAAAAGGAAATGTTTTTTTTTAAGTGTCTTTTTTGTATACAAAAATATCAAAATATAAAAAACTGTATCCGCAGAATCGTGCCGACCCAGAGAATAATATCATCACGTGATTTATTCTACATGATTAATGACATAAAGGGAAAAAAAATATAACTAAAATGTCTTTTTTCTCCAATCCCCCTTAAAAAATTTTTTTATAAAACTTATACATTATAAGTACCCAAAAATGCCAAGATACCATTAAAAAATACAAGTTGTCCTGCAAAAAACAAGCCCTCATACGGCTATGTCGACAGAAAACATAAACATGGCTCCTGTAATGCGACAAAAAAAATCTGAAAAATAAGCTGGTCATTAAAGGCGCAAACAGGCCTAACTAAGGGCTCTCTCACACATACCTTCTTCACCGCAATTACCACGCCGTTTTGAAGACTGCAGTAATTGCGGTATAACACTCCCATTATTGAAATAATGTGTGAAAAAGGCTTGAGGTCTTCGGCACACGGATGGATTTGCAATACGTAATCTGTGGTCAGTGCCCGCACCGTGGATTCGCAGCAGCAAGCATCGTCCATATGGAAAAAAAAAAAAAAAAAAAACCCCCAAACGCTTCTCCCTGCACACTAGTGGAAACGAATTGTGGTTTCCGCGAGTGAAGAAAAGATCAGAGCATGCTCTGTTTTTGTGCGGGTTTCTCACAGATGGCTTCCATTGAAGCGGCGTGTGAAAAAGAAATATTAAAAAAAAAAAAAAAAATCTGTACTGCACATGTCCGATGGCGGCTCGCTGCAGCCATCTGCAGTACAGGTAAAGATGATAGTTGACAGGTATGCGGGGGCACCAGCCGGAGCAGGGGCGGATTAGTCTGCAGGCTCCCTCATGCAGAATCTTACCTGTTTGTGTGCCGGTGGCCAAAGGGGTTAATTGCTTTGTGCTTAAAAGAAAAAAAAAAAAAGATGCGTTCGACAAAACTACATTTCCCATTAATTGCTGGCAAGTGGGAGGAGCCAAAAAGGTGAGGAAAAACGGAGGTAAAATGTCCAGTACTGTAAGGTGAAGGGGGAGAGAAACAAAGAAATTGTGAGGTAAAACCTGTGAAGAAATATAAGCTGGAGACAAGTCACCACAAGACTGAGAGAAGAGGTGCCAGGCAGAGCAGTCTGAGGGACGTGCGGGCTGCCATGGAGGCCGCGTGTCCATTATATCTGAGGGTGCAGACATGTCACTGGTGAGACGCCTTGTGCTCTATGAGACCGACGTCAGATGGATACCAAGAGACCGCAGAAAGCAGCGAGTAGGAGAGAGTTCCCCTCAGGGGTTACCTCAAGCTGGGCGGCTGTTATATGGAGGTAAGTGATGGGGAGGAATATCTGTGGGGTCACTCGTCTACATATAAGCGCCGGCCGTTCGTTATACCAAGAAGGGTAGCTACAGTTCTGGATGTCACAAATACTGTAGTCAGCCGCGCTGTGGGCGGAGATCACCGTGAGGAGAACGCTATTCACCAGGACGACCGTCAGCCTACTCACCAATAAAGGGTTAAACAGCGCATCCAATCACGTTTGCGGGGAGTCAGCCGCCTGGACAGCGTGGAGGGCGTGTGTGAGAAGACGACTCAGTCATCAGATACATAATATACCGTCTCTTATATGTGTGAGGCCTCCGTCATTACACGCACATACACGCCAAGATAGTGCATGGCGATTGGCGGCACTCAGCAAGTATGCAATGCCATTGGGTGCCTGCTGCGTGCCGCCTCCCATGCAAAACACAGTGAATTCCGGGAGTGTGATCCGGCCTGACGTGGAGTTATACGGTATGACAAGCCCCCATTGTCTTCTCCAGATTCATTTTTCTGTTCCAAGAACACAACACACTGTTTCTGGGAGGTAAGTCTGCCCTGAATCCAGATCTCATTTCAGAATGGCTGTATCTGCCTCAGTTTTCCTGTGATAGTGGTTTTTGTAAATCCTTGCATCGGCGTATCGAGCTATTATATGTATCTGGCAAAACGACACGCTTCTGCTACACGAGTTCAAAAAAACCTGTTAGTTCAGAAAGAAATCAAATATATAAGCAAAATGTGGTTCCCCCCAAATCATGGGAACAGCAAAGGCCATGTGACGGGTTACATTTAACCAGCCTGCCAGGAGTGTAACACATGTCAAATCAGACAAAAACTGATTTCATTTTGGAATTCAGCACCCATGACTTAGCTAAGAACACCATTCACATGCTTTGTAGCAAAAATTCTGTTTACCAGTGTAATCTAAGGCGCCATCCACACTGGCGTATATCCATCCGTGAAATACATTTTTTTGCCCCCCCCCAAATATTGATAAAAACGTAGCGTATTATGGGTCCATAATGGTGTAAATGTAGACGAACTATGCGCACGTCTGAAATAGCGGACAATTCTGTGTTGTTTTTTGTGGGGCTAAAAAAAAAACCCGAAAAGACTACAGATCATTCCGTGTAAAAGCACCCTTGAGCCGCCTGCACACAAACGGATTTGCATTGCGCAATGTGCAGTCAGCGTCCGCACCAAATGCCATTCAGCAGGGGCGTAAGTAAAGGCTCAGGAACCCGGGTGCAAAAGTTCAGCTTGTCCCCCCCGAACCCGTATCCATGCCTACAATTGACTCATTTCCTGGACTACGTGAAAATTTGCTTGCAGCCCTTTAGGTCGCTTTCACATGGCTGAGAAAATTGTGTGAGATTTGTGTGTTGAGAGATGCACTAATCTCACACGACTATGAACCCCATTTTTTTTATTGGAATTATACTCATGAGCGATTCCCCCCCCCCCTTCCCCCACATCATGGTGCAGGAAAATATCATGGCATGTCCTATCTTTGGGTGTTGCCTTGGAACGCTTCGCATTGCGATTGCTTTCAACGGGGGCCGGCCAAGCCTTGTACGGCATATAAGCGTGATGCGATTTAACGCAAAAACACCTTGCTTTAGCAGGGACATCACATGTCGGCGAGTGTGACATTGGGCTGAGTTTTACGGCCCAATGTCGTACTCGCCCATGTGAAATTAACATTAAGCTGTTGTGAGAAGTTGGGGTCCCCTTGCCACAGGATCGCCAACCTTTATGACTGGGATCAACCGTGCAGAAACGCTCATGAGACGTAGATTCTCGTTAAGTGTGGCACCCACCAGCATTTATTCAGTATCACACATAGTATACAAAGTCCATAAATACCCCACCTGGGTGTAAGTCAAGGATTGTCATCCCTGTCTGACTCCAGGCCTTATCTGGTCCTCACTGGACCAAAGCTTGCAGCCTGTCCAGCACTGCCAAGCTCTCACCTCTCCTGCTCTTCTGGCAGGATCTGCTTCTTTTTTACAGTTCCTTCCATGCCCAACAGGTGTTAACTCTCCCTGTACCTTTATACAGGTGTCAGAATGCCCATCTAGCACCCCCTGTAGGCAATTCTGATACAGCCCTACTACATATCCCCCTGTCCTGAAAAGGGCCGTAGGCTATATTGTGGTGGAAACCCAATATATCTATATACTGGACTGTGGACCTTTGTAGTGGACAGTGAATCTGTTTTTATTCTGTATAACAAATGACAGTACTTTACCATGTTTGCCTTCTGTTCTGATACAAATATAGATATATGCAATATTTCTACTTCCTGTAATGAAACTTCTATTCCCTAAACTTTGCTGACAAGATATTATTTATCATGAACACGCTATATTTTTCCATCTGTTTATAACTGTTAGAAGAAGTAGGAATCAGACATAGATAACCGCATTTAAGACAAGTACCGCTTTTAGATACCGCAATAATAACCCAAGCAATTTTACTGGAAACATATGCAAATAACATGGGAGATTTGGGCAATTACTAATTCATGATGTAACATCCAATCATATCGAAGGAACCACACGTGGGTCCAAGACACCCCACTCATCTCGTCTACCACATGATGGCCAATCACAGATGACTGGAGGATGGAAGAATTGCAAGATGCTTATCCAATAATTAAACAATACGTTGTATCTATGTAAGCTTTGACCTGCCCAGATGGGCAGATATGTTAAACTCTTTAATAGAGGCTGTGCGCCCAACATTAAAGCAGAATTGAGGAAGTTTATACATGCTGAACCTGTGTCAGTGTGAAAACTTCTTATGTGCATATAATCAATTCAGAATTAATCTGGAAGGGTGTAAACATTCCAAATTGAGTAAGTCGTTGGACACAAAAGGAAATCCACGACAATATCACAGCTTTTTGCCCCTCCAGGTTCAAAACAACAGGCTCAGGGATTTTCATGTGTGGGGCTACCGCTGCATAACTGGCACATGGCTGCTATAACTGGCACTTCCCTAGCTGCCTTATCTGGATCCTGCATTTCTTGCAGCCACTCTTTAGCTTTCCTGAACTGCTTCTTCACTTTGACAGGACTTTTCCCTCTTGCAACCTCTGAAGCTTCTTTTGCAATCTCTGCTCCAGTAGCCTTCTTCCCTTCAGCAGCCCCTCCTGCTGCCTCCTCTTTGGTCTCTTGTACTTCAGAGATTTGTTCAGCCTTCATCTGTTGCTCATCTCTCACTTTCTCAATGACTTTTCTCTGGTTCATAGAGGCAATTTCTACCTGTCAGACTGTCCCAGTCTCTATAAACTGTTCACTTGTAGTGCCCAGGTCACCTTTTGCATAATTTGGCATGCTTCACTGCTTGTGTCTCATTTTCACAATTTTTCAGCAAGGATTTTTCTTTTCTTTCCCGTCTGAACTGAGTCCTAGACCTCTCTAGTCTCTGACTCTCACTTCCAGCAACACAACTATTTGACTCCCAGATAGAGATGAGCGAGCGTACTCGTCCGAGCTTGCTACTCGTTCGAGTATTAGGGTGTTCAAGATGCTGGTTACTCGAGACGAGCACCACGCGATGTTCGAGTTACTTTCACTTTCATCTCTGAGAAATTTGCGCGCTTTTCTGGCCAATAGAAAAACATGGAAGGCATTACAACTTCCTCCTGTGATGTTCCAGCCCTATACTACCCCTCTGCAGTGAGTGGCTGGGGAGATCAGGTGACACCCAAGTATTAAAATCTGCCCCGCCCGCGGCTCGCCACAGATGCATTCTGACAGAGATCAGGGAAAGTGCTGCTGATGCCGGATCTGCTATAGGGAGAGCGTTAGGATTGATTTTAGGCTTCAAGAACCCCAACGGTCCTTCTTAGGGCCACATCTGACCGTGTGCAGTACTGTTGAGGCTGCTGTGAGCAGTGTTGCACATTTTTTTTTGTATATCGGGCGTGCAGAGCATTGCGTCCTCAGTCTGCAGTCATTGTACAGAGTATAGGGGCAGTAGTGCTGAGGCAGGGAAAGAGATATACAGGCTATATAGGCAGTGGGCTTTTTCAAAAAAATTAAGGAAAAATACTGTATTTGTGCTGCCTGTGACCGTCTTCAGTGTACTGCATGTCTGCTGGGGGTAGTAGTCCTAAATAATACGCAGCTAAGCGTTACAGCAGGCTTGGGCAAAATTGTTTCCTGGCTCTGCTGTCTCCATTACATCACCGCCGTCATCCCGCCAGAGGGAAACAGTATACATAATATACACTGCCTACAATATCTGTCTGCTGTATCAGCTCAGCATTTAAAAAAATTGAAGCAAAATACTAAAGGCCTACTAGTGGCCTTTGGCCACTTGACTGCTTCTGCGCTGTGAATTCCAGTAGCTCAGTCATACGCACCTAGGTCTCACTACAGGCGTGCGCAAAATTGTTTCCTGGCTCTGCTGTCTCCGTTACATCACTGCCGTCATAGCGCCAGAGGGAAACAGTATACATAATATTATACGCTGCCTACAGTATCTGTCTGCTGTTTCAGCTCAGCATTTAAAAAAATAGAAGCAAAATACTTAAGGCCTACCACTGGCCTTTGGCCACTTGACTGCTTCTGCACTGTGAATTCCACTAGCTCAGTCATAAGCCCTACGTCTCACTACAGGCGTGCGCAAAATTGTTTCCTGGCTCTGCTGTGCGTTCCGTAAGTGAAGTCAGCCTCCAACCACAGGCCAATAAGCGGCACATTTAATTACAGCGTTCTGTTTCTGCTCTACTCGTAATACACCATGCTGAGGTGTAGGGGTAGCCCTAGAGGACGTGGACGCGGGCGAGGACGCGGAGGCCCAAGTCAGGGTGTGGGCACGGGCCGAGCTCCTGATCCAGGTGTATCGCAGCCGACTGCTGCAGGATTAGGAGAGAGGCAAATTTCAGGGGTCCCGAGATTCATCTCACAATTAATGGGTCCACGCGGTAGACCTTTACTAGAAAATGAGCAGTGTGAGCAGGTCCTGTCGTGGATGGCAGAAAGTGCATCCAGCAATCTATCGACCACACAGACTTCTACGCCGTCCACTGCTGCAACACTGAATCCTCTGGCTGCTGCTCCTCCTTCCTCCCAGCCTCGTCACTCCATTACAATGACACATTCTGAGGAGCAGGCAGACTCCCAGGAACTGTTCTCGGGCCCCTGCCAAGAATGGGCAGCAATGGTTCCTCTCCCACCGGAGGAGTTTGTCGTGACCGATGCCCAACCTTTGGAAAGTTCCCGGGGTCCGGGGGATAAGGCTGGAGACTTCCGGCAACTGTCTCAAGAGCTTTCAGTGGGTGAGGAGGACGAAGACGATGAGACACAGTTGTCTATCAGTGAGGTAGTAGTAAGGGCAGTAAGTCCGAGGGAGGAGCGCACAGAGGATTCGGAGGAAGAGCAGCTGGACGATGAGGTGACTGACCCCACCTGGTTTGCTAAGCCAACTGAGGACAGGTCTTCAGAGGGGGAGGCAAGTGCAGCAGCAGGGCAGGTTGGAGGCAGTGCGGTGGCCAGGGGTAGAGGCAGGGCCTGACCGAATAATCCACCAACTGTTTCCCAAAGCGCCCCCTCGCGCCATGCCACCCTGCAGAGGCCGAGGTGCTCAAAGGTGTGGCAGTTTTTCACTGAGAGTGCCGACGACCGATGAACTGTGGTGTGCAAGGTTTGTCGCACCAAGATCAGCCGTGGAGCCACCACCAACAGCATGCGCAGACATATGATGGCCAAGCGCCCCACAAGGTGGGACGAAGGCCGTTCACCGCCTCCGGTTTGTACCACTGCCTTTCCCCCTGTGCCCCAACCTGCCACTGAGATCCAACCCCCCTCTCAGGACACAGGCTCTACCGTCTCCCGGCCTGCACCCACACCCTCACCTCCGCTGTCCTCGGCCCCATCCAGCAATGTCTCTCAGCGCAGCACAGTCCAGCCGTCGCAAGCGCAAGTACGCCGCCACGCACCTGCACGCTCAAGTGTTAAACGTGTACATAGCCAAATTGATTAGCCTGGAGATGCTGCCGTATAGGCTTGTGGAAACAGGGGCTTTCAAAAACATGATGGCGGCGGCGGCCCCGCCCTACTCGGTTCCCAGTCGCCACTACTTTTCCCGATGTGCCGTCCCAGCCCTGCACGACCACGTCTCCCGCAACATTGTACGCGCCCCCACAACGCGGTTACTGGCAAGGTCCACTTAACAACGGACACGTGGACAAGCACAGGCGGGCAGGGCCACTATATCTCCCTGACGGCACATTGGGTGAATTTAGTGGAGGCTGGGACCGGGTCAGAGCCTGGGACCGCTCACGTCCTACCCACCCCCAGAATTGTGGGCCCCAGCTCGGTGCTGGTATTTGCGGCAGTGTATTCTTCCTCCACTAAACCACCCTCCTCCTCCTCCTACGCAACCTCTGTCTCGCAATCAAGATGTGTCAGCAGCAGCACGTCGCCACCAGTCGGTGTCGCGCGGGGTGGCAGCACAGCGGTGGGCAAGCGCCAGCAGGCCGTGCTGAAAATACTCAGCTTAGGAGAGAAGAGGCACACGGCCCATGAACTGCTGCAGGGTCCGACAGAGCAGACCGACCGCTGCCTTTCGCCGCTGAGCCTCCAACCGGGCATGGTCGTGTGTGACAACGGCCGTAACCTGGTGGTGGCTCTGCAGCTCGGCAGCCTCACGCACGTGCCATGCCTGGCCCACGTCTTTAATTTGGTGGTTCAGCGCTTTCTGAAAAGCTACCCAAGTTTGTCAGACCTGCTCGGAAAGGTGCGCCGGCTCAGCGCACATTTCCGCAAGTCCAAGACGGACGCTGCCACCCTGCGGACCCTGCAACATCGGTTTAATCTGCCAGTGCACCGACTGCTGTGCGACGTGCCCACTCGGTGGAACTCTACGCTCCACCTGTTGGCCAGGCTCTATGAGCAGCGTAGAGCTATAGTGGAATACCAACTCCAACATGGGCGGCGTAGTGGCAGTCAGCCTCCTCAATTCTTTACAGAAGAGTGGGCCTGGTTGGCAGACATCTGCCAGGTCCTTGGAAACTTTGAGGAGTCTAACCAGATGGTGAGCGGCGATGCTGCAATCATTAGCGTCACCATTCCTCTGCTATGCCTCTTGAGAAGTTCCCTGCAAAGCATAAAGGCAGACGCTTTGCGCTCGGAAACGGAGGCAGGAGAAGACAGTATGTCGCTGGATGGTCAGAGCACCCTCATGTCTATATCCCAGCGCGTTGAGGAGGAGGAGGAGGGGGAGGAGCATGAGGAGGAGGGGGAAGAGACAGCTTGGCCCACTGCTGAGGGTACCCATGCTGCTTGCCTGTCATCCTTTCAGCGTGTATGGCCTGAGGAGGAGGAGGAGGAGGATCCTGAAAGTGATCTTCCTAGTGGGACAACCATGTGTTGCAAACAGGTACCCTGGCACACATGGCGGACTTTATGTTAGGATGCCTTTCTCGTGACCCTTGCTTTACATGCATTCTGGCCACTACGGATTACTGGGTGTACACACTGCTCGACTCACGGTATAAGGAGAACCTTTCCACTCTCATACCCGAAGAGGAAAGGGGTTCGAGAGTGATGCTATACCACCGGACCCTGGCAGACAAACTGATGGTAAAAATCCCATCCGACAGCGCTAATGGCAGAAGGCGCAGTTCCGAGGGCCAGGTAGCAAGGGAGGCGCGGAGATCAGGCAGCATGTACAGCACAGGCAGGGGAACACTCTCCAAGGCCTTTGACAGCTTTCTGGCTCCCCAGCAAGACTGTGTCACCGCTCCCCAGTCACGGCTGAGTCGGCGGGAGCACTGTAAAAGGATGGTGAGGGAGTACGTAGCCGATCGCACGACGGTCCTCCGTGACGCCTCTGCCCCCTACAACTACTGGGTGTCGAAGCTGGACATGTGGCCTGAACTCGCGCTGTATGCCCTGGAGGTGCTTGCTTGTCCTGCGGCTAGCGTCTTGTCAGAGAGGGTGTTTAGTGCGGCTGGGGGAATCATCATGGATAAGCGTACCCGCCTGTCAACCGACAGTGCCGACAGGCTTACACTCATAAAGATGAACAAAGCCTGGATTTCCCCAGA
Organism: Eleutherodactylus coqui; assembly: GCF_035609145.1. Lineage (NCBI taxonomy): Eukaryota > Metazoa > Chordata > Amphibia > Anura > Eleutherodactylidae > Eleutherodactylus > Eleutherodactylus coqui. Next base: position 21,057,399 of record NC_089837.1, on the reverse strand, counting down.
CTTCTCTTCTCCACCAGCGGACAGCAGCGATACCTAAACAATACGTAGGCTGCACCCGCGGATGGAAGCATCGTTCTCTATCACCATAAAAAACGGGGACCTTTTAGCTTGATCAATCTGTGTATAATATTCATCCTCCTCCTCCTGCTCCTCCTCCTGAAACCTCACGTAATCACGCCGAACGGGTAATTTTTCTTAGGCCCACAAGGCTCAGTCATATTACTTATGTAAACAATGTTTATACGTTTCAATGCTCATTAAAGCGTTGAAACTTGCACCTGAACCAATTTTTATTTTAACTGGGCTGCCTACAGGCCTAGTTACAAATTAAGCCACATTAACCAAAGTGATTAATGGGTTTCACCTGCCATCTTGGTTGGGCATGGGCAATTTTTCTGAGGTACATTAGTACTGTTGGTACACCAATTGTTTTGGGCCCTCGCCTACAGTGTAATCCTAGTAATTTTTATGGGCTTCACCTGCACTCATGGTACAGCAAGGTGTGTGGGGTTGGCCTACACTTTTGCTATATAAATGTAATTGGGGCCTTGTCTATACTGCAACTACTAAAATGTGCAAGAGACTGTTATCTCCCTAAACTGCTGCAACGGGAATGTTACTGTGGCCTGTCTTGACTGCTACTACTACTGAAATGGAACTAATACTGTGCTCCCCCTATACTGCTGCTTCGGAATTGTTACTGGGGCCTGTCTTGACTGCTACTATCACTGAAATGGAACTAAGACTGTGCTTCCCCTATACTGCTGCTTCGGAATTGTTACTGGGGCCTGTCTAGACTGATACTACTACTGAAATGGAACTAATACTGTGCTCCCCCTATACTGCTGCTAGTGATATGTTACTGGGGCCTGTCTAGACTGCTAATACTACTGAAATGGAACTAATACTGTGCTCCCCCTATACTGCTGCTAGTGATATGTTACTGGGGCCTGTCCAGACTGCTACTACTACTGAAATGGAACTAAGACTGCGCTCCCCCTATACTGCTGCTTTGGAATTGTTACCAGGGCCTGTCTTGAGTGCTACTATTACTGAAATGGAACTAAGACTGTGCTCCCCCTATACTGCTGCTTCAGAATTGTTACTGGGGCCTGTCTGGACTGCTACTACTACTGAAATGGAACTAATACTGTGCTCCCCCTATAATGCTGCTAGTGATATGTTACTGGGGCCTGTCCCTAATGCTACCTCTGAAATGTTACTAATTATGGGCTATACCTATACCGCTGCTAATGCTATGTCACTGGGGTGTGGAAACGGAGGCTTCCCAAAGACATGATGGTGGCGAGGCCATATCCCACCAACACGGTTACTGTTAAGGTGCATATAACCACGGACACGTAGAGAGGACACGTAGTGCCTCAAAAACATCCCCCTCCTCCTCCAACAATGAAAACATTCTTGCCAAATACCTTTGCATAGGTCCGTCTGGTGGCAGTCCAAGAATTTCACCTTTACCGACACAACAAGAGAGCCCCCCCACCATCCCCCCACCACGGCCCACTTAATCCTGGCCACATTCCGAAAACCAACTAAATAAAACCGCGCTACTAGGTCCGCAGTCGCCACCACATTCCCACCAACGCGGTTACTGTTAAGGTACATATTACCACTCTGACTGGGGCATGCACTGTGGGCCGAAGCACACCTGTATTGTATGTGATGTTAGCTCTGCTGAGCAGGGCACTGCAATGGGATACATTAATGTACCGCCGAAGCCCACCTGCATTTAATCTGACGTTAGCTTTGCTGTCCAGGGCACTGCAATGGGATATATTTATGTACCGCCGGTGGCTTCCTGGGACCCACCCATGCTGTCGGTCCACACAGACTTCACAATAGGGAGTTGTACCTGCCTGTGTCTACTTATAAAGAACCCCAGTGTGACTGGGGCATGCAGTGTGGGCCGAAGCCCACCTGCATTAAACCTGACGTTACCTCAGCTGTGATGGGCAATACAATGGGATATATTTATGTACCGCTGGTGGGTTCCAGGGAGCCACCCATGCTGTGGGTCCACAGGGACTTCACATTAGGGAGTTGTACCTGCCAGTGTCTATGTATTAAAAACCCCGGTCAGACTGGGGCATGCAGTGTGGGCCGAAGCCCACCTGCATTAAACCTGACGTTACCTCAGCTGTGATAGGCAATGCAATGGGATATATTTATGTACCGCCGGTGGGTTCCAGGGAGCCACCCATGCTGTGGTTGCACACGGAATTCTCATTGCGGAGTTCTACCTGCCTGTGACTATTTATAAAAAACCCCGGTCTGACTGGGGCATGCAGACACCTTGACAGAATGAATAGTGTGTGGCACATGGGTTCCCCATTGCTATGCCCACGTGTGCAGCTCCTGATGGAAGTGGCACAGGATTGGATTTCTCATTGCTTCTGTACAGCATTGTGGGCTATCGCCCCGCCCCTTTTAAAGAGGGTCGCTGCCTAGCCGTGCCAACCCTGTGCAGTGTGTGCCTGCGGTCCCTCGTCATGGCAGACGCACTTATAAATAGACATGAGGGTGGTGTGGCTATGAGGCCAGCGTGTGGCATGAGTGCAGCTGAAGGCTGCGCAGGGACACTTTGGTGTGCGCTGTGAACACCGGGTCGTGCGGGGGGGTTGGGCAGCATGTTACCCAGGAGAAGTGGCAGCGGAGTGTCATGCAGGCAGTGATTGTGCTTTGTTGGAGGTAGTGTGGTGCTTAGCTAAGGTATGCCTTGCTAATGAGGGTTTTTCAGAAGTAAAAATTGTTGGGAGGGGGGGCCCACTCTTGCCGCTATTGTGGCTTAATAGTGGGACCTGGGAACTTGAGATGCAGCCCAACATGTAGCCCCTCGCCTGCCCTATCCGTTTCTGTGTCGTTCCAATCACTTTCTTGAATTTCCCAGATTTTCACAAATGAAAACCTTAGCGAGCATCGGCGATATACAAAAATGCTCGAGTCGCCCATTGACTTCAATGGGCTTCGTTACTCGAAACGAACCCTCGAGCATCGCGAAAAGTTTGTCTCGAGTAACGAGCACCCGAGCATTTTGGTGCTCGCTCATCTCTACTCCCAGAGCTTTGCATTTAACCTCTTAACAGACTTTTGAAACACCACTTTTTCTTCTGACACCACTTTCAGGGGGCGTCAAGGTTAGCGCTTCAGTCTCTTTCTTAATATTCTCCAGCAGGGTCTCCATTTCTTTTACTGGTTGTGGAAACACACTTTTTAGCTTTTCTCGTATCAGTGTTCAGCATCTGTCTTGGTGCTAATCCCACCTTGTATTTCCGTGTGCACTCACTTGTTAAGCTGTTCTCTCTTATCTTTAGGAGACATAGTTTTCTCCTTAGTAAGCCACTGTCCAGACATCTTCTGTTTCTTCTCCCAGTTGGACACCATCTGCCATTGGTAACCAAGCTCCATATCCATGTCTTCTACTTCCTGCTGAAGACTCACTGTAAACTTCTCTAATTTATCACAGGCATCAGTATGAGGAAAAAACATCTGATTTATAGCTTCCAATGCTTCTAGGGTTTCACTCTCTTGCTCTTCAACAGCGACCCAGTATGCAGGGTTTTCTTCCATTTACTTTTCCATTTACGACACCTGAGCCTGAAGTGTTGAAATCTGCTCTGTCAGGTTTCTTTTATTTTCTGCATCTTTCTCTAACTGCTTGAGGAACACATCGCTTTCATCTTGCACGGTCTTCAGGTGTGTACGAAGACCAAGCCTCTGCTGCGTCTCTTCTTGCACCAGCCTCTGATTCTCTTCAGTCTGAGCTTCCAGCTCCACCTGCACTCTGCTCACCTTCTCAGACAGCTCTGTCTGCACTCTGTCACCTTCAGTGATTTTCACTTGTAGCTTCTGAAGCTGAATTTCTACTGCATTTCTCTTGCATCCAGATGCACGCTTATCATCTAATAACCCTGTCACCTTTTGGGTCAGCTCCGTACATTCACTTTTCAACATATATTTTATCTTTTCAGTTTGTTCAAACTGCTTGGACAGTTCCCACACAACTAGAGCATTATTCCTTTCAAGCTCCTGGATCTGGGTTTCATATAATTCAGCTTTCTCATCCAAGCTCATCTGTAGCTGGGACACTAGTTGCTTATAGAGCGCTTCCTGGTTTTCCTTGTAACCCAGTATACCTTTCAAGAGCTCTGCTTGCTTCTCTGCCTGACTGCAAGCAGCTTTCTCTATTTCCAGCTTTTCCTTGAGCTGACTTATCTGAGACTCCAATTCACCATTTTTCTTTTCTAACTGCATTTTCAACTCTGCAATTTGATTCTGCAAACCTGTAGTTTGATTACGTGCATCTGTAGAAGCTCTTTGCAACATGTCATCTTAAACTGTTAGGTTTTTATTTGCAGTTTGACAGTCCTGTTCATAGTGCACAGATTATGCCTCCAGGCATACTCTGCGATCAGCCTCATCTCGGAGGTCTTGCATCTCCTCATGGGCTTTCGAAAGATATCCCTTATTTTTATTTTTCTCACTTTTCATTTCTTCTAAGCTCTGTTCACACTGAACAGCTTTTTTTTCCCAGCAACACCCTGTGATTAGCTTCCTCCTTAGCCAATCTTTCAAGGTGCTCATTCTCCTTTCAAAGAGCTACCTTCTCTGCTTTCAGCTGAGCAGCTACCTGGAGAGCATTTTCACCTTCACTCTGGATTCTTTTTGTCTGCTCCTCTACTAGCAGCCTTTGCCTCTTGGCTTCTCCCAGCAAACATAAGTTGGCCCTTTCTTTTTCCAACTGCGCATCATATCTTTTACTAGCAGTTTGACATGCTTCCGCAAGAAACTATGTAAGCTTGCAACTGTACATATCCTTCCAGAGTACTAAGCACGCTTTCCCGGTCTGTTGCACCCTGGACTTCAGGATTTGCACTGACTACCTCATCTGTCTCACTAGGAAAATCCTTTTTTCTCTTTTTCTTCTTAGCGCCTTTAGTACTATCTGTCTTCTCTCTCTCTAAATGCATGTTTGTACTAACTCCCCCATGGGCATTGGTTGCACTCCCTACAGAAACCTGGTCACATTCTGACTTACTTTGGGGAACATTACTACACATACTAGGCATGTCATATAGATAACACATCCCACAATCCCCCACACATAACATTTCAGGGTTAACGGATGTCAGTTCACATTGCGCAGATTCTCCTTATGCATTTTGTCTGGCTTTGCATTATCAGAATGTTCCAGTCCATATTGCATCATTTCCTCAGTCCTTGAAGTGCTCTCTTCACTCCCCCAAATTCATAGGTGGCATTGCCGCTGCTTCTCTGGACCCCCAGATGACAGTCCTTGAATACAGTTCACGCTTGCAGTTTTTGTATGAGCCTACAGTGGATCTTTTCCCTCCCGCAGTTGAAAAAAATGGTGAAAGTCCGTGCTCAACACAAATTCTACCGGCAGTCTGACGCATTTTGTCAGGACCCATGTCACCATATCATATGGAGTCACAAAGGTTAAACTCACCCCCTTATCAGTTTTTGGACCGCAACAAAGAAATGGCAAAACGTCTCGCATCACAGTAGACTTGTCCTGCTGTGGATCCACTGACAGTGGGATCCCACTCACTATTAGCTGGCTGGTTCTCATCTCCAACTTTACTGGAACGGGCCTCCTGGCCACTGGACTCTCTGGTACACAACCGTCTGTGTTGCCACAACTCCAGATGCAGTCCATCTGTCTCCTGGTGACAGTCTTCTGCTGTCGAGGCCTGTTTGCCATGGCAACCGCAAACTTAGGCCTCCTAGCCCTTTAAACCGCAGCTTTTATTGCTCCACAGCAACTTCAACTTTAGCCTCCTGGCTCTTTTAAATGCCTCCAGCAACACAGCTCACAGGAACATCCATCTGCACACACGTTGCTCTGTGTGCCATTTCATTTTGTGCTAGCGCATCTTCCACCATATGTGACAAGTTGGGGTCCACTTGCCACTGAATCGCCAACCTTTATGGCTGGAATGGCCACAAATCATGCAGAAATGCACAGGAGACGTAGATTCTTGTTAAGTCTGGTGCCCACCAGCCTTTATTCAGTAGTCCCTGTCTGACTCTAGACCTTATCTGGTCCTCACTGGACCCCAGCTTGCAGCCTGTCCAGCATTGCCAAGCTGTCACCTCTCCCCCTCTTCTGGCAGGATCTGCTTATTTTATATAGTTCCTTCCATGCCCAACAGATGTTAACTCTCTTTGTACCTTTTTGCAGGTATCAGAATGCCTATCTAGCACCCTCTGTAGGCCATTCTGATACAAGCCTACTACACTGTGTTCATGTTTTTTGGGTGTATCTAGCCTGGGAATGGCTAGTGAGTCTCTGAGTCGGGAGGTACGTGACTAGAGTCAACTGGATGAGTTTGGACTTCCCGAGTCAGTTGGCCTGCGGTGGGAGGCTTTAGTTGAGAAATTTGGGTCTGCCAAGTCGGTTGGTGTGCGGCGGGAGGCATTAAGAAAAATTTCTCTAGTTGGTGAGGTGACAAAATTCAATAGGGCTCCAAAGACCTTCCTTCTTTGGTGGGTTTTTTCATAAGGTTGAGTGTTTTTACAGAATTGTTATTGTTTTTAATAAATGGCTGCTGTGGCCAATTAATCCAAAGCTAGAAGCGTCATGTGATTATTGGCATGTGGAGAGAAGGGAGGTTTAATGGGTTACAGCAGGCCGGATCCATTATACCAAGGTCATGTTCGGCCGCAGGGATTTCCATTTCCTGCTTCCCGAATAGAGCAGAAAAGTGGAATCCCCAATGCAGGTGTGAACCTACCCTTACCTGGGTATGTACTGTATACAATATGTGTACAGCTGGTATAAGCTATACGTCCTGTATATAGTGATATGAAGCATGCTGGTATAACCTGGATCAGTTTATATCAGCATGGTTGATATTACTATATACTTGACATGGGTATAATAGAGTCACTCCCTGCCATAGCTTTATCCATTACCAGAGCATAACATGAAAAATCCTAATAGACGACAACATACTTCTAGTTTTGGATAATCTGGCCACATCAGCCATTTTATTACAAACAAATTACATAAATTAACATAATTAATAGGGATGAGCGAGCATACTCGTCCGAGCTTGATGCTCGTTCAAATATTAGGGTGCTCGAGATGCGCGGTGCTCGTCTCAATTAAACTAGCACTGACCATTGAATTCAATGGAGCCGGCAATACAGCCGGCTCCATTGAAAGCAATGGGCTGCCGGCTAGTGCGGGATGAATTTTCGGGAAGAGCTTAAAAATATAAGCCCTTACCTGAAAATCATCCTAAAATGTGTAAAAAGTAAAAAAAAAAATATACTCACCTTGTCCCGGCAGAACGATGTTAGCCCATTGAATTCAATGGAGCCAGCAATACAGCCGGCTCCATTGAAAGCAATGGGCTGCCGGCGAGCGCACAATGAATTTTCGGGAAGGGCTTAAATATATAAGCCCTTCCCTGCAATTCATCCAGAAATGTGTAAAAATAAAAAAAATATATATACTCACCTGGTCCCGGCAGACGGAGTTCAGCTGCGGCCAGCTGGCAGTTCTCCTGAACTGCTCTCTGTAGTATTCAGCAGCCGGGGATTTAAAATCCCCGCCTGCTGAATGAGCTCCCTCTGATTGGTCACAGCCTGACCAATCAGAGGCAGATCTCACTCACACCCATTCATGAATTCATGAATGGGTGAGTGAGTGCTGCCTCTGATTGGCTCAGCGCAGCTCTCAGCTGAATGACAGCAGTTCAGCACCACAGTGCAGGGGACAGCGGGAGAAGATGCGGCTGTGCCCCGGCAGCTGAAGGGAGGTGAGTATCTATTTTTTTTGTTTTTTAAATCACTTTTATATATAAAGCCCTTCCCTGAAAAAGAATTCAGGTGTGCCAGCGGACCATTGTCTTCAATGGAGTCGCCGGCAGCAGCAGCGGCTCCATTGAGGGGAATGCCTGCATTTTTATTCTTTTTTACACTAAAATCTTTCTTTTTCAGGTAAGGGCTTATATTTTTAAGCCCTTCCCGAAAATTCATCCCGCGCTCGCCGGCAGCCCATTGCTTTCAATGGAGCCGGCTGTATTGCCGACTCCATTGAATTCAATGGGCTAACATCGTTCTTTTCTGCCACAGCTGTTACAGCTGTGGCAGGGGAGAACGATTGTTATGCTGACAGTGGGGGGGGGGTGTCTCACTCTTGCCACTATTGTGGCTTAATAGTGAGACCTCGGAGCCCGAAATGCAGCCCTGCATGTTGCTCCTCGCCTGCCCTGTCCATTTCTGTGTTTTTTACATGACTTTGGTGATTTGCTAAGATTTTCACAAATGAAAACCTTAACGGAGCACCAGTCATATACAAAAATGCTCGAGTCGCCCATTGACTTCAATGGGGTTCGTTACTCGAAACGAACTCTCGAGCATCACTGAAAGTTCGACTCGAGTAACGAGCACTCGAGCATTTTGGTGCTCACTCATCTCTAATAATTAACCCAGATAAAACCAACCAACACAAGGGGAGGTCGTTGGAGTTCCATATATCTGTCACAGCACCATTGTCAATTAAGTATATATACCAATTGCCTCTAGGTGCCCCATGATTGGTCAGTGCATGGCCAGCCGGACCAATTACATGGCCAGCAGTGCACTGATAGACTACAGTTGTGACCAATCTATATCAGGGGTGTTAAACTTATTTTGCTCAAGGGCCACATCACATTTATGGTTGCCTTCAAAGGGCTGATTGTAATTGTAAGACTGTATAAATCCAACTACTTCTTAAGGCTTATTTCATATGGGTGAGGGCGATATTGGGCCATGAATCATGACCTGACATCACCCTCGCCCCAGGGATGCAAAGTGTTTTCATGTGAAAATAGTCTTGCCTCACTTCGGGGATGCAGGCATCCTACACTGGGGCTGTCACAGCCACGGCAGAGGATCGCGGAGTGTCCCTTGATCGCCTGCATAGTAGGAGTTGACTGTGTAATTGGGGGTATGTAGCCCCCCCCATTACTTATATGCCCGTAGTAGGTAGGTAATTTTCCCCCCATTAAGTAGGTGTCCTCAGTAGGTAGGTAACTAGTAATTATTAAGAAATTATAGTACCAGTGTTTCTGGTGGCCCAATGTGCCACTTACTAATATAATATAGTGAAAGGGATTGCAGTTGGTAACAGTTGCTAAAACAGCAAAGCCAGACAGCAGCCATGTGCTTATAGGACCTATGATGATTTCACAGTCATATGCTCAGTCACCGTGGCTCTGAGCTCCACCGTTTGTCACATAACAGTGATGTCATCAGATTTCCTTAACCAGCAGAGGCTAGACAACAGCCGTGTGCTTACAGGACCTGTGATGATGTCACCCTCATGTGATGAGTCAAAGAATGAGGCTCTAAGCTCTGCCCCTGATCACATGACAGTGACATCATAACAGGTGCTAAACCAGCAGAGCCAAACAGCAGCTGTGTGGAGCCTTGGTGACTGATCACATGCAATCCCTCATTTAGTACACAAGGATGAAGGAACTGTGATGATGTCACCATCATCTGATCAGGGGCGGAGCTCAGAGCTCAGTTACCTGATTATATGAAATCCTTCATTCAGTGCTCAAAGATGAAGGATCTGTGATGATGTCATGGTCATGTGATCAGGGGTGGAGCTCAGAGGCCCATTGACTGATCACATGATGGTGACATCATCACATGTAACTCACATAGTCACTCACGGACAGGTGGTCATTAGTATTTTGATTTCCCCCAGTTTTTTAAACACCCATACTTATAAATCCGCATTGGGGTTTTATGTGTAGTAATTACCATGCTGCTTTATAAGTAAGTGCCCTCTGGCCCCAGAAAGCCTGCTGCACCCAGTGTGTGTTCTAAATTGCCAAATTATGGAGGTGCTGACTGTTCTCTAACATACTCTGGGTTATGGGGTCCTCCTTCCAGAACCAGGGATGAAAAGATAACGGCGCCTGGCACATTGATGACAGACATGTGCTGTGGCTCCACTTCCAGGCTATGTTGTGGACGCAAGACCGGGCCTGCTTTATCACAGAAAGGGTGGATGTGTGGAAGACTTTGTCGCAGCACTCAGGGACTCCTGTCAAACTTAGAAGTCCTGCTGCTGTGACGCTGCAAATATAATCCTGATTCACTATTTACTGTACATTAACCTCCAAAACCTAGAATGCTGAAACATTTTAAATTAAATCAATAGTAATCAGAAATCAATGGGATCAGTGAATTCATGTAGGTTGTTGCTCTCTTGGCCTGCACAGATGTAACAATCACACTATTGACTCATGTTCAATCTATAATATATTAATATACCCAAGTCTTTTTCACATGTGCTGCTGCTTAGCCCAATTCCTCCCATTCTGTTCGTGCTTTTTTTCATTTTTTTTGCCCAGATGTAGGAGTTTGCCTTTCTCCCTGCTAAATATAATTCTGTAAGTCGCCGCCCACTGCTGCAGCTTGTCCACATTTTTTTGAATCCTCTCTCTCTCTTCTCTAGTGTTAGCTATCCCTCCTAGCTTTGTTTTGCTGGGCTTGCAGAGGGGGTTGCAATGGCTGAGGGAGGTTGTTTAGGAGCCGGCTCCATTTTGTTGGGAGCATCGGGGCTCGGGTGCGCTTCTGCACTGAAGTGACTTACCCCCTCCTGGAGAGATGTTCGGCTATGTAGATCCTCTGTGCCGTCTCCGGTGCTTGCGGCTCCCTCAGAGAGGTGAGGGGAGTCAGGACGCTCCGGATTCCTGACCTGCGAGGCTGTAGGAGAGGGAGACCCGCGGCACTGCTCAGCATGCTCTCTGTTGGCACCCCGCGCCGAGAAGAAGTCCTTCACCCGATGCGGCTGAGGCTTGGGAGGCTTCCTCTTCGTCATGGCTCTTAGCATTGGGGATTCTTCTTGCAGTAAGTGCTTTTTATAACCTCTGGGACACCTTTATTAACACTTTTCAGGCAGTTGCTGAGCGGAGCTCAAAGTTTTGCTGCCGTCCCGGCTGCAGTCAGGCCACCCCCCCCCCACCCCCACCCCTAGCTTTGTGTTGTCATGGAATATAAAATGTTAAGTTTTAGAATGCAATAAGTGTATGTTTCTTACCTTGCATTGGACTACTGACCCTTAAATAGAAGACTAAAACCTATGCTTTGTAGTGCCAGTAACTAGGAATGTAAGATAAGAAGTCAACAGACAAATTAAATAAGGCTAAGCTATGTTAACAGACAAGACACACAACTATTACAGAAATGTTGTCTAATGCACCAGCAATATCCTGACTTAGGTAATTTCTATGTCTGAGACGGGCCTTAAGAGCTTTGAGACTATTTGGTAGATGTCAATAAGTCCTATGATTAATAAGTATTTTCACTTTTGTAACAGTATACTACGTAACCCGAATCTTTGAACCAAGCAACATTTGGATACGCCCTCTTCTTTCTGTATAAGAGTTGGTAATGTTCATAATAATAAAGTAGAATTCACTGAGTTCTCATGGAGAAGTGTCTTGACATAACATGGAGTGATTTCATGCTATTGATAGATAATTGCTAGCAAATCTTCTCATCACGGGCTTCCATATCTACTAGTTTGGCACCTGACAACGAGGTCATCAGATCGGTACCGGTGTGGTCCGATAACAGTGTCGTCAGCAAATTTGATCAGTTTCCCATCAATTCCCTCTTCCAGATCATTTATAAAAATGTTGAACAACACTGGGCCTAAGACAGAGCCTTGTGGTACCCCATTTGACAGATTCTTCCACACATTCAGCCATTTATAACCACTCTTTGAGTACGATCACTCAGCCAGTTATAAATCCACCTAACAGTTGCCTTGTCAATCCGAATAAGTATGGTATGAGATACTTTGTCAAATGCTTTACTAAAGTCAAGATATACTATATCCCTGATCAAGCCTGATCATTTCACTGATCAACCCAGTTGGTGATTCTGTCATAGAAGGAAATTAGATTCATCTGGCATGACTTGCTTTCTACCAACCCATGTTGGCTCTGGTTAATTACTCCATTTTCATCCAAGTACTTGCATACATGTTCTCTAATGATTTGTTCAAAGATCTTTCCCAGTATAGAAGTCAGGCTCACAGGCCGATAGTTTCCTGAATCCACCTACTTCCCTATTTTGAAGATAGAGACAAAGTTTGCCCTTCTCCAATCTGGGACTTCTGTTCTCTATGAATGTTCAAAAATAGGAGCGAGTGGTTCAGCAAATACCTCCACTGCTTCCTTCAGTATCCTAGGATGAGATTCATCTGGACCTTCAGACTTAAATACATTCCCTCACCATATCTCTGTTGAGTTTTTTTAATTTGAATGTTCACACATTGTCAACCTAATGTCTGTGATGCACCCAGGTAAGCAAAGTCCAGAAGGAAGAACCTGGCCTTTACTGGATCTAATAGTTAAGTACTACTAATTTAATTGTTTTATACCATTTTCCACCATTTTCCATGTTTTTTCCCCCAAAACTATAAACCCTTGAGAGTAACAGAGAGATCAAATCTATGAAAATCCAGAGGGTAAATACACGCAAGCCCAATGAGCTCTCCAAACCGGTCAGAGGCAAAGTTGTGAAGTATAGATGAGGCTCAGGTTATAAATAAATGTGCTAACCCTGAACTACAAACCTGACAAAAGCAGGCCGCTAACTAAAACTCTCAGACTGGGCACTGAACAACAAAAACACCCATGAAAACTCTGATGGAGCTCCAAAGATTTACAAGAGATGGAAGTATAAGCCACACACTCCACAGAATGGGGTTTTATGGAAGAGTGAACAAACAAATGCCATTGCTTGAAGAAAATCATAAAAAAGAACAATTCAATAATCAGCATATAGCCGACTCCCAAAGCACAAGAAAAAAGGTACTCTGGTCAAATGAAATTAAAATTGAACTTTTTGGCCTTCATGGAAAATACTGTTTATGGCACAAACCAAACACTTCACATTACTGCATGAACACAATTCCCACAGTTAAGAGCGGTGGTTGCAGCATCATGCTGTTTGGATGGAAAACCTTGAAGGGGTGAAGAAAAGATGTCTGGCATTAAATATAGGGCAATTCTGGAGGAAATCCTGCTCAAGTCTGCCAGAGATTTCCGACTGGGACGTTGCATCACCCTACAGCACAACAATGGCCAAAGGATACTGCTAAAGCTGTACTCCAGTGGTTTAAGGGGGAAAACTTGGAATGGTCTAGTCAAAGCCCAGACCTGACTACAACTGTAAATCTGTAGTGCGACTTGAAGACTACTGTATGCTAACACAATCCATCTTACTTTAAGAAGTTAGATCGGTTTTGTCTGGAAAAATGAGAAAAAAAACAGTCTTTACATGTGCTAAGCTATGTAGACATACTTACGCACATTAAAGTTCTCTGTCTTAGGCCTTTATTATTGTTTGTATCATCATAAAAACTGTTGCACTTTCAAAGGGGTAGGCATGTTGTGTAAATCATATGGTGTAAAATCCAGGTTGTAAGGCAACTAAACATGAAAAACAACTGGGAGAGGAGCAATACAATTGAAAAGCGTTGTAGTGCACAGTCAGAGTGTAACATACCTACAGTGCCAAAAAATCTATTTCAGCAAGGGAACCATCTGTGGTAGTGCTGTACAGCAACGGTGACCAGCCAGTAGATTGAAGTCTACCAGTAAAACCTCCCAGTGGGAACCATTAGATCTTGATCTTAGTCCACTAGGTTGTCTTCAACACCAAAGTGGGTTATCCACTTCCTCCTAGGTTCATTATTGAGTAATATTGGGATTCAAAGTTGAAAATGGACCAGGAAACAGAAGAAACAGTGCAGTCATTTACAGATATGTGTTTACAGATTAACGTCTTATTAATACAGTAACGCTCCTCTTGTTTGGCCCAAACCAGTGTCTCAGATAACTGTGGTAACACGAGAGAAAATACATGTTGCTCAGTGCTGATCCCATGACCCCAAGCAGGAGGAGGAGGTGGCATTACAAGGCCAAGAAACCATGACCAGGACCCGCTGTGGTCTGTGTGGGAAGCACGTGAGCGGGCGCAGGGTCAGGCTCAGTCTCAGCAAACACCTTTTGTGACCCAAGATACCCTGAATTACATAGCAATGGGAAATCCATGTGTCCCCACACAGATAGCTCAACACTGCAAGGGGAAGTCTTTGAGTTCCTTGGACTCGCCTATGCTGTCAGTGCACAAAGATTGTATTACACAATAAGAAATCAAAGTGCCCAACCATGGGAGAGTTTCACCCCGGCAAGGACCTTGGCCTCGGCCCACATTTCTACCCTAGTCAATCAGTGTATTTGTGCCAGATAGGTAAAACACCACGATGGGAAGACTTACTGCACCCATAGTATTGACAGACCCCTGTAATATTCCTGTAGCAAAGGTATAAACAGACCACTGTAACATTTCTGTAGCAGGAGTATAGGCAGACCCCAGTAACATTTCTGTAGTAAAAGTAGAGGTGGACACCAGTAACATTTCTGTAGTAAAAGTAAAGGCAGACCCCAGTAACATTTCTGTAGTAAAAGTATAGGCAGATCCTGTACCATTTCTGTAGCAGAAGTATAGGCATACCCCAGTAATATTTCTGTAGCAACAGTATAGGCGGACCCCAGTAACATTTCTGTAGCAGAAGTATAGGCAGACCCTGTACCATTTCTGTAGCAGAAGTATAGGCAGACCCCAGTAATATTTCTGTAGTAAAAGTATAGGCGGACCCCAGTAACATTTCTGTAGCAAAAGTATAGGTGGACCCCTGTAACATTTCTGTAGCAGAAGTACAGGCAGACCCCAGTAACATTTCTGTAGCAAAAGTATAGGCGGACCCCAGTAACATTTCTGTAGCAGAAGTATAGGCAGACCCTGTACCATTTCTGTAGCAGAAGTATAGGCATACCCCAGTAATATTTCTGTAGTAAAAGTATAGGCGGACCCCAGTAACATTTCTGTAGCAGAAGTATAGGCAGACCCCAGTAACATTTCTGTAGTAAAAGTATAGACGGACCCCAGTAACATTTCTGTAGCAAAGATATAGGCAGACCACAGTAACATTTCTGTAGCAGAAGTATAGGCAGACCCCAGTAACATTTCTGTAGTAAAAGTAGAGGCAGACCCCAGTAACATATCTGCTGTAAAAGTATAGGCAGACCCCTGTAACATTTCTGTAGCAGAAGTATAGGCAGACCCCAGTAACATTTCTGTAGCAGAAGTATAGGCAGACCCCAGTAACATTTCTGTAGCAGTAGTATAGGCAGACCCCAGTAACATTTCTGTAGCAGAAGTATAGGCAGACCCCAGTAACATTTCTGTAGCAAAAGTATAGGCAGACCCCAGTAACATTTCTGTAGCAGAAGTATAGGCAGACCACAGTAACATTTCTGTAGCAGAAGTATAGGCAGACCCCAGTAACATTTCTGTAGTAAAAGTAGAGGCAGACCCCAGTAACATTTCTGTAGCAGAAGTATAGGCGGACCCCAGTAACATTTCTGTAGCAAAAGTATAGGTGGACCCCAGTAACATTTTTGTAGCAGAAGTATATGCAGACCCCAGTAACATTTCTGTAGCAGAAGTATAGGCAGACCCCTGTAACATTTCTGTAGCAAAAGTATATGCAGACCCCAGTAATATTTCTGTAGCAAAGGTACAGGCAGACCACAGTAACATTTCTGTAGCAGACGTATACGCAGACCCCAGTAACATTTCTGTAGCAAAGGTATAGGCAGACCCCAGTAAAATTTCTCTAGTAAAAGTAGAGGTGGACCCCAATAACATTTCTGTAGTAAAAGTATAGGATGACCCCTGTAACGTTTCTGTAGCAGAAGTATAGGCAGACCCCAGTAACATTTCTGTAGCAGAAGTATAGGCGGACCCCAGTAACATTTCTGTAGCAGAAGTATAGGCAGACACCAGTAACATTACTGTAGCAGAAGTATAGGCAGACTCCAGTAACATTTCTGTAGCAGAAGTATCGGCAGACCCCAGTAACATTTCTGTAGTAAAAGTATAGACGGACCCCAGTAACATTTTTGTAGCAGAAGTATATGCAGACCCCAGTAACATTTCTGTAGCAGAAGTATCGGCAGACCCCAGTAACATTTCTGTAGTAAAAGTATAGACGGACCCCAGTAACATTTCTGTAGCAGAAGTATAGGCAGACCCCAGTAACATTTCTGTAGCAAAGGTATAGGCTGACCACAGTAACATTACTGTAGCAGAAGTATAGGCAGACCCCAGTAACATTTCTGTAGCAGAAGTATAGGCGGACCCCAGTAACATTTCTGTAGCAGAAGTAGAGGCGGACCCCAGTAACATTTCTGTAGCATAAGTAGAGGTGGACCCCATTAACATTTCTGTAGTAAAAGTAGAGGCAGACCCTTGTAACATTTCTGTAGCAGAGGTATAGGCAGACCCCAGTAACATTTCTGTAGCAGAAGTATAGGCAGACCCCTGTAACATTTCAGTAGCAAGAGTGTAGGCGAACCCCTGAAACATTGGTGTACCAAGAATGTAGGCGAAGGCCGGAAAAATTAGTTAGATAACAGTATAGGCGAGGGCAAGAAAAATTAATGTACCAAGAGTACAAGTGTACGCCTGAAAAATTGCTCAACCGAGAGGGCAGGTGAAACACATGAATATTTTTTAAAGCTATAGCTCACCGTTGCTTAAATTGTAACAGAGGCCGGAGGCAGCCCTGTGCAAAAAAATTGGTTTCTGTTAAAGTATCAATACTTTTAAAACTTTGAAAAATTGTAAAAGAAAATTGTAAGCAGAGCCTTTTGGGCTGCAGAAAAATTGGCAGTTCAGCGTGATGACATGATGTTTCAGGAGGAGGAGGAGTGATAATATCCGAGAGTGATTGACAAAGCTAATTCCCCCTTTTTTTTCCGGTGATAGAGAATGCTTTTTTCTCCGGTTGCAGCAAAAAGAATCTTTCCGCCGGTGGAGAAGAGAAGTCTGGGGAAATCCAGCCTTTGTTCATTTTTATGAGTGTTAGCCTGTCGGCACTGGCAGTTGACAGGCGGGTACCCTTATCCATGATTATTCCCCAGCTGCACTAAACACCCTCTCTGACAAGATGCTAGCAGCAGGGAGAGACAGCAGCTCCAGGGCATACAGCGCAAGTTCTTGCCATGTGGCCAGCTTTGACACCCAATAGTTGTATGGAGCAGAGGCATCACGGAGGACGGTGGTACAATCGGCTACGTACTCCCTCACCATCTTTTTACAGTGCTCCCTCCGACTTAGCCTTGACTGGGGAGTGGTGACACAGTCTTGCTGGGGAGCCATAAAGCTGGCAAAGGCCTTGAAAAGTGTTCCCCAGCCTGCACTGGACCTGCTGCCTGATCTCCGCGCCTCCCCTTCTACTTGGCCCTCGGAACTGCGCCTTCTGCCGCTAGCGCTGTCAGATGGGAACTTTAGCATCACTTTTTCCACCAGGGCCCTGTGGCATTGCATAACTCTCGTACCCCTTTCCTCTTTGGGAATGAGAGTGGAAAGGTTCTCCTTATACCGTGGGTCGAGAAGGGTGTACACCCTGTAATCCATGTTGGCCAGGATGCGTCTAACGCGAGGGTCACGAGAAAGGAAGCCTAACATGAAGTCAGCCATGTGTGCCAGGGTACCAGTACGCAAGACATGACTGTCCTCACTAGAAAGATGACTTTAAGGATCCTCCACAGCCCATACACACTGTACAGATGAGAGGCAAGCAGCATGGGTACCCTCTGCAGTGTGCCCAGCTGTCTCTTGCACCTCCTCTTCCTGCTCCATCCCCTCCTCCACTTCCTCCAAAACGCGCTGAGATATAGACATGAGGGTGGTCTGGCTATAAGGCGACATAGTGTAATCCCCCGTTTCCTGTTCCAACCGCAAAGCGTCAGCCTTTATGCTTTGCAGCGAACTTCTCAGCAGGCATAGCAGCGGGATGGTAACGCTAATGATTGCAGCATCACCGCTCACCATCTGGGTAGACTCCTCAAAGTTTCCGAGGACCTGGCAGATATCTGCCATCCAGGCCCAGTCCTCGGTAAAGAATTGGGGAGGCTGACTACCACTACGCCGCCCATGTTGGAGTTGGTATTCAACTATTGCTCTATGCTGCTTATACCGCCTGGCCAACATGTCGCACAGCAGTCAGTGCTCTGGCAGATTAAACCGATGTTGCATGGTCCTCAGAGTGACAGCATCCGTGGTGGACTTGCGGAAATGTGCGCAGACGTGGCGCACTTTGCCGAGCAGGTCAGACAAGTGAGGGTAGTTTTTCAGAAACCGCTGAACCACCAGATTGAAGACATGGCCCAGGCATGGCACGTGCGTGAGGCTGCCGAGCTGCAGAGCCACCAGCAGGTTACAGCCATTGTCACACACGACCATGCCCAGTTGGAGGCTCAGCAGCGAAAGCCAGAGGTCGGTCTGCTCTATCAGACCCTGCAACAGTTCGGGGGCGGTGTACCTCTTGTCACCTAAGCTGATTAGTTTCAGCACGGCCTGCTGACGCTTGCCCACCGCTGTGCTGCCGCGCCGCGCAATACCGACTGCTTAATTGAGAGGTAGAGGTTGCGTAGGAGGAGGAGGAGGGGGAGGGTTTAGAGGAGGTGGCATAAACCGATGCAAATACCAGCACTGAGGTAGGACCCGCTATTCTGGGTGTGAGTAGGATGTGAGCAGTCACAGGCTCTGACTGGGTCCCAGCCTCCACCAAATTCACCCAATGTGCCGTCAGGAAGATATAGTGGCCCTGCCCGCCAGTACTTGTCCATGTGTCCATGGTTAAGTGGACCTTCCCAGTAACCGCATTGGTTAACGCACATATAATGTTGCGGGAGACGTGCTGGTGTAGGGCTGGGATGGCACACCAGGAAAAATAGTGGCGACTGGGGACCAATTTGCGCGGGACCGCCGCAGCCATCATGTTTTTGAAAGCCTCCATTTCCATAAGCCTGTACGGCAGCATCTCCAGGCTGATTAATTTGGCAATGTGCACGTTTAAAGCTTATGCGTGGCGGCGTATTTCGCTCCAACGCTTGTGTTAGCGGCAGCTGAACGCTGTGCTGATAGACATTGCTGGATGGGGTGGAGGACAGTGGAGGTGAGGGTGTGGGTGCAGGCTGGGAGGCGCTCGTGCCTGTGTCCTGAGAGTGGATTGGATCTGTGTGACAGGTTGGGGCACAGGGGAAGAGGCAGTGGTGTGACCCGGAGGCGGTGAACGGCCTTCGTCCCACCTTGTGGGGTGCTTGGCCATCATATGCCTGCGCATGCTGGTGGTGGTGAGGCTGGTAGTACTGGCTCTCCGGCTGATCTTGGTGTGACACAGGTTGCACACCACTGTTCGTCGGTCATCCGCGCTCTCACTGAAAAACATCCACACCTTTGAAGCCCTAGCCCTCTGCACGGAGGCTTGGCGCGAGTATTGCTTTGGGAAACAGTTGAGGGTTCTACGCTCTGGCCCTGCCTCTACCCCTGGCCACTCCACTGCCTCTTCCAACCTGTCCTGCTGCTGCACTTGCCTCCCCCTCTGAAGCCCTGTCCTCAGTAGGCTTAGCAAACCAGGTGGGGTCAGTCACCTCATCGTCCAGCTGCTCTTCCTCCCAATCCTCTGTGCGCTCCTCCCTCTGACTTACTGCCCTTACTACTACCTCACTGACAGACAACTGTGTCTCATCATGATCATCATCCTCCTCACCCACTGAAAGCTCTTGAGACAGTTCCCGGAAGTCCACAGCCTCATCACCCGGACTCTGGGAACTTTCCAAAGGTTGGGCATCGGTCACGACAAACTCTTCAGGTGAGAGAGGAACCAGTTTTCCCCACTCATGGCAGGGACCCGAGAACAGTTCCAGGGAGTCTGCCTGCTCATCAGAATATGTCATTTTCATGGAGTGAGGAGGCTGGGAGGAAGGAGGAGCAGCAGCCAGAGGATTCAGAGTTGCAATCCCTAATTCGGGAGTAGTGGATGGCGTAGAAGACTGGGTGGTCGATGCATTGCTGGATGCATTTTCTAGCATCCACGACAGGACCTACTCACACTGCTCTGTTTGCAATAAAGGTCTACCACACGGACCCATAAATTGTGATATTAAGCTGGGGACCCCAGAAACTTGCCTCTCTCCTAATCCGCAGCAGCCGGCTGTGATTCACCTGGACCAGGAACTCGGCCTGTGCCCACACCCTCACTTGGACGTCCGCTTCCACGTCCACGTGCTCGACCCTTACCCCTATCATCATGGCGGATTAAGAATAGAGCAGGGTCCAAATAAATTACCCCACTGTACAGCACTGACAACTGGGCCTTAATTCACCGCACACAGAAGCTTGTAGATAGCGGAGGCTCTATGCTGTGACTTGAATAAAGTAACCCGCTGTCTTGCGCTGATACCTAGGGGTAATTTACTGCCAGCAGAGACTTGTAGATCATAGAGGCTGTGTGGAGTGGGAGAAGACTCTAAAGCCAGTGGATAGAGCTGGTAACTGCGGCGATCTCAACCCCACCAACGGAAATGGTATTGTGAGAAGCTCTGCACAGCGGCTGAGCTGAAATACTTTGCAGTGGCCCCGGTGATATTACAGTTCTGTTTAGTGGTGAGACCGCTGTCTAATTCACTGCAGACAGAGAACGGTATAAATGAGGTAGTTTGCAGCAGGCTAGGAATTATTTGCGTGCACTTTCACAGTGAGAGCGGTATTGTACGGCACTGCAGTCTGAATAAAAATTTTACTGAAAGGCTGCAAACAGGCCTAGCTGCATATTACAAAAATGGAAGCACTACAACCCCCAGCAGGCCCCAAGTAAAATGCACACGGTGAGATGTAGCCCAACGAAGGAGCTTTGCGGTTTTTGCACGGAGGATACGGACTGTATAGTGTATATAACTTTCCCTCTAGAAGTGGCTGTGGCCCCAACACTTTGTGTCTGATTCACTGCAGACAGAGAACGGTATAAATGAGGTAGTTCGCAGCAGGCTAGGAATTATTTGTGTGCACTTTCACAGTGAGAGCGGTATGTTACTGCACACTCCAGCCAGAAAGAAATTTTAAAGAAGGCTGCAAACAGGGCTAGCTGCATAATACAAAAACGGAAGCACTACTACTCCCAGCAGGCCCCAAGTAAAATGCACACGGTCAGAGTTAGCCCAACGAAGGAGCTTTGGGGTTTTTGCACGGAGGATACGGACTGTATAGTGTATAGAAATTCCCGTACAAAAGTGGCTGTGGCCCAACGCTCTGTGTCTAATTCACTGCAGACACAGAATGGTATAAACGGAGTCGTTCGCAGCAGGCTAAGAATTATTTGCGTGCACTTTCCTGGTGAGAGCGGTATTGTACGGCACTGCAGCCTGAAAAAAATATTACAAAAGGGTACAAACAGGCCTAGCTGCATAATACAAAAATGGAAGCACTACTACTCCCAGCAGGCACCAAGTAAAATGCACACAGTCAGATGTAGCCCTAAGACAGGATCCTACACTAACACTTTCCCTATCTCAGCAACACTTTCCCTATACTCTGTATAATAGACTGCAGACTGAGAAAGCTATAGATGAAATGGCCTGCACAGCCCAAGATGAAAAAAAAAAAAAAAATAGTGCAAAACTGCTCCCAGCCAGCCACAACAGTAATGCACACGGTCAGATGTAGCCCTAAGAAGGACCGTTGGGGTTCTTGAAGACGCTAACACTTTCCCTATATCAGCAGCAGCACTTTCCCTATACTCTGCCAGTGTGTGTTTGAGGTGAGCCGCGGGCGGGACCGCTTTAAGTACTCGGCGGTCACTTGATCTCGCCAGCCACTCACTGCTGGGTGGTGGGATAGGGCTGGCACATCACAGGAGGAAGTGGTAATGACTTCCCTGCATGTCTATTGGCTAGAAAATGGCGCTAAACATGCGGGGAAGGAAATGAAATTGACTCGAGTACCGCGTGGTGTTCGACTCGAGTAACGAGCATCTCGAGTACCCTAATGCTCGAACGAGCATCAAGCTCGGACGAGTGTGCTCGCTCATCTCTAATCCTTACCTTAGCTCGAATCTGACTACAATTTTTCATGAAACTCATTCAATATAATAGATTGACTTTCTAGCAGAGATCTAGACAGGCTATATGCTAGTGGAACATCACAACCACTGGATGGCCACAATGGATACATACATGATAAAGATATTCTAACAGTTTTGTGAAATTGTTTTAGTTTTGAAGAGTTGGTTTTCTCATGACACACATATCTCAACATATTCCCCTAAGAAAAAAGCTAAGGAACACACATCTACACAAGATAAGTTGTGGAGAAAATGCATTAAGTAGTTAGCATGCTCTCTTTATTATGAGTGCACTGGGACATCTGAAAAAGCAGTATTTGGCGGACGCACCTCAGACTGTCATGGAAGACTACTTCTTTAGGCTTTTATTGATCTCCTGTGACCTTTTTAGTTTAGTGGAGCTTCACAGGTGCCTGAATTATCTGTTCCCAATCTTGACCATGGTCATAAAAAAGCAAAACTTGAGTGGGTAATAGATCTTGTCTGTTTGCTCCGGAAGCAAGGCTACTGGCCCACATTTCTAGATTTCTCAGAAGGTCTCGTTCCTAGACTGAGCACCTCTGTGTGATGTTTTTTAAGAACATTTTGAATGCTTCTTTAACCTCCCTGTTATTGAGACTGTAGATGAGAGGATTCAACATTGGAGACACAATAACATAAAATATGGAGCTGTATTTCTCCTGATCGGTGGAGTACATGGAGGAGGGGCCAAAATACATCAACATGACTGTCCCAAAGTACAAAGCGACCACCGCTAGATGGGATGTACAGGTGGAAAAAGCCTTAGACCTTCCTGCAGAGCGAATCTTTAGTACAGAAGATATAATAGAAGCATATGACAGCAAAATGAGCATAAGAGGAATAAGTAGTGTAATAAAACTGATTGAAAATATCTGAAGTTCACTGGAAGAAATGTCCCCACACGCTAGTTTAATGATAGCCAACATCTCACACATGAAATGGTTAATCCGGTTGTAGCATATGGTAAGTGGAGTGAATATTGATGGAAAGATACAAAGCATAAAGCTGCAGATGAATACTAATGAAACTAGTCTATAACACATGCTCCAACGCATGAAAGTAGAATAGTGGAGAGGTCTGCATATGGCAATGTATCGGTCATAAGCCATCACGGCAAGGAGCTGACACTCGCATCCTTCTACAAGGAGAATGACAAAAATTTGAAAGGTACACGCAATAGAAGAGATTGTCCTCTTAGTAGAGAGGAGGTCTGTTAATAATTTAGGCAAAACAGTAGAGGAATAGCACAAGTCAAGAATGGATAATATGCAAAGAAAAAAGTACATGGGTTTGTGCAACTTGGGGTTCATGATGACCATAAGGATTAAAAGGCTGTTTCCAACAGTGGTTACAATGTAGATGGTTAAAAATAAGAAAAAAAGCCCAACATTTATCTTCATGTTCGTGGTAAATCCAAGTAGAAAAACTTCTGTGAAGATGGTTTGGTTCTTGGACTCCATGATGAGAAGAGCTTCACCTAAAATGATAACCATAATAATTTCTGTAGAGATTTCTGAAGAAACCATCAATCTAGTATTTTGTATTTTTTAGGTCCAGATCAAGTAGGAAAACATTGCACCAATGTTGTGTAGCCAAAGATCTGGGTTTAAATCTCAGATCAATTCAATCCCCAATTTTGGCAGATCAAACTAGTTGATCTAAGTTCAACTGCCAAAATCCAAGATGGTGAACTAGGCTGCTGGTGGCAGCCATGTTTTTACTATTGCTATGAATGCTGGGAAGATCACTTTGCATGCTGGAACGATCACCTGACTGCTTTAACCAATCAACAGGCTTGATACATTTCGTACAGGTAGAAGCTTTGATCTCAGATCACGTGAACTTGGTTTGGCTAATCTTGGATCAAAAAATGTTGGTGCAATACTTATTCCTTAAACCAAGTTCAACAGCTGATCGCAGGTGCAACCCGCCCTTAAACGTACAAGGGGCAGATGCAGATATTATATTTATCAATATCATTTGAGCTCCATAAAAGATTTATTTTACTGGTCAACTATATTATATAGATTCAATTATTTCTTACATTAGAGACATGATTAGAAAATAAACAATTCTATAGCTGACTACTATAACATTTTCAGAAGATTGCTCCTATAGAAACAATTATGGTTTAGGTTGTTTTTGAAATATTTGTTCTTGGCCCGCTTCAGGATTGTCATGTACTACACTTTCCCAGCACTTGGTGTGGTGACGTGGGTGAGAATGAGGGAAGTTCATCTATTTCTACTCCCTCAAGCCTACACACATTTACAAGATGGAGGAAAAATTACACTCCAACACATTTGTACATACCTTAAAATACATACTGCCAATACTGGCCATGTTATATTATGAGGCAGGCCTTTCTCCTGGTACCGTATCGAGGAAAACAGGAATTCACTGTACTCTAGCAGTCATGGGATTATCACTCTAACAGAGGCTATAGGTTCTATCTAACATACAAGAACCAAATGTATTAAAGGTTTTGTCAGGATCAGTTGTTGTACCTTCACTGTGGGGCACAGCGGTTTGACTTGGGGCCAAATCCAGAGGCAACACCTGAGACACCTTGTTCTTCACCTGGTAACAGCAGCAACGGGGATGTGGATTTCTCTGGAGGATCCCCAGGCTGGTGCTCTTGAGGTGGTCCCATAAATGTGGCAGCTAATGAGAGACCTAGACATGGTACCTGATGGTGTGAACAGAGATGTAGTCACAAAATGAAGGACAGGGCAGGCAGCAGAACTCCAAAATGAGTAGCAAGCCAAAGGTATGGACACACAGAATGGGTTCAGCATACTTAAACAGACTGGAGGTTGGGGCAGGCAGCAGACAGTAGCATGGTCAGTATAGCACACCAAGGTTAAAAGTGGAGAATGCAAACAAGTCAGGATTCTGAGAATTAGAACACACTGCAGAGTACCTTAAACAGGTCCAAAAGACCACAAGCTTTATGGCAAGGATGCTGGATATAGCCCAGAATACCTCATGTTTGGCAGGGGAACATTTTGAGCATGCGCATCAGTCATTTAATAGTACAGACAATATTTGCACACAAACACCCTTCAGACCTCTAACAGAGACCAGGTAGATCCCAGGACAAGGCTTCTGCATAGGGAAGGGACAGGATACATGCAACAACCAGTTTTAAGCGTTAATAAAAAATGTATAACGCTTACAAAAAGCTAAAATCAAAATGATGTACAAAAAAGCAAAACAGTTACAAAATAGAAGGGAAGAAAATAAAGAATAACCAACCTTTTACTAATATTTGTTTAGATCTGGTCAGGAGATTTGTAGAAATATCTGGATGGCCCTGTAAAGCGGGATTATAATCCCCCCAAGTATGGCACTTGTTGTTGGTTGGTATCCACATTACCCACTTACGCACATTCTC
Source organism: Eleutherodactylus coqui (assembly GCF_035609145.1). Lineage (NCBI taxonomy): Eukaryota > Metazoa > Chordata > Amphibia > Anura > Eleutherodactylidae > Eleutherodactylus > Eleutherodactylus coqui. The sequence goes on along the minus strand of NC_089837.1, from coordinate 21,031,942 downwards.
AGCTAGACCAAGCATTCTCCTTTTACATGCCAACCCCTTTATGTGGCACAATGTAATTTTTACCGTATGGTGAACACTGTAAAAACAAACCCCATGAACAATGGCAGAATTTCTGGAGTTTTTATTCTATTCCCCCCTGCCAAAAAATTTTTAAAAGTTAAACAACACATTATATGTAACCCAGAATGCATCCATTAAAAAATACAACATGTGCCACATTTTCGAGGCGACAGGAGGGCCTATTCTTGCCACGGTGACACCAGAATTCCAACTGGACTCTAGCAGATGAGATGGCGATGAAATAGTTGAGTCGAGTCCAGTGTACTTTAGAAATCTTAAAGGGGTTGTCCCGTGAAAGCAAGTGGGGTTATACACTTCTGTATGGCCATATTAATGCACTTTGTAATGTACATCGTGCATTAATTATGAGCCATACAGAAGTTATTCACTTACCTGTTCCGTTGCTAGCGTCCTTGTCTCCATGGTGCCGTCTAATTTCAGCGTCTAATCGCCCGATTAGACGCGCTTGCGCAGTCCGGTCTTCTCCCTTCTGAATGGGGCCGCTCGTGCCGGAGAGCTGCTCCTCGTTGCTCCGCCCCGTCACGTGTGCCGATTCCAGCCAATCAGCAGGCTGGAATCGGCAATGGAACGCACAGAGCCCACGGTGCACCATGGGAGAAGACCTGCGGTCCACCGTGGGTGAAGATCCCGGCGGCCATCTTCGCAAGGTAAGTAAGAAGTCACCGGAGCACGGGGATTCGGGTAAGTACTATCCGTTTTTTTTTAAACCCCTGCATCGGGTTTGTCTCGCGCCGAACGGGGGGGCTATTGAAAAAAAAAAAAACCCGTTTCGGTGCGGGACAACCCCTTTAAAGTGTATGGAGATTTACTGATTTTACATAAGAAAAAGTAACAATATTTACAATTCTCCACAAAGCTCTTGGAAGTAGTACATGGAGATGCAGCACTATGCAGACAATTGAACATGATGGGAAACACAACAGTATTTGGTCTTGGTTAGGGCCTAAATTCAACGCTCTCTCCTTATTTTATTCTGGACTGAACTTGACAGACAATTTTCCCTTAGATATTCTAATTGAAGAGTTGATTTGAGTTTAGTGAAGCGTAGCTGAAGTGAAGTAGCAAGGGACTGAGTGACTAATCCTGGCTTTGAATTCACCAGATTGCTATAACTCACTGTTTGTAGAAGGGTGACCTCAGAAAGGCTCTGACTCCCTCTGCAGCAGGATGATAATGGAGCGGGTTTCCACCACAATCAACCTTGTTTTAAAACGTATTGAATTTCTGGCTTGTTTCTGCACGTGTACATCCTCCCTTCCGACACGGCTGACTGCAGCTCCTCCTCTCTGACGTCTCGCTGGGTCTGCTTAACTACTCACTGACTCCTCCTTTTATCTCCTCTGTTTAGTTACCACACTCTCTAGTCTATGACTCTTGTAATGCACCAATGAAAATTGCTTGATCCTTAAGGCACCAAATAGGCTAGTTATGAAGGAGATAAGTCAAGCAGCTCGTATCAATAACATGACTTCAGTTATACAAGCCATATAGGATTAGACATACCACACACATGACTGGACATAATTCATAGCAGTGTTCTTTACGACTTTTATTGGACAAGTCTTGACTTACCTTGACAGTTTATGTAAGTATTGTCTATGACAAGATTGGTCTTTGGTTTTACCACCTGACCCTGGATCAAATGAGGGAAAATGGCACTGGGCTCCATTCACTGTATTCATGAGTATAGAGGGCAACCCCATTTGTTATCATGATTAGAATGTCTTCGCTGTTAGATTATGTAGATCCCCCTCAGGGTTGTAGAAGAAGGCTTCTGTTATGCTTGAGTTAATAATTATCCATTTCTGAGATGCGACCACTGTACCCAAGAGCCACAAATCAAGAACAATCGAGGCCACTAGTCTCCTGACTCCCTTTACAAAAATCTTTCTTTTCCATATCTGAAAATAATACATTTATTGTTCCTTACAAGGCTTGTACATTGACTTTTAGAGAGATGCTTTTTCATTCATTGGATTTGAGAAGGTCTTCTCATTGTGTGCTTTACCCACAATGTTTCCAAAGTACTTGGCGTCTGAGGAGACAACATGACTCAAAGATTGCAATCAATGCTTCAAAATTCTCTCAGTAATGGAAACCAAGAGATCTGTTAGGTAGATCCCAGGACATATATATATAGTCACAATCCAGGTCCTTATCTTCTAGAAACAGAAGCTTGAGATGATCAGAAAACCATTGCCAGCTGTAGAAGGGCCAACCTATACTGAGGCAAGAAATAAAAGAACATATTAGTATTGAGAATCTTTAGCTTTACAGGAAGGTTAGTTAGCTGCTCACCAAAAGATGTAAATTACAGCTCAAGAACTCAAATGTAAATTCTACATCAGGAGCCCCATCTAGTCAGAGAACTGGGGTCTGGGTACAGGAGTCCCTGAAAACAGCCCGCAACCCCTGTCCCTACCTACCTCTCCCCCTAGGTTAAGCCCTAGGGCGACAACTAGACGACAGTCCCAAGCCTAGCTAGGTAAGCGGGGCAGGACCAAACAAAAGGACAAATACCAGAACAAACGAACACTGAATCAGGTCAGACAATCCAGGTCGGCAACTGGAAGGAACGTGATACAAAACGGTCAGGCAAAGGCAAGTCCGAAGCAGGAGGGTCAAAAGCAAGGAGATCATTCTGAAAACGCTGGTGTAGCCTGGAGACAAACATACACTGGCATCCTGGAAGGAAACAGACATGCTTAAATGCTGTCAGGACTCCTGCCCTAGCAACTGATCACAGAGGCACTGGAAAAAACTGCCCCCAGCCTTGCAGCACAGACAGAGACTGAGGACAGGCGCCCAGTAGTCATGGCAGCGGGATGCGGTGCAAGACAGCACATGCTGCATCCCTAGAAAGAGTTAAGGTGGCCAGGGGACATCACCAATGCCGGGGCACTCCTGCAGCTCGGGTGATGGGCCCCCGAGAGCCACAGGTCCTGACACATCTGCCATTTATTTGACAGGGACCCTATAGCCTTCACTTCAGTATTGGGATTACCTGGCGGGTGTTGTACTCTCTAAGGGATCATCGGCCTAACTAGCTTGGGTTGCAGAGTCCTCCAAGGGGAACTTGGCATCCATGACATCCAGCCAGCTTACAAATGGTCCCTTGGCCACCATCTTGTCTTCGGCTATAGCTAACCAGTTCTTCTTCTTGGTCTCATCACCACAAGAAGCAACAGAACCCATGCCCATTGTCAACTTTAACTGACTTTATCGTGGTGTAAGCAGTGCTTAATTTCTCTATTGGCATTAGAGTGGCACAATCAGTGGAGCTCAGTTAATCATCTCTGTCTCACTAGCTGCTAGGCTTCAGATTCAGCACACACAGAGACTCTCTGTAGACTCTCTCTACCTTGGTCCTGTCTCACTCTCTCTCTCGGCCAGGGGAGTGGCACCTCCGTATAATTTATCACACACCCTTGTTACAAGGGTAATAGGGAACTTTAGCACATTGTGCCAGCCACGGGTTGCCCTTCCCACTCCCAGAGCGTACAGTATTGGAACAAACAGTACTAACAAAACAGTATTTATAGTGATCATGCACTCAATATAAAAAAAAGACGGATTTAATTGATAAATTAGAAATTCACTTTGTTTAAAACCCGCAGGTAATGCATTTCGGGGTATGCAGGCCTCTTCATCAGACAACTGGATTAATTACTGATGTGCAGAAAATGCAAATTCCTCAAAGTACCGTCAATGTGAGAAAATAGCCATTGGTGGCCAGCAGTTTCCCACAGGGTGAATCATGTGCTCCTGGGCACCCTATGGGAAACCGCTGGCCACCAATGGCTATTTTTTCACATTGACGGTACTCTGAGGAGCTTGCATTTTCTGCAGATCAGTAATTAATCTAGTTTCTGATGAAGCGATCTGCAGACCCCGAAATACATTACCTACTGGTAACATTGGCTAATTGGTTCTATTCTATGAATATTCGAATTGCACCAACAGGTTGCGCAGAGCCTAGATCTCTCTTGCCCCTTCTATCCCATATATTAATGATAGTACTGGTGTCATGCAATGTGACAGGAGAGTTTTGGGGCCCCTGAGACACCAGGACCTGGGTGAGACTGCTACCTCTGCACATCTATAGCTTCACACCTGTCCTCACCATCTACACCATTAAATAGACCAAAACTTTCCAATTCCACACTGCTCTACAAGTTATTATGTGGCCTCGCCTCTACATCACCCAGCGGAGTTATCATTTAAAAAGCTTAAAAACTATTTGTGTCTCTCTTCTTGTATCTGCCGTTTCACTGTCTTTGCTTTTTTTCTCTTTTCTTCTCTCCCTTTCTTTCTTCATCTCTCCCTCTTTGCCCATTTCCGTCCACTCTTTCGCTCTCTTTCTCTTTTTTTCCTGCATGTTTATCACTTTCTCCGGCTCAGTCTCTCATGTCTCTTTTTTTCTCCCTTGCTCTCTCCTTATAGTCTTCTGGCTTTCTTTTCTCTCTCTTTCTCTTTCCTTTCCATCTGCCTTTTCTATCATTTTCTTTCTCTCTATCATATAAAATCAATGTTACCGTATATACCGGCGTATAAGACGACTTTTGAACCCCGAAAAATCTGCTCTGAAGTCGGGGGTCGTCTTATGCGCCGGTAATACAAAAAAAAAAAAGTGTAAAAAAAAAAAAAATTCATTACTCACCTCCCCCGGTGTTCTGTCGCGCTCCGGCAGGATGTCGCTCGCTCCTCGTCCCCGGCGCAGCATTGCTTTCTGAATGCGGGGCTTGAAATCCCCGCTTCCAGAAAGCTAATACACACGCCGGCAGCCATGACATCATTGAATGGCTGTGATTGGCTAAAACACACGTGGCTTCAGCCAATCACACTATTCAATGACATCATTGAATGGGTGTGATTGCTAACACGTGCGCCTTCAGCCAATCACAGCCATTCAATGCTGTCATGGCTGCCGGCGTGTGTATTAGCTTTCTGGAAGCGGGGATTTCAAGCCCCGCATTCAGAAAGCAATGCTGCGCCGGGGACGAGGAGCGAGCGACATCCTGCCGGAGCGCGACAGAACACCGGGGGAGGTGAGTAATTAATTTTTTTTTTTCTCCACTGTATACCGGCGTATAAGGTGAAAGTTGGGGGGTCGTCTTATACGCCCCGTCGCCTTATACGCCGGTATATACGATAATAAGACTTTAATTAGTGATTTGAGTCACTTTTAAGCTAAAGTAAAAATTACACTGACCAAGGAGCATTATGGGATGACAGATATCATATTTTTCAGACTATAAGATGCCCCCGGGGGGAGAGGGAAAAATATTTCATACTAATGTATAATGTTTCTGGGGGTCTTACAAAGTGGATGGGCTCTCGTCATTAACTTTGCTGTTCTAGTATAGAAAAGGGGTCTCACAGTGAAAATTAATCTCCTATTAAAAGTGGTGTGTCCATTCAAGCAATGGTGCTAGCATATAAGTTACCATTATACACGCATTGTACATGTACACAGCACACACAGCTCTAGAAATACACAACTCTGCAGCATACACACATGTAGTTCTGCTGCATGCTCACACAGCTCACACAGCTCTTCTACATATATATGCACACACACACACACACACAGCTCTGCTACACACACACACACACACACATCTGCCTCCGGCATGTTAAACACTGATGTTATTAGATGTAGTAATGCATGACCCCCTCCAGCTGGTTATGCCCCCATCTGTGGTCCTGCTGCTACTGCAAGACCTTTGATCTTTGCTCTTGTCTATCCCTGTGACTATAGAGGAGTGACTACACCTGCTGTGATCTCCAGCGTTATTTGCTGGAGGTGATCGGGCAGGAGAGGGAGGACTGTGCAGCCGCAGTATGGTTGGCTGCAGAGTTCTCCTGATGTATGATCAGCGCACTGCTGGATCGTTATAGCAGCAGTCAGGGTCTCTGGATCTATCAGACCCCCCTGCCTCTGGACGGTAAGGAGGAGAAGCTCATCAGCAAGATTTTGTCTTGCTGAAAACTACATCTTATAGTCAGAAAAATATGACAATTTAATGGATTACATTTCTGAAAGGAGGTAGAGAGTCCAAGATGGAAATTAAATGCACCACTAGATATCAATGAACTCAAAACGGTACAAATATAGTAACGAAAGAATGGGCCAACTTTCTGTGTAGGTTTATAAATGTGAAATCTTCCAAAAACTGCAATTAATTTTTAAAATGTGTCCCTTACCAGAGGGCAGTGCACCATGGGTTGCCAGAGACAATCTTATGGGATACATGTCTGAAGGGAGGTGGAGAATTTACAGCCAAAGAAACGTTAAAGGGTTGTTGGGGACTTTTGTAACTTTTTCTATTGATGACTTATCTACAGAAAAGGTCCTCATTAGATGATCAGTGGGGGTTTGTCTCTTGGGTTCCCTGCTGATCAGCTGACTTACTGCACTGCTGTTAGTATGGACAGAACTGGTGGAAGCAGATAGCGCTGTCTGTTCTGCAGCAGACAATTTGAATGGGAGCTGTGCCTGCAGTACCAAACTGGGCAGCTGCAGTACAGACAGCGCAGTCTGCTTCTGGTGCTCTTTGTATTGACAGCATGCCCAGGAATAAGCTGATCGGCGGGGATCCCAAGTGATGAACTCCTACCGATCATCTATTGATGATTCATGCTGAGAAAAAGTTATCAATAGAAAAGTGACAAAAATCCCAAAACAATTCCTTTAGATGTCACACCGGATGTCAGTCAATTGAAAACAGTACAAAAATGGTAAAGAAAAGTATCAACCTTAAGTGTTGCAACTCTTTGTATAAATTTCAAAATGTGAAAGGTTTTTAAAAGTGGAATTACATTTTACATTCTTGGCCCCTGTAAATTCAACTGAGATACATATAATGCTTTCACTTACATTTTGACGTGAGCTAAGAAACTCAGTAAAACAGAAGAGGAGAATAAAGATGGGAACGAACAACCTGAACATAGAGTGATCACAGGCTCGTGGGGACACGGCCACAACTGATCTGCCGCACAGATTATATAAAGCTTTTCTAAGGGCATATTAATGGTGGGTGAACTCTGGAGATTAATTATTCTACAAGCAGAAACACATGGGATGAGGCCAGTCATGGGAGCTTAATCAAATTGATGATACTAACCAAGGAAAACTGGAGAATGGGAAGGACCAAATTCAGGTTTTTGTTTGATGCTGAAGGTCCAATGTAGATAGCAGAAAGTTCGTAAGCAGGATGGGTATTTGTGCCACTTCTCCTCTGGCTTCAGGTGGACACACATTAGATAGAAGTAAGTTGATGTCATAGCTGAACAACCATTGAATGAGAAATTGTTTGGTAAACGCTGGATTTCCCAATGCAGTCAAACACACTTTAATCCATAATGGCCCACACAATTGTTCAAATTGGCCAAAGATCTTCAATGACACCGGGTGATGGACAAAAGATCTTTCTGGGAACATAATTTCAAACATAGATTGTTCATGGACGTAAGAACTTTCCCGCACAGAAGATCTCTTGTCCTACTATCAGGTGAAAATTTCAAGCATGACCAACTTCTTTCCAGATGATCAAAAACACATTGCAAAAACAGTCATGAACATCTAATATCTGAATAAAAAGGCATAACTGTTATATATAATAATCACATAAGAAAGCAAGGTTCTTAGTATGTATTTTGAAAACATGTGGGGCCATCTGCCACATTCAGGCCACCATTTGTTTTCGGAGGGTTCCTAACTAGAGATGAGCGAGCACCAAAATGCTCCGGTGTTCGTTACTCGAGTCAAAGTTCCCGCGATGCTCGACGGTTCGTTTCGAGTAACGAACCCCATTAAAGTCAATGGGCGACCCAAGCATTTTGTATGGGACCTATGCTTCGCTAAGATTTTCATTTGTGAAAATCTGGGAAATTCAAGAAAGTGATGGGAACGACACAGAAACGGATAGGGCAGGCGAGGGGCTACATGTTGGGCTACATCTCAAGTTCCCAGGTCCCACTATTAAGCCACAATAGCGGCAAGAGTGACCCCCAACAATTTTTACTTCTAAAAAACCCTCATTAGCAAGGCATACCTTAGCTAAGCACCACACTACCTGCAAAAAAGCACATGTTGCCCAACCGCCCATTTCAGTAATAGTAGCAGTCAAGACAGGCCCCAGTAACAATTCCAAAGCAGCAGAATAGGGGGAGCACAGTATTAGTTCCATTTCAGTAGTAGTAGCAGTCTAGACAGGCCCCAGTAACATATCACTAGCAGCAGTATAGGGGGAGCACAGTATTAGTTCCATTTCAGTAGTAGTTGCAGTCTAGACAGGCCCCAGTAACATATCACTAGCAGCAGTATAGGGGGAGCACAGTATTAGTTCCATTTCAGTAGTAGTAGCAGTCAAGACAGGCCACAGTAACATTCCCGTTGCAGCAGTTTAGGGAGATAACAGTCTCTTTCACATTTCTGTAGTTGCAGTATAGACAAGGCCCCAGTTACAATTATGTAGCAAAAGTGTAGGCCAACCCCACACACCTTGCTGTACCATGAGTGCAGGCGATGCCCATAAATATTACTAGGATTACACTGTAGGCGAGGGCCCAAAAAAATTGGTTGTGCCAACAGTACTAATGTACCTCAGAAAAATTGCCCATGCCCAACCAAGAGGGCAGGTGAAACCCATTAATCGCTTTGGTTACTGTGGCTTAATTTGTAACTAGGCCTGGAGGCAGCCCAGTTAAAATAAAAATTGGTTCAGGTGCAAGTTTCAACGCTTTAATGAGAATTGAAACATATAAACATTGTTTACAAAAGTAATATGACTGAGCCTTGTGGGCCTAAGAAAAATTGCCTGTTCGGCGTGATTACGTGAGTTTCAGGAGGAGGAGCAGGAGGAGGAGGATGAATATAATACACAGATTGATGAAGCTAAAAGGTCCATGTTTTTTATGGTGATAGAGAACGATGCTTCCATCCGCGGGTGCAGCCTACGTATTGTTTAGGTACCGCTGCTGTCCGCTGGTGGAGAAGAGAAGTCTGGGGAAATCCAGGCTTTGTTCATCTTTATGAGTGTAAGCCTGTCGGCACTGGCAGTTGACAGGCGGGTACACTTATCCGTGATGATTCCCCCAGGGCAAGCAAGCACCTCCAGGGCATGCGTGAGTTCAGGGCACGTGTCCAGCTACGACACCCAGTAGTTGTACGGAGCAGAGGTGTCACGGAGGACGGTCGTGCGATCGGCTACGTACTCCCTCACCATCCTTTTACAGTGCTCCCGCCGTCTCAGCCTTGACTGGGGAGCGGTGACACAGTCTTGCTGGGGAGCCATAAAGCTGGCAAAGGCCTTGGAGAGTGTTCCCCTGCTTGGGCTGTACATGCTGCCTGATCTCCGCGCCTCCCCTGCTACCTGGCCCTTGGATCTGCGCCTTCTTCCACTAGCGCTGTCGGATGGGAATTTTAACATCAGTTTGTCCACCAGGGTCCTGTGGTTAAGCATCACTCTCGAACCCCTTTCCTCTTCGGGTATGAGAGTGGAAAGGTTCTCCTTATACCGTGGGTCGAGCAGTGTGTACACCCAGTAATCCGTAGTAGCCAGCATGCGTGTAACGCGAGGGTCACGAGAAAGGCATCCTAACATGAAGTCAGCCATGTGTGCCAGGGTACCTGTACGCAACACATGGCTGTCCTCACTAGAGAAAGGCCATTGCAATGGCCGAAACGTTGCAGATTTTACTGATGGAATAAAGAAAATTCTTTTTATTGCACCTGGATTTGAGCTGCTGTCACTATATCTGGATATCACGTGTCCTCACTAGGAAGATCACTTTCAGGATCCTCCTCCTCCTCCTCCTCAGGCCATACATGCTAAAAGGATGACAGGCAAGCAGCATGGGTACCCTCAGCAGTGGGCCAAGCTGTCTCTTCCCCCTCCTCCTCATGCTCCTCCCCCTCCTTCTCCTCTTCCTCCTCCAAAACGCGCTGAGATATAGACATGAGGGTGCTCTGACTATCCAGCGACATACTGTATTCCCCCGCCTCCGTTTCTGAGCGCAAAGCGTCTGCCTTTATGCTTTGCAGGGAACTTCTCAAGAGGCATAGTAGAGGAGTGGTGACGCTAATGATTGCAGCATCGCTGCTCACCATCTGGGTAGACTCCTCAAAGTTTCCAAGGACCTGGCAGATGTCTGCCAACCAGGCCCAGTCTTCTGTAAAGAATTGAGGAGGCTGACTCCCACTACGCCGCCCATGCTGGAGTTGGTATTCCACTATAGCTCTACGCTGCTCATAGAGCCTGGCCAACATGTGGAGCATAGAGTTCCACCGTGTGGGCACGTCGCACAGCAGTCGGTGCACTGGCAGATTAAACCGATGTTGCAGGGTCCGCAGGGTGGCAGCGTCAGTGTTGGACTTGCGGAAATGTGCGCTGACCCAGCGCACCTTTCCGAGCAGGTCTGACAAGTGTGAGTAGCTTTTCAGAAACCGCTGAACCACCAAATTAAAGATGTGGGCCAGGCATGGCACATGCGTGAGGCTGCCGAGCTGCAGAGCCGCCACCAGGTTACGGCCGTTGTCACACACGACCATGCCCGGTTGGAGGCTGAGCGGCAAAAGCCAGCGGTCGGTCTGCTCTGTCAGACCCTGCAGCAGTTCGTGGGCCGTGTGCCTCTTCTCTCCTAAGCTGAGTAGTTTCAGCACGGCCTGCTGACGCTTGCCCACCGCTGTGCTGCCCCACCGCGCGACACCGACTGGTGGCGACGTGCTGCTGCTTACAAATCTTGATTGCGAGACAGAGGTTGCGTAGGAGGAGGAGGGTGGTTTAGTGGAGGAAGCATACACCGCCGCAGATACCAGCACCGAGCTGGGGCCCGCAATTCTGGGGGTGGGTAGGACGTGAGCGGTCCCAGGCTCTGACTCGGTCCCAGCCTCCACTAAATTCACCCAATGCTCCGTCAGGGAGATATAGTGGCCCTGCCCGCCTGTGCTTGTTCACGTGTCTGTTGTTAAGTGGACCTTGCCAGTAACCGCGTTGGTGAGGGCGCGTACAATGTTGCGGGAGACGTGGTCGTGCAGGGCTGGGACGGCACATCGGGAAAAGTAGTGGCGACTGGGAACCGAGTAGCGCGGGGCCGCCGCCGCCATCATGTTTTTGAAAGCCTCCGTTTCCACAAGCATCTCCAGGCTGATCAATTTGACAATGTGCACGTTTAACGCTTGAGCGTGCGGGTGCGTGGCGGCGTACTTGCGCTTGCGCTCAAACAGTTGCGCTAGCGACGGCTGGACGCTGCGCTGAGAGACATTGCTGGATGGGGCCGAGGACAGCGGAGGTGAGTGTGGGGGTGCAGGCCGGGAGACGGTCGTGCCTGTGTCCTGAGAGGGGGGTTGGATCTCAGTGGCAGGTTGGGGCACAGGGGGAAAGGCAGTGGTGCAAACCGGAGGCGGTGAACGGCCTTCGTCCCACCTTGTGGGGTGCTTGGCCATCATATGCCTGCGCATGCTGGTGGTGGTGAGGCTGGTGGTGGTGGCTTCCCGGCTGATCTTGGCGCGACAAACCTTGCACACCACAGTTTGTTGGTCGTCTGCACTCTCAGTGAAAAACTGCCACACCTTTGAGCACCTCGGCCACTGCACGGTGGCATTTTGGGAAACAGTTGGTGGATTATTCGGTCTGGCCCTGCCTCTACTCCTGGCCACCGCACTGCCTCTTCCAACCTGCCCTGCTGCTGCACTTGCCTCCCCCTCTGAAGACCTGTCCTCAGTAGGCTTAGCACACCAGGTGGGGTCAGTCACCTCATCGTCCAGCTGCTCTTCCTCCAAATCCTCTGTGCGCTCCTCCCTCGGACTTACTGCCCTTACTACTACCTCACTGATAGACAACTGTGTCTCATCATCATCGTCCTCCTCACCCACTGAAAGCTCTTGAGACAGTTGCCGGAAGTCCCCAGTCTCCTCACCCGGATCCCGGAAACTTTCCAAAGGTTGGGCATCGGTCATGAGAAACTCCTCAGGTGATAGAGGATCCATTTTTCGCACTCACGGCCGGGATCTGAGAACAGTTCCTGGGAGCCTGCCTGCTCTTCTGAATGTGTCATTTGCTGGGAGGGAGGAGGCTGGGAGAAGGGAGGAGCAGCGAGAGGATTGAGGGATGCAGCGGTGGACGGCGTAGAAGACTGGGTGGTGACGGTGGATAGTTTGCTTGATGCACTTTCTGCCATCCACGACAAGACCTGCTCACACTGCTCAGTTTCTAATAAAGGTCTACCGCGTTTACCCATTAATTGTGAGATGAATCTGGGGACCCCAGAAACTTGACTCTCTCCTAATCCCGCAGCAGTCGGCTGCGATACACCTGGACCAGGAGCTTGGCCTGTGCCCACACCCTGACTTGGGCCTCCGCGTCCTCGTCCACGTCCTCTAGTCTCACCCCTACCCCTCAGCATGGTGTATTATGAGTAGAGCAGAAACAGAATGCTGTAATTAAATGTGTCGCTTATTGGCCTGTGGTTGGAGGCTGAATTCGCTTACGGAACGCACAGCAGAGCCAGGAAACAATTATGCGCAAGCCTGTAGTCAGACCTAGGTGCGTATGACTGAGCTACTGGAATTCACAGGGCAGAACCAGTCAAGTGGCCAAAGGCCAGTGGTAGGCCTTAAGTATTTTGCTTCAATTTTTTAAAATGGTGAGGTGAAAAACCAGACAGACACCGTATGCAGCGTATATATGTATACTCTTTCCCTCTGGCGGGATGATGGCAATCATGTAACGGAGACAGCAGAGCCAGGAAACAATTATGCGCAAGCCTGTAGTGATACCTAGGTGCGTATGACTGAGCTACTGGATTTCACAGCGAAGAACCAGTCAAGTGGCCAAAGGCCAGTGGTAGGCCTTAAGTATTTTGCTTCAATTTTTTAAAATAGTGAGGTGAAAAACCAGACAGACACCGTATGCAGCGTATATATGTATACTCTTTCCCTCTGGCGGGATGACGGCGATCATGTAATGGACACAATTATGCGCAAGCCTGCTGTAACGCTTAGCTGGGTAATAATGAGCGACTACTACCCCCAGCAGACACGCAGTAAACTGTACACGGTCACAGGCTTGGCTGGGTAATAATGAGCGACTACTACCCCCAGCAGACACGCAGTAAACTGAAGACGGTCACAGGCAGCCCAAATATAGTATTTTTTTTTCCAATTTTTGGGAAAAAGCCCACTGCCTATATAGCTTGTATATGGATTTCCCTGTTGGAGGATGTCTGTGGTTATTGAAAGCACAGTGCAGCCAGGAAACAATTATGCGCAAGGCTGGGTATTAATGAGCGACTACTACCCCCAGCAGACACACAGTAAACTGTAGACGGTCACAGGCTTAGCTGGGTAATAATGAGCGACTACTACCCCCAGCACACACGCAGTAAACTGAAGACGGTTACAGGCAGCCCAAATATAGTATTTTTTTCCAATTTTTGGGGAAAAGCCCACTGCCTATATAGCCTATATATGGATTTCCCTGTTGGAGGATGACTGTGGTTATTGAAAACACAGTGCAGCTAGAAAAAATTATGCGCAAGGCTGCAGTAACACCTAGCTGGGTAATAGTGAGCGACTACTACCGCCAGCCGACACGCAGTAAACTGAACACGGTCACAGGCAGCCCAAAAATTTTTTTTTCCAATTTTTTTGAAAAAGCCCACTGCCTATATAGCCAGTATATCTCTTTCCCTGTACCACTGTCTCTGCCTCACCGGTACTGCCCCTATACTCAGTAAAATGACTGCAGACTGAGGACGCTATGGTCTGCACGCCCGATATACAAAAAAAAAAATGTGCAAAACTGCTAAAAGCAGCCTCAACAGTACTGCACACGGTCAGATGTGGCCCTAAGAAGGACCGTTGGTGTTCTTGAAGACGAAGATAACAGCCTAACACTCTCCCTATAGCAGCTACAGCAGGACGGCACTTTCCCTAATGTCTCTCAGCGTGCATCTGTGGCGAGCCGCGGCCGGCCCCAGTTTAGATACTCAGGTGTCACCTGATCTCCCCAGCCACTCACTACAGGGGGGTGGGATTGGGCTGGAACTTCACAGGAGGAAGTTGTAATGCCTTCCCTGTGTTTCTATTGGCCGGAAAACGGCGCAAACTTTTCTGGGAAGAAAATGGAAGTGACTCGAACACCGCGAGGTGCTTGTCTCGAGTAACGAGCATCTCGAGTACCCAAATACTCGAACGAGCATCAAGCTCGCTCATCTCTATTCCTAACTCTAACAAACATCTCTCTTTGTGCATAAGCCTCAATGGATTTAGGGAAAGCAGGATACCAGGCCATATAGTGTAATAATAGGTAGATCAGTCACCTTGGTTTCCACCAGTCATCACACAATTAGTATACTTCAGGATTATGGATTGCGGGATTAAAGCGTTCTAGAAGTACTAATAACATTCAAAGCTTTATTCTACAAAAGGGTAACAGTGCTTAGGTAAAGTATAGAAAAGGAGATATTTACACAAAGGGTAAAGAGCATACAAATAAACATAGACAGTATGAATTTGTGTCAAATTGTCCTAGGGCAAGGCGCCTCTGTTTGAAGACTTCCATTGAAGAAGAACTCGCCACCTCACATGGCAACCTGTGCAGCGTCCCGTAGAGTGACCCCAGACACAGGACATATGTTGATGAGCGGGGAGGGTAAGTGGCTGGCCTGTCACGGTGGCACTTACCATGTTCCCTCCCAGAGGGATGCACATAGCCTTAGCCAGGGCAGTGCTGGGCCTCTTCCAGACACCCTTCGGAGAGGGATGCCCAATAAACATGAGAACAGAGATAGTAGTTGTCACGAGTGACGCCACCATTCCGCTACCCACTGGAATGACCCTCAACGGTAAATAAATGAGGCACAGATAGAATTAAAGTACCTCAGGTCCCTGGGAACGGTCAGGGCCTGGAAGAACTTATGGCACTATTGACAGTTCTTGAAGTGCAGATATTAAACAGACTTGACACTTACTTCTGGCTCACACTCTCTCTCTCTCTCTCAGGGCTCATTCTTCTCTCCTCACAGATACATACAAGCTAGGCAACCTCTCCTCCTCTTTCATCTTCACCACATGAGGGTTGAAGGTACCCCCATGTGGCTGGCACTCATAATTAGGAACCCGGAAGAACCTCAGATGGAAGGCAGGAAAGTATGTACTGGGCCACTGTACCTGTTCCACTCATTGATCACCCTCACTGTCTAATATCTAATCTGTGTCTCCTCCCTTCCAGCTTCATCGCATTGCTTTTAGTCTTTCCTTACGCAGATGAGAATAGGCCTGATGCCTCTCCACTGTGACTGCCCTTCAGATATTTCTAGACAGCTATTAAGTCTCCTCTTAGCCTTCTTTTATGCAAACTAAACATTCCCAAGCTAAACATTCTCAGATCCTTTAAAAATGTTGAACAACACTGGGCCTAGGACAGAGCCTTGTGGTACCCCACTTGATACATTCTTCCACTTGGATGTGTAGCCATTTATGACCACTCTGTGAGTACGATCACTCAGCCAGTTGTGAATCCACTTAAGAGTTGACTTGCCAATCCCATATTTGGTCAATTTTTCAATAAAGATGGTATGAGATACTTTGTCAAATGCTTTACTAAAGTCAAGCTATACTATATCTACTGCATGTCCCTGATCAACCTGTAGTTGCCCAGAAAGTCATATAGAATGTCACACAGTCACAAGTTCTTAAAAAAACTCCAGTTTAAGTACTCCTTAGGAGACATTTCTGGTGTTGTCTCTCAGAAATACCGTAATTTCCCCCCTTTCCTCACAGACAACGTCCTAATCTTCCAGGCAATGTCTGTCTCCTGATTAGTTACTGTCACTCAGATCATTGATTGGTAGAGCGGATCCAAGCCCGGGAAAAGAAAGCAGTGCAAGTCAGGATATGGGGAGGAGTTACACAGTTTTTCAGTCAGAGCAGTTTGAGCGGGAAGTCAGTCAGAGGGAGAGTGAAGAGAAGAGTGGTTGCATTTAGTCAATGAGTCGTTCTGTCAGAGAAAGTCAGTTAGTAAGAGTCTGAGGAGAAGGTGAGACGTAGTTAGAAGGAAAGAAGTTCCTGAAGCATCTAAATAACAGTGCAGTGTGGGGGCGAATAGGTTGGGATCCTGCCAGAGCAACAGTGAGTGTTATGAGCCCCTGTTGTACTGAAAAACCTGAGAAAGCACAGCCTCACCCTAGCCTCCATTACAGATGCAGCCTTACCCTAGCCTCCATTACAGACGCAGCCTTACCCTAGCCTCCATTACAGACACAGCCTCACCCTGGCCTCCACTACAGACACAGCCTCACCCTAGCCTCCATTACAGACACAGCCTCACCCTAGCCTCCATTACAGATACAGATCTCATGGTAATATATTGAGCACAACCCGCAGATAACTGGGACTGACGGGGATCTGGTTCACAAATAATCCTAAACAGAGAGAGAGATTGCGTTGAAGATAACTCTGTTAACTGTTCTTGGAAAATACTAAATTCAGCATATTGGCCTATATAAAAACAAGAAAACCTGTATTTACGTTGCCTCGCACATTTACTCTTAAAAGGGACTGTTAGTAAACTGTGTACCTTCGGTTTGCAACAGAAAAACTGTGGACTCCTCTCAGTTATTTTTGCCTCAACTTGCAAGAGTTCACAACCTAAAGGTACTAGCATCACCCATGACAACACCCCTCAACATTAGTCGAGCTAAGTCCCAAATCCAGTTAAACCGCCCTCACGTGTGACCCAGTGAGGCCCTGTTGTGGCCATTTTGTGGAGAGTGATTGTCAAGCCACCTGTGACCGCCATCTTGTTTTATGCCTGCGGTCTCCCCCAGCTGGCTCACCTCTGTTGGGATGCAGCAGTTCATAACTTGGCATCACGAACAGGATCAGTTGCCTCTGTTGAAAAAGTATTTCTAATCATTTGGAAAACATGTCCAACAATGAGGCCGACTAACCTGGCGATCAGCAAGCCGTTGCCGCTGCTCCAGTAGTTGTCCCTAACCCTACGCTTGCTGCTGCTCCAGTTGACACTGCGCAGGGTGATGCTGCTCCACCCGCCACTAGTGCCTAAGGCTTCGCGCCATGAACGATGCCTTATTGTTTAGGTGCTCTATTGTTACACCGATGTAATGGGGGAAAACACACTTTAAAAGAATTTAGGGAAAAGACGCACAAAGACACTTACCCTTTGCCCAGTATAGATGAGTCTCTTATGGCCCTGGGGTCTGCCACTTACTTCTTGTCTCTAGATTTAACCAGCGGCTATAAGTAAGTCCCTATGGATATGCTAGGTAGGGAAAAGACTGTGTTCTCCAAACCTCTGGGGCTATTTGAATTCAATTGTATGCTCTTTGGTCTTTGTAATGCCCCAGTCACATTTCAGAGATTGATGGAAAGATGTTTGGGACACCAAAACTTTGAGAGTGTCCTCCTGTATCTGGACAATATAATTGTGTATTCAAAAACCTATGAAGATAATTTACAACATCTAAAAAGAAGTATTCCAATACCTGATAAACAATGGTCTAAAGATAAAACCCTCAAAATGCCACTTATTGTAAACACAGGTACGTTACCTGGGTCACATAGTTAGTGCCGACGCTGTGTATCCTGATAAAACAGACACGGTAAAGAATTGCCCCACTCCCAAATCTGTTAAAGACATGTGAAGCTTCTTAGGGTTCATGGGCTATTATCGGTGCTTCATTCCCAATTTTGCTCGTTTTAAGAGGACACTCTAAGGAATTGCATAAACGGCCCTTGCCTATCAATTGGGAGGCAGATCAGGAACAGGCATTTCAGACATTAAAAGAGAGACTTGTGACCCACGCCAATCTTAGCGTATCCAGACTACACCTTACCTTTTAACTTGTACACAGACACTGGTTTTAAGGTACTAGATGCAGTGCTCAGTCAGGTGCAGGAAGAGAAAGATAGAGTAGTGGTGTATGCTATCCACTCCTTGGAAGGTGCAGAGTGTAACTATGAATATAGTTCATTCTAATTAGAATTGCTTGCGCTAGTCTGGGCTGTGACAGAAAAGTTCAAAGACTAGCTGGCTGCTACCACGTTCACTGCTTACACTGACAACCATCTGGTGGCACATTTGAATTCTGTGAAACCCGGAGCTTTAGAACAGAGATGGCTCTCTAGACTTGCCAACTTCAATTTCAATGTCAAGTATAAAGCAGGAAAAGCCAACACCAATGCTGACGCACCCTCTTGACTACCCTAAGCAGTAGACTATTCTCATGAGGAGGATCAATGGGAAGAGATTGAGATGCCTGATTTCAGAGTTCATCAGGCTCAACTACTCTGTCATGCTGCTACCATTTCTCCCTCTAATATGAATGATACTAATGATACTCAACAGAGGTGGCTCTTGCTCCAACAACAAAAAGCCAAATGTTTGGAGAACTGCAGGAATATCTGTTGTCCAGAGCTATCCCCAAAGGAATTCTGTGCAAATCTTGTGACCCAGAATTGCTACGTCTATGGAGGCAAATAAAAAGACTATTCCTTATCTTATAGAGTTCTACTGACCCTGCTTCTGGAAACCGAATTCACAAGATCCTAATTCCCCACAGGGATGCAAATCAATTGCTGTCTGCATACCATGACCAGTCAAGACATTTGGCTTGCACAAAACTGATGCCACAATCTGCCAGCGCTTCTATTGGATTGGTATGCACAAGGACAAAAAAGTGGTGTCAGGAATGCCAAATATGTGAAATTCGTCAAAAGTGTAGAAATAACTAAAAAACTGCCCTATATCCAACTCTTGCAACCAAACCCTTGAAGTTTTGGCCATGGATCATTAAAAAGTAGAAACCAGTTCATCGGGCCATAGTTAGGTATTTACCCCCATTGACTATTATACAAAATTCACAGTAGCAGTCCCTGTCAAGGACCTTATTGCACTAACCACTGCTGCCATTGTCTGGAAACAATTTAGCTTGACCTACAGATGCCCCGATAAGATTTTGTTAGATAAAGGTTCAGCCTTGAATCACAATTATTTCAAGAACTGTGTGATGTATATAATTGCAAGAAACTAAGAACCATGGCATATCATCCTCAAAGTAATGGACTTTGTGAAAAAGCCAATCAAATAATTCTCGAACTGTTAAAGGGGTTGTCCTGCGCCGAAACGTTTTTTGTTTTTTTTCAACCCCCCCCCGGCGCGAGACAACCCTGATGCAGGGGTTAAAAAAGAACACCGGAGAGTGCTTACCTGAATCCCCGCGCTCCGGTGACTTCTTACTTACCTGCTGAAGATGGCCGCCGGGATCTTCTCCCTCTGTGGACCGCAGGGCTTCTGTGCGGTCCATTGCCGATTCCAGCCTCCTGATTGGCTGGAATCAGCACGTGACGGGGCGGAGCTACACGGAGCCGGCATCCTGCACGAGCGGCCCCATTGAGAAAAGAAGAAGACCCGGACTGCGCAAGCGCGGCTAATTTGGCCATTAGACGGCGAAAATTAGTCGGCTCCATGGAAACGAGGACGCTAGCAACGGAGCAGGTAAGTGAAAAACTTCTTATAACTTCTGTATGGCTCATAATTAATGCACAATGTACATTACAAAGTGCATTAATATGGCCATACAGAAGTGTATAGACCCACTTGCTGCCGCGGGACAACCCCTTTAAGGACCATTCCTCAGCATCAGCATGCTCATTGGCCAAACCTATTGCCCAAATTGATCTATACGTATAATAACACTCCACACTGCTCCACTGGTTATTGTAAGGTCTCTGCCCTTCCATTCTGTGCAGCACTGATAGGGTAATCTGCACTGAGGGGGTTAACCAGCTCTCTGCCTTACAGTTAACCTGTGGGGTTAATTAGGCATTACTCCCCTATTTAAGGTGAGCTGATGCACTTCCTGGTTGCCTTTAAATTGGTGTGTTTGTTAGTTCATGACAATCTGCCTCTCTGTCTTGGGTATGTTTCCTGACTTTCTGTTCTGTATGAGGCTTCCTGCAAATTTGCATCTATTCTCATATTTATTTTCTGTCAGTTTTATGTCAGTTTGTCTCCGTCTGGTCTTGTTTGTGTGCCAATTTCATCTGGTTCTGTGTATTACCCCTTCAAGGATAGTCAGGTCCGAGGTTCCAGCGCAGGGCTGCCTTTATCGAGGCGATCTCCTTGCTTTTAGTTAGGGTCTTGCCATTTCCCCTGTAGCCTAGGGTCAGTCTCCCCTTTCCTGAGTTCTGTTTATGCCTTCTCAGTTCTGCCTGTATTCCTATATCTGAGTTGGTTCTGTATTTCTGTCTGTAGTCTGTCTATCAGAGGAGTTAGCTACCAACCACTCCAGGACTGTCCTTAGCCTTGGTGCGTTGGCCCAGTGGATCCACTAAATCCATAAATGAAAAATAAATCCGTAACAGCTATACTCCATACTTCCTCATGTTTGGAAGACAAGGAAAGTTTTCCGCAGATTTGAAACTGGGTGTTGTAAGGCAAATACTAAATGTATGATTATTTAGATTTCATTCAACCATTTTAATTACAATTTTGAGCCTTTGATCAGAATATACCAGAGTAGGTGGCTAAACAAGTTCCATGTGCAAATCAGGAGATTTCCCCTCTTTTGATGTGCAAATTTGATTGACTTGGGCACAAGGGGGAAGTCAACATGATGGATATTTAAGATTAGATCTTGGTCAAGGAAGAGGTGTAATTAAGTTTGTATACAAAGAGGAATCAATATTTATGACCATGTGCAGCTGTTTGATCTAAACTTCAAACAGGAATGTGCTAGCATATGTTTGGAAGAATTTGAAATGCTGACATATGGTCATTTGTATGGGCATAAAAAGGTCATATTTTCTCAAGTTAGGAGTAGCTTTTGGAAGCTAGGATGAGAAGTTTTCGAAAGCTCTGAGTACTATGGACGCTTTAGAGACAGAATTTTGAGCGAATTTTGAGCGATTCTTGTTGTGTATAAATCAACCTTAAAAGAAGCCCAAAACATGTGGACACTTGCCTAGAAAGAGTCTGTGAAAAACAAAGCAAGGATGTTAAGAAAATGCCCATGCAACCATTTTGCGAACAGGAAATCGAGTATGGCTTAAGAGAGAACATCGTACTGGCAAATTAGACCCCAGGTGGGAATTAAAACCCTACACTGTTACCACTGTACTGCCACCAGAAAAAGGACTGTACAGTATTTCACAGCCTATTGGATTTACCCAAGTAATCGTAATCATTTGAAGATTTGCTTAACCAGTCCGTCTTTATCAGTATCTACAGACTCAGGAACTGAGGACATTGACTCTGACTCAGAAGCAGAAAAGTTGCAATCCCGGAATGCCCATCACCCATTGATCTTAACAACCAAATAATGTGGTATCAGAATCCTTTTTCAAATATTATTATTCATTCCGCCAACAACAGTTCCACAACCAACGGATTCACCACCAATTTCTTCACCCACTTTGTCACAAAGAAGACTCCCAGGAATACCTGTCCCAAGACATTCCACTAGGACCACACATGGACAAGTTCCTCTTCGTTATCAGGATTAATTTATTCATGTCCGCATCTCAATTTATAGACCATTAAATAGTTTTTAAATATTGCAATATTTATTACCAAGGTTCGTGCCTCGAAGGACTTTTCAAAGACATTCCGTAACGTTCGAGCATAAGCGCCTCAAGAGACTACTTGATGAAATTTGCAAAATGTTATATAGTTGTTTTTGAATAATTCTGTTGCTTACCTTCCCCTAGTTGTTTACAGGGACATTGGACTCTTGTACCTCAGGGTACATCCTGAACTTTTGGACATTTGCTCTTCTGTGCCAATGGACTTGTTTTCTACCTGTGGTGACAGACCATTTATCCAGATTTGCTATAACTAAAAACACAGTCATATTGTATGTTTCCCTTTAGGTTACTTTATGCATATGGACTTTGAAAAAGACTCATGAAAAAAAAGTGATGTGTGTTTATCATCTAACTTGCGAATTCCAACACTACAGGTTGCCTACGGCACGGTACATAAGTAATGTCATGTTATTTTCTGCATTTAAAATGTTATATATAAGAGTCATTGTTGCAGCCGTGCTGAGGCCTTCGCCTTGCTTGCAGGACAGACCAGGGTTTGGCTGTGTCCTTACCTCTCCTGGAGCTGAGGGGTGTGGTGGTTGCAAGAGAGATGTCAGTCCTCACCTAGTGCTGAGTAGCTCTGCTCTTATTTAAGCAGTGCTAGTACTGACCCCTATGCTGGTCAATGCTTCAGTTGCCACTGGACAGCTGCTGTGGAACACATCCGAGTTGAAGCTCCTTTCCTTACAAGCGAAGTTCTTTATTTCTGCTTTGTTTGGTTTTTCTGTTCCTTTCTTTTGGTATTAGGACTCCCATTTAGGGAATTGTCAGTGGCCCAGGCATGTGTGCAGGTCCGCACCTATCGGAGTGATCGGCCCGCCGAGTAGGCAGGGCCCACTCCCGGGTTAGGGGTCTGTAGAGAGAGGTATTCCCGTAGTTTAGTATTTTCGTTGCACTGCTGTGCCTTTTCGTTTGTTTTGGATATTGCACGTCCGGTTGGACGCGACAGTCATCTTAATGTGGGGAAAAGAGTAATGAAAGGTCCCCATAGCTAGCTGGGATTTTGAACTTGGTCCTTACCCAACGTATTTTCTTAAAAAAAAAAAACTTGCAAATGTTCAAGTATAAAACATAATGAGCTGTCGCAACACTCAGTATGCATACTTCTCCATTCCTCGAATCTTAGTTCATACCAGGGATGGCTGTGTTTTAAATAGGGGGGGAACTGTAGCAGACCAGAAGGTCCTACAGGATGTCACATAGTTACTAGTTCTTAAAAACTCCCATTTATGTAATCCTTAGGAGACATTTCTGGCATTGTCTCTCAGAAATACCATAATTTTCCACTTTCCTCACAGACGACGTCCTAATCTGCCTGGCAACGTCTGTCCCCTGATTGGTTACTCTGGTCACTCAGATCATTGATTGGTAGGGGGGATCCAACCCCGGGAAAAGAGAGCAGTGCGAGTCAGGATATGGGGAGGAGTTACACAGTTTTTCAATTAGAGCAGTTTGAGCGGGAAGTCAGTCAGAGGGAGAGTGAGAAGAAGAGAAGTCGCATTCAGTCAGTGAGTGGTTCCGTCAGAGAAAGTAAGTCAGTGAGAGTCTGAGAAGAAGTACAGTCGCGGTCTGAGGAGAAGGAGAGACACAGTCTGAAGAAAAGAAGCTCCTGAATATCTGAATACCAGTGCAGTGTGGAGATGAATAGGTTGGCATCCTACTACAGCAACAGTGAGTGTTACGAGCCCCTGTTACACTGGAAAACCAGAGAAAGCACAGCCTCACCTTAGCCTCCATTACAGACACAGCCTCAAAATACACAGCCTCCTATAAAAATTAAAAAGTCTGCTAGGATGACGGGTAGTGCTAAAAGAGCAAAGAAAAAGAAAAAGACTGCTTCTAGAGAGATAGAAGATGTAGTCAGTG
This sequence comes from Eleutherodactylus coqui, assembly GCF_035609145.1. Lineage (NCBI taxonomy): Eukaryota > Metazoa > Chordata > Amphibia > Anura > Eleutherodactylidae > Eleutherodactylus > Eleutherodactylus coqui. Next base: position 21,008,382 of record NC_089837.1, on the reverse strand, counting down.
GCCCAAAATAGAAGAGGTAGTCAGAGGTCCAAAATCAGAACGAAAGGGAAAAGTTGCAAATGGACCCCACAAGCATGTAGAAGCTGCTGAAGTAGTTAGTTCAGAGCAGAGCTCGGAAGGAGGAGACAAAGCTGTTCCTAATTAAGTAGATGGCTGCACTGACAGAGTCAGTCAGGGCTGAGAAGAATAAGATTAGCTAAACTGAAACTTGATCACAGGTTGTTGCTGGAACAGAAAACTATTCAGTGGGAACAAGCCTTAGAAGACTTGGAAAGTGAAAAAAAGAAATATGAGGGATATCTTTCAACAGCCCATGAAGAGACACAAGACCTCAGAAATGTAGCCAGAGATGAGGCTGATCGCAGAGTATGTCTGGAGGCGCAGTATAAACAGGACTGTAAGAAACTTCAAATGAAGTTGGAGATGACGTGTTGCAAGTTAGAAAGAGCTTCTACAGATGCACGGAATCAAACTACAGGTTTGCAGAATCAAATTGCAGTGTTGAAAATGCAGTTAGCAAGAGAAAAATGGTAAATTGGAGTCCTTGATAAGTCGCCTTACGGAATAGCTGGAAATAGTGAAAGCTGCTTGCAGTCAGGCAGAGACGTAAGCAGAGCTCTTGAAAGACATACTGAATTACAAGGAAAACCAGGAAGCACTTCATGAGAGACTGATGTTCCAGCTACAGATGAGCTTGGATGAGAAGGCTAAACTATATGAAACCCAGATCCAGGAGCTGGAACGAGTCATGCTCTAGTTGTTTGGAAACTGCCCAAGCAGTTGGAGCAAAATGAAAAGTTTAAAGAAACGTTAAAGTGAATGTACTGAGCTGACCCAAAAGGTGAAGGGGTTATTGGATGACAAGCATGAATCTGAATGCAAGAAAAATGTAGTAGAGATGCAGCTTCCAGAGCTACAAGTAAAGATCACTGAAAGTGACAGAGTAAAGACAGAGCTGTCTGAGAAAGTGAACAGGCTGCAGCTGGAAGCTCAGATGGAAAAGTCTCAGAAGCTGCTGCAAGAAGAGATGCATCAGAGGCTTGGCCTTAGCGCACACCTGAAGACAATGCAAGATGAGAGAAATGTGTTCTTCGAGCAGTTAGAGGAAGATGCAGAAACTAAGAGCAACCTGGCAGAACAGATTTCAACACTTCAGGCTCAGGTGTCAGAGATGAAGAAACAATGGCAGTATGAGGTGTCTCAGTTAAAAGAGACCCGGCAAGAAGTAAATGAACTGGTTTCAGAGTCTCAGGGTTTGATAAAGTGTAAAGAGGCTGAAGTCCAGAGGTTGCGCAAAAAACTGACAGACATGATAGTGGCCAACCAGCAGATGGAAGTAGAGATGATCCATATGTAAGAAGAGCTTACAGTGGCAGAATGTGCCAGAAGACAAGCAAAACGGGGGAGAGATGAACTCACTGGTGAAATTGCAAGTAGCAGAAGTAAAGATGCTCTAGTTGTGGCGGAAAAGAGACTGTTAGAATCCAGCACAGCACAACTAGAGGAAGATGAAAAGTGTTCCATGTTTGACGATGCCAGAAGTATTTAATCGAGAAGTTAATTACTGGAATGGAAGCTCATCATATAAGATTATAAGAAGGTGTAAAAGCTCCTGAAGTGATACAGAAGTATGTCTCTAAGGGCTTATTCACATGAGCCTATATTGGCCGCCGTTTTCACAGCCGGTCAATATACGCTACTATCTGAGCTGTTTTCCCTCTTTCCTCCCACTCACCAGCTCTCTGCCTCTCTCCTCCCCACTAACTGTTTGTAATGAGAAGGGGTGGGATGGGGCAGAGCCAAAATCCCGCCCCTCCCTGCCCCTGGTCCGCAGCCAGCAATGGGAGGGGGCGGGGCAAAGCTAAGCTCAACCCCTTTCCATTGCAAACAGCTGGAGGGGAGGCGAGAGGCAGAGAGTCGGCGAGGGGGAGGGAAGGGGGAAGACAGCTCAGATGGTAGCATATATCGGCCAGGCATGAAAAAGCATATATGCTTATGTGAATAAGCCCTAGGAGAGACACTGAGACTGCCATCATACAGGCAGGTGAGGCTCTGAATGAGCAAGAGGAAAAATTAGGGAGCAAAATAACAAAGATGGTTAGCAACTTATGAGTGATAGCCATCAGATGATGGAGATGAAAGAGACAATGGAGAAGAAAGCCATGTCTGCTGAAGATGCAGAAGAATGTGACCTGCTGGAGCAGATAGAGAGATGGCTGACCAGTATGTCACTGGAGCAGAGGCTCCCTGAGAAATAAGCAAAGTGCTAGTCTTGAAATGAAAGTTAGAAAAGTCCCCTGAAATAATTGAATCAGAAAGGTATAACAAGGAGATAAGCAAACAAATGGAGGACTTTGTTTGCCCCACGGAGGATGTTGCAGAGAACGTATGGGAATTAAAGAGAGCCCTGAATCCACAAGTAGTAAAAGTGAAGATGCAGTTTGAGGATGGGTTGCCAGTCACAGGGAATGCCGAGTGGCACTGGGAAGTTAATGCACAAGCTGTGAGGGTGCAGTTTGAGAGAAATGTGCAGAAACGTGACAAGGATGAAGACAAGAGGAGACAGCTTATCAGACAAATGAAATAACATGTTGAGGGACAGCATAGGCCCCTTGTTAGAGTTCAGCAAGTGTTTGATCCTGGGGGTCTAAGTTGCTTATAAAAAGACTGATGGTCTTTGTCATAAGGAAGGGGTATGTGATGATGCAGTGGCAAGAGTGGCCTGTAGGGGGCCTCTGAGCGCAGTTACTGTATTTGGCTTAGTTAACCAGCACCTGCAAGGGTGCAGCTACACAGTTTAAATTTTCCCTCCCTCACAAGCTCTGTGTCCTTTGAAGCCGGTGGAGCTTTGGTGCATTGAGGCCTGTGGGGCCTTGAGGTCTAGGGAAACCTGTGCTGCTCTGTGGGGGACCCGGAAGCATAGAGCGGACAGGGGGTAGTTGGTCCCTCTCTCATCACCATTTCGGGGTGAATTCCCCTTCCTGGAAGGTATGCTGAAAGAAGTGGTTTGTGTTTCTGTGTGCACTGTGACCTACAACAGTGTGAAGTTGCATATGATACACTGGACTGTGTTTGCATGCTGAATACATTTGCTGTGCTCTGCTGATTTAAACGCTGGAAGAACCAGCATTTAGACTTCACCTGGTGTTTCTGGATGTCATTGTGGTGCTGCCACCCCTGGGCAGGGGAAATTAAGCAAGAGATCCCCGGGCAAGTAACCCCCACTTGCCACACTATGTTGATGATGGACAGCATGCAATACCACTTTTAACCACAAGATGTCATGAATTTACACATAGAAGACTGTTATGCAGCTTATTCTGCCACAGAGCGTCCCATTCATAAAATAGTTCCTGTATCTACATTCAGGCCTTGGGATTACTTCAACATCTGTGTAATAGCACTACTGGCATGGTGAATTATACCAGTCACTGATGTCTGCAGGCGCAGCACTGGCCAATACATAGGGGTCTGAGTAGCGGCTTCCGCTCCAACCCCAATGTACCCCGACTCTAACAGCGTTTGCTGCCTGGAAAACCTTTAATGCATCTACAGATGAGCAAACTTAAAACTCACAACTTCATCTAACCAATCAGACAATAAAGAGAGATAAGAGATGGAGCAAAAATTAGATGGAGCATTCTGGAGATTTGTTTAGGGTAGGGTACAGGGCCGAGGGGCCTTAAAATGCCCTTTATCTTTACATTTCAGGATGATAGAGTATATTTGCAGAGGCTAGTGAATAAGGGTGGCTTCAGAGTAGCGTAAGCGCAAAAACACTTGCTCCTTAGCAACGTATTTATGCAGTAATGGAGAGTCTTTTGAGCATTTGCCTGCGCAAATACTCTGCGGATTTGCGCAGGTACCGCCAGTTGACACAGGGGTGGGAAATCATGGTGTCCGGACTCAAACCTGTGAGCGTGCGAGTTCCAGGCAATGCTTTTGCTGATTGAGCTGTGCTGGATAGCTCCACTGATTCCTAGTATCTTGTTCTTTGTCCCTTGTCCCCTGTTCCATCTTGCTGGCTCTGTGCTTCCCTGTCTAGGATCCTGCGTCTTGTACCTTCCCCAATTATGTAAACCTGTCCCTTCATTCCTGGTGTTTATTGTGCCTACCAGCCTTTAATCAAGCTCTTTCTCTTTGTTTTCTGCAATAAGATTGACCTCCGTGTATTGACCCCTGGTTTGTCTCTTGACCACATCTCTGCTTAACCCTCTGTGCTGCATCAATATCTCCATGTATTGACCCCTGGCTAATCTCCTGACCATGTATCTCCTTAACCCTTTGTGCTGCATCAAGATCTCCATGTACTGACCCCTGGCTAATCTCATGACCAAGTATCTCCTTAACCCTTTGTGCTGCATCAAGATCTCCATGTATTGACCCCTGGCTAATCTCATGATCATGTATCTCCTTGACCCTCTGTGCTGCATAAACATCTTTGTGTACCAACTCTGGCTTGCCTGAACTGCGTTGCCTGCCCTCGTAGCTGCGCGCATGACTCCAACCTAGTGCCTGAAATGCTACACACCCCCGCCCTGACTTAAATGGCTATTAAGCCAAATCATGTACCAGTGTCTGCGAGTATGCACAGTGTTTTGTGCATACCCGCAGGTTCATATGTGCACATTTGTTCACCCCCATAGCCGCCTATGGGGACCTTTAATGCACAAATGCACACCAAAGTAGAGCATGTTGCAGGTTTTTAGTTTTTTTTGTTTTTTTTTGCGATCAGGACTAGCAAAGAAATCGATCAGTAGTTATTCCTTCTCCTGTTCCGATCACTGCCTCTTTCACCGGTATCCCGTGTCCTCCTCGTCAGTTGGGACCTCACACTCCTCCTGTCTCCAACTGTTTTAGTATTTTATCCAGCTGAACTGATGAAGGGGTTTTGTCCCGAAATGCATTTTCGTATGCTGGTTGCTTATTTAACCAAATAAAGGAGAAGTTTACACTTAATAGTTCTAATTAATAGTCCATCTTTGGAGTGTTGCGTTGAGCCACCAGTTTTTTTAGTTGTAGCCATGGCCACGTAGGTAGAGCAATATCTGGTTGGTAGCACCTCCATTAAATCTTGCACACTCAAAACTTCTACAGCCCTTGCCCCCTATCTGGGCCACTCACAGCAATATGGGTTTTGCTCCACTCTTTTTTTCTATTCTGCATCTATATCCTCATGGTGTCACACATAGGCAGCTCACAGAGCGCTCCTTGGGGCTGTAGCTGGGCTCTGTAGTTCTGCACACTGACTCCAGGCTCTTTCTGAAAACTCCTTCCCTCCTCTCTGCTCTAAGCATGCTCTCTTGCTTTTCCCCCTTTCTCCATAAATGTCTTATCTTTGGGTGTTCCCTTGGAACATCTCTCATCGCCCATTCATAGAATCATAAAATGGTAGAGTTGGAAGAGACCTCCAGGCTCATCAAGGCTAACCCCCTGCTCAGTGTAGGATTTACTAAATCATCCCAGACAGATATTTGTCCAGCCTTTGTTTGAACACTTCCATTGAAAGAGAACTCCCAGACCTCCTGTGGCAACCTGCTCCACTCATTGATCCCCTTCACTGTCTAATATCTAATCTGTGTCTCCTCCCTTTCAGTTTCATCCCATTGCTTCTGGTCTTTCCTTGTGCAGATGAGAATAGGGCTGATCCCTCTGCACTGTGACAGCCCTTCAGATGTTTGTAGACCGCTATTAAGTCTCCTCTCAGCCTTCTTTTTCCAAGCTAAACATTCCCAGATCCTTTAACCGTTCCTCATAGGACATGATTTGCAGACTGCTTACCATCTTGGTAACTCTTCTCTGAACTTGCTCCAGTTTGTCTATGTCTTTTTTAAAGTGGGGTGCCCAGAACTGGACCCAGTATTCCAGATGAGGTCTGACTAAGGAAGAGTAGAGGGGGATAATTACCTCACGTGATCTAGACTCTATGCTTCTCTTAATACATCCCAGAATTGTGTTTGCCTTTTTTGCTGCTACATCACATTGTTGACTTATGTTCAGTGTATGATCTATTAGTATACCCAAGACTTTTTCCCATGTGCTGCTGCTTAGCTCAATTCCTCCCATTCTGTATGTGCTTTCTTCATTTTTCTTGCCCAGATGTAGGACTTTGCATTTCTCCTTGTTAAATACCATTCTGTTAGTCGCTGCCCACTGCACAAGCTTTTCTAGATCTTTTTGAATACTCTCTCCCTTCCCTAGTGTTAGCTAATCCTCCTAGTTTTGTGTCGTCAGCAAATTTGATCAGTTTCCCATCAATTCCCTTCTCCAGATCATTTGTAAAAATGTTAAACAGCACTGGGCCTAGGACAACCCTGGGTCTTGATACATTCTTCCACTTGGATGTGCAGCCATTTATGACCGCTCTTTGAGTACGATCACTCAGCCAGTTGTGAATCCACCTAAGAGTTACCTTGTCAATCCCATATTTGGTCATTTTTTCAATAAGTATAGTATGAGATACTTTGTCAAATGTTTTACTAAAGTCAAGAATACTATATCCACCGCATTCCCCTAATCGACCTAGTCAGTGATACTATCATAGAAAGAAATTAGATTAGTCTGGCATGACTTGTTTCTTACAAATCCATGCTGACTCTGGTTAATTACTCCATATTCATCCAAGTACTTGCATACATGCTGTTTAATAATTTGTTCAAAGACCTTTCCCAGTATAGAAGTCAGGCTCACAGTCCTGTAGTGTCCTGAATCCACCTTCTTCCTTTTTTTTGAAGATGGTTACAACATTTGCCTTTTCCAATCTTCTGGGACTTCTCCTCTTCTCCAGGAATTTTCAAAGATTATGGCGAGTGGTTCAGCAATTACCTCTGCTGCTTTCTTTAGTATTCTAGGATGTAATTCATCTGGACCGTGAGACTTGAATTCATGTAAATTAGCTATGTGTTCCCTCACCATCTCTCTGCTTACAGATAGCCTGCATTCTTTTATTCCCCCCAATTGCACAGGGAAGATCAGTTGATGTTCCATCTACTTTCTGAGAGAAAACAGATACAAAATAGGAATTTAAAAGTTCGACCTTCTCAACATCATTCTTAACCAATTCACCATTTTCATCTTGTAAGTATCTTTGACAAACCCCCACAATCCTTTTTTATTGTTTTTGGCCTCTGTTACAAGCCTGAATTCATTATTAGCTTTAGCTTTTCTGACACTTGCCCTACAGTTTCTGCAGACCCCATTATATTCTGCTTTAGATATTTCCCCCTCTTTCCATTCAATAAACATATTTTTCTTTGTTTTTAACATATGTCTAGTTCTGTGTTCATCCATCCTGGTCTCTTTAAATGCTTCCCATTCTTCCTTTTTTTTAGGGATAGTTACCTGGCACAGCATCGCATGGCATACGAGGTGTATGCGAGTGTGATGCATAGAAGGTGTACCCACTGAAAGCAATGGGAAACACTCTCCGATCCTTCCCCGTGGCTAAAAGCATTGCTACATCCCCAATGTGATGCGAGCTGGTTTCAACATAAAAAATCCCCTCACATCCATGGGGACATCGCACATTGGCGAGCGTGATATTGGGCCATGAAACTCTGCCCGATAACAGACTCACCGGTGTGAAATTAGCCTAAGGCCGACTGCACATGGCCAAATTTGCATTGCAGAACACAGAGCGGGCGCCCAGCTCTGGATTCCGCAGCAAATACCGCCCATAACATGCAAGAGAAAAGTGTTTTTTCTGTACACAAGCAGAAATCAATTGCGGTTTTCCGCTCGCAGAGGCAAAATCTCGGTTTTAGTGCGGATTCCGCATGGACGGCCTCCATTGAACTCAATACAAACCACCCGACCCGCGGCCCTTCCACAACATTGCAGAAAGGTCGTGGGCACCTGCGTCATCACCCAGCAACAGCGCAGGAAAAGTAGAGATTTATTTTAAAAAATCAAACAACCGTACTGCGCAGGTCTGACGACTCACCAAGCGGACAATCCATAGTACAGAAAGAAGAAAGAAATCACAGGTACACGGGGATGTCAGCCGGGCACAGGGTCGGATTCCGCTGCTGCCTCACGCATAATGAATCTGACCCAGTTGTGTGCAGCCGGCCTCAGGCTGTGTTCATATTTTTTGCTGCATTTTTGAACAACAATTAAAATCACATCAAAAAAACTGCATGCACTATTAAAAACCACATGTGGATTCAAACAATACATACATTTTTTCCCATTTTTATTAAACTACATGCAGGTTTCTGATCCATTTTTTGGTTGTGTGTAAAGTGCTCAATCATACACAGTATATACTCAGGTTATACCAGCTGTACATAAATACTCAGGTTATACCAGCTGTACATATATAATCATAGACAGTGTATACCCAGGTTATACCGGCTGTACATATATAATCATAGACAGTGTATACCCAGGTTATACCAGTTATACATATAGAATCATATACCGTGTATACCCAGGTTATACCAACTGTACATATATAGTCATATACAGTATATACCCAGGTTATACCAGTTGTACATATATAATCATAGACAGTGTATACCCAGGTTATACCGGCTGTACATATATAATCATAGACAGTGTATACCCAGGTTACACCGGCTGTACATATATTATCATAGACAGTGTATACCCAGGTTATACCAGCTGTGCATATATAATCATAGACAGTGTATACCCAGGTTATACCAGCTGTGCATATATAATCATAGACAGTGTATACCCAGGTTATACCAGCTGTATATATATAGTCATATACAGTATATACCCAGGTTATACCAGCTGTACATATATAGTCATATACAGTATATACCCAGGTTATACCAGCTGTACACATATAATCATAGACAGTGTATGCCCAGGTTATACCAGCTGTGCATATAATCATAGATAGTGTATACCCAGGTTATACCAGTTGTACATATATAATCATAGACAGTGTATACCCAGGTTATACCAGCTGTACATATACAGTCATATACATTATATACCTAGGTTATAACAGCTGTACATGTATAATCATAGACAGTGTATACCCAGGTTATACCGGCTGTACATGTATAATCATAGACAGTGTATACCCAGGTTATACCAGTTGTACATATAGAATCATATACCGTGTATACCAAGGTTATACCAACTGTACATATATAGTCATATACAGTATATACCCAGGTTATACCAGTTGTACATATATAATCATAGACAGTATATACCCAGGTTATACCAGCTGTGCATATATAATCATAGACAGTGTATACCCAGGTTATACCAGCTGTGCATATATAATCATAGACAGTGTATACCCAGGTTATACCAGCTGTATATATATAGTCATATACAGTATATACCCAGCTTATACCAGCTGTACATATATAGTCATATACAGTATATACCCAGGTTATACCAGCTGTACACATATAATCATAGGCAGTGTATACCCAGGTTATACCAGCTGTGCATATAATCATAGATAGTGTATACCCAGGTTATACCAGTTGTACATATATAATCATAGACAGTGTATACCCAGGTTATACCAGCTGTACATATACAGTCATATACATTATATACCTAGGTTATAACAGCTGTACATGTATAATCATAGACAGTGTATACCCAGGTTTTACCAGCTGTACATATATAATCATAGACAGTGTATACCCAGGTTTTACCAGCTGTACATATATAATCATAGACAGTGTATACCCAGGTTTTACCAGCTGTACATATATAATCATAGACAGTATATACCCAGGTTATACCAGCTGTACATATATAGTCATACACAGTGTATACCCAGGTTATATGAGCATGCTCCATATCACTATACGCAGGGAGAAGTATAGACATCTCCTGTATACAATGATATCGACCATGCTGGTGTAAGGACAGTTTCACATCTGTGTCGACACCTTTGTCTGGAGATCTGACACCAAATACCAGAAAAAAAAGTGCTGTCCCAAATGGAACAAGAAAGGTGAATTCCCTAGTGCAGATGTGAACCCACCCAAAACTGTGCATCTTCTGTATAAACTGAAGTATGTACAGCTGATAGAAGTGCTAATTATATATGTACAGCCAGTATATTTTATACATCCTGTATATAGTGATATTAACTATACTGGTATAACCTGGTATATCACTAAATACAGAATATATAGCTTATACCAGCTGTACATATATAATTATATACAGGAGACTCTCGGGTTATATCAGCATGCTCCATATCACTATATACAGTAGATGTATATCCCCCTGTATCCCTGTATATAGTAAAAGAAACCACGTAATCTTGTAGATATGATACCTTTTAATGGCTAACACAAATATCTACAAGATTACTTGGTTTCTCCTGCTGGGAAAAATCACATTTTGCTCTACTGGCGACACTGGACTGAACCTTTGTTTTCATTATACCGGTATATAGTGTTATGCTGGTATAACCTGGGTATCTCCTGTATATAATTATATATGTACAGCTGGTATAAGTTATACATCTCCTGTATAAAGTGATATAGACCATGCCGATATAACCTGGGTATCTCTTGTATATAATTGTATATGTATAGCTGATATAACTTATACTAGCTATACATATTTAATTTAAGCAGGAGGTGTCACAAATGTTGCCCCCACAGGTATACAGTGAAATTGTCAATGTCTCATGAAATCAGTTACGCTTCCTTTGATCGCTACAAGGACAGTGGCACACATGAAGAAATTTGAGTGGCCAAAGCAGGACAATTTATTCTACCTAGGTGTAAGATAGCTGGACACTGCGCTGGGATACATTTGTGGACTCTGTGGGCGTATGGTGCTGGAACCAGCACATTTGCTGAACTGTAGTGGTGAACCACTTCAAAATTGGGGGCGAGAATCTGGAGGCGTCCCTCAGAAAAAAAATTTTGACAGAGGCTGGAGGCAGCCCTGGTAAAAAAAAAAATGTTTTTAAGGAGCCTATGGGCCCTCTGAAGAATTGACTGTTCAGCATGCTGACATGCGGATTTAGGAGGAGGAGACTTCTATCAACGGGACACACACTTGGATCTATTATGCAGATGCTTTCAGCAAAAAACAAAAGAATGAAAAATGAGAGGAGCTCTGTTACTTCCTATCTAGTCTGTGCACACCAGTAGCAGTATACTGTATAGAACCGGTAAAAAATGCAGTATACAGCCGGGATGCTTGTGAATGCTTTGTGTGCACTACTGGTCCCAGGCAGCCAAACTGATGATGCACAAAAGTGGAGTTGTAGTCCCATAAAGGAGTGCTCGGTTCCAATTATTTCATTCCCATGCCACCTCCATCACAAAATTTCATGAGCCACAAACGTGGGCATAAAGGGTACTCAGATGCCAGTACTTCTACACAACTCTACAAATCAACAACCCATTCTACAACAAAACATTTTTTTACCCAGAGTGCATGTAAACCCCAGAAACATTTGTATACCAAGAGTATAGGCGAATCCTTGAAAGATTTGTGTACCAAGAGTATAGGCGAACCCCAGAAACATTTGTGTACCAAGACTATATAGGCGGACCCCTGAAACATTTGTGTACCAAGAGTATAGGTGAACCCCTAAAACATTTGTGTACCAAGAGTATAGGCGAACCCCTTAAAAATTTTTGTACCAAGGAGTATAGGCCAACCCCTGAAACATTTGTGTACCAAGAGTATAGGTGAACCCCTGAAACATTGGTGTACTAAAAGTATAGGCCAACTCCTGAAACATTTGTTTGCCAAGAGTATAGGCCAACCCCTAAAACATTTGTGTGCCAAGAGTATAGGTGAACCACTGAAAAATTTGTTTACCCAGAGTGCTGGTGAAACCCAGAATTTTTTTTTTTTTTAAATACAGCTCGTACGTGCTTAATTTGCTAACAGAGCCTGGAAGCTGCTCACCAAAAAAATTAGTTTTTACAGAGCCTTTTGGCCTTCTGAAGAATTGGCTGTTCAGCCTGCTGACATGCTAGTTTAGGATAAAGAGGAGGAAGATCAGAGAAGGATAGACCAAGCTACTTCTCCCCTTTTTTGGGGGGAGAGAGGGTGCATGGTTCTCCTGTTCCAGCTTAAACAATCTTTATGTTACACTGCTTTGCACCGGTGGAGAAGAGAAGTCAGGGGAAATCCAGGCTTTGTTCATCTTAATGAGTGTAATGAGTGTAAGCCTGTTGGCACTGTCAGTTGAAAGGCGGGTAATCCCCCCAGCAGCACTAAACACACTCTCTGATAACACGCTAGTTGCAGGGCAGGCCAGCACCTCCAAGGCGTACAGCGCAAGTTCATGCCACGTGTCCAGCTTTGACAACCAATAGTTGTATGGAGCAGAGGGATCACGGAGGTCATTGGTACAGTCGGCTATGTACTCCCTCACCATCTTTTTACACTGCTCCCTCCTACTCAGCCTAGACTGGGGAGTGGTGATGCAGTCTGGCTGGGGAGCCATAAAACTAACAAGGGCCTTGGAGAGTGTTCCCTTCCTGCGCTGAACATGCTGCCTTTTCCCCCATCTCTCCTGCTAGTTGGCCCACTGAACTACGTCTTCTACCGCTAGCGTTGTCAGATCGGAAGTTTAGTGGGGCCTGTGGTATTGCATCACTCTGGTACTCCTTTCCTCTTCAGGAATGAGAGTGGAAAGGTTCTCTTTATACCGTGGGTCGAGAAGGGTGAACACACAGTAATCCATGTTGGCCAGAATGCGTCTAACGCAAGGGTCACGGGAAAGGCAGGTTAACATGAAGTCAACCCTGTGTCCCAGTACGCAAAACATCGCTGTCCTCACTAGGAGGATGACTCTCAGTCTCCTCCTCCTTCTCCTCTTCAGCCCATACACGCTGAACAGATGTGAAGGAAGTAGCATGGGTACCCTCTGCAGTGTGGGCAGCAGTCTCTTCCCCCTCCTCCTCCTCCTCCAATATGCACTGAGGAACAGATGTGAAGGCGGTCTGGCTTTCAAGTGATGTGTTGTCTACCCCCAATCTACTGTTCTATCGCAAATTGTCAGCCTTAATGCTTAGCAGCGACCTTCTCAGCAGGCAAAGCATGCGGGATGGTTACGCTGATAATGGGCACATCGCCGCTCACCATTTGTGTTGACTCCTCAAAGTTTCCTAACACCTGACAGATGTCAGACATCCATGCCCACTCCTCTGTGAAGAAGTGCGGAGGCTGACTAACACTCCGACTGGCATGTTGCAGCTGGTATTCAACAATGGCTCTACGCTGCTCATAATCCCTGGCCAACATGTGAAAAGTTGAATTCCAGCATGCGGGCACGTCGCACAACAGTCAGTGAACTGGAAGCTGAAAGCATTGTTGCAGTATCCTGAGGGTGGCAGCATCTGTGGTTGACTTTCAGAAATGTGCGCACACATGACGCACCTTGCTGAGCAGCTCAGACAAAGTGGGGTAGTTTTTAAGAAAGCGCTGAACCACCAGATTGAACATGTGGGCCAGGCATGGCATGTGTGTTAGTCTGCCAAGCTGCAGAGCTGCCACCAGGTTACGCTCATTGTCACACACGACCATGCCTGGTTGGAGGTTCAGCGACAAAAGCCACAGATCTGTCTTCTCCGTCAAACCCTGCAACAGTTCTTGGGCGGTGTGACTCTTGTCTCCCAAGCTCAAGAGTTTCAGCACGGCCTGTTGATGCTTCCCCACTGCAGTACTGCAGCGCCTCGAGCTGCCGACTGAGGGCAACGTGCTCACACATGGTAATTCAGAGGTAGAGGAGTAGGAGGAGAGGGGGGGGGGGGGGATGGAGGAGGTGGCATAATAAGCCGAAGAAACCATGACAGAGGTAGGACCCGCAATCCTCGGCGTGGGTAGCACGTGAGTGGACCCAGAGTCAGACTCAGTCCCAGCCTCCACAAGGTTAACCCAATGTGCCATCAGGGAGATGTAGTGTCCCTGTCCGCCAGCACTTATTCACGTGTCAGTGATTAAGTCGACCTTCCCAGTAACCACGTTGGTGAGGGAACGGTTTATATTCTGTGTCACGTGCTGGTGTAGGGTGGGGACAGCTGCGGAAAGCCTCCGTTTCTACCAGCCCATATGGCAGCATCTTCAGGCTGAGTAGTTTTGAAATATGCACATTTAGCGATTGAGCATGCGGTTTGTTGGCAGCATATCTCCGCTTGCATTCCGATGCTTGGGTTATCAACAGCTGAACGCTTCACTGGGACACATTGCTGGAGGCAGTGGAGGACCGTGGAGGTGAAGGTGTGGGTGCAGGCCGGGAGACGCTCGTGCCTGCGTCCTGGGAGGGGGATTGCATCTCAGTACCAGGATCTTACACAGGGAAGAGGCAGTGGTGTGACCCGCAGGCAGTGAATTGCCTTCGCTCCACATCATCGAGTGCTTAGCCATCATATGCCTGTGCATGCTGGTGGTGGTCAGGCTGGTAGTGGTGGCTTCCCTGCTGATTTTGGTGCGGAACAGGTTGCACACCACTGTTTGTCAGTCATCCGCGCTCTCAATAAAAAACCTCCAGACCTTTGTACACCTAGCCCTAACATGGAGGCTTGCCGCTAGGAGGTGCTGTGGGGAACAGTTGGGGGATTAGTTGCTGTGGTCCTGCTTCTCCCTCTGGCCACACCACTGCCTCTTCCAACCTGTTCTGCTGCTGCACTTGCCTCCCCCTCTGAAGCTCTTTCTTCAGTAGGCTTAGCAACCCAGGTGAGGTCAGTCACCTCCTCATCCACCAGCTCTTCCTCTGAATCCTCTGTCTGCTCCTCCCTTTAGACTTACTGCCCTAACAGCAACCTCACTGACCGACAACTGTGTCTCATTATTATGATCCACAAATAGCTCTTGAGACACTACTTGGAAGTCCCCAGCCTCATCACCCTGAGTCTGTGAAAGGTCTAGATTTTGGGCATCGGTCACGACAAACTTCTCAAGTGGCTGATGATGAACCCTTTTTTACGACTCACGGCAGGTACCTGAGAACAGTTCCTTGGAGTATGCCAGTTCTGAATCTCTCCTTTTCCTGGAGTGACCAGAATGCGAGGAAGGAAGAGCAGCCTGAGGATTCAGAGGTCCAGTGCCTTGGCTAGCATGTGTGGACTGCATGGAAGACTGGGTGTTGTATAAATTACTGCACGTGTTATCTGCTATCCATATCATCTCCTGATCGCACTGTTATGCGTTTAATAATGGTCTACAATGCAGACCTGCAAAATGTGCGATGAAGCTAGGGAGCGTAGATACGTGGTGCTCTACTAATCCCTCAGCAGCAGGCACAGTTTCACCCCGTCCTGGACCACGGCCTCTGCCCGCACCCTCATTCAGACGCCCACATCCTTGACCTCGACCCTTATCCCTAGTCTTCATCATGTTGGATAATGCACTTGGACAAAATGCTATGCAAAATGCGCGTTATTTTGCGTATGCTTATAGGTCAAAATAGACACAATAAACAATGTATACTGTTGTTAGAAGGCGTAGATTGGCAGCACCCAGACACGGGTATATGCCGTACACTTTCAGCAGGCCCCAAAAACATTTAAAGTGTGTATACTGTTGTTAGATAGTGGGGATTGACAGCAGGCAGACCTGGTTATATACCATACTCTTTCAGCAGGCCCCAAAATAATTTTAAACAGTGTATACTGTTGTTAGATAGCAGAAATTGGCAGCACCCAGACACGGGTCTATAGGCAAACTAAAAAAAAGGAAAAATGAAAGGAGTTTTCTTACTTACTATCTAGTCTGTGTACACCACTAGCAGTATACTGCATAAAACCGGTAACAGTATGCAGTATACAGCCGGGATGCTTGAGATAAAATTGGTGCGCACTACTGGTCCCAGCCAAAATGCTGATGCACCCAATGAGAGGAGTTGCAGTCCTAGAAAGGACTGTTGGGTTCTTGGAGCAAGGATCCCTGCCTAACCACAACCTGTACCCTACACTATCGCTTTCCCTATAGCAGCAGCTCTATCCCTCAGCTCATGGACAAAATATATTCAATTGCGTTATAGAAACATATCTAGTGGTCAACAAACTTTACACAAGTGGAAAAGGTGATACACTATACACAAGGAGCCTCTGAGAGGCTGTATTGCCAAGTATTTTTGTGCTTGAGGTTCTCTTCAGCCTTTAAAGAAAGATAATGCAGTGTTTCTGGCACTAGGTTTGGAGCTGTGGGTGCAGTAGCCGTGCAGGTTCTTGAGGCTCTTGACTTATTACTGGTGGATGTACAAGGTACTCAAAAAGCTGTTCTACCAAACAGAGCTACAATTCATGATATTCAATCATGGATAGGAGAAATTTGAGGGTATGTGTTTGTTCAACCTAAATGATAATTCATAATCTATTCATAAAAAGAGGAAAAAGTTAGTATAGATGCTTAGGCAAAATAAGGACCAGGAATACTTTGATTGGCTTTCTGGTTCCTGATTCTGTGCATCTTGATTTTACCTACTTTCCTGTATACTTTGTGGTGTAGTAGTGAGTTGCATACTCCTTTGCTGTTGTATTCATTGCATACTCAATCTAATGGGTGATATAATAATTGTTTCATGGGTCCATTAATACACAGATTCGTAATTTATGTTATTAAAGGAAATCCAACTCATATTACTAAATGGTTGCATCATGATTCCTCATAATATATTTATCCCAGTACACAGAATACATGAGTCTCCTACCCTCAGAACCAGGATCAGAATAGAGCCCTTAGGTACAGACTGGGCCACCCTATGTGGGTGTAACCAGAAGAGCATGGACATTTCTTAGGAACATCCATCTTTCTAGATGTTAGGTAAGGCAACACGTTCCTTTAAGGTTAGCTCAATTTTGGGGATGAGAATAGAGTTCATGTTGTTGTAAGTGTGGGTACTATGTAGCATTAGGAAGCCGTCACAAAAGGAGGGACTGTTATAGCAGTAAATATGAATCCATGTTGCATCCTATATTCATCTTCTATGCCTCAGCCTGTCGTATCATATTGTTAACATTTTCCTTTACAAGAACTTTTCTGATGTACATTTAGTACACAACCTGCCTTGGTCAGTAGATCCCCTTCTGTTCAGTACTTGCAGACAAGGGAACGAGACTACACAACCTTGGCACTATCTGTGCCTATTCTCAATGAGAAGGCCATGTTCTTGTGTAGTTTTAATAAGCAATGAAAATAAATACATTCTAATGAATTATTATTATAAGTGAGACATGTTCTAGCCTCATTGCAAATGGCTTTGTATATATAGTTCTGCAATGTTAATGGCATAAGCAGATGACTTCCAATCACATCCAATGCATGCGTCATTTGTAAGCTGCTCCGAGCTCAAATATGAACAATTAATTTGGATACCTAAAAACATACCAATTATCAAATATTTATTTGTGCTAACATTATCATCAACTATCAGTTGCACAAGCCCATGTACTTCTTCCTCTGCATGTAACCCTAGTTACTTGCAGACCGCTTTGCCAAAATGGATTGACTTCTCAACTGAAGTGTTACCATGCAGCGCGGCAAGGGGTCCCGCGGTCGGCGCGCGTCGCTTCGGCGTCACCTCCGGTGGCCTAGAGCCCTGTGTCGGGGTTATCCCAGCGGCCTGGAGCGGCCAGTGGGCGGCGGCGTGGGCGTGTCCGCCCGTAGGGTGCCGCCCGCACTCCTCCGCTCTTCTTATACAGCAGTGGGTGGAGTTGCCTCCTCCCACTCTTCACCCCTGGGCGGAGCCTTGGGGTTAAAAGACTGGCAGTGAATTGAGCTCACTACCAGTTATTGGTTCTGCTTGCACCTAGCCAGTCTGTCTGCTGTTACCCTCAGCCAGTCAGTAGTTGCCAGTCAGCTCCTTCTGGTTCCCTATTGCTCTGTCTGTTCTTGTTGGTTCTGTTAGCCTCTGGTCTAGTCTGTCTCAGTCAGCACTAGTTGCTATTCAGTATCCTTCCAGTTTGCCTGTGAGCTCCATCTCCAGCCTTGTAGTTTTGTTGGTCTGTTCCACCTGCCTCCTCTGTCGGCACTCTGTTCTCCCCATTAGGTAGCCTTCTTCTTGTCAGTCGCCAGGTCCCTAGCCAGGGCAGGGACCACCATCCAGTTGTCCGCCTGGGGTTAGCCAGGGCCAAGGCAAGTAGGCAGGGACAGTGGGGTGCGGGAAGATCAGGGCACCCCATCTGGCGCTCGGGGAACAGAGTGCCGTAACATAATAACTGGCCCTTAAAATACGGTTTTTCTCTCCATGGCGGCGATCAGCGCCCTTGCAAACCAGCTGCAAGACCTGGTGCCGGTGATCCGGGATTTGTCAGCTCGCATGGTGGCCCAGGAGCAGTGGGCATTGTCGCAGGGGCGGGACGCCTTTACCAATCCCGAACCCAAGTGCCCTCTTCCCGAGGTGTACTCTGGGGAGAGGAACAAGTTTTTTGTTTTTCAACAGGCGTGTCGCCTGTTTCTTCGGATGCGTCCCCGTTCTTCCGGCTCAGAGGCCCAGAGGGTCGGGCTTATAATGTGCCTGCTGCGGGGCTCGGCCCAGACTTGGGCCTTTTCCATTCCCGAGGGTTCCCCCTCCCTGCAGTCGGTGGACTCCTTTTTTCAGGAACTCGGGGGTATCTTCGATGAACCGGACCGAGTGGGGTTGGCGGTTTCGCGGTTGCTGGCGCTGCATCAGGGGTCACTTTGTGTGGAGGATTATTGCTCCAATTTCAGACGCTATGCGGGTGATACTGCATGGAATGATAGTGCCCTGAAAGACGTCTTTCTGCAAGGCCTCTCGGACGCTGTCAAAGAACTGTTGATCTCCCATCCCGTCCCCGGGTCTTTAAAGGAGGCTATGGAGCTAGCGGTGAAGGCAGATAGGAGGCTCAGGGCTGGGAAGCAAGATAGACCGACCCGTAGAGTCAGGGAGGTCGTTTGTCCTGTTCCCTCCTCTTCCGTACCAGTCTCTGTTCCCGAGCCTATGGAACTGGACCCGCTGGACCCCAAGGAGTGACACCGGATTCGGTTATTGCATCATCTCTGCCTCTACTGCGGGAAAGCTGGACATCGGGTGATAACCTGCCCCCTGAGGCCTCAGAGTCCACAGCCTGAATCGGCAGAAAGACTCCAAGTCCTAGGCGATTGCAGGGAGGATCGCCTAGGATCACAGGTACGTCCTAGACTTCTGGTATCCTGTCAGGTTAGATTCCGGAACTTCTCCCGCCCAGGGCAGGCGTTTATTGATTCTGGAGCAGCCGCTAACCTGATAAGCATGCGTCTCATTGAGCCCCTGAGGGCTGAATTTGTGGCGCTGAAGACGCCAATTCGTTTTGCTAGCATTGATGCTACCCCTCTTGCTTCGGGCCTGGTACGATGGAGGACCCCAGTGTTACAACTCACGGTGGGGGTCGCCACTCGGAAGGTCTATCATTCCTGGTGATGGAGAAAATGTTGGTAGACATGGTACTAGGGATGCCGTGGCTGGCGTTGCATAACCCCCAATTTGATTGGACCACTGGGGAGCTAACCCAGTGGGGGCCGTCCTGCCATACACATCGTGCTCCCCTTCCTCCCTGCTCAGTCGATACCGCACTCAATTCCCGAGGTCTCGCTTCGCTTCACATGCCGTCCGCCCGTCCTGCTGCTGATGTCGCCACCGATGCACTGCAGGGGGGATGGAAGAAAGTGGTGGGGTCTCGTATGCAGTTGCGTAGTGGGGAAAGTCTGTCGGTATCTGAGCCGTACAGGGTGGGACAGAAGGGGTACTGGTCCTCTGGAAATCGCAAAAGAAGGGGTCGCAGGGGGTTCCATAAGTCTTTGTTGAAACCTGCTGTCCCTTCGGTGATGCCAACCTCCGGTCCCCCACCGCCCACCCTGGTCCGTGATGAAATTGAATACGAGGTCCAGGAGATCCTGGATTCTCACCGGGGTCCAGGAACCCTACAATATTTGGGGGCCCGGAAGGGTTTGTTGGATTATGATAGCTCAGATGACTGTGATTTTAAAGTTGGAGATGCCTGAGATTCTGAAGGCAGCGTCATTGGTAGCGACAATGGGTCAAAAGACAGTGGCGAATGTTCGGGCTCTGACTTGGAAGACGACCTGAAAGACGACGATAGGTCAACGGTTGGTCCTGAAGAAGTAGAAAGGAGAGCCCCTGAAGGAAATGGGGCAGCCACAGGCTACCGAAGACATGGACCTGAGGATCAGTCCTGGGTGACCGCACGTACATTTAGTACACAACCTGCCTTGGTCAGTAGATCCCCTTCTGTTCAGTACTTGCAGACAAGGGAACGAGACTACACAACCTTGGCACTATCTGTGCCTATTCTCAATGAGAAGGCCATGTTCTTGTGTAGTTTTAATAAGCAATGAAAATAAATACATTCTAATGAATTATTATTATAAGTGAGACATGTTCTAGCCTCATTGCAAATGGCTTTGTATATATAGTTCTGCAATGTTAATGGCATAAGCAGATGACTTCCAATCACATCCAATGCATGCGTCATTTGTAAGCTGCTCCGAGCTCAAATATGAACAATTAATTTGGATACCTAAAAACATACCAATTATCAAATATTTATTTGTGCTAACATTATCATCAACTATCAGTTGCACAAGCCCATGTACTTCTTCCTCTGCATGTAACCCTAGTTACTTGCAGACCGCTTTGCCAAAATGGATTGACTTCTCAACTGAAGTGTTACCATGCAGCGCGGCAAGGGGTCCCGCGGTCGGCGCGCGTCGCTTCGGCGTCACCTCCGGTGGCCTAGAGCCCTGTGTCGGGGTTATCCCAGCGGCCTGGAGCGGCCAGTGGGCGGCGGCGTGGGCGTGTCCGCCCGTAGGGTGCCGCCCGCACTCCTCCGCTCTTCTTATACAGCAGTGGGTGGAGTTGCCTCCTCCCACTCTTCACCCCTGGGCGGAGCCTTGGGGTTAAAAGACTGGCAGTGAATTGAGCTCACTACCAGTTATTGGTTCTGCTTGCACCTAGCCAGTCTGTCTGCTGTTACCCTCAGCCAGTCAGTAGTTGCCAGTCAGCTCCTTCTGGTTCCCTATTGCTCTGTCTGTTCTTGTTGGTTCTGTTAGCCTCTGGTCTAGTCTGTCTCAGTCAGCACTAGTTGCTATTCAGTATCCTTCCAGTTTGCCTGTGAGCTCCATCTCCAGCCTTGTAGTTTTGTTGGTCTGGCCCTTAAAATACGGTTTTTCTCTCCATGGCGGCGATCAGCGCCCTTGCAAACCAGCTGCAAGACCTGGTGCCGGTGATCCGGGATTTGTCAGCTCGCATGGTGGCCCAGGAGCAGTGGGCATTGTCGCAGGGGCGGGACGCCTTTACCAATCCCGAACCCAAGTGCCCTCTTCCCGAGGTGTACTCTGGGGAGAGGAACAAGTTTTTTGTTTTTCAACAGGCGTGTCGCCTGTTTCTTCGGATGCGTCCCCGTTCTTCCGGCTCAGAGGGGTTAAAAGACTGGCAGTCTTGGGGTTAAAAGACTGGCAGTGAATTGAGCTCACTACCAGTTATTGGTTCTGCTTGCACCTAGCCAGTCTGTCTGCTGTTACCCTCAGCCAGTCAGTAGTTGCCAGTCAGCTCCTTCTGGTTCCCTATTGCTCTGTCTGTTCTTGTTGGTTCTGTTAGCCTCTGGTCTAGTCTGTCTCAGTCAGCACTAGTTGCTATTCAGTATCCTTCCAGTTTGCCTGTGAGCTCCATCTCCAGCCTTGTAGTTTTGTTGGTCTGTTCCACCTGCCTCCTCTGTCGGCACTCTGTTCTCCCCATTAGGTAGCCTTCTTCTTGTCAGTCGCCAGGTCCCTAGCCAGGGCAGGGACCACCATCCAGTTGTCCGCCTGGGGTTAGCCAGGGCCAAGGCAAGTAGGCAGGGACAGTGGGGTGCGGGAAGATCAGGGCACCCCATCTGGCGCTCGGGGAACAGAGTGCCGTAAAATGAGGATAATTTAGTGCTTGCGTTATTCAGATCTATGTCATTGTCCTGGTGGAAGGATCTAAGTGTTTTCTCCTACCAGTAGCTGTGATGGCTACAATCGATATGTGGCAATATACCAACATACCCACTACCCACTTCTCATGCGTTGAGATTTTTGTTCTAGGCTGACAGGTCTCATCTTTATAAAAACCTCATGCTTATTTTTTTCCCTTCCATCTTTACGCCAGTTGTGCTTTGTTACAACTGGATCAACCATGTGCAAGATGTTGGCTGTGTTAAAGTTATCATGTGAGAACATAACCTCCAACAAACTTTTGATATTTTCCATAAGTTTTATCTAATTTCTCCTTTCTCTTGTGCTTATCTTACTGCCTTATGAATTTGTCATATCACCTATACTAAAGCTTAGCTCTGTGGGAAGGTCTAAATCTTTGTAATTTCGGAAAACCATGCTGATGTATTTTGGACCCTCATCCATATGCTCCATAAATAAGGAGAAACACAGCTCCATATTGTATGTTATTGTGTCCCTAGTGTTAAATGCTTTAATCTTCAGTCTTAATAGCAATCCTCAATCTGTCAAGACTTTAGGTACTGGTAGAAGATTAAAGAATAGAAGATCTAATAAATATCAAATTATATAATTTTTTTTTGCTTGTGGTGGAACATTTGTCAGTCTTATGTCAACGTGAGAAGACATTTTGAAAGCCAGTTCATCTGTCGTGTGTGTTTGGACGGCTTTATTGCCCTATGACTAAATAAATGAAACTACGTAGACAAGAACAGGATGAGAGGATCATTTTGTAGTTTACTAATACTCTGTGTAAGGGAATAGTTTGTGGTTTTGGCACAATCATCACATGTGAGTCAGGTTGCCGTTTTCCTATTATATCTCCAGCAGATGTGAAGAACAAAGAATGTCTTATGAAAGACAAAAGGGAATTTTCTACCACCTGTTTCAACCAACAGCTCTTTTTTTGATATCTAATGGCAATTGAACTTTGTCAAGAAATAAAAACTTCTAGACTACTAATATTTAGAGATTGGGGTCAATTTACTAATCCTGTCCAATAAATAGATGCTAAACATAGACCTGACAGTCTAAAGATGTGCAAATTTATCACAGTTACTCATGTTGAATTATATATTTGTCTAACATTAAATCATCTATTGGTGAGGCTATTTGCACCCGTATTTTGTGAAACACATTTGGAACAATTTTGGCACATGCTCTTACATCTCAAGCCATGCTTCTTCCAGCTAAGCCACACAACTTTCACAATAAGCCACATCCACTAGTGAATTGAAAAATAAAAAGTTTCTAAAAAACATATAAATGTGGTGCAAGTCATATGCGCCAACTTTTATTGATGCAAATTAAGCCAGAATTTTACCACAGTAAGTTGGTAAAACTTCACCATTGTATCTATGACACATGGTTAGGGAATAGGGCAGTTGGTTTGGCTTCCATTTCATGCCCCTCCCTATTAATTTCAATGAAACATAACCAACACACTGAGTGATGATTGAAAAAATAACAGCCACGGTAAATAATAATAAATGACAGTGCAAAAAAATAATCCTATTGCTAAATTTGTAGCAGGGTCCCTTAACACCTAAGTGCGAGTTACACTGATGTCTACTTTTGTGGTGGATAGTCCTTTGTAGAGATGAGCGAGCACCAAAATGCTCGGGTGCTCGTTGCTCGAGTCGAACTTTCGTAATACTCGAGAGCTCGTTTCGAGTAACGGACCCCATTGTAGTCAATGGGCGACTCAAGCATTTTTGTATGTGACCGATGCTTCGCATAGGTCAGGACTTGTCAAAACACCAGAAAACATCAGAAAGTCATGGAAACACCACAGAAACGGATAGGGAAGGGCAGGGGCAGCATGCATGGCTGCATCTGAGGCTCCCAGGTCCCACTATTAAGCCAAAGTGGGGGCAAGAGTCTGGCGTCACCCCACTAACAATTTTTACTTCGGACAAACCCTAATTAGCAATGCACACCTTAGCTAAGCACCACACTACCTGCAACCAAGGACAATCACTGCCTGCGGGTGACACCGCTGCCTCTTCTTCTGGGTTACATGCTGGCATTGGTGTCCAACCCCCCCCCCCCCCCCCACACACACACACACACGATCCTGCGTCCACAGTGCACCCAAAAGTTTCCCTGCGCAGCGTTCAGCTGCCCTCATGCCACACGCTTGCTTCATAGCCACAGCACGCTCATGTCTATTTATAAGGGTGTACTGGATGAGGAGGAACCAGAGGCACACACTGTAGAGGATTGGCAGGGCCAGGCAGCGACCCTCTTTGAAAGTGTGGGCGATAGCCCACAATGCTGTTGAGAATTGATGATAAATTGACGTACGATCATCATTCCAATCCCGTGCCACCTCTGTCACTAAATTGTCAGGAGCCGCAAACGTGGGCATAAAGGCGACTCTGCACTTCTACACATCTCCACAATGCAGCAATACTCTGTGTGGGAAGCACGTGAGTGGGCCCAGGGTCAGGCTCTGTCCCAGGCTCCACCTTGTGTGACCCAAGGTGCCATGAATTACATAGCAATGGGAAATCCATGTGTCCCCACACAATTCATTCTGTGTAGGTGTTAGATAGCTCAACACCGCAATGGAAAGTCTTTGAGTTCCTTGGGCTTGCCTATGCTGTCAGTGCACAAAGAAGGTATTACACAAGAAGAAATCAGAGCGCCCAAACATGGGAGAGCTTCACCCCAAGGTCCACATTTCTGCCCCAGTCAGTCAGTGTATTTGTGTCAGACAGGTAAAACAATGCAATGGGAATTCTTTGTGCACTCACAGCATAGGCGAGCCCAAGGAACTCAAGCATGGTATTACACATGAGGAAATCAGCGTGCCCAAACATGGCAGAGTTTCACCCTGCTAAGGGCTTCGCCCTACTTTTCTGTCCTAGTCAGTCAGTGTATTTGTGTCAGACAGGTAAAATACCGTTATGGGAAGTCTTTGTGCACTCACAGCATAGGCGAGGCAAAGGAACCCAAGGAAAATATTAAACATGAAGCAATTACAGTGCCCAAACATGGCAGACTTTCACTCCGCTGAGGACCTCGGCCTCTGCACACACCCTCAGCCATCGTGGGCATAAAGTGGACTCCGATGCTAGTACAGCTGTGAACGTCTTATTAAACCAGTTACAGTTGCTTACGCCGCTCCAAAGACTGGATTAACCAGAAAGAAGTTCCACAGGACCAACCTGGCGCAGTTGCATTTTCTCCAGGACGTAGGCCTCTGCCCACACCCTCAGCAATCGTGGGCATAAAGCGGACTCCGATGCTAGTACAGCAGTGAACGCCTCATTAAATTAGTTATGGTTGCTTTCACAGCTCAAAGACTGGATTAACCAGGAAGAAGTTCCACAAGCCCAACCTGGCGCAGTTGCATTTCCCCCAGGACATAGGCCTCTGCCCACACCCTCAGCAATTGTGGGCATAAAGCGGACTCCGATGCTATTACAGCACTGAACGTCTCATTAATGCAGTAACGCTCCTTTTGTTTGACCCAAATCAGTGCCTCAGATAACTGTAGTAACATGAGAGAAAATACATGTTGCCCAGTGCTGATCCCCTGCCCCAAGCAGGAGGAGGAGGTGGCATTACAAGGCCAATAAACCACGACCAGGACCCGCTATAGTCTGTGTGTGAAGTATGTGAGTGGGCCCTGGGTCAGGCTCGGTCCCAGCCTCCACCTTGTGTGACCCAAGGTGCCCTGAGTTACACAGCAATGGGAAATCCATGTGTCCCCACACAATTTATTCTGTGTAGGTGTCAGATAGCTCAACACCGCAAGGGGAAGTCTTTGAGTTGCTTGGGCTCGCCTATGCTGTCAGTGCACAAAGATAGTATTACACAGAAAGAAATCAGAGTGCCCAAACATGGGAGAGTTTCACCCCGGCAAGGACCTTGGCCTCGGCCCACATTTCTGCCCTAGTCAGTCAGTGTATTTGTGCCAGATAGGTAAAACACCGCGATGGGAAGTCTTTGTGCACCCACAGTATAGGTAAACCCCTGTAACATTCATGTAGCAAAGCTATAGGCAGACTCCAGTAATATTTCTGTAGTAAAAGTATTGACAGACCCCAGGAACATTTCTGTAGCAAAGGTATAGACAGACCCCAGTAACATTTCTGTAGTAAAAGTATAGGCAGACCCTAGTAACAATTCTGTAGCAAAGGTATAAGCGGACCCCAGTAACATTTCTGTAGCAAAGGTATAGGCGAACCACAGTAAAATTTCTGTATCAAAAGTATAGGTAGACCCCTGTAACATTTCTGTAGCAGAAGTATAGGCTGAACCCTTTAAGATTCCTGTAGCAAAGGTATAGGCAGACACCAGTAACATTTCTGTAGCAAAGACATGGGCAGACCCAGTAACATTTCTGTAGCAAAGGTATAGGCAGACCACAATAACATTTCTGTAGCAAAGGTATAGGCAAACCCTTGTAGCATTTCTGTAGCAAGAGTATAGGCGAACCCCTGAAACATTGGTGTACCATGAGTGTAGGCGAAGGCCGGAAAAACTTGTTAGAACACAGTATAGGCGAGGGCCAGAATAAATTGGTGTACCAAGAGTAGAAGTGTGCCCCTGAAAAATTGCTCATCCGCGAGGGCAGGTGAAACCCATAAACATTTTTTAAAGATATAGCTCGCTGTTACTTAATTTGTAACAGAGCTTGAAGGCAGCCCTGTTAAAAAACTTGGTTTCTGTTAAAGTATCAATATTTTTGAAACTTTGAAAAATTGTAAAAAAATTATAAGCAGAGCCTTTTGGGCCGCAGAAAAATTGTCAGATCAGCGTGATGACATGCTGTTTTAGGAGGAGGAGTAGGAGGAGGAAGAGTATTAATATCCGAGAGTGATTGACAAAGCTAATTCCCCCTTTTTTCCGGTGATAGAGAATGCCTTTTTCTCCGGTTGCAGCGAAAAGAATCTTTAGGTTCTGCTGCTCTCCGCCGGTGGAGAAGAGAAGTCTGGGGAAATCCAGCCCTTGTTCATCTTTATGAGTGTAAGCATATCGGCACTGGCAGTTGACAGGCAGGTACGCTTATCTGTGATGATTCTCCCAGCTGCACTAAACACCCACTCTGACAAGACGCTAGCGGCAGAGCAGGCCAGCACCTCCAGGGCATACAACGCAAGTTCGTGCCACGTGTCCAGCGTTGAAACCCAATAGTTGTATGGAACAGAGGCATCAAGGAGGACGGTGGTACGATCGGCTACGTACTCCCTCACCATCTTTTTACAGTGCTCCCTCTGACTCAGCCTTGACTGGGGAGTGGTGACACAGTCTTGCTGGGGAGCCATAAAGCTGGCAAAGGCCTTGGAGAGTGTTCCCCTACCTGCGCTGGACATGCTGCCTGATACCTGCGCCTCCCCTGGTAGTTGTCCCTCGGAACTACGTCTTCTGCCACTAGCGCTGTCAGATGGGAAGTTTAGTATCACTTTCTCCACCAGGGCCCTGTGGTATTGCATCACTCTCGTACCCCTTTCCTCTTCGTGAATGAGAGTGGAAAGGTTCTCCTAATACTGTGGGTCGAGAAGGGTGTACACCCAGTAATCCATCTTGGCCAGAATGCGTCTAACGCGAGGGTCACGAGAAAGGCAGCCTAACATGAAGTCAGCCATGTGTACCAGGGTACCAGTACCCAACACATCGCTGTCCTCACTAGGAAGATGACTTTCAGGATCCTCCTCCTCCTCCTGCTTTTCAGCCCATACACGCTGAACAGATGACAGGCAAGCAGCATGGGTACCCTCTGCAGTGTGCCCAGCTGTCTCTTCCCCCTCCTCCTTCAGAATTCACTGAGACATAGACATGAGGGTGGTCTGGCTATCAAGCAACATACTGTCATCCCCTGTCTCCTGTTCCAACTGCAAAGCGTCTGCCTTTATGCTTTGCAGCAATCTTCTCAGCAAGCAAAGCAGCCGGATGGTAACGCTAATGATTGCCGCATCACCGCTCACCATCTGGGTAGACTCCTCAGAGTTTCCGAGGACCTGGCAGATATCTGCCATCCAGGCCCACTCCTCAGTAAAGAATTGGGGAGGTTGACTACCACTCTGCTGCCCATGTTGCAGCTGGCGCACCTTGCCGAACAGGTCAGACAAGTGGGGGTAGTTTTGCAGAAACCATTGAACCACCAGATTGAAGACGTGGGCTAGGCATGGCACGTGTGTGAGGCTTCCGAACTGCAGAGCCGCCACCAGGTTATGGCTGTTGTCACACACGACCATGCCCGGTTGGAGGCTCAGCGGCGAAAGCCAGAGGTCGGTCTGCTCTGTCAGACCCTGCAACAGTTCGGGGGCCGTGTGCCTCTTGTCACCTAAGCTGATTAGTTTCAGCACGGCCTGCTGACGCTTGCCCACCGCTGTGCTGCCGCGCCACGCACTACCGACTGCTGGCGATGTGCTCACACTTCTTATTTGAGAGGTAGAGGTGGCGGAGGAGGAGGGGGAGGGTTTAGAGGAGGTGGCATAGACCGCCGCAGATACCAGCACCGAAGTAGGACCCACTATTCTGGGCGTGGGTAGGACGTGAGCGGTCCCAGGCTCTGACTCGGTCCCAGCCTCCACCAAATTCACCCAATATGCCGTCAGGGAGATATAGTGGCCCTGCCCGCCAGTACTTGTCCACGTGTCCATGGTTAAGTTGACCTTTCCAGTAACCGCGTTGGTGAGGGCACGATTTATGTTGCGGAAGCTGTGCTGGTGTAGGGCGGGGATGGCACACCAGGAAAAATAGTGGTGACAGGGGACCGGGTAGCGCGGGACCGCCACAGCATTCATGTTTTTGAAAGCCTCAGTTTCCACAAGTCTGTACGGCAGCATCTCCAGGCTGATTAATTTGGCAATGTGCACGTTTAAAGCTTGTGCGTACGGGTGCGTGGCGGCGTATTTGCACCTTTGCTCTAACGCTTGTGTTAGCGACAGCTGAACGCTGCACTGAGAGACAATGCTGGATGGCGTGGAGGACGGTGGAGGTGAGGGTGTGGGTGCAGGCCAGGAGGCGCTCGTGCCTGTGTTCTGAGAGGGGGACTGGATCTTTGTGGCTGGTTGGGACACAGGAGAAGAGGCAGTGGTGTGACCCAGAGGCGGTGAACGGCCTTCGTCCCACCTTGTGGGGTGCTTGACCATCATATGCCTGAGCATGCTGGTGGTGGTGAGGCTGGTAGTGGTGGCTTCCCGGCTGATCTTAGTGCGACACAGGTTGCACACCACTGTTCGTCGGTCATCCGCGCTCTCACTGAAAAACATCCACACCTTTCGAACATCTAGCCTTCTCTACGGAGGCTTGCCGCTAGGTGGTGCTTTGGGAAACAGTCAGGGGATTCTTCGCTCTGGCCCTGCCTCTACCCCTGGCCACCCCACTGCCTCTTCCAACCTGTCCTGCTGCTGCACTTGCCTCCCCCTCTGAAGCCCTGTCCTCAGTAGGCTTAGCAAACCAGATGGGGTCAGTCACCTCATCGTCCAACTGCTCTTCCTCCGAATCCTCTGTGCGCTCCTCCCTCGGACTTACTACTACCTCACTGACAGACAACTGTGTCCCATCATCATCCTCCTCCTCACCCACAAAAAGCTCTTGAGACAGTTGCTGGAAGTCCCCAGCCTCATCACCCGGACTCTGAGAACTTTACAAAGGTTGGGCATCGGTCACGACGAACTCCTCAGGTGAGAGAGGAACCCTTTTTCCCACTCATGGCAAGGACCCGAGAACAGTTCCTGGGAGTCTGCCTGCTCAGAATATGTCATTTTCATGGAGTGAAGAGGCTGGATGGAAGGAGGAGCAGCAGCCAAAGGATTCAGAGTTGCAGTCCCTAGGCAGGGAGTAGTGGACTGCGTAGAAGACTGGGTGGTCGATACATTGTTGAACGCATTTTCTGCCATCCACGACAGGACCTGCTCACACTGCTCTGTTTGTAATAAAGGTCTATCACGTGGACCCATAAATTAGGATATGAAGCTGGGGACCCCAGAAACTTGCCTCTCTCCTAATCCCGCAGCAGCCGGCTGTGATTCACCTGGACCAGGAACTCGGCCTGTGCCCACACCCTCACTTGGACATCCGCGTCCGCGTCCACGTCCTCGACGCTTACCCCTACTCCTCATCATGGCGGATTAAGAATAGAGCAGAGCCCAAATAAATTACCCCACTGTACAGCACTGACAACTGTGGCTTAATTCACCGTACACAGAGACTTGTAGATAGCGGAGGCTCTATGCTGTGACTTGAAAAAAGCAACCCGCTGTCTTGCGCTGATACCTAGGGGTAATTTACTGCTCGCAGAGACTTGTAGATAATAGAGGCTGTGTGGAGTGGGAGAAGACTCTAAAGCCAGTGGATAGTGCTGGTAACTGCGGCTATCTCAACCCCACCAACGGAAAGGGTATTGTGAGACGCTCTGCACAGCGGCAGAGCTGAAATACTTTGCAGTGGCCCCGGTAATATTACAGTACTGTTTAGCGGTGAGACCGCTGTCTAATGCACTGCAGACAGAGAACGGTATAAACAAAGTCGTTCGCAGCAGGCTAGGAAATATTTGAGTGCAGTTTCACGATGAGAGTGGTATTGTACGGCACTGCAGCCAGAAAAAAGTATTACTGAAAGGCTGCGAACAGGCCTGGATGCGTAATACAAAAATGGAAGCACTACAACTCCCAGCCAGCCACAAGTATAATGCACACGGTCAGATATAGCCCAACGAAGGAGCGTTGGGGCTTTTGCACGGAGGATACGGACTGTATAGTGTATATAACGTTCCCTATACAAGTGGCTGTGCCCCAACACTATGCGGCTAATTTACTACAGACACAGAACGGTATAAATGAAGTCGTTCGCAGCAGGCTAGGAAATATTTGAGTGCAGCACTGTACGGCACTGCAGCCTAAAAATTATTACTGAAAGGCTGTGAACAGGCCTAGCTGCGTAATACAAAAATGGAAGCTCTACTACTCCCAGCAGGCCCCAACTAAAATGCACACGGTCAGATGTAGCCCAACGAAGGAGCTTTGGGGTTTTTGAAGACAGGATCCTACTCTGAGGATGCTATAGCTGAAATGGCCTGCACAGCCCGAGATGAAAAAAAAAAATGGTGCACTACTGCTCCCAGCCAGCCACAACAGTAATGCACACAGTCAGATGTGGCCCTAAGAAGGACCGTTGGGGTTCTTGAAGACAGGACCTACGCTAACACTTTCCCTATATCAGCAGCAGCACTTTCCCTAACCTCTGCTAGTGTGTGTCTGAGGCGAGCCGTGGGCGGGACCAGTTTAAGTACTCGACGATCACTTGATCTCTCCAGCCACTCACTGCTGGGGGGTGGGATAGGGCTGGCACGTCACAGGAGGAAGTGGGAATGCCTTCCCCGCATGTCTATTGGCTAGAAAATGGCGCTAAACATGTGGGGAAGGAAATGGAATTGACTCCAGTACCGCGTGGTGTTCGACTCGAGTAACGAGCATCTCAAGTACCCTTATGGTCGAATGAGCATCAAGCTCGGATGAGTGTGCTCGCTAATCTCTAGTCCTTTGGCATCCTTAAGCACCAAGGACAGAGTGCAACTGCTTCTTCTGCACTCTCCTAAATATATGTCCTTGCTCGCCGTACATCTGATGGAACCCACGCTGGTTTCTGCAACAATTTGGATACCATGAAAAAGCCCTCATCCATGACTAGATCAACTGACAATAAAAGGGTGTACTTACTGCTGGCTTCCGTGGACACTGGTGGGAATGACAAGCTACATTGTACTTCTATAATCCACTATGACGGTCCTCCTAACTTACCCAATCCCCTCTCAGCTACTCAACTCCACCTTCCTCTGATTCTTTAACCTTTTCTATGTGCTACGCCCAAACAGGATGTACTAAAAACCAGTCCTCCATACAGTTCCTGGACTATGTTTACACAGTGGAACAAAGAACATAAACCTTTCCTATATGACTCAGAATAATAGACCGTACTTGCCTATAACGGATGTCCCGCCCTGATAAGAGCGCACCCGTCCCACGGTCCTCCGCCACTCACGTGCCCTACCTGGGACAGAAGTAAACAATTAAGTAAGAATACAACTAATACAACTACCATTAGTAATTAGCTTGAGATGATCAGGGAAAAACAGGAGACTAAGGTCCAATTCTGATTCCAACAACCATCAGATAAAGACTCCACAGCAAAGACAGGAATAAATACAATAAAAGTAGGAAAAAAGTGGTCATAGGCAAATTCCCTTTTTTAAAGAGGCAATGAGTTAAAAAAAATATGCGGAAGATTGACTCCAGAGCATGTGCTCTGCAGTCCCTTTCTCCCCATTCACAAGAAGTAGAGCGGAGAGTTTGTAAAGGCTTTGCGCAGGCGCTGTGAGAGAACTGTCAGAACCTAATGCTCTGAAACAGCAGAGATCATCCTATATAGGCTGTTATACAGGAAGGGATTCCCCTCCAGTGCTTGTAAAATAAGGAGAGGAAAGCCCTATCCTCCTCTACTTTGGAATGTGCTTGATTAATTACATGTCAGAGCTAAATGCTCTGGAGCCCCGGGGAGTGCTCTGAATTAGCTAATTTAGTGCTACTGGGG
Source organism: Eleutherodactylus coqui (assembly GCF_035609145.1). Taxonomy (NCBI): domain Eukaryota; kingdom Metazoa; phylum Chordata; class Amphibia; order Anura; family Eleutherodactylidae; genus Eleutherodactylus; species Eleutherodactylus coqui. The sequence goes on along the minus strand of NC_089837.1, from coordinate 20,975,919 downwards.
GTGGAGGTGGGAGGGGGGGGGGGGTTGGGGAGACTCCCTATCTAGTTCTAGTGACAATACTTTGATAATGATTGTGATAAGGCCCATTTACGTGCACTGATTCTCGCTAAAATGGCCACATGACTGCACGTGCTCACGACATTTTTGTATTAAATTACACGCAAAGATAATAGCTTTCAATCATCTCAATTTCCTCATTAGCTACAGTAAAAGTTGTTTGCTCAGGTGGGTGTTTATGCAAGGGACTATCTGGCTGGAAGGATTCTTTATTATCCTCAAGTCAGCAAGCTGTTCAAAAGAATGAATGAATTCCATTCAAATGGAATGTTTTTTGAGGGGCTTAATGACTGTTTTGAACTAATAGTGCATGACTGCTGGAGCTTACATTGTTATCGCTCATTTTCGACAGTTTGAATGAATTTTGAGGGATAATCGTGGCGTGTAAAAGAGCCCTTACAGTGTACATTAAGCAGGGATAAACTTAAAATTTGATGTGAATTCAGTTGACTAGAAAAGTTAATCAAATAAAAACATTTCTATGGTCTCCAGCTTATGTGTTGTTTCACAAGCACTTTATGATTAAAGGCACCACAATTGTAAACATTTTATGATTGCAAATAAATATCAGTAAATATTAATTGGAATTACACATATTATGTGTTTAATGGTTATGCAAATTAGCATCCCTTTTTGTTGTGGCTGTCTACAGCTTATGTACTGTGTCATTAATATTCCATACATAATATTGTAAACTTGGCTATTGCAATAAAAGTTCATTAAAGCAATAATAATGAAGTATTTGTTTATTATTGAACAAATAATAGGGGTTGGGAAGATGTATGATTACGATTAATTAAAATACGTAAATATGATCTAATGGTAACAGATCGTTATTATAAGCTGAACTAGCAACATCACTCTATTAAATATTGTCCCAGTATTCAGTTTATATATCCAATGCATTTCTTTCCTCCCGAGTGCCTTAAATCTGTCAGGGGATTCAATAGGGATCCATTCAATGGCAATTATTGAGAGTACTGTTAGGGCAGGCCAGGGCAGATGGACAGGGACTCCCTATGCCAATCCTCTCCCAAGTTGCTACCTACTTGCCCCTCTGGGCTAAGCCCCAGGGCGAAAACTGGGTGACGGTCCCTACACTGCACTAGTGTCAGGGATCCTGGGAAAGAGAGACTGGGAGACAGACAGGAAGGAACCTGAAAGTAACAGGGAGTAAACAGTAACCAGAGAATATTCAAAACCAAGCAGGGTCAGAACCAGAAAGCATGTGCACAGTACCGAAGGATAATCAGAGACGAGGTCAGAGGCAAGCAGTAATCAAACACAGGAAGTCAAAGTCAGAGATAGTGGGTGTTGGCAGAATGGATCAAAACCTAACACTGGCAAAGAGAGACAGGCTGACTAGGTTTCTATGTAGAACTCCCCGCCCAGAGGGTGGGGAGAAGTCACACGACCGCCAGGGAGAATGATGAACCCGCCTCTCCCCGGCGACGTGCACAGACCAAAGTGCCTCGCGGCCAACCTGCAGACGGGCATGCCTGCACACGATGCGTGGCACACCACCGGCTGCGACCAACCACCAGAGCTGGGGAACCCCGGACAGAGACGCCAGCCCGGGCCCCCGCACCCTGATGGCAACCCCAATTCTAACAAGTACAATGGTGACTTTGATGTACTCTCAATAATAGAAGTGTTGCATGTGATACACAACGGTGACACACTATGTTTTAGAAAACTGTTCTTGATATTCGATCTACATTTATTAATTCTGGATCTTAGGTTGTACGACCCACATGCTGAAGTTGGCACGGGCATTGACGTATGTATATCACAAAATTAAAAGAGCAGTTTAAGAATGATTTAATTGAAAATGCTTCATCGGTGGTGAAACTACTAAATTTTGTGGTCCAATTGGTGATGTTTACACAACATTTGCAATTTCTTTTGTTGCATTTAAAGCAACCAATAATATTGAAAAGGAAATGCTAGTTACATGCCGGGTTCTTTTCAACAGTTCTTAATCTGCTCGGTGCCAAACAATGTTTTGCCTTTCGAAAGATTATCTGTGGATTTGATGAGATTCATTTTGCCAGATGGGGGTCTTGTGTTAAAATATTAGTAGCAAAGATAAAAAAGGAGGGTGGAGTAAGACCCGGTGAGAGGGGTGAAATGATTCTGGAGTAAAGTGTTTCGAATGATGGAGGTTCTGCCAACCAGATCACACTCCACCAAGGTGGACGCGAGTATACCGAAAGAGAATGAGATAAAATATTGGCAGTAAAGGTGCAACACTGTAAGCTAGTTAAAAGCTAAAGTTCCAAGATGCGATAGTGAAAGCACTTCACAACATAGAAAACCAGCAAGTGAATACGTGTTTTGTGGTCAAGCCCCTTCGTCAGATACTTCGACCTCTTTCTTCCCTGTCACATACAAGACTTCTGGCACATCCATTAAACCCTAAGGATTCTGTCTTGTGTTAAAATAGGCCAATGTTTCTTGAATGCTCTGTGGATAAACGGATGTAGATCATTATATGTGGTAATTAGACTCCAGTTGAATCTTTGGGGGTCTTCCCATTGGTCTTCTTTTCTCTTCAGGCAATCTAATTGTGTTATTTTTCACCTTTGTGAATGCTGCTGTAATGAGGCAGTGAGGGGACATTTTTGTTGTAGTCTTTCCTTAATAATGTTACTTTGAGAGACAAAATCCTCATTCTTTGAACAATTCCTTCATAGTCTTTTAAATTGGCCAAAGGGTATATTAGTTTTCCATTTCTTATAATGGGCACTCTTGAAATCCAGAAGACTATTTGTATCAGTGGCTCCTAGCCAAAAGCTATATAAAATAAATATACCCACCGCAGTGCTGGACCACCTATTCAGGAGTCCAGTGCGGCGGCACCTTGCTCAAACAATGCAGTGAAAGTATATCGTGAGCGGACAAATGGCCCCATTAGGAATAACTGACATGGAAACTGCAGAGCACCAAATACCATTGATGGAAGAGGTGAACGTCGGCTACAAAGGTGCATGAGGGCTGACCGATACATTACAGTGGAGCAGCTCAACATGAGAATGAACCAGGAAGCCAGCAGACATGTCTAAAACAACAGTTCACCAAACTCTACTACATATGGGACTCTGAAGCAGACGGATCATCACTGCATCTATGATAACAAAGGTTCATTGGAAAAAAAGGCTTCAATTTGCATCGGAATTGGACCTCTGCTGATTGGCAAGGGGTTGCCTTCCACGATGAGTCACGTTTTCTGCTTCATCGAACGATGAACGTTAGCCTGTCATGTGAGAAACATCAGAGAACAACCACCCTGCTGGAAGAACACAAGCTGGTGGAGCAGCATTATAGTCAGGGGAATTTCTTGTGGCATTTTCTGGGCCACTCATCCATGTGGAAGGAACTCTGCGCCGATTTGGTTATGAATCCATCCTTTCCGATCACGTACACCAATACATGCTGTCTGTCTTCACTCAGGCAGATGGGATCTTCCAGCAAGGTAATTCAACATGTCACAAGGCTAGAAATGTCCAACAGTGGTTGGAAGAGCATGACCAGGACTTCCAAGTACATCTCTGGTCCCCTAATTCCTCAATCTGTGGGACCACCCTGATCATCATGTTTGCTCTATGGGTAATAAAAATCTTTATTTGTATAGTGCTAATTTATTCAGCAGCGCTTTGATACATATGGGTGCTCAATCGGGGCAGGGCGGTACAGGAGATGGGGTGCAGGAAGTGTACAGGAGGGTGTCATTTGAGGGCAGGAACTAAATTAGAAGAGTTGGTATACTTCTTTGAATAGGTGAGTCTTTAGGGCACGTCTGAAATTCCGTGCGATAAGGATTGCCCGGATGTCTTAGGGTAGAGCATACCATAGAGTCAGGGTCGCTCTGGTGAAGTCCTGGAGGCGAGCATGTGAGGGGGACATCTAGTCTGACTGTGTTGGCAGAACGAAGTGTGCGGGTGGGTGATGTATGTGCAGGAGGGAGGTGATGTACAGTGGTGCAGCGCCATGGAGAGCTCTGTGAGTGAGGGTGATGAGTTTAGTTCTGGGCAGCAGTGCAGTGACTGGCATAATGCGGAGGCATCTGAGAAGCGGCTGAATAGGAAGATGAGTCTAGCTGCCACATTTAGTATGGATTGAAGAGGGGAGAGTCTGGTGCAGGAAAGGCCAATAAGCCGCAAGTTGCAGTAGTCGACTCTGGAATGGATGAGGGCAACAATAAGAGTCTTTAGCAGGACCGTAGTGAGGAATGGCTGGATTTTTGCAATGTTCCTGAAGTGCAGGTGGCATGTTCGGGCCAGAGATTGGATGTGGGGGGTGAAGGAGAGGTCTGAGCTCAATGTGACCCCTTGGCAGCGGGCGTGCTGTCTGGAGGATATGGTAGTGCCAGCTACTGAAATAGAGATGTTGGGGGGAGGTCGGCTGGTAGTGGGTGGCAAAATGAGAAAGTTAGTTTTTGAGAGGTCAAGTTTGAGAAAAAGGGAGGACATAGTGTTAGAGACATCTGACAGATAATTGGTGATGTTTTGTAGGAAAGGTTCAGAGATGTCAGTGGAAGAGGTGTAGAGCTGGGTGTCATCAGCATAGAGGTGATGTTGGAGGCCAAATCTGTGGATGGTTAGCTTGATTGAGGCTGTATAGATAGAGAAGAGAAGGGGGCCAAGGACCGAGCCCTGGGGTACCCCAACAGCGAGAAAAAGTGGAGAGGAGGTAGAGCCAGCGAAGGAGATGCTGATTGAGTGGTCAGAGAGATAGGAGGAGAACCAGGAAAGAGCAATGTCCTTTAGGCCGATAGACTGAAGCATAGCAAGGAGAAGGTTATGGTCGACAGTGTCAAATGCAGCAGAGAGGTCAAGGAGGATTAGTAGGGAGTAGTCGCCTCCATGCATCTTCCAGTTACTGTGGGATGCACTGCAGTCAGCATGGCTCCAGATACCTGAGACCACCTACCAGCACCTTATTGAGTTACTCCCGGCCCGTCTAGCTGCGGTCTGTGAAGCACACAGCGGTTACTCTGGATGTTAGCTGGAGGTTATAATAATGTGACTCAACTTTTGTAATAAGTAGCAACATTTTAAAAAACTTCTAAGTGGGATAAAATAGTAAAAGAAAAACAAATGTGCCATTTAAAAGGAGTTTTTATAGTACACATAGAACATAGTATGTTAGGCCGAATAAAGACAATGTCCATCTAGTTCGGTCTGTTTCAACCTCCTTGTTGATCCAGAGGAAGGCAAAAAATCCCAAGAGGCAGAAGCCAATTAGCCCTTTCGGGGAAAAAAATCCTTCCGACTCCCTAATGGCAATCAGACTGTTCCCTGGATCAACCCCTAATAGTTCCTACCTGCCTGTATACCCGGATAAACAAATAACCTTAGATTTATAGCCTATAATATCCTTCCGCTCCAGAAAGACATCTAGCCCCTCTTAAACTCTTCTATGGATTTTGCCATTACCACATCCTCAGGCAGAGAGTTCCACAGTCTAACTGCTCTTACAGTAAAGAACCCCCTTCTGTGTTGGTGATGAAACCTGCTTTCTTTTAGACGTAGCTCATGCCCTGTTGTTACCGTCGCAGTCCTGGGTATAAACAGATCCTGGCAGAGATCCTTGTATTGTCCCCTCATGTATTTATACATAGTTATTTGGTCGCCCCCTAACCGTCTTTTTTCCGGGGTAAATAATCCCAGTTTTGGTGCCTCTCTGGGTATTCCAGTCCCTTCATTACGTTTATTGATTTAGTTGCCCTTCTTTGAACCCCCTCCAGTACTGTAACATCTTTCCTGAGCACCGGTGACCAGAATTGTGTGCAGTATTCCATGTGAGGTCTGACAAGTGCCTTATATAGTGGGAGGATAATGTTCTCGTCCTTCGCCCCTATACCTCTTTTAATGCACCCCAAGACTTTATTAGCTTTTGCAGCAGCTGACTGGCATTGGTTGCTCCAGTTACATCTACATGGTATAGCAAAAACGATAACTTTGTTTGGTGGGTTAGTGTGATTATGGCAATACCAAGTTTTTAGATGCTTTTTTTTTATTTTACTTCTTTCATTGCTTTCTGTCACCATTTTTGGCCACCATATTATTCTATTGATCGAGCTGTGTGAGGGTTTGTTTTTTGAAATATGACCTATCAGTGTGATTTTTAGAGTACTTGCAACTTTTTGACAGCATTCTTTTTTCTTGCAGATAGGGTGACCCAAAAAAATGCAATTCTGGCCTTGTGTATTATTTTTCCCACAGTGTCCACCATGCAAAATAAATAGCACAGACTTTTACAACACGGAAATAGTGATATTTTTTTTTTATGTAAAAAATGAGAAAACGTTTTTTTTTTAATTTTAATATTTTTTGGAATACTTTAAAAAATAATGTTTCACTTACTGTTACAGTTTAATTAGCAATCGTTTAATCAATTATACAATATATGCAGCATTATGTATCCCTGTAGGCAATCTATTAAGCCCTGCTACAAGGAAGGCTTCACAAGGCCCTAGGCTTCCATGATGCCTGAACAGCACCCTGCGGTCTGATTGCAGGAACCCTTTGGTTCACCTGCTGCTAATAATTCTGATCAGGACAGTTGAGGCAGGCTGTTATAGAGTGGGGTAAGCTCCCGAGCCCACTCTGTACTAGCACCATGCACATCTGATGGTTATGTATGTCCGATTGCATGAAAGGGTTAAGCTTTAATTGCATAAATCTGGAAATAGAATTTCCAGTCCAGCAAAGCCCTGGTAGGACATTTCCTACCAACGTAGAAGAAGCCACATTTTACTTCATCAATGGCTAAAATATCAAAGTAAATATGGAAAGTACCGGACACAACCAGAAGGGGGCAGCAAAGCCTAATCTTAGAAGATTCAAGGAGCCGATGACACAACTTCTTCCATCAGTAATCAGTTTTTTTGGCTGGGATTGAAGGGTCGGTTCATCACATAATACGGCTCATCAGTCGGTAATTACAGGCTTTTCCTAGGTCAGTGATGTAAAGAATATTGCCTGTCAGCAGTAACGCAGGCAAACCCCTCACAATTACTGCTTACGTCCAGCGTAATTACATGGACAGCAAGAGCCCATCTGATGGAGGACTATCAGGCATCTAGAAAGGATGGGATCTAAGACAGCCACCATGCCAGATCAGCAGAGGTTCTGGACCATCAGATACCGTACAGTTGTATTGCTATATTAAGGGGCATAGCTGTAGGGGGTGCAGAGGTGGTAGTCACTATCGGGGTCGGGAGCCTTAAGGGGCAGGAAGACCCCTCTATCATATAAGAAAGCACAAGTATTATTAATGGCACAGTGATGGTGGGGGGAGGCAGATTTAGCATTGAGCACCCCCTACATTTAGCCTCTGCCTAATCTTGTAAGATTCTAGCAATGCCCCTACCTGCTAGTGTCGCATCAATGGGCTTCTTAAGAGACTCAACAAGGGCGAGCAAAGTTGTGGAGGGCCACCATGCCAAACTTGTGCATCTAGGCCCACAAGCCTTCAGCTACACCTCTAACTATATGAGGAAGGCCGTATTTCCACGGGCAAGTGAGATATCTGTGAAACTCAGACTGACATCACATTGGTAAACCAGCCATTTTTACTGCGATTGCAATGCGTTTTGCAAGAAGTGTGCATCGCATCACTGCACATGGTTTTCATAAGTGATTTACATGCAAGTATTATGTGATTTCCCCCCCCCCCCCTCTCATAGGGAATAATGGGCAATTCTGGAACAGAACACCCAAATTAGGACATGCTGCGATTTCACGATCTCGAACTATCAGATTGATCATATAAATAAACATATTGAAATGAATGGACTATTTTCCCATGCGAGCTCCGTCCATATCACAATCAGATAGAGCTCACGCGGGGGTCCTGTTCTGCCTGTCAGAGAAGTGTCACTTGTCCCCCCCACAGAGACATCAGCATGAAGGGAGCGCTGGCCAAACATGCAGTCAGCATTCATTGCTATGAGGCTAACAGAAATACCCAAGTGGGTGCCACACATTCGGCAGTCCCATTAAAAGTGAGTGGAGCACCGGTGCCCTATCAGTCTCCTCCTCACTGTATAGGGTAGCATCCCCTTTGGATAGGGGATAGCTGGCAGTTTTGGTAAAGCCGCTCTAAAGACCTGGTATCAGCAGGTCTTCTGGCACCTCACTTAGGCCCACTGCACTACCCACTACTAGCGCCAAAATTGTCATTGTCGAGCCCTGCGTGGGTCTATGCTAACACTCTGCCTCTTTTTTTCCTGTAAGCTGGCAGCCATGCCCAATGACACTAGCAAGGGGTAGTCGTGCCATAGCGTATAGTGGTCCACCAACCCTTTACAGCAGAACGGCTAAGAGATGCACAAATATATGGGGCACAACATGACACAAAACATAGCAGCAAGAATAGAAGCCGGCACATACAGTATTTCATGTGATACGGGTGCTCCTTAATGACTGTAATTAGGTGCCATATGGCTATACACAGAGTACCCAGTAGTGTAGCTATAGGGGTCACAACTGTTGCAGTCATGATGGGGCCCCTAAGCCGGGGATGTCCATAGGCTCCTTCTTGCTTTTCTAGAGACTTAGTATCTTATGATCCCCTTTTTTAAATAGCGTGTCCTGTGACAGTATAACTATCCTAAATTATCCTCCCCTGTCTGCTTCCTTCATCACGATGAGTGGCGCAGAAGGGGGCACTATTTGTGTGTGCGGGCGTAGAAGAGGCACTATTACTGTGTAGGGGCACAAATATGTATGCTGTATGAAAGAACAGCAGGGGCACTCTTATTTTGTGCCAGCACAAAGAGGTAGGCTCTCTCTCTCCGGGGCGTAAAGGGGGTATTATTACTGTAAGGGGGAACAAAGTGTACTCCACTACGCCACTGGCCACAAAGAGGGACACTAGTACTGTGTAGGGAGTGCTGAGAGAGGCATTAGTGGTAGCAGCAGGATGGAAAGGTTGTGTCATGGCTGGAAAAAAACCGATTTGGCCATCTGAGTCTGGGTGAAGAAGAAAAGCGAAAGTGGGCCACTACAATTAGAAGAAAAGTCACCTGTGATCACGGAAGGTAACTGAACTGCAATCACTATCACTGTATAAAGCTGCTATCTGACTGGTATTTGAGGATTATGTTACTCAGAGCTATATTACGATACAAAGAGCTGGGTAAGTACTATGTGATCAAAGAAAGGCTGACATTGAATCAGGTAGCTCCTATAGGTTCAGGCAATCTCCTGGAGTCTGACCCTGCTCCAATTGTTAAAGGGACACTAACTTCTCAGACAACTTCTGCTTATCTACTAGCTTGTGTTAGTCTTGCATTACAAATGTGATTGCTCTACCGCTGTAAATCATGTTTGACGTGGCTGCCACTAGGGGTCTCCCTTCCAGCTTCTCAGCAATTCATTCTTTGTCATTAGGTACAGATCTTCCTTAACAATGACACAGGGATTATGGATTTCCATAGCAACAGGTGAGGAGCTATCTTCACTTATGGGCTGCAGGCTAACAGATCTGCAGACACTGTGATAAGGATCTCCTGCTGTTACAGACTGTGTCTGTGCATACATTACACACATGCATTACAATAGATTTATTAACCATTGCCTGCCTCTAAATGCCTAATCCTCCTGGGAAAGCAGAGGGGCCAGCATTTAGATACTGTCTCTCTGCTGATTGGACAAGAGACACTGCACTGCACCATAGGAAATAAGGGCAAGGAAGTCAGGACAGGGAACTACTGACAGAATGCTGGGCTTGCTTCATGCCCCCTTCCTGATAGTGTATTGCAAATAACAGGACGACAGAAAAAATGGGGAAGATCACCTGAAAATGAGAGCATACAGGGCATGAAACAGGGTGCAAACAGCAGCAAAAGAGGGCTAAGAAGAACCTGGAATATTGTAGAAATCATGTTAAAAACTCAGGAATACTTAAAATCTGCATTGCAAAAATTAGGATGTAAGGTCATGAGATTTCCCAAGGGCACCGACCTGAAAAGGGGAAAATTCCCAATCTTCGCTTTTGAATTGCACCTACCAGAGGTCAAAGTCATGATCTGCCTTGTGGATTTGTAACCTGCTGTACAAGCGTAAAGTTTCTAATCTCAAAATGACTGTTGGGTTCCTGATCCCGGTATGAATTGGACTTTAGTCATCTGACTAACCAGCAGAGTATATTGTTCAGTTGTCTGATAAACGGCCATATTTCCCTTGAAATGCATTATTTGTGGGTTTTCAATAAAGTGTTTTTTTATACTATACCTCTGAGGATCCTTGGTTAGCGGCACTCAGGGGCGTAACTAAAGGCCTATGGGCCCTGGTGCAAAGATTCAGTTTGTACCCCTCCCTCCTGCCCATAAGCTCTCTTCACATCAGCCAACCCTGTATCTTCTAGCCCTTATGGAAGCAATGTTACGCTAAGCTCTCTGCCCTTTCCGGGTGGCCACTTCCGCATCACTTGACCAGCAGCTCTGTGCTGACTACAGGCCACAGAGTGCTGGGAAGCGCTGGCAGCATGGGGAATTGGGTGGTGAGGGGAACGCCATATCCTCTGAAATCATCTGCGGATACACCACCGTTTTCAAGTCAGAATTCACACGGACGGATTTTACCTCTGTTTTGGACGTGAAAGGGGAGTGGACTGTGAATTTGCAGTTGAGTTTTCCGCTGCAGACATTCTGCAGCATTTCCTCTATGTGTAAACATACTCTAAAGGTATGATCATACAGACTGTAATTGCTATATATCCACAGCTAACCCATAGTGGCCAAATCCGTGGGTTGCTAGGGTGCCGTTTAGGACTGGTAGAGTTGTGCCACCACCTGGGAGTTGCTGAACAGAGTGGTATGGAGGTGCACTAGAGCTCAGAGCTGCCAGCGCTATACTCCGCAGGATATCTGGAAGCACCCTCCCATCTGTGTGCTGAATGCTTCCGAGGTACACCAACTCACTGACCATGTCGACTCTCTGACCGTTTAAATCCTGCAGCTTGGTTTATTGCCAGGAGATGTGGAGCCCAAGACAGGACGCCTCAGAATCAAACTGTTCCAATGAGTGTCGAAAGTTATTGGATGCGACGTTAAGGAGTGCAACATCATCGGCGTAGTCCAGGTCGGTGAAGTGGTACTCCGGAAGAGTGACCCCATTACATTGGACAATACACTGATGGATCCAGTCCATGGCCCTGCAGAAAAGTGTGGGAGCCAAGACGCAACCTTGTTGAACACTAGACGAGAACTCAAAACTAGCAGAGGCTGAACCGTTGTTACGGACTTTGGTGGATGTGCCCTGATGCATGTCTTTTAGTAGGTTTAAAAGGGATGTGGGGACGCCAATGCCATGCAAGGCAAAACGTCGCCTTGAGATCGACATACGGGACAAGGAGCAGTCTGTTAAATTCTCTGTGTATCTCTGAGAGGAGCCTAAGAGCAAGTATGGCATCCATGGTGAAGCGGCCTGCCATGAAGCCTGACTGCTGGAGTCTCCGCTTAGAGGTCAGGAGTGGTTGTACGATTGAGAGTAGGATGTGCGTGAAGACCTTGCCGGGAACCGAATGGAGCCTGTAGCTAGAGCATGCAGTTTTTGGGCCCTTCCTCTTGTACAGGGCGAAGATGATACCCTCCTTCCACTTGATGGGGACTTTCCCACAGGACCAGATGCGCATAGATAGTTGATGTCGAGCAGTGCTTATTGGCTCAATTGCACATTTCAGCAGCTCGGGTGGTGGCGCGTCCATGTCTAAATTTCTGAATAGCAAAATGGACCTCTTCCCGTGACGGAGCATCCGTAGGCACAAAATGGCCATCCTCAGCAAAAAGATGCGAAGTCATCAAGGTCATGTCGTGGATTAGCCGGTGGATGGTTTAGGGCGGATGAGAAATGTTCATACCAGAGTTGGAGTGTCTCATCATGGTGTGTACAAGGGCTGCCATCAGATTTGTGGATTGGGGTATGCCAGCTGGTCTCTGAGGACCCTTGGATTCTGGTGACTGCTTTGTATGCTGCTCTTAGATTGTTTGACTTCAGACCCTCCTCAGCTTCATCAGTCAGAGCATTATAGTACTGCTCCCTGTCTTTTTTGGCCTTTGCCTGGAACACGCCCTTCAGCCTCTTACATCCCCGCTTGATTGTTCTTAAGATGGGCTTTTGCCTTCGCTTCAAGGACCTGCATAGTATCGTCCGTTAGCCAGTGCTGTCTACGGGGATGCCGGTATCCGAGTATGTTCTTTGCAGCTTTACAAATAGCATATCTTGTGACATTCCAAGCTGACCCAGGGTCATCTGGGAGAAACTGGTTTTCGATTGTGATGTTATACTGACATTCAAGTACTTGATCTTCCCTCAGGGCGTCAACGTTCAGTGAAGGTTGTGAACTGGTCTTATGGGGCCGACGGTGTGGAACTGCTATTTCAGCAATAATCAAACAGTGGTCTGTGTTGCTGGAGCCTCTGCCCCGCTGTAGACTCAACACAATTTGACAGAATTGCGATGTTGAATTAGTATATGGTCCAGTTCCTTTTTTGTACGTCCATCATTGGATATTCAGGTAAACCTATGGATGCTATGTCTCTGGAACCAGGACCACGCCACTGCGAGGCTCGTTGAGGCACAGAATTACAGCATCCAGAGAGAATTGTCGTTGATCAGGCCTTCGCCAAAGGGTCCAACGATGTCTTCGTAGCCAGGAGTCTGGGGACCTGTCTGCAGCTGTGTGTTCTTCAGCTGGTGCATATGCCTGGCGGACAGCAGATGCGGAGAGATTGGATGCCACATTACTATGGACTGATTTATTGGAGGGTGAAGAATCAGTGCCACTTCCTGGGTGTGGTCTGAGCCACCGGAGTGTAATATGGTGGCGCCATTAACCTCGCACTGGTCATGATGCAGTAGACGGGCTTTGGTGATGCCGGCTACAGTGATGTTATATCCAGCCAGTTCGTTGAGGAGTGCCACCTGGAAGCCAGTGCCATTCAGGGTAAGGACATTTCATGTGCGAATAGGTGACTGAACGCAGGTCAGTTCTCGGGATCCAGTGATCAACCTTCATCCAGAAAGGGCCGTCCCGAATTGGGCTTTTGGCTCTTTCCTTCATGCGTTCACTGTGAGGTGCTGGTTGGCAATGGGAACTCGAGTTGTCGGAGGCTCTAACCCTGGTGCTTGAAGTGCTTGCTATTGTTGTTTGATCGGGAGTCCCTGAATACTTTGTCACCTTGGGACAGGGGGGCGACGGAAAGCGCAGTAATGAAGGCCCATTTCACAAGTGTATTGGTACTAGGCCCTTCATTGTTGCATGCTGTTACCATTTGTCTCGACTAGGAGATGTATCCGCCTTCAGCATGGAAGGAACCGCTGCCGCCCGGCCTTCACCAGAGCCTCGTTAGCCAGCCGTATTCGAGGTTCCTAACAGGCCTTCACGGCTACCGTAGCGGCCTGACAGGGCGAAATAAGTTTACATCCTGGGGGTTAATACCTCGTAGAACCTGATACTCATGTGGACTACATCCGGGACCTGATATTTTGTGTACGGCGCCGGGCGCGCAGTATTTGCTGGATCTCTGCACATTATAAATATTATGTCAGCGGCAGCCAGATGGAACATAAGTGCTTTCCTGAGTCATCCGTCTCCTGCGCTCCCGGCCTGAATCTTTGATGTTTTATATAACAGCCTGACCCGCACAGCTCGCCCGGCTGCCAGCAGATTCGGCTCACTCGCCTGTGATGGGGATTTGCAGAACTTGCACTTTCTTCAGCGTAATCGACCGCTTCTCGGGATGCTTCCAGGATGTCAACTAACTTACTCAGATGGAAAATCAATTCTGTGTCACGGCGGCTTTTCTGCCTTCATTTAATTCCAATTAATAGGACAATTAAGTGGCATTTAAATGGCATCACATTGAGGTTAGTCTATAGACTTGTAGTAGAAGGGCGCTTTATGCATAACAGCGTTTAACAGAACCTGTCTTACAAAGTTTTTCCCTCCCTGTATGCAAATGACCCAAAAAAAGTCAGATTTTTGGAAAATAGCTCTTCTGAGCCAATTGATTCCTGTGCCTGTGCATTAGCCCTCTCCTGTACCCTCGCTGACTTCCTATACTGCCCTGCACTCAATTGGCCAAGAGTGTATCATGTGACATTAGTTTGTCACATTGAAACAAAAAACGTCAACAACACTCAAAATACATTTACTATCAGAAGTATACATACCTAGAATAAACACTCTAAACACCTAAAATAATGCAAAGTTCTTGGTATATAATTTGATCAAAGCATATTGGCCCATCTACCAACGTCCAGGTGACCGCGCTTTCAGATGGGTCCTAACACTAATACCAGGAATGGTCCTCTCTTGGGACAAAGCCTACAAATAAAACCAGGGAAGGTAGGATACCATTTATATGGTCCAGTAGGAGAGACCGAAGGTAAATGGGCGGCGGGCATGCACGAGCAGGTGGAGGCAGCCAAAATGTCACAATATTTGTAGAAAAAGGGATAAAATAGGTCAGCACTTCCCAATAGAAATCTATAGGTGCACGTTAAACCATTGCTGCAACATACAGTAGAAGCAGAAACCAAAAGCGACAACAGCACGCAAAACCACCTGGTATTAGCGTTAGGACCCATCTGAAAGCTTGGTTACCTGTACATTGGTAGATGGGCCAACATGGTTTGATCAAATGATATACCAAGAGCCTTGCATTATTAATGTGGTTATAGAGTATTGACTATAGGTATGTATACCTCTGATAGTAAGTGTATTTTGCGTGCTGTTGCCACTCCTTGGTTTCTGCTTCTATGTATGTTGCACCCCTGGTATAACGTGCACCTATTGGGAAGTGCTGACCTATTAGTTTGTCACATGACATGCTGTCCAGCATCTTCATTCCTTACCCCCACCCATTAGCGGCAGTTTTCGGGCTGCAAATGTTAATAAGTAAGCTACCGAACTCCACTGTTGCACCATGACTGACCCCTGATGATTTGTATCTAGCGGCAGTTTGTGTGTCTCTCTGCTTTCTCCTTCTGCTAAGACAGTGACTGTCCCCTTAATTTCCAAGGGGGTATCTACTTTTCAAGGGGAGGCATTTCATTTCCAGGCTGGAGGCACATGCTTTTTGGAGGGAGGACATACTTTTTTGTGGGGTGCATACTTTTCAGGGGGAAGTCACCCACTTTTCTGGAGAGGCACTTTTTAAGAAGTGAGTTGCCACCAATATGCCTCGCCTTTTCTATACAAAGAATTAACCAGACCAACATTTTGACATACAATTTTGAGGTGTCTCAGTAGTTAGCACTGTTACCTTGCAGTTCTGGGGTTCTAGGATCAGGTAGGAGGATCAGGACTAGATCAAGTGAAGAAGGAGGATGATTCTGCACCTCGAAGCTCAGGCCAACCAGTTTTCTCTGAGCAATGGCTGATGTACAGGGTGAGGCATTGTCATGCAGGAACACAATGCATTGCCTCAACTTTTTTTACTTCAATGCTTTCTTCAATTTATCCAGAAGTGTTGTGTAATACACAACTGTGCTAGTAGACCGCTTTGAAGATTATCCACAGCAGTATTCCATCTTTATCTCAGAAGACAAATATCATCACCTTGGATGACAACTTCTGCACTCTGAACTTCTTTGAACGCGGAGAACCAACATGTCTCCATTCCTTTGACTGCTCTTTTGACCCAGAATCATACATAAAAATCCATGCCTCATATATCATGACAGGTGAGATAAGAAAGCAACATCATCCTGCCAAGATTGCTGCAGAATTCCCCAGGAGGCTTGCACTCAGGGACACTTTTGATCTACTATACTTTTAGGACCCACTTGGCAGACACCTTTGTCATGTCAAGATGTTCATGAATTATTGACCCGACTCTTTTCTTTGGAACTGTTCAAAAGTTTTGGCTATCATCTTAGAAGAAATTGGCCAGTCTTCCAGAATTATGTCATGGATAATGTCTATGGTATCTTGAATAATCAGACCTAGTAGGAACGTCACAATGTGATCTTTGGTATACTCAGTATAGCAAAGAACTATTCTCTGTGCATCTAAAACAGCAAAACAATCTATAAGGCTTTGCTGAAAGCTCATCCTAATAGTCATATAGCTGTGGGATGCCTGGTTGTCTTTCATAGGCCTCTGGCTGCCATGATTAACCATCAGCATCTTGTGATTGTATCTGTTGGGGGCTGATGGGGACAGAGGGAGCCTCCTTCCTCTGTCAATCACCTAGATACCATGGCCGCTACTGACCCTGGCATATAGGGAGTTAAATGACAGGGATCATGAGAGTGCAGAACACATGACATAAATGTCTGTAATAGATGCTAAAGACAGGCTATTCTATGATGTTCATTTATGTAATTAAGAAATAGGTGTCGTCTTAATGTATACCTCCAGTCCTAACATCTTCTGTGCTTCATAGTAAATTTTTAGCGGTGAGCTATGCATTCCACATAGGCTTCTCCCCTCCTACCAGAAGGATGAACAGCCAGCTAGCTGAGTGACAGGAGGGGTAGAGGAAAGAGATCCTGGAAGGCTAGTCTTAAACTGGCACACCCCAACAAGTTTGGACAGTTGGCAGATGAGGGGGATGCCTTTACAGGATAAGCTCTGCTGCAGCATGACCTGCCCTCTAACCACCAGGGGGATGTCTGCTCCAGTAAGAAGGGGACGGGGAGCGCAGGGCAGGCTAGACAGGTCCTAGTAGTGGGAGACTCAATTATTAGGGGGACAGACAGGGCAATGTATCACAAACACCAGGATTGGCGAACACTGTGTTGTCTTCCTGGTGCTCGATTTCAACACATCGTGAATTGGGTTGACAGATTACTGGGAGGAGCTGGTGAGAATCCAGTGGTCATGATACACAAAGTTAGAGGTAGCTGGAAGGTCCTTGAAAACAATATCAGGGAACTAGGTTATAAGCTTAGGGGGAGGATCTTCAAAGTAGTATTTTCTGAAATACTACCTGTACCATGTGCCATACCAGAAGGGCAGCAGGAGATTAGGGAGGTAAACACGTCTCCCAAGTTGGTGCAGGAAGGAGGGGCTTGGGTTCCTGGAGAACTGGGCTGACGTTTATGTCAGCTACAGGCTCTACCATAGGGACAGGCTGCTTCTCAATGGGGAGCGTGCAGCTGTGCTGGGGAAGAAGATGGCTAGAAGCTTGTAAAAGTGTTTAAACTGAGGACTGGGGTAGGGCAACCAGAGAAATAGGGGGTAATATAGTGTAGATAGAGATCTAGGAATAAGTAATAAGAATGAGGTTGAGCAGTGTGGGGGGCTAGTACAGTTAGAACAGTACAGTTAGAACACTTAAAATAAAAAATAACCAAAACCTTCCAATCTGTATGGTGATTAATGATAGAAGTCTGACTGATAAGGTTGATAAACTAAAAGTAATAATGTCAGAGGAAAGCTATGAAATACTAGGAATAACGGAGACCTGGTTGGATGAAAGCTGTGACTGGGCGCTGAATTTACAGGGTTATAGTCTGTTCAGAAAAAAATCATAAAAAGCGGAAAAGGGGGGGGGTTTGTCTTTACATAAAATATTGTTTAAAGTCCACATGATGGGCAGACATATATGAGAGAGACAAAGATGTGGAGTCTGTATGGGTAAAGATATATATAGATTGTAAAGCAGTAATTATTAGATATGGGGTTACCACTGGGGCACCGGGCTCCAGTTGGTGCAGGATGCTCGTCCTGATTTTGTGGGGGCCCGGGCTGGCAGCTCTGTCTGGGGTTCCCCCACTCTGGTGGCTGGTCACGCGGACGCGTCTGTCCGTTGGTCGGCCGCGCAGTGCTCGAGCTGGTGCGCGACGTGGGGGAAGGCGGCTTTATGATTCCCTCATGTGATTTCGCCCTGCCCCTTTGGGCGGGGAGTTCTGCATTTATACCATGTTGGCCCAGACTCTGGTTGCCAGTGTTTGGTTTGACTTCTCTGCCTACACCCGCAGTTATTGACCTAACTCCTGTGTGTTTCCACTTCGGCTTTTCATTTGTCTCTCCATCTGTTTTGCCCTCCTGTACTCTGCACATGTCTTTCGGTTTGACCCTGCTTGTTTCACGACTACTCTCTGGTCTGCTCATTTGTTGCTTCCAGTCAGCTACGTGGTACTCACCTGTCTGTCTCCCTGTCTCTCCTTCCTTGGGGTCCCTGTCACTAGTGCAGCTCAGGGACCGTCATCTAGTTGTCTCCCTGGGGTCTAGCCCATGGGGACTAGTAGGTAGGGATATGGGAGAGGGGTGGGGTAGGGATCCCCTGTCCACCTGCCCCTGCCAGTCCTAACAGTAATAAAATCAACATAGGGCTTTTCTATAGGCTACCAAAGATGACAGAAGCTACTGCAAATCTCTTACTGATGCAAATAGGTGAATCAGACAAAAAAAAAATCCAGCCCCTAGTAGAGTTGTTATTTTGCTAAACAACTCGGCATACAGTTACAGATATACAAATGATTAGAGTTGTGGTGTGATTAGATGAACAGTCTTGCCAACTGAGGTTCTAAAAGTGGTTCCCCCCTTGTCCTATAAAAAGGCTCTCGGAGGCTCCTTGTGTGTAGTGACCTTTTCTTCCACTTGTGTAGAGCTTGTTGACCACTAGACACCTCTACGATGCAGAGAAGAGATTTCACCCCGTTACCAGAGTAACAGAGGAGTGCATTATTGGGATATGAATTGCCCGTCACCTTGGCCATTCTGAACAGACTGTTAGGGTGTGTTGGGACCAGTGGATGCAGTACATCCTCAAGAGACTACCAGTGGAGAGGATTGTCTGATCATTCTGACAAGCACAGGCTGATCCAACTGTTTTGTTGTCCACCATACAGAGACAGATGGCACCACTGTTACAGGCCCCTGTGTTTGTTGGATCCATTTCCATTCGACTTCTTCAACTCCTTCTGGGTGCTTTATTTTTTTGACTAGGACAATGTCCTCAAAAAGAAGAGTATACAAAATAAATGGGAAAATTTGAAAATCATCATCTTAAATACTTACTATGAGCAGTTCATACCTTACAAGAATAAAATAGGAATAGGACAAAACCAATGTGGCTCAATAAAGATGTAAAGGGGGCAATGAACAACAAAAAGAAAGTGTTTAAACTACCGAAACAGGAAGGCAACGAAGAAGCACTAAAAGCCTATTAAGAAAAAAAATTAGTTATGTAAAAATCAGATAGAAGCAGCAGAGATGGAAACACAGAGACTTATTGCCAAAGGGAGTAAAACTAACCCTAAACTGTACTTCAATATAAAAATAGTAAAAAGATTAAAATTGAAAGTGTTGTCCCTTTAACGTAATCAGGGAAAAATAGTAGAGGATGATGAGGACAAAGCAAATCTATTGCTTCAAAGAGATGCTATCCTGGAGTACCACAAGTAAAAGGGGTTCGCTCCTGTCACACCAGCCTGATCAGCTTCTACAAGGAGGTAAGTTCTAGACTGGACCAAGGGAGGGCGGTTATTGGATCTTGTTTATCTGGACTTTTCCAAAGCGTTTGATCCTGTGCCACATAAAGGGTTGGTCTATAAACTGAGAATGCTTGGTCTGGGCGAGAATGTGTGTAAGTGGGTAAGTAACTGGTCAGTGATAATAAGCAAAGGGTGGTTATAAATGGTACATACTCTGATTGGGTCATCGTTACTACTACTACTATTAGGTCACTGGTATCACAGGGGCAGTATTGGGCCCTATTCTTATTAATACATTTATTAATGACCTGATAGAAGGATTTAAAGTAAAATATCAATATTTTCAAATGATACAAAACTATGTAAAGTAATTAAAACAAAAAAGGACACAAGGCTGTTACAATTGGATCTGGATAAGTTGGGGGCAAAAAAGTGGCAGATGAGGTGTAACACTGATGAATGTAAGGTTCTGCACACGGGCAGGAAATACATGTCACCAATACACACTCAGGCCTCGGTCAGACAGGCGTTTTTTGCCGTGATTTGCGGATCGCATGTCGGATGCGCATCCGCAAATCGCGTGACCGGGGCCGAAAAATTGCCGGAATAATCGGCTTCTAGCCGCGTTTCCTTTGAAACGGGCCCGATCGCAGGAGTGCTGTCCAGCCCATTGAATTCAATGGAGCCGGCAATACAGCCGGCTCCATTGAAAGCAATGGGCTGCCGGCGAGCGCAGGATGAATTTTCGGGAAAAGCTTAAAAATATAAGCCCTTCCCTGAAAAGCATCCAAAAATGTGTAAAAATAAAAAAATATATATATGAACTGCTCTGGGTATTATTCAGGAGTCGGGGATTTAAAATCCCCGCCTGCTGAATGGGCTGCCTCTGATTGGTCACAGCCCTCACCAATCAGAGGCAGCTCTCACTCACACCCATTCATGAATTCATGAATGGGTGAGTGAGTGCTGCCTCTGATTGGCTCAGCGCAGGGACCAATCAGGGGCAGCTTTCAGCTGTCATTCAATAGATACATAGTGCTGATGATTAACTAATGTAATAACTAATTTATGTAATGCATTAATATAAGAGTGCAATAGTGTGGATTTTTCCCTGTATAGAATCTGTGTAAAATTCCACATCCACATTAGACTCCAGCCCTACTTTGAATCCACATCAAAAGTTGCACCAAAAGTTGTGGATTTTCATGCAGATTTTGGTGCTGATGCTACATGTGAACATAACCTTCTAAATTTAATTTATTGCTAGAAAAAGTTTTAAAATATGACTGCTACACTATACATTCACTTATAGTAACTAAACACTGCCAGGAGAGTGGGGGAGAGAGAAGCGGAGAGACTCTATTGAAGCGCCGAAAAGTTTGTAGCATACACACTTGTGCTGTGATTGGCTGATAGTGATGACATTATCGGGGCCTGAACCTATCAGATACTGATGACACCACCCATACACGCTGTTTCACCCACTGCGTGGGAACAATTGCAGACAGAGTCCCCAAGATAAATTTATGACGCTGCTGCACAGAGCCCAAGCAGCAGTCATGTAAATTTATGATCATCGGATGTAAATTGGTGAAGTAGCAAGGTCTGGTATGAGATATCTGGGTTGTCATTCTGCTCTACATTACACTGCAGCTATTCCTGGAAACTATCACATGAGAAAATTCTTATCCTTTTGAAATGCAAAACTGTCCCAAAATGTAGAAAACTACAGACAATTCCCCGTCTATAAGACACTCGGAATCAGGGCTTCCGCCTCCATCTGCAGGCAGCTCTATTCTTCGCCATAGATCAGTACCACAGGTGGTAATAGGAAAGTTTTTCAATTACAGAAGAGTGAATAGTGACATTGCTAGTAAGTCCTCTGCAGCGGAGGGGGTCTGGCTCCTAAAATCGTAGCTTGGAAATTAGTTTTCGAACCACACAGCACTCAACTGCTGCTTCACCTACTATGATGGGCCTGTGGGGTAGTCTAAAAGTGAACAGAGGTCATAAGATGTTACCAGGCTTGTATTACTGAGGAGGAGGGGGAATTAACCAACTGGAGCAGTGATACTTCAATCAAAGGCAGAAATTGATCACTGTCGAAGAAATAATTATAAGACATGGCATTAAGTTGTCAAATAAAGACTTTGTGCTTCCTGCAGCACCTCTGACTGTCAATATATAATTATCAGGGGTCATGCCTAGAATTTGAAAAGAAGGACATCATTCTGTCATGTTCTGTTCAATCTAATTATAAGAAACATAGAGTGAATTTATAAGAGCAAACAAAAAAAAGTACTGATATTATTCTAAGAATCACAGGAAAGAAAAATGTCCTTTACATAAAGGATATAGACAAGGGTACATGGTCCCTTCATCTTTTTACCTTCTGTTTGATTTCCACTATGTACAAGAATATACCTACTAAAATAAGGACCCGATGGGGACATGAATATAAATACTATAATACTGCCCCCTATACACAAGAATATAACTACTATAATACTGCCCCCTATGTACAAGAATATAACTACTATAATACTGCCCACTATGTACAAGAATATAACTACTATAATACTGCCACTATGTACAAGAATATAACTACTATAATACTGCCCTCTATGTACAAGAATATAACTACTATAATACTGCCCTCTATGTACAAGAATATAACTACTATAATACTGCCCCCTATGTACAAGAATATAACTACTATAATACTGCCTCCTATGTACAAGAATATAACTACTATAATACTGCACCCTATGTACAAGAATATAACTACTATAATACTACCCGTATGTACAAGAATATAACTACTATAATACTGCCTCCTATGTACAAGAATATAACTACTATATACTGCCTCCTATGTATAAGAATATAACTACTATATACTGCCTCCTATGTATAAGAATATAACTACTATAATACTGCCCCCTATGTACAAGAATATAACTACTATAATACTGCCCCCTATGTACAAGATTATAACTACTATAATACTGCCCTCTATGTACAAGTATATAACTACTATAATACTGCTCCTATGTACAAGAATATAACTACTATAATACTGCCTCTTATGTACAAGAATATAACTACTATAATACTGCTCCTAGGTACAAGAATATAACTACTAAAATAGTCCTCCCTATGTACAAGAATATAACTACTATAATACTGCCCCCTATGTAAAAGAATATAACTACTATAATACTGCCTCCTATGTACAAGAATATAACTACTATAATACTGCCTCCTATGTACAAGAATATAACTACTATATACTGCCTCCTATGTATAAGAATATAACTACTATATACTGCCTCCTATGTATAAGAATATAACTACTATAATACTGCCCCCTATGTACAAGAATATAACTACTATAATACTGCCCCCTATGTACAAGATTATAACTACTATAATACTGCCCTCTATGTACAAGTATATAACTACTATAATACTGCTCCTATGTACAAGACTATAACTACTATAATACTGCCTCTTATGTACAAGAATATAACTACTATAATACTGCTCCTAGGTACAAGAATATAACTACTAAAATAGTCCTCCCTATGTACAAGAATATAACTACTATAATACTGCCCCCTATGTAAAAGAATATAACTACTATAATACTGCCTCCTGTGTACAAGAATATAACTACTATAATACTGCTCCTAGGTACAAGAATATAACTACTAAAATAGTCCTCCCTATGTACAAGAATATAACTACTATAATACTGCACTCTATGTACAAGAATATAACTACTATAATACTGCCCTCTATGTACAAGAATATAACTACTATAATACTGCCCTCTATGTACAAGAATATAACTACTATAATACTGCCTCCTATGTACAAGAATATAACTACTATAATACTGCCTCCTATTTACAAGAATATAACTACTATAATACTGCCCTCTATGTACAAGAATATAACTACTATAATATTGCTCCTATGTACAAGAATATAACTACTATAATACTGCTCCTATGTACAAGAATATAACTACTATAATACTGCCCCCTATGTACAAGAATGTAACTACTATAATACTGCCTCCTATGTACAAGAATATAACTACTATAATACTGCCCCCTACGTACAAGAATATAACTACTATAATACTGCCTCCGACGTACAAGAATATTTTTACCTTCATCTTTTTACCTTCTGTTTGATTTCCACTTTGTACAAGAATATAACTACTAAAATAAGGACCCGATGGGGACATGAATATAAATACTATAATACTGCCCCCTATACACAAGAATATAACTACTATAATACTGCTCCCTATGTAGAAGAATATAACTGCTAAAATACTGCTCCCTATGTACAAGCATAAAACTACTATAATACTGCTCCTATGTACAACCATATATCTACTATAATACTACTCCGATGTACAAGAATATAACTACTATAATACTGCCTCTTATGTACAAGTATATAACTACTATAATACTGCTCCTAGGTACAAGAATATAACTACTAAAATAGTCCTCCCTATGTACAAGAATCTAACTACTATAATACTGCCCCCTATGTAAAAGAATATAACTGCTATAATACTGCCCACTATGTACAAGAATATAACTACTATAATACTGCCCCCTATGTACAAGAATATAACTACTATAATACTGCCTCCTATGTACAAGAATATAACTACTATAATACTGCCCCCTATGTACAAGAATATAACTACTATAATACTGCCCCCTATGTACAAGAATATAACTACTATAATACTGCCCCCTATGTACAAGAATATAACTACTATAATACTGCTCCCTATGTACAAGAATATAACTACTATAATACTGCTCCCTATGTACAAGAATATAACTACTATAATACTGCCCCTATGTACAAGAATGTAACTACTATAACACTGCTCCTATGTACAAGAATATAACTACTATAATACTGCCCCCTATGTACAAGAATATAACTACTATATTACTGTCCCCTATGTACAAGAATATAACTACTATAATACTGCCCCCTATGTGCAAGAATATAACTACTATAATACTGTCCCCTATGTACAAGAATATAACTACTATAATACTGTCCCCTATGTACAAGAATATAACTACTATAATACTGCCCCCCTGTGTACAAGAATATAACTACTATAATACTGCTCCCTATGTACAAGAATATAACTACTATGATACTGCTCCTGTGTACAAGAATATAACTACTATAATACTGCCCCCTATGTACAAGAATATAACTACTATAATACTGCCCCCTATGTACAAGAATATAACTACTATAATACTGCCCCCTATGTACAAGAATATAACTACTATAATACTGCTCCCTATGTACAAGCATAAAACTACTATAATACTGCTCCTATGTACAACCATATATCTACTATAATACTACTCCGATGTACAAGAATATAACTACTATAATACTGCCTCTTATGTACAAGTATATAACTACTATAATACTGCTCCTAGGTACAAGAATATAACTACTAAAATAGTCCTCCCTATGTACAAGAATCTAACTACTATAATACTGCCCCCTATGTAAAAGAATATAACTGCTATAATACTGCCCACTATGTACAAGAATATAACTACTATAATACTGCCCCCTATGTACAAGAATATAACTACTATAATACTGCCTCCTATGTACAAGAATATAACTACTATAATACTACCCCCTATGTACAAGAATATAACTACTATAATACTGCCCCCTATGTACAAGAATATAACTACTATAATACTGCCCCCTATGTACAAGAATATAACTACTATAATACTGCTCCCTATGTACAAGAATATAACTACTATAATACTGCTCCCTATGTACAAGAATATAACTACTATAATACTGCCCCTATGTACAAGAATGTAACTCCTATAACACTGCTCCTATGTACAAGAATATAACTACTATAATACTGCCCCCTATGTACAAGAATATAACTACTATAATACTGTCCCCTATGTACAAGAATATAACTACTATAATACTGCCCCCTATGTGCAAGAATATAACTACTATAATACTGTCCCCTATGTACAAGAATATAACTACTATAATACTGTCCCCTATGTACAAGAATATAACTACTATAATACTGCCCCCTGTGTACAAGAATATAACTACTATAATACTGCTCCCTATGTACAAGAATATAACTACTATGATACTGCTCCTGTGTACAAGAATATAACTACTATAATACTGCCCCCTATGTACAAGAATATAACTACTATAATACTGCCCCCTATGTACAAGAATGTAACTACTATAATACTGCCTCCTATGTACAAGAATATAACTACTATAATACTGCCCCCTACGTACAAGAATATAACTACTATAATACTGCCTCCGACGTACAAGAATATTTTTACCTTCATCTTTTTACCTTCTGTTTGATTTCCACTTTGTACAAGAATATAACTACTAAAATAAGGACCCGATGGGGACATGAATATAAATACTATAATACTGCCCCCTATACACAAGAATATAACTACTATAATACTGCTCCCTATGTAGAAGAATATAACTGCTAAAATACTGCTCCCTATGTACAAGCATAAAACTACTATAATACTGCTCCTATGTACAACCATATATCTACTATAATACTACTCCGATGTACAAGAATATAACTACTATAATACTGCCTCTTATGTACAAGTATATAACTACTATAATACTGCTCCTAGGTACAAGAATATAACTACTAAAATAGTCCTCCCTATGTACAAGAATCTAACTACTATAATACTGCCCCCTATGTAAAAGAATATAACTGCTATAATACTGCCCACTATGTACAAGAATATAACTACTATAATACTGCCCCCTATGTACAAGAATATAACTACTATAATACTGCCTCCTATGTACAAGAATATAACTACTATAATACTGCCCCCTATGTACAAGAATATAACTACTATAATACTGCCCCCTATGTACAAGAATATAACTACTATAATACTGCCCCCTATGTACAAGAATATAACTACTATAATACTGCTCCCTATGTACAAGAATATAACTACTATAATACTGCTCCCTATGTACAAGAATATAACTACTATAATACTGCCCCTATGTACAAGAATGTAACTACTATAACACTGCTCCTATGTACAAGAATATAACTACTATAATACTGCCCCCTATGTACAAGAATATAACTACTATAATACTGTCCCCTATGTACAAGAATATAACTACTATAATACTGCCCCCTATGTGCAAGAATATAACTACTATAATACTGTCCCCTATGTACAAGAATATAACTACTATAATACTGTCCCCTATGTACAAGAATATAACTACTATAATACTGCCCCCTGTGTACAAGAATATAACTACTATAATACTGCTCCCTATGTACAAGAATATAACTACTATGATACTGCTCCTGTGTACAAGAATATAACTACTATAATACTGCCCCCTATGTACAAGAATATAACTACTATAATACTGCCCCCTATGTACAAGAATATAACTACTATAATACTGCTCCTATATACAAGAATATAACTACTATAATACTGCTCCCTATGTGCAAGAATATAACTACTATTATACTGTCCCCTATGTACAAGAATATAACTACTATAATACTGCCCCCTATGTACAAGAATATAACTACTATAATACTGCTCCCTATGTACAAGAATATAACTACTATAATACTGCCACTATGTACAAGAATATAACTACTATAATACTGCCCCCTATGTACAAGAATATAACTACTATAATACTGCCCCCTATGTACAAGAATATAACTACTATAATACTGCTCCTGTGTACAAGAATATAACTACTATAATACTGCTCCTGTGTACAAGAATATAACTACTATAATACTGCTCCCTATGTACAAGAATATAACTACTATAATACTGCTCCTGTGTACAAGAATATAACTACTATAATACTGCCCCCTTTGTACAAGAATATAACTACTATAATACTGCCCCCTAAGTACAAGAATATAACTACTATAAG
Source organism: Eleutherodactylus coqui (assembly GCF_035609145.1). Lineage (NCBI taxonomy): Eukaryota > Metazoa > Chordata > Amphibia > Anura > Eleutherodactylidae > Eleutherodactylus > Eleutherodactylus coqui. The sequence continues at coordinate 20,948,407 of NC_089837.1, read as the reverse complement.
GGCTCAGTCAGACAGGCGTTTTTTCGCAAGATTTGCGGATCGCATGACGGATGCGCATCCGCAAATCGCGTGATCGGTGCGCGCAAGTCGCCCGCAAATCGCCCAAAAATCTGCTCCTAGCCGCATTTCATTAGAAATGGGCCGGAGCTGTCCAGCGCAGTGCATTCAATGGAGACGGCAATACAGCCGTCTCCATTGAAAGCAATGCGCTGCGGGCGAGCCCGGGATTAATTGTCGGTAAGGGCTTAAATATATAAGCCCTTCCCTGCAATTCATCCTAAAATGTGTTAAAATAAAAAACAATTGTATACTCACCTTCTGCCGGCAGCCGAAGATCCGCGCGGCCGTCCTGCAGTGGGTGTGAAGGGGGTGTGAGTCAGACCTGCCCCCTGATTGGCTCAGCGCTGAGCCAATCAGAGGCATGCCTCACTCACACCCATTCATGAATTCATGAATGGATGTGAGTCAGACCTGCCCCTGATTGGCTCAGCACTGAGAGGCAGCAGTCACTCACCCATTCATGAATTCATGAATGGGTGTGTGAATGTTTTCAGCCTCTGATTGGTCAGGGCTGTGACCAATCAGAGGCAGATCATTCAGCAGGCGGGGATTTTAAAGCCCCGCCGGCTGAATAGTGCCAAGAAGCAGTTCAGGAGAACTGACAGCGGCCGCGGCTGGACTCCGGCTGCAGCGGAAAGGTGAGTACACATTTTTTTTTTATTTTAACACATTTTAGGATGAATTGCAGGGAAGGGCTTATATATTTAACCCCTTCCCGACAATTCACCCCGCGCACGCCGGCAGCCCATTGCTTTCAATGGAGCGGCTGTATTGCCGCTCCATTGAATTCAATGGGCAAACATCGTTCTTCTCTGCCACAGCTGTTACAGCTGTGGCAGAGAAGAATGATTTGTCTTCTATATGTTCTAAATGGGGTCGGCGCTGCTGCCGCCGGCCCCATTGAACGCATATACAAAAGAGAACAGGAATCGCAGATCGCAGATAGGTGCGATCTGCGATTTTTTGTTCTATAATTTATCGGACATCACAGATATAGAATTTAAAATTTCACTTTTATTTAGAATTAATATATAAAAAGGGTCAGGGCCTACTAACAAAACAAAACATAGAACATATAACACAAGACAGACAGATCCACGCCAGTGGAGTCCCGGGGAATATAGGGGAAGGAGAGAGGATCTCAACAACTCCCGTATATTCTTTCCCAGAGAAGCACCAAGAGTCTTTATTTAAAAGACTTTTATGTGTAAGAAGTTTAGATGAATGTCTTTTGGTGTATTACACTTTGTTAAATGGTGCGTTTCTTGTACTTTTTTTCACCATTTCTCACATGAAAACTCTCCAAGACAATAAAGTGAGAGTTTTATTGGTATAGCTCATGTACAAGAAATTTCTGTTATTACGTAGATATAGTTGTTGCTCGAAGGATGAGAGCTTTTTATTTTATTGCTCATATAGAGAACTTCTGCTTTTGCTCAACAATAAGAGCTTTTTTAGAGTTTGTTTTTGCTCGTATAGAAAGCTTCTGCTTTTGCTCGACGCGTTTCTGTATCGGAAATGACCGATAGTTCATCAGGAGCTGGGCAAAAAAATATGCCCTTGAGTGAGCAGAGAGGAGTTTACTAACTGAGAAGGTATAACAGAAGAATAACTCAAATGTGTCTGTCAATATTTCATAAAGGGAGATGCTCCCAATTGCCTTATTATAATATATTGCTTGACCCTAACAATATTCGGGTTCACCAGCATACTCTACCCATCTATAGATCAATACACCTGGATCTAAGTTAGCTCGCAATTAGAAGCTGAAGGTAGACATGGGGGGTGTGTCACTCTGGAGTGAGAAATCTTAAATATGCACTATGTGCATCGTGTGAGGATAATGCACACGATCCGTATAAGTGCTACCTGCATCTGTACGGAATAACCAGGTTTTACTTTGGTATTTAGCATAAAACCATGAACCATACGCTAGGGCTGGTGGCTACTAAATGAACAGCCACCAGGTTAAATACCTATTGGCCCAGCCGGTTAAAGGGATATGCGCACAACATATGCAGGCACTATCAGAGTAGAATCTATCTTAGGTAGCCCCCAAGGTCTCTGAGAGGTCAATCTAGACCAGTGAGTCGTCTGCCAAGACTAGTAGCTTCACATGAATAGGCTGCCAGATTGTAAATTCATTAATTCAATCTGGGACAATGCCCAAGTCTAGCCTAGCTTTATTGTCTTGGAGAGTTTTCATGTGAGAAATGGTGAAAAAAAGTACAAGAAACGCACCATTTAACAAAGTGTAATACACCAAAAGACATTCATCTAAACTTCTTACACATAAAAGTCTTTTAAATAAAGACTCTTGGTGCTTCTCTGGGAAAGAATATACGGGAGTTGTTGAGATCCTCTCTCCTTCCCCTATATTCCCCGGGACTCCACTGGCGTGGATCTGTCTGTCTTGTGTTATATGTTCTATGTTTTGTTTTGTTAGTAGGCCCTGACCCTTTTTATATATTAATTCTAAATAAAAGTGAAATTTTAAATTCTATATCTGTGATGGCCTCAACTTTGGACTAATATAGATATTACATACCACTGTGACTTCGTAATCATTTTTGATTGGTATGGCAGGTTTTCTGTCTAGAGACCTCAATGCCACACAATGGCTCAATGACGCAGGCGTAGTGTTCTCCGAAGGGGAATACAACCAATCTAATCCAGATTTTTCCATCAATACATGTTTCAAAGCACTCACAAACCAATACCGTGAATATATTAGGAATCTATGGGAGGTGCAGGGGTTACAGAAATATGAGGAGTCAAAGATAGTTCCTAGAGGCCTTAGAAATCCGATTGTACCCCCTAAACGACTACAGAATACGGAATTTCTTGCCAAGTGGGAAAACGAATGCACGACATCCTCCCTACGTCTCATTAACTTACTACTAGAGGAGGAAAAATCAACTCTAGGTAATAACCAAAAAAAACTGGAAGAGTTAATTGCAAAAACAAAAACTTTCTCCAGTGACCCCGACTTCCACACTAAAGAGAGAACTCTACAAGCGAATATAGAAAAATTTACGGCAGAAATAAAGGAACGCAAACACCTCCAATTTAATAGAGATTTGAGGGACTTTAAAGAAAATCGCGTATATATAACAAACAAAACAACATCAGAAACAGATATTAGTTCCTCTGACGTATCAGATAACGAGAGGGCAACGAACACGAGGAGACCATATAGAGCTCCAAGACGTAACCGCCACCCACAAACGCAAAAGGGACGAGGAAGGTCAGGACAAACAGGGAATTTTTTAGATCAGCCAATTTCACACTATTTCCTACGGGGGAGACGAGACCAACAGGGGCAGCTATGAATTATAATACTAGAATGACACCATCCTATGAGTCACCACCTCTCAGACCCATTACAGATAGTGATACGAGTGATAAACTCCAAGTGGTGAACCTGTCAAATCACAAGCTGACAGATCTGGAGTGTCGCGTGTTGGAGAGGGGGCTGTCCTTCGTCCCCACGACCCGTTTTGACCCGTTCGTGTGGGCGAAGGACATCTCCCTCTTCACGCGCAAACTGCGGTGGCATAAATATTTTGCAGCCAAAAACCGTGAAAGAGCTAAAGAGTTTGGTCTAGAGGTCTCTGACCTTACTGGACTGGACATGTTACAAGCCCTTGAAGACGAGAACGTAAACCCAATTGGTCATGGTCCACACACAGATCTAAAACCCAGAAATACAGCAAATCCACCTACCTGTCCATGCCCTGAACTTGATATCTTCGAGGATCTAGTGATCAATGATTTGAAATCGATTAAACCAATCAAAAAATGCTCTAATTTGACACGTCAAGAGAGCAAAGCCCTAGAACAACTGAAAACGAATGATCAGTTGGTGATTAAACCGGCTGATAAAGGCGGTAACGTTGTAATTATGACAAGAGAGCAATACAAAGATATGTGCGAGCAGTTATTAGGTGACACAGCAACGTATAGAACGCTTACATCAGACCCAACTATTCAGTTTCAGCGGGAATTGAGAGAACTCCTCGTTAAAGCACTAGAAGGAGACCTTATTTCTGAGAAAGAATTTGACTTCATATTTCCTTTCCATCCTACAACCGCAACCTTTTATGCACTACCCAAAGTGCATAAAGGTGTTATCCCACTTCGTGGGAGACCTATTGTTTCCGGAGTAAACAATCTGACCCAAAACTTGAGCGTATATGTTGATCACATCCTAAGACCATTCGTTGTATCCCTGAGGTCATATGTACGTGACACTATGGATGTCTTGCGACTTCTGGATGGCACCTCAGTGAGCCCGGATACACTATTGGGCACGTTAGATATCGAATCTCTATATAGTTCGATTCCACACGACGGTGGAATTAAAGCCACAGAATTCTTCCTAAGTCAACGGGGCTCTCACTTCAATTCCCACAACAAGTTTACCCTGGATGCTTTACAATTCATTCTGTCCCATAACTTTTTTCTATTCAACACAAAGTACTTCCACCAGCTCAGGGGCACCGCGATGGGGACATCCTGTGCCCCATCGTATGCCAACCTGTACCTGGGCTGGTGGGAGGAAAAACACATCTACAGCAATGATCAATGGTCTGACAACATCGTCTTATGGTTAAGATACATTGACGATATCCTAATCTTGTGGAAAGGAACGAAAGCAGCGTTCCAAGAATTCGTCAATACCCTCAACATTAATAATCTGAATCTGAGAATTACCTCAGAGATCAATGAAAAGACGGTGGCTTTTCTAGATCTTCTTATCCACAAAAAAGACGATGGATCAATCGTATCAACGCTATACCGAAAAACTACAGCGACAAATAGTCTGCTTAAATGGGACAGTTTTCATCCCCTAGCCCTGAAACAAGGTATCCCGAAAGGGCAATTCCTTAGACTGAAGAGGAATTGCTCTGACACACAGGATTTCCAACTCGAGAGTCGCAAACTTAAACAGCGATTCCTGAGTCGTGACTATCCTGCAGAGGTGATTGATAGAGCATATTTTCATGCAGTGGAACAACAAAGGAATACTCTTCTGGTTCCACGCCAACGAGAAGCATCTAACACTGCTCGAGTCATCGGGACCTATGATACGGGGAGTAAAGACGTAAAAAGCATCCTGGAGCATTATTGGAGTATCTTGACTAATGACCCTGATCTTATAGATGTGATCCCACCAAGACCGGCAATCACTTTTAGACGGGGTCACAACTTACGAGACCACTTGGTGAAAAGCCATTTGGCCCCTGCACCAACGCAACCCAATTGGCTGAATAGCAATAAACCTATGGGAACTTTCAAATGCCATAACTGCGTGGCTTGCCCGTTTATCCTAAAGAGTCACACATTTGTCAGCGCCAGTACCAAAAAATCCTATGTCAACAGATGCTTCATCAACTGTCGATCAAAAAACATTATCTATATGGCTTCGTGTACTTGTCCGAAGAACTATATCGGCAAGACACTACAACAATTTCGCAGACGTATATTAGGTCATGTAGGGAACATCCGTCGAGGGGAATCGACACCACTAGCAGACCACATTAAGACCGTCCATGGAGGAGACGAATATGCCGTGAAATTCCAAGGGATCGAAATGATCCGCACTGACATAAGAAGAGGCCACATCGACAAAAGACTCCTTCAAAAGGAGGCATCATGGATTTTTCGCCTGGACACCTTGGCCCCTCAAGGGCTTAATGCCACCCTAAACTTTAACTGCTTTCTTTAAACAGCTACCTAATGCGTTCAATCTTTCCTACCATTCCTGACGACGGCATTTTACTGTACTTCATATCTCCACCAAACAACCAACTTATTACTGAGTGCTTGAACATGTATTGATGCTAAAACATAATATCACTTTATCCTCAGTATTTAGCCTGCATCATTTTTGCATCTATATATCTAATACATTGGCAACAAATACTAATGAAACTTCCTCCTTCTAATGATCAAGAAGAGGATTTTAGTATCTATATCATTATAGAAATGAATATATTCCTTCAGCAGTTTTTTGTCTCTCCACAAATACACACGTTGAAATAGGGATGCATATGTCTCCCACAGTAACAAGTATCATCTATTAGGATACTTATTAAACTATCTCCACTGTGGGAACATTAACGGTTTGCACATGTTGAATATATATTCAGATAACACTCGGGTGATGCCAAACTTGGTGTAGAGCTATCTAATTTATGCCAATATGGCAACAACGGGGCCACAACGATCAACCTATTGTACCGCTTGATACATCCTGAAGGCATGCCCCTCCATCACAATGCCCCCATTTATTGTGCAAACGTAGTAGACCTGTAGCTTCGGAGCATTCTACAACAGTGGGCGGGATCTGATAATGTCATCTTCAAGACCGCCCCCTAACTATAGTTGATGTGGTAACCGGGGTTGGGACACGCCCCCAAGTCGCGCCGTCAACATGCCCCTCTGTACTATATGAATATCCCATTATCTTATGCTCATCAGGCAGTAGTAGTGGGCGGGACGTGATGACGCTACTTACAATTATCATGTAGTAACTCCCAGGCCACGTCGCTCTTCTGTTACTGGCAATCGGGATACAGCGCGATGACGTCGTACGCTTGCGTTCCATGCTGGAACGCGGAAGCGTCATGGTGGGGGACGGATGGGACGCCACGTGATGACGCTACAGGCGTGCGTTCCACCGTGGAACGCGGAAGTCCCAATCTCCAGACACTTAGATCGGGTTTAACTAGGAATCGCTATGACCGGCGATCCACTATTTTACCCGATCCATACAGGTTTTGCTCAGGCTCCTTAAGGGGATTTGTTGGCCAGCAATGCTCTGCAGCCCAGCATTATGTTTCCAAACCTGATGTTAATACATGAGAATTGGTTACAACCCCTGTTCCCCGTGATTGGCTACCCAATCAAAACCACACCTAGATGGGAGGAGCTAGCGGGACATTTAAACCTGAGCAATTCAGAGAGACCTCAGATGCCTAAAGCTCACCATCAGAGCCGCAGGCGCTGCTGGAGATTACTCCTAAAATCTCTCTTTGCCTTACTCTACTCTATCTCTCTCGCTCTGCTGACTAGTATAGCTAGCCTAAAATTGCTTTGTGCCATTGTGGCAGTTACTAACAGTAGCTAGGCTAGACTTGGGCATTGTCCCAGATTGAATTAATGAATTTACAATCTGGCAGCCTATTCATGTGAAGCTACTAGTCTTGGCAGACGACTCACTGGTCTAGATTGACCTCTCAGAGACCTTGGGGGCTATCTAAGATAGATTCTACTCTGATAGTGCCTGCATATGTTGTGCGCATATCCCTTTAACCGGCTGGGCCAATAGGTATTTAACCTGGTGGCTGTTCATTTAGTAGCCACCAGCCCTAGCGTATGGTTCATGGTTTTATGCTAAATACCAAAGTAAAACCTGGTTATTCCGTACAGATGCAGGTAGCACTTATACGGATCGTGTGCATTATCCTCACACGATGCACATAGTGCATATTTAAGATTTCTCACTCCAGAGTGACACACCCCCCATGTCTACCTTCAGCTTCTAATTGCGAGCTAACTTAGATCCAGGTGTATTGATCTATAGATGGGTAGAGTATGCTGGTGAACCCGAATATTGTTAGGGTCAAGCAATATATTATAATAAGGCAATTGGGAGCATCTCCCTTTATGAAATATTGACAGACACATTTGAGTTATTCTTCTGTTATACCTTCTCAGTTAGTAAACTCCTCTCTGCTCACTCAAGGGCATATTTTTTTGCCCAGCTCCTGATGAACTATCGGTCATTTCCGATACAGAAACGCGTCGAGCAAAAGCAGAAGCTTTCTATACGAGCAAAAACAAACTCTAAAAAAGCTCTTATTGTTGAGCAAAAGCAGAAGTTCTCTATATGAGCAATAAAATAAAAAGCTCTCATCCTTCGAGCAACAACTATATCTACGTAATAACAGAAATTTCTTGTACATGAGCTATACCAATAAAACTCTCACTTTATTGTCTTGGAGAGTTTTCATGTGAGAAATGGTGAAAAAAAGTACAAGAAACGCACCATTTAACAAAGTGTAATACACCAAAAGACATTCATCTAAACTTCTTACACATAAAAGTCTTTTAAATAAAGACTCTTGGTGCTTCTCTGGGAAAGAATATACGGGAGTTGTTGAGATCCTCTCTCCTTCCCCTATATTCCCCGGGACTCCACTGGCGTGGATCTGTCTGTCTTGTGTTATATGTTCTATGTTTTGTTTTGTTAGTAGGCCCTGACCCTTTTTATATATTAATTCTAAATAAAAGTGAAATTTTAAATTCTATATCTGTGATGGCCTCAACTTTGGACTAATATAGATATTACATACCACTGTGACTTCGTAATCATTTTTGATTGGTATGGCAGGTTTTCTGTCTAGAGACCTCAATGCCACACAATGGCTCAATGACGCAGGCGTAGTGTTCTCCGAAGGGGAATACAACCAATCTAATCCAGATTTTTCCATCAATACATGTTTCAAAGCACTCACAAACCAATACCGTGAATATATTAGGAATCTATGGGAGGTGCAGGGGTTACAGAAATATGAGGAGTCAAAGATAGTTCCTAGAGGCCTTAGAAATCCGATTGTACCCCCTAAACGACTACAGAATACGGAATTTCTTGCCAAGTGGGAAAACGAATGCACGACATCCTCCCTACGTCTCATTAACTTACTACTAGAGGAGGAAAAATCAACTCTAGGTAATAACCAAAAAAAACTGGAAGAGTTAATTGCAAAAACAAAAACTTTCTCCAGTGACCCCGACTTCCACACTAAAGAGAGAACTCTACAAGCGAATATAGAAAAATTTACGGCAGAAATAAAGGAACGCAAACACCTCCAATTTAATAGAGATTTGAGGGACTTTAAAGAAAATCGCGTATATATAACAAACAAAACAACATCAGAAACAGATATTAGTTCCTCTGACGTATCAGATAACGAGAGGGCAACGAACACGAGGAGACCATATAGAGCTCCAAGACGTAACCGCCACCCACAAACGCAAAAGGGACGAGGAAGGTCAGGACAAACAGGGAATTTTTTAGATCAGCCAATTTCACACTATTTCCTACGGGGGAGACGAGACCAACAGGGGCAGCTATGAATTATAATACTAGAATGACACCATCCTATGAGTCACCACCTCTCAGACCCATTACAGATAGTGATACGAGTGATAAACTCCAAGTGGTGAACCTGTCAAATCACAAGCTGACAGATCTGGAGTGTCGCGTGTTGGAGAGGGGGCTGTCCTTCGTCCCCACGACCCGTTTTGACCCGTTCGTGTGGGCGAAGGACATCTCCCTCTTCACGCGCAAACTGCGGTGGCATAAATATTTTGCAGCCAAAAACCGTGAAAGAGCTAAAGAGTTTGGTCTAGAGGTCTCTGACCTTACTGGACTGGACATGTTACAAGCCCTTGAAGACGAGAACGTAAACCCAATTGGTCATGGTCCACACACAGATCTAAAACCCAGAAATACAGCAAATCCACCTACCTGTCCATGCCCTGAACTTGATATCTTCGAGGATCTAGTGATCAATGATTTGAAATCGATTAAACCAATCAAAAAATGCTCTAATTTGACACGTCAAGAGAGCAAAGCCCTAGAACAACTGAAAACGAATGATCAGTTGGTGATTAAACCGGCTGATAAAGGCGGTAACGTTGTAATTATGACAAGAGAGCAATACAAAGATATGTGCGAGCAGTTATTAGGTGACACAGCAACGTATAGAACGCTTACATCAGACCCAACTATTCAGTTTCAGCGGGAATTGAGAGAACTCCTCGTTAAAGCACTAGAAGGAGACCTTATTTCTGAGAAAGAATTTGACTTCATATTTCCTTTCCATCCTACAACCGCAACCTTTTATGCACTACCCAAAGTGCATAAAGGTGTTATCCCACTTCGTGGGAGACCTATTGTTTCCGGAGTAAACAATCTGACCCAAAACTTGAGCGTATATGTTGATCACATCCTAAGACCATTCGTTGTATCCCTGAGGTCATATGTACGTGACACTATGGATGTCTTGCGACTTCTGGATGGCACCTCAGTGAGCCCGGATACACTATTGGGCACGTTAGATATCGAATCTCTATATAGTTCGATTCCACACGACGGTGGAATTAAAGCCACAGAATTCTTCCTAAGTCAACGGGGCTCTCACTTCAATTCCCACAACAAGTTTACCCTGGATGCTTTACAATTCATTCTGTCCCATAACTTTTTTCTATTCAACACAAAGTACTTCCACCAGCTCAGGGGCACCGCGATGGGGACATCCTGTGCCCCATCGTATGCCAACCTGTACCTGGGCTGGTGGGAGGAAAAACACATCTACAGCAATGATCAATGGTCTGACAACATCGTCTTATGGTTAAGATACATTGACGATATCCTAATCTTGTGGAAAGGAACGAAAGAAGCGTTCCAAGAATTCGTCAATACCCTCAACATTAATAATCTGAATCTGAGAATTACCTCAGAGATCAATGAAAAGACGGTGGCTTTTCTAGATCTTCTTATCCACAAAAAAGACGATGGATCAATCGTATCAACGCTATACCGAAAAACTACAGCGACAAATAGTCTGCTTAAATGGGACAGTTTTCATCCCCTAGCCCTGAAACAAGGTATCCCGAAAGGGCAATTCCTTAGACTGAAGAGGAATTGCTCTGACACACAGGATTTCCAACTCGAGAGTCGCAAACTTAAACAGCGATTCCTGAGTCGTGACTATCCTGCAGAGGTGATTGATAGAGCATATTTTCATGCAGTGGAACAACAAAGGAATACTCTTCTGGTTCCACGCCAACGAGAAGCATCTAACACTGCTCGAGTCATCGGGACCTATGATACGGGGAGTAAAGACGTAAAAAGCATCCTGGAGCATTATTGGAGTATCTTGACTAATGACCCTGATCTTATAGATGTGATCCCACCAAGACCGGCAATCACTTTTAGACGGGGTCACAACTTACGAGACCACTTGGTGAAAAGCCATTTGGCCCCTGCACCAACGCAACCCAATTGGCTGAATAGCAATAAACCTATGGGAACTTTCAAATGCCATAACTGCGTGGCTTGCCCGTTTATCCTAAAGAGTCACACATTTGTCAGCGCCAGTACCAAAAAATCCTATGTCAACAGATGCTTCATCAACTGTCGATCAAAAAACATTATCTATATGGCTTCGTGTACTTGTCCGAAGAACTATATCGGCAAGACACTACAACAATTTCGCAGACGTATATTAGGTCATGTAGGGAACATCCGTCGAGGGGAATCGACACCACTAGCAGACCACATTAAGACCGTCCATGGAGGAGACGAATATGCCGTGAAATTCCAAGGGATCGAAATGATCCGCACTGACATAAGAAGAGGCCACATCGACAAAAGACTCCTTCAAAAGGAGGCATCATGGATTTTTCGCCTGGACACCTTGGCCCCTCAAGGGCTTAATGCCACCCTAAACTTTAACTGCTTTCTTTAAACAGCTACCTAATGCGTTCAATCTTTCCTACCATTCCTGACGACGGCATTTTACTGTACTTCATATCTCCACCAAACAACCAACTTATTACTGAGTGCTTGAACATGTATTGATGCTAAAACATAATATCACTTTATCCTCAGTATTTAGCCTGCATCATTTTTGCATCTATATATCTAATACATTGGCAACAAATACTAATGAAACTTCCTCCTTCTAATGATCAAGAAGAGGATTTTAGTATCTATATCATTATAGAAATGAATATATTCCTTCAGCAGTTTTTTGTCTCTCCACAAATACACACGTTGAAATAGGGATGCATATGTCTCCCACAGTAACAAGTATCATCTATTAGGATACTTATTAAACTATCTCCACTGTGGGAACATTAACGGTTTGCACATGTTGAATATATATTCAGATAACACTCGGGTGATGCCAAACTTGGTGTAGAGCTATCTAATTTATGCCAATATGGCAACAACGGGGCCACAACGATCAACCTATTGTACCGCTTGATACATCCTGAAGGCATGCCCCTCCATCACAATGCCCCCATTTATTGTGCAAACGTAGTAGACCTGTAGCTTCGGAGCATTCTACAACAGTGGGCGGGATCTGATAATGTCATCTTCAAGACCGCCCCCTAACTATAGTTGATGTGGTAACCGGGGTTGGGACACGCCCCCAAGTCGCGCCGTCAACATGCCCCTCTGTACTATATGAATATCCCATTATCTTATGCTCATCAGGCAGTAGTAGTGGGCGGGACGTGATGACGCTACTTACAATTATCATGTAGTAACTCCCAGGCCACGTCGCTCTTCTGTTACTGGCAATCGGGATACAGCGCGATGACGTCGTACGCTTGCGTTCCATGCTGGAACGCGGAAGCGTCATGGTGGGGGACGGATGGGACGCCACGTGATGACGCTACAGGCGTGCGTTCCACCGTGGAACGCGGAAGTCCCAATCTCCAGACACTTAGATCGGGTTTAACTAGGAATCGCTATGACCGGCGATCCACTATTTTACCCGATCCATACAGGTTTTGCTCAGGCTCCTTAAGGGGATTTGTTGGCCAGCAATGCTCTGCAGCCCAGCATTATGTTTCCAAACCTGATGTTAATACATGAGAATTGGTTACAACCCCTGTTCCCCGTGATTGGCTACCCAATCAAAACCACACCTAGATGGGAGGAGCTAGCGGGACATTTAAACCTGAGCAATTCAGAGAGACCTCAGATGCCTAAAGCTCACCATCAGAGCCGCAGGCGCTGCTGGAGATTACTCCTAAAATCTCTCTTTGCCTTACTCTACTCTATCTCTCTCGCTCTGCTGACTAGTATAGCTAGCCTAAAATTGCTTTGTGCCATTGTGGCAGTTACTAACAGTAGCTAGGCTAGACTTGGGCATTGTCCCAGATTGAATTAATGAATTTACAATCTGGCAGCCTATTCATGTGAAGCTACTAGTCTTGGCAGACGACTCACTGGTCTAGATTGACCTCTCAGAGACCTTGGGGGCTATCTAAGATAGATTCTACTCTGATAGTGCCTGCATATGTTGTGCGCATATCCCTTTAACCGGCTGGGCCAATAGGTATTTAACCTGGTGGCTGTTCATTTAGTAGCCACCAGCCCTAGCGTATGGTTCATGGTTTTATGCTAAATACCAAAGTAAAACCTGGTTATTCCGTACAGATGCAGGTAGCACTTATACGGATCGTGTGCATTATCCTCACACGATGCACATAGTGCATATTTAAGATTTCTCACTCCAGAGTGACACACCCCCCATGTCTACCTTCAGCTTCTAATTGCGAGCTAACTTAGATCCAGGTGTATTGATCTATAGATGGGTAGAGTATGCTGGTGAACCCGAATATTGTTAGGGTCAAGCAATATATTATAATAAGGCAATTGGGAGCATCTCCCTTTATGAAATATTGACAGACACATTTGAGTTATTCTTCTGTTATACCTTCTCAGTTAGTAAACTCCTCTCTGCTCACTCAAGGGCATATTTTTTTGCCCAGCTCCTGATGAACTATCGGTCATTTCCGATACAGAAACGCGTCGAGCAAAAGCAGAAGCTTTCTATACGAGCAAAAACAAACTCTAAAAAAGCTCTTATTGTTGAGCAAAAGCAGAAGTTCTCTATATGAGCAATAAAATAAAAAGCTCTCATCCTTCGAGCAACAACTATATCTACGTAATAACAGAAATTTCTTGTACATGAGCTATACCAATAAAACTCTCACTTTATTGTCTTGGAGAGTTTTCATGTGAGAAATGGTGAAAAAAAGTACAAGAAACGCACCATTTAACAAAGTGTAATACACCAAAAGACATTCATCTAAACTTCTTACACATAAAAGTCTTTTAAATAAAGACTCTTGGTGCTTCTCTGGGAAAGAATATACGGGAGTTGTTGAGATCCTCTCTCCTTCCCCTATATTCCCCGGGACTCCACTGGCGTGGATCTGTCTGTCTTGTGTTATATGTTCTATGTTTTGTTTTGTTAGTAGGCCCTGACCCTTTTTATATATTAATTCTAAATAAAAGTGAAATTTTAAATTCTATATCTGTGATGGCCTCAACTTTGGACTAATATAGATATTACATACCACTGTGACTTCGTAATCATTTTTGATTGGTATGGCAGGTTTTCTGTCTAGAGACCTCAATGCCACACAATGGCTCAATGACGCAGGCGTAGTGTTCTCCGAAGGGGAATACAACCAATCTAATCCAGATTTTTCCATCAATACATGTTTCAAAGCACTCACAAACCAATACCGTGAATATATTAGGAATCTATGGGAGGTGCAGGGGTTACAGAAATATGAGGAGTCAAAGATAGTTCCTAGAGGCCTTAGAAATCCGATTGTACCCCCTAAACGACTACAGAATACGGAATTTCTTGCCAAGTGGGAAAACGAATGCACGACATCCTCCCTACGTCTCATTAACTTACTACTAGAGGAGGAAAAATCAACTCTAGGTAATAACCAAAAAAAACTGGAAGAGTTAATTGCAAAAACAAAAACTTTCTCCAGTGACCCCGACTTCCACACTAAAGAGAGAACTCTACAAGCGAATATAGAAAAATTTACGGCAGAAATAAAGGAACGCAAACACCTCCAATTTAATAGAGATTTGAGGGACTTTAAAGAAAATCGCGTATATATAACAAACAAAACAACATCAGAAACAGATATTAGTTCCTCTGACGTATCAGATAACGAGAGGGCAACGAACACGAGGAGACCATATAGAGCTCCAAGACGTAACCGCCACCCACAAACGCAAAAGGGACGAGGAAGGTCAGGACAAACAGGGAATTTTTTAGATCAGCCAATTTCACACTATTTCCTACGGGGGAGACGAGACCAACAGGGGCAGCTATGAATTATAATACTAGAATGACACCATCCTATGAGTCACCACCTCTCAGACCCATTACAGATAGTGATACGAGTGATAAACTCCAAGTGGTGAACCTGTCAAATCACAAGCTGACAGATCTGGAGTGTCGCGTGTTGGAGAGGGGGCTGTCCTTCGTCCCCACGACCCGTTTTGACCCGTTCGTGTGGGCGAAGGACATCTCCCTCTTCACGCGCAAACTGCGGTGGCATAAATATTTTGCAGCCAAAAACCGTGAAAGAGCTAAAGAGTTTGGTCTAGAGGTCTCTGACCTTACTGGACTGGACATGTTACAAGCCCTTGAAGACGAGAACGTAAACCCAATTGGTCATGGTCCACACACAGATCTAAAACCCAGAAATACAGCAAATCCACCTACCTGTCCATGCCCTGAACTTGATATCTTCGAGGATCTAGTGATCAATGATTTGAAATCGATTAAACCAATCAAAAAATGCTCTAATTTGACACGTCAAGAGAGCAAAGCCCTAGAACAACTGAAAACGAATGATCAGTTGGTGATTAAACCGGCTGATAAAGGCGGTAACGTTGTAATTATGACAAGAGAGCAATACAAAGATATGTGCGAGCAGTTATTAGGTGACACAGCAACGTATAGAACGCTTACATCAGACCCAACTATTCAGTTTCAGCGGGAATTGAGAGAACTCCTCGTTAAAGCACTAGAAGGAGACCTTATTTCTGAGAAAGAATTTGACTTCATATTTCCTTTCCATCCTACAACCGCAACCTTTTATGCACTACCCAAAGTGCATAAAGGTGTTATCCCACTTCGTGGGAGACCTATTGTTTCCGGAGTAAACAATCTGACCCAAAACTTGAGCGTATATGTTGATCACATCCTAAGACCATTCGTTGTATCCCTGAGGTCATATGTACGTGACACTATGGATGTCTTGCGACTTCTGGATGGCACCTCAGTGAGCCCGGATACACTATTGGGCACGTTAGATATCGAATCTCTATATAGTTCGATTCCACACGACGGTGGAATTAAAGCCACAGAATTCTTCCTAAGTCAACGGGGCTCTCACTTCAATTCCCACAACAAGTTTACCCTGGATGCTTTACAATTCATTCTGTCCCATAACTTTTTTCTATTCAACACAAAGTACTTCCACCAGCTCAGGGGCACCGCGATGGGGACATCCTGTGCCCCATCGTATGCCAACCTGTACCTGGGCTGGTGGGAGGAAAAACACATCTACAGCAATGATCAATGGTCTGACAACATCGTCTTATGGTTAAGATACATTGACGATATCCTAATCTTGTGGAAAGGAACGAAAGCAGCGTTCCAAGAATTCGTCAATACCCTCAACATTAATAATCTGAATCTGAGAATTACCTCAGAGATCAATGAAAAGACGGTGGCTTTTCTAGATCTTCTTATCCACAAAAAAGACGATGGATCAATCGTATCAACGCTATACCGAAAAACTACAGCGACAAATAGTCTGCTTAAATGGGACAGTTTTCATCCCCTAGCCCTGAAACAAGGTATCCCGAAAGGGCAATTCCTTAGACTGAAGAGGAATTGCTCTGACACACAGGATTTCCAACTCGAGAGTCGCAAACTTAAACAGCGATTCCTGAGTCGTGACTATCCTGCAGAGGTGATTGATAGAGCATATTTTCATGCAGTGGAACAACAAAGGAATACTCTTCTGGTTCCACGCCAACGAGAAGCATCTAACACTGCTCGAGTCATCGGGACCTATGATACGGGGAGTAAAGACGTAAAAAGCATCCTGGAGCATTATTGGAGTATCTTGACTAATGACCCTGATCTTATAGATGTGATCCCACCAAGACCGGCAATCACTTTTAGACGGGGTCACAACTTACGAGACCACTTGGTGAAAAGCCATTTGGCCCCTGCACCAACGCAACCCAATTGGCTGAATAGCAATAAACCTATGGGAACTTTCAAATGCCATAACTGCGTGGCTTGCCCGTTTATCCTAAAGAGTCACACATTTGTCAGCGCCAGTACCAAAAAATCCTATGTCAACAGATGCTTCATCAACTGTCGATCAAAAAACATTATCTATATGGCTTCGTGTACTTGTCCGAAGAACTATATCGGCAAGACACTACAACAATTTCGCAGACGTATATTAGGTCATGTAGGGAACATCCGTCGAGGGGAATCGACACCACTAGCAGACCACATTAAGACCGTCCATGGAGGAGACGAATATGCCGTGAAATTCCAAGGGATCGAAATGATCCGCACTGACATAAGAAGAGGCCACATCGACAAAAGACTCCTTCAAAAGGAGGCATCATGGATTTTTCGCCTGGACACCTTGGCCCCTCAAGGGCTTAATGCCACCCTAAACTTTAACTGCTTTCTTTAAACAGCTACCTAATGCGTTCAATCTTTCCTACCATTCCTGACGACGGCATTTTACTGTACTTCATATCTCCACCAAACAACCAACTTATTACTGAGTGCTTGAACATGTATTGATGCTAAAACATAATATCACTTTATCCTCAGTATTTAGCCTGCATCATTTTTGCATCTATATATCTAATACATTGGCAACAAATACTAATGAAACTTCCTCCTTCTAATGATCAAGAAGAGGATTTTAGTATCTATATCATTATAGAAATGAATATATTCCTTCAGCAGTTTTTTGTCTCTCCACAAATACACACGTTGAAATAGGGATGCATATGTCTCCCACAGTAACAAGTATCATCTATTAGGATACTTATTAAACTATCTCCACTGTGGGAACATTAACGGTTTGCACATGTTGAATATATATTCAGATAACACTCGGGTGATGCCAAACTTGGTGTAGAGCTATCTAATTTATGCCAATATGGCAACAACGGGGCCACAACGATCAACCTATTGTACCGCTTGATACATCCTGAAGGCATGCCCCTCCATCACAATGCCCCCATTTATTGTGCAAACGTAGTAGACCTGTAGCTTCGGAGCATTCTACAACAGTGGGCGGGATCTGATAATGTCATCTTCAAGACCGCCCCCTAACTATAGTTGATGTGGTAACCGGGGTTGGGACACGCCCCCAAGTCGCGCCGTCAACATGCCCCTCTGTACTATATGAATATCCCATTATCTTATGCTCATCAGGCAGTAGTAGTGGGCGGGACGTGATGACGCTACTTACAATTATCATGTAGTAACTCCCAGGCCACGTCGCTCTTCTGTTACTGGCAATCGGGATACAGCGCGATGACGTCGTACGCTTGCGTTCCATGCTGGAACGCGGAAGCGTCATGGTGGGGGACGGATGGGACGCCACGTGATGACGCTACAGGCGTGCGTTCCACCGTGGAACGCGGAAGTCCCAATCTCCAGACACTTAGATCGGGTTTAACTAGGAATCGCTATGACCGGCGATCCACTATTTTACCCGATCCATACAGGTTTTGCTCAGGCTCCTTAAGGGGATTTGTTGGCCAGCAATGCTCTGCAGCCCAGCATTATGTTTCCAAACCTGATGTTAATACATGAGAATTGGTTACAACCCCTGTTCCCCGTGATTGGCTACCCAATCAAAACCACACCTAGATGGGAGGAGCTAGCGGGACATTTAAACCTGAGCAATTCAGAGAGACCTCAGATGCCTAAAGCTCACCATCAGAGCCGCAGGCGCTGCTGGAGATTACTCCTAAAATCTCTCTTTGCCTTACTCTACTCTATCTCTCTCGCTCTGCTGACTAGTATAGCTAGCCTAAAATTGCTTTGTGCCATTGTGGCAGTTACTAACAGTAGCTAGGCTAGACTTGGGCATTGTCCCAGATTGAATTAATGAATTTACAATCTGGCAGCCTATTCATGTGAAGCTACTAGTCTTGGCAGACGACTCACTGGTCTAGATTGACCTCTCAGAGACCTTGGGGGCTATCTAAGATAGATTCTACTCTGATAGTGCCTGCATATGTTGTGCGCATATCCCTTTAACCGGCTGGGCCAATAGGTATTTAACCTGGTGGCTGTTCATTTAGTAGCCACCAGCCCTAGCGTATGGTTCATGGTTTTATGCTAAATACCAAAGTAAAACCTGGTTATTCCGTACAGATGCAGGTAGCACTTATACGGATCGTGTGCATTATCCTCACACGATGCACATAGTGCATATTTAAGATTTCTCACTCCAGAGTGACACACCCCCCATGTCTACCTTCAGCTTCTAATTGCGAGCTAACTTAGATCCAGGTGTATTGATCTATAGATGGGTAGAGTATGCTGGTGAACCCGAATATTGTTAGGGTCAAGCAATATATTATAATAAGGCAATTGGGAGCATCTCCCTTTATGAAATATTGACAGACACATTTGAGTTATTCTTCTGTTATACCTTCTCAGTTAGTAAACTCCTCTCTGCTCACTCAAGGGCATATTTTTTTGCCCAGCTCCTGATGAACTATCGGTCATTTCCGATACAGAAACGCGTCGAGCAAAAGCAGAAGCTTTCTATACGAGCAAAAACAAACTCTAAAAAAGCTCTTATTGTTGAGCAAAAGCAGAAGTTCTCTATATGAGCAATAAAATAAAAAGCTCTCATCCTTCGAGCAACAACTATATCTACGTAATAACAGAAATTTCTTGTACATGAGCTATACCAATAAAACTCTCACTTTATTGTCTTGGAGAGTTTTCATGTGAGAAATGGTGAAAAAAAGTACAAGAAACGCACCATTTAACAAAGTGTAATACACCAAAAGACATTCATCTAAACTTCTTACACATAAAAGTCTTTTAAATAAAGACTCTTGGTGCTTCTCTGGGAAAGAATATACGGGAGTTGTTGAGATCCTCTCTCCTTCCCCTATATTCCCCGGGACTCCACTGGCGTGGATCTGTCTGTCTTGTGTTATATGTTCTATGTTTTGTTTTGTTAGTAGGCCCTGACCCTTTTTATATATTAATTCTAAATAAAAGTGAAATTTTAAATTCTATATCTGTGATGGCCTCAACTTTGGACTAATATAGATATTACATACCACTGTGACTTCGTAATCATTTTTGATTGGTATGGCAGGTTTTCTGTCTAGAGACCTCAATGCCACACAATGGCTCAATGACGCAGGCGTAGTGTTCTCCGAAGGGGAATACAACCAATCTAATCCAGATTTTTCCATCAATACATGTTTCAAAGCACTCACAAACCAATACCGTGAATATATTAGGAATCTATGGGAGGTGCAGGGGTTACAGAAATATGAGGAGTCAAAGATAGTTCCTAGAGGCCTTAGAAATCCGATTGTACCCCCTAAACGACTACAGAATACGGAATTTCTTGCCAAGTGGGAAAACGAATGCACGACATCCTCCCTACGTCTCATTAACTTACTACTAGAGGAGGAAAAATCAACTCTAGGTAATAACCAAAAAAAACTGGAAGAGTTAATTGCAAAAACAAAAACTTTCTCCAGTGACCCCGACTTCCACACTAAAGAGAGAACTCTACAAGCGAATATAGAAAAATTTACGGCAGAAATAAAGGAACGCAAACACCTCCAATTTAATAGAGATTTGAGGGACTTTAAAGAAAATCGCGTATATATAACAAACAAAACAACATCAGAAACAGATATTAGTTCCTCTGACGTATCAGATAACGAGAGGGCAACGAACACGAGGAGACCATATAGAGCTCCAAGACGTAACCGCCACCCACAAACGCAAAAGGGACGAGGAAGGTCAGGACAAACAGGGAATTTTTTAGATCAGCCAATTTCACACTATTTCCTACGGGGGAGACGAGACCAACAGGGGCAGCTATGAATTATAATACTAGAATGACACCATCCTATGAGTCACCACCTCTCAGACCCATTACAGATAGTGATACGAGTGATAAACTCCAAGTGGTGAACCTGTCAAATCACAAGCTGACAGATCTGGAGTGTCGCGTGTTGGAGAGGGGGCTGTCCTTCGTCCCCACGACCCGTTTTGACCCGTTCGTGTGGGCGAAGGACATCTCCCTCTTCACGCGCAAACTGCGGTGGCATAAATATTTTGCAGCCAAAAACCGTGAAAGAGCTAAAGAGTTTGGTCTAGAGGTCTCTGACCTTACTGGACTGGACATGTTACAAGCCCTTGAAGACGAGAACGTAAACCCAATTGGTCATGGTCCACACACAGATCTAAAACCCAGAAATACAGCAAATCCACCTACCTGTCCATGCCCTGAACTTGATATCTTCGAGGATCTAGTGATCAATGATTTGAAATCGATTAAACCAATCAAAAAATGCTCTAATTTGACACGTCAAGAGAGCAAAGCCCTAGAACAACTGAAAACGAATGATCAGTTGGTGATTAAACCGGCTGATAAAGGCGGTAACGTTGTAATTATGACAAGAGAGCAATACAAAGATATGTGCGAGCAGTTATTAGGTGACACAGCAACGTATAGAACGCTTACATCAGACCCAACTATTCAGTTTCAGCGGGAATTGAGAGAACTCCTCGTTAAAGCACTAGAAGGAGACCTTATTTCTGAGAAAGAATTTGACTTCATATTTCCTTTCCATCCTACAACCGCAACCTTTTATGCACTACCCAAAGTGCATAAAGGTGTTATCCCACTTCGTGGGAGACCTATTGTTTCCGGAGTAAACAATCTGACCCAAAACTTGAGCGTATATGTTGATCACATCCTAAGACCATTCGTTGTATCCCTGAGGTCATATGTACGTGACACTATGGATGTCTTGCGACTTCTGGATGGCACCTCAGTGAGCCCGGATACACTATTGGGCACGTTAGATATCGAATCTCTATATAGTTCGATTCCACACGACGGTGGAATTAAAGCCACAGAATTCTTCCTAAGTCAACGGGGCTCTCACTTCAATTCCCACAACAAGTTTACCCTGGATGCTTTACAATTCATTCTGTCCCATAACTTTTTTCTATTCAACACAAAGTACTTCCACCAGCTCAGGGGCACCGCGATGGGGACATCCTGTGCCCCATCGTATGCCAACCTGTACCTGGGCTGGTGGGAGGAAAAACACATCTACAGCAATGATCAATGGTCTGACAACATCGTCTTATGGTTAAGATACATTGACGATATCCTAATCTTGTGGAAAGGAACGAAAGCAGCGTTCCAAGAATTCGTCAATACCCTCAACATTAATAATCTGAATCTGAGAATTACCTCAGAGATCAATGAAAAGACGGTGGCTTTTCTAGATCTTCTTATCCACAAAAAAGACGATGGATCAATCGTATCAACGCTATACCGAAAAACTACAGCGACAAATAGTCTGCTTAAATGGGACAGTTTTCATCCCCTAGCCCTGAAACAAGGTATCCCGAAAGGGCAATTCCTTAGACTGAAGAGGAATTGCTCTGACACACAGGATTTCCAACTCGAGAGTCGCAAACTTAAACAGCGATTCCTGAGTCGTGACTATCCTGCAGAGGTGATTGATAGAGCATATTTTCATGCAGTGGAACAACAAAGGAATACTCTTCTGGTTCCACGCCAACGAGAAGCATCTAACACTGCTCGAGTCATCGGGACCTATGATACGGGGAGTAAAGACGTAAAAAGCATCCTGGAGCATTATTGGAGTATCTTGACTAATGACCCTGATCTTATAGATGTGATCCCACCAAGACCGGCAATCACTTTTAGACGGGGTCACAACTTACGAGACCACTTGGTGAAAAGCCATTTGGCCCCTGCACCAACGCAACCCAATTGGCTGAATAGCAATAAACCTATGGGAACTTTCAAATGCCATAACTGCGTGGCTTGCCCGTTTATCCTAAAGAGTCACACATTTGTCAGCGCCAGTACCAAAAAATCCTATGTCAACAGATGCTTCATCAACTGTCGATCAAAAAACATTATCTATATGGCTTCGTGTACTTGTCCGAAGAACTATATCGGCAAGACACTACAACAATTTCGCAGACGTATATTAGGTCATGTAGGGAACATCCGTCGAGGGGAATCGACACCACTAGCAGACCACATTAAGACCGTCCATGGAGGAGACGAATATGCCGTGAAATTCCAAGGGATCGAAATGATCCGCACTGACATAAGAAGAGGCCACATCGACAAAAGACTCCTTCAAAAGGAGGCATCATGGATTTTTCGCCTGGACACCTTGGCCCCTCAAGGGCTTAATGCCACCCTAAACTTTAACTGCTTTCTTTAAACAGCTACCTAATGCGTTCAATCTTTCCTACCATTCCTGACGACGGCATTTTACTGTACTTCATATCTCCACCAAACAACCAACTTATTACTGAGTGCTTGAACATGTATTGATGCTAAAACATAATATCAGCCCTTCACAGTGACAGACAGACTAAAATATAACTTTTATTCAAGACTAACATAAAATAATGACTTGGGCTAAGAACAAGACAAACAAAGACAGAGAATATTACAGATAGGTGGGTAATTGGAGTTATTAGAATCACCCCACCTAGGCTATGGTAAAGACGAGACTGAAGAGTCGCTAGTGATGCATCAGATAGTCCGTAATTTAATGAGTAGAACCACGGGTATCAGATATAAGTCTAAGAACACTTTGGTACTGGAGCAAAATTGCTCAAAAAACCTATGGAGATCGCACTGGTTTAGTCGTCACTTGCAATTAATTAATCCAATGGTCACTAAAGTGGGGCCCCAGTACCTATAAACTATAAGAAAAGTGTCACGCATCAGTATAGCGACCGTCTGTAACAAAGTGGTCACATTCGGATAGGTTGATGATCACAGGATTTGATAGTTACTTAGCCAATACTATGATTTGAGGAAACCATAAAAGTGCCTCAAGTATTTGGCTCAGAGTAGTATCAGTCCATATCATTTGGAAAGAACGGTAAGCTCTCTTTAGTATAAGTATAGCTCAATATACAACTCATATAACTCAAGAGAGAAGAATGGATGACCTCTCTTTATGTGAAAGGGTGATTACTGCTCAGGAATAATTACTGCTCGTAGAAATATGATTACTTGCTCAGGAATAATTACTGCTCAACGCGTTTCCCTACTAGGATTGTTGGTAGTTCATCAGGAGCAATTGTATGAGTTATGCCATACGATATGACAGGTTCATTGAGTTGAAAACTCAAGAGAAAGAGAGAGAAAGTGCCACAATCTTGTTTTGGGACACAAAGAGTTAAGAGAAAGTGCCACAATCGTGTTTTGGGACACGAAGGGTTAAATACTTTGTCAGATTTTGAGAAAGTACCACAATCGTGTTTTGGGACACGAAGGGTTAATTACTTTCTGCCAGATTTTGAGAAAGTACCACAATCGTGTATTGGGACATAGAGGGTTATATAATCTCTGTCAGATTTTTGTTGGTGTGGTCATGCAGGCTAGTTAGGAGATGTGCAGGAGATATACTGATTTATAGAGAAATACTGAACATCAACTAACCTCAAAGAATTGAAATGGGATCAGAACTAGAAAGTAGGGGATTATTCAAGACCCATACTTAGTTCATCATTCAATCTTTGAACAAGGTCGCTAAATAGCGAAATAATAGCGGTCTGCAACTTGTTCATATAATAAGCTCTATAGATATATAGTAGCCTGGGACTAGTCTATCAAAAAAGAGATAGAGTTCTAGGCTACATAGAGCTTTTTTCAGATCCCTTTCATTCTATCAAGGTCTCTAGGCAGCGCATAGTAGCATAAGCAGAGCGGTGTCTTTGCTGCCTAGATATGAGACCTGCATCCAACACACACACATTCAGATAAAATAACAAAAGTGGTAGAGCCTGGAGCTCTGATGGTGAGCTCAGGCATTATGTCTGTGAGCCCAGAGTGCTGCTACTGATATACCAAGAAGCCCTCCCCTAAAGGGGGGTGGTGTGGAGAATCAGCCAATCAGATGTTATAGTGGGAGGGGTTAGGACAACTCCACAGATCTAAGGGAAAACAGGGAAAAGAAGTCCGTTTATAATCTGCTGTTTGGCTCAAACTGGGTGTATTAGTGAGGACAAATGTTGCAGCAGTCTCCCTCATAGTCTGATCGCCCGTATGTACACATGGATCTTTAAATTTTACTTTAGAAAGATCGCTACCGGTGATCCGCTATTGCGCACGCGCGCGCAGCGCTGTGACGTCATCACGTCAGTCATGTGATATGGTACGTCCTGACGTTCTGTTGTGTCACATGAACGGCTTCATTCAAATGAATAGCTTATTAGAAGCAATGTAGATTGCCATGGCAATAGCGGTCATGTGATCTGCACTGCCCAGAAGACACATGAGTGAGACTGGGATGTATACAGTGCAGATTAATTAGATGCTACAGCATAGAATATACAGAATGCGTTTAGTGAGGATTTATTGGTTGTTAGTTATAAGACACAGAAAGAAGATTATTTAAATATATATATATATATATATATATATATATATATAAGTACTGTGTGTCGGTAATGGTTATTTTAAGGCTACGTAATATAGAAAGAGTCATGCATATACTGCATAAATCTGATAATTAGATGGTTTGAAGAACAACCGATGAACGTAGCATCTTAGATATTGCTCACTTAGCGCTATGACAAGGAAGAATCACATAACGTAACAATGGGCTGATTTTTGAATTCCTTTGTAAAACAGCACTCTAAATGCGTGATAAAATCAAAATATTGGTATTCTCATAATAGAGCCAATGACTGATAGATGCCGGCTGTATAATCAAAGAGAAGAAAGATTGGCTATAGAGGGATTACAAAAAGCAGTTGAAACACAAATTCTCATTTAAGCCACTAGGATTAACTGTATTCAGTCGAAAAATCCATGCTGCCTCTTTGCATAGGAGTTTTTTGTCCGTATCACCGCGACGCCCATGAGTCCTGATAATTTCAATCCCTTGAAATTTCAGTTGTTTTGTATCACCATTGTGGAATTTCCACATATGGTCTGCTAGGGGGGTCGACTCATGGCGTCTGATGTTCCCTAGGTGATCGAGAATTCTGCGACGAAACTGTCGAATTGTCTTGCCCACATAGTTCATGGGGCAAGAACATGTGGCAAGATAGACTATGTTTTGTGTTCGACAGTTAATGAAGTCTCTGCATGAGTAAACTGTATTAGTGGATGATGACTTAAAAGTATTACCGCGCAGAATAAAAGGGCAAGCGAGGCAGCCCTGGCATGGAAAGCTACCTTGGGGCTTGCTGGAACCAAGCCAAGTAATTTGCCTTTCATCGGGAGGGAGGTGACTTTTCACTAGATGGTCTTTTAAATTATGGCCACGGCGGAATGTTAAAGATGGTCTTTCGGGAAGAAAATCATTAAGGTCTTTGTCGCGTTTCAGGATATCCCAATAGTAGTTGAGGATATTCCTTATTTGTATCGAGCAAGTGTCGTAAGTGCCAATAATTCTGGCTTTATTGTCCAAGGAACGGATCTTAGGTTGAAGGAGAGTAGTCCTTTCTTGAGATGATGCAAAGATAAATGCTTGGTCGATGACCTTTTTGGGATAATTGCGATTTTTAAAGCGATCATACAATTTTTTACTTTCCATTTCAAAACTCGAATTATCCGAACAATTGCGTCGGAGTCGCAGAAACTGACCTTTTGGTATGCCACGTTTTAATGGTGCAGGATGGAAACTGTCCCAGGTAAGTAGGCTGTTTGTCGCCGTGGACTTACGGAAAAGAGAGGATGTTATCTGTCCCGATGGATCTTTTTTAATTTGAAGATCCAGAAAGGACAGCGTAGTGGTATTAATTTCCGAAGTAATCCGAAGATTCAGATCATTATGGTTTAGATGATCAATGAATACCTCAAGGGACGACCGATCGCCATTCCAGAACAGGAGCACATCGTCAATATAACGTATCCACAATGAGATGTTATCTGACCCCATGATGTTATCACTGTTGAAGATCCGTTCCTCCCACCAGCCCAGGTACAGGTTAGCATACGATGGGGCACAAGGAGTCCCCATCGCGGTGCCCCTGAGCTGGTGGAAGTACTTGGCTTCGAACAGGAAAAAATTGTGGTTTAGGATAAATTCAAGGAATTCCAGGACACATTTGTTATGCATATTGTATAAAGGTCCTCTTTGATTCAGAAAGAACTCCGTCGCCTTAAGACCACCTTGGTGGGGGATGGAGCTATACAACGATTCAATGTCCAACGAGGCCATAATTGTGTCTGGATTAACAGTAAGGCCATCTAGGGTGCGTAGGACGTCCATAGTGTCCTGGACAAATGATCGTAAAGATGATACAAAGGGTCTAAGTATCCTGTCAACGTATGTGCTCAAGTTCTGGGTAAGGTTGTCAACCCCCGAGACGATCGGCCGTCCCTTGAGTGGGTTGAGGCCCTTATGCACTTTAGGAAGTGCGTAAAAAGTAGCTGTAGTCGGTTTTTTGGGATACAGAAATTGATATTCAGTGTTGTCTATGCATCCCAGCTCTAGGGCTTTTTTTAATATTTTTTGTAAG
Source organism: Eleutherodactylus coqui (assembly GCF_035609145.1). Lineage (NCBI taxonomy): Eukaryota > Metazoa > Chordata > Amphibia > Anura > Eleutherodactylidae > Eleutherodactylus > Eleutherodactylus coqui. Next base: position 20,920,904 of record NC_089837.1, on the reverse strand, counting down.
TCACGTGAAAAGCTGTCTGTCGGGTCGTGGGACAACATGCCGTAAGTAGATGTATCACTCAACAGACGTTGGCACATGCCTACGTATTGTTCCCGATCCATTATAACAATATTCCCGCCTTTATCGGCAGCTTTTATGATTATTGCCTTATTGTTTTCAAGATTTTTTAGAGCAAGAGATTCTCCTTTTGTAAGATTAGGGCAAGTAAATTTTGAAGGGTTCAATGCTTTTAATTCTTTAAGGACTAATTTTTCGAATATGTCTATTTCTGGACTATTTAAAGATGGTGGATTCGCTCGACTGGTTGGTTTGAGATTTGTAAAGGGTCCAGTTCCAATAGGTCTTAGATTTTCATCTTCTAGGGCTTCTAGAGCTTGAATAGCTGGCAAGTCAGCAAGATCCAAACCAAGCTCTTTCATTTCCTCTCTTTCTTTAATAATAAAGTGTTTCCTCCAACGTAATTTTCGGGTGAAGAGGGAGATGTCCTTCGTCCACACGAATGGATCAAAGCGGGTCGTGGGGACGAAGGACAGCCCCCTCTCCAATAGTTCTGTCTCTTGTTTATTAAGATGATATCCTGACAGATTGACAATTTGTAACTTGTCTTCAATTGGAGGACCATTGGAGTTAGAAAGATCTAAACCTAAAGAACTTCCTTGATTGGCCGAGATCGGAATATCAGAGAGAACTGAGGGATGATGAGTCACAGTATTACTTATTGTCATTGTTGGCCTGTTATATCTCGTCTCCCCCGTAAAAAATAGTGGGAAATTGGAGGTTCGGAGAAATTCCCCTCTGCTGGTCTTCTGCCTCTTCCCCTACCTCTAATGCGTGGGGTGAATCGGTTTCGATTCTTTCGTTGGTATGGGCGATTGGAGGATGTATAGTCGCTTTCTGATAGTTCTTGTTCAGAAGAGCTGATATCAGTCTCCGATCTGGAGTTTTGTTCAGTATATGCGCGATTCTCCTTGAAATCCAGGAGATCACGACTAAATTGAAGGTGTTTTCTTTCTTTTATCTGATTCGTGAATTTTTCGATATTTGAATGCAGATTTTTTTCTTTGTTTGAAAATTCCGGATCAGACTGAAAGCGTTTTACAGACTCTATCTGGTCCTCCAACCGTTTTTGGTTATGTGTTAGGGTGGATTTTTCCTCCTCCAATAGGAGATTAATCAGGCGTAATGACGACTGCGTAGATTCCAATTCCCATTTCTTTAAGAATTCAGGATTTTGGAGTCTTTTAGGAGGTCGTATGGGGTTACGTAGACCTCTCGGAACAATTTGGTTTTCTGCGTACTTCTGAAGTCCCTGAACCTCCCACCAGTTACGAACGTATTCTCTATAATAGGTGGTTAGATCCTTAAAGCTTTTTTGCATTGAACTATCCTTTGATTGTGCCCTATATTCTCCCTCTGAGAATACAGAACCGGCATCGGTGAGCCAAAGTGCAGAATTTAGATCTTTCGATAGAAAACCTGCCATAGAAACAGACTAGAGAATCACAGGGGCAGAACTTTGTCTGACTAAATCAAATTGGAGCCCTTCACAGTGACAGACAGACTAAAATATAACTTTTATTCAAGACTAACATAAAATAATGACTTGGGCTAAGAACAAGACAAACAAAGACAGAGAATATTACAGATAGGTGGGTAATTGGAGTTATTAGAATCACCCCACCTAGGCTATGGTAAAGACGAGACTGAAGAGTCGCTAGTGATGCATCAGATAGTCCGTAATTTAATGAGTAGAACCACGGGTATCAGATATAAGTCTAAGAACACTTTGGTACTGGAGCAAAATTGCTCAAAAAACCTATGGAGATCGCACTGGTTTAGTCGTCACTTGCAATTAATTAATCCAATGGTCACTAAAGTGGGGCCCCAGTACCTATAAACTATAAGAAAAGTGTCACGCATCAGTATAGCGACCGTCTGTAACAAAGTGGTCACATTCGGATAGGTTGATGATCACAGGATTTGATAGTTACTTAGCCAATACTATGATTTGAGGAAACCATAAAAGTGCCTCAAGTATTTGGCTCAGAGTAGTATCAGTCCATATCATTTGGAAAGAACGGTAAGCTCTCTTTAGTATAAGTATAGCTCAATATACAACTCATATAACTCAAGAGAGAAGAATGGATGACCTCTCTTTATGTGAAAGGGTGATTACTGCTCAGGAATAATTACTGCTCGTAGAAATATGATTACTTGCTCAGGAATAATTACTGCTCAACGCGTTTCCCTACTAGGATTGTTGGTAGTTCATCAGGAGCAATTGTATGAGTTATGCCATACGATATGACAGGTTCATTGAGTTGAAAACTCAAGAGAAAGAGAGAGAAAGTGCCACAATCTTGTTTTGGGACACAAAGAGTTAAGAGAAAGTGCCACAATCGTGTTTTGGGACACGAAGGGTTAAATACTTTGTCAGATTTTGAGAAAGTACCACAATCGTGTTTTGGGACACGAAGGGTTAATTACTTTCTGCCAGATTTTGAGAAAGTACCACAATCGTGTATTGGGACAAACATAATATCACTTTATCCTCAGTATTTAGCCTGCATCATTTTTGCATCTATATATCTAATACATTGGCAACAAATACTAATGAAACTTCCTCCTTCTAATGATCAAGAAGAGGATTTTAGTATCTATATCATTATAGAAATGAATATATTCCTTCAGCAGTTTTTTGTCTCTCCACAAATACACACGTTGAAATAGGGATGCATATGTCTCCCACAGTAACAAGTATCATCTATTAGGATACTTATTAAACTATCTCCACTGTGGGAACATTAACGGTTTGCACATGTTGAATATATATTCAGATAACACTCGGGTGATGCCAAACTTGGTGTAGAGCTATCTAATTTATGCCAATATGGCAACAACGGGGCCACAACGATCAACCTATTGTACCGCTTGATACATCCTGAAGGCATGCCCCTCCATCACAATGCCCCCATTTATTGTGCAAACGTAGTAGACCTGTAGCTTCGGAGCATTCTACAACAGTGGGCGGGATCTGATAATGTCATCTTCAAGACCGCCCCCTAACTATAGTTGATGTGGTAACCGGGGTTGGGACACGCCCCCAAGTCGCGCCGTCAACATGCCCCTCTGTACTATATGAATATCCCATTATCTTATGCTCATCAGGCAGTAGTAGTGGGCGGGACGTGATGACGCTACTTACAATTATCATGTAGTAACTCCCAGGCCACGTCGCTCTTCTGTTACTGGCAATCGGGATACAGCGCGATGACGTCGTACGCTTGCGTTCCATGCTGGAACGCGGAAGCGTCATGGTGGGGGACGGATGGGACGCCACGTGATGACGCTACAGGCGTGCGTTCCACCGTGGAACGCGGAAGTCCCAATCTCCAGACACTTAGATCGGGTTTAACTAGGAATCGCTATGACCGGCGATCCACTATTTTACCCGATCCATACAGGTTTTGCTCAGGCTCCTTAAGGGGATTTGTTGGCCAGCAATGCTCTGCAGCCCAGCATTATGTTTCCAAACCTGATGTTAATACATGAGAATTGGTTACAACCCCTGTTCCCCGTGATTGGCTACCCAATCAAAACCACACCTAGATGGGAGGAGCTAGCGGGACATTTAAACCTGAGCAATTCAGAGAGACCTCAGATGCCTAAAGCTCACCATCAGAGCCGCAGGCGCTGCTGGAGATTACTCCTAAAATCTCTCTTTGCCTTACTCTACTCTATCTCTCTCGCTCTGCTGACTAGTATAGCTAGCCTAAAATTGCTTTGTGCCATTGTGGCAGTTACTAACAGTAGCTAGGCTAGACTTGGGCATTGTCCCAGATTGAATTAATGAATTTACAATCTGGCAGCCTATTCATGTGAAGCTACTAGTCTTGGCAGACGACTCACTGGTCTAGATTGACCTCTCAGAGACCTTGGGGGCTATCTAAGATAGATTCTACTCTGATAGTGCCTGCATATGTTGTGCGCATATCCCTTTAACCGGCTGGGCCAATAGGTATTTAACCTGGTGGCTGTTCATTTAGTAGCCACCAGCCCTAGCGTATGGTTCATGGTTTTATGCTAAATACCAAAGTAAAACCTGGTTATTCCGTACAGATGCAGGTAGCACTTATACGGATCGTGTGCATTATCCTCACACGATGCACATAGTGCATATTTAAGATTTCTCACTCCAGAGTGACACACCCCCCATGTCTACCTTCAGCTTCTAATTGCGAGCTAACTTAGATCCAGGTGTATTGATCTATAGATGGGTAGAGTATGCTGGTGAACCCGAATATTGTTAGGGTCAAGCAATATATTATAATAAGGCAATTGGGAGCATCTCCCTTTATGAAATATTGACAGACACATTTGAGTTATTCTTCTGTTATACCTTCTCAGTTAGTAAACTCCTCTCTGCTCACTCAAGGGCATATTTTTTTGCCCAGCTCCTGATGAACTATCGGTCATTTCCGATACAGAAACGCGTCGAGCAAAAGCAGAAGCTTTCTATACGAGCAAAAACAAACTCTAAAAAAGCTCTTATTGTTGAGCAAAAGCAGAAGTTCTCTATATGAGCAATAAAATAAAAAGCTCTCATCCTTCGAGCAACAACTATATCTACGTAATAACAGAAATTTCTTGTACATGAGCTATACCAATAAAACTCTCACTTTATTGTCTTGGAGAGTTTTCATGTGAGAAATGGTGAAAAAAAGTACAAGAAACGCACCATTTAACAAAGTGTAATACACCAAAAGACATTCATCTAAACTTCTTACACATAAAAGTCTTTTAAATAAAGACTCTTGGTGCTTCTCTGGGAAAGAATATACGGGAGTTGTTGAGATCCTCTCTCCTTCCCCTATATTCCCCGGGACTCCACTGGCGTGGATCTGTCTGTCTTGTGTTATATGTTCTATGTTTTGTTTTGTTAGTAGGCCCTGACCCTTTTTATATATTAATTCTAAATAAAAGTGAAATTTTAAATTCTATATCTGTGATGGCCTCAACTTTGGACTAATATAGATATTACATACCACTGTGACTTCGTAATCATTTTTGATTGGTATGGCAGGTTTTCTGTCTAGAGACCTCAATGCCACACAATGGCTCAATGACGCAGGCGTAGTGTTCTCCGAAGGGGAATACAACCAATCTAATCCAGATTTTTCCATCAATACATGTTTCAAAGCACTCACAAACCAATACCGTGAATATATTAGGAATCTATGGGAGGTGCAGGGGTTACAGAAATATGAGGAGTCAAAGATAGTTCCTAGAGGCCTTAGAAATCCGATTGTACCCCCTAAACGACTACAGAATACGGAATTTCTTGCCAAGTGGGAAAACGAATGCACGACATCCTCCCTACGCCTCATTAACTTACTACTAGAGGAGGAAAAATCAACTCTAGGTAATAACCAAAAAAAACTGGAAGAGTTAATTGCAAAAACAAAAACTTTCTCCAGTGACCCCGACTTCCACACTAAAGAGAGAACTCTACAAGCGAATATAGAAAAATTTACGGCAGAAATAAAGGAACGCAAACACCTCCAATTTAATAGAGATTTGAGGGACTTTAAAGAAAATCGCGTATATATAACAAACAAAACAACATCAGAAACAGATATTAGTTCCTCTGACGTATCAGATAACGAGAGGGCAACGAACACGAGGAGACCATATAGAGCTCCAAGACGTAACCGCCACCCACAAACGCAAAAGGGACGAGGAAGGTCAGGACAAACAGGGAATTTTTTAGATCAGCCAATTTCACACTATTTCCTACGGGGGAGACGAGACCAACAGGGGCAGCTATGAATTATAATACTAGAATGACACCATCCTATGAGTCACCACCTCTCAGACCCATTACAGATAGTGATACGAGTGATAAACTCCAAGTGGTGAACCTGTCAAATCACAAGCTGACAGATCTGGAGTGTCGCGTGTTGGAGAGGGGGCTGTCCTTCGTCCCCACGACCCGTTTTGACCCGTTCGTGTGGGCGAAGGACATCTCCCTCTTCACGCGCAAACTGCGGTGGCATAAATATTTTGCAGCCAAAAACCGTGAAAGAGCTAAAGAGTTTGGTCTAGAGGTCTCTGACCTTACTGGACTGGACATGTTACAAGCCCTTGAAGACGAGAACGTAAACCCAATTGGTCATGGTCCACACACAGATCTAAAACCCAGAAATACAGCAAATCCACCTACCTGTCCATGCCCTGAACTTGATATCTTCGAGGATCTAGTGATCAATGATTTGAAATCGATTAAACCAATCAAAAAATGCTCTAATTTGACACGTCAAGAGAGCAAAGCCCTAGAACAACTGAAAACGAATGATCAGTTGGTGATTAAACCGGCTGATAAAGGCGGTAACGTTGTAATTATGACAAGAGAGCAATACAAAGATATGTGCGAGCAGTTATTAGGTGACACAGCAACGTATAGAACGCTTACATCAGACCCAACTATTCAGTTTCAGCGGGAATTGAGAGAACTCCTCGTTAAAGCACTAGAAGGAGACCTTATTTCTGAGAAAGAATTTGACTTCATATTTCCTTTCCATCCTACAACCGCAACCTTTTATGCACTACCCAAAGTGCATAAAGGTGTTATCCCACTTCGTGGGAGACCTATTGTTTCCGGAGTAAACAATCTGACCCAAAACTTGAGCGTATATGTTGATCACATCCTAAGACCATTCGTTGTATCCCTGAGGTCATATGTACGTGACACTATGGATGTCTTGCGACTTCTGGATGGCACCTCAGTGAGCCCGGATACACTATTGGGCACGTTAGATATCGAATCTCTATATAGTTCGATTCCACACGACGGTGGAATTAAAGCCACAGAATTCTTCCTAAGTCAACGGGGCTCTCACTTCAATTCCCACAACAAGTTTACCCTGGATGCTTTACAATTCATTCTGTCCCATAACTTTTTTCTATTCAACACAAAGTACTTCCACCAGCTCAGGGGCACCGCGATGGGGACATCCTGTGCCCCATCGTATGCCAACCTGTACCTAGGCTGGTGGGAGGAAAAACACATCTACAGCAATGATCAATGGTCTGACAACATCGTCTTATGGTTAAGATACATTGACGATATCCTAATCTTGTGGAAAGGAACGAAAGCAGCGTTCCAAGAATTCGTCAATACCCTCAACATTAATAATCTGAATCTGAGAATTACCTCAGAGATCAATGAAAAGACGGTGGCTTTTCTAGATCTTCTTATCCACAAAAAAGACGATGGATCAATCGTATCAACGCTATACCGAAAAACTACAGCGACAAATAGTCTGCTTAAATGGGACAGTTTTCATCCCCTAGCCCTGAAACAAGGTATCCCGAAAGGGCAATTCCTTAGACTGAAGAGGAATTGCTCTGACACACAGGATTTCCAACTCGAGAGTCGCAAACTTAAACAGCGATTCCTGAGTCGTGACTATCCTGCAGAGGTGATTGATAGAGCATATTTTCATGCAGTGGAACAACAAAGGAATACTCTTCTGGTTCCACGCCAACGAGAAGCATCTAACACTGCTCGAGTCATCGGGACCTATGATACGGGGAGTAAAGACGTAAAAAGCATCCTGGAGCATTATTGGAGTATCTTGACTAATGACCCTGATCTTATAGATGTGATCCCACCAAGACCGGCAATCACTTTTAGACGGGGTCACAACTTACGAGACCACTTGGTGAAAAGCCATTTGGCCCCTGCACCAACGCAACCCAATTGGCTGAATAGCAATAAACCTATGGGAACTTTCAAATGCCATAACTGCGTGGCTTGCCCGTTTATCCTAAAGAGTCACACATTTGTCAGCGCCAGTACCAAAAAATCCTATGTCAACAGATGCTTCATCAACTGTCGATCAAAAAACATTATCTATATGGCTTCGTGTACTTGTCCGAAGAACTATATCGGCAAGACACTACAACAATTTCGCAGACGTATATTAGGTCATGTAGGGAACATCCGTCGAGGGGAATCGACACCACTAGCAGACCACATTAAGACCGTCCATGGAGGAGACGAATATGCCGTGAAATTCCAAGGGATCGAAATGATCCGCACTGACATAAGAAGAGGCCACATCGACAAAAGACTCCTTCAAAAGGAGGCATCATGGATTTTTCGCCTGGACACCTTGGCCCCTCAAGGGCTTAATGCCACCCTAAACTTTAACTGCTTTCTTTAAACAGCTACCTAATGCGTTCAATCTTTCCTACCATTCCTGACGACGGCATTTTACTGTACTTCATATCTCCACCAAACAACCAACTTATTACTGAGTGCTTGAACATGTATTGATGCTAAAACATAATATCACTTTATCCTCAGTATTTAGCCTGCATCATTTTTGCATCTATATATCTAATACATTGGCAACAAATACTAATGAAACTTCCTCCTTCTAATGATCAAGAAGAGGATTTTAGTATCTATATCATTATAGAAATGAATATATTCCTTCAGCAGTTTTTTGTCTCTCCACAAATACACACGTTGAAATAGGGATGCATATGTCTCCCACAGTAACAAGTATCATCTATTAGGATACTTATTAAACTATCTCCACTGTGGGAACATTAACGGTTTGCACATGTTGAATATATATTCAGATAACACTCGGGTGATGCCAAACTTGGTGTAGAGCTATCTAATTTATGCCAATATGGCAACAACGGGGCCACAACGATCAACCTATTGTACCGCTTGATACATCCTGAAGGCATGCCCCTCCATCACAATGCCCCCATTTATTGTGCAAACGTAGTAGACCTGTAGCTTCGGAGCATTCTACAACAGTGGGCGGGATCTGATAATGTCATCTTCAAGACCGCCCCCTAACTATAGTTGATGTGGTAACCGGGGTTGGGACACGCCCCCAAGTCGCGCCGTCAACATGCCCCTCTGTACTATATGAATATCCCATTATCTTATGCTCATCAGGCAGTAGTAGTGGGCGGGACGTGATGACGCTACTTACAATTATCATGTAGTAACTCCCAGGCCACGTCGCTCTTCTGTTACTGGCAATCGGGATACAGCGCGATGACGTCGTACGCTTGCGTTCCATGCTGGAACGCGGAAGCGTCATGGTGGGGGACGGATGGGACGCCACGTGATGACGCTACAGGCGTGCGTTCCACCGTGGAACGCGGAAGTCCCAATCTCCAGACACTTAGATCGGGTTTAACTAGGAATCGCTATGACCGGCGATCCACTATTTTACCCGATCCATACAGGTTTTGCTCAGGCTCCTTAAGGGGATTTGTTGGCCAGCAATGCTCTGCAGCCCAGCATTATGTTTCCAAACCTGATGTTAATACATGAGAATTGGTTACAACCCCTGTTCCCCGTGATTGGCTACCCAATCAAAACCACACCTAGATGGGAGGAGCTAGCGGGACATTTAAACCTGAGCAATTCAGAGAGACCTCAGATGCCTAAAGCTCACCATCAGAGCCGCAGGCGCTGCTGGAGATTACTCCTAAAATCTCTCTTTGCCTTACTCTACTCTATCTCTCTCGCTCTGCTGACTAGTATAGCTAGCCTAAAATTGCTTTGTGCCATTGTGGCAGTTACTAACAGTAGCTAGGCTAGACTTGGGCATTGTCCCAGATTGAATTAATGAATTTACAATCTGGCAGCCTATTCATGTGAAGCTACTAGTCTTGGCAGACGACTCACTGGTCTAGATTGACCTCTCAGAGACCTTGGGGGCTATCTAAGATAGATTCTACTCTGATAGTGCCTGCATATGTTGTGCGCATATCCCTTTAACCGGCTGGGCCAATAGGTATTTAACCTGGTGGCTGTTCATTTAGTAGCCACCAGCCCTAGCGTATGGTTCATGGTTTTATGCTAAATACCAAAGTAAAACCTGGTTATTCCGTACAGATGCAGGTAGCACTTATACGGATCGTGTGCATTATCCTCACACGATGCACATAGTGCATATTTAAGATTTCTCACTCCAGAGTGACACACCCCCCATGTCTACCTTCAGCTTCTAATTGCGAGCTAACTTAGATCCAGGTGTATTGATCTATAGATGGGTAGAGTATGCTGGTGAACCCGAATATTGTTAGGGTCAAGCAATATATTATAATAAGGCAATTGGGAGCATCTCCCTTTATGAAATATTGACAGACACATTTGAGTTATTCTTCTGTTATACCTTCTCAGTTAGTAAACTCCTCTCTGCTCACTCAAGGGCATATTTTTTTGCCCAGCTCCTGATGAACTATCGGTCATTTCCGATACAGAAACGCGTCGAGCAAAAGCAGAAGCTTTCTATACGAGCAAAAACAAACTCTAAAAAAGCTCTTATTGTTGAGCAAAAGCAGAAGTTCTCTATATGAGCAATAAAATAAAAAGCTCTCATCCTTCGAGCAACAACTATATCTACGTAATAACAGAAATTTCTTGTACATGAGCTATACCAATAAAACTCTCACTTTATTGTCTTGGAGAGTTTTCATGTGAGAAATGGTGAAAAAAAGTACAAGAAACGCACCATTTAACAAAGTGTAATACACCAAAAGACATTCATCTAAACTTCTTACACATAAAAGTCTTTTAAATAAAGACTCTTGGTGCTTCTCTGGGAAAGAATATACGGGAGTTGTTGAGATCCTCTCTCCTTCCCCTATATTCCCCGGGACTCCACTGGCGTGGATCTGTCTGTCTTGTGTTATATGTTCTATGTTTTGTTTTGTTAGTAGGCCCTGACCCTTTTTATATATTAATTCTAAATAAAAGTGAAATTTTAAATTCTATATCTGTGATGGCCTCAACTTTGGACTAATATAGATATTACATACCACTGTGACTTTATAATTTATCGGACGAGCGCATAAAAAGCGCTCATGTGTCCGATACCATTGCAAAGCAATGGTTTTAAAAAATCGCCGGACGCATGCGCATGCGCAAATCGCGGCTAAAAACGCCCGTCTGACTAAGGCCTAATACTGTCCCCTATGTACAAGAATATAACTACTATAATACTGCCTCCTACGTACAAGAATATAACTACTATAATACTGCTCCCTATGTACTAGAATATAACTACTATAATACTGCCCCCTGTGTACTAGAATATAACTACTATAATACTGCCCCCTGTGTACAAGAATATAACTACTATAATACTGCTCCCTATGTACAAGAATATAACTACTATAATACTGCCCCCTATGTACAAGAATATAACTACTATAATACTGCCTCCTATGTACAAGAATATAACTACTATAATACTACCCCTATGTACAAGAATATAACTACTATAATACTGCTCCTATGTACAAGAATATAACTACTATAATACTGCTCCCTATGTACAAGAATATAACTACTATAATACTGCCCCCTATGTACAAGAATATAACTACTATAATACTGCCTCCTATGTACAAGAATATAACTACTATAATACTGCCACCTCTGTACAAGAATCTAACTACTATAATACTGCCTCCTATGTACAAGAATATAACTACTATGATAATGCTCCTGTGTACAAGAATATAACTACTATAATACTGCCCCCTATGTACAAGAATATAACTACTATAATACTACCCCTATGTACAAGAATATAACTACTATAATACTGCCCCCTATGTACAAGAATATAACTACTATAATACTGCCCGCTATGTACAAGAATATAACTACTATAATACTGCCCTCTATGTACAAGAATATAACTACTATAATACTGCCCCCTATGTACAAGAATATAACTACTATAATACTGCCCCCTATGTACAATAATATAACTACTATAATATTGCTCCCATGTACAAGAATATAACTACTATAATACTGCCTCCTATGTACAAGAATATAACTACTATAATATTGCCACCTCTGTACAAGAATATAAGTACTATAATACTGCCTCCTATGTACAAGAATATAACTACTATGATAATGCTCCTGTGTACAAGAATCTAACTACTATAATACTGCCCCCTATGTACAAGAATATAACTACTATAATACTACCCCTATGTACAAGAATATAATTACTATAATACTGCCCCCTATGTACAAGAATATAACTACTATAATACTGCCCCCTATGTACAAGAATATAACTACTATAATACTGCCCTCTATGTACAAGAATATAACTACTATAATACTGCCCCCTATGTACAAGAATATAACTACTATAATATTGCTCCCATGTACAAGAATATAACTACTATAATACTGCTTCTATGTACAAGAATATAACTACTATAATACTGCTCCTGTGTACAAGAATATAACTACTATAATACTGCTCCCTATGTACAAGAATATAACTACTATAATACTGCTTCTATGTACAAGAATATAACTACTATAATACTGCCTCCTATGTACAAGAATATAACTACTATAATACTGCTCCTGTGTACAAGAATATAACTACTATAATACTGCCCCCTTTGTACAAGAATATAACTACTATAATACTGCCCCCTAAGTACAAGAATATAACTACTATAAGGGCTCAGTCAGACAGGCGTTTTTTCGCAAGATTTGCGGATCGCATGACGGATGCGCATCCGCAAATCGCGTGATCGGTGCGCGCAAGTCGCCCGCAAATCGCCCGAAAATCTGCTCCTAGCCGCATTTCATTAGAAATGGGCCGGAGCTGTCCAGCGCAGTGCATTCAATGGAGACGGCAATACAGCCGTCTCCATTGAAAGCAATGCGCTGCGGGCGAGCCCGGGATTAATTGTCGGTAAGGGCTTAAATATGTAAGCCCTTCCCTGCAATTCATCCTAAAATGTGTTAAAATAAAAAACAATTGTATACTCACCTTCTGCCGGCAGCCGAAGCTCCGCGCGGCCGTCCTGCAGTGGGTGTGAAGGGGGTGTGAGTCAGACCTGCCCCCTGATTGGCTCAGCGCTGAGCCAATCAGAGGCATGCCTCACTCACACCCATTCATGAATTCATGAATGGATGTGAGTCAGACCTGCCCCTGATTGGCTCAGCACTGAGAGGCAGCAGTCACTCACCCATTCATGAATTCATGAATGGGTGTGTGAATGTTTTCAGCCTCTGATTGGTCAGGGCTGTGACCAATCAGAGGCAGATCATTCAGCAGGCGGGGATTTTAAAGCCCCGCCGGCTGAATAGTGCCAAGAAGCAGTTCAGGAGAACTGACAGCGGCCGCGGCTGGACTCCGGCTGCAGCGGAAAGGTGAGTACACATTTTTTTTTTATTTTAACACATTTTAGGATGAATTGCAGGGAAGGGCTTATATATTTAACCCCTTCCCGACAATTCACCCCGCGCACGCCGGCAGCCCATTGCTTTCAATGGAGCGGCTGTATTGCCGCTCCATTGAATTCAATGGGCAAACATCGTTCTTCTCTGCCACAGCTGTTACAGCTGTGGCAGAGAAGAATGATTTGTCTTCTATATGTTCTAAATGGGGTCGGCGCTGCTGCCGCCGGCCCCATTGAACGCATATACAAAAGAGAACAGGAATCGCAGATAGGTGCGATCTGCGATTTTTTGTTCTATAATTTATCGGACGAGCGCATAAAAAGCGCTCATGTGTCCGATACCATTGCAAAGCAATGGTTTTAAAAAATCGCCGGACACATGCGCATGCGCAAATCGCGGCTAAAAACGCCCGTCTGACTAAGGCCTAATACTGTCCCCTATGTACAAGAATATAACTACTATAATACTGCCTCCTACGTACAAGAATATAACTACTATAATACTGCTCCCTATGTACTAGAATATAACTACTATAATACTGCCCCCTGTGTACTAGAATATAACTACTATAATACTGCCCCCTGTGTACAAGAATATAACTACTATAATACTGCTCCCTATGTACAAGAATATAACTACTATAATACTGCCCCCTATGTACAAGAATATAACTACTATAATACTGCCTCCTATGTACAAGAATATAACTACTATAATACTACCCCTATGTACAAGAATATAACTACTATAATACTGCTCCTATGTACAAGAATATAACTACTATAATACTGCTCCCTATGTACAAGAATATAACTACTATAATACTGCCCCCTATGTACAAGAATATAACTACTATAATACTGCCTCCTATGTACAAGAATATAACTACTATAATACTGCCACCTCTGTACAAGAATCTAACTACTATAATACTGCCTCCTATGTACAAGAATATAACTACTATGATAATGCTCCTGTGTACAAGATTATAACTACTATAATACTGCCCCCTATGTACAAGAATATAACTACTATAATACTGCCCCCTTTGTACAAGAATATAACTACTATAATACTGCCCGCTATGTACAAGAATATAACTACTATAATACTGCCCTCTATGTACAAGAATATAACTACTATAATACTGCCCCCTATGTACAAGAATATAACTACTATAATACTGCCCCCTATGTACAATAATATAACTACTATAATATTGCTCCCATGTACAAGAATATAACTACTATAATACTGCCCCCTATGTACAAGAATATGACTACTATAATACTGCTCCTATGTACAAGAATATAACTACTATAATACTGCCACCTCTGTACAAGAATATAAGTACTATAATACTGCCTCCTATGTACAAGAATATAACTACTATGATAATGCTCCTGTGTACAAGAATCTAACTACTATAATACTGCCCCCTATGTACAAGAATATAACTACTATAATACTACCCCTATGTACAAGAATATAATTACTATAATACTGCCCCCTATGTACAAGAATATAACTACTATAATACTGCCCCCTATGTACAAGAATATAACTACTATAATACTGCCCTCTATGTACAAGAATATAACTACTATAATACTGCCCCCTATGTACACGAATATAACTACTATAATATTGCTCCCATGTACAAGAATATAACTACTATAATACTGCTTCTATGTACAAGAATATAACTACTATAATACTGCCCCTATGTACAAGAATATAACTACTATAATACTGCCCCCTATGTACAAGAATATAACTACTATAATACTGCCCCCTATGTACAAGAATATAACTACTATAATACTGCCCCCTATGTACAAGAATATAACTACCATAATAGTGCGCCTTATGTACAAGAATATAACTACTATAATACTGCCTCCTATGTACAAGAATATAACTACTATAATACTGCCCTCTATGTGCAAGAATATAACTACTATAATATTGCTCCCATGTACAAGACTATAACTACTATAATACTGCCTCCTATGTACAAGAATATAACTACTATAATTCTGCCCCCTATGTACAAGAATATAACTACTATAATACTACCCCTATGTACAAGAGTATAACTACTATAATACTGCCCCCTATGTACAAGAATATAACTACTATAATACTGCCCTCTATGTACAAGAATATAACTACTATAATACTGCCCCTTATGTACAAGAATATAACTACTATAATACTGCCCCCTATGTACAATAATATAACTACTATAATACTGCCTCCCATGTACAAGAATATAACTACTATAATACTGCCTCCTATGTACAAGAATATAACTACTATAATACTGCCCCCTATGTACAAGAATATAACTACTATAATACTGCTCCTGTGTACAAGAATATAACTACTATAATACTGCCTCCTATGTACAAGAATATAACTACTATGATAATGCTCCTGTGTACAAGAATATAACTACTATAATACTGCCTCCTATGTACAAGAATATAACTACTATAATACTGCCTCCTATGTACAAGAATATAACTACTATGATAATGCTCCTGTGTACAAGAATCTAACTACTATAATACTGCCCCCTATGTACAAGAATATAACTACTATAATACTACCCCTATGTACAAGAATATAACTACTATAATACTGCCCCCTATGTTCAAGAATATAACTACTATAATACTGCCCCCTATGTACAAGAATATAACTACTATAATACTGCCCTCTATGTACAAGAATATAACTACTATAATACTGCCCCCTATGTACCTGAATATAACTACTATAATATTGCTCCCATGTACAAGAATATAACTACTATAATACTGCCTCCTATGTACAAGAATATAACTACTATAATACTGACCCTATGTACAAGAATATAACTACTATAATACTGCCCCCTATGTACAAGAATATAACTACTATAATACTGCTCCTATGTACAAGAATATAACTACTATAATACTGCCCCCTATGTACAAGAATATAACTACTATAATACTGCCCCCCTATGTGCAAGAATATAACTACTATAATACTGCCCCTATGTACAAGAATATAACTACTATAATACTGCCCCCTATGTACAAGAATATAACTGCTATAATACTGCCCCCCTATGTACAAGAATATAACTACTATAATACTGCCCCCTATGTACAAGAATATAACTACTATAATACTGCCCCTATGTACAAGAATATAACTACTATAATACTGCCCCCTTTGTACAAGAATATAACTACTATAATACTGCCCCTATGTACAAGAATATAACTACTATAATACTGCCCCTATGTACAAGAATATAACTACTATAATACTACCCCTATGTACAAGAGTATAACTACTATAATACTGCCCCCTATGTACAAGAATATAACTACTATAATACTGCCCTCTATGTACAAGAATATAACTACTATAATACTGCCCCTTATGTACAAGAATATAACTACTATAATACTGCCCCCTATGTACAATAATATAACTACTATAATACTGCCTCCCATGTACAAGAATATAACTACTATAATACTGCCTCCTATGTACAAGAATATAACTACTATAATACTGCCCCCTATGTACAAGAATATAACTACTATAATACTGCTCCTGTGTACAAGAATATAACTACTATAATACTGCCTCCTATGTACAAGAATATAACTACTATGATAATGCTCCTGTGTACAAGAATATAACTACTATAATACTGCCTCCTATGTACAAGAATATAACTACTATAATACTGCCTCCTATGTACAAGAATATAACTACTATGATAATGCTCCTGTGTACAAGAATCTAACTACTATAATACTGCCCCCTATGTACAAGAATATAACTACTATAATACTACCCCTATGTACAAGAATATAACTACTATAATACTGCCCCCTATGTTCAAGAATATAACTACTATAATACTGCCCCCTATGTACAAGAATATAACTACTATAATACTGCCCTCTATGTACAAGAATATAACTACTATAATACTGCCCCCTATGTACCTGAATATAACTACTATAATATTGCTCCCATGTACAAGAATATAACTACTATAATACTGCCTCCTATGTACAAGAATATAACTACTATAATACTGACCCTATGTACAAGAATATAACTACTATAATACTGCCCCCTATGTACAAGAATATAACTACTATAATACTGCTCCTATGTACAAGAATATAACTACTATAATACTGCCCCCTATGTACAAGAATATAACTACTATAATACTGCCCCCCTATGTGCAAGAATATAACTACTATAATACTGCCCCTATGTACAAGAATATAACTACTATAATACTGCCCCCTATGTACAAGAATATAACTGCTATAATACTGCCCCCCTATGTACAAGAATATAACTACTATAATACTGCCCCCTATGTACAAGAATATAACTACTATAATACTGCCCCTATGTACAAGAATATAACTACTATAATACTGCCCCCTTTGTACAAGAATATAACTACTATAATACTGCCCCCTATGTACAAGAATATAACTACTATAATACTGCCCCTATGTACAAGAATATAACTACTATAATACTGCCCCCTATGTACAAAAACTGGCAGATACGTGATACCACATAAAAGAACAAATGCAGATAATATACTTCCAGATTCTTTTGGTCTCGGGACAGAAAATAGTGGGTACCTATTTTTGCATGAGCCTCTATGAGGCCTCCTGTCCATAAACGTATTGGTCCAAGTACGATTCTCTATATTGATTCTATGGTCACCGCCAGTAATGGCTGAAGATACATGGATTATAAATTGGAGAGTCTATACTCGCTGCTCTAAATCTGATTGGAACTATCACAAAACTCGGATTATTCACTCTTGAAAAAAGACGGCTAAGGGGCGACCAAATAACTGCGACGGTATGGAGAGGGCATCTGCTACGACTAAAAGAAAGCAGGTTTCATCACCAACACAGAAGGGGGTTCTTTACTGTAAGAGCAGTGAGACTGTGGAACTCTCTGCCTGAGGACGTGGTGATGGCAAAATCCATAGAGAAGTTTAAGAGGGGACTAGATGTCTTTCTGGAGCGGAAGGATATTACAGGATATAGACATTAGTTGACCAGCGGGTTGTTCATCCGGGTCTTACAGTCAGATAGCCAATATCAGAGGTTCATCCAGGGATTATTCTGACTGCCATTATGGAGTTGGGAAGACATTTTTCCCCCCAAATGGGATAATTGGCTTCTGCCTCATTGGGGGGATTTGCCTTCCTCTGGACCACCAAAGGAGGGGGTGGAAATAGGCTGAGCTGGATGGACATTGTCTCCCTTCAGCCTGGCATGCTATGTTACCATGTTATGTTACTACGTGACTGTCTCTGTGATTATGATGTCAGCGGATCCCTCCTGCCGGCTCTGTGACTCTCGGGCCGCGGTGATTAATGCTACTCATCCTACAAGTTATTACACTAATGACCAAGAATGAGATAATGAGGTTTAATCATCCGGACCTTGAGAATCCTGCGAATACGGCTGCTGGAACAGAGCCGCGGAGTACAACGAGGACCGGATGTAGCAGAGCTGAACTGGTAACAATCTTCGCTTTAATACGAAGTCGGCACAATTTGTATTCCCCACTGAGGTCAGCAGATATTATACGCATGAGGCCGCTTTCACACGAGCGTCTTTACGGGGTTAATCTGTGTGAATGGGCGAGAAAACGTGAATCTTAGTTTTACTGCGTGCAGAGCTGCGTTTTTTTGTCCATGTATGCGTTTTAACTGAGTTTTTTTGCGCAGTGGCAAGGCAGGGAAGCAAGCTGGTGATGTCAGATTTTTTTCCCTTCCTGGTGGCATTGTAATCTACGTGAAAAACACAGTCCACAGCGTTGCATTGCTTTTTTTCCCGCGTTTTTCACGCACCCCATTCACTTCAGTGCGCACTAACAACACTGCGATGAAGTCTTTATCCGAGAGGATCCAAGGAAATGTATGGCGGTTTATTGCTGCATTTGAAAATGCGCATCAAAGACAGCAAAAAACCGCCTGTGTGGGAGTGGTCTCACGGCTCTCTTACATTAGTGTTTTTTTCCTGTGCGACGATACACGTTTTTTCTGCGCGGAAGCATGCAGCGGCACACAATAAATGACATACTTGCTGCGTGCCGACAATCCCCAAACATTTGGCGAGTATGAGCGTGCAATGTGCGCCATAATACTGCATGCTGCGACCTTTCACGCGTGCGCTGTGTCCTGTGTTTGAGAGACACAATTGAAAGCAACATAAAGATTGGTATTGCATATTAAACGCTTAACACGCTGTAAAATGCGCAATTGTGGAGCCCGTGAGGCATTTTGTCATCTCCGTTCCGTAAGTTTTTCCTCTGAAATGTTCCTTTCTGTTGCTTGTTTTGGTGAAACTAAACTAGAATGTCCCCCTTTATGACACATCTGAAGTTTGGTCATCACAGCTTCTTCTGCAGCTCGCAGGCTCCTTAGTGATAATCTTGGTGCGGCGGCAAAAAGACGGGAAATAGAGCGTGGTTTATTCTAGGCAAAGATGTACAGACAAAAATAGAAGTTTGAAAGTGAAACACGGGGGTGCGGGCAGGCGCTCTATGACACAGCAAAAAGTGCCAGTCCCCCAGGACTCCAAGTGTCAGCGTGTCATTATCCCGTCCCCCAAGTGTCAGCCTGTCATTATCCTATCCCCCAAGTATCAGCGTGTCATTATCCTGTCCCCCAAGTATCAGCGTGTCATTATCCCGTCCCCCAAGTGTCAGCGTGTCATTATCCCATCCCCCAAGTGTCAGCGTGTCATTATCCCGTCCCCCAAGTGTCAGCGTGTCATTATCCTGTCCCCCAAGTGTCAGCGTGTCATTTTCCCGTCCCCCAAGTGTCAGCGTGTCATTATCCCGTCCCCCAAGTATCAGCGTGTCATTATCCCATCCCCCAAGTGTCAGCGTGTCATTATCCCGTCCCCAAGTGTCAGCGTGTCATTATCCCGTCCCCAAGTGTCAGCGTGTCATTATCCCGTCCCCCAAGTGTCAGCCTGTCATTATCCCGTCCCCCCAAGTATCAGCGTGTCATTATCCCGTCCCCCCAAGTATCAGCGTGTCATTATCCCGTCCCCCAAGTGTCAGCGTGTCATTATCCCGTCCCCCAAGTGTCAGTGTGTCATTATCCTGTCCCCCAAGTATCAGCGTGTCATTATCCCGTCCCCCAAGTATCAGCGTGTCATTATCCCGTCCCCCAAGTGTCAGCGTGTCATTATCCCATCCCCAAGTGTCAGCGTGTCATTATCCCATCCCCAAGTGTCAGCGTGTCATTATCCCGTCCCCAAGTGTCAGCGTGTCATTATCCCGTCCCCCAAGTATCAGCGTGTCATTATCCCGTCCCCCAAGTATCAGCGTGTCATTATCCCGTCCCCCAAGTGTCAGCGTGTCATTATTCCGTCCCCCAAGTGTCAGTGTGTCATTATCCCGTCCCCCAAGTGTCAGCGTGTCATTATCCTGTCCCCCAAGTGTCAGCGTGTCATTATCCCGTCCCCCAAGTATCAGCGTGTTATTATCCTGTCCCCCTAAGTGTAAGCGTGTCATTATCCTATCCCCCAAGTGTCAGCCTGTCATTATCCCGTCCGCCAAGTGTCAACGTGTCATTATCCCGTCCCCCAAGTATCAGCGTGTTATTATCCTGTCCCCCTAAGTGTAAGCGAGTCATTATCCTATTAGAGATGAGCTAACACCGAAATGCTCGGGTGCTCGTTGCTCGAGTCGAACTTTTTGTAATGCTGGAGAGCTCGTTTCGAGTAACGAACCATAGCAAAGTCAATGGGCGACTCAAGCATTTTTGTATGGGACCGATGCTCCGCATAGGTGATAACTTGTCAAACACCAGAAAACATCAGAAAGTCATGGAAACACCACAGAAATGGATAGGGAAGGGCAGGGGCAGCATGCATGGCTGCATCTGAGGCACCCAGGACCCACTATTAAGCCAAAATGGGGGCAAGAGTCTGGCGTCATACCCCCTAACAATTTACTTCGGACAAACCATCATTAGCAAGGCGCATGCGCTGGCACATCTTAGCTAAGCACCACATTACCTGCAGCCAAGGACAATCATTGCCTGCGGGTGACACCGCTGCCTCTTCTCCTGGGTTACATGCGTCCACAGTGCACACCAAAGTGTCCCTGCGCAGCCTTTAGCTGCCCTCATGTCACACGCTGGCTTCATAGCCACACCACCCTCATGTCTATTTATAAGTGCGTCTGCCATGAGGAGGAACCGGAGGCACACACTGCAGAGGGTTGGCAGGGCCCACAATGCTCATGAGAATGGATGATAAATTGACGTACGATCATCATTCCAATCCCGTGCCACCTCCGTCGCAAAATTGTCAGGAGCTGCAAACATGGACATAAAGGGGACTCCACAATGCAGCAATACTCTGTGTGGGAAGCACGTGAGTGGGCCCAGGGTCAGGCTCAGTCCCAGCCTCCACCTTGTGTGACCCAAGGTGCTGCGAGTTACATAGCAATGGGAAAACCATGTGTCCCCACACAATTCATTCTGGGTAGTTGTCAGATAGCTCAACACCGCAATGGGAAGTCTTTGAGTTCCTTGGGCGTGCCTGTGCTGTGGGTGCACAAAGATGGTATTACACAGGAAGAAATCAGAGCGCCCAACTATGGGAGAGTTTCACCCCGCCAAGGACCTTGGCCCACACTTCTACCCTAGTCAGTCAGTGTATTTGTGGCAGACAGGTTAAAAAAAACGCAATGGGAAGTCTTTGTGCACCCACAACATAGGCGAGCCCAAGGAACTTAAAGATGGTTGTTACGGTATCCTACCCGATGATACGCCAGCCCGGGTTGCCCTAGAACTTACCCGCAACCCCTGTCCCTGCCTACTTGCCTCCACTCCTGGCTAACCCCAGGCGGGCAACTGGGCGGCGGTCCCTACACTCGCTAGGGACAACCGTAAATATTGCACTAAATCTTGGTTCTTCCGCTCAGTCTGACCATTAGTTTGTGGGTGGAATGCTGAGGAGAAGGAAAGCGACGTTCCCAGGTTTCTGCAGAAGGCACGCCAAAACTGTGACACAAACTGAACCCCGTGATCAGATACAATGTTTTGGGGAACCCCATGTAGGCGAATTATTTCTTTTACGAAAACCTTGGCAAATTCTTTTACCGAGGGTAGCTTCTTTAACGCCACAAAATGTGCCATCTTTGAGTACCGATCGGTAACCACTAAGATAGTGGTGCGCTTCTGGGATTCCGGTAGATCAGTGATAAAATCTACCGATAACTGCGACGACGGACTAGAAGGTACCGATAATGGTCTCAGAGGACCCTCCGGAGGACGCCGCCGACTCTTATTGTGTGCACAGACAGAGCATCCCTTAACAAAGTTGCGAATCTCCTGAGACATGCCTGGCCACCAGAAGTGTCTAGAACAAAGATCCAGGGTTCCCAGAAACCCCGGATGACCTGCGAGAACCGACGAGTGAGATTCATCCATGACTCTAAGACGTAAGGTCTCAACCATCTGCCCTCCGGCACCCCTGAAGGAGCATCCTGCTGGGCATTCTGCAGTTGAGGGACGAAGTTAGATTTTATAACTGCCACCACCACGCCAGGTGCCAAGATATTCTCGGGAGTCATGGTCTCACTTTCTGGCACCCCGAAACTCCGTGACAGGGCGTCCGCCTTTACGTTCTTCTCTCCTGGGATATATGTCACGACGAAATTAAACCTGGCGAAAAACAACACCCACCTGGCTTGACGAGCTGTGAGTCTTTTAGCATTGGCGAGATATACCAAATTCTTGTGATCAGTATACACGGTAATAGGGTGTCTAGCACCCTCAAGATGGTGTCGCCACTCTTCTAAAGCCCATTTGATCGCCAGTAACTCACGGTTACCCACGTCGTAGTTGCGTTCTGCTGAACTAAACTTCCGCAAAAAGAACGCACATGGGCTATACCCAGATCTCCCACTGACTTCCTGCGACGATACTGCTCCTGTCCCCACCTCAGACGCATCTACCTCAATGAAGAAGGGTAGGCGAGCGTCCGGCTGTATTAGCACCGGGGCAGTCGTAACTGCCCTTTTTAGATGACTAAAGGCCTCTAGGGCTGCAGGCGACCATTTTACCAAGTCGGCCCCCTTCTTAGTCAGATCGGTCAATGGTTGAGCAATAACCAAGTAATTCTTAATGAATTTGCGGTAAAAATTTGCGAAACCCAAGAACCGCTGGAGAGCCTTAAGGTTGTCTGGTCTGACCCATTGGGAGATTGCTGCTACTTTATCAGACTCCATCTGAATCTTCGTGGGTGAAATCACATAACCAAGGAATGATACTTGTTTAGAACCAAATGTACATTTCTCCAACTTGACAAAAAGCTGATACTCGCGCAAACGGGTCAGAACCAACCTAAGGTGCCGCACATGTGAATCCCAGTCAGGAGAATACACCAGAATGTCATCAAGATATATGACCAGAAATACCCCCAGGAAGTCATGAAAGACCGAGTTCATAAAACCCTGAAACACAGCGGGGGCGTTACAGAGTCCGAAAGGCATGACCAGACATTCAAAATGTCCTAACGGGGTGTTGAACGCCGTCTTCCATTCATCTCCCTCTCGAATGCAAATTAAATTGTAAGCCCCCCTTAAGTCCAGTTTGGAGAACCAGTGGGCCCCTACCACCTGATTCAGCAAGTCTGGAATCAGGGGCAAGGAGCACTGGTTCTTCACTGTGATTTTATTCAAGGCCCGATAATCCACACAAGGCCTCAATGTCCCATCTTTCTTCTCAACAATGAAGAGACCTGCCCTGGCAGGGGACCTGAACGGCCTGTTATGTTGTTTGGCCAGAGACCCCAAGATATAGGACTTAAGGGCTTTGTGCTCACACCCTGACAAATTGAAAATGGCTCCCTTAGGGACGGGACTGTCGGGAATCAGATCAATACCACAGTCCCACTCCCTATGGGGAGGCAAAGCCTCAGACAGTTTTTTGGAGAATACGTCCTGAAAATCCGACAAATACTCTGGAATAAGCACAGTATCTGCGGAACACATGGCTATAGTAGTTAGGTGATTATGACAGGATGACCCCCAATGAGTCAATTCCAGGGTGGACCAATCAAATTGGGGATTGTGCAGTGCCAACCAGGGCATACAAAGCACCACATCAACAGACATCTTTTCCATAACCAGAAAAGACAGATTCTCAGAATGGAGAACACCCACAGTGAACTGCAGAATGGGAGTCCTCCATTTAACAACACCTGTGGAGAGAGGGGTCGAATCAATACCAATGAAGCGCATGGGGGGCTTCAGCATGGAAAATTCGGTTATCAGAGGTCTGACAAAATTTAAATTAATCAGATTGACGGCAGCACCCGAATCAATATAGGCTTGACCGCACCGAATGAAATTCCGGAAGCCAACCTGATAAGGCACCAACAACCTAGGGAGTACCTGTGATCCTAGGTGGCCCTTCTGAGAATCGCCTAGGATCGGTAGTTTTTCCGCCGCTCCAGACTGATGTTGCCGTTGCTTCTGTGGACAGGTTGCTACTCGATGTCCAGCTTCCCCACAGTAGAGGCAAAGATGGTGAGTCATCCGGAACCGTCGCCGTTCCCCGGGACTTAGCTGTTCCACTTCCATAGGCTCGGCCCCAGGAGCTGGCATGGGAGAAATGGGAACGGATCTACAGCACTCCCTAGTTTTACAGGCCTGGCGTTCCTTTTCTCTAGATCTCAGTCTCCGGTCAGCCTTTACTGCCAATACCATCGCCTCATTAAGTGTTATGGGAGCAGGATGGGAAATAATTAGATCCTTGACAGCATCAGAAAGACCCAACAAAAACACATCTTTGAGGGCACCATCATTACAGGAGGTTTCATCGGCATACTGTATAAACCTAGAGCAATAGTCTTCAGCACGCTGCTGCCCCTGACACAAAGCCACGAGGTGAGATATGGCTATCCCCACCCGGACCGGCTCATCAAAAATACCTCCTAGTTCCTGAAAAAATGCATCAACAGACTGCAGGCAAGCAGAACTCTCGAGTAAGGAGTAGGCCCATGTCTGGGGGGGACCCCGCAGTAGGGACATAATCAATCCCACCTTCTGGGACTCAGAGCCAGAGGATCCAGGCCGCGTCCGGAAATATAGTCTACATGCCTGCTGAAAAACGAAATACTTGCTTCTCTCCCCAGAAAACACCTCAGGGAGAGGAAACTTGGGCTCAGGAATAGATGGGGCGGCAGGAACCTGCGCCAACATCCGCTGCTCCTGGGCCACCATACGACTGGACAGGTCTTGGATCACGCCCACTAGCTCCTGCAACTGATTAGCAAGGACGCTCAAAGTCTCCATTAGAGAGCAAACAAAAACCCGTAGGTAAATTTTAAGGGCCAGTTATTATGTTACGGTATCCTACCCGAAGATACGCCAGCCCGGGTTGCCCTAGAACTTACCCGCAACCCCTGTCCCTGCCTACTTGCCTCCACTCCTGGCTAACCCCAGGCGGGCAACTGGGCGACACTAGCTAGGGACCGAGGAGGGACGCTGGCGTACCAAGATGGAACAGGGTAGAATACCGACAGGAAGGGCAGATGAATAAACCAACAGAAAATAAAGCAGACCGAGGCAGATGGATAACCTGGCAGATAAAGCACGCAAGCTGAAACACAGGAGACTGACAGAGGCAGGAAGCTAGCACACTGAACAGAAACCAATAACTGGCAGTGAATGGACCTCACTGCCAGCCTTATAAACAGAAGCCTCCGCCCAGGGACGGAGAAGGGGAGGCGACGCCTCCTAGCAAAATCTCATAAGAGGGATTCGTGCATGGAGCTGCACTCACAGACGCCCGCGCACACGCCGCCGCCCGGACGGACGAGCGCACGCACCACGCCAACCAACCACTGGCGGCCCCGGCAGCCGCCGCATGGTAACAATGGTATTACACATTAAGAAATCAGAGCACTCAAACATGGCAGTTTCAACCTGCCAAGGACCTCGGCCTCGGCTTACACCCTCATTAATCATGGGCATAAAGCAGACTCGGATGCTAGTGCAGCTGTGAACGTCTCATTAATGCAGTGACGCTCCTTTTGTTTGGCCCAAACCAGTGTCTCAGATAACTGTGGTAACACAAGAGAAAATACATGTTGCCCAGCGCTGATCCCCAGACCATAAGCAGGGGGGGGGGGGGGGAGGTAGCATAATAAGGCCGAGAAAGCATGACCGAGGTAGGACCCGCAATACTCTGTTTGGGAAGTACGTGATCAGGCCCTGGGTCAGGCATGGTTCTTAGCCTGCACCCAAGGTGCCGCGAATTAAATAGCTATAGGATATCCATGGGTCCCCACACACTTCATTCTGTGTAGGTGTCAGATAGCTCAACACCGCAGTGGGAAGTCTTTGAGTTTCTTGGGCTCGCCTATGCTGTGGGTGCACAAAGAGGGTATTACAAAGGAAGGAATCAAAGTGTCCAAACATGGCAGAGTTTCACCCTGCCAAGACCTCAGCCTTGGCCCACATTTCTGCCCAAGTCAGTCAGTGTATTTGTGCCAGATAGGTAAAACACTGCGATGGGAAGTCTTTGTGCACCCACAGCATAGGCAGACCGTAGTAACATTTCTGTAGCAAAGGTATAGGCAGACCGTAGTAACATTTCTGTAGCAAAAGTATAGGTGAACCCCAGTAACATTTCTGTAGCAAAAGTATAGGCAGACCCCTGTAACATTTCTGTAGCAAAAGTATAGGCAGACCCCTGTAACATTTCTTTGCCAAGAGTATAGGCAGACCCCTGTAACATTTCTGTAGCAAAAGTATAGGCAGAGCCCTGTAATATTTCTGTAGCAAGAGTGTAGGTGAACTCCTGAAACATTGGTGTACCAAGAATGTAGGCGAAGGCCGGAAAAATTAGTTAGATAACAGTTTAGGCGAGGGCCAGAAAAATTGGTTTACCAAGAGTAAAGTGCACCCCTGAAATATTGCTCAACCGCAAGGGCAGGTGAAACCCATAAACATTTTTTAAAGATACAGCTCGCTGTTGCTTAATTTGTAACAGAGCCTGGAGGCAGCCCTGTGAAAAAAATTGATTTCTGTTAAAGTATCAATGCTTTTGAAAACATAAACAGAGCATCTTGGGACGCAGAAAAATTGGCAGTTCAGTGTGATGACATGCTGTTTTAGGAAGAGGAGTAATATTAATCTCGGAGTAATATCCGAGAGTGATAGACAAAGCTAATTCATCCTTTTTTGTGGTGATAGAGGATGCATTTTTCTCCTGTTGCAGCGAAAAGAATCTTTAGGTTCCGCTGTTCTCCGCCGGTGGAGAAGAGAAGTCAGGGGAAATCCAGCCTTTGTTCATTTTTTTGAGTGTAAGCATGTTGGCACTGGCAGTTGACAGGCGGGTACGCTTATCCGTGATGATTCCCGCAGCTGCATTAAGCACAGTCTCTGACAAGATGCTAGCGGCAGGGCAGGCCAGCACCTCCAGGGCGTACAGCGCAAGTTCGTGCCACGTGTCCAGCTTTGACACCCAATAATTATATGGAGCAGAGGCATCACGGAGGACGGTGGTACGATTGGCTATGTACTCCCTTACCATCTTTTTACAGTGCTCCCTCCGATTGGGAGTGGTGACACAGTCTTGCTGGAGAGCCATAAAGCTGGCAAAGGCCTTGGAGAGTGTTCTCCTGCCTGCGCTGGACATGCTGCCTGATCCCCACTCCTTCCCTGCTAGTTGGCCCTCGGAACTGCGTCTTCTGCCACTAGCGCTGTCAGATGGGAATTTTAGCATGACTTTTTCCACCAGGTCCCTGTGGTTTTGCATTACTCTTGTATCCCTTTCCTCTTCGGGAATGAGAGTGGAAAGGTTCTCCTTATACCATGGGTTTAGAAAGGTGTACACCCAGTAATCCATGTTGGCCAAAATGCGTCTAAAGCAAGGGTCACGGGAAAGGCAGCCTAACATGAAGTCAGCCATGTGTGCCAGGGTCCCAGTACGCAAGACATCGCTGTCCTTACTAGGAAGATGACTTTCAGGATCCTCCTCCTCCTCCTCTACAGCCCTTACATGCTGAACAGATGAGAGGCAAGCAGCATGGGTACCCTCTGCAGTGTGGCCAGCTGTCTCTTCCCCCTCCCCCTCCCCCTTCTCCTCCTCCCCCAAAACGCACTGACATATAGACATGAGGGTGGTCTGGCTATCAAGCGACATACTGTTATCCCCCCGTCTCCTATTCCAACCACAAAGCGTCGGCCTTTATGCTTTGCAGTGAACTTCTCAGCAAGCAAAGCAGCGGGATGGTAACGCTAATGATTTCCGCATCGCCGATCACCATCTGGGTAGACTCCTCAAAGTTTCCGAGGACCTGGCAGATATCTGCCATCCATGCCCACTCCTCAGTAAAGAATTGCAGAGTCTGACTACCACTCCGCAGCCCATGTTGTAGTTGGTATTCCACTATTGCTCTACGCTGCTCGTACAGTCTGGCCAAAATGTGCAGCCTAGAATTCCAGCATGTGGGCACGTCACAGAATAGTCGGTGCTCTGGCAGCTGAAATCGCTGTTGCAGGGTCCTCAGGGTGGCAGCGTTCGTGGTGGACTTGCGGAAATGTGCACAGACACGGCACACCTTGCCGAGCAGGTCAGACAAGTGAGGGTAGTTTTTCAGAAACCGCTGAACCAACAGATTGAAGACATGGGCCAGGCATGGCACGGGGGTGAGGCTGCCGAGCTGCAGAGCCGCCACCAGGTTACAGCCGTTGTCACACACGACCATGCCCGGTTAGAGGTTCAGCGGCGAAAGTCAGAGGTCTGTTTGCTCTGTCAGACCCTGCAGCAGCTCGGGGGCCGTGTGCCTTTTGTCACCTAAGCTGATTAGTTTCAGCACGGCTTGCTGAAGCTTGCCCATCGCTGTGCTGCCGCGCCACGCTACCAACTGCTGGCGACGTGCTCACACTTCTTAATTGAGAGGTGGAGGTGGTGGAGGAGGAAGGGGAGGGGGAGGGGGAGGGTTTGGAGGAGGTGGAATGAAACACAGCAGATACCAGCACCGAGGTAGGACACGCTATTCTGGGCTGTGGGTAGGACGTAAGCGGTTCCAGGCTCTGACTCGGTCCCAGCCTCCACCAAGTTCACACAATGTGCCGGCAGGGAGATATAGTGGCCCTGCCCACCAGTACTTGTCTACGTGTCCGCGGTTAAGTGGACCTTCCCAGTAACCGCGTTGGTGAGGGCACAATATGTTGCGGGAGACGTGCTGGTGTAGGGCAGGGATGGCACACGGTGAAAAATAGTGGTGACTGGGGACCGAGTAGCGCGGGACCGCCACCGCCATCATGTTTTTGAAAGCCTCTGTTTCCACAAGCCTGTACGGCAGCATCTCCAGGCTTATTAATTTGGCAATGTGCACATTTAAAGCTTGTGCATGCGGGTGGGTGGTAGCGTATTTGTGCTTTCGCTCCAACGCTTGTGTTAGTGACAGCTGAACGCTGCTCTGTGAGACATTGCTGGATGGATTGGAGGACGGTGGAGGTGATGGTGTGGGTGCAGGCCGGGAGGCGCTGGTGCCTGTGTGCTGGGAGGGGGATTGGATCTATTTTGCTGGTTGGGCACAGGGGAAGAGGCAGTGGTGTGACCCTGAGGCGCTGAATGGCCTTCCTCCCACCTTGTGGGGTGCTTGGCCATCATATGCCTGCGCATGCAAGTGGTAGTGAGGCTGGTAGTGGTGGCTCCCCGACTGCTCTTGGTGCGACACAGGTTGCACACCACTGTTTGTCGGTCATCAGCGCTCTCACTAAAAAACATCCACACCTTTGAACATCTAGCCCTCTGCACGGAGGCGTGCCACGAGTGGGCGCTTTGGGAAACAGCTGGGGGATTATACGCTCTGGCCCTGCCTCTACCCCTGGCCACTCCACTGCCTCTTACAATCTGTTCTGCTGCTGCACTTGCCTCCTCCTCTGAAGCCCTGTCCTCAGTAGGCTTAGCAAACCAGCTGGGGTCAGTCACCTCATCGTCCAGCTGCTCTTCTTCCGAATCCTCTGTGTGCGCCTCCCTTGAACTTACTGCCCTTACTACTACCTCACTGATAGACAACTGTGTCTCATCATCCTCATCCACAAAAAGCTCTTGAGACAGTTTCTGGAAGACGCCAGCTTACCAGACTCTGGGAACCTTCCAAATGGCGGGCATCGGTCACGACAAATTCCTCAGGTGAGAGAGGAACCGTTTTTTCCCACTCATGGCAGGGACCCGAGAACAGTTCCTGGGAGTCTGCCTGCTCAGAATATGTAATTTTCATGGAGTGAGGAGGCTGAGAGGAAGGAGGAGCAGCAGCCAAAGGATTCAGAGTTGCAGTCCCCAGGCCAGGAGTAGTGGACTGCATAGAAGACTGGCTGGTCAATACATTGCTGGATGTGTTTTCTGCCATCCACGACAGGACCTGCTCGCACTGCTCTGCTTGTAATAAAGGTCTACCACGCGGACCCATAAATTGTGATATGAAGCTGGGGAGCCCAGAAACTTGCCTCTCTCCTAATCCCTCAGCAGTCAGCTGTGATTCATCCCACTCAGGAACTTGACCTGTGCCCACACCCTCACTTGGACGCCTGTGTCCACATCCACATCCTTGACGCTTACCCCTACTCCTTATCATGGCGGATTAAGGATAGAGCAGGGCCCAAATAAATTACCCCACTGTACAGCACTGACAACTGGGGCTTAATTCACCGCACACAGAGACTTGTAGATAATAGAGGCTGTGTGGAGTGGGAGAAGACTCTAAAGCCGGCGGATAGTGCTGGTAACCGTGGCTATCTCAACCCCACCAAGAAAAGGGTATTGTGAGACGTTCTGCACAGCGGCAGAGCTGAAATACTTTGCAGTGGCCCAGGAAATATTACAGTACTGTTTAGCAGTGAGACCTCTGTCTAATGCACTGCAGACACAGAACGGTATAAATGAAGTCTTTGCAGTAGGCTAGGAAATATTAGAGAGCAGTTTCACGGTG
Source organism: Eleutherodactylus coqui (assembly GCF_035609145.1). Lineage (NCBI taxonomy): Eukaryota > Metazoa > Chordata > Amphibia > Anura > Eleutherodactylidae > Eleutherodactylus > Eleutherodactylus coqui. The sequence continues at coordinate 20,889,593 of NC_089837.1, read as the reverse complement.
AGAGCTGGTTGTACGGCACTGCAGCCTGAGAACGCTATTACTGAAAGGCTGGGAACAGGCCTAGATGCGTAATACAAAAATTGATGCACTACTGCTCCCAGCCAGCCACAACTATAATGCACATGGTGAGATGTAGCCCTAAGAAGGTCTGTTGGGGTTCTTGTACAGAGGATCAGGAGGACTCTATAACTTTCCCTATATAAGTAGCGGTGTCCCTACACTCTGCCTTATGCACTGCACACACAGAACAGTATAGCTGAAATGGCCTGCACAGCCCGAGATGCTTAAAAAAAAAAATTGGTGCACTACTGCTCCCAGCCAGCCACAACAGTAATCTATACTATGAAGAGTAGCCCTAAGAAGGACCATTGGGGTTCTTAACAACAGGATCCTACTCTAATACTTTCCCTATATCAGCAGCAACACTTTACCTAACCTCTGCCAGCATGCATCTTAAGCGAGCCACAGGCGGTACCAGTTTAACTACTCGGTGGTCACCTGATCTCGCCATCCACTCACTACTGTGGAGGGGGGGGGGGGGAGAGAGGGCTGGCACGTCACAGGAGGAAGTGGTAATGCCTTCCACGCATGTCTATTGGCTAGAAAATGGCGCAAAACATGCGGGGAACAAAATGCAATTGACTCGAATGCTGCGATACTTGGGGGTCATTGTCCCGACCCCCAAGTGTCAGCGTGTCATTGTCCCATCCCCCAAGTGTTAGCGTGTCATTATCCCGTCCCCCAAGTGTCAGCGTGTCATTATCCCGTCCCCCAAGTGTCAGCATGTCATTATCCTGTCCCCCAAGTGTCAGCATGTCATTATCCCGTCCCCCAAGTGTCAGCGTGTCATTATCCCGTCCCCCAAGTATCAGCATGTCATTATCCTGTCCCCCAAGTGTCAGCATGTCATTATCCTGTCCCCCAAGTGTCAGCTTGTCATTATCCTGTCCCCCAAGTGTCAGCGTGTCATTATCCCGTCCCCCTAGTGTCAGCGTGTCATTATCCCATCCCCCAAGTGTCAGCATGTCATTATCCCGTCCCCCAAGTGTCAGCGTGTCATTATCCTGTCCCCCAAGTGCCAGCGTGTCATTATCCCATCCCCCAAGTGTCAGCATGTCATTATCCCGTCCCCCAAGTGTCAGCGTGTCATTATCCTGTCCCCCAAGTGCCAGCGTGTCATTATCCCATCCCCCAAGTGTTAGTGTGTCATTATTCCATTCCCCAAGTATCAGCCTGTCATTATCCCGTCCCCCTAGTGTCAGTGTGTCATTATCCCGTCCCCCAAGTGTCAGCGTGTCATTATCCCATCCCCCAAGTGTTAGTGTGTCATTATTCCGTTCCCCAAGTGTCAGCGTGTCATTATCCTGTCCCCCAAGTATCAGCGTGTCATTATCCCGTCCCCCAAGTGTCAGCGTGTCATTATCCTGTCCCCCAAGTGTCAGCGTGTCATTATTCTGTCCCCCAAGTGTCAGTGTGTCATTATCCCGTCCCCCAAGTGTCAGCGTGTCATTATCCCGTCCCCCTAGTGTCAGCGTGTCATTATCCCGTCCCCCAAGTGTCAGCGTGTCATTATCCCGTCTCCCAAGTGTCAGCGTGTCATTATCCCATCCCCCAAGTGCCAGCGTGTCATTATCCCATCCCCCAAGTGTTAGTGTGTCATTATTCCGTCCCCCAAGTGTCAGCATCTCATTGTCCCGTCCCCCAAGTGTCAGCGTCTCATTGTCCCGTCCCCCAAGTGTCAGCATCTCATTGTCCCATACCCCAAGTATAGTTGTCCTGTACCCCAAGTGTAATTGTCTTTCATTATCCCTTCCCCCAAGTGTCAGCGTTTCATTATCCCGTCCCCCAAGTGTCAGCATCTCATTGTCCCGTCCCCCAAGTGTCAGCGTCTCATTGTCCCGTCCCCCAAGTGTCAGCGTCTTATTGTCCCATACCCCAAGTATAGTTGTCCTGTACCCCAAGTGTAATTGTCTTTCATTATCCTGTCCCTAAATATCAGCAAGCCATTGTCCTGCACCCCAAGTGTGTGAGTACCCTGTAGCCCAAATGTTATCTTGTACCCCAAGTCTTAGCATTGCATCCCATGTTTCTGTCTCCCAGGTTTGAGAGCAATTGTTCGCTTTATGTGGGTTGAGGAGTGCCAATCCAAAGTTAGATCTGCGAATAGTCAGAGACCGGCTGCCCTGAGGCCGCATCCAGCAGAGACAGAAGTACTGACAATGTCCCTTTTATTTTCTAAAAAAGGGGTGTGGCCAAGCTGTTGCAACATTGTATCCTGCAGTATGTAGCAAACTTGAATTTGCCACTTAGCGCTTTGCATTCAGTAAGCGTGCTACATCTGTATGTATCATGAGATTACCGCTGTCATCTGCGACAAATCAATGGCGAACACACAAGCTGCAGGACGCGGCTCGTGGACCGTCGCTCTAATTCACTTGGAAGTTTGCTACAAGCGACATTCTCAGTTCTTGATTCTCAGTAAGCTCTGAAATAAGAAAGTCAGAGCAATTTCCAAACAAAGCAAATCTTTCCGCTCTCGTCAGTCGCTGAACACGGAGGGAAGGTGCACAAAATTGACTTTGCTCCTGTAGATTGCAGAGCTGATGACGCAGGTTGGAGGGGAGACGGACGTAAGAGCACCTTATCGCACATCAGCGGGCCGGGAGAGCGAGGGGGGGGGGGGATTGTTTATTCATGATCAGCCCATTGTTACATCACTTGAGGATTATTCTGAGGATTCTTCAAGCCACCAAAGATGAGCGGAAACAAGAAGCCGCGACGAAAGCGACTCGCAGACTGCAGAGTGATGACGGCCGCATGTCATTAGTGATTCTGCGGAGAGCGAGCAAAATAATAGTAATAAAAATACGTTATCACATTGCGTCAGCCGCCTGCTGGCAGTCTGCGAGAAACCTACTAAGCCCGTCATTTCCACCGTCACTTACTCAGTTTTGGTCAGGGAAATAGTCACGGATCGAAACTGCGTATTCCCTGTGTTTGTATTTTTTTGCGCAGGCATTCATTGCGTTTTTGACGCATGCAAAAAAAGGCAAGAAGACCCCATTAATTTCATGCACAAATACGCAGGGAATGCACATTTCTGGTGCGTATTTACGCAATCCCATCGACTTCAGAGCTTAAACTGAGGAAAAAGGAGGGGAAAAATGCTGTGATAAGCCACGCCCCCTTTTTTTTTACAATGGACGGTATTTTTTCGTGACAAAAGGTGGCAACCCTAGTTGTAACTCATCCTAAGGAATGATGAGTTGTGGATTCAGACACTTTAGTTGAAGCATCAACTCCTGACTGTGCAGCATGTTGGTCAGAACGATTCCTGACATCCTCCTCCGACCCCTTTCAGGGATGAGTTGTTTCCGTCCACAGGATCCCCTTTCTTTGGATGCTTTCCCTGATCACGCCATACTCAGTATACTCTTCACACCGTTACATGAAAAATACCCTCGATTGGCAGTGGGACCCCGGCTAGTCCAGCACCGATGACCGGCCTCGTTGCAAGTCGCTCCGATCGCTGGATTTTCCCATCTAATGTGGATTCAGACTGAAACCTGATGCTTCAAATGAACTTCCTTCTTGTGACAGAAGAGACAGGAGAGCGAAGAAGCCAAGAATTGCGCTGTGAACTTGTTGGCTGATATATTGTACATAGGTAGTCCTGCTGTTCGCTCAGAAGTGGAGATAATTGTATACAATGCTCTGTGAGCTCACATATCTCTCTGGTAGTCTGTTGCAACGTATTAGCCTACAGTCCAAGGTGTTCAGCTCACAGAGCATTGTCAGAATGGATACATCATCTTAGCAGACTCCTTTAAGATGTAAAAAGGATATCTAATAAGTAGGTTCCATAAACTAGATAACCTCCTGAGTATTAAGGTGGCTTCAGACGAGCAGATTCCAAAATAGGCTCACTCCTGTGCAACATTCCTGCCCAAATACTGCGCTAAAGCACGGCCGTCTGAAGGAGCCCTTACAGAGGTTACACTAAGGCAGATCAGTGCTTCATGAATTACCATTAATTGTTCCTTTCACTTATGTAACAATTCATTTGGGGACGTGAACCTGCGACTCGGCTTGGTGAATGTCTCCTGCTTCGGGTCCCTGTGAAGTCTGTGTTTTCTAGGATTGATGGATGGAGTGATGTGAGAGGAGCTGACAGCGATGTCTCCTCTCCTCTCCATCTATGGGTGGTGAGTCCATCTGGCACTGAACACCTGGCCTTTCCCATCCTGATCCCTTCATCTATCAGGAGGTGCAGCGCTCATTAGAAGGACGTCTTCCCCAGTAATGATCGTCGCTCCCCGGAGCTCCATGTTATTAGTGCATGGATCTGTTCTGTTTAACTGTCTCTAATGGTGCTTGCAGCGCAGGGTGATGGGGTGAGCATTACAGACTGCAGAAATCCTCCCCGAACATTATGGCATCACTGGAGCTGCCTAGGCCTCACATTCCCTGCTCGGAAAATCCTGAACCCTGGCTTTGCGACATCACCAGCCTTCTGCAGTTAACCATTCTTCATTACTCTATGACATCACCAGCCTTGTGCAGTTAACCATTCTTCATTACTCTATGACATCACCAGCTTTCTGCAGTTAACCATTCTTCATTACTCTATGACATCACCAGCCTTCTGCAGTTAACCATTCTTCTTTACTCTATGACATCACCAGCCTTCTGCAGTTAACCATTCTTCATTACTCTATGACATCACCAGCCTTCTGCAGTTAACCATTCTTCATTACTCTATGACATCACCAGCCTTGTGCAGTTAACCATTCTTCTTTACTCTATGACATCACCAGCCTTGTGCAGTTAACCATTCTTCTTTACTCTATGACATCACCAGCCTTGTGCAGTTAACCATTCTTCATTACTCTATGACATCACCAGCCTTCTGCAGTTAACCATTCTTCATTACTCTATGACATCACCAGCCTTGTGCAGTTAACCATTCTTCTTTACTCTATGACATCACCAGCCTTGTGCAGTTAACCATTCTTCATTACTCTATGACATCACCAGCCTTCTGCAGTTAACCATTCTTCATTACTCTATGACATCACCAGCCTTGTACAGTTAACCATTCTTCATTACTCTATGACATCACCAGCCTTGTGCAGTTAACCATTCTTCATTACTCTATGACATCACCAGCCTTGTGCAGTTAACCATTCTTCATTACTCTATGACATCACCAGCCTTGTGCAGTTAACCATTCTTCATTACTCTATGACATCACCAGCCTTGTGCAGTTAACCATTCTTCATTACTCTATGACATCACCAGCCTTCTGCAGTTAACCATTCTTCATTACTCTATTACATCACCAGCCTTGTGCAGTTAACCATTCTTCATTATTCTATTACATCACCAGCCTTGTGCAGTTAACCATTCTTCATTATTCTATGACATCACCAGCCTTGTGCAGTTAACCATTCTTCATTACTCTATGACATCACCAGCCTTCTGCAGTTAACCATTCTTCATTACTCTATTACATCACCAGCCTTGTGCAGTTAACCATTCTTCATTACTCTATGACATCACCAGCCTTGTGCAGTTAACCATTCTTCATTACTCTATGACATCACCAGCCTTGTGCAGTTAACCATTCTTCATTACTCTATGACATCACCAGCCTTGTGCAGTTAACCATTCTTCATTACTCTATGACATCACCAGCCTTCTGCAGTTAACCATTCTTCATTACTCTATTACATCACCAGCCTTGTGCAGTTAACCATTCTTCATTACTCTATGACATTACCAGCCTTGTGCAGTTAACCATTCTTCATTATTCTATTACATCACCAGCCTTGTGCAGTTAACCATTCTTCATTACTCTATGACATCACCAGCCTTGTGCAGTTAACCATTCTTCATTACTCTATGACATCACCAGCCTTGTGCAGTTAACCATTCTTCATTACTCTATGACATCACCAGCCTTGTGCAGTTAACCATTCTTCATTACTCTATGACATCACCAGCCTTGTGCAGTTAACCATTCTTCATTATTCTATGACATCACCAGCTTTCTGCAGTTAACCATTCTTCACTATTCTATGACATCACCAGCTTTCTGCAGTTACCCATTCTTCACTATTCTATGACATCACCAGCTTTCTGCAGTTACCCATTCTTCTTTACTCTATTACATTACCAGCCTACTGCAGGTAACAATTTTTCTTTATTTTATGACATCCCTAACCTTCTGAAGTTACCTCTGCTTCCTTACTCTATGACATCACGAGCCTACTCCAATTAACCATGCTTTTTTTACTCTGACATCATCATCCTTCTCCAAATAAACCTGCTTAATCTATGACATCACTAGGCTTCTTCAGATAACCATGCTTCTTTACTCTATGGCATCACCAGCCTTTACTAAAAAAAAGCCCAGTCTGATTACAGAAGAGCATCAACAACCTTAACAGAAAACCCCTCCCCCGTAGCTATGTGAGAACAGCCATAACTATGACCTCATACTCTATCATGTCACTGAATGTAACTAATACACCCCACCCTCTCTGTGAAATCACCATATTACCTTCCCCTCTCTTTGGCAGTGGCATCATCAGGCCTCCAGAAAAGTTTAACTCTCCTTGCGGCTGTTAACTCTTTATATGCTGCTGTCAATTCTGTATAGAAGTGTCCCTATCGGGTTGAAATATCCTGAACAGCCTCCTGCGATGAGAATGCGGGGTATTCACAGATTGCCATGTTAGCCTGGGGTCTTCTGAAGGTCCCTAAGGCTGTCATAAATGAACCAATTTGAAGTTCAAGACCCCTATGAGGACTTTAAAACAGTTAAACTAAGTAAAATAAAGATTTTTAATTATTAGAAAAATTAAGGAATATTGAAAAAAACAAAAAAAAAAACCTTTCTACCCAGTCGCAGAAAAACAAGTAAAAATGATTATTGCTGCCTCAATAAAATCTCACACTATTGATCCCTCATGGAGAAAGACTGTCAGGAAGAAAACTCAATGCTAGAATTGCACTTTTTTGGTCACCTCATCTCCAAGAAAAAAATGGAATAAAAAGCGATCAAAGACTCATATGTACCCCAAAATGGTACCAAAAAAAAACTACAGGTCACCTCACAGAAAAAACAGTCTCACTCAGATATCGATGGAAAATAAAAAGCTTTAGGGGTTAAAATATGGTGACAGACTATTTTTTTGAAGGAATTTTATTTTCTCTGAGTAGTACTACACTAAAAACATATAGAAGTTTGGTATCGCCATAATTATACTGCCCCACGGGATAAAAACATATATTTCACAGAGGCAGAACAGTCTAGAATGACACTATAGGCCCTCACAGGATAGACATCTGTCTGCTGGCTAAAGCCAGTACTGCATGAGGCGACACGTTAGATAGGTTCCGACAGCAGAGAGGCTGGCAATATACAGTAAGAGAACCCTGACGGTCGTCTTCCAACATCGGAGCCGTACAGCCTTAAATCATAATGTCTTAAGAGGTCAGACAGTGGATTGGAAAGGGTTAATGTGAGGCGTGGCTCCTCCCTCTTGCATTAGCGTGTGTGCTGATGTGCAGGAGTCACATGACACATGATCCAAAAGTGAGGGGCCAGTGGCAGGGAACAAAGAGCTATATCTCCATGACAACCGTAATGCTACACTAATGATGCGCCAACACACCTTTTAAGGCCTCCAATGAGAACATAGTATGGCGGTTGTAACAACCCACACATCACTCCTGTCTGCCCGGTATACAATCAGAATGCAGGATCAGGATTGTGGATTGTTTGAGTGTATTGGCCATGACTATAAGGAGAGGTAGGGCAGTGGATCTCGCTGTAGGGGTTAATTAAGGTTAGCAGGCAGATCTGAGTTACCTCCCCTAGATATACTGATTGGATAAGCAATGTGGCACCACCCTACTGGGTGGGACCTGTAGACTATATAAGCAGGGCTTTCTCCTTGACTCACATATGCCTGCAGTCTACCATCAGGGCTGCAGGCCATGCTGCATTATTTTCTGCCATCACTGTACAGATAGTGGATGGGCAGGGTGACCGAGCCGGTGCTTGAATGGTGCATTGTAACACACTTAGCTAGAGCTTAATGTGATCTGGGGCATGGAGCTTCTGAGCTTGGACTAGCATCTTGCAGTAGCTGCATTAACTGAAGCTAATAGAGGATTGTTGGCCAGCACTAAAACTAGTAAATACCCTCTTTATCTGCGAACTCGTTACCTCCGATCAGGCTTATATCCATATGCCTGTATCTGGTTGGTAGGGCATATTTGTAAACGTAGTCATCCTCTATAGCGATAGACATCTGGACCTGCTGGCACTGCGCACATCAGATATTTCCTTTGAAATATGCACAGTTTGGGCCAATTCCGGACATACTGATCCATTGTGTCTGTCTATGGGAATCTTTTCACCATTCGCAAAAACCTCTTCACCGTTCTTTACGTTCGGTGGGATAGCTTGATTGAGCGAAGGCTCCAGGCTCGGTCATCCTCTCTCTATGCTCTGAAATTCTGGATTCTTGAATATACATCTAGTATATTCTCAGCAGATATACTGCTACAATACTTGCCCATAGATCAGGGGCTATAAGAAACGGTTCCTGATGAACTGCATAATCTGTAGGGAAACGCAAAGAACAGATTCAGAACCGCGCCTGAGCAATTTCTGAGAGCTAAATCAGTCTATTTGCCAGATTTCCATAATAGGCATCTTCTGATAGTGGGGCTAATATACCAGTATTACACTCTGGGGGGGAAAAAAATCCCCCCTGTGGTGTTGGCTATCCAGGTATACGCATGCACGCCCGGGTATTCCAGGAAGGCCTACTATCCCCAGACCCTCCATCAGGATCTCTGATCTGGTGTAGGGGCATACGTGTGGCTCCCCTATTGTTGAGGGCGCTGTGTCGTCTGTATATGTCAATCATCCACACATCCATATGTGTTCAATTCTGGATCCCCGTGGGATCGGTGTGCGTCTTAGTTGTCCTGGTTTTAGTAATAATCATGAAAAAGTTTTAGCCGTCTATTCTGTGAATAAACCTAAAGTGACATTTTACAGCACTGTGTATGTTTTAAAAACACCTCTCTAAAAAAATGGCGCTTTTCCCCTTTTGCCCCAAATTCTTAAACATTTTCCTGTTTATTATATATGTTTAATCCAACAATTGAAATAAAACAGTCATCTTGTAAAACACATGTATCTGTAGCGGGAAAAACAAAACAAGGTTTTGTGAAAGTAGAGAGAATAAACAAATCCAGAGGGAAGGGGTTAATGCTGTACATTATCTGCGTATCCGCCCATATTACACGCAGCTATATTCTCCACCCTCCGCAACAAGCTGAGCCGGGCGAGATGCGATGTGATGCTTCTCCCGCTCAGCTCCATGTAAATATTGCGGCTGCTTCTGCCTCCTGCCAGGAACTCATTTGCCTGGAGAGAGCAGAACTCCGAGGACAGACGACTATTTATAGCCGCGCCGATTATGTAACAACGCAGGAGACGGCAGAAATAAGCGGGACACGGGCACGGGCGCCAGGTGACCAGAAGGGGGCTGCGGAGCCAACATAAACCAACATCTATAGAAAGCAGATAGGATGCATATACAACTAGATAATCATTAGTGTTACTAATGTAACTGCGTTAATAATGTCATCCCAGGACTTCAGGCTAATGTCTACATGTAGAACACATGTACACCTTAATACATTTTATTACTTATCCTGTACTGTTCCTGCATTATCCTCCAGAGCTGCACTCACTATTCTGCTGGTGGAGTCACTGTGTACATACATTACTTATCCTGTACTGCTCCTGAGTTACATCCTGTATTATACCCCAGAGCTGCACTCACTATTCTGCTGGTGGAGTCACTGTGTACATACATTACTTATCCTGTACTGATCCTGAGTTACAGCCTGTATTATATTCCAGAGCTGCAGTCACTATTCTGCTGGTGGAGTCACTGTGTACTTACATTACTTATCCTGTACTGATCCTGAGTTACATCCTGTATTATACTCCAGAGCTGCGCTCACTATTCTGCTGGTGGAGTCACTGTGTACATACATTACTTATCCTGTACTGCCCCTGAGTTACATCCTGTATCACACTCCAGAGCTGCACTCACTATTCTGCTTCTGGTGGAGTCACTGTGTACATACATTACTTATCCTGTACTGATCCTGAGTTACATCCTGTATTATACTCCAGAGCTGCACTCACTATTCTGCTGGTGGAGTCACTGTGTACATACATTACTTATCCTGTACTGCTCCTGAGTTACATCCTGTATTATACTCCAGAGCTGCACTCACTATTCTGCAGGTGGAGTCACTGTGTACATACATTACTTATCCTGTACTGATCCTGAGTTACATCCTGTAGATCTTTTATTATAAAAGTAAAAAACACAACAAAGACAAACTGTAACAATAAGAATAACCATATAAAGCAATATAAGGCCCTTCCCCCACAGTCCGTGATCCATAAACAAAGTAAATGTCCATATCCGGGCTTCCCCCTGCCGTACACACCCACACACATACACCCTCAACATATAACACAATATACAACCATATACCTAAAATATAAAACTAAGGAAACTATAACTACATAAAATCTTGTAAACTACACCTCCAGGTCCAGCCGTGCCGCACTGCACCCACACAGAACAAATGTAAGCAAGAACATAAACAGCATAAATAACTGAAATAGCAACATAAATAACCAAATTCAAACAGAAAGACTGAGCCAACTGGCATAAAACTAACTAAAAATATGCTTTTTTTTTCTTTTGGGTCCCCAGTGCAGCTTGGGGGCCAATCCTGTTCCACCAGTCCATGCCCAGAGTTCAGTTCAGGACGTGCCAAGCCACACCAGGGTTTTTTTAAAAAAATAAATACCACACTGTGCCCGCCGCAGCCTGGGGGCCATGCCCGCTCCACCAGTCAGTGCCCAGAGTTCAATGTTCGGGACGTGCCAGGCTACGGCTCAAGGCGTGAATCCCACTCCCTCCACCTCCCCACCCAACCTACCTACCACCCAAAACATGAATATATACAATATACAATATATACAAAACCATAATAAACACCAATAAGCCAACATGCGTAATATATACTATATACATAACCCGAAAGCCTAAGGTCGGCTCTCCTGCAGCCCTACTTCATTCCATTTTGCCCAAATCAAAACAAAAAGCTTCATGGTGCACTCACAGCCCTACACCGGGATTGGGGGTGATAAGCTGGGCACAGACATCGCAATGTACTATCCCTTGAATTTAAAAAAAAGGTCTTCATATTCTCTCCCTTATTTGCCCTAGACTGTCCTTAGTCTGCCCCTCAGTCTGACCCTTCATGGAAAACTGTCCCTGCTCTATCCCTCCTCTCTCCCTATCCTGTCCCTCCTCTCTCCCTACTCTTCCCCTAGAAAATTAAGAAAACACTTTTCCTAACGAAATACAAGCCCTCTCCATAGGAGAGAAGCTTTAGATGTGCCCAGCCTCTCATACTCCACAGAACGTACCTTCACCAGGTCACCCAGGATGTTCCTACATACCGTATCCACGGGGAGGACTTTCAGCTCCGTCGAGATTAAACACTGTGCACTCCAGATGTGGAACCTAACCACTAGGCTAACTAGGAATAAAGTGCAGTGGTCCCTGCCACCAAGACCTCTGAAGGCTCCATAAGCCCACTCCGCATAGGAAAGGTGTGCCAGCTGACGCCAGCCTATGGAGACCCCTACCCGTTGGTATACCTCTGTATTAAAGGGGCACTGAAGCAGGAAATGCTCCATGCTTTCCAGCACGTCGCTGCACTCCTGACGGGGGCAACCCCTGTCAATCAGAGGCCTGCTCTTCAAGTTACCCCTTACATACAGTCTCTCGTGAAAGCAGCCCCAAGCCAAGTCCCAAAATTTCAAGGGGACCCGGGTTGAATTCAGTAAACGTAACCCTCCCTCCAGGTCCCGACTTGTGCAGTCCTTGAGCGCCAGGGGCTTCTGGAAATGGGTCAACAGGACTCTTTCGTCGAGGAGCCTCCTCGTCAGAGTCCTGATCTCCCACATCCCCAAACCCCACCGGCGTATCACCTTCAGAAACAAGGTAGCGTAAGCCGGGAGATATCCGTGCTGCGTGCGAAGGTCCTTCACTCGCCCTCCTGTCTCCCATTCCTGGAAGAAGGGCCGAAACCATCCCCGGCAGGAGTAGACCCACGGAGAAGCCCTCTCTTGCCAGAGGTTGCCTAAGTTGATCTTAAAAAAGGTGTCTACAAGAAACACCACGGGGTTGACCATAGATAACCCCCCTAGTCTCCTCGTGCGGTATGTAACATTTCTCCTGATCAGGTTCAACATGTTCCCCCACAACATTAGGAAGAACAGGTTGTAGACCCGGGTCCAGAGAGGCTCTGGCAAAATGCATATGCTGCCCAGGTAGATGAATAAAGGGAGCAGGTATGTTTTGATCAGTCTAACTCTTTCCCGAAGGGTCAAAGACCAACCATTCCACTGGTTTACCTTCTGAGTGGCACCATCCAGCCTGTCTACCCAATTTTGCATGGGGTAATCCCCCTGGCCAAATTTGATGCCAAGAACTTTTGCTGAAGTCTGGGGCACCGGAAGAGTGTCCGGGAGATCAAACACAGGATCCCCCCTTCCTAACCAGAGACTTTCTCACTTATCCCAGTTGACCCTGGACCCAGATGCCTCTGAGTAGCCATCCACCTCCGACACCACAAACTCCGCCTCCTCCCTTGAGGATACGAAGAGCGTGACATCATCGGCGTATGCCACTGCCCTCAGGGTAGCCTCCGGCATCGCCCGCTCCATCCCGACCCCTGCTATAGGTCCACGATCAACCCTCCTAAGGAAGGGATCTATCGCAAACACATACAACAGGGGACTTAGAGGACAGCCCTGACGGACACCGGACCCCACCTCAAAAGGGCGGCCAAGCCAACCGTTCACCAGCGGGAAAGTCTCAGCCCCTGCATACAATGTTCGCAGCCAATCAACAAACCCCACCGGCAGCCCATATCTCAGGACAGACCAGAGGTACTCGTGATTAACCCGATCAAATGCTTTGGCCTGATCCAAGGGCAGCAAGTACCCCTCCCAGTGACCAGCCCTACCCTGCTCCACTGCCTCCCGGACACCAAGAACAGCGCTAAAGGTGCTACGACGTGGGACAGAGCAATGCTGGGCCCCTGAGAGGAGCCGGGGTGCAAACTTCACCAACCGATTAAACAGCACTTTTGCCAGAACCTTCCTGTCCGTATTGAGAAGCGCTATGGGACGCCAGTTCTCAATGCGGCTCGAGTCTTTACCCTTTGACAGAAGGATCAAGGCCGACCTCCTCATTGACCTAGGCAGAATGCCCGAGGAAAGACACTCATTGAATACCTCAGTCAAGAGGGGACTCAAGAGGTCCTTGAAGGTCTTATAATACTCGGAGGTTAGTCCATCCGGTCCTGGCGATTTTTGGAGCCGGAGCCCATCAATCGCCAGTCTAACTTCCTCTTCTCTGATCTCTTCTGTCAAAACATCAAGAGAGGTGTCTACTCCCGGCTCAGGGACAGTTTCAGCCAGGAAAGCCAACATCACTTCCGAATCTAGATCCCTCTTTCCCAAGAATTGCGAGTAGTAGGATCTGATGACCTCCAGAATCCCTGATCTGGATCGATTCAGGGACCCCGTACTGTCGATCAGTCCTGTGACCACTTTACTATTCACTGACATCCTACAGTTTCTGTAAGGGTCGGGCGAGCGGTACTTCCCGAAATCCCTCTCAAAAACCAAGGATGCGTGTCTATCGTACTGGCATTTCTTGAGCAAAGATTTCACTCTGGAGATCTCCTCGCGGCTACCTCCAGTCGAAACGAGATGTTCGAGTTTCCTCCTCAGGCCGTTGTACAGGCGGTACCTGTCCAGACATCTGAGGTTGGAGAGCTCTCGGAAGAACCTCGCTGCCCTCCTCTTGAACATCTCCCACTACTCTGACTTACTGCTACAAAGATCCAGTAATGGTACCTGGCTCTGCAGAAAATCCTCAAAGGACTGTCTTATCTCTGCTTCCTCCAGGAGTGATTAATTCAGTCTCCAAAAACCTCTGCCCATCCGGGGGGGGTCTCTGCAACATTCAGAGAAAACAAAATCAGACAGTGGTCGGAGAATTCCACCTCAACAACGGACACTGGTGAAGAGATGGCTTCCTCCTTCAAAAAAAACCTGTCTATTCTTGACCTGCTCTGACCTCTATAATAGGTGAACCCCTCGTGGCCTGGGATATGCCGGATGTGGACATCCACCAGGCGAGCCTCGCTACCTATGCTATTAAGTGCGACGCTGTCAAAAGCCAACCGCCTGTCTCCAGAGCCTCCCCTATCGCGGGCTCTCGTGACTGCATTAAAGTCACCTCCAAAGACAACTTGGCGGCTGGTAAAAAGGTAGGGCTTGATCCTCATAAAGAGACTCTTCCTGTCCTTTTTTGACTGGGGACCATAGATGTTGACAAGTCTTAATTCTTGTCCCTTCATGAGGACATCTAAGATCAGGCACCTCCCCATTTCTAATTCAATAACTCGTCGGCATTCAACCGCTGCGGTAAAAAGGACCGCCACTCCGCTATACGGCTCGGCCGCAAGAGACCAGTAGGAAGGGCCTGGCCTCCACTCCCTTTTTGCCTTATGTAAGGCTGCCAAATCGGACAGCCTGGTCTCCTGCAAAAATAAAATGTCAGCTTCAACTCGGCTGAGAAAATCAAAGGCCGCAAATCTAGCCGTATCTGACTTAATGCTGGCAACGTTAATTGATGCCAGAGTCAGCGGAGTGGGTGCCGCCATCATGAGTGATTAAATTAGATGGCTTTCTTCCTCACACCCCCTTCCTCGGGGTCAGAAGAAAGTCCCTTGCTTCTTTTTTTGGACATAGATGTGTCCATAGCAAGGGATCCCCCGACCCCATCGTCCTTGTTTCCAGGCTCTAGAGTCGCCTCCTCCCCTGTAGGAACTATGCCTCCACGAGGAGGAGACTCAGCGCCCCCTGTTGACCCTTTCTTTGCCCCAGGAACCTTGCCCTTTCCTTCCCCCTCAGAGGAAGAGATGTCTTGAAGGGCTCGGAACCTATTGGAGTGTCCAACTGGAGGTGAGCAGGCTTCCCCTTCCAGTACTTGGCCCGGGGTGGGAGAAGATCTTGAATCCCCCCTTCGCTTCCTCCTCGTGGCACCTAGCTTACGCCTTTTTTCTAACCACCTCTTGCCTTCCTCATCCACACTTTCATAGTGGGAGGAATCTGCAGAGTTGGTCTTCTCCCTCTGGATCCTCCTGTCCTCTTCATCTAACTCTCTGTCCCTCAAAGCCTCAGCCGCGAGATTTGCTTCTGGAACAGGGGCCACCATTGATCCACCTGCTGTGGGTGCTCCTGTCAGCTCCCTGCTCCGTCTGCGCTTCTCCTGACGCCTCTGCTGGGCAGCCATCTTTTGCCATTTCTTCCTGGCTCCTGAGTTCCCCCACCTCTGCTGGTCCCCTCACCCCCGGAGGCCACATCATGACCCCCATCCGTAGGGGCAGAGACCGCATTGGCAAAGGAGCGTGGACAGCGGCTAAATGGGTGACCGAGATCACCACACAGGTTACACCTAATCTCTGTACAGGAGGCGGCAAGATGACCCAGACCCCCACACAGAGCGCACTTCAAGATCTTACAAGCAGCGCTCAAGTGTGAGGGGTCGCCGCACCTGTGGCAGAGCTTCGGCTGCCCCTGGTAAAAGGCCAAGATACGATCCCTGCCGAGGAAGGCTGCAGATGGTATGTGTGCCACTGAGTTACCTGAACGTTTCAGCTTGACCATGAACGTCCAGGCCCCGGACCATATGCCGTGCTCATCCCGGTTCTTTTTGGGCATCTCTGTCACCTCTCCATACCTACTGAGCCAGTCCCGATATCATAAAGTAATCGCAGCACAACAGATGGATAGGAGAAATATACTCACTAGAGCTCAGTGGGCTGATGGGTGCCAAGCTGAAATTGGACGCAGACCTTACATCCAAAGTAAGTCAGGATACACAAAAATGTCATCAGCAGCATCCAGGGTTGTTTGAAAAGATGTATAGAATTCCTTGAGTTTTAAAACTTCACCTTTAATCCATTTCGCATAAAAGTACAGCAACGTTTCGACTGTGCGATATACAGTCTTTATCAAGCCAATGCATAAAAACATGGCTGCACATGCAGCCCTTAAATATCCCATCACCATGATTCTCACCCAATAAAAATTGCCAATAGTATCTAGAGTTTTGTTACCTGCGACCCCATAGGAGCCCTCCCAGACCGTGCAGCTGCATCCAATGCATATGTATCAATGCCTCATAATGCCGGTCATGTCGTCATTAGTAAGCGTGTTCCGTTTACTCCGCCCCATTGTTGTCTCTCCGTCAATCCGGGGGCGTTCCCCACTCGTCAGCATCCCCATGATGTTATCCCAGCGAACGGATCGATGTATTGACGCCCACAGCGTCATCCGTGCGGCGCGCTGACGTCACCGCTGGGCACACCACGCTCAAATGCCCGCCTATCACGTCGCACATGCGACGCGCCGGCGCCACTGCCAAGCTTCCGGTGTTCATTAGCATACGTCTACGTGAACGTGATGACGTTAGATGTGTATGCTAATGTGGTGCCGTCCTCCCCATCTCCATTATGGTGAATTTCTATCCTATGTTGGACAACACGTTAACCCCAAACCTGGCACTATCAAGACTGGGGGCACTTTTACCTTACCTATAGCTCGCTTACCTGTAACCAAAAACATACAAACACAACTTCTTGCTGAAAAACGTGGGTTGGCCACAGCTTTATTAAATAATACCAACATATATATTAACTTTACTATTTAATTTTAACTTTACTAACTTTTATAACTCTAACCTCCCATGCCTAATTGAACTCTTGTCAAAACTGTAACGGCCCAGAGGACGTTCGTAAGCCCCTATACATGGGCCTGTAAACCTTCCTATTGCGCCGTAGCCCGCATGGGAAGCTCCCGGCCACACGGCATGCGCCGTACGCCTATGGCGCATACCGCCCCCCCCCCCCCCCCCCCGCCAACCCTCTCCAGTGCCATCTCCACCCCGTCCTGCAGTCCGGACAAAAAGGTGTCCAATCCCACCTCATTGAGGTGTACGCCGTCCATCCTCAGAGCCCCTTTTTCCTTGTCCTCCAGCTCCCAGTGGCGGACTGCCACTCCACCCAGCGATTGCACGAACCGTGACATGCGCAGATTTATTACCTTCCTTACACGTTCGATGGCGTCCGTGTTCCTGGCCCCTCTCCAAAATCTCCGAGCCACTATGTCCGACCAGACCAAGGTGCAATCATTAAAACAGTCCCGGAAACGAAGCAAGTCCTGCTTCATGAGTACCAACAAGTCATTCATCTTAGTGCAGCCTAAGTCGTTCCCCCCGGCATGAACGACCAGTATAACTTTCCGGGGGGTCCACTTGCTAATCCTTAGCACCAATTGTAGCAAACGGGGCCATAGCAGCCCCCGCACTCCAACCCAATTTACCAGCGCTCCGCTCAGACCCAAGTTCCTGCCCATGGGTCGTGTTGCCGCTCTCTTCTCAGCCCAATATATGAACGAGTGTCCAATGATCCACACATGCCATGGCTCGTGCGCTGCAATAAAGAAATGATATAGAAAAAACAAAACCCAAAAGTATCCCAAAATTATATAACTAAATGCCATTGACCGAAGAAAAACCGCAGCTGAACTGCATCTCAATCTACGCCTCCTTCAATCACCCGATCTGGTCTAACATACGACTTATAGGCCTGTGATTTCCATCTTCCTAACTTTCTTAAGCCGTCTTCTGACATGCCGTGCGCTTCCGCAGTCATAGCAGCCCCGATCCTGAAGGAGTGGGTTCCAAATTCCGTCGGATTTAGTCCCAACTCCCTCAGCGCCGAACGCAAAACCGCCGCGAACTGAAAACGGGTAAGCGGTGCCCCCGATGCATGGGCTAAAAAGGTGCCGACCGCCGGGCGCTTAGCGATAAAAAGCCTCAATATGCCCACCGGGCACCATCTGTCCTGCGAACTGTTAATGGTCAGCCAGTCGCCTCTACCATACAAGTCCGTTTTTGACTTTCTGACGCAAACTTTGACCGTTGACTCCGTGGCAATCACGTCCTTTTGCCCCAAACCACCGGGTTTTGTTTTGCTTGCTGGGACCAGCTCGCCGATGCGCAGCGCCGCGAAAAAAGCGAGCGAAAAGGCTGATCTAAACAGCAATACTTCGAAGGCATCCGAACACACTCTATCCAACGCCGGCAGCAACTTAACTAGCAATTTTAGCGTAATGGGACGCCGTGTGTCCGCGCCTGACTTCTCCTTTTTCCAACCTCGAATAATCTGCTGGAACACAAAATCCTTTGTCACGTCTGCCACCCCGTGTAACTTCAATAGGAAGGCCACACCTGCCAGCTGTTTTTTGGCCACACACACGGACGACCCCTTATCCCGCACTCTCGCCAACAAGTCCAACGTTGCCGCCCTTGCTCTAGCACCCCCTACCACCGTTCCTCCCACCAATCTCAACCACGTTGCCCAAACCGCATTATAGCTTTTCCACGTCGACACAGCCACCGATGACTCCACCAGCCTCAGCAGCTCTCCTCGGCCAGGTTCCACAAGGAAGGCGGGCACCGTACCCCCTCGGCATCCGCCCCTGGGTGCCGCTCCCTGAACCGGTCCATCTGTGAACGAGAGAGTGCGTCAGCCGCTCCGTTGTCACAACCCGGGACGTGCTTCGCACGCAAATAAATATTACTTTGCAAACACCGCAATACCACGTGTCTCAACAACGACAACACCGGCGGGGACGCCGAAGTTTGCTTATTTATGGTTTGCACCACCGCCGCATTGTCGGACCAGAAACAGATCTTCCGGTCCCGTAACTCTGGTTCCCATACCTCGATAGCTACCACCACCGGAAAGAATTCCAGCAACGTAATATTCTTTGTCCAATCTCTCTCTTTCCATAGCCTAGGCCAGGGTTCCCTGCACCAATGGGTGTTAAAAATTACGCCGAAACCGCCCGATCCCGCCGCATCGGCGAACAAACTGATCGCCGGGCCTTCCACATCCTCCTTGGGGCATACCACCTGCCCGTTGAAGGACTGGAGGAAGACCCTCCATATGTGCAGGTCTGACTTCATTCCTGCCGTTACCCGTATGAAATGATGCGGCTCGCGAACACCCACCGTCGCCAATGATAATCTCCTGGAAAAAACCCGCCCCATAGGAATAACCTTGCACGCGAAGTTCAATAAGCCCAAGAGACTCTGCATCTGGCGCAGTGTCGCTTTTTTGCAGTGGGCCACGTCCCCCACCGCTTGGCGCAGCTTTGCCACTTTTTCTGCCGGTAGCCGAAAAACCATATTTACCGAATCGATCTCGATGCCTAAAAAGGTCAGGCACGTGACCGGACCCGCCGTCTTTTCTGCCGACAGCGGGACCCCCGCTAAACGCATCAGCCTTTGAAAATTAGACAATAAGAAACCGCAATCGCCTGATGTCTCTGAACCGACGAACAAAAAATCGTCCAGGTAATGTATCACCGATGCGATGCCCGTTTCATAACGTACCATCCATTCCAAAAATGAACTAAACAATTCAAAAAAATAACATGAAATGGAGCATCCCATAGGCAAACACATGTCCACGAAAAACCTGTCCTCGATCCTACAACCTAGCAAATGAAAGCAGTCCGGGTGCACTGGCAGCAGCCGGAACGCCGATTCTATGTCGGTTTTTGCCAACTGGGCAAATCTGCCCGCCGACCTAACTAAGCGTACCGCGCAGTCGAACGACGTGTAAGCCACGGCTGCCTCTGCCTTCGAAATACCGTCATTTACCGATCCCCCGCTTGGGAACGATAAATGATGGATGAGCCGAAACTTGCCGGATTCCTTTTTAGGCACAAGACCCAACGGGGACACCCGCAAGTTTTTGAATGGAGGAACATCAAAGGGCCCGGCCATACGGCCCAGCTGCACTTCCTTCATCACCTTCTCCGTCACTAACTCAATGTCGTCTCTTGCCGACTTTAAGTTAGGGCATAGCGTCGTAATTTGTTGATCATAGAAAGGTATTCTGAAGCCCTCCAAAAATCCAGCTCTAAGGATTCTTGCTTCCTGTTTCCTGTGGTATCTGTCTAACCACGGATCCAGGAAGCGGCTTCTCACCGGCGTTCGCATGGCCGCCGGCGCCACCCACCGCGGGCGTTGCTCTTTGCTTGCGGAAACAGCGCACTGCCATGTGCTGGCCCCCGCAAACCGAGCACTCGTGTCTAAACTTGCAGGTGGCGTAAAACCTGCAGTGGCCCTCGTTGTATAACCAACAAGAGCCGTTTGGTCTAGAGGAGGCCGCGGGCTGCTGGGATGTGCTCCCCGCGGCTGCCCCTGGAAAGGACGCCTTAACCGGACGCTGAGCTAAAATTAGTTGTATCCACACATCAGTGGCCTTAGAGGCCCAACTGATGTGACTTTTTCCCGAAATACGGCGCCTAAAGTCCTCGTCATAGCGCCACCAGGCCGCACCCCCGTGCAGCCGATAAGCGCTATAGATGGTGTTTAAGTACACCATCATCTCCGGACCCTTTGCAGGCTGGTGCTGGCACGTAACGTGTACCATTACCATATACGCCTGCAACCAGTTACCGAAAGTCTTCGCAATTTTAGGCTTCTTGTCAGATCCGCGCTCTGAACTACGCTCCTTATCGACCATTACGTGGTCCGCCGAAAGCAAGGACCATATATCTATATACAAACCACTCTTAATCTTTTCCAACAACTCATCCGTCAAACCGACCCCCAGTGGGGCGACACCACAATACATTGAATCACCAAACTGCAAACCCGCTGACGGGTCTATTTCCGAACCCGCTGCTGAGCTACCACCGGTACTACCCACAGGCGGGCCTGAACCCCCTGGAGCACAGGACACTAAAAGCCCTTCTTTTTGTTCCATCCGGCTCAGCAGCGACCGCAACAAACCAACCACATCACTTTTCTCCGCAACCGCTGCGGGATCCATCACACATTTTAACACATCATAAATTTCGGACTCACCAGCTGGACCGACCTCCGGCGTTGCCAAGGGTGCTGTCCCCGCTGTACCGCTCCCGCAGCTCCTGACCGATTCGTGTCTGGGCTGATGCACTGCCGGATACAGTGCCCTTCCTCTGCTGTTGGGTTGCGACGTGCCAGGCTGTTCCCGCCTTGAGCGACTGTGATTGTGGTCGCGCCGCTGTTGACGTTCCCGGTCCTCGCGATAGAGGGATAGCTGCGGGTCCGACTGCCGAGGCTGTTCCACCAATCGCTGCGGTTCCTCTAGCCCACTGCTGGTATTCGACTCGCGGCCCCTCTCCCTGCCGACGCATGCCAAACCTGACTGCTGCGCTCGCTCCCGCTCTAACCGCTCCTGCCTCTCCTGCCTGGCTCGCGCCTTCTGCCTCTGCCTTGCCCCCTGGCCCTGCCTCTTGGAGCTCCTACGCGGAGCCTGGGGTTGTGGATAGGTGTAATCAGAGTATTCGGCTGGTGGGGCAGTGTATCAGGGGGTTAACATAGCACCGACGGTAGGAAACCGTTGGTTCGTAAGGGTCATGGAATGGCATATGGCCCGGCTGCTGCTGCCTCGCTACGGCCATATTCTGTGAAGGGGTTAATACGTGTCGGGGTGGCTGTTGCTGGGTGCGACTAATAGGCCTGCTGGCGGGAATGTACTGTCGCCTCCTTGCCCCTTTTCCCCTGACTATGTGGCCTTCCTCTTCTGAACTAGCTGGTTCCCCTATGGGCTCCCCTAAGCTGCTCCCCCCCTCCCTGCTGCTGCTATACTCACTGCTGAAACTCTCTGGACTATGTGTAGGGGGGTTATATGCATGCCTGCTGGCTGCCTTTTCCTTTCCCTTCCCCTTGCCCCTACCCTCTATGCTCTTGCCTGGGCCTAAGCTGCTGCACACCTCCCGCGCTACCCTCCCCCCCCACGTGCTGGGCCGCCATCTTGGGAGGACGAGCGGCCTAGCCGCGTGCTTCCCTGCCGCTCTTCGCTCAGCCTGAGCTCACCTGCTGCCGCCGCTGTGGTCCTGCGCCCGGATGCGCGCTCGTGCCGATGTCTGGAGCCTGTCCCCGCTGTAGCAACCAATCCTCCGCCTTCCGTGTCCCCGAGGACTGCCGACCGTAGGGCCTGTGCTGCCGGTCTCTCTGTCGAGCGCCGAGGTACCGGCGCCCCTCCTTTGCCAGGGCTACCGGACCCTCTCGGGCAATCGCCGACACGGCTGTCCCTCCGTCCTCCCCTCTTCCTCGCTGGGCTCGGGCTGAGCCTTACCTGCGGCTGCTTCCTTCTCCTCGGCCGACCTCGTGGAGCCTCTCCCTGGATGCCGCCATCTTCTCCCGATTCCTGGCGAAGCTCCTCTTGCCCGGTGGTCGTTGCCTGGACCGTGGGTGTCCGGCATGTTGCCAGCAGCTCCTCCAGCCACCGGGTCCCGTCTTTCTTCACCGCCTCCTTGATCATTCCTTGTAAGTCCTCCATAATTTTGTAAATCCACGGGTATCTTTTCTTCTGGGCTGGCGCTGACACGATCCTCTTCCTCCGCTGCACGCTTCTTCTCCCGATAATTCCGCACTCTCTTCGCCTCCCCGGCCTCTTCTTCCACCCGATAATCCCGCTCTTTCTCTTTCGCCGGCCGACTTCTTCCAACCGCTAGTCCCGGTCCTCCTTTTCTTTACTCCGGCTTCCTCTTCCACCCGATACTCCTGGATTTCTCCTATTACTTCCGGCCGTCTCTTCACTCCGCTCCCTCCGTTCTTCTCGCAATCTTTTAAGTTTACTCCCGTTGTCCTCTAGCGCTCCTTCTCTCTCGCTGTCTACCACTCTACTGCCTTTCCCGCTCCCCGCTCTCGTCTCTTCCTGTCTGTAGCTCCTCCCCTTCCCTCTAACCGCTCACTATTCTCAACTCTCCCTCACCTTCACGCCCCGCCCCCAGTCCCACGCCGCCTCGTTAAACACTTTGCGGCATACAATTGTATTACAAGACCCAGCAGCACATGGGCAATCCTATATCACTGCTACTCACTTTATCCTGGCCATACATTCAGTTTAACCCTTTGTGACCAACATATACATGTTTTTAATCCACAGAGCTGTATGTGTCCAGTTGTTGGTGTAGATAGAGAATATAGTTTACATATTATTTTTATTATAGCTGTAATTCCTTATATAAACAAACATATTTTTGACTCTCGGATAGCAGATGCATAATTAACCATTACACTGCTGTTATCGTGTCTCTACTCAATATCTACCCCATCTATCGTGCAGTCTTTGTCAGGGGACATGAGCCTCATAGTGAACCAGAAGAGGAGTAATTAATCATGATGCCTTATTTGTTTAACATTTGAATTTATTTTTATTTTTATTTATCGATGCATTGAAATAATTTTTAAACTTATCAAAATTCAAAAAACTTTAAGGAAAAATTTTTTTATATGTAAAGAGAGCTCAATCCACAGCTTTTAAAGATAGAGGTCTCCCTCTCAGGGAAATTCTTTTAACCATGTTCTGGATAGAAAAGATAAAGGGATATCAGAGATAGAGACATATCAGGGTTTGTAATAATAATGTCCAATTTGATGGAAAAAATTCTTGGGTTCTATGCCCACTTTTTAGACACGGCTTATTTTTATGAGGTCTTGACTGGTCGATGCAGCTGCCCGGTCACTCTAGTCTTGATAACCTTAAAAATACAAAACATAAAATCAGTAATCATGGCTTGTTCAGGTATATTATAAATGACGCTTTCCAATACATGTATATTCTCAAAATCAAAAACAGAGATATCTGTCGCTCATCTATATAATAACGGGTTGTATTCCATATTGAGACCTCTGGGATGTAATGTACCCAATTCAAAGATCCACTTCGCCTCAAGACCCTTGAGGTGTTTCTCACGGTCACCTCCCCTAAGATTCGGGTCAACCGAATCTATAATCCTGTACCGTAATTGGCTGATAGTATGGCCAAACTCCAAAAAATGTTTTGGGACCGGCAGATCTTTTTTTGCAGTCCTAATGGTGCTTTTATGGGCCGAGATTCGGTTTTTCACCTCATTGATCGTCTCACCCACGTAGTATAGACCACATGGGCATTGGATGACATACACTACAAATGTCGATTGGCACGTATAGTGTCTTTTAATTTTGTACATTTTGCCTGTATGGGGATGTTGGACACTCTGACCTCTGATTAAATTGTTACAACTTATACAGTTGTAACACGGGAAATTCCCCGCTCTCAATGGTGCCAGTCTATTTTGTGTATCCCCCTGTGAGATAGTACCATTCGTGTGTACCAGCCTGTCCTTCAGATTTTTTCCCCGGCGATACGACATCAAAGGCGGCTGTTGAAAATCCCTAATATCGGGATGGCTATGTGTCAAAATGTGCCAATGTTTATTCAATATACCCTTGACATTGCCACTATGGGGGCCAAAAGTTGTCACGAACGGTATACGTTTGAGCGATGTCCTGGCTGTTTTACCTCTTAGTGTCTCTTCCCTCGATGTCATAAGGGCCCTTTTTTTGGCCTGTAGTACCAACTCATTGGGGTAACCCCGTTTGACGAATTTTTCGCGCATAGTAGATAATCGTGCATCCGCGTATTCCTCCTCAACAACCCGCCTCACTCTCAAACATTGACTCCAGGGAAGTGACTTAGCCAACATCCTCCAGGGATGGTTGTTATACAATAGCAAATTATTGCGATCAGTCTCTTTCACAAATAAGTCAGTCCTGAAGGTATGTCCAACTTTATGGACCAATACGTCCAGGAACTGCACTTTTTCTGTTGAGTGCACTAGCGTGAATTTAAGTTTGGGGACCAAACTATTGATTTCGTCATGGAAGGCTCTAAGCTCAGATTCTGTACCTTTCCACACGAAGAAAATGTCGTCAATGTACCTCCACCACACCTGGACCGAAGCCCAGGAGGGGGAGGCACAGAGACAACGCTCCTCCACATGTCTCATAAAAATGTTGGCATAAGTTGGGGCCACATTGGACCCCATTGCCGTTCCTTGTTTCTGCCTATAGAACCTTCCATCGTAGACGAAAAAATTCCGATCTAGCAACAACGTCGGTAGTTGGATTACAAATTCAATGGCTCTATTAGACAAGTCCGAGGCAACCAGATATTCTCTGACTGCCTGGAGGCCATAACTGTGTTCTATATTTGTATATAGAGAACATACATCAAATGATCCAATAATTGTATGTGCATCAGGTGATATTTGTCTTAATTTTGACAGAAAGTCAGACGTGTCACGAATGTATGATGTTGCCCCCGTAGCATATTTACGCAGAATCTTATCCAAAAAACGTGAGCTGTTATAGAGGGATCCGCGTCCAGAAACTATCGGCCGCCCTGGTGGTGTATTTAAGTTTTTATGTATTTTTGGGACCGTGTATAGTACTGGTGCGATTGGATATTGGGGAAGTAGAAAATCATATAATTTCTTATCTATAATTCCCAAATCTAATCCTTCACTCAGAAAGAGGCTCAATTCAGTCAAGTAATGTTTTGTAGGGTCTCCCCTAAGGGGTTCATAAACCAAGTTGTCTGCTAACTGTGACATAATTTCATCATGGTACTTGGTGGAGTCCATTACAACTACCGCGCCGCCTTTATCAGCGGCGCGTATCGTTATCCTGGCATCATCACCCAGTATTTTCATAGCCTTATATTCATGTACATTCATATTATTTTTAAACCTAGTATTATGACTCCTAGTTCTCAATTTATGCAAATCCCTCTGTGCGCCGCACGGATGACGCTGTGGGCGTCAATACATCGTTCCATTCGCTGGGATAGCATCATGGAGATGCTGACGAGTGGGGAACGCCCCTGGATGGACGGAGAGACAACAATGGGGCGGAGTAAACGGAACACGCATACTAATGACGACATGACCGGCATTATGAGGCATTGATACATATGCATTGGATGCAGCTGCACGGTCCGGGAGGGCTCCTATGGGGTCGCAGGTAACAAAACTCTAGATACTATTGACAATTTTTATTGGGTGAGAATTATGGTGATGGGATATTTAAGGGCTGCATGTGCAGCCATGTTTTTATGCATTGGCTTGATAAAGACTGTATACCGCACAGTCGAAACGTTGCTGTACTTTTATGCGAAATGGATTAAAGGTGAAGTTTTAAAACTCAAGGAATTCTATACATCTTTTCAAACAACCCTGGATGCTGCTGATGACATTTTTGTGTACCTACTGAGCCACGTCATGATGTCAAAGCAAGAAAGTGACTCGTTACGAGTCAAAACGGTCACTTTCTTGATACCGTTCTGGCGAGACACCACCTGGATGGCAAAGTCTCGCCAGCCGGGCTCGTTTTTCACCAGCTCGTTATTCCCCCAGAAGATTTCTAGGCCCTCTGGGCGAACAAAACTGATGTCAAACTCAGACGTGCCGTAAGGATGGATCAGGGCAAAGATGTCAACCGCCCTGAAGCCCATCTTCAGTAGGAGCTCCACTACCTTCCCCCTTGGAGGACATGCATCATTGCCCCTCCAACGAAGACAGACCACATTCCTACGACCTGCGTCCTGCCCGGGTGTTGGTAGGGACCATACGGTCTCCCCCCTTTGCTCTCGGAAGGCACCCAAGCCATGTCTCTCTTTCCAGAGAGATAGGTCCACCTCTCTTCCTCCAACTGTAATTGAACTCTCCCCTTTCCGTAGAGCCTCCAAGAGGCGCTGTTGCAAAACGCCCTCCCTAGAGCCTGGAGACAAGGAGGACCCACTCCCTCCAGCGGAGGCATAACTCCTACCAGGTGCTGTCGCCGCTGGAGGGGCGACTGGAACCTGTGACACTTCCTGACCCCCTGAACAAACTGTACCTGCTTGTGCAGCAGGTGCCCCTATATTAGGGGCGCCAAGAGCTCCCTGGGTCTCTGAGCTCTTAATAGTATTAGAGACCCGCGCTGAACTGGGAATCTTCTTATTACCACTAGTACCTCTCTCACACGCACCCTCACCATCCGGACCAGATTTTGGGTCAGGACCAGGGTCCAAGCGGGCCTTAGCAGACCTAGGGGGCAACATTGCTGGCCCAGCTTGTGCAGCTGCAACTACCGCAATGTTCCCCCCACGGCCAGCACTCTGTGTTATAGCAGAAATGTTTTTAGTTTTGCTTTTGCCTTTCTTTTTACCTTTGCCAGAAGCCTCCGCATCACTGGGTGCCTGGGACCGAGAGACCCCCGCAGACTGACCTGTCACACAGGAGACCTCAGATGCTGATCCCGCAGCTCCCTCTGCATCACTGGCCTTACTGGCACCATCACCGCCATAGCCTTCAGCCTTCTCATCTTTACCACAGGGTCCCAGGTCGGAGGTGCCTCTTTCTGGCTTTGCAGCCGGACCAGCGTCCCCCGTCACATAGACAAATTTTTCCTGGGGCTTCCTTTGTTTTCCTTTTTTATCCTTGATTTTTGTGTCCTCTTTGGGAATGTCTTTACCAAAATGAAGACCCGCATATGAGGAGGGGATTCCAGCAGTTGCGACACCAAAGCCCCCACCTTATGACTTCCTTCCTCCAGATCAGACTCCTCAGAGGTTGTTGGTAGCCCAATCTGCTCTGGCTGGAGATTGCTGGTGCTTGTAGTGCTGCCTTGGGTTAGGGCTTGTTCAGCCGAACACGCAGGCTGCTCCCCCAGACTCTCCTGTACATCCTCGTAGTCGTCCTCATCCGAGCTGTCGTCACCATCACTGGACTGATCAGTCTGCTGCGAGTTACTGCGTCCTGCAGCCATCTTCGCAAACCGATCATCGTTCATGAGCTTTTCTTTAAAGGGACCGCTCTCCTCCAAGATCCTCTCTCTCACATCCTTCCACACTTTAATGCATTCTTTGCACTTCTGTATCACCTTAGAGACTTCGGCCTTTTTGCCTTTAGAGGTGGCCTGGTCTCTTCGCAGCCTGGCAGACCGCAGTTTTTCCATCTGCATAACCATCTGCTTTCCTGCAGTCTCATACTCGGCCATGCTTCTTGCCAGCCGGGAGGCCAGCTCTACCACAGACTCTCCCTCTGGCCTATCACTTCACTTTTCCGGCTTTGCCAGCTTCTGTGGCTTACCTGCCTTCCTCCGGGCCTGGCTACGCGTCACCATCTCGCTGCTTGCGCTATCGGATGCAGCCGCACTGATGGACTGGCCCGCATTACTGCGCCTGCGACTGGAGCCCATGTCACCGCTGCCACGACTGAGAACAGTCCTTTTCTCTGGCTCACCTGCAGTTCTTGGCTTCTTATATTTTGCCGCTGCTGCTGCGGAACATCTTGGAGCTGCAGAAGCCACTGATGCCACTGCGGGGGTCGTTGCGGCCATCTCTGTCCTCCCTCCCTCCGACCGAGATCGGAGGGAGGAGGTGCGGGACTGCATAACAAACAAAGCCCACAAACGTGCACTGTTCCTGGGCTCTCAACAAGGTCTCCACCTGAGAAGCAGACCACACCCTGGATCCTGCAGAGCTCTTCAGAACACAACCTTACTCCAGAGTTGCACTCACTCTTCTGCTGGTGGAGTCACTGTGTACATACATTACTTATCCTGTACTGCCCCTGAGTTACATCCTGTATTACACTCCAGAGCTGCACTCACTATTCTGCTGCTGGTGGAGTCACTGTGTACATACATTACTTATCCTGTACTGATCCTGAGTTACATCCTGTATTATACTCCAGAGCTGCACTCACTATTCTGCTGGTGGAGTCACTGTGTACATACATTACTTATCCTGTACTGCTCCTGAGTTACATCCTGTATTATACTCCAGAGCTGCACTCACTATTCTGCTGGTGGAGTCACTGTGTACATACATTACTTAACCTGTACTGCTCCTGAGTTACATCCTGTATTATACTCCAGAGCTGCACTCACTATTCTGCTGGTGGAGTCACTGTGTACATACATTACTTATCCTGTACTGCTCCTGAGTTATATCCTGTATTATATTCCAGAGCTGCACTCACTATTCTGCTGGTGGAGTCACTGTGTACATACATTACTTATCCTATACTGATCCTGAGTTACATCCTGCATTATACTGCAGAGCTGCACTCACTATTCTGCTGGTGGAGTCACTGTGTACATACATTACTTATCCTGTACTGCTCCTGAGTTACATCCTGTATTATACTGCAGAGCTGCACTCACTATTCTGCTGGTGGAGTCACTGTGTACATACATTACTTATCCTGTACTGATCCTGAGTTACATCTTGTATTATACTCCAGAGCTGCACTCACTATTCTGCTGGTGGAGTCACTGTGTACATACATTACTTATCCTGTACTGATCCTGAGTTACATCTTGTATTATACTCCAGAGCTGCACTCACTATTCTGCTGGTGGAGTCACTGTGTACATACATTACTTATCCTGTACTGATCCTGAGTTACATCTTGTATTATACTCCAGAGCTGCACTCACTATTCTGCTGGTGGAATCACTGCGTACATATATTACTTATCCTGTACGGACCCTGAGTTACATCCTGTATTATACTGCAGAGCTGCACTCACTATTCTGCTGGTGGAGTCACTGTGTACATACATTACTTATCCTGTACTGCTCCTGAGTTACATCCTGTAGATCTTTTATTATAAAAGTAAAAAACACAACAAAGACAAACTGTAACAATAAGAATAACCATATAAAGCAATATAAGGCCCTTCCCCCACAGTCCGTGATCCATAAACAAAGTAAATGTCCATATCCGGGTTTCCCCCCGCCGTACACACCCACACACATACACACTCTACATATAACACAATATACAACCATATACCTAAAGTATAAAACTATGTAAACTACACCTCCAGGTCCAGCCGTACCGCACTGTACCCACACAGAACAAATGTAAGCAAGAACATAAACAGCATAAATAACTGAAATAGCAACATAAATAACCAAATATAAACAGAAAGACCGAGCCGAACTGGCATAAAAGAACTAACTAAAAATATATGCAAATTTTTATTTTTTTTATTTTTTTTTTGGGTCCCCAGTGCAGCTTGGGGGCTAAGCCTGCTCCATCAGTCCGTGCCCAGAGTTCAGTTCAGGACGTGCCCAGCCACACCAGGGTTTTTTTTTAACAAATAATACCACGCTGTGCCCACCGCAGCCTGGGGGCCATGCCCGCTCCACCAGTCCGTGCCCAGAGTCCAATGTTCGGGACGTGCCAGGCTACGGCTGAAGGCGTGAATCCCACTCCCCCCAACTCCCCACCCAACCTACCTACCACCCAAAACGTGAATATATACAATATATACAAAACCATAATACACTCCAATAAACCAACATGCATAATATATACTATATACATAACCCGAAAGCCTAAGGTCGGCTCTCCTGCAGCCCTACTATACTCCATCTTGCCCAAACCAAAACAAAAAGCTTCATGGTGCACTCACAGCCCCACACCAGGATTGGAGGTGATAAGCCGGGCACAGACATCGCAATGTACTATCCCTTGAATTTAAAAAAAGTCTCCCTATTCTCTCCCTAATTTGCCCTAGACTGTCCTTAGTCTGCCCCTAAGTCTGACCCTTCATAGAAAACCTGTCCCTGCCCTACCCTCCTCTCTCCCTATCCTGTCCCTATTCTCTCCCTACTCTGCCCCTAGAAGATTGAGAAAAGACTGTCCCTAACGAAATACAAGCCCTCTCCATAGGAGAGAAGCCTTAGATGTGCCCAGCCTCTCATACTCCAAAGAACGCACCTTCACCAGGTCACCCAGGATGTTTCTACATACCGTATCCACGGGGAGGACTTTCAGCTCCGTCGAGATTAAACACCGTGCACTCCAGATGTGGAACCTGACCACTAGGCTAACTAGGAATAAAGTGCAGCGGTCCCTGCCACCAAGGCCTCTGAACGCTCCATAAGCCCACTCCGCATAGGAGAGGTGTGCCAGCTGAGGCCAGCCTATGGAGACCCCTACCCGTTGGTATACCTCTGTATTAAAGGGGCACTGAAGCAGGAAATGCTCCATGCTTTCCAGCACGTCGCTGCACTCCTGACGGGGGCAACCCCTGTCAATCAGAGGCCTGCTCTTCAAGTTACCCCTTACATACAGTCTCCCGTGAAAGCAGCGCCAAGCCAAGTCCCAAAACTTCAAGGGGACCCGGGTTCAATTCAGTAAACGTAACCCTCCCTCCAGGTCCCGACTTGGGCAGTCCTTGAGCGCCAGGGGCTTCTGGAAATGGGTCAACAGGACTCTTTCGTCGAGGAGCCTCCTCGTCAGAGTCCTGATCTCCCACATCCCCAGACCCCACCGGCGTATCACCTTCAGAACCAAGGTAGCGTAAGCCGGGAGATATCCGTGCTGCGTGCGAAGGTCCTTCACTCGCCCTCCTGTCTCCCATTCCTGGAAGAAGGGCCGAAACCATCCCCGGCAGGAGTAGACCCACGGAGGAGCCCTCTCTTGCCAGAGGTTGCCTATGTTGATCTTAAAAAAGGTGTCTACAAGAAACACCACAGGGTTGACCATAGACAACCCCCCTAGTCTCCTCGTGCGGTATGTAACATCTCTCCTGATCAGGTTCAACCTGTTCCCCCACAGCATTAGGAAGAACAGGTTGTAGACCCGGGTCCAGAGAGGCTCTGGCAAAATGCATACGCTGCCCAGGTAGATGAATAAAGGGAGCAGGTATGTTTTGATCAAGCTAACTCTTTCCCGAAGGGTTAAAGACCAACCCTTCCACTGATTGACCTTGTGAGTGGCACCGTCCAGCCTGTCTACCCAATTTTGCATGGGGTAATCCCCCTGGCCAAATTTGATGCCAAGAACTTTTGCTGAAGTCTGGGGCACCGGAAGAGTGTCCGGGAGATCAAACACAGGATCCCCCCTTCCTAACCAGAGACTTTCGCACTTATCCCAGTTGACCCTGGACCCAGATGCCTCTGAGTAGCCATCCACCTCTGACACCACAAACTCCGCCTCCTCCCGTGAGGATACGAAGAGCGTGACATCATCGGCGTATGCCACTGCCCTCAGGGTAGCCTCCGGCACCGCCTGGTCCATCCCGACCCCTGCTATAGGTCCACGATCAACGCTCCTAAGGAAGGGATCTATCGCAAACACATACAACAGGGGACTTAGAGGACAGCCCTGACGGACACCGGACCCCACCTCGAAAGGGCGGCCAAACCAACCGTTCACCAGCAGGAAAGTCTCAGCCCCTGCATACAATGTCCGCAGCCAATCAACAAACCCCACTAGCAGGCCGTATCTCAGAAGGACTGACCAGAGGTACTCGTGGTTAACCCGATCAAACGCTTTGGCCTGATCCAAGGACAGCAAGTACCCCTCCCAGTGACCAGCCCTACCCTGCTCCACTGCCTCCCGGACACCAAGAACAGCGCTAAAGGTGCTACGGCCTGGAACAGAGCAATGCTGGGTCCCCGAGAGGAGCCGGGGTGCAAACTTGACCAACCGATTAAACAGCACTTTTGCCAGAACCTTCCTGTCCGTATTGAGAAGTGCTATGGGACGCCAGTTCTCAATACGGCTCGGGTCTTTGCCCTTTGACAGAAGGATCAAAGCTGACCTCCTCATTGACTTTGGCAGAGTGCCGGAGGAAAGACACTCATTTAATACCTCCGTCAAGAGGGGACTCAAGAGGTCCTTGAAGGTCTTATAATACTCGGATGTTAGTCCGTCCGGTCCTGGCGATTTTTTTGAGCCGGAGCCCATCAATCGCCAGTTTAACTTCCTCTATTCTGATCTCTCCTGTCAAAACATCAAGAGAGGTGTCTACCCCCGGCTCAGGGATAGTTTCAGCCAGGAAAGCCGACATCACTTCCGAATCTAGATCCCTCTTTCCCAAGAGTTGCGAGTAGTAGGATCTGACGACCTCCAGAATCCCTGATCTGGATCGATTCAGGGATCCTGTACTATCGATCAGTCCAGTGACCACTTTACTATTCACTGACATCCTACAGTTTCTGTAAGGGTCGGGCGAGCGGTACTTCCCGAAATCCCTCTCAAAAACCAAGGATGCGTGTCTATCGTACTGGCACTTCTTGAGCAAAGATTTCACTCTGGAGATCTCCTCGCGGCTACCTCCAGTCGAAACGAGGTGTTCGAGTTTCCTCCTCAGGCCGTTGTACAGGCGGTACCTGTCCAGGCATCTGAGGTTGGAGAGCTCTCGGAAGAACCTCGCCGCCCTCCTCTTGAACATCTCCCACCACTCTGACTTACTGCTACAGAGATCCAGTAATGGTACCTGGCTCTGCAGAAAATCCTCAAAGGACTGTCTTATCTCTGCTTCCTCCAGGAGTGATGAATTCAGTCTCCAAAAACCTCTGCCCATCCGGGGGGTCTCTGCAACATTCAGAGAAAACAATATTAGACAGTGGTCGGAGAATTCCACCTCAACAACGGACACTGGTGAAGAGATGGCTTCCTCCTTCAAATAAAACCTGTCTATTCTAGACCTGCTCTGACCTCTATAATAGGTGAACCCCTCGTGGCCTGGGGTGTGCCGGATGTGGACATCCACTAGGCGAGCCTCGCTAGCTACGCTATTAAGTGCGACGCTGTCAAAAGTCAACCGCCTGTCTCCAGAGCCTCCCCTATCGCGGGCTCTTGTGACTGCATTAAAGTCACCTCCAAAGACAACTTGGCGGCTGGTAAAAAGGTAGGGCTTGATCCTCATAAAGAGACTCTTCCTGTCCTTTTTTGACTGGGGACCATAGATGTTGACAAGTCTAATTCTTGTCCCTTCATGAGGACATCTAAGATCAGGCACCTTCCCATTTCTAATTCAATAACTCGTCGGTATTCAACCGCTGCGGTGAAAAGGACCGCCACTCCGCTATACGGCTCGGCCGCAAGAGACCAGTAGGAAGGGCCTGACCTCCACTCCCTTTTTGCCTTATGTATAGCTGCCAAATCGGACAGCCTGGTCTCCTGCAAAAATAAAATGTCGGCTTCAACGCGGCCGAGAAAATCAAAGGCCGCAAATCTAGCCGTATCAGACTTAATGCTGGCAACGTTAATTGATGCCAGAGTCAGCGGAGTGGGTGCCGCCATCATGAGTGACTAAATTAGATGGCTTTCTTCCTCACACCCGCTTCCTCGGGGTCAGAGGAAAGCCCCTTGCCTCTTTTTTTGGACACAGATGTGTCCATAGCAAGGGATCCCCCGACCCCGTCGTCCTTGTTTCCAGGCTCCAGAGTAGCCTCCACCCCGGAAGGAACTATGCCTTCACGAGGTGGAGACTCAGCGCCCCCTGTTGACCCTTTCTTTGCCCTAGGAACCTTGCCCTCTGCCTCCCCCTCAGAAGAGGAGGAAGAGATGTCTCGGAGGGCTCGGAACCTATTGGAGAGTCCAACTGGAGGTGAGCAGGCTTTTCCTTCCAGTACTTGGCCCGGGGTGGGAGAAGATCTTGAATCCCCCCTTCGTTTTCTCCTCGTGGCACCTAGCTTACGCCGTTTCTCTAACCACCTCTTGCCTTCCTCATCCACACTTTCACAGTGGGAGGAATCTGCAGAGTTGGTCTCCTCCCTCTGGATCCTCCTGTCCTCCTCATCTAAATCGCTGTCCCTCAAAGCCTCAGCCGCAAGATTTGCTTCTGGAACAGGGGCCACCATCGACCCACCTGCTGTGGGTGCTCCTGTCAGCTCCCTGCTCCGTCTGCGCTTCTCTTGACGCCTCTGTTCCGAAGGCGTCTTTTGCCGGTTCTTCCCTGGCTCCTGAGCTCCTCCACCTCTGCTGGTCCCCTCACCCCCGGAGGCCACATCATGACCCCCATCTGTAGGGGCGGAGACTGCATTGGCAAAGGAGCGCGGACAGCGACTAAATGGGTGACCGAGGTCACCACACAGGTTACACCTAATCTCCGCACAGGAGGCGGCTAGATGACCCAGACCCCCACACAGAGCGCACTTCAAGGTCTTACAAGCGGCGCTCAAGTGTGAGGGGTCGCCGCACCTGTGGCAGAGCTTCGGCTGCCCCTGGTAAAAGGCCAAGATACGATCCCTGCCGAGGAAGGCTGCAGAAGGTATGTGAGCCACCGAGTTTCCTGAACGCTTCAGCTTGACCATGAACGTCCAGGCCCCAGACCATATGCCGTGCTCATCCCTGTTCTTTTGGGGCATCTCCGTCACCTCTCCGTACCTACTGAGCCACGTCATGATGTCAAAGCAAGAAAGTGACTCGTTACGAGTCAAAACGGTCACCTTCTTGATACCGTTCTGGCGAGACACCACCTGGATGGCAAAGTCTCGCCAGCCGGGCTCGTTTTTCACCAGCTCGTAATTCCCCCAGAAGATTTCCAGGCCCTCTGGGCGAACGAAACTGATGTCAAACTCAGACGTACCGTAGGGATGGATCAGGGCAAAGATGTCAACCGCCCTAAAGCCCATCTTCAGCAGAAGCTCCACTACCCTTGCCCTCAGGGGACATGTATCATTGCCTCTCCAACGAAGACGGACCACATTCCTACGACCTGCGTCCTGCCCGGCTGTCGGTAGGGACCATACGGTCTCCCCCCTTTGCTCTCGGAAGGCACCCAAGCCATGTCTCTCTTTCCAGAGAGATAGGTTCACCTCTCTTCCTCCAACTGTGATTGTACTCTCCCCCTTCCGTAAAGCCTCCAGGAGACGCTGTTGCAAAACGCCCTCCCTAGAGCCTGGAGACAAGGAGGACCCTTCCCCTCCAGCGGCGACACTGGCATAACTCCTGCCAGTTGTTGTCGCCGCTGGAGGGGCGACTGGAACCTGTGCCCCCTCTGGCCTAACCACCTTATCCCCTGGGCCTCCAGATCCCTGGCTGCCAGGGGGACCCGAGGTGCCCGAAGGCCCAGAATCTGCAGAGAAATGCGTACTCTCGGCGTTGTCCCTCACATCCACCACACGCTCTCGCACATCCATACCCGGATCTACCACTTTTTTTCTCGGATCATGTGGTCCATGGGTCCTGGCCTCTCCGGAGGTAGATGGTAAAGCCTCCGGATTTTTGCTTGCGTTTTTACTTTTTCCTTTTTTCTTTTTTGCCTCCGCCTCACTGGAGGTGCGGGATCCGGCCTGACTTGCTCCCAGATTATGGGAGACCCCAGATTTTAGGTCCGCAGCCCCCTCCGCATCACAGGCAGCACTTGCTGCATTAGTGGCACCGCTGCCACCCTCCTTGCCGGTACCGCGACCTGCATCTGTACTGGCCTTTACTGCGCCTTTCTTACTGATCTCCTTGCCCTTGTTACCAACTAACACAGGGACAGGGGGTCTGACCAGCTGGGCCCTTTTCTCCCCAACTTCCCGCTCCAGGCCCACCACAGAGCCCGAGCCAGGGGGGTTTTTGGGGTCAGAACTCTGATCCGACTTCGCAGCCAGACCAGAGCTCCCAGGGACGAACACAAGCTTTTCCTGCAGCTTCTCTGGTTTCTTTTTCTTTTTCTTTATCTTTGTGCCTTGCTCTGGCAACTCGTCGCCAAACATGAAGCCCTCCATATGTACAGAGGCTTCCGGCTGCAGGGTCTTCTGTAGCTGCAACCTCCCTGTTCTTTCCTCCACCTCAGATTCCCCTGAGGTAGAAGGCAACGCAATTTCTTCAGGTAGCATGTCTCTGGGACTTGTAGTGCCTCTGGGCGTTGGTGCTAAGTCTTGAGAGCACACAAGCTGCTCCAGGGACTCCTGCACATCCTCAAACAACTCTTCATCTGAAGCTTCACAATCACTTGACTCAGTTTGCTCGTGGCCACTGCACCTTGCCGCCATCTTCGCAAATCGGTCGTCGTTCAGTATCTTTTCTTTAAAGGGCCCGCTCTCCTCCAGGATCTTTGCCCTCACCGCTTCCCACATCTTTATGCAGTCTTTGCACTTTTTTATCGCTGACCTGGCTTCTGCCTGTTTGTCTTTAGAAGCTTTTTGCTCCAGTAACATTTTGGCGTCACGGAGCTTCCCTTTTTGTATCACCAACATTTTCCCTGCAAAGTTGTAGTCGGTGATGTTTTTAGCCAGCCTGGAGGCCAGCTCAATCACGGATTCCTCCTTCTTTTTGTCACTCCACATTCCCGTGCTTACCGGTATCTGCGGCTCACCTGCTCTCCTGCGGGTCTGGCTGCGCGTAACCATCTCGCTCCCGGTGCTGTCAGAAGCTGCTGTGCTGACAAACGGAGCCACGCTGCTGCAGCCACGGCCCGGACCCAGTCTCTTCTTACCTCCAGCAGCTCCTGTCTTCTTGCTGGCTGCTGGCATTTCTGGCACCCGCGGCAAAGTTTTTTCTGATGTCGCCACTGCCATCACTTCCCTCCCTCCCCCCGAGTGGCCCCGGGGGGAGGAGGTGCGAGACTCCATCTCCAGAGAGGCCCAGAAAAGTGCACCTTCTCTGGGATCCAAGCTCAGCAAAACTTCCTTCTCTGACCACACCCTGGAACTTGCAGAGCTTCACCAGCACACACCTACTCCAGAAGCTGCACTCACTATTCTGCTGGTGGAGTCACTGTGTACATACATTACTTATCCTGTACTGATCCTGAGATACATCCTGTATTATACTCCAGAGCTGCACTCACTATTCTGCTGGGGGAGTCACTGTGTACATACATTACTTATCCTGTACTGATCCTGAGTTACATCCTGTATTATACTCCAGAGCTGCACTCACTATTCTGCTGGTGGAGTCACTGTGTACATACATTACTTATCCTGTACTGATCCTGAGTTACATCCTGTATTATACTGCAGAGCTGCACTCACTATTCTGCTGGTCGAGTCACTGTGTACATACATTACTTATCCTGTACTGATCCTGAGTTACATCCTGTATTATACTCCAGAGCTGCACTCACTATTCTGCTGGTCGAGTCACTGTGTACATACATTACTTATCCTGTACTGCTCCTGAGTTACATCCTGTATTATACTCCAGAGCTGCACTCACTATTCTGCTTGTGGAGTCACTGTGCACATACATTACTTATCCTGTACTGATCCTGAGTTACATCCTGTATTATACTCCAGAGCTGCACTCACTATTCTGCTTGTGGAGTCACTGTGCACATACATTACTTATCCTGTACTGATCCTGAGTTACATCCTGTATTATACTCCAGAGCTGCACTCACTATTCTGCTGGTGGAGTCACTGTGTACATACATTACTTATCCTGTACTGATCCTGAGTTACATCCTGTATTATACTCCAGAGCTGCACTCACTATTCTGCTGGTGGAGTCACTGTGTACATACATTACTTATCCTGTACTGATCCTGAGTTACATCCTGTAGATCTTTTTTTATTATAAAATTAAAAAACATAACAGCAACAAAACAGACCCGCCTCACGGCTCACAGAGACAATAACCAAATACAAATTGTTAATACTAAATACAAAAGTCCGGCTCTCGGTCAACGAAACTTGTCCTTAAATTATAACTAAACGGTCCTTCTGGTCAGGCTAAAAATACCGCACACACACTACACACCATGCAAACCAGCACAACCTATAGAATCTGTAACTGAAGAAAACATGAAAAAACGGGATACTAAACTAAGGGTTTGGGGGAGGAGACAAAATAAAGCTATATTTACCAACCTAACTCAAGGGATCCAGTCTGACCTAATCCAGACCTGCTTCGGTCCAAATTATAATGAGCTAAGAACAAACCAAAATAAACAGCACATAAATGAGGGGAAAAAACACATAATAAATCTTATCAATATAACTGCTTTTTTTTTTTTAACTTAAACCATCATTCTGTATTATTTTTATTTTTTATTTATTTATTTATTTTTTGTTTACGCCTGCATCCCAAGTCCGTGCCAAATGTTTCTGTCCAGGACGGGCCAAGCTGCACCGCATTACACGCCTTGCCCGCCGCAGCCTGAGGGCCACGCCCGCACCAACAGTCCGTGCCCAATGTTCATTGTCCGGGACGTGTCAGGCTACGGCTGAGGCATAAATCCCCCCATCCCCCAATAAGCCCCCACCCAACCTATCTATAACCCGTAACCCTATATACAAAACAAAACATATAACATATCTTATATTACATACCTACAAACCAACACTACATATTAATACCCGAAAGCCTAAGGTTCAGTTACCTGCAGCCGTACATACTTCATCTTTGACCGAAAACAAAAACTCTACTAGTGTCACACTCAGCCCTCCACCAGGACTGGATATGATAAGCCGGGCACCGACCAAATAGAGAAACACTATCCCTATAGTTAATCTGTCCCTACAATGTCCCTACTCCTTCCCTAAAACTTACCCTCAGAGAAACTGTCCCTACCTCTCCCTATTCTGTCCCTACAAAGACCCTAATAATAAGAAGACTGTCCCTAACGAAATACAAACCCTCTCCATAGGAGAGAGGCCTTAGTCGTGCCCAACCTCTCATAATCCAAAGAGCGCACCTTCACCAGGTCACCCAGGATGTTCCTATTCACCTCATCCACGGGGAGGATTTTCTCTTCCGTCGAGACTAAACACCGTGCAATGTGAAACCTGACCACTAGGCTGACTAAGAATAAAGTGCACCGGTCCCTGCCACCAAGGTCCCTGAATGCCCCATAGACCCATTCCGCATACGAGAGGCGTGCCAACCTGGGCCAACCAATGGAGGCTCCCACCCGATTGTATACCTCTGTATTAAAGGGACACTGAAGCAGGAAATGCTCCATGCTTTCCAGCACATCGCTGCACTCCTGGCGGGGACAACCCCTATCCACCAGCGGCCTGCTCTTCAAGTCGCCCCTTACATACAGTCTCCCGTGGAAACAGCGCCAAGTCAAGTCCCAAAACTTCAAGGGGATCCTGTCAGAATTCAATAAACGTAACCCTCCCTCCAGGTCCCAACTTGGGCAGTCCTTGAGCGCCAGGGGCTTCTGGAAATGGGTCAACAGAATGGGTCAACAGAACCCTCTTATCGAGGAATTTCCTCGACAGATTTCTGATCTCCCACATCCCCAGACCCCACCGACGTATCATCTTCAGAACCACGGTAGCGTAAGCCGGAAGACGCCCTCCAGTCTCCCATTCCTGGAAGAAAGGCCGAAGCCATCCCCAACAGGAGAATACCCACGGAGGAGCCCTCTCTTGCCAGAGGTTGCCTATATTGATCTTAACAAAGGTGTTTACGAGAAACACCACGGGGTTGACCATAGATAACCCCCCTAATCTCCTCGTGCGGTATGTGACATCTCTCCTAATTAGGTTCAACCTGTTCCCCCACAACATTAGGAAGAACAGGTTGTAGACCCGGGTCCAGAGAGGCTCTGGCAAAATGCATACGCTGCCCAGGTAGATGAATAAAGGGAGCAGGTATGTTTTGATCAGGTTAACCCTTTCCCGAAGGGTCAAAGACCAACCCTTCCACTGGGCCACCTTCTGAGTAGCACCATCGAGCCTGACCACCCAATTTTGCATGGGGTAATCTCCCCAGCCAAATTTGATGCCGAGAACTTTAGCCGAGTCCTGGGGCACTGGAAGGGTGTCCGGGAGACTAAATGTAGGATCTCCGCTTCCTAACCAGAGAGTTTCGCACTTATCCCAGTTGATGCTGGACCCGGATGCTTCCGAGTAGCGATCCACCTCTGACATCACGTACTCTGCCTCCCCCCTCGAGGACACAAAGCCGGTGACGTCATCAGCGTACGCTGCCACCCTGAGGGTGGCTTCCGGCACCGTCCGATCCATCCCGACCCCCGCCATAGGCCCACCATCAATCCTCCTAAGGAAGGGATCAATGGCAAACACGTACAGCAAGGGGCTCAGAGGACAACCCTGACGGACGCCAGACCCAACCTCAAATGGGTGACCGACCCAACCGTTCACTAGCGGGAAAGTCTCAGCCCCCGCGTACAATGGCATGAGCCAATTGACAAACCCCACCGGCAGGCCATATCTCAGAAGAACAGACCAGAGGTACTCGTGATTAACCCGATCAAACGCTTTGGCCTGATCCAAGGACAGCAGGTACCCCTCCCAGTGACCAGCCCTACCCTGCTCCACTGCCTCCCGGACACCTAGAACAGCACTAAAGGTGCTACGGCCTGGAACAGAGCAATGCTGGGCGCCCGAGAGGAGCCGGGGCGCAAACTTGACCAGCCGATTAAACAGCACTTTTGCCAGAACCTTCCTGTCCGTATTGAGAAGCGCTATGGGACGCCAGTTCTCAATACGGCTCGAGTCTTTACCCTTTGACAGAAGGATCAAAGCCGACCTCCTCATTGACTTTGGGAGAGTGTCCGAGGAAAGACACTCATTGAAAACCTCAGTCGAGAGGGGAGTCAAGAGGTCCTTAAAGGTTTTATAATACTCGGATGTTAAGCCATCCGGTCCTGGCGATTTTTTGAGCGCAAACCCATTAATCGCCAGTTTAACTTCCTCTATGTTGATCTCCTCTGTCAAAACATTAAGGGAGATGTCATCCCCTGGCTCAGGAACAGCTTCAGCCAGGAAAGCCGACATCACATCTCGATCTAGATCCCTCTTTCTCAAAAGGTGCGAGTAGAAGGATCTGATGACTTCCAGAATCCCTGATCTGGACCTGTTCAGAGATCCCGTACCGTCGATCAGTCCAGTGACAACTTTACGATTCACTGACATCTTGCAGTTTCTGTAAGGGTCGGGCGAGTGGTACTTCCCGAAGTCCCTCTCAAAAACCAAAGATGCGTGCCTATTATACTGACACCCTTTGAGCAAAGACTTCACTCTGGAGATGTCCTCTCGGCTACCTCCAGTCGAGACGAGATGTTCGAGTTTCCTCCTCAGGCCCTGATAAAGACGGTACTTACTCAGGCTCCTGAGGCTAGAGAGCTGGCGGAAGAACCTTGCCGCCCTGATCTTGAGCATCTCCCACCACTCTGACTTACTGCTACAAAGATCCAGTAATGGTACCTGGCTCTGCAGAAAATCCTCAAAGGACTGTCTTATCTCTGCTTCCTCCAGGAGTGATGAATTCAGCCTTCATAAGCCTCTACCCATCCAGGGGGTCTCTGCAACATTCAGGGAAAACAAAATCAGACAGTGGTCGGAGAATTCCACCTCAACAACGGACACTGGTGAAGAGATGGCTTCCTCCTTCAAATAAAACCTATCTATTCTAGACCTGCACTCGCCTCTATAATAGGTGAAACCCGAGTGGCCTGGGGTGTGCCGGATGTGGACATCCATCAGGCGAGCTTCGCTAGCTATGCTATTAAGCGCGACGCTATCATAAGTCAGCTTGCCTAGGGAGCCTCCCCTGTCACGGGTCCTCGTGACTGCATTAAAGTCACCCCCAAAGATCACCTGCCGACTGGTAAAAAGGTACGGCTTGATCCTCATAAAGAGATCCTTGCGGTCCCGCTTGGTTTGGGGACCGTAGATGTTGATTAGCCGAAGCTCTTGTCCCTTTATGAGAACATCCAGGATCAGGCACCTCCCTATTTCTAACTCAATAACCCGTCGGCATTCAACCGCTGCGGTAAAAAGAACCGCGACTCCGCTATATGGCTCGGCCGCAAGAGACCAGTAGGATGGCCCGGACCTCCACTCCCTCTTTGCTTTATGTATAGCTGCTAAATTTGGCAGCCTGGTCTCTTGCAAAAACAAAATGTCGGCTTCAACACGGCCGAGAAAATCAAAGGCCGCAAATCTCGCCATATCTGACTTAATGCTGGCAACGTTAATTGATGCCAGAGTCAACGGAGCGGGTGCCGCCATCTTTGATGACTGAGTTAAATGGCTTTCTTCTTCCCACCCCTTTTCACTTCAGGGTCTGAGGAAGACCCCTTGCCACGTTTTTTTGATACCGAAAGGTCCATGGCAAGGGGCTCCTCAACCTCGTCGTCCTTGTAACCGGGCCCCGGGCCAGCCCTCCCCTTGGAGGTTACTGTACGCTCACAAGAGGAAGACTCGGCGCCCCCTGTAGGCCGCACACTTGCTCCAGGATCCTCACCCTCCACCTCCTCCTCTGAAGAAGAGAGGGCTTGGAACTTGTTCGAGAGCTCAACAAGAGGCGAGTTTGGTTTACCTTCCTGCACCTGGGCCACTATAGGGGAAGTTCTTCTTTCCCGCATTTTTTTCTTTTTTTCCCCGGTGCCCCGCTTTCGCTTTTTCTGTCGCCACTCCTTGCCATCCTCATCCACAGTTTCATAGCGGGAGGAATCTGAAGAAGTGGCAGCCTCCTCCCTCTGGATCCTTCTGACCTCCTCATCCAACTCGCCCTCCCCTGGAGCCTCAGCCACACGAGTCGCATCCAGAACAGGTGCCAGCATTGACCCACCTGCCACCTGGGTCTCCACCAGTTCTCTGCTCTTTCTGCGCTTCTCTTGGCGCCTTAGTGCAGCAGCCCCAACATGTTTGTTGTTCACAGGCTCCTGGACTCCTCCGCCTCTGCTGGTCCCTTCCCCTGCAGAGGCAACCTCATGGCTCTCCTCTGTTGGGGCCATGACCACATTGGCGAAAGAGCGCGGACAGCGGCTGAATGGGTGACCGAGGTCACCACACAGGTGACACCTAATCTCCGCACAAGATGCCGCAAGATGACCTACATCGCCACACAGAGCGCACTTGATGACATTACAGGCGGCACTCAAATGTGTGGGGTCGCCGCACTTGTGACAGAGCTTCGGTTGCCCCTGGTAGAAGGCCAGAATGCGATCCCTACCGAGGAAAGCCGCAGATGGTATGTGGGCCACCGAGTTCCCTGAACGCTTTAGCTTTACCATGAATGTCCAGGCTCCGGACCAGATGCCGTGCTCATCTCTATTTTTTTGCGGCATCTCCACTACCTCACCATACCGACTGAGCTAAGTCATGATGTCATAACAAGAGAGTGACTCATTACGGGTCAAAACGGTCACTCTCTTCACTCCAGTTTGGCGGGTTACTACTTGTGCAGCAAAACCACGCCAGCCGGGCTCATCCTTCATCAGCTCATAGTTCCCCCAGAAGAGCTCAAGGCCCTCTGGGTGAGCAAAGCTGATGTCGAACTCAGACGAGCCGTAGGGGTGGATAAGGGCATAGATGTCCTGCGCCCTAAAACCCATCTTTAGCAGAAGCTCAACCACTTTGCCCCTTGATGGGCATGCATCACTGCCTCTCCACTGAAGACGAGCCACGTTCCTACGGCCAACGTCCTGCCCGATTGTCGGCAGGGACCATACGGTCTCCCCCCTTTGCTCTCGGAAGGCTCCAAGTCCATGTCTCTCTACCCAAAGAGACAAGTCCACAACTCTACCTCCTACAGTCATTGAGCTCTCCCCTCTCCTCAAAGCCTCCAGGAGACGCCGCTGTAAGACACCGTCCCCGGAGCACGAAGACAAGGAGGACGCCTCTCCCCTCCCCCCAGCGGCGACACTGGCATAACTTCTGCCAGATGTTGTCACCGCTGGAGGGCCAACTGGATCCTGTCCCACCCCCCGACCATCTACTGAAACTGTACCTACTTGTTCAGCAGGCAATGAACCTGGGGGTTTGGGGACATTTGGAGGTACAGAAACAGCAGCAGTAGCGGGGGTAACAGGGCTACTCACATTCACACCCTTCTCCTGACCAGGACCTGTCTTCTGCTTAGTTAATTTTTTCCCAGAGGGCAAGTCCCCGACCTCAGCAGCCGACTGAGGCTGCAAAACCGTATTCGCCGTGCGTAATTTAGATGGATTTTTTGTTGTTAAAGCTCCGCCCACACCAGCGACTCAGGGATCTGCAGCGGGACATACGGGATGGGTGGGAGGATTGGCCGACCCGACCACCACCCACTGCGGCCCCTCAGCCCCCGACAGGCACTTCAGGGACACAGGGGGGACAGCCAAGCCGCC
The DNA here is from genome assembly GCF_035609145.1 of Eleutherodactylus coqui. Classification (NCBI taxonomy): domain Eukaryota; kingdom Metazoa; phylum Chordata; class Amphibia; order Anura; family Eleutherodactylidae; genus Eleutherodactylus; species Eleutherodactylus coqui. The sequence goes on along the minus strand of NC_089837.1, from coordinate 20,844,679 downwards.
ATCTTTATTTATGCCACCTGGCGCTAAATCGCCTCCCCCTCCGACTGGGTTGCGACTAACAGCGTCATTGCCTCCGGTCTGGCCACGACCCTTCATTTTAACCTTTTCTGCCTCCTTAACTCCTCCAGTCCCACTACTGGCACAAGCGGGCTTGGAGCTTTGGGTCGCATTAACCCTCTCTTCCCTGGTCCCCTGCACCGGACTCACAACAGAGGCCGGGTCTAGGAGCCCAGGGCTAGCCCCCTGTCCTGACTTTGCAATCAGGCCAGGGTGCTTGGTTACGTAAACGAACCTCTCCTGGATGTAAGCTTGATTCTTCTTTTTCTTTGCCTTTTTTCCCCCCGCTGCTGTTTCCGGTGGTAGTTCATCCCCAAAGTGCATAGCCTGCATCCTTGCAGTGGACTCCTGCAGCATGATCTGCTGCAACAACAGCGCCCACTGTCCGCTGCTGCTGCTCCCGTACTCACTGCCATCCGAGTCATCTGACGATGAGGGCAGGCCGATCTGCTCCGCAGGGATGCTGGTGCCCGTTCCTGGTTGCAGAGAGGACTGCTGCTCAGCAGAGCATGCCGCCCGCGCCTCCAAAGCTTCAGATTCTTCTGTGCTGCTGGGTTGGTATTTACGTGCAGTTTTTCTGCTGCCAGGGCTCCTGGCTGCCATCTGGGAGAACTGCCTGTCATTTAGCAACTTTTCCCTGAAGGGACCGCTGGTCTCCAGGATCCTTTCCCTTTCCTCCTCATACATTTCAATAGCCTCCTCACAGATTTTAATTTTCTGGCTTATTGCGACCTTTTTACCACGAGAGGCTCGCTCCATGTCACAATGGGCTGCTTGTAGCTCTCTGCGCTGTTTCACCAGCTCTTTCCCAGCCTCTTCATAATCCCGCATATGTGTGGTGATGCGGGATGCCAGCTCCTCCACAGACTCTCCCTTTTGGCGTTCGCCCCAACTGATAGGCTGTCTTTTAGCACTGACCTGCTTTTCTTTAGCTTGAGATCTTGTCCTCCTGGACTCTGTATCCACCCGGGGAGTTGGGGTGACATTGTTGCTGCCCCGACTAGCTCTCTTTCCCTCCTGGGATTCAACCCTCCCTCCCCCCGACCGAAGCCGGAGGGAGGAGGTCAGGGGCTCCATTGCTCCTGGAAGCCCCAGAAACAGCACGCCTTGCTGGGCCAAAACTCTGGAGCTGTGCCTTAGACGACCACACCCTCTGGATCTCAGCAGAGCTCACAAGCACACACCCTAATCCAGAGATGCACTCACTATTCTGCTGGTGGAGTCACTGTGTACATACATTACTTATCCTGTACTGATCCTGAGTTACATCCTGTAGATCTTTTATTATAAAAGTAAAAAACACAACAAAGACAAACTGTAACAATAAGAATAACCATATAAAGCAATATAAGGCCCTTCACCCCCAGTCCATGATCCATAAACAAAGTAAATGTCCATATCCGGGCTTCCCCCTGCCGTACACACCCACACACATACACACTCTACATATAACACAATATACAACTATAACACAATATACAAGTATATACCTGAAATATAAAACTAAGGAAACTATAACTACATAAAATCTTGTAAACTATAACTCCAGGTCCAGCCGTGCCGCACAGTACCCACACAGAACAAATGTAAGCAATAACATAAACAGCATAAATAACTGAAATAGCAACATAAATAAGCAAATTCAAACAGAAAGACCGAGCCAAACTGGCATAAAACTAACTAAAAATATGCTTTTTTTTTCTTCTTTCTTTTGGGTCCCCGGTGCAGCTTGGGGGCCAAGCCTGTTCCACCAGTCCATACCCAGAGTTCAGTTCAGGACGTGCCAAGCCACACCAGGGTTTTGTTTTTTTTAATAAATACCCCACTGTGCCCGCCGCAGCCTGGGGGCCATGCCCGCTCCACCAGTCCGTGCCCAGAGTTCAATGTTCGGGACGTGCCAGGCTACGGCTCAAGGCGTGAATCCCACTCCCCCCAACTGGAGTGGGGCCCAACCTACCTACCACCCAAAACGTGAATATATACAATATACAATATATACAAAACCATAATAAACAGCAATAACCAACATACCTAATATATACTATATACATAACCCGAAAGCCTATGGTCGGCTCTCCTGCAGCCCTACTTCATTCCATTTTGCCCAAATCAAAACAAAAAGCTTCATGGTGCACTCACAGCCCTCCACCGGGATTGGAGGTGATAAGCCGGGCACAGACATCGCAATGTACTATCCCTTGAATTTAAAAAAAAGGTCTTCATATTCTCTCCCTAATTTGCCCTAGACTGTCCTTAGTCTGCCCCTCAGTCTGACCCTTCATGGAAAACTGTCCCTGCCCTATCCCTCCTCTCTCCCTATCCTGTCCCTCTTCTCTCCCTACTCTGCCCCTGGAAAATTAAGAAAACACTTTTCCTAACCAAATACAAGCCCTCTCCATAGGAGAGAAGCTTTAGATGTGCCCAGTGTGAGAACCTGCAACTCTCGGGGCCGCCGTGCCCACACCACCGGTCCTGCCACCCGGGTTACAGGAGTGCGGCGTAGGGGAGCCCTGGTTCTTGTGATCTCCCCGGGCCGCTGTAAGACTGGTCACCGCCGGGTTGCTAGGGAGGCAGCAGGTGCTTCTCTAGTCATTTGACTACCAGGCTGGCTTCCCTAGTAACTGTCTGTGCAGCAAGGCTGGGGGCATGTCCCCACCACCTCCCTGATTAGCCCTGCTGCTGTCAGGCTCCCCGCCCCAATCAGCTGCTGGGGCGAGAGCTCTGGCAGCATTTAAAAAGGTGTGTTTTCCTTTCAGCCCTTGCCAGTGTTAGTTTGGTCTTCCAGCTGCACCCGCGGTTATTCTGACTGCTCTTGTGACCCCGGCTTTCCTGACCTCTGCTTTAGACTTGACTATGTTTTTGCCTTCCCCTCTGTACTGCGTACCCTCCTGTTGCCGACCCGGATTGTCTGACCACTCTACCGTTTGTTTGTCTTCAGTGTCTGTTTGTCGTCCCGCTTCCCTAGTGAGGGTAGGGACCGCCGCCCAGTTGTCGCCCTGGGGGTTAGCCCAGGGGGGCAAGTAGGCAGGGACAGGGGTTGTGGGATATCTCAGGGACCCCCATATCCCGGACACTGTCCTGATAGTAACACTGGCCGAAGGAAGGTCAGACCCCTGTATCCGCCCGGCAACTTTGAACCCCTCGATGGAGGCCGTGGCGGCCTTAGCAAACCAGGTCCAGGTCCTTACGAACCTTGCCCAGGACCTAACCGCCCGCTTGCAGCTACAGGAACAAGTGGCAGCTGCAGGTCCCATGCAGCCCCCTTCCGCTCCAGGAGCGATGTCAGAACCTCGAGCCACGCTTCCGGATTGCTTCACCGGAGAGAGAGGTCAGTTTTTTGCATTTAGAGAGAGCTGCAAGCTCTACTTTGATCTACGACCCCACTCCTCTGGTACTGAGTACCAGAAAGTGGGAATTGTAATTACCCGCCTGAGGGGAGAGCCCAAAAATTGGGCCTTCTCGTTACCAGCTGGCTCTCCCGCCCGACTATCCCTTGACGCCTTTTTTTCCGCCTTGGGCCAAATTTATGACGAACCCGACCGAGCCGGCTACGCAGTCTCCAAGCTTCTGGCCCTGCGCCAGGGTTGCAAGATGGCGGAGGATTACTGTTCCCAATTCCGCCAACATTGTACGGAATCCGGGTGGAATGATGCCGCCTTAAAAGACTTATTTTTGGCCGGTCTGTCTGAGGGTCTTAAGGACCTACTCGTGGCCCACTAGGAGCCAAGAACCCTGGAGCAAGCCATGTCGCTGGCTAGTCGGGCCGACCGACGTTTGAGGGCCAGACACGCCGCTCTCTACTCCCCACGCACACTTCTTCTACGGACCTGACTTTTTCACCTCCCACCACCGAGCCAATGGAGCTGGGAGCCATGAACCCCAAGCAGCGATGGGAATATCGCCTGAAGAAGAATCTCTGCTTCTACTGTGGGGAGCCGGGTCACCGCATTGCAACCTGCGCCAAGAAGCCACGGCAGGAAAAACGTCCGCTCCTAGGCAGTTGTCGGGAGGACTGTGTAGGAGCCAAGGTACTCCCTGTATTGTCCAAAATGTTATTGCCCTGCACCCTAGAATTCCATTCTTTCCACCATACTGGGCAAGCCTTAGTTGATTCTGGGGCTACTGCTAATTTCGTTAATTTTAATTTCGTTGCTCAACTGTCCGGGGTTTTGTTACGTTTAGAGACTCCGATTTTTGTTTCAGGAGTGGACTCCACTCCATTGCAAGCAGGGGTAGTTAATCTGGTTACCCCTGAAGTAAGGTTTACTATAGGAGCCCTACACGTTGAAACCTGCACATTTCTGATGATGAGAGATTTGTCTGTGGACGTCGTCCTAGGCCTCCCCTGGCTCCGGGAGCACAACCCGGTAGTAAATTGTGACACGTTGGAACTGGTAGAGTGGGGTCCCCGCTGTGCCAACCACCTTTGTCCAGTGGAGGTGGGGACCTCCACCTGCGAGGGGATTCCCCTACCAGATTACCTCTCCGAGTTTTCGGACGTTTTCTTCAAGCAATTATCTGAAGCTCTGCCCCCTCATAGGGAATGGGACTGTAAAATCGCTTTGATTCCTGAGGCCAAACTTCCTAAGGGCCGCATTTATAATGTTACGGTTCCAGAGAGAGAATCCATGAGGGACTATATCCAGGACAGCTTGGCCAAGGGGCACATCCGGCCCTCAGAATCCCCGGTGGGTGCCGGGTTTTCCTTCGTCGAGAAAAAGGATGGGGGTCTCCGGCCCTGTATTGACTATAGAGAGCTGAATAAAATCACAGTCAGAAACCAGTATGCTCTTCCGCTCATTCCTGACCTCCTCAACCAGGTCGCTGGTGCCAAATGGTTTCCTAAACTTGATCTCAGGGGAGCATACAACCTCATTCGCATTCGGGAGGGGGATGAGTGGAAAACCGCCTTCAATACGCCCCTCGGTCATTTTGAATACCTAGTTATGCCTTTTGGATTGTGTAACGCCCCCGCCATTTTTCAGGGGTACATGAATCCTGTGTTTCAGGATATCATGGGGGTGTTCGTTGTTGTATATCTAGACGACATTCTGATTTTTTTCCTCCGACTTGCCGAGTCACCGTACTCATGTTCGGACCGTGCTAGCTCGACTCAGACATAACAAGCTGTTTGCTAAACTCAAGAAATGTGTTTTCGGGGTACAAAAGATATCATTCTTAGGGTATATCATCACACCATGTGACTTCCAGATGGATCCTGGGAAGGTGAAAGCCATCACGGAGTGGGCCCAGCCAGGTTCCTTGAAAGCCCTTCAACGCTTCCTCGGCTTCGCCAATTACTATCGCAAGTTCATTAAAGACTTCTCCGTGGTGGCTAAACCTCTAACGGACCTCACCAGAAAGGGAGCAGATGTGAGTACCTGGTCTTCTGAGGCTCTGAGGGCCTTCGATACCCTAAAGGCGGCGTTCTCTTCAGCGCCCGTCCTAGTACAACCGGATCTGTCCTGCCCTTTTGTGGTGGAGGTAGATGCCTCAGAGTTTGGTGTGGGAGCGGTACTGTCCCAAGGTCCCTCCACACTCACTAACCTTAGACCGTGTGCCTATTTTTCTAGAAAGTTCTCTTCCACTGAACGGAACTACGATATAGGCAACTGGGAATTGCTGGCTATTAAGTGGGCTTTCGAGGAGTGGAGGCATTTTTTGGAAGGAGCTCGTCACCAGATCACGGTACTCACAGACCATAAAAACCTCATCTATTTAGATTCCGCTAAGAGGTTAAATGCTCGGCAAACCCGCTGGGCCTTGTTTTTCTCTCGGTTCAATTTTGTGGTTACCTATAGACCCGGTTCTAAGAATGTCAAGGCAGATGCCCTGTCTAGGAGTTTTGGTTCTCCGGAACCTTCCGAGTCTGAGCCTGAGAGCATTCTCTCCCCTGGGGTGGTCCTCGCTGCTGTCTCCTCTGACCTTTTCACCTCTCATACACGCCGCTCAACAATCAGCTCCTGAAGCCCTTCCGGAAGGCAAAGTTTTTGTTCCGTTGTCACTGAGATTGAAAGTGTTAGAGGAGACACATGCTTCAGTCCTAGCTGGACACCCCGGTATCAGGGGTACTCTAGAGTTAGTATCCAGACTCTATTGGTGGCCGCATATGGCCAGGGATGTACGGTTATTTGTGTCCGCGTGCCCGGTTTGCGCAAGGGGGAAGAATCTCAGGAGACATCCTGAGGGTCCTCTTCTTCCCTTGCCCATTCCGTCCAAGCCATGGTCCCATTTGTCTATGGATTTTATTACTGATCTGCCATCCTCGCTGGGGAATACGGTCATTTGGGTCATAGTTGACCGTTTCTCTAAGATGTCACATTTTGTTCCACTTTGCAAGTTGCCTAACGCCAAACTTCTGTCTGAAATGTTCATCAAGGAGATTGTTCGGCTACATGGGATCCCCGAGGATATTGTGTCAGAGGGGTTCAGTTCGTCGCTCACTTCTGGCGAGCTTTCTGTAAAAATTTAAATGTTAATTTGTCTTTTTCCTCTGCTTTCCATCCCGAGAGTAACGGACAGACGGAACGGATGAATCAAGAACTTATCCAGTACCTGCGACTTTTTGTCTCTGATAACCAGTTTCGGTGGGCCAACTATTTACCTCTCGCCGAAATTGCTATTAACAACCATGTTAACTCGTCGTCCCAATTGTCACCTTTTTTTTTGTAACTATGGGTTCCATCCCCGGTTCTCGCTTTCTACTCCTTTTGTCTCGAACAATCCGGCCGCTGACATATCCTATGAGGAACTGTGCACAGTTTGGGCCCAGGTTCGTAAGAACCTTCAGGGTTCCCAAGAGAAACTGCGTAAATACTCAAAAAAAAGATGTACTATCTCGGCACCTTTTGTGGTCGGGGAGCAAGTTTTATTGTCATCCAAGAATCTGAGACTTAAGGTTCCTTCCCTGAAACTTGCTCCTCGGTTCATTGGCCCATTTACCGTTTCGCAGGTTATCAACCCGGTGTCAAATAAGTTGTCACTTCCTGACTCCTGGAAGGTCCACAAGGTCTCTCACAAAAGCTTGCTTAAAAAGTACGTGACTCCAGTTCTACCCACCCAGAACCCGCCCCCTCCTTCTCTGGTACAGGGGGAACTGGAGGATGAAGTAGAAAGGCTTGTTGATGCCCGACGGGTTAGAGGTGTGCTGCAGTACCTGGTCCACTGGAGAGGATTTGGCCCTGAGGATAGGACGTGGGTCCCTGCCAGGGATGTTCATGCGCCACGCCTAGTCCAGTCATTCCACAGGGCCTTCCCGCTCAAGCCCGCTCCTGGCCATGGGGGTCCGGTGTCCCTCCGTAGAAGGGGGGGGTACTGTCAGAACCTGCAACTCTCGGGGCCGCCGTGCCCACACCACCGGTCCTGCCACCCGGGTTACAGGAGTGCGGCGTAGGGGAGCCCTGGTTCTTGTGATCTCCCCGGGCCGCTGTAAGACTGGTCGCCGCCGGGTTGCTAGGGAGGCAGCAGGTGTTTCTCTAGTCACTTGACTACCAGGCTGGCTTCCCTGGTAACTGTCTGTGCAGCAAGGCTGGGGGCGTGTCCCCAGCACCTCTCTGATTAGCCCTGCTGCTGTCAGGCTCCCCGCCCCAATCAGCTGCTGGGGCGGGAGCTCTGGCAGCATTTAAAAAGGTGTGTTTTCCTTCCAGCCCTTGCCAGTGTTAGTTTGGTCTTCCAGCTGCACCCGCGTTTATTCTGACTACTTTTTGTGACCCCGGCTTTCCTGACCTCTGCTTTAGACTTGACTACATTTTGCCTTCCCCTCTGTACTGCGTACCCTCCTGTTGCCGACCCGGATTGTCTGACCATTCTACTGTTGAGGGTAGGGACCGCCGCCCAGTTGTCGCCCTGGGGGTTAGCCCAGGGGGGCAAGTAGGAAGGGACAGGGGTTGCGGGATATCTCAGGGACCCCCATATCCCGGACACTGTCCTGACACCCAGCCTTTCATACTCCACAGAACGTACCTTCACCAGGTCACCCAGGATGTTCCTACATACCGTATCCACGGGGAGGACTTTCAGCTCCGTCGAGATTAAACACCGTGCACTCCAGATGTGGAACCTGACCACTAGGCTAACTAGGAATAAAGTGCAGTGGTCCCTGCCACCAAGACCTCTGAAGGCTCCATAAGCCCACTCCGCATAGGAGAGGTGTGCCAGCTGACGCCAGCCTATGGAGACCCCTACCCGTTGGTATACCTCTGTATTAAAGGGGCACTGAAGCAGGAAATGCTCCATGCTTTCCAGCACGTCGCTGCACTCCTGATGGGGGCAACCCCTGTCAATCAGAGGCCTGCTCTTCAAGTTACCCCTTACATACAGTCTCCCGTGAAAGCAGTGCCAAGCCAAGTCCCAAAACTTCAAGGGGACCCGGGTTGAAATCAGTAAACGTAACCCTCCCTCCAGGTCCCGACTTGTGCAGTCCTTGAGCGTCAGGGGCTTCTGGAAATGGGTCAACAGGACTCTTTCGTCGAGGAGCCTCCTCATCAGAGTCCTGATCTCCCACATCCCCAAACCCCACCGGCGTATCACCTTCAGAAACAAGGTAGCGTAAGCCGGGAGATATCCGTGCTGGGTGCGAAGGTCCTTCACTCGCCCTCCTGTCTCCCATTCCTGGAAGAAGGGCCGAAACCATCCCCGGCAGGAGTAGACCCACGGAGAAGCCCTCTCTTGCCAGAGGTTGCCTATGTTGATCTTAAAAAAGGTGTCTACAAGAAACACCACGGGGTTGACCATAGACAACCCCCCTAGTCTCCTCGTGCGGTATGTAACATTTCTCCTGATCAGGTTCAACCTGTTCCCCCACAACATTAGGAAGAACAGGCTGTAGACCCGGGTCCAGAGAGGCTCTGGCAAAATGCATACGCTGCCCAGGTAGATGAATAAAGGGAGCAGGTATGTTTTGATCAGGCTCTTTCCCGAAGGGTCAAAGACCAACCATTCCACTGGTTTACCTTCTGAGTGGCACCATCCAGCCTGTCTACCCAATTTTGCATGGGGTAATCCCCCTGGCCAAATTTGATGCCAAGAACTTTTGCAGAAGTCTGGGGCACCGGAAGAGTGTCCGGGAGATCAAACACAGGATCCGCCCTTCCTAACCAGAGACTTTCGCACTTATCCCAGTTGACCCTGGACCCAGATGCCTCTGAGTAGCCATCCACCTCCGACACCACAAACTCCGCCTCCTCCCTTGAGGATACGAAGAGCGTGACATCATCGGCGTATGCCACTGCCCTCAGGGTAGCCTCCGGCATCGCCCGGTCCATCCCGACCCCTGCTATAGGTCCACGATCAACCCTCCTAAGGAAGGGATCTATCGCAAAAACATACAACAGGGGACTTAGAGGACAGCCCTGATGGACACCGGACCCCACCTCAAAAGGGCGGCCAAGCCAACCGTTCACCAGCGGGAAAGTCTCAGCCCCTGCATACAATGTTCGCAGCCAATCAACAAACCCCACTGGCAGGCCATATCTCAGGACTGACCAGAGGTACTCGTGATTAACCCGATCAAATGCTTTGGCCTGATCCAAGGACAGCAAGTACCCCTCCCAGTGACCAGCCCTACCCTGCTCCACTGCCTCCCGGACACCAAGAACAGCGCTAAAGGTGCTACGACGTGGAACAGAGCAATGCTGGGCCCCTGAGAGGAGCCGGGGTGCAAACTTGACCAACCAATTAAACAGCACTTTTGCCAGAACCTTCCTGTCCGTATTGAGAAGCGCTATGGGACGCCAGGTCTCAATACGGCTCGAGTCTTTACCCTTTGACAGAAGGATCAAAGCTGACCTCCTCATTGACTTTGGCAGAGTGCTCGAGGAAAGACACTCATTGAATACCTCAGTCAAGAGGGGACTCAAGATGTCCTTGAAGGTCTTATAATACTCGGATGTTAGGCCATCCGGTCCTGGCGACTTTTTGAGCCGGAGCCCATCAATCGCCAGTTCAACTTCCTCTATTCTGATCTCTTCTGTCAAAACATCAAGAGAGGTGTCTACCCCCGGCTCAGGGACAGTTTCAGCCAGGAAAGCCGACATCACTTCCGAATCTAGATCCCTCTTTCCCAAGAGTTGCGAGTAGTAGGATCTGATGACCTGCAGAATCCCTGATCTGGATCGATTCAGGAAACCTGTACTGTCGATCAGTCCAGTGACCACTTTACTATTCACTGACATCCTACAGTTTCCGTAAGGGTTGGGCGAGCGGTACTTCCCGAAATCCCTCTCAAAAACCAAGGATGCGTGTCTATCGTACTGGCACTTTTTGAGCAAAGATTTCACTCTGGAGATCTGCTCACGGCTACCTCCAGTCGAAACGAGAAGTTCAAGTTTCCTCCTCAGGCCGTTGTACAGGCGGTACCTGTCCAGGCATCTGAGGTTGGAGAGCTCTCGGAAGAACCTCGCCGCCCTCCTCTTGAACATCTCCCACCACTCTGACTTGCTGCTACAGAGATCCAGTAATGGTACCTGGCTCTGCAGAAAATCCTCAAAGGACTGTCTTATCTCTGCTTCCTCCAGGAGTGATGAATTCAGTCTCCAAAAACCTCTGCCCATTCGGGGGGTCTCTGCAACATTCAGAGAAAACAATATTAGACAGTGGTCGGAGAATTCCACCTCAACAACGGTCACTGGTGAAGAGATGGCTTCCTCCTTCAAATAAAACCTGTCTATTCTAGACTTGCTGCTGCCTCTATAATACGTGAACCTCTCGTGGCCTGGGGTGTGCCGGATGTGGACATCCACCAGGCGAGCTTCACTAGCTACGCTATTAAGTGCGACGCTGTCAAAAGTCAACCGCCTGTCTCCAGAGCCTCCCCTATCGCGGGCTCTCGTGACTGCATTAAAGTCACCTCCAAAGACAACTTGTCGGCTGGTAAAAAGGTAGGGCTTGATCCTCATAAAGAGACTCTTCCTGCCCTTTTTAGACTGGGGACCATAGATGTTGACAAGTCTTAATTCTTGTCCCTTTATGAGGACATCTAAGATCAGGCAGCTTCCCATTTCTAATTCAAAAGAGGCCCCATGCCTCTTTTTTTGGACACAGATGTGTCCATAGCAAGGGATCCCCTGACCCCGTCGTCCTTGTTTCCAGGCTCCAGAGTAGCCTCCACCCCGGAAGGAACTATGCCTTCACAAGGTGGAGACTCAGCACCCCCTGTTGACCCTTTCTTTGCCCTAGGAACCTTGCCCTCTGCCTCCCCCTCGGAAGAGGAGGGAGAGATGTCTCGGAGGGCTCAGAACCTATTGGAGAGTCCAATTGGAGGTGAGCAGGCTTTCCCTTCCAGTACTTGGCCCGGGGTGGAAGAAGATCTTGAATCCCCCCTTCGTTTTCTCCTTGTGGCACCTAGCTTACGCCGTTTCTCTAACCACCTCTTGCCTTCCTCATCCACACTTTCACAGTGGGAGGAATCTGCAGAGTTGGTCTCCCACTGGATCCTCCTGTCCTCCTCATCTAAATCGCTGTCCCTCAAAGCCTCAGCCGCGAGATTTGCTTCTGGAACAGGGGCCACCATCAACCCACCTGCTGTGGGCGCTCCTGTCAGCTCCCTGCTCCGTCTGCGTTTCTCTTGACAGCTCTGTTCTGAAGGCGTGTTTTGATGGTTCTTCCCTGGCTCCTGAGCTCCCCCCACCTCTGCTGGTCCCCTCATCCCCGGAGGCCACATCATGACCCCCATCCGTAGGGGCGGATAATGCATTGGCAAAGGAGCGCGGACAGCAACTAAATGGGTGACCGAGGTCACCACACAGGTTACACCTAATCTCTGTACAGGAGGCGGCAAGATGACCCAGACCCCCACACAGAGCGCACTTCAAGATCTTACAAGCAGCGCTCAAGTGTGAGGGGTCGCCGCACCTGTGGCAGAGCTTCGGCTGCCCCTGGTAAAAGGCCAAGATACGATCCCTGCCGAGGAAGGCTGCAGATGGTATGTGAGCCACTGAATTTCCTGAGCACTTCAGCTTGACCATGAACGTCCAGGCCCCGGACCATATGCCGTGCTCATCTCTGTTCTTTTTGGGCATTTCCGTCACCTCTCCGTACCTACTGAGCCACGTCATGATGTCAAAGCAAGAAAGTGACTCGTTACGAGTCAAAACGGTCACCTTCTTGACTTCATTCTGGTGAGACACCACCTGGATGGCAAAGTCTCGCCAGCCGGGCTCGTTTTTCACCAGCTCGTAATTCCCCCAGAAGATTTCTAGGCCCTCTGGGCGAACGAAACTGATGTCAAACTCAGACGTGCCGTAAGGATGGATCAGGGCAAAGATGTCAACTGCCCTGAAGCCCATCTTCAGTAGGAGCTCCACTACCTTCCCCTTGGAGGACATGCATCATTGCCCCTCCAACGAAGACGGACCGCATTCCTACGACCTGCGTCCTGCCCGGGTGTCCGTAGGGACCATACTGTCTCCCCCCCTTTGCTCTCGGAAGGCACCCAAGCCATGTCTCTCTTTCCAGAGAGATAGATCCACCTCTCTTCCTTCAACTGTGATTGTACTCTCCCTCTTCCGTAAAGCCTCCAGGAGACGCTGTTGCAAAACGCCCTCCCTAGAGCTTGGAGACCAGGAGGACCCCCTCCCTCCAGCGGCGACACTGGCATAAATCCTACCAGTTGTTGTCTCTGCTGGAGGGGCGACTGGACCCTGTGACCCCTCTAACCTAACTACCTTATCCCCTGGGCCTCCAGATCCCTGGCTGCCAGGGGTACCCGAGGTGCCCGAAGGCCCAGCAACTGCAAAGGAACGAATTTCCTTGGGATTGTCCCTCACATCCACCACACGCTCTCGCACATCCATCCCCGGATCTGCTACTTTTTTTCCCGGATCATGTGGTCCGTGGGTCCTGGCCTCTCCAGAGGTAGATGGTAATACCTCTGGATTTTTGCTTATGTTTTTGTTCTTACTTTTTACTTTTTTCTTTTTTGCCTCCGCATAACTGGAGGCGCGGGATCCGGCCTGACTTGCTCCCAAATTATGGGAGACCCCAGATTTTAGGTTCGCAGCCCCCTCTGCATCACAGGCAGCACTTACTGCATTAGTGGCACCGCTGCCACCCTCCTTGCCGGTACCGCAACCTGCATCTGTACTGGCCTTTACTGCGCCTTTTTTACTGACCTCCTTGCCCTTGTTACCAACTAACACAGGGACAGGGGGTCTAACCAACTGGGCCCTTTTCTCCCCAACTTCCCACTCCAGGCCCACCACAGAGCCCGAGCCAGGAGGGTTTTTGGGGTCAGAACTCTGATCCGACTTTGCAGCGAGACCAGAGCTCCCAGGAACTGAAACAAAGACGAGCTTTTCCTGCAGCTTCGTCGGTTTCTTTTTCTTTATCTCAGTGTCCTGCTCAGGCAACTCGTCGCCAAACATGAAGCCCCCCATATGTACAGAGGCTTCCGGCTGCAGGGTCTTCTGTATCTGCAGCCTTCCCTCCACCTCAGATTCACCTGAGGTAGATGGCAGCGCTATCTCCTCAGGCAGCATGTTTCTGGTGCTTGTAGTGCCACTAGGAGTTGCTGCTAGTTCTTGGGAACACACAGGCTGCTCTTCCAGGGTCTCCTGTACATCCTCGTATAACTCTTCATCTGAGGCTTCACCATCGCTTGTCTCAGTTTGCTCGTGGCCACTGTGCCTTGCCGCCATCTTAGCAAACCGGTCGTCATTTAGTATCTTTTCTTTAAAGGGCCCGCTCTCCTCGAGGATCTTTGCCCTCACTGCTTCCCACATCTTAATGCAGTCCTTGCACTTTTTTATTGCTGTCCTGGCTTTTGCTTGTTTGTCTTTGGAAGCTTTTTGCTCCAGTAACATTTTGGCGTCACGGAGCTTCCCTTTTTGTACCACTAACATTTTCCCTGCAAAGTTGTAGTCAGTGATATTCTTTGCCAGCCTGGAGGCCAGCTCAATCACAGATTCCTCCTTCTTTTTCTCACTTCACATTCCCATGCTTACCGGTATCTGCGGCTCACCTGCTCTCTTGCGGATCTGGTTGCGCGTAACAATCTCGCTCCCGGTGCTGTCGGAAGCTGCTGTGCAGACAAACGGTGCCACGCTGCTGCAGCCACGGCCCGGACACAGTCTCTTCTTACCTCCAGCAGCTCCTGTCTTCTTGCGGGCTGCTGGCTTTTCTGGCACCCGTGGCAAAGTTTTTTTCCGAAGTCGCTGTTGTCGCCACTGTCATCACTTCCCTCCCTCCCTCAGGAGGTGCGGGATTCCATATCCAAAGACGCCCAGAGAGGGGCACCTTCCCTGGGATACAAGCTCAACAGAAACCTCCCTCTCAGACCACACCGTGGAAGTTGCAGAGCTTCACCAGCACACACCTACTCCAGAAGCTGCACTCACTATTCTGCTGATGGAGTCACTGTGTACATACATGACTAATCCTGTACTGATCCTGAGTTACATCCTGTATTATACCCCAGGGCTGCACTCACTATTCTGCTGGTGGAGTCACTGTGTACATACATTACTTATCCAGTACTGATCCTGAGTTACATCCTGTATTATACTCCAGAGCTGCACTCACTATTCTGCTGCTGGAGTCACTGTGTACATACATTACTTATCCTGTACTGATCCTGAATTACATACTGTATTATACTCCAGAGCTGCACTCACTATTCTGCTGGTGGAGTCACTGTGTACATACATTACTTATCCTGTACTGATCCTGAGTTACATCCTGTATTATACTCCAGAGCTGCACTCACTATTCTGCTGGTGGAGTCACTGTGTACATACATTACTTATCCTGTACTGCTCCTGAGTTACATCCTGCATTATACTCCAGAGCTGCACTCACTATTCTGCTGGTGGAGTCACTGTGTACATACATTACTTATCCTGTACTGATCCTCAGTTAGATCCTGTAGATCTTTTATTATAAAAGTATGAAACATAACAATAAAAGCAAACTGTAACAATAGTAAATAATAATAATACAACCGTATACAGAGATAAGGCCCTTCACCCAGAGTCCATGGTCCACAAACAAAAGAAACCCCATGTCTGGACTCCCCTCCCCCCTGCCGCACACTCGCACACACACTCAAAGCAAAACACAATATACCTAAAAGAAGAGCATCCAGCTATCCAGAAGAGAAAACTAAAACTAAAACTACAGGTCCAGCCGTACCGCACTGAAACCCCATCATAAACAAAATTAGGCAATAACGTAAACATAACATATATATATATACCAATAATGAACTAAATATGAAAATAAAGACCAAGCCAACTGGCATACAAAAATAAATAAAGATATTGTTTTTCAAAAAAAATTTTTTTTTTTTTTTTTTTGGGTCCCCAGTGCAGCTCGGGGGCCATGCCTGCTCCACCAGTCCGTGCCCAGAGTTCTAAAGTTCAGGACGTGCCAAGCCACACCAGGGTTTTTGTTTTTTTTTTAATATATATAAACTGTACAACACTCTGCCTGCCGCAGCCTGGGGGCCATGCCCGCTCCACCAGTCCGTGCCCAGAGTTCAATGTTCGGGACGTGCCAGGCTACGGCTCAAGGCGTGAAACCACTCCCCCCCAACCCCCCACCCAACCTAACTACCACCCAGAACGTGAATATATACATATAAAACATACAATAACCAATATACATGACATACACGATATATATTAACATAACCCGAAAGCCTAAGGTCGGCTCACCTGCAGCCCTACTTCACTCCATTTTGCCCAAATCAAAACAAAAAGCTTTATGGTGCACTCACAGACCGCCACCGGGATTGGAGGTGATAAGCCGGGCACAGACATCACAATGTACTATCCCTTGCATTTTCTCCCTATTCTTTCCCTAATTTGCCCTAGACTGTCCTTAGTCTGCCCCTCAGTCTGACCCTTCATGGAAACCTGTCCCTGCCCTATCCCTCCTCTCTCCCTATCCTGTCCCTATTCTCTCCCTACTCTGCCCCTAGAAAATTAAGAAAAACAAACTGTCCCTAACGAAATACAAGCCCTCTCCATAGGGGAGAAGCTTTTAGATGTGCCCAGCCTCTCATACTCCAAAGAACGCACCTTCACCAGGTCACCCAGGATGTTCCTACATACCGTATCCACGGGGAGGACTTTCAGTTCCGTCGAGATTAAACACCGTGCACTCCAGATGTGGAACCTGACCACTAGGCTAACTAGAAATAAAGTGCAGCGGTCCCTGCCACCAAGGCCTCTGAACGCTCCATAAGCCCACTCCGCATAGGAGAGGTGTGCCAGCTGAGGCCAGCCTATGGAGACCCCTACCCGTTGGTATACCTCTGTATTAAAGGGGCACTGAAGCAGGAAATGCTCCATGCTTTCCAGCACATCGCTGCACTCCTGATGGGGGCAACCCCTGTCAATCAGAGGCCTGCTCTTCAAGTTACCCCTTACATACAGTCTCCCGTGAAAGCAGCGCCAAGCCAAGTCCCAAAACTTCAAGGGGACCCGGGTTGAATTCAGTAAACGTAACCCTCCCTCCAGGTCCCGACTTGGGCAGTCCTTGAGCGCCAGGGGCTTCTGGAAATGGGTCAACAGGACTCTTTCGTCGAGGAGCCTCCTCGTCAGAGTCCTGATCTCCCACATCCCCAGACCCCACCGGCGTATCACCTTCAGAACCAAGGTAGCGTAAGCCGGGAGATGTCCGTGCTGCGTGCGAAGGTCCTTCACTCGCCCTCCTGTCTCCCATTCCTGGAAGAAGGGCCGAAACCATCCCCTGCAGGAGTAGACCCACGGAGGAGCCCTCTCTTGCCAGAGGTTGCCTATGTTGATCTTAAAAAAAAGTGTTTACAAGAAACACCACGGGGTTGACCATAGACAACCCCCCTAGTCTCCTCGTGCGGTATGTAACATCTCTCCTGATCAGGTTCAACCTATTCCCCCACAACATTAGGAAGAACAGGTTGTAGACCCGAGTCCAGAGAGGTTCTGGCAAAATGCATACGCTGCCCAGGTAGATGAATAACGGGAGCAGGTATGTTTTGATCAGGCTAATTCTTTCCCGAAGGGTCAAAGACCAACCCTTCCACTGATTTACCTTGTGAGTTGCACCATCCAGCCTGTCCACCCAATTTTGCATGGGGTAATCCCCCTGGCCGAATTTGATGCCAAGTACTTTTGCTGAAGTTTGGGGCACCGGAAGGGTGTCCGGGAGATCAAACGTAGGATCCCCCCTTCCTAACCAGAGACTTTCACACTTATCCCAGTTGACCATAGACCCGGAAGCTTCCGAGTAGCGGTCCACCTCCGACACCACAAACTCCGTCTCCTCTCTCGAGGACACGAAGAGCGTGACATCATCGGCGTATGCCACTGCCCTCAGGGTAGCCTCCGGCACCGCCCGGTCCATCCCGACCCCTGCTATAGGTCCACAATCAACCCTCCTAAGGAAGGGATCTATCGCAAACGCATACAACAGGGGGCTTAGAGGACAGCCCTGACGGACGCCGGACCCCACCTCAAAAGGGCGGCCGGGCCAACCGTTCACCAGCGGGAAAGTCTCAGCCCCCGCATACAATGTTCGCAGCCAATCAACAAACCCCACTGGCAGGCCGTATCTCAGAAGGACGGACCAGAGGTACTCGTGATTAACCCGATCAAACGCTTTGGCCTGATCCAAGGACAGCAGGTACCCCTCCCAGTGACCAGCCCTACCCTGCTCCACTGCCTCCCGGACACCGAGAACAGCGCTAAAGGTGCTACGGCCTGGAACAGAGCAATGCTGCGCCCCCGAGAGGAGCCGGGGTGCAAACTTGACCAGCCGATTAAACAGCACTTTTGCCAGAACCTTCCTGTCCGTATTGAGAAGCGCTATGGGACGCCAGTTCTCAATACGGCTCGAGTCTTTACCTTTTGACAGAATGATCAAGGCCGACCTCCTCATTGACTTTGGCAGAGTGCCCGAGGAAAGACACTCATTGAATACCTCCGTCAAGAGGGGACTCAAGAGGTCCCTGAAGGTCTTATAATACTCGGATGTTAATCCATCCGGACCTGGCGACTTTTTGGGCCGGAGCCCATCAATCGCCAGTCTAACTTCCTCTTCTCTGATCTCTTCTGTCAAAACGCCAAGAGAGGTGTCTACCCCTGGCCCAGGGACAGCTTCAGCCAGGAAAGCCGACATCACTTCCGAATCTAGATCCCTCTTTCCCAAGAGTTGCGAGTAGTAGGATCTGACGACCTCCAGAATCCCTGATCTGGATCGATTCAGGGACCCCGTACTGTCAATCAGTCCAGTGACCACTTTACTATTCACTGACATCCTACAGTTTCTGTAAGGGTCGGGCGAGCGGTACTTCCCGAAATCCCTCTCAAAAACCAAGGATGCGTGTCTGTCATACTGGCACGTCTTGAGTAAAGATTTCACTCTGGAGATCTGCTCGCGGCTACCTCCAGTCGAAACGAGATGTTCGCGTTTCCTCCTCAGGCCGTTGTACAGGCGGTACCTGTCCAGGCATCTGAGGTTGGAGAGCTCACGGAAGAACCTCGCCGCCCTCCTCTTGAACATCTCCCACCACTCTGACTTACTGCTACAGAGATCCAGTAATGGTACCTGGCTCTGCAGAAAATCCTCAAAGGACTGTCTTATCTCTGCTTCCTCCAGGAGTGATGAATTCAGTCTCCACAAACCTCTACCCATCCGGGGGGTCTCTGCGACATTCAGAGAAAACAATATTAGACAGTGATCGGAGAATTCCACCTCAACAACGGACACTGGTGAAGAGATGGCTTCCTCCTTCAAATAAAACCTGTCTATTCTAGACCTGCTCTGACCCCTATAAAAGGTGAATCCCTCGTGGCGTGGGGTGTGCCGGATGTGGACATCCACCAGGCGAGCCTCGCTGGCTATGCTATTAAGTGCGACGCTGTCAAAAGTCAACCGCCTGTCTCCAGAGCCTCCCCTATCGCGGGCTCTTGTGACTGCATTAAAGTCACCTCCAAAGACAACTTGGCGGCTGGTAAAAAGGTAGGGCTTGATCCTCATAAAGAGACTCTTCCTGTCCTTTTTTGACTGGGGACCGTAGATGTTTACAAGTCTCAATTCTTGTCCCTTCATGAGGACATCTAAGATCAGGCACCTTCCCATTTCTAATTCAATAACTCGTCGGCATTCGACCGCTGCGGTAAAAAGGACCGCCACTCCGCTATACGGCTCGGCCGCAAGAGACCAGTAGGAAGGGCCTGACCTCCACTCCCTTTTTGCCTTATGTATGGCTGCCAAATCGGACAGCCTGGTCTCCTGCAAGAATAAAATGTCGGCTTCAACGCGGCCGAGAAAATCAAAGGCCGCAAATCTAGCCGTATCCGACTTAATGCTGGCAACGTTAATTGATGCCAGAGTCAGCGGAGTGGGTGCCGCCATCATGAGTGATTAAATTAGATGGCTTTCTTCCTCACACCCGCTTCTTCGGGGTCAGAGGAAAGCCCCTTGCTTCTTTTTTTGGACACAGATGTGTCCATAGCAGGGGATCCCCCGACCCCATCGTCCTTGTTTCCAGGCTCCAGAGTAGCCCCCTCCCCGGAAGGAACTATGCCTCCACGAGTAGGAGACTCAGCGCCCCCTGTTGACCCTTTCTTTGCCCCAGGCACCTTGCCCTTCGCTTCCCCCTCAGAGGAGGAAGAGATGTCTTGAAGGGCCCGGTACCTGTTGGAGAGTCCAACTGGAGGCGAGCTGGCTTCTCCTTCCAGTACTTTGCCAGGGGTGGGAGAAGATCTTGAATCCCCCCTTCGCTTTCTCCTAGTGGCACCTAGCTTACGCCGTTTCTCTAACCACCTCTTTCCTTCCTCATCCACACTCTCATAGTGGGAGGAATCTGAAGAGTTGGTATTTCTCTCCTCCCTCTGGATCCTCCTGTCCTCTTCATCCACTTCGCTGTCCCTCAAGGCCTCAGCCGCACAATTTGCTTCAGGAACAGGGGCCACCATTGACCCACCTGCTGTGGGCGCTCCTGTCAGCTCCCTGCTCCGTCTGCGTTTGTCCTGACGCCTCTGCTCAGCAGGCGTCTTTTGCCGGTTCTTCCCTGGCTCCTGAGCTCCTCCACCTCTGCTAGTCCCCTCACCCCCGGAGGCCGCACCATGGCCCCCATCCGTAGGGGCTGACACCGCATTGGCAAAGGAGCGTGGACAGCGACTGAATGGGTGACCGAGATCACCACACAGGTTACACCTAATCTCCGCACAGGAGGCGGCTAGATGACCCAGACCCCCACACAGAGCGCACTTCAAGGTCTTACAAGCGGCGCTCAAGTGTGAGGGGTCGCCGCACCTGTGGCAGAGCTTCGGCTGCCCCTGGTAAAAGGCCAGGATACGATCCCTGCCGAGGAAGGCTGCAGATGGAATGTGTGCCACTGAGTTACCTGAACGCTTCAGCTTGACCATAAACGTCCAGGCCCCGGACCATATGCCGTGCTCATCCCTGTTCTTTCTGGGCATGTCTGTCACCTCTCCGTATCGACCGAGCCACGTCATTATATCAAAACAAGAAAGTGACTCGTTACGAGTCAAAACGGTCACCTTCTTGACTTCGTTCTGGCGAGACACCACCTGGACGGCAAAGTCTCGCCAGCCGGGCTCGCTTTTCATCAGCTCGTAATTCCCCCAGAAGAGTTCTAGACCCTCTGGGCGAACGAAGCTGATGTCAAACACAGACGTGCCGAAGGGATGGATTAGGGCAAAGATCTCAACCGCCCTAAAGCCCATCTTCAGTAGAAGCTCCACTACTCTTGCCCTCGGGGGGCATGTATCATTGCCCCTCCAACGAAGACGGACCACATTCCTACGACCTGCGTCCTGCCCGGGTGTTGGTAGGGACCATACGGTCTCCCCCCTTTGCTCTCGGAAGGCTCCTAAGCCGTGTCTCTCTGTCCAAAGAGATAGGTTCACCTCTCTTCCTCCAACTGTGATTGAACTCTCCCCCTTCCGTAGAGCCCCCAGGAGGCGCTGTTGCAATACGCCCTCTCTAGAGCCTGGAGACAAGGAGGACCCTTCCCCTCCAGCGGCGACACTGGCATAACTCCTACCAGCTGTCGTCGCCGCCGGAGGGGCGACTGGAACCTGTGATGTGCCCTGACTATCCCCAGAACCTGTGCCTATATTTACAGTAGGTTCCCCTGTGCTGAGAACAGTAGCTTCAGCCCGTACCTCCGAGTGCGTCGGAGCATCAGACTCGCGGGCTGCACCAGACACATCCACACCTTTCATACCAAGACCTTTCATTCCAAGACCCTCTGGACCGGACTTGGGGTTAGAAGCAGCTTTTTTATTTTGGGCCTTGGTAGACCTGGGGGGTGGCACTGCTGCCCCATCTTGCGCAGCTGCAACCACCGTAATGACCCCCCCCCATGGTCAGCACTCTGTATTCCAGCACTTTTAGTATTTTTATTTTTGCTTTTTTCTTTACTTTTGCCAGCAGCCTCCACATCACTGGGTGCCTGGGACCTAGGCTGGGACCTAGACTGAGGGACCCCTGTAGACCGACCTGTCGCACGGGGGACCCCCGATCCCGCAGCACCCTCCGCATCACTGGCCTTACTGGCGCTGGCAGTTCCGCCACTGCCAAACTCTTTTGCCACCTTGCCTTGTCCTGTGCTGGCCGCCCTGCTGGCTGTTTCTGTCACTGCACTAACTGAAACAGGGACAGGGGACCTGGCCAGTTTAACTCCTTTATCCCTGTTCCCATGTTCAAAACCCACTGCAGAGTCAGAAACCGGGGTTCTCAGGGTGGGGGTGCCCTGATCCGACTTTGCAGCCAAACCAGCGCCCCCCGTCACATACACAAATTTCTCCTGCACCAAATTCTTTTTTTTTCCTTTTTTCGCCTTGATTTTCACTTCCTCCTCTGGTAAATCATCACCAAACTTAAGGCTGCTCATATTGGGGGGGGATTCCAACAGCCTTATCTGCTGCATTATTAAAGCGCCCCCATCGCTTTTATCTTCCTCTGGATCTGAATCCCCGGAGGTTAGAGGCAGCGCAACCTGCTCCGGCCGGAGGCTGCTGGTGGTTGTAGTGCCACTCTGGGTCTGCTCTCCTGAGCAGACAGGCTGCTCCCTCAGACTGTCCTGGTAGGTGTCCTCATCAGTACAGTCACCACCGCTGTCTCCATCGCTGGAGTGATCAGCCTCCTTGTGACCACTGTGTCCTGACGCCATCTTGGAGAACCTATCACTGTTTATTAATTTTTCCCTAAAGGGACCACTTTGCTCAAGAATCCTGTCCCTCTCTTCCTTGCACCTTTGTATGCAGTTTTTACAGTCTTGTATGGACTTGCTGATTGCATCTCTTTTTCCTTTAGCGGCGGTCTGGTCCTTCAGTGACCTGGCCGACCGCAGCTTCTCCTTCTGCAGGAGGATTTCTCTCCCCGCTCGCTCATAATCCGCCATGCTGGTGGCCAGACAAGAGGCCTGCTCTATCACAGACTCCCCTTTCCGACGATCACTCCACTGTGGCTTACCTTCTTTGCTGAGCGTTTGGCTGCGAGTCTGACTGCGGGTCATCATCTCGCTTCCGGCGCTGTCAGATGCGGCTGCACCAACCTGCTGGGCCATGTCACTGCGCCTGCGACCCGGACCCTCTCTCTTCGCAGCTTTACTAGCTGCTCCGGCTTTCCTGGTTGTTGCTGCTGAAACCACGTATGCCGCCAGCGCCGCTGATGGTGTTGTCGCTGCCTTCTCAGCACTCCCCCCCCCCTCCGACCGAATTGCGGGACTCCATAGAACAAGAAGCCCAGCTACGTGCTCTGATCCTGGGCTCCAAAACAGGCTTCCAGCTGGGACTGCAACCACACCCTGGTTCTCTGAGGAGCTCCAACAAACCACACCTTACTCCAGAGATGCACTCACTATTCTGCTGGTGGAGTCACTGTGTACATACATTACTTATCCTGTACTGCTCCTGAGTTACATCCTGTATTATACTGCAGAGCTGCACTCACTATTCTGCTGGTGGAGTCACTGTGTACATGCATTACTTATCCTGTACTGCTCCTGAGTTACATCCTGTATTATACTCCAGAGCTGCACTCACTATTCTGCTGGTGGAGTCACTGTGTACATACATTACTTATCCTGTACTGATCCTGAGTTACATCCTGTATTATACTCCAGAGCTGCACTCACTTTTCTGCTGGTGGAGTCACTGTGTACATACATTACTTATCCTGTACTGATCCTGAGTTACATGCTGTATTATATTCCAGAGCTGCACTCACTATTCTGCTGGTGGAGTCACTGTGTACATACATTACTTATCCTGTACTGATCCTGAGTTACATGCTGTATTATACTACAGAGCTGCACTCACTATTCTGCTGGTGGAGTCACTGTGTACATACATTACTTATCCTGTACTGACCCTGAGTTACATCCTGTAGATCTTTTCTATTATAAAAGTGAAAAACATAACAATGACAAGAACATAAATCTCGCTCACTTGGCATAAGACATAAACATTAAACAAAAACAAATTATCACTTGTATTATCTGTACTTTGCCTTACTGCAGGACAAAGGGGACAAAAGCAAAAGGTCCATCTGGTCCAAATAATACACACCGCACACTACACCAACCTGCACTCCAAAACTACACTCAGTCATCCTCACCAATACATATACATACTACATATAACATATAACATATAACAATATACCCACATGTAAGAAAACATATCCCTAACTCACAGGATCCAGCCTGAAATCCCAAAAAAGAAGAAAGCAAACTTGACTAATAAACGAAAATTCCACGCCAAAACAATTATATAATAATAACAATAATGCTAACAACAAAAAGTAATAATAATAACAAGAACAACCCAATACCCTTTTTTTAGTTGTTTTTTAAATTTTTTAAATTTTTTTTTTGTGATGCCCACCACCTAAAGAATAGAACCTTACATAATCCTAAACTAAACCTATAAACAGACAAAACCACCACACACCCCAAACAAAACCCCTATGGTGCAGCCTGGGAGCCACGTCTGCATCCCAAATCCATGCTCAATGTCTATGTCCAGGACAAGCCAAGCTGCAACAGATTACACGCCCTGCCCGCCCCAGCTTGAGGGCCACGCCCGCACCAACAGTCCGTTCCCAATGTTCATTGTCCGGGACGTGTCAAGCTACGGCTGAGGCATAAATCCCCCCCCCCCCAATAAACCCCCACCCAACCTATCTATAACCCCTAACCCTATATACAAAACAAAACATATAACATCTCTTATACTACACAACTACAAACCAACACTACATATTAATACCCGAAAGCCTAAGGTTCAGTTACCTGCAGCCGTACATACTTCATCTTTGACCGAAAACAAAAACTCTACTAGTGTCACACTCAGCCCTCCACAGGGACTGGATATGATAAGCCGGGCACCGACCAAATAGAGAAAAAACTATCCCTATAGTTAATCTGTCCCTACAATGTCCCTACTCCTTCCCTAAAACTTACCCTCAGAGAAAACTATCCCTACCTCTCCCTATTCTGTCCCTACAAAGACCCTAACAATAAGAAAACTGTCCCTAACGAAAGACAAACCCTCTCCATAGGAGAGAGGCCTTAGTCATGCCCAACCTCTCATAATCCCGAGAGCGCACCTTCACCAGGTCACCCAGGATGTTTCTATTCACCTCATCCACGGGGAGGATTTTCTCTTCTGTCGAAACTAGACACCGTGCATTCCAAATGTGAAACCTGACCACTAGGCTGACTAAGAATAAAGTGCACCGGTCCCTGCCACCAAGGTCCCTGAATGCCCCATAGACCCAATCCGCATGCCAACCTGGGCCAACCAATGGAGGCTCCCATCCGATTGTATACCTCTGTATTAAAGGGACACTGAAGCATGAAATGCTCCATGCTTTCCAGCACATCGCTACACTCCTGGCGGGGACAACCCCTATCCACGAGCGGCCTGCTCTTCAAGTTGCCCCTTACATACAGTCTCCCGTGGAAACAGCGCCAAGTCAAGTCCCAAAACTTCAAGGGGATCCTGTCAGAATTCAATAAACGTAACCCTCCCTCCAGGTCCCGACTTGGGCAGTCCTTGAGCGCCAGGGGCTTCTGGAAATGGGTCAACAGAACCCTCTTATCGAGGATCGTAAGTCGGAAGATGCCCGTGTGACGTGCGAAGATCCTTCACTCTCCCTCCAGTCTCCCATTCCTGGAAGAAAGGCCGAAGCCATCCCCAACAGGAGAATACCCACGGAGGAGCCCTCTCTTGCCAGAGGTTGCCTATATTGATCTTAACAAAGGTGTTTACGAGAAACCCCCACGGGGTTGACCATAGATTACCCCCCCTAGTCTCCTCGTGCGGTATGTGATATGTGACATCTCTCCCAATTAGGTTCAACCTGTTCCCCCACAACATTAGGAAGAACAGGTTGTAGACCCGGGTCCAGAGAGGCTCTGGCAAAATGCATACGCTGCCCAGGTAGATGAATAAAGGGAGCAGGTATGTTTTGATCAGGTTAACCCTTTCCCGAAGGGTCAAAGACCAACCCTTCCACTGGGCCACCTTCTGAGTGGCACCATCGAGCCTGACCACCCAATTTTGCATGGGGTAATCTTCCCGGCCAAATTTGATGCCGAGAACTTTAGCCGAGTCCTGGGGCACTGGAAGGGTGTATGGGAGATCAAATGTACGATCTCCCCTTCCTAACCAGAGACTTTCGCACTTATCCCAGTTGATGCCGGACTCTGATGCTTCCGAGTAGCGATCCACCTCTGCCATCACGTACTCTGCCTTCCCCCTCGAGGACACAAAGACGGTGACGTCATCAGCAAACGCTGCCACCCTGAGGGTGGCTTCCGGCACCGCCCGATCCATCCCGACCCCCACCATAGGCCCACCATCAATCCTCCTAGGGAAAGGATCAATGGCAAACACGTACAGCAAGGGGCTCCGAGGACAACCCTGACGGATGCCAGACCCAACCTCAAATGGGTGGCTGACCCAACCGTTCACTAGCGGGAAAGTCTCAGCCCCCGCATACAATGTCCTGAGCCAATTGACAAACCCCACTGGCAGGCCATATCTCAGAAGAACAGACCAGAGGTACTCGTGATTAACCTGATCAAACGCTTTGGCCTGATCCAAGGACAGCAGGTACCCCTCCCAGTAACCAGCCCTACCCTGCTCCACTGCCTCCCGGACACCTAGAACAGCACTAAAGGTGCTACGACGTGGAACAGAGCAATGCTGGGCCCCTGAGAGGAGCCGGGGTGCAAACTTGACCAACCAATTAAACAGCACTTTTGCCAGAACCTTCCTGTCCGTATTGAGAAGCGCTATGGGACGCCAGTAATCAATACGGCTCGAGTCTTTACCCTTTGACAGAAGGATCAAAGCCGACCTCCTCATTGACCTAGGCAGAGTGCCCGAGAAAAGACACTCATTTAATACCTCAGTCAAGAGGGGACTCAAGAGGTCCTTGAAGGTCTTATAATACTTGGATGTTAGGCCATCCGGACCTGGCGTTTTTTGTTTTTTTTGTTTTTTTTTTTAGCGCAAGCCCATCAATCGCCAGTTTAACTTCCTCTATGTTGATCTCCTCTGTCAAAACATTAAGGGAGATGTCATCCCCTGGCTCAGGAACAGCTTCAGCCAGGAAAGCCGACATCACATCTCGATCTAGATCCCTCTTTCTCAAAAGGTGCGAGTAGAAGGATCTGATGACTTCCAGAATCCCTGATCTGGACCGGTTCAGAGATCCTGTACCGTCGATCAGTCCAGTGACAACTTTACGATTCACTGACATCTTGCAGTTTCTGTAGGGGTCGGGCGAGTGGTACTTTCCGAAGTCCCTCTCAAAAACCAACGATGCGTGCCTATTATACTGGCACCCGTTTAGCAAAGACTTCACTCTGGAGATATCCTCTCGGCTACCTCCAGTCGAGATGAGATGTTCGAGTTTCCTCCTCAGGCCCTGATAAAGACGGTACTTACTCAGGCTCCTGAGGCTAGAGAGCTGGCGGAAGAAACTCGCCGCCCTGATCTTGAGCATCTCCCACTACTCTGACTTACTGCTACAAAGATCCAGTAATGGTACCTGGCTCTGCAGAAAATCCTCAAAGGACTGTCTTATCTCTGCTTCCTCCAGGAGTGATGATTTCAGTCTCCATAAGCCTCTACCCATCCGGGGGGTCTCTGCAACATTCAGGGAAAACAAAATCAAACAGTGGTCGGAGAACTCCACCTCAACAACAGATACTGGTGAGAAGAGATCGCTTCCTCCTTCAAATAAAACCTATCTATTCTAGACCTGCACTCACCTCTATAATAGGTGAAACCCGCGTGGCCTGGGGTGTGCCGGATGTGGACATCCACCAGGCGAGCTTCGCTAGCTATGCTATTAAGCGCGACGCTATCATTAGTCAGCTTACCTAGGGAGCCTCCCCTGTCACGGGTCCTCGTTACTGCATTAGTCACCCCCAAAGATCACCTGCCAACTGGTAAAAAGGTACGGCTTGATCCTCATAAAGAGATCGCTGCGGTCCCGCTTGGTTTGGGCACCATAGATGTTGATTTGCCGAAGCTCTTGTACCTTCATGAGAACATCCAGGATCAGGCACCTCCCTATTTCTAACTCGATAACCCGTCGGCATTCAACCGCTGCGGTAAAAAGTACTGCCACTCCGCTATATGGCTCGGCCGCAAGAGACCAGTAAGATGGACCAGACCTCCATTCCCTCTTTGCCTTATGCACAGCTGCCAAATTTGGCAGCCTGGTCTCTTGCAAAAACAAAATGTCGGCTTCAACGCGGCCGAGAAAATCAAAGGCCGCAAATCTAGCCATATCAGATTTAATGCTGGCAACCTTAATGGATGCCAGTATCAACGGAGCGGGTGCCGCCATCATTGGTGATTGAGTTAGATGGCTTTCTTCTTCCCACCCCCTTCTCATCAGGGTCTGAGGATGACCCCTTGCCACGTTTCTTGGACACTGAAAGGTCCATGGCAAGGGGCTCCCGAACCTCGTCCTCCTTGCCACTGGGGTCTGGGCCAGCCCTCCCCCTGGAGATCACCAAACCCCCACAAGAGGAAGGCTCAGCACCCCCTGTAGGCCCCACGCTTGTCCTAGACACCTCTGCCTCTTCCAAGGACGAGAGAGCTTGGTACCTGTTGGAGTGCCCAACAAGAGGAGAGTTTGGATTGCCTTCCTGCACCTGGCCCGTTGCAGGGGAAGATTTCCCTTCCCTTTTTTTCATTTTCTTGGAGCCCTGCTTGCGCTTTTTCTTTTGCCACTCATCCTTGCCCTCACCAACACTTTCATAGTGGGAAGAATCTGAATAAGTGGCATCCTCTTCCCTTTGGATCCTCCTGACCTCCTCATCCAGCTCCCTGTCCCCTGGAGCCTCAGCCACATGATTTGCGTCCGGAGCAGGGGCCAGCATTGACCCACCTGCCACCTGGGTTTCCACTAGCTCCCTGCCCCTTCCGCGCTTCTCTTGGCGCCTTAGCTTGGCTGCCCCAGCATGTTTGTTCTTCCTTGGCTCCTGGGCTCCATCGCCTCTGCTGGTCCCCTCCCCTGAAAAAGCAACCTCACGGCTCTCCTCCGCTAGGGCCATGACCGCATTGGCGAAAGAGCGTGGACAGCGACTGAATGGGTGACCGAGGTCACCACACAGGTGACACCTAATCTCTGTACAAGATGCCGCAAGATTCCCTACCTCGCCACACAGAGCGCACTTGATGACATTACAGGCTGCACTCAAATGTGTGGGGTCGCCGCACTTGTGACAGAGCTTCGGCTGCCCCTGGTAGAAGGCCAAGATACGATCCCTGCCAAAGAAGGCCGCGAATGGTATGTGGGCCACCGAATTCCCTGAACGCTTAAGTTTCACCATAAACGTCCAGGCTCCGGACCAGATGCCGTGTTTGTCCTGGTTCTTATTGGGCATATCCACCACCTCTCCGTACCGACTTATCCAAGTCATGATATCAGAAGAAGAAAGGGACTCGTTACGAGTCAAAACGGTCACTCTCTTGACCCCAGTCTGGCGGGTTACCACTTGTGCAGCGAAACCGCGCCAGCCGGGCTCGTCCTTCATCAACTCGTAGTTCCCCCAAAAGAGCTCGAGGCCCTCTGGGCGAACAAAGCTGATGTCGAACTCAGACGTGCCGTAAGGATGGATCAGGGCATAGATGTCATTTGTCCTGAAACTCATCTTCAGCAGAAGCTCCACCGCCTTACACCTGGATGGGCACGCGTCATTGCCTCTCCACTGAAGACGAGCCACATTCCTACGGCCAATGTCCTGCCCGGTTGTCGGCAGGGACCAGACGGTCTCCCCCCTTTGTTCTCGGAAGGCACCAAGACCATGTCTCTCCACCCAGAGAGACAAATCCATAACTCTGCCCCCTACATTCATCGAGCTCTACCCCCTCCTCAAGGCCTCCAGGAGGCACCGTTGCAAAATGCCATCCCCAGAGCCCAAAGACAAGGAGGACGCAGCCCCTCTCCCTCCAGCGGCGACACTGGCATAACTTCTACCAGCTGTTGTCGCCGCTGGAGGGGTGACTGGATCCTGGCCCATCCCCTGGCTACTACCCCAAGCCCCACCCACCTGTACAGCTGATGGCATACCTCCCATAGGGTTGGGGGCATCCCGAGCTTCCACGGGAGCAGGGGCAGCGGTGGTACTAGCAATTACATGCATCACACCACTCATACCTTGCTTTCCTTTCGCCAGACCAGGACCTGCTTCACTTTTGTTTTTAATATTACACTTGCTAGATGGTTTGTCCTAGGAGGCTCCAGCGGGCTGAAGCTGGAGACCGACAGAATCCGTCCTGAGTCCTGCATTAGTCTTGGTAGTAGCTGTCTCTGCAGCCCCAGCTCCGCTAATTTTCCCAGCCATTCTGGGACTTGTGGTACTTTTCACTTGCTTTGTTGTAACCGCATTACTGTCATGATGGGTGGGAGAATTGGCAGGCTTGGCTACCACCAGCTGCGCCCCCTCTACACCTGACAGGCGTTTTAGGGACACAGGAGGGACAGCCAAGCCGCCACTGATGGAACCTGACACCGGACTGCCCCCCCCCCCCCTCTCACTTGGGGGCAACCATCAGCACCAGCACCTCCGGATTGGCCGCGACCCCTCATTCCATCTTTCCCACGGACCTTCTCTGCCTCCTTATCACCTCCATTCCCACTACTGGCACAAGCAGAAATGGAGTTTTGGGCCGCATTAACCCTCTCTTCCCCAGTCCCCTGCAGAGCCCGGGACTAGGGGTATACCAGGGCTAGCACCCCGATCTGACTTTGCAGCCGGACCGGAGTGCTTGGTGACGTACACAAACCTCTCTTGTACGGTGGTCTTCATCTTTTTTTCCCGCCTCTTTTTGCCCGCAGATGTTGCTTCAGGCATGTCGTCACCAAAGTACATGTTCTCCATTCTTTCTGGGGACTCCTGCAGCATAATTTGCTGCATTATAAGGGCCCCCTCACCACTGCTGCTATCACTGTCGTCCTCAGCATTGGACTCCTCTGATGTGAGGGGCAGGCTAATCTGCTCAGCAGGAATGCTGCTCCCTGCAGTTCCCCTCTGCTGTAGGGTCGGCTGCTCCCCTGAACATACAGCCATCGCGTCCTGCGCATCCTCCGATTCGTCGGAGCTGCTGTCACTGCTCATGTACGCCATTTTGGAGAATCGCTCGTCGTTTATGCTTTTCTTTAAACGGGCCGCTGGCTTGCAGTATCCTGTACCTCTCCTCCTTGTAGAAGTCCACAGCCTCCTTGCAGGATTTAACGCTTTCTGCTGCTGTAATCTTTTTTCCTTCCCTGTGGGGCTTTATCTAGATCGCGGAGGGCAGTCTGCAGTTCCCTTCGGTATATCTGCAGCTGTCTACCGACCTCCTTATAATCTTTTATATTGGTGGCTATCCGAGACGCCATGGCAGTCACAGGCTCACCCCTCTTGCGCTCTCCCCAGCTGACACTTGCAGGTGCTTTTGCAGCACTCACCTTGCCTTTGGTTTGGCTTCTGGTCTTCCCGTGCTCCATGTCCTCTCAGGGAGTCTGGGTGACACTGCTTGCACCCCGACTGGATCCTCTCCCCTCCTGGGGTTCATTCCTCCCCCCTCCCGACCGAAGCCGGGGGGGGGGGGAGCACGGGACTCCATAGCAAACAAGCCCAGAAACAGTCCACTGCTCCTGGGATCCAGCAAGAGCTACAGCTGCCTCTTGTGACCACACCCTGGAACCAGCAGAGCTCTCCAACACACAACTTACTCCAGAGATGCACTCACTATTCTGCTGGTGGAGTCACTGTGTACATACATTACTTATCCTGTACTGCTCCTGAGTTACATCCTGTATTATATTCCAGAGCTGCACTCACTTTTCTGCTGGTGGGGTCACTGTGTACATACATTACTTATCCCGTACTGATCCTGAGTTACATCCTGTATTATACTACAGAGCTGCACTCACTATTCTGCTGCTGGAGTCACTGTGTACATACATTACTTATCCTGTACTGATCCTGAGTTACATCCTGTATTCTACCCCAGAGCTGTACTCACTATTCTGCTGGTGGAGTCACTGTGTACATACATTACTTATCCTGTACTGATCCTGAGTTACATCCTGTATTCTACCCCAGAGCTGTACTCACTATTCTGCTGGTGGAGTCACTGTGTACATACATTACTTATCCTGTACTGATCCTGAGTTACATCCTGTATTCTACCCCAGAGCTGTACTCACTATTCTGCTGGTGGAGTCACTGTGTACATACATTACTTATCTTGCACTGCTCCTGAGTTACATCCTGTAGATCTTTTATTATAAAAGTATAAAACGTAAAAATAAAACCAAACTGTAACAATAGTAAATAATACAACCGTATACAGAGAGACACGGCCCTTCACCCAGAGTCCATGGTCCACAACCAAAAGAAATATCCATGTCTGGAGTGTCGCTGCACTCCTGATGGGGGCAACCCCTATCAATCAGAGGCCTGCTCTTCAAGTTACCCCTTATATACAGTCCCCCGTAAAAGCAGCGCCAAGTCCCAAAACTTCAGGGGGACCAGGGTTGAATTCAGTAAACGTAATCCTCCCTGCAGGTCCCGACTTGGGCAGTGCTTGAGTGCCAGGGGCTTCTGGAAATGGGTCAACAGGACTCTTTCGTCGAGGAGCCTCCTCGTCAAAGTCCTGATCTCCCACATCTCCAGACCCCACCGGCATATCACTTTCAGAACCAAGGTAGCATAAGCCGGGAGATATCCGTGCTGTGTGCGTAGGTCCTTGCCCTCCTGTCTCCCATTCCTGGAAGAAGGGCTGAAACCATCCACTGCAGCAGTAGACCCATGGAGGAGCCCTCTCTTGCCAGAGGTTGCCTATGTTGATCTTAAAAAAGGTGTCTACAAGAAACTCCACAGGGTTGACCATAGATAACCCCCCTAGTCTCCTCATGCGGTACATAACTTCTCTCCTGATCAGGTTCAAACTATTCCCCCACAACATTAGGAAGAACTGGTTGTAGACCCGGGTCCAGAGAGATTCTGGCAAAATGCATACCCTGCCCAGGTAGATGAATAAAGGGAGCAGGTATGTTTTGATCAGACTAACTCTATCCCGAAGGGACAAAGACTAACCCTTCCACTGATTCACCTTCTGAGTGGCACCATCCAGCCTGTCTACCCAATTTTGCATGGGGTAATCCCCCTGGCCAAATTTGATGCCGAGAACTTTTGCCGAAGTGTGGGGCACCGGACGGGTGTCCGGGAGATGAAACATAGGATCCCCCCTTCCTAACCAGAGATTCTCACACTTATCTGAGTTAACCTTGGACCCGGATGCCTCTGAGTAGCGGTCCACTTCCGACACCACAAACTCTGCCTCCCCTCTTGAGGACATGAAGAGTGTGACATCATCGGCGTACGCCACTGCCCTCACAGCGGCCTCCAACACCGCCTGGTCCATCCCGACTCTGCTATAGGTCCATGATCAACCCTCCTAAGGAAGGGATCTATCGCAAATACATACAACAATACGTAAAACAAGAAAGCGACTCGTTACAAGTCAAAATAGTCACCTTCTTGACCTCGTTCTGGCGAGACACCACCTGGACGGCAAAGTCTCGCAGCTGGGCTTGCTTTTCATCAGCTCGTAATTCCCCCAGAAGAGTTCTAGACCCTCTGGGCAAACAAAACTGATGTCAAACTCAGACGTGCCGTAGGGATGGATC
Organism: Eleutherodactylus coqui; assembly: GCF_035609145.1. Lineage (NCBI taxonomy): Eukaryota > Metazoa > Chordata > Amphibia > Anura > Eleutherodactylidae > Eleutherodactylus > Eleutherodactylus coqui. The sequence continues at coordinate 20,811,457 of NC_089837.1, read as the reverse complement.
AGGGCAAAGATGTCAACTGCCCTGAAGCCCATCTTCAGTAGAAGCTCCACTACCCTCGCCCTCGGGGGGACATGTATCGTTGCCTTTTCAGCAAAGACGAACCACATTTCTATGACCTATGTCCTGCCCGGGTGTCAGTAGGGTGTCAAAAGGGTCTCCCCTTTTTGCTCTTGGAAGGCTCCTAAGCCGTGTCTCTCTGTCCAAAGAGATAGGTTCACCTCTCTTCCTCCAACTGTGATTGAATTCTCCCCTTTCCGTAGAGCCCCCAGGAGGCGCTGTTGCAAAACGCCCTCTCTAGAGCCTGGAGACAAGGAGGACCGCTTCCCTCCAGCACTGGCATAACTCCTACTAGCTGTTGTCACCGCCGGAGGGGCGAATGGAACCTGTGATACACCCTGACTATCCACAGAACCTGTGCCAATTTGTACAGTAGGTGCCCCTGTGCTGGGAACGCTAACTGCAGCCCGTGCCTCTGAGTGCGTCGGAGCATCAAACACAGGGGCCATACCAGACACATCCACACCTTTCACACCAACACCATCTGGACCAGACTTGGGGTTACAAGCAGGTTTTGTTTTGGCCTTAGTAGACCTGGGGGGTGGCACCATTCCCCTATCTTGTGCAGCTGCAACCACTGAAATGACCCCCCCATGGTCAGCACTCTGTATTATGGCATTTTTAGTATTTCTATTTTTGCCTTTTCCTTTAATTTTGCCAGTAGCCTCCACATCACTGGATGCCTGGGACCTAGACTAAGGGATCCCTGCAGACCTACCTGTCACACGGGGGACACCTGATCGCGACCCCCGCAGCACCCTCTTCATCACTGGCCTTACTGGCGCTGGCAGTTCCACCATTGCCATAATATTTTGCCACCTTGCCTTGTCCTGTGCTGGCCGCCCTGCTAGCTGGTTCTGTCACTACACCAACCGAAAGAGGGACAGAGGACCCGGCCAGTTTAAGTCTTTTATCCCCATTCCCATGTTCAAAACCCATTTCAGCGTAAGGGTGGGGGTGCCCTGATCCGACTTTGCAGCCAAACCAGCGCCCCCCATCACATACACATATTTTTCCTGCACCAGGTTCTTTTTTTTCCCTTTTTTTTGCCTTGATCTTTACATCCTCCTCGGTAAATCACCACAGAACTGAAGGCTGCTCATATTAGGAGGGGGGGGGGGGGGGGTCCAACAGCTGTATCTGCTGCATTATCAAAGCGCCCCCATCGCTTTTATCTTCCTCCAAGTCCGAATCCCCGGAGGTTGGAGACAGCGCTACCTGCTCCGGCCGGAGGCTGCTGGTAGTTGTAGTGCCACTCTGGGTCTGCTCTCCTGAGCACACAGCCTGCTACTTCAGACTATCCTCGTAGGCGTCCTTGAGTATCGCGTTAAAAAAAAGCACAAGAAAAACGCAAGTGTGCAGGAGCCCTTACTAAAATTACTTTTTGTAAATAGTTGAAATACACTTATACTTTGCAGCATTAAGGATGTAGCAGGGTTTGCAATTATGCAGTAATTGCAGTAATTTAACAAGTTGAAAACAGTAGATTTGCACTTTAAACAACACTTTTCTTCAATGCTCTCTCTCTTTTCCTAGAGATTACTCAGTAATGATTTCCCTTCAGTGTTGCCTGCCTGATGGGCTTACTGGAAGTGTATGATGCAGGTGCTGGATGAAAATACTGCGCGCTTGGCTGCACTTCTGACACACACCTCCAAGGACAACTCATTGCAGACACTCCTCACAATCACTGCTAAGTCCTCCTTTACTTCCGCTTTCTTCCCGCACTTTTTTACTCTCCTCCCCCTTTGCATTGGGACTCATGTTAGTGTTTTTCTGCTCTGGACTTTACCACCAATCAGTGGAGATGTGACATATAACCAATAGGCAACAAGCTATCGCCAGCACTAAGCTCTGAGCTTAGGAAGGGAAGAAACAGGGTTTCGGATGCTTCTGTGCCTAAGGGAAGCGTATAGTGACGTGTGACAGGACCAAGGTTGGTGTGACCATTCTGTAAGACCCTCTGGGCCACTACAGTTTCCCCCTACTTAAAAACATAGCCTCCCTCGGCCTTACTAACCTGTGAGGGGCGGAAGGGTGTACTTAATGAGTGTGTGTGACAGCACATTTTTGAGTTTTAGTGTACTTGCAAGTTTTTAGAAATTACATTGGGGTAAGACTGAATCTTAGGTCTCCGCTAGCTATGGGGCACCTACATAGCTCTTCTCCCCACATTCAAACAGAATTTACATAAATATAAATGCAAACAATAAGTGACATTTCAGGAAATGCGCAGTATAGTAGGCAACCTGTTAGGAGAGGAATTCATTAGTGAAACAGCCACACAACATTATTTTAGAGTCCTGCGCAGAAGTCCATAAATGTATGTACAACCTGAAAATAAAAGCATGCAATAAAAGACAGTAGTTCTCTTCTTGGCAATTCTTTTGAAAAGGTGGCTACCTTACTACCATAATGCAGCAGTGCAGGGCACTAAATCGATCATCTCTGAAAGAGGTTAAGGCAAAGGGTGAGCATCAAAACAAAGAATAGTAACAATAATGACTTGTCGAACTCATCAAGTAGGCTCTTGAGGTGCAATTTTTGAGCGTTACTTAAACTGTAGAACACACTTGGAAGTCTCTCAGGGCACAATACTTAATTTCTTTAAAAATGTTACAATAAATTAAACTGGTGAAGAATCCATGGGATTAATGAAGGTTCTTTATGGGATAAAGTTAGTCGTGAAGTCACAAGGCCAGTTGTCTGCGAGTAGATCTGGTAGATCTTCCTAGAGTAGGTGGTAGTCCAGGGAGTCTTCTTCTTGAAGTAGGTGAAACAACTGGTGGAGGCAGTGATGATGGTGGAACTGAATTTGTTAGATCTGCTGGTGATGAAGAACTTGGTGAAGGTTATACCGGTGCTGGTGATTGATACATTAGGCGGGCCAATGGGTTCTGGTACCACACTAGTTAATTCTTTTACATCAAATGGAGAAGAGCATTCAGTATTTGAGCAAAGAAAAAAGTGGAAGATGGCTGCAAGCATAAAACTTCTCCTTTATTGGTAAAAGAGCATAGCACACACGGATGTGAAATGTGAGGGCGCTGAACGCGTATCGATGCGTATCGACCAGCAATACAATGTTTCACCTTCTTCACATATGTAGCAAATGCACAAATTAAAAACATACATCTGTGTGACAAACAAACATGAGACCTCCTAAGGTGGGAGGAAAAACAGAAGGGACAAAAGGCCAAAAGGCAAATCTTCTACAGAGGAAAAAACAACCCACTTTGTCAAAAAAAAAGTGTGGAAAAAGCAGAGAAAAGAGTTCCCCCACAAAGAAAGGGAAAGATGATCTAGAACATACTGGAAGTAAAGAAAGAAAGAAAGAGGGGGAAACAGCAATAGCATAAGAATGGTATATAGAAATGTGCATAAATTTTGAAAAACATAAATACAATGCTGCAAAAAATGTATGTGGCTATATACATGTATACATATACATTGGCCGCAAGTACAACTACAAATGAAAACTCTATAGATACGGGTGTCAAAAAGCAAAAACAACAAATGCAAAAATGTCTATGAATATATATATTGTGAGACGGTGACCGGCAAGGTGCTGGAGGGCAGGTATGTGTCGCCTAGGATGCTCTCCTATGCTGCCTTGGGGAGCGCTTGGGCAGATGCGTGCCACCGAGCAGCCTGGGCTCAGTGGAGGAAGCCGGCAGTATAGTGTTAGTAGCATTAAGCCACTAACACGTTGTAGTATGTAAGTGTCTCCAAGCCACATAATCCGGGCCGGCTTTTCCTGGAGTGACCAAAGTGAAGGGTGGGATGGTCACTCCTACGTACCAGGCCTTATAAAGCCTGGGCCTACAGGGCCAGGAGGAGAGCTGAGACCTCTGCAGGTCTGAGAGTCCTGGCTGGCTGTGTGCAGGAGCCATTTATGTTACCAGTGTGTAGACAGGGACGCTCCATGTATAGTAAGTGCTCAGACGAGCAGGATTTACGTTATGTTTGCCTGATGTTAAGGCCTGTATTTTGCTTTTGTTTGCTTGGAAATAAACCCAGGCAAAGCCTGGACTAAAGACTTTATCCTATGTGTCACTGTCTCTGACTGCTTATGCCCAGGTTGCTACCGAACCTAAACGCTAATCCCTCACAATATATATGTGTGTATATATATATATATATATATATATATATATATATATATATATATATATATATATATGTGACTCATATAAACAGAAAATATGTGATGCATAGGGAAATGAATTCTGAAGCCGATATATGAAAAACCCAATATATGAGGAATAGATGTGATTTACGTCATGCCTTGTGGGTGTCTGGTATTTGGATGACATATCCTACAGGCTTCTCTTTTATATAATTCACACATTTCTAATGGCTTTCTTCGGTTATTCTTCACTTTTTCTATACCAAAACAGACCAAAGAATCTGTTCTGCTATCCATAAGTGGTTACCCCCCCCCCCCCCATCCCCCCAGAACTGCCAATATTACTGTGAATATTCTTTGTGTTCAGAAATTCCTGTCCTTTTCTTGATGTGCAGCCTTCATCAGATAGATCACTATCTGTGCACATAATCATATAGATTAAAGCACCATTTTTTGCACTCCTTTGCCGTTCAGTATTTGGTTTTTCTATCAGCTCAGAGTATTTCTTCACTACCTGAATCTGAGTCTTTAGATGATTTCTGTGAACTACTTGGATCTTCCATTCTGGATGAGCAATGCGGTATAGACCTGTTTCATGGCAGATAATAGTAATGATTAGAGATGAGCGAACGTACTCGTCCGAGCTTGATACTCGTTCGAGTATTAGCGTGTTCGAGATGCTCGTTACTAGAGGCGAGTACCACGCGATGTTCGAGTTACTTTCACTTTCATCTCTGAGACGTTAGCGGGCTTTTCTGGCCAATAGAAAGACAGGGAAGGCATTACAACTACCCCTGCGACGTTCAAGCCCTATACCACCCCCCTGCAGTGAGTGGCTGGCGGGATCAGGTGTCACCCGAGTATATAAATCGGCCCCTCCCGCGGCTCGCCACAGATGCATTCTGACATAGAGGAGGGAAAGTGCTGTTTGTGCCGGAGCTGCTATAGGGAGAGTGTTAGGAGTTATTTTAGGCTTCAAGAGCCCCAATGGTCCTTCTTAGGGCCACATCTGACCGTGTGCAGTACTGTTGAGGCTGCTTTTTGCAGTGTTGCACATTTTTTTTTTTTTTTTTGTATATCGGCCGTGCAGAGCATTGCGTCCAGAGCATTGCGTCCTGCAGTAATTTTACATAGTCCACGGCCAGTAGTGGTGGTGAGGCAGGGACAGTGAAAGACATATACAGTCTATATAGGCAGTGGGCTTTTCCAAAAAAATCTGGGAAAAAAAATCTATTTGGGCTTCCTGTGACTGCCTGACTGTACTGCGTCTCTGCTGGGGGTAGTTGTCCTAATTCATACGCAGCCAGCTAAGTGTTACAGCAGGCTTGCGCAAAATTCTTTCCTGGCTCTGCGTTGCCTCTTACATCACCGCTGTCATCCTGTCCAGAGTGAAACAGTCTGCAGTAATTTTACATAGTCCACGGCCAGTAGTGGTGGTGAGGCTGGGACAGTGAAAGACATATACAGTCTACATAGGCAGTGGGCTTTTCCAAAAAAATTTGGGAAAAAAAATCTATTTGGGCTACCGGTGATCGTCCTCAGTGTACTGCGTCTCTGCTGGGGGTAGTTGTCCTAATTCATACGCAGCCAGCTAAGTGTTACAGCAGGCTTGCGCAAAATTCTTTCCTGCCTCTGCTGTGCGTTCCGTAAGCGAAGTAAGCCTCCAACCACAGGCCAATAAGCTGCACATTTAATTACAGCATTCTGTTTCTGCACTACTGGTAATACAGCATGCTGAGGGGTAGGGGTAGGCCTAGAGGACGTGGACGCGGGCAAGGACACGGAGGCCCAAGTCAGGGTGTGGGCACAGGCCGAGCTCCTGATCCAGGTGTATCGCAGCCGACTGCTGCGGGATTAGGAGAGAGGCACGTTTCTGGCGTCCCCCCATTCATCTCACAATTAATGGGTCACGTCCTACCCACCCCCAGAATTACGGGCCCCAGCTCGGTGGTGGTATCTGCGGCGGTGTATGCTTCCTCCACTAAACCACCCTCCTCCTCCTCCTACGCAACCTCTGTCTCGCAATCAAGATGTGTCAGCAGCAGCACGTCGCCAGCAGTTGGTGTCGCACGGCACGGCAGCACAGCGGTGGGCAAGCGTCAGCAGGCCGTGCTGAAACTACTCAGCTTAGGAGAGAAGAGGCACACAGCCCACGAACTGCTGCAGGGTCTGACAGAGCAGACCGACCGCTGGCTTACGCCGCTGAGCCTCCAACCGGGCATGGTCGTGTGTAACAACGGCCGTAACCTGGTGGCGGCTCTGCAGCTCAGCAGCCTCACGCACGTGCCATGCCTGGCCCACGTCTTTCATTTGGTGGTTCAGCGCTTTCTGAAAAGCTACCCACGCTTGTCAGACCTGCTCGGAAAGGTGCGCCGGCTCTGCGCACATTTCCTCAAGTCCCACGCGGACGCTGCCACCCTGCGCACCCTGCAACATCGGTTTCATCTGCCAGTGCACCGACTGCTGTTCGACGTGCCCACACGGTGGAACTCTACGCTCCACATGTTGGCCAGGCTCTATGAGCAGCGTAGAGCTATAGTGGAATACCAACTCCAACATGGGCGGCGCAGTGGGAGTCAGCCTCCTCAATTCTTTACAGAAGAGTGGGTCTGGTTGGCAGACATCTGCCAGGTCCTTGGAAACTTTGAGGAGTCTACCCAGATGGTGAGCGGTGATGCTGCAATCATTAGCATCACCATTCCTCTGCTATGCCTCTTGAGAAGTTCCCTGCAAAGCTTAAAGGCAGACGCTTTGCGCTCGGAAACAGAGGCGGGGGAAGACAGTATGTCGCTGGATAGTCAGAGCACCCTCCTGTCTATATCTCAGCGCGTTCAGGAGGAGGAGGAGCATGAGGAGGATGAAGAGGAGGGGGAAGAGACAGCTTGGCCCACTGCTGAGGGTACCCATGCTGCTTGCCTGTCATCCTTTCAGCGTGTATGGCCTGAGGAGGAGGAGGAGGATCCTGAAAGTGATCTTCCTAGTGAGGACAGCCATGTGTTGCGTACAGGTACCCTGGCACACATGGCTGACTTCATGTTAGGATGCCTTTCTCGTGACCCTCGCGTTACACGCATTCTGGCCACTACGGATTACTGGGTGTACACACTGCTCGACCCACGGTATAAGGAGAACCTTTCCACTCTCATACCCGAAGAGGAAAGGGGTTCGAGAGTGATGCTATACCACAGGACCCTGGTGGACAAGCTGATGGTAAAATTCCCATCCGACAGCGCTAGTGGCAGAAAACGCAGTACCGAGGGCCAGGTAGCGGGAGGCGTGGAGATCAGGCAGCATGTACAGCACAGACAGGGGAACACTCTCTAAGGCCTTTGACAGCTTTCTGGCTCCCCAGCAAGACTGTGTCACCGCTCCCCAGTCAAGGCTGAGTCGGCGGGAGCACTGTAAAAGGATGGTGAGGGAGTACATAGCCGATCGCACGACCGTCCTCCGTGACACCTCTGCCCCCTACAACTACTGGGTGTCGAAGCTGGACACGTGGCCTAAACTCAAGCTGTATGCCCTGGAGGTGCTTGCTTGTCCTGCAGCTAGCGTCTTGTCAGAGAGTGTGTTTAGTGCGGCTGGGGGAATCATCACAGATAAGCGTACCCGCCTGTCAACCGACAGTGCCGACAGGCTAACACTCATCAAGATGAACAAAGCCTGAATTTCTCCAGACTTCTCTTCTCCACCACCGGACAGCAGCGATACCTAAACAATACGTAGGCTGCACCCACAGATGGAAGCATTGTTCTCTATCACCATCAAAAACGGGGACCTTTTTGCTTGATCAATCTGTGTATAATATTCATCCTCCTCCTCCTGCTCCTCCTCCTGAAACCTCACGTAATCACGCCAAACGGGCAATTTTTCTTAGGCCCACAAGGCTGTCATATAATTTTTGTAAACAATTTTTATACGTTTCAATGCTAATTAAAGCATTGAAACTTGCACCTGAACCAATTTTTATTTTAACTGGGCTGCCTCCAGGCCTAGTTACAAATTAAGCCACATTAACCAAAGCGATTAATGGGTTTCACCTGCCCTCTTGGTTGGGCATGGGCAATTTTTCTGACGTACATTAGTACTGTTGGTACACTAATTTTTTGGGGCCCTCGCCTACAGTGTAATCCAATTAATTTTTTGCCCACTGCATTAAAGCTGACGTTACATCAGCTGTGATGGGCAATGCAATGGGATATATTTATGTACCGCCGGTGGCTTCCTGGCACCCACCCATGCTGTCGGTCCACACGGAGTTGTAACTGCATGTGTCCACTTCTAAAGAACCCCAGTCTGACTGGGGCATGCAGTGTGGGCCGAAGCCCACCTGCATTAAACATGACATTGATAGGGGCCAAGAGGGGCTGAAGGAGTTAATATATGTTGCTTATCAAAATGAATATATATGTTGCTTAACAAATCCATTTTAGCAAAATGAATATATTGCAAATATTTTGTATGTGTACAGAACTCATGACTATTGAGAAACAAGCTCTGCAGACTGACCTAATGGAAATCAGGAAGTTCACCATAGCAGATGTTCATAAATGTAGCAAGAGATGGCCTAACCACAAAGAAATTATCAGCAATTTCTTAAAGATGTGTTTGTCTGAGTCATATATCACACGTCTAAAGTTAAATGTCAAGTTATAAGATGTAAAAGTCATGAGTTTGAGATGTATGTAAACTCACGAGTTTTTCCTTGTTTAGCCACGAGGGGGACTGGCTATAAAAGCCAAGAGATACAGACAATAAAATAGAGTTCATTGTTTCAACCATATACCGTGTGTAATGGTCAATGCTTTGACTCTCAAGGGAGCGCTCCTACGTAGGTCAATTTGGAACCGGACAACATCACTGACCAGTCTGTTTGTGCAGACTAACCCTCGACAGTTTTTGGTGCCCAACTAAGAGGGCGGGGCCCACCTTTACGGGACATCGCAACCAGTAGACTGAAACAAACTCCTGGCCCGTTGACGTGGATACTGGATCCTGAGACCCCAGACTGAAAACACCGGTGTAGAGGTAAGAGCTTATCTTACTATTATACAGTCTGGATTCTTTAGATCTGTGTGTCTCTAACGGACTAGAGGTTGGTTGTTGCCTGTTTCCTATATTTTCTGCCCCGTCCATATTTTAGAGTGAATAAGTTCATTTAACTGTCCTAGACGGAAGAACTCACTCATTGGGACTTAAAGAGTCATGTTGTCTGTATTGGAGATTGAAATAATTGTCATTGTTATAGTCTCATTTCTGGCAGTCATATTGTTACTCTGGATCTGTTATAATATTACTAAAAGTTCCCTAAGAGGTGAAGTCTGGTCTCCCCAGAATCCTAGTGTTTGAAGTTGACCACGTTTTAGTTCTGTAAATCTATTCCGGGACAGGGAACTGTGTGTTCCCAGATAATCTCAGTGATTATCTTAGTTTACTGTGTGAAATATACGTCCTGTATACTTAGTGAAGAATAGTCGGAAGTGGTCAAGATGGGTTCTGAACAATCTAAGATATATCAGACTCCTATTGAAATAATTAAAGATAGAGAAGGGGAGGACATTTGCAGACAAGCCTATAAAGTTTACAAACGTATAGGCCTCAAGAAGGCGGGAACATTCAATTATGAATTTTGGTCACAATATGAGGATAAGCATAGAAAGGAAATAAGAAATAAGGGTTTGGAAAAGGGCATGAAGGCCATCCTGGACTGCTCTAAAACAGCAGAAGACGAACACTGGGACTCCGAGTCCCGAGGCGAGGGCATTTTAGTTTATTGTCCTATGGCCCGGCCACCAATAGACGTTCCCATGGAAACCCCTACGGTTCCATTAGTCCCTCCTGTCGTCCCGGCCGCTCCACCAATGTCTCCAAATAATCCCTTTAATTCTCTGTATCCCAATTTGCCGCCCCTGCCTCCTACGTATCCACAGGCTACTGCCCAGATGGATACACCTCCCTACAGCCCTCAATCAGGATCCCCGGGCCCTGAAGTAAATAGAGGTCCGGCTTGGGACTGTCCACGTTGTGGTCAACAGAATGCCTGTTTTAGAGAACTCTGTACGGTATGTGGGACTCCACGTCCCAGGGACCAGTGTAGACAACCGGTTCCCTTGTTCCCAGTTACAACCTCCACTACCCATTATAGAGAACCAAACAGACCGAGTCCACCATTGGGCACGGTCAGACAAGAGGACACCGACAGACCGTCTTCTAATGACAGACCCACGGACGCACATAGACCAACTCCCGGGTCTACAGTCACTACATGGCGACCCTGGAGCGCCACAGACCAGATGGCACTGTGTCAGCAACTGCCCGATCCCCAGACAGAGCCAGCAGCTTTCCATAGAAAGTTGGAAGTCATACAGAAAAACTACTCTGCCACTTGGACAGATATGGAATGTCTTATGAATGTAAAATGTCCTCTGGGCCTTTACAATAGTATTGCTCAATTTTGTGGTCTTGAAGATCGCCCAGATGACCCCCAGACATTACTTAGTGGTACTCAATATGTGGACAAGGTTAAGGCCTGGTTTAAGGACAAAGCCCAAGAGAGACGTACAGCCCTAACCCAGTGTAGACAGAACAAGGGCGAGTCTATTGAATGTTACTTTGGCCGTTTAGAGGAAGTAGGCAGAGATCTGGGTTTATATGATTGTCCAAAAGCAATACGTAATGCTGCTTTTTGTGAAGCCTTTATGCAAGGAATAGATAAGCGCCTGTCTGACCGCGTTAAAGCATGTACCCCGGATTGGCGACAGGCCAAACCGCGTGATCTATATAAGAAAGCTGTAGGATTTGTCATGGACACAGAAGACCACGCAAAGGGTGTTATGGTTAAACATTACACCATAGAGGGGGACACAGCCCGACTTACAGACCCCAGGCGGGAGACCCGTAAGTGTTATAACTGCGGGAAGACTGGACACTTGGCCCGTAATTGTAGAGCCCCTAAACGCCCTAGACAGAACATGTCAGACGAAAGGGGGCAACAGGGAAGTACGGCCAATACCACATCATCCCGCCCACAGGGAAATAACGGGTATACCAATTACCAATGAAGGTCTGGCACTCCTTCCCCCGTGTCCCTTATAGTTACTGACGCCTGTGGGCCACAAATTTTTCAGCCTCTAAAAATCCAGGGGAAGGAGGTGCCCTTTTTAATTGACACAGGGGCCACTAAATCATGTGTCAGTACCTCACAAGTCAATGACCTTAGTATTCCCCTCTCAGACTCCATAGCCATAGCCGTTGGAGTGTCCGGTGAACCAACACCCATGCGTGAGACCGAGCCCATAGAAGTCTCCTTTCAAGGGTCACGAGTCCTCACTCGCTTCCTGGTGTCACCCGCTGGGGATTGCATCATGGGAACCGATGTGATGGGACCCCTGGGGTGCTGTATTCAGCTCCATCCTTCCGGTGACGCTCATGTCAGTACCTCTGCGGCCGACCACCAGGTATTCTGTCTCATGGCAGCAGACTTGGTCACTCCGCCTCCTTCTTGTACTGTATATGTGTTGACCCCAGAAGATACACAGGTTCTCTCAGCAGTGCCAGAGACCCTATGGGCAAAAGGGAAGACAGACTTGGGCCATCTCCACGTACCCCCAGTCATGGTATATCTCAAAGATGGGGAAAAAGCCCCCATGATCCGCCAATATCCCCTAGCCATGGCACAGGAAGACGCAATAGCCTCCACTATTACAGAGTTATGTGCCTTGAATGCTTTAAAACCTTGCGTCTCACCCGCTAACACGCCACTCTTCCCGGTTAAAAAGAAAGGGAAGAAAGGCGAACCTGATACCTACCGGATGGTTCACGATCTAAGAGAAATTAATAAGGTGACCATCCTAGAAACACCTTTGGTCCCCAATCCCTACACTCTGTTGTCCACCATACCCTCCGGAACCTGTTGGTACACTCTGGTCGATCTCGCCAATGCATTTATGTCCGTCCCGCTCCACCCCGATTGCCAGTACCTGTTTGCCTTCACGTTCCGAGGAAAACAGTACTGCTGGACTGTTCTACCACAAGGGGCACAAAACAGCCCAAATCAATTCACCCGATGTATGAGGCTTGTACTTGATGCATGGATGGTCCCACCAGGTGTGGCCCTGCTTCAGTATGTTGATGATCTCCTACTCTGTGCACCGGACAGACCTGCCTGCGTTGCGGCCTCACTCAGCCTCCTTTGTTTTCTTGCAGACAGCGGGTGTAAAGCCAGTAAAGACAAATTACAGTTTTGCAAATCTCATGTTGTGTTTCTTGGTCACTGCCTAGGTCCTGGTACAAAACACCTCACGCCAGAACGTACCAAGGTGGTGGAGGACATGCCACTCCCCGCCTCCCATGCTCAGTTGCGGACATTTCTGGGGTTAGTTTCATATTGTCGGCCGTGGATTCGCTCTGCCTCCATGACCATGCAGCCTCTGTACGACTGCCTGAGCTCGAAGCCATTTGCTTTGTCTCCGGAAGCCGAGTCGGCTTTCCACCAGCTGAAAATACAGATCACCAGCGCTCCAGCACTGGGTCTGCCAGACTATGATAAACCCTTCCAGATGTTCGTGACTGAGATGGTGGGACATGCTACTGCCATCCTCACACAAGAGCATGGTGACAAAAAGCGCCCTGTAGCATACTACAGTGCACATCTTGACGCAGTAGCCAGGGGTTCACCCTCCTGTGTAAGAGCAGTTCTGGCTGTACAAGCACTACTTGAGAAAGCGTCTGAGGTGGTCCTAGACTACCCTCTTGTGGTCCTCACGCCCCATGACGTACATGGAATTCTGACACAGGTGAGCCGTAGACATCTGTCTCTTGCTAGACAGGTCAAAATGGAACTTGCAGTACACTCTTCATCCAATGTCTCATTTCAACGTTGCACAACTTTGAATCCGGCCACCTTACTGCCATTAGGTGACACTGATTCAAATGGGGGAGTAAGCACAGGGGATCAACTTTTTGTCAATTCCCTAGGCGAAGAGGAAGCTTTTGACACCGAGCACCAGCATGACTGTGCTGCTCTGATGGAGCAGGAGACAGCTGGATTTGCTCATGTCACAGATAAGCCACTCCTGAACCCCCACCTTGAAATGTTTGTGGATGGATCACGATACCAGAATGTGATGGGCAGATTTGTGACAGGGTTTGCTGTAGTATCAATGAATGAAGTACTGATAGGCCGCGCCTTGCCCCCACATATGTCAGCACAGGAAGCGGAGCTGTGCGCTCTGACCGAGGCCTGCAAGTTAGCCCGGGGAGTCACTGCTAATATCTACACGGACTCCAGGTACGCGTTTGGCGTTGCGCATGACTATGGGCCGATTTGGCGCGCGCGGAGCTTCCTAACAGCTCAAGGCAGACCGATAAAGAATGGTGAGGCAGTAAGTAGTTTAATGTCAGCTATCATGCTCCCGAAGCAGGTAGCCATAATAAAGGTAAAGGCACACACCCAAGGGGACTCCTTGGAAAGCAGAGGCAACGAGAAGGCAGACGGAGCAGCTAAGGCTGCAGCCCTGCTGGACTGGAGGGCACCTGTGTGCAGAGTTCAGACCAGGTCCTGCCCAGCGGAGGAGGATCCTGATCCCCCTGCCAAGGACCAGACCCTCTCTGTCCCACCACAGAAGGAGGTGGACCTACTCCCCTCAGGGCAAGAGCAGGAGCGCTGGGCAAGTGCAGGGGCAGTAAAAGGAAATGAAGGTTGGATAATGGGTTCCCGTATGTGTTTACCTGCGGCTGCCTATCCTAGTATGGCCCTTTTGGCTCATGGAAAGGTGCACGCTTCTCGTAATGCCATGGTAGCCCTGGTGGAGAAAATGTGGTACGCTCCGGGATTTGACAGGATGGCAAAGGCATACGTCAAGGCTTGTGAAATCTGTGCACTACACAACCCCGGTCAAGTAGTAAAGACCCCTCGGAAGTGCACTCCGCGACCTTTGTACCCCTTCCAGAGACTACAGATAGATTACATCCAGCTGCCCAGGTCAGGAAGGTATGAGTATGTCCTGGTATGCATTGACCTCTTTTCTGGGTGGGCTGAGGCCTACGCGGTCACGAAGGCCACTGCCCAGGCCACTGCAAAAAAACTTGTGTCAGAGTTAGTGTGCAGATTTGGGGTACCAGAGACCATTGAGAGCGACCGTGGTACTCACTTCACTGGTGAGGTAATGAAGGAAGTCATGTCCGCCTTAGGAGTAGAGCAGGCGTTTCACACCCCCTATCATCCACAGAGCTCCGGAAAAGTAGAAAGACTCAATGGCACCCTCAAACTTAAGATACAGAAAGCCATGGTTGAAACAGGAAAACCTTGGCCCGAGTGCCTACCTCTGGCACTCTACTCAGTACGGACCACGCCAAATAGGAAAACAGGACTGTCTCCTTATGAGATTCTCTTTGGCTCCGTGCCTAGGTTAGGACTGTATCACCCACAAGCTCTATCCCTGGGTCATGATAAAGTTACTTCCTTTGTGCAGGACTTATGCCAAAAGCTAAAAATAACGCACGACCTAGTTTTCTCTTCTATTTCAGACCCTGATAGTTTGGAAGGATCCCACTCTCTGCAACCTGGAGATTGGGTGGTGGTAAAGAGACACGTCAGAAAGACTTTGGAACCTCGCTTTGACGGACCATACCAAGTGCTGTTAACCACTCCCACCTCGGTCAAGCTAGAAGGCAAACCCACTTGGATCCATGCCTCACACTGCAAGAAAGTTCCAACGCCTCAGCACCACGAGGGGGGTGGAGAATAAGCCCAACCCAGGGTGGGGGAGGGGGATGGCAACCTGGACACCAGCATTGATAGTCTGGATAGGTGTATTATTTACCCTTTGTTTTCTTGGACTACTCTCTTTTCGGGACAATTCCTCATCAACTGTCGATGTAAGAAGAAGATGGACTGTTTGGGCGGAAGGACACCCCAACATGTGGGAATACTTTGCAAAAGACGTACTAAACATCTCCCACATGTGCATGCCCAACCTTCGGAGTGGGGAAGATATTTTACGGACTTGCTTACTGTCTATCCCCACTCCAATAAAGACACTTTGCGATATATATTCAATAGTGCATAACGATAGTGATGTGGAAGAGAGCAATGTTATCCAGGAAAATACCTTTCTTAATGTATATGAATATTGTTCCTATTGTGATACGGTCAAACATACACTTTATATTTCACACAAACAAATGGTAAAAGATTTGTTTAGATTCAGGAAAACAATAATACATTTTAAAAAGTCAGATGTCGGCTGTGATCTTGGGACTTGTTCCGATCTCCATATTTGGGGTCAGGAAGGAATTTTTCCCTTTTATACAAGGATAATTGGCTTTTTCCTAAAAGGGTTTTCGCCTTCCTCTGGATCAACTCAGCCTCAAAATTCCCCATAATTGTCATGCTGTTGTGTATATATATAGTAATCAAAGTCATAATCTCTTGTGTGAGCAAATGTACGGCAAAAGCCTTTACAGCCCCTGTGTAGGCCGACCCCTGCTGGAGGTAGGCAGAACATACGGCGGTTCATTCCAGTCTTGTCACTAGGTAGTGCAGGGTTAGGGTAAGGCGACCTGGACGTGTTCACCATTAGGACTATCTTCAGGAGGGACATTGGTGTGGGTGAAGATTAGGGAGTCCCACGCCGTGCGTACCTGTGCACGCTACTAGTATTGTAACATCATACTAGAGACGTCTTATAGGAACTAGTCGACCAATAGGACCTACCTCGACTATGACTTTTCAAAATAGAACTGGACCCTGCGTGTGTCTTCCTGATGTCCAAAATGGGGGAATGATAGGGGCCAAGAGGGGCTGAAGGAGTTAATATATGTTGCTTATCAAAATGAATATATATGTTGCTTAACAAATCCATTTTAGCAAAATGAATATATTGCAAATATTTTGTATGTGTACAGAACTCATGACTATTGAGAAACAAGCTCTGCAGACTGACCTAATGGAAATCAGGAAGTTCACCATAGCAGATGTTCATAAATGTAGCAAGAGATGGCCTAACCACAAAGAAATTATCAGCAATTTCTTAAAGATGTGTTTGTCTGAGTCATATATCACACGTCTAAAGTTAAATGTCAAGTTATAAGATGTAAAAGTCATGAGTTTGAGATGTATGTAAACTCACGAGTTTTTCCTTGTTTAGCCACGAGGGGGACTGGCTATAAAAGCCAAGAGATACAGACAATAAAATAGAGTTCATTGTTTCAACCATATATCGTGTGTAATGGTCAATGCTTTGACTCTCAAGGGAGCGCTCCTACGTAGGTCAATTTGGAACCGGACAACATCACTGACCAGTCTGTTTGTGCAGACTAACCCTCGACAACATTACCTCAGCTGTGCTGGGCACTGCAATGGGATATATTTATGTACTGCCGGTGGCTTCCTGGCACCCACCCATGATGTCGGTCCGCACGGAGTTGTAACTGCATGTGTCCACTTCTAAAGAACCCCAGTCTGACTGGGGCATGCAGTGTGGGCCGAAGCCCACCTGCATTAAACATGACATTACCTCAGCTGTGCTGGGCACTGCAATGGGATATATTTATGTACCGCCGGTGGCTTCCTGGCACCCACCCATGCTGTCGGTCCACACGGAGTTGTAACTGCATGTGTCCACTTCTAAAGAACCCCAGTCTGACTGGGGCATGCAGTGTGGCCCGAAGCCCACCTGCATTAAACATGACATTACCTCAGCTGTGATGGGCAATGCAATGGGATATATTTATGTACCGCCGGTGGCTTCCTGGCACCTACCCATGCTGTCGGTCCACAGGGACTTCACAATAGGGAGTTGTACCTGCCTGTGTCTATGAATTAAAAACCCCGGTCAGGTTGGGGCATGCAGTGTGGGCCGAAGCCCACCTGCATTTAATCTGACGTTAGCTCTGCTGTCCAGGGCACTGCAATGGGATACATTTATGTACCGCCGGTGGGTTCCAGGGAGCCACCCATGCTGTGGGTGCACACGGAATTCCCATTGCGGAGTTGTACCTGCCTGTGACTATTTATAAAAAACCGCGGTCTGACTGGGGCATGCAGACACCTTGACAGAATGAATAGTGTGTGGCACATAGGTTCCCCATTGCTATGCCCACGTGTGCAGCTCCTGATGGCGGTGGCACAGGATTATATTTCTCATTGCTTCTGTACAGCATTGTGGGCTATCGCCCCGCCCCTTTTAAAGAGGGTCACTGCCTAGCCGTGCCAACTCTCTGCAGTGTGTGCCTACGGTTCCTCCTCATGGCAGACGCACTTATAAATAGACATGAGGGTGGTGTGGCATGAGGGCAGCTGAAGGCTGCGCAGGGACACTTTGGTGTGCGCTGTGGACACTGGGTCGTGCGGGGGGGGGGGTTGGGCAGCATGTAACGGAGCGGAGTGTCATGCAGGCAGTGATTGTGCTTTGTTGGAGGTAGTGTGGTGCTTAGCTAAGGTATGCATTGCTAATGAGGGCTTTTTAGAAGTAAAAATTGTTGGGGGGGGGCACTCTTGCCGCTATTGTGGCTTAATAGTGGGACCTGGGAACTTGAGATGCAGCCCAACATGTAGCCCCTCGCCGGCCCTATCCGTTGCTGTGTCGTTCCCATCACTTTCTTGAATTGCCCAGATTTTCACAAATGGAAACCTTAGCGAGCATCGGCGATATACAAAAATGCTCGGGTCGCCCATTGACTTCATTGGGGTTCGTTACTCGAAACGAACCCTCGAGCATCTCGAAAATTTCGTCTTGAGTAACGAGCACCCGAGCATTTTGGTGCTCGCTCATCTCTAGTAATGATAGCATAGGGCTGAAGTCCCCCTCTGGCAACTCATTTTCCAGTGCGGTGTTCCTTATGTAGCCCTACTTGATCTCCTATTTGCAGGTCTGATGCTTGAGCTCTTTTTTTTATTAAAGTCTCTTTTTTGTTTCTCTCTTACTCTAACTAGATAGGTATCAACCATCTTTTAACCCTTTCCAATCCAATTTGTATCCGGGTTTTTCTAGGGGGCTTACTCTTTTTCTGCCATTATGCAACGGCGCGATATGCTGGCTAAAGCCAGTACTGCATGAGGTGACATGTTGGATAGGCTCCGACAGCAGACGGCCTGACAATATACAGTAAGAGAACCCTGATGGACGTCTTCCAACATCGGAGCTGTACAGCTCTAAATCATAATATCTTCAGACTTAGACAGTGGATTGGAAAGGATTAAATGTCTCTGGTGATCTTGGAGCCATTCTGCTTTGGGCAAGGGATCTGTATTGCCAGAAACTTGGATTCCTACTCTGAGGTCTGTGGGCAATTTTCCTTCATGGCCAAACATAAGATAGTAAGGGGCATATCCTGTAGAACAGGGGTCCCCAACCACCGATCCGCGGACTGGGGCTGGGCCGTTAGGTGTCTAGCGCTGGTCCGCGGCACCGCCGGGAACTTTTGTTCCAAACACAAGGCCCGCGGGCCGCATCCGGCCCACTGCCTTGTGTTATGTGGCCCGCGGCGTGCCGACGCCGCTCACCACTGAAGCGTTTACCAGCGGGGGGCGCCGCAGCTCCCCGCTGGTAATCACGCTGATCCCTGCGCACACTGACGTCAGTGTGCAGCCAGGATCCTCCTCCCCGAGTCCCCTGCTCATTAATTCCGCAGGAGAGGACTCGGGGAGGAAGCGTGCCGGGCTGCTCACTGACGTCGGGGCAAGCAGAGAGAAAGCGACGCTGACAGCAGGGAGGAGGTAAGTATATGGGTTGGGGGGGTGCTTATTACTAGGGGGGGCTGTTTATTTCTGGGGGAGGGCTGCTTACAACTGGGGGGCTGCTTATTGGGGGGGCTGCTTACAACTGGGGGGGCTGCTTACTACTGGGGGGCTGCTTACTACTGGGGTGGGGGCTACTTATTACAGGGGGAGGGGCTGCTAATTATGCTAATTACCGGGGAGCTGCTTACTACTGGGGTGGGGGCTACTTATTACAGGGGGAGGGGCTGCTAATTATGCTAATTACCGGGGAGCTGCTAATTACTGCGGGGGGCTGGTTATTACTGGGGGGGAGGCTGCTTATTACTGGGGAAGGCTGCCCTATGTGTGTGCTGGGGGGGAGATAAATTATATGCTGCCCTATGTGTGTGCTGGGGGGGAATAGATTATATACTGCCCTATGTGTGTGCTGGGGGGGGGAGATAAATCATATGCTGCCCAATGTGTGCTGGGGGGGAATAGATTATATACTGCCCTATGTGTGTGCTGCCAGGTGGGGGGGATATATTATACTGCCCTATGTGTGTGCTGCCAGGCGGGGGGGGGCGGATATATTATACTGCCCTGTGTGTGTACTGCCAGGACATTCTAAATGTCATAATTAAATAAGTGTGCGATAAACTCCAACCCCCTTCACAACCCCGCCCCATATAACCAAAGCCCCTCCCATGTCCCGCCCAACCCTGCTGGGCCTTGTAAAAATGTTCTTGCTTGAAGCCGGTCCCTGGTGCCAAAAAGGTTGGGGACCACTGCTGTAGAACAATGAGGAGTGTTATTATAGGTGTAGATGAGTTCTGGCAATAAGGTGGGCCAACGAGCTTTTTGATTGGGTGGACTAGTCCTTAATAATTCCAGAAATGTTTGGTTCACTTTCTCATAGTCCATTTCCTTGTGGATGCTATGCAGTGGTTCTGAGTTTCTAACAGTCATAGGTGTCGCACAATTCCTGGAATAGTTGAGATTCGAATGCGGATGCTTTTTGATCGGAGCATCCATAGTTCAGGATAAAGTGTTTCCATACAATGGCGGCTATAGTTATTGCGGGCAAGTCTTTTACTAGAATGGCAATGGTAAACTTGGTATAATGATCAACGAGAGAGAGAGCACATAACTAAACCCGGACTTACTGGTTTCAATTTTCAAATGGTCAAAGGCTAAAAGTTCAAGTGGTTTAGTGCAAACAATAGGATGTGAAGCGGCCTTCTGGTCATTTTTAGCTCTCCTGCGAGTTTCACGAATTGCACATTCTTGGCAGCATCTTTTAATATCATTACTCATTCCCATCGAATTACAGCCTTGTCTGATGATTGTTTCTGTCTTATGTACTCTAAAGTGTCCAGATTGATCATAATATGCAAGTAGAACCTGATAAGCATCTCTTCGAGGGATTATCAAAGATTGGATCAATAGAACTTCTGAAAATGAAATTTCTCTTTAAGAACAGTCTTTTCATTTGTCCCCACAAGTGTTATAATTCAGAATCTCTGGATTTACGTAGGATTCCCTTAGGAATTGCTCCTGTCATCAAATATTCCTGTAACTCACCAAATGTTCTGTTGTAGCACAAGCCATCTCTGTAGAGTGTCTGTAGTTTCTTGAGTGGAATGAGGATTAGATACAGCTTGATAATTCCGTTGGGCTTGGTGAGCTGTGAAGTCAGGCATTTCAATGTCTTCCCATCTGTCATTTTCAGGGGAGTGATCAACTGAGTTTGGTAATCTAGAGAGATCATCAGCATTGGTATTACTTTTGGCTAATCTTGAGAGCCATCTTTGCTCTAATGTTCCTGGCTTGGCAGAATTTAGGTGGGCAACTGGGTTGTTGTCTGTGTAGGTGGTGATTGTTGAGGAAGCTAGATAGTCCTTGAATTTTTCAGTGCCTGCCCAAACGAGTAGAAGTAATTTCAATTTGAAAGAACTGTAATTTTGGTCATTTCTTTCTGAACCCGTGAGTGAATGGCTGGCGTATGCAACTACTCTTTCCTTGGCTTCTTGTATTTGGCTAAGCACTGTGCCTAAACCTCTGAAGCTGGCATCTGTGTACAAATTAAACGGGAGAGTATAGTCTGGATAAGCAAGAATGAGAGGGCTAGTTAACTTTTCTTCTAATGTCTGAAACGCTTGTTCTTATTCTTTTTTTCCAATTTATAGGAAGTGGCCTTTTATGAATTTCCTTAGGGTGCCCATTGCAAAACTTCATGGGTAGGGACAGCTATCTGTGCAAATTTGGGCAAAAAGATCTCCTGTAGTACCCCACAAATCCTAGGAAGCTTCTAATGTCATTTAGCATTTTTGAGGTAGGTCAGTTGTGTACTGCAGCAACTTTATCTGGATCTGCATATACTCCCTCTGCACCGATGATATGTCCAAGGTTGCGCACTCCGGTTTGTAGCAAATAGTATTTGGAAGGTTTGATTTTTAGACCATTATCTATAAGGATCTGAAGTACTTCTCTGAGGTGTTGGAGATGCTCTGCATAATTTTTGAGTAGATTATGATGTTGTCTAAATACAGTAGAACAGATTCAAAGTTTCTGTGACCCAGATACCTCTCTATAAAGCATTAAAATGTGCCTGGGGCCTTGGAGAGCCCAAGGGGCATACAATTGAATTTGAATCACTCCATGGGATTGGTGAAGGCAGTCTTTTCTCGGTCTAACTCACTCATGGGCACCTGCCAATAACCACTGCTCAAATCTAAAGTGGAAAAGTAAGCGGCAGTACCTAGTGCAGTTAGAGACTCTTCAATGCAGGGCAATGGGTACGCATCTTCATGAGTGACACTATTAAGCTTGCAGTTATCTATGCAGAAGCGGATGTCTCCATCTTTCTTTTTAATGAGAAACTATGACTTTCTCTGATAATTTGATTAACCATCATCTCCTGGATCATATGTTTTGCTTGCTGATGTGAGGAAGGCAGAATGGGCCTATGTCTTACCTTTATGGGAGCATGACCGTTAGTGGGAATGGAGTGGCACATGTCTCTGGTCCTGTCAAAGTCCGTATTATGCTGACTGAAGGTGTCTTGTTTTTCTAGAGCTTCGTCTTTCACCCCCTGTATCTGGTCAGTAGAGTTCTGTGGATCCCCAATGTGATGGTCAGTAAGCCAGAAAGAAAGCTTAGCAAGATCTGGCTGTGTGGACGGTGCCTCCTGGTGGATGCTGTCAGTCTCTTTTTCAAGTACATTATCAGGTGAGAGTAGGGATATCTGGGCTATGGCAGTGTATTTCTTTAATTAAACGGAACATTTCCAATATTAATTAAGCTGATCAGCACTTTCCCCTCTTTTACAGTGTCCAGGCTCTGGGCAGCCATCAAGAATGGGAGACCGGGGCGTGGCCTGGAGGGAGAGCTGGATGGACGCATATTAGCATAGCTCCCCTTCTAACCTGTCTATCGATGGAAAAAGCGACTAGAAAATCAGCTTAAACTACCTCACTTTACTCCTGAAAGCTGCTAGCATCCATATAGAATGCCTAGAAGGGTAAGGAAGCTGTCTTCTAAGAAATTAACTGACTTTTTTATACCACGCAAAGGTCGGGGAGAAGAGCCTAAAGATGGCCCTGAACTCCCGCGCTCTGTGAGAGGGGAGAAGCTCCTGGATGCCGTGCCTAGACCTGCTGGGGGAGAGGTGAACCGCAGCGGAGGACGGAGCCTTCCTTGAAATACCCTCGGGTAGGTGACTTCCTTTCCCTGCCTCCCCACATCTGACCTCACTGGCCGCTGGAGCAGAAGAGATGACAGGAGTCTGGAGCCCCCCTCACCGCTGCTGCGGCCGCCTTTCCGAGGAGATTCCCTGCAACAGACAATAAGAGCGGCATGGACTGCGTACACGAAAATTCCCCCTGCCGCATCAGACTCGCCTGCGGGACCATCGGCCGTGTTTGGAGGGAACAGGTAGGAACAGCTGCACCTATACTCACCATGACTCCACTGCTCTTACTGGTCCTGCCGTGGAACTCCCGCTTTCACTGCCTGCCGCAGGCTCCACCGGCCACCCGAACTGGGCACATGATAAGCCAGCAGACACAGGGGAGCGTGTCTTGGCTGCCACAGCCACGGATACCCTTGCAGGGACCGCTGCCACTGTAGACAGCAATGGTCATCCCTGCTTAGCCTTTGTAGAGCAGGCAGACAGGGGGAACCCCTCCTGTGATACATCCCAGACTGAGCTACAAAAAGCAGCCTATGATGCATCCACCACTACCCACACCAAGTCAGGGACTGGAGCCCCAACAAAATCAGGAGGCTCATCCCCATTTTACTCAAACAATAAATCTTTGATAGCAGGCATCCATAGGGGAGAAAAAAACAACTCAGCCCATGAAGAGGAGGCTCCTAAAGATGCACGGGACTCTCCTCGCGTATCACCTCCTAAAAAACCCTGACCAGATGGTCCCCTGAAGCCGACAAAAGTCTCCCAGATCGGGCTCACAAAAATCATACTGATGCTCTCACTACCAACCTCGCTGCAATCAATAGTAAAAGAGGTATACAACACTCGCTGCCCTACTCTAGAGCGACTAGAAACAACAAATCGAATTCCAATAGCCCGTTAAAACAGTGAGCAAGCTACTCCTCCAACTCCGAACCAACTGAACTGTCACTGAAGAATGGGAGACCATCAATGGGTATAGGTTCAATGATGGCCTTGCACTCGCGATCATGTAGGCCCGTACGTGTTTTGCACCACAGAACAAACAAATTCCGGCGGCATTAAGAACGGTCTGATATCTTTTACACAGGCTCTGCCTACGTGACCCTACAGGTTAGTAAACTGTTGCTGAGCCGTAAGTGCTTTAATTGCTGTTTTTAGTACAGCTCGTTGAGCCTAGGGTGCTGAAGGTATATGGACCTGGAGAGCCTCCAACAATTCTGCATAGCAGTTCTGGAGGATATTCATGCCCAGGGTTATGATTGGTACACTTTTATCTAGCATATCTACTACCCGAATTTCTTGACAGTGTAGCTCCGCTCTGCCAGCTATGAGAGTAGGTTCCCAGTACCCAACTATTGGTATGGGTGAACTGTTACTCACTACAACGTTAATGAGCTGTTTTGGCAGACAGCTGAGGACTTCGGGGGACCAGTATTTTTCAAAATCACATTCCCTAATGGTGGTCACCTGTGAACCTTTATCAAGCAAGTCGGTTAATGGCATACCGTCCACATATATCATTACTAGCTGATATACCCGGCTTCGCCCGAGTTAATTTGGTACTGGTGTTTATCTGGTGTTCACACGGAAAATCTTCTGAAGCCGTGGTTACTTAAGAGATACCGGAAAAACATCTGTTCACGATTTTGCATAGTTCTCTGCGTTACCCGGGAAACATCACGGGGAGGTAACCATGCGACGTTTCCTTTATATAAAATGACATCAGGAAGTGAGAGAATTAGATTTCATACGTAAAATTTGGACGCTAATTCTTTTGCACTTAGAATTGAATAATCGAGTTGGGACCCATTAACTTTTCCTATTTATGACATAATCAATGCCCGTGCCAAATTTCACATTTCTATGACACCGGAAAGTGAGAAAATTACATTCCGTATGTAAAATTTGGATGCTAATTCTTTTGCGCATAGAATTGAATAATCGAGGTGGGACCCATTAACTTTTCCTATTTATGACATAATCAATGCCCGTGCCAAATTTCAAGTTTCTATGACATTGGGAAGTGAGAGAATTAGATTTCGTACGTAAAATGTGGACGCTAATTCTTTTGCGCTTAGAATTGAACAATCCAGTTGGGACCCATTAACTTTTCCTATTTATGACATAATCAATGACCGTTCCAAATTTCATGTTTCTATGACACCAAGAAGTGAGAGAATTAGATTCCATACGTAAAATTTGGACGCTAGTTCTTTTGCGCTAGAATTGAATAATCGAGTTGGGTCCCATTAGCTTTTCCAATTTATGACATAATCAATGCTCGTGCCAAATTTCATGTTTCTATGACACCGGAAAGTGAGAAAATTACATTCCGTACGTAAAATTTGGACGCTACTTCTTTTGCGCATATAATTGAATAATCGAGTTGGGACCCATTAGCTTTTCCTATTTATGACATAATCAATGCTCGTGCCAAATTTCACGGTTCTATGACACCGGAAAGTGAGAAATTACATTCCGTACGTAAAATTTGGACGCTAATTCTTTTGCGCATAGAATTGAATAATCTAATTGGGACCCATTAGCTTTCCCTATTTATGACATAATCAATGCTCTTGCCAAATTTCACGTTTCTATGACACCGGAAAGTGAGAAAAATACACATTCCGTACGTAAAATTTGGACGCTAAGTCTTTTGCGCATAGAATTGAATAATGGAGTTGGGACCTGTTAGCTTTTCCTATTTATGACATAATCAATGCTCGTGCCAAATTTCGAGTTTCTATGATACCGGGAAGTGAGAGAATTATATTCCGTACGTAAAATTTGGACGCTAATTCTTTTGCGCATAGAATTGAATAATCGAGTTGGGACCCATTAACTTTTCCTATTTATGACATATTCAATGCCCGTGCCAAATTTTAAGTTTGGCACGGGCATTGGGAAGTGAGAGATTTAGATTACGTACCTAAAATTTCAATGCTAATTCTTTTGCGCTAGAATTGAATAATCGAGTTGGGACCCAATTACTTTTCCTATTTTGGAGATAATCTATGCTTCTGCCAAAATTCATGTTTCTACGACATCGGGAAGTTGGAGAACTTTTGGCGAGTCAGTCAGTCAGTGAGTCAGTGAGGGCTTTCAGCTTTATATATATAGATTTCCGGGGGGGGGGGGGGGGGACGACCTATTTAGATATCCCTTTCAGGGTGTGTGGACCTCTTGTTTGTGCTCCCGGCGTATGGTCCTTCTTCCCTGGGGTCACCTGTTTAAACGGAAGCATGTAATCTCATATCCATATTGGCGGCAATGTTCACAAAATGGGGCGCAGATAACTTCCGGTCGGCTGAGGCGGTCCAGGCAGTAGTCTGCACTTGGGCACTAATGGCTGGGGTGTAGTATGTGGACTTTCCAGCTCACTAACTTTTTTGCACAAGGCTGCAACACTGCGAGTCAGCTCAGTCATCTGTTCCTGCATCTCTAACAACGGTTCAGGAGTCTCGTCGCTAGATTGCTCAGCCTGTCTGTACATGTCACGCTTGCGAGGGCGGAACAGTTTATCGTCACTAAAGAGGATCATTCCATGTTTAGGCTCCTCCCCCTCAGCGGTCTGGGGCTCAGTACCCAGAATAGTTATGGCCAAATCCTTGCATTCCAGGAATGGGCTGTCAGGGCTCTGCACCGATAGCATTTTTAGCTGGCCCCGAAGGGTTTCATTTAATGAGCCCTCAATAAATTGTTCTCTCAGGGTCTGGTCAGAACTGACGGCTTCCTTTGGGTCGGCATGCACTATGGCCTCCAAATCCTGTTGTAGAGATAACGCATACTCCCTTAATGTTTCCCCAAACTTCTGTTTCTTATTAAAGAAGTGTTTTTTTTTTATTTCAGACATAGTATACATGTTTAATATAGTTTGCAAACATTCAAAAATATAATCTACAGTTTTTTTTTGTGTTCACGCAGCCATGTCTTTACTTCTCGGGCAGCGCGCCCCCCAATTGTCCCATAAGGATTTATATTTTCTGCTCTGTTGCTAACGGGTATAAGCAGAATACAGCTCCCATTTTACCTGTAAATTCCCTGAGAGTATGTGGCTCACCACTATATTTTGGTAGCCATGGCACTCCCAAGCAGTTTTGTATGGCTAGAGGCGCAAAACTGGAGGTACTAGAAGCTACAGGGTCAGCATCTGCAGACGCTATGACAACTGGCGGGGCAGCAACTGATGCGGCGACGGGCGTTGAACTCTGGGGGCACTACCGGAGTATCTACGACAACTGGCTGGATGCGAGTGGGGTTATCCCCATTATTTGACATTTTGACTGATTTTTAAAAATAGTAGTTGCTATTGAAATTTCTGCATTACTGCAACCATGTGTTTGCGGTACAGAGGTGGCTTTATCCTGTTGATGATGCTAAGGCTTCGGGTATGCAACAGCCCAGCTGAGCGTGCCAGAGCGGGTGAGACCACAAGGATCGCTAGATGGTTGTCACAGGTAGCTCTGTAATCCCTCCCGACAATGGCAATAACGGGACTTTGCTCAGCTGTCACATAGTGGCAAGAATAACGTGTAAGAATACGTTTGAAATGAACAATTGTTTTGTCACGGGTGACGCCAGTACTCCAACCTGAACTCCCAAGTGTAGTGATGGTGAAATAACTTGAGACAAGTCCAGCAGCTTGTATTAGTAACCTGGGAGTACGCAGGTTTACTGAAGCTTTTTGTAAATACAGATGAAGTACAGTTAAAATTTGCAGCCTTAAGGATGTAGCAGAACCGGCAATGATGCAGTAATTTAACACGTTGAAAACAGAAGATTTGCACTTTCAACAACGTTTTATTTCAGCGCTATCTCTCTCTCTTTTCATAGATGTTACTCAGTAATGATTTCCCTCTGTGTTGACTAGCTGATGGGCTTACTGGAAGTGTATGATGCTGGTGTTGGATGAAGGTTGAAAATGGCTGCTGAACTAATCCTGGCTTTGAATTCTCTGGGTAGTCAAACTCACTGTTTTGCGTAACGCTGGCCTCTAACTCAGAACTCCTCATTGCAGGATGGACAAGGGAGCAGAAAAGAACCTTGCTACACTTGAAAGGCTTGCTGAAAACACTGCGTGCTTGGCTGCACTTCTGACACACACACCTCTGACGACGACTCACTGCAGATGCTCCTCACAACGACTGACAACTCCTCCTTTACTTCCTCTCTCTTCCCGCACGTTTTCACTCTTCTCCTCCTCTGCATTGGGACTCAGTGTTAGTGTTTTCCCGCTCTGGACTTTCTCACCAATCAGTGGAGACATGACATATAGCCAATAGGCAACCAATTATTGCCAGCACTAAGCTCTGAGCTTAGGAAGGAGAGCTATGCCTAAAGGAAGCGCATAGACAGGTGTAACAGGACCAATGTTGGTGTGACCATTCTGTAGGACCTTCCGGACTACAACACTAGTAACTGACGGAGTGACTCTTCTCAGTGATTGGTCAGTCTGTGATGTGCCTCCGTGTAAACATCTTTCAGAAGGCCTTAGAAAACATGTTATAGAGATGCATGAAGCTGGAAAAGGCTACAATAGCTAAAGATCTTAGTGACTAGCAATCTGTAGTTATTGTTTCCGGATGGAGACTACTCTACTCTCTCCAGGAGTGCCCTGTTGTAAGAGGCTGCCATACAGCATCAAGGACTAGACTAAAATCGAGATGAACTGAGCATGCTCAGAAAGACTGGGTATGATTGGCCACTCTCTAGACTGAGAAAGAGAATTATTACTGCATCACAGGAAATGGTGCAGAAGAACCTTGGTGTTAAGGTTGTGCGCCTGGGACTTGTAGTACTACAGCCTTTCTTGTGCACACCTTCACAGGTAGGGGTTAATTAAGCCGGCTGGGTGTGGTATTTTCCACCAGCTTATCCCACTCATCTGCAGCAGATAAACACCAGCAGATTGGTGGTCATTTTATGCATCCCTGTTTATCTCTGTTTAGTCCCATTCTGAGCTGTTTTTTGCATGCTTGTCTGTAGTGTCTCTCCTTCCCTAAGGATGGTCTGGACACCTGCTGTCCCTCCTCCCCTTGTGGTTTCTTTAGTGCATGAACCCACAGCTTTCTTCCTATCCCTTGGCAGCTGCAGCTTCCAGATATCTGATGTCATGTTTGTGCCAGGTGGGTGATGCCTGACACTGATCCCTGTATCTCATAATGGTGGCTGACTCTCTTTCCCTGTGGAGTGAGGACACTTGAACTGGCTATGGTTTTACATCTTGATGCACGTGAGCTCTGGGTGGGTTTCTCGTTCGGTCTTGTATGCCCAACCTGGTATGTTGATGTGAACAGTGATGTGTGGTATGTCTGTGCAAGTGGCCAGACGTGCTTTATGTGCAGTCCTGTTCTGTGTTCAGTGTGTGTGAACAGTGTCGTGTCCCATGTTTGGTGCATCTCTCCAGGTTCCTAATCAGGATAGCCAGATCACCAGATGAAGTAAAGTATAATGCAACCGCAGCACTCTATAGGGTTATAAACCGTCCTGTTAGATTCCCTCGGATACTGTGAAAAACGGTGAGGAATAAAATACGAGCAAAAGCCCAGCGTGGTCCAGATCAAGACTAAAACAATGGTTAAAGAAGTAGAAAGTAAACCAGGCAACATCTGATGTATTCCAGAAAGTTTCAAGCTTTTATTCCTCCATACAGCATAGACTGGCGACGTTTCGGCCTCCAACTGAAGCCTTTTTCAAGCCTAGTCTATTCAGACATAGTAACACATATATATATAGTAGGTGTATACATGGGAAATAATTTACAGGTGTAACCAAAAACAATTACAAAGTTAACTAAGTAGGTACCAATACATACCAAAGGCTGGGTATCACCTAAGCATCCACCGTGAAATCCAAATGGCTCCAGGGAATGAAGGGTTAAAAGACCAGCTGCTTATCATAGGGGCTTGATCTTACCCAATAGGTCGTCACGGTGCGTCTGTCCACGTCGCTGCGCCCTCCTGACGTCATCACGTTCCGTTAAATTACCAGGCCGCTATACAGAAGTCAG
The DNA here is from genome assembly GCF_035609145.1 of Eleutherodactylus coqui. NCBI lineage: Eukaryota > Metazoa > Chordata > Amphibia > Anura > Eleutherodactylidae > Eleutherodactylus > Eleutherodactylus coqui. Next base: position 20,781,867 of record NC_089837.1, on the reverse strand, counting down.
ATTGACCTCACAAGGCGTGGTTACCAGTCACACGTCGTCAGCGTCATTAGTAACGTCATTACGTTCCACTGAATTTCTAGGCCGCAGTATGGAAGTCCAATTGACCTCACGGGGCGTGGTTAACAGCCCCAACGCCGCCCGTGTTATCAATGACGTCATCGCGTCAGTCACATTGCGTCTAGCATATCTGGGGAATGAACAATCCTCAAGGGGCGTAGCCAACTGTCCCATATCGGCGCCGCAACACACAACGTCACCGCGCAAGGGGCATCCCAACTGGACATCCATACCTTGGTCCCAAAGGACCCCATCTGCCCAGTAAGGGCACTGTCCATCGGCATCAAAACAGGGCAGGAAACATCACATAAGGGGTCCAATTGATTTACCAGTAATTAAAAAATGACATCATCATAATGGGATATGGTCAATAATCAACAGACTAAGATAATACTAATGTCCCATCAGGTGCGCCAAGTATAGATAGTATAACAATGGTCCCACCTGACCATCACGATGTCACGCCCACAGGGCGGGCAAAAGCTGGTCACATGACCAATTTATCAAAATAGTCACCTCCAAGTTGCAATAGCTCACTCAGTCAAACAATGAACTTCTCATAGAAGACAAAGTCCACAAAATAAGATCAAGGTCTCCATCACAATGAATACAAAAATCATGAATGTCTGTATGAGGTAAGTATGTTATCCTCCATATTAACAACCAGTGTCTGTAATCAAGTGTCAGATCTAAGTGTCCACGTTCTTAATAAAAGTGTATGCTCTACTGGTCAACTGCAGTCAAGGCAGGGGCGTAACTATAGAGGATGCAGAGGATGCGGTTGCACCCGGGCTCAGGAGCCTTAGGGGGCCCATAAGGCCTCTCTTCTCCATATAGGGAGCCCAGTACTATGAGTAAAGCATTATAGTTGGGGGCCCCGTTACAGGTTTTGCATCGGGGTCCGGGAGCTTCAAGTTACGCCTCTGAGTCAAGGTCTCTATGATTAAAACCAAGTGTAACACTGGATCCCATCAGCATCATCCTTATTCCAAAGTGTAACATATATCCTTGCCCTCAATGGTCAAGTAACTTGACCAGGATACTAGAAAACTCATATTGTTCACAGATGTCAAAAAGGGGATCAGGAGACAATGATGCAAATAACAAATAGTTTATTGTCAAATACAAACAGCTGAATGATCTTGAAGGGGGGGGGGGGGGGCAATATAGATGTCACCGCGGAGAGCAGAAGCGATCACAGCCAAGATAAACCTACAAAACCTAATATAACATAAGATTACATAAGACATAAATTCCACATTAATAGATAACATTTACAACAAACAAAAACACTCTATAAGATAACATATTGAAACACGTAACATATATATTACATATATCTTATTATATACAACTTCATCATTCTATACCAGATAGTCCCAACCCTCCATCCAAGTATATGATTGGAATCTATATTTACCAAGTGAGCAGATGTGGTGTTGTCTGATAATCTATATTGCGCCCCCAGGGTATAGTGTGTCAAGGGTGAGAATCCATTTTAATTCCCTTTTCTTTAATAATCGTTCCGTTACCTCCCCTCTCGAGCGGTGGAACATAATCAATGATTTTATATCTCAATTGACTAATAGTATGTTTGTGCTTTACTACAGGTAGCTCTTTGACCTCCGTACGGATCGTACTCTTATGCCTATTTATTCTTATGCGTACTTCCTGTGTAGTTTCGCCCACATAGGCTTTCCCGCAGGGGCAGGTTATTAGGTAGATAACGAACTTAGACCTACATGTAAGAAGCTCGCGAATCCTATAGACCTGGCCAGTGTGTGGGTGCTGAAACGTATTCCCTTTAATCAAATTGCTACAGCTTGAGCAATTCAAACAGGGGTAGTTTCCAGCTTTAATCCCTTAATGACGGGGCCCTTTTTCTTTTTCCATTTTCATTTTTTTCCTCCCCCCTTTAAAAAAAATCCTAACTCCTTTATTTATCCATCGACGTCGCTGTATGAGGGCTTGTTTTTTTGCGGGACGAGTTGTATTTTTCAATGGTGCTATTTAAAGTACCATATAATGTACAGAAAAACTTTAAAAAAAATTCTAAGTGGAGTAAAATGAAAAAAAAAAACGACATTTCGCCATCTTTTAGTGCGTCTTGTTTCTACGGCGCACAAACTGCAACAAAAGCCACATGATAACTTTATTCTATGGGTCGGTACGATTACTACGATACCAAACTAGTATAGGTTTTTTTTTACTATACTCATTTTGTGCGCGCGATAACTTTTTTATTTTTCAGTCGACGTAGTTGAGCAAGGTCTCATTTTTTGCGGGATGTCCTGTAGTTTCTGACTGTACTGATTTGGAATACATACGACTTTTTGATCGCTTTTTATTGCGTTTTTTCTGGGAGACAGGGTAACTAAAAAAGTGCATTTCTGACGTTCTTTATTTTTTTTTTTCAGACGACGTTCACTATGCGGGAAAAATAATGCGCTACTTTGATAGTTCGGACTTTTACGGACGCGGCGATACCAAATACATATTTTGAATTTATTATTTAGATTTTTTAATAATAGATATGGCAAAAGGGGGGTGATTTAAACCTTTGCAACTTTTTTTTTTTTTCAATTAAAAAAAACTTAATAGATTTTTTTTTTACTTTGCTTTGAAGTCCCCCTGGGGGACTTTAACATACGATGCTTTGATCGCTCCTGCAGTATGAGGTAATGCTATAGCATTATGTCATACTGCTTTTTGACAGGCACTCTATCAAGCCACCCCACGGGGATGGCTTGATAGGCAGTCTGCTAAGGCAGCCCTGGGGCCTTTTATTAGGCCCCCGGCTGCCATGACATCTGCACGGCTCCCCCGATCTCATCGCTGGGGGGCCGTGCAGGACCCCCGAACGATTTTCAGGGGATTTAAATGCCGCTGTCAGAATTGACAGCGGCATTTAAATGGTTAATAGACCGCGCGGCCGCTCGCGGCTATTGCCCGTGGGTGTCAGCTGTTATAAACAGCTGACGCCCGCACTGTATGAAGAGAGGTTGCTACGCAACCTCTCTTCATACATACCCCGCGACCACATGACGTACCGGTACGTCATTGGTCGTGAAGGGGTTAAGGGGTCCCAACAGTCTCTGTCTAGGTGTTTCCTTAGTCCTAAATAAAGGTGTTACTAATTTATCCCGCAAATTGCGAGACCTCCTATAGGCCATAATGGGAACATTGGTAAACTCAGGGATGTCACCACAGGTCTTTCTCAAGATAGGCCAGTGTTTGCAAAGCAGATTCCTAATCTGGCCACCGCTCACACCATTCATGGACACCAAAAGGATCCTCTTATGTTTATCAACATTTGGACATGGAATGAGCAAGTCATTTCTAGATCTCAATAGGGCCTTATTCATCTGTTCTTGTGCAAGGGAAGGTAGATATCCCCTTGCTACAAATTTGCGACGCATCTCGTTCATCCGTTCATGAATGAATTCGTCATCAGTATTCCTCCTAACTCGCAAGAATTGACTGAGAGGGAGGGACTCGAGCATACGTCTGGGAGGATCTCAGTAAATTGTTCCTATCTGTAGGTTTGGTATACAGGTCAGATCTTATCACCCTGTTTTATAATCTTGATGTCAAGGAATTGTATGCATTGTGTTGAATAGTTAAGTGTGAACTGTAAGCCTGGAACATTCTGATTAAGCCAATCACCAAAGGCCAAAAGTTCACACTCCCTTCCCTCCCAGGCAACAAACACATCATCGATGCATCATGTCCAGCATTTTATTTTCTCAGCATAGTTAGATTTACACACATGATGCTCTTCAAAATGTCTCATGACTATGTTGGCATATGTGGGGGCCATATTTGACCCCATAGCTGTACCCTGTCGCTGCCTATAGAAACGACCATCAAAAACAAAGTAGTTATGAAGAATAAAATAGAGCAGCGACAGGGTAAAGGATCTTCCAGCTGGGGAAATGTCAGAGACATCCAGGAAGGATTGAACAGCATCAAGACCCTGTTGGTGCTTGATGGAGGTGTACAATGCCACTACGCCAAATGTGACAAGTATGGTAGATTCAGATAGAACAAGATTAGTGAGGATCATCAAGAAATGGCTCGTATCGCTAATGTAAGAAGAGGCGTTGACAGCAAATCTTCTAAGAACTTTATCTAGAAAAATAGCAGACCTACTAAAGATGGAATCGCGCCTTGAGACTATAGGTCTCCCCGGTGGGTTGATAAGGTTCTTATGTATCTTAGGCAATACATAAATGGTAGGTATCCTAGGAAAATCCAGGACAAGGTATTGTGCCAAGCCACTGTCAATAACACCATCTGTAAGAACCTCATTAACCATAATCCTTAGGTCAGTCTGATATTTCTCAGTAGGATCATTAGTCAACAGTTCATATACTTCAGTATCTTCAACCTGTCACAATATCTCAGCAGCATATGTAGTTCTGTCCATGATGACAATCGCCCCACCTTTGTCAGCTGGTTTAATTATCACACTCTCATCTTTAGAGAGTGAGTCAAGGGCGCACTTGTCATCTTTGGACAGATTAACTAAGCTATTCGTAATTTTTCTGCTGGATTGCTCCCTAAAATGTTTAATTTCATTCTTGACAATCTTGGCATAAGCCTCCACCCCAGGGTTGTTACTGGGTGGTGAAAAAAGACTTTTGTTTCGCAGTCCAACACCCACCAGGGAAAATACCCCACGGGTGTTGGACTGCGAACCAACTGTCATAGATGGTGTCACAGATGACAATGTAGAGAAATGAGCTTTTGGAAGGAGATCACCAGATGAAGACCATGGGGCTGTCCTTTTTGGGGAAAATCACCCCGCTTTTAGGCAGAGGTTCTCCACTTTGCCTGAATAGTAAGTGACAGGGGGCCTTCCATCATTGCCTGAAGAGTCGCAAATTGTGAGTGCAAATACTATGAGAGGTGTTTGACGTTTCATTTAGACACAGTCTTGCGTTCGTATAGAGGTGTGGCGCTTTGTGTGCCAAGCGGGCATAACACTTGGAAGGTGAGAATGCAGGAGCTGCATGTTGAGAGTACAGCTAGAGGTGCTTCCAGAACACAGAGACTTCATTGCTGGGTGTGGGAATTGTGTTTACACCACTGAATACAGCTACTATCTGTCAGAGCCCATGGGAAGGACTGCTTCATGTGAGAGAGCAAGCCAATGCTTGACAAAGACCACAATAGTGGTCGAAACGTATGCTCTGCCTGTGGATCTAATAGAAAATGCATCTTTGATGCAAGGAAGATAACTGAAGTTTCCTGTTTGCTGCTCTCTTCAACTCTTTTTGTCTAAGTAGTCTGGATTTGGTGAAGTCAGAATCCTGTTCATGAGCGTGCACATCTACAGCTTCCCCAACAGTTTTGGATTTTGGTGGTGCCGCTGGCATTCTCTTTATTGCTACAGAGCAAGCCAATGCGTCTGGCTACTCATCAGCCAGACGCATCAAGAGTCTTGTAAGTGAGGTCAGCCTTGGTAAAAAAAAAACTACACTTGTGTGCATGAACAAAAGGAACTAGTAGGGACCAATTTTGATTTTTCTTATTATTGATGTATAATGCATTTGTTTGGTGTTACGTCTATTGTAATTACACATTGCTGCTTGCTGAACCTCTGCATTAGGAGTTGTAGGGCTAGTTAGCTAGTGACAGCACTTTGGAAAATAATCATTACAGTTTTGTAATGTTTGCAAATGTTCATTAACCTTGTTTAATTTCATTTCTTTACAATTAAGGTTGTAATAAAAATGTCTATTTTTGTAAGTCTGGTGTCCGCCTCATATCCAGGTGCCTGTGTCATCCACCACCCAGCGCAACGCTGTTATATCACTCCAAGAACACAATGGACAATCCTGAAAGAGGAGAGAGAGAATCCTAAAGGGATAGCAAAAGACCTACAGAAGACTGTGCAAACTGCAGAAACATCTGTTCATGTTTCCACTATTGGACCAAGAATGGTGATCATGGAGGGATACCACGAAGGAAGCCATGCTGGTCAAAAACAACATTGCAGTCTGTCTGAAGTTTTGCTGAGATCACCTGAATGTCCAACAACACTTCTGGGAAGTTCTCAAGGCATAACTAAGACAAAAGTGGAAGTTTTTAACACAAATGCACAACACTATGTTTGAAGGAAGTAGAACACTGCAGACCAACACCAAAACTGTATCCAAGCCTGCCAGAGGGGAAAATAGTTTGAAGCTGTAGTGGCAGATGGACAGCATTATTTTGGGTTATGATGGAAGGGACATCATGCTTTGGGGCTACGATGAGGTGGACATCATGGTTTGAAGCTATAGGGGAGGGGATATTATGTTTGGGGCTACAGTGAAATTGCATAATTGTATGGGGGTATGGTGGAGAGAACATCATGGTTTGGGGCTATAGTGGGGGGGTATTCATGTTTTTTGACTATGGTGGAGGGGGTATCATGATTTGGGGTTATGTTGGAGGAAGCATCATGATTTGGGGCTCTGGTGGAGGAGGAATTATGTTTTAGTGGTACAGTAGAGGGGACATCATGGTTCTGGCTATGGTGGAAGGAGCATCATGATTTGAGTTTATGGTGGAGAAAATATGGTTTTGGGGCTATGGTGTAGGGAGATCATCATTTGGGGTTATGGTGGAGGTGACATCATAGTTTGAGACTATGGTGGAGGGAGATCATTGTTTGGGTCTATGGTGGAAGGGACATCATGCATTGGGGCTATGATGTAAGGACATCATGGTTTGTGGCTATGGTAAAGGGGGCATCATGGCGTGGGGAAGATTTTCTCCTCAGGGCTTGGACTCTTGGTGATCAACTAAGGAAAAATGAATTCTAGAATGGTTCATGAGGTCTCTACTGTACCACCATATACCACCAAGGTCATATGGTGTTATATGGAGCTGGACTTGTCATTTCACTGTTGTGTGCTATGATAACCTGCTGAGATGAGTTTTACCTGCAGTTCTATAGAAAACAACATCAAGAGAGGAAACTCGAAAACATCTGATGACATCAGCTCTTTACATCGTGGTGATGTAAGGGAAGATTCCCTTTAATTCATTGTTTTCCTGCTCCCCCCAGGGATGAAGGATTTAAATGACTCTCTGATTAAAAAAAGAAGAAGAGAACATATTTTATTCATCGCATAACAAAATTCCGAAATAAGCACGAGGAGCGAGGGACGAGTGCGCTCTGTGGACTTTATGAGCAATATTTTATTAAACTCCGAGTACAGAGCTGTAAGTGGGTGCAGCAAACTCCATGCAGCCGAGTTATTACAGCATGTCCAGCAGAAAGAGGTCTGCAGAGCTTACATTGCAGCGTACTGGGAGCGGACCGCTACTCTTAAAGAGCTGTCCCAGACTAAAATATCAGTAGGATCAGTGAGGGTCTGATCTTAAGAGAACGGGGCAACCACTGTGCCTGGAAAAATAATAAGGGGATATGACATTCAAAAGATAGCCACATCCCCTTTTTATGCTAATCAGCAGAGGTCCAACTAATCAAACATTAATACATACAATAGGCCAAAGAGTATCCCTTTAAGGTGGGCTGTGGGTTCATGAATGTTCCTGCTCATCCCTCTGGGACTAGAAATTTTTACTCTAAGGCAGCCATTGCAAAAGTTGTGGAGAATTGTATAATGCCACCCAGTATAAGTGCCATCGGGTCAATGGGAGTTATTATTCAGACCCTATAGCCATAGAACTGCAGGAGGGACAGTAAACCAGGTGATCGATACCGCTGCATGTGAAGAGAAACCAAGGGCCAAGCCAGCCACCCATGCTATTGCTCCCATCTCAGGGAGGTCCCCCCTCAGCACAGAGTAAGAGACTATGTCAGAGACTACTATCCTTTCTGGCCCAAAGTCTTGTTTATGGAGACTGTTGAGTATGGTTGATTTTTGTGTGCTCTCTCACAGAGTCTTTGTGTGTACATACCTGCCTCCGTCTGCCTTACTGCCATTTACTGTCCTACTGTATTTATCTACTGACTTTGGTTCTGGTGCTGTATTTATGTCATGAGCCTGGTTTTAGTATAATATGAATGCACTGAGATTGGTTCTGGTACTGTATTTACTCGCTGAGCTGTTCTCGTGTGGGTTTGTTGCTAGCCTACTGCTATCTGAGCAAGCAGAATACAGGCAGACTGCCTATTATATATTGTTTTCTTCCTATGATGGAGCCCCAAAAAACTTCTGCACAGGGTGCCATCTAAACTAAGGCCAGCACAGCTCATGAGGTATTTTTTTTGCCTTCCTCTGGATCAACAGCAGGAGAGTAGGCTGAAGTGGATGGATTAGTATCTTTTCAGCCTGACATACTACGCTACTACGTTATATTGTTGCATTGTTCTCCACAGCGATGGGTTCTACTGTCCAGGCTGTAGCCTCTCATCGTACAGACCTTCTGAGACTACTGCTCCACTTCTCTGCAGGATGATGAATTACACGAACGGAAGGCTGGAATTCCCACGTGGGACGCCTCTCTCTCTGCCTCCCCACAGTTGGCCGTTAATTATACTCAGAATCGTTTGATTCGGCTTTTTTTTTAATCTCACTATTTTTAATTCTTTTGAAATAATAAGTCAATAGGGTATAAAGAGGAGGGACCGCCATCAAAGCAGCGCGGTGCCGCACCATGAATAATGGATGGGGCCAAGATAAATATAGACTTCAGAAATCCCCATCCTTATGTGACGAGTTCAGGTGCTGCTCAGGAGCCCGACTCATCAAGAATCTTCAGAGCCTTCTAGAATATAACTTCTAATGTTCTATTACTACACGTAACCAAGAATCTCTTGTAAAAGCTTAGAATTCTCCAGGAGAAATGTGGAAGATCTATGAGAAAGTGCTGGACTATTATTGAGATAGATAGATAGATAGATAGATAGATTAGATGGATAGATATGGGATAGATAGATGGATAGATGGATAGATATGGGATAGATAGATGGATAGATGGATAGATATGGGATAGATAGATGGATAGATAGATAGATATGGGATAGATAGATGGATAGATAGATAGATATGGGATAGATAGATGGATAGATAGATAGATATGGGATAGATAGATAGATAGATAGATAGATAGATAGATAGATAGATAGATAGATAGATAGATATGGGATAGATAGATAGATAGATAGATATGGGATAGATAGATATGGGATAGATAGATATGGGATAGATAGATAGATAGATAGATAGATAGATAGATATGGGATAGATAGATATGGGATAGATAGAAATGGGATAGATAGAAATGAGATAGATAGAAATGAGATAGATAGAAATGAGATAGATAGATATGAGATAGATAGATATGAGAGAGATAGATAGATATGAGAGAGATAGATAGATATGAGAGAGATAGATAGATATGAGAGAGATAGATAGATATGAGAGAGAAAGATTTCGGATAGATAGATAGATATGGGATAGATAGATATGATATAGATAGAAATGAGATAGATAGAAATGAGATAGATAGATATGGGATAGATAGATATGGGATAGATAGATATGGGATAGATAGATATGGGATAGATAGAAATTAGATAGATAGATATGAGATAGATAGATAGATAGATAGATAGATAGATAGATAGATAGATAGATAGATAGATAGATAGATAGATGAATAGATAGATAGGAGGGTACATATGAGCCAGAAATGAGTTTGGTGGTAAATATATCTCCCAAGGACTTAACCATGACCGAAAAAACAGGTTATTTCTAGGGGCCTTTCTGTTTGCCCTAAAACTACCCATACTGATCAGTTCCAACTGGACTTGGACCTTAAACAATTCTTTAGAAACTTGCGTCTGAAGAGTACTTTTGCCGGTGATGTTAGTGGGAGGATTGCGCAGTCCAACCCCTGTGGAGGGTTTTCCCTGGTGGGTGTCGGACTGTGTGATAAGAGTCAATACCAGCCACCAAGTTCAAATCATTGCCTTGAGACATACATTACTTTGGTACAAAAAGAAGTGTCAAAATTGAGGTGTCAAGTGAGAATACAGAATAAAAGTAAGAGTAATATGAGTAAACAGGAATTTCATGCTCTTAAAACCCTTACAAACTACAAAACCCTTACCATAAAACCTGCGGACAAGGGTGGAGCCATCATAGTGATGGACACCTCACAATATCAGAGAGAGATCTTGAACCGATTAGGTTACAGGGATGTATATGAAGCCTTGAGGTTTGATCCAACGTCAAGGTTACAGATACAATTGAGGCTTTTGTTAAATGTTGCCCTCTTACAAGGGGTGATTGATTCAGATCTAGTCAGGTTTATTGACGTTTTGCAGCCTAGGGTACCAACCTATACTTTACCAAAAATCCATAAAGACCTGAGAAACCCACCCGATAGACCCATTGTCTCCGGCTGTGATTCCATGTTTAGTAACAGCCAAATTTTTGGACAAAATATTACGTCCATTCGCTGATGGAGCGGCTTCCCATGTACGTGACACAAGTGACTTCTTGACAAAAATCAGAGGCTTTAAAATTGGTCCTAACACTGTATTGGCATCTTTAGATGTAACATCATATACATCAATTGAGCATCATTTGGGCCTTGAGGCAGTAGAAATCTATGTGAGATTCTGGTCTCTCCAATGGTTGTCGATTTTGCCCTGTTGCTGCTCGAATTCATACTTACGAGTAATTATTTTATCTTTGCAGGTGTGTACTACGGGCAGCGACAGGGCACCGCGATGGGTTCTAACACCACCCCAACGTATGCTAATATCTTTATGCGACGTTTTGAGGAACAACATATACAATCTTTCCGATATTGGCCAAAAGTCAAACTTGGCTGCGCTACATTGACGATATTTTTTTAATCTGGGTGGATTCATCATCAGGATTATTGGATTTCCAGATGGAATTAAATTCAGTATACCCTAAGTTGCAGTTCACGTTAGTCTCCTCAATGGAGAGTGTTCAATTTCTTGACGTACTTGTATATAAGAATCGTGATATACTATCTACTGATCTCTTTGTAAAAAAAACTGACAGAAATAGCATTTTACATTATAATAGCTTTCAGTCGACTAGGACGGTGGAGTCATTACCCTTTAGTCAAATGCTACGGGTTCGCAGAATTGCAGATGAGTCCCGTGTTGATACTAGGCTGGAGCAGATGAGTCTTAGGGTTAAAACAAGAGGATATCCCACATGTTTAGTTGATGAGACTGTCGATAGGGTACGCAGAATCGATCGTGATACCCTACTGACCCCTAAAATGAAAGGACCTACTGATAGTAGAATCCTATTTGTTTCCACTTATGGGGTCGTGAGCAAGAAAATTTCAGGTACCATCAACAAGAATTGGCCACTACTGCGTAATGGTGGCGATAATGTTGTAGGATTCAAAGAAAGACATATCATGGCCTACAGAAGGGCATCCACTCTGAAAGACCGACTTGTGAAGCCATTGTTTAATCCTGAGATCACTGCTTCGCAGAGGATCCTGGCCCCTCTGAAAAAAGGTAATCACCTGTGCCATAATTGCTCATGCTGTGGTAATATGGTACGGGGTGATAGCTTTTGCCATCCCTATACGGGACATAGGTTTAAAATTAAGCATATGTACTCGTGCACCTCTACCTTTGTCGTGTACCTTATCACTTGCCCATGTGGCCTCGGCTATGTGGGTGAAACAACCTTAGAAGTAAGGACACGTATTACCCAACACAAAAGCACAATGCGCAATAAGAAAGTAGATCTTCTGGTACCAAAACATTTTGACAAAAAACACAATCAGTCGGTTACGCTATCAGGTCATTGACCACGTTCCCCCTCTGTGAGGGGTGGGGATCGTCAGTCACTATTAAAAAAGGAAGAACTTAGATGGATTTATAACTTAGATACTTGATCTCCCAAAGGTCTGAATGTAGACTATCATTATAGGCCGTTCATCTAGAATCTATCTCCACTTCGTCTTGCTATGTAGGATATTTTGCTGCTAGACATATCGATACCAGTTGGTTTTAATGAACTTCTTTTGTTTTTCCAGATGGTGTTTTGTTCCATGTTCCCGTATTGCCCACCTTTGGTCCATTTGACCCTTTTCTCTCCCCCTTTTTTTCTTTTCTTTTTCTTTTCCCTAATGGCTTATTTAATTTTTGTATTCGTTTCTTTTCCTTCACTCCCTAATATGTAATACACATGAATATAGAATGGTTATCTGAAGCAATATATGACTCCTCTCTTCTATTTGCTCTTATGGATATATTTAAAGGGGTTGTCCCGCGAAAGAAAGTGGGGGTATACACTTCTGTATGGTCATATTAATGCACTTTGTAATATACATCGTGCATTAAATATGAGCCATACAGAAGTTATTCACTTACCTGCTCCATTGCTAGCGTCCCCGTCTCCATGGTGCCGTCTAATTTCAGCGTCTAATCGTCCGATTAGACGCGCTTGCGCAGTCCGGTCTTCTCCCTGGTGAATGGGGCCGCTCGTGCCTGAGAGCTGGTCCTCGTAGCTCCGCCCCCGTCACGTGTGCCGATTCCAGCCAATCAGGAGGCTGGAATCGGCAATGGACCGCACAGAGCCCACGGTGCACCATGGGAGAAGACCCGCGGTGCATCGTGGGTGAAGCTCCCGGCGGCCATCTTGCTAAGGTAAGGAAGAAGTCGCCGCAGTGCGGGGATTCGGGTAAGTACTAAACGTTTTGTTTTTTTTAACACATGCATTGGGTTTGTCTCGCGCCGAACGGGGGGGGGGGGGGGGGCTATTGAAAAAAAAAAAACCTGTTTCGGCGCGGGACAACCCCTTTAACAATGCGTGATATGAGACTATTGGTCTACTGGTTATTAGCTAAATAATGGGCACACCATGCTCTATGGATGAGTCGGGGTTTGTCATTATATGTAAACACTATATTCATGCATGAATGTTATGTACTTGATATAAGTTTACGTTCTTTGTGACGTTAACTGGATATTTAATGAGAAACATTTGGGGGTGCTTGAGTTATGCATTTATATCAGAACTACCGTTTGGGGAGCGTTGTCATGGTGGCTGACACTACATTATGGTAGTATATATGCCAATCTGGTATTACATATGTGGATACATATGAATGGCACTTGGGCAGTGGCACATATGACACTTTATGATACATGTTCATGCCTTTCGGTACACACACTTTGCGGCGCATGTGCGCCGGTAAGCATGATTTCTGGCATTCAAGTCACTCGTTTTGCATGGGGTGACGTCAGGCAACACGTATGGGCTGGTGTTGATGACACCGATCACATGTATCTTTGGGCTGCTTCGCAGCCGTTACGTACGGCGAATATGTTCCATGGCGCATGCGCGCTGCTATTTTTACGTCACACGTCATTGATGTAGTGACGTCATATTGCGCATGCGCATTGCTGCCAGAGACGCTTAGCGTCTATACCGTCAGGTTGCTAGGCAGTCGTCGAAACAGGATAGCGGTAGTGACGTTTAGGCGCCGGAAGCAGTGCTAATTAGGGGAGGTTCTATGGCTGTGACGCTGCTATGCAATTACTATTTATTTGGGGATATGTGATCATGGTGGGCATCCGGTGCATGGACCTACTGCTCTGTTTCATCAGATAGCAGTATGTACAACACCTTCTGTTAGATGTATGTTAACTATTCTTGTTTGTCACATGTTTTTATGATGTGTGTGCATATAGATTTATTTCTTGTGTATTGTCTGGTATTGTCTTTAGGCTTGAAAAAGACCTATACGCTCGAAACGTTGCCTACATGTCTAACTAGGAAACAATAAAGGCTCTTTCAATAAAGAGACTGTTTTTGCACCATTTATGCTGCCACACTTTAGTATACTTTAAGATAGATGATAGATAGATGTGAGGTAGATAGATAGATAGATAGGAGGTAGATAGGAGGTAGATAGATAGAGAGATAGATAGGAGATAGGAGATAGATAGATAGATAGATAGATAGATAGGAGATAGATAGATAGATAGATATGAGATAGATAGGAGATAGATAGATAGATAGATAGATAGATAGATAGATAGATAGATAGGAGGTAGATAGATAGATAGATAGATAGGGAGATAGATAGATAGGAGATAGATAGATATGAGATAGATATGAGAAAGATAGATAGATAGATATGAGATAGATAGATATGAGATAGATAGATAGATATGAGAGAGATAGATAGATAGATAGATATGAGAGAGATAGATAGATAGATAGATAGATAGATATGAGATAGATAGATAGATAGATATGAGATAGATAGATAGATAGATAGATAGATAGATAGATAGATAGATAGATAGATATGAGATAGATAGATAGATATGAGATAGATAGATAGATAGATAGATAGATAGGAGATAGATAGATAGATAGATAGACAGATAGGAGATAGATAGATAGACAGATAGGAGATTGATAGATAGATATGAGATTGATAGATAGTTATGAGATAGATAGATAGAAAGATAGATATGAGATAGATAGATAGATATGAGATAGATAGATAGATATGAGATAGATATGGGATAGATAGATAGATAGATATGAGAGATAGATAGATAGATAGATATGAGATAGATATATATGGGATAGATAGATAGATAGACAGATAGATTGGAGATAGATAGATAAGACATAGCTTAGATAGATATGAGGATAGATAGATAGATATGAGATAGATAGATATATAGGTAGATAGGAGAGAGATAGATAGATAGGAGATAGATAGATAGATATGAGATAGATAGGAGATAGATAGATAGATGGGAGATAGATAGATATGAGATAGATAGATAGGAGATAGATAGACAGATAGGAGATAGATAGATAGATAGATATGAGATAGATAGATAGATAGATAGATAGATATGAGATAGATATGGGATAGATAGATAGATAAGACATAGCTTAGATAGATATGAGATAGATAGATAGATAGATAGATAGATATGAGAGAGAGAGATAGATAGATAGATCGGAGATGGATGGATAGATAGATAGGAGATATATAGATATATAGGTAGATAGGAGAGAGATAGATAGATAGGAGATAGATAGATAGATAGATAGGAGATAGATAGATAGGAGATAGATAGATAGGAGATAGATAGATAGATAGATAGATAGATAGATAGACAGATAGGAGACAGATAGATAGATATGAGATAGACAGATAGATATGAGATGAGATAGATAGATAGATATGAGATAGATAGATATGAGATAGATAGATATGAGATAGATAGATATGAGATAGATATGAGATAGATAGATAGACAGATAGATATTAGATAGATAGATAGATATGGGATAGATAGATAGGAGATAGATAGATAGATAGATAGACAGATAGATATTAGATAGATAGATAGTAGAGATGAGCGAACACCAAAATGTTCGGGTGCTCGTTATTTGGAACGAACTTCCCGCGATGCTCGAGGGTTCGTTTCGAACAACGAACCCCATTGAAGTCAATGGGCGACCAGAGCATTTTTGTATTTCGCCGATGCTCGCTAAGGTTTTCATGTGTGAAAATCTGGGCAATTCAAGAAAGTGATGGGAACGACACAGCAACGGATAGGGCAGGCGAGGGGCTACATGTTGGGCTGCATCTCAAGTTCACAGGTCCCACTATTAAGCCACAATAGCGGCAAGAGTGGGCCCCCCCCCCTCCCAACAACTTTTACTTCTGAAAAGCCCTCATTAGCATGGCATACCTTTGCTAAGCACCACACTACCTCCAACAAAGCACAATCACTGCCTGCATGACACTCCACTGACACTTCTCCTGGGTTACATGCTGCCCAACCGCCCCCCCTCCCCCCCACAGCGCACACCAAAGTGTTCCTGGGCAGCCTTCAGCTGCCCTCATGCCACACCACGCTCATGTCTATTTAGAATTGCGTCTGCCATGACGAGGGACCGCAGGCACACACTGCAGAGGTTGGCACGGCTAGGCAGCGACCCTCTTTAAAAGTGGCGGAGCGATAGCCCACAATGCTGTACAGAAGCAATGAGAAATAGAATCCTGTGCCACCGCCATCAGGAGCTGCACACGTGGGCATAGCAATGGGGAACCTATGTGCCACACACTATTCATTCTGTCAAGGTGTCTGCATGCCCCAGTTAGACCGGGCTTTTTAATTCATAGACACAGGCAGGTACAACTCCCTATTGTGAAGTCCCTGTGGACCCACAGCATGGGTGGCTCCCTGGAACCCACCGGCGGTACACAGAAATATCCCATTGCATTGCCCAACACAGCTGAGGTAGTAATGTCGTGCTTAATGCAGGTGGGCTTCGGCCCACACTGCATGCCCCAGTCTGACTGGGGTTCTTTATAAGTGTACAGATGTAGTAAAAACTCCGTGTGCACCTACAGCATGGGTGGGTGCCAGGAAGCCACCGGCGGTACATAGAAATATCCCATTGCATTGCCCAACACAGCTGAGGTAGTAATGTTGTGCTTAACCCTTTCCAATCCAATTTGTATATGGTTTTCCTAGGGGGCTTACTCTTTTTCTGCCGTTATACAACGGCGCTATATGCTGGCTAAAGCCAGTACTGCATGAGCTGACACGTAGGATAGGCTCCGACAGCAGAGAGGCTGGCAATATACAGTAAGAGAACCCCGACGGACGTCTACCAACAACGGAGCTGTACAGCCTTAAACCCTAATGTCTTCACAGGTCACACAGTGGACTGGAAAGGGTTAATGCAGGTGGGTTTCGGCCCACACTGCATGCCCCAGTCAGACTGGGGTTCTTTATAAGTGGAAACAGATGCATTTATAATTCCCTGTGGACCCACAGCATGGGTGGGTGCCAGGAAGCCACCGGCGGTACATAGAAATATCCCATTGCATTGCCCAACACAGCTGAGGTAGTAATGTCGTGCGTAATACAGGTGGGCTTCGGCCCACACTGCATGCCCCAGTCAGACTGGGGTTCTTTAGAAGTGTACAGATGTATTAAAAACTCCGTGTGCACCTACAGCATGGGTGGCTCCCTGGAACCCACCGGCGGTACATAAAAATATCCCATTGCATTGCCCAACACAGCTGAGGTAGTAATGTCGTGCTTAATGCAGGTGGGCTTCGGCCCACACTGCATGCCCCAGTCAGACTGGGGTTCTTTACAAGTGGACACATGTAGGTTAAACTCCCTGTGGACCCACTGCCTGGGTGGGTGCCAGGAAGCCACCGGCGGTACATAGAAATATCCCATTGTATTGCCCAACACAGCTGAGGTAGTAATGTCGTGCGTAATACAGGTGGGCTTCGGCCCACACTGCATGCCCCAGTCAGACTGGGGTTCTTTAGAAGTGTACAGATGTATTAAAAACTCCGTGTGCACCTACAGCATGGGTGGCTCCCTGGAACCCACCGGCGGTACATAAAAATATCCCATTGCATTGCCCAACACAGCTGAGGTAACGTCAGCTGTAATGCAGGTGGGCTAAAAATTAATTTGATTACACTGTAGGCGAGGGCCCACAAAAATTGCTGTATCAACAGTACTAATGTACATCCCAAAAATTGGCCATGGCCAGCCAAGAGGGCAGGTGAAACCCATTAATCGCTTTGGTTAATGTGGCTTAAGTGGTAACTAGACCTGGAGGCAGCCCAGTGTAACGAAAAATTGGTTCAAGTTAAAGTTCCAACGCTTTTAAGCGCATTGAAACTTATAAAAATTGTTCAGAAAAATTATTTGAGTGAGCCTTGTGGCCCTAAGAAAAATTGCCCGTTCAGCGTGATTACGTGAGGTTTCAGGAGGAGGAGCAGGAGGAGGAGGAGGAGGAATATTAGACACAGATTGATGAAGCAGAAATGTCCCCGTTTTGGATGGTGAGAGAGAACGTAGCTTCCATCCGCGGGTGCAGCCTACGTATTGCTTAGGTATCGCTGCTGTCCGCTGGTGGAGAAGAGAAGTCTGGGGAAATCCAGCCTTTGTTCATCTTTATGAGTGTAAGCCTGTCGGCACTGTCGGTTGACAAGCGGCTACGCTTATCTGTGATAATTCCCCCAGCCGCACTAAACACCCTCTCCGACAAGACGCTAGCCGCAGGACAAGCAAGCACCTCCAGGGCATACAGCGCTAGTTCAGGCCACGTGTCCAGCTTCGACACCCAGTAGTTGTAGGGGGCAGAGGCGTCACCAAGGATGGTCGTGCGATCCGCTACGTACTCCCTCACCATCCTTTTACAGTGCTCCCGCCGACTCAGCCGTGACTGGGGAGCGGTGACACAGTCTTGGTGGGGAGCCATAAAGCTGGCCAGGCCCTTAAAGACTGTTGCACTGCCTGGGATGTACATGCTGCTCGATCTACGCACATCCCCTGCTACCTTGCCCTCGGTACTGCGCCTTCTACCACTAGCGCTGTCGGTTGGGAATTTTACCATCAGCTTGTCCGCAAGGGTCCTGTGGTATAGCAACACTCTCGAACCCCTTTCCTCTTCGGGAATCAGAGTGGGCAGGTTCTCCTTATACCGTGGATCGAGCAGTGTGTACACCCAGTAATCCGTAGTGGCCAGAATGCGTGCAACGCGAGGGTCACGAGAAAGGCATCCTAACATGAAGTCAGCCATGTGTGCCAGGGTACCTGTACGCAACACATGGCTGTCTTCACTAGGAAGATCACTTTCAGGATCCTCCTCCTCCTCCTCCTCCTCAGGCCATACACGCTGAAAGGATGACAGGCAATCAGCCGGTGTACCGTCAGCAGCGGCCCAAGCTGTCTCTTCCCCCTCCTCCTCATCCTCCTCATGCTCCTCCTCCTCCTCCTGTACGCGCTGAGAAATAGACAGGAGGGTGCCCGGACTATCCAGCGGCATACTGTCTTCCCCCGCCCCCGTTTCCGAGCGCAAAGCAGCTGCCTTTATGGTTTGCAGGGAATTTCTCAAGATGCATAGCAGAGGAATGGTGACGCTAATGATTGTAGCATCGCCGCTCACCACCTGGGTAGACTCCTCAAAATTACCAAGGACATGGCAGATGTCTGCCAACCAGGCCCACTCTTCTGAAAGGAATTGAGGAGGCTGACTCCCACTGCGCCGCCCATGTTGGAGTTGGTATTCGACTATAGCTCTACGTTGTTCATAGAGCCTGGCCAACATGTGGAGCGTAGAGTTCCACCGTGTGGGCACGTCGCACAGCAGTCGGTGCACTGGCAGCTTAAAGTGATGTTGCAGGGTGCGCAGGGTGGCAGCGTCCGTGTGGGACTTGCGGAAATGTGCGCAGAGCCGGCGCGCCTTTACGAGCAGGTCTGACAAGCGTGGGTAGCTTTTCAGAAACCGCTGAACCACCAAATTAAAGACGTGGGCCAGGCATGGCACGTGCGTGAGGCTGCCGAGCTGCAGAGCCGCCACCAGGTTACGGCCGTTGTCACACACGACCATGCCCGGTTGGAGGCTCAGCGGCGCAAGCCAGCGGTCGGTCTGCTGTGTCAGACCCTGCAGCAGTTCGTGGGCCATGTGCCTCTTATCGCCTAAGCTGAGTAGTTTCAGCACGGCCTGCTGACGCTTGCCCACCGCTGTGCTGCCACACCGCGCGACACCGACTGCTGGCGACATGCTGCTGCTAACACATCTTGATTGCGAGACAGAGGAGGAGGAGGAGGAGGAGGAGGGTGCTTTAGTGGAGGAAGCATACACCTCCGCAGATACCACCACCGAGCTGGGGCCCGCAATTCTGGGGGTGGGTAGGACGTGAGCGGTCCCAGGCTCTGACTCTGTCCCAGCCTCCACTAAATTCACCCAATGTGCCGTCAGGGAGATGTAGTGGCCCTGCCCGCCTGTGCTTGTCCACGTGTCCGTTGTTAAGTGGACCGTGGCAGTAACCGCGTTGGTGAGGGCGCGTACAATGTTGCGGGAGACGTGGTCGTGCAGGGCTGGGACGGCACATCGGGAAAAGTAGTGGCGACTGGGAGCTGAGTAGCGCGGGGCCGCCGCCTCCATGATACTTTTGAAGGACTCCGTTTCCACAACCCTATACGGCAGCATCTCAAGGCTGATGAATTTTGCTATGCGGACGGTTAACGTTTGAGCGTGCGGGTGCGTGGCGGCGTACTTGCGCTTGCGCTCCAACAGTTGCGCAAGCGACGGCTGGACGGTGCGCTGAACTACACTGCTGGATGGGGCCGAGGACAGCGGAGGTGAGGGTGTGGGTGCAGGCCAGGAGACGGTAGTGCCTGTGTCCTGAGAGGGGGGTTGCATCTCAGTGGCAGGTTGGGGCACAGGGGGAGAGGCAGGGGTGCAAACCGGAGGCGCTGAACGGCCTTCGTCCCACCTTGCGGGGTGCTTGGCCATCATATGTCTGCGCATGGTGGTGGTGGTGAGGCTGTTGGTGTTGGCTCCCCGGCTGATCTTGGAGCGACAAAGGTTGCACACCACTGTTCGTCGGTCGTCAGGCGTCTCTGTGAAAAACTGCCAGACCTTAGAGCACCTCGGCCTCTGCAGGGTGGCATGGCGCGAGGGGGCGCTTTGGGAAACACTTGGTGGATTATTCGTTCTGGCCCTGCCTCTACCCCTGGCCACCGCACTGCCTCTTGCAACCTGCCCTGCTGATGCCCTTGACTCCCCCTCTGAAGACCTGTCCTCCTGAGTAAGCGTTGCACACCAGGTGGGGTCAGTCACCTCATCGTCCTGCTGCTCTTCCTCCGAATCCTCTGTGCGCTGCTCCCTCGGACTTACTGCCCTTACTACTACCTCACTGCAAGACAACTGTGTCTGATCGTCATCGTCCTCCTCACCCACAGAAAGTTGTTGAGACAGTTGGCGGAAGTCCCCAGCCTCTTCCCCCGGACCCTGGGAACTTTCGAATGGTTGGGCATCAGTGACGATAAACTCCTCTGGTGGGAGAGGAACCGCTGCTGCCCAATCTAAGCAGGGGCCCGAGAACAGTTCCTGGGAGTGTTCCCGCTCCTGAGCAGGTGTTATTGTAGTGGAGTGAGGAGGCTGGGAGGAAGGAGGAGCAGCAGACAGAGGATTCGGATTGGCAGCAGTGAACGGCGCAGAACTGCGGGTAGACGATAGGTTGCTCGAAGCACTTTCTGCCATCCAGGACAGGACCTGCTCACACTGCTCATTTTCTAATAACCGTCTCCCGCGTGGACCCATTAATTGGGCGATGAATGTGGGGACGCCAGAAACGTGCCTCTCTCCTAATCCCGCAGCAGTCGGCTGCGACACACCTGGATCAGGAGCTTGGCCTGTGCCCACACCCTGACTTGGCCCTCCGCGTCCTCGGCCGCGTCCACGTCCTCTAGGCCTACCCCTACCCCTCAGCATGCTGTATTACCAGTGATTTGATTTCACAGGCAGGAAATAAATTGGCGCAAGACTGCAGCCAAATATCATTTTTTCCCTTTTTTGAAAACGAAAGGCCCCACTGCCTCTAGTGAATGAATAATCTAAGTTTAATAACTGTGCTGTTTTCCTGCTAATGTGTCACAGAACGTGAGGGTAGCAGAGTTATTAACTGTGGCAGAGCAGGTATTTTTTTTCCCAATTAAGGAAAGCAAATGGCGAAGCCAGGAGTAAAACGTAGCTGGGTGCGTATGATTTTTACAGGTTGCAGACGCAGCCGACACGTGTCCACCGGCGTTAGGACGGACAGAGGCAGGACAAATAGAATTATTTTCACTTGTTTTACAAGCAAAAGGCAGCACTGCGTATATTCTATGAACATGAGAAGTTTAATAACTGTGCTGTTTTCCTGCTAATGTGTCACAGAACGTGAGGGTAGCAGAGTTATTAACTGTGGCAGAGCAGGTATTTTTTTTCCCAATTAAGGAAAGCAAATGGCGAAGCCAGGAGTAAAACGTAGCTGGGTGCGTATGATTTTTACAGGTTGCAGACGCAGCCGACACGTGTCCACCGGCGTTAGGACGGACAGAGGCAGGACAAATAGAATTATTTTCCGTTTTTTTGCACCAAAAGGCAGCACTGCGTATATTCTATGAACATGAGAAGTTTAATAACTGTGCTGTTTTCCTGCTAATGTGTCACAGAACGTGAGGGTAGCAGAGTTATTAACTGTGGCAGAGCAGGTATTTTTTTTCCCAATTAAGGAAAGCAAATGGCGAAGCCAGGAGTAAAACGTAGCTGGGTGCGTCTGATTTTTACAGGTTGCACACGCAGCCGACACGTGTCCACCGCCCTTAGGACGGACAGAGGCAGGACAAATAGAAATATTTTCACTTGTTTTGCAAGCAAAAGGCAGCACTGCGTATATTCTATGAATAATAACTGTGTTGTGGCCCTGCCTATACAATTCTTTCCCTGCAGTATCAATGGAGGGTGCAATGCTCTGCAGAGGCGATTTTGAGAAGCAAAAAAAAATGCAGCACAGCTAACAGCAGCCTGGACAGTACTGCACACGGATAAATATGGCCCTAGAAAGGACCGTTGAGGTTCTTGAAGGCTACACTCACTCCTAACACTCTCCCTGCCTATGCAGCACTTCTGTCCCTAATGCCAGGTGCAACGCTCTGCAGAGGCGATTTTGAGAAGAAAAAAATTGCCACTGCTAACAGCAGCCAACACACAGCTATCAGTGGCCCTAATAAGGACCTTTGGGGGGTCTTGAAGCCTACACTAACTACCAATTCTTTCCCTACAGCAGCTCCGGTACAAACAGCACTGTCCCTCATCTAACTCACACGGCATCTGAGCCGAACCGCGGGAGGGGCCGACTTTTATGTTCGGGTGACACCTGATCTTCCCAGCCACTCACAGCAGGGGGGTGGTATAGGGCTTGAACGTCACAGGGGGAAGTTGTAATGCCTTCCCTGTCTTTCAATTGGCCAAAAAAAGCGCGCTAACGTCTCAGGGAAGGAAGTGAAAGTAACCAGAACACCGCATGGTGTTCGTTACGAATAACGAACATCCCGAACACCCTAATATTCGCACGAATATCAAGCTCGGAAGAACACGTTCGCTCATCTCTAATAGATAGATATTAGATAGACAGATAGACTGATAGGAGATAGATAGATAAGACATAGCTTAGATAGGAGATAGATAGGAGATAGATAGATAGGAGATAGATAGATAGATAGATAGATAGATAGATAGATAGATAGATAGATAGATAGATAGATAGATAGATAGATAGGAGATGGATGGATAGATAGATAGATAGGAGATAGATAGATATATAGGTAGATAGGAGAGAGATAGATAGGTAGAGATAGATAGATATTAGATAGATATGAGATAGATATAGATATGAGATCGATAGATATGAGATCGATAGATATGAGATCGATAGATATGAGATCGATAGATATGAGATAGATAGATATGAGATAGATAGATAGATAGATAGATAGATAGAAGATGTCCCAAACAGTGTGAAAGGGCTTTATCAGAGAAGATAGCTTCCCTAAGCCGTCTGGTGTCCAATCCCTGTACACTATTCCTCTGATTAAGGCCCATTCAGGCTGTTTAGGACATCTGGAAGAATGATTTCCTGGGGGAGAAAAGGTGAGCTACTATGAGTCCTGTGTGATGTCAACAGTAAGGCCTAATGTCCAATGAGCGGATCGGACTCCGCATTCGTGAGCCCGTGGCAGAATCCACACCAGCCCGTGGTTGAGGACACTGCGGGACTTCTACTTACCCATCCGGATCTTCTCTTTTCATCACTGCGGATGTGTGCGGACGTGCCAGTCGGCGTGCTGCCGTACACATGCAGTGGAGTTTTTTTTTTTTTTAGCTCTTGCTTTCCCGCGTAATCCACGGCCCTTCCACTATTCAATTGCGGAGTGCCACAGATCAGACTGCTTCCATTGACTTCAATGGAAGCTGTGCGTGCGGTACCCGCAGTGAAATGGAGCATGCTGCGATTTTTTTTTCTGGACTACCAATCAAATCTGCATGCTCTATTTCACTTGCAGATGCCCAAGTTTTCCTATGGGTGGCTTGATTTGTGGATCTTCCGCTTGGGTCAAATCAGATCCGCAAATCACATCCACCCGTTAACATTGGGCCTAAACCATCCTGAGACCATTCATGGTGTGGATGCTCACTCACAGCCTAAGAACACTGCCATCCAGGAGCGACTTCTCCCAGCCATCCGGGAGCGACTTCTCCCAACCATCCAGGAGCGACTTCTCCCAAGCATCTGGGAGCGACTTCTCCCAAGCATCTGGGAGCGACTTCTCCCAAGCATCTGGGAGCGACTTCTCCCAAGCATCTGGGAGCGACTTCTCCCAACCATCCGGGAGCGACTTCTCCCAAGCATCTGGGAGCGACTTCTCCCAACCATCTGGGAGCGACTTCTCCCAAGCATCTGGGAGCGACTTCTCCCAAGCATCTGGGAGCGACTTCTCCCAAGCATCTGGGAGCGACTACTCCCAAGCATCTGGGAGCGACTTCTCCCAACCATCCGGGAGCGACTTCTCCCAAGCATCCGGGAGCGACTTCTCCCAAGCATCCGGGAGCGACTTCTCCCAACCATCCGGGAGAGACTTCTCCCAACCATCCGGGAGAGACTTCTCCCAACCATCCGGGAGCGACTTCTCCCAACCATCCGGGAGCGACTTCTCCAAACCACCCGGGAGCAACTTCTCCAAACCATCCAGGAGCAATCTGATGGTGAACAAGGCTTTCTCCAGCATGGTGGCTTACCATGTCAGAAAGCAAAAGTGAGAACTAAGTGACTTGATGAACAAAACATTGACATTTGTTGTCATCTGTAAGGATTTGGCCCAGAAGCTGATATCCAGCATGCCAGGGCGAATTACAAAAGTCTTGAAAAATAAGGGTCATCACTGCAAATACTTTGCCCGAACTTCATGTATTTGTCAATAAAAGCGTAAAAACTTCTGAGATACTTCTAACTGTACTGCAGTAACCATAGAAACATCTGACTAAAAGATCAAAAGACACTGAAGAAACCTTTGTGAAAACCAAAATTTGTTTCAGTCTCAACTTTTGGCCACGACTGTATGAGCTGCGCCTTCACTTTCATTAGGGAAACTTTCTTCCAGAATTCCCATGATGCATCCTGCTGCTTGGCTCCCAGTTATGTGTTTTAATAGACTTTAATTATATCCTTACAACATAGAAGACGTCTTCAGGGTTCTTTATAACCTGCACCTTCCATCCTCCTAAATCATTAATACACATTTTAAATAAATTTAAGTGCTGCCAGCTGAAGTGTTAAAACAAATGCGCGGCGGCGGTGGCGGCGGTGGCGTTCATGAGAACAGTGTGTATCAGAGAGCCAGTCGCCTCCTTCTTGTTCAGAAGTAATATGATTTCAGGCATGCGTTCTCCGAAATGCAGTCGCTCAACCGTGAGTAAAATGTCCTGACTTTAAAAAGTACAATTTTGTTTAAGCTTTAATAATATCTTTTATAAATTATTCACGAGGCGTGACGAGGATGAACTCGAAGCACGGAGGAACGGCAGCTGACAAAATATGGCAGAAGGAGTCCATCAAGAGGTAACTATGGGGGCCAACCTACCATGTGCCATTTATAATACTGGTGTCATCTTATGTTACAAAGGCCGCCATACAAGGGCATAGCTAAAGGTTCATGGGCCTGGGTGCAAAGGTTCAGCTTGGGCTCCCCTATTGCAATAACTCCCCCCACCCCAACCCCATTACTACTTTGCATGACTACTACAGCTGGTCTGCCACAAAAATACATTTTATATATATACCAATTCTGTAATTGCAGTGCAATTACCTCCAGTGATTACAAGTGACATCTTCTCTGACTGGTGTTGTCTACTTTCTCTGTTCTTCTCCATCCAGCCCAGACCACCATGAAGATTTCTTAAAGCTACAACTCAACTCTGCACACTCTTCCCATCCTTTCGCTACCCCAAATGCCCCTCTCAGTGTCTCCCACAGTAAAAGTGTTCCCTCATGTGCCTCACAAAATATTACTCGCACACTTCTTATCTTACTATTCAGTCTGGCGGAGAGCAGGGGGTGACAATGTTAGTAGTGGAGGGGCCTCTTGGCATCCCTAGCTTAGGAGCTACATTGTAATTGCGACCCCTATAGCTATGCTACTGTGGCCATGGATATGTCCCTGGGTTGGGTGCTAGAGGATCCTCTGGTGGGCCAAGGTTCTAGCACAATGATACATTAGAATACTCCATTCCTAGGTGACTATGCAGTCATCATCAGCCTCTTGGGGCACCCAAGGAACCCCAGTCCAATGCTGATAAAGTACTTATGAAATTACCTTCATGTACATTTTTATTAGACCGCAGGTGGACTATGACTTCCACCAGCCGGACGTAGGTTGTGAACATGCAATCTCGTGAGTGATGCAACTTTTTACTATTGAGTGTCACTCCATTAGGGGACA
This sequence comes from Eleutherodactylus coqui, assembly GCF_035609145.1. Classification (NCBI taxonomy): domain Eukaryota; kingdom Metazoa; phylum Chordata; class Amphibia; order Anura; family Eleutherodactylidae; genus Eleutherodactylus; species Eleutherodactylus coqui. The sequence goes on along the minus strand of NC_089837.1, from coordinate 20,755,493 downwards.
ATTGGAAGCACCATGGCCCAACCACCATGGCTCCTGTTTATTTTTACAAAAGTCGCATCAAATGTGCATCAGCATGCAACTTTTACATGTTTCTATGTGGTAGTTGCATGTAAAGTGAAACTTGTGCCTCTAAAGGCACAGATCCCATATAACCTATGAGAGTAGGTAAATGCCCCCTTGATGGAAAGTAAGAGATCATTGCTAAGCAAGTGGAACATCCGCATTTGCTCATCTCATTAGTATAATGTTTTGTGGACATAGAAGTCCCATTATGGGATTAGTTGGAGTGGCATCCTGAGACCTCTTCCTTAGAGACAGTGCATGGAACATTCTGCCTGATCACAGAAGCTACTGAATACTGAGGGGCTATAATATACCACAGTCACACGGTCCACTCTATATCCTGCCCTGCACCAATCTCTATCAATATGATCAGTGCCAAAGAGGAAGATTGAATACCATCAGTCCGTTTCAGACCAACCCTTTCACCACCCTTGCCACCAGGGATACTACAATTTCTCTTACACCATCCTAGACCACCAGGGATGTTAAAATTAATTTCTTCATCACTTTATCCCTGTTATCATTACCCCTTCACCATACAAGTCCACCAGTGATGTTAACATTATGCTCTGCACCACCAGGGATGTTATCATTACCCTTATACAACCCTAAACAACCAGGGATGTCCCAAATAATCTCTTCATCATTTTAACCTATTTACCATTACCCCTTGACCATACTAGTCCACCAGGGATTATAAGATTAACTCCCATACCACTATGAGTGTTAAGATTTACTTCTAGACCACCTAGGATATTATGATTAACCTTATACAACCCAAATCACCAAGTATGTTACAATTAATCTCTTCGGCATTTACCACCCCTCTTACCATTACCCATTCACCATACTTGTCCCCTAGGGATGTTAACAGTAACTTCTAGAATGCCAGGGATATTATCATCACTCGTATACAACTCAGACCACTAGGGATGTTACAATTAATCTCTTCATCATTTTAGTCCACCAGGAATATTAACATTAACCATTATACAACCCCAGACCGCCATAGATGTTACTTACAATGTCTTCAGCACTCAATGGAGATATTACCATTAAACTCTCCATCATCCTAGAGCAACAGAGATGTTTCCATTTGCACCTTTACCATCCTTGACCACCAAGGATGTAACCATTTACCCCTTCCCTACTGTAGAATGCCAAAACATTACCCTTTCTCCACTGCAGATAGCCATGGGTGGTTAATAGAGATGAGCGGGCATACTCGTCCGAGCTTGATGCTCGTTCGAGTATTAGGGTGCTCGAGATGCTCATTACTCGAGACTAGCACCACACGGTACTCGTCTCGATTAAACAAGCACTGTCCATTGAAAGCAATGGGCTGCCGGCGAGCGCGGGATGAATTTTCGGGAAGGGCTTAAAAATATAAGCCCTTCCCTGAAATTCATCCAGAAATGTGTAAAAACAAAAAAAAAAATATATACTCACCCGGTCCGCGGCCGGTGGCAGTTCTCCTGAACTGCTCTGAGTAGTATTCAGCAGCCGGGGATTTAAAATCCCCGCCTGCTGAATGAGCTGAATGGGTGAGTGAGTGCAGCCTCTGATTGGCTCAGCGCAGGGACCAATCAGGGGCAGCTCTCAGCTGAATGACAATTCAGGAGAACTGCTGCCGGCCGCGGCTGAACTCCGTCTGCCGGGACCGGGTGAGTATATATATTTTCTTTGTTTTTACACATTTCTGGATGAATTTCAGGGAAGGGCTTATATTTTTAAGCCCTTCCCGAAAATTCATCCAGCGCTTGCCGGCAGCCCATTGCTTTCAATGGAGCCGGCTGTATTGCCGGCTCCATTGAATTCAATGGGCTAACATCGTTCTTCTCTGCCACAGCTGTTACAGCTGTGGCAGAGGAGAACGATCTTTATGCTGACAGTGCGGGGGGGGGGGGGTCTCACTCTTGCCACTATTGTGGCTTAATAGTGGGACCTCGGAGCCCAAAATGCAGCCCTGCATGTTGCTCCTCGCCTGCCCTATCCATTTCTGTGTTTTTTACATGACTTTGGTGATTTGCTAAGATTTTCACAAATAAAAACCTTAGCGGAGCACCAGTCATATACCAAAATGCTCGAGTCGCCCATTGACTTCAATGGGGTTCGTTACTCGAAACGAACTCTCGAGCATCACTGAAAGTTCGACTCGAGTAATGAGCACTCGAGCATTTTGGTGCTCGCTCATCTCTAGTGGTTAACATTAAGGGAGTTGTCTGATATATATTAAAAAATGAAGGAAAAATGATAAAATAAAAAAGAAGCAGTACTCACTCATTCGATTCGCGGCCGGTCCAGTGCTGCAACTCCATTCCTCCGCCCCAGGTTTTGTTTATATGGCTGCAGTGGTAACATGCAGTAAAGTTCACTCAAAACTATTGGTGACCAAACTTTTGGGAAGTTCAGTTCAGCTGGTTTACTGAATTTCAGCAAAAAGTTTGGTTTGATCTGAAGTAGTTCAAATTGAACCTGATTGGTGAACTTCAGCAATACCCCTAAACTGGTGTATAACACTGTATGAGAGAAGGAGAAGAAGGAGGAAAAATAATGGAGCTGTAGAGAAAGGAAGAAGATGGAGAAAAAGGAAAAATGAGGAGGAAAAATAAGAAAAGGGAAGAAGAGGAAGAGAAATAAAAATAATAAGAAAGAGGAATAAAAAAAGGACAAAGAGGAAGAAGATCGAGAGAAAGAGGCGGAAAGAGGAACAGAAAGAAAAAAAAGAGGAAGGAAGAAAAGGAATAAGGAGAAGAGAAAAAGAGTAAAAAGAGGAGGAAGAGGAAAAGGAAAAGGAAAAGGAGGAGAGAAAGGAAGAAGAAAAAAGAACAGTAAGAAGAGAAAGAGGTTGAAGAGGAAGAAGAGAAAGAAGTGGAAGAAAAAGAGAATGGAGGAAGAGGAAGAAGAAAACAGGAAGCAGGATGCTCCGGTGTCATCTCTTAACACATTCAGTCCTTAGATGTGCACTCATTGTCAAAAAAGAACTCTAGCCCCTCAAACGAGTTGTCATTTTCCTGCAAAACTGGGCATGTAGTTCCATCTCAGGCAGATATGTAAGTTCTTAGAGTTTTGGAGTAATTAGATGAAAGGTCTTGTCACCGGAGGCCCTAAAACTGGTTTCCCCATTGGCCTACAAAAGGCTCTCGGAGGCTCCTTGTGTGCTGTGACCTCTTCTTCCGCTTGTGTATTGCTTGTTGACCACTAGACGCCTCTACGACGCAGAGAAGAGATGTCACCCCGCTACCAGAGTCTGAGATGGGCACGTTATTGGGATGTGAGAAGCTGGAGGTTGCATTGATGAATTGTCACCCACCGGGCCATTGTGACCAGACTGTTAGGGGGTGTTGGGACCAGTGGATAAATGAGGGCTCACACACAAGGCGATTGGGCTTAGGGCACCCTCGACAGGCTAGTCATGTCTGCTGCCCTCATGCGGTTTGCCACAAGCATCATTCTGCTATTCCTGTGCATATGGATCCTCTGTCTGTTTTCATCCAGCACTGAGAGGGTTAACCAGTAATCTGTCTCAGCTCAGCTGTTGGTTTAATAGGCAATCTTCCCCCTCGTTAAGCTGAGCTGATGCACTTCCTGGTTGCCTCAGAATTGGTGTTTGTTAGTTTCTGACAATCATAGAATCATAGAATGGTAGAGTTGGAAGGGACCTCCAGGGTCATCGGGTCCAACCCCCTGCTCAGTGCAGGATTCACTAAATCATCCCAGACAGATATTTGTCCAGCCTTTGTTTGAACACTTCCATTGAAGGAGAACTCCCCACCTCCCGTGGTAACCTGTTCCACTCATTGATCCCCCTAACTGTCTAATGTCTAATCTGTGTCTCCTCCCTTTCAGTTTCATCCCATTGCTTCTAGCCTTGCCTTGTGCAAATGAGAATAATAATCAGCTTTCTTTGGTCACTCTGATCTGTGTCTTGTTAGCCTCCTTGCGTTGGGTCTGTTTCAGGTCTTCTGTTCTGTCTGAGGTCTCTTGCATATCTGATCTGTCTGTACATTTTTGTCTGTCAGTTTTCTGTCAGTTCCCATTCATGTTTATGGTTTGCCCCTGTTCTGTCCCACATCTGTGTGCTCCTCTGTCTACTAATAGTTCCTACATTTGCTACCCCGTCAGGGATAGTTAGACACAAAGTTCCAGCGCAGGGCCGCCCTTATCGGGGCGATTACCTTGCTTGTAGATAGGGGTCTGTCATTCCCTCTGCAGCCAAGGGTCAGTCTCCCTTTTCCTGGCATCAGTCCATCTATTTGAGAAGTCAGCTGCCAACCACTCCAGGCATGGGCTAGGTTTCATTGGTTGGTCCAGTGGATCCACAATCCTGTAATCCATAACTGGATCATCTGATCATCCAACAAGCATAAGCACATCCAACTGTTTCGCTGTCTGCCATCCAGAGACAGGTGGCGCTATTGTTATACCCTGGTGTCTATTGGAGCCATTTCCAGGCACTTGGCTGAAGGACATTTGGTCTCATGGCCCCCATTACATGTACGGTCTCTGACACCCACCATCACCTCCATTTGCAGTGTTGTTGTGAATGACGAAACCGGACACTATGGAGTGGAACAAGGGTGTCCTCAGAGACAAATCCATATTTAGTTTGGGCACTGACAAAGGCCATGTTTATGTCTAGAGACCTCGGGGTGAGCGCCTCAATCCTGGCTTTGCTGTGGAGCGGCACACTGCCCCCTGCTGGTGTGATGATCTGAAGGACTATCACATACGACAGTCGGTCACCCCTAGGGTAGTGGTATGAGGGACAATGACAGCTCAGCAATATGTTCAAGACATCTTGTATTGAAGCTAGAGGCGGTACAACAGGGTACTAGAGCCTCCATGGCCGCCCGTATCTCCTCTTGTATGACATCTAGCTTGGATACAACAGGGTACTAGAGCCTCTATGCCCCCCGTATCACATCTTGTATCCAAGCTAGAGGCGGTACAACAGGGTACTTGAGCCTCCATGCCTGCCTGTACCACATGCTATATCCAAGCTAGAGGCGGTACAACAGGGTTCTAGAGCCTCCATGCCCGCCTGTATCACATCTTGTATCCAAGCTAGAGGCAGTACAACATGGTCCTAGAGCCTCCCTACAGGGGGGTCGGTTCTCCACAATATACGATGCCTTGTTCTGATCTTGTAATGACTGACTTATAACAGCGCTGCAATCACACAGTTTGCGGATTGGTCTTCCCAATGAGTGTATATTACATTCTGAGTCCCGCTATTATTGCTTTACAGAATGTGCTGAAACATTTACTAAACAGAATGATGTAGAGAGCAGAAAAATGCAAATCATCAGCCGGAGCGGCGAAACCCAATCTTTTATTTATATTCTTCGTCCTCGCAGTACGAGCGCCTTCTGAGAAAGTCACAAGATACACAAGTTCTAAACACCGATCATCGCGGCTCCCCCGAGTGCCGTCTCATAAGGAGAGGAATCCAATTACTCCACTATATCAGCTAATGGCGACTCCTGTCGCGCGCCGTTTCCAAGGTTTTCCAATTTAGAGAATGATATTCTGGAATAATAAACTCGGCTCGGATAACAAAACTTAATATGTTCTCGAGAAGACACTTAATCCGTACACAGACAACTGCAAGCGCCGGCGCTCTGATAGGCTGGCGTAGTCCACCAAGTGAATATTGGCTTCATCCAATAATACAGTGTTACCTGCAGGATGAGACGTCCTCCTGGCAGCAGTGCAGTATGTGGTGGTCTCTGTACTGAACAGCCCCTTTATTAGAGACCCCATCTAGTAGCACGTTGGACTTCTTTAGCCTTCAGAACTGCAGCAATTCGTCGCGGTATAGATTCCACTGAGTGATGAAATGGTTCTGCAGAAATGTTGGCCCCTGAGGACAGGAAGCTTCTTGTAGTTGCCACAGATTAGTTGGAGGTCCAACATATTCTGGCCAGCTGACAGGAAGGGGTCATCGATTCATGCTGCTTGTACAAAATTCTGACCTCCCATCAGCACTGTGCAACAGAAATCTGCATCCATCCACTGCTCAGTGATACAAGTTTTGCGCTCTTTTGCCCCCGGAGTCTCGCCTTTCTGTTTCTCTTAGACACAATGGTGTTAGAACTGGTCGTCTGCTGTTTCACCATCCGTGCTAAGGAACAGCGAGTTGTGCATTCAGACATGTTTACTGGAGCACTAGTGTTGTATTCAGCTGATTGTGCAACCTGCTGGTCAGAATTATTCCTGACATCCTCCGGTGACCCCTTTCAGTGATGAGTTGCTTCCATCCACAGGATTTCCTTTCCCTGGTTGTTTTTCCTTGATCACGCCCTTTGGGTATACTCTCCACACGAGAAAGCCATCTGTGGATGTCAGTGAGCTTCCAGCTAGTCTAGCACTGATGACCAGCCTCGTTAGAAGTCACTCCAATTGCTGGATTTTCCCATCTAATGTGGATTCACACTGAAGCTGATCCACGGAAAACTTGTCACGTGATTTTATGCTGCACTTCGGGGTCACAGGGAGAATTTCCGTATAGGGAAGCGCCAATCACGAGAGGGTCAGGGTTCTAATAAAAGGTTGAAGACTCTGATAAAGGACCGAGGGCTCTGATAAAGGACCGAGGGCTCTGATAAAGGACCGGGAGCTCTGATAAAGGACCGGGAGCTCTGATAAAGGACCGGGAGCTCTGATAAAGGACCGAGAGCTCTGATAAAGGGACCATTCAGTATATGCGAGTTCTGCTCTGCACAATACGAGCAGGTTGCAGGATGTGCTGTACTGTTGGATCTTTCTCAGGACTCCGGAGATATCGCCTTCTGATTTCTTAATCGTTATAGTAGCTCCAAATGAGGTACAACATCAAAAGCTGAACAGCAATTACATTAATACCGTCCAGGAGAGCGCGGCGCCGCCAGCAGATGGCCGCAGCAATTACCTGATAATGGCAGAGTAATAATAGTAATGAATCAGAGCGTGTTAGAAAAACTGAGGTCCGTTCACGAAGCGCGTCCTGCTAGAGGCTTTGCAGCACAACCAAGCAGGCACTGAATATAAAGGGTGCCTGCGGTGAAAGAAGGGTTACAAGGCTCGTCCGGAACTAAAACTATTGATGATCTATTCTATTCTCAGTGTAGCTCAATAGTTAATCAGCTGGGGTCTGACGTTTGGGATCCCCAGCAATCAGCTGTAATCTAACCCGTTATCAATGTGTTGGAGCCAAAAGCTGACAGCTGTGTACACTTGGCAGTGGCGGGGTTGGTATGGCAGGCACAGCCAAGTAACCAGGCTGCTACAATGTATACAGAGCTGTCAGCTTTTGGCACTGTACTAACTGATAGCCGTCCAGATAACAGCTGATTGCTTGGGGTCCTGAGCTTCAGTATTGCAGTATATAGTCATTTTAATGTTAGCCTATTAAGCCCTGCCATGGGCTGCAGGAAGGGCTTAATAGGCACCCATAAAAAGCAGCCCAGACTGTTATGGCAACTATTGCAGGGGTGTCAATAGAGTAATCGGAGTTTACCACCCTACTAATGGTAGTCAACATTGACCATGGCCTCTCAGTGGTCAAATGGCACCAATTACATCCATTGCTGGCAGGTTTCAGCTGTTTCCAATTGCTGACACCTGCCTCGAAGGCAGTGGGCTTGGCTTCTAAGTCTACTCCAAGAACCTGTACTCAGCTATTCCCATTGCTTCATTTAAATCAATGGAACTATGCAACACATGCACGGCTGATGCTCCATTCGATCTCCAACTCACTGCTGGTGGGTGTAGCAAGCCCGCAGTGACGAGAAGAGCAGGACATGGGGCATCCAGTGGGGGTCTTATGGTTACAACCTCCAACAATGCCAAGAACAGGGGTCCCATGTCCCCATTTTCTCATCACAGTGGGAGTGGGTTCACTGTACCCCTGCAGTGACATGGGGCACAGGGCAGTTCCATCCATCTTAGAGGTTTGAACACCACTGATTAGACGCTTATTAACCATCTCATGGATAGCTGAGTCAATTGTGGTACCAACTATAGTCTCGCTGTTCTTACAGTAAAGAACTCCCTTCTATGTTGTGTTGAAACCTTCTAACCTCTAGAAGGTGCCACCTTGTTACAGTCACAGTCCTGGGTATAAATAGATGATGGGAGAGATCTATGTACCGACCCCCGATATATGTATACATAGTTATTAGAGCGCCCCCTTGTTACAGTCCTGGGTATAAATAGATGATGGAAGAAATCTCTATACTGACCCCTGATACATCCATACATAGTTATTAGAGCGCCACCTTGTTACAGTCCTGGGTATAATAGATGATGGGAGAGATCTCTGTACTGACCCCTGATATAACTATACATAGTTATTACAGCGCCCCCATGTCACAGTCCTGGGTATAAATAGATGATGGGAGAGATCTATGTACCGACCCCCGATATATGTATACATAGTTATTAGAGCGCCCCCTTGTTACAGTCCTAGGTATAACAGATGATAGGAGAGATCCCTGTATTGTCCTCCTATATATCTCTACATAGTTAATAGAACGCCCCCTTGTTACAGTCTTGGGCAAAACAGATGGTGGGAGAGATCTCTGTACTGACCCCTGATATATCTATACATAGTTATTAGAGCGCCCCCTTGTTACACTCCTGGGTATAAATAGATGATGTGAGAGATGTCTGTACTGACCCCCGATATATGTATACATAGTTATTAGAGTGCCTCATTGTTACAGTCCTGGGTATAATAGATAATGGAGAGATCTCTGTACTGGCCTTGATATATTATACATAGTTATTAGAGCACCCCCATTGTTACAGTCCTGGGTATAATAGATGATGGAGAGATCTCTGTACCGATCCCTGATATATTATACATAGTTATTAGAGCACAGGATGTTACAGTCCTGGATATAATAGATGATGGGATAGATCTCTGTACTGACCCCTGATATATTATACATAGGTATTAGAGCGCCCTCTTGTTACAGTCCTGGGTATAATAGATGATGGGAGAGATCTCTGTATTGACCCCTGATATATCTATACATAGTTATTAGAGCGCCCCCTTGTTACAGTCCTGGGTATAATAGATGATGGAGAGATCTCTGTACCGATCCCTGATATATTATACATAGTTATTAGAGCACAGGATGTTACAGTCCTGGATATAATAGATGATGGGATAGATCTCTGTACTGACCCCTGATATATTATACATAGGTATTAGAGCGCCCTCTTGTTACAGTCCTGGGTATAATAGATGATGGGAGAGATCTCTGTATTGACCCCTGATATATCTATACATAGTTATTAGAGCGCCCCCTTGTTACAGTCCTGGGTATAATAGATGATAAAGAGAGCTCTGTATTGACCCCTGATATATTATACATAGCTATTAGAGCGCCCCCTTGTTACAGTCGTGGGTATAATAGATGATGGGAGAGATCTCTGTACTGACCCCTGACATATTTGTGCATAGTTATTAGAGTGCCCCCTTGTTACAGTCCTCAGTATAAATAGATGATGGGAGAGATCTCTGTACTGACCCTGATATATTATACATAGTTATTGGAGCCCCCCTTGTTACAGTCCTAGGTATAATAGATGATGGGAGAGATCTCTGTACTGCCCCCTGATATATTACACATAGTTATTAGAGCGCCCTATTGCTACAGTCCTCGGTATAAATAGATGATGGAAGAGATCTCTGTATTGTCCCCTGATACATCTATACATAAATATTAGAGCGCCGCCTTGATATAGTCCTGGGTGTAATAGATAATGGGAGAGATCTCTGTATTGTCCACTCCTATATTTATACATAGTTATTAGAGCACCCCCTTGTTACAGTCCTGGATATAATAGATGATGGGATAGATCTCTGTATTATCCCCTGATATATCTATACATAGTTATTAGAGCGCCCCTTTGTTACAGCCCTGGGTATAATAGATGATGGGAGAGATCTTTGTACTGTCCCCGATATATTTATACATAGTTATTAGATCGCCCCCTTGTTACAGTCCTGGGTATAATAGGTAATGGGAGAGATCTCTGTATTCTCCCCTGATATATCTATACATAGTTATTAGAGCGCCCCCTTGTTACAGTCCTCAGTATAATAGATGATAGTAGAGATCTCTTTATTGTCCCCTCATATTTATACATATTTATTAGAGCACCCTCTTGTTACAGTACTAGGTATAAATAGATCATGGAAGAGGTCTCTGTATTGTCCCCTAATAAGGCTATACATAATTATTGTTAGAGTGCCCCCTTGTTACACTCGTGGGTATAATAGATAATGGTAGAGATCTCTGTATTGTCCCCTGATATATCTATACATATTTATTAGAGCACCCACTTGTTACAGTCCTGGTTATAATAGATGATGGGAGAGATCTCTGTACTGACCCCTGATATATCTATATATAATTATTAGGGTGCCCCTTTGTTACAGTCCTGGGTATAATAGATGATGGAGAAATCTCTGTACTGGCCTTAATATATTATACATAGGTATTAGAGCGCCCCCTTGTTACAGCCCTGGGTATAATAAATGATGGGAGAGATCCCTGTACTGACCCCTGATATATTATACATAGTTATTAGAGCGCCCCCTTGCTACAGTTCTGGGAATAATAGATGATGGGAGAGATCTTTGTACTGACCCCTGATATATCTATACATAGTTATTAGGTCACCCCCTTGTTACAGTCCTGGGTATAATAGATGATGGGAGAGATCTCTGTATTGTCCCCTGTTATATATATACATAGTTTTTAGAGCGCCCACTTGTTACACTCCTGGGTATAAATAGATGATGAGAGAGATCTCTGTACTGCCCCCTGATATATTACACATAGTTATTAGAGCGCCCACTTGTTACAGTCCTGGGTATAAATAGATGATGAGAGAGATATCTGTACTGATCCCTGGTATATGTATACATAGTTATTAGTTCGCGCCTCAGCTATCTTTTTTTCTCAACTAAATAATCCTAATATTGATAACCTCTATGGGTATTGCAGTCCATCCATTCCATTTATTACTTTAGATGCCCACTTTACTTGCCCACGTTCTGTCCATAATATTCCATGTGTGGTCTGACCAGTGACTTGTAAATAGAAAGAACAATGTACTCGCCCTGTGCCTCTAGACCTCTTTTAATGTTCCCCATGATCCTATTTGCCTTGGCAGCAGCTGCCTGACACTAGTTTCTCCAGTTAAGCTTGCAGTTACCTAAACACCGTAGCAGGGTTGGAGGAGAAGTCAGGGATGGAAGATATGTGTCGCAGAGGCTGCTCAACTCGGTGATGTAGGCCTCGCATCCTCTCTCCAGTAGAGGTTTTCATCTGAGCCAGGGAACCAGGTTGAGCTCAGGCACCTGCTAGATATAAAAGGAGTCTGTCTGCAGAGCAGGGTGTGTGTGTCTGTCTGTGTCTGTGTGTCTGTGTGTCTGTCTATGTCTCTGTCTGTGTGTGTCTTTCTGTCTGTGTGAGTGTGTCTCTGTGTGTGTCTGTCTGTGTGTGTGTGTCTGTGTTTGTGTGTGTGTCTGTGTGTGTGTGTGTCTTTCTGTCTGTGTGAGTGTGTCTCTGTCTGTGTGTCTGTCTCTGTGTGTGTGTCTGTCTGTCTGTCTGTCTGTGTGAGTGTGTCTCTGTCTGTGTCTCTGTGTCTCTGTGTCTGTCTGTCTGTGTCCCTGTGCCTGTCTGTCTGAGAGCTTCAGACATGTGCACTGTGGAAGACTAAAACAGGAGTTTGTCTTCCCAGGAGGCTGATGAGATCCCAGTTCCTGCTACTACTGACTAGAGGAAGCTACTCACTTGTCTGCTAAGAGGTTGCTACCAAGGAGGCTCCACTTCAAGCTGGTAAAAGCAGCCTGAAACAGAACTACCCCCGTTATATGGTTTATTGCTATGGACTAGTACTTACTGCATTAAATTTGAAGGACTTTTGATTTCTTCCACTTTTACTGGGATACCAGCTGTTTATGTTTTAACCTATCATGTGAATAAACCAACACGAACGGACTTTGGTTGTTTATCTGGTGTTTAAACCCCCTGGAGCGGCACAATGCTTTGGAAAAGTACAGCTACACAAGATCCAGTGACTCTTCTGGTCCATTCTAGAACTTATTTCCTTGTAGAAGCTGTACAGGTTGGTCTGACAGGAGCGATCCCTCATAAACCCATGCTGATATGGAGTTATACAGCTATTTTCCGTGAGGTCCTCCAGGATAGAATCTCTTAGAAACCCTTCAAACATTTTACCCACAGTACAAGTCAGACTTATCGGCCTGTAGATTCCAGGTTTACATTTTGACCCCTTTTTGAATATTGGCACCACAATGGCTATTCGCAAATCCAGTGGAACAGACCCGTCACTATAGAGTCCTTAGATATAAGGAACAAGGGTCTGTCTATCACATTACTTAGTTCCCTCAAAACTCGGGGATGTATGCCATCGGGATCCAGCGATTTGTCTGTTTGAATCTGCGCTTCTTCCTGGGTTAGACTGGTGACATTTACTGGAGAGTTTACTTTATTACTCTGCATTTCATCTGACATTTCATTTTCCTCTGTGAATACACTGGAGAAAAAAACTATTTAATACATTTGTTTTTGCCTCCTCCCCCTCTGCAATTTCTCCTATATTATTTATTAAAGGGCCAGCACTTTCATTATTCATCTTTTTACAATTTATATAGTTGAACATCGCTTTAGGGCTAGTTTTACTATTTTTGACAATAAGTCTGTGTGTCTCCATCTTTGCTGCTTTTATCTGATTTTTAGATCATTTATTTTTTACCCTATAGGTTTTTAGTGCTTCTTTGCTGCCTTCTTGTTTTAGTACTTTAAACTCTTTATTTTTGCTGTTTATTGCCCCCTTTACATCTTCATTGAGCCCCATTGGTTTCTCCTTTTACTAAGTCTTTCATTCCTGTAAGGTATGAACCATGGGCATAGCTAAAGACTCATGGGCCCAGCTAAAGGCTTGGGGCCCGCCAACTTCTCTTAACCCCTTAACGCAGAGGCATAACCTAAAGCTCCTGGGCCCCAATGAAAAACAGAGCCCCAAACTATAATGCTTTATTTATAGTACTGGGTTCCCTATATGGAGAAGAGAGGCCTCATGGGCCCCTAAGGCTCCTGTGCCCGGGAGCAACCGCATCCCCTATAGTTATGCCAGTGGCATGAACTGCTCACAGTGAACTGGGGGTGGCAGCTTTGTGATATCTGGAAAACCACAGGTTAGAAACCACTGACAAACATGAACAGGAGCTGGAAACCTGAGGAGCCTTGATGTGCGGAATCATGAAGGAAATTCCCCATCTTCTTGGGTGCCCAAAGAGTTCTTCAGCTTTCTTACGAGGGGGTGCTGATAAGTCCTTGGCTTTGTGATCTTCATTTGTTTATCATCAATGAAAGTTCTATCACTTGAAAGCTCAATCTTTCAAATACACTCTTTGTCAAAACCACTCCGGCCCCTAGAAGAAGTTGTCAATTCGCTGTAGTGCTCGGCATGCAGTTCCATCTCAGGCAGATCTGTAAATGATGAGAGTTGTGGTGATTAGATGAACGGTCTTGTCACCGGAGACCCTAAAGTGGTTCCCCCCATGGCCTATAAGAGGCTCTCGGCGGCTCCTTGTGTGCAGTGACCTCTTCTTCCACTTGTATAGCTTGTTGACCACTAGACGCCTCTACGATGCAGAGAAGAGACTTCACCCCGTTACCAGAGTCTAAGAGGAGCGCATTACTGGGATGTGAGGAGCTGGATGGTTGTATTGATGAATTGCTGCTAAGATGATGGCCAAGGCTCTGAACATTTCCAAAGAAAGTTTTGGGTCCATAATTCATGATCATCTGGACATGAGGAAGGTGTCTGCCAAGTTGGTCCCAAAATGTCAACAGATCAAAGGCGTTCTTGAGTACAAACCTTCTAGGGATTTCCGCAGTATTTTCCACAGAATGGTGATACTTTACTGTCTCTACCTGTGACAATGGATGAGACTTGGACTTTTATGAATGATCCGGAGTCAAAAAAGCAGTCAAAACAATGGAGACACAGTAGTTTCCCACGTCCAAAGCAATTCAGAGAACAGAAGCTATCCAAGGTGATGGCGTCTACCTTCTGAGATAAAGATGGGATACTGCTGTGGATGACCTTCCAAAGGGATCTATCATGGCTGTGTATTACACAGCACTTCTGGATAAATTGAAGGAGGCATTGAAGTCTAAAATGTGTGAAACGTTGACCCAAGATGTCATGTTCTTGTACAACAATACCTCGTCCTACACAAGGGTTATCACCCAGAGCAAACTGGCTTACCTGAGTTTCGGTGCTTATTAACCTGATCTGGCACTCTCGGACTATCATCTGTTTAAGTTGATGAAACACTTAAAGGGAACCAAGTTTGCCTCCATTTTGGGTTCAATTACAGCAGCTGACACCTGGTTTACCACCCAACCAAAGAATTCTATCTTGACAGGTTGAAGAGGGTGCAACACCACAGTCAGAAGCTCGCTGATATCGTGGTGACCTATGTAGAGTGACTGACATTTCATTCTTCTATGTCACTTTTTTGTAGCCTAATCAGCACCCTCTCATAAGGTTTACATGAAAATATGCCACGTTTTTGTTTCAGTCTGTTCCCTTCTTCAGGAAGTGCAAGATCAACCCAACACTTCGAGTTTATGGAGAAGATGGGGATGTCCTGTGTCTTTCCTCTGCAACAATGTTGGATCCCAATTGACGTCTCACTCTTCGCAAGCGTGTGGTTTCATTTATGACGTGGATGGCCAATAAATGCGATAGACCCTAGTGCATCACAGGCGGAGGGTCTTGAAACACACAGCATCTCAGAGGGGCCCAGACTACTGCAGGAGATGATCCACACATCGGCACACTGTGTGGGAAGCACGGACAGCGGTTATGTCAGCATCCACCTCTGTTACATCATGTAATTAATCAGCTCCAAACATCAACCGACAGACTTCCATTACTAACTGGTTATAACCCTTTATTACCACCAGGGGGAGACTCCTTAGAAACAGACAAAGGTCGGATCTCTGTGCTGAGTTGAAAAGGATGGTGTGTGTGACCTTAAGAATCACTGATTACTGCAGCAGAAGTGCACGTTGTTGCATGTTCTCCCAAGCTACTAGTAAGACCTGCTGGGACTGTTTGTGCTACACATATAATACTGCAGCTTGTACGCTGCTTCTAGTTACTAGATATTATATTGCATTGCCTCTATATAAGGTGTCATATAGCAAACATAGGCTTCAGAGCAGAATGCAGGGCACAGGTGGCTACCACAAACTTCTGCTACCTGTCCTGTGTTCAGGAAGGGGGGTATGGCTGCTGCATGCAATCTTCTGCTGCCTGTCCTGTATTCGGAAGGGTCACAGCTGCTGCGTGCAATCTTCTGCTACCTGTCTTGCATTGGGGGGGGGGGGGAGGGGGTCACACCTGCTGGGTGCAATCTTCTGCTCCCTGTCTTGCATGGGGGGGGAGGACGTCACACCTGCTGGGTGCAATCTTCTGCTATCTCTCTTGCGTTGGGGGGTCACACCTGCTTGGTGCCATCTTCTGCTACCTGTGTTGCATTGGGGGGGGGGGGGGGGGTCACACCTGCTGGGTGCAATCTTCTGCTATCTCTCTTGCGTTGGGGGGTCACACCTGCTTGGTGCAATCTTCTGCTACCTGTCCTGCATTGGGGGGGGGGGGGGTCACAGCTGCTGCATGTAATCCTCTGTTAGTTGTCCTGTATTGGGTAGGTCACACCTGCTTGGTGCAATCTTCTGCCACCTGTCCTGTATTGGGGGGAGGGGGTTACATGTGCTGGGTGCAATCTTCTTCCACCTGTTCTGTTTTGGGGGTTGGGGGGGGGGGGGGGGGTCACACCTACTGCATGTAATCATCTGCTTCTTGTCCTGTATTGGGGATGGGGGGGGGGGGCACACCTGCTGCATGTAATCATCTGCTACTTGTCCTGTATTGTGGGGGTCATACCTGGTGGGTGAAATATTCTGCTACCTGTCCTGTATTGGGGGGGTCACATCTGGTGGGTGAAATCTTCTGCCACCTGTCCTGTATTGGGGGGGTCACACCTGCTGGGTGCAATCTTCTGCCACCTGTCCTGTATTGGGGGGGTCACACCTGCTGGGTGCAATCTTCTGCCACCTGTCCTGTATTGGGGGGGGGGGGGGTCACATCTGGTGGGTGCAATCTTCTGCCACCTGTCCTGTATTGGGGGGGTCACACCTGCTGGGTGCAATCTTCTGCCACCTGTCCTGTATTGGGGGGGTCACACCTGCTGGGTGCAATCTTCTGCCACCTGTCCTGTATTGGGGGGGTCACACCTGCTGGGTGCAATCTTCTGCCACCTGCCCTGTATTGGGGGGTCACACCTGCTGGGTGCAATCTTCTGCCACCTGTCCTGTATTGGGGGCTGGGGGTCACACCTGCTGTGTCCGCAGGCTTGGATTACATCTCTATTTATCCTCCACCACCAACTACATGCAGTGATGAGAGGAGACGTCCCTGGAAGGTCAGTGTGAGCTCCCTGTGAGTCCAGTGTCCCAGCAGTCAGGATCTATCAGCTCATCTGCCACCCCTCCCCCTTCTCTCCCCTACAATGACCTGACACCAGCCATTCGTGGAGCATGTCCCTTAAAGGAGCAGGATGCCATCCATACAGCTCATTGGTACATACTGCCCCCCCAGGATGTGGCAGGACAGGGGGACTCGTCAGTAACCACCAGCTGATTATTATCAGGGGATTGGTTCAGCACAGATTTCCCCTCCCCCACTCTAACCTCCTCTGTCATTTCTGGTCACTGCACCTTTAAGGACTCATGTGTAGCCCCCAGCCCACGTCCCCTATAGGTGCACGAGGTCTCATGTGGGGTCTTGTCATTCCGTAGACTTGCAGCTCTTCGCAGCGAGCATCCTGTGAGTCTGCTCAGCCCCTCGGTGTATTTCTGCTCCGTCTTCCCATTGCTGGGGAGTTCTCAGCCCCGGTCTATCCTGAGTGGTGCAGCAGCTGGACAGGTGCGGGAGTTCCGCTCTGGAGTGCTGTGAGGTCCCTCCTCCATGTGCAGGGTCCCAGGCTGCTGGCGGTGGGTGAGAGTCCCTCTGAGCCTCCCTCCCCTTCAGAGCAGACAGCCTTATATGGCCGGGGCTGTGACTGAGCTCCTGAGGGTGGTGCTGAAGGGACAGCTCCAGAGCGGCACTCCTGCCACCTCCAGCATGGGCTGCAGCCATGAGCTGGGGGAGCGCAGCCCCTGAGACCCCCAGAGCCGCACCATGAAGAGGCAGAACGTCCGGACCTTGGCCCTCATCATCTGCACCTTCACCTACCTACTGGTGGGCGCCGCAGTCTTTGATGTCCTGGAGTCAGAGGAGGAGACCACCGAGAAGAAGAAGCTGGAGGACAAGAGGAAGGAGCTGAGGAGCAAGTACAACCTGACCGAGGAGAACTACAAGGAGCTGGAGTGGGTGGTCATCAAGCTGAAGCCCCACAAGGCGGGGGTGCAGTGGACCTTCGCTGGGTCCTTCTACTTCGCCATCACTGTGATCACCACTATAGGTAGGATACCCTCAGGGGACCTCTGCTGTGATATCTATAATTAGGAGACCTTCACGGGTACCTACCTCTACTGTGATGTCTATAAGTAGGAGACCCTCAGGGGGACCTAACTCTACTGTGATGTCTATAAGTAGGAGACCCTCAGGGGGACCTAACTCTACTGTGATGTCTATAAGTAGGAGACCCTCAGGGGGACCTAACTCTACTGTGATGTCTATAAGTAGGAGACCCTCAGGGGGACCTAACTCTACTGTGATGTCTATAAGTAGGAGACCCTCAGGGGGACCTAACTCTACTGTGATGTCTAATGTCTATAGGTAGGAGTCCCTCATAGGTATCTCTGCTATGATGTCTATAATTAGGAGACCTTCAGGGGGACCTGCCTCTACTGTGATGTCTTATGTCTATAGGTAGGAAACCCTCATGGGGACCTCTGCTGTGATGTCTTTAAGTAGGAGACCCTTAGGGGACCTACCCTTACTGTGATGACTTATGCCTATAGGTAGGAGACCCTCAGGGGTATCTACCTCTACTGTGATGTCATAGGTCTATAGGTAGGAGACTGTCAGGGGGACATCTGCTGTGATGTCTATACATAGGAGACCCTCTTGGGTACCTACCTCTACTGTGATGTCTTATATCTATAGGCAGGAGTCACTTATAGGTACCTCAGCTGTGATGTCTATAAGCAGAAGACCCTCAGGGGGACCTACCTCTGCTGTCATATATATGCAAGTAGGAGACCCTCGGGGGGACCTACCTTTGCTGTGATGACTTATGCCTATAGATAGGAGACCGTCAGGGGGACTTAACTCTGCTGTGATATCCATAAGTAAGGTAACCCCGAGGGTCTCCTACTTATGGATATCACAGCAGAGGTAGGTACCCCTAAGGATCTCCATCTTGGCTGTGATTGCTTATGCCCTGTAGGTAGGAGACCTTTAGGGGTATTTAACTGTACTGTGCTGTCTTGTGTTTATAAGTACAAGAGCCTCAGGGTTACGTACCTTTGCTGTGATGACTTATGCCTATAGGTAGGAGACCCTAAGGTGGACCTCTACTGTAATGTCTTATGGCTTTCAGCAGGAGACCCTCAGGGATACTTTTCTCTGCTGTGATGACTTATGCCTATAGGTAGGAGACCCTCAGGGGTACCTACCTCTGCTGTTATGACTTATGTCCATAAGTAGGAAACCCTCAGGGGTACTTCTGCTGTAATGACTTGTGCCTATAGGTAGTAGACCCTCAGGGGACCTCTACTGTGATACCATGCCTTACATCTATAAGTAGGAAACCCCCGGGGCTAACTCTACTGTGATATCATGTCTTATGTCTATAAGTAGGAGACCCTCATAAAGATCTCTGCTGTAATACCATGCCTTACATCTATAAGTAGTAGACCTTCAGGAGGACCTCTACTGTGATATCATGTCTTATGTCTATAGGTAGGGGACTCTCAGGGAGACCTCTACTGTGATATCGTGTCTTATGTCTATGAGGGGTCAGTGGCACGAGATTTCTAAATACAGTGCTGAAAAGTCAGCACAGGCAAAGAAAAGGTTAAAGATTGCTGAGGAAAGGCTCTGATAGATAGATAGGAGATAGATAGATATGACATAGATCGAGAGATGGATATGAGAGAGATAAATATGAGAGAGATAAATATGAGATAGATAGATATGAGAGCGATAGATATGAGAGCGATAGATAGATATGAGATAGATAGATATGACATAGATAGATAGATATGACATAGATAGATAGATATGAGAGAGAGATATATATTAGATAGATGGATGGATAGATAGATATTAGAGATAGATAGATAGATAGATAGATAGATAGATAGATAGATATGAGAGAGAGAGAGAGAGAGAGAGATATCAGATGGATGGATGGATAGATAGATATTAGAGATAGATAGATTTGAGATAAAGAAATGGATATATATGAGATAAATAGATAAATTATGATATACATATTAGATAAATATGAGATAGATATTAGATGAGATAAATAGATATGCTTTGTCACATATTACGGTTCTTACATAAGAAGTGGGGTGCAGTAAGGATTACACATTCAGGAATGGTCTCCGGTGATGCGGGAATACTAGGACTTCTATATTTAGTTGTGCTTTCTATCACCTCTCTGTACTATTTCACACTTTAAAAGTCTCAGGGGGTCTCAAGGAGGAGCTGTGAGGCCGAGTGTGAACAGAGGGCGAAAAATAGAGAAACATGCAATTGTTACACCCCAGGGCGACTGTTACACACCATGTGTGGGATCTATTCTGGGAGACAAGCGGTGCACAGAAACTAGAAGACACTGGTGCAGAAGACTAAAAAAGTGCGTGGGATGCTACCGGGGCCCCTGAGCTGGCACCAGTCACTAGAACAGGGTCCCAATTTAAAATGTGCCACTTATAATACTGGTGTCTTCTTTGCGCCCCTCAGGCACCAGAGCCCAGTGACTGCTACTTCTGCAGCCTCTAGAGCTCTGCCTCCTGCTGGTGACATCACAATATCTGATGATGTCACTTAATGTAAGACCCTCAGCTAATTTACCAGAAACTCCACCTTCAGATGGTGCATACCAGCACTCTCTGAAAGACGGGAACTCAAGGAAAGACCGACAGCCTCTTAGTCATCTGTTCTAGGGGTGCTGTCAGTCAGTGTCCAGTAATGATCCTGGGCATTTAAATCAGTCTGTTGATGACTTGTGCAGTTCTGAGAAAGGGTTAAAGACAAATTACACAGAAATATCAAATATTTTTCTTCATTAGAACAGCACAGAGCAAGCAGATAACATCACAGTATATCAGACACTTCAGCTTTTATGTCATCTGGCAAGTAGATGGATAGATAGATACATGGATAGATAGAAAGATAGATAGATAGAGAGATAGAGAGAGAGAGAGATAGATAGAGAGATAGGAGAGAGATAGGAGATAGATAGGAGATAGATAGATATAAGATAGATAGATAGATATGTAATAGATGGATAGATAGAAGATAGATGGATAGATAGGAGATAGATAGATAGACATGAGATTGATAGACATGAGATAGATAGACATGAGATAGATAGACATGAGATAGATAGATAGATAGATAATGAGATAGATAAATATGAGATAGATGGATAGATAGATGGATATGAGAGATAGATATGAGATAGATAGAGAGATATGACATAGATAGGAGATAATGAGATAGATAGATAGATAGATAGATATGAGATAGATAGATATGAGATGTGAGATAGATATGAGATGTGAGATAAATATGAGATAGATAGACAGATATGCCATAGATAGATATGAGATAATGAGATAGATAGCAGAAAGATAGATAGATATGAGATGTCTTATGTCTATAGGTAGGGGACTCTCAGGGAGACCTCTACTGTGATATCGTGTCTTATGTCTATGAGGGGTCAGTGACACGAGATTTCGAATAGAGTGCTGAAAAGTCAGCACAGGCAAAGAAAAGGTTAAAGATTGCTGATGAAAAGCTCTGATAGATAGATAGATAGATAGATAGATAGGAGAGAAATAGATAGATAGATAGATAGATAGATAGATAGATAGATAGATAGGAGAGAAACAGATAGAGAGATAGGAGAGAAACAGATAGAGAGATAGGAGACATAGATAGATATGAGAGATATGGGATAGATAGATAGATATGGGATATATAGATATGAGATAGAGATAGATAGATATGGAATCGATAGATATGGGATAGATAGATATGAGATAGATAGATATGGGATCGATAGATAGATATGGGATCGATAGATAGATATGGGATAGATAGATATGTGTCAGATAGATATGAGATAGAGATAGATAGATATGGAATCGATAGATATGAGATAGAGATAGATAGATAGATATGGAATCGATAGATATGAGATAGATAGTTAGATATGAGATAGATAGATAGATATGTGATATGAGATAGATAGATAGATAGATAGATATGAGATAGATATGAGATAGATAGATAGATAAATAGATATGGGATATATATGAGATAGATAGACAGATAGATATGAGATAGATAGATAGATAGATATGAGATAGAAAGATAGATAGATAGATATGAGATAGATAGATAGATATGGGATAGATATGAGATAGATAGATATGAGATAGAGATAGATGGATAGATATGGAATCGATAGATATGGGATAGATAGATATGAGATAGATAGATATCAGATAAATAGATATGGGATATATATGAGATAGATAGATAGATAGATATGGGATAGATATGAGATAGATAGATATGGGATAGATATGAGATGGATAGATATGAGATGGATAGATATGAGATGGATAGATATGGGATGGATAGATATGGGATAGAAATGGGATAGATTTGGGATAGATATGAGATAGATATTAGATAGATAGATATGATATAGAGATAGATAGATATGGAATCGATAGATATGGGATAGATAGATATAAGATAGATAGATAGATATGAGATAGATAGATAGATAGAAAAGAGATAGATAGATGTGAGATAGATAGATATGAGCTAGATAGATAGATAGATATGGGATAGATATGAGATAGATAGATAGATGGATAGATATGGGATAGATATGAGATGGATAGATATGGGATAGATAGATAGATAGATAGATATGAGATAGATATGGGATAGATATGAGATAGATATGAGATAGATATGAGATAGACATGGGATATATATGAGATAGATAGATATGAGATAGATAGATAGATAGATAGATATGAGATAGATATGGGATAGATAGATATGAGATAGAGATAGATGGATAGATATGGAATCGATAGATATGGGATAGATAGATATGAGATAGATAGATATGAGATAGATAAATATGTGTTAGATAGATAGATATGGAATCGATAGATATGGGATAGATAGATATGGGATAGATATGAGATAGATAGATATTAGATAGATAGATGTGTTAGATAGATATGAGATAGAGATAGATAGATATGGAATCGATAGATATGGGATAGATAGATATGAGATAGATAGATAGATAGATAGATATGGGATAGATATGAGATAGATATGAGATAGATATGTGATAGATATGCGATAGATATGCGATAGATAGATAGATATGAGATAGATAAATAGATATGGGATATATATGAGATAGATAGATACGGAATAGATATGAGATAGATAGATATGGGATAGATATGAGATAGATAGATATGGGATGGATAGATATGGGATAGATATGGAATAGATTTGGGATAGATATGAGATAGATATTAGATAGATATGAGATAGATATGTGATAGATATGAGATAGATAGATAGATATGAGATAGATATGTGATAGATATGCGATAGATAGATAGATAGATATGAGATAGATAAATAGATATGGGATATATATGAGATAGATAGATAGATAGATACGGAATAGATATGAG
This sequence comes from Eleutherodactylus coqui, assembly GCF_035609145.1. NCBI lineage: Eukaryota > Metazoa > Chordata > Amphibia > Anura > Eleutherodactylidae > Eleutherodactylus > Eleutherodactylus coqui. The sequence continues at coordinate 20,732,400 of NC_089837.1, read as the reverse complement.
ATAGATAGATATGGGATAGATATGAGATAGATAGATATGGGATGGATAGATATGGGATAGATATGGAATAGATTTGGGATAGATATGAGATAGATATTAGATGGATAGATATGAGATAGAGATAGATAGATATGGAATCGATAGATAGATATAAGATAGATAGATATGAGATAGATCGATATGAGATAGATAGATATGAGATAGATAGATAGATAGATATGAGCTAGATAGATATGAGCTAGATAGATAGATAGATAGATAGATATGGGATAGATATGAGATAGATAGATATGGGATAGATATGAGATAGATAGATATGGGATAGATATGAGATAGATAGATATGGGATAGATATGAGATAGATAGATAGATAGATAGATAGATAGATATGGGATAGATAGATAGATAGATAGATAGATAGATAGATATGAGATAGATATGGGATAGATATGAGATAGATATGGGATAGATATGAGACAGATAGATAGATAAATAGATATGGGATATATATGAGATAGATAGATAGATAGATAGATATGAGATAGATAATATGAGATAGATAGATAGATAGATAGATATGGGATAGATATGAGATAGATAGATATGAGATAGAGATAGATGGATAGATATGGAATCGATAGATATGGAATCGATAGATATGGGATAGATAGATATGAGATAGATAGATATGAGATAGATAGATATGAGATAGATAGATATGAGATAGATAGATATGTGTTAGATAGATAGATAGATAAGGAATCGATAGATATGGGATAGATAGATATGGGATAGATGTGAGATAGATAGATATTAGATAGATAGATATGTGTTAGATAGATATGAGATAGAGATAGATAGATATGAGATAGAGATAGATAGATATGGGATAGATATGAGATAGATAGATAGATAGATAGATAGATAGATAGATAGATATGGGATAGCTATGAGATAGATAGATAAATAGATAGATATGGGATAGCTATGAGATAGATAGATAGATAGATAGATAGATAGATAGATAGATATGGGATAGATATGAGATAGATATGGGATAGATATGAGATAGATAGATAGATAAATAGATATGGGATAGATATGAGATAGATAGATATGAGATAGATAGATATGACATAGGTAGGTAGGTAGATAGATATATAGATATGAGATAGATAGATATGAGATAGGTAGATGTCACTGTTGGGAGGCACCATGGCTGGCTCTGTTATGAGGGTGCTGTAGATATCACTGGGGGCGCACACAGTAGTAGAAGCTTGTATGTAACCTGAGCAGGGATTATGTATAGATACTTCTGCGGACGCCTCCTTTTACACGGAGCGATAAATCATTTGGACGAGGCAACAATCTCCGATTACTTACTAGACGGTTCATGCAGGCAGATAAATCGCTGACATTCTGTTCGCTGATCGTTAAGTCCTAAATCACCAGTTACACTTAATGAGCTAATTATGTTTCTCATGCCTGCATAAATCGAATGACGAACGATGTATCATTTATTATCACGCAAACGTTGGCCGCGTTTACACCGACCATTCTTTGTTCAAATTCGCATGACCCAACCCGTTTTTTGAACAATCATGTCCTCTGTAGCCGCGGGCGTATTTGTGTGCGTTTTTGCATGTGTAAAATTTAGGCCCGCAGTACACAGAGAGTAGAAGCCATTATTTCAATGTGTTCATTCTCATTTCGGGTTCTGTGCGCCCGATCTCTTTTGGTGCGCCAAAGTTCTCCATAGAATTCTGTGGGAGATGAGCCAATGCGCGCACAATGTGTAGCGGGATGCGCAACGCATCTAGAACTCATCAGGCTATATAGCCAGGCATATGAACATGTGCTGTGTGACCAAAAATACAGTAAAATCCGCAGATACACGTGCAAATAAGGCCTCATCCGCAGATACACGTGCAAATAAGGCCTTATACACAGCGTAAATACAAATCCGCCTGTGCGAAGGCGCTCTAAGACTGAAGTTTTCTGCACTTTCTCTTTGTTTTGGTTTCTTTTTTTCGATGTCTCAGTTTTCGGGGGGTAAAGAGGAGGTGATCTGGTCATTTGGTTGTATGTACATTGATTATCTGGCGCTCCACTCGTCATAGAAGATGCCACTTACTTGGTCTTTGTCACCACGGTACCTCACTCCTATAGGGGCACTATTACAGAGTCCTTCGCCCCATGATCAGCTGACAGCTGTTCTGATCTCTAGGTTGTCGGGACTACCTGGATCTCGGGATACGGTGTCCTCCATGGGCAACCTGGCATCCACGTCATCAATGCAGCTCACAAACATGTTCTCAGCCACCGTCCTATCTCCATCTCTAGTAACCCGTTCTCTTCCCCATGAGGAGCACCAAAACTCAGATGTCCATCGTTATCTTTAACAGAATTTATTGAGGTACTTGATTCATCTCTGGACGCTGGGGTGGCACACTCGGTGGTCCTCAGGAAATAGTCCCCACCTCACTACTTTGTACACTCTGTTTACTCACACTGAGAACTGTCTCTCGCTGTGCCAGCGGGTGGGCATCGGCCTACCATTTATACCACAATCTGGTTTCCAGGATAACCGGGACATTTGGTGCATTCCACCCGACATGGGTTGCCCACCCAGCACCTAGACGGTACAGCCTTAAAACAGAATGTTTGCATTAAGCATAATTTAAAGTAACAGTAATACGATGTACACATAATATCCAGGGGCTATGCGCCAACCTCTTACACCTATACCCACTAATGCACATTACATTCCTCTAAAGGATCTGTTGTGTATGTGAGGTGCCACCCTGTTCCTTCTGCCTGGGCAACGCCTGAGACAACCCAAACTTCGAGTCAAGTTTTAAGAGTATTTGGGCGCTATAACTCTGTGTCCAGGATACATCAAGGTGATATTATATATCGGGCATCGGCTGACCCTTGTCTCATCACTTACATCTGCCCGTAATCCATTATCACGCTCCTGTCGATGCTGAGATGTTGTCTGCCGGGGCCACAAAAAGGTAGAAAGTTGTTGAGCAACAATTTAAACTGATGCCAACATAAACACATCATGTCAAGGGCTTGCCCAACTGTGTTCTGTGTGCCAGAGCAACAGACAACGAGCGAGCGGACCCAGCTATCTGTAGACGAGAGATAACATATTTGTGGTTGGAATGTTCAAAAAGTCAAGCTGCATTGTTGGCATGGAAGGGCGTAATGATGGGTATTACAGCCGCCAGGAGATGTGGCTCTATGTTAGGGGAACAAAAGAAGCCTAGGCCATGCCCACTAACCATGCCATCACATACCATCCAAATGTACCCGTTGCAGGCAGAGGGCAGCAGTAATCAAGCCCTGAGGACTACTGTGTGTTGTCAGGACAGCAACGGACCAAGACGGTGGGCATGTAAGAAGGAGGTGGAAATGCTCTGAAAGCAGTCCAGGCAATCACGCCACCAGATCCATCCACATCTTCTACTTCCTCTATAAACTGTACATATCCAGAAGTGTAGCTATAGGGGGTGCAGAATTGGCAGTCACTCATGGGCCTAGTGCCTAAAGGGGACCAATGGCACCTCTTTCATATGAAAAGATGCTTGGCCCATGAGCCTCGTTACTCCCCTTTACTTGCATCCAACATAGGATCCACCTCAGTCAGCAGGGTGAGGAGCATGTGAAGTCACCTACTTCTTGTCCACATTATTCCTATATGTTAAGAGTCAATGATATAATGTGAACATTGGCGGTAGGAAGATGAGGAGCGTATCAAGCACTATACACGGAGTCAGTTTTTCCATTTTAGGCCACTGGGGTGCATTTACTTAGACCCGTGATTTAGTTGCTGGACTGAGTAAAGGTGGCGCTACTGTGCAGTGCTCCAAATGTACTACGTGGCACACGTCTCCTATAGCGGTATTCCTGAAGTCAATGGCGGAGTGGTGCACATTAGTGACCGCCACTGAAAAAATTCACAGATGCAGCAGTGGTGATATCTCTGGATTAGTGGGGGTCCCAATGGTTGGACCACCGACGATCAGCAACAGGCTGAGATGGGAATACCTCTTTAATAGATCTGGTGCATCTTTCTACGCTGGCTACAAGCATGGCATAGGCTTCAGCTATAGCTAATGTCACGGTTGGTGGGACTACAATACAGATGCAGCATACTATGTAGCAGAAGCAGAGACACAGATCTGGTACGGTAGCGCTTCAGTCCCCTTTTAGGGTTAACAGTTCTCTCTGATTAATGTGACTTTCTGGAAACACAGTGTTCCGATCCAACTAGACTTGTCTCTATGCTCACCGACTCGCTCACTGCCCTCTGTAACACTGTCTCAGTCCGAGGCGCCAGCACTAATATTCGCAGTTTTCTCAAAAGCACAATTTCCTCTGTGCAGTTCATAGAGTCTACAACAAGCCGATTGTTTACCTAACAGTAACCCTAATGGTGCATGTTGGATATGAGGTAGGCCTCACTTACAATTCATTGCTACTACTGGCCTAGGGTTGTCTGGGGTCAGGAGCTCAACCCTACCACAACACCCTTGGATCCTTGTCACAGTTTGGATACCCCACCGGATTGTTGACGTCTCTCTCTTTCGTGGCAGCAGGCACTCTCCGTTTCCTCAGCCCCTGGTCTGTCACAGTCTCTATTTTCCCGTGATTTCTCCTCTGTGGCAGACATTGCCCTTTGATATGACAGTTTCAGCCAATCAGCTCGTTCCCACTGAGCATGCATCGTTCTGTCGCACTGTCGATCTCGCAGTCCATCACTGCGGCAATATTTTAACTCTTTCAGAGAACCCCTTACACTTTGGTTTATGGTGTAAATTATAGTGAATCTGATGGCCCACCGGTGGCCACGCCCCTGCTGAGATCCGCTCACTGTGAAGAAAAAAAAAGGGCGACGCCTGGTGTAAACTTTCAAAAAAGTACAACACTTCAATCTGCTGCATGCTCATCCAGGAAAGCCGGTCAGACCACATTACATTCAAAGGGGTCCATCTGGCAGCACTCAGGTCTGGGATACGCCAGATGCCGCGCTGACGGTTTTTCTGTTGTTCAGCCCCGAGGACAAAGTTGAACAATGGAAAAGATAAAACTGCATTAGTAAGTTCTAGGTAACCCGACCCCTTCCTGATGGGCGCCGTACATGGACGGGTGTTATTGTATGGAGCAGCCTCGAGAGCTGAGCCCGCTCCATAGACGTCAGGTGTGGGCGGCCATTCACAGCCGACATCCACCTACAATAGCTGAAAGGAGGAGTAACTCTGATTGCAGCTATTAACCCCTTCATGACGCGGACCCCTTTTTTTTTCCATTTTTGTTTTTTTTTCCTCCCCCCTTTAAAAAATTCGTAACTCCTTTATTTATGCATCAACATCGCTGTATGAGGGCTTGTTTTTTGCAGAACGACTTGTAGTTTTCAATTGTGCCATTTAATGTACCATATAATGTACTGAAAAACTTTTTAAAACTTCACAGTGGAGTAGAATGAAAAAAACCCGAAATTCCGCCATCTTGGACTGCAACAAAAATGACCCGATAACTTTATTCTATGGGTCAGTACGATTGCTACGAAACCAAACTTGTAGTTTTGTTTTTTTTTACTGTACTACTTTTTTTTTTTTTCAAAGACATTTAATTTTTTTAAATTATTTTCTGCCGCCATCTTCTGCGCAATAACATTTTTATTTTTCCGTTTACGCACGAGGACTCATTTTTTGCGGGGTGCCCTGTAGTTTCCGATGGTACCATTTCAGAATACATACGACTTTTTGATTGCTTTTTATTGCACGTTTTCTGGGAGAGAGGGTGACTGAAAAAGTGCATTTCTGGCGCTCTTTATTATTTTTGTTTTTTGGACGACGTTCAGCGTGCGGGAAAAATAATGCGCTACTTTGATAGATCGGACATTTATGGACGCGGCGATACCAAATATGTATTTTTCTTTTAGGATTTAGATTTTTTTATTATAGATATGGCAAAAGGGGGGTGATTTAAACTTTCATTACTTTTTTTTTACAATTAATAAAACTTTGTTGCTCTTGGTTTCACTTTTTTTAAAGCCCCCCTGGGGGACTACAACATGCGATGCTTTGATCGCTCCTGCAGTATGACGTAATGCCATAGCATTTCGTCATACTGCGATTTGACAGGCAGTCTATCAGGCCACCCAAGGGGATGGCTTGATAGGCAGTCTGCTAACGCAGCCCTGGGGCCTTTCAGAAGACCTCCGGCTGCCATAACACCTGCACGGCTCCCCCGATCTCACTGTGGGGGGGGGGGGGGGGGGAGACCCGAACATCGTTTGGGGCAATAAAAGGGTTAATAGCCGCGATCAGCCATGCGGCCGATTGCAGCTATTGCCCGCGGGTGTCAGCTGTAATAAACAGCTGACATCCACTCTGTATGAAGAGAGGTCGCCCCGTGACCTCTCTTCATACATACCCCAACGCTCCAGGACGTAAATGGGGGTTAATCCTTAAAATGTAAAACTACAGGTCACCTCATAAAAATGAGCCCCCGCACAACTGCATCAACAGAAAAAGCTTTTGGAGTCAAAAGGTAGTATTTTTTTTTAAAACATGTTTGTTTGTTTTTTAAAGTAGTACTATGTAAAAAAAATTATATATATTTGGTATTGCCATAATCATACAAACCCACAAAATACAGAACAACATGTCAATTACTGCCCCACGAATGCCATAAAAACAAAGTCCGGCCCCGAAAATGGTGTATTTCCGTTTTCGTTTTGTTTTTTTTACCTTTTGGCCCAATTTGAAATTTTTAAAACTTTTGCATTTCATTATTTGGTATGTTAAATGGTACTACTGAAAAATACAATTTGTCCCCAAAACAAGCCCTCATGAAGTTGTGTCACTGGAAAAACAAAAAAGTTATGGGTTTTTGGAAAGTAAGGAAGAAAAAATGAAAAAAGGGGGCGCAGCAGGAAGGGGTTAAAGGGGTTATCCAGGCAAAAAGTATCCTCAGGGTCGGCTATCAGTAGTTAATTGCCGCTGGCTTGGCCCGATCCCGGTCTAGTAGGCCAGACATGCCTCACAGGAGCCAAGAATTCTGTCCGGTGTGAAGGTTTGCCGGATCCCCTCGGCCTTGACTCACACAGGGGATGTTTTTAGGGTTTCTCATTATTTCTTTTTGCTTTTTCCCATTGTTTGACTCACGGCTTCTGTAAATGTTGCCTAGCGATGTGCGTCTTCAGTCCTTACTACGTCGGCGGTAAATGGCCTATTTTCCTATAACCGCGTGCATCGATCGGCGCTCACACCGCAGAACCTACGAAGGATAAAATAAGCCCTCAGATCTCGCGGCTGATGTTACGTAAGGATCCTTCCGGAGAGATTGTGCTTGAATAGAATAATTTGTGGATGATTTTGCGCATCAGTAAATGTATCGGCGCAGCTTTTTTAATAAGCTGTTCGCATGGCTGCCGGAACGGGGCTGGATGGGAGTTCAGGACAACATTTGCAAAACTTGATTTAGATCGGCGATGACAAGTCTATGGGAACAAACTACAAGGGATGAAATCTGCCCACAGAAATCAGAATCTGGTGGGTGCAGCGTATGCAAAGTCAGGGGGAAACCGGGGCAATGGCAGGCACTGTCCTGAAAAGACCCATGGGGGCCGGAAGAGGGTGGCGGAGCACAGCAGTAGGGGTGGTCATACACCTAGGGGCCTTTAACACTGTCCGATAATCAGGCATGGACATTTGTAAGAATGCCTGATCATCCGGCCCTGTAAAGGTGCCAATAGTGATGTCACAGCCAAGATAGAAGGGGGTGTGGTTAGGGGTGTGGCTTATCACTAGGTAGGTTTTTACCTCCATTATTCTAGTAGCTGCAACTAGTAATTATGCCCCCTCAGTGGCCCAAATAGTAGCAGTGGCCCCAGTAGTAATAGCACTCCTAGTAGTAATATTGCCTAAGTAGTGGCCCAATAGTAAAATCTCCCACAGTAGTGACTAATATTAATAGTGCCCCTAATAGGGGCCCCAATAGTGATAGTGTCTGCAGTAGTAATAGTACTCCCAGTAGTAATAGTGCCCTCAGTAATGGCCCCAATAGTAATAATGTCCCCAGTAGTAGCCATAGTAGAAATTAGTGTCCCCAGTAAAAATAGTGCCCACAGTAATAATAGTGACCCAGGTATCTACCCCAGTGGTAATAGTGCCCACAGTAATAATAGTGACCCAGGTAGCTACCCCAGTAGTCATAGTGCCCACAGTAATAATAGTGACCCAGGTATCTACCCCAGTGGTAATAGTGCCCACAGTAATAATAGTGACCCAGGTATGTACCCCAGTGGTAATAGTGCCCACAGTAATAATAGTGACCCAGGTAGCTACCCCAGTAGTCATAGTGCCCACAGTAATAATAGTGACCCAGGTATCTACCCCAGTGGTAATAGTGCCCACAGTAATAATAGTGACCCAGGTATCTACCCCAGTGGTGATAGTGCCCACAGTAATAATAGTGACCCAGGTAGCTACCCCAGTAATAATAGTGCCCACAGTAATAATAGTGACCCAGGTAGCTACCCCAGTAGTAATAGTGCCCACAGTAATAATAGTGACGTAGGTAGCTACCCCAGTAGTAATAGTGCCCCCAGGAATGGCCCCAATAGTAATAATGCCCCCAGTAGTAGCCATAGTAGAAATAGTGTCCCCAGTAAAAATAGTGCCCACAGTAATAATAGTGACCCAGGTATCTACCCCAGTGGTAATAGTGCCCACAGTAATAATAGTGACCCAGGTAGCTACCCCAGTAGTCATAGTGCCCACAGTAATAATAGTGACCCAGGTATCTACCCCAGTGGTAATAGTGCCCACAGTAATAATAGTGACCCAGGTATGTACCCCAGTGGTAATAGTGCCCACAGTAATAATAGTGACCCAAGTAGCTACCCCAGTAGTCATAGTGCCCACAGTAATAATAGTGACCCAGGTATCTACCCCAGTGGTAATAGTGCCCACAGTAATAATAGTGACCCAGGTATCTACCCCAGTGGTGATAGTGCCCACAGTAATAATAGTGACCCAGGTAGCTACCCCAGTAATAATAGTGCCCACAGTAATAATAGTGACCCAGGTAGCTACCCCAGTAGTAATAGTGCCCACAGTAATAATAGTGACGTAGGTAGCTACCCCAGTAGTAATAGTGTCCCCAGTAATGGTCAGAATTGTAATAATGGCACCATTAATAATTGTGCAAACAGTAGTAATAATGCCCTGAGTAGCAGCCCCAGTAGTAATAGTGCCCGCAGGAGTGGCCCCAGTAGTAATAGTGCCCACAGTAGTAATAGTGTCCCCAGTAATGGCCCCAGTATCAATAATACCCCCAGTAGTGTTTCCAGGAGTAATAGTACCCCCAGTAATAGCCCCAATAGTAATAATAATAGTGCACCTATTATTGGCCCCAATAGTAAAAGTGACCTCAGTAGTGGTCCCTATAGTAATAGTGTCCCCAGTAATACCCCCAATAGTAATGATGGACCCAGTAGAAATAGTGCCCCCAGTAATAATAGTGACCCAGGTATCTACCCAAGTAGTAATAGTGTCCTCAGTAGCGGCCCCAGTAGTAATACTGCTCTCAGTAGCAGCCCGATAGTAATAGTGCCCCCAGTAATAGCCTCAGTATTAATAGTACCACACTAGTGGCCCCAGTAATAATAGTGCCCCCAGTAGTGGCCCAGCAGTAATAGTGCCCACAGTAGTAATAGTGTCCTCAGTAGCGGCCTCAGTAGTAATAATGCCCTCAGTAGCGGCCTCAGTAGTAATAATGCCCTCAGTAATGGCCCCAGTAGTAATAATACCTCCAGTAGTGGTTCCAGGAGTATTAGTACCCCCAGTAGTAATAGTGCCCCTATTAATGGCTCCAATAGTAAAAGTGACCTTAGTAGAGGTCCCTATAGTAATAGTGTATCCAGTAATGCCCCTAATAGTAATGATGGACCCATTAGTAATAGTGTCCTCAATAATAATAGTACCTCCAGCAGTAATAGTGCCCCTGTTATTGACCTCAATAGTAACTGTGCGCCCTGTGGTGGCCCTAATAGTAATATTGTCCCCCATAGTGGCCTCAATAGTTATAATGCTCCAGTAGTGGCCCCAATAGTAATAATGTACCCCATAATGACCCTAATAGTTATAGTGCCCGCGATAGTGGCCCCAGCATTAATGGTGCCCCCCATAATGCTGCAATAGTAATAGGGCTCCCTCTTTGTGACCTCCCCATCCTGTTAAATGAAGCAAGAGCCATTCCTCCCGTCGGCTTTACTTACACACACTTGGGAATATGCTGCTACCAAATGCCTAAAGCTACAGCTTTACTTCCCTTCGTAGGATAGGCCATCAATAGTAAATCAGCAGAGGTCCGCCACCTGGAACCCCCACCAATCGGTTCTTTACTGGGCTGGTACACTTGTGCACTGATCTGCTTTATACAGGAAGCAGACAGCTCAATTCTCACTGCAGTGGCCAGGCTTGGTATTACAGGACATTCACTTTAATGAGAATCACCATGATAATGGCTGGTTTTGAGGTCTACATATACACAGAATTTTTTAGGAAAAAATCCATTATGGTTCTTTTTTAAAGTATGTACCGTGCGGTATAAGTGACATAATTTTATTCTTTAGGACATTCTGATTGCAGCAATGCCAAATATATCTACTTTATTTCAGATGTTTTAATTTTTGCACAAAAAAGCAGCGTTTTCTGAAAAAAAATATATTTTTGTGTCGCTGCATTCCAGGAGCCACAACGTTTTACTTTTCTGTTGATGTAGCTGAATTGGGGTCTTGTTTATGGGGGACACATTGTAGTTGTGAATAGCATTCTAGGCTACATAGAATTTATTGAGTGCCTTGTGTTGCATTTTTGGGGGGTGGGGGATGGATAAAATAGCTTTTTCTCCCCCTTAAGTCAGGTTCATGAGGTTATTTCCATCTGTGACAACTATGGCTAAGATGGAAAAGAAAGCATCTGTATTATGTAGTGTACAGAGATACAGAAGCAGCCGAGCGGTCTGCTGGATTCAGGGGGGTGTTCCCAACTCAGTCATCATTTTCTGAGAAGGCGATAAGCCTTTAATGTACCAGAACCAAGCCTATAACATATATACAATACCAGGACCAACCACAGCACATAAATACAGCACCAGGACCAAGCACATAGCATAAATACCATCATGTAGCACACTGGACCTCCTTTGGCCTTCAGAACAATAGAAATTCAACATGACATAGATTCCACAAAGTGATGAAATAGTCCTGCAGGAATATCGGCCCCTTCGGACAGGAAGCTTTTTGTAGCTGACGCAGATTAGATGGAGGTGCTGAGATGTTTAGACCGGCTGACAGTGAGGGGTCATCGATTCATGCTGCTTGCACCAAATTCTGACCTCCCATCAGCACAGGGCAAAATAAATCTGGACCAGGGGACGTGTTTTCGCTGCTCTGTGATACTATTTTTGTGCTCGTTAAGCACTGGAGTCTCTCCTTATTTAGACATAATGGCGCTGGAATAGCCCCTCTGTGCTAATGAGAGATGAGCTGGGGCACCAGAGTTATGTTCAATGGATTCCTGACATCCTCCTCTGACCCCTTACAGTGACAAGCTGCTCTATTTCATTCTGTAAATTATAGCAAAATGCTGTACTGCTGGCTGGAAATTGGACAGAGCCCTATATAGTCAATGGGGATTCGTTCTGCGCCGCTCAGTTCTATCATAAGACGGATCCGTTTGGCCAGAGGGGCCGTTTTCCTGCTCCCCAAACAGAACAGAAAAATGGAATTCCAGAATGCTGATGTGAATGAGCCATAAGGCCCGCATAATATAGAATCTGTCTTAAGAGTACAAATGCCCTCCTCCTTCCCCCTGCGTTCTAGAGGGTCTTTTGCTCTCCAGCCTCGGTTGAACGCGCTGAACGTGTAATTAGCACTTAAATATCTCATAAAACAAATGAAAATGTCATCCAATTCTGCCAACTATTAACCCTTTCCAATCCACTGTCTGACCTCCTGAAGACATTATGATTTAAGGCTGTACAGCTCCGATGTTGGAAGACGTTCGTCAGGGTTCTCTTACTATATATTGCCAGCCTGTCTGCTGTCGGAGCCTATCCAACATGTCACCTCATGCAGTACTGGCTTTAGCCAGCAGATAGCGCCGTTGTATAACGGCAGAAAAAGAGTAGGCCCCCTAGGAAAACCAGGATACAAATTGGATTGGAAAGGGTTAAACAAGATGAACAATTAGATTTCCTGTGAAGCGGTCCTGATTTCCATGCCTGCGCCGTGGTACAAGGTAATTAGGACCCCTTGGAAGATCTGCTGAACCTGGAGACACCTTGGAATGTTCTGGGTTAGATGTTCCGGCTGGTTATTGTGTCCTGATCACACGACGTGCGGAGATAATTAGCCGAGTGGTACAGTTAATCCGCACACATAGAACAGGACGGGGATGATCTGTCTCAGTCCGTCGGAGACGTCAGAAGGTGCGGGTGGTGGGACGGCCGGACCCTCATCAGAGCCTCACAATACTCAGGATGATGGTGAGAAGGGAGCAGATGTCCATAAATCACACAAATTCGCCATTACGTGTCTGTAACGAGGGTCTAGTGTCCTGGACGGGGCTGAAGAAGACTTTCCTTATTTCCTGTGTCACGTTCTTTGGATGTCGGCTTTAATGACCATGTTTGGATCCAGTTTTTTACCCACTGATTTCTATGGAGTTCAGTTAGGTTTCTGGGTTTTTTTGGATGGCAGAATAGCGCAGTCTGCGGCGTATTTTTTCCATTTTATTTCAGTTTCTCGCTTCGAAAAATGGAGCAGAGAGACAGAAGCCCTGAATTGACCCTAACGCTGATGTGAAAGCAGCCTTAGATGCATGTGGTGGGGCCATTGTTGTACATAATTTGCATGGAGCATGTCCCATAATGACATCCAACATGATCCTGCATCAAATCCAGACCCTCATAAAAGATGCAGGCGTACAGCACTGTTACAACAGAGGCAGACAGAGCGCCCCCTTTATAAAGCCCTCTAGAGCCTCCACCATTAATAACCGACAACTATCATTCCATAGGACACAGCCTGCCAAATTACCCTCATGCCAATGACGGCCAGAGTCCCACCCATAAGCCATCCAGCCACAGTGCCCCCACAAACTGCAGCCAGCTGCAATGCCCCCATAATAGAACCAGCCACAGTTCCCCCATAACAGAGCCAGCCTCAATGTTCCCATAAAACACAGACAGCTACAGTGTTCCCATAAAAGAGCCAATCAGAGTGTCCTCATAACATAGCGAGCAAGAGTCCCACCTATAAAATAGCCTACCACAGTGCCCTCATAACAAAGCCAACTGCAATGCCCCCATAACAGAGCCAATCAGTGTCCTCATAACATAGTGAGCAAGAGTCCCACCCATAAAATAGCCTACCACAGTGCCCACATAACTAAGCCAACTGCAATGCCCCCATAACAGAGCCCATCAGTGTCCTCATAACATAGTGAGCAAGAGTCCCACCCATAAAATAGCCTACCACAGTGCCCTATTAAACACAGCCAGTCACAGAGTCTCCATAATAGAGCCTACTACAATGCCCCCACAACAGAACCAGCCACAGTGCCCCCATAACAGAGCTTGCTACAGTGCCTCAATAACAGAACCTGCTACAATGCCCCCATAACAGAGCCAGCCATAGGGCCCCCATAACAGAGCCTGATACAGTAGCTCTAGAATAGAGCCTATTAGAGTGTCCCCATAATAAAGCCATAATCAAAACAAAAGGATATTGAGCCACAGCACCCCATAATACACAGCCAGCTACAGTGTCCTTATAACAGAGACAGCAAGCATGCCCCTTAACACAGCCAACCATAGTGCTCTTATAAAAAAAAACAGCCAGATTCCTACCCATAAAAAGCCAATCACAGTGCCCCCATAACACACAGCTAGCTGCAGGAGCCTTACAACAGAGCCCCCCAACCAAGTTCTCCCAAGCATTTCCCACATAACAGTGCCAACAATGCGTTCACATGAATACTGCCAGCCAAACTGCCCCAATCATTTTTCCATTTAGAATACCCCATTAATGGTGCCCACGATAAAAGTCTTCATTAATTGTGCCAACCATAGTGCCCCTACTACACAGCTGGCGAAAATATGCACATAACAGTGCCATCCTGGCTGCTTACATAAATATGGGCAACAATAGTGTAACAGCAAATACCTACATGTAATAAAACCAACACTAATGTGCTTAATCCGTTTTTAAAGAAAAGTAGGTGGATTCATGAATAATCAGCTTAATATCCCCTTTGTCAGCACAATATCATCCCAGCTACTGTAGAACCCCTTTAAGAAGACATGAAACGGCCCACAGGCTAGGGGGAAGGGGTCAAATCGAACCGCGGCCCACTTTTTTCCTCGTCTACACAATAGCTGACAACTGAAATCAGTTTCCCCTTTAAATGTGCAACTAAGATAGGATCCTAAAGATGAAGAACCAGTCAGCAAACCCTGTGAGTCCTTGTGTGATAACACATCAACGTCTTGATGAGGTCCTGATCCTGCGGGCTGGGGGTGGATCACAGTTCGCTGCGTCTAAATCTAATCTGACTGTTCCTATTTTATCAGATTTGTTCTCTGTGACATGGTTATGAGAAGTGAATTGCACTCATGTAATTGCTTCTTAAAATCTCCAGTTGGGTTTGATGAATGGTGTGATAATGAAGATTAGCCAATGTGTCAAAGACACAATGCAGCCGAGGCATCCTAATGGCTCTTATATAACCACTGAGAGAGCCTTGTCTTGGGTTTATTGGTCACTTTCATGTAGGGACAGATGGTGTTTTTTTAATTAGTCCAAGTTTACAGTATTTGTTCCATTGTTTGTCCAGATGGAGCACTTAGAACGGTGATGCTACAATGTATCTGTCAGCATGATCCCTTCTCTGTAAGATAATGCTATGAGGCTTCTGTTCGACCGAAATCCATAATCTTTGGGAAAACTGTTCTTTTAGAGGGGTGGTCTTCTCAGAATAAAAGCCAACATCAATGTAAATTGGGATCTTGATCAATGACCACCAAGAATCTGAGGGAACACTAAACTTCTAGACACTAAACATGGATATTAGCCTCACAATAGAGGCTAATATCCATGAAGAAATCTCTTTTAGATTGCTCACCCAAAGTCTCAGGGGAACTGGCCTTCTAAAAGGGTGGTCTTCTCAAAGCTGAAGCCAAAATCAATATAAAATGTGGCCTAGATTAATGACCATCCAAAATCTCAGGAAAACTTGTCTTCTAGAAGAATGGTCTTCTTAAACTTAAAGCCAATATAAAGAAAAATTTGGTTGAGTTGAATGACCACCCAAAATCTCATGGAAAACTACTTTTATAGAGGACTGACCTTCTCAAATTAGAGGGCAATATCCATGACAAATTTGGTCTACATCAATGACCACCCGAAATCTTAGGGAAATACTGGTCTTCTAAATGGATAATCTTCTCAAAGTAGAGGCCAATATCACAGAAAAATTTGGTCTAGATCAAAAAACACCCAAAATCTGAGGAGAAAACTGATTTTCTAGAGGGGTGGCCTTCTCAAAATAAAAGCCAATATCAATAAAAAAATTGGAAAGATCATTGGTCGTGGTCTTCTTGAAGCGTTGGTCTTTTGGAGCAGGTTTCTGAAATTCTCTGGGAAAACTGATCTTCTAGAGTGGTAGTCCTCTAGTAGTAGTAGCCTATTCATCAATTACAAATTTGGTGTAGATCAATGATTGCCCAAAAAAGAGGAGAAAATTGCTCTGCTAGAGGGGTTTCTCTCATAATAGAGAGCAATATCAATGAAAAATCAAAGTATAAATCAAATGCCACACTAGATCTCAGAAAAGACTGATCTTCTTAACAAAATGTCTTCTCAAAGTAAGGGCCGATATCCATCAAAAAATGTATCTAAATCCATGACCACTAAAACTGAGGCAAAACTAGTATTCTAGAGGGGTGGTCTTCTCAGAGTACAAATTGATATCAATGAAAAATCTGGGCTAGATCGATAGCCACTCAAAATCTGAGTGATAACTGATTCTATAGATGGGAAGTCTTCTGAAAGTAGAGGCTAATCTCAATAAAAATTTTGATCTAGATCAGCAGCCATCCAAAATCTAAAAAAAAAAAAAAACACTTTTCTAGAGAAGTCGTCACTTCAAAGTAGAGATCAGTATAACTGAAAAATTTTGTCTACATCAAAGAGCACCAAAAAATTCAGAGACATCTGCTCTGCCAGAGAGGTAATCTTCATCAAAGTAGAGGTCAATATCAATGAATAATATGCTATGGCCATGCCAACTGTCAGGATAGTCTTCTAGACGGGTGGTCTTCTCAAAGAAGAGGCCAATATCAAAGAAAAATTTTGGTCTAGATCAATGATCATCCAAAATCTGAGGAAACAACTGCTCTTTGGAGGCCAATATCAATGAAAATGTTGGAAAGACCAAGGTTGGTCTTCAAGTGGTGGTATCCTCACAGAGTTGCTTTTTTGGAGAGTATTTTTTGTACTCCAAATGTGTCCAACCAAGAGATCACGATTTTGGATAGTCAATAATGTACAACATTCAAAGTTGGAACAATATTTCAGTAGTATGGAACCCCACTTGTTACATAAAGAGAAACCCAAGAAGTGTACCCCCTTTCTGCTAGGCTCCTCTCAAACCAAAGCTGTCACAGCTACTAAGGGGCCATGATACTGCTTGCCACCCATCTTTCCAAAGGCTCTGCCTATGTAATTTTTCTTTCTTGCTATAGTTCTTGTATGCATGAACCAGGAGGCTCATGATGCACAATGCAGCTTCTAATGGGTGGGCGACTTCTACAATCATTAGTGGGTGTGGGTGTCTTTTTTATTGATTAGTGAGCTACCCTCTCCTCTGCAGCCCATCATTCTTCTTCTATGCTTTCCTACAGTTATTGCTTTCCTGGTCCAGAAGTCTTCTCTGTAATGAAGTAACTGTGACCATCGGGTGCAGCTGAATATTTACTATGCCTCGCACTGAGGCTTCATGCGTCGGTTAGACCATAATAAATGTTTACACATTTTCTCCCCATCTGTTGCTTTATGAAATGTAAACTGGAGTCATACATCACATTTACAATACAAGAGCTGGTCCCCGTAGATATGCCACCCAAGAGGTCGAGCAACGGGCCAGCCTGCCCGCATTATGTGTACACTAATAAAGTTTTATATAGGAAAATCTCATCTGTTGTTCAAAACCATCAAGAAGATAAGTTCAGCATCGAGAAGGTTGAGTCCTAGAGATATATACTGTAGGTCTATAAAACAGCCTGATCCTTCACTAAAGAGGTCTTCCACTCTAAAACATTTATTACTATATAAATTATATTTCCTACTGATTGCTAAAATGGATTGGTCACATGACCTCAACTAGATGCAGTTGTAGTGGAGTGGTGTCGGCCAGGCTGGTTTTAGGCTCTGAAGGCTCTGTACCAAGGCATTTACCAGTTTGATATAAATATAAGTAGATCATTATATACATCAAAGAGCTAGCAAAAACCAAATTAATCAAACTACTAACGATCACTTGTCAGTGAGTATGTGAGTGCTTCTCATGCTCCGCCCCTGGTGACGTCATCGCTCCGCCCTTGGTAACTTCACCGAAGGTCCTACAACATATATAAAACACAGAGCCTGACTGACAGAAGAACAACAAAGTTAGGGCTCTTGAAAAAGGGGGAAGACAAAAATAGCAAAATGAGAATAAAACTAAGCCGTTATTATCTCAGACACAACTCAGCAGTCCTGACAGGAGACACCAACCTACCATCACCTCAGTGATACGGTGGGCCTGAACGACCCGCGGTGACATCACTACTGTGAGAGGAGTCATTCTGCAGTTTGGTAAAAAAGATCCAGTGGGCTGATGGACCTGCGGTGATGTCACTACTGTGGGAGGAGCCATTGTGTAGTTTGGAAGAAAGTACTGTATACCGGATAAGCCGACAGCAGCCACCAGGACCTGTGATGACATCATTGTCGTGTGATCACCTGTGTGAATGGAGTCAGGAATCACATGACCAGGGGCTCATCACTGTATCCAGGAGTCTGGTGATGTGTGGAAATCAGAATGGATCTGGATGTAGCAGAGCTGTGTGTGCGATATGTGAATCAGGATGTAGTAGAGCTGTGTGTGTGTGATGTGTGTGAATCAGGATGTAGCAAAGCTGTGTGTGTCATGTGCTGTGTGTATGGTGTGCGGTCAGGATGGATGTAGTAGAGCTGTGTGTGGGATGTGTGGGGATCATAATGGATGTACCATGTAGCACAGCTGTGTGTGTAACGTGCTGTGTGTGTAATTTGTGGGAATCAAGATGAATGTAGTAGAGCTGTGTGGGGATCATAATGCATGTAGCAGAGCTGTGTGTGTGTGAATCAGGATGCAGCAGAGCTGTTTGTGTCATGTGCTGTGTGTGTCATGTGTGAGATCAGGATGGATGTAGTAGAGCTGTGTGTGTGATGTGTGTGAATCAGGAAGTAGCAGAGCTGTGTGTGTAATGTGCTGTGTGTAACATGTGGGAATCAAGATGAATGTAGTAGAACTGTGTGTGGCATGTAGTAGAGCTGTGTGTATAATGTGTGGTGTGTGTAATGTTTGGGAATCAGGATGGATGTAGTAGAGCTGTGTGTGATTTGTGGGATCATAATGGATGCACCATGTAGAACAGCTGTGTGGCGCACTGCTGCACCAGAAACACTGGTAATATAATTTCTTAATAATTATTAGTCTTCCTATAGAGGTGGGTGCTGCCACCCAGAACAGAAAAGCTTGGGGTTCGTTCCCTCTACATGGAGCCTTCCATGACTCTTGGGCCAAATTCCCACCCTCCAAAAATATTGTCTAATTGTGAAGATGGATAATTGAAAGTTGAGGTGATGATAGATAATAGAAGATGATGTTTGACATATAGGATAGACAGTTATGGTTCTTTTACATGGATGAGCTGTCGGGCAAATGATTAAGCTCGTCCCAATGATGCTTGCTCCTGTGTAACACTGTGTATTGTTGGTATAGCTCACAGGGCTGCCAGAATGGTGGCGGATTGGCCCGGGGAACGTTTTCCCCCACCCGTCTCCATTCACAATAGGCAGACAGTCATTCAAAAGCGAACGATTGCTGTTTACACCGTTTTCTGCATGCAGAAATTGAACGACTGAACGATTATAGGTGATTGGGGTGGATATAGATGATAGAAGGTTTGGATGGAAATAAATGATAGATGATAAAAGGTTGAGGTGAAGATACTGTAAATGATAAAATCTTGGGTATGGAGATAAATCACAGAACAATGGGATGGAGATAGATGATAGAAGGTTTGAGGTGGACATAGATGATGGGAGGTTATGGTGTAGATAAATGATAGCCGGTAGGGTGAGGATAGATCATAAGAGGTTGAGGTGGAGATAGATGTTAGAATGTTGGGGTGGAAATAGATGATAGGAGGTTGAGTGTATCCTTGATTGGGTCCTGCTGCTGTCAGCCTCCCCGCCCCAATCAGCTGCTGGGGCGGGAGTTCTGACAGCATTTAAATGTCTCTGTTTCCTTCCAGCATTGCCAGTGTTAGTTTGGTCTTCCAGCTGCACCCGCGTATTGTTTTGATTCCTGTTGTGACCCCGGCTTTCTGACTTCTGCTTTTGGACTTTTTTGCCTTACCCCTCTGTACTGCGTACCCTCCTGTTGCTGACCCGGATTGTCTGACCATTCTACCGTTTGTTTGTCTTCAGTGTCTGTTTGTCTTTCCCGTGTCCGGCTTCCCTAGTGAGTGTAGGGACCGCCGCCCAGTTGTCGCCCTGGGGGTTAGCCCAGGGGGGCAAGTAGGCAGGGACAGGGGTTGCGGGTTTTCTGAGGGACTTCCAATATCCCGGACCCTGTCCTGACACTGGGATGAAGATGCTGTAAGTCATAGAAGGTTGGGGTGAAGATGTTGTAAATCATAGAAGGCTAGGGTGGAGATAGATGGTAGAAGGTTGAGATGACAGGAACTGTAAGCATGTGTATAGGGTCGGAGAGTCAAGTCTTGCGCGTCTTCTTTGTCTTGAAGGGGCCTCCAGACGGCTGACTCACTTGTCATGGAGAAAATTACTCACAGTCTCCGGGTTGTTAATTTTTGATGAGTTATTCGGATCTTTCTGTTTGTAGATTTCATTTTTAATGAGAGGAACAGAAACCTTCATCCTCGTCCTGTGTATTTGTACAGATACGGCTGATGCAGATTCCAATCCTGCAGTATCTCAGCAGGTTGTCACTCGGTTTGGAGAGGGTGTGGATATTTTTGTTTTTCTGTCATCCTAATGCACAAAATGAGGCACAACTACTAATGTCTTTGCACCAGAATTCTGGCGTAAGAAACACCTTCTTTGGCACAAATCAATTTCATGTCCTGGGCATGCTGGTCCTGTAGACTAAAGCCCCAGGGCCTGGGAGTGTGACAGCTCTCGGCTATTGCACGGTGTGCGGCCCCAGTCATGCCATTGCCGTTATCCAATGAATAACAGCAATCACAAAAAGTTTTAAAACATTTAAACTTTCATCTACCCTCACGGATCCGATCCCTGTGGGGAGATGAAACTATTTATCCCAGGCCTCCGCAATGTCCCTCGACGATCTGATCTTGCAAGGACCTGTCCCTGACTTCTTCACAAGCGCCGGCGGCACAATGTCGAACATATGTGCAGAAGCCGGAGCTTGCCTGGCAAATTTTAAATCTTCCTGCTTACGGCTATACGGCGGTCATGCAAAAGTCAAACAAAAAAGTAAAAAAATGTAAAGTTTCATCTTCCCACATGGACGGATCCGTGAGGCGAGATAAAATGACTTACCTATTTGTCCCACGATGGGATCTTTATTCACAGACCTTTCCTGACTTCTGCCCATGCGACCGTCGGCAAGATGGGGGTCACATGCACAGAAGCCGGGGATTGCCCGGGAAATTTAAAATCTCCTGCTCCTGGCTACCAAAGGTACTAGAGAGCCTGGAGATGTCACCGGGGCAGCAGTGTGGGGGCCTCGGTCATGTGATCCCTAATGGATAAGGGCAATTAGCTAAAAGTAAAAAAGAAAGATAAAATAGCTAAAGTTTCCTCTCCCCTCATGGACGCAATCCATGAGCGAAGATGAGGGGAGATGAAACTACTTACCTAAGGCCTCTGACAATGTCCACTGACAGGACATTTATCCATGGACTTTTCCCCGGCCTCTGAGCCTGGAGCAGTGACCAGAGGCCCAGTTGAGTGGTCTCCGGTCATGTGATCACCGTTATCCAATAGATAATCCACAGTTAAAAAAAAGTTGAAGTTTCATCTCCCCAATGCAATTGGTGAGGAAAGATAAAAATTTCCTAGCCGAGAGCCTGGAGCAGTGACAGGAGGCTTCGTTGAGCGGTCCCTGGTCACATAATCTCCATTAGGGGGTTAATATTACTGAGGGGTTATTACTGATAGGTTATTACTGAGGGGGTTAAAGGGGTTGTCCCGCGCCGAAACGGTTTTTTTTTTTTCAACCCCCCCCCCCCCCCCCCCCGTTCGGCGCGAGACAACCCCGATGCAGGGGTTAAAAAAGATCACCGGAC
The DNA here is from genome assembly GCF_035609145.1 of Eleutherodactylus coqui. Lineage (NCBI taxonomy): Eukaryota > Metazoa > Chordata > Amphibia > Anura > Eleutherodactylidae > Eleutherodactylus > Eleutherodactylus coqui. The sequence goes on along the minus strand of NC_089837.1, from coordinate 20,710,734 downwards.
AGCGCTTACCTGAATCCCCGCACTCCGGTGACTTCTTACTTACCTGGTGAAGATGGCCGCCGGCATCTTCTCCCTCCGTGGACCGCAGGGCTTCTGTGCGGTCCATTGCCGATTCCAGCCTCCTGATTGGCTGGAATCGGCACGTGACAGGGCGGAGCTACACGGAGCCCCATTGAGAAGATAAGAAGACCCGGACTGCGCAAGCGCGTCTAATTTGGCCATTAGACGGCGAAAATTAGACGGCAACCATGGAGACGAGGACGCCAGCAACGGAGCAGGTAAGTGAAAAACTTTTTATAACTTCTGTATGGCTCATAATTAATGCACAATGTACATTACAAAGTGCATTAATATGGCCATACAGAAGTGTATAACCCCACTTGCTGCCGCGGGACAACCCCTTTAATATTATTACTGTGGCTACTGTGGAGTTAATATTACTGGGGTTAATATTATTACTGAGGGGGTTAATACTACTGGGGCCAATATTGCTACTGAGAAGCTTAATACAACTAGGGCTGCAATAGGGGTCACCTATCACTACTGGGGCCACTGTGGGGGTCACCTATTACTACTGGGCCACTGTGGGGGGGGGGGTCACCTATTACTACTGGGGCCAATATAGGGGGTCACTATTACTACTAGGGCCACAATAGGGTCGCTATTAATACACAGAGCCAATACAGGGGTCACTATTACTGCACAGTAGTTGTAGCTGCAAAGTGGATGAGATTTTGAAAATCATTCACACTCTATGGGAAAAATCTGCACAGCACCTGTGAGGATATTGACAAGAGGGGTTTAATTCCGCAGCATGTTACTTTAAATATTCTGTATATCCATAGCCCACCCAGCGCTCCACCGCTCCTCCCTGTTTTTTTTTTTAAGCAGCCCTGTCCTTTTTATAAAGATGGAGGTAAAAATCATATGTCGTGCCATCAAGTGTAAAGACATCTCGGGGTCAGACCCCTTCGTCAGCTCGACTGGATCACAACATACAAACTAGGTAATATGTACAAAAGAGTAACATTCATAAAGAATTGGGAAAAAGTGAATAAAAATGAGTGGAAATAAAAGAAAAAGAGGTATAGAAATAAATGAGTACCAAATGCATCAGGAAATGGGAAATGTGGGATAAGATGCAGACAGTGCAGAGAATGACACTAATTGTGAAACATTAATGAGAACACCAAAAAGAACCATACCGGGCCCCACGGGGAGCGCCACATCATATGCAATCAGCTGCGGATACCAGGCGGATTATCCATAAAACTTTGCACTGATGATACAGACTGTTATGGTACAGATTGTGACTGGTTTAGATGCAGGAATGCTGCGCTTTGCTCCCTGACTTTTCTGAAATGGTCCTGTACTTTTTATAAATTATATCTTGTGATAAGCCCCGCCCCTGACCACACCCCTCTGCCCCGCTCTGACCCTGAGAAAATCCGTTCACCTTAATATAACGGTATACTGACTTCTATATAACTGAATACAGGCCTCTATATAACTGTGCACTGTCCTCTACCTAATTATATACTGTCCTCTATATAACTGTGTACTATCCTCTATATAAATGTATACTGTCCTCTACCTAATTGTATACTGTCCTCTATATAACGGCGTACTATCCTCTAATGTATACTGTCCTCTACATAACTATATACTGTCCTCTATATAACTGTGTACTATCCTCTATATAAATGTATACTGTCCTCTACCTAATTGTATACTGTCCTCTATATAACGGCGTACTATCCTCTAATGTATACTGTCCTCTACATAACTATATACTGTCCTCTATATAACGGCGTACTATCCTCTAATGTATACTGTCCTCTACATAACTATATACTGTCCTCTATATAACGGCGTACTATCCTCTATATAAATGTATACTGCCCTTTACGTAACTATATACTGTCGTCTCTTGTGTTAGTTACGTAGTATATGAAGTCGGGGGGTCGGGGTGCTCTCAGGGTGACTGCAGGGGTCACACCAGCCCGTCTCTCCGTTCTCATCCTCATCATCCCTGCGCCGCTCACTGCCCCGGGCACCTTCTGGTTATTGGACTAATTACCTGCCCGGCTGCGGTGCCAGCTGCTCCGCCCGGTAATCAGCTCGCTGACTGATCGCTCACTCAGATAAATGTGTCTATTATTTCCGCTGCCGCTAATTGTTACTGGAAACAAAAACATCATTAAACATTCTGAGGACTATTTGTGGCCAGAATCACTTCCGAGACGCCTTTGTCCTCACGTGTGAAGGCTTTTATGACTGCACTCACCCACATTGGCACATGCATCTGTACTGCCACTGAGTGCCGGGCTTAGGCCAGTGTCAGTATTCACTGTAACTCTGGCATTCTCTTCATGAGTCAGGCAGCGCAGGATGAGCTCCACTATAGAGAGAGGAGTGCTGCTGCAGGGGGTTGTGGGAGGATATAGTAAAAAGCCAATTATCATATACAACATGCCTGAGGATTTTCATCACTAGCAATGTGTGGGGATCCAGAGGACTGCAGCCGGCTGACGGGCTGCCACCGGCCAAATGAACGGATGGTAAAAGATAATTGACAGCCGGCAGCCAGAGTGCTTACAGCAGCGTGGCTGCCCCACCAAAGAAGCGGGCTAAGTGAGTTAACTGTTTGTACAGCACTATGATATTTTGGGGCTATTATGGGGGACACTGTCATTACTGGGGCCACCATTACTACTGGGGCCACTAACAGGGTCAGTATCAGTGCTAGGGCCATTAACAAGATCACTATTACTACTATGGGTGGGTTACTACTATGAATTGGGCCACTATGGGGGTTACTATTACTATTGGGCCAATATGGTTGGTCACTATGTCTACTTGGGCTAATATAGGGGTCACTATTACTACTGGGTCAATAAACAAGGTCACTATTACTATTGGGCCACCATAGGGTGTCACTATTATTACTGGGGCCACTGTGGGAGGGTCACTATTAATACCAGGGCCACTAATAGGGTAAGCATTATTTCTAGGGCCATTATGAAGGTCACTATTATTACTGGGGCCACTATTACTATTGGGGCCACTATGGGGCTGGGTCACTATTATTACTGAGGACAATATAGGGGTCACTATTACTACTGGGGCCACTCTGAGTAGGTCACTATTTCTATTGGGGCCACTTATAGTAGTGTTATTAGTATTGGGGCCACTATAACGGTCACTATTACTACATGGGGCCACTAAGAGGGTCACTATTACTAGGGTTTCTAAGGGGGACACTTAGTATTAGGGCCATTACTTGGGGCACAATTACTCTGTCACTTCAGAGTCTCAATGATTCAAATATGTGTCAATGGTCAATGGTCAATGGACAGAGGGTACCCTATATAGGTTGACAATGCCCATAGGCAAGAAGGATAGGGCCATGGCTGGGTCCACCGCCTCCTCCATGAGTCCTTTGTACACAAGGCAGGAGATGTCCAGATGTTAGATGACACGTCTCATCTTGATGGAAGCATTATGTCATTACCACCCAAGGGACAGATAGGTTAGTACGGCCCGGTCCCCCCCAAAGGCTTACAGCCATCAAGACAGACAGCAAGAGCTGCGACTACGTCACAACAGCTGCCGTTTCCACCCTCTGAGCCTCTTTCTTTGACTTTCTTTGACCTTTGCAGGTTACACTCCCATGAACTCTATCGGAAGGGTCTCCATATAGATGAAGTAAAAATAAACATGCAAAAATAGCGTCCAGGAGGAAGAAAGGGGGTGGGATTCAACCTACGGAAAGGATAAGTGGAGGCAGAGATCCAAAATAATAGGAAAGGACTGGGTGGTCATGCGAAAAAGGGTCGGGGGCTTCTCACCATCCTCACAGGCATTGCGGTGATCCCATTATATTTGAGCAGAGTGCACTTTCTTTAGATCATGGTTTTGGACCAAGATTTGGTCAAGGGTCAATGGCAAAGTTGTGTGAATGATCTGTGTGCCCAATGACCGCCATTATCTATGAGTATAGACAGAGACATAACCTGAAGCTCTTGAGCCCAGAATGGAAAATCTGTAATAGGGACCCCAACTATAGTACTGGTCTCCTCATATGGGAGACACTTTATGAGCCCCATGGCTCAAGGGCCCGAGTACAATCACACCCTAGGCTCCCATTATAGTTCCGGGTGCAGCCGCACCCTCTGCTGTTGTGCCACTGCTTATCTGTACAGCAGTGATTCTTATCCTATGGCTCTACAACTGTTGCAAAATTACAATTTCCAGCATGTCTGACAGCCGCAGGCTCTCAATTCATGTTGAGAGTTGCAGTTTTGCTTCAGCAGGAGAGTCATAGGTCCAGTAATGCTCTGTCCGATACACATCGGATGTGCTAGTTACTGAGCTAACATTGAACAATGCCTCCCAACTGTCCAAGACTCAGCGGGACGGTCATGGATTTGGGGGGTTGTCCCAGTATCCCTGGATGCATGCCACATGACCGGATTTCAACTGTGTAAGGAAGAGAGAGGGGGACCCCAATCAATCTCGCTTCGATCACCGAATTGTCACGGATCAACTAATCTGAGCTCACTCGCCGCTGTCAGTTGTCATGGCAGAGCCTTGATCAATCACTCTAGAAGGGTTGTAAGCGCCGAGCCATTAGAATACAGGCGGATTTGTACCCAGCTTTCCCAGGCTCTCGCACGCATGCAGAACGAAAACTCAAATCACCCACTGAACCGGTCTAACGCCTCTGACTCTCTGCATACACTCACTGCCACCCCCAGCTTTTAGAGGTAAGCTGGAACCCAGACTATGACGGAGGGTGAAGGGTCACTCAACCTTAGCTGCGTACTCTTCTGCTTGACCTGATCAGGAAGCTGGATGGGGTGTCCAGAAAGGTACCATATATGCGAGGTATCAGAGCATTAGTACTGTGACTGGGTCACTGAGGGGCACTATTACTGTGCGGAGGTCACTGAGGGGCACTGTTACTGTGAGGGGGTCACTGAGGGGCACTGTTACTGTGAGGAGGTCACTGAGGGGCACTCTTACTGTGAGGGAGTCACTGAGGGGCACTATTACTGTGAGGAGATCAATGAGGGGCACTATTACTGTGAGGAGGTCACTGAGGGACACCATTACTGTGAGGAGGTCACTGAGGGGCACTGTTACTGTGAGGGAGTCACTGAGGGGCACTATTACTGTGGGGGGGTCACCGAGGGGCACTGTTACTGTGAGGGAGTCACTGAGGGGCACTATTACTGTGAGGGGGTCACTGAGGGGCACTATTACTATGAGAGGGTCACTGAGGGGCACTATTAGTGTGAGAGGGTCACTGAGGGGCACGATTACTGTTAGAGGGTCACTGAGGGACACTATTACTGTGAGGGGGTCACTGAGGGGTACTTATACTGTGAGTGAGTCACTGAGGGACACTATTACTGTGAGGGAGTCACTGAGGGGTACTTATACTGTGAAGGAGTCACTGAGGGACACTATTACTGTCAGGGGGTCACTGAGGACACTATTACTGTGAGGGAGTCACTGAGGGGCACTATTACTGTGGGGGGGTCACCGAGGGGCACTGTTACTGTGAGGGAGTCACTGAGGGGCACTGTTACTGTGAGGGAGTCACTGAGGACACTGTTACTGTGAGGAGGTCACTGAGGACACTGTTACTGTGAGGGGGTCACTGATGGGCACTATTACTGTGAGAAGGTCACTGTTGGACACCATTACTGTAGGAGGATCACTGATGGACGCTATTACTGTGGGAGGGTCACTGAGGGACACCATTACTGTGTGAGGATCACTGATGGACACCATTACTGTGAAAGGGTCACTGATGAACAGCATTACTGTGAAAGGGTCACTGATGAACACCATTACTGTAAGAGGGTCACTGTTGGACACTATTACTGTGAGAGGGTCACTGAGGGACACCATTACTGTGAGAGGGTCACTGATGAACAGCATTACTGTGAAAGGGTCACTGATGAACACCATTACTGTAAAAGGGTCACTGTTGGACACTATTACTGTGAGAGGATCACTGAGGGACACCATTACTGTGAGAGGGTCACTGAGGGACACCATTACTGTGAGAGAGTCACTGATGGACACTATTACTGTGGGAGGGTCACTGATGGACACCATTAATGTGAGATGGTCACTGATGGACACCATTACTGTGAGGGGTACATTGAGGAGCACAATTACTGTGAGGAGGTCACTGAGGGGCACTATTACTGTGAGAGGGTCACTGAGTGGCACTATTACTGTGAGAGGGTCACTGAGGGGCACTATTACTGTAAGGGGTCACTGAGGGGCACTGTTACTGTGAGGAGGTCACTGAGGGGCACTATTACTGTGAGAGGGTCACTGAAGGACACTATTACTGTGAGGAGGTTGCTGAGGGGTACTATTACAGTGAGGAGGTCACTGAGGGGCACTATTACTGTGCGGGAATCACTGAAGACACTATTACTGTGCGGGGATCACTGAGGACACTATTACTGTGAGGGGATCACTGAGGACACTATTACTGTGAGGGGTACATTGAGGACACTATTACTGTGAGAGGGTCTTTAAAGGACACTATCACTGTGAGCGGTCACTGAGGGGCAGTATTGCTGTGAGAAGTCACTGAAGGGCACTATTACTGTGAGGAGGTCACTGAGGGGCACTATTACTGTGAGGAGCTCACTGAGGGGCATTATTACTGTGAGGTGGTCACTGAGGGGCACTATTACTGTGAGGAGGTCACTGAAAGACACTATTACTGTTAGGGGTCACTGAGGGGCACTATTACTGTGAGGGGTCACTGAGGGACACTATTACTGTGAGAGGGTCACTGAAAGACACTATTACTGTTAGGGGTCACTGAGGGGCACTGTTACTGTGAGGGGGTCACTGAGGGGCACTATTACTGTGAGAGGGTCACTGAAAGACACTATTACTGTTAGGGGTCACTGAGGGGCACTGTTACTGTGAGGGAGTCACTGAGGACACTATTACTGTGAGAAGTCATTGAAGGGCACTATTACTGTGAGGAGGTCACTGAGGGGCACTATTACTGTGAGGAGGTTACTGAGGGACACTATTACTGTGAGGAGGTCACTGAGGGGCACTATTACTGTGAGGAGGTCACTGAGGGACACTATTACTATGAGGGGGTCACTGAGGGGCACTATTACTGTGAGAGGGTCACTGAAAGACACTATTACTGTTAGGGGTCACTGAGGGGCACTGTTACTGTGAGGGAGTCACTGAGGACACTATTACTGTGAGAAGTCATTGAAGGGCACTATTACTGTGAGGAGGTCACTGAGGGGCACTATTACTGTGAGGAGGTTACTGAGGGACACTATTACTGTGAGGAGGTCACTGAGGGGCACTATTACTGTGAGGAGGTCACTGAGGGACACTATTACTATGAGGGGGTCACTGAGGGGCACTATTACTGTGAGGAGGTCACTGAAAGACACTATTACTGTTAGGGGTCACTGAGGGGCACTATTACTGTGAGGAGGTCACTGAGCGGCACTATTACTGTGAGGGGGTCACTGAGGGGCACTATTACTGTGAGGAGGTCACTGAGCGGCACTATTACTCTGCGGGGATCACTGAGGGGCACTATTACTATGAGGGGGTCACTGAGGGGCACTATTCCTGTGAGAAGTCATTGAAGGGCACTATTACTGTGAGGGGGTCACTAATGACATGGATACTGATGTGGGGGGCTTCAAGCCACTAAAGCTGATCATACACTAAGTTAAAGATTGGCCGCCAGCTGTTCCGTCCGACTCATCCAACTTTTCCATACACGCTCAGCTTAGGGGTCAGTGGGGACACCCCTATACACATTCTGTATGGTCAGCTACTCCCACTAAAATTGTTGTGTTCAGCTGTACTCATACGGGCAGCGCTTCAGTGGAAGTTCTACTGCACGTCCTGTTTTTGTGTGATTCTTTTTCAAGAATCTATTATTTTTTTTTATGGGAGCGTGAAAAAAAACGCATCATGATTTCATGCCACGCAATTTGTATTTGAATTGCACGCGGATGCCATGCGTTTTCAACGTAGATTACTATGAGGACCACATAAAATAAGGGCGGCTTCTCACAGTCGTATTTGTGTGCGCAATATGCAGAGAATACAAGCCATTGATTTTAACAGGTTTATTCCTATTTTCGTTTTTGCGCACGCTCTGCACACCTGCAAACAAAAAAAACACCACATGCTCTAAATTAGTGCGCATTTGGGAGGCTTGGTAAATGCACTGCCAATACCCGCATGATTGCATATTGTGCTGCACAATTTTGTGGGAAAGAGAACACATCTAGAACTAACTCGGCTACATGGTCTTTTAAATCACGGCATGGGTGTGTGTGCGCTGAAGTGAAATGTCCCTGTCAGCACAAAAAGTACAGTAGAATGCGCAAAAACGTGCAACATTCACAGCACACATATGTCATGCTAAACGGTGTGTTTTTGCGCATTCGCCTATCTACCTTGGACCGTAGAGCCTCCATGCCCGCCCGTATCACATCTTGTATCCAAGCTAGAGGCCGTACAACAGGGTACTAGAGCCTCCATGCCCACCTGTATCACATCTTGTATCCAAGCTATAGGCGGTATAACAGGGTACTAAAGCCTCCATGCCCCCGCATCACATCTTGTATCCAAGCTATAGGAGGTATAACAGGGTACTAGAGCCTCCATGCTGCCCGTATCACATCTTGTATCCAAGCTATACGCGGTATAACAGGGTACTAGAGCCTACATGTCCACCCATATCACATCTTGTATCAAAGCTATAGGCGGTACAACAGGGTACTAGAGCCTCCATGCCCACCCATATCACATCTTGTATCCAAGCTAGAGGTAGTACAACAGGGTACTAGAGCCTCCATGCCCACCCATATTACATCTTGTATCAAAGCTATAGGCGGTACAACAGGGTACTAGAGCCTCCATGCCCACCCATATCACATCTTGTATCCAAGCTAGAGGCGGTACAACAGGGTACTAGAGCCTCCATGCCCACCCATATTACATCTTGTATCCAAGCTAGAGGTGGTACAACAGGGTACTAGAGCCTCCATGCCCACCCATATCACATCTTGTATCCAAGCTAGAGGTAGTACAACAGGGTACTAGAGCCTCCATGCCCACCCATATTACATCTTGTATCCAAGCTAGAGGCAGTACAACAGGGTACTAGAGCCTCCATGCCTGCCCGTATTACATCTTGTATCCAAGCTATAGGCGGTATAACAGGGTACTAGAGCCTACATGCCCACCTGTATCACATCTTGTATCCAAGCTAGAGGTGGTACAGCAGGGTACTAGAGCCTCCATGCCCGCCCGTATCACATCTTGTATCCAAGCTAGAGGCCGTACAACAGGGTACTAGAGCCTCCATGCCCCCATATCACATCTTGTATCCAAGCTATAGGCGGTATAACAGGGTACTAGAGCCTCCATGCCCCCGCATCACATCTTGTATCCAAGCTATAGGAGGTATAACAGGGTACTAGAGCCTCCATGCCGCCCGTATCACATCTTGTATCCAAGCTATACGCGGTATAACAGGGTACTAGAGCCTACATGTCCACCCATATCACATCTTGTATCAAAGCTATAGGCGGTACAACAGGGTACTAGAGCCTCCATGCCCACCCATATCACATCTTGTATCCAAGCTAGAGGTAGTACAACAGGGTACTAGAGCCTCCATGCCCACCCATATTACATCTTGTATCCAAGCTAGAGGTGGTACAACAGGGTACTAGAGCCTCCATGCCCACCCATATCACATCTTGTATCCAAGCTAGAGGTAGTACAACAGGGTACTAGAGCCTCCATGCCCACCCATATTACATCTTGTATCCAAGCTAGAGGCAGTACAACAGGGTACTAGAGCCTCCATGCCCGCCCGTATTACATCTTGTATCCAAGCTATAGGCGGTATAACAGGGTACTAGAGCCTACATGCCCACCTGTATCACATCTTGTATCCAAGCTATAGGCGGTATAACAGGGTACTAGAGCCTACATGCCCACCCATATCACATCTTGTATCAAAGCTAAAGCTGGTACAACAGGGCACTAGAGCCTCCATGCCCCCATATCACATCTTGTATCCAAGCTAGAGGTAGTACAACAGGGTACTAGAGCCTCCATGCCCGCCCGTATCACATCTTGTATCCAAGCTATAGGCGGTATAACAGGGTACTAGAGCCTCCATGCCTGCCCATATCACATATTGTACCCAAGCTAGAGGCAGTACAACAGGGTACTAGAGCCTCCATGCCCGCCCATATCACATATTGTACCCAAGCTAGAGGCAGTACAACAGGGTACTAGAGCCTCCATGCCCCCCGTATCACATCTTGTATCGAAGCGCGAGGCGGTACAACAGGGTACTAGAGCCTCCATGCCCACCTGTATCACTTTTGTATCCAAGCTAGAGACGGTACAACAGGGTACTACAGCCTCCATGCCTGCCTGTATCACATCTTGTATCCAAGCTAGAAGCGGTACAACAGGGTGCCAGAGCCTCCATGCCTGCCCATATAACATCTTGTATCCAAGCTAGAGGTGGTACAACAGGGTACTAGAGCCTCCATACCCACCTGTATCACTTTTGTATCCAAGCTAGAGGTGGTACAACAGGGTGCTAGAGCCACCATGCCTGCCTGTATCACATCTTGTATCCAAGCTAGAGGCGGTACAACAGGGTGCCAGAGCCTCCATACCTGCCCCTTACACATCTTGTATCCAAGCTAGAGGCGGTACAGCAGGGTACTAGAGCTTCCATGCCCCCCGTATCACCTCTTGTATCCAAGCTGGAGGTGGTACAGCAGGGTACTAGAGCCTCCATGGCCGCCCGTATCACATCTTGTATCCAAGCTAGAGGTGGTACAACAGGGTGCCAGAGCCTCCATACCTGCCCCTTACACATCTTGTATCCAAGCTAGAGGCGATACAGCAGGGTACTAGAGCCTCCATGCCCCCCGTATCACATCTTGTATCCAAGCTAGAGGCGGTACAACAGGGTACTAGAGCCTCCATGCTGTCCGTATCACATCTTGTATCCACGCTAGAGGCGGTACAGCAGGGTACTAGAGCCTCCACACAGGGGTTCGGCTCTCCACAGTAAATGACCCTTTTGCTCTGATATTATAAGCTCTTACTCATATCAATGTTACAATCACACAGAGAGATTCATTCCATTCTGATGATTGTTACTTTGACCATTTCTACTGTCTATGGTGGTGGCATCTCTGTATAGCATTGTGTGAAAGTGTTAATTGGGTACCATTCTGTGTATTGTACAGAACCTGGCACTATACAGGGGGTCAGCAACAGAAGAAACCCCAGAGGACCCGATTCAACCTAACACTGGCCCTGAGTAAATAACTGATGATATCACACTAGCCCTTTCGCTCATTGACCTAAGATATCAAACTCTTCCCCTGCGTATCATGGGACCCTTGGGGGTGGAGCGTAGAGCATCATCTCCTCCCATGCCCATTTCTGTAGGACTGGAGCTGTATTGTGCAGATGGTGCAACAAGGGAAGATGCAAGAACTGATTTTATTACTGTTGTCAGGCTTGTACTGTAGACATGATGGGAGTTATAGCTCTACTTACTATAACATATAGATTACACTGGAACATGGACATGGTATTGTATATTCAGTCCTTGTAAATATCTGATCGCCTTACTTATTGGTATTCTGCATAGATATCTCAGCCTGGTTCGTTCTGCAGATAGCGATCTCTCTGAGCGATGTGCGGGCTCTTACTTCATTACATAAAGGATGCATAAGGGGTAACTATTCATCGTAAATGAACACTTCCATTTCTCAGCGCTGTCTGTGGCTCCTTTGCATATGACCTAGGACCTCCTGCATCCTTAAAGAGCCTTGACTCATCCTCGTCTGCAAGGGTCTTAAATGTTCTCATCAGGCTTTTCTTAGTTATATCTTGGGAGGTTCAATATGTGCAAAAGAGGGGGCCCCAAAAGCAAACATTAAAGGGCCCCCATTAAAGTGCTGGATTTTGCCAACAAGGAGAGAAGGGTTTTCCCTACCATACTTTCTCCATGATGCTTGGTCCAATTCTCTCACCCCTTTATTTGCTAAACAAGCAGCCCCACAGTCTACCTCTATGCTATTAATTACTGGGATGACTTGTGTGCACGAACTTCTTCAGGTTTTGCCACAGCACCCCCATACTTGGCTATTCCAGAACTCAAGTCATTTTTTCCCACCATCTTTAGTTGCTTATTTTCTAAACTTTGGGTGATCATCTTGTTGGATCACCCAATGAATCTTCAGCCTGAGTTCCTGGACAGCTGCAACAAGATGTTCCGATTCACTTTAGAAATCATTGTTCCCTCCATGATCACCAGGCACTGAGGAACAAAGAAGCCCCAATCCATGATGCCTCCTCCACCATAACCACAAACCATGATTCTTCCTCCATCATAGCCCCAATCCATGATACTCTCTCTACCTTAAGAGCAAACCATGATGCCAACCCTCCATAGACCCAAAGCATGATGCCCCTTCCATCACAGCCCCAGACAATGATGCCCCCTACACCAGACTTCACAGTTGGATGTGGTTGTGGTGTTGTTGTGCAGTGTCCTTCTTCCTCCAAACATAGCTTAGTGTATGTGTGCTTAAAACTTCCACTTTTGTCTCATCCATCCATAGATTTCCCAGAAGTATTGTGGAACATCCAGGTGGTCTCAGACAAACTAGAAATGGGCTCCAGTTCTTTTTTGGCAAGCAGGGCTTACCTTGTGGTCTCCATCAACAAACACCAATCTTGTTTCTGCAGCCTGTAGAGTTTTCTTTAGGTCCTCTGTTGTTCCTCTTGGGTTCTTTCTCCCCTCTTTTAAGGTTGCCTGTTGTGCTATTGGAGTGATATAATAGTATGCTCCATCTGTAGATAATAACCATGAATTGATGTACACCTCGGCCTTCATCTCCAGTAGCCTTTTCCAGCTTTATATGTCTCTATAACATGTCTTCTGAGGTCTTTTGAAAGTTTCTTACATCAAGGCGAGGTTCACACTAACCAATCTTTCTTGCAAAGAACAGATCAGATAGTAACCAGGCTTTGTGGGTCTTTATTTAATGGGCAAAACACATGCGAAACCTGCACTAACAATCTCATCTCCTTTATTGATACATCTTTTACCAACTGGCTCTTGGAGATGTCATTAACAGAGGTTCAAAAAATTGCTCAAACGATAGTCCGAGTGACAGCTTTGAGCGATCATTTTGCATAAACAATTAGGTAGCTATTTGGCTACTTAATAACTTATTAGCGTGCTAATGACGCCTTTAGCTGAATGCAGTTAATAGCCTGAGGGCTCTTATCTGCTTTCAGCTCCTTTGTTCTCTGATGGGAAACAATGCTATCAACACTCCCCGTGGAGAACTCAGCATGCAGTCCTGATAAGACCACACAATGATTTTTAGGTTGGCTTGAATTTAACGATCAACTAGCAGTGCACGATGGCCGCGCGTTTAGACAACGATTATTGCTCAAAAAATTGCATTTGAGCGATTTTTGAGCGATCATCGCTCTGTGTAAATGGGCCTTTACATACAATCAGACCTCACTGTATGCCCATTGTATCAGTGCAGAAATCTAGGAAGTTCCAAAGGGTTCACTTACTTTTTCCTGCATCTGCTCGTATGTCAGATATTGCATCAGTGGTAGTCTTTAACTTGGGACCCCTCTAATCTCAAGAATAAGGGGGCCCTGACATCTTCCAAGCACTGTAGTCACTTAGCTGTTAGTCTGGAGTCCAGATCACTAAGCTAACATTGACCTGCAATAGAGTTAAAGAGGAAGTGTCGTGGGATAGAATCAGCGGAACTGGTTGCGATGTTCTGCAGCAGCTGCACCACAGACCTATCCCATTTCTTTTCATGCTTATCTTCCTCTTCTTTCACGGGCTCTTCTTAGATTGGCTCCCAGTTCTCTCAATGGGTCAAGTGGATGTTCCCTACTGCTCACTCTCAACGGGCAACATTGAGCTGTCAGTCAAGTCCAGCGTCCCATGAGGGGTCATCTTTAACTTCAACCCACCCTAGGATGTAAATGTACGTCCTGGTTAGGAAGGTGTTCCCACAAATGGACATGAACTCACATCTTATGGATGTTGTGAGCTCAGAAGCTAAGTGCATGCTATCTGCAGTGGGTGCTGGCTGGGACTGACAGACGGCCTCCTGCTGCAACAGCGGGGATTGATGAGAACAACGATCCCCGCTGGTAACTCCTTGCATGTCACGATCAATGTAGATTATGTGAAGTGCTCACAGAGGTAGGGTGCTTCCTCTGTGATGTCATTGGACCTCAACCATGTATCTGTGAAGGGCCATTGGTTGCCATGGCAACCGGATGCCAGAGAATGGTATTCAGGTCTGCCATGGACTGTGATCATGATGAGAAGTGATAATGCATTATCAGTGTGATCATAGGATTGTAGATTCAAATCCCCTATAGAGACATAAAAAATGTAAAAAAAACATACAAAAATAATGGTAAAAAATAATAAAAAGAAAAACTTTTCTTTATTTTAATTTTAAATTTTTTTTTTCATTTAAAAAGCCACATTTGATTTTGTTGCATCCGTAACGACACATACAATAAATCAAACACACTTTTTAGCCTCCACAGCTGTGGAAAACAAAAGCTAAAAAAATTGAGCCCAAATCCTTTTTTTCGTTAATTTCGCCTGGCAAAAAAAAACACAAAAAAGTGATCAAAATAGCCCAAAATGGTGTCAATAAAAACTACAGCTCACACAAAAAATAAGCCCTCACAGCTCCATCGGTGGAAAAGTTAAAAAAAAAGCTGAAACTTTGAATTCAGTGTTACAGAAAAATACTTCAAAAAAGGGCAGTTTTACTGTACAAAAGTGGAAATACCTAAAGTGTGTGTATATATATATATATATATATATATATATATATATATATGTGTGTGTTATTTCAGTGTTCTCATAATCGTACCAACCTGCAAAAAAATTGTCATTCTGCATTGCTAACATTACAAAAAAACAAAACAATGGCCAAATAGATTTTTCTTCTCCCTGCCCTCCCGAAAAATGACTAAACACTCTGCAATACATGATATGGACTAATAAAAACTCCAGCTCTTTACCCCAAACACCACCCTCATACCGCCACGTCAGCAGAAAAATGAAATAGGTCATGGCTTTCGAATAGCGGAGATGAAAATCCCCCAAATCTTGCGTGTCCTTGGGTCCACAGCAGGCCATGTCACTAAGGGGTTAAAGGTTCACGTGAACGGAAGCAGCGATAAAGCTCCAGCTGTTGGTCTGCCCGCGCTGCGATGTCATCGTTTGCAGGCTGTCCGGCAGAGTATGGCTGGCATTGCTAGGATACTGGCAGAGATAAGTGATGCAACCGCTCATTGCGTTCCCAATGATATCAAATACGGAAAATGATGATGTTTGCGTTATATTAAAAAAATGGACCTTATTGTAAGAAATATCAGACAGCGACGCCTAATTAATTATTCATTCATTATGTCCGCATCAGCAGCGCCGGAGGCCAGAATGGAGCGAATGAAGATCATCTGAGTTTACGGATGGGTCATTGCAGCCAACATTGTCCGCATCTTCTACTCTTCCCCGTAACTCTCACCCTGCGTGCCTTAGAGGTTCTGCCAGACGCACCTTCAGCTGACAGTGATACCCCCAAACACACATGCTCTAATCGATGAGGCGAGGGGGATAAGCTGACAGAGTCCTCTTCAAGCAGCTTATCTCCGGGGGAAATGAATGATCATGTATAGTGAAATCCAACATTGCTAATCCTTCTTCCTTCCAACGTGTGCCATCAGGGAAGAGGCGAAAGTCCCCAATGAACATCATCTAGTCAGCCGATCCCACATTACCTGACAGGATTGGTCACTTTCATCCAATATATGTATGGTGGGTTTAGCTAACTTTTACATTATATATATGGCGACCCTCACACCATTTCTATCTGGATTGGCCTATCGGAAGATTCATTGATGGGTCCATTTTCAACACAAGAACAAGATGTAGCGGGAAAGAAAGGACCCGAAAAGGTCAGCATCAGATAAACTAAAAAACTTCAACAGATACCAGAAATGTTCTGTTTAATGGATGTAGTAGCACCTCTTCCATATGACAGTTGGATTGGTGCAGCCTCCACTCGGGTGTGAAGTCTCAGGGAGCCCCGGCATTCATCTAATGGCTTGCACAGAGCTGTAGAGTTTGGTGGAGGTTGTGATGTTCTAAAGGAACTCCTATCAATGGCCGATCCAACTTTAGTTGAGGGTGAGACACGACTGTTGGCAAATCTGATGCAAGTAGTAGAGTACTGTAGTCCAAGCAGAGAATTGTAGAGGAAGAGCTGCGAGAACTGTAGAGGAAAGCTAAATTCAGGGTAATAATTGACACAGGATGGCTGTGATAAGCAGGAGAACCACCGATGATGTCATCAGGCTGCAGTGATGGAGTGGAAGTCAATTAACTGCCTACATATGTCAATGGTTATTCATGCTCTCCCAGATCTGTAATGGACTGAGGAGTGACTTATAGCACAATTAAACTGGGCCCAGCTCCTGCTGCACAAACTCCTCTGGCACCTGTGGGCAACCTAGATTGGTCCTGCAGATGATAGCCCAGGGTGTGGAGCAGAGTACCAAGTCTGTCTGTGCCCAAACTGCTGACCACATCTAACCAATGCTTCCATGTTAGCTATGCTTAGATCAGAACCACACTGATGCGTTTCACTTTATATTTCCCATTCTTGTTGGCTTCTTCTGCTGTTTTCCGCCCTCCATAATACTCCTTGGTCTCATTTTTAAGGTTCATCGAGATTCCAACACGGTTCATGTAATTAGGCACTGCTGAAAATGCACATACTGTACTGTGTTGTTAATGGCTGACTAAGCAGTTGAGCCAGAGTATAACGCTGCTGTGTCCGTGCCGCACGTACCGTGCGCTGCTGGGTGCATTCATTATAAATTAAAGCACAGCGACTGGCAGCAGAAAGAATCAGGAGCCTCTTATTTATGCTGAGCTAATTACATCAGCAGCTGCAACTCTCTCCTGTTTTGCTACAGTGTATCAGTCTGCAGTCCAGGCTGTTTAGCTCACAGAGTATTGTCTACATTGATTGACTGCAATTGTATCTACTTTTCAGCTGAGAGCAGGACTAGCCATATACAATGTATTAGTCTGGAGCCCGGGTTACTTAGCTCACAGAGCATTGTCTACACCAGATACAATGTATCCACTTCTCAGCTGAGAGCAGGGCTAGCTATGTACAATGTATTAGTCTGGAGCCCGGGTTACTTAGCTCACAGAGCATTGTCTACACCAGATACAATGTATCCACTTCTCAGCTGAGAGCAGGGCTAGCTATGTACAATGTATTAGTCTGGAGCCCGGGTTACTTAGCTCACAGAGCATTGTCTACACCAGATACAATGTATCCACTTCTCAGCTGAGAGCAGGGCTAGCTATGTACAATGTATTAGTCTGGAGCCCGGGTTACTTAGCTCACAGAGCATTGTCTACACCAGATACAATGTATCCACTTCTCAGCTGAGAGCAGGCTAGCTATGTACAATGTATTAGTCTGGAGCCCCGGTTACTTAGCTCACAGAGCATTGTCTACACCAGATACAATGTATCCACTTCTCAGCTGAGAGCAGGCTAGCTATGTACAATGTATTAGTCTGGAGCCCGGGTTACTTAGCTCACAGAGCATTGTCTACACCAGATACAATGCATCCACTTCTCAGCTGAGAGCAGGCTAGCTATATACAATGTATTAGTCTGGAGCCCGGGTTACTTAGCTCACAGAGCATTGTCTACACCAGATACAATGTATCCACTTCTCAGCTGAGAGCAGGGCTAGCTATGTACATTGTATTAGTCTGGAGCCCGGGTTACTTAGCTCACAGAGCATTGTCTACACCAGATACAATGTATCCACTTCTCAGCTGAGAGCAGGCTAGCTATGTACAATGTATTAGTCTGGAGCCCGGGTTACTTAGCTCACAGAGCATTGTCTACACCAGATACAATGTATCCACTTCTCAGCTGAGAGCAGGGCTAGCTATGTACAATGTATTAAGGCTGGTTTACACGGGCCGATGATCGCTCAAAGAACACTCAAACGACAGTCGGACTGACAGCTTTGAGCGATCATTTTGCATAAAGTATTAAGTAGCTACTTAGCTACTTAATAGCAATTTATTGTGCAAGTTAAGCCTTAGCTGAAAGCAGTTTAAAGCCGGAGGCCTATTATCTGCGCTCAGATCCTTTGTTCTCCGGGGAGAAACAATCAGCACTACTGAAGAACTGCTGATAAAAGTGAATGACGACTTTTTAGGCCGCCTGCAGACGGCTGGGTCGGATCCCCGGCGAGAATTCTCGCAGCAGGATCCAACCCGGATCCCTGCAGGGACCAGTGTGGGTCTCACCTGCTCCCGCGGCTCCGGCTCTGTGATGTGCCAGCTGCCGCCCAGCCGGCGCATGCGTAGAGCGTAGCCGGCGGGTCTCTACTGACATTTCTGTGCAGACGTCTGCGAGACCCGCACAGAAATACAAGATGCCATGATTGGTTTTCCGCGTGTATTTTCAAATCGGACAAATCGCGGCCGTCTGCTTAGGATTTGTAATGTAATCCTATGCAGGTGGGCACGGGCGGAAATTCTGCGGGAAATCCTGCCCCGAAATTTCCGCCTGTGTGCAGGAGGCCTTAGGTCAGCTTAAACTTAACGACCAGCTAGCAGTGCCTGAAAAGCGGATGATGGGCGCACATTTAGACCCACCGATTATCGCTAAAATGATAACACTTTTTTTAAGAGATCATCGGCTGGTGTAAATGGGCCTTTAGTCTGGAATCTGGGTTGTTTAGCTCACAGAGCATTGTCTATACCAGATACAATGTATCCACTTCTCAGCTGAGAGCAGGGCTTGCTATGTACAATGTATCAGTCTGGCATCCCCGCTATTTAGCTCACAGAGCATTGTCTATACTTGATGCAATTGTATCCACTTCTCAGCTAAGACCAGCACTAGTTATATACAGTATTATGTATTAGTCTGGTGTCCAGGCTGTAAGCTCACAGAGCATTGTCTAGACTAGTTACAATAGTATCTACTTCTCTGCTGAGAGCAGGACTACTTATGTACAATGTATCAATCTAGAGTCTGGGCTGTTTAGCTCACAGAGCATTGTCTACAGTTGTATCCATTTCTCAGCTGAGAGCTGGACTTGCTACAATTCCTGCATGTTTACTGATTCTGAATATAAACAGGACTGTTCTCATGTACTGCAAGCACAGATCTTGTACAAGGTGAAAAACTGAAATACAAAGGGACACATTTACTTGGAGTGACATCATTCCTGTGACAAATGTTTTAGGGGTTACACACCTCTTAATACATTTGTTGCACCTGGTGGCCCCTCCAATCACCAGATGGAAACCTGCATCAGGTACAAGAATGTGCTGCGAAATGCATGGCCAAGCCCCCTAATATTAGACCCCACCCACTGGGCCAGATGTAAGCCTGAAAAAAGTCACGGTTTTGGTGCATGTGCCGATGCTGCAACTTTCATATACCAGAAAATTTGCATGCAACTAGATGATTGATATGCCCTAAAATGTATTAGAAACTTCTAGAATGTTTCAGTTATACAGTGAATAACCCCTTAATGGCCACAATACAAATGTATATACACTCATTGTCAAAAACAATCCGGCCCCTAGAAGGAGGTGATGCTTTGCATGCAGTTCCATCTCAGGTAGATAATGCTGATGAATGTGGTGATTAGATGGACGGTCTTGTCACCGGAGGCCCTAAAAGTGGTTCCCCCTTGGCCAATAAGAGGCCCTCGGAGGCTCCTTGTGTGTGGTGACCTCTTCTCCCACTTGTAGAGCTTGTTGGCCACTAGACGCCTCTACGACACAGAGAAGAGATGTCACCCCGTTACCAGAGTCTGAGAAGGGAAAATTATTGGGGTGTGTGAAGCTAGATGGTCGTATCAATAAATTGTCCCCCCACTGGGCCGTTCTGACCAGACTGTTAGGGGGTGTTGGAACCAGTGGATGGGGGCACACAAGGTGACTGGGCTCAGGATGCCCCCTACAAACCAGCAGTAGATAGGAGCGTCTGACCAGACTGTTAGGAGGTGTTGGGACCAATGGATATGTGAGGGCACACAAGGTGACCGGGCTCAGGACCACCGACAGACCACTAGTAGAGAGGAGCATCTGACAAGACTGTTACGAGGTGTTGAGACTGTCCAAGCTAGAGGTGGTACAACAGGGTACTAGATCCTCCATGCCCATCCATATCACATTTTATTTCCAAGCTAGAGGTGGTACAACAGGGTACTAGAGTTTCCATGTCCATATCACATCTTGTATCCAGGTAAGAGGCAGTAGAACAGGGTACTAAAGTCTCCATGCCCGCCCATATCACATCTTGTATCCAATCTAGAGGCAGCACAATAGGGTACTAGAGCCTCCATGCTCAACCGTATCACATCTTGTATCCAAGCTAGAGGTGGTACAACCGGGTAATAAAGTCTCCATGCCCCCCCCTCCCCATATCACATCTCGGATCTAAGATAGAGGTGGTACAACATGACACTAGAGCCTCCATGCCCCCCGTATCACATCTTGTATCCAAGCTACAGGTTATACAATAGGGTACTTGAGCCTCCATGCCCGTCTGTATCACATCTTGGATCCAATCTAGAGTCGGTACAACAGGGTACTAGAGCCTCCATGCCTGCCTGTATCACATCTTGTATCCAAGCTAGAAGCAATGCAACAGGGTACTAGAACCTCTATGCCCACCCTTATCACATCTTGTATCCAAGCTAGAGTCGGTACAATAGGATACTAGAGCCTCCATGCCTCCCCCTTTATCACATCTTGTATCCAAGCTAGAGGTGGTACAACAGGGTACTAGAGCCTCCATGACTGCCTGTATCACATCTCATATCTAAGCTAGAGGTGGTACAACAGGGTACTAGAGCCTCCATGACTGCCTGTATCACATCTTGTATCCAAGCTAGAGGCAGTACAACAGGGTACTAGAGCCTCCATGCCTGCCCATATCACATCTTGTATGCAAGCTAGAGGTGGTACAACAGGGTACTATAGCCTCCATGCCCGCCCATATCACATCTTGTATCCAAGCTAGAGGCGGTACAACAGGGTACTAGTGTCCCCATGCCTGCCCATATCACATCTTATATCCAAGCTAGAGGCAGTACAACAGGGTATTAGTGTCTCCATGCCTGCCCGTATCACATCTTGTATCCAAACTAGAGGTGGTACAACAGGGTACTAGTGCCTCCATGGCCACCCGTATCACATCTTGTATCCAAGCTATAGGTGGTACAACAGGGTACAAGTGTCTCTATGCCCACCCGTATCACATCTTGTATCCAAGCTAGAGGTGGTACAACAGGGTACTAGAGTCTCCATGCCCACCCGGATCACATCTTGTATCCAAGCTAGAGGTGGTCCAACAAGGTACTAGAGCCTCCATGCCCGCCCGTATCGCGTCTTGCATCCAAGCTAGATGCTGTAAAACAGGGTACTAGAGCCTCCATGCCTGCCCGTATCACATCTTGTATCCAAGCTATAGGTGGTAAAACAGGGTACTAGTGCCTCCATGCCCACCTGTATCACATCTTGTATCCAAGCTAGAGCCGGTACAACACGGTACTAGAGCCTCCATGCCCCCCCACCCCCCGTATCACATCTTGTATCCAAGCTAGAGACGGTACAACACGGTACTAGAGCCTCCATGCCCACCTGTACCACATTTTGTATCCAAGCTAGAGCCAGTACAACAGGGTACTAGAGCCTCCGTGCCCACCCGTATCACATCTTGTATCCAAACTAGAGGTGGTACAACTGGGTACTAGAGCCTCAATGCCCACCCGTATCACATCTTGTATCCAAGCTAGAGATGGTACAACACGGTACTAGAGCCTCCATGCCCACCTGTATCACATTTTGTATCCAAGCTAGAGCCGGTACAGCAGGGTACTAGAGCCTCCGTGCCCACCCGTATCACATCTTGTATCCAAGCTAGAAGCGGTACAACAGGGTACTAGAGCCTCCATGCCCCCGTATCGCATCTTGTGTCCAAGCTAGAGGCGGTACAACAGGGTACTAGAGCCTCCATGCTCACCCGTATCACATCTTGTATGCAAGCTAGAGGCAGTACAACAAGGTACTAGAGCCTCCATTCCCGCCTGTATCACATCTTGTATCCAAGCTAGAGGCGGTACAATAGGGTACTAGAGCCTCCCTACAAGGGGTCGGTTCTCCACAATAAATGATCCTTTTGCCCTGATATTGTAATCACTTACTTACGACGTTACAATCACACAGAAATGTTCATTCCCTCCGATAACTTCTAGGGGAGGGAGGTTACTGACAGAGTATATATACAAAAAATGGAAACACCATCTGAAATGCATGCCTTACGCTCCGTGGGATCATAAATCAGATGTCAATAAGACATTTAGAGACTGATTATGTGGAGGTAATATGACACACATGCTGCCGGGTAGAAGTGAACATCTGTCCGAGCAACAAGGTTCTATTGGTTGAGGTTTGAGCCACTTACCTGCTGTTACCAGCTGGCTCCCACAAGCACCCAGAGCAGGGCAAGAGGTGAAGTCAACACAAATTTTGGAGAAAGCTCTCAGCAAGCAGGGCAGCTCGGTACGAAAAGGGCAGCTCAGTGCTAATGATTAAAATCCCATGCATTTCATTCATAAAAGTAGTCAAATTAGAAAAAATGGTAGAAACTTGGTATCTCCATAATTCCAGTAACCCAAAGAATAGAGTCAAAGTGTAATTTGTACTGCACTGCGAACACACCTCCCCCCAAAAAATGCTACACTACAGTTGTGTTTTTTAATAGTGGAGATGAAAAAACTAAATATGGCTGCGGCAGGAAGGAGTTAAAGGAGTGGTCTGCTCTAGAAATCGCTTTATTAAAACTACATTAGAGAATTCTGTTTACAGATAAAGCCCCCCACCACAGGGCCCACCTCTATTAGCCAGAGAGCAGATCTGCCCAAAAAAGACCTCCCAGCATGGAGGACCCGACACGCCCATTCATTACCAAGACACTCCATTGGTTTCAATATGAAATGTGTAATGCTTCATTTTCCCTGCGGGGGCACTGCAGAGAAATTAAACACTTGCTACTAGTTTGCCCAGTAGATTAGCACTGATTACAGATGGTCCCAGCAGTAGGACATCCTGACAATAGCTTTTAGACCGTATGGAGTATGGGGCCCTAAGCCAGTGGGCCCTATTTTTTTTCCTTGCAGAGGTTTACACACTCCACTCTGAGGATCTCATTATCTGTTTGGCAGAGATTTTATTTTCCACTTGGCTGAAGTTCCATCTGTACTTTATACATGGCTGTGCAGTCTATGCGGAGAGCGTAATTCTTCCCGATGGCGAGCCGTGGAGAGTACATGAGGGGATGTCAATAATTTATACTGCTCACTTTTCTTCCAAGTTTAATCATGCAATTTGTTTTTCTAGCTACAAAGCGGCTGTGGTAATGAGCGAGGGAGGCCGCCATTTATAGAGCTTTGATGACCTGGAAGATCCAATATTAAACTGTCTCTCTGTAATGTAACTCAGAGGCCGCGCCGTGAATTCGGGGTAATTAGCCGTACGGGAGATGAAAAATGGCCGCGGCCTCGCTAAGCTGCCTGTCTTTGTGTTCAGCAAAGTAGAAAGAATGTTGACTCTTTCGAAGGCAATTCCACGTTAACCCCCTTAATCCTCCGACTTCGGGGAAACAGATGAGGGGTAACCAAGTGAGACTTGCCCAGAAGTGTTGTCCTATCCATATCCCCACACGGACACCTCCAAACATGAGTGCAGCATAAGCCTGCACACACACACTGATAGTGTTCACTTACCGCAAACGTGCCACAGAGTGCTCCACATGCTGATAGTGCCTCCTTAGCACCCCATTCGCTGATAGTGCCTACTTGGTGTTTTACATGCTGATATTGTCCAATTAGTGCCCCACACAGTGATAATGCCCTCTTAGTGCCAACCATGCTGATAGTTCCACTTCAGTGCTCCACATGCTGATAATGCCGACTAAGTGCCAATTAATTCTTCACATGCTGATAGTACCCCCTTAGTGCCTCACGTGCCTTCTTCCTTATGGCCCCACATACTGATAGTGCCCCTTAGTTCCCCCTCACAGATATGATGCCTTCTCCGTGCCCCCTCAAAGTAACAATACCACCCCTTAGATTCCACCTCCTACTGTGCTGTCGTCTCCTCATCGTTGCATCCTGTGCCCAACAAGCAGATTGCAATAGCATCAACCAATATTAGCGAGGTGCCAACTACAAGCCTTGACAAGCCTTGTAGTCCATGGTCTTCTGCTGCTCCTGTGATGTCATCAACATCCAGGAAGTTAGAAGTGTGCAGCCTATCAGCGGCTGTTCCACATAACTTCTTCTACCTGTGCCAGTCTCCCTCATTGGATATTGGCAGATGTATTGTGTTGTAGGGCATCTCCTACAACACAATATCCATGAGTCAAGAGGTCGATGAAGGAAGTGGAGAAGCATAAGGTCCAGGGCCTACCTTGCTACTGTATCGTGGTGCCAGGGCTGGGACAAGAGGTAGGCAAGGGTAGGTGACTGCCTAGGGCACTACCTTTCCCATGTATGGGAGAGTAATTTTATTGATTTTCTTTGTGACATGTAACTGTCTATATAGTGGGCACTTCAATCAGTGATGAAAATGCTCTTTGTTATAGGCATCCCTAAGAGCAGTGGGCATCTTTTGTATTGCTCACCAATCCTCTCTCCTGGCTGGTCCTTGTCTGCTCCACTGAACTCCAGAGCTGCCCACATCAGGACATAGTATGCACTGGGGTCAAGACGTAGTGCAGCACCTATACAGGGGAGGACCAAGAGAACCTTGCAGTCTTAGGGAAAAATCGTCAGTATGATGTGGGCCACATGGAGAAGAAAACTAAAGTGAGTCACCAGATTAGATATTGAGTCTGTCTGTATCTGTTCCATTTAAATATCTTTCTTTTGAGAGTAAGTTGTCTTTCAATCGATTCTTTGGACTATGGGGCAGGGGGTTCATTTTCCTAAACTATCTAGGGCCCTGAATCACCTTCTCCAGGCTCTGTGTGGTGCCCTAGTTGATTCTTCTTGGTTGGCCCTTACCCTGGTGGTCCCTTATTGAACAGCACAGTGCCTGCTTATTTGCCTGCTGTCTTCTCCGATGGTCCTACAATAGTATGGTCAGCCCTTTAAGTCCTATCACCCAACTTTCCCTCGCTGGGGCCTTTTTTTGGCATTCGAGGCTCTCAAGAATGTTGTTTGTTTTACTTGCAACTTTTACTACGTGTTAAGCTGTAATCTTACGACGACGTAAAACCGCACAAAGCAAATACGTCTGACTCCTTTCTACAAAATGACTTTTGTGGGCAGAATTTTGGCCCTTCGCCAGCAGCTGCCAGGGGTCAGTGTGTTATTTAAGGTCCTCTGTCTACTGTGTATGGGAACAGCCACACACCAAGTCTAAAGTCCAGCACATGGATTGAAGAACCGAAACACCAGGATGCCTCGGGAGGGGCTAAAGAAAATGGGCTCCTTTAGTTGCAGACTGGTCAACTGGCCCCACCATCTGGCCAGAGATTCCCATTCATGCCCGAAACTCTGGGGCTAAGCTATTCCAGATGTGTCCTCCTTGCAATGCCTTCCTTGGCCAAAAAAAGGGGGTTGCTGTATACTTATATCCTACTAGTCCATTATACCTTCCTTAAAATGACCCGATGGTCCCTAGAAAACATTTTTCTAGAGGGGTGGTGGTTATATTACCTGGTGCCCTCCTACATTCCCATACGGTCACACATCCTATTACTCAGTGCCCATTCACACTAAGCACACTGAAGCATACTGAAAGCACACTAAGCCATTGAATTACATGGGTGTTTTCAGGTGTACATGCTTTATGCGGCCTGATGTCGCACATTCAAGTCATCTATTTAATCAGCTTAGTTCTGGTGTTGTATTTATGTTATGAACTTGGTTCTGGTGCTGTATTTATATTATAAGCTTGGTCCTGCTGTTGTATTTATCTGCTGCTTGGTTCTGGTGCTGTATTTATATTATAAGCTTGGTCCTGCTGTTGTATTTATCTGCTGCTTAGTTCTGGTGCTGTATTTATATTATAAGCTTGGTCCTGGGCATGTATTTCCAAAAGGAAAAATTAAAAATCTCATTGCTTCTACTTGAATCTCCCATGTGGGGCTCCTTCAGACAACCGTATTTACGCAGGCATTTCATCATACATAATACGCAACCGCGCGAAGCACTGGGCTTGAATCGCATCATCCAGACGAACGATCTTTTTGCCTCATAAATTTATCGCGCGAGAAAAAATAGGACGCGCAACCGTTTTTGTCATCTTTTTTCACAACGCGTAAAAAGATAGTTCTTGCCCTATCTTTTGTCGTGACACACAGCAAGCTCCCATAGATGTCCTTGGCAGCTGCGAAAAAGGGAGGGGAAGGAGTTACCCGGCGCACGACGCTGGGAACAGAAGACCGCTCGCCGTAATCAGGCATTATTGGTCATTCCGAGCATTTTATAGCAATCTTTGCTTGTCAGCGCTCCTGCGTGTTTTCTTACGTATGCGCAGCAGCGGTCAGTGTGAATGGCATTCATGCGATTATATGGGGCGAACGTAAAAACGCAGACGGTCGTGTGAAGGAGGCCTTCCATTTCTCTTCACTTAGAAATCTTTAAAGGTTTTTCGGAACATTAAATAAAACCAGTGAAAACTACGACTCGTCCCGCGAGAACAGCGAGCCCCCCGACCGCGACGCCGATGGGGAAATAACAGAGGTGGGATTTTTTTAAAAGGGCGCTGAATGTGGTACATGAACTCCATCCACCATGACTTCTCCTTGGCGCGTAGCATCTCTATAATCTTCCTTGCCACCCTGGTAAATACATTTTATACACCACTTAACCCCCGCATAACCAGTACAACATATCAGTGCGTGCCATCTATCCTGAAATGAATGGTGAATTCCATCCGTCATAGTCTGTAATGTATGCCCGGCGGCTTTGATGCAGATCCAGGGTGCTGTCAGCATATTCTAGGACCAAGACCCCTGTGGGAAGGGAGTCACCCTCTCATTTCATGCGGCTTGTCAATGTCGGCCCCCGGGTCATCAGGGCTCCAGCAGTTTACTCAGTTTCACTGGTGACCTCCGCCTGCGCTGCCTCCCTGGTCACTGCTTCATATGGCCACTGCCACGTCTCTGTAGTCCTCTTCAGCCTGCCGCTGGGCCAGTGGTGCACACTGCTGCTGCAGCGCTCTCTGCTGGACTGCGCCGCTGTATAATAGTGCATATATATGTGTATACATCTGTAGTATCTCTCATCTATCTCATAGATATCTATCTATCTTCGGTTGATTAAGGACTTTATCAGGCAGTAGAACTCCATTAGGTGCCACAAGTTATGTGACCTTAATCTGGAATTTAATCAAAATGAACAACTTGGATGAGCCGCTCTGTACACGGCCGCTGCGGAGCCAATCTGCTTATATAAAGCACAACCACTTATTGAATTGAGCAGAAGGTAAGCGGCTAACGCCACGTTAGAAAGGCTTTTCTTATGTGGATTTAATAAGAAAAATGTTGTGGACTCCACAGATCTACACCCCCCGCCGCATCCGGCCTTTCTATATCTACTCTGTGGAGCCCTTAAAAACAACCGCCCAATCTTCTGTATATAAAGAATGAAGTTCTCCGCCTATGACCGGATATCAGACTGACAGATATCACAGCAATCAGCTATAATGTGGGGTGGAACCTGTGAGCAGGTGCTATGTTTCCCTGCAGCACTCCCACAGGAGAGTTGAAGTATTACACAGTTCTCATTTAAACTAAATGCCTCTCCATTTAATGCCAGAGGGGTTTATGCACGAGGGTCACAACACTCTAATAGTGCAAATAAGTACTTTTAATTTAAAGGCCTCACTTTTTTCAAGACATCCGTTTACTGTTGTTGAATCGGACCATTCTGTGTTCACATCCAGCAGCTATAAACCAGGAGAGGGTTTACAACGGTTTGCAGTCTAGGCACTGCATATGCTAATATCTTTATCCTGGACCTCAGGCGTATAACTCCTGCAGCCCGACAGTGAGGGGATGCGTAGGACACGTGCTGGGCATGCGCTGCTCCCATACTGGACAAATGCTGCTTACTGCACACTCGTGCTGCGGACCCATGTTGCGTGTGTGCCATCCACATGCTATCACACAAACATGCCCTGCTAAAACCAAGTCATATTCCTTGATAAAGGAAAGCCACGCCCAATGACATGAGGCCACGCCCACATGTTGCTGGTAAGCCACGCCCATTAACATGCCATATTATATTCCCCACGGCTTTGTAGATGTCAAACACTTGCCATCCCTCAAAGCGCGTGCGGCAGATGCTGAGGATCGCAATTTCACGGAAATGATGGGAGGCGTTGGCCGGCGCGATATCAGGACGGGTTTCTCGGCCCAATATTACACTCGGCCGTGTGAATCCGGCCTTAGAATGCAGCGATGCAAAAGTAGTAAAAATTAAAAAAAATACAGATAAGAAAATTATCAGGTAACGTTTACCGAATAGTGGACACCGAGAAGACAAAAGCCAAAGGCAATGACGGAATTTCTGGAGGATTTTTCTATCCCCCTTCCTCACCCCCAAAAAAGTAATGAAAGCTCTACTACACATTACAGTGCGACTATTTTCATATATGCAGCCCTCATATGGCTCTGTCCGCAAGTTATGGCTCTGGCAATGCAACAATGAAAATGGCTTGGTCCTTCAGGCTGCCTTCACACGGGATGTGAGAGTGTGAGGAAATGCAGAATTCCCAATAGAGCCTCTGATTTATCGCAGCGCACAAACTCCTCTTGTCGTCTATCGCACCAGAAAAATCACAGACCGCAGCGATGGGATGCGAGATTATTTTACAGGAAAAAGCATCGCCTACGCTGAAACGTCACATGATCAAATATGCAATATTGACCCGATTTTCTTGCAGCAATATCGTGCTCACCTTTGCAAAGTAATTGTCAGGCATATAATAAGCTAGTCACTAAGGGGTTAACCAGAATTCACACTTAGAATCATAGACTGGTGGAGTTAGAAGAGTCCTCCAGGGTCATCAGGATCTCTGGGGGCATCGGGTCCGACCCCCTGCTCAGTGCAGGATTCACTAAATCATTCCAGACAGATGTCTGTCCGGCCTCTGAAGACTTCCATTGAAGTAGAACTCACCACCTTCTGTGGCAACCTGTTCCACTGATTGATCCCCCTCCTAGTGTTAGCTATCCCTCCTAGCTTTGTGTCATCGGCAAAAATGATCAGTTTCCCCTCAATTCCCTCCGCGAGATCATGTATTAAGAGAAGCATGATCATTTAAGAGATAATGCTTCTCTTAATACATCTCAGAATTGTGTTTGCATTTTTGGCTGCTGCATCACATTGTTGACTCATGTTCAGTCTATGATCTATTAGTATACCCAAGTCTTTTTCACATGTGCTGCTGCTTAGCCCAATTCCTCCCATTCTGTATGTGCTTTCTTCATTTTTCTTGCCCCGATATAGGACTTTGCATTTCTCCTTGTTAAATACCATTCTGTTAGTCGCTGCCCACTGTGCAAGCTTTTCTAGATCTTTTTGAATACTTTCTCTCTCTTCCCTAGTGTTAGCTATCCCTCCTAGCTTTGTGTCATCTGCAAATTTGATCAGTTTCCCATGAATTCCCTCCTCCAGATCATTTATAACAATGTTGACCAACACTGGGCCTAGGACAGAGCCTTGTGGTCCCCACTTGATACATTCTTCCACTTGGATGTGTACATGCTGTTTAATAATTTGTTCAAAGATCTTTCCTGGTATAGAAGTCAGGCTCACAGGTCTGTAGTTTCCTGGATCCACCTTCTTCCCTTTTTTGAAGATGGGGACACCATTTGCCCGTTGGGACTTCTCATTTTCGATAGGAATTTTCACATATTATAGCAAGTGGTTCAGCAATAACCTCCGCTGCTTCCTTTCGTATCCTAGGATGTATTTCATCTGGACCTTGAGACTTGAATTAATTTAAGTTAGCTAAGTGTTCCCTCACCATCTCTCGTCTTATAGATAGCCTGCATTCTTTTATTCCCCCAATAGCACAGGGAAGATCAGTTAATGTCCCATCTACTTTCTGAGAGAAAACAGATACAAAATAGGAATTTAAAAGTTCGGCCTTAATAACCTGTTTAACCAATTCACCATGTTCATCTTGTAGTATCCAATAGCATCTGTGATTTTTTTTTTTCTTTGCTTTTGACATATCCCCAAATCCTTTTTTATTGCTTTTGGCCTCTGTTGCAAGCCTCAATCCATTATCAGCTTTAGCTTTTCTGACACTTGCCCTACAGTTCCTGCAGACCGCATTATATTCTTCTTTAGATATTTCCCCCCACTTTCCATTTGATAAACATATTTAACATGTGTACAAGTTCTGAGTTCATCCCTCCGGGTCTCTTTAAATGCTTCCCACTCTTCCTTCTTTTAGGGATTGGTAACGATTGTGCTTTGAGAATCTCATTTCACAATATTTCCCAACCTTCTTGGACATTTCTGTCCTTAAGAACATCCAGCCATTGGATTCTTCCTACCCTCTTTCTGAAATCCAACCTTGAGGTCTGAGTCTTCTTAGGTCTTCCTCCCCTTGTTATCCAACATCCAAGGATATCATGATCACTGCCTCCTAAGGTCCCAGCCACCCTCACTTCCTCAACCATTGGTTGCTGTTAGTAAGAATTAGGTCCAAGACAGCAGATCCGCTTGTCTTCTCTTCTACCTTTTGGAAGATAAAGCTGTTACCTCAGAGAGATTCCCAACAAATGTAGCCCGGAACTCACATTGTATAAGCCCGATGGGAGCAGATCTATTCAGCCTGCACCTGGAGGCGGGAGGCGGAGTCCCATTCACATATTTGCATAATCCAAATCGTTTTTTTCGGAGATATTTCAATGTGACACAAAAATTTCAAAAAGCTCAGAGAAAAGACCCAAGATGTAACAATTGCAAACTCCTTGACGCACGAGAAGAATTAGTGCTGGCGAAGTAAAAGCGAGAGCGTTCCCCGCCGTGACACTGATAGATATACGGAATCGGCGGTGTTGATGTTTAATGTACTCAGAGTTATTATCAGCCCAATGAATCAGCGTTAGACGGGGAGGAGGGCGTCATTAAAGCAAACAACATCTCATTCTGTCTGCCGGGATCGAGCGATTTATCAGCCGCCATTGTCACGTTATCACTTAGAGCAGCATTAATGCTCTTTAAAAGCCGGACCAAAGCAAACATTTATAAAGTGCTGGGCGTTCGGCACGCCGCGGGCCCCGCTGCTCGCCGCCTTGTATTTGTCAGGTCACAGTCATAATAAAAAGCGTCATTAATGAGTCTGGTGGGACTTTCATGGCACTACATGGCGGTATTTACTTCCAACGCTTCTCGGCATTAATCATTAACAATGGAAAATAGTTTTGGCTGCGCCTTTAGTTGTTATATTTAGTGTTTGCAGCTTTCGGCACCTCGTGTGGACGTGGGTAGCGGGGCTCGGCTCAGGACTGACCTGGGGAGCTTCGACTCTTTTGTGGCAGCGCTTCATGGACTCCGCCGGCACGACGGCGCTCTCTACTGACCTATAACGGGGTCCGTCAGTTACACCACGTGGTCTGTCATCTTGATGGGAAAAATAGCACTGCGTGGACAATGCATTAGTGGTGCACTGTAAGGCTGCACTATGTGGGCACTGCATGGCGGTATTATGTGGGAAGCATTTGGTTGTATTACATAGGTACAATTTAGTTGTATTATGTAGGCAGTACATGGTTATACATGTATGATGTAAGCACTATATAGCTGTATTATGTAGGCAGTACATGGTTATACATGTATTATATAAGTACTATATAGCTGTATTATGTAGGCAGTACATGGTTATACATGTATGATGTAAGCACTATATAGTAGTATTATGTAGGCAGTACATGGTTATACATGTATGATGTAAGCACTATATAGTAGTATTATGTAGGCAGTACATGGTTATACATGTATGATGTAAGCACTATATAGTAGTATTATGTAAGCAGTACATGGTTATACATGTATGATGTAAGCACTATATAGTAGTATTATGTAGGCAGTACATGGTTATACATGTATGATGTAAGCACTATATAGTTGTATTATGTAAGCAGTACATGGTTATTAGAGATGAGCGAACACCAAAATGTTCGGGTGTTCGTTATTCGTAACGAACTTCCCGTGATGCTCGAGGGTTCGTTTCGAACAACGAACCCCATTGAAGTCAATGGGCGACCAGAACATTTTTGTATTTTGCCGATGCTCGCTAAGGTTTTCATGTGTGAAAATCTGGGCAATTCAGGAAAGTGATGGGAATGACACAGTGACGGATAGGGCAGGCGAGGGGCTACATGTTGGGCTGCATCCTAAGTTCACAGGTCCCACTATTAAGCCACAATAGCGGCAAGAGTGGGCCCCCCCCCCCTCCCAACAACTTTTACTTCTGAAAAGCGCTCATTAGCATGGCATACCTTTGCTAAGCACCACACTACCTCCAACAAAGCACAATCACTGCCTGCATGACACTCCACTGCCACTTCTCCTGAGTTACATGCTGCCCAACCGCACCCCCTCCCCCCCACAGCGCACACCAAAGTGTCCCTGCGCAGCCTTCAGCTGCCCTCATGCCACACCACGCTCATGTCTATTTAGAATTGCGTCTGCCATGACGAGGGACCGCAGGCATACACTGCAGAGGTTGGCACGGCTAGGCAGCGACCCTCTTTAAAAGTGGCGGAGCGATAGCCCACAATGCTGTACAGAAGCAATGAGAAATAGAATCCTGTGCCACCGCCATCTGGAGCTGCACACGTGGGCATAGCAATGGGGAACCTATGTGCCACACACTATTCATTCTGTCAAGGTGTCTGCATGCCCCAGTCAGACCGGGCTTTTTAATTCATAGACACAGGCAGGTACAACTCCCTATTGTGAAGTCCCTGTCGACCCACAGCATGGGTGGCTCCCTGGAACCCACCGGCGGTACACAAAAATATCCCATTGCATTGCCCAACACAGCTGAGGTAGTAATGTCGTGCGTAATACAGGTGGGCTTCGGCCCACACTGCATGCCCCAGTCAGACTGGGATTCTTTACAAGTGGACACATGTAGGTTTAACTCCCTGTGGACCCACTGCCTGGGTGGGTGCCAGGAAGCCACCGGCGGTACATAGAAATATCCCATTGCATTGCCCAACACAGCTGAGGTAGTAATGTCGTGCGTAATACAGGTGTGCTTCGGCCCACACTGCATGCCCCAGTCAGACTGGGATTCTTTACAAGTGGACACATGTAGGTTTAACTCCCTGTGGACCCACTGCCTGGGTGGGTGCCAGGAAGCCACCGGCGGTACATAGAAATATCCCATTGCATTGCCCAACACAGCTGAGGTAGTAATGTCGTGCGTAATACAGGTGGGCTTCGGCCCACACTGCATGCCCCGGTCAGACGGGTTCTTTAGAAGTGTACAGATGTATTAAAAACTCAGTGTGCACCTACAGCATGGGTGGCTCCCTGGAACCCACCGGCGGTACACAAAAATATCCCATTGCATTGCCCAACACAGCTGAGGTAACGTCAGCTGTAATGCAGGTGGGCTAAAAATTAATTTGATTACACTGTAGGCGAGGGCCCACACAAATTGCTGTATCAACAGTACTAATGTACATCCCAAAAATTGGCCATGGCCAGCCAAGAGGGCAGGTGAAACCCATTAATCGCTTTGGTTAATGTGGCTTAAGTGGTAACTAGGCCTGGAGGCAGCCCAGTGTAACGAAAAATTGGTTCAAGTTAAAGTTCCAATGCTTTTAAGCGCATTGAAACTTATAAAAATTGTTCTGAAAAATTATTTGAGTGAGCCTTGTGGCCCTAAGAAAAATTGCCCGTTCAGCGTGATTACGTGAGGTTTCAGGAGGTGGAGCAGGAGGAGGAGGAGGAGGAATATTAGACACAGATTGATGAAGCAGAAATGTCCCCGTTTTGGATGGTGAGAGAGAACGTAGCTTCCATCCGCGGGTGCAGCCTACGTATTGCTTACGTATCGCTGCTGTCCGCTGGTGGAGAACAGAAGTCTGGGGAAATCCAGCCTTTGTTCATCTTGATGAGTGTTAGCCTGTCGGCACTGTCGGTTGACAAGCGGCTACGCTTATCTGTGATGATTCCCCCAGCCGCACTAAACACCCTCTCCGACAACACGCTAGCCGCAGGACAAGCAAGCACCTCAAGGGCATACAGGGCTAGTTCAGGCCACGTGTCCAGCTTCGACACCCAGTAGTTGTAGGGGGCAGAGGCGTCACCAAGGATGGTCGTGCGATCCGCTACGTACTCCCTCACCATCCTTTTGCAGTGCTCCCGCCGACTCAGCCGTGACTGGGGAGCGGTGACACAGTCTTGGTGGGGAGCCATAAAGCTGGCCAGGCCCTTAAAGACTGTTGCACTGCCTGGGATGTACATGCTGCTCGATCTACGCACATCCCCTGCAACATGGCCCTCGGAACTGCGCCTTCTGCCACTAGCGCTGTCGGCTGGGAATTTTACCATCAGCTTGTCCGCAAGGGTCCTGTGGTATAGCAACACTCTCGAACCCCTTTCCTCTTCGGGAATCAGAGTGGGCAGGTTCTCCTTATACCGTGGATCGAGCAGTGTGTACACCCAGTAATCCGTCGTGGCCAGAATGCGTGCAACGCGAGGGTCACGAGAAAGGCATCCTAACATGAAGTCAGCCATGTGTGCCAGGGTACCTGTACGCAACACATGGCTGTCTTCACTAGGAAGATCACTTTCAGGATCCTCCTCCTCCTCCTCCTCCTCCTCAGGCCATACACGCTGAAAGGATGACAGGCAATCAGCCGGTGTACCGTCAGCAGCGGGCCAAGCTGTCTCTTCCCCCTCCTCCTCATCCTCCTCATGCTCCTCCTCCTCCTCCTGTACGCACTGAGAAATAGACAGGAGGGTGCCCTGACTATCCAGCGGCATACTGTCTTCCCCCGCCCCCGTTTCCGAGCGCAAAGCAGCTGCCTTTATGGTTTGCAGGGAATTTCTCAAGATGCATAGCAGAGGAATGGTGACGCTAATGATTGTAGCATCGCCGCTCACCACCTGGGTAGACTCCTCAAAATTACCAAGGACATGGCAGATGTCTGCCAACCAGGCCCACTCTTCTGAAAGGAATTGAGGAGGCTGACTCCCACTGCGCCGCCCATGTTGGAGTTGGTATTCGACTATAGCTCTCCGTTGTTCATAGAGCCTGGCCAACATGTGGAGCGTAGAGTTCCACCGTGTGGGCACGTCGCACAGCAGTCGGTGCACTGGCAGCTTAAAGTGATGTTGCAGGGTGCGCAGGGTGGCAGCGTCCGTGTGGGACTTGCGGAAATGTGCGCAGAGCCGGCGCGCCTTTACGAGCAGGTCTGACAAGCGTGGGTAGCTTTTCAGAAAGCGCTGAGCCACCAAATTAAAGACGTGGGCCAGGCATGGCACGTGCGTGAGGCTGCCGAGCTGCAGAGCCGCCACCAGGTTACGGCCGTTGTCACACACGACCATGCCCGGTTGGAGGCTCAGCGGCGCAAGCCAGCGGTCGGTCTGCTGTGTCAGACCCTGCAGCAGTTCGTGGGCCGTGTGCCTCTTATCGCCTAAGCTGAGTAGTTTCAGCACGGCCTGCTGACGCTTGCCCACCGCTGTGCTGCCACACCGCGCGACACCGACTGCTGGCGACATGCTGCTGCTAACACATCTTGATTGTGAGACAGAGGAGGAGGAGGAGGAGGAGGGTGCTTTAGTGGAGGAAGCATACACCTCCGCAGATACCAGCACCGAGCTGGGGCCCGCAATTCTGGGGGTGGGTAGGACGTGAGCGGTCCCAGGCTCTGACTCTGTCCCAGCCTCCACTAAATTCACCCAATGTGCCGTCAGGGAGATGTAGTGGCCCTGCCCGCCTGTGCTTGTCCACGTGTCCGTAGTTAAGTGGACCGTGGCAGTAACCGCGTTGGTGAGGGCGCGCACAATGTTGCGGGAGACGTGGTCGTGCAGGGCTGGGACGGCACATCGGGAAAAGTAGTGGCGACTGGGAACTGAGTAGCGCGGGGCCGCCGCCTCCATGATACTTTTGAAGGACTCCGTTTCCACAACCCTATACGGCAGCATCTCAAGGCTGATGAATTTTGCGATGCGGACGGTTAACGTTTGAGCGTGCGGGTGCGTGGCGGCGTACTTGCGCTTGCGCTCGAACACTTGCGCAAGCGACGGCTGAACGGTGCGCTGAACTACACTGCTGGATGGGGCCGAGGACAGCGGAGATGAGGGTGTGGGTGCAGGCCATGAGGCGGTAGTGCCTGTGTCCTGAGAGGGGGGTTGCATCTCAGTGGCAGGTTGGGGCACAGGGGGAGAGGCAGGGGTGCAAACCGGAGACGGTGAACGGCCTTTGTCCCACCTTGCGGGGTGCTTGGCCATCATATGTCTGCGCATGGTGGTGGTGGTGAGGCTGTTGGTGTTGGCTCCCCGGCTGAGCTTTGCGCGACAAAGGTTGCACACCACTGTTCGTCGGTCGTCAGGCGTCTCTGTGAAAAACTGCCAGACCTTAGAGCACCTCGGCCTACGCAGGGTGGCATGGCGCGAGGGGGCGCTTTGGGAAACACTTGGTGGATTATTCGGTCTGGCCCTGCCTCTACCCCTGGCCACCGCACTGCCTCTTGCAACCTGCCCTGCTGATGCCCTTGACTCCCCCTCTGAAGACCTGTCCTCCTGAGTAAGCGTTGCACACCAGGTGGGGTCAGTCACCTCATCGTCCTGCTGCTCTTCCTCCGAATCCTCTGTGCGCTGCTCCCTCGGACTTACTGCCCTTACTACTACCTCACTGCAAGACAACTGTGTCTGATCGTCATCGTCCTCCTCACCCACAGAAAGTTGTTGAGACAGTTGGCGGAAGTCCCCAGCCTCTTCCCCCGGACCCCGGGAACTTTCGAATGGTTGGGCATCAGTGACGATAAACTCCTCTGGTGGGAGAGGAACCGCTGCTGCCCAATCTAAGCAGGGGCCCGAGAACAGTTCCTGGGAGTGTTCCCGCTCCTGAGCAGGTGTCATTGTAGTGGACTGAGGAGGCTGGGAGGAAGGAGGAGCAGCAGACAGAGGATTCGGATTGGCAGCAGTGGACGGCGCAGAACTGCGGGTAGACGATAGGTTGCTCGAAGCACTTTCTGCCATCCAGGACAGGACCTGCTCACACTGCTCATTTTCTAATAACCGTCTCCCGCGTGGACCCATTAATTGGGCGATGAATGTGGGGACGCCAGAAACGTGCCTCTCTCCTAATCGCGCAGCAGACAGCTGCGACACACCTGGATCAGGAGCTTGGCCTGTGCCCACACCCTCACTTGGCCCTCCGCGTCCTCGGCCACGTCCACGTCCACGTCCTCTAGGCTTACCCCTACCCCTCAGCATGCTGTATTACCAGTGATTAGATTTCCCAGGCAGGAAATAAATTGGCGCAAGACTGCAGGCCAAATATAATTTTTGCCCTTTTTGGAAAACGAAAGGCCCCACTGCCTCTAGTGAATGAATTATCTAAGTTTAATAACTGTGCTGTGTCCCTGCTTATGTGTCACAGAACGTGAGGGTAGCAGAGTTATTATAACTCTTGGAGAGCAGGTATTTTTTTTCCCAATTAAGGAAAGCAAATGGCGAACCCAGCAGTAAAGCGTAGCTGGGTGCGTATGATTTAGCAATGTTTTTCACGCAGCTCACACGTCTACACAGGCGTAAGGACGGACACAGGCTGGACAAATAGATTTGTTTTCAGTTTTTTCCCACCAACAGGCAGCACTGCGTATATTCAATGAACCTGCGAAGTTTAATAACTGCGCTGTGTCCCTGCTTATGTGTCACAGAACGTGAGGGTAGCAGAGTTATTATAACTCTTGGAGAGCAGGTATTTTTTTTTCCCAATTAAGGAAAGCAAATGGCGAACCCAGCAGTAAAGCGTAGCTGGCTGCGTATGATTTAGCAATGTTTTTCACGCAGCTCACACGTCTACACAGGCGTAAGGACGGACACAGGCTGGACAAATAGATTTGTTTTCAGTTTTTTCCCACCAACAGGCAGCACTGCGTATATTCAATGAACCTGCGAAGTTTAATAACTGCGCTGTGTCCCTGCTTATGTGTCACAGAACGTGAGGGTAGCAGAGTTATTATAACTCTTGGAGAGCAGGTATTTTTTTTCCCAATTAAGGAAAGCAAATGGCGAACCCAGCAGTAAAGCGTAGCTGGGTGCGTATGATTTAGCAATGTTTTTCACGCAGCTCACACGTCTACACAGGCGTAAGGACGGACACAGGCTGGACAAATAGATTTGTTTTCAGTTTTTTCCCACCAACAGGCAGCACTGCGTATATTCAATGAACCTGCGAAGTTTAATAACTGCGCTGTGTCCCTGCTTATGTGTCACAGAACGTGAGGGTAGCAGAGTTATTATAACTCTTGGAGAGCAGGTATTTTTTTTTCCCAATTAAGGAAAGCAAATGGCGAAGCCAGCAGTAAAGCGTAGCTGGGTGCGTCTGATTTAGCAATGTTTTTCACGCAGCTCACACGTGTCCACAGCCCTTAGGACGGACACAGGCTGGACAAATAGATTTGTTTTCAGTTTTTTCCCACCAACAGGCAGCACTGCGTATATTCTATGAATAATAACTGTGTTGTGGCCCTGCCTATACAATTCTTTCCCTGCAGTATCAATGGAGGGTGCAATGCTCTGCAGAGGCGATTTTGAGAAGCCCAAAAAAAATGCAGCACAGCCAACAGCAGCCTGGACAGTACTGCACACGGATAAATATGGCCCTAGAAAGGACCGTTGAGGTTCTTGAAGGCTACACTCACTCCTAACACTCTCCCTGCCTATGCAGCACTTCTGTCCCTAATGCCAGGTGCAACGGTCTGCAGAGGCGATTTTGAGAAAAAAAAAAAAATCCCACTGCTAACAGCAGCCAACACACAGCTATCAGTGGCCCTAATAAGGACCTTTGGGGGGTCTTGAAGCCTACACTAACTACCAATTCTTTCCCTACAGCAGCTCCGGTATAAACAGCACTGTCCCTCATCTAACTCACACCGCATCTGAGGCGAGCCGCGGGAGGGGCCGACTTTTATATTAGGCGAACACCTGATCTCGCCAGCCACTCACAGCAGGGGGGTGGTATAGGGCTTAAACGTTGCAGGGGGAAGTTGTAATGCCTTCCCTGTCTTTCAATTGGCCAGAAAAGCGCGCTAACGTCTCAGGGAAGGAAGTGAAAGTAACCCGAACACCGCATGGTGTTCGTCACGAATAACGAACATCCCGAACACCCTAATATTCGCACGAATATCAAGCTCGGACGAACGCGTTCGCTCATCTCTAATGGTTATACATGTATGATGTAAGCACCATATAGTAGTATTATGTAGGCAGTACATGGTTATACATGTATGATGTAAGCACAATATAGTTGTATTATGTAGGCAGTACATGGTTATACATGTATGATGTAAGCACTATACTGCTGTATTATGTAGGCAGTACATGGTTATACATGTATGATGTAAGCACAATATAGTAGTATTATGTAGGCAGTACATGGTTATACATGTATGATGTAAGCACTATATAGTAGTATTATGTAAGCAGTACATGGTTATACATGTATGATGTAAGCACTATATAGCTGTATTATGTAGGCAGTACACGGTTATACATGTATGATGTAAGCACTATATAGTAGTATTATGTAGGCAGTACATGGTTATACATGTATGATGTAAGCACTATATAGTAGTATTATGTAAGCAGTACATGGTTATACATGTATGATGTAAGCACTATATAGTTGTATTATGTAAGCAGTACATGGTTATACATGTATGATGTAAGCACTATATAGTAGTATTATGTAGGCAGTACATGGTTATACATGTATGATGTAAGCACTATATAGTAGTATTATGTAGGCAGTACATGGTTATACATGTATGATGTAAGCACTATATAGCTGTATTATGTAAGCAGTACATGGTTATACATGTATTATATAAGTACTATATAGCTGTATTATGTAAGCAGTACATGGTTATACATGTATTATATAAGCACTATATAGCTGTATTATGTAGGCAGTACATGGTTATACATGTATGATGTAAGCACTATATAGTAGTATTATGTAAGCAGTACATGGTTATACATGTATGATGTAAGCACTATATAGCTGTATTATGTAAGCAGTACATGGTTATACATGTATGATGTAAGCACTATATAGCTGTATTATGTAGGCAGTACATGGTTATACATGTATGATGTAAGCACTATATAGCTGTATTATGTAAGCAGTACATGGTTATACATGTATGATGTAAGCACTATATAGTAGAATTATGTAGGCAGTACACGGTTATACATGTATGATGTAAGCACTATATAGCTGTATTATGTAGGCAGTACATGGTTATACATGTATGATGTAAGCACTATATAGCTGTATTATGTAGGTAGTACATGGTTATACATGTATGATGTAAGCACTATATAGTAGTATTATGTAGGCAGTACATGGTTATACATGTATGATGTAAGCACTATATAGTAGTATTATGTAGGCAGTACATGGTTATACATGTATGATATAAGCACTATATAGCTGTATTATGTAAGCAGTACATGGTTATACATGTATGATGTAAGCACTATATAGAAGTATTATGTAAGCAGTACACGGTTATACATGTATGATATAAGCACCATATAGTAGTATTATGTAGGCAGTACATGGTTATACATGTATGATGTAAGCACTATATGGTAGTATTATGTAGGCAGTACATGGTTATACATGTATGATGTAAGCACTATATAGTAGTATTATGTAGGCAGTACATGGTTATACATGTATGATGTAAGCACTATATAGTTGTATTATGTAAGCAGTACATGGTTATACATGTATGATGTAAGCACTATATAGTAGTATTATGTAGGCAGTACATGGTTATACATGTATGATGTAAGCACAATATAGTAGTATTATGTAAGCAGTACACAGTTATACATGTATGATGTAAGCACTATACTGCTGTATTATGTAGGCAGTACATGGTTATACATGTATGATGTAAGCACTATATAGTAGTATTATGTAAGCAGTACATGGTTATACATGTATGATGTAAGCACTATATAGCTGTATTATGTAGGCAGTACACGGTTATACATGTATGATGTAAGCACTATATAGTAGTATTATGTAGGCAGTACATGGTTATACATGTATGATGTAAGCACTATATAGTAGTATTATGTAAGCAGTACATGGTTATACATGTATGATGTAAGCACTATATAGTTGTATTATGTAAGCAGTACATGGTTATACATGTATGATGTAAGCACTATATAGTAGTATTATGTAGGCAGTACATGGTTATACATGTATGATGTAAGCACTATATAGTAGTATTATGTAGGCAGTACATGGTTATACATGTATGATGTAAGCACTATATAGCTGTATTATGTAAGCAGTACATGGTTATACATGTATGATGTAAGCACTATATAGCTGTATTATGTAGGCAGTACATGGTTATACATGTATGATGTAAGCACTATATAGTAGTATTATGTAAGCAGTACATGGTTATACATGTATGATGTAAGCACTATATAGTAGTATTATGTAAGCAGTACACGGTTATACATGTATGATGTAAGCACTATATAGTAGTATTATGTAGGCAGTACATGGTTATACATGTATGATGTAAGCACTATACTGCTGTATTATGTAGGCAGTACATGGTTATACATATATGGTGTAAGCACTATATAGTAGTATTATGTAGGCAGTACATGGTTATACATGTATGATGTAAGCACTATATAGTTGTATTATGTAAGCAGTACATGGTTATACATGTATGATGTAAGCACTATATAGCTGTATTATGTAAGCAGTACATGGTTATACATGTATTATATAAGTACTATATAGCTGTATTATGTAAGCAGTACATGGTTATACATGTATTATATAAGCACTATATAGCTGTATTATGTAGGCAGTACATGGTTATACATGTATGATGTAAGCACTATATAGTAGTATTATGTAAGCAGTACATGGTTATACATGTATGATGTAAGCACTATATAGTAGTATTATGTAGGCAGTACATGGTTATACATGTATGATGTAAGCACTATATAGTTGTATTATGTAAGCAGTACATGGTTATACATGTATTATATAAGCACTATATAGCTGTATTATGTAGGCAGTACATGGTTATACATGTATGATGTAAGCACTATATAGTAGTATTATGTAAGCAGTACATGGTTATACATGTATGATGTAAGCACTATATAGTTGTATTATGTAAGCAGTACATGGTTATACATGTATTATATAAGTACTATATAGCTGTATTATGTAGGCAGTACATGGTTATACATGTATGATGTAAGCACTATATAGTAGTATTATGTAGGCAGTACATGGTTATACATATATGGTGTAAGCACCAT
The DNA here is from genome assembly GCF_035609145.1 of Eleutherodactylus coqui. Lineage (NCBI taxonomy): Eukaryota > Metazoa > Chordata > Amphibia > Anura > Eleutherodactylidae > Eleutherodactylus > Eleutherodactylus coqui. The sequence continues at coordinate 20,667,913 of NC_089837.1, read as the reverse complement.
ATAGTAGTATTATGTAAGCAGTACATGGTTATACATGTATGATGTAAGCACTATATAGTAGTATTATGTAGGCAGTACATGGTTATACATGTATGATGTAAGCACTATATAGTAGTATTATATAGGCAGTACATGGTTATACATGTATGATGTAAGCACTATATAGTTGTATTATGTAGGCAGTACATGGTTATACATGTATGATGTAAGCACTATATAGTAGTATTATGTAGGCAGTACACGGTTATACATGTATGATGTAAGCACTATATAGCTGTATTATGTAAGCAGTACATGGTTATACATGTATGATGTAAGCACTATATAGCTGTATTATGTAAGCAGTACATGGTTATACATGTATGATGTAAGCACTATATAGCTGTATTATGTAAGCAGTACATGGTTATACATGTATGATGTAAGCACTATATAGTAGAATTATGTAGGCAGTACACGGTTATACATGTATGATGTAAGCACTATATAGCTGTATTATGTAGGCAGTACATGGTTATACATGTATGATGTAAGCACTATATAGCTGTATTATGTAGGCAGTACATGGTTATACATGTATGATGTAAGCACTATATAGTAGTATTATGTAGGCAGTACATGGTTATACATGTATGATGTAAGCACTATATAGTAGTATTATGTAGGCAGTACATGGTTATACATGTATGATATAAGCACTATATAGCTGTATTATGTAAGCAGTACATGGTTATACATGTATGATGTAAGCACTATATAGAAGTATTATGTAAGCAGTACACGGTTATACATGTATGATATAAGCACCATATAGTAGTATTATGTAGGCAGTACACGGTTATACATGTATGATGTAAGCACTATATAGTAGTGTTATGTAAGCAGTACATGGTTATACATGTATGATGTAAGCACTATATAGTAGTATTACGTAGGCAGTACATGGTTATACATGTATGATGTAAGCACTATATAGTTGTATTATGTAAGCAGTACATGGTTATACATGTATGATGTAAGCACTATATAGTAGTATTATGTAGGCAGTACATGGTTATACATGTATGATGTAAGCACTATATAGTTGTATTATGTAGGCAGTACATGGTTATACATGTATGATGTAAGCACTATATAGTAGTATTACGTAGCCAGTACATGGTTATACATGTATGATGTAAGCACTATATAGTAGTATTATGTAGGCAGTATATGGTTATACATGTATGATGTAAGCACTATATAGTAGTATTACGTAGGCAGTACATGGTTATACATGTATGATGTAAGCACTATATAGTAGTATTATGTAGGCAGTACATGGTTATACATGTATGATGTAAGCAATATATAGTAGTATTATGTAAGCAGTACATGGTTATACATGTATAATGTAAGCACTATATAGTAGTATTATGTAAGCAGTACATGGTTATACATGTATGATGTAAGCACTATATAGTAGTATTATATAAGCAGTACATGGTTATACATGTATGATGTAAGCACTATATAGTAGTATTATGTAAGCAGTACATGGTTATACATGTATGATGTAAGCACTATACAGTAGTATTATGTAGGCAGTACATGGTTATACATGTATGATGTAAGCACTATATAGTAGTATTATGTAGGCAGTACATGGTTATACATGTATGATGTAAGCACTATATAGTAGTATTATGTAAGCAGTACATGGTTATACATGTATGATGTAAGCACCATATAGTAGTATTATGTAAGCAGTACATGGTTATACATGTATGATATAAGTACTATATAGCTGTATTATGTAGGCAGTACATGGTTATACATGTATGATGTAAGCACTATATAGTAGTATTATGTAGGCAGTACATGGTTATACATGTATGATGTAAGCACTATATAGTAGTATTATGTAAGCAGTACATGGTTATACATGTATTATATAAGCACTATATAGCTGTATTATGTAAGCAGTACACGGTTATACATGTATGATGTAAGCACTATATAGTAGTATTATGTAAGCAGTACATGGTTATACATGTATGATGTAAGCACTATATAGTTGTATTATGTAAGCAGTACATGGTTATACATGTATGATGTAAGCACTATATAGTTGTATTATGTAAGCAGTACATGGTTATACATGTATTATATAAGTACTATATAGCTGTATTATGTAGGCAGTACATGGTTATATATGTATGATGTAAGCACTATATAGTAGTATTATGTAGGCAGTACATGGTTATACATATATGGTGTAAGCACCATATAGTAGTATTATGTAAGCAGTACATGGTTATACATGTATGATGTAAGCACTATATAGTAGTATTATGTAGGCAGTACATGGTTATACATGTATGATGTAAGCACTATATAGTAGTATTATATAGGCAGTACATGGTTATACATGTATGATGTAAGCACTATATAGTTGTATTATGTAGGCAGTACATGGTTATACATGTATGATGTAAGCACTATATAGTAGTATTATGTAGGCAGTACACGGTTATACATGTATGATGTAAGCACTATATAGCTGTATTATGTAAGCAGTACATGGTTATACATGTATGATGTAAGCACTATATAGCTGTATTATGTAAGCAGTACATGGTTATACATGTATGATGTAAGCACTATATAGCTGTATTATGTAAGCAGTACATGGTTATACATGTATGATGTAAGCACTATATAGTAGAATTATGTAGGCAGTACACGGTTATACATGTATGATGTAAGCACTATATAGCTGTATTATGTAGGCAGTACATGGTTATACATGTATGATGTAAGCACTATATAGCTGTATTATGTAGGCAGTACATGGTTATACATGTATGATGTAAGCACTATATAGTAGTATTATGTAGGCAGTACATGGTTATACATGTATGATGTAAGCACTATATAGTAGTATTATGTAGGCAGTACATGGTTATACATGTATGATATAAGCACTATATAGCTGTATTATGTAAGCAGTACATGGTTATACATGTATGATGTAAGCACTATATAGAAGTATTATGTAAGCAGTACACGGTTATACATGTATGATATAAGCACCATATAGTAGTATTATGTAGGCAGTACATGGTTATACATGTATGATGTAAGCACTATATAGTAGTATTATGTAGGCAGTATATGGTTATACATGTATGATGTAAGCACTATATAGTAGTATTACGTAGGCAGTACATGGTTATACATGTATGATGTAAGCACTATATAGTTGTATTATGTAAGCAGTACATGGTTATACATGTATGATGTAAGCACTATATAGTAGTATTATGTAGGCAGTACATGGTTATACATGTATGATGTAAGCACTATATAGTTGTATTATGTAGGCAGTACATGGTTATACATGTATGATGTAAGCACTATATAGTAGTATTATGTAGGCAGTACATGGTTATACATGTATGATGTAAGCACTATATAGTAGTATTATGTAGGCAGTATATGGTTATACATGTATGATGTAAGCACTATATAGTAGTATTACGTAGGCAGTACATGGTTATACATGTATGATGTAAGCACTATATAGTAGTATTATGTAGGCAGTACATGGTTATACATGTATGATGTAAGCAATATATAGTAGTATTTTGTAAGCAGTACATGGTTATACATGTATAATGTAAGCACTATATAGTAGTATTATGTAAGCAGTACATGGTTATACATGTATGATGTTAGCACTATACAGTAGTATTATGTAGGCAGTACATGGTTATACATGTATGATGTAAGCACTATATAGTAGTATTATGTAGGCAGTACATGGTTATACATGTATGATGTAAGCACTATATAGTAGTATTATGTAAGCAGTACATGGTTATACATGTATGATGTAAGCACCATATCGTAGTATTATGTAAGCAGTACATGGTTATACATGTATGATATAAGTACTATATAGCTGTATTATGTAGGCAGTACATGGTTATACATGTATGATGTAAGCACTATATAGTAGTATTATGTAAGCAGTACATGGTTATACATGTATGATGTAAGCACTATATAGTTGTATTATGTAAGCAGTACATGGTTATACATGTATGATGTAAGCACTATATAGTAGTATTATGTAGGCAGTACATGGTTATACATGTATGATGTAAGCACTATATGGTAGTATTATGTAGGCAGTACATGGTTATACATGTATGATGTAAGCACTATATAGTAGTATTATGTAGGCAGTACACGGTTATACATGTATGATGTAAGCACTATATAGTAGTATTATGTAGGCAGTACATGGTTATACATGTATGATGTAAGCACTATATAGTAGAATTATGTAAGCAGTACATGGTTATACATGTATGATATAAGCACTATATAGTTGTATTATGTAGGCAGTACATGGTTATACATGTATGATGTAAGCACTATATAGTTGTATTATGTAAGCAGTACATGGTTATACATCTATGATGTAAGCACTATATAGTAGTATTATGTAGGCAGTACATGGTTATACATGTATGATGTAAGCACCATATAGTAGTATTATGTAAGCAGTACATGGTTATACATGTATGATGTAAGCACTATATAGTAGTATTATGTAAGCAGTACACGGTTATACATGTATGATGTAAGCACTATATAGCTGTATTATGTAGGCAGTACATGGTTATACATGTATGATGTAAGCACTATGTAGCTGTATTATGTAGGCAGTACATGGTTATACATGTATGATGTAAGCACTATATAGTAGTATTATGTAGGCAGTACATGGTTATACATGTATGATGTAAGCACCATATAGTAGTATTATGTAAGCAGTACATGGTTATACATGTATGATATAAGCACCATATAGTAGTATTATGTAAGCAGTACACGGTTATACATGTATGATGTAAGCACTATATAGTAGTGTTATGTAAGCAGTACATGGTTATACATGTATGATGTAAGCACTATATAGCTGTATTATGTAGGCAGTACATGGTTATACATGTATGATATAAGCACTATATAGTAGTATTATGTAAGCAGTACATGGTTTTACATGTATGATGTAAGCACTATATAGTAGTATTATGTAGGCAGTACATGGTTATACATGTATGATGTAAGCACCATATAGTAGTATTATGTAAGCAGTACATGGTTATACATGTATGATATAAGCACCATATAGTAGTATTATGTAAGCAGTACACGGTTATACATGTATGATGTAAGCACTATATAGTTGTATTATGTAAGCAGTACATGGTTATACATGTATGATGTAAGCACTATATAGTTGTATTATGTAAGCAGTACATGGTTATACATGTATGATGTAAGCACTATATAGCTGTATTATGTAGGCAGTACATGGTTATACATGTATGATATAAGCACTATATAGTAGTATTATGTAAGCAGTACATGGTTATACATGTATGATGTAAGCACTATATAGTAGTATTATGTAAGCAGTACATGGTTATACATGTATGATGTAAGCACTATATAGCTGTATTATGTAAGCAGTACATGGCTATACATGTATGATGTAAGCACTATATAGTAGTATTATGTAAGCAGTACATGGTTATACATGTATGATGTAAGCACTATATAGTTGTATTATGTAAGCAGTACATGGTTATACATGTATGATGTAAGCACCATATAGTAGTATTATGTAAGCAGTACATGGTTATACATGTATGATATAAGCACTATATAGTAGTATTATGTAGGCAGTACACGGTTATACATGTATGATGTAAGCACTATACTGCTGTATTATGTAGGCAGTACATGGTTATACATGTATGATGTAAGCACTATATAGTTGTATTATGTAGGCAGTACATGGTTATACATGTATGATGTAAGCACTATATAGTTGTATTATGTAGGCAGTACATGGTTATACATGTATGATGTAAGCACTATATAGTAGTATTATGTAGGCAGTACATGGTTATACATGTATGATGTAAGCACTATATAGTAGTATTATGTAGGCAGTACATGGTTATACATGTATGATGTAAGCACTATATGGTAGTATTATGTAGGCAGTACATGGTTATACATGTATGATGTAAGCACTATATAGTAGTATTATGTAGGCAGTACATGGTTATACATGTATGATGTAAGCACTATATAGTAGTATTATGTAGGCAGTACATGGTTATACATGTATGATGTAAGCACTATATAGTTGTATTATGTAAGCAGTACATGGTTATACATGTATTATATAAGTACTATATGGTAGTGTTATGTAGGCAGTACATGGTTATACATGTATGATGTAAGCACTATATAGTAGTATTATGTAGGCAGTACATGGTTATACATGTATTATATAAGCACTATATAGTAGTATTATGTTAGCAGTACATGGTTATACATGTATTATATAAGCACTATATAGTAGTATTATGTAGGCAGTACATGGTTATACATGTATGATGTAAGCACTATATAGTAGTATTATGTAGGCAGTACATGGTTATACATGTATGATGTAAGCACTATATAGTAGTATTATGTAGGCAGTACATGGTTATACATATATGGTGTAAGCACTATATAGTAGTATTATGTAGGCAGTACATGGTTATACATGTATGATGTAAGCACTATATAGCTGTATTATGTAAGCAGTACATGGTTATACATGTATGATGTAAGCACTATATAGCTGTATTATGTAGGCAGTACATGGTTATACATGTATGATGTAAGCACTATATAGTAGTATTATGTAAGCACTGTGTGGTCCTATTATATGAATACTGTACGTTGCATTATGTAAACACTGTATAGTTGTATTATTTAGACACTGTATGGCTCTATTATGTCAGTATTATATCCTTATTTTATATTGACACTATATAGTTATTATATGTAGGCACTGTATAGTTGTGTTATGTGGTCATATTATTTGGGCACATTATACTTGTCTTTTGGTGGCACTATATGCTTGCATTATGTGTGCACTATATAGTTGTTCTGTGTGGGTACTATATGTTTTTATTATTTGGGCACCGCATAGTTATATTTTGTTTGTATTATATACATGTATTACGTGAGCACCATATGGTTGTATTATGTGGGCACTGTATACTAGTAGTATGTGGGTACCATATAGTTGTATTATGTTGGCACCATATAGTTGTATTATATGGGTACCATATAGTTGTATTATACGGGTACCATATAGTTGTATTATGTGGGTGCCATTTATTTGTAGTATATGGGTACCATATAGTTGTATTATGTGGGTACCATATAGTTGTATTATGTGCGCACCATATACTTGTATTATATGAGCACCATATAGTTGTATTATGGAGGCACCATATACTTGTATTATATGGGCACCATATAGTTGTATTATATGGGTACCATATAGTTGTATTATGTGGGTACCATATAGTTGTATTATGTGGACACCATATAGTTGTATTATATGGGTACCATATAGTTGTATTCTGTGGGTACCATATAGTTGTATTCTGTGGGTACCATATAGTTGTATTATGTGGGCACCATATAGTTGTATTATGTGGGTACCGTATAGTTGTATTATATGGGCACCATATAGTTGTATTATGTGGGAACCATATAGTTGTATTATGTGGACACCATATGGTTGTATTATGTGGGCACTGTATACTTGTATTATGTGGGTATCATATAGTTGTATTATGTGGGAACCATATAGTTGTATTATGTGGGTATCATATAGTTGTATTATGTGGGCATCATACAGTTGTATTATGTGGGTACCATATGGTTGTATTATGTGGGCACTGTATAGTTGTATTATGTGGGCACCATATGGTTGTACTATGTGGGCACCATATGGTTGTATTATGTGGGTACCATATAGTTGTATTATGTGGGTACCATATACTTGTATTATGTTTGTACCATATACTTGTATTATGTGGGTACCGTATGGTTGTATTATGTGGGCACCATATAGTTGTATTATGTGGGCACTGTATACTTGTATTATGTGGGTACCGTATAGATGTATTATGTGGGCACCATACACTTGTATTATGTGGGCACCATATAGTTGTATTATGTGGGCACCATATAGTTGTATTATGTGGGCACCATATACTTGTATTATGTGGGTACCATATAGTTGTATTATGTGGGCACCATATGGTTGTATTATGTGGGCACTGTATACTTGTATTATATGGGCACATGGTGGCGCTTCTGCTTTATTATTTGATGATACAATGATATCTGTGGCGTCCGGTGAATATTCAGCACTACATGGCTATGTTACGTTATTAGGGCCGACGTCTGTAGTGGAGCGTCTGCCCGGAACGGAGGGGAAGCTCTCATCTAGGCAGGAATATTAGAAGTCCTTGCTGGACGACTCAGAGCGGATATTCACAAGTATGGCGCAGACATGCGGATATCTCCCGGTGATGTAGGATCGCCCGGACGACGACATTGAGGGACATTACTGTTTGGGGTAATTGTGCAGCTCGGTAATATAATAACCGGATAACAGAGCGTCACGCTGATATATCTGACCGCTCATCAGTGATGTCACCTGTGCCAGTTACTGACCTGCGACTCTCCGGCAGCCACAGGACTACAACCCCCAGCATCCCCATCATGTATGAGCTTGAAGCCCAGGGCAGGAGAGTTTTACTTCTATTGATTTTAGCTCACAGAGGAGACACTGCGCTGACACACTGCAGCAAACCTTCAGCTGACTGTTAAGGCTCTATTTTATTTGATTTTCATCCCGTTCTCTTTAATGGCAGCAAGCAGAGATCTTGAAACACAAAATAGATTACAAAGTTCCAGAACTTTTCATTCCCTGAACATATAACTAGATGCATAGTATTGCTTCCAGCCCGATCCCCCAAGTTGCCTTTTTGTCGCCATATTGTAATAGCGCCCTTGTAGCACCCTACATAGTAATAGTGCCCCTTTGTGCCACACACACTTTCATAATGCCCTCTTTAGCAGACAGTACTAGAGCCCCTCACAGTAATAATGTCCCCTTAGTCGCCTTTTCACAGTAAGGATGCATCTTGTGTCCTCACCATACAAAGTATACCCCCTCAATGCCCGTCCACGATAGTGATTCCCCCATGCAGTACAGATTACCCCTTAGTGCCCCTGGCACTGCCCCCACATACCAAAGATCACTTCTAAGTGCCCTAACACATCAACGGTTCTTAAAGGGGTGCCCCATGCACAAATGCCTCCTTAACATCCCCAGAGATGCCCCCTACAATTAGGGGTGCCACAAGCTTTTATGCTGCCTAAGGCAAAGAGTAATAGTGCCCGAATAGTAAGTATCCCCCTTGGTGGCTCCAAAAGTAACACCGGCCCCAGTAGTAATAGTGGTCCTATTAGTGGTCCCAGTAGCAATAGTGACCCTTTTAGTGGTCCCAGTGGTAATAGTGATCCTATTAGTGGCCCCAGTGGTAATAGTGATCCTATTAGTGGCCCCAGTGGTAATAGTGATCCTATTAGTGGCCCTAGTGGTAATATTGATCCTATTAGTGGCCCCAGTGGTAACAGTGATCCTATTAGTGGCCCCAGTGGTAATAGGGGTCATAATAGTGGCCCTGGTAGTAATAGTGATCCTATTAGTTGCCCCAGTAGTAATAGTGATCCTAGTAGTGGCCCCAGTAGTAATAGTGACCCTATTAGTGGCTCCAGTAGTAATAGTGATCCTATTAGTGGCCACAGTAGTAATAGTGACCCTATTAGTGGCCCCAGTAGTAATAGTGATCCTAGTAGTGGCCACAGTAGTAATAGTGACCCTATTAGTGGCCCCAGTAGTAATAGTGATCCTAGTAGTGGCCACAGTAGTAATAGTGACCCTAGTAGTGGCCCCAATAGTAAGTGTCCCCCTTAGTGGCTCCAAAAGTAACACCGTCCACAGTAGTAATAGTGGTCCTATTAGTGGCCCCAGTGGTAATAGTGATCCTATTAGTGGTCCCGGTAATAATAGTGATCCAATTAGTGGCCCCAGCAGTAATAGTGATTCTTTTAGTGGTCCCAGTGGTAATAGTGTTCCTTTTAGTGGTCCCAGTGGTGATAGTGATCCTATTAGTGGCCCCAGTGGTAATAGTGTTCCTTTTAGTGGCCCCAGTGGTGATAGTGATCCTATTAGTGGCCCCAGTGGTAATAGTGTTCCTTTTAGTGGTCCCAGTGGTAATAGTGTTCCTTTTAGTGGTCCCAGTGGTAATAGTGTTCCTTTTAGTGGCCCCAGTGGTAATAGTGATCCTATTAGTGGCCCCAGTGGTAATAGTGTTCCTTTTAGTGGCCCCAGTGGTGATAGTGATCCTATTAGTGGCCCCAGTGGTAATAGTGATCCTATTAGTGGCCCCAGTGGTAATAGTGATCCTATTAGTGGCCCCAGTGGTAATAGTGGTCATATTAGTGGCCCCAGTAGTAATAGTGATCCTATTAGTAGCCCCAGTGGTAACAGTGATCCTATTAGTGGCCCCAGTCATAACAGTGGTCCTATTAGTGGCCCCAGTGGTAACAGTGGTCCTATTAGTGGCCCCGTAGTAATAGTGGTCCTATTAGTGGCCCCTAGTAGTAATAGTGATCCTATTAGTGGCCCCAGTAGTAAGAGTGATCCTATTAGTGGCCCCAGTAGTAATAGTGATCCTATTAGTGGCCCCAGTAGTAATACTGACCATGTTAGTGGCCCTAATAGTAATTTGACTTAGTTGCCCCGTAGCCCCGGACCGCCAGCTGTAGTCACCGCTGCTCTCTGACCGGTGACTTCTCTGCCAAGAACTGGACTGGCGTCTGATTACAGCGGTGACGGACTCCCCCGCCGAACCGGAGCTACAAGGCAAGTCAGTTTAATGCTTGTTGGGTTGCTGCCCGACTGGCTCACAGGTGGCAATTACTTTTTACCAACCCGTTGCCGTCCCCTGAAGCCCTGCAGGCAACCGCCTGAGGCAGCAGTTTTAAGGCACCTAATAGTAGGGGCGCCCCTGCCTCTAATACTCATTAGCGCCCCTAGTGATGCCTCTTTAGTACTGCAAGTGAAGCCCTAATATGATGCCCCAACAGTCTCTTATGGCCTCTGTGTGCAGCTTATTGTAAGTAGGGGCAGGAGGCTGACAACTCCATGCTTCACTATTACAAATTGGGGCACGTTGTCTCCTGCCCCCAAATCCAGGACTGCCCCTCTAGACCCAGGACGGCCAGGTGGCATGCTAGATGGGGCCTGATACGCGGAGCGCCACTGCCTCGTCTCACTCTACTTATTTCAGCCTTATAATGAAATCCAAAGGGAAGTAGCAGAGCTGAGTTTGTCGTTTCATTTGTTAGATCCAGGGCACACAGATAGTGGCACACCCACTGGTGTATGGAGGACCCAAGAGAAGACGCCAGTATACATGGCACATGGCTTGGTACAGTTATTGCATTCAGAGCTGAGTTGTTTCATGTCAGCTCTGCTGCATCTGACAATCTCAGCTCTGCTGTACCTTCAAACAGAGGCTGGACAAATATCTGTCTGGGATGATTTAGTGATCCTGCACTGAGCAGGGGGTCGGACCCGATGACCCGGGAGGTCCCTTCTAACTCTGCCATCCTATGATCTCAGCTCTGCTGTATCTGACAATCTCAGCTCTGCTGCATCTGATAATTTCAGCTCTGCTGCATCTGACAATCTCAGCTATGCTGTATCTTCAAACAAAGGCTGGACAGACATCTGTCTGGGATGATTTAGTGATCCTGCACTGAGCGGGGGGTTGTACCCGATGACCCTGGAGGTCCCTTCCAACTCTACCATTCTATGATTCTATGATCTCAGGTCTGCTGCATCTGACAATCCCAGCTCTGCTGCATCTGACAATCCCAGCTCTGCTGCATCTGACAATCTCAGCTCTGCTGCATCTGACAATCTCAGCTCTGCTGCATCTGACAATCTCAGCTCTGCTGCACCTGAGAATCTTAGCTCTGCTGCACCTGAGAATCTCAGCTGTGCTGCATCTGACAATCCCAGCTCTGCTGCATCTGACAATCCCAGCTCTGCTGCATCTGACAATCTCAGCGCTGCTGCATCTGACAATCTCAGCGCTGCTGCACCTGACAATCTCAGCTCTGCTGCATCTGACAATCTCAGCTCTGCTGCACCTGACAATCCCAGCTCTGCTGCATCTGACAATCCCAGCTCTGCTGCACCTGACAATCCCAGCTCTGCTGCACCTGACAATCCCAGCGCTGCTGCACCTGACAATCGCAGCTCTGCTGCACCTGACAATCTCAGCTCTGCTGTACCTGACAATCTCGGCTCTGCTGTATCTGACTTTCTCAGCTCTGTTGCATCTGACAATCCCAGCACTGCTGCACCTGACAATCTCAGCTCTGCTGCACCTGACAATCTCAGCTCTGCTGCATCTGACAATCCCAGCGCTGCTGCACCTGACAATCTCAGCTCTGCTGCACCTGACAATCTCAGCTCTGCTGTACCTGACAATCTCAGCTCTGCTGTATCTGACTTTCTCAGCTCTGCTGTATTGGACAGTCTCAGCTCTGCTGCATCTGACTTTCTCAGCTCAGCTCCATTCAATAATTTTAGTTCCGCTGCACCTGACAATCTCAGCTCTGCTGTACCTGACAATCTCAGCTCTGCTGTACCTGACAATCTCAGCTCTGCTGTATCTGACAATCTCAGCTCTGCTGTACCTGACAATCTCAGCTCTGCTGTATCTGACAATCTCAGCTCTGCTGTATCTGACAATCTCAGCTCTGCTGTACCTGACAATCTCAGCTCTGCTGTACCTGACAATCTCAGCTTTGCTGTATCTGACAATCTCAGCTCTGCTGCATCTGACAATCCCAGCGCTGCTGCACCTGACAATTGCAGCTCTGCTGCACCTGACAATCTCAGCTCTGCTGTACCTGACAATCTCAGCTCTGCTGTACCTGACAATCTCAGCTCTGCTGTACCTGACAATCTCAGCTTTGCTGTATCTGACAATCTCAGCTCTGCTGCATCTGACAATCCCAGCGCTGCTGCACCTGACAATTGCAGCTCTGCTGCACCTGACAGTCTCAGCTCTGCTGTACCTGACAATTTCAGCTCAACTCCATTCAATAATTTTAGTTCCGCTGCACCTGACAATCTCAGCTCTGCTGTATCTGACAATCTCAGCTCTGCTGTACCTGACAATCTCAGCTCTGCTGTACCTGACAATCTCAGCTCTGCTGTACCTGACAATCTCAGCTCTGCTGTATCTGACAATCTCAGCTCTGCTGTATCTGACAATCTCAGCTCTGCTGTACCTGACAATCTCAGCTCTGCTGTACCTGACAATCTCAGCTTTACTGTATCTGACAATCTCAGCTCTGCTGCATCTGACAATCCCAGTGCTGCTGCACCTGACAATTGCAGCTCTGCTGCACCTGACAATCTCAGCTCTGCTGTACCTGACAATCTCAGCTCTGCTGTACCTGACAATCTCAGCTTTGCTGTATCTGACAATCTCAGCTCTGCTGCATCTGACAATCCCAGCGCTGCTGCACCTGACAATTGCAGCTCTGCTGCACCTGACAGTCTCAGCTCTGCTGTACCTGACAATTTCAGCTCAACTCCATTCAATAATTTTAGTTCCGCTGCACCTGACAATCTCAGCTCTGCTGTATCTGACATTCTCAGCTCTGCTGCACCTGACAATCTCAGCTCTGCTGTATCTGACAATCTCAGCTGTGCTGTATCTGACAATCTCAGCTCTGCTGTACCTGACAATCTCAGCTCTGCTGTATCTGACAATCTCAGCTCTGCTGTACCTGACTTTCTCAGCTCTGCTGTACCTGACAATCTCAGCTCTGCTGTATCTGACAATCTCAGCTCTGCTGTACCTGACAATCTCAGCTCTGCTGTATCTGACAATCTCAGCTCTGCTGTACCTGACTTTCTCAGCTCTGCTGTACCTGACAATTTTAGTTCAGCTCCATTCAACAATTTTTGTTCTCCCGTATCTGACGATCTCAGCCCTTCCGCATCTGACTTTCCCAGCTCTGCTACATCTTGCGCCCGCAGACCACCTCACGGACACAGACTGCGCTGTAAACGTCTTACTGACATTTTCCCGTAGATGAATGCCGAGTGTAGAAAACGAGAGCAAAGACGAGATAAGACAGGAGCGTGGCCAGCTGGGAGCGCCGCTGCACCCTGGGCTACTGCTACGTTCCATGACACAATCCAAAGTATAACCACACCAGAGCAGAGCGGGGGTAAAAGAAATCACAGGACCTCCATGTCCGTCAGTGAGGATGTGACCTGCAGTCCTATGTAACACCACAGACAAAAATATTTATAGTCTGCGGTAGTGTACAGTATATGATTGCAGTGTACAGTATATGATTGCAGTGTACAGTACATGATTGCAGTGTGTAGATGGGGGAGAGAAGAATGGTTGAGCAATCTTATGGTAAGACGGGGCCTGAAATATTCTGAAGGCTGTGAGTGATAAGAACAAATGCTTGCTAGATGGGCTAGAAGTGCTGCCGACCGGTTAGACGCTCACCGAAGCCGGTGTAATGGGATGCAAAGCAAGAAAGTAAAAAACTGGTAAGATGGCGCAACTTTCCCAAATAAGAAGAAGGAATCCCAACTTCTCTTTATTTAACACAATCAGCAAGAAAACACATTTTGGGGTGCAGACCCCCTCCTCCGTAAAGCTGGGATAAGTGCCGCGGTATTCCATCTCAGGATGTAACGGTGCCTGCCGGACTAAGAACAGGGGAAGAACCTTGGCCAGTATCTATCGGTGGCAGAGATGTTAACCTCGTGCAGATGCTTCCAACCTGACCAGGGTTATGGCGGCCGTTAGGATTTACTCTGACAACCTGCGTGGCTTTAAAAGAACCCCAAAGTAGTGCTAAGTTAGCTTCATCCTGACCACAGCTGTGGTCCCGGTGACTGGAAGCATTCCTTAGTTCTTACTTCTCTTCCTCCTCCCTACTCCAAGGTAGAAGGAAGGAAAGGAAAAAGAAATAGGAGGAGGAAAAGAAGAATGAGATTGAGAAGATCTTCTTCCCTTCTTCCTCCAGAAGAAGCAGAGGGTGGAAGAGGGAAGAGAGTGGTGGTTGAGTGGCCAGCACTGTTACCTTGTAGCACCAGGGTTCTAGGTTCACATCTGATTAAGGACTTCTGCATGGAATTTTTATGTTCTCATTGTGTTTCTTCTCCTCTGGTGAAGAAAGACCCAGCATGGTGGCTTAGTTGTTAGAACTGTTAATTTGCAGTGCTGGGGTTCTAGGTACAAATCTGTCAGCGGACAACATCTGTAAGGAGCTTTTCAAAGTCCTTGCAGACGTTAGCCTTGATGAGATTTGAACCTAGGACGCCAGGACTGCAAGGCAACAGTGCTAACAACTGGGTCACTTCTATTAAAGTTCTCCTCCTCTTCTTCATCTTTCTCTTCTTCCTCTTGCTCTTCCACCTCCTCCTCTTCTTCTTCCTCCTGTTCTTCCACCTCCTCCTCCTCCTCTTCTTCCTTTCTCTTCTTCCTCTTGCTCTTCTACCTCCTCTTCTTCTTCCTCCTGTTCTTCCACCTCTTTCTCTTACTGCTCTTCCTCATAATTTCACTCCAAATGACAAGTTCAGTATTCATCTACTAGACCACTACACAGCTGATTCAGACTCCTCGGGGAACGAATGATCATTCCTGCAATCTTTCACCCCCCATAGAGTTTGATCCCTGTTGGCAGCATCCCATTTACAGGGGTATCTGGGCCACCAAGAACAATACATTTTTTGTGCTCCATGAAAAATGTGACCACCCAATAAGTAGGTGTTTGATCATTTGCTGGGTGTTCAGCTGCACCTTCACAACCCAATGATCAGACAAGTGAACTTTCCTAGGGATGTTCTTCTCCAATTCTCAGTTCATGTAAAATGCCCTTAAGATCTTGGAAGCTGCAATCTATAACTGGATGTTTTTGATTTCTTGTAGGTTACGGACATGCTGCTCCCAGCACAGATGGAGGTAAAGTCTTCTGTATGTTCTACGCTCTTCTGGGAATCCCGCTCACTTTGGTCATGTTCCAGAGCCTGGGTGAGAGGATTAACACCTTCGTCAGGTATCTACTCTACCGTATCAAGAAGTGCCTTGGAATGAGACGGCCCGACGTATCTATGGCCAACATGGTCATCATCGGCTTCTTCTCCTGCTTAAGTACCCTGTGCATCGGAGCCGCAGCTTTCTCATACTATGAGCAGTGGAGCTTTTTCCATGCCTATTATTACTGCTTCATAACCCTTACTACTATTGGATTTGGTGACTATGTGGCCCTACAGAAAGACGCTGCTCTCCAAAACAAGCCCCAGTATGTTGCCTTTAGCTTTGTGTACATCTTGATGGGACTGACCGTCATAGGAGCTTTCCTCAATTTGGTGGTTCTTCGATTCATGACCATGAACGCGGAGGATGAAAAACGGGATGCCGAACACCGGGCCTTACTGAACAGAAACGGCCCCTCCAGCATTCATACCACCGATACAAGTTCTTCGACAGGTGGCTTTCGAAACGTGTATGCTGAAGTTCTTCACTTCCAGTCCATGTGTTCTTGTTTGTGGTACAAAAGTAGGGAAAAACTACAATATTCCATTCCCATGATCATCCCTCGGGACCTGTCCACTTCGGACACTTGTGTAGAACAGAACCACCACTCCCCTGGTCGATGCATGGGCTCGTCATCCAATGGATGTATGTGTAACACCCAACATTCAGCTATCAGCTCTGTATCTACAGGACTGCACAGTCTCTCCGCATTTCGAGGACTCATGAAGCGGAGAAGTTCTGTATAGTCCACAATCTAGACTTTTATTACAAATTGCCTACTGAAATCAGAATACTCACACCATCGTACAGCGCTCTTTATTTTCGTAAAACCGGACCCATGACGTGTAGATTCTATAGGTGAATGGAAAGTTATGGCATTGGGGGGGTAATCATGTATCAAAAAGTGCTTGAGAAAAAAATCAAAAAGTTTAGCATGTTATGGTTTCATGGCATATTTCTACATATAGATCATCTCCTCGTGCCAATTCTGTGTGCCAAAACTTTTAAAAATGGCATCACAATCCTCAAGGTTGGATAATTTTTCACGTCTGTTCAAATTGTAGCAAAATCTCTTTAAAAAAAGAAGCAAAACGTCTTAAAAGAAGACACATAAAATGTCCAAAAATACTATTGATACATGACTTTCCCCTCCAGCATCCCGACATCAGGTTGATGCCAACAGGTTGGGGAATGTTTAGTCACAAACTAAGTGTTGTTGACGAGTCTGCTCACCCAGGATCCATGCCCTTCTCTGCCCGTTTAAATGCAGGATGTCTCAAAAGTGTGGAAACACCCATATAGAATGTTGGTGATCCAATTTTAAGGGGAGAACCTCTTAGACTATGTCTCCAACATGACGGCCATTTTGAATGCCGTCATCTTAGATTCAACACAATTTTTTTCCATTGGGCAGGTAGGTGTGTAATATATCAAAATGGCAGAGAATTTCACCTGGAAAACAACCGTCTGCTTCATTTTAACATAACTTTATTCGTTTTCATGTTAACACAGTGATTTTTCTCTATTGTAAGCAATATGAATGATGGTGTTAACTCAAGCAGAACATGTTGGGATCGTCCTTTTTTCATGTGAATGAAGCACATGGGTGCCGTGGCAAAACGTATATCGAAATTCTGAGAAATAGATCCTGTCATTGATTAACAAAATCTGGCTGACCAAAAACTGTTACTAATGAAGCACCAGCTACCAATGTTCTAGCCTCATTCAGCAAGAGCCACAATGTAGCCCTAATCGTCTGTCTCAAGAATGTGGGGTTAGCCTCCATATGGCAAATTTGTCTGCGCATTAATAGCATCTTTCCAAATTACAGAGGACAATCTCCCCCCCTTCTGCTAGAGATAACGCCATCATTCACTTTGCTTGTAATGAAGAAAAATCACTGTTAATATAAGAACAAATAAAGTTACGTTGAAGTGTAGCACGCTATTGTCTTTCTAGTGAAATTCTCTGCCAATTTGATATATCGCATACCTGGCTTCCAATTGGAAAAAACAGAATTGAATCCAAGGTGGCAGCGTTCAAAATGGCCGTCATGTTGGTGACATGGTCCAACAAGTGTCCTCTTTCCCTGCAACTTGTATGAAAAATTAAAATATTTTCATTCTATATGGGTGTTTCTCCACTTTTGAGACACCCTGTACATTGATTATGCAATTTTAGGCCCGCTATACCACTTTTCATAATTCAGACCCGAGAGTTAACATTTCAAAGGTTCAAGGTCAACCATGAATTAAACCAAGATGGCCATTTTCATCAATGAGAAAAACGACCATCGTTACAGCAGAGACTCAATAAAATGTCTAATCTATATTAGAAATGGATAAAAACTGAAAAATGAACTCCGGCGGCGTACGCGTTTTGGTATTTTAGTTTAGTAAGGCTATTGGCTATAAGAGAAACCACCGTAACATGTAGCCACTGGGGTTGATGTTACTTGCACTGATAGTTGTATCCATTTCTAATGAAGACAAGATATTTTATTGGAACGTTGGACCAAGAAATTGAACTTTTTTCTCCTTGATGAATGTAGTGGGCTGGTCCATCCATGTGCATGTGGAAAGAAGATCCTTGAGCTGACCAGCATTTTTGTCTGTTAGCATTAAAAAGGGTTTCCAGGAAAGTACTATTGACCTATCACCAGGATAGGTCTTCCGTGGTTGAGCATGGGGGACCCGAGGCTGATCGCTCAGCCCACTATCAGTGCACAGGGCCGAGTGTTGTCATTGGGCTCAAAGGCAATTGTATCCTATTACCCTACTGACACTTCCGACATCGGGGTCAGACACGGACGTACAATAGAGGGAAGCCCTTACATTGATTTCAGTGGAAGTGACCGTTCCGCCCCCGACCCTGAAAACATCCAGCCCTGGGGATCTTCATGACCGGTCCCTGGTGATCAATTATTGATGACTATCATTAATAGTATTTTTTCGAAAACCCCTTTAAGATGGCCATTTTGGGTCAAGTATAGGTGGTATGAATGCACATTTTAATTGCCTTTATGTCTAATTTGAGCCACGTCACTCAACTTTCATGGTACAAAAACAAAATATTCCAACCCTTTGACTGAGCAATGCATCTCATGTGTCTTTTTGTTGGTGGTAGGTAAGTCCACCCTAGAGGCAGCATGTATATTTTTCTAGAATGATCATCAGAATCCAGGGGCTAATTTATTTTTACTTGTCCTCCAAGTCTCACACCTATGAAGTCTTCATACCAAATGCTGTATCGTTGTACACAATACAAATTTGTACATTTTTGAATCTAAATGTTAACCCAAAGGTCGAACCGTACGCACAACGTTATTAACCCAAAAACTGAAACTTGTCAATCTTAAGGAATAGGAAGAGATGCTCAGGGAGAAATGACAGAATGTGCAAGAAAAGCCGAGGCAAACAAAACCCCAAAAGTAATCGTTTTCAAAAACATTTTGTGGAATTCTATGGAGGGGGATCTGGTGTAACTGCACTCATGAGACAGATTTAAACTTCAAGGGTACTAATCTCAAAACGATGGCCATGCTGAGAAGCATCACTATCACCGATGGTAGGTTTGCCATCTCAATACCCTTTGAAATTCCTTTGTATTGTCATTGACTCCGGCAATGGAGTAAAAATGAGTTACATCTCCAGGAAAAAGTGAACGATCCACTCATTGCAAAGATACTTTCTTGCTTCTTGTTATTACTGGAGCCTAACATCTCCCTCATACATGGTCCCAGCCTTGACTTGAACTTTGCATTAAGTTGACATATTGGATAAGCATTGGGCAACCATTGCCTTACTGAGGGTCTTTGGTGGTCTTTTATATGTCTATAGTCACCTTATACATATCAAATAAGACTAAAACTAGTCAGGTACAAGATCATGTAGCCACGAGGCTTCCATGATACTAATGAAGATCTCCATAGAAATACCCCACCGGGTGATAGTTATGCCAGTGGTATGGCCCAATTATAATTTTAGGGTTTCCGTGCGTATGATTTTTGATGCCGATGTCCATTCATTGATGCCTCAGATCCACTCATGACTTGGCTCCATTCAATGGGGATAATCCGAATGCGATTTTCCAGTGATTATGGTTACCCTAAACTATATCCTATACAACACAGCTGGGGAGAACGTATAGTGGTTTTAGGGAAAAGTTAGTAGTATGAAAAGAACTTCATGATGATAGACAAATGAGGATAACGAGGATTTCTGGTCATTCAAATGTCGTACCTCCGAATGCTACACATAGGAATCACCTCAACTGTTTGCTATATAGGGGCTATTTAAATGTTTGGACTTACCAAAAAAACTATTTTCTTGCAGTTAAAAAGTTTAATTTACACTGAAGTGATTTGGTAATAATATTTCTAGTCTTCAGCAATACCCACCCTGCACATAACACGCCCATCCTAACCATATACCTTGGCCAATCAGTTCAACCCTAATCCTAATTATATATAAGAACCTCTATATAGGGATAGGTATATTCCTATCCAGCACCTAAGATGTTCCTATTCCTAACCCACCGCTCTAACTTTAACCATATACCGTAGCCTATACGCTAATCATATACCTAACCTTAGTTATATACATTACCTTAACCCTAACTCGAATTACATACTTGACCCTTTATCTAAACTGTATATATAAATCCTATGCCTATAGCTTAGCTCCAACCTTATACCCTTACCCTAATTATACTGCATACCTTAAAATATGCCTTAACCCAAACAATATACTTTAAGCTAAGGATATTCTATAAGCCTATACCGAACTCTAACTACCGGTATATATAGTACCTAAGCCTAAAAAAATCCTAACCAGATATCCAACACTATGCTTAAACCTAACTAGATGCCCAACCCTATACCAGAACCTAATCATGCACCCAACTCTATGCCTAATGCTAACCATATACCCAACCCTATTCCAAAACCTAACTCAACCCTATGCCTAAATCTAACCATATACCCAACCCTATTCCAAAACCTAACTCAACCCTATGCCTAAATCTAACCATATACCCAACCCTATTCCAAAACCTAACTATATACTCAACCCTTTGCCTAAATCTAACTATATGCCCAACCCTTTGCCTAAATCTAACTATATGCCCAACCCTACCAAAATCTAATCATACACCTGTTTGTATGCCTAATGCTAACCATATAACCAGCCCTATTCCAAAACCTTACCATATACACGACCCTATACCTACTTATAACCATACACCCAATCCTTTACCTAAACCTAACCATATTCTCAACCCTATTCTTAAACGTAACCATTGACCCAGTTCTATACCTAAACCCAACCATATCATTTAACCTACAGCTTGGCTATAACGCTACACTCTAACACTAACCTTAGCTCCCACTGTACACCTCATCCTAACCCTACATGTTAGACCTAACCCTTGTAACTCAATATTGTATATTTGTTAATAGCATTAGGTTTTACAATTTTAGTATTTTCGTGCTATGGCTCCAGTGATGTCACAAGATCCTTGTGACCTCTAGTGACATCATTTACATGACTGTTGTCTAACATGATGGATGCCTTTGCATTTCGATAGCATACATTTTATGTTCGAAGATGCATGTGTCTTGGCCCTGAGACAGATCAACATTATTTGTGTCCTATAGAGGGGACATTACACTATTGTTCCCTTGAACCTGTGTCATAGAAGCATAAGCTGGGATATATAGATTAGGGACTTGGGGCCCTACAGCACAACTCAGAATAAAGCCCGATTCTGCCAATAGCAACATCAGCTGCAAATTAGTATTGAAAGGTTCTGACAATTAAGTATTCCCTTGTCCTGTTGACATGAACAGTCAATTAGGCCCAATTCGCACGGGTGTATTTGCACTGCGGGATCCGAAGCGGGGAATCGCGTCTAGATCCTGCAGAAAATACTGCCCATAAAACATGCTAAGCAAAACACTTTTCCATGCCCACGAGCGGAAACCAACTGTGATTTGCAGCACACGGGGGAAAATCGCAGCATGTCCTATTCTAGTACGAGCCTCACACAGGCTCGAACGGACGGCTTCTATTGCAGTCAGTGGAAGCCATCCGTCCCACGGTGGATCCGCGTTATTGCTGGCGTGACTGTTTGCCGTGTGCATGTGTGGTGGTGGCGCACCAGCTGGCACATCCACAGAGCAGAGAGAAGAAGAAGAGACACGTACGCGGGGGTCAATGCCGGGGCTCAGGGTCTGATTCTGCTGTGAGATCTTGGAAACCTTATTCTCTCTGGATCAACAGTGATCTGTAATCTCCCCGCCCCCGAGGAGCCTTTCACAGATAGGAGGCTCCTTTAGCTACTGGGAGCTTTAACCAGCTATACTTGGCTTGCTCTTATTTATTTTATTTTTACTGTTGAACTAAAAATTTAAGTTTACTTTAGCTTTCTCCTAATTTGCAGTAGTTTCATGCAATCCTTTTAAAATAGGCCATGATACATAGCCATATCCTAATGATGTAAAGCCATAAACTTAAGGGTAACATTATAATGTGAAACCTAAATTACAGTCTGGTCTTTAGTAAGAGTATATAAGTATATTCTATAGTTCATGTGATCAACAAATGTATACCAAAGAACCTTATACTACTGTGTGGCCCACACATGGTATGACTCCAGCCCTTTTAAACCACATTCCCTTTATTATGGGCCTTGTGATAGAGAGTTCTATCCTGTTCACCAAGACAGAAGATAATACTGCTAGGCTACATAAAGAATAATTAAAGGGGTTTCCAGGGAGCCTGTCAGAGCCTTCACTTCCAGCACGGTTCCCCAGCCATATAGTATGACCCTTCTCTTTGTGCCCATTACAACATGAAGGAGGTTGGCTGTTTGGATTATGTTAATAACTAAGCCACTCCCCTTTTCTGTCTCTACATCAACCATAGTAGAGAAGGGGAATGGCTTAGATATTAAGATGCGCCAAGCAGCCAGTAACCTTGAGGACATGACAGGCACAGAGAGAGGTGCCATAACACGTGACCTGGTCTCCAAATCTGTCCAGAAGAGAAAGTTCTGACACTTCAAATCCATGCAAGTATTTAGCCTCCCTGGACAACCCTTTAAAGTCCACTTATCCCAGAATCAGGGCAATATTATAGGGGGGCACAAAAGACACTTGCCCTGAGTTCTCCACCACCATAAGGATCTTGGGAGCCTCCACACCACTCACCTTTTCTGTCAAGTTTTTCCAACCTGCGTAGACCAGCATTTTTTAATTTTGTATTGAGTAATGTATACAATGTTCCCCTCTGAAGCTTCCCCATCTCAGGTAAATGATAGTGCCCTGGTGGCTGTCCATGGAGCCTATGGAGTCAAGAAGAAGTAGAAGGGTGGCCATGCATTTTTGTGGCTCTTTGTTTTGAAGGCTTTAGAAGCTTGACTTTTTCCATAACTCCCACTAGAACGGGCAACGGACAAGCAAGCTCATATCTTCTATATTTGGCTATGACAGGAAATCCAATGGGTAGTATGGGGACTCCCTAAAAAATGTTGTTCTTAAGGCCTTCACTAACTTTAAACCTCCGTAACCAGCACAATCACCAGAACCAGTACAAGGACAATGCCTCTTCTCCTATATGTGAACCCATTTGAAATCACCACTAAACACCACAATTGACCCCATATAGAGTAATAAGAAAACACTGTGTTATCTGTACTTCCGATTGCAGGAAACTGTCCAATTATTAGTTCAGATTACAGAATAGGAACTATATCAGCAAATGACTTTTTCTCCATGAATTCATTAAGCTCCTCGGGCTCCGAGTCGCGTATCCTGCTGTCCTTCCAGTGTTTCTTCAAACAATTAAATTAAACAATTATTTGAATAGCCAAGAGACCCATAATCATGAGGACAAAAAAAGCGCAGTCTGCTAATGTGATCAGCGCAGTAGGATCATCTGTTCTTCATGGAGAACTGACGTTCAGTACTCTGAGGAGAGTAGCGGGAGAGTCATATTCAGAGTCTAGCATGTTCATCACAATGAGGCCAAGGGAGTTGACTTCAGAAGGACATACTCGGGTGAAGACATTGGCCTGAAACTGTCTTTGACTATCAACTCACGTCCTCTTGAAATGTTGCTAAGCAACAACTGATTTACTAAAATCTTTAATAAAATTTGACAGGTTCCAAAAATTCTGCAAGTCAAGTATTTGTGTCTTCTTCTTCCACCCAGTACATATGCTGAATATTATATAGTATAGTTGAAAAGTATCATATCTTTTCATTAATTTCTTTGCCATTATAGTAAGTAAGTATATAGAAGGCAAATGAAAAATTAATTGAACCTCCATTGAGCTGGTCCAACACCACCAAGACCCCTCTCCTGGCCTAATGGGTGAGGGAAGAGATAGAGAGTTCCTCCTTCATTGCAATGGCCTGTGAACAGGACAAGTTCTAAAAACTTTGGCACCACCTATGAGGATGTGACCAATCAAAATACGCTTCCCTCTCCGTTCCCTGGGCAAGTCTTGTCCTGGGACTGTAATGACACTTTAAATTTCTAGTTTCTTCTTAAAATATGAAAGATGAAGAGTGTCTCTTTTGAGACTGCAGGAATAATAACAGTTACACTTCATTGAATTTTAGATTATATCTCAACATACTTCATGCCCTTAGGATTGCATACAACACTATGTGGGCAACACATTCCATGTGTGGTGGCCTCTGTAGCTACTGTGATGCACGTGGAGGGTCGGGTTTAGTTTTGATTGGTCGCATCCTCTTTCCTCATGGGTGGTGCCAACATTTTTAGAGTTTGTACAGTTCGCAGACCATGCCAAAGGAGGAGGAACTCTCTATCTCTTCCCTCATCCATTAGGCCAGGAGAGAGGTCTTGATGGCAATGGACCAGCACCATGGAGAGAAAGGAGGTTTCATTTTCCATTTGTCTTCTATTTTTACTTTGTGGAAGAAGAAGACACAAATGTGTCACTCCAGTCCCACAACAAGACTTGTCCAGGGAACGGAGAGGGAAAGTTATTTTACCCTGCTTCCACTGCTGATGCATCTGCTCCTGGGGCTCCTCTTCATACATCCAACATTTTCAGAGCACTCCTGTCTCTACTTGCTCAATGTGCATTAGTAGTCAGACACTACCTGCTTCTTTCTGATTGGTCAGTGCAGCTTATGTGAGTAGTGCTTGCCAATAAGAGCAAGGCGTAAAGTCTTAGATTACTGATGCGCCACCAGTGCTTAGTGTACATTGAGTAGTCTAGAATAGCTGCCTACAAATGTCAAAACTTAGATCTACTTAAGGCGCTTTTACACGGAGCAAGAAATCATTCGCCCAAGCAAACGACCCGTTTGCTTTTTAAATAATTACTGTTTACACATATGGATCATCATTTAACTTTCTTGTCATTTCACTAGTTTCACAATTTCTCTGTCATGGGTAGTTTTAAAATGAAAGGGTAATTGTCCAGATGTGCCGTAAGTACGTACGTATGGAAGTATGTGATTGGCTGTTAGCAGAACAAAACACGTTTTAACACGCCCACAAAGTTCTCTGCTATTGGCTGTTAAAGCAGAGGATGACCTTCAACCTCTACACAACTCAACAAGGATTACTTCATTCGATTGCCTAGAAGTATTCCCCGGTTCTTCGTTGTCAACTTAGATTGTGCTGGGATTTCCTGCTGTAAGAGGGAGGACAGAGCTGCTAAATTCACAGCCTGGACTCATAACTACCACATAGGCCATAAACACTGAACTAAGGCTTAATTATGATGATAGGACTTCTGTAGTAATTTTGTTCTATTTTTTGGAGAAGTTCTGTCCTAATTCAAGAATGAATTAGAATGTCTACTACAACTACCATTCACTTTATTGTTTTAAATAGCTTTTTATCCTCAGAATAACTTGACAGTGACTGATGTAAAATAAATATCTGCAAACTGGACTTTGTTGTAAGAAAGGGTGAAAATATGGACTTCCAGCTATTAACCTGCCTCTGGTAGAGGTCAGCACATTGTAAGCTATAGCAATCAGCTACCCATGTCACCACATAGCATGTACAGTAATCTGGATGATG
The DNA here is from genome assembly GCF_035609145.1 of Eleutherodactylus coqui. NCBI lineage: Eukaryota > Metazoa > Chordata > Amphibia > Anura > Eleutherodactylidae > Eleutherodactylus > Eleutherodactylus coqui. Next base: position 20,641,755 of record NC_089837.1, on the reverse strand, counting down.
GGGATTATTAAGAAACACGGGCTCAATTCAAGCTTTTGACCTCCGTTGTTTGACCTCAGATGGATGAGACCTTATATCTGTAGGTAGCATGGAAATTACATCATTTATCAGCTCTACTTGCTCCAGATGGTTTGCATTGCCACTTTTACGTAATTACTGAACACATGGCATGAAGTCGTGGCATAGGGCACTCATTCCCAAACTCTGGTTTTCCAGCTGTTGGAAAACTACAACTGACTCTTCCTGTCCGGGCATGGTGGTAGTTTTGTAATGGCTGGAAGTTAGAGACCACTGGTGCAGAGCGTAATCCCTTAGAGCAGTTCTAAATAGTCTTGGTCTGATGATGGTGGAAATATTGCCCTCAAGCATAATCTTTTCCCGCAGTCTGGACATTCTTTGGATATGCTTGCAATTTTTTCAAACCTTTCTGAATCTACCCCTACAATGGTGGGATTTAAAGGGACACCCAATTGAAAACACATTTTTCCAACACTGCCCCCCTCACCTGATTGCCTGTCACACTTCTGAGGTCTCTTCTGTATACTCCAGCCACTTCTATACAGTGCAGCACCCTGCTGATACTTATCAGGCACCATCTTGATGGTGAGATTTTTTACTTTCACTTTCAAACTGTTGAAGTAGTCCTCTAAATTTAAAATCAGCAATATGGCTACCAGGATCTGAGTTCTCTTGTGTGTCCAAATTAATTAGCAATGAGTATCAGAGAAAGTAGGTGAGACATCAACTGTGTGAAGTTACTATTGCCCTCTTTCTGAGGAACCAGCTCAGTGTTAAGCTTGTTAAAAGTGTAAAACAGAACAAAGAACTATGTAGTGGTCCAATCACAGGAGGCTACACTCTAAGTTACACCTAATTGCAATATAAAAGTAGCAAATCATTACAAAACTTCAGTACTGACGAATGAATACATAATGTGACGTGTACATGCATTAACTACATTGGTAAGAGTAAGGAATATGGACACAATGACTAAATATTGTGTCCAGGAAATGTGCAAGCCCTCACTACCAAAGACAGTTCAGTCTAGTATACAAGATTTGGACTAAGCTATATTAGCCCCTGAGTATCAAGTGTAACACAGGTCATCTTAATTATTTCACAAAACCTATCCCATGATGCATCAGCAGAGCATTAGCTAGAGAATATACCATTTCTGTCTTCTGAGGGGCTGTTTAATTAAGGATGAGCTGTGATCTCCTCTATTATACCTGTTTGTGTGATCATATCAGTAACTGTGATAGGAGTGTCTGTGCCCCTCGGCAGGTTTTGTGGTAGGGACCATACAACAGCATCACACAGACTGAGACATTGACTGGTTTCATACATCATAACCCCAAGTAGACCTGAGGAGAAAGAGGCTGGGAGATTCAGTCAGAAAGAAATAACTAACCAAGGTAACACTAGCTCCCATATATACTGGGGGGATAGCTATACTGTGAATGAAAAAAAATCACTGGAATTTCTAAAAAAATTTGCCCAGAAGGAGTAAACTGATTGTTGCTATTAGTGGAACACAACTCAATAGCAAATGATTTTGCATAGAGGGTTGTAATTATGCAAGGTGTGCAGGTTGCATTTACTCCCGGACCCTGGTGCCTACTAGCCCAATGGCCAAAAATTAATATGTGATGGTTGAGAGGGTCCTGGTACAGGTTAATGATCATGGTCTTGGGAGTTTCACTTTATATCTCTCATTGGACTGTTGTAGCTCTTGTGGAACAGAAACATAAAAAGGATGGATTCTATTGACTTACAATGGGATACATTAAGGTTTTCATCATTTTAATGGACACTTATAATATCGTAATGTAGTATCATTCACATATTCAAACCAGGGCAGATGGCAAGTTCCATTGAACCATACCAGTCGTGTGGCAGCAGGGTGTGATGCAAATGATCTCTTCTGTGTTCCCTTAAAGAGGTTGTCCAGTTGCAATCTATGTTGGCCTATCCATAGGACAATGCCCCTTCTGAGCTCCATTTACCAGTCTTGTGTTGTGTCTCATCACTTTAATGGGAACTTTGCCTATAATACCTAGTCTGGCCACTGGAGTAGGAACAAAGCTGTCTGCTTCCTGTAAAAAATCAGCTCAGTGCATGAGTGTGGAGGCCCAGCAAACAGCAAATCATCAAGAGTCCCTGTTGATGGATCCTTCCCGATCTACTATTGATGAGCTATCCTAAGGTTAAGGCAGCAATGGTTTACAGCTGGACAACCCCTTTAAGAAAAAACCTCTGCCACAATAACCAGTTTTATCCCAAAGATCCTATTCTATCCAGTGCCATTTTGCTTCACCATCTTATTCTCTATTGTTGTCTTCAATGACCAGGTAGGTGACTACCAAGGCTGTATCTACTGTACATAGGGTTAGGCGAATACAATCATATACTGTATGATGAGGGATATTGCTATGCAAAGACCCGGAGAGTAGAGCAGACATAAGATTCATTAGTTCTCCTACAACTTGGGTGATGGATTGGTTGGAGCTCCATTTATGTCACTTCATCACAGCATTAATAGAAATCTCAATGTTGGATTTGAGTCTAAAGATCATGGAAACCCCCCTAGTTTTGGGATTTATTGGGCACCTGAGGTAGCTACCTTCACTGAGTTGATAAAGCACCTTAATTCTTTGAAGCCATTACTCAAGGCTCACTGATGCCTATAAAATAATGATCTTTCCTTTTGACAGTCTATAAAATGTAGAATAGCCCCGTATCTAAATGTCTGGTGGCGCCCTACATCTCATCTCACTTTTACAGTTCTGAGCCCTGTCGAAGATATAGTACATATTCCAGGCCTTTAGTACCGTAAGCGAGCAGTGGAGAGCAACTGGAGGAGTCTGAGCCAGATACAGCCCTTGAAGGGGTATTCTGGGCTATTTGAACAGATGACTATTTTCTAGATAGGTCATCAGTAATTGATGGATAGTGGTCCACCGCTAGGGGGTCCTGTCCATCAGCTGAACATCTGGCCCACTGTAGTCTGCAGCGGGCCGGATGTAGTTATCCACGGTCAGAGGAAGCAGAGGGAGCTCCGGCTTTACTCCTATTGAAATCATTGAGAGCACTGCACCTTTCTGACAATTTCTGCTCAAAAGAAGACTTGACATCCTGACCATGATGAGAAGAGCAGGAAGTCAAGAAGCATTGCCAATGATTTAAATGGGAGTGAAGCTGGCGCTCCCCCTGATTCTTCTGACCATGGATCATGACATGCAGCCCACTGCACTGACAGTGGACTGAACGATCAGCTGATGAATGGGGGTTCCAAGTGGCAGACCCGCATCCATTAACTAATGATAACCTATCCGGGGGATAGGTCATCACCACCCAAGGCATCTATCCTTTATCCACAGGATAGCTGATAACTACCTGATTGGTGGGAGTCTAAAGGTTGGGACCCCTAACACTTGCCAGAACAGGAGTCCCATGCCCCGCTGTGTGAATGGAATGGCTTCTACTCATGCCTGCTGCCACTTTATTCATCCCTATAGACTCTTTGAGAAATCAGAGTACAAGCATTTGCCTACCATACCTCCAGCAGTTGAAATGAAATGAATGGAACCAGGAGTGTAGCTATAAGGGATGCGATTGCTCCCAGGCCCAGGAGCCTTAGGGGGCCAATAAGGCCTCTCTTCTCCATACAATAAGCCTAGTAGTATGAATAAAGCATTATAGTTGGGGGCCCTGTTACAGATTATGCATTGGGGCCCAGAAGCTTCAAGTTACACCTCTGAATGGAACTATAGCTCCATTCACTCAGGGGCTTACAGGACCCCTGTTCTCATAATTGATGAAGATCCCAATGGTTTGTCCCCCACTAATCAAAAAATTTTTCCCTAGGCTGTGTGCATGGAGGATAGGTTGATATTACTCCTTTAATACCCATTTAAGCGCTAAACCTGTGGCCCCTGGCTCCTCTTCTACATCTGTGAACTGTACAATGTGCCCATCATATTGTGTCCCATTGCCCCCAATTTAAAGCATAGAGATGGTCATCCATTTAGTCACCCTCCATAGTAAATGGAAGATACTAAACTGATTGAGTTCACTGAACTGTTTTATGAATCTCCCATAAACTGTAATTCAGAGGACCGCCCACGAGGAGCTACCTTTTTACATATGGAAATGAATGGAAAGTTGAACTTTGAGTACAATCAAGGTCCACATCTAAGACCCTTATAAAGTATTATGTTGACCACCATGGTGTAGAGTATAGACGACTTCAGCTATAAGGTAGGATATTGTCTCATCGGCCCATGTACCATATCATTGATGCTTATAAACTGTACAGGGGAGAAATATCAGGTTAACTGTGTCCACAACATCTTTATTGTCAGAGACATCGTCCACCGGCTGAAGGACTTTTTCTTAATACTTGACTCAATGTACTGTACATAGTAGATATAACCTATATATATATATTTATAAATACGTATATACAGCTCTCACTGCTTATGTACATAGGAAATACTCTATACATATCTATAAATATCTTTATTTGTAAATTATTGCCTCTACAAATGATCTGCACGATCTTGTGATTAATTCCCGGGGTTGTAATAAATAATCTAAGAAGGAGCCATGATGGTTCCCAATGCCAAAGTATATTTGTACTACTAATGAGTTTCAATAGAGAAGGAAATAAAGGCTGTTTTCAAATGTGCATACAGTGTGGTCAATCACAGAGGAATGGGTAAGTGAGCGTGGCAGCGAACATTACATTACTGATCCTGTACTGCTCCAGAGTTACATCCTGTATTATACCCCAGAGCTGCACTCATTATTCTGCTGGTGGAGTCACTGTGTACATACATTACTTATCCTGCACTGCTCCAGAGTTACATCCTGTATTATAATCCAGAGCTGCACTCACTATTCTGCTGGTGGGGTCACTGTGTACATATATTACTTATCCTGTACTGATCCCAAGTTACATCCTGTATTATACTCCGGAGCTGCACTCACTATTCTGCTGGTGGAGTCACTGTGTACATACATTACTTATCCTGTACTGATCCTGAGTTACATCCTGTATTATACTCCAGAGCTGCACTCACTATTCTGCTGGTGGAGTCACTGTGTACATACATTACTTATCCTGTACTGCTCCTGAGTTACATCCTGTATTATACTCCAGAGCTGCACTCACTATTCTGCTGGTGGAGTCACTGTGTACATACATTACTTATCCTGTGCTGATCCTGAGTTACATCCTGTATTATACTCCAGAGCTGCACTCACTATTCTGTTGGTGGAGTCACTGTGTACATACATTACTTATCCTGTACTGATCCTGAGTTACATCCTGTATTATACTCCAGAGCTGCACTCACTATTCTGCTGGTGGAGTCACTGTGTACATACATTACTTATCCTGTACTGCTCCTGAGTTACATCCTGTATTATACCCCAGAGCTGCACTCACTATTCTGCTGGTGGAGTCACTGTGTACATACATTACTTATCCTGTACTGCTCCTGAGTTACATCCTGTATTATACTCCAGAGCTGCACTCACTATTCTGCTGGTGGAGTCACTGTGTACATACATTACTTATCCTGTACTGATCCTGAGTTACATCCTGTAGATCTTTTATTATAAAAGTAAAAAACACAACAAAGACAAACTGTAACAATAAGAATAACCATATAAAGCAATATAAGGCCCTTCCCCCACAGTCCGTGATCCATAAACAAAGTAAATGTCCATATCCGGGTTTCCTCCCCGCCGTACACACCCACACACATACACACTCAGCATATAACACAATATACAACTATATACCTAAAATATAAAACTAAGGAAACTATAACTACATAAACCCTGTAAACTATAACTCCAGGTCCAGCCGTACCGCCCTGTACCCACACAGAACAAATGTAAGCAATAACAAACAGCATAAATAACTGAAATAGCAACATAAATAACCAAATTCAAACAGAAAGACCGAGCCAACTGGCATAAAACTAACTAAAAAAATTTTTTTGTTTATTTTTAATTTTTATTTTTTTTGGGTCCCCAGTGCAGCTTGGGGGCCAAGCCTGCTCCATCAGTCCGTGCCCAGAGTTCTTAGTTCAGGACGTGCCAAGCCACACCAGGGTTTTTTTTTTTTTTTTTAATAAATACCACACAGTGCCCGCCGCAGCCTGGGGGCCATGCCCGCTCCACCAGTCCGTGCCCAGAGTTCAATGTTCGAGACGTGCCAGGCTACGGCTCAAGGCGTGAATCCCACTCCCCCCAACTCCCCCACCCAACCTACCTACCACCCAAAACGTGAATATATACAATATACAATATATACAAAACCATAATACACTCCAATACCAACATACATAATATATACTATATACATAACCCGAAAGCCTAAGGTCGGCTCTCCTGCAGCCCTACTTCATTTCATTTTGCCCAAATCAAAACAAAAAGCTTCATGGTGCCCTCACAGCCCGCCACCGGGATTGGAGGTGATAAGCCGGGCACAGATATCTTAATGCACTATCCCTTGAATTTAAAACCAGGTCTCCCTATTCTCTCCCTAATTTGCCCTAGACTGTCCTTAGTCTGCCCCTCAGTCTGACCCTTCATGGAAACCTGTCCCTGCCCTATCCCTCCTCTCTCCCTATCCTGTCCCTATTCTCTCCCTACTCTTCCCCTAGAAAATTAAGAAAACACTGTCCCTAACGAAATACAAGCCCTCTCCATAGGAGAGAAGCCTTAGATGTGCCCAGCCTCTCATACTCCAAAGAACGCACCTTCACCAGGTCACCCAGGATGTTCCTACATACCGTATCCACGGGGAGGACTTTCAGTTCCGTCGAGATTAAACACCGTGCACTCCAGATGTGGAACCTGACCACTAGGCTAACTAGAAATAAAGTGCAGCGGTCCCTGCCACCAAGGCCTCTGAACGCTCCATAAGCCCACTCCGCATAGGAGAGGTGTGCCAGCTGACGCCAGCCTATGGAGATCCCTACCCGTTGGTATACCTCTGTATTAAAGGGGCACTGAAGCAGGAAATGCTCCATGCTTTCCAGCACATCGCTGCACTCCTGACGGGGGCAACCCCTGTCAATCAGAGGCCTGCTCTTCAAGTTACCCCTTACATACAGTCTCCCGTGAAAGCAGCGCCAAGCCAAGTCCCAAAACTTCACGGGGACCCGGGTTGAATTCAGTAAACGTAACCCTCCCTCCAGGTCCCGACTTGGGCAGTCCTTGAGCGCCAGGGGCTTCTGGAAACGGGTCAACAGGACTCTTTCGTCGAGGAGCCTCCTCGTCAGAGTCCTGATCTCCCACATCCCCAGACCCCACCGGCGTATCACCTTCAGAACCAAGGTAGCGTAAGCCGGGAGATATCCATGCTGCGTGCGAAGGTCCTTCACTCGCCCTCCTGTCTCCCATTCCTGGAAGAAGGGCCGAAACCATCCCCGGCAGGAGTAGACCCACAGAGGAGCCCTTTCTTGCCAGAGGTTGCCTATGTTGATCTTAAAAAAGGTGTCTACAAGAAACACCACGGGGTTGACCATAGATAACCCCCCTAGTCTCCTCGTGCGGTATGTAACATCTCTCCTGATCAGGTTCAACCTATTCCCCCACAACATTAGGAAGAACAGGTTGTAGACCCGAGTCCAGAGAGGTTCTGGCAAAATGCATACGCTGCCCAGGTAGATGAATAAAGGGAGCAGGTATGTTTTGATCAGGCTAACTCTTTCCCGAAGGGTCAAAGACCAACCCTTCCACTGGTTTACCTTCTGAGTGGCACCATCGAGCCTGTCTACCCAATTTTGCATGGGGTAATCCCCCTGGCCAAATTTGATGCCAAGAACTTTTGCTGAAGTCTGGGGCACCGGAAGAGTGTCCGGGAGATCAAACACAGGATCCCCCCTTCCTAACCAGAGACTTTCGCACTTATCCCAGTTGACTCTGGACCCGGATGCCTCTGAGTAGGCATCCACCTCCGACACCACAAACTCCGCCTCCTCCCTTGAGGATACGAAGAGCGTGACATCATCGGCGTATGCCACTGCCCTCAGGGTAGCCTCCGGCACCGCCCGGTCCATCCCGACCCCCGCTATAGGTCCACGATCAACCCTCCTAAGAAAGGGATCTATCGCAAACACATACAACAGGGGACTTAGAGGACAGCCCTGACGGACACCGGAACCCACCTCAAAAGGGCGGCCAAGCCAACCGTTCACCAGCGGGAAAGTCTCAGCCCCTGCATACAATGTTCGCAGCCAATCAACAAACCCCACTGGCAGGCCATATCTCAGAAGGACTGACCAGAGGTACTCGTGATTAACCCGATCAAACGCTTTGGCCTGATCTAAGGACAGCAAGTACCCCTCCCAGTGACCAGCCCTACCCTGCTCCACTGCCTCCCGGACACCAAGAACAGCGCTAAAGGTGCTACGGCCTGGAACAGAGCAATGCTGGGCCCCCGAGAGGAGCCGGGGTGCAAACTTGACCAACCGATTAAACAGCACTTTTGCCAGAACCTTCCTGTCCGTATTGAGAAGTGCTATGGGACGCCAGTTCTCAATACGGCTCGAGTCTTTACCCTTTGACAGAAGGATCAAAGCTGACCTCCTCATTGACTTTGGCAGAGTGCCCGAGGAAAGACACTCATTTAATACCTCCGTCAAGAGGGGACTCAAGAGGTCCTTGAAGGTCTTATAATACTCGGATGTTAGTCCATCCGGTCCTGGCGATTTTTTGAGCCGGAGCCCATCAATCGCCAGTTTAACTTCCTCTATTCTGATCTCTCCTGTCAAAACATCAAGAGAGGTGTCTACCCCCGGCTCAGGGACAGTTTCAGCCAGGAAAGCCGACATCACTTCCGAATCTAGATCCCTCTTTCCCAAGAGTTGCGAGTAGTAGGATCTGACGACTTCCAGAATCCCTGATCTGGATCGATTCAGGGATCCTGTACTATCGATCAGTCCAGTGACCACTTTACTATTCACTGACATCCTACAGTTTCTGTAAGGGTCGGGCGAGCGGTACTTCCCGAAATCCCTCTCAAAAACCAAGGATGCGTGTCTATCGTACTGGCACTTCTTGAGCAAAGATTTCACTCTGGAGATCTCCTCGCGGCTACCTCCAGTCGAAACGAGATGTTCGAGTTTCCTCCTCAGGCCGTTGTACAGGCGGTACCTGTCCAGGCATCTGAGGTTGGAGAGCTCTCGGAAGAACCTTGCCGCCCTCCTCTTGAACATCTCCCACCACTCTGACTTACTGCTACAGAGATCCAGTAATGGTACCTGGCTCTGCAGAAAATCCTCAAAGGACTGTCTTATCTCTGCTTCCTCCAGGAGTGATGAATTCAGTCTCCAAAAACCTCTGCCCATCCGGGGGGTCTCTGCAACATTCAGAGAAAACAATATTAGACAGTGATCGGAGAATTCCACCTCAACAACGGACACTGGTGAAGAGATGGCTTCCTCCTTCAAATAAAACCTGTCTATTCTAGACCTGCTCTGACCTCTATAATAGGTGAACCCCTCGTGGCCTGGGGTGTGCCGGATGTGGACATCCACCAGGCGAGCCTCGCTAGCTATACTATTAAGTGCGACGCTGTCAAAAGTCAACCGCCTGTCTCCAGAGCCTCCCCTATCGCGGGCTCTTGTGACTGCATTAAAGTCACCTCCAAAGACAACTTGGCGGCTGGTAAAAAGGTAGGGCTTGATCCTCATAAAGAGACTCTTCCTGTCCTTTTTTGACTGGGGACCATAGATGTTGACAAGTCTTAATTCTTGTCCCTTCATGAGGACATCTAAGATCAGGCACCTTCCCATTTCTAATTCAATAACTCGTCGGCATTCAACCGCTGCGGTAAAAAGTACCGCCACTCCACTATACGGCTCGGCCGCAAGAGACCAGTAGGAAGGGCCTGACCTCCACTCCCTTTTTGCCTTATGTATAGCTGCCAAATCAGACAGCCTGGTCTCCTGCAAAAATAAAATGTCGGCTTCAACGCGGCCGAGAAAATCAAACGTTGCAAATCTAGCCGTATCAGACTTAATGCTGGCAACGTTAATTGATGCCAGAGTCAGCGGAGTGGGTGCCGCCATCATGAGTGATTAAATTAGACGGCTTTCTTCCTCACACCCGCTTCCTCGGGGTCAGAGGAAAGCCCCTTGCCTCTTTTTTTGGACACAGATGTGTCCATAGCAGGGGATCCCCTGACCCCGTCGTCCTTGTTTCCAGGTTCCAGAGTAGCCTCCACCCCGGAAGGAACTATGCCTTCATGAGGTGGAGACTCAGCGCCCCCTGTTGACCCTTCCTTTGCCCTAGGAACCTTGCCCTCCGCCTCCCCCTCAGAAGAGGAGGAAGAGATGTCTCGGAGGGCTCGGAACCTATTGGAGAGTCCAACTGGAGGTGAGCAGGCTTTTCCTTCCAGTACTTGGCCCGGGGTGGGAGAAGATCTTGAATCCCCCCTTCGCTTCCTCCTCGTGGCACCTAGCTTACGCCGTTTCTCTAGCCACCTCTTGCCTTCCTCATCCACACTTTCGCAGTGAGAGGAATCTGCAGAGTTGGTCCCCTCCCTCTGGATCCTCCTGTCCTCCTCATCTAAATCACTGTCCCTCAAAGCCTCAGCCGCGAGATTTGCCTCTGGAACAGGGGCCACCATCGACCCACCTGCTGTGGGTGCTCCTGTCAGCTCCCTGCTCCGTCTGCGTTTCTCCTGACGCCTCTGCTCCGCAGGCGTCTTTTGCCGGTTCTTCCCTGGCTCCTGAGCTCCTCCACCTCTGCTGGCCCCCTCACCCCCGGAGGCCACATCATGACCCCCATCCGTAGGTGCTGAGACCGCATTGGCAAAGGAGCGCGGACAGCGACTAAATGGGTGACCGAGGTCACCACACAGGTTACACCTAATCTCCGCACAGGAGGCGGCTAGATGACCCAGACCCCCACACAGAGCGCACTTCAAGGTCTTACAAGCGGCGCTCAAGTGTGAGGGGTCGCCGCACCTGTGGCAGAGCTTCGGCTGCCCCTGGTAAAAGGCCAAGATACGATCCCTGCCGAGGAAGGCTGCAGAAGGTATGTGTGCCACTGAGTTACCTGAACGTTTCAGCTGGACCATGAACGTCCAGGCCCCGGACCATATGCCGTGCTCATCCCGGTTCTTTTGGGGCATCTCCGTCACCTCTCCGTACCTACTGAGCCACGTCATGATGTCAAAGCAAGAAAGTGACTCGTTACGAGTCAAAACGGTCACCTTCTTGATACCGTTCTGGCGAGACACCACCTGGATGGCAAAGTCTCGCCAGCCGGGCTCGTTTTTCACCAGCTCATAATTCCCCCAGAAGATTTCTAAGCCCTCTGGGCGAACGAAGCTGATGTCAAACTCAGACGTGCCGTAAGGATGGATCAGGGCAAAGATGTCAACTGCCCTGAAGCCCATCTTCAGCAGAAGCTCCACTACCCTTGCCCTCGGGGGGCATGTATCATTGCCTCTCCAACGAAGACGGACCACATTCCTACGACCTGCGTCCTGCCCGGGTGTCGGTAGGGACCATACGGTCTCCCCCCTTTGCTCTCGGAAGGCACCCAAGCCATGTCTCTCTTTCCAGAGAGATAGATCCACCTCTCTTCCTCCAACTGTGATTGTACTCTCCCCCTTCCGTAAAGCCTCCAGGAGACGCTGTTGCAAAGCGCCCTCCCTAGAGCCTGGAGACAAGGAGGACCCCTCCCCTCCAGCGGCGACACTGGCATAACTCCTGCCAGTTGTTGTCGCCGCTGGAGGGGCGACTGGAACCTGTGACCCCCCTGGCCTATCCACCTTATCCCCTGGGCCCCCAGATCCCCGGCTGCCAGGGGGGCCCGAGGTGCCCGAAGGCCCAGAACCTGCAGAGAATTGTTTACTCTCGGCGTTGTCCCTCACATCCACCACACGCTCTCGCACATCCATACCCGGATCTACCACTTTTATCCTCGGATCATGTGGTCCATGGGTCCTGGCCTCTCCGGAGGTAGATGGTAAAGCCTCCGGACTTTTGCTTGTGTTTTTCCTTTTTCCTTTTTTCTTTTTTGCCTCCGCATCACTGGAGGCGCGGGATCCGGCCTGACTTACTCCCAGATTATGGGAGACCCCTGATTTTAGGTCCGCAGCCCCCTCCGCATCACAGGCAGCACTTGCTGCATTAGTGGCACCGCTGCCACCCTCCTTGCTGTTACCGCGACCTGCATCTGTACTGGCCTTTACTGCGCCTTTCTTACTGACCTCCTTGCTCCTGTTACCAACTAACACAGGGACAGGGGGTCTGACCAGCTGGGCCCTTTTCTCCCCAACTCCCTGCTCCAGGCCCACCACAGAGTCCAAGCCAGGGGGGTTTTTGGGGTCAGAACTCTGATCCGACTTTGCAGCCAGATCAGTCCTCACGGGAACTTTGACAAACACAAGCTTTTCCTGCAGCTTAACAGGTTTCTTTTTCTTTTTCTTTATCTCTACATCCTCCTCCGGCATCTCATTGCCAAACATGAACCCCCCAATATGCAGAGAGGTTTCTGGCTGTGGGGTCTTCTGCACTTGTAGCCTTCCTGCGTTTCCCTCCACCTCTGATTCCCCTGAGGTAGATGGCAGTCCAATTTCCTCAGGCAACAGCTCTCTGGAACTTGTAGTGCCACTGGGTGTTGGTACTAGCTCTTGTGAGCATACGGGCTGCTCCTCCAGGGTCTCCTGCACATCCTCAAACAATTCCTCATCTGAGGCTTCATCATTTCTTGACTCGCTTTGCTCCTGGCCACTGCACCTTGCCGCCATCTTTGCAAACCGGTCATCATTTATTATTTTTTCCTTAAAGGGCCCGCTCTCCTCCAGTATTTTCTCCCTCACCGCTTCCCACATTCTAATGCAGTCCTTGCATTTCTTTATTGCCCTTCTGGCTTCTGCCTTTCTGTCCTTAGAAGCATTTTGCTCCATGATCAGCTTGGCATCGCGCACCTTCCCTTTTTGCATGACCAACATTTTTCCAGCAAAGTTATAGTCATTAATACTCTTCGCCAGCCTGGAGGCCAGCTCAATCACTGATTCCTCCTTCTTTCTTTCGCTCCACTTACCCATACTTGCCAGGGTCTGCGGCTCACCTGCTCTCCTGCGGGTCTGGCTGCGGGTCACAATCTTACTCCCTGCGCTATCAGAAGCCGCCGTGCTGACAAATGGTGCCACGCTGCTGCAGCCACGACCAGGTCCAAGTCTCTTCTTGCCTCCAGCAGAAGCTCCTGTTTTCCTGCGTGCTGCTGGCTTCTCCGGCACCAGTGGCAAACTTTCTTTCGGCATTGCTGATGCCAGCAATGCCTTCACTTCCCTCCCTCCCCCCGAGTGGCCCCAGGGGGAGGAGGTGCGGGACTCCATATCCAACAAAGCCCAGAAAAGTGCACCTTCTCTGGGATCCAAGCTCAGCAAACCTTCCTTCTCTGACCACACCCTGGAAGTTGCAGAGCTTAACCAGCACACACCCAACTCCAGAAGCTGCACTCACTATTCTGCTGGTGGAGTCACTGTGTACATACATTACTTATCCTGTACTGATGCTGAGTTACATCCTGTAATATACTCCAGAAGCTGCACTCACTATTCTGCTGGTGGAGTCACTGTGTACATACATTACTTATCCTGTACTGATCCTGAGTTACATCCTGTATTATACTCCAGAGCTGCACTCACTATTCTGCTGGTGGAGTCACTGTGTACATACATTATTAATCCTGTACTGCTCCTGAGTTACATCCAGCATTATAGTCCAGAGCAGGGGCGCACCTAAAGGCTCAGGGGCCCGGGTACAAAAGTTCAGCTCGGGCCCCCCCTCCAGGGCCTTTTCCCCCTCGCCCCGTATCTATGCCTGAGGGCCAATGTCCACGTGCGGATTTTATTAATAAAATCCTCACGTGGCCCCCGCACAGGAGATCCGTGCGTCTTATTGCCCATAGGGATGCATTGGCATCGGTAGGGCAGCTAAAAGCATGCACATGGGATTCCTTCCCGATTTGCGGGTCACATGCACAGGAAGAAATCGCAGCTTGCTCCATTTTCCTGCGGATCTGCCACATGGACGGCTCCCGTGGCTTCTATTGAAGCCTATGGAAGCTGTTCGTATCCACGGCACAGCCGCAGCTGTTTTTGTACTGTGCCGTCGATACGCAGGAGAACAGGAGATTTTTTTAAAATATTGGTGCGCGTGCACGTGGCACGCTGCCGGCGTGCCGAGCACGTCCGCCGACCGAAAGAAAGAAGATCCGGCCTGTACAGAAGGGAGCCCCGCAGCGTCTGGAGAGGTGAGTGTAATATATTTTCTCTCTCCATATCCGCGGGCATGTATGGATTTCACTGCGGGATTCAGCAAGTGGGCATGAGGCCTAATAGAGAGAGGGATAGGAGAGAGAGGGATAGGAGAGAGAGGGATAGGAGAGAGAGGGATAGGAGAGAGAGGGATAGGAGAGAGAGAGATGGAATAGATAGATAGATGGGATAGATAGATAGATAGATAGATAGATAGATAGATAGATAGATAGATAGATAGATAGATAGATAGATAGATAGATAGATAGATAGATAGATAGATAGATAGATGGAATAGATAGATAGATGGAATAGATAGATAGGTGGAATAGATAGATAGGGAGAGAGAGAGAGAGAGAGATGGAATAGATAGATAGATAGATAGATAGATAGATAGATAGATAGATAGATAGATAGATAGATAGATAGATAGATAGATAGATAGGAGAGAAATAAGAGAGAGATAGAAGATAGGTAGATATGAGATAGATAGATAGATAGATAGATAGATAGATAGATAGATAGATAGATAGATAGATAGATAGATAGATAGATAGATATGAGAATAGGCAAGATAGATAGACAGACACATGAAAGACATACAGACAGACAGATAGATACATACCCTGGTGCCCGGACTACTTCTCTGCTCAGGAGAGCAGGTGTACGTAGTGTCAGCAGGAAGGAAGCAGCAGGGAGATAGCATAATGATAGATAGGAGAGAGAGAGAGAGAGAGAGAGAGAGAGAGAAAGAGATAGGAGAGAGATAGAAAGAGAGATAGATAGGAGAGAGATAGATAGGAGAGATATGAGATAGATAGATAGATTAGGAGATAGATAGGAGATAGATAGAGAGATATGAGATAGATATAGATAGATTTATGAGATAGATAGATAGATATATAGATAGATAGATGAGATAGATAGATAGATAGAAAGAGAGATATATGAGATAGATAGATAGATAGATATGAGATAGATAGATAGATAGATATGAGATAGATATATGAGATAGATAGATAGATAGATAGATATGAGAATAGGCAAGATAGATAGACAGACACATAGAAAGACATACAGACAGACAGATAGATACATACCCTGGTGCCCGGACTACATTTCTGCTCAGGAGAGCAGGTGTACGCAGTGTCAGCAGGAGGGAAGCAGCAGGGAGATGACATCATCCCTGGGCCACTCGATGCCTTGCTGTGCTGTGCTCGTGTGCCGGTAAGTCCTCTCTGCTCCTTCCCCCACCCCCCTGCTCTTCCACTGTCTCCTCTCCAAGGCCCCCCACCCTCCCTTCTCCTACTCTCCTCCTGGCTTGTGCTGTCGGCTGGACCGCACTAACTTAGCAAGCAGCCGCCGACAATGCAAAGTGAAAGTGAACTGTATATGCTGGAGGGCGGCCTCTGGGTCACCTCAAGCGCAGGGGCCGAGTCGCCATTGCGACCCCGGCACCCCCTACCGGTACGCCTATGCTCCAGAGCTACACTCACTATTCTGCTGGTGGAGTCACTGTGTACATACATTACTTATCCTGTACTGCTCCTGAGTTACTTCCTGTATTATACTCCAGAGCTGCACTCACTATTCTGCTGGTGGAGTCACTGTGTACATACATTACTTATCCTGTAATGATCCTGAGTTACATCCTGTATTATACTCCAGAGCTGCATTCACTATTCTGCTGGAGCAGTCACTGTGTACATACATTACTTATCCTGTACTGATCCTGAGTTACATCCTGTATTATACTCCAGAGCTGCACTCACTATTCTGCTGGTGGAGTCACTGTGTACATACATTACTTATCCTGTACTTATCCTGTACTGCTCCTGAGTTACATCCTGTGTTATACTCCAGAGCTGCACTCACTATTCTTCTGGTGGAGTCACTGTGTACATACATTACTTATCCTGTACTGATCCTGAGTTACATCCTGTATTATACTCCAGAGCTGCACTCACTATTCTGCTGGTGGAGTCACTGTGTACATACATTACTTATCCTGTACTGATCCTGATTTACATCCTGTATTATACTCCAGAGCTGCACTCACTATTCTGCTGGTGGAGTCACTGTGTACATATATGACTTATCCTGTACTGATTCAGAGTGGTATTATACTCCAGAGCTGCACTCACTATTCTGCTGGTGGAGTCACTGTGTACATACATTACTTATCCCGTACTGCTCCTGAGTTACATCCTGTATTATACTCCAGAGCTGCACTCACTATTCTGCTGGTGGAGTCACTGTGTACATACATTACTTATCCTGTACTGATCCTGAGTTACATCCTGTATTATACTCCAGAGCTGCACTCACTATTCTGCTGGTGGAGTCACTGTGTACATACATTACTTATCCTGTACTGCTCCTGAGTTACTTCCTGTATTATACTCCAGAGCTGCACTCACTATTCTGCTGGTGGAGTCACTGTGTGCATACATTACTTATCCTGTACTGCTCCTGAGTTACATCCTGTATTATACTCCAGAGCTGCACTCACTATTCTGCTGGTGGAGTCACTGTGTACATACATTACTTATCCTGTACAGATCCCGAGTTACATCCTACATTATACTCCAGAGCTGCATTCACTTTTCACTGATTGATCCCTAAGCGAATGTAAAAATATATTTTCTGAAGAGTAGAGACATCTGACGACTGTCTAAAAATCAACTCGGTGTTGGATGTAGCAGAAAATAAAATGTTACCTTCAAATAGTCAAAGCTGGAGGATTATAACCTATTATACAACACTTCGCATTCTCAGACAAGTCGTCATTCTCTGGAAGCTTCTCACAATCTATCCTACAAAGTAACAGTCTAAAAGACAATAAAACACATAATTATAAGCGGATCCTCAATGAGATCAAAAGACTAAGCAGATGGAAGCCGTGGAGGTCGTAGGAGGCGGCAGTAATTCATAGTTATGCAGTTGTGGTTGAGGAGATGATTTTTGTCCTTTGAATAGGTCTTGGCCCGGAGTCTCAGGCATAGCAACCTTTGTAGGGGCCCAACAAGTTAAAAGGAGGCCCCTCTCCTCTCAGACTTTATGTATACTTAGTGATGTCTGTTGAGCTCCAATTATTTTTAATAACTTCTGTAGTATGACATCACTACGTTTCCCCTGTACTCTGACATCACTGTATTTTACCCGCACGATGGCATCATTGTGCTATTCTTCTCCTATGATGTGGCAGTCTACCAGGTAACCTTCCTTATGTGTTTTATGCTTGTGCTGTGATGTGACATCATCAAATGCATTGTCAGTGTATTATGACATCACTGTTCATAAAATTTATGTGCTGTGATGTCACTGACTGGATAATCGCTGTATTGTGTCATCACCGTGCATATTACACCTCTCCCTCCCTATTATAATATCACTGTGTGGGGCCCAATAGCAAAACTGAAAATAGGTTCCATAAAGTGAGTATCCCCTATGCAAAGTAGTAGTATCCCCTCTACGTGTCCACAAAGGGATAATGCCCCTACGGTAGTTCCAAAAAGTGATAATGCCCTGTCTGTGCCCCCCAAAAGGGATAGTGATCCCTCTGTTGCCCCACAAAGGGATAGTCCCCTCGCTGTAATAAAAAAATTGATAGCGTCCCGTCTTCGGCGCCAAAACTATAACTGTGGCCTTGTACAGTGTTAGCACCACAATTACCGATTGTGCCCTCTCTGTGGCCCCACAAAGTGATAATTTCCCTTTTGTAGAACTGCAAAGTGAGTGTGTCCCCTCTGTGCCCCACGTGGGGTAGTCTCCCTACTGTAGCCCCAAAGAGTGATACTAACCCCTTTGTGGCCTCAAAAAGGGATAGTGCTTCCTTTATGGCCCCACAAGGGGATAGTACCAATACTGTAGTAAATTAAAAAGTGATAGTGCCCCCTATGTGGACCCAAAATGTGATTAGTTCCTTGTTCATTGCGCTTCAAAGTGATACTGTCCCCTCTGTGACCCCACAAAATGATAATATCCCCTCTATAGCACTGAAAATGATAGTTTCCCCTTTGTGCTTCCCCAAAAAGTGATAATACCCTCTATAACCCCAAAACATGATACTTTCTCCTCTGTGGCCCAAAAAAGGATACTGCCTATTCTGTGTTCCCACAAAGGTAAAATCCCCCATGTAATGCCAAATAGTGCCCCCTTTATTGCCCCAAAAATTGACACTGTCCACTCCATGGATCCACAAAAGTATAGTGTCCCTGCTGAAATCTCAAAAAGTTATAGTTTCCCCTCTCTGAACCCAAAAAGTTATATTCCCCCTCTGTGCTCCTCCTATGTGCAGTCCAGACAGGAGCACCAGCAGGAGAGGAGATAATGGACAGAACCGATTAGAAGTATTGTCAGTTATCCAGGTGGAGGAGCCGGAGAGTCAGCAGTGGGAGGTGCAAGTACGGCCATTTGGATGCAGACCACTGTCTCATAGGCCCCATAGTAGCTGCTGGAGTGTTAAGGGGTGGCCACTCACAATGAAGCCACTCGGGCCACCTGGATGGGAGCCGCTCTCACAATCCAGCCATAGAGGGGAGTCCCAAGCAGGGAACCTCATAAGACATAGAAACAGGGCTGCCACTTAAAGACATCCGCTCTAAGCTCCGCCCACTTTGTGGCCCATTTTGAGGACCAATCTACAACCACAACTGCTGCGCAGCTTTATTTTCACTACATTATTAACACCTTGTGGTCTGTGGGAGGTACTGCGTTCACCGGACCCCGCCAACATTGTTTCCTCTGGAACGCGGTTTCTCAAGATCTGACTGATTTGAAGATTTCTAAACTCATTAAATAATATATAAGTGCTGGGAGGCAGAAGTGTTCTTGTGCTGCATGTAGATCCACCGCCGGCCGCTCGCACGGGAAAGTGGAGAGAAAGCGACCCAAAGTACAATGTCCTTGATTACAATGTATAATTAGAGCACTAAGTGACATCTGAATAGAGCTGACATGTCTAACAATCCCAGCAGCATCGGAGCTCCCAGTCATCCCACGAATCCCTGACTCAGGAATATTAGAGGCCGCTTCACAGCTTCAACAAGTCACAGTAATTGCAGAAAGAATAAAACAGATGGTGGGGGAGGGGAAGAAGGGGAACTCAGGAGCAGTACAGGATAATTAATGACTCCACCAGCAGAATAGTGAGTGCAGCTCTGGGGTATAATACAGGATGTAACTCAGGATCAGTACAGGATAAGTAATGTGTGTACACAGTGACTCCACCAGCAGAATAGTGAGTGCAGCTCTGGAGCATAATACAGGATGTAACTCAGGATCAGTACAGGATAAGTAATGTATATACACAGTGACTCCACCAGCAGAATAGTGAGTGCAGCTCTGGAGTATAATACAGGAAGTAACTCAGGATCAGTACAGGATAAGTAATGTATGTACACAGTGACTCCACCAGCAGAATAGTGAGTGCAGCTCTGGAGTATAATACAGGAGGTAACTCAAGAGCAGTACAGGATAAGTAATGTATGTACATAGTGACTCCACCAGCAGAATAGTGAGTGCAGCTCTGGGGTATAATACAGGATGTAACTCAGGAGCAGTACAGGATAAGTAATGTATATACACAGTGACTCCACCAGCAGAATAGTGAGTGCAGCTCTGGGGTATAATACAGGATGTAACTCAGGAGTAGTACAGGATAAGTAATGTATGTACACAGTGACTCCACCAGCAGAATAGTGAGTGCAGCTCTGGAGTATAATACAGGAGGTAACTCAAGAGCAGTACAGGATAAGTAATGTATGTACATAGTGACTCCACCAGCAGAATAGTGAGTACATCTCTGGAGAAGGCTGTGTGCTGTTGAGCTCTGCTGAGATCCAGATGGTGTGGTCATCTCAGGCACAGCATCAGAGTTTGTCCCAGCAAGGTGTGCCATTTCTGGGGCTTCCAGCAGCAATGAAGCCCCTGACCTCCTCCCTCCGGCTTGGTACAATCCCAGGTGGGAAAGAGAGCTAGTTGGGGCAGCAGCAATGTCACCTGGACTCCCCGGGTGGATACAGAGTCCAGGAGAACAAGCAGCCAGACTAAAGGAAAGCAGGTCAGTCCCAAAAGAGAGCCTATAACTTGGGGCGAACGCCAAAAGGGAGAGTCTGTGGAGGAGCTGGCATCCCGTGTTGCCACACACATGCAGGACTATGAAGAGGCCGGAAGGGAGCCTGTAAAGCAGTGAAAAGAGCTCCAGGCTGCCCGCTGTGACATGGAGCGAGCCTCCCATTGCAAGGAAGTGGCAATAAGCCAGAAAATTAAAGCCTGTGAAGAAGCAATAGAAATGTACGAGGAGGAGAGGGAGAGGATCCTGGAGACCAGCGGTCGCTTTAGGGAAAAGTTGCTAAATGACACACGGTTCTCCCAGATGGCAGCCAGGAGCCCGTCAGCAACGAAGCTGGAGGTAAATACCAGCTCAGCAGCTCAGAGGAATCAGACGCTTTGGAGGGGCAGGTGGCATGCACTGCGGAGTAGCAGTCCTCGCTGCAACCAGGAACAGGCACCAGCATCCCGGCGGAGCAGGTCTGCCTGCCTTCATCGTCAGAAGACTCGGATGGCAGTGACTACGAGAGCAGCAGCAGCGGACAGGGGGCGCTGTTGATACAGCAAATCATGCTGCAGGAGTTCCCTGCAAGAATGCAGGCAATGCACTTTGGGGGATGAACTGCCACCAGAAACGGCAGCGGGAGGAAAAAAGACCAAGAAAAAGAAGAAGAAAGCTTACATCCAGGAGAGGTTTGTTTACGTAACCAAGCAGCGTGGCCTGGCTGCAAAGTCAGGCCAGGGGGCTAGCCCTGGGCTCCTTGACGCGGCCTCTGTTGTGAGTCCGGTGCAGGGGACCAGGGAAGAGAGGGTTAATGCGACCCAAAACCCCAAGCCCGCTTGTGCCAGTAGTGGGACTGGAGGAGTTAAGGAGGCAGAGAAGGTCGGTGAAAAGGGCAAAATAAAGGGTTGTGGCCAGACCAGAGGCGTTGGTGCTGTTAGTCACAATCCAGTGGGAGGGGGAGGAGATCCGACGCCAGGTACCATCAAAAAAGATGGCGGCTTGGCTGTCCCCCCTGTGTCCCTGAAGTGCCTGTCGGGGGCTGAGGGGCCGCATTGGGCGGTGGTCGGGTCGGCAATTCCTCCCACCCATCCTGGATGTCCCGCTGCAGATACCAGAGTCGCTGGTGTGGGCGGAGCTTCAGCAACAAAAGGTCCTATGAAATTACGCACGGCGGATGTGGTTTTGCAGTCTCTATCGGCTGCTGAGGTTGGGGACTTGCCCTCTGGGGAAAAATTAAATAAGCAAAAGGCAGGTCCGGGTCAGGAGAAAGGTGTAAAAGCTGTGAAGAATGTGAATGTGAGTACCCCCGTTACCCCTGCTACTGCTGTTTCTATACTTCCAAATGTCCCCTAACCCCCAGGCTCATTGCCTTCTGAACAAGCAGGTATGGTTTCAGATGGTCGGGGGGTGGGACAGGATCTAGTTAGCCCTCCAGCGGCGACAACAAAGCTCTGTCACAAGTGCGGCGACCCCACACATTTGAGTGCCGCCTATAATGTCATCAAGTGTGCTCTGTGTGGCGAGGTAGGTCATCTTGCGGCATCTTGTGTGGAGATTAGGTGTCACCTGTGTGGTGACCTCGGTCACCCATTCAGCCGCTGTCCACGCTCTTTCGGCAATGTGGTCATGGCCCCGACGGGGGAAAACCATGTGGTTGCCTCTGCAGGGGAAGGGACCAGCAGAGATGGAGGAGTCTAGGAGCTAGTGAAGAACAAACATGTTGGGACTGCTGCAATAAGGCACCAAGAGAAGCGCAGAAGGAGCAGAGAACTGGTGGAGACCCACGTGGGAGGTGAGTCAATTTTGGCATCTGTTCTGGATGCGACTCATGTGGCTGAGGCTCCAGGGGAGGGTGAGTTGGATAAGGAGGTCAGAAGGATCCAGAGGGAGGAGGCTGCCACTTCTTCAGATTCCTCCCACTTTGAAAGTGTGGATGAGGATGGCCAGGAGTGGCGACAGAAAAAGCGAAAGCAGGGCACCAGGGAAAAAAAGAAAAAAATGCGGGAAAGAAGAACTTCCCCTATACTGGCCCAGGTGCAGGAAGGTAAACCAAACTCGCCTCTTGTTGAGCTCTCCAACAGGTTCCAAGCTCTCTCTTCTTCAGAGGAGGAGGTGGAGGGTGAGGATCCTAGGGCAGATGTGCAGCCTACAAGGGGCGCCGAGTCTTCCTCTTGTGAGGGTACAGTAACCTCCAAGGTAAGGGCTGGCCCGGGGCCCGGTGACCAGGACGACGAGGTTGAGGAGCCGCTTGCCATGGACGTTTCGGTGTAAAAAAAATGTGGCAAGGGGTCTTCCTCAGACCCTGAAGTGAAAAGGGGTGGGAAGAAGAAAGCCATTTAACTCAATCATCAAAGATGGCGGCACCCACTCCATTGACGCTGGCATCAATTAACGTTGCAAGCATTAAGTCAGATATGGCGAGATTTGCGGCCTTTGATCTTCTTTGAAGCCAATATTTAGTTTTTGCAAGAGACCAGGCTGCTAAATTTAGCAGCTATACATAAAGCAAAGAGGGAGTGGAGGTCCGGGCCATCCTACTGATCTCATGCGGCCGAGCCATATAGCGGAGTGGCGGTTCTTTTTACCGCAGCGGTTGAATGCCGATGGCTTATTGAGTTAGAAATAGGGAGGTGCCTGATCTTAGATGTCCTCATGAAGCAACAAGAGCTACGGTTGGTTAATATCTATGGTCCCCAAAACCCACGGGTCCGAAAGGATCTCTTTATGAGGATCAAACCATACCTTTTTACCAGCCATCAGGTGATCTTTGGGGGTGACTTTAATACCATCATGAGGACCCGTGACAGGGGAGGCTTCTTAGATCGGCTGGCTTACGATAGCATCGCACTTAATAGCATAGCTAGCCTGGTGGATGTCCACATCCGGCACACCCCAGGCTACGAGGGGTTCACCTATTATAGAGGCCAAAGCAGGTCTAGAATAGACAGGTTTTATTTGAAGGAGGAAGCCATCTCTTCACCAGTGTCCGTTGTTAAGGTGGAGTTCTCCGATCGCTGTTTAATATTATTTTCTCTGAATGTTGCAGAGACCCCCCGGATGGGCAGAGGCTTGTGGAGGCTGAATTTGTCACTCCTGGAGGAAGCAGAGATAAGACAGTCCTTTGAGGATTTTCCGCAGAGCCAGGTACCATTACTGGATCTCTGTATTAGTAAGTCAGAGTGGTGGTAGATGTTCAAGAAGAGGGCGGCAAGGTTCTTCCGCCAGCTCTCTAGCCTCAGGAGCCTGAGCAGGTACCACCTGAGGCCTGAGGAGGAAACTCGAACATCTCGTCTCGACTTGAGGTAGCCGCGAGGGGATCTCCAGAGTGAAATCTTTGCTCAAAGGGTGCCAGTATAATAAGTAGCGTCTTTACTTTTTTAGAGGGATTTCAGAAAGTTCCACTCGCCCGACCCCTACAGCAACTGCAAGATGTCAGTGAACAGGTTGAACCTTATTAGGAGAGATGTCACATATCGCACGAGGAGACTATGGGGGTTATCTATGGTCAACCCTGTGGTGTTTCTTGTAAACACCTTTTGTTAAGATCAACATAGGCAACCTCCGGCAGAAGAGGGCTACTCCGTGGGTATTCTTCTGTTGGGGATGGCTTCGGCCTTTCTTCCAGGAATGGGAGACAGGAGGGCAAGTGAAGGATCTTCGCACGCCGCACGGGCATCTTCCGGCTTACGTCACCGTGGTTCTGAAGATGATACGTCGGTGGGGTCTGGGAATGTGGGAGATCAGAACTCTGTCGAGGAAACTTCTCGATAAGAGGGTTCTGTTGACCCTTTTCCAGAAGCCCCAAGCACTCAAGGACTGCCCAAGTCGGGACCTGGAGGGAGGGTTGCGTTTATTGAATTCTGACAGGATCCCCTTGAAGTTTTGGGTCTTGACTTGGCGCAGTTTCCATGGGATACTGTATGTAAGGGGCAACTTGAAGAGCAGACCTCTGGTGGATAGGGGTTGTCCCCGCCAGAAGTGCAGCAGCGTGCTGGAAAGCATGGAGCATTTCCTGCTTCAGTGTCTCTTTAATACAGAGGTATACAATCGGGTGGGAGCCTCCATTGGCTGGCCCAGGTTGGCACATCTCTCGTATGCGGAATGGGTCTATGGGGCATTCAGGGACCTTGGTGGCAGGGACCGGTGCACTTTATTCTTAGTCAGCCTAGTGGTCAAGTTTCACGTTTGGAATGCACAGTGTTTAGTGGCGACGGAAGTGAAAATCCTCCCCGTGGATGAGGTGAATAGAAACATCTTGGGTGACCTGGTGAAGGTGCGCTCTCTGGATTATGAGAGGTCGGGCACGACTAAGGCCTCTCTCCTATGAAGAGGGTTTGTATTTCGTTAGGGACAGTTTTCTTATTGTTAGGGTCTTTTTAGGGACAGAATAGGGAGAGGTAGGGACAGTTTCTCTGAGGGTAAGTTTTAGGGAAGGAGTAGGGACAATGTAGGGACAGATTAACTATAGGGATAGTTTTTCTCTATTTGGTCGGTGCCCGGCTTATCATATCCAGTCCTGGTGGAGGGCTGTGTGTGCCACTAGTAGACTTTTTGTTTTCGGTCAAAGATGAAGTATGTACGGCTGCAGGTAACTGAACCTTAGGCTTTCGGGTATTAATGTGTAGTGTTGGGTTGTGATCATGCAGTAGGTAAGAGATGTTATAGGTTTTGTTTTGTATGTAGAGATAGGGGTTATAGATAGGTTGGGTGGGGGTTTATTGGGGGGAGGGGGAATATATGCCTTAGCCGTAGCTTGACACGTCTCGGACAATGAACACTGGGCACGGACTGTTGGTGCGGGCGTGGCCCTCAGGCTTCGCCCTTATTGCTATGTTTTTCACTTTTATAGGATGTAACTCAGGATCAGTAGAGGATAAGTAATGTATGTACACAGTGACTCCACCAGCAGAATAGTGAGTGCAGCTCTGGAGTATAATACAGGATGTAACTCAGGAGCAGTACAGGATAAGTAATGTATGTACACAGTGACTCCACCAGCAGAATAGTGAGTGCAGCTCTGGAATA
Source organism: Eleutherodactylus coqui (assembly GCF_035609145.1). NCBI lineage: Eukaryota > Metazoa > Chordata > Amphibia > Anura > Eleutherodactylidae > Eleutherodactylus > Eleutherodactylus coqui. The sequence continues at coordinate 20,616,370 of NC_089837.1, read as the reverse complement.
TAATACAGGATAAGTAATGTATGTACACAGTGACTCCACCAGCAGAATAGTGAGTGCAGCTCTGGAGTATAATACAGGATGTAACTCAGGAGCAGTACAGGATAAGTAATGTATGTACACAGTGACTCCACCAGCAGAATAGTGAGCGCAGCTCTGGAGTATAATACAGAATGTAACTCCGGATCAGTACAGGATAAGTAATGTATGTACACAGTGACTCCACCAGCAGAATAGTGAGTGCAGCTCTGGAGTATAATACAGGATGTAACCTAGGATCAGTACAGGATAAGTAATGTATGTACACAATGACCCCCACCAGCAGAATAGTGAGTGCAGCTCTGCAGTATAATACAGGATGTAACTCAGGAGCAGTACAGGATAAGTAATGTATGTACACAGTGACTCCAGCAGCAGAACAGTGAGTGCAGCTCTGGAGTATAATACAGGATGTAACTCAGGAGCAGTACAGGATAAGTAATGTATGTACACAGTGACTCCACCAGCAGAACAGTGAGTGCAGCTCTGGAGCATAATGCAGGATATGTAATGTATGTACACAACCAGCAGAATGGCAGGTGCAGCTCTGCAGTATTATACAGGATATACCTCAGGCAGTTGTGTGGATGATTTTTCGATCATGAACATGAGAAAAATAAAACTGAAAAAGGAGTTAATGCGCTGATTTCCGGGAGCCCTTCTAGTCTGTTTAAACTCCAGGACTTGAGTGCGACCATCATCTCTGCACCCCCCCATACAGTCATGAACTTTCTCCACCCACCCTGTATTTGAACCCCCCCAAAAAAGTAAAAGTTTTTGAAAGCGGTCCTCTGAGTGGTAAGTGTGGCGATCCGCGATCCACGAGCCGCATTACTTCTCTACAGATGAAAGCAAAAGCTTTTTTTCCAGGGAATGATCTTTAAATGGACAAAGACAGAGAATTTGGGCAGAGAAGCGAGAACACATAATAACGCTCCTCCCGGGAGCCTTTTTTGGCCTTTCCTCCAGCTGCCTCCGATTCTTTGTCCGGTAATTGTATTAGTTTGAAGTGAATGGCTTTTTATTTAATGCTCGCTGTTCCAAGGCAGCATCTGTGGCCGCCGCTAAGCCCTGCCAGCTGCGCGCTCCGCCAGATGATTTAAAGCCCACCTCGCCAGATAGGAAATAGGTTACTTTATCATGTCAAATTATCCTTTGCGCCTGATCCGGCGCCAGCTTCAAGGGCGCGTTCTGTACTCTCACTCGCCGTTTTGGAACCCGCGAGCGGTTCTGGTACTTTCGCCCCAGTGACATTCTTGTAAAGCTTTTAGTGTAGAAGCGATTGCTGTGAAAGCAGGGCAGAAGACTCCTTCACTCGTCTAAACGAACGTTGGCATGCGGAATGCCCCACCTGTACCCAGCGCTGGGCGTGGGAGATCTTTGCACCACAGAGAACTGATATGAAGGACTGAAGCTGCGTCACGGCATCGCGGTGGTGGTCATTTGCAGAGGGACTGGATCGGCCATTGAGAGAGTCCGTTAAGGCCTGAAGACACAAGGGCGAAGAAATGGCGCCAATGCAAGACAGACCATATGGCTAGGGTGTAACGCCCCCTTGGCATAAAAGTAGAGGGAGTCTCCCTCCTTGAAGTGTTGGTCACCACGGTGGCCATGCTGAGGACCTGCACCGACTCATGGGCGGTGGGCATGAAGGACTCATGGGACTGTGTTAGTGTAAGGAGTTAATATGCCAGCAGTATGTTCAAGCGAGGCCTTGCAGGGGTTAATGACGATATGTACGTTTTATGCATAGGGTGTAACATGTTTATGATGAAAGATGTGTAATGGCACCGATGCTACCGGGCCCTGGAGCCTTAGGGGGCCCAAAGACCAGGAAGACACCAGTCTTGTAAAGGGCACATGGCAGGTAAGGGGCCCTGCTGCAGATTTTGGATTGGTGCCCAAGAGCTTTTAGATGCAGTCAGGTACACGGCCGAAGGTGTATACAGAATCACGTAATCTAACCGCTAGATGATGATGTGACGTCAAAGACGTGTTTCATGCATTTCTGAGGAGGAACGCGGCTCCTACGGGGCATTGGAGGCCGAGGCCTATGGCCATACTGATGTATGTACCAGCTGCACCGCAGATAAGAGACAAATGACGCTGAAAGTCAAGTTAGAGTCACGTGCCTTACTGCTGCCAGGAGGAGTTACAGAGGATGTCCCTGGATGACGAGAGATGCCCAGTGAAGTTAGGAGTACCGTCGCTTCTAGAGTTTATGCTTCCGGTTTATTGTGTAATGTTAAAAATACCCAAAACCTCCTCTGGAGCAAGACCTTCATTTCCGTAATCTTGTTATATTTTGTAAAAACGTGCCTCCTCCGCCTGTCACCGCCGCGCCATCCTGAACCTGTGATGCCCCACCTACTGCGACCGCTTACATTAGCCCCCTAGTGACAGTACACTTTTTTACTGATCTCACTAATGGGCTTTAAACCTGCAAATACATCTATGTAAGACGGTGGATTCGCTGACAGCGGGGCTCCTGCTCTAACTGCCAGGAGCGGAGAAACCTCAGATCCTGGCCGTTTAACCCCTTACATGCCACAAGCAATAGTAACTGCAGTATGTAAGCAGATGACAGGGAAAGAGGGCTCCTTTTTACACCCAACGGCACCCCAAAGTGCAATAGCAAGGTACTAATGGGTTCCCACAGCCTATCAGACCTCGCCTCCTGCAGAATCTAATAGGCTGCTGTCTAAGGCTTAGCCGAGTGCACCACATAAGTAATGCAGTGTACTATTCCAGCAAATGACCAATCACATCTTCAAGCCCTCGTCGGGAACTAGAAAATAGCATCACGAAAAGTTAAATAAAGTTTAACTGAAAGAGAAGAAAAAACTGTTTAAAAAATGCAAATTTTTCCCCACAAAAATTAATTTTAAATGGATAAAATGCTGTCAAAAATGTTAAAGAAGCCGAACATAATCAGGACTACGGCGTTCGTAAGGACCCCGACAGTGGAAATATTCGTGAACGCCATTACAAAATTGCTTTTTTTACTCGCCTCCCAAAAAATGCAATAAAAAGCAATCCAGAAGTCAGCGGTCCCCCAGAACAGTAGCAACAAGACCTGCAGCTCCTCTGGCGACACACCAGCCCCCCGCGGATGGGGGAACAATCTTCTGGCTCTTAGAAGGCGGCGCTGTCGTCAGTTGTTCTTCTTTAGGCTGCATTCCCACGAATGTATATCGGCTAGGTTTTCACGCCGAGCCGATATACGTCGTCCTCATCTGCAGGGGGGGAGGATGGAAGAGCCAGGAGCAGGAACTGAGCTGCCGCCCCCTCTCTGCCTCCTCTCCGCCCCTCTGCACTATTTGCAATGAAAGGAGGCGGGACGGGGTGTGGCCAAGTTCCAAGAATTAACTCCACCCCTGTCCCGCCTCTCCCCATTGCAAGTAGTGCAGAGGGGCAGAGAGGGGGCGGGAGCTCAGTTCCTGCTCCTGGCTCTCCCACTCTCCCCCCCCCCCCCCTCTGCAGATGAGGACGAGGTATATTGGCTTGGCCTGAAAACCGAGCCGATATACGTTCATGGGAATGCAGCCCTAGAAAGTATTTTAATTGTGCAGAAGTAATAAAAAATAAACAATCTATAAACTCCATAAACTTGTCGAAGTAATCGTGCCGATCAGATAAGAACGTTATCAGGTTACCGAATGTTGAATACTGTGAAGAAAACAAATAAATAACAATTTCTGAATTTCTGATGTTTTTCCATACCCCAAAAACACATTATATGGACCCTGGAGTGCGAAATACATAACATCCCCAAAATATACGCCACAGCACACACTGACATGTATTAACGTCAGCTGCGTCTGGCTACAGTTTCTCCTCCCTGCAGTCATCAGCATCCGCAGATGTCACACTATTCCCCCAACTAACGCTTCTGCCCATAGGGTACATGCCAAGGGTACTGGTGCATTATGTCTCCACCGGAAGTATGGTTGGAGACATGGGGTAGCCAGGATATGATAGAGGGATGGCCAGGTGATCCCTACAGGTGGTGATTGGCTGATGCAGGCTGTCACTTTACCTGCTGGTCTCCCATCCCCGCTTCTGACAGTGTCCCATCTCCACTGCCATCTCCCCTTTTACTACTATGAGTATACCATGTACCCTGTGCTGACCCCGCTGGTGTGGGTGTGCCATCTGCACACCCGACCCACTCCCCACCCCGCTGTCAGTCTCCCTGCCAGCCCTGGCATCTGCGTCAGCTGTACTGATAATCCTGTTGTGACACTCTGCTGCGCCGGCCTCCCAGGTCGGGTTTCACTGTAGTTCTCCTCAACGGTCTCCCATCTGCACTCCACTGCGCCCTGCTATGTCTGTGCTCACGGGCACATGGTGAGTCTCCCCGCCGGCCTTCGCAGTGTGCTCCACGGCGGTGTCCTATCGATGAATGAACGGATGGCTCAATTCACGTGGTCGGCCTCCCATGTCCGCTCCCACTGCACTGTGCTCCCTGCTCCACTGTCACTCTTTTCCCTTCCGGTCTCCTATTCAGCCAATCGGCAGCTAGGGGCGCGTCTGGGGCGTTACCTTCAGCTAAACTCTGTCAACCCCTAGCTTCCGGTGTAGACATAATGCTCCAGCATGTGCAGCCAGCTTTCCTGTCTCCAGTCTTTCCAGAGTTATATATGGCCCTTCCCCCCCACTGAAGAGCGTCTGAGTAACAGGTTCCTGGTGGTTCTGTGAAGCCAGGGGCATAACTACAGGGGGTAGAGAGGTAGCAGGCACTACCAGGCCCAGGAGCCTTAGGGGGCCCAAAGGCCCTGCAACACCCATGGTGGGATACTGCAGGCAATGACCTGCTACCCTCGCATACGGCTGTAGTTGGCAGGGTGTAGTACGTAGATCTGTCACGGTGGCACTTACCAACTCCTGGTCCCGGAGGGAGTTACCGCAGCAGAGGATAGGGCCAGTAGTCCTCAGGATGAGGGGGGGTAGTAGTTGTCAGTTTGTGAGGCCACTGTTCCACACACCAGCATTCACACATGGCAGAGTAATAAACACCGAGACTTGTGTATTGTAAATCAGGTCCTCCAGAAAGGTTGAGGCCCGGCAAAACTTTGCTTAGTTTAACTTTGCAAAACAGGTAATTACAGGAAGAAGCTCAGAGGTTGGGATGAAGAATACACAGGAACAATACGGCCCTATAGTCCACGGTATCTATATGTCACCAGTCCTGGACATTATATATATACTCCGGAGGAGGTAAAAAGACAAGAACCTCTCCATATATACAACTTGCATCATACAGCACACGGACACGTGTTCTATTCTCATGTGACACTCGTATAAAAACAGGACATGCAGCGATTTTTCAAACTTGGACCATCAGTCCGAGTAACAAATCATTTGCATGAAAGAGCTGACTCAAATGAATGAGAACAGGACAGCACTTGCACATAAATCCCACCTGTGTGAATACCCCCTTCTTCTGATGTTGACATTTCCTCTCACTTTGGTACCGAACTCCAGCCTCTGACGGGCCCAGATCAGCTGTTGCAGCACTGGAACCCCTCCTGGGGAAGCCACCTGCAGTGAAGGCCAGATTCCTCAAGAAGTGATTAAAGGGTGAAAACCAGGGATTGCCTTAAAACAGCGTGCAGGACAACTTACACTGTGGGTTAGTTCTGCAGCGGGTGGAAGATGTTCCTTGAAGTCTCGTCCACATTGCATGCTCTGAACAACACTGCAGGAAAATCCTGAATGCAAATGTCCCCTTGGGGTGGAACCACGAAGCTGCACTAACCCGCTCTTATGTGGCCGGACACGGTAACGGTATGAAGCTGCTGCTGTCTTTAAATTGGAACCCAGCTGTTTCACCAGCAAAATCAGGTTGCCTTCACAGTCTGGTCCCACTGATGCCAGTGTATTCTGAAGGTCCAAGGTCTAAGCAATGGGACCCACAAGAGCCAAACTAACTGACCTCTGAAGAACAGCTTCAGAAGAAGACCAGCTTTAGAATCTCATCACAGATGAGGCAATTTGCCCCAGAGCCAACTGAAGGTCTGCTCCACAACAGAGGCAGGATTGAGGCGCTCACTCCCAGAGCTCCCGTAGGGCCAGACACTCCTCTCTACTGGTGGTCTGTAGGGGGTGTCCTGAGCACGGTCACCTTGTGTGCCTCCATCCACTGGTCCCAACACCCCCTAACAGTCTGGTCAGACGCTCCTCTCTACTGGTGGTCTGTAGGGGGCGCCCTGAGCCTGGTCACCTTGTGTGCCTCACACATCCACTGGTCCCCACACCTCCTAACAGTCTGGTCAGACGGTCCTCTGTAGGGGGTGTCCTGAACACGGTCACCTTGTGTGCCTCCATCCACTGGTCCCAACACCCCCTAACAGTCTGGTCAGACGCTCCTCTCTACTGGTGGTCTGTAGGGGGCGCCCTGAGCCTGGTCACCTTGTGTGCCTCACACATCCACTGGTCCCCACACCTCCTAACAGTCTGGTCAGACGGTCCTCTGTAGGGGGTGTCCTGAACACGGTCACCTTGTGTGCCTCCATCCACTGGTCCCAACACCCCCTAACAGTCTGGTAAGACGCTCCTCTCTACTGGTGGTCTGTAGGGGGCGCCCTGAGCCTGGTCACCTTGTGTGCATCACACATCCACTGGTCCCAACACCTAACAGTCTGGTCAGACAGTCCTCTCTACTGGTGGTCTGTAGGGGGTTACCAAAGCCTGGTCACCTTGTGTGCCCCCATCCACTCGTCCCAACACCTCCTAACAGTCTGGTCACAAGCAGGCATATGCTGACAGCAGCGGTTGTATGCCGATCATAAGCAGGCATATGCTGACAGCAGCGGGCATGTGCCGATCACACGCGGTCGCTTGACGATCACACGCGGTCGCTTGGCGATCACACGCGGTCGCTTGACGATCACACGCGGTCGCTTGACGATCACACGCGGTCGCTTGACGATCACACGCGGTCGTTTGACGATCACACGTGGTCGTTTGCCGATCACACGCGGTCGTATGACGATCACACGCGGTCGTATGGCGATCACACGCGGCCGTTTGGCGATCACACGTGGTCGTATGGCGATCACACGCGGTCGTTTGAAGATCACACGTGGTCGTATGGCGATCACACGCGGTCGTTTCACGATCACACGCGGTCGTTTGACGATCACACGCAGTCGTATGCTAAAAGCAGCAGCCTTTAAACCTACTCCAACTTCACAATGATGGAAAAAAGCTTCTCCATGAAATGGTCAACAGCACAATCACAAGACAGAGTGAAAGCACAGGAGAGGCGCAGCTCTGAGGGCGGAGCGCTGCTGGCAGCAGATACTGACGTGGACAGAGTATGCTTAGTGTTGATAATTAAATCCTGACATATCGTTTATTTAGGGATTAGCAGCCGCTCTGTTTTCCACTAAAAACCGAGAGGGACCTTTATGAGTGATCACCGTTCTTCACTCTCCATAACATCTAATGTCCTAATGCCTGAGGGTAATGTGTCCTTACTTCAAAGTTACTAATGGGAAATGTGTCAATGGAAGCTAAACCATTAAAGGGAAATCCACCTAATATCACCATAATCCTGTATTATATATGTATATATATGATTTGTCCTGTACTGATCCTGAGTTACATCCTGCATTACACTTACTCCAGAGCTGCACTCACTATTCTGCTGGTGGAGTCACTGTGTACATACATTACTTATCCTGTACTGCTCCTGAGTTACATCCTGTATTATACTCCAGAGCTGCACTCACTATTCTGCTGGTGGAGTCATTGTGTACATACATTACTTATCCTATACTGATCCTCAGTTAGATCCTGTATTATACCCCAGAGCTGCACTCTCTATTCTGCTGGTGGAGTCACTGTGTACATACATTACTTATCCTGTACTGATCCTCAGTTATATCCTGTATTATACTGCAGAGCTGCACTCACTATTCTGCTGGTGGAGTCACTGTGTACATACATTATTTATCCTGTACTGATCCTGAGATACATCCTATATTATACTCCAGAGCTGCACTCACTATTCTGCTGGTGGAGTCACTGTGTACATACATTACTTATCCTGTACTGATCCTGAGATACATCCTATATTATACTCCAGAGAGGCACTCACTATTCTGCTGGTGGAGTCACTGTGTACATACATTACGTATGCTGTACTGATCCTGAGTTACATCCTGTATTATACTCCAGAGCTGCACTCACTATTCTGCTGGTGGAGTCACTGTGTACATACATTACTTATCCTGTACTGATCCTGAGTTACATCCTGTATTATACCCCAGAGCTGCACTCACTGTTCTGCTGGTGGAGTCACTGTGTACATGCATTACTTATCCTGTACTGCTCCTGAGTTACATCCTGTATTATACTCCAGAGCTGCACCCACTATTCTGCTGGTGGAGTCACTGTGTACATACATTACTTATCCTGTACTGACCCTGAGTTACATCCTGTATTATCCTCCAGAGCTGTGCTCACTATTCTGCTGGTGGAGTCACTGTGTACATACATTCCTGATCCTGTACTGCTCCTGAGTTACATCCTGTATTATACTCCAGAGCTGCACTCACTATTCTGCTGGTGGAGTCACTATGTACATACATTACTTATCCTGTCCTGATCCTGAGTTACATCCTGTATTATACTCCAGAGCTGCACTCACTATTCTGCTGGTGGAGTCACTGTGTACATACATTACTTATCCTGTACTGATCCTGAGTTACATCCTGTATTATACTCCAGAGCTGCACTCACTATTCTGCTGGTGGAGTCACTGTGTACATACATTACTTATCCTGTACTGAGTTACATCCTGTATTATACCCCAGAGCTGCACTCACTATTCTGCTGCTGGTGGAGTCACTGTGTACATACATTACTTATCCTGTACTGAGTTACATCCTGTATTATACCCCAGAGCTGCACTCACTATTCTGCTGCTGGTGGAGTCACTGTGTACATACATTACTTATCCTATACTGATCCTGAGTTACATCCTGTATTATACCCCAGAGCTGCACTCACTATTCTGCTGCTGGTGGAGTCACTGTGTACATACATTACTTATCCTGTAGATCTTTTATTATAAAAGTAAAAAACACAACAAAGACAAACTGTAACAATAATAACCATATAAAGCAATATAAGGCCCTTCCCACACAGTCCATGATCCATAAAAAAGTAAATGTCCATATCCGGGTTTCCTCCCCGCCGTACACACCCACACACATACACACCCACACACATACACACTCAGCATATAACACAATATACAACTATATACCTAAAACTTAGGCCTCATGCCCACTAGAAAAATACAATCTATGCAGATTTCTGCAAGATTCCGCACGGATTTGCTTTAAATGATATTCCTATGGGCAAACTTTCACCAGCGTAATCCGCATGCAGAATCCGCAATTCAATTTTGCTAGTGGACATGATGTCTTAAACTTATGGAAACTACAACTCCAGGTCCAGCCGTACCCGTACCCACAAACAAAAATTTTAAACAATAACATAAAACAAATTTAAGCAATAACATAAACACAACATAAATAACCAAATGCAAACAGAAAGACCGAGCCAACTGGCATAAAAGCTAACTAAAATTATATGTTTTGATTTTTGGGGGTCCCCAGTGTAGCTTGGGGGCCATGCCCGCTCCACCAGTCCGTGCCCAGAGTTCAGTTCAGGACGTGCCAGGCTACGGCTCAGGGCGTGAACCCCACTCCCCCCAACTCCCCGCCCAACCTACCTACCACCCAAAACATGAATATATACAATATATACAAAACCATAATTAGCTCCAATACAGCAACATATTATACACTTTTCACACAACCCAAAAGCCTAAGGTCGGCTCTCCTGCAGCCCTACTTCATTCCATTTTGCCCAAATCAAAACAAAAAGCTTCTAAGTGCCCTCACAGCCCCCCACCGGGATTGGAGGTGATAAGCCGGGCACAGACATGACAACATACATACCCTTGAATTTAAAAAAAGGTCTCACTAGTCTTTCCCTAATTTGCCCTAGACTTTCCTTAGTCTGCCTCACTCTAACCCTTCATAGAAACTGTCCCTGCCCTATCGCTCCTCTCTCTCCCTATCCTGTCCCTACTCTCTCCCTTTTCTGACCCTAGAAGATTAGTAAAAGACTGTCCCTACTGAAAAACAAGTCCTCTCCACAGGAGAGAAGCCTTAGATGTGCCCAGCCTCTCATAATCCTAAGAACGTATCTTCACCAGGTCACCCAGGATGTTCCTACATACCGTATCCACGGGGAGGACTTTCAGTTCTGTCGAGATCAAACACCGTGCACTCCAAATGTGGAACCTGACCACTAGGCTAACTAGAAATAAAGTGCAGCGGTCCCTGCCACCAAGGCCTTTGAAGGCTCCATAAGACCACTCCCCATAGGAGAGGTGTGCCAGCTGAGGCCAGCCTCTGGAAACCCCTACCCGTTGGTATATCTCTGTATTGAAGGGGCACTGAAGCAGGAAATGCTCCATGCTTTCCAGCATGTCGCTGCACTCCTGAGAGGGGCAACCCCTGTCAATCAGAGGCCTGCTCTTCAAGTTCCTCCTTACATACAGTCTCCTGTGAAAGCAGCACCAAGCCAAGTCCCAAAACTTCAAGGGGACCCGGGTTTAATTCAGTAAACGTAACCCTCCCTCCAGGTCCTGACTTGGGCAGTCCTTGAGTGCCAGGGGCTTCTGGAAATGGGTCAACAGGACTCTTTCGTCGAGGAGCCTCCTCGTCAGAATCCTGATCTCCCAAATCCCCAGACCCCACCGGTGTATCACCTTTAGAACCAAGGTAGCGTAAGACGGGAGATATCCGTGCTGCGTGCGAGGTCCTTCACTCGCCCTCCTGTCTCCCATTCCTGGAAGAAGGGCCGAAACCATCCCCGGCAGAAGTAGACCCACAGAGGAGCCCTCTCTTTGCAGAGGTTGCCTATGTTGATCTTAAAAAAAGGTGTCTACAAGAAACACCACAGGGTTGACCATAGATAACCCCCCTAGTCTACTCGCGCGGTACGTAACATCTCTACTGATTAGGTTCAACCTATTCCCCCACAACATTAGGAAGAACAGGTTGTAGACCCGAGTCCAGAGAGGCTCTGGCAAAATGCATACGCTGCCCAAGTAGATGAATAAAGGGAGCAGGTATGTTTTGATCAGATTAACCCTTTCCGAAGGGTCAAAGACCAACCCTTCCACTGGACCACCTTCTGAGTGGCACCATCAAGCCTATCCACCCAATTTTGCTTGGGGTAATCTCCCCGGCCAAATTCGATGCCAAGAACTTTAGCTGAATCCTGGAGCATTGGAAGGGTGTCCAGCCCTACCCTGCTCCACTGCCTCTCGGACACCGAGAACTGCACTGAAGGTGCTGCGGCCTGGAACCGAGCAATGCTGGGTCCCTGAAAGGAGCTGGCGTGCAAACTTTACCAGCCAATTAAATAGCACTTTTGCCAGAACCTTCCTGTCCGTATTGAGAAGTGCTATGGGATGCCAATTCTCAATAGGGCTCGTATCTCTACCCTTTGACAGAATGATCAAGGCTGACCTCTTCATTGACTTTGGCAGAGTGCCCGAGGAAAGACACTCATTGAATACCTCAGTCAAGAGAGGACTCAAGGGGTCCTTGAAGATCTTATAATACTTGGATGTTAATCCATCCAGACCTGGCGACTTTTTAAGTCGAAGCCCATCAATCGCCAGTCTAACTTCCTCTACTCTGATCTCTTCTGTCAAAACACCAAGAGAGGTGTCTACCCCTGGCTCAGGGACAGTTTCAGCCAGGAAAGCCGACATTCTATCCCTATCAAGATCCCTCCTGCCCAAAAGATAAGAGTAAAAGGATCTGACGACTTCCAGAATCCCTGATCTGGACCTATTCAGGGATCCTGTACCCAGGAATCAGTCCCGTGACAACCTTACGATTCACTGACATCTTGCAGTTCCTGTAGGGGTTGGGCAAGTGGTACTTCCCGAAATCCCTCTCAAAAACAAAAGACGCGTGCCTATTATACTGGCACTCTTTGAGAAAAGATTTCACTCTGAAGATCTCTACACTGCTACCTCCAGTCCAGACGAGATGTTCGAGTTTCCTCCTCAGGCCCTGATGCAGGTCGTACCTGCTCAGGCTCCTGAGGCTAGAGAGCTGGCGGAAGAACCTTGCCGCCCTCTTCTTGAACATCTCCCACCACTCTGACTTACTGCTACAGAGATCAAGAAATGGTACCTGGCTCTGCAGAAAATCCTCAAAGGACTGTCTTATCTCTGCTTCCTCCAGGAGTGACAAATTCAGCCTCCACAAGCCTCTGCCCATCCTGGGGGTCTCTGCAACATTCAGAGAAAATAATATTAAACAGTGATCGGAGAACTCCACCTCAACAACGGACACCGGTGAAGAGATAGCTTCCTCCTTCAAATAAAACCTGTCTATTCTAGACCTGCTCTCGCCTCTTTAATAGGTGAACCCCTCGTGGCCCGAGGTGTGCCGAATGTAGACATCCACCAGGCGAGCTTCGCTACCTATGCTATTAAGTGCAACGCTATCGTAAGCCAGCCGATCTAGGGAGCCTCCCCTGTCATGGGTCCTCGTGATGGTATTAAAGTCACCCCCAAAGATCACCTGACGGCTGGTAAAAAGGTATGGCTTGATCCTCATAAAGAGATCCTTGCGGTCCCGTGGGTTTTGGGGACCATAGATGTTAACCAACCGTAGCTCTTGTTGCTTCATGAGGACATCTAAGATCAGGCACCTCCCTATTACTAGCTCAATTAACCGTCGGCATTCAACCGCTGTGGTAAAAAGAACTGCCACTCCGCTATATGGCTCGGCCGCAAGAGACCAGTAGGATGGCCCGGACCTCCACTCCCTCTTTGCTTTATGTATATCTGCTAAATTTGGCAGCCTGGTCTCTTGCAAAAACAAAATGTTGGCTTCAACACGGCCGAGAAAATCAAATGCCGCAAATCTCGCCATTTCTTAGTTAATGCTGGCAACATTAATGGATGCCAGCGTCAACGGAGCGAGTGCCGCCATCTTTGATGATTGAGTTAGATGGCTTTCCTCTTCCCACCCCTTTTCACTTCAGAGTCTGAGGAAGACCCCTTGCCACGTTTTTTTGACACTGAAACGTCCATGGCAAGGGGCTTGTCAACCTTGTCGTCCTTGTCACGGGGCCCAACGCCAGCTTTCCCCTTGGAGATTACTGTACCCTCACAAGAGGAAGACTCGGCGCCCCCTGTAGGCCACACACGTGCCCCAGGATCCTCACCCTCCACTTCCTCTTAAGAAGAGGAAGAAGAGAGAGCTTGGAATCTGTTGGAGAGCTCAATAAGAGGCGAGTTTGGTTTACCTTCCTGCACCTGGGCCAGTATAGTGGAAGATCTTCTTACCCGCATTTTTTTCTTTTTTTCCCCAGTGCCCTGCTTTTGCTTTTTCTGTCGCCACTCCTGGCCATCCTCATCCACACTTTCATAGTGGGAGGAATCTGAATAAGTGGCAGCCTCCTCCCTCTGGACCTTTCTGACCTCCTCATCCAACTCGCCCTCCCCTGGAGCCTCAGCCATATGAGTCGCATCCAGAATAGGTGACGGCATTGACCCACCTGCCACGTGGGTCTCCACCAGTTCTTTGCTCCTTCTGCGCTTTTCTTGGCACCTTAGTGCAGCAGCCCCAACATGTTTGCTCTTCACTGGCTCCTGGACTCCTCCACCTCGGCTGGTCCCTTCCATCGCAGAGGCAACCTCATGGCTCTCTCCCATTGGGGCCATGACCGCATTGGCGAAAGAGCATGGACAGCAGCTGAATGGGTGACCGAGATCATCACACAGGTGAGACCTAATCTCTGTACAAGATGCTGCAAGATGACCTACCTCGCCACATAGAGCGCACTTGATGACATTACAGGTGGCACTCAAATGTGTGGGGTCGCCGCACTTGTGACAGAGCTTCAGTTGCCCCTGGTAGAAGGCCAGAATGTGATCCCTACCGAGGAAAGCCGCAGATGGTATGTGGGCCACCGAGTTCCCCGAATGCTTTAGTTTTACCATGAATGTCCAGGCTCCGGACCAGATACAGTGTTCATCTCTGGGTTTTTTTTGGCATATCCACTACCTCACCGTATCAACAGAGCCAAGTCATGAGGTCATAACAAGAGAGTGACTCATTACGGGTCAAAACGGTCACTCTCTTCACTCCAGTTTGGCGGGTTACCACTTGCGCAGCAAAACCACGCCAGCCGGGCTCGTCCTTCATCAGCTCATAACTCCCCCAGAAAAGCTCAAGGCCCTCCGGGCGAGCAAAGCTGATGTCGAACTCAGATAAGTCGTAGGGATGGATAAGGGCATAGATGTCCTGCGCAGAAGCTCAACCACTTTGCCCCTCGATGGGCATGCATCACTGCCCCTCCACTGAGGACAGGCCACATTCCTACGGCCAATGTTCTGCCCGGTTGTCGGCAGAGACCATACGGTCTCCCCCCTTTCCTCTCGGAAGGCTCCAAGTCTGTGTCTCTCTACCCAAAGAGACAAGTCCACAACTCTTCCTTCTACAGTCATTGAGCTCTCCCTTCTCCTCAAAGCCTCCAGGAGACGCCGCTGTAAGACACCGTCCCTGGAGCCCAAAGTCAATGAGGACGCCTCTCCCCTCCTCCCAGCGACGACACTGGCATTACTTCTGCAAGATGTGACAGAGCTTTGTTGTCACCGCTGGAGGGCCAACTGAATCCTGTCCCACCCTCCGACCATCTACTGAAACCATACCTGCTTGTTCAGCAGGCAATGAGCCTGGGGGTTTGGGGACATTTGGAGGTATAGAAACAGCAGTAGCAGGGGTAACAGGGGTACTCACATTCACACCCTTCACAGCTTTTACACCTTTCTCCTGACCCGGATCTGCCTTTTGCTTATTTAAATTTTTCCCCAGAGGGCAAGTCCCCGACCTCAGCAGCCGACTGAGGCTGCAAAACCACATCCGCCGTGCGTAATTTCATAGGACCTTTTGTCGCTGAAGCTCCGCCCACACCAGCGACTCTGGGATCTGCAGCGGGATATCCAGGATGGGTGGGAGGAATGGCCGACCCGACCACCACCCACTGCAGCCCCTCAGCCGCCAAAAGGCACTTCAGGGACATGGGGGGGAGGAAGCCAAGCCGCCATCTTTTTTGACAGTACCTGGTGTCGGATCGCCTCCCCCTCCCACTGGGTTGCGACCAACAGTGCCAACACCTCCGTCTGGCCACGACCCTTCATTTTGCCCCTTTTCACCGACCTTCTGTAACTCCTTAACTCCTCCAGTCCCACTACTGGCACAAGCGGGCTTGTCCCCTGCACCGGACTCACAACAGAGACTGGGTCTAGGAGCCCAGGGCTAGCCCCCCTGACCTGACTTTGCAGCCAGGCCAGGCTGCTTGGTTACGTAAACAAACCTCTCCTGGATGTAAGCTTGATTCTTCTTTTTCTTGGTCTTTTTCCCTCCCGCTGCCGTTTCTGGTGGCAATTCATCACCAAAGTGCATAACCTGCATTCTTGCAGGGGACTCCTGCAGCATGATCTGCTGCATCAACAGCGCCCCCTGTTCGCTGCTGCTCTCGTAGTCATTGCTATCCGAGTCTTCTGATGATGAGGGCAGGCAGACCTGCTCCGCCGGGATGCTGGTGCCGTTCCTGGTAGCAGCGAGGATTGCTGCTCAGCAGAGCATGCGCCTGCCCCTCCAAAGCGCCTGACTCCTCTGAGCTGCTGGGTTGGTATTTACCCCCAGTTTCTCTGCTGCCAGGGCTCCTGGCTGCCATCTGGGAGAACCGCCTGTCATTTAGCAACTTTTCCCTAAAGCGACCGCTGGTCCTCAGGATCCTCTCCCTCTCCTCCTCATACATTTCTATTGCTTCTTCACAGGCTTTAATTTTCTGGCTTATTGGCACTTTCTTGCCACGGGAGGCTCGTTCCATGTCACAGCGGGCAGCCTGGAGCTCTCTACACTGCTTTACAAGCTCCCTCCCGGACTCTTCATAGTCCTGCATGTGTGTGGCTATATGGGATGCCAGCTCCTCCACGAACTCTCCCTTTTCGTGTTCGCCCCAACTTACAGGCTCTCTTTTGGCACTGACCTGCTTTTCTTTAGCCTGGCTTTTTGTCCTCCTGGACTCTGTATCCACCTGGGGAGATGGGGTGACATTGCTGCTGCCCTGACTAGCTCTCTTTCCCACCTGGGATTCAACCCTCCCTCCCCCTGACCAAAGCCGGAGGGAGGAGGTCAGGGGCTCCATTGCTGCTGGAAGCCCCAGAAATGGCACACCTTGCTGGGCCAAACTCTGATGCTGTGCCTGAGACAACCACACCCTCTGGATCTTAGCAAAGCACACAGCCTTCTCCAGAGATGCACTGACTATTCTGCTGGTGGAGTCACTGTGTACATACATTACTTATCTTGTACCGATCCTGAGTTACATCTTGTATTATGCTCCAGAGCTGCACTCACTATTCTGCTGGTGGAGTCACTGTGTACATACAGTACTTATCCTGTACTGATCCTGAGTTACATCCTGTATTATACCCCACAGCTGCACTCACTATTCTGCTGGTGGAGTCACTGTGTACATACATTACTTATCCTGTACTGCTCCTGAGTTACATCCTGTATTATACTGCAGAGCTGCACTCACTATTCTGCTGGTGGAGTCACTGTGTATATACATTACTTATCCTGTACCGATCCTGAGTTACATCTTGTATTATGCTCCAGAGCTGCACTCACTATTCTGCTGGTGGAGTCACTGTGTACATACATTACTTATCCTGTACTGATCCTGAGTTACATCCTGTATTATACTCCAGAGCTGCACTCACTATTCTGCTGGTGGAGTCACTATGTACATACATTACTTATCTTGTACCGATCCTGAGTTACATCTTGTATTATGCTCCAGAGCTGCACTCACTATTCTGCTGTTGGAGTCACTGTGTACATACATTACTTATCCTGTACTTATTCTACCCTGTTTCCCCGAAAATAAGACATACCCGGAAAATAAGACATAGCATGATTTTGCAGAATTTTGGAGGATGCTTGAAAGATAAGCCCTACTCCAAAATTAAGCCTTGCTAACAGTTAATTAAAAAAGTTAATTTAAATAGTGTCCAGGCAGCTATACATGTAAAAAAGTTAAACCTTTTTGAACAAAAACTAATATAAGACACTGTTTAATTTTCGGGGAAACATGGTAGGTTATATTCTGTATCCTACTCCAGAGCTGCACTTACTGTTCTGCCAATGAAGACATTATATACATATAGTACCTATCTAGCATGGGTGGCAGACATTTTTTTCAGTTCCTACACAGCCCCTTTGAGTGATAGGACACTATATAAGAAGTATGTGACTCTTTATAATTACACTCACCAGCAGAAACTCCTTTAGGGGCAATAAACTATGATATAACAGATACTTGTATGGGGTTCACAAACTTCTTATAAGCGGCTAGTTTATAGAAATGCTTTTTCTCGTATGAAGTGATAATACACTCAGTGGCACGACACGACGCTCGGCTTCTCCTGACTGTAGATCGTCACGCTCATGTTTGTTGCCACCTGCTGTTATGAAGTGTTTCCAGGCGATCCACAGGAAAAGCAGGTGGTCGCTTTATAGCGCAAATGTAACGCTGATTTTTTTTTAAATTTTGGAACAATTTGAAATAGTGCATGAAGGATTGCAGTAAGTGCCAGAAGAGCGAGCGGCAGATGGTGCGCATATGTTATCTGAGATGGTATTTTAAGAACAGCTTAAAGGTAATTGATTTAAAGTCATGACTGTATACGGATCGTGGCTTTAATTTGTGTTACGTCTGCCGCAAATTCCTCTCCTCAACATTCGCACCAGACACCTTAGTGAGGGAATGCAAAACCAGAGCTTAGCGCTTCTAATGACAGCAGATCGTAGAGGGGCAGATATACGTCTTCATCTGAGAGCAGGCTGAAGGACACGGGGAAAGGACCATGTGGTTGGGTATATAGAGCTGGGATAGTTCTGCAGGGGAGCGGCTAAGAAAAGGGGGTGGAGAATAAAACTCCTGTGCTCCGAGCAGGCTGAAGGACATGGGGGAAGGACCACATGGTTGGGTAGGTAGTGCTGGGATAGTTCTGCAGGTGTAGTGTCCCAGAACATCATTCTGGACCCCTCCATAATTATCATACATGTCTGTCTCCTGTGGATGCACTGTGCAAAGCTGTCATGTCTATTTTTCTGTATGTGTGTTGCACAGCTGCAGCGTCTGAAGGGTTAACTGGAATAAAATCTTTGCCTGTGAGCTCTGTTGCATGCTGAATGTATCTATCTTTCTGTGTCATGTGACGTGGTACAGATACATCTATAGGTATGAGTGATTGAGTTCCAGAAAGAGATCCATCTTGTCTGCTGAGGAGCACTCATCCTTCATCTGAGGGTTTGCTACCACAGAGGCGCATGAGGGCACCATCAGCCCTTCTGTCACTGAAGATGGAGGAGAAAGAAAGATTGCCTAACCATATGTGAAGCGCATGGGAGTGAGTGAGCCTAAATGTTCCATCCCCAAAAGGTCCTATCCCAAAAGAGCCATTGTAAGTAACTACCTCTTCTAGTGACTATACGCTTCAACGACAAGACAGCAAGTGTCTTAATGTTACAGTTTGGGCCTCACGAACATTACAACTTTGGCGTCTCTCACAGGACGTTAAACAGGGGAGGGGTTAGGAAAAGGGGGAGGAGAATAAAATTTCCTTCTTTGAGCAGGCTGAAGGACATGGGGGAAGGACCACATGGTGGACTTTGTAGGGCTGGGAGAGTTTTGCAGGGGAGGGGGAGGAAAAATGGGTGAATGAAACTCCCATGCACCAGTTGCTGGACAGTTTTATGAGTCGTACTTTCCTTCCCCCAAGGGCTTATTCAAATGGGTGATTTTTACATGTTTTGTCCATGTTTACATGTAATTTATAGTTAATGGGGCTTTACAGACATGCAATTGTTTTACATGGACTGTAAAAAAATCGCACTATGTCCTATTCTGCCATGGCTTCTTAAATGACAGTCGTGGAGGACATCTGTGCGTGCTTTGGGTTTCATTTATTGCAAAGCGACACTGGAGAAAAAACTGGGTCTACTTCCATTTTCTTTTTCAACACCATTTCTGTAGTAACTCGAGTTTTTTACATTGTGGGGGTGCTGGCCCCAAGCCCCACCAGCCTCCCTTCTCATCTGAGCTTGGGACTGCCAATGGCAGAGACAGCAAGCAGGATTCTGACAAGGGCGGTCATGTGTCGGACAGATATTCAGACCATCACCATCACTGAAGGGTCCCTCGAGGTCCAGCCGAAGCGATGTGTGAGTTTTATTGATTTTAAGAAAGCATTCGACAGACTCCTCGGAGACGCCGGACAGAAGATCGTGACATCTCATGGCGTACCCGACCACTTCCTTAACATTTTTTGTGCACTGCAAGCCAAGTCTAGCTTCTGCATTTGCACTAATACTGCATCCTCCTGCCATTCCTTTTAATCCTCGTACCACCACTAGGGGGGACCGACTCTCGTATGCGATGATCCCCCAGACGATCACACCAGCAGGGGGCAGTGTGCCGCTCCACAGCTGAGGCAGGATTGATGGGTTCATCCGAGGTCTCCAGACACAAATATGACCATCGTCAGTGGCCAAACTAAACCAAGATTACTCGCTGAAGACAAGCCGGTTCCCCTCCATAGCATCCAATTTCACCGTTGATGGTGTAGTGGCCCAGTACATGCTTTCCTGACCCCTCCATAATATCATACATGTATGTCTTGTGTAGATGCTCTGTGCAAAACTGTCTTGTCATTCTGGTATGTGTAATGCACAGCTGCAGCAAGTGAGAGGTTAAAGAGGTTGTCCCGCGCCGAAACGTTTTTTTTTTTTTTTTTTTAACACCCCCCCCCCCCCCCCCCCCCCCGTTCGGCGTGAGACAACCCCGATGCAGGGGTTAAAAAAACAAACCGCTCAGCGCTTACCTGAATCCCGGCGGTCCGGCGTCTTCATACTTACCTGCTGAAGATGGCCGCCGGGGTCTGCTCCCTCCGTGGACCGCAGCTCTTCTGTGCGGTCCATTGCCGATTCCAGCCTCCTGATTGGCTGGAATCGGCACGTGACGGGGCGGAGCTACACGGAGCCGGCATTCTGCACGAGCGGCTCCATTGAAGAGAGCAGAAGACCCGGACTGCGCAAGCGCGGCTAATTTGGCCATCGGAGGGCGAAAATTAGTCGGCTTCATGGGAACGAGGACGCTAGCAACGGAGCAGGTAAGTAAAAAACTTTTTATAACTTCTGTATGGCTCATAATTAATGCACAATGTACATTACAAAGTGCATTAATATGGCCATACAGAAGTGTATAGACCCACTTGCTGCCGCGGGACAACCCCTTTAAGTATTTGCAAAGCCTGGACACTGTCTGTATATGTATCAATTTCTGTCGTGTCACATATGAGAGAGGTTATAAAAGTAAGTGCTTGAAAGTGCAAAGGGGGTCCATTTCTTCTAGAGTCGTAGTCAGGAGGTCCAGCTACATGGGGGTACCTTTAGCCCTCATGAGATTAAGCATGAAAGAGAGGGGAAATTTCCCAGCTTGGATGTGCATGTGAGGAGGAAGGAGTGAGCCCCACCTAAGCAGAGCGAGAGGAATCGTGAGTGAGTGCTTGTCAAGGCCCAGTGCAGAGGTACTGTCTATGTCATACTTTCCTACACTGCCGTCTGGAGCTAGTGGATCACCAGATCGCACGGGTGTTTTGACATCTGGATCACTGTGTGGAGGTACTCCTAAGTCTATCGTTCACGGAGGTACTACTGTTCAAGTCTATTAATTGCCAGCACTGTCATTTCTCTAAATCATGCTTCGTATTGTTGAAGTTTGTCAAGTAAAGTTTATTCCAGGCCCTGACCTTTTTCGGGGACCTAAGGTACTTCATATTTGTCTGCAGCTCATTTTATTCTCCGCCGGAGTTCATTCTGGTGTGTACTGGAATGGTGGCGTAACCCATGACAAACTCTTTCCCTGTTCTACCATCTATTGGGCATCCCTATCCAAGGGGTGTCTGGAAGAGGCCCAGCGCTGCCCTGGCCTTGGCTGCATGCGTCTCTCCGGGAGGGAGCATGGTAAGTGCAAAGCCAGCATCTTGCCCTCCCAGCTACTCAGCGTATGCCATGCCATCCACTGGTCCCAACACCCCCTAACAGTCTGGTCAGACGCTCCTCTCTACTGGTGGGGTGTCCTGAGCCCGGTCATCTTGTGTGCCATAACACATCCACTGGTCCCAACACCACCTAACAGTCTGGTCAGACGCTACTCTCTACTGGTGGTCTGTCAGGGGTCCTGAGCCCGGTCACCTTGTGTGCCCCCATCCACTGGTCTAAACACTTCCTTACAGTCTGGACAGAACGAACGGTGGGGGACAATTCATCAATACAACCATCCAGCTTCTCACACCCCAATAATGCACCCCTCTAAGACTCTGGTAACGAGGTGAAATCTCTTCTCTGCATCGTAGAGGCGTCTAGTGGTCAACAAGCTCTACAAGCGGAAGAAGAGGTCACTACACACAAGGAGCCTCCAAGAACCTTTTCTAGGCCAAGGGGGAAACCTCTTATTGGGCCTCTGGTGGCCAGACCGCTCATATATTTACCACAACTCTCATTATTTACATATCTGTCTGAGATGGAACTACATGTTAAGATTTGTAACAAAAATGGCAACTTCTTCTTCAGGCGGGATTGTGTTTTTAACAAAGAGTGTAACTTTCCAACAGCTTGAGTCTGTCAAATGGGTGATTTCCACAGTTCACTGTGGAACATCCACCGACATCATCCTCTGTTTGCCATTCGGACCGCCCCCTTGTCAGGTTACAAAAACACTATTCAGCCGTCCCAGGCCTATAATGGGTGTATTAAGTTCTATACATTGTGACACAAGTCATACAGATTACCTGTAACCTGCTGCAGTCACTAATAGTAAATAAGGCTCGAAGCCCTCAGGCGTTAGGGCTTCTCTGGCATCATCAGACCTGACATGACTTCCCATCATCCTTCTCTGCTTCATTTAACCACAGCTCCTTTTAGCATCTTCTCCTTCCTTCAATCAGATCCGTGGTGCTCCTGGATATGACTTATTTCCCAGCTTTGCTCTCTCTCATCATTGTGGTGTCTTCTTCTCGTCTGTCTCTCCCACTAATGTCCATTGATTGTGGTTTTAGTGTGAGTTATTTACAGGAACGGGTCTCGCTGATGGTACAATACAGAGACTACTGGAAGTTAGCGGTCGCCTCGGAGTTCTCTATGTGCTCTACTCTGAACTGCCTAACTTTTGAACAATAAGAAGAGGAACAGTTCTTGCAGCATGCTGCAGCAAGTTTTTTTTAACATTATGCCACACCTAATTTATGCTAAGCCACGCTTATTGTTTCCACTCCTTGTAATAGAGCTCCCTAGTGACCCCTTGATAGTAATGTCCCCCTTAGTGTCTCTCTCACAGTAATAGCCCCCCCCCTGTAATAACTCACCTGTGCACTAATGCCCCCTTTTTAATTTCTCTCTGCATGGCATGTCTCCTGCCTCGGAGGATGGTGGGAGCACAATTACTGAGGGGTAGGTATGCCGCTACCATGTGGTGACCTAACCCTACCTCAGGCAGCAGTCTGCAGGACCTCAGAGGGGCGCCGACGGGTTGTTATTTATATTTTACTGGCCATACTAATGTGCCACTATTGGGGTAACTATTAATACTCGGGCCTCTAGGAAGGTCATTATTACTACTGGGGCATCTATGGGGGTCACTATGAAGGTCACTATTACTATTAGGGCCAATACGGGGGTCACTATTACTACAGGGGCCACTATGGGGGTCACTATTAGGGTCACTATTAATACTGGGGACACTATGGAGGTCACTATTACTACTGGGGCCACTATGGAGGTCACTATTACTATTAGTGCCACTATGGAGGTAACTATTACTACTGGGGCCACTATAAGGGTCACTATTACTACTGGGGACACTATGGGGGGTCACTATTATTAATGGGGCCACTATGGGGGTCACTATTATTAATGGGGCCATGATGGGGGTCACTATTATTACTGGGACCACTATTGGGGTCACTATTATTACTGGGGCCACTATGGGGGTCACTAATAATACTGAGGACACTATGGAGGTCACTATTCATGCTCAGAGCCACTATTACCCCTGTTGTCATTTCACTGCATAATGGCTTGCATAATGATTGAATAGCGGCTTGGGAGGTAAATGAGGGAAAGACACTAAGGGGCATAATGGGCGTGACTCAGCTTTAAAAGGGGTGGGGCCTAAAGTAAAAAAACTGCCATGGCACACTGTGTGCCGCAAGAATTGTGCCTCCTTTTCTTGCAGGAAGGTGTGCTTGGCAGCACCCGACCATGCCTGCTGGGCGGAGGGGGCGCTGCAAAGGCCTCATAAGTCTGAAAGAGCAGCTTGGTGCAATGTTGGTTCTGTAACATTCCAGGAGGTCTATTTTTTTGGTGTTTTCCAGGTACGGCTGAGTGCTAGTGGGTTAACATTTTTTAGCATTTTTGTGAGCTATGAGTACTTTACAGCAGACACACGAATCCCTTCTGTTGGCATAAAGTTAGATGAGGCGGTAACAGCAAAGGCCCATGTATCTTCATCTCTTATTAACCCCGCTCAGCCATCAGCAGTCATCTGCCCTGACACATCGAGGCTCCCCCGACTGATGTCCCTGTCACAGATAATATAGGAACAGGTAATTTCTCAGCCATCGCTCTGCAAAGGCTACATTAACAACAAAGAGAGTGAGTCACAGCGCAAAATGATACTGCGAGCAGGCAGATGTGCAGATACAGAGTGACAGATGCATGACAGGCGCCGCGATCCAGCAACGTGCGCCTGTCCTGCTTACCCCACCTTTAACCCCTTAAAAACATGGGCTATTTTGAATTTAAGAGGGATTACCAAATTATTCATTTCATATAGTTTTTCGCTCCCTATTCTATTAGCACCATTTTGGGAAACATACAACCATTTGTTCACTTTTTCTAATAATTGATTTGGGAGCTGGCCTAACAAATACAACAAGAATATAACTACTATAATAATGCTCCTATGTACAAGAATATAACTACTATAATACTGCCCCTTATGTACAAGAATATAACTACTATAATACTGCCCCCTATGTACAAGAATATAACTACTATAATACTGCCCCCTGTGTACAAGAATATAACTAGTATAATACTTCCCCAATATGTACAAGAATACAACTACTATAATACTGCTCATATGTACAAGAATATAACTACTATAATACTGCCCCCTATGTACGAGAATATAACTACTATAATACTGCTCCTATGTACAAGAATATAACTACTATAATACTTCCCCAATATGTACAAGAATACAACTACTATAATACTGCTCATATGTACAAGAATATAACTACTATAATACTGCCCCCTATGTACGAGAATATAACTACTATAATACTGCTCCTATGTACAAGAATAAAACTACTATAATACTGCCCCCTATGTACAAGAATATAACTACTATAATACTGCTCCCTATGTACAAGAATATAACTACTATAATACTGCCCCCCATGTACAAGAATATAACTACTATAATACTGCCCCTATGTACAAGAATATAACTACTATAATACTGCTCCTATGTACAAGAATATAACTCCTATAATACTGCTCCTATGTACAATAATATAACTGCAATAATACTGCCCCCTGTGTACAAGAATATAACTCCTATAATACTACCCCCAATGTACAAGAATATAACTACTATAATACTGCTCCCTATGTACAAGAATATAACTACTATAATACTGCTCCCTATGTACAAGAATATAACTACTATAATACTGCCTCCTATGTACAAAAATATAACTACTATAATACTATCCTCTATGTACAAGAATATAACTACTATAATACTGCTCCCTATGTACAAGAACATAACTACTATAATAGTGCCTCCTATGTACAAGAATATAACTACTATAATACTGCTCCCTATGTACAAGAATATAACTACTATAATACTGCTCCTATGTACAAGAATATAACTACTATAATACTGCTCCCTATGTACAAGAATATAACTACTATAATACTGCTCCTATGTACAAGAATATAACTACTATAAAACTGCCCCCTGTGTACAAGAATATAACTCCTATAATACTGCCCCAATGTACAAGAATATAACTACTATAATATTGCCTCTTATGTACAAGAATATAACTACTATAATACTGCCCCATATGTACAAGAATATAACTACTATTATACTGCCCCCTATGTACAAAAATATAACTACTATAATACTGCCCCCTATGTACAAGAATATAACTACTAAAATACTGCCTCCTATGTACAAGAATATAACTACTATAATACTGCTCACCTATGTACAAGAATATAACTACTATAATACTGCCCCCTATGTACAAGAATATAACTACTATAACACTGCCCCCTATGTACATGAATATAACTACTATAATACTGGCCCTATGTACAAGAATATAACTACTATAATACTCCTCCCTAAGTACAAAAATATAACTACTATAATACTGCCCCTATGTACAAGAATATAATTACTATAATACTGATCCTATGTATAAGAATATAACTACTATAATACTGCCCCCTATGTACAAGAATATAACTACTATAATACTGCTCCTATGTACAAGAATATAACTACTATAATACTGCCTCCTATGTACATGAATATAACTACTATAATACTGCCCCCTATGTACAAGAATATAACTACTATAATACTGCCCACTATGTACAAGAATATAACTACTATAATACTGCATCCTATGTACAAGAAAATAACTGCTATCATACTGCTCCTTATGTACAAGATTATAACTACTATAATACTGCCCTCTATGTACAAGAATATAACTACTATAATACTGCTCCTATGTACAAGAATATAACTACTATAATACTGCCTCCTATGTACAAGAATATAACTACTATAATACTGCTCCTATGTACAAGAATATAACTACTATAATACTGCCCCCTATGTACAAGAATATAACTACTATAATACTGCCCCCTATGTACAAGAATATAATTACTATAACACTGCCCCTATGTACAAGAATATAACTACTATAATACTGCCTCCTATGTACAAGAATATAACTACTATAATACTGCCCCTATGTACAAGAATAAAACTACTATAATACTGCCCCCTATGTACAAGAATATAACTACTATAATACTGGCCCTATGTACAAGAATATAACTACTATAATACTGCCCCTTATGTACAAGAAGATAACTACTATAATACTGGCCCTATGTACAAGAATATAACTACTATAATACTCCTCCCTAAGTACAAGAATATAACTACTATAATACTGCCCCTATGTACAAGAATATAATTACTATAATACTGATCCTATGTATAAGAATATAACTACTGTAATACTGCTCCCTATGTACAAGAATATAACTCCTCCTATGTACAAGAATATAACTACTATAATACTGCTCCTATGTACAAGAATATAACTACTATAATACTGCCGCCTATGTACAAGAATATAACTACTATAATACTGCTCCTATGTACAAGAATATAACAACTATAATACTGCTCTTATGTACAAGAATATAACTACTATAATACTGCTCCCATGTACAAGAATATAATTACTATAATACTGCCCCTATGTACAAGAATATAACTACTATAATACTGCCTCCTATGTACAAGAATATAACTACTATAATACTGCTCCTATGTACAAGAATATAACTACTATAATACTGCCCCCTATGTACAAGAATATAACTACTATAATACTGCCCCCTATGTACAAGAATATAATTACTATAACACTGCCCCTATGTACAAGAATATAACTACTATAATACTGCCTCCTATGTACAAGAATATAACTACTATAATACTGCCCCTATGTACAAGAATAAAACTACTATAATACTGCCCCCTATGTACAAGAATATAACTACTATAATACTGGCCCTATGTACAAGAATATAACTACTATAATACTGCCCCTTATGTACAAGAAGATAACTACTATAATACTGGCCCTATGTACAAGAATATAACTACTATAATACTCCTCCCTAAGTACAAGAATATAACTACTATAATACTGCCCCTATGTACAAGAATATAATTACTATAATACTGATCCTATGTATAAGAATATAACTACTGTAATACTGCTCCCTATGTACAAGAATATAACTCCTCCTATGTACAAGAATATAACTACTATAATACTGCTCCTATGTACAAGAATATAACTACTATAATACTGCCGCCTATGTACAAGAATATAACTACTATAATACTGCTCCTATGTACAAGAATATAACAACTATAATACTGCTCTTATGTACAAGAATATAACTACTATAATACTGCTCCCATGTACAAGAATATAATTACTATAATACTGCCCCTATGTACAAGAATATAACTACTATAATACTGCCCCAATGTAGAAGAATAAAACTACTATAATACTGCCCCCTATGTACAAGAATATAACTACTATAATACTGGCCCTATGTACAAGAATATAACTACTATAATACTGCCCCTTATGTACAAGAAGATAACTACTATAATACTGGCCCTATGTACAAGAATATAACTACTATAATACTCCTCCCTAAGTACAAGAATATAACTACTATAATACTGCCCCTATGTACAAGAATATAATTACTATAATACTGATCCTATGTATAAGAATATAACTACTGTAATACTGCCCCCTATGTACAAGAATATAACTCCTCCTATGTACAAGAATATAACTACTATAATACTGCTCCTATGTACAAGAATATAACTACTATAATACTGCCGCCTATGTACAAGAATATAACTACTATAATACTGCTCCTATGTACAAGAATATAACAACTATAATACTGCTCTTATGTACAAGAATATAACTACTATAATACTGCTCCCATGTACAAGAATATAATTACTATAATACTGCCCCTATGTACAAGAATATAACTACTATAATACTGCCTCCTATGTACAAGAATATAACTACTATAATACTGCCCCAATGTAGAAGAATATAACTACTATAATACTGCCTACTATGTACAAGAATATTACTACTATAATACTGCCCCTATGTACAAGAATTTAACTACTATAATACTGCCCCCTATGTACAAGAATATACCTACTATAATACTGCTCCCTATGTACAAGAATAAACCTACTATAGTACTGCCCCCTATGTACAAGAATATAACTACTATAATACTGCCCACTATGTACAAGAATATAATTACTATAATACTGCTCCCTATGTACAAGAATATAACTACTATAATACTGCTCACCTATGTACAAGAATATAACTACTATAATACTGCCCACTATGTACAAGAATATAACTGCTATAATACTGCCCCCTATGTACAAGAATATAACTACTATAATACTGCCCCCTATGTACATGAATATAACTACTATAATACTGCCCCCTATGTACAAGAATATAACTACTATAATACTGGCCCTATGTACAAGAATATAACTACTATAATACTGCCCCCTATGTACAAGAATATAACTACTATAATACTGGCCCTATGTACAAGAATATAACTACTATAATACTCCTCCCTAAGTACAAGAATATAACTACTATAATACTGCCCCTATGTACAAGAATATAATTACTATAATACTGATCCTATGTATAAGAATATAACTACTGTAATACTGCCCCCTATGTACAAGAATATAACTCCTCCTATGTACAAGAATATAACTACTATAATACTGCTTCTATGTACAAGAATATAACTACTATAATACTGCCTCCTATGTACATGAATATAACTACTATAATACTGCCCCCTATGTACAAGAATATAACTACTATAATACTACCCCTATGTACAAGAATATAACTACTATAATACTGCATCCTATGTACAAGAAAAAAACTGCTATAATACTGCTCCCTATGTACAAGATTATAACTACTATAATACTGCCCTCTATGTACAAGAATATAACTACTATAATACTGCCCACTATGTACAAGAATATAACTACTATAATACTGCATCCTATGTACAAGAAAATAACTGCTATCATACTGCTCCTTATGTACAAGATTATAACTACTATAATACTGCCCTCTATGTACAAGAATATAACTACTATAATACTGCTCCTATGTACAAGAATATAACTACTATAATACTGCCTCCTATGTACAAGAATATAACTACTATAATACTGCTCCTATGTACAAGAATATAACTACTATAATACTGCCCCCTATGTACAAGAATATAACTACTATAATACTGCCCCCTATGTACAAGAATATAATTACTATAACACTGCCCCTATGTACAAGAATATAACTACTATAATACTGCTCCTATGTACAAGAATATAACTACTATAATACTGCCCCCTATGTACAAGAATATAACTACTATAATACTGCCCCCTATGTACAAGAATATAATTACTATAACACTGCCCCTATGTACAAGAATATAACTACTATAATACTGCCTCCTATGTACAAGAATATAACTACTATAATACTGCCCCCTATGTACAAGAATATAACTACTAAAATACTGCCACCTATGAACAAGAATATAACTACTATAATACTGCTCCCTATGTACAAGAATATAACTACTATAATACTGCCCACTATGTACAAGAATATAACTACTATAATACTGCCCCCTATGTACATGAATATAACTACTATAATACTGCCCCCTATGTACAAGAATAAAACTACTATAATACTGCCCCCTATGTACAAGAATATAACTACTATAATACTGGCCCTATGTACAAGAATATAACTACTATAATACTGCCCCTTATGTACAAGAAGATAACTACTATAATACTGGCCCTATGTACAAGAATATAACTACTATAATACTCCTCCCTAAGTACAAGAATATAACTACTATAATACTGCCCCTATGTACAAGAATATAATTACTATAATACTGATCCTATGTATAAGAATATAACTACTGTAATACTGCCCCCTATGTACAAGAATATAACTCCTCCTATGTACAAGAATATAACTACTATAATACTGCTCCTATGTACAAGAATATAACTACTATAATACTGCCGCCTATGTACAAGAATATAACTACTATAATACTGCTCCTATGTACAAGAATATAACAACTATAATACTGCTCTTATGTACAAGAATATAACTACTATAATACTGCTCCCATGTACAAGAATATAATTACTATAATACTGCCCCTATGTACAAGAATATAACTACTATAATACAGCCTCCTATGTACAAGAATATAACTACTATAATACTGCCCCAATGTAGAAGAATATAACTACTATAATACTGCCTACTATGTACAAGAATATTACTACTATAATACTGCCCCTATGTACAAGAATATAACTACTATAATACTGCCCCCTATGTACAAGAATATACCTACTATAATACTGCTCCCTATGTACAAGAATAAACCTACTATAGTACTGCCCCCTATGTACAAGAATATAACTACTATAATACTGCCCACTATGTACAAGAATATAATTACTATAATACTGCCTCCTATGTACAAGAATATAACTACTATAATACTGCTCCCTATGTACAAGAATATAACTACTATAATACTGCTCACCTATGTACAAGAATATAACTACTATAATACTGCCCACTATGTACAAGAATATAACTGCTATAATACTGCCCCCTATGTACAAGAATATAACTACTATAATACTGCCCCCTATGTACATGAATATAACTACTATAATACTGCCCCCTATGTACAAGAATATAACTACTATAATACTGGCCCTATGTACAAGAATATAACTACTATAATACTGCCCCCTATGTACAAGAATATAACTACTATAATACTGGCCCTATGTACAAGAATATAACTACTATAATACTCCTCCCTAAGTACAAGAATATAACTACTATAATACTGCCCCTATGTACAAGAATATAATTACTATAATACTGATCCTATGTACAAGAATATAACTACTATAATACTGCTCCCTATGTACAAGAATATAACTACTATAATACTGCTCCTATGTACAAGAATATAACTACTATAAAACTGCCCCCTGTGTACAAGAATATAACTCCTATAATACTGCCCCAATGTACAAGAATATAACTACTATAATATTGCCTCTTATGTACAAGAATATAACTACTATAATACTGCCCCATATGTACAAGAATATAACTACTATTATACTGCCCCCTATGTACAAAAATATAACTACTATAATACTGCCCCCTATGTACAAGAATATAACTACTAAAATACTGCCTCCTATGTACAAGAATATAATTACTATAATACTGCTCACCTATGTACAAGAATATAACTACTATAATACTGCCCCCTATGTACAAGAATATAACTACTATAACACTGCCCCCTATGTACATGAATATAACTACTATAATACTGGCCCTATGTACAAGAATATAACTACTATAATACTCCTCCCTAAGTACAAAAATATAACTACTATAATACTGCCCCTATGTACAAGAATATAATTACTATAATACTGATCCTATGTATAAGAATATAACTACTATAATACTGCCCCCTATGTACAAGAGTATAACTACTATAATACTTCCCCCTATGTACAAGAATATAACTATTATAATACTGCCTCCTATGTACAAGAATATAACTACTATAATACTGCTCCCTTTGTACAAGAATATAACTACTATAATACTGCTCCTATATACAAGAATATAACTACTATAATACTGCCTCCTATGTACATGAATATAACTACTATAATACTGCCCCCTATGTACAAGAATATAACTACTATAATACTGCCCACTATGTACAAGAATATAACTACTATAATACTGCATCCTATGTACAAGAAAATAACTGCTATCATACTGCTCCTTATGTACAAGATTATAACTACTATAATACTGCCCTCTATGTACAAGAATATAACTACTATAATACGGCTCCTATGTACAAGAATATAACTACTATAATACTGCCTCCTATGTACAAGAATATAACTACTATAATACTGCTCCTATGTACAAGAATATAACTACTATAATACTGCCCCCTATGTACAAGAATATAACTACTATAATACTGCCCCCTATGTACAAGAATATAATTACTATAACACTGCCCCTATGTACAAGAATATAACTACTATAATACTGCCTCCTATGTACAAGAATATAACTACTATAATACTGCCCCTATGTACAAGAATATAACTACTATAATACTGCCTCCTATATACAAGAATATAACTACTATAATACTGCCCCTATGTAGAAGAATATAACTACTATAATACTGCCCCCTATGTACAAGAATATAACTACTAAAATACTGCCACCTATGAACAAGAATATAACTACTATAATACTGCTCCCTATGTACAAGAATATAACTACTATAATACTGCCCACTATGTACAAGAATATAACTACTATAATACTGCCCCCTATGTACATGAATATAACTACTATAATACTGCCCCCTATGTACAAGAATAAAACTACTATAATACTGCCCCCTATGTACAAGAATATAACTACTATAATACTGGCCCTATGTACAAGAATATAACTACTATAATACTGCCCCTTATGTACAAGAAGATAACAACTATAATACTGGCCCTATGTACAAGAATATAACTACTATAATACTCCTCCCTAAGTACAAGAATATAACTACTATAATACTGCCCCTATGTACAAGAATATAATTACTATAATACTGATCCTATGTATAAGAATATAACTACTGTAATACTGCCCCCTATGTACAAGAATATAACTCCTCCTATGTACAAGAATATAACTACTATAATACTGCTCCTATGTACAAGAATATAACTACTATAATACTGCCGCCTATGTACAAGAATATAACTACTATAATACTGCTCCTATGTACAAGAATATAACAACTATAATACTGCTCTTATGTACAAGAATATAACTACTATAATACTGCTCCCATGTACAAGAATATAATTACTATAATACTGCCCCTATGTACAAGAATATAACTACTATAATACTGCCTCCTATGTACAAGAATATAACTACTATAATACTGCCCCAATGTAGAAGAATAAAACTACTATAATACTGCCCCCTATGTACAAGAATATAACTACTATAATACTGGCCCTATGTACAAGAATATAACTACTATAATACTGCCCCTTATGTACAAGAAGATAACTACTATAATACTGGCCCTATGTACAAGAATATAACTACTATAATACTCCTCCCTAAGTACAAGAATATAACTACTATAATACTGCCCCTATGTACAAGAATATAATTACTATAATACTGATCCTATGTATAAGAATATAACTACTGTAATACTGCCCCCTATGTACAAGAATATAACTCCTCCTATGTACAAGAATATAACTACTATAATACTGCTCCTATGTACAAGAATATAACTACTATAATACTGCCGCCTATGTACAAGAATATAACTACTATAATACTGCTCCTATGTACAAGAATATAACAACTATAATACTGCTCTTATGTACAAGAATATAACTACTATAATACTGCTCCCATGTACAAGAATATAATTACTATAATACTGCCCCTATGTACAAGAATATAACTACTATAATACTGCCTCCTATGTACAAGAATATAACTACTATAATACTGCCCCAATGTAGAAGAATATAACTACTATAATACTGCCTACTATGTACAAGAATATTACTACTATAATACTGCCCCTATGTACAAGAATTTAACTACTATAATACTGCCCCCTATGTACAAGAATATACCTACTATAATACTGCTCCCTATGTACAAGAATAAACCTACTATAGTACTGCCCCCTATGTACAAGAATATAACTACTATAATACTGCCCACTATGTACAAGAATATAATTACTATAATACTGCTCCCTATGTACAAGAATATAACTACTATAATACTGCTCACCTATGTACAAGAATATAACTACTATAATACTGCCCACTATGTACAAGAATATAACTGCTATAATACTGCCCCCTATGTACAAGAATATAACTACTATAATACTGCCCCCTATGTACATGAATATAACTACTATAATACTGCCCCCTATGTACAAGAATATAACTACTATAATACTGGCCCTATGTACAAGAATATAACTACTATAATACTGCCCCCTATGTACAAGAATATAACTACTATAATACTGGCCCTATGTACAAGAATATAACTACTATAATACTCCTCCCTAAGTACAAGAATATAACTACTATAATACTGCCCCTATGTACAAGAATATAATTACTATAATACTGATCCTATGTATAAGAATATAACTACTGTAATACTGCCCCCTATGTACAAGAATATAACTCCTCCTATGTACAAGAATATAACTACTATAATACTGCTTCTATGTACAAGAATATAACTACTATAATACTGCCTCCTATGTACATGAATATAACTACTATAATACTGCCCCCTATGTACAAGAATATAACTACTATAATACTACCCCTATGTACAAGAATATAACTACTATAATACTGCATCCTATGTACAAGAAAAAAACTGCTATAATACTGCTCCCTATGTACAAGATTATAACTACTATAATACTGCCCTCTATGTACAAGAATATAACTACTATAATACTGCCCACTATGTACAAGAATATAACTACTATAATACTGCATCCTATGTACAAGAAAAAACCTGCTATCATACTGCTCCTTATGTACAAGATTATAACTACTATAATACTGCCCTCTATGTACAAGAATATAACTACTATAATACTGCTCCTATGTACAAGAATATAACTACTATAATACTGCCTCCTATGTACAAGAATATAACTACTATAATACTGCTCCTATGTACAAGAATATAACTACTATAATACTGCCCCCTATGTACAAGAATATAACTACTATAATACTGCCCCCTATGTACAAGAATATAATTACTATAACACTGCCCCTATGTACAAGAATATAACTACTATAATACTGCTCCTATGTACAAGAAGATAACTACTATAATACTGCCCCCTATGTACAAGAATATAACTACTATAATACTGCCCCCTATGTACAAGAATATAATTACTATAACACTGCCCCTATGTACAAGAATATAACTACTATAATACTGCCTCCTATGTACAAGAATATAACTACTATAATACTGCCCCCTATGTACAAGAATATAACTACTAAAATACTGCCACCTATGAACAAGAATATAACTACTATAATACTGCTCCCTATGTACAAGAATATAACTACTATAATACTGCCCACTATGTACAAGAATATAACTACTATAATACTGCCCCCTATGTACATGAATATAACTACTATAATACTGCCCCCTATGTACAAGAATAAAACTACTATAATACTGCCCCCTATGTACAAGAATATAACTACTATAATACTGGCCCTATGTACAAGAATATAACTACTATAATACTGCCCCTTATGTACAAGAAGATAACTACTATAATACTGGCCCTATGTACAAGAATATAACTACTATAATACTCCTCCCTAAGTACAAGAATATAACTACTATAATACTGCCCCTATGTACAAGAATATAATTACTATAATACTGATCCTATGTATAAGAATATAACTACTGTAATACTGCCCCCTATGTACAAGAATATAACTCCTCCTATGTACAAGAATATAACTACTATAATACTGCTCCTATGTACAAGAATATAACTACTATAATACTGCCGCCTATGTACAAGAATATAACTACTATAATACTGCTCCTATGTACAAGAATATAACAACTATAATACTGCTCTTATGTACAAGAATATAACTACTATAATACTGCTCCCATGTACAAGAATATAATTACTATAATACTGCCCCTATGTACAAGAATATAACTACTATAATACTGCCTCCTATGTACAAGAATATAACTACTATAATACTGCCCCAATGTAGAAGAATATAACTACTATAATACTGCCTACTATGTACAAGAATATTACTACTATAATACTGCCCCTATGTACAAGAATATAACTACTATAATACTGCCCCCTATGTACAAGAATATACCTACTATAATACTGCTCCCTATGTACAAGAATAAACCTACTATAGTACTGCCCCCTATGTACAAGAATATAACTACTATAATACTACCCACTATGTACAAGAATATAATTACTATAATACTGCCTCCTATGTACAAGAATATAACTACTATAATACTGCTCCCTATGTACAAGAATATAACTACTATAATACTGCTCACCTATGTACAAGAATATAACTACTATAATACTGCCCACTATGTACAAGAATATAACTGCTATAATACTGCCCCCTATGTACAAGAATATAACTACTATAATACTGCCCCCTATGTACATGAATATAACTACTATAATACTGCCCCCTATGTACAAGAATATAACTACTATAATACTGGCCCTATGTACAAGAATATAACTACTATAATACTGCCCCCTATGTACAAGAATATAACTACTATAATACTGGCCCTATGTACAAGAATATAACTACTATAATACTCCTCCCTAAGTACAAGAATATAACTACTATAATACTGCCCCTATGTACAAGAATATAATTACTATAATACTGATCCTATGTATAAGAATATAACTACTGTAATACTGCCCCCTATGTACAAGAATATAACTCCTCCTATGTACAAGAATATAACTACTATAATACTGCTTCTATGTACAAAAATATAACTACTATAATACTGCCTCCTATGTACATGAATATAACTACTATAATACTGCCCCCTATGTACAAGAATATAACTACTATAATACTACCCCTATGTACAAGAATATAACTACTATAATACTGCATCCTATGTACAAGAAAAAAACTGCTATAATACTGCTCCCTATGTACAAGATTATAACTACTATAATACTGCCCTCTATGTACAAGAATATAACTACTATAATACTGCTCCTATGTACAAGAATATAACTACTATAATACTGCCTCCAATGTACAAGAATATAACTACTATAATACTGTCCCCTATGTACAAGAATATAACTACTATAATACTGCTCTTATGTACAAGAATATAACTACTATAATACTGCTCCCATGTACAAGAATATAATTATTATAATACTGCCCCAATGTACAAGAATATAACTACAATAATACTGCCTCCTATGTACAAGAATATAACTACTATAATACTGCCCTTATGTAGAAGAATATAACTACTATAATACTGCCCCCTATGTACAAGAATATACCTACTATAATACTGCTCCCTATGTACAAGAATAAACCTACTATAGTACTGCCCACTATGTACAAGAATACAACTACTATAATACTGCCCCTATGTACAAGAATATAACTAATATAATCCTACCCCCTATGTGCAAGGATATAACTACTATAATACTACCCCCTATGTACAAGAATATACCTACTATAATACTGCTCCCTATGTACAAGAATAAACCTACTATAGTACTGCCCCCTATGTACAGGAATATAACTACTATAGTACTGCCCACTATGTACAAGAATATAATTACTATAATACTGCCACCTATGTAAAAAAATACAACTACTATAATACTGCCACCTATGTACAAAAATACATCTACTATAATACTGCCCCTATGTACAAGAATATAACTACTATAATACTGCCCCTATGTACAAGAATATAACTACTATAATACTGCCCACTATGTACAAGAATACAACTACTATAATACTGCCCCTATGTACAAGAATATAATTACTATATTACTGCCCCTATGTACAAGAATATAACTAATATAATCCTGCCCCCTATGTGCAAGAATATAACTACTATATTACTGCTACTATGTACAAGAATATAATTACTATAATAATGCTCCTATATATGCAAGAATATAACTACTATAATACTGCCCCCTATGTACAATAATATAACTACTATAATACTGCTCCCTATGTACAAGAATATAACTACTATAATACTACCCAATATGTACAAGAATATAACTACCATAATACTGCTCCTATGTACAAGAATATAACTACTATAATACTACCATTGATGTACAAGAATATAACTACTATAATACTGCTCCTATGTACAAGAATATAACTACTATAATACTACCCCTTATGTACAAGAATATAACTACTATAATACTGCTCCAATGTACAAGATTATAACTACTATAATACTGCCCCCTATGTACAATAATATAACTACTATAATACTGCTCCCTATGTACCAGAATATAACTAATATAATACTACCCCCTATGTACAAGAATATAACTAATATAATACTGCCCCCTATGTACA
Source organism: Eleutherodactylus coqui (assembly GCF_035609145.1). Classification (NCBI taxonomy): domain Eukaryota; kingdom Metazoa; phylum Chordata; class Amphibia; order Anura; family Eleutherodactylidae; genus Eleutherodactylus; species Eleutherodactylus coqui. The sequence continues at coordinate 20,577,778 of NC_089837.1, read as the reverse complement.
AGAATATTACCACTATAATACTGCCTCCTATGTACAAGAATATAACTACTATAATACTGCCTCCTATGTACAAAAATATAAGTACTATAATGCGGCCTCGTATGTACAAGAATATAACTACTATAATACTGCCCCCTATGTACAAGAATATAACTACTATAATACTGCCCTCTATGTACAAGAATATAACTACTATAATACTGCCCCCTATGTACAAGGATATAACTACTATAACACTGCCTCCTATGTACAAGAATATAACTACTATAATACTGCCTCCTCTGTACAAGAATATAACTACTATAATACTGCCCTCCTATGTACAAGAATATAACTACTATAATACTGCCCCCTATGTACAAGAATTTAACTACTATAATACTGCCTCCTATGTACAAGAATATAACTACTATAATACTGCTCCTATGTACAAGACTATAACTACTATAATACTGCCTCCTATGTACAAGAATATAACTACTATATAACTGCCCCCTATGTACAGGAATATAACTACTATAATACTGCCCTCCTTTGTACAAGAATATAACTACTATAATACTGCCCCCTATGTACAAGAATATAACTACTATAATACTGCTCCCTTTGTACAAGAATATAACTACTATAATACTGCCTCCTATGTACAAGAATATAACTACTATATAACTGCCCCCTATGTACAGGAATATAACTACTATAATACTGCCCTCCTATGTACAAGAATATAACTACTATAATACTGCCCCCTTTGTACAAGAATATAACTACTATAATACTGCCTACTATGTACCAGAATATAACTACTATAATACTGCCCACTATGTACAAGAATATAACTACTATAATACTGCTCCTATGTACAAGATTATAACTATTATAATACTGCCCCTTATGTACAAGAATATAACTACTATAATACTGTCCCCTATGTACAAGAATATAACTACTATAATACTGCTCCTATGTACAAGAATATAACTACTATAATACTGCCTCCTATTTACAAGAATATAACTACTATAATACTGCCCCTTATGTACATAAATATAACTACTATAATACTGCCTCCTATGTACAAGAATATAACTACTATAATACTGCCCACTATGTACAAGAATATAACTATTATAATACTGCCCCCTATGTACAAGAATACAACTACTATAATACTGCCCCCTATGTACAAGAATATAACAACTAGAATACTGCCCCCTATGTACAAGAATATAACTACTATAATACTGCCCCTATGTACAAGAATATAACTACTAGAATACTGCCCACTATGTACAAGAATATAACTACTATAATACTGCTCCTATATGTACAAGAATATAACTACTATAATACTATCCCCTTTGTACAAGACTATAACTACTATAATACTGCCCCCTATGTACAAGGATTTAACTACTATAATACTGCTCCCTATGTACAAGAATAACTACTATAATTCTACCCCCTATGTACAAGAATATAACTACTATAATACTGCTCCTATGTACAAGAATATAACTACTATAATACTGCCCCCTATGTACAAGAATATTACCACTATAATATTGCCTCCTATGTACAAGAATATAACTACTATAATACTGCTCCTATGTACAAGAAAATAAATACTATAATACTGCCTCTTATGTACAAGAATATAAGTACTATAATACTGCCTCGTATGTACAAGAATATAATTAGTATAATACTGCCCCCTATGTACAAGAATATAACTACTATAATACTGCCCCCTATGTACAAGAATATAACTACTATAATACTGCTCCCTATGCACAAGAATACAACTACTATAATACTGCCCCTATGTACAGGAATATAACTACTCTAATACTGCCTCCTCTGTACAAGAATATTACTACTATAATACTGCCCTCCTATGTACAAGAATATAACTGCTATAATACTGCCCCCTATGTACAAGAATATAAGTACTATAACACTGCCTCCTATGTACAAGAGTATAACTACTATAATACTGCCCCCTATTTATAAGAATATAACTACTATAACGCTGCTCCCTATGTACAAGAATATAACTACTCTAATGCTACCCCTATGTACAAGAATATAACTACTATAATACTGACCCCTATGTACAAGAATATAACTACTATAATACTGTCCCCTATGTACAAGAATATAACTACTATAATACTGCTCCTGTGTACAATAATATAACTACTATAATACTGCTCCTATGTACAAGAATATAACTACTATAATACTGCCCCTATGTACAAGAATATAACTACTATAATACAGCCCCTATGTACAAGAATATAACTACTATAATACTGCCCCCTATGTACAAGAGTATAACTACTATAATACTGCCCCCTATGTACAAGAGTATAACTACTATAATACAGCCCCCTATGTACAAGAGTATAACTACTATAATACTGCCCCCTATGTACAAGAGTATAACTACTATAATACAGCCCCTATGTACAAGAGTATAACTACTATAATACTGCCCCCTATGTACAAGAGTATAACTACTATAATACTGCCCCCTATGTACAAGAGTACAACTACTATAATACAGCCCCTATGTACAAGAGTATAACTACTATAATACTGCCCCCTATGTACAAGAGTATAACTACTATAATACAGCCCCCTATGTACAAGAGTATAACTACTATAATACTGCCCCCTATGTACAAGAATATAACTAATATAATACTGCTCCCTATGTACAAGAATATAACTACTATAATACTGACCCATGTACAAGAATGTAACTATTATAATACTGCTCCTATGTACAAGAATATAACTACTATAATACTGCTCCCTGTGTACAAGAATATAACTACTATAATACTGCCCCCTATGTACAATAATATAACTACTATAATACTGCCCCCTGTGTACAAGAATATAACTACTATAATACTGCTCCTATGTACAAGAATATAACTACTATAATACTGCCCCCTGTGTACAAGAATATAACTACTATAATACTGCCCCCTATGTACAAGAATATAACTACTATAATACTGCCCCCTATGTACAAGTATATAACTACTATAATACTGCCCCCTATGTACAGGAGTACAACTACTATAATACTGCCCTCTATGTACAAGAATATAACTACTATAATACTGCCCCCTATGTACAAGAATATAACTACTATAATACAGCCCCCTATGTACAAGTATATAACTACTGTAATACTGCCCCCTATGTACAAGTATATAACTACTATAATACTGCCCCCTATGTACAAGTATATAACTACTATAATACTGCCCCTATGTACAAGAATATAACTACTATAATTCTATGGGATGACACGTAGCCAAGGCAAGAGCAGGACTGCAGTCCAGCTTCGACACCCCTGGGATAGGGAATGCCAATAAACGGGTTGATGGGGGTAGTAGTAGTTGTCACTCGTGATGCCACCGTTCCCACACACCAGTATGCTACGGGGGAAAGTAATGAACATGCAGACTTGTGTATAGTACCTCAGGTCTCCAGGAACAGTTTGGGCGCCGCATAACTTTACTCGAAGAAATAACTTTGGCAAGCAAACATTCACAGTAAGGCAGGTGCAATTCTCTTATGTGCAAGTAGACTAAAGCTCAGAGGTCAGGGAGGATACATAGGATATAACTGGTCCTACATTCCACACGATCTGTACGGCACCGCTGCTGGACTGGGAGCACTCCAAAGGAGGAAGAGGGGTAGGGGTCACTCCACAGACACTCCGGCAGACAATTATTTTCTTGGAAACTTTAGCAATAACACTCATATGGCAGTGATGTACCTCTGTGCAGTGATCCTGACTCTGGATGGCCGCAGAGGAAAAACTTGTAGTGTGAATTGGTACCTGTACGGTGGGTTCCTCTATACAGAACTATTGGGATTTGCTCTCTCTCTCTCTCTCTAGGATCTTGGGACTCTCTCCATTCACATCCAAACTCCAAACGCTACGGTATGTCGCTCTTCTTCCTCCATCTTCACCTACATGGAAGCTGAAGATACTTCCATGTGGCTCTCAGCAGACAAGATGGAAGACCTCTCCCCGATCTCAAGCACTCACATTTATACCTTCTAACACACCACATGACATGACAGGCTGATACATTTACATGCAGGCAATGTTTTTATTACTGTTAACCTCTCAAGCGCCGCAGCTGTGCAACATGAACACTGGATATGACAGGACAAGCTTTGTACAGTGCATCTACATAGGACAACCATGTATGACATTTATGGAGGGGACCGGGATGTGTTCTGGGCCACTACACTATAATACTGCTTCCCAAGAATATGTGCAATATATAGCATGTGGTATCAGTCATATGCACCGCATGGTGATATACCGTACTTAGGAACTGCTGGGAGGTTTTTGTCTTTTAACGTACTAAAAGGCCACAGGAGTCCCTCCTTTCCTTGTATGGCCCTCAGGTGTGGATTGCACTGATACAGGTAAGCCCGTCTATCTACCCACCAGATTCCTTCATTTGTTTATGGAGTCTACAGTGGAACATTCACCACTCGGCCTACCGTATTACATGATCCGGGGACGCTGGATAAGTGAGCACTGAGTTTACTTGAAGAGACTCAAATGACCTTTTAATCAAGCAGATAGAGGCAGCATGAAGTGACTCAGCCGCCGCAGTCACGAAAAGCCCTGAGCCTCAAAACCTCCCGTCTGTGACTACCTGCTCTGTGACGGCTGCAGTGGAGCTCCGAGGAGGCTCTTTTATCAGGGCGATTTGTGTTTATCAGAAGGCAAAGTGCTGAACAGGCCTTACAATGCTTATACACAAAATGACTGATTGCATTAATATCCACACCCTCAGGGGCAGCAGAAGCTCCGCTAGCCATTTATTATAGTTTTTGTCACTCCAAATCCTCACCAAACTATAGGTCAATCTGCTCAGCTTCTCCGCTGTATAACCTGCTGCCTGCAGATCGCTCCCACGTTCCACCGGACAGGATCCCTTTATAAGTACAGTAATGTCAGAAGTAGAGAAAAGTCCTTTCTTATCCTCCTCCCTCCTTAGGGCTTCTATCCATTAGCTTTTTTTTAGCGCTGCGATATCGCTGTGTTTTTTTCAATGGGACTTTCTAATGTTAAAATCGCATCGCACAAAAATCGCAAGTTTGTGCTTTTGCGATTTTAACATTTGAAAGTCCCACTGAAGAAAACGCAGCGATATCGCAGCGCTAAATAAACCACTAGTGGGTAGAAGTCCTCATTCTCCAAAAACATGCTCCTCCACACTCCATTCTTTTCCCAAATCTCAGATCAGATTTGGCTGTAGGGCTTCTGGCTGCAGCAGGATCCTCCCCCCTCCGATGCCTTGTCAGACACTATGAGCAGTCAGCAATCATCGGAGCGCCTCCTGTGCTCTGCAGTAGATACACAGCCGCCCTGTGTGATCCCCCTGCATCTCATCCTCATGGACTTCTCTTAGGGAGATCTCGGGGCAGTTGGCCATATGTGATCTGCTAATAACAGGTTCAGCTGCTTAGGCTTAAAGTTTACTCACATACATAAGCAAAGGCTGACATACTTCTACAGAGGTCTCTAGCCCCCTCCTAACCTTCTATTAGCCCAAATCAATTGACAAAAACCCTCTACTCACCCTAACCCACTAACACCAACCCTCTACTAATCCTAACCCTCTACTAATCCTAACCCTCTACTAACTTTAACGCACTAATACTAACGCCCTACTAATCCTAACCTTCTACTAACTTTAACCCACTAACACCAACCCTCTACTAATCCTAACCCTCTACTAATCTTAACCTTCTATTAACTCTAATTTACTAACACCAACCCTCTACTAATCCTAACCCTCTACTAACTCTAACCCATTAACACTAACGCCATACTAATCCTAACCTTCTACTAACTCTAATCCACTTACACCAACCCTCTACTAATCCTAACCCTCTACTAACTGTAACCCACTAACATTAACGCCTGACTAATCCTAACCTTCTACTAACTCTAATTCACTAACACCAACCCTATACTAATCCTAACCCTCTACTAATCCTAACCTTCTACTCACTCTAATTTACTAACACCAACCCTCTACTAATCCTAACCCTCTACTAACTCTAACCCATTAACACTAACGCCATACTAATCTTAACCTTCTACTAACTCTAATCCACTTACACCAACCCTCTACTAATCCTAACCCTCTACTAACTGTAACCCACTAACATTAACGCCTGACTAATCCTAACCTTCTACTAACTCTAATTCACTAACACCAACCCTATACTAATCCTAACCCTCTACTAATCCTAACCTTCTACTAACTCTAATTTACTAACACCAACCCTCTACTAATCCTAACCTTCTACTAACTCTAACCCACTAACATCAACCCTCAAAAGACCTTAACCCCCTACTAGCCCTAATCAATTGACAAAAACACTCTGTTCACCCTAACCCACGAACAGTAGTCCTCTATTAATCTTTGTCTTCTAGAAACTCTTAACTAGTGGAACAAAACCTAACCCTCTACTGAACCTCCAATTCCAATTCTATCCATTCAGTCGTGTTCAACTCTTGGACACTCTTTAGGCCAGTCCTCTCCATACTTCTCTAATCTCTATGGCTGCTTTCAATTTGCTGATGTCCATTCCCGTGTCCTTCTTGATGGTGTCCGGCCAACGTGTCTTTTGTCTTCACCGTTTCCTTTTACCACTGACTATTCCAAGTAGCATCCCTTTTTTCAGCAAATTCACCCTCATAACGTGTCCAAAGTAATTCCGTCTCTCTCTGGTGATCTTGCCTTCCAGGGACCCCTCTGGGCTGAATTGGTCCAGCGCAGCTTTGGTGGTGACCCTCGCTGTCCAGGAGATTTGTAGAAGTTTTCACCACATCTCGAAAGCATCAATTTTTTTTCTGTCTGCTATCCTCAGTTCCCACATCTCACAGCCATATGTTGTAATTGGGAAGACGATGGCTGTGATTAACCTTCGTTTAATGGTGACTGAGGCATCCTTGCACCTCCTCATTGGGAATATGATCACCATGGCCACTACTGACTGTAGCCCCTACTAAATCTAATCCAGTAGCCAACCTAACCTCTCAAATTGTGTTGAGTGAACCAAAACAATTGAACTCTGCTTTGGGTCAAACTTTGATAAAAGGTTTAGTTTGGTGAGAATCCAAGCCTTGGATGGTTTGTCTCTGCAAAACCCACTAAAATGGGTCACATGATCATCTTTTTCTTCCTCTTCCTTTTCTTCTTCTATGTACCCAGCGAAGAGTGCATGCCCGCTGCCAAAAATATGTGCCCCTGCGAAAAGTATGTGCCTCACAAAAAATATGTGACTACCAAAGACGTATGTATCCTGCCTGTTGAAAAGTATATGTCCCCCGCGACCCTCTCCCTGAAAAGTAGGTAACTTCACAAAAACGAATGTGCCCCCAGCCCAAAAGGGACACTGATATCTAGAAACTAATATTATCCGTGGACCGTAGCAATACAAATGACTTTCTGTACTGACAAAATCTAACAAAATCTCTACAAGGAAAAATATTTCCGCATTTATGACAAATCCATAAAGAACTGTATAAAACTACAAAAAAAAACAAGAACAATTAAAAAAAAGTAAAACGCAAAAAAAAAATGTTTAAAAAATGCAGGACAACTGAAGGAGGGAGGCCCACGTCTCTTGCCCCGGGAGGATGGAAGAAATAACCACCCCCAGTTCTCAATAGCGGGGGTTGTGGGGGTTGTGGGGGCTGCCCCGATTGCCCCATGGGCTCCATTGCTAGTCACATTCTAATACCTATCCTGCTATATGATGACATCACCTCTATAATGTATAGAAGCCCTACATAACGTGAAGTCAATGTACACAACGGTTGAGAGAACGGGGAGGGGGGGGGCAGGATAAAGTTGGCAGTGGAGTCGGCAGCTTTGAGCCTCTGATAACTGTGTAGTGCTGGGAAGTCAAATATTGACAGAAAGTCGCTGCCAAATTTTATAAGAACGCTGCGAGGAGAGAGCCAGAAATAAGCTTGTGCTGTACGAGGTCTTCTGTTCCACGGGATTAGCAGTGGTTTCTAAGAAAAGTTACTGGAATTCAGTAAATCCTCTATTGATGCAGCAGGGCACTGATTTATGGCTGAAGAACATATCTGGGTCCAGTGCCCCCCGCGCCGCTCCTATGCCGTAGGGTTGGGATATAACTTCATGTATGTATGCCCCTCGGCATACTCCTGGCACAGCCTCAGGCTTAGTATGGACTTCATCTAGCCATGTGGGTCCACTTCAGTAGACACGTCTGTGGACTACGGACAGTTTGTAAAAATAGGTCACATTACTGTAAGGCTGCCTTTATTAGAGCATTACATGCTTACATTTTGGGAAATGTATTATGGCCACAATACGCAGACCTCCACAGTTCAGCACAACAGAGTCCTACAATGTGGTATGTTATGTTTTCATTAAAACAGCATTCAGTAACTTTATATGACTATACATTGGTGCTTATATCATACACAGCTAGAGACAGGGAGGTAGTACTATCTGTGCCTACATTATATATGGGGAGAGACAGGGAGGTAGTACTATCTGTGCCTACATTATATATAGGGAGAGACAGGGAGGTAGTACTATCTGTGCCTACATCATATACAGGGAGAGACAGGGAGGTAGTACTATCTGAGCCTACATTATATACAGGGAGAGACAGGGAGGTAGTACTATCTGTGCCTACATCATATACAGGGAGAGACAGGGAGGTAGTACTATCTGTGCCTACATCATACACAGGAAGAGACAAGGAGGTAGTACTATCTGTCCCTACATCATATACAGTGAGAGACAGGGAGGTAGTACTATCTGTGCCTACATCATATACAGTGAGAGACAGGGAGGTAGTACTATCTGTCCCTACATCATATACAGTGAGAGACAGGGAGGTAGTACTATCTGTGCCTACAATATATATAGGGAGAGACAGGGAGGTAGTACCATCTGTGCCTACATCATATACAGGGAGGTAGTACTTTCTGTGCCTACATCATATACAGGGAGAGACAGGGAGGTAGTACTATCTGTACCTACATCATATACAGGGAGAGGCAAGGAGGTAGTACTATCTGTGCCTACATCATATACAGGGAGAGACATGGAGGTAGTACTATCTGTGCCTACATCATATACAGGGAGAGACATGGAGGTAGTACTATCTGTGCCTACATCATATACAGGGAGAGACATGGAGGTAGTACTATCTGTGCCTACATCATATACAGGGAAAGACAAAGACGTAGTACTATCTGTGCCTACATCATATACAGGGAGTTGAAGGGCGGTAGTACTATCTGTAGCTACATAGATACAGGGTTGTATAACTATCTGCACCTATTGTACACCAATTGCAGGAACTGACAGGGAGATAGTACTATGTGCATCTTCATCATTTGCAGAGAGACCCAATATTGGCCTGATGAAGCCACCAATTGAGGCGGAGAAACATGTTGCCTTTTTTGTGAAGCTGCCTGGAGTAAAGTAGTATTTCTCTTAATCTTTGGCGCGGTCCTGTACAGGAGTAAGACAAGAATGTGCCGCCGCTGGGCATTAGGGCTCATGTCCACGGGGAAAATAGGATTTAGGATCCGCAGCGGATTTCCTGCATGCGGATCCGCATCCCATAGGGATGCATTGACCATCCGCGGGTACATAAATACCCGCGGATCGTCAATAAAAGTGATTTTAAAAAAAATGGAGCATGAAAAAATCTGGACCATGCTCCATTTTCATGCGGGTCTCCCGCGGGGACGGCTCCCGAGGGCTTCTATTGAAGCCTATGGAAGCCGTCCGGATCCGCGGGAGACCTAAAATAGGAATTTAAAGCATTTACTCACCCGCAGCGGACCGCGAAGCTCTTCTCTTCCTCACGGCCGCATCTCCCTTGCTTCGGCTCGGCGGATGTGCCCGGCGCATGCGCGCGGCACGTCGACGACGTGCCGGCGACGTGCCGCCGGCGTCAGGAATTCATCCGCCGGCCGAAAATGAACATCCGGCCGTGAGGAAGAGCAGAGCTTCGTCGCCCGCGCCGGATAGGTAAATTCTTTTAAATTGCTAATTTCAGCGCTCATGTCCGCGGGGCAGGAGGGACCCGCTGCAGATTCTCCATGGAGAATCTGCAGCGGATCTGATTTTCCCCGTGGACATGAGGCCTTATACACATCTTACTGCTCTGTTGTACATCCTTCCAGGTGAGCTCGGTTATCCTCGCACCGAGTTATCTTACGGTTCCACACGAGGCACTTCCATTGTATTTTTTCAGTTCATCAGCTGCAGAGAGACACAAGCTGGAAGTACTGTCTATACCTACACCATGTAGAAGGGTAGAATGGCGGGCAGATTGGGGTCCATCGGGTGTCATGGGTGTCTGTCATGTGATAAAGCATTCCAATATGGTTTCCATTCTTATCAGAAACTACAACACAGATGTGAAGAGCACCAGTAGGACCTGCACCCATAGTAGCCACTTGGCCACCACCTAGCAGTACAGCCACCTACTTGCTCCAGCGACTTCCACGTTCTGCCCCACTCAAGTTCAACTCCGTTGCCTGTGGCCTTAGTTCCTCAACCTCTTGTGAAGTCCCACTCAACAGGAGGACCACTTCCAGGGTTTTAGAGACTTGGTTCTTCTGACAATGGCTACGATGTACACCTAATCTACCACTGGCCATTGTATATGCATAGGCTCCACTATACTGGTAGAGGGGGGAGGGGCGAATTATAATATAGAGAAAAAACTTTAGCAAAGTTTTCCTTTAAAGAGGTTGCCCAAACTTCTAGGTTTGATCACTTGTAATACATGTGATTGACCAGGGGTCTGCTGCCTGGAACCCCCACCAATCAGCTGGGCCTGGGTCCAGAGGCGTAACTTGAAGCTCCTGGGCCCTGATGCAAAACTTGTAACAGGGACCCCAACTATAATGCTTAACTTATAGTACTGGGTTCCCTATATGGAGAAAAGAGGCCTTATGGGCCCCCTAAGGCTCCAGGGCCCGGGTGCAACCGCATCCCCTGCATCCTCTATAGTTACGCCCCTGCCTGGGTCTGTATTCTGATGTACCAAGGTACTTTGTGGCAGATGGCTTCATACATTGCACGGGGATCCGGTAATAGGAATAGGATCCAGCCTGCAGTACCATGCCAGGCCACTGTATGGAGCTATTGTAAGGAGGGTCAGTGATACTGCTTTCATTTGCTGACACTATTTGTACTATATATGCTTTCCATTTGCAGTAATAATGAGGCTCTGCTGCCACCTTGTGGCTAAATGGTTTATTTGTGCCAGCTCTTGGATGAAGGCTAAGTCCTGCCCCCAGGACTCATGACAGTGGTCATCTTGGCTCATAGATTGTGGTGCGTGTGGCAGCAACAGTGACACAGTGCAGCTAAGGGACAGAGTCTGCTGTAGTAGGACTGCTGCCTGGCAGAGGAGAACTACAAGTGCCAGGCTGCAGGAGAGGAGCTGCTACTGGTTCACTGGAAGAGCACCTGGAGAAGTGCATAGAGGTGCCAGGGATTGGAGAGAAAGCACAGCTGGGGGCATTGCCCGATTCTGGAGGAACAGCTTAGGTGGGTCAGGCTCCTGACCTTGAACAAGCCAGTGACAGCTGTGACTCTTGTGCAACGGGGCATAAGTGAGGCCGGCCTCTGTAAACACCAGTTAGACAGCAGATCAGCTGAAGGGAGTTTGGGAATTTGAGGATGGTTTATTGGAGATTGAACCTGAATTTATGGATTAGGTCAATTGACAGCACCCCTGTTTAGGCACGTTCATCCATTTGTACATAAAGCATTATTACGGTAATGGTGATAGTGTAGTATGAGATTAGACAGGACACACCAGGATCTCTCTTCAGGAAGCGGGTACGTGTATTTGTATATACTCTTACCCAGAGGGAACTCCGCTCCAGATCTAATATAGACATTCATACAGCTTTATACCAAGTAGGCTGCATATGCACTGCTTCACGGCTAGTGATTAAACTCTACTTTCACTTTAAACAAAGAACCAGAAGGGGGGGGCGGGGGGGTTGCAGAGTTCTCTCAGCATCAAATAACACTTAGATACAGTTAGATACAGTTTACACGGCTGACAGAAGGATACAGTATTTTTAGAAGAAAAGATTTTAGTTAACTACATTTTGCATAAGGGGGAAGAGAAGTTAATAAGGCAGAAGTTAGTGAGCGGCAGCTTCATCCTATGTGCACAGAAACATTTAGAAGTAGCAGGGAAATCTATAATATACTTTAGCTTTCTGGCTGATAACAGAAAGCAATAGCAGCTGCTACAATATTAATGATGATGATTATCCGTTCAGTCTCATCCGACCCTCCGTCACTCTTTGGATCAATGTTCTCCACGCATTCTTTTCTTTCACGGCTTCTTTCAGTTCCGCCATTGACATGTTGGTGGTGCCTTGATTGTATCCGGCCATCTTCTTCTTTGTGGTCCTGATCTTCTCTTCCCACTGACCTCGCCGAGCATCAGTGCTGTTTCCAGTGAGTTTGCGCGCATTACGTGGCCAAACAATGAGAGCCACTGTTTGATGATTTTGCCCTCGATTTGATGCGATCTAACACTACCTTGTTCGCTGTCATGGCGGTCCGAGGTATCCGCAGCGTTCTCCTCCACCACCAGAGTTCAAACACATCAGTTTTCTTTCCTTTGACTGAGTTCTCATACCACAATCGCACATCAAAGGGTTAATGCTGATAGTTCACTATATCTCAGTTTAACTGTTCAGTTGTTTTTTTGTGTTCTTAACCCTTTGCAATCCAATTTTGGATTCAGAGTTTCCTAGGGGGCTTTAACTTTCTGCCATTATACAATGGCGCCATCTGCTGGCTAGAGCCAGTACTATAGTATGGGACATACTGGAGAGGTCCCCGAAAACAGAGTGGCCAGTAATATACAGTAAGAATACCCTGCCGGTTGTCTTCCGACCTCGGAGCTGTACAGCCTTTAATCAGAATGTCGGAAGACATCAGACAGTGGATTGAAAAGGGTTAAAGGAAGTCTGTTACTCGTAACCCAATATACCGTTATGTTGTTATAAGGCACCCATTGTTACCTTTATCTTTTGCTAAAGTGTCTCCAATGCAAAGATATCGGCCAATATGTTTCTCCCACGCCGTATGCTTATGAGCCCCGGACCATCCAGCCTTTTCTGCTAAAAACCACGCCTTTCTTGCTGAGTGACGCCTCCAGGTCTTCATGCTGGAGACGTCATGCGTTCCACCTGCAATGCGCTTGCACCACATTGATCGGACACATGCGCAGCAGCTCATTCTTGGCCGGACTGGGTTAATAGACCAAATTTAGGTGACAGACTTCTTCAAATAAATATGATGCCCTTTGGTTTACTCCATCTGTTGTATCGTACTCTAAACCTGCATCTATCATGCAAGGCTACCATGAGGATAAGTCATGAATCCTACAAGTAGGACAACCCCTTTAAACTTTACAGCTCTCACAAGTTATGGCCCTTGGTCACATTTTTTTGTTTACTGGCCCTTTAAAGACAGTATTGTTATTTAATGGGCTGGTTCTCCCTGCACAGGAGCCGAGTTTCCTAGTTTTGAAGCCCCCTATCCTCCTGTCAGCGCACGGCCCTGACAAAATTGTCCTTGTGGGAAAAAAAGAATGAAACATCATTTTCCTGCCGTCATGTTCATTTTTTGCTGTTCTGAAAACCACATTCCCACTGGAAATCTCCGGCAGCAGGATAAGAATCTCAAGCATGCTGACATCCCAGATTACTGAGAGCTGCGCCTCCCGAACATCTCCCCCCTGATGAAGCTGCAGCGCTGGAAAGGTGGCATGCAGGAGGCGTTGGACCTTCTGCGCTGGTGCTTGAAACACAGAAGGCAGATCTCTAGGACCCTGGAGGGTGAGACGAGTGCTGGATACAGTAATGTATGCATTCCAGAGGGCCATGGACGGTCATATTAAGTTATTCAGTAGAGATGAGCGAGCACCAAAATGCTCGGGTGCTCGTTGCTCGAGTCGAACTTTTCGTAATGCTCGAGAGCTCGTTTCAAGTAACGAACCCTATTGAAGTCAATGGGTGACTCGAGCATTTTTGTATGGGACCGATGCTTCGCATAGGTGATGACTTGTCAAACACCAGAAAACATCATAAAGTCATGGAAACACCACAGAAACGGATAGGGAAGGGCAGGGGCAGCATGCATGGCTGCATCTGAGGCTCCCAGGTCCCACTATTAAGCCACAATGGGGGCAAGAGTCTGGCATCACCCCCCCCCCCCCAACAATTTACTTCGGACAAACCCTCATTAGCAAGGCACATGGGCTGGCACATATTAGCTAAGCAACACACTACCTGCAACCCAGGACAATCACTGCCTGCGGGTGACACCGCTGCCTCTTCTCCTGGGTTACATGCTGGCATTGCTGTCCAACCCCTGCACACGACCCTGCGTCCACAGCGCACACAAAAGTTTCCCTGCACATCGTTCAGCTGCCCTCATGCCACACGCTCGCTTAATAGCTACACCACCCTCATGTCTATTTATAAGTGCATACCGGAGGAGGAGGAACCGGAGGCACACACTGCAGAGGGTTGGCAGGGCCAGGCAGCGACTCTCTTTGAAAGTGTGGGCAATAGTCCACAATGCTGTTGAGAATTGATGATAATTTGACTTACAATCATCATTCCAATCCCGTGCCACCTCCGTCATAAAATTGTCAGGAGCCGCAAACGTGGGCATAAAGGGGACTCAGGTGCCAGCCCTTCTACACATTTCTACAATGCAGTAATACTCTCTGTGGGAAGCACGTGAGTGGGCCCAAGGTCAGGCTCGGTCCCAGCCTCCACCTTGTATGACCCAAGGTGCCACGAGTTACACAGCAATGGGAAATCCATGTGTCCCCACACAATTCATTCTGTGTAGGTATCAGATAGCTCAACACCCCAATGGGAAATCTTTGAGTTCCTTGGGCTCGCCTATGCTGTCGGTGCACAAAGATGGTATTACACAGGAAGAAATCAGAGTGCCCAAACATGGCAGAGTTTCACCCCGCCAAGGGCCTCGGCTCACATTTCTACCCTAGTCAGTGTATTTTTGCCAGACAGGTAAAGCACCGAATGGGAAGTCTTTGTGCACCCACAGCATAGGCGAACCCCAGAAACCCAAGGAAAGTATTACACATAAAGAAATCAGAGCACCCAAACATGGCAGTTTCACCCTGCCAAAGACCTCGGCCTCGGCTCACACCCTCATTAATCGTGGGCATAAAGCAGACTCGGATGCTAGTGCAGCAGTGAATGTCTCATTAATGCAGTAACGCTCCTTTTGTTTGGCCCAAACCAGTGTCTCAGATAACTGTGGTAACACAAGAGAAAATACATGTTGCCCAGCGCTGATCCCCAGACCCCAAGCAGGAGGAGGAGGTGGCATAATAAGGCCTAGAAACTATGACCGAGGTAGGACCCGCAATAGTCTGTGTGGGAAGTACGTGAGTGGGCCCTGGGTCAGGCTTGGTCCAAGCCTCCACCTTGTGTGACCCAAGGTGCCGTGAGTTAAATAGCTATGGGAAATCCATGGGTCCCCACACACTTTATTCTGTATAGGTGTCAGATAGCTCAACACCACAATGGGAAGTCTTTGAGTTCCTTGGGCTCGCCTATGCTATAGGTGCACAAAGATGGTATTACACAGGAAGAAATCAAAGTGCCCAAACATGGCAGAGTTTCACCCCGCCAAGGACCTCTGCCTTGGCCCACATTTCTGCCCAAGTCAGTCAGTGTATTTGTGCCAGATAGGTAAAACATCTTGATGGGAAGTCTTTGTGCACCCACAGTATAGGCAGACCCCTGTAACATTCCTGTAGCAAGAGTATAGGTAGACCCCAGTAACATTTCTGTAGCAAAAGTATAGGTGAACCCCTTAAACCATTCAGTAGAAACTGCATAGGCGGACTCCAGTAACATTTCTATAGCAAGAGTATACCAAACAGGAAGAAGATATCAGCAGTAGTGTGTAAATCCAATAAGGTTGAACAAATGTCCTGCACGCCCACTACGTTTGGGATCCAGACCAAACCATTCCTGGTATAGATTTGAAGAAACGATGAAGGCAACAGTTTGCGGTGCAAAGCAATAAAGGTTTCTTTATTCCTCCCAAAACATGTAAACACAACGTTTCGACTCCATGAGTCTTTGTCAAGTACATATTTGACAAAGACTCATGGAGTCGAAACGTCGTGTTTACATGTTTTGGGAGGAATAAAGAAACCTTTATTGCTTTGCACCGCAAACTGCTGCCTTCATCGTTTCTTCAAATCTATAGCAAGAGTATAGGCGGACCCCAGTAACATTTCTGTAGCAAAAGTATAGGCGAACTACTCACACCATTCAGTAGAAACTGCATAGGTGGACCCTTGTAATATTTCTGTAGCAAGAGTGTAGGCGAACCCCTGAAAAAATTTGGTTACCAAAAGTGTAGGCAAAGGCCAGAAAAATTATTTTGATAACAGTTTAGGCGAGGGCCAGAATAATTGGTGTACCAAGAGTACAAGTGCACCCCTGAAAAATTGCTCAACCACGAGGGCAGGTGAAACCCATAAACATTTCTTAAAGATACAGCTCGCTGTTGCTTAATTTGTAACAGAGCCTGGAGGCAGCCCTGTGAAAAAAATTGGTTTCTGTTAAAGTATCATTACTTTTTAAACTTTGAAAAATTGTAAAAAAAAAAACAAAACTTTTAAACAGAGCCTTTTTGGCCACAGAAAAATTGGCAGTCCAGCGTGATGACATGCTGTTTTAAGAGGAGGAGGAGTAATAATATCCGAGAGTGATTGACAAAGCTAATTTCCCCTTTTTTTGTGGTGATTAAGGATGCATTTTTCTCCAGTTGCAGCGAAAAGAATCATTAGGTTCTGCTTCTTTCAGCCGGTGGAGAAGAGAAGTCTGGGGAAATCCAGCCTTTGTTCATCTTTATGAGTGTAAGCATGTCGGCACTGGCAGTTGACAGGCGGGTACGCTTATCCGTGATGATTCCCCCAGCTGCACTAAACACCCTCTCTGACAAGACACTAGCGGCAGGGCAGGCCAGCACCTCCAGGGCGTACAGCGCAAGTTCGTGCCACGTGTCTAGCTTTGACACCCAATAGTTGTATGGAGCAGAGGCATCATGGAGGACACTGGTACGATCAGCTACGTACTCCCTCACCATCTTTTTACAGTGCTTCCTCTGACTCAGCCTTGACTGGGGAGTGGTGACACAGTCTTGCTGGGAGCCATAAAGCTGGCAAAGGCCTTGGAGAGTGTTCCCCTGTGTGCGCTGGACATGCTGCCTGATCCCTGCATCTCCCCTGCTACTTGCCCCTCGGAACTGTGCCTTCTGCTACTAGCGATGTCTGATGGGAACTTTAGCATCACTTTTTCCACCAGGGCCCTGTGGTATTGCATCACACTCGTACCCCTTTCCTCTTTGGGAATGAGAGTGGAAAGGTTCTCCTTATACCGTGGGTCGAGAAGGGTGTACACCCAGTGTGGGCCAGAATTCGTCTAACACGAGGGTCATGGGAAAGACAGCCTAACATGAAGTCCGCCATGTGTGCCAGGGTCGCAGTACACAACACATCGCTGTCCTCACTAAGAAGATGACTTTCAGGATCCTCCTCCTCTACAGCCCATACATGCTGAACAGATGAGAGGCAAGCAGCATGGGTACCCTCTGCAGTGTGGCCAGCTGTCTCTTCCCCCTCCTCCTCCTCCTCCTCCAAAACGCGCTGAGATATAGACATGAGGGTGGTCTGGCTATCAAGCGACATACTGTCATCCCCCATCTCCTGTTCCAACCGCAAAGCATCGGCCTTTATGCTTAGCAGCGAACTTCTTGGCAGGCAAAGCAGCAGGATTGTAACGTTAATGATTGCCGCATCGCCGCTCACCATCTGGGTAGACTCCTCAAAGTTTCCGATGACCTGGCAGATATCTGCCATCCATGCCCACTCCTCAGTAAAGAATTGAGCACTAAAACAGTTCAAGGCCTGAGCAACAGTTTTTTAGCTATTTGTCTTTGTCCCTAATGGTGTGCACACCTACAGTCAATTTGAGGCTGGCCTCACTTACGTATGCTGTGTGGAAGCACTAATTCGACCAACTCTGGATAAGGATGAGTTCACACTTACCCTTTGTGCCTGAGAGGTTTAGTAGGAACTTGCATCAGACAGCACACATGTGCTGTCTGATTTACACGGACACAGTTCATAGACATGCATTAGTATGCCCTATTTCTCGTCCGTGTCTGGAATAGGACACGCAATGAGTTTTCTCACATGGACCATTAGTCCATATGGAAAAATGTCAATCTGCATATGCCATAGACTATAATGGACAGCACACAGCCCCAAATTCACTAGTGTGCCACAGGCTTAATCCAGAGTTGGGGGCATACTAGGGACGCTGACTCTGTATGAAAGTACAATGGAGAAGCTATTTCTATATGGGGACATAATAGAGATACTTACTGCAGGTACATGGTGAAACAATGCGGACACTTATTATATAGGCGCACTAAATTTATGGGGGTACAACAGGAACATTATTTCTGTGTTGGATCTAAACATGGCACGTACTATATGGGTGCACAATGGGCACAGTATAGGACCAGAAGGAGGCTCTAATACTTTGTGGAGCACAAAAAAAGGATACTATTACTATATGGGGCAACAAGCAGAGCGTTGTTATTGTCAGGGGCTCTATAGATGGAGTCTTTGTTTAGACACGGGCAAAAGTAAGGATGTGCTGAAAAAAGGGAGGAGCCAAAAAATGTTCATGTGTTAAATTCTGCAGGTAAAACGAAAAAAGTATCATATCTACAAGATTACTTGGTTTCTCTTACTGAGAACAATAACATTAAATTCTGCAGAAATGAGTCATTGTTGAAAGAAGTCATCATAGTGCTCCGGGCCAGATAGAGAAGAAAAGGTAAAAAAATGACTCCGACTAGAGAGGACATCACCTGCAAGTTATGAGAATTCTCTGTACTAGAAGGCCTGCAGAGTATATGTATATATATAGTTGGGGGTTGGATGAGTAGGAAAAGTCTGGACCCCCTATGGTCATACAATTCATCTGCAGAGATGGAGTGAGTCTTGCGTGGCCATTAGTGTGCCATGGTTGTCTGGGTATAAATTTGTGCTTATGCTGTAACCTGATGAGTTTGTTCTTTCTACTGGATGTATTCCCAGTACTTGTCTGGATGATTGGGATGAGCCTAGTTCTTGAATTGATGCATTACATAGCTCCATAAATCAGGTGAGTGTGATGCTGGAATGCCTAAATGATCAAGATTCCCGTGGTAAATCCAATAATCCCAGACTCTTGACTTCCTATGGTGTCCATCACTTACTGTATCTAGACCAAGAAATGTGCTCGGTTGAGACCTATCAACCTCTTAATGAGATATTGATGACATCTTGTCAAGAGCAATTATGGAAACATGTGAGACTGTCAAACATACACATTCGCCTCCCACGTCAATTTTTGGTTATCGTTTCGAAAGTTTTTTTTTAACTTTCGTGTGTCAATTAAAACTTTTGGGCACCTGGCCAAAAAGTCATCATGTTTCAAAAATATCTTGATGAGAAGATCTACCATGATGCATCTTACAAAGAAATGATAAAACCATAAGAGGGAGAGAGAGGGGCCCGCTGAGGTCCGGTTGCACAATATGGCCCTATGCCCATTCTGATCTGGCACCGTTCTGATTTCTCGCTGCGTAATAGCTGTTTTAAGTGTAGAAACTCATAAGACACAGATGATGGCTTCTTATTGTCTCCTGGGATGGTTGTGATGTACAGTAGGTTAGTCATTAGAACAAATCACAGATTCAGGCTGGATTTAGAAAAGAGTAGTTTTGTCTCCCACGCTTTGCTGGAATGTGCAGAATGCAGAAGCTCACCAGTTATGGGTTGGAGTTGTAGACAAATTATTATGACAAGAATACGAGAGGAGAGGTGGAAGTTCAGGCTTGTGAGCGCCAACAGGACTTTTATGGGAAACCAATGGGAATTCAAGAGTAATCATAATGCCATTTGCTCATTAAGCCTTCCTGGCATCAAACCCTTAGTGTGCTTTAACAAGTGGCAGAGAATTCCATCAGACAAACCTGCAACAAAGATCCACGTGATTCATATGTGCATCTTGATGTGAATCCGCCGCCGTGTTGCTGTGGGTTGCCTCAAACATTTTGCTGCAAATTCCCATTGTGATGAAATTATACTGGTAGATCATCACCCTTCTTTGTGTGTCAATCTGCCACCTTTCTGGTCTGGCAAAAGCTGAGTGGATTTAGACAGGTAGTTAAGTCCATTTCCTGTCAAGTAAAGCTTTCACACCTGTACCAGAGGGGCATTTCATCCTTTTTGCTCCTCTTGGGACCTGCAAGGAAGCCCTTAGTTGTAGTCAGAATGAAATTAGCCATTTGCAGGAGGTCCAATTGTCTCCCTGACCCTCCAATATACATTCTCCAGACTTGCTGACTGCAATTCCCCACCACTGAGATGGGACAAAGAAAAAAGCTTAGCAGGTCCCAGCTCAACAGCAATTATATTTGTGAAACCATCACTGTACCATGGACGCAGTGTATTCACTCCCGTCGCTGTGAAACCCCCGCAACCCACAGAAATGAATGCCTGCAAAGTTAATCATCTGTCGCATATAATATTTGGTATCCACTTGTAGGTAAATTCATTGTATGAAACATGGCAACCATGGCTCCCATTTCGGAGGGCTCCCTGGGGAAACATGGCTAAATTTGGTTTCCATATGGAAAATCTGTGCATTTACTTAACCAGCTTTCAGTGATGTCATAACTAGGATGGTAGAGGTGGGACCCCGAGTGTTCTTCCACCCATTGTCAGACCCATCAGTTGAATATAAATGCAGGACTGTCCCCCGTTCCAGGACTGTGTGAAACAACTTTATAGGCTGGTATTTTGAACTATTTTCTCCCTTTTTGTTTTCATACTGTTTGTTTATTTGTAGCTCCTCCCCTTCTCTAAATATGTGCTTTTGTAGATTTTTTACCTAAACACTACTTATCCTCTTTAGAGTAAAGCTTTAAAGGGGTTGTCCCGCGAAAGCAAGTGGGGTTATACACTTCTGTATGGCCATATTAATGCACTTTGTAATGTACATTGTGCATTAAATATGAGCCATACAGAAGTTATTCACTTACCTGTTCCTTTGCTAGCGTCCTCGTCACCATGGTGCCGTCTAATTTCAGCGTCTAATCTCCCGATTAGACGCGCTTGCGCAGTCCGGTCTTCTCCCTTCTGAATGGGGCCGCTCGTGCCGGAGAGCTGGTCCTCGTAGCTCCGCCCCGTCACGTGTGCCGATTCCAGCCAATCAGGAGGCTGGAATCGGCAATGGAACGCACAGATCCCACGGTACACCATGGGAGAAGACCTGCGGTCCACCGTGGGTGAAGATCCCGGCGGCCATCTTAGCAAGGTAAGTAAGAAGTCGCTGCAGCGCGGGGATTCGGGTAAGTACTATCCGGTTTGTTTTTTTTACCCCTGCATCGGGTTTGTCTCGCGCCGAATGGGGGGCCTATTGAAAAAAAAAAACCCGTTTCGGCGCGGGACAACCCCTTTAAACTTTATTAGTCAGTTTCCTTGAACGCTCTAAGCGATCCATATCCAAGAAGTGTAAGAGTCGTGAGTCGGCTGGTAGAAACCGAGTTGGCTGACCTACCTGTCAGAAATGGTCGGTGGTGGCAGTAAGTTGGGGCATACTATGCCGTGTAGACTGCAATTGGGCTCTATGTTGCATGAGCACAGGATCCAGGAAGCTAGAATAAAGTCAACCCTACAGTCTGTCCCTGGGTGGGTCACTAGGACCCTTAAATACTGTTACCGTGACATAAGTCAGAATCCACATGTAGGACATACAGATTTTGGTGCACATCGGTCCATGGTGGAATTTTCCATGACATGTGAAAGCTCTTCTAATCTTTTTTATGTATGAAAGATGCATTGATGAAGACTCACTTCTTAAGAAAATCTGAATCAAAATCCACGTTAGGATATGCTAACATGGCAGAAGCACCAAGTTTTCGGCTTTGCGATGTGGTTTTGGGCGCAGATCCGCATGCGGAATTTGCCCTGTCAATGGGCGAAATCTGAAGGCAGAATTGTGAAGTGGAAACTAACATTTCCTCATCAGTGGAAAAACAACTGCTACCAACAATATTTAAAGGTACACTACACAAAAATGTCCAAATGTAACACAAAGCCTTCTTACAGATGTCCTAAAAACGATTCCGAGTCAAGAAATGACATCACTTTTGTTGTCTTATGTAGATTTCAAGTCCACACTTAGGAAATAAACCGTATTGTTAAGCCTTCCGCAAGGATTTTCATCATAGTCATTTATAGACTTTTAAGATGCAGATTTAAAGGGGTTGTCCCATGAAATCAAGTGGGGTTCAGCACTTCTGTATGGCCATATTAATGTACTTTGTAATGTACATCGTGCATTAAATATGAGCCATACAGAAGTTATTCACTTACCTGCTCCGGTGCTGGCGTCCTCGTCTCCATGGCTCCGACTAATTTCTGTATCTTCTGCCTTCTTTAGACGCGCTTGCGCTCTCCGGTCTTCTGCTGTGTTGACTGGGGCCGCTCGCGCCGGAGAGCTGGTCTGCGCGTCGTCATCGTAGCTCCGCCCCGTCACGTGGTGCCGATCAGCCAATTAGGAGGCTGTAATCGGCAGTGGAACGCAAGACATCCATGGTGCACCATGGGAGAAAACCGCGGTGCATCATGGGAGAAAACCGCGGTGCATCCTTGGGAAAGGACCGGCGGCCATCTTTAAAAGAAGAAAAGAAGAAACTGCCTGAACGGGGATGCAGGTAAGCGATTTTTTTTTTTAAATAACAAAGGGATTGTTTTTAACGGGGCACAATGTGGGGGTATGTAGAAAAAAAAAATGTTTGATTTTGCCGCGGGACAACCCCTTTAATGCAGAAGTGGCTCAGAGTAGCGGTAAAACCAGCTGTAAAAGCCAGCATGTGAATAAGGCCATAGAATACGTCCAGACGTAGTGGATTCCCGGCAGCAAGAAATTAGCTTTGAATATTGGTGTTGATCCCTGTAAAAATTTGCTACAGTGGGCTTTATTTCTAGTAAGTTGTTTTTATTAGTAGAGTTGTCTCAAAATGGAATTATTTGGAAGAGGAACAGTTCTTGGGGACTATCTGGGGAAAATGTTCCAAGTCCCAATGACGACACCTAATGACCCAAGAGTAGATATTTGATCTTGAAGTGCCTGGAACAAAGAAAACAAATAACATCACGGCACCGCAGAGCGCAATGGAAAAAAAAATTGAAAAAAGTCCATAAAAATGTCAACACGGTGCAGTAATAATAATACGGCGACTGTTTTCTTTATGATAACTGCCAGAGTCGAGCACCTCTTAGGTCAAAGAGACAAGTCCTACGGGTTTACGGTCTGTATATCTCGAGGAATTAGTATTTATATGCATTATAATTCGAAGAGCATCATAAAAGTAAATCTACACTTCTGGGAATTGTCATCAGTCCCAAAGAGGATTATAGAATCCATGGTAGAGCAGCCAATCCCGCGGCCGTGTCAAAAACGGCAGATGACATTTAATGTTGTAAAATTGTAAAGGTCATAGTATTATTGTATAAGGTCTTCAGACTACAAAACTAACCCAGCAGCCGATGGCTTTAATGTGGAAAAATGTAGCAGCCAAATTTGAAAAAAAAATTAAAATTATGCGCTCATTGTCAAAAAGATCAGGCCCCCAGAAGAAGTTGCCTTTTTGCTGCAAAACCCGGCATGCCGTTCCATCTCAGGCAGATCTGTAAATGATGAGAGTTGTGGTGATTAGTTTTGGTCACCAGAGGCCCTAAAAGTGGTTCCCCCTTGGCCTATAAGAGGCTCTCGGAGGCTCCTTGTGTGTAGTGATCTCTTCTTCCGCTTGTAGAGCTTGTTGGCCACTAGATGCCTCTACGACACAGAGAAGAGACTTCACCCGTTACCAGAGTCTGAGAGGGGCGCATTATTGGAATGTTAGAAGCTGGATGGTCGTATCAATAAATTGTTCCCCCACCGGACCGTTCTGACCAGACTGTGAGGAGGTATTGGGACCACTGGATGTGTAAGGGCACACAAGGTGACCGGGCTCAGGATGCCCCCGACAGACCACCAGTAGAGAGGAGCGTCTGATTGTCCAACAAGCACCAACTGTTTCATTGTCCACCAACCAGAGACAGGGGGCATCATTGTTATGCCCCTGTGTCTGTCTGAACAATTTCCAGGCTTTTGGCTAAAGGACGTTTGGTCTCACGACACCCATTACATGTACGGCCTCTGACACCCACTGTCACCTCTGTTTGTAGTGATGTTATGAATAATGAAACTGGATGCTACGGAGTAGAACCGGGTTGTCTTCAGTGATAAATCCAGGTTTAGTTTGGGCGCTGACAACGGCCGTGTTCATCTCTGGAGACCTCGGGGTGAGCGCCTCAATCCTCCCTCTGCTAAGGAGCTGCACACTGCACTGGGACAGCCTGCAAGTTTGCACGATCTAAAGGCTCAGTTACAGAAAATATGGAGTGATATGCTGCAGGATACCATACAGAGCCTGTATATCTCCATGCCCAACCGTATCACATCTTGTATCCAAGCTAGAGGCAGTACAGCAGGGTCCTAGAACCTCCATGCCCACCCGTATCACATCCTGTATCCAAACTAGAGGTGATACAACAGGGTACTACAGCCTTCATGCCCGCCCGTATCACATCTTGTAACCAAGCTACAGACTGTACAATGAGGTACTAGAACCTCCATGCCCACCCGCGGCGGGCCATACCTAAAACCTTATGGGTTGCTGATGAGTGGTGGGTACCAGGGGAGGGGGTAACTGACCCATCTAAAGAACCCTATCATTCCTCTTTCCCCCACTTACTTTTGATCCACCATATCGGGCAAACTGAATGAATAGAGCATTGCCCACCAGTGTTGGGAGCCAGTAGTAGTCCCATGGGTGGTCCTACACCGCACATATCCAGGCCCAGTGCAGGATCCCAGACTGAGAACTAGTATCTACCCGATGGATCCCCAAGACATTTTATCAGTTAGATATCTTGTGGTATAAAGACTGGTCACAGAGCTGTTTGCTGGCCAGGCCCTTCCCCAACGTATATTCTTGTCCGCCATACAAATAACCATCGGGATACGTAGCTGACAGGCC
The DNA here is from genome assembly GCF_035609145.1 of Eleutherodactylus coqui. Lineage (NCBI taxonomy): Eukaryota > Metazoa > Chordata > Amphibia > Anura > Eleutherodactylidae > Eleutherodactylus > Eleutherodactylus coqui. The sequence goes on along the minus strand of NC_089837.1, from coordinate 20,552,462 downwards.
TCGGCCTCTTTTACTACCTTCTTGCAATGTGGTGTGTGACACATTTATGACCCTGAGATTATCCATCTGCCGCTCAGCAGGCCATTGGGCCTGAACAATAGGAGAGGTGGAGCTTAGCAGGATCCCATTTATGGGAAGAACACAAACTTTTATGGCCGGCTGGTAATGGAGGTAAACAGAACAAAGCATACAATGTCAATTCTCATCGGGTCGCAGGAGTTTATACCGTGCCCTGCGCTATTTACAAAACCCTAATGTGCTGCTGCCGCCACCGTCCCGCATTACGATCGTGCTGATTACTTTTATGGCTAAACCTCCCGCTTCTAATCTCGGGTTGAAACTCATTTAATAACGTTGTATTTCTGCCATATTTTTAATCATGATGTTATATGTAATCCTCCTAATCCCTTCTATTCTAGCCGCAGGACGGATACTAGAAAGTGCATCTGATGGCTCGCATTCTATTCACATTGCGGTAATACTTCTGCTGGATAAGAAAAATCAATTTGTAGAACAGGGAGTATTTATCTTCCATTTCTGTTAACCCTTTCACTGCTAAGGATGCATGTAATAGGCCGTGACCGTGAAGCAATCACTGCGGCTAGAATATAATGCTTAGCATCATAGTAACCCCGCCTTGGGTGGGCAGGGGTTCCTGCAAATGAGCATACAGTTACGACTAGAGATGAGCGAGCACCAAAATGCTCGGGTGCTCGTTACTCGGGACGAAATTATCGCGATGCTCGAGGGTTCGTTTCGAGTAACAAACCCCATTGAAGTCAATGGGCGACCCGAGCATTTTTGTATTTCGCCGATGCTCTCTAAGGTTTTCATTTGTGAAAATCTGGGCGATTCAAGAAAGTGATGGGAACGAAACAGAAACGGATAGGGCAGGCGAGGGGCTACATGTTGGGCTGCATCTCAAGTTCCCAGGTCCCACTATTAAGCCACAATAGCGGCAAGAGTGCCCCCCCCCCCTCCCAACAACTTTTACTTCTGAAAAGCCCTCATTAGCAATGGATACCTTAGCTAAGCACCACACTACCTCCAACAAAGCACAATCACTGCCTGCATGACACTCCGCTGCCACTTCTCCTGGGTTACATGCTGCCCAACCCCCCTCCCCCCTGCACGACGCAGTGTCCACAGCGCACACCAAAGTGTCCCTGCGCAGCCTTCAGCTACACTCATACCACACCACCCTCATGTCTATTTATAAGTGCGTCTGCCATGAGGAGGAACCGCAGGCACACACTGCAGAGGGTTGGCACGGCTAGGCAGCGACCCTCTTTAAAAGGGGCAATAGCCCACAATGCTGTACAGAAGCAATGAGAAATATAATCCTGTGCCACCGCCATCAGGAGCTGCACACGTGGGCATAGCAATGGGGAACCTATGTGCCAGAATATATCCAAAAGGCTTGACAAAGGCTGTTTGTAACGGCCGAAACGTTGCATTATTACTGAGGATGGAATAAAGGAATAATACCTGTTTTACTGCACCTGGATGCTCCTGCTGCTTTCTTTTGGATATATTCTGAGATTTTTGGATGATCTGGATCCGTCTCCTGATTAACGGCTGTGCAGGGAGAGCCTCCCCTTGGATAAGGGTTTGCTGTAGTGCTGCAGGTATCTACATATTGTTGAACCTATGTGCCACACACTATTCATTCTGTCAAGGTGCCTGCATGCCCCAGTCAGACCGCAGTTTTTTATAAATAGTCACAGGCAGGTACAACTGGGAATCCCCAACTCCGCAATGGGAATTCCGTGTGCACCCACAGCATGGGTGGCTCCCTGGAACCCACCGGCTGTACATTAATGTATCCCATTGCAGTGCCCTGGAGAGCAGAGCTAACGTCAGATTAAATGCAGGTGGGCTTCGGTCCAAACTGCATGCCCCAGTCAGACCGGGGTTCTTTCGAAGTGGACACATGTAGTTAAAACTCCGTGTGCACCTACAGCATGGGTGGCTCCCTGGAACCCACCGGCGGTACATAAATATATCCCATTGCAGTGCCCAGCACAGCTGATGTAACGTCAGCTGTAATGCAGGTGGGCAAAAAATTAATTTGATTACACTGTAGGCGAGGGCCCCAAAAAATTGGTGTACCAACAGTACTAATGTACCTCAGAAAAATTGCCCATGCCCAACCAAGAGGGCAGGTGAAACCCATTAATCGCTTTGGTTAATGTAGCTTAATTGGTAACTAGGCCTGGAGGCAGCCCAGTTAAAATAAAAATTGGTTGAGGTGAAAGTTTCAACGCTTTAATGAGCATTGAAACGTATAAAAATTGTTTAAAAAAATTATATGACTGAGCCTTGTGGGCCTAAGAAAAATTGCCCGTTCGGCGTGATTATGTGAGGTTTCAGGAGGAGCAGCAGGAGGAGGAGGATGAATATTATACACAGATTGATGAAGCAAAAAGGTCCACGTTTTTGATGGTGATAGAGAACGTAGCTTCCATCCGCGGGTGCAGCCTACGTATTGTTTAGGTATCGCTGCTGTCCGCTGGTGGAGAAGAGAAGTCTGGGGAAATCCAGGCTTTGTTCATCTTGATGAGTGTTAGCCTGTCGGCACTGTCGGTTGACAGGCGTGTACGCTTATCTGTGATGATTCCCCCAGCCGCACTAAACACCCTCTCCGACAAGACGCTAGCCGCAGGACAAGCAAGCACCTCCAGGGCATACAGCGCGAGTTCAGGCCACGTGTCCAGCTTTGACACCCAGTAGTTGTAGGGGGCAGAGGCGTCACCGAGGACGGTCGTGCGATCGGCTACGTACTCCCTCACCATCCTTTTACAGTGCTCCCGCCGACTCAGCCTTGACTGGGGAGCGGTGACACAGTCTTGCTGGGGAGCCATAAAGCTGTCAAGGGCCTTAGAGAGTGTCCCCCTGCCTGTGCTGTACATGCTGCCTGATCTCTGCGCCTCCCCTGCTACCTGGCCCTCGGAACTGCGCCTTCGGCCACTAGCGCTGTCGAATGGGAATTTTACCATCAGTTTGTCCGCCAGGGTCCTGTGGTATAGCATCACTCTCGAACCCCTTTCCTCTTCTGGTATGAGAGTGGAAAGGTTCTCCTTATACCGTGGGTCGAGCAGTGTGTACACCCAGTAATCTGTAGTGGCCAGAATGCGTGTAACGCGAGGGTCACGAGAAAGGCATCCTAAGATGAAGTCAGCCATGTGTGCCAGGGTACCTGTACGCAACACATGGCTGTCCTCACTAGGAAGATCACTTTCAGGATCCTCCTCCTCCTCCTCCTCCTCCTCCTCAGGCCATACACGCTGAAAGGATGACAGGCAAGCAGCATGGGTACCCTCAGCAGTGGGCCAAGCTGTCTCTTCCCCCTCCTCCTCATCCTCCTCATGCTCCTCCTCCTCCTCCTCAACGCGCTGAGATATAGACAGGAGGGTGCTCTGACTATCCAGCGACATACTGTCTTCCCCCGGCTCTGTTTCCGAGCGCAAAGCGTCTGCCTTTATGCTTTGCAGGGAACTTCTCAAGAGGCATAGCAGAGGAATGGTGACGCTAATGATTGCAGCATCGCCGCTCACCATCTGGGTAGACTCCTCAAAGTTTCCAAGGACCTGGCAGATGTCTGCCAACCAGGCCCACTCTTCTGTAAAGAATTGAGGAGGCTGACTCCCACTGCGCCGCCCATGTTGGAGTTGATATTCCACTATAGCTCTACGCTGCTCATAGAGCCTGGCCAACATGTGGAGCGTAGAGTTCCACCGTGTGGCACGTCACACAGCAGTCGGTGCACTGGCAGATTAAACCGATGTTGCAGGGTGCGCAGGGTGGCAGCATCCGTGTGGGACTTGCGGAAATGTGCGCAGAGCCGGCGCACCTTTCCGAGCAGGTCTGACAAGCGTGGGTAGCTTTTCAGAAACCGCTGAACCACCAAATTAAAGACGTGGGCCAGGCATGGCACGTGCGTGAGGCTGCCGAGCTGCAGAGCCGCCACCAGGTTACAGCCGTTGTCACACACGACCATGCCCGGTTGGAGGCTCAGCGGCGGAAGCCAGCGGTCGGTCTGCTCTGTCAGACCCTGCAGCAGTTCGTGGGCTGTGTGCCTCTTATCTCCTAAGCTGAGTAGTTTCAGCACGGCCTGCTGACGCTTGCCCACCGCTGTGCTGCCACGCCGCGCGACACCGACTGCTGGCGACGTGCTGCTGCTGACACATCTTGATTGCGAGACAGAGGTTGCGTAGGAGGAGGAGGAGGAGGGTGGTTTAGTGGAGGAAGCATACACCGCCGCAGATACCACCACCGAGCTGGGGCCCGCAATTCTGGGGGTGGGTAGGACGTGAGCGGTCCCAGGCTCTGACTCAGTCCCAGCCTCCACTAAATTCACCCAATGTGCCGTCTGGGAGATATAGTGGCCCTGCCCGCCTGTGCTTGTCCATGTGTCTGTTGTTAAGTGGACCTTGGCACCAACCGCGTTGGTGAGGGCGCGTACAATGTTGCGGGAGACGTGGTCATGCAGGGCTGGGACGGCACATCGGGAAAAGTAGTGGCGACTGGGAACTGAGTAGCACGGGGTTGCCGCCGCCATCATACTTTTGAAAGCCTCCGTTTCTACAACCCTATACAGGAACATCTCCAGGCTGATAAATTTGGCTATGTGCACGTTTAACGCTTGAGCGTGCGGGTGCGTGGCGGCGTACTTGCGCTTGCGCTCCAACACTTGTGCTAGCGACGGCTGGACGGTGCGCTGACAGACATTGGTGGATTGGGCCGAGGACAGCGGAGGTGAGGGTGTGGGTGCAGGCCAGGAGACGGTAGTGCCTGTGCCCTGAGAGGGGGGTTGGATCTCAGTGGCAGGTTGGGGCACAGGGGGAGAGACAGCGGTGCAAACTGGAGGCGGTGAACGGCCTTCGTCCCACCTTGTGGGGTGCTTGGCCATCATATGTCTGCGCATGCTGGTGGTGGTGAGGCTGGTGGTGGTGGCTCCCCGGCTGATCTTGGCGCGACACAGGTTGCACACCACTGTTCGTCGGTTGTCTGCACTCTCAGTGAAAAACTGCCAGACCTTTGAGCACCTCGGCCTCTGCAGGGAGGCATTGCGTGAGGGGGCGCTTTGGGAAACAGTTGGTGGATTATTCGGTCTGGCCCTGCCTCTACCCCTGGACACCGCACTGCCTCTTGCAACCTGCCCTGCTGCTGCCCTTGCCTCCCCCTCTGAAGACCTGTCCTCAGTAGGCGTAGCAAACCAGGTGGGGTCAGTCACCTCATCGTCCTGCTGCTCTTCCTCCGAATCCTCTGTGCGCTCCTCCCTCGGACTTACTGCCCTTACTACTACCTCACTGATAGACAACTGTGTCTCATCGTCATCGTCCTCCTCACCCACTGAAAGGTCTTAAGACAGTTGCCGGAAGTCCCCAGCCTCATCCCCCGGACCCCGGGAACTTTCAAAAGGTTGGGCATCGGTCACGACAAACTCCTCCAGTGGGAGAGGATTCGGAACCCTTGCTGGCCATTCTGGGCAGGGGCCCGGGAACAGTTCCTGGGAGTCTGCCTGCTCCTCAGAATGTGTCATTGTAATGGAGTGAGGAGGCTGGGAGGAAGGAGGAGCAGCAGCCAGAGGATTCAGAGTTGCAGCAGTGGACGGCGCAGAACTCTGGGTGTTCGATAGATTGCTGGATGCACTTTCTGCCATCCACGACAGGACCTGCTCACACTGCTCATTTTCTAATAAAGGTCTACCGCGTGGACCCATTAATTGTGAGATGAATGTGGGGACGTTAGAAACGTGCCTCTCTCCTAATCCCGCAGCAGTCAGCTGCGATACACCTGGATCAGGAGCTCGGCCTGTGCCCACACCCTGACTTGGGCCTCCACGTCCTCGCCCGCATCCACGTCCTCTAGGCCTACCCCTACCCCTCAGCATGGTGTATTACCAGTAGTGCAGAAACAGAACGCTGTAATTAAATGTGCCGCTTATTGGCCTGTGGTTGGAGGCTGACTTCGCTTACGGAACGCACAGCAGAGCCAGGAAAGAATTTTGCGCAAGCCTGCTGTAACACTTAGCTGGCTGCGTATGAATTAGGAGGACAATTACCCCCAGCACAGACCCAGAAGACTGAGGACAGTCACAGGCAGCCCAAATAGATTTTTTTCCCAAATGTTTTTGGAAAGGCCCACTGCCTATATTCAATAAATATGTCTTCTGTCCCTGCCTCACCACCACTACTGGCCCTGGACTATGTATAATTACTGCAGGGCGCAATGCTCTGCACGGCCGATATACAAAAAAAAAAAAAGGTGCAACACTGCAAAAAGCAGCCTCCACACTACTGCACACGGTCAGATGTGGCCCTAAGAAGGACCGTTGGGGTTCTTGAAGCCTAAAATCACTCCTAACGCTCTCCCTATAGCAGCTCCAGCATCAGCAGCACTTTCCCTGATCTCTGTCAGAATGCATCTGTGGCGAGCCGCGGGAGGGGCCGATTTTTATACTCGGGTGACACCTGATCTCGCCAGCCACTCACTGCAGGGGGGTGGTATAGGGCTTGAACGTCACAGGGGGAAGTTGTAATGCCTTCCCTGTCTTTCTATTGGCCAGAAAAGCGCGCTAACGTCTCAGAGATGAAAGTGAAAGTAACTCGAACATCGCGTGGTACTCGTCACGAGTAACGAGCATCTCGAACACGCTAATACTCGAACGAGTATCAAGCTCAGACGAGTACGTTCGCTCATCTCTAGTTACGTCCTATAGATGGCACGGGCTCAGCTTCTGTGACTGACATTTGGCCTCCTGCTGCAACAGCAGGGAGCGGTGAGAACACAGATCCTCGCTATTAACCCCTTACATTGATTGCGGCATGTAATGGCATCCACTCTCTGCTTAGAACAACGGAGGGCTGATGGATTGCCCTGGCAATCAGATACCAGTCTGGGTATGCCACTGTCTGTGATTGTTATCATAAGGGATGATGCATTGCAGTACATAAGTACTGCAATGTAATATCAGTGCAATCATGGGATCGCATGTTCAATTCTCCTACAGGGACATTAAAGTATAAAAGAAAAATGTGTAAAAAAATAAAAACACATAAACAATCATAGAATCATGGAATGGTAGAGTTGGAAGGGACCTCCAGGGTCATCGGGTCCTCCAGGGTCATCTGATCCAACCCCCTGCTCAGTGCAGGATTCACTAAATCATCCCAGACAGATATTTGTCCAGCCTTTGCTTGAATACTTCCATTGAAGGAGAACTGCCCACCTCCCGTGGCAACCTGTTCCACTCATTGATCCCCTCACTGTCTAATATCTAATCTGTGTCTCCTCCCTTTCAGTTTCATCCCATTGCTTCTAGTCTTTCCTTGTACAGATGAGAATAGGGCTGATCCCTCTGCACTGTGACAGCCCTTCAGATATTTGTAGACAGCTATTAAGTCTCTTCTCAGCCTTCTTTTTTGCAAGCTAAACATTCCCAGATGCTTTAACCATTCCCCATAGGACATGATTTGCAGACCGCTCACCATCTTGGTAACTCTTCTCTGAACTTGCTCCAGTTTGTCTATGTCTTTTTTAAAGTGGGGTGCCCAGAACTGGACACAGTATTCCAGATGAGGTCTGACTAAGGAAGAGTAGAGGGGATAATTACCTCATGTGATCTAGACTCTATGCTTCTCTTAATACATCCCAGAATTGTGTTTGCCTTTTTGGCTGCTGCATCACATTGTTGACTCATGTTCAGTCTATGATCTATTAGTATACTCAAGTCTTTTTCACATGTGCTGCTGCTTAGCCCAATTTCTCCCATTGTAGGACTTTGCATTTCTCCTTGTTAAATGCCATTCTGCTAGTCGCTGCCCACTGTTCAAGTGTTACCATGCGGTGGTTGCTGGTCCTCCCGGGGCGGCAGGGTGCGTGGTCCAGCAGTCAGGGCGCGTCCGCCCCGGCTTGTTGTCTGGCTGCCGGGGCCACGGGTGCCTGGCCGGCAAGCTGCTGTGGCACGCGGCACCGTGCGCACCTGTGAGTGCTACTGCCATGCTTGAGTTCCCTTTTATTATGTTCTCTTGGGAGTTGGCTGTCTCCCTCTCTCCACCCCTGGGTGGAGGCTTTTGTTTAAAGGCCAAGCAGAGACTGTCAATCACTGCCAGTTATTGGTTTCCGTCAGTGTGCTAGCTAGTCTGCCTCTGTTGGTCTCTTGCTTCTGTCATCTTGTCTGCTATACTTTGCTATTATCCACCTCCATCTGCCTCAGTTCTGCTTAGTATTGTTCATGTTGATTATTTACATCTGCCTTTTCTGTTGGTGTTCTACCCTTTCCATCCAGGTACGCCAGCATTCCTTTTCAGTCCCTAGTGAGAGTAGGGATCGCCGCCCAGTTGCCCGCCTGGGGTTAGCCAGGAGTGGAGGCAAGCAGGCAGGGACAGGGGTTGCGGGTGAGATATAGGGCATCCGGGCTGGTGTATCAAGGGCAGTATACCGTAACATAACAACTTGCCTTAGAATTGCTCTCCAATGGAGGCCATGAGTACCCTCAAAAGTTAGTTGCAGGATTTAGTGGGCGTGATCCAAGACCTGTCCGGTCGTATGGTGGCCCAGGAGCAGCGGGAGTTAGTGCATGTTTCTACCTTCTATTCCTGAGCCCAAGTGTCCACTTTCCAAGGTATTTTCAGGGGAGAGGAGCAAGTTTTTTGTTTTTTAGCAGGCATGTAGATTGTATTTTTGGATGCGGCCCGCTCCACTGGCTTAGAATCCCAGAAAGTTGGATGGATTATGTTCTTACTTCGGGTTCCCCCCAGACATGGGCCTACTCCTTACCCAAGAGTTCGGCTTGCCTTCAGTCATTTGATTTGCTTTTTCGGGAACTTGGAGGTATTTTTGATGAGCCGGACCGTGCGGGGTTGGCGATATCCCATCTCATGATCTCATGTCTCTACGTCAGGGGCAGCAGTGGGTAGAGGACTATTGCTCTAAATTTAGACTGTATGCAGGTGAAACCTCTTGGAACAATAGCGCCCTTAGAGATGTGTTTTTGTTGGGTGTTTCTGACGCTGTCAAGGATCTACTCATTTCTCATCCTGCTCCCGTGACACTCAATCATGCGATGGAATTGGCGGTCAAAGCTGACAGGAGGCTGAGATCTAGAAAAGAGGACCATCGGGCCCGTGAGGCTAGGGAATCTGGCAGACCCGCTCCCCCTTCTCCCATGCCAACTTCTGGTGCGGAGCCTATGGAAGTGGATCATCTAGGTCCCGAGCAACGGCGATCCTCTTTGGGAGGATCGCCTAGGATCACAGGTACTCCCTGAGTTGTTAGTGCCTTGTCAGATTGGCTTCCGGAATTTCACTCGGTCCAGTCAAGCTTTTATTGATTCGGGTGCTGTCGCCAATTTGATTAGTTTAGGTTTTGTCAGACCTCTGATGACTGAATTCTCGGCATTAAAGATTACCATACGCTTCACTATTATTGATGCTACCCCTCTGTCTGCAGGGGTTGTACAATGGAGGACTCCTATGTTACAGTTCACTGTGGGTGTTCTCCATTCTGAGAATCTGTCGTTCTTGGTAATGGAAAGGATGTCCGTTGATGTAGTGCTTGGTATGCCCTGGTTGGCACTGCACAATCCCCGATTTGATTGGTCCACTTGGGAATTGACACATTGGGGTTTGTCCTGTCATAGTCACTTAGCTACTATAGCTACTATATCCTTGTGTTCCGCAGATACCATACTTATTCCTGAGCATTTGTCCAATTTTCATGATGCATTCTCCAAGAAGCTGTCTGAGACTTTGCCTCCCCATAGGGAATGGGACTGTGGTATTCATCTGATTTCCGACAGTCCTATCCCTAAGGGAGCCATTTTCAATTTGTCGGGTAAGCCCTTAAGTCCTATATTTCTGATTCTCTGGCCAAACGACATATCAGGCCGTCCAGGTCCCCGGCCGGGGCAGGTTTCTTCTTTGTAGAAAAGAAGGATGGGACATTGAAGCCTTGTGTGGATTATCAAGCTTTGAATAAAATTACAGTGAAGAACCAGTGCTCCTTGCCCCTGATTCCTGATTCATTGAATGAGATGGTAGGGGCCCACTGGTTTTCCAAATTAGACTTAAGGGGGGCTTACAATTTAATTTGCATCTGAAAGGGAGATGAGTAGAAGACCGCATTCAACAACTTGTTCGGACATTTTGAATGTCTAGTCATGCCCTTCGGACTTTGTAATGCCTCCGCTGTGTTCCAGGGATTTATGAACGCGGACCTCAACGACTTCCTGGGGGTATTTTTGGTCATATATCTCGATGATATTCTGGTGTACTCCCCAGACTGGGACTCACATGTGCGGCACCTGAGGCTGGTTCTGACCCATTTGCGTAAGTATCAACTGTTTGCCAAGTTGGAGAAATGCATTTTTCGTACTAAACAAGTGTCTTTCCTTGGTTATGTGATTTCACCCATGGAGATTCAAATGGAGTCTGATAAAGTGACGGTAGTCTCCCAATGGGTCAGACCAGATAACCTGAAAGCTCTCCAGCGGTTCTTAGGTTTCGCAAATTTCTACCGTAGATTCATTAAGAATTATTCTGTTATTGCTCAACCCCTGACCGATCTTACCAAGAAGGGTGCTGACTTAGTAAGATGGTCGCCAGAGACCTTAGAGGCTTTTAGTCATCTCAAAAGGGCATTTACTGCTGCCCCGGTGCTAGTACAGCCTGACCCGCGGGACCGCTCTTCATTGAGGTCGATGCGTCTGAGGTACAGAAGAATTTGGAAGCAACGGAGGCTCGTATGCAGTTGCGTAGTGGGAGGAGTCTGTCAGTATCTGAACATTACAGGATGGGACAGAAGGTATATTTGTCTACTAGAAATCACAAATTGAAGGTTCCGTCTTTGAAACTCGCGTTACGTGGGTCCCTTTGTCACCACGCGGGTAGTAAATCCACTTGCTTATGAACTTGATTAGCCAGCTACATGTAGGGTTCATGGGGTTTTTCATAAGTCATTATTGAAACCTTTTGTCCCTTTGGTGGTACCCCACTTGGCACATTCTTCCACTTGGATGTGCAGCCATTTATGACCACTCTTTGAGTACGATCACTCAGCCAGTTGTAAATCCACTGTCATGGAACTGGGATCCGGGTACTGGAAGTCCCTAAAAGCTACCCGCAACCCCTGTCCCTACCTACTTGCCCCCCCTGGGCTAGGCCCCAGGGCGACAACTGGGTGACGGTTCCTATACTCACTAGGGAAGCGGGGCAGGGGGTCAGACTTACAAACAAATACAGAAACAAACAGACACAGAGGCAAGTCAGGAAGTCCAGGTCGGCAACAGGAGAATACGTGGTACCAGGGATCAGGCAAAGTCAAAGTCAGGTCCAAAAGCAGAAGGTCACAACGGGAAATCAGATGAGAACAATGTGGGTGTAGCATGGAGACAAACATACACTGGCAATGCTGGAAGGAAAAAGGCACGTTTAAATGCTGTCAGAACTCCCGCCCCAGCAGCTGATTGGGGCAGGGAACCTGTCAGCAGCCAGACCCAGACCTAAGTCGGCAAGTGCAGAGACCCAGACATCTAGCAACGAGTGCAGAATATGCTAATAGAATATCATGGCAACAGGGACGGCATCGCCGCATCCCCAGCAATTCGATTACCCAAGTGCTGCCTCCTGAGCACAGGAGCGGGCGACCGGAACCAATGTCCGGGACCCCGGCGGCCAGGGGAGGTCACCAAGACCGGGGCTCCCCTGCGCCGCACTCGATCAGCTCGGGTGATAGGATCGGTGGTGCGAGCACGGAGACCCCGAGAGCAGGCGGTCCTTACAGTACCCCCTCGTCTACGGGGGGACACCGGACCCTCACGACCTGGAGCAGGCTTGAGGGGAAAGGCCCTGTGAAATAATCAGACCAGACGTGGGGCATGAACATCCCTGGCAGGGACCCACGTCCGCTCCTCTGGGCCAAACCCTCTCCAGTGGACCAGATACTGTATCAAGCCCCGAACCCACCTGGACTCAACAATTCTCTCCACCTCAAATTCTAATTCCCCTTGCACCAGTGTAGGAGAGGGCGGGTCACAGGTGGGCACAACTGGAGTCACATATCTTTTTAACAAGTCTTTATGGAAGACGTCGATCTTCCAAGATGCAGGAAGGGATACTTTATATGCCACCTGAGAGATCGTGAATGGACCAACAAAACGTGGAGTCAGTTTTAAGGACGGAACCTTAAAGGAGATGTCTCGAGGAAGCAGTTAATTTTTTTTTTTGCCCAGTCCCCCCCATTAAACATACATTACAAAGCCCCCCTGTAAATGACATTTCTAGCTGGTTCGTACTTACCGTTCCAGCGTTTCAGCAACTTATAAAAGTTTCCTCAAGATGGCCGCCGGCTCTTTCCCCGTCGCTCGCTGCAGCCCGACGTGCGCGCTCCCGAGACGCCGCCAGCTGTGTCTCCATGGCAACCGGACGCATCGCAGCCGCCGACCAGACGCCCCGCAGCCGCCAACCAGACAGCAGGTAACCGGCGCTAGCCCCCGGCTCCCCAGCGCTAGACCCTCAGCCCAGGTGAAGGCCCCGGAGCCCAGCGCTAGGTTCCGGAGCCCAGCGCTAGTTCCCCCGGCCTAGCGGCAGCCCCCCCCCGGCCTAGCGACAGCCCCCCCGGCGCAGCGGCAGCCCCCCCCGGCCTAGCGACAGCCCCCCCATCACAGCGGCAGCCCCCCCATCACAGCGGCAGCCCCCCCGGCCTAGCGACAGCCCCCCCGGCGCAGCCCGGCGCAGCGGCAGCCCCCCCCGGCCTAGCGACAGCCCCCCCATCACAGCGGCAGCCCCCCCCCGGCCTAGCGACAGCCCCCCCGGCGCAGCGGCAGCCCCCCCCGGCCTAGCGACAGCCCCCCCATCACAGCGGCAGCCCCCCCCCCGGCGCAGCGACAGCCCCCCCGGCGCAGCGGCAGCCCCCCCCCCCCCCCCCCCGACCCATCACTTACCTGGGAGGCTTCTCGGGGCTGCTGGGCTGGGCTGGGCTTCTCCGCTGGGCAGCTCCAGTTTCTGCACCTTCCTCTAACAGAGGAAGGTGCAGAATGGCCGCTTCAGCGCGCTCCCGAGCAGTGACAGCTCGTCTGCGCATGCGCAGAAGAGCTGTAGCGGGGAGCACACTGAAGCGGCTCGTGCTGAATGGAGAAGACCGGACTGCGCAAGCGCGTCTAAAAAAGCAAGCTGCCAGCGAATTTAGACGGAACCATGGAGACGAGGACGCTAGCAACGGAGCAGGTAAGTGGAATAACTTCTGTATGGCTCATATTTAATGCACAATGTACATTACAAAGTGCATTAATATGGCCATACGGAAGTGTATAACCCCACTTGGTTTCGCGAGACCACCCCTTTAAGTTTCAAATTTTTGGAAGATAGTAACACCTGCTCCCCAACCACAAACGGTGCAGAAATAGTGCGTCTCTTATTCGACTGCCTAAGTAGTTTCTCCTGGGAACCCTGAAGGTTCTTACGAACCTGGGCCCAAACTGTGCACAGTTCATCAGTCGAGGTATCAGCATACGGGGCGTCAGAAATGGAAGGAGTAGAGAATGTAAACCGGGGATGGAAACCATAATTACAGAAAAACGGTGAGAATTGTGAAGACGAGTTAACATAGTTATTGATTGCAAATTCGGCGAGAGGTAAGTAATTAGTCCACTGAAACTGATTATCAGAAACAAAAAGTCGCAGGTACTGGATTAATTCTTGATTCATGCGTTCAGTCTGACCGTTGGACTCAGGATGGAATGCCGATGAAAAGAACAAATTAATATTTAGGTTTTTCCAGAAAGCTCGCCGGAAGCGAGCAACAAACTGTACCCCTCTATCCGAGACAATATCCTCCGGAATCCCATGCAGTCGAACCACCTCCTTGATAAATATTTCAGATAATAATTTGGAATTAGGTAGTTTGCCTAGCGGAACGAAATGTGCCATCTTGGTGAAACGATCGACTGTGACCCAAATGACAGTGTTCCCAAGCGAGGGAGGCAAATCAGTTATAAAGTCCATGGACAGATGGGACCATGGCCTAGATGGAATGGGCAAAGGGAGAAGAGGACCCTCAGGACGTCTCCTGAGACTCTTCCCCCTGGCGCAAACTGGACATGCCATCACAAAAGACCGGACATTTCTGGCCCAGTGAGGCCACCAATAAATTCTGGACAGTAATTCCCCAGTACCCCTGATACCGGGGTGCCCAGCTAAGACAGAAGCATGCGTCTCCTCTAGCACTTTCAACCTCAAGGACAAAGGGACAAATAGTTTGCCTTCCGGAAGGACTTCAAGGGCAGATTGTTGAGCAGCATGTATCAGGGGTGAAAGGTCAGAGGAGACAGTAGCGAGAACCACCCCGGGGGAGAGAATACTCTCTGGCTCAGATTCTGCAGGTTCCGGGGTACCACAACTCCTAGACAAGGCATCTGCTTTAACATTTTTTGAGCCGGGTCTGTAAGTCCCTACAAAATTGAACTGTGAAAAGAACAGGGCCCACCGGGCTTGTCGAGCATTCAACCTCTTGGCGGAGTCTAGATACATGAGGTTTTTGTGGTCTGTAAGTACAGTGATTAGATGGAGTGCTCCTTCCAGGAAGTGCCTCCATTCCTCAAATGCCCATTTAATAGCTAGTAACTCCCGGTTACCTACATCGTAATTTCGTTCTGTGGAGGAGAATTTTCTGGAAAAGTAGGCACAAGGCTTAAGGTTTGTGAGTGTGGAGGGACCTTGGGACAGTAGCGCTCCAACTCCAAACTCGGAGGCGTCTACCTCCACCACAAACGGACTAGATAGATCAGGTTGGATGAGGACGGGCGCTGAAGAGAGAGCAGCCTTCAGGGTAGTGAAGGCCGCAAGCGCATCTGGTGACCAATTACTCACATCCGCCCCCTTTCTGGTGAGATCCGTTAAAGGCTTAGCCACCACGGAGAAGTTCTTAATGGACTTACGATAATAATTAGCGAACCCAAGGAAGCGCTGCAGAGCTTTCACCTCAACTGGATCCATCTGAATATCACACGGTGTAATGATATATCCCAGGAATGATATTTTCTGAACACCGAAAACACATTTTTCAAGTTTTGCAAACAATTTATTAGCCCTGAGGCGAGTTAGCACGGTTCGTACCTGGACAGTGTGTCTCCCAGTCAGGGGAGAAAATCAGGATGTCATCCAGGTATACCACAACAAACACACCCATGATATCCTGGAAAATCGAATTCATATACCCTTGGAAAATCGCTGGAGCATTACACAACCCAAAAGGCATAACAAGGTATTCAAAGTGGCCCAGAGGTGTATTGAAAGCCGTCTTCCACTCATCCCCTTCCCGAATATGGATGAGGTTATAGGCTCCCCTCAGGTCGAGCTTGGAGAACCACTGAGCCCCAGAAACCTGATTGAGGAGGTCGGGGATGAGAGGAAAAGCGTATTGGTTTCTGATTGTTATTTGGTTGAGCTCCCTGTAGTCAATACAGAGTCTGAGACCCCCGTCCTTCTTCTCAACAAAGAAAAACCCACAGGAGACTCCGAGGGTCGAATGTGTCCCTTGGTCAAACTGTCCTGAATATAGTCCTTCATGGACTCCCTCTCAGGAACAGTTACATTGTAGATCTGACTCTTCGGGAGTTTGGCACCTGGGATCAGATCAATTTTACAATCAAATTCTCTATGAGGAGGCAAAACTTCAGAGAGTTGTTTGGAGAAAACATCAGAAAACTCAGCAATATAGTCTGGTAACTTGACCCCCTCCAAAACAGAAGTGTCCAAATTCACCGGATTCATGTGATTGGCACAGTGGGACCCCCACTTGACCAGCTCCAGCGTGTTCCAATTAATAATGGGATTGTTTTCCCTTAACCAAGGGAGCCCTAAGACTATGTCCACCAGCAAGTCTTTCATAACGAAGAAGGTGCAAGTCTCAGTATGGTGAATTTCAACTCTGGGGTAACAAGATTGACGAGGCCGGCATGCAATGGAGTGGAGTCTACCCCTGTAACCTGAATAGGAGGATCTAAACGTAGCAAAGAACCAAAAATCTGAGCCACAAAATCAAAATTTACAAAGTTTGCTGCTGCCCCAGAATCAACAAAAGCTTGCCTATCAGTTGCCTTGTCAATCCCATATTTGGTCATTCTTTTCAATAAGTATGGTATGAGATATTTTGTCACATGTTTTATTAAAGTCAAGATATACTATATCCACCGCACTTCCCTGATCAACCCAGTCGGTGATTCTGTCATAGAAGGAAATTAGATTAGTCTGGCATGACTTGTTTGTTACAAACCCATGCTGGCTCTGGTTAAATACTCCATTTTCATCCAAGTACTTACATACATGCTGTTTAATAATTTGTTCAAAGAACTTTCCCGGTATAGAAGTCAGGCTCACAGGCCTGTAGTTTCCTGGATCCACCTTCTTCCCTTCTTTGAAGATACGGACAATATTTGCCCTTTTCCAATCTTCCGGGACTTCTGTTCTCAAGAAACTTTCAAAAAAGATTATGGCGAGTGGTTCAGCAATTATCTCTGCTGCTTCCTTTAGTATCCTAGGATGTAATTCATCTGGACCTTGAGACTTACATTTATTTAAGTTAGCTAAGTGTATCCTTGTAAGTGTATCATTGCAAATAGTAAAAAAAAAACCTAATTGCTCACTTTCCTCTCTTTTGTTTAAAAAAAAAAAAAAAACACATCTTGGGTATCGTTGCATCAGTAATGTCTGTACCATAAATTACACATACATTTTATCCTGCATGCCAAACACTATAAAAAAAAACAAAAAAGAAGCTAGAATGTTTTTTTGCTTATTTTGCCTTTCAAAAAGCGCAATAAAAGGTGAAATACCTATCCCCCCCCCCCCCCCCACTTCCTACTACTCCTATACTCCTACCCTTATTTCTCCCTAATTTTCATACTTGTTTGTTATGTAAGAAGAAAAGTTTGATGAACAGGCTTGTAACCTGGATATAAACTGTAAAATATGATGTCATGATGTATAATCTGTCATCTCAATAAAAACTATTGGAATTAAAAATAACTATATCTACCCCAAAATGGGAACAATAAAACCTACAGTTCATCAGGCAAAAAAAAGCTCTCACAGAGCTCCGCTGATGCCAACACACAGTATGAAGAAGGCTCAGCATCTGAGCTCAGGCCATACACGGCCCATGACTACATGACAGATAGCTACATTATACAGTCATGAAAGCGTTAAAGAGGAGGGTCCTAATGTACACAGGGGTGTAACTAAAGGAGTATGCTAAG
Source organism: Eleutherodactylus coqui (assembly GCF_035609145.1). Lineage (NCBI taxonomy): Eukaryota > Metazoa > Chordata > Amphibia > Anura > Eleutherodactylidae > Eleutherodactylus > Eleutherodactylus coqui. The sequence continues at coordinate 20,535,205 of NC_089837.1, read as the reverse complement.
GCATGCGCGATGGGTACTCTGCATCAGGAGGATCCTCATTACTGCCCTGAATCTAAGAAAGACTACTTCTCCTTAAAGTGCGGCATTCACACAACAATATGACTTTTAACAAACTATTAACACTTTATAGAGCTCAAGTTGTTGCTAATGTTTCATACATCATGGCTGTAATGATTCAGAGCTGCTCAATAGTGTAAGTTAGGCTTTCCCCCATAATGGAGAGACAGAGAAAGCGGAGATAGAGGGGATCCTTGAGGCATTCCCCATAGCAGGGAGAAAGAGAGAGTGTGATTAGAGGGGATCCCTGAGGGATTCCCCCATAATAAGGAGAGATAGAGGGGCTAAAGAAGCTCCCCGACAGATTGCCCCCATAGCAAGGAGAGAGAGAAGGTGGGGCTAGAGAGAGCGCAAGATTAGAAAAGGTAAAGCTAGAGGGTGGTTCTCTCTAGCCCCACCCTATCCCTCCTTGCGCTCTCAGGGACTCCCTTGGGGAAGTCTTCTCTCTCTACTACGTGGATTCCTCATGTTTGCCAGAGATTCCCCCATAGCAAGATGAGAGAGAGAGAGAGAGCAGGGCTAGAGGGGTGAAGCTAGAGGGTGGTTCACTCTAGCCCCACCCTATTTCCCCCCACTCTCAAGGAATCCATTGGGGAAGTCCTCTCTCGCTGCTATGGGTATTCCCTCATTTTCCCCTGCAGGGGAATATGGGGAATTCCTTGTTCTCCCCTGATAAAAAACACTGATAAGTAGCAGAAGAATTTGCTGCTGTTTGGAGTTCGGAGACAGCTGAACAGCAAGTTTAAAATATCCAGCTGTAAACTCTTGTTAGTCTCCGCTGGGAAGAGGGGAATACCCTGGGCAATGAAGGGAACCCTGGGGAGTCTCCTCATCCCCACAGGACTAACAGGAGCTTACAGAGGTACATTTAAAATGTGCTTCTGGTTTTAGTGGTGTGACAGTACTCCCTCCCCCCTTATCTCCCTTCCTCCCCTATTCCCATTGTTTAGAAGTTTAGACTAAACAATGAGAATGTTTAGCTAATCTTCCTTTCCCTCCCTTGTTATCCTGCTCCTATAGCAGTCTATGGAAACGCCTGGGCATTGCGTACCAAAGATAGGTCAGGCCCTATGTTTTCACATAACAGGGAATTTCAGTCGCTCATCTCCTATTTTCTTAAATGCGTCTTTTTACGCGGCTAAAATTCCTTCGCCTGAACGTTTCCATAGGAAACCATTGGTTCTAATCGTCACGACTGTTTTGCGCATATAAGTTAGCTGCACAAATTTCCATGTGTGAGCGAACCGTCACTGAATGCCATCGAGAGGAGACTGAATTGGGATAAACTTTTTAGATAAACTTCACAAGGTAAAAACTAGAGGAAATAACCAGCAGATGTGTTGTATGGGCTAATGCATCCTACTAAATTGGTGAAAGGGCTCATTCACAACCCACTTCTAGATATCTTAACCTATTGTGACAGTGTGAGGATGAAGAGGATATTATGAATTCTCATTATTGGCTGATAGATGACGCCTGCTGATCATCATTCCTGCCACATGATCAACATAATAGTACATTCAGAAAATTATTAAAATTCATTATTCTGAAGACGTGCTCGTCTCTCCTGATGTGACAGCAACAAGTGATGCCCCAAAGGGAAATATGGAGAGATTTATCTAGAACCAGTCACTTATTCCATTTATGTCCACAATCATAAATAATATGCATGACAAAGGAGAGAACCCTAAATACACAAATTAATATCCATCAGAAATATACTTTACCAACTTCAGCGCATGGATGTCTGCTTATAAAGATGTCAAAGGAAAATCATTATTCTAAATGCTCTTCATTTTGTGACCACCAGAAATATATTATTGCATAAAAAAGTTAAAATATATTAGTGCCCAACCATGTACAAGAATATAACTACTATAATACTGCCCCCCATGTACAAGAATATAACTACTATAATACTGCCCCCTGTGTACAAGAATATAACTACTATAATACTGCCTCCAATGTACAAGAATATAACTACTATAATACTGCCCCCTATGTACAAGTATATAACTACTATAATACTGACCCCTATGTACCAGAATATAACTACTATAATACTGCTCCTATGTACAAGAATATAACTACTATAATACTGGCCCCTATGTACAAGAATATAACAACTATAATACTGCCCCCTATGTACAAGAATATAACTACTATAATACTGCCCCCTATGTACAAGAATATAACTACTATAATACTGCCCCCTATGCACAAGAATATAACTACTATAATACTGCCCCAATGTACAAGAATATAACTACTATAATACTGCCCCCTATGTACAAGAATATAACTACTATAATACTGCCTCCTATGTACAAGAATATAATTACTATAATACTGCCCCTATGTACAAGAATATAACTACTATAATACTGCCCCCTATGTACAAGAATATAAATAATATAATACTGCCCCCTATGTACAAGAATATAACTTCTATAATACTGCCGCTATGTACAAGAACATAACTACTATAATACTGCCTCTATGTACAAGAATATAACTACTATAATACTGCTCCTATGTACAAGAATATAACTACTATAATACTGCTCCTATGTACAAGAATATAACTACTATAATACTGCCCCTATGTACAAGAATATAACTACTATAATACTGCCCCCTATGTACAAGAATATAACTACTATAATACTGCCCCCTATGTACAAGAATATAACTACTATAATACTACCCCTATGTACAAGAATATAACTACTATAATACTGCCCTATGTACAAGAATATAACTACTATAATACTGCCCTCTATGTAAAAGAATATAACTACTATAATACTGCCCTCTATGTACAAGAATATAACTACTATAATACTGCCTCCTATGTACAAGAATATAACTACTATAATACTGCCGCTATGTACAAGAACATAACTACTATAATACTGCCCCTATGTACAAGAATATAACTACTATAATACTGCCCCCTATGTACAAGAATATAACTACTATAATACTGCCCTCTGTGTACAAGAATATAACTACTATAATACTGCCCTCTGTGTACAAGAATATAACTACTATAATACTGCCCCTATGTACAAGAATATAACTACTATAATACTGCCCTCTGTGTACAAGAATATAACTACTATAATACTGCCCTCTGTGTACAAGAATATAACTACTATAATACTGCCCCCTATGTACAAGAATATAACTATTATAATACTGCCCTCTATGTACAAGAATATAACTACTATAATACTGCCCCCTATGTACAAGAATATAACTACTATAATACTGCTCCTATGTACAAGAATACAACTACTATAATACTGCCCCCTATGTAAAAGAATATAACTACTATAATACTGACCCTATGTACAAGAATATAGCTGCTATAATACTGCCCCTATGTACAAGACTATAACTACTATAATACTGTCCCCTATGTACAAGAATATAACTACTATAATACTGCCCCCTATGTACAAGAATATAACTACTATAATACTGCTCCTATGTACAAGAATATAACTACTATAATACTGCCCTCTATGTACAAGAATATAACTACTATAATACTGCTCCTATGTACAAGAATATAACTACTATAATACTGCCTCCTATGTACAAGAATATAACTGCTATAATACTGCCTCCTATGTACCAGAATATAACTACTATAATACTGCTCCCTATGTACAAGAATATAACTGCTATAATACTGCCTCCTATGTACAAGAATATAACTACTATAATACTGCCCCCTATGTACAAGAATATAACTACTATAATACTGCCCCCTATGTACAAGAATATAACTACTATAATACTGCTACTATGTACAAGAATATAACTGCTATAATACTGCCCCCTATGTGCAAGAATATAACTGCTATAATACTGCCTCCTATGTACCAGAATATAACTACTATAATACTGCTCCCTATGTACAAGAATATAACTGCTATAATACTGCCTCCTATGTACAAGAATATAACTACTATAATACTGCCCCCTATGTACAAGAATATAACTACTATAATACTGCCCCCTATGTACAAGAATATAACTACTATAATACTGCTACTATGTACAAGAATATAACTGCTATAATACTGCCTCCTATGTACAAGAATATAACTACTATAATACTGCCTCCTATGTACAAGAATATAACTACTATAATACTGCCCCTATATACAAGAATATAACTACTATATAACTGCTCCTATGTGCAAGAATATAGCTACTATAATACTGTCTCCTATGTGCAAGTGTATAACTACTATAATACTGCCTCCTATGTACAAGAATATAAGTACTGTAATACTGCCTCCTATGTACAAGAATATAACTACTATAATACTGCCCCCTATGTACAAGAATATAACTACTATAATACTGCTCCTATGTACAAGAATATAACTACTATAATACTGCCCCCTATGTACAAGAATATAACTACTATAATACTGCCCCCTATATACAAGAATATAACTACTATAATACTGCCCCTATATACAAGAATATAACTACTATAATACTGCCCCCTATGTACAATAATATAACTACTATAATACTGCCCCCTATGTACAAGAATATAACTACTATAATACTGCCCCCTATATACAAGAATATAACTACTATAATACTGCCCCTATATACAAGAATATAACTACTATAATACTGCCCCCTATGTACAAGAATATAACTACTATAATACTGCTCCCTATGTACAAGAATATAACTACTATAATACTGCCCCTATGTACAAGAATATAACTACTATAATACTGCCCCCTATGTACAAGAATATAACTACTATAATACTGCCCCCTATGTACAAGAATATAACTACTATAATACTGCCCCTATGTACAAGAATATAACTACTATAATACTGCCCCGTATGTACAAGAATATAACTACTATAATACTGCCCCCTATGTACATGAATATAATTACTATAACATTGCCCCCTATGTACAAGAATATAACTACTATAATACTACTCCTATGTACAAGAATACAACTACTATAATACTGCCCCCTATGTACATGAATATAATTACTATAACATTGCCCCTATCTACAAGAATACCTCACTATACATAATAGTATGTAGGTCGTTCTTCTACACATAGGGAGCGTACAGTTAATCCGTGTACTCAGTATTCTGTGTGTGCCACTGCTCGGTCTCAGTGATATATGGCGCTCTGCGGTGTACATTACTCTGGGGGATTGTGTTTCGCTGCAGATGGAAGTAATCATCTTTTTGTTTGCTCTGGAAAGTGAAACAGGAGTCCAATAGTGATTATATAGTAACTCAGTGTTATGGCTGCTGCAGGTGTCATTACGGGAAGATGAAAGACTACAATCATGTCAAAGCTGAGGGTACAGTTAATGAAAATAATAATGGCGTACAGAGGGGGGGCATCTGCCCCGGGTGATGGGTGATGGAGAAGCATGGCACTGAGAGTGCAGGTGACAGAGGACTAGGAGTCACCAACAACATTTCAGCATTACCTCAACCATTACATAATGATAATAATACAGTATATACTGCTTTTTCTGTGTCAGTCTTACTGTAAATTCATGCATTCTATTCCCAAACCACTATAGACAGAGCTTACTATGGAGCCCTCACAATAGGTAGCAAGAATTGGTGGGGGGGCTGGTGATGGGGTGACCAGGTACTTAGTGTAGGTAAATTACAATGTGCTTTCAGAGAGTTAAAGTACCGGTAAGGATGGACCATAATGGCTGACGGCTCGTTATGGGTTTCTGATGCCAGTGTTTACCTAGAGGAGAGGAAATACATTTAATTAACTGTCACGGCATATGGCAAATTTACCCTGGTTTTATTTTGCAAGGTGTTTGCTCAGTCCAAGCGTCTGACACAATTACACAAATACGGAAAGATGAGTCCTGCTAATTAGGTTTTCTTGAGGTACAATGTATTTGCTGGCAGCGATCCTCATCTGCTTACTGACTGCTGCCGCTCCACCGAGCCGATAAGAAAATAAATTAACTCACTTAACAGAATGACCTGTACGTAACCTGGAGCTATTTATGTGCTTCATAAATAGAATGCCAGAACTACAGTGAAGACTGACACTCACATGTAAGATAAGTAGGAGAGAGGGAACAAAAGGTTACAAGGTAGAAATATATGTTGCTTTCAGGCAAGTGGGATGATTTTCCTATGCCATCAAATATGTGTCAAACTCTCCCCCATTTCCTGTCAAGTAGCAGGATCGCACACTGATGTGACAACTAAGACCTGATGGGGGAAAAACACTGGATTATGCATTGTCATTCTACAATTATAAAGCTTGATTATACAGTTTATAGCAATTCAGTCCTAATCATTTCTATACCAGTCCTAGGAGGCCAGTGATTTACTATACCAGTTCCCTGTATACAATAATTTAGTTTCTCAGTCCCCAATGTCAAGGAATTTAATTTCCCAGTCCCTGGTGCTCAGTGATTACGTTTTTCATTCCCTGGTGCCCTGTGATTTCGTTTCTCAGTCCCTGGTGCCCTGTGATTTCGTTTCTCAGTCCCTGTTGCCCTGTGATTTAGTTTCTCAGTCCCTGGTGCCCTGTAATTTAGTTACTCAGTCCCTGGTGCCCTGTGATTTGGTTTCTCAGTCCCTGTGGCCCTGTGATTTGGTTTCTCAGTCCCTGGTGCCCTGTGATTTGGTTTCTCAGTCCCTGGTGCCCTGTGATTTGGTTTCTCAGTCCCTGGTGCCCTGTAATTTAGTTTTTCATTCCCTGGTGCCCTGTGATTTAGTTACTCAGTCCCTGGTGCCCTGTGATTTGGTTTCTCAGTCCCTGGTGCACTGTGATTTGGTTTCTCACTCTCTGGTGCCCTATGATTTTGTTTCTCAGTCCCTGGTGCCCTGTGATTTCGTTTCTCAGTCCCTGGTGCCTTGTGATTTTGTATCTCAGTCCCTGGTGCCCTGTGATTCTGTTTCTCAGTCCCTGGTGCCCTGTGATTTGGTTTCTCAGTCCCTGGTGCCCTGTAATTTAGTTTCTCATTCCCTAGTGCCCTGTGATTTAGTTTTTCATTCCCTGGTGCCCTGTGATTTGGTTTCTCAGTCCCTGGTGCCCTGTGATTTGGTTTCTCAGTCCCTGGTGCCCTGTGATTTGGTTTCTCAGTCCCTGGTGCCCTGTGATTTGGTTTCTCAGTCCCTGGTGCCCTGTGATTTCGTTCCTCAGCCCCTGGTGCCCTGTGATTTCGTTTCTCAGTCCCTGGTGCCCTGTGATTTCGTTTCTCAGTCCCTGGTGCCCTGTGATTTGGTTTCTCAGTCCCTGGTGCCCTGTAATTTGGTTCCTCAGTCCCTGGTGCCCTGTGATTTCGTTTCTCAGTCCCTGGTGCCCTGTGATTTGGTTTCTCAGTCCCTGGTGCCCTGTGATTTGGTTTCTCAGTCCCTGGTGCCCTGTGATTTGGTTTCTCAGTCCCTGGTGCCCTGTGATTTAGCTTCTCAGTCCCTGGTGCCCTGTGATTTGGTTTCTCAGTCCCTGGTGCCCTGTGATTTAGCTTCTCAGTCCCTGGTGCCCTGTGATTTGGTTTCTCAGTCCCTGGTGCCCTGTGATTTGGTTTCTCAGTCCCTGTTGCCCTGTGATTTGGTTTCTCGGTCCCTGGTGCCCTGTGATTTGGTTTCTCAGTCCCTGGTGCCCTGTGATTTGGTTTCTCAGTCCCTGGTGCCCTGTGATTTCGTTCCTCAGCCCCTGGTGCCCTGTGATTTCGTTTCTCAGTCCCTGGTGCCCTGTGATTTCGTTTCTCAGTCCCTGGTGCCCTGTGATTTCATTTCTTAGTCCCTGGTGCCCTGTGATTTGGTTTCTCATTCCCTGGTGCCCTGTGATTTAGTTACTCAGTCCCTGGTGCCCTGTGATTTGGTTTCTCAGTCCCTGGTGCACTGTGATTTGGTTTCTCACTCTCTGGTGCCCTGTGATTTTGTTTCTCAGTCCCTGGTGCCCTGTGATTTGGTTTCTCAGTCCCTGGTGCCCTGTGATTTGGTTTCTCAGTCCCTGGTGCCCTGTGATTTAGCTTCTCAGTCCCTGGTGCCCTGTGATTTGGTTTCTCAGTCCCTGGTGCCCTGTGATTTGGTTTCTCAGTCCCTGGTGCCCTGTGATTTGGTTTCTTAGTCCCTGGTGCCCTGTGATTTGGTTTCTCAGTCCCTGGTGCCCTGTGATTTGGTTTCTCAGTCCCTGGTGCCCTGTGATTTGGTTTCTTAGTCCCTGGTGCCCTGTGATTTGGTTTCTTAGTCCCTGGTGCCCTGTGATTTGGTTTCTTAGTCCCTGGTGCCCTGTGATTTGGTTTCTCAGTCCCTGGTGCCCTGTGATTTGGTTTCTCAGTCCCTGGTGCCTTGTGATTTGGTTTCTCAGTCCCTGGTGCCCTGTGATTTAGCTTCTCAGTCCCTGGTATCCATTGTTTTAGTTTCCTAGTGCTTTGTATCTATAGACTTTAGAGATGGCAGATTTAGTAATACTTTATTAATGGAACACAATAGTAAGATGTCTTGTTAAGTTCCCTCCTGATCTTCCGCTCGCCTATGGACAGCAGTAAGGGAAGGGTTACTGACTATTTTTGCCAGTGAGAGACTAAAAGTAACTGTTGTCTGCCCTGCAGTAATAGTAGTATAGTCTCTGTTCATTACCTGGCCAATCAGTCAGCCGCGTGCGGCTCCTGCTGAATCTTGCTTCATCCTCTTCACAAGATAAGGTTTACAATCTCCTCTATCCCTTGGCTTATAGACTTACTGAAAGTTTTCAGAAACTTGGCAAACTCCTACAGACACCAAAAAATGAATCACATCTTTCTGCTGAGCCATGTTTACTGGCATCATTTATTACCACCACTCATCACATGATCGGCGCCCAGGATGTCCGCTTATTATAAATTATTATACTCATATACTCTTATCAGCCACGTTATCAGCCCCCCATCTAGTAGCGTCAGTCTCCTTTGGCCTTCAGAACCGCAGCAGTTCATCGTGGTGTAGATTCCACTCGGTGATGAAATCGTTCTGCAGATATCGGCCCCTGCGGACAGGAAGCTTCTTGTAGTTGCTGCAGATTAGATGGCGGTGCTGACATGCTCTGATTAGCTGCCAGGAAGGGTTCAGTGATTCATGCTGCTCGTGCCAAATTCTGACCTTTCATCAGCACGGAGCAACAGAAATCTGGATCCATCTGACCAGGAGATGTTTTTTTGCTGCTCAGTGATACAAGTTTTGCGCTCTTTGGCGTGCTGGAGTTTCGTCTTTCTGTCTCTTTTAGACACAATGGCGCTGGAACTGGTCGTCTGCTGTTGTATCCCATCCGTGATAAGGAAAGGCGAGTTGTGCGTTCGGACACGTTAGTTGGAGCTCCAGTGTTGTATTCTCTGCTCTTGAATGTGCAGCGCCCGTTGGTCAGAATGATTCCTGACATCCCCCTCTAACCCCTTTCAGAGACGTTTTTTCCATCTATAGGATCATCTTTCGCTAGATGGTTTTCTCGATCACGCCATTCTCTGTATAATCTCCATATTGTTAGATGAGAAAACCCTACATGGTTGGTGGTGAGACCCCAGCTAGCCCAGCACCGATGACCGGGCCTCATTGGGAGTCACTCAGATGACTGAATTTTCCCATCTCATGTGGATTTACACTGAATTTGAGCCACACAAAACTTGTCACGTGATTTTATGCTGCACTCCAGGGTCACGGCTCTATTCTCTATACAGGCAAGCGCCAATCATGAAAGAGCTAGTGTCTCTAATTTAGTTTAGATCAGCAGAAGCAACCAATTTCAGCAGCACCGGACCATCTCATGTGTACATCGACCCCCTTGGTTCTCCGCCTTAGTAGATCAGGATGTTGGATTTTAACTGCCTGTACCTTTTGTTTTTGGGAGGTAAGTTGCTGCTAGAGATGTCTGTCAGGAGCTTTCTACCCTCCCTACATAAAAGAGACAACTGAGACCAGCGTGCGTGTATGATGGGCTGGGAGAGATAGTTGTCATCTGGCCAACAGCTGTATAAGGTCTATGGACAGCTTAAGAAAGGCATTGTCTGGCACAAAATAGGACAGGAGAAGAAATGGTCTGTCACATGATAAAACTGGTAGAGAAATTGACTGGAACATGATAGAACAGGAGGGGGGGGGGGCACAGTCCAACGCCATAGAGAACAGGAGAAGTGGTCTAACAGAATATGGAACTACAGTAGAAATTGTTAAGGTTGTGCTCCTGGGACCTGTGGTTCTACAGGTTTCTTTGTGCACACCTTCCCAGGTAGGGGGTAATTGATCTGGCTGGGTGTGCTATTCTCCACCAGGCAATCCCCCTGGTCTGCAGCAGATAAATACCAGCAAACTCTTGGGGAGAGATTGCTGGTCATTTTAGTGCTTTATTGTTCTACTCGGTCTGAATCCCACTCAGAGCTGGTGCTTGCATGAATGTCTGTAGTGTCCCTCTCTCCTCCCCTGAAGACAGTCTGGACACCTGCTGTCCCTCCCCTCCTTGCATTCTGGGGGTCATGCATTGTGTAGTGTGTGGTATGGTGACCACACAGGTGCAGATGACCCACAGGTTTCTCTCTATCCCTGAGTAGGTGTGGCCTCCAGATGTCTGATGACCTTTGTGTGTGTCAGATATGTGATGCCTTACACTGTTCCCTATGTCAGCACGGTGGCTGACTCTCTATTTCCTGGTGTGAGGACACCTGGACTGTCTATGGTTTACCATCTTTATGCATGTCAGCTCTGGGTGGGGTTCCTGTTATATGTTGTATGCACTACCATGTGCGTTGGTGTAAACAGTGAACTGTGTGGTATGTCTGTGCAAGTGGCCAGACATGTGCTCTATGTGCAGTCCTGTTCTATGTGATTGTGTTACTCTGTATGTTGGTGTGAACAGCAATGTGTGTGTTATGTCTGTGCAAGTGGCCAGACATGTGCTTTATGTGCAGTCCTGTTCTGTTTTTTCAGTGTGTGTGTGCACAGTGTTGTGACCCGTGTGTGTTTAGTGCATTTGTCCAGGCTCCTAGTCAGGCATAGCCAGGTCACCAGATGAAGACAGTGGGGCCGACCTTATCAGGACGATTACCCTGCTTTTAGTCAGGGGTTCCCCACTTTCCCTGGTTAGTAATGGACAGAGGTCCTTTCATAAATTGCCTGGAGAGGTGCAAGTTGTGAGTGCAAATGCTGTGTGAGTGTTTGAGGTTTTAAAAGAACAAAATCCTTCGTCCACATGGAGGCATGACGCTTTAATGTGCCAAGCGGACATAACAAAAATGGTCTGACATCCTAGAGAACTGGAGAAGAAGTGGCCTGACACCCTATAGAACTGGAGAAGAAGTGGCCTAACACCCTATAGAACTCTAGATGAAGCAGTCTGGAACATAATAGAACAAAGGAAATATGGTGGAACACCCTATAGAACTGGAGAAGTAGTCCAACACAATATAAAACTGAAAAAAGTAGTCTGACACCCTAAGGAATTCTGGAAGTGGACTTGAACATGATAGGACAGGATAAAGCTTGGCCAAATACTCTATAAAACTGGAGAAGATGTGGTCTGACACCTTCTATAACTGTAGAATTGTTCTGGAACCCTATTTAACTGGAGAAGTAGTGGTCTCACACCATATTCAAATGGAGATAAAGTGGTCCAACACCCTATGCAACTGGAGGTCTGATATTATGTAGGGCTGCATAAAAAGTGGTCCGACACCATATAGAATTGGAAAATAAGTGGTCTGATACACTATAGAACGCTAGAACATGATAGAACAAGAGAAGGCATGGCTTGACAACCTATACAACTGGAGAAGAAATGGTCTGACATCCTGTAGAACTTAATATGAAGTAGTCTGATATCATATTAGCTGGAAAAGAAGATGTTCGACACCCCATAAAGCTAGAGAAGAAGTGGTCTGACACCTTAAAGAACTCTAGAAGAAGTGGTATTGAACATGATAGAACAGGACAGCGCATGGCCCAACAACCTATAGAACTAGAGAAGAAGTAGTCTGACATCCTGTAGAACTGGAGATGAAGTGGCCCAATGCCCTATACAGCTGGAGAAAAAATGGTGTGGCATACAGAAGAGCTGTAAAGTTAATGTTTGGGCACCAAGTACAGATGGGTATGGAGTCAAGTGACACATTAGGACTAGGTGTTATGACCGCTCGGTGCACTAAAACACCATGTCTCACTACGGACGCAAGATTGTATCAATTTAAAACAGCGAACACTCATACAGCATTAGCACTGACAAACTATACCTCTCCAGGCAAGATGGAAGGACCCTTGTCCCTTATTAACCAGAGAAAGCGCGGAACCCCTGCCTAAAAGCAGGGTAATTGTCCCAATAGGGTCGGCTCCACTGTCTTCATCTAGGACCTAGCTATCTTTGATCAGGAACCTGGAGAGATGCATTAAACACACACAGAACACAACACTGTTTACACACACTGAACACAGAACAGGACTGCACATAAAGCACATGTCTGGCTACTTGCACAGGCATACCACACATCACTGTTCACACCAACAAACATGGTTGTGCATACAACATATTACAGGACCCCCACCCAGAGCTCACATGCATAAAGATGGTAAACCATAGCCAGTCCAAGTGTCCTCACACCAGAGGAATAGAAAGTCAGCCACCGTGCTGACATAGGGAACAGTGTCAGGCATCACCCATCTGACACACACACATCAGACATCTGGAGGCCACACCTGTCAAAGGAAGGGAAGAGGGGGTCTGCATATGATACAGACAAGGACTACAGGTGTCCAGACCGTCTTCAGGGAAGGAGAGAGACACTTCAGACATGCATGCATACACCAGCTCTGAGTGGGATTACCAGTGATACATAAAGCACTAAAATGACCAGCAATCTCTCACAAGCATTTGCTGGTATTTATTTGCCGCAGACGAGGGGGATTGACTGGTGGAGAACACCACACCCAACCAGCTCAATTAACCCCTACATGTGAAGGTGTACACAAGAAAACCTGCAGAACCACAGGTCACAGAAGCATAACCTTAACACTAGGGCACAAGTAACTGGGCACCCTATAAGGCTTGGTAGCATTGGTCATGTTCAAGTAGATCACGAGGGTCCTGAAGGAAGTGGTTGCGCTCATCTGATTTCTTGCACTGGAGAACACCTGAGGTTATCGGTAGATCTTCCTGCATCTCATAGGTCGCAGTCATCCTGTGTTCTTTCTTCTGACTTTACAAGCTTTCTGAAAGGTCTCACTGGCTGAGACGTTGAGGTGGTAATTCATGGTAATAATATTGCCCGGCCGTATTGTAAGAGGTCTATAAACAGCTTCCAGATCCCGCAGCACGTCTTGTATCACACATATCCCTCCCAAGGAGTCCGTGGAACATCTTACAATTCCTTCAGATGTGATTCATTGCTGAAATTTCCATCCGACAATCAAAAAATACGAACAGCTGCTGCATAAGCTGCACACATCGCAATGTATCCGACGTCGGCGGTAACGGAACATTCTATTCTTAGGAGAACCACATTCCGGATTAAATATAACACCCCAGAGGGCGATATATTCAAATGGCTGAATTATTAGGGCTGTCGGCACCTGGACTCAGGAAATGTCATGGAAATTTCCTAGAAAACACCCAAACTGCACGCGCTTAGCGGAGGAAGAGGCGTTGCCACCGCCGAGGACTTATCAATAGAAGCAGCATGTCTGATCCGTTTGTTTATTAACCGCTTAATGAGCCGTCACACATGTTCTATCATCCATCACTGAGGGGTCTTCTGCTAGGCTTCTGTAAAAGCACGTACAGCCCTGCAGAATATGGGTGCGCTATACAAGGAGTGAAAAATAAAGTTTTGCTAAACTGTAAGAACCACTTAATTTAACCCCTTTATGTCCCAAGACGTACAATTACGTCATGGGGGTGTGGGGTTTCTATGGATTGGGAGCTGATCTCACCCATACAGTGCAGGTGCCGGCTGCCTTTGATAGCGGACACTCCCCTGCAACAGCCGCGATCAGCACTGTTAACCCTTTAAATGCCCCGATCAGTATTCTGATGGTCCGAATGGCCTTTGAAAGATGAGATCGCAAGGTGCGGTTCAGTTGTCATGACAGCCTGGGGCCTTCAGAACGCCACCAGGGCTGCTACAGCTGTATGCCTATCAAGGCATACCTATGGCATAGCTGGATAGACTGCCTGTCAGAGAGCAGTATAGCGCAATACCATGTTACTGCATTATACTCTATGAGCGGTCAAACTATTGCAATTTCCATTTGCCCATGGAAACTTAAAAAAGAAAAAGCGTTTTAAAAAGTTTTATTAATTATTAGCAAAAACAAAAGGAAATAAAAGTTAGAAAAAACTTTTCCTATATTTATAATAAGAAAATCAATACGAAAACATATTTGGTATCACTGAGTCCACAAAGTCCGATCAACGAAAGTGACACATTATTTGTGCCGCACGGTAAACATCATCAAAAAAAAAAAGGAACACCTCCAGAATTGCGCTTTTTTTGGTCACCCTGGCTGCAAAAAAAAAAATTCATAAAAAGCAATCAAAAAGTTGTATGTACTCCAAAATAGCACCAATAGAATCGAAGGTCGTCCTGCAAAATAAGAGCGCACACAACCATGTCGACGGAAAACTCAAAAAGGTATGGCAGACAGATGATGGCGGCGGAACTAATACTACCGCTATATAAGCTTGGTATCGCCAGAATCATACCGACCCACAGAATAAAGGTATCATGTCATTTGTCCCGCATTGTATACGCCGCAAAAACAAGACATTAAGGGGTTAAGCATAATTACGAGAGCTGAGTTTGTCAGTCAGTCCGTCCTTTGGCAGGTGACATCAGTAGCAGACGAGGTCTTTGGGGTCTTTGTCCACTTTTCTGTACTTCTTTATACATTGTTATTCATGTACGCAGTGCGGACCGCGCCAACCGCGCTGTGCGGCCAGAGACCGTAACCTGCAGGAGGCAGAACTGCCAACGGTTACTATGGAATCTAATGGAAGAACTCAGAGGGAATAGAGCCGCAAAACAAGATACACTCTGACAGGAATATAAGTTAGTTCTCATAGTGGGGGCGCCAGAGAGCCGAGTCCGTAGAAGACGACATCCACTGTGCTGCAGAACACATTGTACAGGTCTACGAGCAGCGCTTCTCAGATAGGCTGGACCGAATTATCACACATCCCGTGCCCATGTCAAAGACTGCAATACTCATCTGAACCCACCCCAAAATCTGCAAAACTCACCTCTACCCATCCCATAAACGGCAGTACTCATTTCTATCTATTCCAGAAACTGCAATACTCACCTCCACCCATCCCAAAAACTGCAATACTCACCTCCACCCATCCCAAAAACAGTAGTACTCATTTCCATCCATCTCAAAAACTGCAATACTCATCTCTATCCATCCCAAAAACAGCAGTTCTTATCTTTACCCATCCCCAAAACAGTAGTACTGATCTCTAGCCATGCCATAAACTGCAGTACTCATTTCTATCTATCCCAGAAACTGCAATACTCATTTCCACCCATCACAAAAACTGCAGTACTCATCTCTATCCATCCCAAAAACTGTAGTACTCATCTCTACTAGAGATGAGCGAACGTACTCGTCCGAGCTTGATATTCGTACGAATATTAGGGTGTTCGGGATGCTCGTTACTCGTAACGAGTACCACGCGGTGTTCGGGTTACTTTCAGTTTCCTCTCTGAGACGTTAGCGCGCTTTTCTGGCCAATAGAAAGACAGGGAAGGCATTACAACTTCCCCCTGCGACGTTCAAGCCCTATACCACCCCCCTGCTGTGAGTGGCTGGGGAGATCAGATGTCACCCGAGTATAAAAGTCGGCCCCTCCCGCGGCTCGCCACAGATGCCGTGTGAGTTAGTGAGGGAAAGTGCTGTTCTATTGGAGTTGCTGTAGGGAGAGTGTTTGTAGTGAGTGTAGGCTTCAAGAACCCCAACGGTCCTTCTTAGGGCCACATCTACCTGTGTGCAGGCTGCTGTTAGCAGTGGAAATTTTTTTTTTTTTTTCTCAAAATCGGCAGTGCAGAGCATTGCACCCGGTATTAGGGACAGAAGTGCTGCATAGGCAGGGAGAGTGTTAGGAGTGAGTGTAGCCTTCAAGAACCTCAACGGTCCTTTCTAGGGCCAAATTTAACCGTGTGCAGTACTGTGCTGGCTGCTGTTAGCTGTGTTGCATATTTTTTTTTTCTAAAAATCGTCTGTGCAGAGCATTGCACCCTCCATTGATACTACAGGGACAGAATTGTGTAGGCAGGGCCACAACACAGTTATTGTTCATTGAATATCCGCAGTGGGGCCTTCCCTTTGCAAAAAAGTATCCTGACTGGCAAATACCTGCTCTGCCAGAGTTAATAACTCTGCTACACTAAAGTTGTGTGACACTTTTTCAGGGCCACACCACAGTTATTAAACGTATTGTTCATTGAATATCCGCAGTGGGGCCCTCCCTTTGCAAAAAAGCGAAAAAATTCTATTTGCCCTGCCTGTGTCAGTCCTAAGGTCTCCGTGTACGTGTGTGCTGCGTGGAGAACGTACAAAAATCAAACGCAACCAGCTACGGTTTACTGCAGGCTTGCGCCATTGTCTTTCCTGACTGGCAAATACCTGCTCTGCCAGAGTTAATAACTCTGCTACACTAAAGTTGTGTGACACTTTTTCAGGGCCACACCACAGTTATTAAACGTATTGTTCATTGAATATCCGCAGTGGGGCCCTCCCTTTGCAAAAAAGCGAATTAATTATATTTGGCCTGCCTGTGTCAGTCCTAAGGGCTCTGGGTACGTGTGTGCTGCGTGGAGAACCTAAAAAAATCAGACGCAACCAGCTACGGTTGAGTGCAGCCTTGCGCCAATTTCTTTCCTGCCTGGGAAATCAAATCACTGGTAATACAGCATGCTGAGGGGTAGGGGTAGGCCTAGAGGATGTGGACGCGGCCGAGGACGCGGAGGGCCAAGTGAGGGTGTGGGCACAGGCCGAGCCAGTGCGGTGGCCAGGGGTAGAGGCAGGGCCAGACCGAATAATCCACCAACTGTTTCACAAAGCGCCCCCTCGCGCCATGCCACCCTGCAGAGGTCAAGGTGCTCTACGGTGTGGCAGTTTTTCACAGAGACGCCTGACGACCGACGAACAGTGGTGTGCAACCTTTGTCGCGCCAAGATCAGCTGGGGAGGCACCACCAACAGCATGCGCAGGCATATGATGGCCAAGCACCCCACAAGGTGGGACGATGCCCGTTCACCGCCTCCGGTTTGCACCACTGCCTCTCCCCCTGTGCCCCAACCTGCCACTGAGATCCAACCCCCCTCTGAGGACACAGGCAGTACCGTCTCCTGGCCTGCACCCACACCCTCACCTCCGCTGTCCTCGGCCCCATTCAGCAATGTCTCTCAGCGCAGCGGCCAGACGTCGCTAGTGCCACAGTTTGAGCGCAAGCGCAAGTACGACGCCACGCACCCGCACGCTCAAGTGTTAAACGTGCACATTGCAAAATTGATCAGCCTACAGATGCTGCCGTATAGGCTTGTGGAAACGGAGGCTTTCAAAAGCATGATGGCGGCGGCGGCCCCGCGCTACTCGGTTCCCAGTCGCCACTACTTTTCCCGATGTGCCGTCCCAGCCCTGCACGACCACGTCTCCCGCAACATTGTACGCGCCCTCACCAATGCGGTTACTGCCAAGGTCCACTTAACAACGGACACGTGGACAAGCACAGGCGGGCAGGGCCACTATATCTCCCTGATGGCACATTGGGTGAATTTAATGGAGGCTGGGACAGAGTCAGAGCCTGGGACCGCTCACGTCCTACCCACCCCCAGAATTGCGGGCCCCAGCTCGGTGGTGGTATCTGCGGCGGTGTATGCTTCCTCCACTAAAGCACCCTCCTCCAACGCAACCTCTGTCTCGCAATCAAGATGTGTCAGCAGCACGTCGCCAGCAGTCGGTGTCGCGCGGCGTGGCAGCACAGCGATGGGCAAGCGTCAGCAGGCCGTGCTGAAACTACTCAGCTTAGGAGAGAAGAGGCACACGGCCCACGAACTGCTGCAGGGTCTGACAGAGCAGACCGACCGCTGGCTTGTGCCGCTGAGCCTCCAACCGGGCATGGTCGTGTGTGACAACGGCCGTAACCTGGTGGCGGCTCTGCAGCTCGGTAGCCTCACGCACGTGCCATGCCTGGCCCATGTCTTTAATTTGGTGGTTCAGCGCTTTCTGAAAAGCTACCCCCACTTGTCATACCTGCTCGGAAAGGTGCGCCAGCTCTGCGCACATTTCCGCAAATCCCACACGCACGCTGCCACCTGCGGACACTGCCAGTGCACCGACTGCTGTGTGACGTGCCCACACAGTGGAACTCTACGCTCCACATGTTGGCCAGACTCTATGAGCAGCGTAGAGCTATAGTGGAATACCAACTCCAACATGGGCGGCGCAGTGGGAGTCAGCCTCCTCAATTATTTACAGAAGAGTGGCCCTGGTTGGCAGCCATCTGCCAGGTCCTTGGAAAATTTGAGGAGTCTACCCAGATGGTGAGCGGGGATGCTGCAATCATTAGCGTCACCATTCCTCTGCTATGCATCTTGAGAAGTTCCCTGCAAAGCATAAAGGCAGACGCTTTGCACTCGGAAACAGAGGCGGGGGAAGACAGTATGTCGCTGGATAGTCAGAGCACCCTCATGTCTATATCTCAGCGCGTTGAGGAGGAGGAGGAGGAGCATGAGGAGGATGAGGAGGAGGGGGAAGAGACAGCTTGGCCCACTGCTGAGGGTACCCATGCTGCTTGCCTGTCATCCTTTCAGCGTGTATGGCCTGAAGAGGAGGAGGAGGAGGATCCTGAAAGTGATCTTCCTAGTGAAGACAGCCATGTGTTGCGTACAGGTACCCTGGCACACATGGCTGACTTCATGTTAGGATGCCTTTCTTGTGACCCTCGCGTTACACGCATTCTGGCCACTACGGATTACTGGGTGTACACACTGCTCGACCCACGGTATAAGGAGAACCTTTGCACTCTCATTCCCGAAGAGGAAAGGGGTTCGAGAGTGTTGCTATACCACAGGGCGCTGGTGGACAAACTGATGGTAAACTTCCCATCCGACAGCGCTAGTGGCAGAAGGCGCAGTTCCGAGGGCCTGGTAGCAGGGGAGGCGCAGAGATCAGGCAGCATGTACAGCGCAGGCAGGGGAACATTATCCAAGGCCTTTGCCAGCTTTATGGCTCCCCACCAAGACTGTGTCACCGCTCCCCAGTCAAGGCTGAGTCGGCGGGAGCACTGTAAAAGGATGGTGAGGGAGTATGTAGCCGATCGCACGACCGTCCTCCGTGACGCCTCTGCCACCTACAACTACTGGGTGTCGAAGCTGGACACGTGGCCTGAACTCGCGCTGTATGCCCTGGAGGTGCTTGCTTGTCCTGCGGCTAGCGTCTTGTCAGAGAGGGTGTTTAGTGCGGCTGGGGGAATCATCACGGATAAGCGTACCCACCTGTCAACCGACAGTGCCGACAGGCTTACACTCATCAAGATGAACAAAGCCTGGATTTCCCCAGACTTCTCTTCTCCACCAGCGGACAGCAAGGATACGTAAACAATACGTAGGCTGCACCCGCGGATGGAAGCTACGTTCTCTCTCACCATCCAAAACGGGGACATTTCTGCTTCATCAATCTGTGTCTAATATTCCTCCTCCTCCTCCTGCTCCTCCTCCTGAAACCTCACGTAATCACGCTGAACGGGCAATTTTTCTTAGGGCCACAAGGCTCACTCATAATTTTTCTGAACAATTTTTATAAGTTTCAATGCTCTTAAAAGCGTTGGAACTTTAACTTGAACCAATTTTTCGTTACACTGGGCTGCCTCCAGGCCTATTTACCACTTAAGCCACATTAAAGGGGTTGTCCCGAGGCAGCAAGTGGGTCTATACACTTCTGCATGGCCATAATAATGCACTTTGTAATGTACATTGTGCATTAATTATGAGCCATACAGAAGTTATAAAAAGTTTTATACTTACCTGCTCCGTTGCTAGCGTCCTCGTCTCCATGGTGCCGACTAATTTTCGCCCTCCGATGGCCAAATTAGCCGCGCTTGCGCAGTCCGGGTCTTCTCCTCTTCTCTATGGGGCTCCGTGTAGCTCCGTGTAGCTCCGCCCCGTCACGTGCCGATTCCAGCCAATCAGGAGGCTGGAATCGGCAATGGACCGCACAGAAGCCCTGCGGTCCATGAAGACAGAGGATCCCGGCGGCCATCTTCAGCAGGTGAGTATGAAGACGCCGGACCGCCGGGATTCAGGTAAGCGCTGTGCGGGTGGGTTTTTTAACCCCTGCATCGGGGTTGTCTCGCGCCGAACGGGGGGGGGGTTTAAAAAAAAAAAAAACCCGTTTCGGCGCGGGACATCTCCTTTAACCAAAGCGATTAATGGGTTTCACCTGCCCTCTTGGTTGGGCATGGCCAATTTTTTTGATGTACATTAGTACTGTTGATACAGCAATTTTTGTGGGCCCTCGCCTACAGTGTAATCAAATGAATTTTTAGCCCACCTGCATTACAGCTGACGTAACCTCAGCTGTGTTGGGCAATGCAATGGGATATTTTTATGTATCGCCGGTGGGTTCCAGGGAGCCACCCATGCTGTAGGTGCACACGGAGTTTAACCTACATCTGTCCACTTGTAAAGAACCCCAGTCTGACTGGGGCATGCAGTGTGGGCCGAAGCCCACCTGCATTAAGCACGACATTACTACCTCAGCTGTGTTGGGCACTGCAATGGGATATTTTTATGTACCGCCGGTGGCTTCCTGGCACCCACCCATGCTGTGGGTCCACAGGGAATTATAAATGCATCTGTTTCCACTTGTAAAGAACCCCAGTCTGACTGGGGCATGCAGTGTGGGCCGAAGCCCACCTGCATTAAACATGACATTACTACCTCAGCTGTGATGGGCACTGCAATGGGATATTTTTGTGTATCGCCGGTGGGTTCCAGGGAGCCACCCATGCTGTGGGTCCACAGGGACTTCACAATAGGGAGTTGTACCTGCCTGTGTCTATGAATTAAAAACCGTGGTCTGACTGGGGCATGCAGACACCTTGGCAGAATGAATAGTGTGTGGCACATAGGTTCCCCATTGCTATGCCCACGTGTGCAGCTCCTGATGGCGGTGGCACAGGATTATATTTCTCATTGCTTCTGTACAGCATTGTGGGCTATCGCCCCGCCCCTTTTAAAGAGGGTCGCTGCCTAGCCGTGCCAACCCTCTGCAGTGTGTGCCTGCGGTTCCTCCTCATGGCAGACGCACTTCTAAATAGACATGAGTGTGGCGTGGCATGAGGGCAGCTGAAGGCTGCGCAGGGACACTTTGGTGTGCGCTGTGGGGGGGAGGGGGGGCGGTTGGGCAGCATGTAAGCCAGGAGAAGTGGCAGCGGAGTGTCATGCAGGCAGTGATTGTGCTTTGTTGGAGGTAGTGTGGTGCTTACCTAAGGTATGCCTTGCTAATGAGGCCTTTTCAGAAGTAAAAGTTTTTGGGAGGGGGGGGGCCCCACTCTTGCCGCTATTGTGGCTTAATAGTGGGACCTGTGAACTTGAGATGCAGCCCAACATGTAGCCCCTCGCCTGCCTATCCGTTGCTGTGTCGTTCCCATCACTTTTTTGAATTGCCCAGATTTTCACACATGAAAACCTTAGCGAGCATTGGCGAAATACAAAAATGCTCGGGTCGCCCATTGACTTCAATGGGGTTCGTTACTCGAAACGAACCCTCGAGCATCGCGATAATTTCGTCCCGAGTAACGAGCACCCGAGCATTTTGGTGCTCGCTCATCTCTAATCTCTACCCATCCTATGTACTGCAGTAGTAATCTAAACTTTTCCAAAAAACTTCAGTACACATGTGCAAAAACTGTAGTACTCATCGCTATCTATCCCCAAAACAGCAGTACTCATATATACCCATCCCAAAAACAGCAGTACTCATATATACCCATCCCAAAAACAGCAGTAATAACTTCCAGAAAATTCTAATTTGTATTTGGCGCAGCCAACAGTACAGATGTAGCATGTGGCAAACCAATGCTCAGCACTCTACTTCTCTTTACTTGTTGGGTTCCAGAGAGCAGTAGTTAGGCAGCGGCTGAGCATGTGTGAGGAGCGTCCTAGTAAGAGGTGTATTGCAGGAGCGTTTGGGACTTGGCTGGAGAGAGGCCCTTTTTGCCTACGGAAAGTCTCAGCCCACTGCTTCCCAAATGTGTCCAATGGACAGTGAGACATAGCAAAAGGAGAGGAAACCCAGTACCGAACAAAGTAAGCACCCCACCGCACCTTCTGGAAGCAAAGCGATTTCCTTGTGTCTCTATTACTTGTTCCATCTTTGGCCAGTAAAGGCACGTTTACCTGCAGCCATGTGGTCCTCTAATTCTGTAACCAGTAACAGTATTTGTGGCTATGCTGTACCCCAGACAGGATGGCCTACAGCCTTACACCATCTTCCTTGTTGGATCTCAGCATGGAGCGCTTCCTAACTTCCCATGCGTGATTCCAGTAAACTATTTACTGAGCCTGGCCTGACCTGGTCAAGGAAACCCTTTGGTGGACACCTCTGGGTGCTGATCATCTGCACCTGTGGTGAACCCTATACTGGCACCAGGTCTCCATACTCAGAGGGCATGCTCTTGGTAGGGTGGCTTAAACCAGGACACAGTCTTCTTCGCTGTTCTCTGACTTGACTCTGGACCATTCACCCATCAGCTCGCTGCAGCTCTGTTCAAAGATAGCATCTTCTAGTGGGCCAGTATGGTTTGGGTTTGACACTCACTCATAGCAGCAAGCAGGAAAAATACAATCCCCTTCTGCCCAGCATCTGGGAGTGAGAAGTCCAGCTTCTGCAGAGTTACCATAGTACATACAGTACATACATGCAATACCACAACCAAGCTCATACAAAATACAGCACCAGAACAACCTCAGTACATACATGCAGTACCAGAACCAAGCTAATAACCTAAATACAGTACCAGAACCAAGCTAACATAACTTTAGTACCAGAAACAAGCTCATAACAAAAATACAGTACCAGAACAAAGCTCATCATATAAAAATAACACCAGAACCAATAGGTACATCCTCGCTGCAAACATGCTTCTGTTTTTGCTTTTTTACCAGCAGACGTTACGTATATCATGCAACATAAACTTCCGATGACTGTTTAGAAAATGGAAGCCATGTGACCGGACGCCCACTCCTATGCATTTACATTCTTCCACTCAGAATCTGGAGACTATGAGAGCGACTCCAGTCCAGAAGCAGCATTCTTGGTACTGTCGTCTTCCGAGACATTCGGGCAGTCCAGCAATCACCAAGTTGCTACATATTTAGATGAACTTTATAAACTGCAGGTCTGCACCTCCAGCTGTGGTGCATTGTGGGGGACTAGAACCACTGGAGGGTAAGTGCAGGGGCTGTGTTATGTGAAGATGTGATGATAGTGATGTGTAGACGGCGGAGGGAATTTTCCAGCGCTATATTAGTGGAAGGAGACGTCTGTGTTTACGAAGCTCAAGTATGTTATTCGGAGCCGTAATTCTGTATACACGAGCCTCAAGCACTACACGGAAAAATGAGACAGACTTCAAGAGCCCTCCAGATCGGCCCCACTTGGTAACATCTTCACCGAAACAATCATTTATGCCACCGACTCTTCCAAACACCCATAAATCTGCCATTATATGGACCATTCATGTCCAAAGCCTCATAGGGCCTTATTGTGATCGGGTCATGTGATGCCGTATCGTGCGTGTAAGGTGTGCGGGTGGTGCGGGTGGTGCGGGCACAGGAGCTCTCATCATGCAGTCAGCTGTTGGCTGCGATGGCCCACATTAGATGTAACTTACATCCCTGCCAGTTAAACATGCCTGCCAACTTTAAGGAACTGCCTTAAAGTGACCCTTCAGGTCTGGAGGGGGAGGGGTATAACATAACCGGAAGTGGAAGGCCTCTGCTGCCCCTTCGAATTGCCAGTTCCGGATCTTGTTTTCGACTATTCTAGATTACCACCAGAATTTTCTAGCTATCTGATACACTGCGCTCTGATTGGCCGGCACTGATTACATAGACAGTTCTGGCCAATTAGAGAGCAG
The DNA here is from genome assembly GCF_035609145.1 of Eleutherodactylus coqui. Classification (NCBI taxonomy): domain Eukaryota; kingdom Metazoa; phylum Chordata; class Amphibia; order Anura; family Eleutherodactylidae; genus Eleutherodactylus; species Eleutherodactylus coqui. Next base: position 20,510,987 of record NC_089837.1, on the reverse strand, counting down.
GTATAGTGTACTGGTAGTCTAGTTATTGTCTAGCACTACCAATGCACTGCGGAGATCAGGTAGTCTTAAAACTGCTTCAAAAAAGGACCTGGAATCAGCGAGCTAAAGGTAAGGCAGAGAAGAAGATTACAGGGGATCCCAGCAGAGGAGTTAGTTCTCAAACCAGAGGATCACTTTAAGGATGGAAGTAGAGGGCAGCACATGTGTGTAGATCACATCCCTTTACATGGGACACAATACCCTATAGAGAACAAAGAAAGAAGCCTCGTTATTAAAAAGAACCCATTTATATTCTTCTACATAGGGGGCAGTATTATAGTAGTTATATTCTTGTACCTAGGGGGCAGTATTATAGTAGTTATATTCTTGTACATAGGGGGCAGTATTATAGTCGTTATATTCTTGTACATAGGGGGCAGTATTATAGTAGTTATATTCTTGTACATAGGGGGCAGTATTATAGTAGTTATATTCTTGTACATAGGGGGCAGTATTATAGTAGTTATATTCTTGTACATAGGGAGCAGTATTATAGTAGTTATATTCTTGTACATAGGAGCAGTATTATAGTAGTTATATTCTTGTACATAGGGGGCAGTATTATAGTAGTTATATTCTTGTACATAGGGGGCAGTATTATAGTAGTTATATTCTTGTACATAGGGGGCAGCATTATAGTAGTTATATTCTTGTACATACGGGGCAGTATTATAGTAGTTATATTCTTGTACATAGGGGGCCGTATTATAGTAGTTATATTCTTGTACATAGGGGGCAGTATTATAGTAGTTATATTCTTGTACATAGGGAGCAGTATTATAGTAGTTATATTCTTGTACATAGGGAGCAGTATTACAGTAGTTATATTCTTGTACATAGGAGGCAGTATTATAGTAGTTATATTCTTGTACATAGGGGGCAGTATTATAGTAGTTATATTCTTGAACATAGGAGGCAGTATTATAGTAGTTATATTCTTGTACATGGGGCTGTATTATAGTAGTTATATTCTTGTACATAGGGGGCAGTATTATAGTAGTTATATTCTTGTACATAGGAGCAGTATTATAGTAGTTATATTCTTGTACATAGGGGGCCGTATTATAGTAGTTATATTCTTGTACATAGGGGGCAGTATTATAGTAGTTATATTCTTGTACATAGGGGGCAGTATTATAGTAGTTATATTCTTTTACATAGGGGGCAGTATTATAGTAGTCATATTCTTGTACATAGGGGTCAGTATTATAGTAGTTATATTCTTGTACATAGGGGGCACTATTATAGTAGTTATATTCTTGTACATAGGGAGCAGTATTATAGTAGTTATATTCTTGTACATAGGGGGCAGTATTATAGTAGTTATATTCTTGTACATAGGGGGCAGTATTATAGTAGTTACATTCTTGTACATAGGGGGCAGTATTATAGTAGTTATATTCTTGTACATAGGAGCAGTATTATAGTAGTTATATTCTTGTACATAGGGGGCAGTATTATAGTAGTTATATTCTTGTACATAGGGGGCAGTATTATAGTAGTTATATTCTTGTACATAGGGGGCAGTATTATAGTAGTTATATTCATGTACATAGGAGGCAGTATTATAGTAGTTATATTCTTGTACATAGGGGCAGTATTATAGTAGTTATATTCTTGTACATAGGGGGCAGTATTATAGTAGTTATATTCTTGTACATAAGAGGCAGTATTATAGTAGTTATATTCTTGTACATAGGGGGCAGTATTATAGTAGTTATATTCTTGTACATAAGAGGCAGTATTATAGTAGTTATATTCTTGTACATAGGGAGCAGTATTATAGTAGTTATATTCTTGTACATAGGGGGCAGTATTATAAGAGTTATATTCTTGTACATAGGGGGAGAGTATTATAGTAGTTATATTCTTGTACATAGGGGGCAGTATTATAGTAGTTATATTCTTGTACATAGGGGGCAGGATTATAGTAGTTATATTCATGTACATAGGGGGCAGTATTATAGTAGTTATATTCTTGTACATAAGAGGCAGTATTATAGTAGTTATATTCTTGTACATAGGGGGCAGTATTATAGTAGTTATATTCTTGTACATAGGGGGCAGTATTATAGTGGTTATATTCGTGTACATAGGAGGCAGTATTATAGTAGTTATATTCTTGTACATAGGGGTCAGTATTATAGTAGTTATATTCTTGTACATAGGAGGCAGTATTATAGTAGTTATATTCTTGTACATAGTGGGCAGTATTATAGTAGTTATATTCTTGTACATAGGGGTCAGTATTATAGTAGTTATATTCTTGTACATAGATGGCAGTATTATAGTAGTTATATTCTTGTACATAGGGGGCAGTATTATAGTAGTTATATTCTTGTACATAGGAGGCAGTATTATAGTAGTTATATTCGTGTACATAGGGGGCAGTATTATAGTAGTTATATTCTTGTACATAGGGAGCAGTATTATAGTAGTTATATTCTTGTACATATGGGGCAGTATTATAGTAGTTATATTCTTGTACATAGGGGGCAGTATTATAGTAGTTATATTCTTGTACATAGGAGCAGTATTATAGTAGTTATATTCTTGTACATAAGAGGCAGTATTATAGTAGTTATATTCTTGTACATAGGGGGCAGTATTATAGTAGTTATATTCTTGTACATAAGAGGCAGTATTATAGTAGTTATATTCTTGTACATAGGGAGCAGTATTATAGTAGTTATGTTCTTGTACATAGGGGGCAGTATTATAGTAGTTATATTCTTGTACATAGGGGGCAGTATTATAGTAGTTATATTCTTGTACATAGGGAGCAGTATTATAGTAGTTATATTCTTGTACATATGGGGCAGTATTATAGTAGTTATATTCTTGTACATAGGGGGCAGTATTATAGTAGTTATATTCTTGTACATAGGGGGCAGTATTATAGTAGTTATATTCTTGTACATAGGGGGCAGTATTATAGTAGTTATATTCTTGTACATAGGGGGCAGTATTATAGTAGTTATATTCTTGTACATAGGGGGCAGTATTATAGTAGTTATATTCTTGTACATAGGAGCAGTATTATAGTAGTTATATTCTTGTACATAGGGGGCAGTATTATAGTAGTTATATTCATGTACATAGGGGGCAGTATTATAGTAGTTATATTCTTGTACATAGGAGGCAGTATTATAGTAGTTATATTCCTGTACATAGGGGACAGTATTATAGTAGTTATATTCTTGTACATAGGAGCAGTATTATAGTAGTTATATTCTTCTACATAGGGAGCAGTATTATAGTAGTTATATTCTTGTACATAGGGGGCAGTATTATAGTAGTTATATTCTTGTACATATGGGGCAGTATTATAGTAGTTACATTCTTGTACATAGGGGGCAGTTTTATAGTAGTTATATTCTTGTACGTAGGGGGCAGTATTATAGTAGTTATATTCTTGTACATAGGGGCAGTATTATAGTAGTTATATTCTTGTACATAGGGGGCAGTATTATAGTAGTTATATTCTTGTACATAGGGGGCATTATTATAGTAGTTATATTCTTGAACATAGGGGGGCAGTATTATAGTAGTTATATTCTGGTACATAGGGGGCAGTATTATAGTAGTTATATTCTTGTACATAGGGGGCAGTATTATAGTAGTTATATTCTTGTACATCGAGGGCAGTATTATAGTAGTTATATTCTTGTACATAGAAGCAGTATTATAGTAGTTATATTCTTGTACATATGGGGCAGCATTATAGCAGTTATATTCTTGAACATAGGAGGCAGTATTATAGTAGTTATATTTTTGTACCTAGGGGGCAGTATTATAGTAGTTATATTCTTGTACATAGGGGGCAGTTTTATAGTAGTTATATTCTTGTACATAGGAGCAGTATTATAGTAGTTATATTCTTGTACATAGGGGGCTGTATTATAGTAGTTATATTCTTGTACATAGGGGGCAGTATTATAGTAGTTATATTCTTGTACATAGGGGGCTGTATTATAGTAGTTATATTCTTGTACATAGGGGGCAGTATTATAGTAGTTATATTCTTGTACATAGGGGGCTGTATTATAGTAGTTATATTCTGGTACATAGGGGGCAGTATTATAGTAGTTAAATTCTTGTACATAGGGGGCCGTATTATAGTAGTTATATTCTTGTACATAGGAGGCAGTATAATAGTAGTTATATTCTTCTACATAGGGGCCGTATTATACTAGTTATACTCTTGTATAAAGGGGACAGTATTATATTAGTTATATTCTTGTACATAGGGGCAGTATTATAGTAGGTATATTCTTGTATATAGGGGGAAGTATTATAGTAGTTATATTCTTGTACATAGGAGCAGTATTATAGTTGTTATGTTCTTGTACATAGGCGCAGTATTATGGTAGTTATATTCTTGTACATAGGGGCATTATTATAGTAGTTATATTCTTGTACATAGGGGGCAGTATTATAGTAGTTATATTCTTGTACATAGGAGCAGTATTATAGTAGTTATATTCTTGTACATAGGGGGCAGTATTATAGTAGTTATATTCTTGTACATAGGGGCAGTATTATAGTAGTTATATTCTTGTATATAGGGGGCAGTATTATAGGAGTTATGTTCTTGTACATAGGCGCAGTATTATGGTAGTTATATTCTTGTACATAGGGGCATTATTATAGTACTTATATTCTTGTACATAGGGGGCAGTATTATAGTAGTTATATACTTGTACATAGGGGGCATTATAATAGTAGTTATATTCTTGTACACAGGAGGCAGTATTATAGTAGTTATATTCTTAAATATATGGGGCAGTATTATAGTAGTTATATTCTTGTACATAGGAGCAGTATTATAGTAGTTATATTCTTGTACATCGGGGTCAGTATTATAGTAGTTATATTCTTGTACATAGGAGCAGTATTATAGTAGTTATATTATTGCACATAGGGGGCAGTATTATAGTAGTTATATTCTTGTACATAGGGGCAGTATTATAGAAGTTATATTCTTGTACATAGGAGCAGTATTATAGTAGTTATATTCTTGTACATAGGGGGCAGTATTATAGTAGTTCTATTCTTGTCCATAGGAGAGGATAGACGTGTGCTTGTGAGCTCCCAGTAGGGAGGAGGCATGGCCTCTGACCCAGGAGGAAGTGAGTGCAGCTGGGCTGACGATCCTGGGAGAGCCCAGAGCCTGGAGTGTGGCTTGCAGCATGGAGATCAAGAAAGTGGTAACCAGGAAATGGTGGCTGGTGAGATTACTGAATCATGTAAAGCATTTGGATTGAGTATGAAAGTGACTAAGAAAAGTTTATTTAAACTGGAAAGACAAATTTTGAAGTTAAGAGAAGAGATTAAGATAGAGACGGATGCAAAGACAAAGCTGATGAAGTGTGAGTGCCTGGATAATTGCACACGTGAGCTCGCTATACTAAAGGAGCGACTAGACAAAGAAGCAAATGCAATACCTAAAGTAGAAAACTGGGCAATGGAGAAAAAGAGGGAGGCCAGAGTGCAAAACATGAAGAGGGAGGCCAGAGTGCAAAACATGAAGATTAAAGAAGTCATTGAGGAAAAAGGTACTGACTATAATGTTGTGTATAGTATGGTGGAGCAGGGAACCCCTCTGAGATGTGCGGGTGCAGCGCCTGGAGGGTCACTGAGTATGGGAGCTGAGCTATCAGACTCTGAAAATGCTGCTAATACTGAGGAGCAAAATGTGACAGCCAATAAGGGGTTAATTGCAAAGGACTCTGTTTGCAGTGCTGATGAAATGAATGCAAGTAGTAATCTGGTGTATGCTTCAGGGACTGACATTGTAAATGAAACACTGTGCAGTGTCATGAGTGAAGAGACAACTGCATTGTCCGGAGTGGATATGGTGGAGATTTGTGAAGGTTCTCAGCCATCTGCAGAGGAGTGTATACAGCAATCTGCAGGACAGTCTCATACCACCGCAGGTGTGTCTGCAGGACAGTCTCATACCACCGCAGGTGTGTCTACAGGACAGTGTGAAACCACCGCAGGTGTGTCTGCAGGACAGTGTGAAACCACCGCAGGTGTGTCTGCAGGACAGTCTCATACCACCGCAGGTGTGTCTGCAGGACAGTCTCATACCACTGCAGGTGTATCTGCAGGACAGTGTGAAACCACCGCAGGTGTGTCTGCAGATCAATCAGGAGTCAGTAAGCCTGCTGATGAGGAAAGGTCAGGCACTCATCCCTCTGCAGACCGTCCACAATTCAGCAGACTATTCTCCAATGTCACAAAGCCAGCTCCCCCTCCACCACAGAGGAGAAACGCTGTCAGGATTAAGTACACGGGGCCAGAAGAGAACATTCCCTCCAGACTGTACATTGGGAAGAGCCTCCTAAAAGACTTTATGAAGTTTAAAGCCTCTGAGGTGTACGCTCTGATCCATATCCCCTCCAGCAGGATCTACGACATCAGCTTTAAGCTGCAATATGACTTGGATGCATTCTGGAGTATATATAATGACACAAGGGGACAGTCAATCTGGGAGTATCTCCAGGTGATCCAGCTGTCCAAGCCTCAGGTGGTGAGGGCCACCATATTGTTCCAGTCTGAGGTGGTGGCGCTGGCAGATCTGGAGCACTGGCTGAGTAGGCAATGTATGATCATGAACTATCCAGAAAAAATCTATGATGAGGAGGGAATCTGGAATGGTGGATACACTGTAAAGATCCAATTAGAGCGAGCCAATGGTGTGACCAGACATCTACCGCACTCCTTCTATCTAGGCTCAGAGAGAGGAATATGCTATTACCCTGGACAGCCTCGTCTATGTCATAGGTGTGGGGGCAGACACCTCGCTTTTAACTGCTCTCGAGTCAAGTGTTCATTATGTGGAGAGTTTGGACATTCAAAAAGCGATTGTAGAGGACCCGTCATCTGTAACCTGTGCTTAGGAGCAGGTCATACATTCCGGGAGTGTCCACATGCAGAGCATAATAAAGGAGGTGATGATATCGGCATAGAGCCCATGGAGGAAGGTAAAGAGGATGTCGCCGCAAGAGCAGATACAGCCCCAGAATCCAACAGTCCTAATACTAATGTAGTGCAAAGTACCAGTGACCCTGCTTTAGAGACTGATAACTCACCTGCTGCACTACAAGTACCAGCAAAGGGAGAGATGGATGGTCCTCCCACTACAGTACAAGTACCAGCCACCGAGAATGCATCTGATGGAAAAAGAAAAATCCTTGCTGTAAGAAGTGAAATATCCCCTGTTGTACTACAAGCACCAGCTATTAAAGATAAACCTCATGAAAGGAAGAAAATATCCAGTAAACCTGTTGCTAAATCACCTAAACAGCAGCCATGTATGGCTACAGAAACCTCCGACCGAGCCGCACGGCCCAGACGCCCCTCTGTGGATGAAGAGGGGTTCCAGGCGGTGAAAAGAGAGAATAAAACTGCTGCGGTGATTTTTCGAGCAGGATTTGCAAAGAAAACCCTGGATCAGCCGGTGCCGGCCATAACCTCCGGACAGTATGGAGTGCTGGGAGAAGAACCAATGATCAGCCGGTGCCGGCCATAACCTCCGGACAGTATGGAGTGCTGGGAGAAGAATCAGAGAAGTCGGAAAAAGAATGTGTCTCTTTACATAACTCTGATGACGACCTTCAGGAAGAGGAACCTCAACCATCAGTGTCCACCAAAAGATGGGGCTCTGCAGGTGATAGCAGCGGACGGAGGAGGAAAAGCAAGAAAGACCAGTGACTTAAATGAGTTTTGAGAGTCTGCTCTATAAATGGGAACAGTGTAAAGACTAAGAACAGAAACAATGTACATAGTATAAACTGGAGGAGAATCCGGGTACCAACTTCTGTGCGGTTGGTCTGAAGTTTATTTTGTTCTGTTTTTCTGTTGTGTTGTTCTGTTTTCGTTGTTGACTCTTATGTGTTTATAGTTAGTATATTGTAATAATTTTGTTGCAAGTTTTAAATAAAAAGATCATTATAGTAGTCATACACTCGTACATAGGGGGCAGTATTATAGTAGTTATACTCTTGTACATAGGAGGCAGTATTATAGTAGTTATACTCTTGTACATAGGGGCAGTATTATAGTAGTTATATTCTTGTACATCGGGGGCAGTATTATAGTAGTTATATTCTTGTACATAGAGGGCAGTATTATAGTAGTTATATTCTTGTACATAGGGGGCAGTATTATAGTAGTTATACTCTTGTACATAGGGGCAGTATTATAGTAGTTATATTCTTGTACATAGAGGGCAGTATTATAGTAGTTATATTCTTGTACATAGGGGGCAGTATTATAGTAGTTATATTCTTGTACATCGGGGGCAGTATTATAGTAGTTATATTCTTGTACATAGGAGGCAGTATTATAGTAGTTATATTCTTGTACATAGGGGGCAGTATTATAGTAGTTATATTCTTGTACATCGGGGGCAGTATTATAGTAGTTATATTCTTGTATATAGAAGCAGTATTATAGTAGTTATATTCTTGTACATAGGGGGCAGTATTATAGTAGTTATATTCTTGTACATAGGGGGCAGTATTATAGTAGTTATATTCTTGTACATAGGGGGCAGTATTATAGTAGTTATATTCTTGTACATAGGAGGCAGTATTATAGTAGTTATATTCCTGTACATAGGGGGCAGTATTATAGTAGTTATATTCTTATACATAGGGGGCAGTATTATAGTAGTTATATTCTTGTAAATAGGAGGCAGTATTATATTAGTTATATTCTTGTACATAGGAGCAGTATTATAGTAGGTATATTCTTGTACGTAGGGGGCAGTGTTAGGCCTTAGTCACACGGGCGTTTTTTCGCGCGATTTGCGGATCGCATGACGGATGCGCATCCGCAAATCGCGTGACCGGTGCGCGCAAATCGCCCGAAAATCTGCTCCTGGCCGCGTTTCATTAGAAACGGGCTGGAGCTGTCCAGCGCATTGCATTCAATGGAGACGGCAATACAGCCGTCTCCATTGAAAGCAATGCGCTGCGGGCGAGCCCGGGATGAATTGTCGGTAAGGGCTTAAATATATAAGCCCTTCCCTGCAATTCATCCTAAAATGTGTAAAAATAAAAAAAAAATTGTATGCTCACCTGCCTGCAGCCGGAGCTCCGAGCGGCCGTCCAGCAGTGGGTGTGAAGGGGGTGTGAGTCAGACCTGCCCCCTGATTGGCTCAGCGCTGAGCCAATCAGAGGCATGCCTCACTCACACCCATTCATGAATTCATGAATGGATGTGAGTCAGACCTGGCCCTGATTGGCTCAGCGCTGAGAGGCAGCAGTCACTCACCCATTCATGAATTCATGAATGGGTGTGTGAGTGTTTTCAGCCTCTGATTGGTCAGGGCTGTGACCAATCAGAGGCAGATCATTCAGCAGGCTGAATAGTGCCAAGAAGCAGTTCAGGAGAACTGACAGCGGCCGCGGCTGGACTCCGGCTGCAGCGGAAAGGTGAGTATACAATTTTTTTTTATTTTAACACATTTTAGGATGAATTGCAGGGAAGGGTTTATATATTTAACCCCTTCCCGACAATTCACCCCGCGCACGCTGGCAGCCCATTGCTTTCAAATGAGCGGCTGTATTGCCGCTCCATTGAATTCAATGGGCAAACATCGTTCTTCTCTGCCACAGCTGTTACAGCTGTGGCAGAGAAGAATGATTTGTCTTCTATATGTTCTCAATGGGGTCAGCGCTGCTGTCGCCGGCCCCATTGAGCGCATATACAGAAGCGAACAGGAATCGCAGATCGCAGATAGGTGCGATCTGCGATTTTTTGTTCTATAATTTATCGGACGAGCGCATAAAAAGCGCTCATGTGTCCGATACCATTGCAAAGCAATGGTTTTATAAAATCGCCGGACGCATGCGCAAATCGCGGCAAAAAACGCCCGTCTGACTGAGCCCTTATAGTTGATATATTCTTGTTTACAGGAGCAGTATTATAGTAGTTTTATTCTTGTTCATAGGGGCAGTATTATAGTAGTTATATTCTTCTACATAGGGGGCAGTATCATAGTAGTTATATTGTTGTACATAGGAGCAGTATTATAGTAGTTATATTCTTGTACATAGGGGCAGTTTTATAGTAGTTATATTCTTGTAGATAGGAGCAGTATTATAGTAGTTATATTCTTGTACATAGGGAGCAGTATTATAGTAGTTATATTCATGTATATAGGGGCAGTATTATAGTAGTTATATTCTTGTACATAGGGGGCAGTATTATAGTAGTTATATTCTTGTACATAGGGGGCAGTATTATAGTAGTTATATTCTTGTACATAGGGGCAGTATTATAGTAGTTATATTCTTGTACATAGGGGCAGTATTATAGTAGTTATATTATTGTACATAGGAGCCGTATTATAGTAGTTATACTCTTGTATATAGGGGACAGTATTATAGTAGTTATATTCCTGTACATAGGGGGCAGTATTATAGTAGTTATATTCTTGTACATAGGGGGCAGTGTTATAGTAGTTATACTCTTGTATATAGGGGACAGTATTATAGTAGTTATATTCTTGTACATAGGCGCAGTATTATAGTAGTTATATTCTTGTACATAGTGGCAGTATTATAGTAGTTATATTCTTGTACAGATGGGCAGTCTTATAGTAGTTATAGTCTTGTACATAGGAGCAGTATTATAGTAGTTATATTCTTGTACATAGGGAGCAGTATTATAGTAGTTATATTCTTGTACATAGGGGGCAGTATTATAGTAGTTATATTCTTGTACATAGGGGGCAGTATTATAGCAGTTATATTCTTGTACATAGGGGGCAGTATTATAGTAGTTATATTCTTGTACATCGGGGTCAGTATTATAGTAGTTATATTCTTGTACATAGGAGCAGTATTATAGTAGTTATATTATTGCACATAGGGGGCAGTATTATAGTAGCTATATTCTTGTACATAGGGGGCAGTATTATAGTAGTTATATTCTTGTACATAGTAGCAGTATTATAGAAGTTATATTCTTGTACATAGGAGCAGTTTTATAATAGGTATATTCTTGTACATAGGGGGCAGAATTTTAGTAGTCATACACTTGTACATAGGGGGCAGTATTATAGTAGTTATATTCATATACATAGGAGCAGTATTATAGTAGTTATATTCTTGTACATAGGGGGCAGTATTATAGTAGTTATATTCTTGTACATAGGAGGCAGTATTATAGTAGTTATATTCTTGTACATAGGGGGCAGTATTATAGTAGTTCTATTCTTGTACATAGGGGGTAGTATTATAGTAGTTATATTCTTGTAGATAGGAGCAGTATTATAGTAGTTATATTCTTGTACACAGGGGGCAGTATTATAGTAGTTATATTCTTGTACACAGGGGGCAGTATTATAGTACTTATATTCTTGTGCATAGGGAGCAGTATTATAGTAGGTATATTCTTGTACGTAGGGGGCAGTGTTATAGTTGTTATATTTTTGTTTACAGGAGCAGTATTATAGTAATTATATTCTTGTACATAGGAGCAGTATTAAAGTAGTTACATTCTTGTGCATAGGAGGCAGCATTATAGTAGTTATATTCTTGTACGTAGGGGGCAGTATTATAGTAGTTACATTCTTGTACATAGGGGCAGTATTATAGTAGTTATATTCTTGTACATAGGAGCAGTATTATAGTAGTTATATTCTTGTACATAGGAGCAGTATTATAGTAGTTATATTCTTGTACATAGGGGGCGGTATTATAGTAGTTATATTATTGTACATAGGGGCAGTATTATAGTAGTTATATTCTTGTACATAGGGGGCAGTATTATAGTAGTTATATTCTTGTACAGATGGGCAGTCTTATAGTAGTTATAGTCTTGTACATAGGAGCAGTATTATAGTAGTTATATTCTTGTACATAGGGGGCAGTATTATAATAGTTATATTCATGAACATAGGAGCAGTATTATAGTAGTTATATTATTGGACATAGGAGCAATATTATAGTAGTTATATTCTTGTACATAGGGGGCAGTATTATAATAGTTATATTCATCAACATAGGAGCAGTATTATAGTAGTTATATTCTTGGACATAGGAGCAGTATTATAGTAGTTATAATCTTGTACACAGGGGCAGTATTATAGTAGTTATATTCTAGTACATAGGCGGCAGTGTTATAGTAGTTATATTCTTGTACACAGGGGGCTGTATTATAGTAGTTATATTCTTGTACATAGGAGGCAGTATTATAGTAGTTATATTCTTGTACATAGGAGCAGTATTATAGTAGTTATATTCTTGTACATAGAGAGCAGTATTTTAGTAGTTATATTCCTGTACATAGGAGGCAGTATTATAGTAGTTTATTCTTGTACATAGGAGGCAGTATTATAGTAGTTATATTCTTGTACATAGGAGCAGTATTATAGTAGTTATATTCTTGTACATAGGAGGCAGTATTATAGTAGTTATATTCTTGTACATAGGGGGGCAGTATTTAAGTAGTTATATTCTTGTACATAGCGGGCAGTATTATAGTAGTTATATTCTTGTACATAGGCGGCAGTATTATAGTAGTTATATTCTTGTACACAGGGGGCTGTATTATAGTAGTTATATTCTTGTACATAGGAGCAGTATTATAGTAGTTATATTCTTGTACATAGGGAGCAGTATTTTAGTAGTTATATTCTTATGCATAGGGGGCAGTATTATAGTAGTTATATTCTTGTACATAGGAGGCAGTATTATAGTAGTTATATTCTTGTACATAGGAGGCAGTATTATAGTAGTTATATTTTTGTACATAGGAGGCAGTATTATAGTAGTTATATTCTTGTATATAGGGGGAAGTATTATAGTAGTTATATTCTTGTACATAGGAGGCAGTATTATAGTAGTTATATTCTTGTACATAGGGAGCAGCATTATAGTAGTTATATTCTTGTACATAGGGGTAGTGTTATAGTAGTTATATTCTTGTACATAGGGGGCAGTATTAGAGTAGTTATATTCTTGTACATAGGGGGCAGTATTATAGTAGTTATATTCTTGTACATAGGAGGCAGTATTATAGTAGTTATATTCTTGTACATAGGGGTAGTATTATAGTAGTTATATTCTTGTACATAGGGGGCAGTATTAGAGTAGTTATATTCTTGTACATAGGGAGCAGTATTATAGTAGTTATATTCTTGTACATAGGGGGCGGTATTATAGTAGTTATATTATTGTACATAGGGGGCAGTATTATAGTAGTTATATTCTTGTACATAGGGGGCAGTATTATAGTAGTTATATTCTTGTACATAGGGGGCAGTATTATAGTAGTTATATTCTTGTACAGATGGGCAGTATTATAGTAGTTATAGTCTTGTACATAGGAGCAGTATTATAGTAGTTATATTCTTGTACATAGGGGGCAGTATTATAATAGTTATATTCATGAACATAGGAGCAGTATTATAGTAGTTATATTATTGGACATAGGAGCAGTATTATAGTAGTTATATTCTTGTACATAGGGGGCAGTATTATAATAGTTATATTCATCAACATAGGAGCAGTATTATAGTAGTTATATTCTTGGACATAGGAGCAGTATTATAGTAGTTATAATCTTGTACACAGGGGCAATATTATAGTAGTTATATTCTAGTACATAGGAGCAGTATTATAGTAGTTATATTCTTGTACATAGGCGGCAGTATTATAGTAGTTATATTCTTGTACACAGGGGGCTGTATTATAGTAGTTATATTCTTGTACACAGGGGGCTGTATTATAGTAGTTATATTCTTGTACATAGGAGGCAGTATTATAGTAGTTATATTCTTGTACATAGGAGCAGTATTATAGTAGTTATATTCTTGTACATAGAGAGCAGTATTTTAGTAGTTATATTCCTGTACATAGGAGGCAGTATTATAGTAGTTTATTCTTGTACATAGGAGGCAGTATTATAGTAGTTATATTCTTGTACATAGGAGCAGTATTATAGTAGTTATATTCTTGTACATAGGAGGCAGTATTATAGTAGTTATATTCTTGTACATTGGGGGCAGTATTATAGTAGTTATATTCTTGTACATAGGGGGGCAGTATTATAGTAGTTATATTCTTGTACATAGCGGGCAGTATTATAGTAGTTATATTCTTGTACATAGGCGGCAGTATTATAGTAGTTATATTCTTGTACACAGGGGGCTGTATTATAGTAGTTATATTCTTGTACATAGGAGCAGAATTATAGTAGTTATATTCTTGTACATAGGGAGTAGTATTTTAGTAGTTATATTCTTATGCATAGGGGGCAGTATTATAGTAGTTATATTCTTGTACATAGGAGGCAGTATTATAGTAGTTATATTCTTGTACATAGGAGGCAGTATTATAGTAGTTATATTTTTGTACATAGGAGGCAGTATTATAGTAGTTATATTCTTGTATATAGGGGGAAGTATTATAGTAGTTATATTCTTGTACATAGGAGGCAGTATTATAGTAGTTATATTCTTGTACATAGGGGTAGTATTATAGTAGTTATATTCTTGTACATAGGGGGCAGTATTAGAGTAGTTATATTCTTGTACATAGGGAGCAGCATTATAGTAGTTATATTCTTGTACATAGGGAGTAGTATTATAGTAGTTATATTCTTGTACATAGGAGGCAGTATTATAGTAGTTATATTCTTGTACATAGGGGTAGTATTATAGTAGTTATATTCTTGTACATAGGGGGCAGTATTAGAGTAGTTATATTCTTGTACATAGGGGGCAGTATTAGAGTAGTTATATTCTTGTACATAGGGGGCAATATTATAGTAGTTATATTCTTGTACATAGGGAGCAGTATTATAGTAGTTATATTCTTGTACATAGGAGGCAGTATTATAGTAGTTATATTCTTGTACATAGGGGGCAGTATTAGAGTAGTTATATTCTTGTACATAGGGAGCAGCATTATAGTAGTTATATTCTTGTACATAGGGAGTAGTATTATAGTAGTTATATTCTTGTACATAGGAGGCAGTATTATAGTAGTTATATTCTTGTACATAGGGGTAGTATTATAGTAGTTATATTCTTGTACATAGGGGGCAGTATTAGAGTAGTTATATTCTTGTACATAGGGGGCAGTATTAGAGTAGTTATATTCTTGTACATAGGGGGCAATATTATAGTAGTTATATTCTTGTACATAGGGAGCAGTATTATAGTAGTTATATTCTTGTACATAGGAGGCAGTATTATAGTAGTTATATTCTTGTACATAGGAGCAGTATTATAGTAGTTATATTCTTTACATAGGGGGCAGTATTATAGTAGTTATATTCTTGTACATAGGAGGCAGTATTATAGTAGTTATATTCTTGTACATAGGGGAGCAGTATTATAGTAGTTATATACTTGTACATAGGGGGCAGTATTATAGTAGTTATATTCTTGTACATAGGAGGCAGTATTATAGTAGTTATATTCTTGTACATAGGGGAGCAGTATTATAGTAGTTATATACTTGTACATAGGGGGCAGTATTATTGTAGTTATATTCTTGTACATAGGGGGCAGTATTATAATAGTTATATTCTTGTACATAGGAGGCAGTATTATAGTAGTTATATTCTTGTACATAGGGGGCAGTATTATAGTAGTTATATTCTTGTACATAGGGGAGCAGTATTATAGTAGTTATATACTTGTACATAGGGGGCAGTATTATTGTAGTTATATTCTTGTACATAGGGGGCAGTATTATAGTAGTTATATTCTTGTACATAGGAGGCAGTATTATAGTAGTTATATTCTTGTACATAGGAGGCAGTATTATAGTAGTTATATTCTTGTACATAGGGAGCAGTATTATAGTAGTTATATTCTTGTACATAGGGAGCAGTATTATAGTAGTTATATTCTTGTACATAGGGGGCAGTATTATAGTAGTTATATTCTTGTACATAGGGGGCAGTATTATAGTAGTTATATTCTTGTACGTAGGAGGCAGTATTATAGTAGTTATATTCTTGTACATAGGGGGCAGTATTATAGTAGTTATATTCTTGTACATAGGAGGCAGTATTATAGTAGTTATATTCTTGTACATAGGAGGCAGTATTATAGTAGTTATATTCTTGTACATAGGGGCAGTATTATAGTAGTTATATTCTTGTACATAGGGGCAGTATTATAGTAGTTATATTCTTGTACATAGGGGGCAGTATTATATTAGTTATATTCTTGTACATAGGGGGCAGTATTATAGTAGTTATATTCTTGTACATAGGGGGCAGTATTATAGTAGTTATATTCTTGTACATAGGGGGCAGTATTATAGTAGTTATATTCTTGTACGTAGGAGGCAGTATTATAGTAGTTATATTCTTGTACATAGGGGGCAGTATTATAGTAGTTATATTCTTGTACATAGGAGCAGTATTATAGTAGTTATATTCTTGTACATAGGAGGCAGTATTATGGTAGTTATATTCTTGTACATAGAGGGCAGTATTAGAGTAGTTATATTCTTGTACATAGGAGGCAGTATTATAGTAGTTATATTCTTGTACATAGGGGCAGTATTATAGTAGTTATATTCTTGTACATAGGGGGCAGTATTATAGTAGTTATATTCTTGTACATAGGAGCAGTATTATAGTAGCTATATTCTTGTACATAGGGGGCAGTATTATAGCAGTTATGTGGTAGGAAAAAAAAATAATACTGACCTAGCAGCCTTCGATTGGGTCACACACGCTGGGCTGTAGGCTGCCATGTCCTCCTTCACGCAGACAGAGCAGTTCTTCCTGGAAGCGGGGCAGATTGGTTTATCGATCGCCGTGTCAGCCAATGAATTCTGGCGCGGGATTAACCAATCACAGCCATTCAATGATGTCATAAGATATCATTGACTAAGGCTCGGCGGGATAAATACTCAGAGTATAGAGTGCGGCATTTTTCACTATTGTTATAGCTGTATGGTGTATATATATATATATATATATATACACACTACAGTACAGTTTCATGTCCATCAGAGCTGTAGTCTAGGAAGTACATGGTGGGCAGCAGAAATCAATAGCTTTTTCTTCAGTTTCCATACTCTGCCCATCGTCAGAGCCCTGCATGCCCATTATGTCTGATGCCGCCTCCTTCTCTCTGATTGGCACAGTTTCCTTTTCCTTGCTCAGCATACTGTAAGTTTGTGCCCTGCTAAGTTAATCATGTCCTTGGGGAGCGGAGTAGTGCCGGATGGAGGTTTCCTGAGGGGCGGCTGATGCTAATTGTTCCCCCAGAGCTCTCCGCATACAAGGAGAAGCGTGTTACGTGTTTGTTTTAGAGATGTAATAAATTATTAACGCGGTTATTTGGCAAACATCGCTCTGCCGCTGCATGGAGACTCAGAGGAACGTGGCGCTGATCCGCACAAGCTGACAGGCAGAAAGCCGAGACCCGTACACAGCCGACACAGTTACTTGTCAGCACAAGCCCATCAATATTCTCTTAGATATGGCGCACGGGTTCACTTTCTGGTGCATTGACTGGCCAGACATGCGCCAACTTGATTAACCCCTTTTTACGCCCTTCAGTGCCAGTTTGTATGGCGTGGGATTGGTATCTGATCTCGCTACATATAGGGTGGATGCTGTTTCTGACACGACTAGTGCCAGCATGGATTGTGGCTGCTAAGCCTTAAATTAACAGCTCAGTTCTAACAGTGACATTTAAATGTCCCGATTGAAGTTCAGGGGTCCCAAACAGCCCCCCTGTGAGGAGATTGCAGGGCAGCGGTCGATTGCCATGGTAGCCTGGCACCTACTGAAGGTTCCAGAGTTGCATTAAATTTGTGCTGGCAGAAATATTGTGTATTGTAATACTGAAATTCTGCACTATATGGCATAAGGGATGAAAAAAATCACAAGTAAGTGAAAAATAAAGTTATTTAGTTTTAGAACTTAGCAACATGTCACACCAGGGGAGTATCTAAAGGCTCAGGTGCTCCGGGGCAAAGGTATAGCTCGGGCCCCTTCACTTCCCACCTGCATTTTCTTTTAACCAAATGTAAGTTTTGATGCTTTTAATTGTGTGTAAAGTGTGCAATCATATACAGAAGATACCCAGGTTATATCAGCATGATCTATAGCACTATATACAGGAGATCCCCAGGTTATATCAGCATGATCTATAGCACTATATACAGGAGATCCCCAGGTTATATCAGCATGATCTATAGCACTATATACAGGAGATCCCCAGGTTATATCAGCATGATCTATAGCACTATATACAGGAGATCCCCAGGTTATATCAGCATGATCTATAGCACTATATACAGGAGATCCCCAGGTTATATCAGCATGATCTATAGCACTATATACAGGAGATCCCCAGGTTATATCAGCATGATCTATAGCACTATATACAGGAGATCCCCAGGTTATATCAGCATGATCTATAGCACTATATACAGGAGATCCCCAGGTTATATCAGCATGATCTATAGCACTATATACAGAAGATACCAAGGTTATATCAGCATGATCTATAGCACTATATACAGGAGATACCAAGGTTATATCAGCATGATCTATAGCACTATATACAGGAGATCCCCAGGTTATATCAGCATGATCTATAGCACTATATACAGAAGATCCCCAGGTTATATCAGCATGATCTATAGCACTATATACAGGAGATCCCCAGGTTATACGAGTATGCTCCATATCACTATATACAGGAGATACCCAGGTTATACCAGCATGATCTATAGCACTATATACAGGAGATACCCAGGTTATACCAGTTTACTCCATATCACTATATACAGGAGATACCCAGGTTATACCAGCATGATCCATATCACTATATACAGGAGATACCCAGGTTATACCAGTTTACTCCATATCACTATATACAGGAGATACCCAGGTTATACCAGCATGATCCATATCACTATATACAGGAGATACCCAGGTTATACCAGCATGATCCATATCACTATATACAGGAGATACCCAGGTTATACCAGCATGATTCATATCTCTATATAAAGGAGATACCCAGCTTAGACCAGCATGGTCAATCACACTGTATCCTGGAGATGTATAACTTATACCAGCTGTACATATACATGATGTCATACAGCAGGCATGGAGGCTCCAGTACCCTGCTGTACCACCTCTAGCTTGGATACCAGATGTGAAATAGGTGCATAGAGGCTCTCGGACCAGTTGTACCGCCTCTAGCTTGGACATAAGATGTGATAAAGGTGGGCATGGAGGCTCGATTACCTCATTGTACCGCCTCTAGCTTCGATACAAGATGTAATACAGGCAGACATGGAGGCTCTAGTACCCTGCTGTACTGCCTCTAGCTTGGATACAAGATGTGATACGGGAGGGCATGGAGGCTCTAGTACCCTGCTGTACTGCCTCTAGCTTGGATACAAGATGTGATACAGGCAGGCATGGAGGCTCTAGTACCCTGTTGTACTGCCTCTAGCTTGGATACAAGATGTGATACGGGAGGGCATGGAGGCTCTAGTACCCTGCTGTACTGCCTCTAGCTTGGATACAAGATGTGATACGGGAGGGCATGGAGGCTCTAGTACCCTGCTGTACTGCCTCTAGCTTGGATACAAGATGTGATGCGGGTGGGCATGGAGGCTTTAGTATCTTGTTGTACCGCCTCTAGCTTGGATACAAGATGTGATACAGGCAGGCATAGAGGCTCTAGTACCTTGTTGTACCGCCTCTAGCTTGGATACAAGATGTGATACAGGCAGGCATGGAGGCTCTAGTACCTTGTTGTACTATCTCTAGCTTAGATACAAGATGTGATACAGGCGGCATGGAGTATCTAGTACCCCATTGTATGACCTCTAGCTTGGATACAAGATGTCATATGGGCGGGCATGGAGCTATAGTACCATGTTGTACCGCCTCTAGCTTGGATACAAGATGTCATATGGGGGGCATGAAGGCTCTAGTACCCTTTTGTACCACCTCTAGCTTGGATACAGGATGTAATACGGTCAGGCATGGAGGCTCTAGTACCCTGTTGTTCTGCCTCTACCTTAGATACTAGATATGATATGGGTGCATGGAGGCTCTCGGACCTGTTGTAGCGCCTCTAGCTTGGATGCAAGATGTGATACAGGTGGGCATGGAGGCTCTAGTACCCTGTTGTATCACCTGTAGCTTGAATACAAAATGTGATACTGGTGGGCATTGACACTCTAGTACCTCATTGTACCACCTTTAGCTTGGATACAAGATGTGATACAGGTGGGCATGGAGGCTCTAGTACTCTGTTGGATGCCTCTAGCTTGGATACAAGATGTGATACGGGGGCATGGAGGCTCTAGTACTCTGTCGTACTATCTCTAGCTTGGATACAAGACGTGGTACAGGTGGGCATAGAGGTTTTAGAACCCTGTTGTCCTGCCTCTAGCTTGGATACAATATGTGATACGGGTGCATGGAGGCTCTAGTACCCTGTTGTACCGCCTCTAGCTTGGATACAAGCTGTGATACGGGTGGGTATGGAGGCTTTAGTACCCTGTTGTATAACCTCTAGCTTGGATACAAGATGTGATACGGGTGGGCATGGAGGCTGTAGTACCCTGTTTTACAACCTCTAGTTTGGATACAAGATGTGATACGGGTGAATGGAGGCTGTAGTTCCCTTTTGTACCACCTGTAGCTTGGATACAAGATGTGATACAGGCGGGCATGAGGGCTCTAGTACCCCATTATACTGCCTCTAGCTTGGATACAAGATGTGATACGGGCGGGAACGGAAGCTCTATTACCCTGTTATACTGCCTCTAGCTTGGATACAAGATGTGATACGGGTGGGCATGGAGGCTCTAGTACCCTGTCGTACCATCTCTAGCTTGGATACAAGAAGTGATACGGCAGTATGGAGGCTCTAGTACCCTGTTGTACCGCCTCTAGCTTGGATACAAGCTGTGATACGGGTGGGTATGGAGGCTTTAGTACCCTGTTGTATAACCTCTAGCTTGGATACAAGATGTGATACGGGTGGGCATGGAGGCTGTAGTACCCTGTTTTACAACCTCTAGTTTGGATACAAGATGTGATACGGGTGAATGGAGGCTCTAGTTCCCTTTTGTACCACCTGTAGCTTGGATACAGGATGCAATACAGGCAGGCATGGAGGCTCTAGTACCCTATTGTACTACCTCTAGCTTGGATACCAGATGTGATATGGGTGCATGGAGGCTCTCGGACCTGTTGTACCCCTTCTAGCTTGGACATAATATATGATATGGAGGGACATGGATGCTCTAGTACCTCATTGTACTGCCTCTAGCTTGAATACAAGGTGTGATACAGGTGGCATGGAGGCTCTAGTACCCTGTTGTACTGCCTCTAGCTTGAATACAAGGTGTGATACAGGTGGCATGGAGGCTCTAGTACCCTGCTGTACCATCTCTAGCTGAGGTTCAAGATGCGATACGAGCGGCATGGAGTCTCTAGTACCTCATTGCACCACCTCTAGCTTGGATACAAGATGTCATACAGGTGGGCATGGTGGCTCTAGTATCCTGTTGTACCGCCTCTAGCTTAGATGCAAGATGTGATACGGCCGGGCATGGAGGCTCTAGTACCTCATTGTACCACCTCTAGCTTGTATACAAGATGTGATATGAGTGGGCATGGAGGCTCTAGTACCTCATTGTACCACCTCTAGCTTGTATACAAGATGTGATACGGCCGGGCATGGAGGCTCTAGTACCTCATTGTACCACCTCTACCTTGTATACAAGATGTGATATGGGTGGGCATGGACGCTCTAGTACCTCATTGTACCACTTTTAGTTTGGATGCAAGATGTGATACAGGTGGGCATGGAGGCTCTAGTACGCTGTCGTACCATCTCTAGCTTGGATACAAGTTGCGACGGCAGCATGAAGGTTCTAGTACCTCACTGTACCACCTCTAGCTTGGATACAAGATGTAATAAGGGTGGGCATGGAGGCTGTAGTACCCTGTTATACCACCTTTAGCTTGGATACAATATGTGATATGGGCGGGCATGGAGGCTCTAGTACCCTTTTGTACCACGTCTAGCTTGGATAGAAGATGTGATGCAGGTGGGCATGGAAGCTCGAGTACCTTGTTGTCTCGCCTCTAGCTTGGATACAAGATGTGATACGGGGGGCATGGAGGCTCTAGTACCCTGTTGTACCACCTCTAGCTTGGATACAAGATGTGATACAGGCAGGCATGGAGGCTCTAGTACCCTGTTGTACCACCTCTAGCTTGGATACAAGATGTGATACGGGTGCATGGAGGCTCTAGTACCCTGTTGAGCTGCTTCAAGCTTGATTACAAGATGTGATACGGGTGCATTGAGGCTCTAGTACCCTGTTGAGCTGCTTCAAGCTTGATTACAAGATGTGATACAGGTGCATTGAGGCTCTAGTACCCTGTTGTACAACATCTAGCTTAGATACAAGATGTTATACCAGCCGGCATGGAGGCTCTAGTACCCTGTTGTACCACCTCTAGCTTGGATACAAGATGTGATACCAGCCGGCATGGAGGCTCTAGTACCCTGTTGTATTGCCTCTAGCTTATATACAAGATGTGATATGGGGGTATGGATTAGAAGAATGGCACAAACTAATCCATTCTGTACTGTGGGTGAAATTGGACATCACATCCCAAGCCCCAGTTGTCAAACAATGTTTTTAAACCATCAGAGGGCGCTTGAACAACATTGCGCTACAAGCCATCGTCCAGCAACAGGTACTCCTTTGACCTCACGCTACCGTTATCAAAGACTAACATGGTGCAGAGCAAGATAGTAAAGGTGGCTGGAGTGGAGGTCTGTCCTCTTCAGCGATGACACAATGATAGCCGGATATTGGTCTGGAGACCACATGGGCAACACCATGAAGGAGCCTTCACATGGGAACGTCACACTAGTCCTACTTCCGGGATTATGGGAGTAGGACTGGTATTTAGGACTAGGAGTGGTATAACGAGTAGTCAGACCCCTCATCATTCCAGATACACTAACAGTTCAGCGCTATGTATTTATACGGATCTGGGAACCGCAGTACGGCCATTTCCCCAAAGTGTTTCAGCAGTAGTTTTCCAATTGAACAATACCAGACCACATATTGCTTGTGCGTGGCCCAAATGTGCCCTTATAACCTGCAGCATCTCCGGACTTGTCTCCCATGCAGCATATATAGGACGTCATTGGTCAGCGAACACACAGGGAGCCGCCAGCAGCGCATCTTGGTGATTTGCGTGCCCAAGTGCATTCAGCGTGGCAGAATATTCCTCCGACAACCATTAATAAGCTCATTGATAGCAGCGGAGGCTGAATGTATGTGTATTACTGCGCGTGCCGCTCA
This sequence comes from Eleutherodactylus coqui, assembly GCF_035609145.1. Classification (NCBI taxonomy): domain Eukaryota; kingdom Metazoa; phylum Chordata; class Amphibia; order Anura; family Eleutherodactylidae; genus Eleutherodactylus; species Eleutherodactylus coqui. Next base: position 20,487,582 of record NC_089837.1, on the reverse strand, counting down.
TACTCCATACTGAGCAAATCACGATGTTTAGAATATGTTTAACATTTACATATCATTAACATGCCTGCCGATCCCGTGATTTCCATAACTCCACGACTTTTACTTCTTGGTGTTACAAAGTTGCAGAGTGAATGTATATTCTGACACTATTATCTAATTACTTTATAACACTGCATGCCACTAACGTTCGGGCGCCTCGTCAAGGTATTAGGTACTGCATGGCGGTGATACTTGGTCACTCCAGAACCCATCGCACACACTATGTGTATATGCAGTATGTGTGCCCTACAGGGTTAATACTTCACCTGCTGCCTGGACATTATTAAATGCCAAACTCTACATCATCTGGAGAACAGCAGAGGACGATATGATGAACGGAGCCACGCCGGACTCAATGTTCCCGGGATCGTTACTCCATTAGATGAAACAAATGAACTTCTTCTACAGACAGGACAAGGATGTGACCGGCGCTCATCATTACTCAGAGCACAGAAAATGTAGTAGATGTCACCGGCAGCCCCATGTAACACAGTGAATCTTATTATAAAAGTAAAAACATAACAGCAAAAATTAACAAAAAAAACAGAAAAATGGCCAGAATATAACAGCCAAACATTTATACAGATTTACAAAGTTTAAAAAGTTTTTCAGAATCAGGAGGGGAACGAACACCGGCCCGGCCGCAACCCAATCACACAGGTCCCATTTCTACAACAAAATTTACATAACCAATACAAATTACACACAGAAAACCTCCCAGAATCCCGCTGACTCCAACCTACTAAAAAAAAAAAAATAAATAAAACACCAGTTAGTAAAGCAAGATTATTTTTTCCCCTTTCTTCTTCCCGCCCTCCATTTTTTATATATATATTACCCTCTACCCACTCCCTGATCCACCACCAACACCAAAAACATGACCAATATCTCCTGCCCTGGATTGGTTCCCATAAGCCTTTTATTCCACTTTTAACTTAAAACTAAAACAAAAATCTAGGGTACAAGACCCCAGCCCCCCACCAGAAAACAGTTCTCTAGGCTGGGGAACCCCAAAGCAAAAGCCCTTCCAAAGGAAGACTGCTCAAGGCCTACCCAACCTTTCAAACTCCAGAGAATACACCTTCACCAGGTCACGAGAATGCTCCTACTTACCTTGTCCTCGAGGAGGGTTTCACGCTGCGTGGATACTAATCACCGTGCGTTCCACGTGTGATATGTAACCACTAGACTTACTAGAAATAAAGAGCGTTGGACCCGACCAGCCGGATCTCTGAACACGACATAACGCCACTCAGCATAGGTAAGGTCAGCCAGACGAGGCCGACCGATGGAAGCCCTGACCCTCTTGTAGACCTCTATATTACAGGGACAGAGAAGCAGGGAGTGGTCCATGATCTCCAGAGGGTTGTCACACTCCTCCCGGGAATAACCCCTGTCCTCCATGTTCCTGTGCTCCTAGTTATCCCCCACATACAGCTGACCATGGAAGCAGCGCCAGGTCAAGGCCCAATACTGCAAGGGGATTCTTACCGAATTAAAAAGAAACAACCCACCCTCAAATCCCCCCGGGGCCGCCTCTGAGGGCCAATGGACTCTGAAAGCGGGTTGCCAAAACCCTCTGGTCTAGCACACGCCTGGCCAGCGTCCTGACTTCACCATCGTCAGCCCCAATTGGTGTAAAACCTTCAGAACTGCGCAACATTAGCCGTGAGATGTCCGTGCGGTGACAGTACTTAACACACCGCAGGGGAAATGTAGTATAATGATATAGCAACCATCCACATGGAGTCCAAGGAAATCTCAGATCCACCAGGGGAAAAACTTAATATCTTATTCACTAATTTACAACCAATAATAATTCTCATTACTATCAGCCTTAGCAATAACAATAAACCTATGAAAGCGTCTCAGTAGTAACAGCGAAATACTATCATCATTATTATGATTATTAAGGAGAGCTTATTGTAATCAGACACATTATCACTATTCTGTAACAACAGGTGTGAGGAGGCGCAGCGAGCAACAAGAGCAGAAATAATCTACAGCAATTATTCCATGCACTTGTTCTCTGACATTTATTGTCACTTTGACCCCTTGTGTTTGAATGTCAGCGCTATTTTCTCCTTTGTCTTGGGTTACAGAGAACATAGTACATAGATTCACAAACAGAATACATCTCTGACAGACCCCCTATACGTTTACAAAATTGTAAAAAAATAAAACTACTACAATACTGCCCCCTGTGTACAAGAATATAACTACTATAATACTGCCTCCTATGTACAAGAATATAACTACTATAATACTGCCCCCTATGTACAAGAATATAACTACTATAATACTGCCCCCTATGTACAAGAATATAACTACTATAATACTGCCCCCTATGTACAAGAATATAACTACTATAATACTGCTCGCTATGTACAAGAATATAACTACTATAATACTGCTCCCTATGTACAAGAATATAATTACTATAATACTGCTCTCATTGTACAAGAATATAACTACTATAATACTGCCCCCCTATGTACAAGAATATAACTACTATAATACTGCTCGCTATGTACAAGAATATAACTACTATAATACTGCTCCCTATGTACAAGAATATAATTACTATAATACTGCTCTCATTGTACAAGAATATAACTACTATAATACTGCCCCCCTATGTACAAGAATATAACTACTATAATACTGCTCGCTATGTACAAGAATATAACTACTATAATACTGCCCCCTATGTACAAGAATATAACTACTATAATACTGCCCCCTATGTACAAGAATATAACTACTATAATACTGCTCGCTATGTACAAGAATATAACTACTATAATACTGCTCCCTATGTACAAGAATATAATTACTATAATACTGCTCTCATTGTACAAGAATATAACTACTATAATACTGCCCCCCTATGTACAAGAATATAACTACTATAATACTGCTCGCTATGTACAAGAATATAACTACTATAATACTGCCCCCTATGTACAAGAATATAACTACTATAATACTGCCCCCTATGTACAAGAATATAACTACTATAATACTGCTCGCTATGTACAAGAATATAACTACTATAATACTGTTCCCTATGTACAAGAATATAATTACTATAATACTGCTCTCATTGTACAAGAATATAACTACTATAATACTGCCCCCTATGTACAAGAATATAACTACTATAATACTGCTCTCATTGTACAAGAATATAACTACTATAATACTGCCCCCCTATGTACAAGAATATAACTATTGTAATACTGCCTCCTATGTACAAGAATATAACTACTATAATACTGCCCCCCTATGTACAAGAATATAACTATTGTAATACTGCTAGCTATGTACAAGAATATAACTACTATAATACTGCCCCCTATGTACAAGAATATAACTACTATAATACTGCTCTCATTGTACAAGAATATAACTACTATAATACTGCCCCCCTATGTACAAGAATATAACTATTGTAATACTGCCTCCTATGTACAAGAATATAACTACTATAATACTGCCTCCTATGTACAAGAATATAACTACTATAATACTGCCTCCTATGTACAAGAATATAACTACTATAATACTGCCCCCCTATGTACAAGAATATAACTACTATAATACTGCCCTCTATGTACAAGAATATAACTACTATAATACTGCCTCCTATGTACAAGAATATAACTACTATATTACTGCCCCCTATGTACAAAAATATAACTACTGTAATACTGCCCCTATGTACAAGAATATAACTACTATAATACTGCCTCCTATGTGCAAGAATATAACTACTGTAATACTGCCCCTATGTAAAAGAATATAACTACTATAATACTGCCCCCTATGTACAAGAATATAACTACTATAATACTGCTCTCATTGTACAAGAATATAACTACTATAATACTGCCCCCTATGTACAAGAATATAGCTACTATAATACTGCCTACTATATACAAGAACATAACTACTATAATACTGCCCCCTATGTACAAGAATATAATTACTATAATACTGCCCCCTATGTACAAGAATATAATTACTATAATACTGCCCCCTATGTACAAGAATATAACTACTATAATACTGCCCCCTATGTACAAGAATATAATCACTATAATACTGCCCCCTATGAACAAGAATATAACTACTATAATACTGCTCCTATGTACAAGAATATAACTACCATAATACTGCCCTCTATGTAAAAGAATATAACTACTATAATACTGCCCCCTATGTACAAGAATATAACTACTATAATACTGCTCTCATTGTACAAGAATATAACTACTATAATACTGCCCCCTATGTACAAGAATATAGCTACTATAATACTGCCTACTATATACAAGAACATAACTACTATAATACTGCCCCCTATGTACAAGAATATAATTACTATAATACTGCCCCCTATGTACAAGAATATAATTACTATAATACTGCCCCCTATGTACAAGAATATAACTACTATAATACTGCCCCCTATGTACAAGAATATAATCACTATAATACTGCCCCCTATGAACAAGAATATAACTACCATAATACTGCTCCTATGTACAAGAATATAACTACTATAATACTGCCCCATATGTACAAGAATATAACTACTATAATACTGCCCCCTATGTACTAGTATATAACTAATATAATACTGCTCCTATGTACAAGAATATAACTACTATAATACTGCCTCCTATATACAAGAATATAACTACAATAATACTGCCCCCTACGTACAAGAATATAACTACTATAATACTGCCCCCTATGTACAAGAATATAACTACTATAATACTGCCCCCTATGTACAAGAATATAACTACTATAATACTGCCCCCTATGTACAAGAATATAACTACTATAATACTGCTCCCTATGTACAAGAATATAACTACTATAATACTGCCCCCTATGTACAAGAATATAACTACTATAATACTGCCGCTATGTACAAGAATATAACTACTATAATACTGCCTGCTATGTACAAGAATATAACTACTATAATACTGCCCCCTATGTACAAGAATATAACTACTATAATACTGCCTGCTATGTACAAGAATATAACTACTATAATACTGCGCCTATGTACAAGAATATAACTACTATAATACTGCCCCCTATGTACAAGAATATAACTACTATAATACAGCCCCCTATGTACAAGCACATAACTACTATAATACTGCTCCCTATGTACTAGAATATAACTAGTATAATACTGCCCCCTATGTACAAGAATATAACTGCTATAATACTGCTCCCTATGTACTAGAATATAACTACTATAATACTGACCCTATGTACAAGAATATAACTACTATAATACTGCCCCCTATGTACAAGAATATAACTACTATAATACTGCCCCCTATGTACAAGAATATAACTACTATAATACTGCCCCCTATGTACAAGAATATAACTACTATAATACTGCCCCCCATGTACAAGAATATAACTACTATAATACTGCCCCCCATGTACAAGAATATAACTACTATAATACTGCCCACTATGTACAAGAATATAACTACTATTATACTGCTCCTATGTACAAGTATATAACTACTATAATACTGCTCCCTATGTACAAGAATATAAGTACTATAATACTGCCCCTATGTACAAGAATATAACTACTATAATACTGCTCCTGTGTACAGGAATATAACTACTATAATACGGCCCCCTATGTATAAGAATATAACTACAATACTGCCTCCTATGTACAAGAATATAACTACTATAATACTGCCCCCCTATGTACAAGAATATAACTACTGTAATACTGCTAGCTATGTACAAGAATATAACTACTATAATACTGCTCTCATTGTACAAGAATATAACTACTATAATACTGCCCCCCTATGTACAAGAATATAACTATTGTAATACTGCCTCCTATGTACAAGAATATAAATACTATAATACTGCCTCCTATATACAAGAATATAACTACTATAATACTGCCTCCTATGTACAAGAATATAACTACTATAATACTGCCCCCCTATGTACAAGAATATAACTACTATAATACTGCCCCCTATGTACAAGAATATAACTACTATAATACAGCCTCCTATGTACAAGAATATAACTACTATATTACTGCCCCCTATGTACAAAAATATAACTACTGTAATACTGCCCCTCTGTACAAGAATATAACTACTATAATACTGCCTCCTATGTGCAAGAATATAACTACTGTAATACTGCCCCTATGTAAAAGAATATAACTACTATAATACTGCCCCCTATGTACAAGAATATAACTACTACAATACTACTCTCATTGTACAAGAATATAACTACTATAATACTGCCCCCTATGTACAAGAATATAGCTACTATAATACTGCCTACTATATACAAGAACATAACTACTATAATACTGCCCCCTATGTACAAGAATATAATTACTATAATACTGCCCCCTATGTACAAGAATATAATTACTATAATACTGCCCCCTATGTACAAGAATATAACTACTATAATACTGCCCCCTATGTACAAGAATATAATCACTATAATACTGCCCCCTATGAACAAGAATATAACTACTATAATACTGCTCCTATGTACAAGAATATAACTACCATAATACTGCCCTCTATGTAAAAGAATATAACTACTATAATACTGCTCCTATGTACAAGAATATAACTACTATAATACTGCCCCATATGTACAAGAATATAACTACTATAATACTGCCCCCTATGTACTAGAATATAACTAATATAATACTGCTCCTATGTACAAGAATATAACTACTATAATACTGCCTCCTATATACAAGAATATAACTACAATAATACTGCCCCCTACGTACAAGAATATAACTACTATAATACTGCCCCCTATGTACAAGAATATAACTACTATAATACTGCCTGCTATGTACAAGAATATAACTACTATAATACTGCGCCTATGTACAAGAATATAACTACTATAATACTGCCCCCTATGTACAAGAATATAACTACTATAATACAGCCCCCTATGTACAAGCACATAACTACTATAATACTGCTCCCTATGTACTAGAATATAACTAGTATAATACTGCCCCCTATGTACAAGAATATAACTACTATAATACTGCCCCTATGTACAAGAATATAACTGCTATAATACTGCCCCCTATGTACAAGAATATAACTACTATAATACTGCCCCCCATGTACAAGAATATAACTACTATAATACTGCCCCCCATGTACACGAATATAACTACTATAATACTGCCCACAATGTACAAGAATATAACTACTATTATACTGCTCCTATGTACAAGTATATAACTACTATAATACTGCTCCCTATGTACAAGAATATAAGTACTATAATACTGCCCCTATGTACAAGAATATAACTACTATAATACTGCTCCTATGTACAGGAATATAACTACTATAATACGGCCCCCTATGTATAAGAATATAACTACAAAACTGCCTCCTATGTACAAGAATATAACTACTATAATACTGCCCCCTATGTACAAGAATATAACTACTATAATACTGTCCCCTATGTACAAGAATATAACTACTATAATACTGCCCCTATGTACAAGAATATAACTACTATAATACTGCCTCCTATGTACAAGAATATAACTACTATAATACTGCTCCTATGTACAAGAATATAACTACTATAATACTGCCCCCTATGTACAAGAATATAACTACTATAATACTGCCCCCTATGTACAAGAATATAGCTACTATAATGCTGCCCCCTGTGTACAAGAATATAACTACTATAATACTGCCCCCTATGTACAAGAATATAACTACTATAATACTGCTCCCTATGTACAAGAATATAACTACTAAAATACTGCTCCTTATGTACAAGAATATAACTACTATAATACTGCCCCCTATGTACAAGAATATAACTACTATAATACTGCCCCCTATGTACAAGAATATAGCTACTATAATACTGCCCCCTATGTACAAGAATATAACTACTATAACACTGCCCCCTATGTACAAGAATATAACTACTATAATACTGCCTCCTATGTACAAGAATATAACTACTATAATACTACCCCCTATGTACAAGAATACTGCCCCCTATGTACAAGAATATAACTACTATAATACTGCTCCCTATGTACAAGAATATAACTACTATAATACTGCCCCCTATGTACAAGAATATAACTACTATAATACTGTCCCTATGTACAAGAATATAACTACTATAATACTGCTCCTTATGTACAAGAATATAACTACTATAATACTGCCCCCTATGTACAAGAATATAACTACTATAATACTGCCCCCTATGTTCAAGAATATAGCTACTATAATACTGCCCCCTATGTTCAAGAATATAGCTACTATAATACTGCCCCCTATGTTCAAGAATATAGCTACTATAATACTGCCCCCTATGTACAAGAATATAACTACTATAACACTGCCCCCTATGTACAAGAATATAACTACTATAATACTGCCTCCTCTGTACAAGAATATAACTACTATAATACTGCCCCTTATGTACAAGAATATAACTACTATAATACTGCCCTATGTACAAGAATATAACTACTATAATACTGCCCCCTATGTACAAGGATATAACTACTATAATACTGCTCCCTATGTACAAGAATATAACTACTATAATACTGCCCCTATGTACAAGAATATAACTACTATAATACTGCCCACTATGTACAAGAATATAACTACTATAATACTGCCTCCTATGTACAAGAATATAACTACTATAATACTGCTCCCTATGTACAAGAATATAACTACTATAATACTGCCTCCTATGTACAAGAATATAACTACTATAATACTACCCCCTATGTACAAGAATATAACTACTATAATACTGCCCCCTATGTACAAGAATATAACTACTATAATACTGCCCCCTATGTACAAGAATATAACTACTATAATACTGCTCCCTATGTACAAGAATATAACTACTATAATACTGCCCCCTATGTACAAGAATATAACTACTATAATACTGCTCCCTATGTACAAGAATATAACTACTATAATACTGCTCCTTATGTACAAGAATATAACTACTATAATACTGCCCCCTATGTACAAGAATATAACTACTATAATACTGCCCCCTATGTACAACAATATAGCTACTATAATACTGCCCCCTATGTACAAGAATATAACTACTATAACACTGCCCCCTATGTACAAGAATATAACTACTACAATACTGCCCCCTATGTACAAGAATATAACTACTATAATACTGCCCCCTATGTACAAGAATATAGCTACTATAATACTGCCCCCTATGTACAGGAATATAACTACTATAATACTGCCCCCTATGTACAAAAATATAACTACTATAATACTGCCTCCTATGTACAAGAATATAACTACTATAATACTGCTTCCTATGTACAAGAATATAACTACTATAATACTGCCCCCTATGTACAGGAATATAACTACTATAATACTGCCCCCTATGTACAAGAATATAACTACTATAATACTGCCCCCTATGTACAAGGATATAACTACTATAATACTGCCCCCTATGTACAAGAATATAACTACTATAATACTGCCCCCTATGTACAAGAATATAACTACTGTAATACTGCCCCTATGTACAATAATATAACTACTATAATACTGCCCCCTATGTACAAGAATATAACTACTATAATACTGCCTCCTATGTACAAGAATATAACTACTATAATACTGCCCCCTATGTACAAGAATATAACTACTATAATACTGCCCCCTATGTACAAGAATATAGCTACTATAATACTGCCCCCTATGTACAAGAATATAACTACTATAATACTGCCTCCTATGTACAAGAATATAACTACTATAATACTGCTCCCTATGTACAAGAATATAACTACTATAATACTGCCCCCTATGTACAGGAATATAACTACTATAATACTGCCCCCTATGTACAAGAATATAACTACTATAATACTGCCCCCTATGTACAAGGATATAACTACTATAATACTGCCCCCTATGTACAAGAATATAACTACTATAATACTGCCCCCTATGTACAAGAATATAACTACTATAATACTGCCCCCTATGTACAATGATATAACTACTATAATACTGCCCCCTATGTACAATAATATAACTACTATAATACTGCCCCCTATGTACAAGGATATAACTACTATAATACTGCCCCCTATGTACAAGAATATAACTACTATAATACTGCCCCCTATGTACAAGAATATAACTACTGTAATACTGCCCCCTATGTACAATAATATAACTACTATAATACTGCCCCCTATGTACAAGAATATAACTACTATAATACTGCCTCCTATGTACAAGAATATAACTACTATAATACTGCCCCCTATGTACAAGAATATAACTACTATAATACTGCCCCCTATGTACAAGAATATAGCTACTATAATACTGCCCCCTATGTACAAGAATATAACTACTATAATACTGCCTCCTATGTACAAGAATATAACTACTATAATACTGCTCCCTATGTACAAGAATATAACTACTATAATACTGCCCCCTATGTACAGGAATATAACTACTATAATACTGCCCCCTATGTACAAGAATATAACTACTATAATACTGCCCCCTATGTACAAGGATATAACTACTATAATACTGCCCCCTATGTACAAGAATATAACTACTATAATACTGCCCCCTATGTACAAGAATATAACTACTATAATACTGCCCCCTATGTACAATAATATAACTACTATAATACTGCCCCCTATGTACAAGAATATAACTACTATAATACTGCCTCCTATGTACAAGAATATAACTACTATAATACTGCCCCCTATGTACAAGAATATAACTACTATAATACTGCCCCCTATGTACAAGAATATAGCTACTATAATACTGCCCCCTATGTACAAGAATATAACTACTATAATACTGCCTCCTATGTACAAGAATATAACTACTATAATACTGCTCCCTATGTACAAGAATATAACTACTATAATACTGCCCCCTATGTACAGGAATATAACTACTATAATACTGCCCCCTATGTACAAGAATATAACTACTATAATACTGCCCCCTATGTACAAGGATATAACTACTATAATACTGCCCCCTATGTACAAGAATATAACTACTATAATACTGCCCCCTATGTACAAGAATATAACTACTATAATACTGCCCCCTATGTACAATGATATAACTACTATAATACTGCCCCCTATGTACAATAATATAACTACTATAATACTGCCCCCTATGTACAAGGATATAACTACTATAATACTGCCCCCTATGTACAAGAATATAACTACTATAATACTGCCCCCTATGTACAAGAATATAACTACTGTAATACTGCCCCCTATGTACAATAATATAACTACTATAATACTGCCCCCTATGTACAAGAATATAACTACTATAATACTGCCTCCTATGTACAAGAATATAACTACTATAATACTGCCCCCTATGTACAAGAATATAACTACTATAATACTGCCCCCTATGTACAAGAATATAGCTACTATAATACTGCCCCCTATGTACAAGAATATAACTACTATAATACTGCCTCCTATGTACAAGAATATAACTACTATAATACTGCTCCCTATGTACAAGAATATAACTACTATAATACTGCCCCCTATGTACAGGAATATAACTACTATAATACTGCCCCCTATGTACAAGAATATAACTACTATAATACTGCCCCCTATGTACAAGGATATAACTACTATAATACTGCCCCCTATGTACAAGAATATAACTACTATAATACTGCCCCCTATGTACAAGAATATAACTACTATAATACTGCCCCCTATGTACAATAATATAACTACTATAATACTGCCCCCTATGTACAAGAATATAACTACTATAATACTGCCTCCTATGTACAAGAATATAACTACTATAATACTGCCCCCTATGTACAAGAATATAACTACTATAATACTGCCCCCTATGTACAAGAATATAGCTACTATAATACTGCCCCCTATGTACAAGAATATAACTACTATAATACTGCTCCTATGTACAGGAATATAATTAGTAACATACTGTCTGCATTATATGATCAGTGACTGTGACCTTTTGTAGACTCTCGGTGGCTGCATACATACATTGTATTCTTGTCACTGTCCCCATTTTCAGGAATTATTAGTCTTAACACTGGGATTCGCGTGGAAAGAGAATGGCGCGATATGGAATGGCCCACATACATCGACTATCTGGCAAGTATATATCACTGTAGTCATAAATGCAGCTGCCGATTCACAGCGGTGACATCTTAGAGGCGATCTCCGCAGGGCATTAGGTGCAGTGTGATCAGTGTCTGTGATGAACAGATCGCTCACAGAGTTGCCATCAAAATATACTGTGTTATTGCCACCTACTGGTCACAGTCTGTATGTGCTGATGGGTAGCTGTGCCCACATTTCTTCCTAAAACTCCATCAGAATCATAGATTTGTTTCACCATGTTCAAGATCTCAGATTACTGACAGTGAATGAGAACAGGATTTACAAACACAGGTTGACAGACTGTGCAGACCATATACTCCACAGTTATCACTGTCATCTGTGGGGTTACATAGGACTGCCGAGCTGCTTTACCTGCTCTCTGACCTCCTGTGAGTAGGTTAGGTTCAGCTGTTGCAGTTGATTGCAGCTCCAAGCTTCCTCTATTACCTCCAGGGCCTGTAACTTTTGCTCTCTGAGTTATGGTCAGAGGGAGGCCTACTATCCCCCCACTTTCCGGGGAGGGCTGGTGGAGGTTGCGGATGCGTTGAAAACGGCTACCCAGGAGGGACTGAGGAGATCAAGGCGGAGATGCAATGATGTGTCTCCTGTGCCCCTCCTGGAGACCACCTGAGGTGACCATCAAACTAACCAAGGTGGTGAGGGACAGTGGCATTCCAGGACCTTGACTGCAAGGAGTTCCAGCAAAGGTTCCCCTGGAGATTCTGGGGGAGACCCCAGTCCTACCAACGAGTACTGGGGGACACTGTGGGCCCTGGAGGATGTTAGCAGCTTTACCTCCAGTTGCAAGAAGCCAGGAGTACCGCGAGGTCGGTGGCAGCAGCAAAAGGCCCCAGGAGGAGTTACAGCCAGACAGGTCACTGCCCAACAACTCAGGTGGGTCAAGGCGAGCCCAATACAACCAGGTCGCCCAGGAATTAAAGGAAGAGATCATCACCCTGGTTGAGAGAAGAACGGCCAATTTAAGGGCGATTGCATAATGACCAGTTTGAAGAGTCTCACCTGGTCTGGTTCGGGTCTATGATGCTATGAAGGACCCAGTGTCCAACATGTTCAGGCCTCTGCCAGAGAACTGCAGTGCTAGGTTGTGCTGCTGGAGTTTGTTGTTCTACAGGGTTCCAGGAGCACACCTGCACAGGTGAGGGTTAATTGAGCTGGCTGGGTGTGGTGGTACTGATCAGCCAATCCCCTGGGCCTGGGTGTAGATATATTCTCCAGCCTCTCTGCAATGAGGAAACTGTATTTCCTCAGTCTTGTCTGATGTGTGAGTAGTGTCTGGTCAGCTTGCAACTTGCTGTGTGAGTAGTGTCTGGTCAGCTTGCAGCTTGCTGTGTGAGTAGTGTCTGGTCAGCTTGCAGCTTGCTGTGTGTGAAGTGGCTGGTCAGCTTGCAACTTGCTGTGTGAGTAGTGTCTGGTCAGCTTGCAGCTTGCAGTGTATGTAATTCCCTCTGCTGCCTGTTTAGTGTCTTGCTAGAGTTGGGATCACAAGACACGAGGAGCCTTGTCGGGGCCCTGCAGCTTAAGTTCACTGGCCAATGTACAAACTAATCCCTCGCTTTTATATTCAGCTTTACCATCTGCTTTAGTGTGTGAGGTTGTGTGGTAAGTGAGTTAGTTCATCTAATGTTTCAATTCTATCTGGCTGAGAGCATTACCCTTTCAGGGAGAGCAGGGCAAGGTTCCAGCATGGGGCCGCCTTTATTGAGGCGATCGCTCTGCTTGTAGGTAGGGCCAAGTCATCTTCCCTGCAGCACAGGGTCAGTTTCCCCTCAACCGTGTCTTCAGGTCATGTTCGTGTGGGCCTGGTGTTTAGTTGCCCTCATGAACATAACATGCAGACAGTGGATAGCCAGCAGTTCCTGCGCAGTTAGCTTCCAGCCGGGCAAGTTACTGTTATTTCAAGCTCAGACTCCCACGGGAGAAAATAGACAAAGAAAGAAGCTTGGGATTAGGGCTAATTGCATAAATAAAGCACCTAGAGGGTCCCTCTTTTGGGAATGACCTCCCTGAATGGGACTCCGGGGCTAAAAATGAAGAAAAATATTGACCAAAAAGATCACCTAGGTGGAGTACAGGTACATCAACCTCCCAGGGCAATCCTCTGAATCCTCAGAGGGGAGAGAGGTAGCTGCATGGGTATATAACTTGTCTGACCCAGCTTGGACCTTGCTAGTGCACAGGAAGGTGGAGACTGCGATGCATCCTTTTCTAGGAGGGGTGACCGGCATAAACTGGTGGTACCTGACAGTAGGATATTTATGTGTGGGGGTCATCCAGCGTCAGGTGACACAAAAATATAAAAAAAAGGGCTATAGAATAAGTAGGGGAATCACCCAGTATCAGATGGCCCGCAGAAGGGCCCTGTGTTGGGCATAAGGAAGTTGGGGTTGCCTGGCATTGGGTAATTCCAAATGTTACAGGAAGGTGGAGAAAAAGGTGTGGGTGGCGTCATCTAGCATTGAGTAGCCCCCAGAAGGGACCTGTGGTATTGTACTGGTTATATTCTTGTACATAGGGGGCAGTATTATAGTAGTTATATTCTTGTACATAGGGGGCAGTATTATAGTACTTATATTCTTGTACATAGGAGCAGTATTATAGTAGTTATATTCTTGTACATAGGGGGCAGTATTATAGTAGTTATATTCTTGTACATAGGAGCAGTATTATAGTAGTTATATTCTTGTACATAGGGGGCAGTATTATAGTAGTTATATTATCATACATAGGGGCAGTATTATAGTAGTTATATTCTTGTACATAGGAGGCAGTATTATAGTAGTTATATTCTTGTACATAGGAGCAGTATTATAGTAGTTATATTCTTGTACATAGGGGGCAGTATTATAGTAGTTATATTCTTGTACATAGGGGGCAGTATTATAGTAGTTATATTCTTGTACATAGGAGGCAGTATTATAGTAGTTATATTCTTGTACATAGGGGGCAGTATTATAGTAGTTATATTATCATACATAGGGGACAGTATTATAGTAGTTATATTCTTGTACATAGGAGGCAGTATTAAAGTTGTTATATTCTTGTACATAGGGGGCAGTATTATAGTAGTTATATTCTTGTACATAGGAGGCAGTATTAAAGTTGTTATATTCTTGTACATAGGGGGCAGTATTATAGTAGTTATATTCTTGTACATAGGAGGCAGTATTAAAGTTGTTATATTCTTGTACATAGGGGACAGTATTATAGTAGTTATATTCTTGTACGTAGGAGGCAGTATTATAGTAGTTATATTGTTGTACATAGGGAGCAATATTATAGTAGTTATATTCTTGTACATAGGAGCAGTATTATAGTAGTTATATTATTGTACATAGGGGCAGTATTATAGTAGTTATATTCTTATACATAGGGGGCAGTATTATAGTAGTTATATTCTTGAACATAGGGAGCAGTATTATAGTAGTTGTATTCTTGTACATAGGAGCAGTATTATAGTAGTTATATTATTGTACATAGGGGCAGTATTATAGTAGTTATATTCTTATACATAGGGGGCAGTATTATAGTAGTTATATTCTTGAACATAGGGAGCAGTATTATAGTAGTTATATTCTTGTACATAGGGGCAGTATTATAGTAGTTATATTCTTGTATATAGGGGGCAGTATTATAGTAGTTATATTCTTGTACATAGGAGGCAGTATTATAGTAGTTATATTCTTGTACATAGGAGGCAGTATTATAGTAGTTATATTCTTGTACATAGGGAGCAGTATTATAGTAGTTATATTCTTGTACATAGGAGGCAGTTTTATAGTAGTTATATTCTTGTACATAGGGGGCAGTATTATAGTAGTTATATTCTTGTACATAGGAGGCAGTATTATAGTAGTTATATTCTTGTACATAGGAGGCAGTATTATAGTAGTTATATTCTTGTACATAGGGGGCAGTATTATAGTAGTTATATTCTTGTACATATGGGGCAGTATTATAGTAGTTATATTCTTGTACATAGGGGACAGTATTATAGTAGTTATATTCTTGTACATAGGAGGCAGTATTATAGTAGTTATATTCTTGTACATAGGAGGCAGTATTATAGTAGTTATATTCTTGTATATGGGGGCAGTATTATAGTAGTTATATTCTTGTACATAGGAGGCAGTATTATAGTAGTTATATTCTTGTACATAGGAGGCAGTGTTATAGTAGTTATATTCTTGTACATAGGAGGCAGTATTAAAGTTGTTATATTCTTGTACATAGGGGGCAGTATTATAGTAGTTATATTCTTGTACATAGGAGGCAGTATTAAAGTTGTTATATTCTTGTACATAGGGGGCAGTATTATAGTAGTTATATTCTTGTACATAGGAGGCAGTATTAAAGTTGTTATATTCTTGTACATAGGGGACAGTATTATAGTAGTTATATTCTTGTACGTAGGAGGCAGTATTATAGTAGTTATATTGTTGTACATAGGGAGCAATATTATAGTAGTTATATTCTTGTACATAGGAGCAGTATTATAGTAGTTATATTATTGTACATAGGGGCAGTATTATAGTAGTTATATTCTTATACATAGGGGGCAGTATTATAGTAGTTATATTCTTGAACATAGGGAGCAGTATTATAGTAGTTGTATTCTTGTACATAGGAGCAGTATTATAGTAGTTATATTATTGTACATAGGGGCAGTATTATAGTAGTTATATTCTTGTATATAGGGGGCAGTATTATAGTAGTTATATTCTTGTACATAGGAGGCAGTATTATAGTAGTTATATTCTTGTACATAGGAGGCAGTATTATAGTAGTTATATTCTTGAACATAGGGAGCAGTATTATAGTAGTTATATTCTTGTACATAGGGGCAGTATTATAGTAGTTATATTCTTGTATATAGGGGGCAGTATTATAGTAGTTATATTCTTGTACATAGGAGGCAGTATTATAGTAGTTATATTCTTGTACATAGGAGGCAGTATTATAGTAGTTATATTCTTGTACATAGGGAGCAGTATTATAGTAGTTATATTCTTGTACATAGGAGGCAGTTTTATAGTAGTTATATTCTTGTACATAGGGGGCAGTATTATAGTAGTTATATTCTTGTACATAGGAGGCAGTATTATAGTAGTTATATTCTTGTACATAGGAGGCAGTATTATAGTAGTTATATTCTTGTACATAGGGGGCAGTATTATAGTAGTTATATTCTTGTACATATGGGGCAGTATTATAGTAGTTATATTCTTGTACATAGGGGACAGTATTATAGTAGTTATATTCTTGTACATAGGAGGCAGTATTATAGTAGTTATATTCTTGTACATAGGAGGCAGTATTATAGTAGTTATATTCTTGTATATGGGGGCAGTATTATAGTAGTTATATTCTTGTACATAGGAGGCAGTATTATAGTAGTTATATTCTTGTACATAGGAGGCAGTGTTATAGTCGTTATATTCTTCTACATAGAGGCAGTATTATAGTAGTTATATTCTTGCACATAGGGGGCAGTATTATAGTAATTATATTCTTGTACATAGGAGGCAGTATTATAGCAGTTATATACTTGTACATAGGGGGCAGTATTATAGCAGTTATATTCTTGTACATAGGAGGCATTATTATAGTAGCTATATTCTTGTACATAGGATGCCGTGTTATAGTAGTTATATTCTTGTACATAGGAGGCATTATTATAGTAGTTATATTCTTGTACATAGGAGGCATTATTATAGTAGTTATATTCTTGTACATAGGAGGCAGTATTATAGTAGTTATATTCTTATACATAGGGGGCAGTATTATAGTAGTTATATTCTTGTAAATAGGGAGCAGTATTATAGTAGTTATATTGTTGTACATAGGGAGCAGTATTATAGTAGTTATATTCTTGTACATAGGAGCAGTATTATAGTAGTTATATTCTTGTACATAGGAGGCAGTATTATAGCAGTTATATTCTTGTACATAGGGGACAGTATTATAGTAGTTATATTCTTGTACATAGGAGGCAGTATTATAGTCGTTATATTCTTATACATAGGGGGCAATATTATAGTAGTTATATTCTTGTACATAGGGGGCAGTATTATAGTAGTTATATTCTTGTACATAGGGACAGTATTATAGCAGTTATATTCTTATACCTAGGGGGCAATATTATAGTAGTTATATTCTTGTACATAGGAGCAGTATTATAGTAGTTATATTCTTATACATAGGGGGCAGTATTATAGTAGTTATATTCTTGTACATAGGGAGCAGTATTATAGTAGTTATATTGTTGTACATAGGGAGCAGTATTATAGTAGTTATATTCTTGTACATAGGGGGCAGTATTATAGTAGTTATATTCTTGTACATAGGAGCAGTATTATAGTAGTTATATTCTTGTACATAAGGGGCACTATTATAGTAGTTATATTCTTGTACATAGGGGGCAGTATTATAGTAGTTATATTCTTGTACATAGGGAGCAGTATTATAGTAGTTATATTCTTGTACATAGGAGGCAGTATTATAGTAGTTATATTCTTGTACATAGGGGGCAGTATTATAGTAGTTATATTCTTGTACATAGGAGGCAGTATTATAGTAGTTATATTCTTGTACATAGGAGGCAGTATTATAGTAGTTATATTCTTGTACATAGGGGGCAGTATTATAGTAGTTATATTCTTGTACATAGGAGGCAGTATTATAGTAGTTATATTCTTGTACATAGGAGGCAGTATTATAGTAGTTATATTCTTGTATATGGGGGGCAGTATTATAGTAGTTATATTCTTGTACATAGGAGGCAGTATTATAGCAGTTATATTCTTGTACATAGGGAGCAGTATTATAGTAGTTATATTGTTGTACATAGGGAGCAGTATTATAGTAGTTATATTCTTGTACATAGGGGGCAGTATTATAGTAGTTATATTCTTGTACATAGGGACAGTATTATAGCAGTTATATTCTTATACCTAGGGGGCAATATTATAGTAGTTATATTCTTGTACATAGGAGCAGTATTATAGTAGTTATATTCTTATACATAGGGGGCAGTATTATAGTAGTTATATTCTTGTACATAGGGAGCAGTATTATAGTACTTATATTGTTGTACATAGGGAGCAGTATTATAGTAGTTATATTCTTGTACATAGGGGGCAGTATTATAGTAGTTATATTCTTGTACATAGGAGCAGTATTATAGTAGTTATATTCTTGTACATAAGGGGCACTATTATAGTAGTTATATTCTTGTACATAGGGGGCAGTATTATAGTAGTTATATTCTTGTACATAGGGGGCAGTATTATAGTAGTTATATTCTTGTACATAGGGAGCAGTATTATAGTAGTTATATTCTTGTACATAGGAGGCAGTATTATAGTAGTTATATTCTTGTACATAGGGGGCAGTATTATAGTAGTTATATTCTTGTACATAGGAGGCAGTATTATAGTAGTTATATTCTTGTACATAGGAGGCAGTATTATAGTAGTTATATTCTTGTACATAGGGGGCAGTATTATAGTAGTTATATTCTTGTACATAGGAGGCAGTATTATAGTAGTTATATTCTTGTACATAGGAGGCAGTATTATAGTAGTTATATTCTTGTATATGGGGGGCAGTATTATAGTAGTTATATTCTTGTACATAGGAGGCAGTATTATAGCAGTTATATTCTTGTACATAGGGAGCAGTATTATAGTAGTTATATTGTTGTACATAGGGAGCAGTATTATAGTAGTTATATTCTTGTACATAGGGGACAGTATTATAGTAGTTATATTCTTGTACATAGGAGGCAGTATTATAGTAGTTATATTCTTGTACATAGGAGGCAGTATTATAGCAGTTATATTCTTATACATAGGGGGCAATATTATAGTATTTATATTCTTGTACATAGGAGCAGTATTATAGTAGTTATATTCTTATACATAGGGGGCAGTATTATAGTAGTTATATTCTTGAACATAGGGAGCAGTATTATAGTAGTTATATTGTTGTACATAGGGAGCAGTATTATAGTAGTTATATTCTTGTACATAGGGGACAGTATTATAGTAGTTATATTCTTGTACATAGGGGACAGTATTATAGTAGTTATATTCTTGTACATAGGGGGCAGTATTATAGTAGTTATATTCTTGTACATAGGAGGCAGTATTATAGTAGTTATATTCTTGTACATAGGAGGCAGTATTATAGTAGTTATATTCTTGTACATAGCAGGCAGTATTATAGTAGTTATATTCTTATACATAGGAGCAGTATTATAGTAGTTATATTCTTATACATAGGAGGCAGTATTATAGTAGTTATATTCTTGTACATAGGGGGCAGTATTATAGTAGTTATATTCTTGTACATAGGTGAGCAGTATTATAGTAGTTATATTCTTGTACATAGGAGCAGTATTATAGTACTTATATTCTTGTGCATAGGGAGCAGTATTATAGTACTTATATTCTTGTACATAGGATGCACTATTATAGTAGTTATATTCTTGTACATAGGGGGCAGTATTATAGTAGTTATATTCTTATACATAGGAGCAGTATTATAGTAGTTATATTCTTGTACATAGGGGGCAGTATTATACTAGTTATATTCTTTTACATAGGAGGCATTATTATAGTAGTTATATTCTTGTACATAGGGGGCAGTATTATACTAGTTATATTCTTTTACATAGGAGGCATTATTATAGTAGTTATATTCTTGTACATAGGGGGCAGTATTATGGTAGTTATATTCTTGTACATAGGAGGCAGTATTATAGTAGCTATATTCTTGTACATAGGGAGCAGTATTATAGTAGTTATATTCTTGTACCTAGGGGGCAGTATTATAGTAGTTATATTCTTGTGCATAGGGGGCAGTATTATAGTAGTTATATTCTTGTACATAGGGAGCAGTATTATAGTAGTTATATTCTTATACATAGGGAGCAGTATTATAGTAGTTATATTCTTGTACATAGGGGGCAGTATTATGGTAGTTATATTCTTATACATAGGGGGCAATATTATAGTAGTTATATTCTTGTACATAGGGGGCAGTATTATAGCAGGTATATTCTTTTACATGGGAGGCAGTATTATAGTAGTTATATTCTTGTACATAGGGGGCAGTATTATAGTAGTTATATACTTGTACATAGGAGGCAGTATTATAGTAGTTATATTCTTGTACATAGAGGGCAGTATTATAGTAGTTATATTCTTGTACATAGGGGGCAGTATTATAGTAGTTATATTCCTGTACATAGGGGGCAGTATTATAGTAGTTATCTTCTTGTACATAGGGGGCAGTATTATAGTAGTTATATTCTTATACATAGGAGGCAGTATTATAGTAGTTATATTCTTGTACATAGGGAGCAGTAGTATAGTAGTTATATTCTTGTGCATAGGGGGCAGTATTATAGTAGTTATATTCTGGTACATAGGGGGCAGTATTATAGTAGTTATATTCTTGTACTTAGGCACAGTATTATAGTAGTTATATTCTTGTACATAGGGGGCAGTATTATAGTAGTTATATTCTTGTACATAGGAGGCAGTATTATAGTAGTTATATTCTTGTACATAGGGGGCAGTATTATAGTAGTTACTGTATATTCTTGTACATAGTGGCAGTATTATAGTAGTTATATACTTGTACATAGGAGGCAGTATTATAGTAGTTATATTCTTGTACATAGAGGGCAGTATTATAGTAGTTATATTCTTGTACATAGGGGGCAGTATTATAGTAGTTATATTCCTGTACATAGGGGGCAGTATTATAGTAGTTATATTCTTGTACATAGGGGGCAGTATTATAGTAGTTATATTCTTATACATAGGAGGCAGTATTATAGTAGTTATATTCTTGTACATAGGGAGCAGTAGTATAGTAGTTATATTCTTGTGCATAGGGGGCAGTATTATAGTAGTTATATTCTGGTACATAGGGGGCAGTATTATAGTAGTTATATTCTTGTACATAGGGGGCAGTATTATAGTACTTATATTCTTGTACATAGGAGCAGTATTATAGTAGTTATATTCTTGTACATAGGGGGCAGTATTATAGTAGTTATATTCTTGTACATAGGAGCAGTATTATAGTAGTTATATTCTTGTACATAGGGGGCAGTATTATAGTAGTTATATTATCATACATAGGGGCAGTATTATAGTAGTTATATTCTTGTACATAGGAGGCAGTATTATAGTAGTTATATTCTTGTACATAGGAGCAGTATTATAGTAGTTATATTCTTGTACATAGGGGGCAGTATTATAGTAGTTATATTCTTGTACATAGGGGGCAGTATTATAGTAGTTATATTCTTGTACATAGGAGGCAGTATTATAGTAGTTATATTCTTGTACATAGGGGGCAGTATTATAGTAGTTATATTATCATACATAGGGGACAGTATTATAGTAGTTATATTCTTGTACATAGGAGGCAGTATTAAAGTTGTTATATTCTTGTACATAGGGGGCAGTATTATAGTAGTTATATTCTTGTACATAGGAGGCAGTATTAAAGTTGTTATATTCTTGTACATAGGGGGCAGTATTATAGTAGTTATATTCTTGTACATAGGAGGCAGTATTAAAGTAGTTATATTCTTGTACATAGGGGACAGTATTATAGTAGTTATATTCTTGTACGTAGGAGGCAGTATTATAGTAGTTATATTGTTGTACATAGGGAGCAATATTATAGTAGTTATATTCTTGTACATAGGAGCAGTATTATAGTAGTTATATTATTGTACATAGGGGCAGTATTATAGTAGTTATATTCTTATACATAGGGGGCAGTATTATAGTAGTTATATTCTTGAACATAGGGAGCAGTATTATAGTAGTTGTATTCTTGTACATAGGAGCAGTATTATAGTAGTTATATTATTGTACATAGGGGCAGTATTATAGTAGTTATATTCTTATACATAGGGGGCAGTATTATAGTAGTTATATTCTTGAACATAGGGAGCAGTATTATAGTAGTTATATTCTTGTACATAGGGGCAGTATTATAGTAGTTATATTCTTGTATATAGGGGGCAGTATTATAGTAGTTATATTCTTGTACATAGGAGGCAGTATTATAGTAGTTATATTCTTGTACATAGGAGGCAGTATTATAGTAGTTATATTCTTGTACATAGGGAGCAGTATTATAGTAGTTATATTCTTGTACATAGGAGGCAGTTTTATAGTAGTTATATTCTTGTACATAGGGGGCAGTATTATAGTAGTTATATTCTTGTACATAGGAGGCAGTATTATAGTAGTTATATTCTTGTACATAGGAGGCAGTATTATAGTAGTTATATTCTTGTACATAGGGGGCAGTATTATAGTAGTTATATTCTTGTACATATGGGGCAGTATTATAGTAGTTATATTCTTGTACATAGGGGACAGTATTATAGTAGTTACATTCTTGTACATAGGAGGCAGTATTATAGTAGTTATATTCTTGTACATAGGAGGCAGTATTATAGTAGTTATATTCTTGTATATGGGGGGCAGTATTATAGTAGTTATATTCTTGTACATAGGAGGCAGTATTATAGTAGTTATATTCTTGTACATAGGAGGCAGTGTTATAGTCGTTATATTCTTCTACATAGAGGCAGTATTATAGTAGTTATATTCTTGCACATAGGGGGCAGTATTATAGTAATTATATTCTTGTACATAGGAGGCAGTATTATAGCAGTTATATACTTGTACATAGGGGGCAGTATTATAGCAGTTATATTCTTGTACATAGGAGGCATTATTATAGTAGCTATATTCTTGTACATAGGATGCCGTGTTATAGTAGTTATATTCTTGTACATAGGAGGCAGTATTATAGTAGTTATATTCTTGTACATAGGAGGCATTATTATAGTAGTTATATTCTTGTACATAGGAGGCATTATTATAGTAGTTATATTCTTGTACATAGGAGGCAGTATTATAGTAGTTATATTCTTATACATAGGGGGCAGTATTATAGTAGTTATATTCTTGTAAATAGGGAGCAGTATTATAGTAGTTATATTGTTGTACATAGGGAGCAGTATTATAGTAGTTATATTCTTGTACATAGGAGCAGTATTATAGTAGTTATATTCTTGTACATAGGAGGCAGTATTATAGCAGTTATATTCTTGTACATAGGGGACAGTATTATAGTAGTTATATTCTTGTACATAGGAGGCAGTATTATAGTCGTTATATTCTTATACATAGGAGGCAGTATTATAGCAGTTATATTCTTGTACATAGGGGACAGTATTATAGTAGTTATATTCTTGTACATAGGGGGCAGTATTATAGTAGTTATATTCTTGTACATAGGAGGCAGTATTATAGTAGTTATATTCTTGTACATAGGAGGCAGTATTATAGTAGTTATATTCTTGTACATAGCAGGCAGTATTATAGTAGTTATATTCTTATACATAGGAGCAGTATTATAGTAGTTATATTCTTATACATAGGAGGCAGTATTATAGTAGTTATATTCTTGTACATAGGGGGCAGTATTATAGTAGTTATATTCTTGTACATAGGTGAGCAGTATTATAGTAGTTATATTCTTGTACATAGGAGCAGTATTATAGTACTTATATTCTTGTGCATAGGGAGCAGTATTATAGTACTTATATTCTTGTACATAGGATGCACTATTATAGTAGTTATATTCTTGTACATAGGGGGCAGTATTATAGTAGTTATATTCTTATACATAGGAGCAGTATTATAGTAGTTA
The DNA here is from genome assembly GCF_035609145.1 of Eleutherodactylus coqui. NCBI lineage: Eukaryota > Metazoa > Chordata > Amphibia > Anura > Eleutherodactylidae > Eleutherodactylus > Eleutherodactylus coqui. The sequence goes on along the minus strand of NC_089837.1, from coordinate 20,462,456 downwards.
TATTCTTGTACATAGGGGGCAGTATTATACTAGTTATATTCTTTTACATAGGAGGCATTATTATAGTAGTTATATTCTTGTACATAGGGGGCAGTATTATACTAGTTATATTCTTTTACATAGGAGGCATTATTATAGTAGTTATATTCTTGTACATAGGGGGCAGTATTATGGTAGTTATATTCTTGTACATAGGAGGCAGTATTATAGTAGCTATATTCTTGTACATAGGGAGCAGTATTATAGTAGTTATATTCTTGTACCTAGGGGGCAGTATTATAGTAGTTATATTCTTGTGCATAGGGGGCAGTATTATAGTAGTTATATTCTTGTACATAGGGAGCAGTATTATAGTAGTTATATTCTTATACATAGGGAGCAGTATTATAGTAGTTATATTCTTGTACATAGGGGGCAGTATTATGGTAGTTATATTCTTATACATAGGGGGCAATATTATAGTAGTTATATTCTTGTACATAGGGGGCAGTATTATAGCAGGTATATTCTTTTACATGGGAGGCAGTATTATAGTAGTTATATTCTTGTACATAGGGGGCAGTATTATAGTAGTTATATACTTGTACATAGGAGGCAGTATTATAGTAGTTATATTCTTGTACATAGAGGGCAGTATTATAGTAGTTATATTCTTGTACATAGGGGGCAGTATTATAGTAGTTATATTCCTGTACATAGGGGGCAGTATTATAGTAGTTATCTTCTTGTACATAGGGGGCAGTATTATAGTAGTTATATTCTTATACATAGGAGGCAGTATTATAGTAGTTATATTCTTGTACATAGGGAGCAGTAGTATAGTAGTTATATTCTTGTGCATAGGGGGCAGTATTATAGTAGTTATATTCTGGTACATAGGGGGCAGTATTATAGTAGTTATATTCTTGTACTTAGGCACAGTATTATAGTAGTTATATTCTTGTACATAGGGGGCAGTATTATAGTAGTTATATTCTTGTACATAGGAGGCAGTATTATAGTAGTTATATTCTTGTACATAGGGGGCAGTATTATAGTAGTTACTGTATATTCTTGTACATAGTGGCAGTATTATAGTAGTTATATACTTGTACATAGGAGGCAGTATTATAGTAGTTATATTCTTGTACATAGAGGGCAGTATTATAGTAGTTATATTCTTGTACATAGGGGGCAGTATTATAGTAGTTATATTCCTGTACATAGGGGGCAGTATTATAGTAGTTATATTCTTGTACATAGGGGGCAGTATTATAGTAGTTATATTCTTATACATAGGAGGCAGTATTATAGTAGTTATATTCTTGTACATAGGGAGCAGTAGTATAGTAGTTATATTCTTGTGCATAGGGGGCAGTATTATAGTAGTTATATTCTGGTACATAGGGGGCAGTATTATAGTAGTTATATTCTTGTACATAGGGGGCAGTATTATAGTACTTATATTCTTGTACATAGGAGCAGTATTATAGTAGTTATATTCTTGTACATAGGGGGCAGTATTATAGTAGTTATATTCTTGTACATAGGAGCAGTATTATAGTAGTTATATTCTTGTACATAGGGGGCAGTATTATAGTAGTTATATTATCATACATAGGGGCAGTATTATAGTAGTTATATTCTTGTACATAGGAGGCAGTATTATAGTAGTTATATTCTTGTACATAGGAGCAGTATTATAGTAGTTATATTCTTGTACATAGGGGGCAGTATTATAGTAGTTATATTCTTGTACATAGGGGGCAGTATTATAGTAGTTATATTCTTGTACATAGGAGGCAGTATTATAGTAGTTATATTCTTGTACATAGGGGGCAGTATTATAGTAGTTATATTATCATACATAGGGGACAGTATTATAGTAGTTATATTCTTGTACATAGGAGGCAGTATTAAAGTTGTTATATTCTTGTACATAGGGGGCAGTATTATAGTAGTTATATTCTTGTACATAGGAGGCAGTATTAAAGTTGTTATATTCTTGTACATAGGGGGCAGTATTATAGTAGTTATATTCTTGTACATAGGAGGCAGTATTAAAGTAGTTATATTCTTGTACATAGGGGACAGTATTATAGTAGTTATATTCTTGTACGTAGGAGGCAGTATTATAGTAGTTATATTGTTGTACATAGGGAGCAATATTATAGTAGTTATATTCTTGTACATAGGAGCAGTATTATAGTAGTTATATTATTGTACATAGGGGCAGTATTATAGTAGTTATATTCTTATACATAGGGGGCAGTATTATAGTAGTTATATTCTTGAACATAGGGAGCAGTATTATAGTAGTTGTATTCTTGTACATAGGAGCAGTATTATAGTAGTTATATTATTGTACATAGGGGCAGTATTATAGTAGTTATATTCTTATACATAGGGGGCAGTATTATAGTAGTTATATTCTTGAACATAGGGAGCAGTATTATAGTAGTTATATTCTTGTACATAGGGGCAGTATTATAGTAGTTATATTCTTGTATATAGGGGGCAGTATTATAGTAGTTATATTCTTGTACATAGGAGGCAGTATTATAGTAGTTATATTCTTGTACATAGGAGGCAGTATTATAGTAGTTATATTCTTGTACATAGGGAGCAGTATTATAGTAGTTATATTCTTGTACATAGGAGGCAGTTTTATAGTAGTTATATTCTTGTACATAGGGGGCAGTATTATAGTAGTTATATTCTTGTACATAGGAGGCAGTATTATAGTAGTTATATTCTTGTACATAGGAGGCAGTATTATAGTAGTTATATTCTTGTACATAGGGGGCAGTATTATAGTAGTTATATTCTTGTACATATGGGGCAGTATTATAGTAGTTATATTCTTGTACATAGGGGACAGTATTATAGTAGTTACATTCTTGTACATAGGAGGCAGTATTATAGTAGTTATATTCTTGTACATAGGAGGCAGTATTATAGTAGTTATATTCTTGTATATGGGGGGCAGTATTATAGTAGTTATATTCTTGTACATAGGAGGCAGTATTATAGTAGTTATATTCTTGTACATAGGAGGCAGTGTTATAGTCGTTATATTCTTCTACATAGAGGCAGTATTATAGTAGTTATATTCTTGCACATAGGGGGCAGTATTATAGTAATTATATTCTTGTACATAGGAGGCAGTATTATAGCAGTTATATACTTGTACATAGGGGGCAGTATTATAGCAGTTATATTCTTGTACATAGGAGGCATTATTATAGTAGCTATATTCTTGTACATAGGATGCCGTGTTATAGTAGTTATATTCTTGTACATAGGAGGCAGTATTATAGTAGTTATATTCTTGTACATAGGAGGCATTATTATAGTAGTTATATTCTTGTACATAGGAGGCATTATTATAGTAGTTATATTCTTGTACATAGGAGGCAGTATTATAGTAGTTATATTCTTATACATAGGGGGCAGTATTATAGTAGTTATATTCTTGTAAATAGGGAGCAGTATTATAGTAGTTATATTGTTGTACATAGGGAGCAGTATTATAGTAGTTATATTCTTGTACATAGGAGCAGTATTATAGTAGTTATATTCTTGTACATAGGAGGCAGTATTATAGCAGTTATATTCTTGTACATAGGGGACAGTATTATAGTAGTTATATTCTTGTACATAGGAGGCAGTATTATAGTCGTTATATTCTTATACATAGGGGGCAATATTATAGTAGTTATATTCTTGTACATAGGGGGCAGTATTATAGTAGTTATATTCTTGTACATAGGGACAGTATTATAGCAGTTATATTCTTATACCTAGGGGGCAATATTATAGTAGTTATATTCTTGTACATAGGAGCAGTATTATAGTAGTTATATTCTTGTACATAGGGGGCAGTATTATAGTAGTTATATTGTTGTACATAGGGAGCAGTATTATAGTAGTTATATTCTTGTACATAGGGGGCAGTATTATAGTAGTTATATTCTTGTACATAGGAGCAGTATTATAGTAGTTATATTCTTGTACATAAGGGGCACTATTATAGTAGTTATATTCTTGTACATAGGGGGCAGTATTATAGTAGTTATATTCTTGTACATAGGGAGCAGTATTATAGTAGTTATATTCTTGTACATAGGAGGCAGTATTATAGTAGTTATATTCTTGTACATAGGGGGCAGTATTATAGTAGTTATATTCTTGTACATAGGAGGCAGTATTATAGTAGTTATATTCTTGTACATAGGAGGCAGTATTATAGTAGTTATATTCTTGTACATAGGGGGCAGTATTATAGTAGTTATATTCTTGTACATAGGAGGCAGTATTATAGTAGTTATATTCTTGTACATAGGAGGCAGTATTATAGTAGTTATATTCTTGTATATGGGGGGCAGTATTATAGTAGTTATATTCTTGTACATAGGAGGCAGTATTATAGCAGTTATATTCTTGTACATAGGGAGCAGTATTATAGTAGTTATATTGTTGTACATAGGGAGCAGTATTATAGTAGTTATATTCTTGTACATAGGGGGCAGTATTATAGTAGTTATATTCTTGTACATAGGGACAGTATTATAGCAGTTATATTCTTATACCTAGGGGGCAATATTATAGTAGTTATATTCTTGTACATAGGAGCAGTATTATAGTAGTTATATTCTTATACATAGGGGGCAGTATTATAGTAGTTATATTCTTGTACATAGGGAGCAGTATTATAGTACTTATATTGTTGTACATAGGGAGCAGTATTATAGTAGTTATATTCTTGTACATAGGGGGCAGTATTATAGTAGTTATATTCTTGTACATAGGAGCAGTATTATAGTAGTTATATTCTTGTACATAAGGGGCACTATTATAGTAGTTATATTCTTGTACATAGGGGGCAGTATTATAGTAGTTATATTCTTGTACATAGGGAGCAGTATTATAGTAGTTATATTCTTGTACATAGGAGGCAGTATTATAGTAGTTATATTCTTGTACATAGGGGGCAGTATTATAGTAGTTATATTCTTGTACATAGGAGGCAGTATTATAGTAGTTATATTCTTGTACATAGGAGGCAGTATTATAGTAGTTATATTCTTGTACATAGGGGGCAGTATTATAGTAGTTATATTCTTGTACATAGGAGGCAGTATTATAGTAGTTATATTCTTGTACATAGGAGGCAGTATTATAGTAGTTATATTCTTGTATATGGGGGGCAGTATTATAGTAGTTATATTCTTGTACATAGGAGGCAGTATTATAGCAGTTATATTCTTGTACATAGGGAGCAGTATTATAGTAGTTATATTGTTGTACATAGGGAGCAGTATTATAGTAGTTATATTCTTGTACATAGGGGACAGTATTATAGTAGTTATATTCTTGTACATAGGAGGCAGTATTATAGTAGTTATATTCTTGTACATAGGAGGCAGTATTATAGCAGTTATATTCTTATACATAGGGGGCAATATTATAGTATTTATATTCTTGTACATAGGAGCAGTATTATAGTAGTTATATTCTTATACATAGGGGGCAGTATTATAGTAGTTATATTCTTGAACATAGGGAGCAGTATTATAGTAGTTATATTGTTGTACATAGGGAGCAGTATTATAGTAGTTATATTCTTGTACATAGGGGACAGTATTATAGTAGTTATATTCTTGTACATAGGGGACAGTATTATAGTAGTTATATTCTTGTACATAGGGGGCAGTATTATAGTAGTTATATTCTTGTACATAGGAGGCAGTATTATAGTAGTTATATTCTTGTACATAGCAGGCAGTATTATAGTAGTTATATTCTTATACATAGGAGCAGTATTATAGTAGTTATATTCTTATACATAGGAGGCAGTATTATAGTAGTTATATTCTTGTACATAGGGGGCAGTATTATAGTAGTTATATTCTTGTACATAGGTGAGCAGTATTATAGTAGTTATATTCTTGTACATAGGAGCAGTATTATAGTACTTATATTCTTGTGCATAGGGAGCAGTATTATAGTACTTATATTCTTGTACATAGGATGCACTATTATAGTAGTTATATTCTTGTACATAGGGGGCAGTATTATAGTAGTTATATTCTTATACATAGGAGCAGTATTATAGTAGTTATATTCTTGTACATAGGGGGCAGTATTATACTAGTTATATTCTTTTACATAGGAGGCATTATTATAGTAGTTATATTCTTGTACATAGGGGGCAGTATTATGGTAGTTATATTCTTGTACATAGGAGGCAGTATTATAGTAGCTATATTCTTGTACATAGGGAGCAGTATTATAGTAGTTATATTCTTGTACATAGGGGGCAGTATTATAGTAGTTATATTCTTGTGCATAGGGGGCAGTATTATAGTAGTTATATTCTTGTACATAGGGAGCAGTATTATAGTAGTTATATTCTTATACATAGGGAGCAGTATTATAGTAGTTATATTCTTGTACATAGGGGGCAGTATTATGGTAGTTATATTCTTATACATAGGGGGCAATATTATAGTAGTTATATTCTTGTACATAGGGGGCAGTATTATAGCAGGTATATTCTTTTACATGGGAGGCAGTATTATAGTAGTTATATTCTTGTACATAGGGGGCAGTATTATAGTAGTTATATACTTGTACATAGGAGGCAGTATTATAGTAGTTATATTCTTGTACATAGAGGGCAGTATTATAGTAGTTATATTCTTGTACATAGGGGGCAGTATTATAGTAGTTATATTCCTGTACATAGGGGGCAGTATTATAGTAGTTATATTCTTGTACATAGGGGGCAGTATTATAGTAGTTATATTCTTATACATAGGAGGCAGTATTATAGTAGTTATATTCTTGTACATAGGGAGCAGTAGTATAGTAGTTATATTCTTGTGCATAGGGGGCAGTATTATAGTAGTTATATTCTGGTACATAGGGGGCAGTATTATAGTAGTTATATTCTTGTACTTAGGCACAGTATTATAGTAGTTATATTCTTGTACATAGGGGGCAGTATTATAGTAGTTATATTCTTGTACTTAGGCACAGTATTATAGTAGTTATATTCTGGTACATAGGGGGCAGTATTATAGTAGTTATATTCTTGTACATAGGAGGCAGTATTATAGTAGTTATATTCTTGTACATAGGGGGCAGTATTATAGTAGTTACTGTATATTCTTGTACATAGTGGCAGTATTATAGTAGTTATATTCTTGTACATAGGGGGCAGTATTGTAGTAATACAATAATAGACCCTGGCATTTCCCATTATCTCCAGCATTTGGAGGTTTGTTCTCAGCAGGACTTGGATTGAGAATGTTGTTCTTCCTGTTTCGTTATATAATTGTTGAGTTGAACAACATGTTTCTCTGTCCGGGCTGCTGTGAGCACAAAGTCCTCATTAATCCAGCATCACATCTGAATTAGCGCAGATACCTCCCATTTGCAGGATATGTAAAACACAATGTAAATCTTCTCTGATCTCTATCAAAGACTCTCCTGTCATTTTCTCAGAGGGTCAGCAGCCGGACTCTGCGCTGTCACTTTAAGCAGCGCCATTATTTACAGTTCATCCTTGGGAATTAGCAGAATCAAAGAAGATAGGATCTCTGATGGGTCTATAGACACGGTTGGGTCAGCACAGGCGCTCACTTGTATGGCTGGCACACGATTAAAGTTTCTCATCACTAACAGCGATTTACTCATGAGCGGCCAAGGACACGACTGACCGTATGACATCATCATTTCCATCCAGAGAGGAGAACACAGGGGGACCTTGACCCTCATTATGACTGAGGAAAACCAGCTACAATTGACACTTATGGGAAAACGGTAATGCCAAGAGGAATGTAAGGTCTGTGTTGCCCCCTGGTGACAGTTATGTGAACATCACCAAGGAAATCAGTGAATCGATGTTTATTTTTACTCCTGCTGCAGAACCTCTTAATACACACCTTGACTCCTGCATAACCTGATAATCTCCACCTCAGCAGCTTCAGCACAGTAGAATATACACATTTCAGAGGCCTAATGGTTTCCACAAAGCGGTGCTGTTTCTCCTTGTGGCGAATGCAAAGTTGGCGTAGGAAGTCTTATAGGTCATGCTATGTTACCTGGGAAAAGGGGTATGCAAATTAGCTCTCCTTCCAGGAAGAAAGCTGATGACTTCCCTTCCTCATGAAAGGAGAACTCATTGGCAAACCTCTTTAGTGCCACCTGCCGCGCACCCTCTGCCCTGCTCTGCCGTTCCTCCAAACCTATGGAAGCAATGAGAGGGCAAACAGGATGTGGCGCTCCTTCACCCACAGCGCACCTGTACCAGTTGGGTGAAGTATTTCCAATACCCATGCAGATATGGTTGTAACCTTTGTCATCAAAAACAAGATAAAAAGCCGTGGTTTGGGGCGTGGCTTATCACAGTATATGATTTTACCTCCATTATTCCACCTGGATGACAAGTGGTGTCCTCCTTTTCATGTCGTGTGGCCATGCTCTAAGGCCTTTTGTAGTAAGCAGTGCTGTTACCTCCAGCGATCCCAGGCGACGTCTCCTCTGATTGGTGAAGTCCACTTTTGTTTTTTGGGCCTAGACGGCCATGAAGACTTCTCTGTATCCTTTTACTACCCCCAATGAATTTCTAGTTAACAACCCCATTGTAATGGTGCTCCATCTGTGACATACAAAGTTAGAGAGCCCCTACATAGTAATATTCTTCCTCTCAATGGTTCTTACAGTAATAGTGGCCCCTCTTAATGGCTCAGTACTGATAGTGGCCCAAGGGTAATAGTGGCCCTCACTTAGTGACCCCAATAGTAATAGTGCCCTCCATCCTCATAGTGACCCCAGTAATAATAGTGCCCCCTCCTTAGTGACCCCAATAGTAAGTGCCCTCTATCCTTATAGTGACCCCAGTAATAATAGTGCCCCCCTCCATAGTGACCCTAATAGTAATAGTGCCCTCCATCCTCATAGTGATCCCAGTAATAATAGTGCCCTCCATCCTCATAGTGACCGCGGTAATAATAGTGCCCCCCTCCTTAGTGACCCCAATAGTAATAGTGCCCTCTATCCTTATAGTGATCCCAGTAATAATAGTGCCCTCCATCCTCATAGTGACCCCAGTAATAATAGTGCCCCCCTCCTTAGTGACCCTAATAGTAATAGTGCCCTCCATCCTCATAGTGATCCCAGTAATAATAGTGCCCTCCATCCTCATAGTGACCCCAGTAATAATAGTGCCCCCCTCCTTAGTGACCCCAATAGTAATAGTGCCCTCTATCCTTATAGTGACCCCAGTAATAATAGTGCCCTCCATCCTCATAGTGACCCCAGTAATAATAGTGCCCCCCTCCTTAGTGATTAGGAGCTGTTTGAGACGTGTCTTGGAGAATCTGTGCCTATTAGTGACAGTGGCACCAGAAAGGAGGCAGCCAGAGTTTGAGAAGCGCAGCTCCATAATGTGCCAGAACAAAGCTGCAAGGACTACAGCTAGAGAGACTAAGAGACTACTACAAAAAAACCATCACCTATATTACGGTACTGAATACGCTGGAGATACGTAAGTGAGGTCGGCCCTCAGGAAAAGGCCCGACATCTACAAAGGGAGTAATGTAAACGCAGGTCTGCCAGCTAAAACACGGGAGCTGGAGCCCACACCACCTTTAACCCATTACATGCCATGTTCATTGTTGATCATGGCATGTAAAAAGTTCCCAGATGGAAGGCTCTACCCCTGTGACGTCATCAGCCCTTCACCATGGAATCGCTGAGGGCTGTCCGGGCCTGCCATGGCCTGTGATCACTATGATAATACGTTGCAGTACACAATTACTACAGTGTATAATCAAATTGATCAAAGCATTGCAGGTTCAAGTCCCCTACAGAGACTTTAACAATGTAAAAAAAAAAAATTACGAAAAAATAAGAAAATCGCTGAAAAACCCTCTTTTTGAGCATCTTCCACTGTTTTATTTAAAAATTAAAAATCCCCCGTTCGTTATTGTCGCGTCTGCACCGACCTGTACAATAAATTGAACACACTTTTTATCCTGCTTAGATTTAAAAAAAAGAGCCCACATCCTTTGTTCCTCGGTTCACCTTCCTCAAAAACAATAAAAGTGATCAAAAAAATCATATGTACCCCAAAATGGTACAAATAAAAACTACCGCTCATAACACAAAAGAAATCCCTCAAAGAGCTCCGTCCCTGGAACACTAAGACAGTTCTGGGACTTCGAATGCAGAAAAAAAATACATATATTTTCCAAGAAAAACACAGAAACATTTAGATCCACAGCGCCGAATCTGACAGCTTAAACAGAGAAGTCTGGAAGAAGCGGCAGAATGTCCTGCGACGACATCACAGTGGTCTGCCAGCAGAGGGCGCCCCAAAAACTAAGTGACACAGTAACTGCATAGAATGTACAGTAACTTTGCATTTCTTCATCTTATACTCCAGTCACATCCGAAGCTGCGTTCACAATTCTGCTGCCTTCTTCTTAGTTCTGACCTTGCATTTTCCAGTACCCCTCTGCTGGTTCACTGTCATCCCAACAGACTGCATTCTGGAAGTTGTAGTGTTTGCATCTTACACGGCGCGTATGCAGCCCTACATCTTCTGCAATGCAAGGCAGCAGAGTACGAGACATTACAACACCCCAGCTGAAATGCTTTACAGGGGGAGGGTTGACATAATATGAATAATAAGTGGTACATTTTTCGCTGCAGCTCAGGGTGTGACTGGAGTAGAAAAGATGTAAGCTCAGAATGACGACAAGAGGAGTACTGCAAGGATTTACACGTTTACTGACTACTCTGTGCGGGTCATGTCTATATAGAACTTCTGGAATGAGGGGGGACCGCTGCTGGATCGGGCCATCGTCAACACAGTTCTGCAATGTGAAGATTGCCGCCGACTCCGCCCACTGCCACAACTTGACCACCGGGGGCAGCATCTACCGCCTGCACAGCCTTGTTGCAAAGTGACACCTCTCCGAAAACCTGCAAAATAAGAACAGAAGGCGTTGAACGTTGGGTGGCGCTCCCCTTTAACCCCTTCCCGCCCCAGGACATAAATGTAGAGCGGGCATACATTTACGTCCCATGGAAGATGCAGGCTCAGAAGCTGAGCCAGCGAGATCTGCAGCGGGAGTCGGCTAGGACTGACAGACTCCCGCTGTTAACCCCTTACATGCCATGGGTTCACAGAGGGAGGGTGCACCCTCTGTGATGTCATCAGCCCTCCTCTATGTATGCTACACAATGGCCTGTGATCGCTAGGATTAGTGATAATGCATTGCAGTTCAAGCATCGTAGGTTCAAATCCCCTAACGGGCCATATAAAATGTAAAAAAAAAAAAAAATGTTAAAAAAAAAAAAAAAGTTAAAAATTGTAGAGTTAGTAAAAACCTTTTTTTTGTGCACTTTCTTCTCTTTCATGTCTAAAGGACATATCTAAAGAAATTACTGTCATCAGCCATACTTACTGATACAAGGGCCGGTGTGGAACCACAACCCCCAGCATGCAGACAGGCTTGAAATGCTGAGAGAGCCCAGACGTATAACAATCTGGCTGTCTGCATGCTGGGGGTTGTGGTTCTACACCTGCCCTTATATCTTGTATCAGTATATCAGTAAGTATGGCGGCTGGCAGTGATACCCATAACGACCCGTACAATAAATTGACCATTTTTTTTATCCCGCACCATAAACGATATAAAAAATATATTACCCCAAAAAAGTTTTGATTGGTGTTGTTATTGTACCGGCCTGCGGAAAAAACTTACCTGTCCATAAACCGCTCGCAAGAAGACGTGATCAGGCTCCATTCAGAGCGCAATTACTTCCCGCCCGTCTGCAGGGGGCCCAATAAAAGTTCTACAATACATTATATGCACCCAATAAAAACTACAGCTCGCCGCGCAAAAGCCAGGCCCTCATACGGCCATGTCGGCGGAAAGATAAAAAGGGTCTGGCTATTGAAAAGTGGAGATCGACCACAATAGTTGCATCCTTGTGGTCACGAAGGGGTTAAGGACAGCGACTGATACGTGATATGTGATATGTGCGCCTGGATTATGCAGGAATGTGCAGATTGTGCTGTGAAGACAAACAACCCAGAGACTGCGAGTCTCCAAGACGCGGTTTTACCGGTCACCTTCCAGGCAGCTTTGCTCTCTCCTCCGCGGGTGAAAAAATACAGAAGGTGGAAAATCCTCGCATTGAGCTGAGATTAATGGCGCTAACGGCAACAACAAAACACAACGGGGCTACAGAAGAGTTCATCCTGTGCTGGCCTTACGTTACATCGTGTCTTATGCTCTAGTCACAGCCAGAGCTGCTTTACAAAGTTCTTCTGGCTTCCCCTATAGGAGCACTCTATGGGATCCTGTTACCCGCTGCACTATGCTTACATCTCTGCACACACTGAACAAGCAGGGGCACTGACAGATGTGAAGTCAGAGGAGTGCAGATCTAGGTGGGACTGGAGTAGAATCCGTGGGTGCATGTAGATAAAAGATTAGCCGAGATCCTATAATGCTCTACACTCTGGAGGAAATACAGTTATTATTAGCTGCCTGTTGTAAATACTACATCCCCCAGAATGCATCATAACAAAACCTGCCCTCTACAGACACTGAACCAGCAGGTACTGAGAGCTGCGAGGTGCTGCGACAATGCATCATGGCAATATCATTATTTCCACTTCAAATTCCTATATAGTGTTTGCTGTAAATGCTACATCTCCCAGAATGCATCATAACAAAACCTCCTCTATACAGACACTGAACCAGCAGGTACTAAGAACTGTGAGGTGCTGCGAAACTGCATGGTGGAAAATGTCATTATTACTACGTGATATTACTGGATAGTGACTGCTGTAAACAATACATCTCCCAGAATGCATTATAACAGAACCTGCCCAGTGCAGACACTGAACCAGCAGGTATTGAAAACTGCAAGGTGCTGTGGCAATGCATCATGGGCAATATCATTATTTATACTTCCTACTCCTATATAGTGTTTGCTGTAAACACTACATTTCGCAGAATGCATCATAACAAAACCTGCCCTGTACAGACACTGAACCAGCAGTACTGAGAGGTGCAATATAATGTGTTACTGCTGGGTGCGAAATATCATTTCTCCTACATGATACAACTGAACGGTGTCTGCTGTAAATAAGACATCTTCTATAATACGGAGAGGCCAAACATCCTTTGTGCAGACACTGAACCAGCAGGTACTGAGTGGTGCAAGGTGCTGTGATGCTGCATGGAGTCAAATATAGATATGAAAGATATGAAATATTATTACTAGGTGATACTTATTTCTGGTTAGTGTCTTCTGTAAATACTATATCTCCCAGAATGCATCAGAACGACACCTGTCTCTTGCAGACACTGAACCAGCAGGTGCTGAGAGCTGCGTGATGCTGCAACACTGCTGGCGGAAAATATTATTTCTACCTCAGACTGCTGCGTACTGTGTGGTGTAAAAACTACATCGCCCAGAAGACAGAGAGGATGAAAAATCTCTGCACAGACACTGAACCAGCAGGGGCTGCTGGGAAACGTTGCTATTGCGTCTATTTCTGTCTTACAACAGCAGGTGACAGAGCGGAAGTCCTGGTGACATCTCTTCCAGCAGAGGGATCTTTCCTTACCTCTTGCGTCTGCAGGTTGATGGTGCGGGCGCTGCACGTTCCGCTGCCTCCGGCCAAGACCACGTGCTCAGTACAGAACCGAGCTGCGTACAAGAACTCCCCCTGCAGGACAGGGGCAGGAAATGGAATATCTTGTATCAGACTGGAGGACCGCAAATCCCAGAGCTGCAGAGCGTTCGTTGCCACCCAAGAGCCGCTCAGGATGTGGTTGTCCTGTTAGGGTGCAAAGTGAAAAATGAGAGAAGGAATCCTTTAATCTCCCAGGATGCAGCATGGCAGGACATCCTCTATACAGACTGTAAACCAGCAGAGGGCAGCAGTGACGTATGACAACCAGCAGAGCTGTGAATGCAGCTCTGGAGGTGACTAGATACAAGGCTTGTATAAAGAGTCTAACATTGACTTGTAGGAATGCTGCCTTCCAATAGGTGGCGCTGCAGAGGTATTGTTCCATCTCCCTTATTTGCACATTACTAGAGATGAGCGATTTCGCAACCTGACTACTCGAGTGAAAAGATTCGGGGGGCGCCGGGGGTGAGCGGGGGGTTGCAGAGGGGGGGGGGGAGAGAGAGAGCTCCCCCCTGCTCCCCCTTGCTCCACCACGCCGCCCCTGCCCCCCGGCGCCCCCCGAATCTTTTCACCCGAGTAGTCAGGTTGCGAAATCGCCCTTAACGAGTACGTTCGCTCATCTCTACACATTACCCAGAGGAGCATGGATGGCCTTCTAAGGCTCCTCACTCGCCTTCTAGGTGCCCTCTCTAAGGAGAAAGGATAGCGTCCCCGACCCACATCACAGGCAGACTCTCACTGTACACTGATGAGGGGCAAACATCCCGAAACAGCTGTCTGTGCATAGATTCTGACTTGGCTTTCAATTCCCAGTCATTGTTACAAGGCTTGTATAAGGAGTCTAACATTGACTTGTAGGAATGCTGCCTTCCAATAGGTGGCGCTGCAGAGGTATTGTTCCATCAAATGAAGATTTGCAAGAGAATTTGTCGCAGAGTACGCTGCAAAACTGCGCCGTGTGACCCCAGGGGCTTGTTCACACGGCCGGGCGATGCTTCAGTCCCAGAAATATGCAGCGTTTTCGCTCACCACAACCGCCGCGCGGATTCACTGTGGATTTGCCTTTTTTTTTTTGCCCGCGTATTCATTGCGTTTTTCCAAAAAAAAAACGCAGAAGGGTTGTGTCGCGCGTATTTACGTGATTCTCTTGGCTTGAATGGGCAATTCCGATACATACGTCCCAACACTAACCATAAGGGGGACGTTTTTAGTATTACGGGAGCAAAAAACAGCGCAATACGAGGAGGGGCCATCAGGGCGAGCGCCCAGCAGTGCAGTGGGGATCCAGGCAGCGGGTTATTGTGTTATCACACCGCTGTAGATCTGCGCCCGGATTACCCCCGATCTCGGACGATCAGTCAGCCGCATCGCAGCCAATCACTGTCGGAGGAGAGTCTTCTGGAACCTAAAAAAATATAGACGGGCTTAAAATGAAGAAAAACTGAATATTCCCCTCTTCCGGCGGCTCCCCATCCAGCGCTGCAGCCCTGTGCCCGCCGACGGCGCCCAGAACCAGCGGCGGGCGGTCACATGCCATTCATTGTGCCGCTCAGCCACTCACAGACTTTAGTGACCATGGAATGATCACCGCTGAACCCAGCGAGTGGCTGAGCGGCACAATGAATGGCATCCGACCGCCCGACGCTGCTTGTAGCTCACGCTGGTTCTGTGCAGCATACAATGGCGCGGCTGCGCCGGACGGGGAGCCGCTGGAATGGGGGAGTATTCACTTTTTTTTCATTTTAAGGCTGGATTCAGACGACCGTATATCGGCTCGGTTTTCACGCCGAGCCGAAATACGGCGTCTCTCTCTGCAGGGGGAGGAGGCTGGAAGAGCCAGGAGCAGTGCTCTGAGCTCTCGCCCCCTCTTTGTCTCCTCTCCGCCCCTCTGCACTATTTGCAATGAGGAGAGGCGGGATGGGGGTGGGGCTAATTCTAAAACCCTTGGCCCCGCCCCCATCCCGTTTCCTTTCCTTGCAAATAGTGCAGAGGGGTGGAGAGGAGGCAGAGAGGGGGCGGAAGCTCAATTCCCCCTCCTGGCTCTTCCATCCTCCCCCCCTGCAGATGAGGACACCGTATATCGGCTCGGCGTTAAAAACCCAGCCGATATACGTTCGTGTGAATCCAGCCTAAGCCTGTATCATTTTTTTTCATGTGCCAGAAAACTTCTCTTCGGGCCGGTGTGACACGGGCGTAAGCGCATTTAGGCTGCGTATTTTCGTGTTTTAATGTATTTTCGGGCACGCAAAATAAACATAACCGTGTTCTGATTCATCGACATGGGCAATTAGGTTAATGAGTTCATTATGTGCCATGCTCGTGTACTAATGTGAAGGGATCTATGGCACGCTGTGTATTTTTTTTGCGCAAACGAAATTTACGCGCATAACACGCTTATATGAAGGAACCCAACGAAACGGACTGGGTTGTATTCCCTGCGTATCGCACGCCCCAAGTTTTGCGCAATAACGTTTGTGTTACACAGGCCTAAATGTATGGCATTGAGGGAACCGGTCAGATTCTAAGGGCTGTAGGATCCCAAACCGCCGAACTGAGCGGCGCCGATCCCGTGAGACCGTAGCTCAGAGCACCTGACGGGTTCCCTTTAAGAGGAGGAAAGGGTTAATGGAGTACAATATGTCAGTTATGTCGGAGGCTGTGATGTGGACAATAATCCGGAAACATCTAGTAGTCTGACCCTGACCCCGCCCTGTGAGCACTCACCCAAATATCAATCCCTGGGCCACAAATGTGAGGGCCGCTGATCAGGCTCCGCGCTTCCTTCGCCATCCGCTTGTCCCAGACCTCGGATCAGATAAAATAAGAGTACACTTCAGTAATGAAATGTGACACAGCTGAAGGTTTGTTACGATTGAATCCAGACTAGACAATGCTCTGTGAGCTAAACAGCCCGGACTCCAGACTGAAACACTGTACATAGCTAGACTTCCTCTCAGCTGAGATGTAGATACAGTTCTATCCAGTGTAGACAATGCTCTGTGAGCTCAACAGCCCAGACTGCAGACTGATACATTGTACTTATCTAGTTATGCTCCCAGCTGAGAAGTGAAAGCAAATGTGATCAGTTTACACAATGCTCTGTGAGCTCTGGAGCTCGGTTTCCAGACTAATACATTGTACACACCTGGTCCTGCTCTCAGCTGAGAAGTGGATACAATGGTAACCAGTACAGGCAATGCTCTGTGAGCTCAACAGCCCTGACTCCAGACTGATACATTGTACATAGCTAGTCCTGCCCTCAGCTGAGAAGTTGATACAATTGTATCTAGTCCGGGCAATGCTCTGTGAGTTAAACAGCTCAGACTTAATACTGATACATTGTATACAGCTAGTCCTGCCCTCAGCTGAGAAGTGGATACAACTGTAACCAGTCTAGACAATGCTCTGTGAGCTCCAGACTCCAGACTGATCCATTTCACCTGCACCAATACGTTGTAACAAGCAGGAAGCTGTATTTACATGGCAGCGCCATTTTCAGACGCGCTAGTGACCATCGGGCTGGATAGAGGGCAGAGAATAACCTTATCCGGTGACCTCTATATCATATATCAGATACATACCTTTATGGAATTGTCCCAGCCGCCCGTCACAAAAACATGGCGTTCAGAGGGGTGAAACTTGAGCGCGAAGATCCTGCGTGTGTGACCGCTGGTCAGCGTCAGATCGTCATCCATCAGGAAGTCCGGGGCCATCAAGAAGTTCAAGATCTGGGACATAAAACACGGACTACAACTCCCATCAGGTACCTGATTATATGTGGGCGGAGCTGCACATAGATGCCACTTCTGACATTAGATCCCATATAGCGTTATAACCAGGAACACTGACCGCTGAGCGTCCTATCTGTACATCAACGCATCTACTAAGTGCGCCGAACGGCCCCTTTATTAACCCCTTCCAATCCACTGTCTGACGTCTAAAGACATTCTGATTGAAGGCTGTACAGCTCCGATGTCGGAAGATGTCCGGCAGGGTATTCTTACTGTATATTACTGGCAGCACTGTTGTTGGGCGCTTCTCCAGCATGTCCCACACTGCAGTACTGGCTCTAGCCAGTAGATGGCGGCATTGTATAATGGCTTAAACAGAAAGCCCCCTAAGAAACCCTGAATCCAAGATTGGATTCCAAAGGGTTAACCCCTGTCTTCAGAACCGCAGCAGTTCGTCGTGGTGTAGATCCCACTCGGTGATGAAATGGTTCTGCAGGAATACCGGCCCCTGCGGACAGGAAGCTTCTTGTAGTTGCTGCAGATTAGATGGAGGTGCTGACATGTTCTGACCAGCTGACAGGAAGGGGTCAGCGATTCATGCTGCTTGCGCCAAATTCTGACCTCCCATCCTGGTTGGCAGGGAGCCCCCGGCTAGTCTAGCACCGATGACCGGCCTTGTTGGAAGTCGCTCCGATCGCTGGATTTACCCGTCTAATGTGGACGGGCTCTAATAAAGGGGCCGTTCCATTTAAATCCCTTGCCCGTAACACTAAGCAGGTCTGCCACCCAGGAGTCCTCCCGTGGGCAGTCATGGCAGCCATACTGGTGGTCCCTGTGATATACGCCATCTGATGGGCGCGTTACCTCATTGGTTTGACCATCATATATACGGATGTGCCGGTCCCGCCCCGCCGTGGCGAACACACTGCTGTCCATGCTGAAATCCAGCGCATGAATCTCGTTCTCCGGCTCTGGAAGATACAATCAAAAAAGCCTAATTAACGACAACGAAAACCGTTATTAGTCTGGGGGGACATAAACAGTCAGACCTTCCTTCATCCCCCCCAATCGTTACCGTAGAGGAGGATGCCGTCACCTGTGAGTGTTAGAACATTCAGCGCAGACTTGATGTCGTAGAAGGAGACGAGGCCGTCGGCGCCGGCGCCCACCAGGATGTTGCTGTTGACGGGGTGGAAGCTGAGGGACGTCGTCGCTTGCCTTGTGCGATGCCCAGAGAACAGCGTCGCCCCGAGACCGCCGCTCTCCACGTGAACGATCTGAAGCAGATCAGAGACATTCTAGTGCGTCCTGCAGACAACCGCTTATCACCCCAAGAGCGAGCCGCAGGACCGCAGGCACTAGAATGGGCTTGTTACAATGTATCAGCGTACGGGGCTCAACCAGACTGGACTGCGGGGAAGACAGAGATTGGCGCTTAGCTGATGGAAGATCGCCTACATCACACTGCAACTAGCCCATCAGCTGGAAGCAATAAGTGTTTCCATTCACTGACCGCAAGCAGAGAATTATAAAAGCGGGGTGGAATTGATACACGAAGTGCCCTGATCTAGTGAAAAATGTAGAACGCCACATTTCTGAAGCTACATACCATAAGTGGGCGGGGCTTCACAGTCATGTCAGAGTCTTCTCACGCACACACATATATATATATATATATATATTTCCCATGGTGGGACGCCCCTTGCTCCATTCCTGCATCTCGTTACCTGGATTGCGCCATTCCCGAATCCGACCGCCAGCTGCTTGCCGCCAGGTGAGAAGCGGAGGCTGAAGATGCTGTGCAAGTCCTTGGCCAGAGGGACGCGGTGTCTGACCAACAGCTCAGCGTATCTCCCACACTCCTCGTCATCCGAGGCTTCATCCACGCTCTCCCCGGAGCTCTCTAGAGCCGTGGACCTAAGGAGAGCTTCTTCCAGGCGTCGGCGAGACATCACACCCGTAGCACCCTGCAGGGGAGAACCAAGAGGAAGTCGCTTCCTGTCAGCCATATTATCTCACGTCACCTAATGTAATAGCTCTCTGTTCTAACCCTAGGAAACCGCACACGCGTGTTCATTAGCCGTGTCCTGCGCAACATCAGCACCAAGGGATTTACCTCTACCGCTCTGCAGGCCTTCCTGCTTTCCTGATATCCCGATCTCTCTGTTCCAATGTTCTCTCTTCTTTCCTGATCTCTGCTCCCCTGAACTCTCTGCTCCTTTGAAGTCTCTGCTCCTCTGACGTCTCTGCTCCCCTGAACTCTCTGCCCCCCCCCGAACTCTCTGCCCCCCCCCGAACTCTCTGCCCCCCCGAACTCTCTGCTCCCCTCGAACTCTCTGCCCCCCTGAACTCTCTGCCCCCCCCCGAACTCTCTGCCCCCCTGAACTCTCTGCCCCCCTGAACTCTCTGCTCCTCTGGTTTCTCTTTTCCTCTGATCTCTCTATTATCTCTCATTTCCCTGATCTATCTTCTCGGATCTCTCTCCTCTGATATTTCTCCTCTCCTCTGATCTCTCTCTTCATGTGATCTCTCTGCTCCCCTGACGTCTCTTTTCTCAGCTGATCTCTCTTTATCCCTCTGATGTCTCTTCTCCATGATCTCTCTCTTTCCCCCCAATCTCTCTCTTCTCCCCTGATCTCTCTTTTCTCCTCCGATCTCTCTCTTCATCCCTGATCTCTCTTTGCTCCTTCTTCATCCCTGATCTCTCTTTTCTCCTCCGATCTCTCTCTTCATCCCTGATCTCTCTTTGCTCCTTCTTCATCCCTGATCTCTCTCTTCTCCGATCTCTCTCTTCTCCTCCGATCTCTCTTTTCATCCCTGATCTCTCTCTTCTGCTCCAATCTTCCTCTTCATCCCTGATCTCTTTCCTCTCCTCCGATCTCTCTCCTCATCCCGGACCTCTCTTCTCCTCCGATCTCTTTTCATCCCTGATCTCTCTCTGCTCCTTCTTCATCCCTGATCTCTCTCTTCTCCTCCGATCTTTCTCTTCATCCCTGACCTCTTTCTTCATCCCTGATCTCTCTTCTCCTTCAATCTCTCTGTTCATCCCTGATCTCTCTGCTCCTTCTTCATTCCTGATCTCTCTGCTCCCTCTTCATCCCTGATCTCTCTCTTCTCCTCCGATCTCTCTCTTCTCCTCCCATCTCTCTCTTCTCCTCCGATCTCTCTCTTCTCCTCCGATCTCTCTCTTCTCCTCCGATCTCTCTCTTCTCCTCCGATCTCTCTCTTCTCCTCCGATCTCTCTCTTCTCCTCCGATCTCTCTCTCTTCATCCCTGATCTTTCTCTTCTCCTCTGATCTCTCTCTTCATCCCTGATCTCTCTTCTCCTTCAATCTCTCTCTTCATCCCTGATCTCTCTGCTCCTTCTTCATCCCTGATCTCTCTGCTCCTTCTTCATCCCTGATCTCTCTCTTCTCCTCCGATCTTTCTCTTCATCTCTGATCTCTCTTCATCCCTGATCTCTCTCTTCATCCCTGATCTCTCTCTTCTCCTCCGATCTTTCTCTTCATCCCTGATCTCTCTTCATCCCTGATCTCTCTTCATCCCTGATCTCTCTGCTCCTTCTTCATCCCTAATCTCTCTGCTCCCTCTTCATCCCTGATCTCTCTCTTCTCCTCTGATCTCTCTCTTCTCCTCCGATCTCTCTCTTCATCCCTGATCTCTCTCTTCTCCTCCGATCTTTCTCTTCATCCCTGATCTCTCTTCATCCCTGATCTCTCTCTTCATCCCTGATCTCTCTCTTCTCCTCCGATCTCTCTCTTCAACCCTGATCTCTCTCTCTTCATCCCTGATCTCTCTCTTCTCCTCCGATCTTTCTCTTCATCCCTGATCTCTCTTCATCCCTGATCTCTCTCTTCATCCCTGATCTCTCTCTTCTCCTCCGATCTCTCTCTTCTCCTCTGATCCCTCTCTTCTCCTCTGATCCCTCTCTTCTCCTCTGATCCCTCTCTTCTCCTCTGATCCCTCTCTTCTCCTCTGATCCCTCTTTTCTCCTCTGATCCCTGATCTCTCTCTTCATCCCTGATCTCTCTCTTCATCCCTGATCTCTCTCTTCATCCCTGATCTCTCTCTTCTCCTCTGATCTCTCTCTTCTCCTCCGATCTCTCTCTTCTCCTCTGATCCCTCTCTTCTCCTCTGATCCCTCTCTTCTCCTCTGATCCCTCTCTTCTCCTCTGATCCCTCTCTTCTCCTCTGATCCCTGATCTCTCTCTTCATCCCTGATCTCTCTCTTCATCCCTGATCTCTCTCTTCTCCTCTGATCTCTCTCTTCATCCCTGATCTTTGTCTTCTCCTCTGATCTTTCTCTTCTCCTCTGATCTCTCTCTTCCCCTCTGATCCCTCTCTTCATCCCAGATCTCTGTCTTCTCCTCTGATCTCTCTCTTCTCCTCTGATCCCTCTCTTCATCCCTGATCTCTGTCTTCTCCTCTGATCTCTCTCTTCTCCTCCGATCTCTCTCTTCATCTTTGATCTTTCTCTTCTCCTCTGATCTCTCTCTTCCCCTCTGATCCCTCTCTTCATCCCAGATCTCTGTCTTCTCCTCTGATCTCTCTCTTCTCCTCTGATCCCTCTCTTCATCTTTGATCTTTCTCTTCTCCTCTGATCTCTCTCTTCTCCTCTGATCCCTCTCTTCATCCCTGATCTCTGTCTTTTCCTCTGATCTCTCTCTGCCCTCCCGATCTTTCCTTGCTCCCCTGATCTCTTCCTACCTTTTCCGCAGGTGAATTAGGAGGTGCTCAGGCTGCTCATCCTGTCATTCTCAGGATGCCAGGCGAGTGTTAGAGGTGCAGAGTGATCGGGGCGAGAGCCAGAGCTGCTTCATTATGGAAGGAAGGCTCACCAGTGATTTTGTTATTCTTTATCTCCCGGCAACGGCTGAAGCTTCACGGCGGGGGAGACAAAGAGACAACAAACACAAGAAGTTGTATCGCTGCCCGCGCCACAAAACTGCGGGGACATTACCGGAGAACACTACTGCTGTGAATGTGAGGGGTCTGCATGGAAAATCCACGGCAAATCTGCCCCAAATAGGACAAACTACCCGCACCTCAGCGTAACCGTACTGACCCGCAGAATAAGGTGCGTCCCGCAGACTTCGGTTTGGGCGCACACCACAATCGGCTGCGTTATTTCTGCTGTAGATTTGGTGCCTTTCCATCCCAAAGTCCATGTCAAAGTTTGTGCACGTTTTACCGCGGACCCGCCGTAGACGTCACCCTGGGCATCTGCCGTGGATCCATGTAAAATCCGCACCTAATCCATTTCACCCGACTTCAATTTTTTTAAACGTTTTTTTAATTAAAAACCCACTCGTTTTACAAAAAAATGAGGCCGCGTAGAGCTGCGGCGATAATAAATAAAAAAAACTGTGGATGTTGGAAGGCGGCGAGGAAAATAAACAGAAAATGGCCGTGTCCTCAAGAGGTTTAAGCGGTTGTGCCAAGATGGCGTCCGGGTTCATGCGCTAATCAAGCATGTGATAGACTGGAGGATGACAACAGCACACAAGACCTCAGAATAGCCAGAGGAAGGAACCAAAAGGGCGAAATATGCGCGCTTCTGTAAAGGGGTCTGGATCCGGGACCTCCAACAACATAGACCGAGATGTGATGGAACAGAAACAGCAGCCAAGGAGGTAACTTGGGGGGATTAGAGTGTCTTCTTCTGCAATCACCTCCTTGGGTTCTGCTTCTATTCCATCACATCTCGGTGAATGTCATAGAGCGAAATCCACTGCTCACCCCCAAGGAGCAGCTCTTGTCTGGGCGCACCGCGTGCCGTCCTTCTAGTCGCAGAGCGCCATTCTTCTAAGGTCCTGTTCACACCGCCGTACGTCTTACTTAGTGGACATGGCCCGCACACGGACCCATCCCATTGGTGTATTCAGACTTGTGTTCTGGACATGGACCGATCTTCCATGTAAGTAAATTGGCCCGTATTCACAAACCAACATCGCCCGTTACAGGGCGCACATCAGCTTCCTGCGGCATCACTGGGGCCTGCGGAGGTTTGGTTTGGCACATGTGAAAACACCGATGCAACACAGTTATAAAAAATGTGCGCATGCCCCAAATACATACAAGGACACGCATACACGGGCACACTTACATGGGCTTGCATACACGGGCACGCACATACGGGCACACTTACATGGGCTTGCATACACGGGCACGCACATACGGCACACTTACATGGGCTTGCATACACGGGCACGCATTCAAGGGCACGCATACAAGGGCACACATACATGGGCACGCACACAAGTGCACACATACAAGGGCACGCATACAAGGGCACACTTACACAGGCACGCATACAAGGGCACACATACATGGGCACGCACACAAGGGCACGCATACATGGGCACGCACACAAGGGCACGCATACAAGGGCACACACACAAATGCACGCGCACGAGGGCACACTTACACAGGCACGCATACAAGGGCACACTTACACAGGCACGCATACAAGGGCTCACATACATGGGCACGCACACAAGGGCACGCATACAAGGGCACGCATACATGGGCACGCACACAAGGGCACGCATACAAGGGCACGCATACATGGGCACGCACACAAGGGCACGCATACAAGGGCACACACACAAATGCACGTGCACAAGGGCACACTTACACAGGCACGCATACAAGGGCACACATACATGGGCACGCACACAAGGGCACGCATACAAGGGCACGCATACATGGGCACGCACACAAGGGCACGCATACAAGGGCACGCATACATGGGCACGCACACAAGGGCACGCATACAAGGGCACGCATACATGGGCACGCACACAAGGGCACACACACAAATGCACGCGCACAAGGGCACACTTACACAGGCACGCATACAAGGGCACACATACATGGGCACGCACACAAGGGCACGCATACAAGGGCACGCATACATGGGCACGCACACAAGGGCACGCATACAAGGGCACACACACAAATGCACGCGCACGAGGGCACACTTACACAGGCACGCATACAAGGGCACACATACATGGGCACGCACACAAGGGCACGCATACAAGGGCACGCATACATGGGCACGCACACAAGGGCACACATACAAGGGCACACACACAAATGCACGCGCACGAGGGCACACTTACACAGGCACGCATACAAGGGCACACATACATGGGCACGCACACAAGGGCACGCATACATGGGCACGCACACAAGGGCACGCACACCTGGGCACACTTACAAGGGCACGCACACGAGGGCACGCACACCTGGGCACACTTACAAGGGCACGCACACGAGGGCACGCACACCAGTGCACACTTACACAGGCACGCATACAAGGGCACACATACATGGGCACGCACACAAGGGCATGCATACAAGGGCACACTTACACAGGCACGCACACCAGGGCACACTTACATGGGTACGCATACACAGACACTGAAAATTAAGGGTTTTTTTCAATGACCAAAATTGCATACACCGGTGTGAATGAGTGCGAACACTACCCTTCCCCAGTAGGGGGCGCCGTCTTCTCCCAGTAACACTGGCTGTTTTCTAGATCAGCTGATCGCTCCGTGCCAGTAGTCTGAAAGGGATTGTTCATGTCCACACAACCCCTTTAACCCCTTAATGTCAAAAGACGTAGGTTTAGGTTTAGGTCCTGGCTAGCTGGTACATAATGTAAACTCCCGTCCTGTAGGAGGCGCTGTCTCAGACTGAGCCCACGCCCTCCCGTAGCAGGAGATGGCTGTGACTAGATGACTTCCTGCTGCAACAGCGGGGATCTGTGACTGGCTGTTAACCCCTTACATGCTGCAATCACTGTGGATCACAGCATGTAAATGGTTCACGGCCTTGCGCAATGTCATCGGGGAGGGCTAATAGGTTGCCATGGCGACCCGGAGGCAGACAATGGTGTCCAAGTCTGCCACAGCAAGTGATGGCCATTGTAGTGGATAAGGCCGTGCTGCAATGTATCACCAGTGTGACCAGAGCTGTTCTGGGTCACTTCCCTGCAGGGGCAGCAGGCATGGGGGAAAGAAAAATAGTAAAAATGAAGAAAAATGGTATTAAAAAGAATAATGAAATCAATTTTTGGGCACTTTCCCCTCATTGTATACCCCCCCCCCCCCCCCACATGTAATATCATCGTGTCGGTAACGACCTGTGCAATAAGCTGAGCGCACTGTTCATGCTGCACATCAAACACTGAGAACGGAGACAACGTCCCAAAACACAGTAAAAGTGATGAAAAAAGCCCCATGTACCCCGAAATAATACCAATAAGAGGGCCCGCTCGTCACCCATAGGACCCCCCCCCCCCCCCCATCCGTCCGGGGGAGAATACAAAGGTTATGGGGCTCTGAGGCAGCGTTGCCAAAAACTAATAGTTCCAAAAAAAGGGATTTTATTGTGCAAAATTGTAAAATCCTAAAAAATAAATCTAGGATTTTGGTATTGCCGTAATCGTAGCGACTCGCAGAAAACGTTTATCGCGTCATTTATGCTGCCTGACCGATGCTGTGAAGAAAAGGCGGAATCTCCTCAAAAATATCAATAAGAGTTATACAGCGCAAAATCCCAATCCAGAGATGGTGCTGATGGAAGCTCGCCGCGCAGAACACGTCCCCCACACAGTACACGCCCCCGCGCAGAACACGTCCCCCACACAGTACACGCCCCCGCGCAGAACACGTCCCCCGCACAGTACACGCCCCCCACGCAGAACACGTCCCCCACACAGTACACGCCCCCGCGCAGAACACGTCCCCCACACAGTACACGCCCCCGCGCAGAACACGTCCCCCGCACAGTACACGCCCCCACGCAGAACACTCCCCCACACAGTACACGCCCCCACGCAGAACACTCCCCCACACAGTACACGCCCCCACACAGAACACTCCCCCACACAGTACACGCCCCCGCACAGAACACGTCCCTCACACAGTACACGCCCCCGCGCAGAACACGTCCCCCACACAGTACACGCCCCCGCGCAGAACACGTCCCCCACACAGTACACGCCCCCGCGCAGAACACGTCCCCCGCACAGTACACGCCCCCACGCAGAGCACTCCCCCACACAGTACACGCCCCCACGCAGAACACTCCCCCACACAGTACACACCCCCGCACAGAACACGTCCCCCACACAGTACACGCCCCCGCGCAGAACACGTCCCCCACACAGTACACGCCCCCGCGCAGAACACGTCCCCCACACAGTACACGCCCCCGCGCAGAACACGTCCCCCGCACAGTACACGCCCCCACGCAGAACACTCCCCCACACAGTACACGCCCCCACGCAGAACACTCCCCCACACAGTACACGCCCCCGCACAGAACACGTCCCCCACACAGTACACGCCCCCGCGCAGAACACGTCCCCCACACAGTACACGCCCCCGCGCAGAACACGTCCCCCACACAGTACACGCCCCCGCGCAGAACACGTCCCCCGCACAGTACACGCCCCCACGCAGAACACTCCCCCACACAGTACACGCCCCCACGCAGAACACGTCCCCCACACAGTACACGCCCCCGCGCAGAACACGTCCCCCACACAGTACACGCCCCCGCTCAGAACACGTCCCCCACACAGTACACGCCCCCGCTCAGAACACGTCCCCCACACAGTACACGCCCCCGCGCAGAACACGTCCCCCACACAGTACACGCCCCCGCGCAGAACCCGTCCCCCACACAGTACACGCCCCCGCGCAGAACACGTCCCACACACAGTACACACCCCCACGCAGAACACGGATCTACGGGAAAAGTCATGGCTTTAGAATAGCGCAGATTGAAATCGCCGTATTCTAAGGCCGCTCTCACACAGACGCTTTTTACCGCGATCAGCGGCCCAACACTCCCATTGGTTATAATGGGGCCTCGCAGACCTGCGCTTCAACACGGGCACGCATACACGCGGTCTGTTCTATTTTTGTGTGTTTTAAGGCCTTTTAGCGCTTCTCCTCGCCCGTTACAATGAGGGGGTCGGACGCTGTACAACGCCTTCAAATATGCCACGAGTTCGGCAGCGTCAGTGAGGCCTTAGGGACAAACTAGTCCGTGTGCTTAAGGGGTTAATGAAGTGTCCCCTCGGCCAATCAGCGGAGTCTGAGCGGTTTACGGACATTTCTATACTTTGGACACTTTGTGGGGGAATTACAAAATCTCCCTGTTGTCATTTACAGAAACCATTGTAAACACAATCTCTGGCCGCTGCCGCGAGCGACCAATCACACTGCAGCTGTCATCTCTGGCCGCTGCCGCGAGCGACCAATCACACTGCAGCTGTCATCTCTGGCCGCTGCCGCGAGCGACCAATCACACTGCAGCTGTCATCTCTGGCCGCTGCCGCGAGCGACCAATCACACTGCAGCTGTGATCTCTGGCTACTGCCGCGAGCGACCAATCACACTGCAGCTGTCATCTCTGGCTGCTGCCGCGAGCGACCAATCACACTGCAGCTGTCATCTCTGGCTGCTGCCGCGAGCGGCCAATCACACTGCAGCTGTCATCTCTGGCCGCTGCCGCGAGCGACCAATCACACTGCAGCTGTCATCTCTGGCCGCTACCGTGAGCAACCAATCACCCTGCAGCTGTCATCTCTGGCTACTGCCGCCAACGACCGACCAATCACAAGGCAGCTTTCATCTCTGGCCGCTGATGCAACCTACCAATCACGCTACAGCTGTCATCTCTGGCTGCTGCTGCCAGCGACCAATCACACTGCAGCTTTCATCTCTGGCTGCTGCCGCCAACGACCAATCACACTGCAGCTGTCATCTCTAGCCGTTGCCACGAGCGACCAATCACAGTGCAGCTGTTATCTCTGGCTGCTGCAGCGAACGACCAATCACACTGCAGCTATCATCTCTGGCTGCTTCCGTGAGCGACCAATCACACTGCAGCTGTCATCTCTGGCCGCTGCCACGAGCGACCAATCACACTGCAGCTGTCATCTCTGGCTGCTTCCGCGAGCGACCAATCACACTGCAGCTGTCATCTCTGGCCGCTGCCACGAGCGACCAATCACACTGCAGCTGTCATCTCTGGCTGCTGCCGCGAGCAACCAATCACACTGCAGCTGTCATCTCTGGCTGCTGCAGCGAGCGACCAATCACACTGCAGCTATCATCTCTGGCTGCTGCCGCCAGCGACCAATCACAAGGCAGCTTTCATCTCTGGCCGCTGCCGCGAGCGACCAATCACACTGCAGCTATCATCTCTGGCTGCTGCCGCAAGCAACCAATCACACTGCAGCTGTCATCTCTGGCTGCTGCCGCGAGCAACCAATCCCACTGCAGCTGTCATCCCTGGCCGCTGCCGCGAGCGACCAATCGCACTGCAGCTGTCATCTCTGGCCGCTGCCATGAGCAACCAATCACACTGCAGCTATCATCTCTGGCTGCCGCGAGCGACCAATCACACTGCAGCTGTCATCTCTGGCCGCTGCCATGAGCAACCAATCACACTGCAGCTGTCATCTCTGGCCGCTGCCATGAGCAACCAATCACACTGCAGCGATCATCTCTGGCTGCTGCCGCGAGCGACCAATCACACTGCAGCTGTCATCTCTGGCCGTTGCCACGAGCGACCAATCACAGTGCAGCTGTTATCTCTGGCTGCTGCAGCGAACGACCAATCACACTGCAGCTGTCATCTCTGGCTGCTGCCGCCAGCGACCCATCACACTGCAGCTATCATCTCTGGCTGCTGCCGCCAGCGACCAATCACAAGGCAGCTTTCATCTCTGGCCGCTGCTGCAAGCGACCAATCACACTGCAGCTGTCATCTCTGGCCGCTGCCGCGAGCGATCAATCACACTGTAGCTGTCATCTCTGGCCGCTGCCGCGAGCGACCAATCACAAGGCGGCTGTCATCTCTGGCCGCTGCCGCGAGCAACCAATCACAAGGCAGCTGTCATCTCTGGCCGCTGCCGCGAGCAACCAATCACAAGGCAGCTGTCATCTCTGGCCGCTGCCGCGAGCAACCAATCACACTGCAGCTGTCATCTCTGGCTGCTGCCGCGAGCGACCAATCACACTGCAGCTGTCATCTCTGACCGCTGCCGTGAGCAACCACTCACAAGGCAGCTGTCATTTCTGGCAGCTGCCGCGAGCAGCCAATCACACTGCAGCTGTGATCTCTGGCTGCTGCCGCGAGCGACCAATCATACTGCAGCTGTCATCTTTAACCGCTGCCGCGAGCGACCAATCACACTGCAGCTATCATCTCTGGCCGCTGCCGCCAGCGACCAATCACACGGCAGATTTCATCTCTCCAGGAGGAGTTGGAAAATGAAAGGAGTGATCTGATTGGTTGCTAAGGGCTACACTGACCGCGCTGCTTCATCCTCTGCCCGCAGCGGCGGGTCCGTTACCATATCGCTGCGGGCACTTTCTGTCACACTGGTTAGTAAGAATGTAACCCAGACGTAAAAATAGGAAAACGCAGCAAAAACACCCGCAAGACGCTCGGGAGAGCTACGCCGATTTGATGAGTCATTAGTGCGTACGACCTTCCGGCGCGCCAAATTCCACCTCTTTGAAGCCCGTCACAATCTGCAGCGTTCCGCCGCGGCTCGCGGTTTTGTGTTGAGAACGTGTCGCTTTTTGATGTGGAAACGTAGTTCTTACGCACCGGAATTTAGAACGCACCCGCCGACCACGCCCACAAACGGGCGGAGCCAAGGAGTTTGACGCAGTATTTAGAGACGAAATTTGATGCAGAAAATTCTGCGGTGAATTCCGTTGAGTGAACAGACCCGTGAAGAACGGATCCTCCCCTGCGTGCGGCGCCGGCGGTTTGATGCGTGCGATGGGTTTTCACGTTCGGATTGCATCCACATTCACTGTGTTTTTCATGCACGCAAAAAAAAAAAAAAACACAAGCCGGGCCCACAGATATGATGCGTTATTACACCACCCTGTGGACTGCCGGCCCCACGGATATGATGCATTATTACACCACCCTGTGAACTGCCGGCCCAACTGATATGAGGCGTTATTACACCACTCAGTGAACTGATGGCCCCACGGATATGATGTGTTATTACACCACCCTGTGGACCACTGGCCAAGCTGATATGATGCATCATTACACCACCCTGTGGACTGCCGGCCCAACTGATATGATGCGTTATTACACCACCCTGTGAACTGCCGGCCCAGCTGATGAGATGTGTTATTACACCACTCTGTGAACTGATGGCCCCACGGATATGATGCGTTATTACACCACCCTGTGGACCGCTGGCCAAGCTGATATGATGCATCATTACACCACCCTGTGGACTGCCGGCCCAACTGATATGATGCGTTATTACACCACCCTGTGGACTGCCGGCCCAACTGATATGATGCGTTATTACACCACCCTGTGAACTGCCGGCCCAGCTGATGAGATGTGTTATTACACCACTCTGTGAACTGCTGGCCCCATGGATATGATGCGTTATTACACCACCCTGTGGCCCGCTGGCCCAGATGATATGATGCGTTATTACACCACCCTTGCCGGCCCAACTGATATGATGTGTTATTACACCACTCTGTGAACTGCCGGCCCAAGTGATATGATGTTATTACACCACTCTGTGAGCTGCCAGCCCCACGGATATTATGCTATATTACACCCCCCTGTGGACTGCCGGCCCAACTGATATAATGCGTTATTACACCACCCTGTGGACTGCCGGCCCAACTGAAATGGTGTGTTATTACACCACCCTGTGGACTGCCGGCCCCACGGATATGATGCGTTATTATACCACCCTGTGGACTGCCGGCCCAACTGATATGGTGTGTTATTACACCACCCTGTGGACTGCCGGCCCCACGGATATGATGCTTTATTACACCACCCTGTGGACTGCCGGCCCAACTGATATGATGCGTTATTACACCCCTCTGTGGACTGCCAGCCCCACGGATATGATGCGTTATTACACCCCTCTGTGGACTGCCAGCCCCACGGATATGATGCGTTATTACACCACCCTGTGGACTGCTGGCCCCACGGATATGATGCGTTATTACACCACCCTGTGGACTGCTGGCCCCACGGATATAATGCGTTATTACACCACCCTGTGGACTGCCGGCCCCACGGATATGATGCGTTATTACACCACCCTGTGGACTGCCGGCCCCACGGATATGATGCGTTATTACACCACCCTGTGGACTTTAATGGGGGATATCAGGCGGTAAACAGGGATGAAAATACGGCGCGCCGCGGTTTATTTTATATAAATGACCCATCAGCGGGAAAAAACGCTCATTTCAGCGCACCAATTACCCGAAAAAAATACAAACGTAACGCAGGCGCAAAATACCCCCCGTGTGAATGGGCCGTTATGGAGAGGCGGAGACACGGCTGAGAGTCATGTGACACCTGCGCCAAAGTCACAGTGCTGATGTAAACAAGTAAACAGTGCGGCTACAACACCAAGATGCCCCGACGTTGTGGCTAACGGCCATTATGTATATGAACTAGGTGCGGCGCACATCACGTGACTCTGACACTGCGCCACCGACGCCGTAACACCTTCTACATGGGCGCAGTTACTGTTTGTAGGGCATCTCATAGAGTTAAACGGAACCTCTGGTTACACTTCCTGGGAGATTCCAGGGGTAAAGTAAGCAGTTTTATGACCAAAAGATACATGAAAACCCCCAACATTTCTGAGGAACTCCCCTTTAAGAGAGGCGCATATTCTTACGTTTTCGGTCCAGTACTGATGACGTCACAGAAACGGCCACTCCCTCTCGTGTCAGACACACCCGTTTGCTGACCGGGTGGAATCTTCCAGCACGACACGCCCCCTGCGCGATGATTGGTGGTACAGAGCTCTTGCACACGCCGTCGCAAGTGATTGGGTGCTGACGATTGGTCCGCGCGCAGTGGCGGGAAGCGCTTGTTTCCATGGTGAGTGGAGGAGGCCGGGAGGAGGGGCCGCGGTCAGTAGGGCGGCGCTGTGGCGCGTCAGGAGGAGAGCTATAAATGACGACCTATTAGCTGCCGTTTAGTGATCGGTCTCCATTGTGTTCCTACAGAGCAGTACTTGCCCCCCGAGGCTCCTGCCTGCGGGGACCCCGAGTGGAGGGACTTGGCTGCATTCTCACTAGATGGCGCCGCACCTGCCTGCAGGTTGTCTGAGGTATTGCATCTCATCCCTATCCATTTCAATGGAGCTGAGCTGCAGTACCAGAAGCGACCTCTGAGCTGCGCGTCCGTATGACAGCTGCCATGTATTGCCTTTAACTCCTTAGTGGCCGCCGCTTACTGCCCTACCAGCTGTAAGCCTGCAGCGACATCTTTATAGGCCGGGGGCTCCGCTGACTGACGGCCGGCTGCATCAGTAAGACCGCCGCAGGGGGGACAGCCCTGAAACCTGGCTGCGCAGGAAGGGTTAACGTCACACTCAGACCTTCCGGATAACTGGGTGCCGGATGAAAGAAAGTTCAGTGCTGGGAGGAGAAAGAGGCGCTGCTGTTACCCCTCAGGACTGTGGGGGGCCGGGGGACGGCCTGACTAATGGGAGACCCTGACCTGTCGTACTCCGTGGGACATATAATGGGATAATGTCACTGGGGGACATGTAATGTATAGGAGGTGTCACTGGGGGACATGTAATGTATAGGAGGTGTCACTGGGGGACGTGTAATGTATAGGAGGTGTCACTGGGGGACGTGTAATGTATAGGAGGTGTCACTGGGGGACGTGTAATGTATAGGAGGTGCCACTGGGGGACGTGTAATGTATAGGAGGTGCCACTGGGGGACGTGTAATGTATAGGAGGTGCCACTGGGGGACGTGTAATGTATAGGAGGTGCCACTGGGGGACGTGTAATGTATAGGAGGTGCCACTGGGGGACGTGTAATGTATAGGAGGTGCCACTGGGGGACGTGTAATGTATAGGAGGTGTCACTGGGGGACGTGTAATGTATAGGAGGTGTCACTGGCTGCACACTGGGGGACGTGTAATGTATAGGAGGTGTCACTGGCTGCACTCTGGGGGACATATAATGTGTTGGAGATGTTACTGGGGGACATATAATGGGTTGGAGATGTTAATGGCCGCACTCTGGGGGACATATAATGGGTTGGAGATGTTAATGGCCGCACTCTGGGGGACATATAATGGGTTGGAGATGTCACTGGCCGCACTCTGGGGGACGTATAATGTGTTGGAGATGTCACTGGCCGCACTCTGGGGGACGTATAATGTGTTGGAGATGTTACTGGCTGCACTCTGGGGGACATATAATGTGTTGGAGATGTTACTGGCTGCACTCTGGGGGACATATAATGTGTTGGAGATGTTACTGGCCGCACTCTTGGGGACATATAATGTGCTGGAGATGTCACCGGGGGACATATAATGGGTTGGAGATGTTAATGGCCGCACTCTGGGGGACATATAATGGGTTGGAGATGTCACTGGCCGCACTCTGGGGGTCATATAATGTGTTGATGTCACTGGGGGACATATAATGTATAGGAGATGTTACTGGCCGCACCATGGGGGACATATAATGTGTTGGAGATGTTACTGGCTGGACTCTGGGGGACATATAATGTGTTGGAGATGTTACTGGCCGGACTCTGGGGGACATATAATGTGTTGATGTTACTGGGGGATATATAATGTGTTGGAGATGTCGTACTCCGAGGGACATATAATGTGTTGGAGATGTTACTGGCCGCACTCAATGGGATATATAATGTGTTGGAGATGTTACTGGCCGCACTCTGGGGGACATATAATGTATAGGAGATGTTACTGGCCGCACTCTGGGGGACATATAATGGGTTGGAGATGTTACTGGCCGCACTCTGGGGGACATATAATGGGTTGGAGATGTTACTGGCCGCACTCTGGGGGACATATAATGGGTTGGAGATGTTACTGGCCGCACTCTGGGGGACATATAATGGGTTGGAGATGTTACTGGCCGCACTCTGGGGGACATATAATGGGTTGGAGATGTTACTGGCCGCACTCTGGGGGACATATAATGGGTTGGAGATGTTACTGGCCGCACTCTGGGGGACATATAATGGGTTGGAGATGTTACTGGCCGCACTCTGGGGGACATATAATGGGTTGGAGATGTTACTGGCCGCACTCTGGGGGACATATAATGGGTTGGAGATGTTACTGGCCGCACTCTGGGGGACATATAATGGGTTGGAGATGTTACTGGCCGCACTCTGGGGGACATATAATGGGTTGGAGATGTGACTGGCTGCACTCTGGGGGACATATAATGTATTGGTGGTGTGACTGGCCGCTCTCTGGGGGGCATATAATGTGTTGGAGATGTTACTGGTTGCACTCTGGGGGACATATAATGGGTTGGAGATGTGACTGGTCGCACTCTGGGGGACATATAATGGGTTGGAGATGTGACTGGTCGCACTCTGGGGGACATATAATGGGTTGGAGATGTTACTGGCTGCACTCTGGGGGACATATAATGGGTTGGAGATGTGACTGGTCGCACTCTGGGGGACATATAATGGGTTGGAGATGTGACTGGTCGCACTCTGGGGGACATATAATGGGTTGGAGATGTTACTGGCCGCACTCTGGGGGACATATAATGGGTTGGCGATGTTACTGGCCGCACTCTGGGGGACATATAATGGGTTGGCGATGTTACTGGCCGCACTCTGGGGGACATATAATGGGTTGGCGATGTTACTGGCCGCACTCTGGGGGACATATACTGGGTTGGAGATGTTACTGGCTGCACTCTGGGGGACATATAATGTGTTGGAGATGTTACTGGCTGCACTTTGTAGGACCTATAATGTGTTGGAGATGTTACTAGCCGCACTCTGGGGGACATATAATGTGTTGGAGATGTTACTGGCCGCACTCTGGGGGACATATAATGTGTTGGAGATGTTACTGGCCGCACTCTGGGGGACATATAATGTATAGGAGATGTTACTGGCCGCACTCTGGGGGACATATAATGGGTTGGAGATGTTACTGGCCGCACTCTGGGGGACATATAATGGGTTGGAGATGTTACTGGCCGCACTCTGGGGGACATATAATGGGTTGGAGATGTTACTGGCCGCACTCTGGGGGACATATAATGGGTTGGAGATGTTACTGGCCGCACTCTGGGGGACATATAATGGGTTGGAGATGTTACTGGCCGCACTCTGGGGGACATATAATGGGTTGGAGATGTTACTGGCCGCACTCTGGGGGACATATAATGGGTTGGAGATGTTACTGGCCGCACTCTGGGGGACATATAATGGGTTGGAGATGTTACTGGCTGCACTCTGGGGGACATATAATGGGTTGGAGATGTTACTGGCTGCACTCTGGGGGACATATAATGGGTTGGAGATGTTACTGGCTGCACTCTGGGGGACATATGGGTTGGAGATGTGACTGGCTGCACTCTGGGGGACATATAATGTGTTGGAGATGTTACTGGCTGCACTTTGTAGGACCTATAATGTGTTGGAGATATTACTAGCCGCACTCTGGGGGACATATAATGTGTTGGAGATGTTACTGGCCGCACTCTGGGGGACATATAATGTGTTGGAGATGTTACTGGCCGCACTCTGGGGGACATATAATGTATAGGAGATGTTACTGGCCGCACTCTGGGGGACATATAATGGGTTGGAGATGTTACTGGCCGCACTCTGGGGGACATATAATGGGTTGGAGATGTTACTGGCTGCACTCTTGGGGACATATAATGGGTTGGAGATGTTACTGACCGCACTCTGGGGGACATATAATGGGTTGGAGATGTTACTGACCGCACTCTGGGGGACATATAATGGGTTGGAGATGTTACTGGCTGCACTCTTGGGGACATATAATGTGTTGGAGATGTTACTGGCTGCACTCTGGGGGACATATAATGTATTGGTGGTGTGACTGGCCGCTCTCCGGGGGACATATAATGTGTTGGAGATGTTACTGGCTGCACTTTGTAGGACATATAATGTGTTGGAGATGTTACTGGCCGCACTCTGGGGGACATATAATGTGTTGGAGATGTTACTGGCCGCACTCTGGGGGACATATAATGTGTTGGAGATGTTACTGGCTGCACTCTGGGGGACATATAATGTGTTGGAGATGTTACTGGCTGCACTCTGGGGGACATATAATGTGTTGGAGATGTTACTGGCCGCACTCTGGGGGACATATAATGTGTTGGAGATGTTACTGGCCGCACTCTGGGGGACATATAATGTGTTGGAGATGTTACTGGCTGCACTCTGGGGGACATATAATGTGTTGGAGATGTTACTGGCTGCACTCTGGTTACAAAGGACTGCAGGTGACATCTACTACATTATCTGTGGGGTTACCTAGGACTGCGCTACATTATTTGCATGGAGTTAATCCTCAAGTATAGCGGAGTATCTCTTGGCCACTAGGTGGCAGTGTTGCCCAGCTTGTTCTGCAGAGTCTCTCCTGCATCCAGTGGCATGATGCCCTGCGGTGTAGTTATTGGTATTGCAGTGGAGAGCGCTGGTCTGGAGGTTGAGATACTAATGAGTCTGCGACTAAGAAGTACAGTGCGGACAATAATCTCACAGAAGGCGAAAAGGAAAAAAATGTGCGCCACTAATTACATCGTACTGCAGTATGTATTGTGCGGTGTATTATATGTACGGTCTATATTACTGGCCCGAATTCGGAGCTGGTCAGGCAGCGACCCTCCCCCACTTCCCCAGGCATATCAGTCCGCAGCTCCCCTCCGGCATCAGCGACCTCTTCACCGGGCATCTGAGTGCATTCCTCAGCGTTACTATTACTAGCTGGGCTGCTCATGAGGGGGGACACTTTTACTCCGCGGGGCTGCTCATGGGGGGTGGGGGTGCGGTGGCGCTGTTATTCCGCTGGGGCCGCTCATGGGAGAGCCGCTTTCACTCTGCGGGGCTGCTGTTACTCTGTGGGGGCTGCTTATAGAGGGGGGGGTGGCGCTGTTACTCCGCGGGGGGCACTAATGGGAGGGCCGCTATTACTCCGCGGGGGGCACTAATGGGAGGGCCGCTATTACTCCGCGGGGGGCCGCTCATGGGGGGGCGCCGCTGTTACTCCGCGCGGGCCGCTCATGGGGGGGGCGCCGCTGTTACTCCGCGGGGGGCCGCTCATGGGGGGGCGCCGCTGTTACTCCGCGCGGGCCGCTCATGGGGGGGCGCCGCTGTTACTCCGCGCGGGCCGCTCATGGGGGGGCGCCGCTGTTACTCCGCGCGGGCCGCTCATGGGGGGGCGCCGCTGTTACGCCGCGCGGGCCGCTCATGGGGGGGCGCCGCTGTTACGCCGCGCGGGCCGCTCATGGGGGGGCGCCGCTGTTACGCCGCGCGGGCCGCTCATGGGGGGGCGCCGCTGTTACGCCGCGCGGGCCGCTCATGGGGGGGCGCCGCTGTTACGCCGCGCGGGCCGCTCATGGGGGGGCGCCGCTGTTACGCCGCGCGGGCCGCTCATGGGGGGGCGCCGCTGTTACGCCGCGCGGGCCGCTCATGGGGAGGGCCGCTGTTACGCCGCGCGGGCCGCTCATGGGGAGGGCCGCTGTTACGCCGCGCGGGCCGCTCATGGGGGGGCGCCGCTGTTACTCCGCGCGGGCCGCTCATGGGGGGGGGGGGGTGCTGTTACGCCGCGCGGCCTGAAAAATGCAACATTTAAAAAAAAATAAAAATTATAAAAAAAAACTCGAAGGTAATAAAAGTCTAACATAATAAACTGTCGCTGCGTCTGACTTACTAACCCAATGTATTCTGTGCCCCTCACGGTGCGTATAGTTACACATCGCCTCGGCTCAAGAAAAAACAAAAAGCGATTTAAAAGTCCTATGTACTCCACAATGGTACCCCTAGACCCCGGCCGCCCTGCGATGTACACACAGAGACACACACGATCCTGGCAGGAAGATATAGAAGACGGCCGGACTTTGTGTTTTGTTTCTCAATGGCAGAACAAACTATACATTTGTATGGGTGTAATCATAGCGCCCCCTGGAATACTGGTATTGTGTCAGTGGTACTGCAGTGTGTCCCCTGTGGAAACAAGACACGCCCCACAACAATGGTGGACTTGGGGTTTTTTTGCCTTTCACATTATGGAGAGTCATTTTCAAGTTTTTCAGCTCATTATATGGTATCAATAAAAATACAGCTCATACCCCAAAAAACAACACCAACACCGAGGCCGCGAGCAGCGACAGCGATGGAGAAAGAAGTAGGATTTATGTAGGTGAGGAGGAAAAACCAAAATGAAAACCAAGGGCAGTATCCTCAGGGGGTTAAACCGCTGCGCACCGGGGGCCGAGGTGAGCCCCTTCATACCATAACCTGCAGCACAGAGAGGAAGGACTACCTGTGGCCTGCAGTCCTCCACCTCATCCAGCTGTGGCCTTGTCTCCCCCGCCTGATCCTGCCTGTGGCCTGGAGTCCCCCCCCGCCTGATCCTGCCTGTGGCCTGGAGTCCCCCCCCGCCTGATCCTGCCTGTGGCCTGGAGCCCCCCCGCCTGATCCTGCCTGTGGCCTGGAGCCCCCCCGCCTGATACCGCCCATGGGCTGGAGTTCCCTACCTCTTCCCCCCTCTTCCCTGGAGTTCCCCCGCCTGTGGCCCGGAGTCCCCCCCACGCCTGAACCATGCGTGGATTTGCCATCACAATGGCGGCAGCGCAGTTATTGACTGACACACAATAAAACAATGAGGACTTTCATGTTGCTGATTCCATGTTCAAGGTTTCTGTATAGAAGAGTCCCGCGGTGTGCCGAGCGCCCCCACCTCAATTATCCTCGCTGCCACAGATACGGAGATATTACAGTCAGCGTTCATTCTCATCCCAGCGGCTGGAAGTCATATTAATCCTTGATGTGGAACTGTGTTGTCATTGAGAGCTCCTGCAACCAAGGTCAATGCTAATTAAGAGTGCCCATTGGTCATGCGCCATGCTTTACAGTGCAGCTTTGCTCCCTCATGTCAGCTGCTTTTAAGCTCTGCTCCATTAGTGTGATGAGAGACTGCAGTTTACCCGCACTGTATAATAGAGAAATCTGAAATCTACCTCCTGTAATATTGACCCCAAACACATGGCCTACGCTGAGGAGCTGGGAGGGCAAGATGCTGGCTTGTCATGGCAGCACTTACCACGCTCCCTCCTGGAGAAACGCACATAGCTCCGGCCAGGGCAGCGCTGGGCCCTTCTGGACACCCCTAGAAGAGGGATGCCCAATAAACAGTAGACTAGGTGATGAGATTGTCACGGGTGACGCCGTCGTTCCGGTGCCCCCCGGCATGAACATCGGTGAGGAAATAAACGATCCACAGACGGCAATATAGTACCTCAGGTCCTCGGGAGCGGTCAGGGCCTGGAATAGCTTTAGTCGAAACTTCAGCAATATCCAAGGCACAAATTACAGATCTAGGAAGTGCAGGCAATAAATAAGCTAGAGTACCTCCACCCGGCAGCCCCTGACTACAGGATGCTCGTGTGTGAACTATGAGAATAGAGTACCTCCACCCGGCAGCCCCTGACTACAGGATGCTCGTGTGTGAACTATGAGAATAGAGTACCTCCACCCGGCAGCCCCAGACTACAGGATGCTCGTGTGTGAACTATGAGAATAGAGTACCTCCACCCGGCAGCCCCAGACTACAGGACGCCCGTGTGTGAACTATGAGAATAGAGTACTTCCACCCGGCAGCCCCAGACTACAGAACGCTCATGTGTGAACAATGAGGATAGAGTACCTCCACCGGCAGCCCCAGACTACAGGACGCTCATGTGTGAACAATGAGGATAGAGTACCTCCACCCGGCAGCCCCAGACTACAGGACGCTCGTGTGTGAACAATGAGGATAGAGTACCTCCACCGGCAGCCCCAGACTACAGGACGCTCATGTGTGAACAATGAGGATAGAGTACCTCCACCCGGCAGCCCCAGACTACAGGACGCTCGTGTGTGAACAATGAGGATAGAGTACCTCCACCGGCAGCCCCAGACTACAGGACGCTCATGTGTGAACAATGAGGATAGAGTACCTCCACCCGGCAGCCCCAGACTACAGGACGCTCGTGTGTGGACAATGAGGATAGAGTACCTCCACCCGGCAGCCCCAGACTACAGGACGCTCATGTGTGAACAATGAGAATAGAGTACCTCCACCCGGCAGCCCCAGACTACAGGACGCTCGTGTGTGGACAATGAGGATAGAGTACCTCCACCGGCAGCCCCAGACTACAGGACGCTCATGTGTGAACAATGAGGATAGAGTACCTCCACCAGGCAGCCCCAGACTACAGGACACTTGTGTGTGAACAATGAGAATAGAGTACCTCCACCAGGCAGCCCCAGACTACAGGACGCCCGTGTGTGAACAATAAGAATAGAGTACTTCCACCCGGCAGCCCCAGACTACAGAACGCTCATGTGTGAACAATGAGGATAGAGTACCTCCACCGGCAGCCCCAGACTACAGGACGCTCATGTGTGAACAATGAGAATAGAGTACCTCCACCCGGCAGCCCCAGACTACAGGATGCTCGTGTGTGGACAATGAGGATAGAGTACCTCCACCGGCAGCCCCAGACTACAGGACGCTCATGTGTGAACAATGAGAATAGAGTACCTCCACCAGGCAGCCCCAGACTACAGGACACTTGTGTGTGAACAATGAGAATAGAGTACCTCCACCCGGCAGCCCCAGACTACAGGACGCTCATGTGTGAACAATGAGGATAGAGTACCTCCACCGGCAGCCCCAGACTACAGGACGCTCATGTGTGAACAATGAGAATAGAGTACCTCCACCTGCAGCCCCAGACTACAGGACGCTCATGTGTGAACAATGAGAATAGAGTACCTCCACCGGCAGCCCCAGACTACAGGACGCTCATGTGTGAAAAATGAGAATAGAGTACCTCCACCCGCCAGCCCCACACTACAGGACGCTCGTGTGTGAACAATGAGAATAGAGTACCTCCACCCGCCAGCCCCACACTACAGGACGCTCGTGTGTGAACAATGAGAATAGAATACCTCCACCCGCCAGCCCCACACTACAGGACGCTCGTGTGGGAACAATGAGGATAGAGTACCTCCACCGGCAGCCCCTGACTACAGGACACTTGTGTGTGAACAATGAGAATAGAGTACCTCCACCCGGAAGCCCCAGACTACAGGACGCTTGTGTGTGAACAATGAGAATAGAGTACCTCCACCCGGAAGCCCCAGAATACAGGACGCTCGTGTGTGAACAATGAGTATAGAGTACCTCCACCCGGAAGCCCCAGACTACAGGATGCTCGTGTGTGAACAATGAGTATAGAGTACCTCCACCCGGAAGCCCCAGACTACAGGATGCTCGTGTCTGAACAATGAGAATAGAGTACCTCCACCCGGCAGCCCCAGAATACAGGACGCCCATGTGTGAACAATGAGAATAGAGTACCTCCACCCGGCAGCCCCAGACTACAGGACGCTCGTGTCTGAACAATGAGAATAGAGTACCTCCAGCGGCAGCCCCAGACTACAGGACGCTCATGTGTGAACAATGAGAATAGAATACCTCCACCGGCAGCCCCAGACTACACGACGCCCGTGTGTGAACAATGAGAATAGAATACCTCCACCGGCAGCCCCAGACTACAGGACGCTCATGTGTGAACAATGACAATAGAGTACCTACACCAGGCAGCCCCAGAATACAGGACGCTCGTGTGTGAACAATGAGAATAGAGTACCTCCACCGACAGCCCCAGACTACAGGACGCCCGTGTGTGAACAATGAGAATAGAGTACCTCCACCGGCAGCCCCAGACTACAGGACGCTCATGTGTGAACAATGACAATAGAGTACCTACACCAGGCAGCCCCAGAATACAGGACGCTCGTGTGTGAACAATGAGAATAGAGTACCTCCACCGGCAGCCCCAGACTACAGGACACTTGTGTGTGAACCATGAGAATAGAGTACCTCCACCCGGAAGCCCCAGACTACAGGACGCTCATGTGTGAACAATGACAATAGAGTACCTACACCAGGCAGCCCCAGAATACAGGACGCTCGTGTGTGAACAATGAGAATAGAGTACCTCCACCGGCAGCCCCAGACTACAGGACGCTCATGTGTGAACAATGACAATAGAGTACCTACACCAGGCAGCCCCAGAATACAGGACGCTCGTGTGTGAACAATGA
The DNA here is from genome assembly GCF_035609145.1 of Eleutherodactylus coqui. Taxonomy (NCBI): domain Eukaryota; kingdom Metazoa; phylum Chordata; class Amphibia; order Anura; family Eleutherodactylidae; genus Eleutherodactylus; species Eleutherodactylus coqui. The sequence goes on along the minus strand of NC_089837.1, from coordinate 20,419,795 downwards.
GAATAGAGTACCTCCACCGGCAGCCCCAGACTACAGGACGCTCATGTGTGAACAATGAGAATAGAGTACCTCCACCCGGCAGCCCCAGACTACAGGACGCTCATGTGTGAACAATGAGAATAGAGTACCTCCACCGGCAGCCCCAGACTACAGGACGCTCATGTGTGAACAATGAGAATAGAGTACCTCCACCCGGCAGCCCCAGACTACAGGACGCTCATGTGTGAACTATGAGAATAGAGTACCTCCACCCGGCAGCCCCAGACTACAGGACGCTCATGTGTGAACGATGGGAATAGAGTACCTCCACCGGCAGCCGCAGACTTCAGGATGCTCTGGTGTGAACAATGAGAATAGAGTACCTACACCCGGCAGTCCCTGACTACAGGACGCTCATGTGTGAACAATGAGAATAGAGTACCTCCACCCAGCAGCCCCAGATTACAGGACGCCCGTGTGTGAACAATGAGAATAGAGTACCTCCACCCAGCAGCCGCTGACTACAGGACGCCCGTGTGTGAACAATGAGAATAGAGTACCTCCACCGGCAGCCCCAGACTACAGGATGCTCGGGTGTGAACAATGACAATAGAGTACCTACACCCGGCAGTCCCTGACTACAGGACGCTTGGGTGTGAAAGACAGTGATAAACAGATGAGTACATCTGCACTAGGCCTTGGGATGAAACATTTACTTGTTGTTCACTCACTGTCTTTTTGGCCTCACTCCGTTTTCATACTGATCTATGCATTCGGGAAATCTCTCTTCCTCCTCCATGCTTAACTACATGAGCGTTGAAAGTGCCCCCATGTGACTGGACCTCCTGACTACGACTCCAGAAGACATGGAACTTCTTTCCCCCTCTCATCCACTCCCATTTATAGCCTTACTCTATATATAGGTTGAGGGGGATAAGCATCTTATGGGGGCTGACGCTGGCCCTTTAAGTGTGCGATTGTTGATTATAGAGCTGCGCGGGTTCACCAGAAGGCGACTATGACTGAATGATCCCCCTGGGGTGTATGGACAGATGCAGCAAGCTGGAAGGCGGATGAAGAGATGAGCGTCCTGTGCGCTGATGGCACCACGAACCCTCCGCACAGACTGCACAATCCACCAGCAGCGTAGGTACACCGAGGCTCCCCCTACTGGTGAGCTCAGAGCTTTTTGCCCTCCGTTCTCCGCCTGCACCGACTTTACTCTTGTTCTATACATTAAAATGGAGTCCTACGCATCCGAATGGGAAGACGTCTTCAGACGGCGGGGGCTCACTCCTCAAGCAGGGCCCAAAGATCTTCAACGAAGTCCTCCTGAAGACATGTCTCAGCACAAGGCGAGGAAATAATATTGTGGTTTTGTAAGAGGAGCGAGCAGTGCACCACTGTCCCCCTTACCCTGAGCGCACCGGATCCCACATGTGGGAGACCCGCAGCTGATTCCATTTGTGAACCGGGCGGCGACCCTGCAATTACTATATTGCGAATGACCGCGGCGGCTCAACGTTGGTCATCCGCAATACAGTGTTTCGATTTTTGTGTGTGTGTGTGTATTTTCCGCACCGTCGCTTAGCAATGACGCAATTGACATCATTGGAGGCCATCCAAGCGGATTCTATGGAAAAATAGAGCATGATGCAATTTTTCTTCCACTCGCGGAATATGCAATTCGCATCCGTAAGTGTGAACGAAATAGTATGCCTTTCTAATCCTGTGTTTTAATCAATAATCCAGATCCTTCCGTGTGGACCTAGCCTTACTGTAGCGGCTGACCGCCTCCGCTCCCACCAGACGGGCAGAGAAGAGTAAAGGAGGCCATACAGAAGATTCAGACATATACAGGGCTTGTCACCGCCGAGGAGCCCTCGCCCCGAACATTCAGGAAGGTTCTCAGTGCCCTGCCAGCGCTAGGATTGTGAGCTGTACCACAGGGGTAGGAGGGCAGGAACTGGCAGCGATCAGAGGTGAGGAAGAAGAGGCTGCTGTCCAGGAAGGGAGAGGGCGCGCGGAGAGCTGAGCCAAAGGAGGGCGCGCAGAGAGCTGAGCCAAAGAGGGGGGCGTGGAGAGTTGAGCCAAAGGAGGGGGTGTGGGGGGCTGAACCGAAGGAGGGGGCACAGAGGGCTAAACCCGAAGGAGGGCTGGACAAAAGGAAAAGCCTGGAAAGCTGTTGGAGGAGAATGAGTAAGAAGGATCTTACCAGCCCAAGAGGGACAGTGGACCAGTCAGCACCAAGAAGGAACAAGGGCAGTAGTGGTAGAGCACTGCTTCTAACTCCGGACAACTCTGGGTCAGTAGTAGCTGCGGCTCCCTCACAACAAATCATAAGTGAGGCTGGCCTCAGTAAAGCTGGAGGCATGCACACTGACCAGACTAAGGGTTGTAAGCAGGTAGAAGATACCGCTCATACTAAAAACACTGAGGTTTGGGCACATTTTGGGACTTCAACCTTGTTCATGGATGGAATCATTTAAAGGGACGCTGCTAGTATGTACGGAAAGCGGCCTTTTGAAAGACCGTTGAGGGGTGGTATCCACCAAAGAGACCCTGTGCACTATATTCCATGTTCTGTATTTCTTCTGTACCGCTTACTGTCGAGTGTTCTTCATGTTGTTCACAAGGGTATTGCGGTTATTACGAAATACTCAAAAGGTAGTATTCTTCCTACATTTCGCTAGCCATAGATGCCGCCTAGGTATTATTTCAGTTGCTTATTACTCCACCGTTGTTTTTTTTTATTCCTGTGTTTTCAAATTAATATTGTGTATTTTCGAGAAAAAAGGCGATAAAGAAATGAAACAGGTCAGGGGGTCCTAGAACATCCTGGAACATGGACCTCATGACCTGTTTCATTTCTTTTATCGGCTTGAGAAAGACCGTAAAAGGTCGAAACGTTGCCTGTTTTAAAAGGATGAAACAATAAAGTTTTTTGCTCTTAAATATTTTGGAAGCGCCTATTATGCTGCCGCCTCTCTTGTACATATTTAGATTTAATATTGTGTATTTTGGTTCCTCCACCTGCAGCATTGTATCCTGAATCCTACTTCGCTCTACCACCACCTGCACAATTGGCACTGCCCTTGTGCCCGCATCCTCCTCCATGGCTGACGCAGTGGGAGTCTCTCTAGGAGTGTGAATAGGATCTTGTGCCGTTGCTGTGGGATATGCAGCTGGGCAGGTACTTCATCTACTCTTAACCCTTTTAGTGACGGCCAGTTAGCCTTTTTCCTGACCCCACTAATGGGCTTAGGGCCTCGTTCACACGGGCGACACGGCATCACTGGTCCGTGCGATATCGCTGCGGTTCCTCGCGTTGATACCACATGCAAGGATTTTCGGGGGGGGGGGGGGGGGGGAGAAGGGAGCTTGAAATATAAGCCCCACCCTAAAAATAAGCTGCAGCTGAAGAAATAATTTTTTTTTAAAAGTATACATCACCTAGAAGTGCTGTCCGTGGTGCGGCTGCTGCTTCCTCCATGTCCCTGTCACTGGTATTCTCCTCCTTCTAGCCAGGGATTGAAAAATCTCCACCACCTGAAAGTGCTGGCTGTGATTGGCTGACGCTTAGGCAATCAGAGCCAGCGTTCGATTAATGGCTGTGATTGGCTAAGCGTCAGCCAATCAACCAGCACTTCCAGGAGGCAGGGATTTTCCAATCCCAGGCCAGAAGAGATGAAGGAGAATAGTGCTGGGGAGAGGATGCGGCCGGGCGGACAGCGCTTCTAAGGTGATGTATGTGGGGTTTTTATTTTATACCTGCAGCCAGGACTTAGGAAATCCTACTGTCAAAGCTATAATCTATCGTCAAAGTTGCATCGCACCGCACGAAAATCGCGTTTTCGTGCGACGCAACAGAGAGGAAGGCTCCATAGGGACACATGGGCTACAAAACCTGGTGAGTCGTGGGCATATCGCCGGACCTGCAAGGTTTTTGTACTGGGGTGTCGCATGCTACAAAACATCACATGTGTGAATTAACCTGTAGGTAAGCATGGGCTTCACATACATGTGATTTATAGCAACACGACAAAATCGCGCGGCTTTGACGCCCCTGTGTGAACGAGGCCTAAGACTGCATCCGCAGGGGCTACAAAATCGCACTATTTTGTAGCGAAGCGACATGGGTTTCCAATGGGTTCACTCACATGAGATGGTCTGTGGCCTCTAGAACCCATTGGACACCACGGGCCTCACAGACATGCAGTTCGGAGCGGTGTCACCTTGCTACAAAATCATGAGATTTTGTAGGCCGTGTGGAGCAGGCCTCATGTCCACAGGGAAAATCAGGCCCGCTACGGATTCTCCATGAAGAATCCGTAGCGGGTCCCTCCTGCCCCGCGGACATGAGCGCTGAAAATAAGAATAAATAAGAATAAACTTACCTCTCGCCCGCTCCCGATCCTTCCTTCGCCGCGGCGTCATCTTCTCTGCGTCGCGGCCGGATCTTCTTTCTTTGGCCCGGCGGATGCGCAGGATGACGTCGGTGACGTGCCCCGCGCATGCGCCGGCCCGAAGAAAAAAGATCCGGCCGCGACGGAGAGAAGATGACGCCGCGGCGAAGGGAAGAACCGGAGCGGGTGAGTAAATTCCGATTTTTTTTGTCTCCCGTGGATCCGGACAGCTTCCATAGGCTTCAATAGAAGCCCGCGGGAGCCGTCCCCGTGGGAGACCCGCACGAAAATGGAGCATGGTCCACATTTTTTCATGCTCCATTTTTTTTTTAAATCACTTTTATTGACGATCCGCGGGTATTTATCTACCCGCGGGTGGTCAATGCATCCCTATGGGATGCGGATCCGCGGGCAGGAGAAGAGTTAAAATCCGCTGCGGATTTTAATTCTTCTTTTGCCCGTGGACATGAGCCCTTAAACCTGCACATACCTCTTTTTAAGGTGGTGGCTCATCTGATTGCTGACAGCGGGGCTCCTGCTCTAACCACCAGTAGTGGAGAAACCTCGGATCCTGCAGTTTAACCCCTTACATGCCACAATCAAGTTATTGACTTGATGATGTTTCTTGCTGGCCAAATTGCCCCTTCCTACAGAGGTGAGTGATCTGCTGCAGTACAGCTACTAGTCCTGAAGGAGGCAGCAGTGAGAACAAATGTCTTGCAGTCTGAAGTACATCATCCCAATTGTGAATGCAGCTCTGGATGGGACTGGAGTAGACGTAGGAATGGATGATGGATTTTCTCTGACTGCAAATTGCATACATCGCATTCACAAGAACCAATCACAAGCGGTCGTCAGCATCACATGATCACAGATGGGTACCCCATAAGAAAAGCCTAAATATGACCACATTTCTCATCCTATAACAGATGACCTAAGTGCTTGCCCCCCTCCCATCCTCTAGAGGGCAGAAGAGTGATATGATCTCTGGGCTGATGCTGCTTTCTCTTCCCCTAACGTGCTATGAAGGGAAAGGGGAGGTGCTTGAACCGGACTATACCATCCATGAAGGAGGGGGTGGAGCTAACCTGAGTGGACTCCCTCATTTCATAGGTCCAGTAATGGCTGCAGAAGGTTCTTCCATGGCACACATGCCCCCCCCCCCCCCCCCCCATCCCCTTCAGGACGCTACTCCCTTCTTCAGGATGCACAGCCTCATTAACTTCTATTAGCACAGAATTGGCCAGGAACATGGACCTTATGTTAAAGGAAGATGAGACAAAGCCTCAGTCAGTAGTGCAGTCTTTAATTGAGGGTAGATGATGTGCTACACAGAAGGCCCCGGTCCATCGGTTCAACGAAGTCCCGTCAAGAATTCTCATTGGCGTCCCTGACGGTCAAAGGCTAAAATTATATATTAAAAAAAAAAGAAATAGTTAGAAAATACAGTAATAACCAATATTCTGGTTTGTGCAGAATTACTGAGCCACAACAGAAAAACCACTGAAGGCTGAGGTGAATAGCACCATCATCTGGTGACAACGGGGGTATACGGGGCAGGAAGTGATCGGTCCATACTTGATGGTGGAAGCGGGAAAAATTGTATAAGTATCTGAGTGACTGACAAGTGCCGGATTAGATGTGTAGATGATGGGGTCAGAGCATCTCCACAACACCCAGTCTTCAAATCGCATGCAATACTATTTCTGACCACATGGTGCGCTGTTATGAAAGGACATCGCTGGGAGAAACACAAAGTTCCTTCATTCAGGCGCACACAATTCAATCATGTTACTCTGTTAATCTGTCATTCAGTGACGGCGTGAAACTGATTACCTGTAAGGACCAAATACGCTATCCTACCAGAATGGAAATGTTCAGAGGCCGGACAGATATCTGTCTGTGATGACTTAGTGATCCTGCACCAAGCAGGGGGTCGGACCGATGAACCTTGAGGTCCCTTCCAACTCTACCAGTCTATGATTAACAACGGGCTCCTTGAAGTGAGTTCATCCGGTTCCTGGAGACATTAGCAGATTGTGCCAATTCCTCCCGAGCTCTGGAATGTATGGGCTTCAGCGTGGCCTGATCCCAGGACTGCTTGTGGCCCCAGTGAGGCTCCGTGTAGAACGCCTTTTACTATTTGCATTAGAGTTGTTGCAGCAAAGGATGAGTAAGGCAACATCCTTTTTCACCCGAGTGTCTGTTGGGCTGATACCCTGCAAGTGCTGTATGAGGGGAGCGCCCCCCTCTGTGAGCCGGTTGGACGTAGTCCAATCCAAGGCATGAGATGCTGATCCTGGAACAGGCCGATAAATGCCCCCTGCCTCCTTCAGTAGTACCCCCCATAGTGCAGACCGATTCTCTGGGGCCCATAGCAGCACCGGCCCGGACCAGATCCCTGGAACCAGGGTGTAACTATAGGGGATGTGGTTGCACCCAGGAGCCTTAGGGGCCCATAAGGCCTCTCTTCTCCATATAGGGAGCCCAGGACTATGAATAAAGCATTAGAGTTGGGGGCCCTGTTACAGGTTTTGCATTGGGGCCCATGAGCTTTAAGTTATGTCTCTGCCTGGCACCATGTTAAAATGTTACTGAGAAAATGTAAAAAGTTATATATTTTCTTGATTTTGAGCTGTGCGCAGGAGCATCAGTGACCCTATTCATAAAAAGGGTTGGAGTAGGGTAGTGTAGTCATCACATCTATGGAGTTTCAGCGTCGTCCTCACATCTATGGAGTTTCAGCGTCGTCCTCACATCTATGGAGTATCAGTGCACCGTTTTTGCTCGATTCGTGTCAGTTGTGTGTAGCCATGACTGTAACGTGACCACCCTTACCTCTCAGTAGGATACTCACGCTTGCTGGGGCAGTGGGTAGGTTTCCTCGTTCTCCACCGGCAGGATGAAGTGTGGTACCTGGTGCACGGTGCCGGTTTTGTCCCGGTAATGATCCCGCTGCTGCTGCACGCTCTGAAAACACATTCAATAGCATCAGGCATCTCACAGCAGCAGCGATGCTGACATGACATGATAGTGACACGGGTCGGGTTTTGGGATGGCATTCGAGGTGAATTAAAGGGCCTTTCTACTTCTGGAGGTGGGAGAGCTCCTGTGTGAGGACCCAGAGGTGCAAGTAAAATTACTGTTACCCTGCATACAGTGGGACTCCCCAGAAAAAGGAATTCTAACCGCTTTAATAAGGAAAGTAGGTGTGGCTTAAGACTCGGCACCATCAGATTCGGACTCTTGCATAGTTTTGTATACTTCAAATTGCATGCAATACTTTTTCTGACCACATGGTGCGCTGTTACGAAAGGACACAGCTGGGAGAAACACAAAGCTCCGTCATTCAGGCGCACACAGTACAATGATGGCCTGCACTGGTGGCTTATTCAGCTTGAGAATAAAGGATCAGGCATCTTTTTTTTGTGTTTCTCCTCCTTGTTACTCAGTATCTTCCAATGGAATATCGGATGTATATCTGATACACGTTGGAAATGGGCGTGCTGGTCTGAAGTGTACACCCACTTTTAGGACGAAACCTCAATATCAGATCAGGGGAGAACTGACTCCTGGCACCCTGTAGATCAGCTGATTGAGGCGCTGCTTTCAATTAACTGAAGGGCCAGCACTTGCACCCAGCTTTCCTGCCTCCTAACACTCCTGGTGGTCCCTGGGTTTTTTTAGACACCCTCCCTAACTGGAGAGTACAATAGGTTCTGTAAGGATAAGTAAAGAAGCTATCATTTTGTAAATGACTCTTGGCTTCATCAATACCTGTTCACCCAGCTTTCCCATATTCTCCTATCCTGACCTCAGCTTGTACCTTGAACACGATCCTGTTATAACGCGGTACAGGTAGAGATGTACGGTGATATGGTGCCTCTGACCTGTCCACGTCAGCTGCCACTGCACCGAGACTACTCTTGGGGTAACAACCTCGTGGCCCAAGACTACATCCTACTTCGAGGGGTTAAAACATTTCAATCTGTGGACTTCTATCACCCACCTTCATGAACCAGTTCAGCTCTTGTGTGCGGTTGTAATCCACGTTGTATCGGGACCAGGTCGGACTGTGCAGAAATCTGTCCCAACCTCGGGATCGATTACCAATCACCAGAGCGGGGTCATTGGAGAAACTTGTAGGGAACTGCCCCCCCTTACAATACGGACTCTGGCTGGAGCTGAGCGCCGCCGAGCGGAAATCCTGGAAGCAGCGTGCTGTGGTGTTCCCGTAGGTGTCGCCATAGGTGAGGGCTTGAGTAGGGACGTGGCCACGATACCTGTATGACAGATAACAAGGAAGTACTGTAAGAGGGAGCGCTGAGGACCTCCCATGTACGGATACGGGTGGGAATATATGGCGCAATGAGGAGACAGTGATGCGCTAAATACACATCTACCCCGCATGCAGCAGAGTCCAGTCGGTTTATTCCTGTTGGGTTCAGCTACTGATTACACTCAGCAACAAGTTGTGGACTTCACTAATGTTTCTATAATTAAATGCATTATCTCCATCTCGCAGGCTCATTAGCCTAATGCTGGTCTGTCTGCAGCGGGAGCATCGCATGGGGGGAGAGCCAAACCAGGGTCAGACATCATCAGTCACAGAGGTCCTCCAGTAATAGCACTTCACTAGAGACAAGTGTCAGGATGGGGGGTGGGTGGGGTCCTACTGCTGGGAGCACAACTCTCATCAGTCCGAGACGAACAGTATTATAGTCTTGTATATAGGGGGCAGTATTATAGTAGTTATATTCTTGTACATAGGATGCAGTATTATAGTAGTTATATTCTTGTATATAGGGGGCAGTATTATAGTAGTTATATTCTTGTACATAGGATGCAGTATTATAGTAGTTATATTCTTGTACATAGGGGGCAGTATTATAGTAGTTATATTCTTGTACATAGGATGCAGCATTATAGTAGTTATATTCTTGTACATAGGAGGCAGTATTATAGTAGTTATATTCTTGTACAGAGGAGGCAGTATTATAGTAGTTATATTCTTGTACATAGGATGCAGTATTATAGTAGTTATATTCTTGTATATAGGGGGCAGTATTATAGTAGTTATATTCTTGTACATAGGATGCAGTATTATAGTAGTTATATTCTTGTACATAGGGGGCAGTATTATAGTAGTTATATTCTTGTACATAGGGGGCAGTATGATAGTAGTTATATTCTTGTACATAGGAGCAGTATTATAGTAGTTATATTCTTGTACATAGGAGGCAGTATTATAGTAGTTATATTCTTGTACATAGGGGACAGTATTATAGTAGTTATATTCTTGTACATAGGAGGCAGTATTATAGTAGTTATATTCTTGTACATAGGAGGCAGTATTATAGTAGTTATATTCTTGTACATAGGAGGCAGTATTATAGTAGTTATATTCTTGTACATAGGGGGCAGTATTATAGTAGTTATATTCTTGTACATAGTGGGCAGTATTATAGTAGTTATATTCTTGTACATAGGGAGCAGTATTATAGTAGTTATATTCTTGTACATAGGGGCAGTATTATAGTAGTTATATTCTTGTACATAGGGGGCAGTATTATAGTAGTTATATTCTTGTACATAGGATGCAGCATTATAGTAGTTATATTCTTGTACATAGGGGGCAGTATTATAGTAGTTATATTCTTGTACATAGGGGGCAGTATTATAGTAGTTATATTCTTGTACATAGGGGGGCAGTATTATAGTAGTTATATTCTTGTACATAGGGGCAGTATTATAGTAGTTATATTCTTGTACATAGGAGCAGTATTATAGTAGTTATATTCTTGTACATAGGGGACAGTATTATAGTAGTTATATTCTTGTACATAGGGGGCAGTATTATAGTAGTTATATTCTTGTACATAGGGGGCAGTATTATAGTAGTTATAATCTTGTACATAGGGGGCAGTATTATAGTAGTTATATTCTTGTACATAGGGAGCAGTATTATAGTAGTTATATTCTTGTACATATGGAGCAGTATTATAGTAGTTATATTCTTGTACATAGGAGCAGTATTATAGTAGTTATATTCTTGTACATAGGGGCAGTATTATAGTAGTTATATTCTTGTACATAGGGGGCAGTATTATAGTAGTTATATTCTTGTACATAGGAGGCAGTATTATAGTAGTTATATTCTTGTACATAGGAGCAGTATTATAGTAGTTATATTCTTGTACATAGTGGGGAGTATTATAGTAGTTATATTCTTGTACATAGGGGGCAGTATTATAGTAGTTATATTCTTGTACATAGGAGCAGTATTATAGTAGTTATATTCTTGTACATAGGGGGCAGTATTATAGTAGTTATATTCTTGTACATAGGGGGCAGTATTATAGTAGTTATATTCTTGTACATAGGAGCAGTATTATAGTAGTTATATTCTTGTACATAGGGGGCAGTATTATAGTAGTTATATTCTTGTACATAGGAGCAGTATTATAGTAGTTATATTCTTGTACATAGGGGGCAGTATTAGAGTAGCTATATACTTGTACATAGGGGGCAGTATTATAGTAGTTATATTCTTGTATATAGGGGGCAGTATTATAGTAGTTATATTCTTGTACATAGGAGCAGTATTATAGTAGTTATATTCTTGTACATAGGGGGCAGTATTATAGTAGTTATATTCTTGTACATAGGAGGCAGTATTATAGTAGTTATATTCTTGTACATAGGGGGCAGTATTATAGTAGTTATATTCTTGTACATAGGAGGGCAGTATTATAGTAGTTATATTCTTGTACATAGAGGGCAGTATTATAGTAGTTATATTCTTGTACATAGGAGCAGTATTATAGTAGTTATATTCTTGTACATAGGAGCAGTATTATAGTAGTTATATTCTTGTATATAGGGGGCAGTTTTATAGTAGTTATATTCGTGTACATAGAGGCAGTATTATAGTAGTTATATTCTTGTACATAGGGGGCAGTATTATAGTAGTTATATTCTTGTACATAGGAGGCAGTATTATAGTAGTTATATTCTTGTACATAGGGGCAGTATTATAGTAGTTATATTCTTGTACATAGGAGGCAGTATTATAGTAGTTATATTCTTGTACTTAGGAGGCAGTATTATAGTAGTTATATTCTTGTACATAGGGGAGCAGTATTATAGTAGTTATATTCTTGTACATAGGAGGCAGTATTATAGTAGTTATATTCTTGTACATAGGGGGCAGTATGATAGTAGTTAGATTCTTGTACATAGGGGGCAGTATTATAGTAGTTATATTATTGCACATAGGGGGCAGTATTATAGTAGTTATATTCTTGAACATAGGGGGCAGTATTATAGTAGTTATATTCTTGTACATAAGAGCAGTATTAATGTAGTTATATTCTTGTACATAGGGGGCAGTATTATAGTAGTTATATTCCTATGTACATAGGGGGCAGTATTATAGTAGTTATATTATTGCACATAGGGGGCAGTATTATAGTAGTTATATTCTTGAACATAGGGGGTAGTATTATAGTAGTTATATTCTTGTACATATGGGCAGTATTATAGTAGTTATACTCTTGTACATAGGAGGCAGTATTATAGTAGTTATATTCTTGTACATAGGGGACAGTATTATAGTAGTTATATTCTTGTACATAGGAGGCAGTATTATAGTAGTTATATTTTTGCACACAGGGGGCAGTATTATAGTAATTATATTTTTGCACACAGGGGGCAGTATTATAGTAATTATATTTTTGCACACAGGGGGTAGTATTATAGTAGTTATATTTTTGTACATAGGGAGCAGTATTATAGTACTTATATTCATGTACATAGGCGCAGTATTATAGTAGGTATATTCTTGTACATAGGAGGCAGTATTAAAGTAGTTATATTCTTGTGCATGGGGGCAGAATTATAGTAGTTATATTCTTATACATAGGGGGCAGTATTATAGTAGTTATATTCTTATACATAGTAGCAGTATTATAGTAGTTATATTCTTGTACATAGGGGCAGTATTATAGTAGTTATATTCTTGTACATAGGAGGCAGTATTATAGTAGTTATATTCTTGTACTTAGGAGGCAGTATTATAGTAGTTATATTCTTGTACATAGGGAGCAGTATTATAGTAGTTATATTCTTGTACATAGGGAGCAGTATTATAGTAGTTATATTCTTGTACATAGGAGGCAGTATTATAGTAGTTATATTCTTGTACATAGAGGGCAGTATTATAGTAGTTATATTCTGGTACATAGGAGGGCAGTATTATAGTAGTTATATTCTTGTACATAGGGGGCAGTATTATAGTAGTTATATTCTTGTACATAGGAGCAGTATTATAGTAGTTATATTCTTGTACATAGGAGGCAGTATTATAGTAGTAATATTCTTGTACATAGGGGGCAGTATTATAGTAGTTATATTCTTGTATATAGGGGGCAGTATTATAGTAGTTATATTCTTGTACATAGGGGCAGTATTATAGTAGTTATATTCGTGTACATAGAGGCAGTATTATAGTAGTTATATTCTTGTACATAGGGGGCAGTATTATAGTAGTTATATTCTTATACATAGGAGCAGTATTATAGTAGTTATATTCTTGTACATAGGGGGCAGTATTATAGTAGTTATATTCTTGAACATAGGAGGCAGTATTATAGTAGTTATATTCTTGTACATAGGGGGCAGTATTATAGTGGTTATATTCTTGTACATCGGAGCATTATTATAGTAGTTATATTCTTGTACATCGGAGCATTATTATAGTAGTTATATTCGTGTACATAGAGGCAGTATTATAGTAGTTATATTCTTGTACATAGGGGGCAGTATTATAGTAGTTATATTCTTGTACATAGGAGGCAGTATTATAGTAGTTATATTCTTGTACATAGGAGGCAGTATTATAGTAGTTATATTCTTGTACACAGGGGGCAGTATTATAGTAGTTATATTCGTGTACATAGAGGCAGTATTATAGTAGTTATATTCTTGTACATAGGGGGCAGTATTATAGTAGTTATATTCTTGAACATAGGAGGCAGTATTCTAGTAGTTATATTCTTGTACATAGGGGGCAGTATTATAGTAGTTATATTCTTGTACATAGGGGGCAGTATTATAGTAGTTATATTCTTGTACATAGGGGGCAGTATTATAGTAGTTATATTCTTGTACATAGGAGGCAGTGTTATAGTAGTTATATTCTTGTACATAGGGGCAGTATTATAGTAGTTATATTCTTGTACATAGGGGGTAGTATTATAATAGCTATATTCTTGTACATAGGGGGCAGTATTATAGTAGTTATATTCTTGTACATAGGGAGCATTATTATAGTAGTTATATTCTTGTACATAGGGGGCAGTATTACAGTAGTTATATTCTTGTACATAGGGGCAGTATTATAGTAGTTATATTCTTGTACATAGGGGCAGTATTATAGTAGTTATATTCTTGTACATAGGGGCAGTATTATAGTAGTTATATTCTTGAACATAGGAGGCAGTATTCTAGTAGTTATATTCTTGTACATAGGAGGCAGTATTATAGTAGTTATATTCTTGTACATAGGGGGCAGTATTATAGTAGTTATATTCTTGTACATAGGGGGCAGTATTATAGTAGTTATATTCTTGTACATAGGAGGCAGTGTTATAGTAGTTATATTCTTGTACATAGGGGCAGTATTATAGTAGTTATATTCTTGTACATAGGGGGTAGTATTATAATAGCTATATTCTTGTACATAGGGGGCAGTATTATTGTAGTTATATTCTTGTACATACGGGCAGTATTATAGTAGTTATATTCTTGTACATAGGGAGCATTATTATAGTAGTTATATTCTTGTACATAGGGGGCAGTATTATAGTAGTTATATTCTTGTACATAGAGGGCAGTATTATAGTAGTTATATTCTTGTACATAGAGGGCAGTATTATAGTAGTTATATTCTTGTACATAGGGGGCAGTATTATAGTAGTTATATTCTTGTACATAGAGGGCAGTATTATAGTAGTTATATTCTTGTACATATGGGGGCAGTATTATAGTAGTTATATTCTTGTACATAGGGGCAGTATTATAGTAGTTATATTCATGTACATAGGGGCAGTATTATAGTAGTTATATTCTTGTACATAGGGGGCAGTATTATAGTAGTTATATTCTTGTACATAGGGGGCAGTATTATAGTAGTTATATTCTTGTACATAGGAGCAGTATTATAGTAGTTATATTCTTGCACATAGGGGGCAGTATTATAATAGTTGTATTCTTGTACATACGGGGCAGTATTATAGTAGTTGTATTCTTGTACATAGGGGGCAGTATTATAGTAGTTGTATTCTTGTACATAGGGGGCAGTATTATAGTAGTTATATTCTTGTACATAGGGGGGCAGTATTATAGTAGTTATATTCTTGTACATAGGGGCAGTATTATAGCAGTTATATTCTTGTACATAGGGAGTAGTATTATAGTAGTTATATTCTTGTACATAGGGGGCAGTATTATAGTAGTTATATTCTTGTACATAGGGGGCAGTATTATAGTAGTTATATTCTTGTACATAGGGGCAGTATTATAGTAGTTCTAGTATATATGCCCGATTGTATCGCATGTTGTATCCAAGCTAGAGGCAGTACAACAGGATACTAGAGCCTCCCTACAAGTCTTCAGTTCTCCACAATAAATGATGTTTTTTTTTCTGATATTGTATATCAAAGTTACAAAATCACAAAATACAAAAGAAAGTTTCATTCCAGGGGAATGAAACCAACTGTGAGTGTGTATGTATGAGTACATTATATATATATAATATACACACACACACTCCTTCTAGGGGGGAAGGTACTGACAATACCTGCATATTCCTATTGATGAACTGGCACCCTGGTTTGGGTATATTTTCTCTGTGGCACCACAGGGAATATATGGGATTGCTAATTGGTTGTTCTTGTTACACATGGCTGCCCGTGTCTCGCGCCGGTTACCTCCAGTGCAGTTATTACAGGCTATGAATATTATATATTAGACAGTATTTCTTCTTTACACACAGTAATTCCCTGCTTTATTGCTTTGCTCTGTTCTGCGTCCTTTAGTCCCGCTGTGTCGTCTATGTAGCTGTACATTGCGGAGGGCGGCCGGACCCGTATACATTCCACGCCGGCTCCTGCGGTCGCACACCTACTCCTAATAGTGCTGCCTTGTAAATATTTTAAGGCGCTGGTGTATTATGTGGCTTCCAGCTCTTGTTCTTCTCCGTCTCTCCATTCTTCTGTACAAGCCCCGGACGTCACAGACTAGACCATTGAAGCCACGGCTGAGCGCAGCGACCATCGTCGCCTGACACATGCCGTGTAATTGGTCTTGTGGGAGATCCCACGTCTCTGGACTTTACTGATATTTATTGAATGTGGGCAAATATAATGGATGATAGTGTGGGGGAGGGGGGGCACTACAAGAGAGTCGGATAGATCCAATTGAGAAATGCGTAGCGCCACGAGTCAGAACCACTCTAATACGCATCGCTACCATCATTGGAACACACACTCCCAAACCAACATCAATGTCATAGCGCCCACAATAATTACAGTGAGCACCGTAGAGTCTCTGATCCAGGCCTTTACTCTCCGCTCACATTGAATGGCGGTTGCTCCTCTTCCCGTTCCCCAGGGGTTGACTCCTCTGGCTGGAGCTCCAGCCTCTCTCTCTCTGCCTCCGGATGGCACTCTTCAGGGTCAACACCGCAATGTCCTTCTGTAGTCTGCACTCAGTCTGCTTCTTCACCAACTCTCATGCCCGCCATGTCTCACCCGTCTTCTTCTACACCTAGTTCCAGCGACTATCATGGCCAACCTGGTCATCACCACATAGGTTGCCCCTATGCAACATGCTTGTGCTTTGCTGGTCTACAGCGGCCATACTTCTGTCACTGCAGCCACGGAGTTCATCATCTCACTGCCCCTTCATGAGCTGCATTTGGTGCAACAGCAACAGCAGGCCTTCCTCACCCCACTGGTCACTGATGGGCCTCCAGCTCGGCTGTTCTTCTAGCTATCTTTTCTTTATCTGATGCAGCAGACCTTTACACT
The DNA here is from genome assembly GCF_035609145.1 of Eleutherodactylus coqui. Taxonomy (NCBI): domain Eukaryota; kingdom Metazoa; phylum Chordata; class Amphibia; order Anura; family Eleutherodactylidae; genus Eleutherodactylus; species Eleutherodactylus coqui. Next base: position 20,403,318 of record NC_089837.1, on the reverse strand, counting down.
AAGCCCTTGGTTACTAGGGTATTATCCACAGGGACCCCTTGCTTAACTCTGGTATGTAAGTATTATGGGGGCCGCTGGGCTCTTAGTCACCTCTCTTACAAGACCCTTCTCCCCCTTAGTCTTGTGGGTCGACGGCTCTAGGAAGAATTCTGGTTGTTCTTCCATGTAAGTATTATGGGGGCCGCTGGGCTCTTGATCTCCTCTCCTACAAGGCTCTTCTCCCCCTTAGTCTGGTGGGTCGGTGGCTCTAGGAAGAGTCTGGGTTGTTCCTCCATGTAAGTATTATGGGGGCCGCTGGGCTCTTGCTCACCTCTCTTACAAGACCCTTCTCCCCCTTAGTCTGATGGGTCAGCGGCTCTAGGAAGAGTCTGGGTTGTTCCTCCATGTAAGTATTATGGGGGCCGCTGGGCTCTTGCTCACCTCTCTTACAAGACCCTTCTCCCCCTTAGTCTGGTGGGTCGGTGGCTCTAGGAAGAGTCTGGGTTGTTCCTCCATGTAAGTATTATGGGGGCCGCTGGGCTCTTGGTCACTTCTCTTACAAGACCCTTCTCCCCCTTCGTCTGATGGGTCAATGGCTCTAGGAAGAGCCCTGGTTGTTCTTCCATGTAAGTATTATGGGGCCGCTGGGCTCTTGGTCACCTCTCTTACCAAGGTCCTTCTCCCCCTTCGTCTGATGGGTCAATGGCTCTAGGAAGAGCCCTGGTTGTTCTTCCATGTAAGTATTATGGGGGCCGCTGGGCTCTTGGTCACTTCTCTTACAAGACCCTTCTCCCCCTTCGTCTGATGGGTCAATGGCTCTAGGAAGAGCCCTGGTTGTTCTTCCATGTAAGTATTATGGGGTCCGCTGGGCTCTTGGTCACCTCTCTCACAGAGACCTCTCTCCCCTTATTCTGGTGGGTCAGTGGCTCTAGGAAGAGTCTGGGTTGTTCCTCCATGTAAGTATTATGGGGGCCGCTGGGCTCTTGCTCACCTCTCTTACAAGACCCTTCTCCCCCTTAGTCTGATGGGTCAGCGGCTCTAGGAAGAGTCGTGGTTGTTCCTCCATGTAAGTATTATGGAGGCCGCTGGGCTCTTGATAATTTTCAGGACAGCAGAAATGTTTAGTAGTTTCCCCTGATCTGCGCCTCCACACAATCCTGTCTTTGAGCTCTACAGGCAGGTCTCTCCTCCTCATGGCTTGGGTTTGGCTCTGATATGTATTGTGAGCAGTGAAACCTTAATATATGTCTAATCAATTGAATTTCCCACCGGTGACTCCAATCAAGGTGTAGACACAACTCAAAGACTATCAAGACAAATAAAAGGGCCCCAGAGCTACAAGCGTCATACCAGAGTTTGTGAATACTTATGTCACTGCAAAACGTTAGTTTTTCAATTTCAAAAATGTACAGAGATTTCTCCCATTTTGTTGTCTCTGTCATTATGGGGTCCTGAGTGCAGAATGAGGGCAAAACTTGATTTTTTTTTCATTTGCTCAAGGCCACAATGTAATAAAATGTAAGAAAGTGAAAGGGTCTGAAGACTTTCTGGACCCCCTGTGCATCCAATGCAGGCACACTAAATGTGGTCCATATTAGAGCTACTCTGTTGCGTGTAACAGCTCCATTAGGTTCCCTGCCATCACGGTACACGCCATTACCCACCGCATAACCAACACACCACATATCAGTGTACACATCAACACCAAATCACTAGTTCGCCGCAGTCCAAAAAGCCTCAAGTGCACGCATGCTTAGCCGCTGTAGGCCGGCTTCTGGCAGCTTTCGATGTCCCAGATCCATTTTGCTGCAATTTATTTCAGGACCGAGTCCCTGCAGGAAGGGAGCCTTCCTCTCCTTCCACATGGTCTGTGTGACTTTTCGGGCCTCTTGGTTCACCAGCTTCATCCCCCATCATCCAGGCCCTTTGGTGGCCTCTGATTACTCTGCCGGCCGCTGCTCTCATGTCCTCTGCTGCCCCTTTCTGTAATGCAGTTCTGTCCTTTTTATACCACCTTGTAGGACCTGGTCCTGGGGGCGGGCTCAGCCCTGCATTGTCCCCTATGGAGGGGGTGTGCCTATAGGTCCGTACACCCAGCCTCTAGGAGGCTTCTACCTAATGGCGCCTTACCACAAGGACTTACATCCCTTCGACGGGACGTCCTCACTGTAGCCCAAAAAGAGTGCAGCAGAAGCAAGAGACCGGGCACGGTCATTGTGGGAGCTGCAGGGGATCAGACGAGGCGCCGTATGGGAGATGCCTAGCGAGTTGCCCCAACTAGATCGTGCCGCATGCACCGTTCTAGACAATTTGGCAGAGCAGCCCATTTTTAGCAGCTCAGTCGTTCATGCATCTGGATCCACTACTGATGTATCTCCGGCCACGTTCCGCTTCCGCCCGGCGGGTTCCTTTTCAGCTCCCAGAAGAACTTTCCTGCCTGTGGAATGAGGTCAGGACAGGTAATGGCGCTCTTCCGTAAGGTCCCCCTCGGTAATGCAGGTAGGGTACAGTGTGAGCGCAGCGCCTTGTAAGGTGAGCCGGTAACCTCATCCCCGGATTATGTAACCGCGCTGATGAAATATTTATTTTCACACAGAGAACTGCATTTGTTTTCCATTCCTGAGCAGAAACTGGGACTGGATGTCACCGGCCGGAGCGGCGGAGCTGATGGACAGCGCCGGGCCAGGCCTCGTGTTTTTTTAATGGGCTTTTCCAGGAATTGCCTATATAACATATGATGATTGACAGTGTGGCCCTCGGTAGCCTCATGCCCGCCATGCCATTTGGCGCCCTCACTGTTGTAGCAGGCATAAGGGCTTCCCTACTTGTGGCCGTGTCTGGTACTGCAGCTTCGGCCATTCATACATAGTGGTAGTGGTCGTAGGGTATGTATCGTGGAAGCTGCTGAGAAAACTCTGATCTCACCGCATGCTTAATTGTTCTATTGGAGATGGAAATGACCAAACATAACACCTCGGAGCGCTGGCTGCTGTCGCTGAAGTACGCAGGAGGTCAGCATGTAGCTCCCCGCTACCGGAATCTTCCTCTGCCCTTCTTTGCCCCTTGGGCCTCGCTAGGTTTTAAATCTGTCCCAGCGCTGTCTCATCTCTCAGTGGCGGAACCTCAGACCGCTCAGCGCCCCCCCCCCCCCCCGATCCTTTTATATCACTTGCTGACCCCACGTGACCACCTACATCCCTCCTCGATGCAAAATACAGTCATGTGACTCAGTTAAAGGAGTTGTCCAGGGTTAGGAAAACATTGCTTTCTTCCAAACAGCGCCACCCTTGTCTATGGGCTTTGCCTGGTATTGCATCTCGACTCCCTTTTAGCGATGGGATATTATTCTTAGAAAGGCATTTCTGATGGTCGAAAGTCGCGGGAACAAAATGTTATTTTGCCGCAATTTTCTCGTCTATTCACACGACCGCGAGTGTCATCTGTAGCAAAAAAATACGTGGCACCATGGAAAACCCTCGCTCTGCCAAAATCCTCGGGACTCCAGCGCCTAGATAAAGGCACCTGTAGGCTTTTCGCAGCTTTGGATGCTGCATAAATGCCTCCCCCTCCCGGGACCTGCCGGCATATATTGGCCAAAAGATAGTTCCAGAACTATCTTTGGGCTGAGCGTATATGTGCCGGCCGCCTATATGCTCTTTTTTTTTTTGCGTTGCAAACGTATTTATTCTCCCATGTGAACGAACGCATTGGAAACCAATGCTTCACATGGGTAGCGCATTTGCGCCCGGGCGTGAAAATGCGGCTTATATGCGCTCGTGGTAATAAAGCCTGAAGGACACTTGAAGATCCGATAGCTCGATCGATGGGATAGTACACCGCATTACTTATGTAGTGCATTCTACTGAGCCCATGACAGCAGCTTAATAGGCTGAGGTACATGGCCGACATGGAGGCCTTTGTCAGGCTTCCCGCTGCTATGGGAACCCATTGGTACCCTGCGATCACATTGTGGGGTGCTGATGGGTGACAGGAGGAGCCCCTGCCCCGCTCACCTGCTCACATGCTGCAGTTGCTGTTGGTTGTGGCATGTAAGGGGTTAAGCTGCCAGGATCTGAGGTTTCTCCATTCCTGAGGGTTAGAGCAGGAGCCCCGCTGTCAGTAATCAGCCAAGACATTGACTTAAAGAGATGCATTAGCGGGTCAGCTAGAAGGCGTATTGGGATCTGTAAGGGGTCAAAGTTGTGTACATCCCCTTTAAGTCTTAAGGTGGGTTGTAAAAAAGTCCAATAAAAGTGACAACTACTTCCATTTTTTTGTAGCCCATCCTCCACAGTCTGTTGGGGACGCTCCATCTTAAAGGGGAAGTTTACCTAAAATCATCACCGTTGGTGGGAGTCTTTCCAAGTGGCTGATCTCTAGAAAGCGACCGAACCCATTCAACAGCGATTGCAAGTCTCCAGCACAATGACTCTGGCAGGGTTCACTTACTTTCTACCGATCACTGATCCCCTCCCCCATGTCATTTACAGACCTATCTCTATGGTATGTGAACTGACGATTAGATGAACTTCCCCTTTAGGACCCCTTACACCAGGGGTGTCAAACTCATTTTCACCGAGGGCCACATCGGGCTTATGGTGACCTTCAAAGGGCCGATTGTAAGACAGCACAGTAAGGGCCCGCTCACACAAGCGTATTTGCGTACATAATATGCAGTGAATAGAAGCCATTGGTTTCAGTGATTTCATTCACATGATGTATATTGTCACACAGCAGGACCTATGTTGTTGCGTACTATGCTCCGCAATAGGCCATTGAAGTGAATGGGCCGCGCAGGAAACCGATGTATTCACTGCATATTAGCGCACCATCTCAGGGGCCCGTCTGGGTTCTTTTCTGCATGCCCAAATACACAGGTATAAGCGATTTTCGATTGCGCAAATACGTAGCGCATTTGTGCGACCGAAATGCAATTATGTCCGTGTGAACGAACCCTAATAGTGACCCCTATAGTGGTCGCAGTAGTCATAGTGACCCTTATAGTGGTCGCAATAGTCATAGTGACCCCTATAGTGGTCGCAGTGATAAGTGACCCCTATAGTGGTCGCAGTAGTCATAGTGACCCCTATAGTGGTCGCAGTAGTCATAGTGACCCCTATAGTGGCCCCAGTGAAAATAGTGACCCCTATAGTGGTCGCAGTAGTAATAGTGACTCTCATAGTGGCCCCAGTAAAAATATTGACCCCCACAGTGGCCCCAGTATTAACAGGGTACCCCACAGTGGCCCCAGTAGTAATAGCGACCCCCACAGTAATATTAACCTCCTCCCAGCAGCAATATAACCCCCCCACCCAGCAACAATATTAACCCCCACCAGCAATATTACCCCTTCCCCCTGCACCAATATTAACCCCCTCCCAGCAACAGTATTAACCCCCACCCACCCAGCAGCAATATTAACCCCCACCAGCAATATTACCACCCCACCCCCGCAGCAATATTAACCCTCTCCCAGCAGCAATATTAACCCCCCGTCCCCTTTCCAACCCAGCAGCAATATTAACCCCCTGCCAGCAACATTATTCCCCCACACCCAGCAACAATATTAACCCTCCCAGCAATATTAACCCCTCCCCCCCGCAGAAATTTTAACCCCCACCCAGCAGCAATATTAACCCCCACCCCCGCCAGCAATATTACCACACCACCCCCACAGCAATATTAACCCCCTCCCAGCAGCAAAATACACCCCCCCCCCCCCCAACACACCAGCAATATTAACCCTCTCACCCCCGGCAGCAATCAGCAATATTAACCTCCTCCCAGCAACAACAATATTAACCCCCCACCCCCAGCAGCAATATTGACTTCCCCCTTCCCCAGCCATATGCTTACCGCCTCCTTGCTGTCAGCGCCGCTCCTCCTCGGATCGTGCTGAGCCCGGGTGGCATATTATCATTTTCCACAAGACTTCTGCACTATTGAGCAATTCCAGCAACCTGATTGGTTGCTTGGTGAATCAGTGAACCCAAACAACCAATCACTGTGAATCAGCCAACCCAGACAACCAATCACGTTGCTGGAATTGCTGAATAGTGCAAAAGTCTTGTGGAAAAAGTTCCTATGCGCCCGGGTGCAGCACGGCACGCTTCCTCCCTGAGTCCTCTCCTGCGGAACTGAAGAGCAGGGGACTCAGGGGAGAAGGATTCTGATGTCAGAGTGTGCGCTGGGATCAGCGCTGTCAGTGTGATTACAAGTGGGGAGCTGCGGCACCCCAGCTGGTAATCACTACAGTGGTGAGCGGCCGTCGGCATGCCGCGGGCCACATAACATGAGGCAGCGGGCCGGATTCGGCCCGCGGGCCTTGTGTTTGACACATGTGCCTTACACGGTGTGCCATGCCAGACCCCGCTGCCTATCGGAGGCGGTGCTGACGTTCGCTGCGTCCCGCCGCGGTGTGGAATAAATAATTGAATCAAACTAATTAAACAGCAGTAATGTTTCCTCGCTGCTGACACTAATTGTCTGCGGCTCCGCTGCCCCCGCGGCTTCCTGGAAGGCAGAGATACGGCAGGACAACACCGTACGCAGACAGCAGAAGCCCCCGCGGCCCCGTGTTTACTGCGATGTGCGCCATTCATGAGGAGTTAACTCTTACCAGGACTGAACTATCCGAGGCGTTCCTTCAGTTCAGATCTGCAGCCGCGACGGCGAATACCCCGCTACCCACCTCCCTGGTGGGCTGTGAACCTGCGCCGACATCTTCATTAGGCGGTGGCTCGGCTGATTACTGACAGCGGGGCTCCTGCTCTAACTGCCAGGAGCGGAGAAACCTCAGATCCTGCAGTTTAACCCCTTACATGCCACAATCAATAGTAACTGCGGCATGTAAGCAGCTGACGGGGGCGGGGGGCTCATTGGCTTATCGGCGCCCTGCAGTGTGTATACAAAATACCAATGGGTTCACATTGCAGCCTGACAAAGGCCTCCCTGTCTGCCATGTGTAGGGCTGGGTTCACACGGGACGAAAATCCCACCGAAATCTCACGGCTTGGCGGCACCGAAAAACCGTGAGATTTCCGCGGCAGAGCTACAGCTTCAAAACTCGTGGGTTTTGGAGCGGATTGGCCGCTGGTATTCCACTGCAGCTTTCTCTCCCCATAGAGAGGAGTAAGGTCACAGCGGAAAAAAAAATAAACGTTCCACAGAATTGAATTTTGCGCTGCATGTCCGTTTCCGCCCAGCTTTGACGCAACGGATTGGCCGCTCCGTGTGGACAAGATTTTTGCTAAATCTGGTCCACATGGCTGGCCAATCCCGGGATTAGGAGTGCGGGCGGAACTGCCGCACAGAAATTCCGCGGCGATTCCGTCCCATGGAACCCAGCCTCATAGGCTGCTATCACAGGCTTAGTAGGATGCATTACATAAGTAATGCAGTGTAGGATCCCAGTGATTGAATGGTCACATCTTCATGTCCCTTTAAGAGACTAAAAAAATTTCAATAAAGTTTAATTTAAGAGAAAAAAATGCAGTTCTCCCCACAAAAAAACTTTTTTAATGGATAAAATATCAAAGAAAATGTTAACTAGCAGCTCATAATGGGCAGCACGGCGTCCGTACCCACCCAGACGGGGGGCATTACATGATAAACGGCATGAAGGGCTTTTCTTTCCAATAATTAAAAAAAAAACATTTTGCTTCTTATTTCTCATTCTTTCCTTCCCAGTCCCACGGGGGATTTGAGTTTGCGATTGTTTGATCACAAGGTCAGTATAATGTAATACCACAGTATTGCGGTATACTGAATTCTGACAGGCAGCCTATGAGGACGTGCCTCGGGTAGGGGAAGCGATAATAGGGGGAATAAAATGCTGCAGTCACAATTGATGTAAAGTAGTGTAATAATGTGCAGGAGATATTACTATGTATCTGGAGATAGAGGGCGGAGAGCGATGTTCTGCAGATCTATAGAGGTCAGTGGTGTAATAATCTGCAGGAGATTTTACTATGTATCAGGAGATAGAGGGGGCAGAGCGATGTGCTGCAGCTCTCTAGAGGTCAGTGGTGTAATAATCTGCAGGAGATATTACTATGTATCAGGACATAGAGGGCGGGAGCGATGTGCTGCAGATCTCTAGAGGTGTAATAATCTGCAGGATATATTACCATATCAGGAGGTAGAGGGAAGTAGCGATGTGCTGCAGATCTCTAGAGGTGTAATAATCTGCAGGACATATTACTATGTATCAGGAGATAGAGGGCAGGAGCGATGTGCTGCAGATCTCTAGAGGTGTAATAATCTGCAGGATATATCACTGATCTGCAGATAATAGCTGCTCCCAGCTCACATCCACTGTATACCATGTCGGCGGTCTCCGCTCTCTGGCGGGTCGCTGCGCCCTGTCAGATGCTCTTCATGTATTACATCTCTGCGGCTCAATTGTAGTAAATTGCTGAATTCTCAGTTTCCGCTCGAGCCGCCGTTTTTGGAAAGTTTCGCCGAGCTGTAAGTTCACAGTAAGCAGCTCTCCCTGATGGCCAGAGGGACTGAATATTTAATGACAGTCTTCGGCTACATTCACACGGCGGGCCCGATATCACGCCTGCCGGCGCACGGTTTTCACGCTGATGCGAGGCGGTTTTCATTCAAAAAATAGAACACGCTGCGATTTTTCGGTGCGAGAGAAAGAATCGCCCGCCAGAAGAATGGAGGACATATCCATGTGAGGTTTTTGCCTTGCAACACCCAAAACGCACGTGAGATTCTCGCCCGTGTGGTTAGAGCAGGCATGGTAGAGAGGTGTATAATGGGTTAATCCCAGCCTGCCTCTGACAACATACACACAGCTTACCCTGGCATGAGAGCAGGTGGGATGTAGGTGGCATTGTTGTGGGTGACGAGCGTGCCTGCACTCCTGGATGCCATCTGTCAGGTGCTCCGCCGCTGTAAGACGATTCACAGGGAGATCCAAGACTCTCGCAGCAGGGTGGAGGATCCTTACTACACCGTGATCTGATGTGTGTTCCTGGGAGAGTGACAACACACAGTCACTCAGCAACAACATTCCCTGTGATGTCACAATATAGCAACACCACACCTACCCGACCTTACTGGGCTACAGCTGGTAAAGCCACACTGTATATTACTGCTCTACAGACTACACCATGTATATAATACAATACAACTACTGGACTACAGCCGGTGATGTCACACTATACATTACTACTGTACATACAGCCTGCATGTAACACAATTCAACAACTACTGGACTACAGCCGGTGATGTTATATTGTACATTACTGCTGTACATACACCCAGCATGTAATACAAAGTGACATCTACTGGACTACAGCCGGTGATGTCACATTGTATATTACTGCTGTACATACACCCTGCATGTAACAATCCAACAACTACTGGACTACAGCCGGTGATGTCACACTGTACATTATTACTGTACATACACTGTGCATGTAACAATCCAACAACTACTGGACTACAGCCGGTGATGTTATATTGTACATTACTGCTGTACATACACCCAGCATGTAATACAAAGTGACATCTACTGGACTACAGCCGGTGATGTCACATTGTATATTACTGCTGTACATACACCCTGCATGTAACAATCCAACAACTACTGGACTACAGCCGGTGATGTCACACTGTACATTATTACTGTACATACACTGTGCATGTAACAATACAACAACTACTGGACTACAGCCGGTTATGTCACATTGTACATACTACTATATATACACCTTGCATGTAACAATACAACAACTACTGGACGACAGCCAGTGATGTCACACTGTACATTATTACTGTACATACACCTAGCATGTAATACAATACAACTACTGGACTACAGCCGGTGATGTCACATTGTATGTTACTACTGTATATACACCCTGCATGTAACAATACAACAACTACTGGACTACAGCCGGTGATGTCACATCGTACATTACTACTGTACATACACCCTGCATGTAACAATACAACTACTACTGGACTACAGCCAGTGATGTCACATCGTACATTACTACTGTATATACACCCTGCATGTAACAATACAACAACTACTGGACTACAGCCGGTGATGTCACATCGTACATTACTACTGTATATACACCCTGCATGTAATACAATACAACAACTACTGGACTACAGCCAGTGATGTCACATCATACATTACTACTGTATATACACCCTGCATGTAACAATACAACAACTACTGGACTACAGCCGGTGATGTCACACTGTACATTACTACTGTGCATACACCCTGCATGTAACAATCCAACAGTTACTGGACTACAGCCGGTGATGTCACACTATACATTACTACTGTACATACACCCTGCATGTAATACAATACAGCAACTACTGGACTACAGCCGGTGATGTAACATCGTACATTACTACTGTACATACAGCCAGCATGTAATACAATACAACAGTTACTGGACTACAGCCGGTGATGTCACACTGTACATTACTACTGTACATACACCCAGCATGTAACAATCCAACAACTACTGGACTACAGCCGGTGATGTCACACTGTACATTACTACTGTGTATATACCCTGCATGTAACAATCCAACAACTGCTGGACCACAGCCGGCGATGTCACATTGTACATTACTACTGTACATACACCCTGCATGTAATACAATACAGCAACTACTGGACCACAGCCGGCGATGTCACATTGTACATTACTACTGTGCATACACCCAGCATGTAATACAATCCAACAACTACTGGACTACAGCCGGTGATATCACACTATAAATTACTACTGTACATATACCCTGCATCTAATACAATACAACAACTACTGGACTACAGCTGGTGATGTCACACTATACATTACTACTGTACATACACCCAGCATGTAACAATACAACTACTACTGGACTACAGCCGGTGATGTCACACTATACATTACTACTGTACATACACCCTGCATGTAATACAATACAACAACTACTGGACTACAGCCGGTGATGTCACACTATACATTACTACTGTACATACACCCAGCATGTAACAATCCAACAACTACTGGACTACAGCCGGTGATATCACACTATAAATTACTACTGTACATATACCCTGCATGTAACAATCCAACAACTACTGGACTACAGCCGGTGATGTCACACTGTACATTACTACTGTACATACACCCTTCATGTAACAATAAAACAGCTACTGGACTACAGCCGGTGATGTCATATTGTACATTACTACTGTATATACACCCAGCATGTAATACAATCCAACAACTACTGGACTACAGCCGGTGATATCACACTATAAATTACTACTGTACATATACCCTGCATCTAATACAATACAACAACTACTGGACTACAGCTGGTGATGTCACACTATACATTACTACTGTACATACACCCAGCATGTAACAATACAACTACTACTGGACTACAGCCGGTGATGTCACACTATACATTACTACTGTACATACACCCTGCATGTAATACAATACAACAACTACTGGACTACAGCCGGTGATGTCACACTATACATTACTACTGTACATACACCCAGCATGTAACAATCCAACAACTACTGGACTACAGCCGGTGATATCACACTATAAATTACTACTGTACATATACCCTGCATGTAACAATCCAACAACTACTGGACTACAGCCGGTGATGTCACACTGTACATTACTACTGTACATACACCCTTCATGTAACAATAAAACAGCTACTGGACTACAGCCGGTGATGTCATATTGTACATTACTACTGTATATACACCCAGCATGTAACAATCCAACAACTGCTGTACAATAAACGCTTGTACCTCCGGTTGGATACATTTTACACTATCAGACCAGGAGGGAGATTAGTTCTGCTGATGTGTATAGACTGCGTACAATTGTAACATACCATGAGATGTATTAGATCGGGCCAGGTTTACAACTTCCGTATGTTAAAAACAAACATTGTTTCCATTCACTGACAACAAGCAGGTGCCTTTAAAATGGAGAAGAATTGAAACAGAAAGTATATTTAATTATTCAATGATTTACCGTCCCTTTAAATCATTAAATTACTGAGTCTGGTAGTGAAAGGGTTACAGGTTTGGGTTTACTTGATGCTTTTCACAATTCACAGCAGGGAATCTCTCATATAAGGAGAGTGTGTGGAGCTCAGTGTGGCCCCCTTGTGGCCATTAGTGGTAGCTCCGTCACGGTAATAAGTCTCAGCCTAGTAGTGGTTGTATTCTGGTAATGCTTGGCTCTGATCTACAGTGTAGGGTGCAGCTGATGATTTACTGCGTCCATTCTAAACATAGATGTAGCAGAGCTGAATGTGTTGTTTAGCTGTTATAGCATATCCTGCTATTGTAAATGTTTGCGGTGGGATGGTATGTTATGATATTACCATGACTGCCTGCTACATCTGACATAAGCAAGCCATGTATGCACCTAACACATCCAGCTCTGCTATATCTGGCATATAGTACCCAGCAGCTGACACACTCAGTTCTGCTACGCGCTGCATTAGGTTATGTTCATATGGAAAAATTCACACTGGATTTTTCTGGACAGATTCTGCCTCTAAATCCATGCTGGGAATTTGGTGCAGAATTGCCCTTCTTTCTGCCACAGATCCACATGTGATTTTATCCCTTTTTTTAATGACCAAATCTGGGATTGACAAGGCAACTGTTATGTGGATTCACAACTGGCTGAGTGATCGTACTCAAAGAGTGGTCATAAATGGCTGCACATCCAAGTGGAAGAATGTATCAAGTGGGGACCACAAGGCTCTGTCCGAGGCCCAGTGTTGGTCAACATTGTTATAACTGATCTGGAGGAGGGAATTGTGGGAAACTGATCATATTTGCTGATGACACAAAGCTAGGAGGGATAGCTAACACTAAGGAAGGGAGAGACTATTCAAAAAGATTTAGAAAAGCTTGAACAGTGGGCAGCGACTAACAATGACAAAAGCACATACAGAATGGGAGGAATTGGGCTAAGCAGCAGCACATGTGAAAAAGACTTGTGTATACTAATAGATCACAGACTGAACATGAGTCAACAATGTGATGCAGCAGCCAAAAAGGCAAACACAATTCTGGGGTGTATTAAAAAAGACATAGACAAAGAAAAGCAAGTTTAGAGAAGAGCTACCAAGATGGTGAGTGGTCTGCAAATCATGTCCTATGAGGAACAGGTAAAGGATCTGGGAATGTTTAGCAGAAGAGAAGGCTGAGCGGAGACTTAATAGCAATACAGCAACTACTGGACTACAGCCGGTGATGTCACACTATACATTACTAGACATTTGTATAGTGTAGACATTACTGTCTACAAATATCTGAAGGGCTGTCACAGTGCAGAGGGATCAGCCCTATTCTCATCTGCACAAGGAAAGACTAGAAGCAATGAAAGGGAGGAGACACAGATATTAGACAGTGAGGGTGATCAATGAGTGAAACAGGTTGCCACTTCAATGGAAGTGTTCAAACAAAGGCTGGACAAATATCTGTCTGGGATGATTTAGTGATCCTGCACTGAGCAGGGGGCTGGACCCAATGACCCTGGAGGTCCCTTCCAACTATACCATTCTATGATTCTATATCAGGAAGAGGGGGGCCGGGTGCCACTGACCCCTCTAAGGGAAAAAAAAACAAAGGATATTATCCTTGTAGATTACAAGAATTGAGTGACACAAGATGACGGCTCCGGGACAGATACCTGCAGGTCTTTATTATGCTTCTTTACGGGGTGTTGCTCTGAGGTTGTCGGGTCACTGGAAGTATTGTGTAAGTTACCTTATTACTCCCCATCGAGGTCACGTGTTCCCTGGTCAGTAAAGCAGCAGGCCCAATGTGGAAGACGCAAGAGAATCGCTTTGGGGCTTTAAAGGGGCTTTAAACTTGTGCATACATCTTTTTAGGGAGGTGTCTTGGATGACAGCGGGGCTCCTGCTCTAACTGCCAGGAGCAGAGAAACTTCAGATCCTGGTAGTTTAACCCCTAACATGCCACAATCAATAGCAACTGCAGCCGGTTTCATGTCAACTGGAAGCCTGACAAAGGCCGCCATGTCTGCTATGTAACAGCCTATTAGGCCCCGCCTCCGACAGAGTCTAGTAGGCTGCTGTCATAGGCTCAGTAGAGTGCACTATATAAGTACAGTCATATCTCCACTTTGGTCGCCTTCTTCTTTCGCCAGTTTCCAGTTTCGCCGATTCTTCACCTTGGAATTTTGTCTCTACCTCCGTTGCTTGCTTCTAATTTCACCGGCGGCCACCGGCCCACGTGATCTCGTTGCTGACATCACAGCTATTCATGGATTGCTCCAATCACAGTCATTTATGAATGCCTGTGATTGGAGCATCCAGCACGGCTATGATTGGCTGAGCAGGCTGTCACTCAGCTGACTCAGCCAATCAGAGCAATCTCTTGCTGGAAGTGGGGGATTTAAATCCCTCATTACTAGCAAGATGCTCTGCCGGCTTGACAAGCCTGCACGAAGCTCCGCAGAGTGGCCCCCAGGACACCGACGGCACCTGTAAGGTGAGCATATTGATTTTTTCTCTCCGGCAGTGTAGCTCAGGTATTTAGCGTTGCCAAAAACGCAGTACCAACCTCTGCTGAAACCGCTGCCCATTCATTTCAGTGGGCGACGCAGGGCTTAAAAATGTTGTGTGAGCAGCCCCATTGAATGAATGGCAGCGTTGTACAGTGTTTAGCGCTAAGCTGAAAAAACAGTGCTAAACGCTGTAGAAAAATGTGGTTTGGTGTTTTTTGGAATGTCTAGAATGAATTAATTGGATTTCCATTGATTCCCATGGTAATAATTACTTCCAGTTCAGTTGGTTTCAAGTTTAGCCGATTGCTTTCGGATGGATTACCAACGAAATTCGAGGAGTGACAGTAATGGCGTGTCTATCCCAGTGATCGAATGATCGCATCTCCAGGAAAAGAGTCAATAGAATTTTAAAAAATCCATTTTAATAGCATTGTTTTTTTCTCCCACAAAAACCCTTTTTAAATGGCTGAAATACCAAACAAACAAAACCCGACACATCATGGGGATTACCGCGATCGCAGCGCCCAGACAATGGGAATCATTTTAAGAACTAACCCCAGAATTGTTGTTTTTCTTTTGTTGGTCTCCCCAAAAAATGCAATAAAAAGCCAACCCAGAAGTCACCGGTACCTCAGGCTGGTAGCAATAATTAACTCCAACTCCTCCTGCAAATAACGCAAGTCCTCCCAGAGCTCCGCTGACGGGATAGTAAACGTTTTATGGGTCTTAGAATGCAATTCAGCGTCTTTTGTTTGCCAAGTAAGGGACAGGACCCCAAGAAGCGGGTGCTGCCTGCAGGGCGAGTCATGGGGTGTGCAGACGGGGAGCTCAAGACCAAAAACTAGCAAAGCTTATTACTGCTCCGGATTTGTATTATTATATGAGGAGAGGGGTCTTCTCTAACCCCTCATACTGTGCGCCCCTACAGCTATGTCCCTGAAGGCACATGCTGGTCTAGGAGGTTGTTGTTAGATAGTACAGAGCCCTGGACAACAAATAATACCGCCATGTAGTATCCAAATAATTCGACCATATAGTACCAACATAATGCTGACTTTGCCCAAAAGTTACCGCCTTAATAATTCCCTATACACTGACCACATACTGCAGTATATACAGATTACAGAATACCGTTATTTACTGCTAAGGAGATACTGCCATATAGTGTTCTTCCAGTTCCCGCATAATACTCCATATACAGCCTATTCCTCCGTGTAGTGCTAAAATAATACTGCCATATAAGGCCCATATAACACCACCATATAGCATTCAATCCTTCCAGTCCCTCATAATACTGAATACAAAGCCCACAGAATGCAGTGTATACAGCCTATCCAATACTACTATTTAGCTACTACTATATAATACCTCTGTGTAATGCTAAGACAATACTGCCATATACGGCCCGCATAACACTGCCATATAGTGTTCAAGCAACACATTTTCTCATAGTTCCCACACATACTGACCCTCCATTTCCAATTAAGCCCACCATACCCTGCTACATAATACTGGGTGGGTTTCGGTTGCTTGTCAGGTTCCTGTCCTCGGGTGGTGGGGTGACTAGTTGTGAGCCCTAAGCAGTTGCCCAGTCTGCTAGCCCTGGTGGTGGCGGTGGTACTACATGGTGCAGCAGAGTCCAGCACATAACAAGGGTAGTCATTTCAGTGCAAAATTATATGATGGACACCCCAGAAGGGGTTGAGCTCTTCTCACCCCATAGACTTAACCCTTTGTCATTAAAGCCCCCCACCCCTTGCCTATTGTGCTGAAAGTAGAGACCATTGCATCTGGCTGGAGACCACTGTGAATTATTTACAGGTCTCCTATCTGCAAAAGGAAGGAAAAAGGGGACAGAGTTAGTGGGAGAGTCAGTGAGGAGGGAGGAGATTACACTACATGGAGCTGCTCCCCCCCTCCCTCTGCCTCGCTCAGTCAATGCACAGTGTATGAGAGAGAGGCGCACAGCTCTGGAGGCAGCCAGCTGAGGATTAGCCAGCTCTTCTCCTGCCTCTTGGATGACTGATCTTGCCCAACTATGGCTTTAATAGTTCACCTGAAGACCGTGACAGACCTGAGGGGCAAGGGCGACCGCATCGCAAAAGTGGCGTTCAGAGGTAAGCGAGCCGCACTCCTGTTATCCATCGGAAGGATGGAGCATGACTGTATGTGTGTAGATGTGTGTGGGAGGGGGAGAAGGAAAAGTTCTCTGCAGAACCGGAGGAGGGAGAAGGTGATGGGGATGCCCTCCATAACCCTGGTCAGATGCTGCAGGGTCCAACCTGGACTGTAGGCATCTAGTGATGCGAGGACCAGACTGGACGGTGGGTATAGTGATGTCATAACTAACTTAGACCACAGGCAGAAACTGATGTAATAACTGACCTGGACCATACACACCTGGTGTTGTCATAAGTGACCTGGACCATAGACATCTAGTGATGTAGGGAGTAACCCCGGCAGCTAGAGCTCTTAGGTCCAGCGTGAACTTGTAGGTATCTAGTGATATAAGGACCAACATGGGCAATACACACCTAGTGCTTTAAGAACTAACCTGGACCATAGGCATCTAGTGATGTAAGAACCAAGCTGGACCACAGGCATCTAGAGATGTAATCACTGACCTGGACCGTACGCACCTGGTGATGTCATAGCTAACCTGGACCCTAGACATCTAGTAATGCCATAACTAACTCAGAACAGGCATCTAGTGATGAAGAGAGTAACCTTAACTATAGACAGCTAGAGATGTTAGGACCAGCCTGGAACATGAGTGTGTGGTGATGTAATAACTGACCAGGACCACAAACATCTAGTGATAAGGACCAATGTGATGTAAGGTCCAACCTGGACTATAGGTATCTAGTGATATACAGACCAACTTGGTCCATAGGAATCTAGTGATGTAAGAACTAACCTGGGCTATAGGCATCTAGTTGTATAATAACCTGGACGATAGACACCTAGTGATGTAATAACCACGACTATAGGCATCTAGTCGTGTAATAACCTGGACTATAGGCATCTAGTGATGTAACAGCCAACCTGGACCCTAGACATCTAGTGATGTAATGACCAACCTGGACCCTAGACATCTAGTGATGTAAAGTCCAACCTGGACTATAGGCATCTAGTTGTGTAATAACCTGGATGATAGACACCTAGTGATGTAATAACCAGGACTATAGGCATCTAGTCGTGTAATAACCTGGACCATAGACATCTAGTGATGTAACAACCAACTTGGACCATAGACATCTAGTAATGTAACACCCAACCTGGACTATGGGCATCTAGTGATGTAACGACCAAGCTAGACCATAGGCATCTTATGATGTAACAACCAACCTGGACCAAAGGCATCTAGTGATGTAACAACCAACCTGGACTATAGGCAGGTATTGATGTAATAACTAACATGAACCATAGACATCTAGTTATGTAACAACCAGTCTGGACTATAGGTATCTAGTGATGTACCGACCAACAAGGACCATAGGCGTCTAGTGATGTAACGACTATCTGGACCATAGACATCTAGGGATGTAACGACCAACCTGGACTATAGGCATCTAGTGATGTAACAAACAACCTGGACCATAGGCATCTAGTGATGTAACGATAAACCTGGACTATGGACATCTAGTGATGTAATGACCAACCTGGACCACAAACATCTAGTGACAAGGACCAATGTGATGTAAAGTCCAACCTGGACTATAGGCATCTAGTTGTGTAATAACCTGGATCATAGAAACCTAGTGATGTAATAACCTGGACTATAGGCATCTAGTCGTGTAATAACCTGGACTATAGGCATCTAGTGATGTAACAACCAACCTGGACCATAGGCATCCAGTGATGTAATGACCAACCAGGGCTATAGACATGTAGTGATGTAACAACCAACTTGGGCTATAGGCATCTAGTGATGTAACAACCAACCTGGACTATAGGCAGGTATTGATGTAATAACTAACATGAACTATAGACATCTAGTTATGTAACAACCAGTCTGGACTATAGGTATCTAGTGATGTACCGACCAACAAGGACCATAGACATCTAGGGATGTAATGACCAACCTGGATCCTAGACATCTAGTGATGTAATAACCAACCTAGACCATAGACATTTAGTGATGTAATGACCAACTTGGACCATAGACATCTAGTGATGTAACGACCAACTTGAACCATAGAAATCTAGTGATGTAACAACCAACCTGGACTATAGGCATCTAGTGATGTAACGACCAACCTGGACCATAGGCATCTAGTGATGTAACAACCAACCTGGACTATAGGTATCTAGTGATGTAACGACCAACAAGGACCATAGGCATCTAGTGATGTAACGACCAACCTGGACCATAGACATCTAGTGATGTAATACCTAACCTCTACCATAGGTTTCCAGTGTTCTAAGGACCAAGCTGAACCATAGACATCTAATGATGTAATAACTAACCTGGACCATATACTGTACATCTTGTAGTGTAAGGTGCAAACAGGACTGTAGACTTCTAGTGATGCAAGAACTAACCTGGACCATAGGCATCTAGTGATATAACAACCAACCTGGACTATGCATCTACTGATGCAACGGCCAACCTGGACCATAGGCATTTAGTGATGTAAGAACCAACTTGCACCATAGGCATTTAGTAATGTAATAACCTGGATCATAGACATCTAGTTATGTGATAACTAACATAGACCATAGACATGTAGTGGTGTATGGACCAAGCTGGACCATAGGCATATACTGATGAAATGACCAACCTGGACTATAGGCATCTACTGATGTAACGACCAACCTGGACCATAGGCATCTACTGATGTAACGACCAACCTACAGTATAGGCATCTAGTGATGTAACGACCAACCTGGATCAAAGACATCTAGTGGTGTAACGACAAACCTGGTTCATAGACATGTAGTGGTGTAAGGACCAAGCTGGACCTTAAGCATCTACTGATGCAACAACCAACCTAGACTGTAGGCATTTGGTAATGTAACGACCAACCTGGACCATAGACATATAGTAGTTAAGGACCAAGGTGGACCATAGGCATCTAGTGATATAATGACCAACCTGGACTATAGGCATCTGGTGATGTAATAACCTATACCATAGGCATCTAGTGATGCAATAACCTGGACCATAGGCATCTAGTGATATAATGACCAACCTGGACCGTAGACATCTAGTGATGTAATAACCTGGACCATAAGCATTCAGTGGTATAAGAACCAGAACCATAGGCATCTAGTAATTTAATAACCTGGACCATAGGCATCTAGTGATGTAATAAGTAACCTGCCCTATAGAAATGTAGTGGTGTAGGGACCAAGTTGGACCATAGGCATCTAGTGATGTAATGACCAACCTGGACTATAGGTATCTAGTGATGTAACGACCAACCTGGACTATAGGCATGTAGTGATGTAACGACCAAGCTGGACCATTGGCATCTGTTGATGTAATTACCAACCTGGACTGTATGAATCTAGTGATGCAACGATCAACCTGGACCATAGACTTGTAGTGGTGCAAGGACCAAGCTGGACTATAGGCATCTACTGATGTAACGACCAATCTGAACTATAGGCATCTAGTGATGTAACGGCCAACCTGGATCATAGACAACGAGTGATAAAATAACTAACTTGGACCATAGGTTTCTAGTGTTCTAAGGACCAAGCTGAACCAAAGGCAACTAGTGATGTAAGGACCACGCTGGACTATAGGCATCTAGTGATATAATAACCTGGACCCTAGCATCTAGTGATGTTATAACCTGGACTATAGGCATCTTGTCATGTAATAACCTGGACCATAGGCATCTAGTGGTGTAACGACAAACCTGGTTCATAGACATGTAGTGGTGTAAGGACCAAGCTGGACCTTAAGCATCTACTGATGCAACAACCAACCTAGACTGTAGGCATTTGGTAATGTAACGACCAACCTGGACCATAGACATATAGTAGTTAAGGACCAAGGTGGACCATAGGCATCTAGTGATATAATGACCAACCTGGACTATAGGCATCTGGTGATGTAATAACCTATACCATAGGCATCTAGTGATGCAATAACCTGGACCATAGGCATCTAGTGATATAATGACCAACCTGGACCGTAGACATCTAGTGATGTAATAACCTGGACCATAAGCATTCAGTGGTATAAGAACCAGAACCATAGGCATCTAGTAATTTAATAACCTGGACCATAGGCATCTAGTGATGTAATAAGTAACCTGCCCTATAGAAATGTAGTGGTGTAAGGACCAAGTTGGACCATAGGCATCTAGTGATGTAATGACCAACCTGGACTATAGGTATCTAGTGATGTAACGACCAATCTGGACTATAGGCATGTAGTGATGTAACGACCAAGCTGGACCATTGGCATCTGTTGATGTAATTACCAACCTGGACTGTATGAATCTAGTGATGCAACGATCAACCTGGACCATAGACTTGTAGTGGTGCAAGGACCAAGCTGGACTATAGGCATCTACTGATGTAATGACCAACCTGGACCATAGGCATCTACTGATGTAACGACCAATCTGAACTATAGGCATCTAGTGATGTAACGGCCAACCTGGATCATAGACAACGAGTGATAAAATAACTAACTTGGACCATAGGTTTCTAGTGTTCTAAGGACCAAGCTGAACCAAAGGCAACTAGTGATGTAAGGACCACGCTGGACTATAGGCATCTAGTGATATAATAACCTGGACCCTAGCATCTAGTGATGTTATAACCTGGACTATAGGCATCTTGTCATGTAATAACCTGGACCATAGGCATCTAGTGGTGTAACGACAAACCTGGTTCATAGACATGTAGTGGTGTAAGGACCAAGCTGGACCTTAAGCATCTACTGATGCAACAACCAACCTAGACTGTAGGCATTTGGTAATGTAACGACCAACCTGGACCATAGACATATAGTAGTTAAGGACCAAGGTGGACCATAGGCATCTAGTGATATAATGACCAACCTGGACTATAGGCATCTGGTGATGTAATAACCTATACCATAGGCATCTAGTGATGCAATAACCTGGACCATAGGCATCTAGTGATATAATGACCAACCTGGACCGTAGACATCTAGTGATGTAATAACCTGGACCATAAGCATTCAGTGGTATAAGAACCAGAACCATAGGCATCTAGTAATTTAATAACCTGGACCATAGGCATCTAGTGATGTAATAAGTAACCTGCCCTATAGAAATGTAGTGGTGTAAGGACCAAGTTGGACCATAGGCATCTAGTGATGTAATGACCAACCTGGACTATAGGTATCTAGTGATGTAACGACCAACCTGGACTATAGGCATGTAGTGATGTAACGACCAAGCTGGACCATTGGCATCTATTGATGTAATTACCAACCTGGACTGTATGAATCTAGTGATGCAACGATCAACCTGGACCATAGACTTGTAGTGGTGCAAGGACCAAGCTGGACTATAGGCATCTACTGATGTAATGACCAACCTGGACCATAGGCATCTACTGATGTAACGACCAACCTGAACTATAGGCATCTAGTGATGTAACGGCCAACCTGGATCATAGACAACGAGTGATAAAATAACTAACTTGGACCATAGGTTTCTAGTGTTCTAAGGACCAAGCTGAACCAAAGGCAACTAGTGATGTAAGGACCACGCTGGACTATAGGCATCTAGTGATATAATAACCTGGACCCTAGCATCTAGTGATGTTATAACCTGGACTATAGGCATCTTGTCATGTAATAACCTGGACCATAGGCATCTAGTGGTGTAATAACCTGTACCATAGTGATGTAATAACTAGCCTGGACCATAGGCTTCTAGTGATCTAACAACAAAGCTGAACCATAGGCAACTAGTGATGTAATAACCTGGACCATAGACATCTAGTGATGTAATAAGTAACCTGGACCATAGGCATCTAGTGATACAATAACCTGGACTATAGGCATCTAGTCATGTATTAACCTGGATCATAGGCATCTAGTGATGTAATATCCTGGACCATAGGCATCTAGTGGTATAATAATCTTTACCGTAGACATCTAGTGATGTAATAACCTGTATCATAGCGATCTTATGATGTAATAACCTGGACCATAAACATCTAGTCATGTTAGAACCTGGACCGTAGTCATCTAGTGATGTAAAAAGTAACCTGGACCATAGGCTTCTAGTGATGTAAGGACCAAGCTGAACCATAGGCAGCGAGGGATGTAATAACCTGGACCATAGTCATCTAGTGATGTAATTAGTCACCTGGACCATAGGTATCTAGTGATGTAATAAGTAACCTGGACCATAGGCATCTAGTGATGTAATAAGTAGCCTGGACTGTAGGCATCTAGTGATGTAATAACCTGGACCATAGGCAACTAGTGATGTAATAAACTGAACCATAGACATTCAATGATTTAATAAGTAATCTTGACCATAGGCATCTAGTGATGTAATAAGTAACCTGGACTATAGGCATCTAGTCAAGTAATTACCTTGATCATAGCCATTTAGTGATGTAATAACCTGGACCATAGGCATCTAGTGGTGTAATAACCTGTACCGTAGACATCTAGTGATGCAATAACCTGTACCATAGAGATCTACTGATGTAATAACCTGGACCATAAACATCTAGTGGAATAAAAACCTGGACCATAGGCAACTAGTGATGTAATAACCTGGACCATAAGCATCTAGTGGTATAAGAACCTGAACCATAGGCAACTAATGATCTAATAATGTGGACCATAGGCTTCTAGTGATGTAATAAATATCCTGGACCATAAGCATCTAGTGATGTAATAACCTGGACCATAGACATCTAGTGATGTAATAAGTAACCTGGACCATAGACATCTAGTGATGTAATAAGTAACCTGGACCATAGACATCTAGTGATGTAATAAGTAACCTGGACCATAGGCATCTAGTGATGTAATAAATAACCTGGACCATAGGCATCTAGTGATGTAATAAATAACCTGGACCATAGGCATCTAGTGATGTAATAAGTAACCTGGACCATAGGCATCTAGTGATGTAATAAGTAACCTGGACCATAGGCATCTAGTGATGTAACGACTCATTTGCACCATAAACATATAGAGAGTTAATAAGTAACTTGAGTTATAGACATGTGGTGATGTTGGGACCTACCTGGACCATAGACATGTGGTAATGTCGGGACCTACCTGGAGCATAGACATGTGGTGATGTTGGGACCTACCTGGAATATAGACATTTGGTGATGTCTGTACCTACCTGGAACATAGACATTTGGTGATGTTGGGACCTACCTGGACCACAGACATGTGATGTCGGGACCTACTTGTTCCAAAGACATGTGGTGATGTCAGGACCTACCTGGACCATAGTCGTATGGTGATGTCGGGACCTACCTGTACCATATACAGATGTGTGATGATGTCGGGGCCTACCTGGACCATAGACATGTGGTGATGTCAGGACCTACCTGGACCATAGACATGTGGTGATGTCGGGACCTACCTGGACCATAGACATGTGGTGATGTCGGGACCTAACTGGAACATAGACGTATGATGATGTTGGGACCTACCTGGACCATAGACAGATGTGTGATGATGTCGGGGCCTACCTGGACCACAGACATGTGGTGATGTCAGGACCTACCTGAACCATACACATGTGATGATGTCGGGGCCTACCTGAACCATACACATGTGATGATGTCGGGGCCTACCTGGACCATAGACATGTGGTGATGTCGGGGCCTACCTGGACCATAGACATGTGGTGATGTTGGGACCTACCTGGACCATAGACATGTGGTGATGTCGGGACCCACCTGGACCATAGACATGTGGTGATGTCGGGACCTACCTGGACCATAGACATGTGGTGATGTTGGGACCTACCTGGACCATAGACATGTGGTGATGTTGGGACCTACCTGGACCATAGACATGTGGTGATGTTGGGACCTACCTGGACCATAGACATGTGGTGATGTTGGGACCTACCTGGACCATAGACATGTGGTGATGTCGGGACCTACCTGGACCATAGACATGTGGTGATGTCGGGGCCTACCTGGACCATAGACATGTGGTGATGTTGGGACCTACCTTAACCATACACATGTGATGATGTCGGGGCCTACCTGGACCATAGACATGTGGTGATGTTGGGACCTACCTGGACCATAGACATGTGGTGATGTCGGGGCCTACCTGGACCATAGACATGTGGTGATGTCAGGGCCTACCTGGACCATAGACATGTGGTGATGTTGGGACCTACCTGGACCATAGACATGTGGTGATGTCGGGACCCACCTGGACCATAGACATGTGGTGATGTCGGGACCTACCTGGACCATAGACATGTGGTGATGTTGGGACCTACCTGGACCATAGACATGTGGTGATGTTGGGACCTACCTGGACCATAGACATGTGGTGATGTTGGGACCTACCTGGACCATAGACATGTGGTGATGTTGGGACCTACCTGGACCATAGACATGTGGTGATGTCGGGACCTACCTGGACCATAGACATGTGGTGATGTCGGGGCCTACCTGGACCATAGACATGTGGTGATGTTGGGACCTACCTTAACCATACACATGTGATGATGTCGGGGCCTACCTGGACCATAGACATGTGGTGATGTCGGGACCTACCTGGACCATAGACATGTGGTGATGTCGGGGCCTACCTGGACCATAGACATGTGGTGATGTTGGGACCTACCTGGACCATAGACATGTGGTGATGTCGGGGCCTACCTGGACCATAGACATGTGGTGATGTCGGGGCCTACCTGGACCATAGACATGTGGTGATGTTGGGACCTACCTGGACCATAGACATGTGGTGATGTTGGGACCTACCTGGACCATAGACATGTGGTGATGTCGGGACCTACCTGGACCATAGACATGTGGTGATGTCGGGACCTACCTGGACCATAGACATGTGGTGATGTCGGGGCCTACCTGGACCATAGACATGTGGTGATGTTGGGACCTACCTGGACCATAGACATGTGGTGATGTTGGGACCTACCTGGACCATAGACATGTGGTGATGTCGGGACCTACCTGGACCATAGACATGTGGTGATGTCGGGACCTACCTGGACCATAGACATGTGGTGATGTCGGGGCCTACCTGGACCATAGACATGTGGTGATGTTGGGACCTACCTGGACCATAGACATGTGGTGATGTCGGGACCTACCTGGACCATAGACATGTGGTGATGTCGGGGCCTACCTGGACCATAGACATGTGGTGATGTCGGGGCCTACCTGGACCATAGACATGTGGTGATGTTGGGACCTACCTGGACCATAGACATGTGGTGATGTTGGGACCTACCTGGACCATAGACATGTGGTGATGTCGGGACCTACCTGGACCATAGACATGTGGTGATGTCGGGACCTACCTGGACCATAGACATGTGGTGATGTCGGGGCCTACCTGGACCATAGACATGTGGTGATGTTGGGACCTACCTGGACCATAGACATGTGGTGATGTTGGGACCTACCTGGACCATAGACATGTGGTGATGTCGGGACCTACCTGGACCATAGACATGTGGTGATGTCGGGACCTACCTGGACCATAGACATGTGGTGATGTCGGGGCCTACCTGGACCATAGACATGTGGTGATGTTGGGACCTACCTGGACCATAGACATGTGGTGATGTCGGGACCCACCTGGACCATAGACATGTGGTGATGTCGGGGCCTACCTGGACCATAGACATGTGGTGATGTTGGGACCTACCTGGACCATAGACATGTGGTGATGTTGGGACCTACCTGGACCATAGACATGTGGTGATGTCGGGGCCTACCTGGACCATAGACGTGGTGATGTCGGGGCCTACCTGGACCATAGACATGTGGTGATGTCGGGGCCTACCTGGACCATAGACGTGGTGATGTCGGGGCCTACCTGGACCATAGACATGTGGTGATGTCGGGACCTACCTGGACCATAGGCCTTCAGTACAGTGGGGGCTATCTGCAGCCTGCACAGCAGGGACCTGGATGATGTAGTATTATTCAGAACAGAGTTGTATTCCAGGACTACAAGGGAATTTGAGTGTACCCTCCTGCCACCCTCCTGCCCCCGGGGGTCACCCGACTGCACACCCCCGGGGCAGCTCAGCGCAATGCTATGCAGATGTCACAGAATTAAGTGTATAAGATCTAGCAGAGTGGAATGTGTATTAAAACTGAAGATCCCAGAACGGAGTATGCCAGACAGAGCAGAGCTGGATGTGTCATATGAAGCAGGGTGTCATGTATAGCAGAGCTGAATGTGTCATATAAAGAAGGGTGTCATGTGTAGCAGAGCTGGATGTGTCATATAAAGAAGGGTGTCATGTGTAGCAGAGCTGGATGTGTCATATGAAGCAGGGTGTCGTGTAGTAGAGCTGAATGTGTCATATAAAGAAGGGTGTCATGTGTAGCAGAGCTGGATGTGTCATATAAAGAAGGGTGTCATGTATAGCAGAGCTGAATGTGTCATATAAAGCAGGCTGTCATGTAGCAGAGCTGGATGTGTCATATAAAGCAGGATGTCATGTATAGCAGAGCTGAATGTGTCATATAAAGCAGGCTGTCATGTAGCAGAGCTAGATGTGTCATATAAAGCAGGCTGTCATGTATAGCAGAGCTGGATGTGTCATATAAAGCAGGCTGTCATGTGTAGTAGAGCTGATGGTGTCATATAAAGCAGGCTGTCATGTGTAGCAGAGCTGAATGTGTCATAAAAAGCAGGGTGTCATGTAGCAGAGCTGAATGTGTCATATAAAGAAGGGTGTCATGTATAGCAGAGCTGAATGTGTTATATAAAGAAGGGTGTCATGTATAGCAGAGCTGAATGTGTCATATAAAGAAGGGTGTCATGTATAGCAGAGCTGAATGTGTTTTATTAAGGAAGGGTGTCATGTATAGCAAAGCTGAATGTGTCATATAAAGCAGGGTGTCATGTAAAGCAGAGCTGAATGTGTCATATGAAGCAGGGTGTCATGTATAGCAGAGCTGAATGTGTCATATAAAGCAGGGTGTCATGTAGCAGAGCTGAATGTGTCATATAAAGCAGGCTGTCATGTAGCAGAGCTGAATGTGTTATATTAAGGAAGGGTGTCATGTATAGCAGAGCTGAATGTGTCATATAAGGCAGGCTGTCATGTAGCAGAGCTGAATGTGTTATATTAAGGAAGGTTGTCATGTATAGCAGAGCTGAATGTGTCATATGAAGCAGGCTGTCATGTAGCAGGCTGAATGTGTCATATAAAGCAGGCTGTCATGTAGCAGAGCTGAATATGTCATTTAAAGCAGGGTGTCATGTGTAGCAGAGCTGAATATGTCATTTAAAGCAGGCTGTCATGTGTAGTACAGCTGAATGTGTCATATGAAGCAGGCTGTCATGTGTAGCAGAGCTGAGTGTGTCATATACAGTAGGGTCTTGTGTGTAGCAGAGCTGAGTGTATCCTATACAGTAGGGTCTTGTGTGTAGTAGAGCTGAGTGTGTCATTTATACATGAGCAGTTTAAGTTTGATTGATTTGAAACCTGCAGCTTTCCTGTTAACTCTCAGGCTGTAGGACCTCACAGCTCACTGCTGCCCCTGCTGGTTCCCTCTGTCTGTGCACTCTGATGCTCTCTATGATCACACCCTACACAATATGTAGTAACCTGATGAATAAGAAGCCGCATCTCTCACAATGCCGTGCAGCAGGGCGCAGCATGCCGGGCTGTCAGATGGGACGTGCCGCAGTCAGCAGAACTGTGAATGCACTTTGTAAAAACATTACACCTCTAACAGTAATCCTGAGCTGTTACTCCAGTCACATCCAGAGCTGCAGCCTTTCTATGCAGATATATGTCAGTAATCACTGTATCACTTTAGCCAGTCCTCCCTGACGCTGCAGCAGCATCCCCCTCCTCCCCTCTGCTCTGTGTGACTGGTACTGACTGAGGGGGATCTCAGCATTTACAGGGAGGCCAGGATGATGAGAGGTGCCCATGTAGCCACCGCACTCCAGAAACATCTAGCAGACATGCCACACACTGGGCACATCTGCTGGAAGTACCATCCCTGATGCTGCCCACCAGGGAAGAGAGGGGGAGCCCGGCCATTACTCATCCAGTCAGATTTACTGCCAGCACCAACATCTTCCTTCTGCCACAATCATAGGTACGGGTATACCAGGGGGACAGCACACATCCACTGGTCCCAACACCCCCTAACTGTCTGGTCAGATGCTCCTCTCTACTGGTGGTCTGTAGGGGGCGTCCTGAGCCCGGTCACCTTGTGCGCCCCATCCACTGGTCCCAACACCTCCTAACTGTCTAGTTAGATGCTCCTTTGTACTGGTGGTCTGTAGGGGGCGTCCTGAGCCCGGTCACCTTGTGTGCCCTCACACATCCACTGGTCCCAACACCCTCTAACAGTCTGTTCAGAGGCTCCTCTCTACTAGTGGTCTGTAGGGGGCGTCCTGAGCCCGGTCACCTTGTGTGCCCCATCCACTGGTCCCAACACCCTCTAACAGTCTGGTCAGATGGTCCTTTCTACTGGTGGTCTGTAGGAGGCATCCTGAGCCCGGTCACCACTGATCCCAACACCTCCTAACAGTCTGGTCAGACGCTCCTCTCTACTGGTGGTCTGTAGGGGGCGTCCTGAGCCCGGTCACTTTGTGTGCCCCAATCCACTGGTCCCAACACCCCCTAACACTCTGGTCAGACAATCCTCTCTACTCGTGGTCTGCAGGGGGCGTCCTGAGCCCGGTCACCTTGTGGGCCACCATCCACTGGTGCCAACACCTACTAACTGTCTAGTTAGACGCTCCTTTGTACTGGTGGTCTGTCGGTGGTCCTGAGCCCGGTCACCTTGTGTGCCCTCACACATCCACTGGTCCCAACACCTCCTAACAGTCTGGTCAGACGCTCCTCTCTACTGGTGGTCTGTAGGGGGCGGTCTGAGCTCGGTCACCTTGTGTGCTCCCATCCACTGGTTCCAATACCTCCTAACAGTCTGGTCAGAACGGCCCGGTGGGGGGACAAGTCATCGATACGACCATCCAGCTTCTCACACCCCAATAATGCGCCCCTCTCAGACTCTGGTAACGGGGTGAAATCTCTTCTCTGTGTCGTAGAGGAGTCTAGTGGCCAACAAGCTCTACAAGCGGAAGAAGAGGTCACTGCACACAAGGGGCCTCCGAGAGCCTCTTATAGGCCAAGGGGGGGACACCACTTTTAGGTCCTCTGGTGACCGTTCATCTAATCACAACTCTCATCGTTTGCATATCTGCCTGAGATGGAACGAATTCTGCAGCAATACGACTTCTTATAGGTACTTGAAGTTTTTTGACAAAGTGTGTATTTGATGGACGATTAGATTTTGCTCAGATGTTTATGTACTGATGCAGCAATGTCTCCAGTGGCCCTCGAGGTATAGGGGCCCCATTGTGATTTTGGTCTTTGCACCACCAATGACTCTCATCTTAGTCGGTCAGAGCTCTACCCATCCTCATATATGCCTCGAAGCCCTTCTAGATATCACAGTCATTAAGATGATATCCCACTGAGGTGTGAGCGTTCTGCAGATGATATAATGTGCATGGATGAAGCCGCTCGGCAGCTGATGATGTTGTAGGCTGGCAGCACGCCATCTAGATTATACAGCTCAATGCACATATAATGTACAGTAGCATTAGCTCAGAAAACGGAAGGATCGTACGGGGATGGAAGTGGCTGATGAGTAGTAAATGAAGAACATAGACGCAGCCGGTCCTGTTGTCCCTCGGCCCAAACATTGCCTTCGTTGGAGGAACATGGCACTCTCACCCCAGGGGCGCCTGCTGGAGTTTCTGGTGTTTCTTGAGAACAAGCAACCATCTTCATCATATCTCACCATGTGGGATTAGAATCCAAGAAGTTTGCACACATATGTATTGGCTTCTTCATAATATCACATCCTTGTGTCCGGCTTCCACTGGACCATCTAGTTATGTTCCCTTGATCTTGGCTTGTTGGGTTCTGGCTTCTGAGGAGCATCTTCCAAGTTTTCCAACAGCTGTTCTTCATTTGATCTGCAGGGTTCAGCTCAGCTCATTTTAATACCGTGCCCACTGTAGCCACTTCAGGGTTTCTGCCCCTAAGTAACCCCCTTACTGTAATAGTGCCATTAGTGACCCTCTTTTAATGACCTTCATTAAGCTCCTCACAGTAATACCTTCCTCTGTGACCCTCTCACAGTAATAGTGCCCCTCAGTGAGCACCTCACAGTAATAGTGCCCCTCAGTGACCCTCTTACAGTAATAGTGCCTCTCAGTGACCCCCTCACAGTAATAGTGCCCCTCAGTGACCCCCTCACAGTAATAGTGCCCCTCAGTGACCCCCTCACAGTAATAGTGCCTCTCAGTGACCTCCTCACAGTAATAGTGCCCCTCAGTGACCGCCTCATAGTAATAGTGTCCCTCAGTGACCCTTCTCACAGTAATAGTGTCCCTCAGTGACCTCCTCACAGTAATAATGTCCTCAGTGACCTCCTCACAGTAATAGTGCCCCTCAGTGACCTCCTCACAGTAATAGTGCCCCTCAGTGACCTCCTCACAGTAATAGTGCCCCTCAGTGACCCTCTCACAGTAATCATGCCCCTCAGTCACCCCCTCACAGTAATAGTGCCCCTCAGTCACCCCCTCACAGTAATAATGCCCCTCAGTGACCCCCTCACAGTAATGGTATCCCTCAGTGACCTCCTCACAGTGATAGTGTCCCTCAGTGACCTCCTCACTGTAATGGTGTCCCTCAGTGACCTCCACACAGTAATAGTGTCCCTCAGTGACCCCCTCACAGTAATAGTGCCCCTCAGTGACCTCCTCACAGTAATAGTGTCCCTCAGTGACCTCCTCACAGTGATCGTGCCAGTTACTGACCCCCTCATAGTAATGATGCCCCTCAGTGACTACCTCACAGTAATAGTGCCAGTTACTGACCCCCTCATAATAATGGTGCTCCTCAGTCACCCCCTCACAATAATAGTGCCCCTCAGTCACCCACTCACAGTAATAGTGCCCCTCAGTGACCCCCTCACAGTAATAGTGCCCTTCAGTGACCCTCCACAGTAATAGTGCCCTTCAGTGACCCCCTCACAGTAATAGTGCCCCTCAGTGACCCCCTCACAGTAATAGTGCCCCTCAGTGACCACATTACAGTAATAGTGCACCTCAGTCACCCCCTCACAGTAATAGTGTCCCTCAGTGACTTCTCACAGTAATAGTCCCTCTCAGTGACCCCTTCACAGTAATGTTGCTCCTTAGTGAACCCCTCTCAGTAATAGTGCCAGCTAGTGACCCCTCACAGTAATAGTGCCCCTCAGTCACCCCCTCACAGTAATAGCAATTGCTAGTCCTGACTGGGAAGGTATTCCCGCTAGTTGATGTACATCCTATATATAGCACAGGTTCAAGACCTGAGTCCGTGCCATCTGCAGCGGCTTTGCGCTACAACAGCGGGGATCGGTGACAACACTCATCCCCTGACAACTGATGATCCCTTACATGCTACAGTCGATATTGATATGTAAAGTGTTCACGGAGGTCGGCTCCCTTTGTTACGTCATCAGCCTTCCGCTGTGTAATTTCAGAGGGTTGATGGGTTGCGCAGTCTGCCGCAGCCTGCGATTGCTGTAATAAGCAGAAATGCATTGCAGTGTATTATCAGAGCAATCATCGCATCGCAGGTTCAAGTTTCCTACAGGGACATAATAAATAAAAAATAAAATAAAATTAGAAAAAAAACCACATGAAAAACAAAAAAAATGCATGCACTTTCCCCTTTTTGTTTAAAACAAATGTACCCAAACAATGGTACCAATAAAACCTACAGCGCGCCACACAAAAAAACAAGCCCTCATACAGCCATGTCGACGGAAAAATAAATAAGTTATGGCTTTTGAAACGTGGAGAGGAAAATCCCCCCAAAATTGTCACGTCCTTAGGACCAAATAGTTCATGTCACTAAGGGGTTAATTAAAGGAGTTTGCAGGACTATAAAAAACTGATTAAAGACTTTCAATTTTAGTGCCACCCCTGTACACAGGCTGTATGTGGTATTACAGCTGAGCCCCACTCCCTTCTAGAAAGCTAAACCGCAATGCCAGACGCGACCTAGGGAAAGGGGTGGCGCTGTTTTTACAAGAAAGCAGCCAGGCTTTTTAGCCAGTTGCGTTTTCACCATAAATTGCATTGGGCAGGTCCGAGGACTGGAGGTCCCCAGTCGGGTACAAGCTGCCAGGTTTACTCCGCGTCCTCCATCGTGACGTCTTCCTCCCTCCGCAGTATATTCGCGTTCGGCAGTGAAATCCTTGTTCTGCTGTCAGGGTGATCAATACATGGAGGTGACGGAGAGGCTACAGCTGAGGGAGCAATTTACTCAATCACCATCGACAGGCGGCTGATGGATGGACGGAGAACATGTTGTAGCACAATAACGACAGAGCGGCGCTGCTTCATCTCTATAAATCCAATGTCGCCTGGCCTGCGCTACACTTGGATGTGTGCATTGTGTAGTTCAGCTCTGCTACATGCACTGGCTGTGTAATGTATGGAAATATGTGTGTATAATGAGACACTGACTGGCCTCCAGACCCGCCCTGACCTCTGGGCATGAAACGGGTGGTCCGGGGCAGGGCATAAAACAGGTGTCCTGGGGCAGGGCATGAAACGGGTGGTCTGGGGCAAGGCATGAAACAGGTGTCCTGGGGCAGAGCATAAAACAGGTGTCCTGGGGCAGGGCATGAAACGGGTGGTCTGGGGCAAGGCATGAAACAGGTGTCCTGGGGCAGGGCATGAAACAGGTGTCCTGGGGCAAGGAATGAAACAGGTGTTCTGGGGCAGGGCATAAAACAGGTGTCCTGGGGCAAGGCATGAAACGGGTGTCCTGGGGCAAGGCATGAAACAAGTGTCCTGGGGCAAGGAATGAAACAGGTGTCCTGGGGCAGAGCATAAAACAGGTGTCCTGGGGCAGGGCATGAAACGGGTGGTCTGGGGCAAGGCATGAAACAGGTGTCCTGGGGCAGGGCATGAAACAGGTGTCCTGGGGCAAGGAATGAAACAGGTGTTCTGGGGCAGGGCATAAAACAGGTGTCCTGGGGCAAGGCATGAAACGGGTGACCTGGGGCAAGGCATGAAACGGGTGTCCTGGGGCAAGGCATGAAACGGGTGTCCTGGGGCAGGGCATGAAACGGGTGGTCTGGGGCAGGGCATAAAACAGGTGTCCTGGGGCAGGGCATGAAACGGGTGTCCTGGGGCAAGGAATGAAACAGGTGTCCTGGGGCAGGGCATAAAACAGGTGTCCTGGGGCAGGGCATGAAACGGGTGGTCTGGGGCAAGGCATGAAACGGGTGTCCTGGGGCAAGGCATGAAACAGGTGTCCTGGGGCAGGGCATAAAACGGGTGTCCTGGGGCAGGGCATGAAATGGGTGGCCTGGGGCTGGGCATGAAACAGGTGTCCTGGGGCAGGGCATAAAATGGGTGGCCCGGGGCAGGGCATGACACGGGTGGCCTGGGGCAGGGCATGAAACAGGTGTCCTGGGGCAGGGCATAAAACAGGTGTCCTGGGGCAGGGCATGAAACGGGTGGTCTGGGGCAAGGCATAAAACAGGTGTCCTGGGGCAAGGCATGAAACAGGTGTCCTGGGGCAGGGCATAAAACAGGTGTCCTGGGGCAGGGCATGAAACAGGTGTCCTGGGGCAGGGCATAAAACAGGTGTCCTGGGGCAGGGCATGAAACGGGTGGCCTGGGGCAGGGCATGAAACAGGTGTCCTGGGGCAAGGCATAAAACGGGTGTCCTGGGGCAGGGCATAAAACGGGTGTCCTGGGGCAGGGCATAAAACGGGTGTCCTGGGGCAGGGCATGAAACGGGTGGCCTGGGGCAGGGCATGAAACGGGTGGCCTGGGGCTGGGCATGAAACGGGTGTCCTGGGGCAGGGCATAAAATGGGTGGCCCGGGGCAGGGCATGACACGGGTGGCCCGGGGCAGGGCATGAAACAGGTGTCCTGGGGCAGGGCATGAAACGGGTGGTCTGGGGCAAGGCATGAAACAGGTGTCCTGGGGCAAGGCATGAAACGGGTGGCCTGGGGCTGGGCATGAAACAGGTGTCCTGGGGCAGGGCATAAAATGGGTGGCCCGGGGCAGGGCATGACACGGGTGGCCCGGGGCAGGGCATGACACAGGTGGCCTGGGGCAGGGCATGAAACAGGTGTCCTGGGGAAAGGAATGAAACAGGTGTCCTGGGGCAGGGCATAAAACAGGTGTCCTGGGGCAGGGCATGAAACGGGTGGTCTGGGGCAGAGCATGACATGGGTGGTCCGGGGCAGGGCATGACACGGGTGGCCTGGGGCAAGGAATAAAACAGGTGTCCTGGGGCAGGGCATGAAATGGGTGGCCCGGGGCAGGGCATGACACGGGTGGCCCGAGGCAGGGCATGAAACAGGTGTCCTGGGGCTGGGCATGAAACAGGTGACCCGGGGCAAGAAATGAAACAGATGTCCTGGGGCAGGGCATAAAATAGGTGTCCTGGGGCAGGGCATGACACGGGTAGCCCAGGGCAGGGCATGACACGGGTGGCCTGGGGCAGGGCATGAAACAGGTGACCCGGGGCAAGGAATGAAACAGGTGTCCTGGGGCAGGGCATAAAACAGGTGTCCTGGGGCAGGGCATAAAATGGGTGGCCTGGGGCAGGGCATGAAACAGGTGTCCTGGGGCTGGGCATGAAACAGGTGGCCTGGGGCAAGGAATAAAACAGGTGTCCTGGGGCAGGGCATGAAACAGGTGTCCTGGGCTAGGGCATGAAATGGGTGTCCTGGGGCAGAGCATGACACGGGTGGTCCGGGACAGGGCATGAAACAGGTTTCCTGGGGCAGGGCATGAAACAAGTGTCCTGGGGCAGGGCATGAAACAGGTGACCTGCGGTAAGGATTGAAACAGGTCTTGGGCAAAGGAATGAAAGAGGTGTCCTGGGGCACGGCATGCAGGTGTCTTGGGGCAGGGCATGAAACTGGTGGCCTGTGGCAGGGCCTGAAATGGGTGGTCTGGGGCAGAGTTCACCTCCCCATAATTCGGATTGGCTGATGGGTGTTGTAGACTCTTGGGGGTCAAGGGTCTACCTGAAGTTTTCAGAGTCCTCCAAGGTGAACCTGACTTCCACCTCATCCACCCAGCTCCGGTCTCTCAGCCACCGTCTTGTCTACCACTATTGGTAACCGCTACTCCTTCTGATTCTCTTGCTCAGTCATCTCACCACGACAAGCAAAAGTAATCTTTTTGCAGCAATCACGGGTTGCTCCTCCCAGCGTCCAGGAGGCACAGTAATAAAACAAAGGCTACCAACAGTATATAGAGAAATAAAAGCGTATATAGGCGGCCAGTTGTTGGTCTTCCTGGCTCTCAGCTGCCCTGCCAGGCCCACTGCTGTGTCATACAGTATATAAGCTCCATAGATCATTCTGTATTAGAATATTGCGGCTGTTTTTATGTGAATGTTGTGGGTGTTTTTGTGGCGGGTGGCGGTATCACGGCGCAGATTCAGGATACAATGCAGACAAAGGAGTTACAAAAATACACAATAGTTAAATACCAACAAAAGAATGAAAACGAGAACTTGTGGTAATAATAAGCAATTAAAGGATAACCGCAGGATCACCTCCCGCTCGCTGCGGCTAGATCCGAGAATCAATAACACTCCGTACACAATATGAAGCGATGCAGGCACAATATCAACAGCGCGATGCGAAGGGCAGAGGGACCAGCCATGGAATGCCACGCACGGCTCGTAGCTAAGGGATTAACGCTTCACCTGCCGAAGTTCAGTAATCCCGGAACACAACTTTAGGCAAAAGTACTAATAGTCGTGAGTGGCGGTGCGACGCAGGTTCAGCATGGCGCAGCAGCGGACAGACGGAGACGGACTTTACTGAACTCCATGGTATTTGGTCCCTCCGTGGGAAGGTTGTTTGTACGTTTCCTAATAACTGAAGCATGATTCATTTCAACACGCGGCGGTAGTACACGGAGTGCGAACTCTGGCTCAGCGGTACCTTAATTACGACAGTTGGCTGTTACCGAATTACAAAATTCTGCTTCACCTAAAACAGACCTCTAGGGGGTGCTCTTCCGCACCAGAGTGCCAGATGTGGCGAGTGTCGCAATTTCACAGTTTTCCTAATGCTCTCTTCAGTCATGGCTAGCTTTTCTCGTACCCTTTCTTTAGCGTCACATGGCCTACTGCGCCATTACACCGATGTTAGCATATAGTACATATCCGAACATAATATGTATCAGAGGCGTCCTCTGAACAATGGTTGAGCTTCACACACTCATTCGTATATTACAAACCTCTCTCCACTTCTGCACGCTTCTATGGTCCCTCATTATTGTTCCATCCATTCCTGCGGATTTGACTCTTAACTAATCGCAGTCCCAACTTTTCGCTCACACCCGAACCTAAAGTCCCACTGATGCGTGTATACCAGTATTTTCCAGAGGCCAGCCTCACCTACGTATGTCGGTGGGAGGCACAACCTCGACTGCATCTGACAGCAGCCCATACTCTTATCCGGCTGACTCCACCACTTCAGCCCCCGGCTATCAGTCCCCTTTGGGTCCTCTTCTTCACCCACCATCCTTGGGGATTTTCCCTGCCCTGTTCCGCAGCTTGGGGACAGTGCTGCTGCGCTGTCATCTGGGCTGAACAGCTGCCACCACAAACCATGCAGATCTCACTATGCCCCTCAGTGCAGTCCTTCAGGCCCCTGATGGCCCATCAATAGGCATTCCTTCTGTTCCTGTGATGCAGCTTGTCAAATCCCTTTATATATCTGTCTCTCTGGCCGTAATGCTGAGTCAGCAGGAAGGCACATTGTGCTGTAGCTTCTGCCAGCTGTCCCTATCCCTGCCCTTGGCCGCATCCTGGATCGGGGGGGGGGGGGGGGGGGTCCTTAAATTGCTGATATTGGCCACCATTTAGGGATAGCGGGGCACCATTACCACTTTACACAAACGCTGATAATGTCTCTGAGATATTAGCTTGCCTTAAAATGTCAGTTCCTCAGTCCACTTCAGAATCCTCAAGCCCATAATTGGTAACAGACATTCAAATAACAAGTGTCCCACCGCTCACTAAAGCTCCCATGTCGCTCGTTGTAGTAGGCCTGCTGACTATTTAGCTCCTAGCAGTGTGCCTACCTAGTGGCTTTACTGAGGTTGGCCCCACTTACAGGTTGTTGCTAACAAATGCTCTGATCTTGGTCCATGATAATCACTCTTTCTGGTATTTACGCTGCTCCTATCCCTATTACACTCCACGACTGACAGGCAGGCATGGAGACTTTAGTACCCTGTTGTACCACCTCGGACTTGGATACAAGATGTGATATGGGCAGGCATGGAGGCACACAAGTTCCATATGGTATTCTGCATCATCCTTGTGCAAAATTGTAGGCTGTAAAGTTGGCATCCCAGATGCTGGATTGGAGCCACAGGTGTAGGAGCTGAGCTGGCCACTGGAGAGTAGTCAGAAGAGCCAGGAGTCGTTATCAGGAAGTCACAGTACGAAGTACAAATGGATGAGACGGGAGCGTAGTCAATGGAAGCCAAAAGGTCAGCAGCAGTAGATTTTGATATGCAGTACAAATGGGATGAGACGGAAGCGTAGACAATGGAAGCCAAAGGTCAGTAGGTATCGGTATGCTTGTAAAGGAGACGGAGGAAGAGGAGCTTGATCAAGGTGGTGGAACACAATAATCATGCACTGATGGAGTGGCAGGGCTAGGCTTATATAGAAAGTGCAATCAGGAACAGGGGCTGGGTCAGGACCAAGAGGCAGGAACTAGGTAACGGAGAAATACAGAACGAAGCTAGGTTTCAGCAAGAAAGCTGTCAGTCCTGAATAGCCAAGCGGAGAGAGCTGCTGACTGGAACACAAGAGGTTGTGGGTTTGAGCCCTGACAGGGACATTCCCGTGACTCCCTTGTGTGTGCGGCTGAGCAATCTCCTGTGACATTCCCGTGACTCCCTTGTGTGTGCAGCTGAGCAATCTCCTGCTGCCTCGTACCACTACTAAGGGGGAACGCCTGTCAGCATGGGCAGTTAGTATAGACACCTCTATGTTCAATGGCAAAACTGGGCAGAAGAACGGTGTCTGATTGAGGCTGGATTCACACAGCCACATGCATGTTGCACCTGAGAAACCATCAGACGGCACACGGATGGATACCTGTACATGTGCTATACGATCTCCCTGAACAGTGCATGCCCTGTGTAAACTGAACCTGCTGTGTACAGACATAGGGTATTAGTGTATCTTGACAAGTACAGGTGGAGCCAAGATACAATGATGTTGACGCCGCCTGTTACTGATTGGGCGTCCGGAATTCTCCTTGTCCTCGCCCTCACAGGTCCTGTAGCCGACCGCCATGGCAGAAGGCTGAGAGGTGGCGCTCAGTACTGATGAGCGATTGTGGGGGTCAGCGGATGAGGTAGTAGAGGAAGGGGAGAGCGGCAGGGCTGCTCTCTGCAGCGCTGCTGCAGTGTAGGGGGCCATGTAGACTTGCGTCTGCAGTTGCTGTCCTCCCACAGCTCCCCTACGCTCACAGCATGGAAGGGTGGAGGAAGGGTCCACAGGGACAGTCACAGCGGCCCCTTCCAATGTAGCGGAGGTGACAGCCGGCCCAGCAGCAAAATCTGTAACGGCGAAAAAAGGGGTGCCAGGGACAGTGAAAGCGTGGCTGCTTGGACGGCTGCTACACTCAGCGCAGGAAAAAACACTAGGACCTGTGAGCCCGAGAAAAGGGACAATGGCCTGCAGCCAATCACGAACAGGGGGCGTCAACCCCCTGTCAAACTCCTTGTATCTTGGCTCCACCAGGACTTCTGGTGGCGTCAAGATACACTAATACCCAGACATAGTACAAAGTGGGCTGGAGAGAAGCGGGAGTGACTGTTCTGGTGTATGTAGTCAATGCCAGCTGTAAGAGCAGCACCACAGTCTACTCCACCTGTATGAGAGGCACCGCAGTCCGCTCCAGCTGTATGAAGGGCACCGCAGTCCGCTCCAGCTGTGTCTTGCAGGGAGCTCTGTGATATGTGATGCACTTCAGCATTAATCCTCCTACTTGCTGCCCTTGTCTGGAGCGCTCCGAGGGCCACTTCATTATATCTGAAGAGGAGTGGCTCTCGTGTCTTGTTACACCATCTTCTATGACTTTAACTGCTTCAGCGCTGGTACTGGGGCAGATCCTGAATTGAGGACCACATCCCTGCTTCCTAGTATCTGATATACAGTACTGTGCAAAAGTTTTAAGCAGGTGTAGAAAAAATGCTGCAGAGTAAGAATACTGTCAAAACTAGAAGTGCTAATAGTTTTTGTCAGTTAACGAAAATGAAAATCCCATCAATATTTGGCGTGGCCGGCCGTTACCTTCACAGCAGCATCAGTTCTCCTAGGGACGCTCACGCACAGTCAGGGTATTTTGTAGGGTTATAATCAGGTGTAAGATTCACCAATTATACCAAACAGGTGATAAGGATCATAATTTTTATATGTAGTTGGAAATACAGTCTGAAATAGCGGTGTAACAGCTTGAAACTGGGTGAGGTACAGCCAAACTCTGCTACAAAAGGGAGGTTGTGGAAGACAGTTTCATGTTGCAGTTCATACATTATGGCAAGACTGAGCACAGCAACAAGACACTTATACTGCATCACTTATACTGAAGGGAAAGATTTCAGAGAAGACGGGGGTTTCAGGATGTGCTGTTCAAGCTCTCTTAAAGAAGCACAAAGCATTGAGAACCACAGCGGCCAGCCAAGGAAACAGTGCAGAAGATGAAAGACGCATCATGATTACTTCCCTTCGAAAGTGGAAGATGTCCAGCAGTGCCATCAGCTCAGAACTGCCAGTAAGGAGTGAGCCCAGGTAACCCATCCACTGTTGGGAGAAGTCTGGCCAGAAGAAGTCTCCATGGAAGAATTGTACAACTCACAGAAAAGGAAGCCAAGTCCGCACCACCTGATGCACCGCGGGGCGGCTAGTTCACCATATCCCCTAGTAGCAGGCAAAAAGCCAGATTGCAATATGGGACAGCTAAATGTTCAGTACAGGCTAATGTGCAGCCACTGAACTCATCCCAGGATTGGGGGAGGGGTGACTGCAGCTAACACAGTCCGCACAAATAAACCGATACCGAGCATGCCAGGTGTAAATAAGTGTGCCACACCCCACAGGAATGCAACATCTACTGGCAAAGCAGTGGATTGCCCGGTATCAGCACAGTGCGCCACACCGGCATGACATCCCGGGCTATCCCAGCATCTATAGCAAACTGCATGCAAGAATTGTGGCTAAAAAGCCAACATAGAAACAAGGCCAAGGGACTCAGGCAGCAGTGAAGCATGGTGGAGAGCGGTACAATAATGAGTGCTGCAGGCAGCAGTGAAGCATGGTGGAGAGCGGCACAATAATGAGTGTCTGCAGGCAGCAGTGAAGCATGGTGGAGAGCGGTACAATAATGAGTGTCTGCAGGCAGCAGTGAAGCATGGTGGAGAGCAGTACAATAATGAGTGTCTGCAGGCAGCAGTGAAGCATGGTGGAGAGCAGTACAATAATGAGTGTCTACAGCAAGCAGTGAAGCATGGTGGGGAGCCGTACAATAATGAGTGTCTGCAGGCAGCAGTGAGGCATGGTGGAGAGCGATACAATAATGAATGTCTGCAGACAGCAGGGAAGCATGGTGGAGAGTGATACAATAATGAGTGTCTGCAGGCAGCAGTGAAGCATGGTGGAGAGCAGTACAATAATGAGTGTCTGCAGGCAGCAGTGAAGCATGGTAGAGAGCGGTACAATAATGAGTATCTGCAGGCAGCAGTGAAGCATGGTGGAGAGGGGTACAATAATGAGTGTCTGCAGGCAGCAGTGAAGCATAGTGGAGAGCAGTACAATAATGAGTGTCTACAGCAAGCAGTGAAGCATGGTGGGGAGCCGTACAATAATGAGTGTCTGCAGGCAGCAGTGAAGCATGGTGAAGAGCAGCACAATAATGAATATCTGCAGGCAGCAGTGAAACATGGTAGAGAGCGGCACAATAATGAGTGTCTGCAAGCAGCAGTGAAGCATGGTGGGGAGTGGTACAGTAATGAGTGTCTGCAGGCAGCAGTAAAGCATGGTGGAGAGTGGCACAATAATGATTGTCTGCAGGCAGCAGTGAAGCATGGTGGAGAGCG
This sequence comes from Eleutherodactylus coqui, assembly GCF_035609145.1. NCBI lineage: Eukaryota > Metazoa > Chordata > Amphibia > Anura > Eleutherodactylidae > Eleutherodactylus > Eleutherodactylus coqui. The sequence continues at coordinate 20,361,428 of NC_089837.1, read as the reverse complement.
GTACAATAATGAGTGTCTGCAGGCAGCAGTGAAGCATGGTAGAGAGCGGCACAATAATGAGTGTCTGCAGGCAGCAGTGAAGCATGGTGGAGAGCGGTACAATAATGAGTGTCTGCAGGCGGCAGTGAAGCATGGTGGAGAGGGGTACAATAATGAGTATCTGCAGGCAGCAGAGAAGTATGGTGAAGAGTGGTACAATAATATATGTTTAAAGGCAGCAGAGAAGCATGGTGGAGAGTGGTACAATAATGAGGGATTGCAGGCAGCAGTGAAGCATGGTAAAGAGCAGTACAATAATGAGTGTCTGCAGGCAGCAGTGAAGCATGGTGGAGTTCGGTACAATAATGAGTGTTTGCAGGTAGCAGTGAAGCATGGTGGAGAGTGGTACAATAATGAGTGTCTGCAGGCAGCAGTGAAGCATGGTGGAGAGTGGTACAATAATGAGTGTCTGCAGGCGGCAGTGAAGCATGATGAAGAGCAGTATAATAATGAGTTATGGAAGGCAGCAGTGAAGCATGGTGGAGAGCAGTACAATAATGAGTGTCTGCAGGCGGCAGTGAAGCATGGTGGAGTTCGGTACAATAATGAGTGTCTGCAGGTAGCAGTGAAGCATGGTGGAGAGTGGTACAATAATGAGTGTCTGCAGGCAGCAGTGAAGCATGGTGGAGAGTGGTACAATAATGAGTGTCTGCAGGCGGCAGTGAAGCATGATGAAGAGCAGTATAATAATGAGTTATGGAAGGCAGCAGTGAAGCATGGTGGAGAGTGGTACAATAATGAGTGTCTGCAGGCGGCAGTGAAGCATGATGAAGAGCAGTATAATAATGAGTTATGGAAGGCAGCAGTGAAGCATGGTGGAGAGTGGTACAATAATGAGTGTCTGCAGGCGGCAGTAAAGCATGATGAAGAGCAGTATAATAATGAGTGTCTGCAGGCAGCAGTGAAGCATGGGGAGAGCGTACAATAATGAGTGTCTGCAGGCAGCAGTGAAGCATGGTGGAGAGCGGTACAATAATGAGTGTCTGCAGGCAGCAGTGAAGCATGGTGGAGTGCGGTACAATAATGAGTGTCTGCAGGCAGCAGTGAAGCATGGTGGAGTGCGGTACAATAATGAGTGTCTGCAGGCAGCAGTGAAGCATGCTGGAGGTTCCTTACAAATTCAGGGCTGCATTTCAGGACCTGGAGTTTGGGATTTTGTCAGGATTAATGGTGTCCTTAATGCTGGGAAATACAGGCAGTATTGTATATAGTGACCTCTTCTTACGCTTCTGTAGAGCAAAATAAATGATCCTTTTGCTCTGATATTGTAATCACTTATATCAACGTTACAATCACACAGAGAAAGTTCCATCCGACAACCTCTAGGGGTGGGATTGGTTTTGACAACGGGTGTATTTAACCTCCGATATCATAATTTGTACTGTATGTATATGGTATCACTCATGTATTATATGTGTTATCACTTGCACTGTATGTATATGGTATCACCTATGTATTATATGTGTTATCACTTGTACTGTATGTATATGGTATCACTCATGTGTTATACCTCTGATATAATCACTTGTACTGTACGTATATGATATCACTCAGGTATTATATATGTTATCATCACTTGTCCTGTATATATATATAGTATTACTCATGTGTTATACCTCTGATATCATCACTTGTCCTGTATGCATATGGTATCTCTCATGTATTATACCTCTGATATCATCACTTGTACTGTATGTATATGGTATCTCTTATGTATTATATGTGTTATTACTTGTACTGTATGTATATGGTATCACTCATGTATTATACCTCTGATATCATCACTTGTCCTGTATGTATATGGTATCTCTCATGTATTATACCTCTGATATCATCACTTGTACTGTATGTATATGGTATCTCTCATGTATTATACCTCTGATATCATCACTTGTCCTGTATGTGTATGGTATCTCTCATGTATTATACCTCTGATATCATCACTTGTCCTGTATGTATATGGTATCTCTCATGTATTATACCTCTGATAGCATCACTTGTACTGTATGTATATGGAATCTCTCATATATTATATGTGTTGTCATCACTTGTACTGTATGTATATGGTATCACTCATGTATTTATACCTCTGATATCATCACTTGTCCTGTATGTGTATGGTATCTCTCATGTATTATACCTCTGATATCATCACTTGTCCTGTATGTGTATGGTATCTCTCATGTATTATACCTTTGATATCATCACTTGTCCTGTATGTATATGGTATTTCTCATGTATTATACCTCTGATATCATCACTTGTCCTGTATGTATATGGTATCACTCATGTGTTATACCTCTGTTATCATCACTTGTCCTGTATGTATATGGTATCACTCATGTGTTATACCTCTGATATCATCACTTGTCCTGTATGTGTATGGTATCTCTCATGTATTATACCTCTGATATCATCACTTGTCCTGTATGTGTATGGTATCTCTCATGTATTATACCTCTGATATCATCACTTGTCCTGTATGTGTATGGTATCTCTCATGTATTATACCTCTGATATCATCACTTGTCCTGTATGTATATGGTATCTCTCATGTATTATACCTCTGATATCATCACTTGTACTGTATGTATATGGTATCTCTCATGTATTATACCTCTGATATCATCACTTGTCCTGTATGTGTATGGTATCTCTCATGTATTATACCTCTGATATCATCACTTGTCCTGTATGTGTATGGTATCTCTCATGTATTATACCTTTGATATCATCACTTGTCCTGTATGTATATGGTATCTCTCATGTATTATACCTCTGATATCATCACTTGTCCTGTATGTGTATGGTATCTCTCATGTATTATACCTTTGATATCATCACTTGTACTGTATGTATATGGTATCTCTCATGTATTATACCTCTGATATCATCACTTGTCCTGTATGTATATGGTATCTCTCATGTATTATACCTCTGATATCATCACTTGTCCTGTATGTATATGGTATCTCTCATGTATTATACCTCTGATATCATCACTTGTACTGTATGTATATGGAATCTCTCATGTATTATACCTCTGATATCATCACTTGTCCTGTATGTGTATGGTATCTCTCATGTATTATACCTCTGATATCATCACTTGTCCTGTATGTATATGGTATCTCTCATGTATTATACCTCTGATAGCATCACTTGTACTGTATGTATATGGAATCTCTCATGTATTATATGTGTTGTCATCACTTGTGCTGTATGTATATGGTATCTCTCATGTATTATATGTGTTGTCATCACTTGTGCTGTATTTAGATAGTATCTCTCTGCTATCATCAGTTGCGTATTATATAGCGGCCTGATAACTGCTGATAAAGTCTTTCTGATAATGGCTCCAGCCCGGCCACCATTACCGTACGAGTTGTACAACTATGTGGAGATTCCTAGAGGGAATGTTAATAAGCGGGTTTCCTGTGGGATCGCCTTCTAGAGACAATTAGCGCTCGCTGCGGCGACTCTCTCACATCTGAGCGGCACCTTGATACTGAGACGTGATTCATTATTCATGAGGTGAAGTCATGTGTAAGGGAGGAGGGGATTAAATGATGGCACAGCGGTAAATAAACCGCCACGGACAGACATGTTTAATTTACACCCGTGTTATTACAAGAAAAGGCAGTGCTGCGTACAGTGTACGGGAGGGTCACAGGTCACTGCAGGGGACGGAGCGCTCTTACCGATTGTCGTTATATACAGTGCGGTGTGATATCGGCCTCCAGCCCAGCAGATAGCATGGAGGACGCTACAGCCAATCACTACATATAGGAGGAAAGCAAACTGTCCACGACCTCCATACTTATAACACTCCGGCCCTGGGCACACCTGATGCGGAAAATACTGCAGCGCATCACTACACCAGATACCTCAGCGGAACCGGACACACAACGCTATACATCATAGACATACATATATAAATAAGCGCTGCGGAATAAGCTGGCGCTATACAAATAAAGATTATTATTAAATATGAGAGATAGATGGATAGATGGATAGATAGATAGATAGATAGATAGATAGATAGATAGATAGATAGATATGAGATAGATAGATAGATAGATATGAGATAGATAGATAGATAGATAGATAGATAGGAGATGGATGGATGGATAGATAGATAGGAGATAGATATATAGGTAGATAGGAGAGAGATAGAGAGATAGATAGATAGATAGATAGATAGATAGATAGATAGATAGATAGATAGGAGATAGATGGATAGAGGGAGAGATAGATAGAGAGATAGATAGGAGATAGATAGATAGGCAGGTATTAGATAGATAGATAGATAGATAGATAGATAGATAGATAGATAGATAGATAGATAGGAGATAGATAGATAGATAGGCAGGTATTAGATAGATAGATAGATAGATAGATAGATAGATAGATAGATAGATAGATAGATATGAGATATAGATAGATAGATAGATATAAGAGAGATAGATAGATATGAGATAGATAGATAGGAGATAGATAGGAGATAGATAGATAGAGGGAGAGATAGATAGAGAGATAGATAGATAGATAGATAGGAGATAGATAGGAGATAGATAGATAGATAGATAGGCAGGTATTAGATAGATAGATAGATAGATAGATAGATAGATAGATATGAGATATAGATAGGAGATAGATAGATAGATAGATAGATAGGAGATAGATAGATAGATAGGCAGGTATTAGATAGATAGATAGATAGATAGATAGATATGAGATATAGATAGATAGATAGATAGATATAAGAGAGATAGATATGAGATAGATAGATAGGAGATAGATAGGAGATAGATAGATAGATATGAGAGAGATAGGAGATAGATAGATAGATAGATAGATAGATAGATAGATATGAGAGAGATAGATAGATATGAGAGAGATAGATAGATATGAGAGAGAGAAAGAGAGATAGATATGAGAGAGAGAAAGAGAGATAGATATGAGAGATATGAGATAGATAGATATGAAATAGATAGATAGATATGAGATGGATACATAGATAGATAGATATGAGATAGATAGACAGATAGATAGATATGAGATATGAGAGAGATATGAGAGAGAGAGATAGATATGAGACAGACAGATGGTTAGATAGATGTTAGATAATGAGATAGATATGAGAGAGATAGATATGAGATAGATAGATATGAGATGGATAGATAGATATGAGATAGATGGATAGATAGATATGAGATAGATGGATAGATAGATAGAAGATAGATAGATAGGAGATAGATAGATAGATAGATAGATAGATAGATAGATAGATAGATAGATAGATAGATAGATAGGAGATGGATAGATAGATAGATAGATAGATAGATAGATATGAGATAGATAGATAGATAGATAGGAGATAGATAGATAGATAGATAGATAGATAGATAGATAGATAGATAGATAGATAGATAGGAGATGGATAGATAGATAGATAGATAGATAGATAGATATGAGATGGATAGATAGAAGATAGATAGATAGATAGATAGATAGATAGATAGATATGAGAGAGAGATATGAGATGGATAGATAGATAGATAGATAGATAGATAGATAGATAGATATGGGAATGTTACGATCAGTTTAACTATAGGTCAGCTTTAGGATTACGCTCCGTCGTCCTCAGGAGACTCAGCAAAAGACGGATCAGATGTTTCTAACAGTTTTAATTATTAATCTTGAAAACGGAACAAGAGAAACCGGAAGAGACGGATTAGATGGCATCCAGTGCAAGGGGACGCCAGCCGGAGGGCTCAGTGACTGGGGGGGCTGGAGAACATATAGATATATCTGCCTTGTGACATTCACTAATGGCTGCCCATAGGTTGTTCATAGAAGTCATTACCATCTTCATGTTCACGGCCTCTTACTGCTCTGCTTCTGTGTCAGTCCGCACTTCAGTTTTAGCATCCTATTCCTATGTGTATATGATATATGTAATCCTTGTAGCTCTCCTCAGCGGCAGTCATGCTTCTGGGTCTCAGGACTTTGAAGGTCTCTTGATTACATTTTCAAGGGAAACTGTGATTAAGGCCTTGCACACAACAAAGGGCCGTGGCATGAGAAGCCTCTTATCAGAGTCCGGCACTCCGCGTCCTCTTCCTCGTCACCAACAATGGAGTCGCCCCAGCTTCACATCCCCTCCAATAACCAGATGCCATTTCCTGCGACTCTCGTCTATGAGGAAGGCATGTTGCATCTGCGCTCAACCTTCTGACCTCCGCTAGACCCAGGAGAATAAGACATTAGCGTTAATAAGAAGTTAGCTGCACCGTCCAGAAAACTCAGATACATGAGTCTAGGAGAGCGATTCAGAGGGTGTCTAAGACTGGAGCCAAATGAAGCTAGTCCCACCTTCCAGACTTCTTAGACACGTGGGTCTAGGATGTTGTGGTGGCTTAGAAGGGAGCCAGAAGATGTCAGTCCCACCTCATAGACTACTTAGACAAAAGAGTCCAAAGGCCCTTTTACACGCAATGATTATCACTCAAAATTCATCCAAATGGCTGAAAATAAGCGATAATCGTTACATGTAAACGCGGGCATCGGGCACTTTTTGTTTGAACTATGGATTTCAGTTCACTTAGATTCCATCGTTCAGCCAGCGAGAGACTAAGAAAATATGTTCCATTTGCATGTATTTCCCTCATCTCTCAATAGACGGCAGGATGTTCTTCCCGCGGCATGTTTATACTAGCCACAAGGAAAACAATGGAATGTTCTGGCAGCTGTTTACACAGCTGAGCATGTGTTTAAACACACTCTGGGCTCTGCAAACAGCTCCTGCAGGTCCTTTTACATGCAACTAAAAATGGTAAAGTGTTAATGGCCATTAACACTTTATGAAAATAGATTGCTGAATCTTTGAATGTCCTTTGAAAGATTATCTTTGCATGTAAAAGGGCCTTAAAATGGAGACCAGAAGAAGTTAGCCCCACCTCCCAGATGTCTTAGTCACATGACTCTAGGATAATGGCATCATGTGATGTCTAAGAAGGGAAAAAGAAGATGTCATCCCCACATCCCTGACTTCTTAGACAATGAGGCTAGAATAATAGGCAGTATCCAAGATGGGGATCAGAAGAAGTTGGCCCTACCAGACTGTATAATTCAGGGCCGTTTACTGAACAGCTGAGTGGGGTCACCGAGTAGAGGGGCACTTATGGCACATTGAGAAGTCAATGGTGTAATTGCACCCTGTGGTTCAGCATCATCTTGGCATCTACCGTCCCAGTGGTCTGTCCCCTTTAAATGCTTCTCTTCTGCGCTGCACACCAGCTTTACGCCTCCAGCCCTACAGATTCGGTACCCAACAGATCAATGAGAGGGAGGTGGAAGATGTGAAGTCATTACCCGTCGAGAAAGGACATGACTGAGTATTATTGAAGTGATGGGAGACTCCGGCACGTTCTCCGTTCCCGCAGGCTCCGTCACCTCGTTGTGTTTGCAGACTCTCCTGTCCGGTCGTCTCACATCTCCGGCCCTGACATAATTGTTTGCTGAGGCGACCGATCACACTTGTTTCAGCTATCGAGCCGTCCACTCATTGACTCCACCACGGCTCATCTTCTCCAACGTGACTGCGGCTCCTCGCGTGTCCTTATCGGGAGCCAAACTCATGGAGTGTTATTAACCCCACACGATGCCTTTACAGAGTGCAGCCTGGCATTGACCTCTATGTAAGCACAATCTATCAGATTAGTCCAATGAATAGCTGCTTGTATACTGGAAGTCCCCAGACGTGTTAGACTAACGTTGATGAAAATGGATGATTTCAACCAAAACGATTGTTCTTTGGGTGAAATACAGCAGGCTTTCACCAATGACAGACCGTTATCACCTGGAAAGAAGTCTTAAAATTTACAGCCGACCGTTGAATGAAAGATCTTGAGCTCCAACAACAAATCTTTTATTGATGGAAGGCTTTACGTCGCCCGCCGGCATTGAACATGTGTGATCAGTATGAACAACTGTAATGGCCAATATGGACTCAGATGTGTGTGCCCACCTATACCCTCCCCTCTGCCAGCTCTCATGTAGCTCAGAGCACTACTGCAGCGGGTCCTGATGCCATCCAGCATGCAGTGTGCGGAGGTGCAACTTGATGTTCGATGGCGCCAGGACCCGATGTAATGGCACTGAGACCTGAGCAAGCATGGAAAGTGTACAGTTTGCTCTGGGGTCTGGATAAAGTTAGGGGGTCAGGGGTCTGAAAGTAATATTCAGGGTCTGGTGTCTGAATTAAGTTGGGGGTCTGGGATCTGCTATAAATATAAGGGCTCTGGTCTGAGGTCTTGTATTAATACAAGGGGTCTAAATATGTTTATGGAGTCTGGGGACTGATATTAATGAAAGGGGTCTGGTTTGGGGTCTGATATTGATACAGGGGATCTGAATATATTTAGCCCCACCCTTTTATAAAGCCACATAGGTAACTCTCATTTTGCGGAGACCTGCCACTCAAGTTGACATTTCTGGAGGTCTCTGGGGTAGATGTGGGGTAGCTCCCCCCTTCTGTAGTGGATTTGGTTCATTCTAACATAATTATAATGCATTAAATCTGCACATAATACATATCTATGAAATACATGTAGCTACACATATACCTGTATGCATTGTGAACTCAACACATCAGCAGTACCTGCACAAGTGGTACTGCATTTACTATAATGTATCATTCTGTAATCCAGGCTGAGCTCACAGAGCATTGTCTACACTGGATACAATGTATCCACTTCTCAGCTGAGAGCACGACTAGTTATATACAATGTATCAGTCTGTTTACGGACAGAGCGTTGTCAATACTAGATCCAATTATATCCACTTCTCAGCTGGGAGTAAGACTAGCAATATATAATGTATCAGTTGTGTGTTCAGGCTGTTGAGCTCACAGAGCATTGTCTACACTGGATACAATTGTATCTACTTCTGAGGCTTAAACAGATGGGCGTGACTTTGTCGCGTTATGCAGCCGTAAAAATCATGGCAGAATAATAGGACGAAATGAAACCATTGATTTCAGTGGTCTTATGCATTAATACTACCCAATCTCTCTCACACGAACGTATATCGGCTCGGTTTTCACGCTGAGCTGATATACGTCGTCCTCATCTGCAGTGGGGGGAGGATGGAAGAGCCTGGAGCAGGAACTGAGCTCCCGCCCCCTCTCTGCCTCCTCTCCGCCCCTCTGCACTATTTGCAATGAAAGGAGGTGGGATGGGGGTGGGGCTAAGTCTCGAGAATTAGCCCCGCCCTGTCCCGCCTCTCCCCATTGCAAATAGTGCAGAGGGGCGGAGAGAAGGCAGAGAGGGGGCGGGAGCTCAGTTCCTGCTCCTGGCTCTTCCATCCTCCCCCCCTGCACATGAGGACGACGTATATCGGTTCGGCGTGAAAACCGAGCTGATATACGTTCGTGTGAATGCAGCCTAATACTAAGTGCAGGAAAGGTAGGGCAGGACCTATGTCCCCGCTTTTTTTTTAACTCACCTTCACTAGTGCAGAGTTTGAATAGTCCAGAAGAAAAAACGGTTTATGCGCTAATACACTCCGTAGCGGCCAGTGTTTTAGCGCATGCCCCATGTGTTTTTACCCTGAGGGCTTATTCACATGAGCGTATATTGGCCCCGTTTTCACGGCTGGTCGATATACGTGACCATCTGCTGCGTTGGATTCCAATGCATTAGTTCAGATGGTTGATTTTCGGGTGCGTAAAAAGTGTCGGCCAGAAAAGATAGCGAATACGGTGCACATTACGGTTGGCTGTTTTTACACCGGCCAGAAAAGATAGTTCTGGTCCTATCTTTTTGACCAGAATACACCCACCAGTCCCATGGACTCCTTTGGGAGCCTATGAGAGCGGCCAGAGAAGGGAGATGGGAGGAAGTTTAGCAGCATCTCTGCTATACTCCCCTCTCCTTCCTTCCCCCTCTCCGCCCCTTGCCGGCTGTTGTCAAAGGGAGGGGGTGGGGCAGGGTGGGAGATTAGCACACTAGCTCCCGCCTGTCCCACCCCCTCCCATTGCTAACAGCCGGCAAGGGATAGAGAGGGCGCTGTCTGAACGGGCACATAAGCAGGAGATGCAGCCATGACTTGATCGCGGCTACCTCTCGCTCATGCGATTTTCGGGTGAAAACCGCAGCGCCCGTGTGAAGGAGCCCTCCAGGTGAGAGCAGGACTATGTACACTGTAGCATTCTGCAATTCAGGATGTTTTACTCTCAGAGCATTGTCTACACTGATACAATTGTATCCACTCCGCAGCTGAGAGCAGGACCTGGTGTATACAATGTATCAGTCTGAAGACTGAGCTCACAGAGCATTGTGTAAACTGTTACAATTGTATCCACTTCTCAGCTGATAGCAGGACTTGATATGTACAATGTATCAGTCTGGAGACGGAGCTCCAGAGCTCACAGAGCATTGTGTAGACTGTTACAATTGTATCCACACCGCAGCTGAGAGCAGCACCTGGTGTGTACAGGATTATTGCCTCTAGATGTAGCCAGGAGTGTTCTCATTCACTGACAGCAAACACATAGCTTGAAAATAATGAAGAATTGAAAGATAAAGTTTATCAGAAAGTTGTAGAGCCTTTCTTATATGCATAGATTAAACTTTACTTTAGTCCACCCCATTAACGTATCACAATGCAGAAGCCTTGATCAGAATCACATGATCACTAGACGCCTCAGCAGCAGGTCTCACCTTCTTGTCCGCTCCTCATATGGTGCGCCTTGTTTCCATCACAGCAGATGTTGGCGAGGCATTAAGAAGAGCGACGCCTCAACGCATTTCTCCCATAATTCCCATTACAACATCCAGTACATTTATAATGTGACAGAAAGACGGTGTAGAGGCATAAAAAGCTCCTCCCCCTTGTTAAGGCTCCTCCCCTCTGTCTACATGTAACATTTACCCAATAATGGATCTTGGTTATAACAGACCATGTCTCTCCATCTACTGCCATCCTGTGAGCTTGTGCTTACACCCTGCAGCCAATCTGAGTAAGCAGTGCTGCAGAGTAAAGCATGGTAGAGGGGATGCACCATGCTGCGCCAGGGAAATGCTGGGCATAACAGAAGCCATAGCCAATGGTGCTCATCTGGCACTATTCAATTCCATCATTCATTCGGGCAGGGATTTTGTTTTCCTGCCCCCCATACACAGGAGAATGAAAACCGAAACTGAGTTTGTATATTGATTGGAACCCAATGAAAACTGGAATCGCTGATTATAGCTGTTCACAAATAGAGCAGAGCTTAAGTGTAAAGCATGATGGAGAGCAGCGATCTCTGATGAACCCTGTTTGGTCACTCTGTAGCTCCATACTTAATGTTGTAGATTCCCAGATCAGTAGGGGTTAACCCAATGACTGCTTGACGCCCGTCGCCGCTGCTTCTTATGTGAAATCAGAGAGTTGCATGTAATGGATTCTCCGCCGGTGTCTCGTGGCGGCCGCTGTTCTGCCCATAGGGGAGATCAATGTGATGCCGCTCAATGACTTGTCAGCAAGAAGCTGCAAATTAGTGTTTACATTTCCTGAGCTCGTTAATATCCAGATCTGCAGAGCTGATCCTCATTACCAGCTATTAGTGCGGCGCGGCCCATTATACTGCCGGCCTGTCACCCGCTACAGCGCTGATCGCCGTCCGCTTCTAGGGAAGAGCCCATGCTGTCTGTACTGCCTGCAGCTTTGTTAGGGACTTGTGAGATGAGACCAACCCCACGATGGCAGCCACAGATGACACTTACTGTAGCGTCGCAGAACATCGCAGGATTAATGCCAGTCTGCAGCTCCACAGTAGTGTTTTCTGCAGACTCCGGGAGCTTCGGTTGTCTATCAGTATAGAAGATGTAGCTGCAAGGACTGAGATGGGCAGAAGACGCTTCACGGGCCGTGGAGGGGACTGCACGTCCACGCTGCACAGACTTGTTCCAGGTGCCTTGGATTCATAAGAGGCTACAAAAGGTCACTGAGTAAAGGGGAAACTAGCAGGATAAGGGTTAAACTAGGAAGATGGGAGGAAAATAACGAAGATGAGGGGTAAGAAATACAAGAGGGAAATGAGGAAAGGGGCTAAAGAAGCAACAGGAGGGAAACAAGCAAGATAAGGGCTGATTAAGGAAGGCAGGAGCAAAATACCGAAGATGAGCAAGAAAAGCAAGACAAGGGCGAGATCAGGAAGATGAGGGAAATAAGAAAGACAAAGGACAAACAAGGAAGACAAGAGGGAAATAAGGAAGACAAAGGACAAACAAGGAAGACAAGAGGGAAATGAGGAAAGGGGCTAAAGAAGCAACAGGAGGGAAACAAGCAAGAGAAGGGCTGATTAAGGAAGGCAGGAGCAAAATACCGAAGATGAGCAAGAAAAGCAAGACAAGGGCGAGATCAGGAAGATGAGGGAAATAAGAAAGACAAAAGACAAACAAGGAAGACAAGAGGGAAATAAGAAAGACAAGGACAAACAAGGAAGACAAGAGGGAAATAAGAAAGACAAGAATGAATGACAAAGACGGGATAAACCAGCCAGACAAGCTGGAAATGAGGAGGAGAAGAAGAAAGAAGGAGGACAAGGAATAAACAAGGGAGACGGGGTAAAAAAAATCAAGTCAAGGCAAACAATTGAGATGCGGGCTAAACTAGCAAGATGAGGGGAAAAGGAAACAAGAAAGACAATGGAGGAAAACGCAAGAGAAGAGGGAAATAAGACAAAAGAAAATAAAGACAGGAGGAAATGGGAGAAACAAGACAAGTGGGAAAAGAGAAATAAGGAAGAGCAGGGATAAACATGATAAGAGGGAAATAAGAAGAAATACGGCAGACAAGAAGAGGAGGGATAAGTAAGCAAGACAAGAGGGAGATAAGGAAGACGAGAAAAATGAAAAAGGTATGAAGAAGTAAGGCAAGAAGGGTAATAAAGATACAAGGAAATAAGGAAGATGGCGATAACTAAGCAAGGCAAGAAGGAAATGAGGAAGAGAAGAATGAATAAGGAAGACGGTGGGAATAAGCAAGATGAGATAAAGAAGCAAGACAAGAAGGAAACAAGGAAGACAGGAGAGAATAGGCCCCTTTACACGGAGCGATAATGGTTCACATTCTCACTAGATCGCGGGAATCTGAATAATAACCCCTCATATAACGGCCGGCAATGACCGAATGACGAGTAATAATTCATTCATCATTCAGTTTCTACAGGCATAAAAATCAAACAGCAATCGGCTGTGTAAACAGGCAGTGATCATCTGTGAAAGACGGCCTGTTTACCGGGAATGGAGGCCGGTGGGCAAAGTGTCCTCTCCATTCACTGTAAAAGCACAGGAGAAATAATCGCTGGGGCGACTGTCAGGTTGCTGAGTGCCCGGCAGTCATCCTGTGTAAAAGGACATAAAGGAAGATGGGAGAAGCAGAAGAGGGAAATAAGAAGAAAAGGCGAGGCAAGTAAGGAAGACAAGGAATGAAGAAGGAGGCAGAGGGAAGCAAGTAACATAAAAGGACAGATAAGAAGGACAAGAAACACAGGGGAGATAAGAAACACAAAGAGGGAGCAATCAGGACAAGAGGACAATCAGGAAGGGAAACATTGGGAAGAGCTCTCTAAGATAAGTGCAGGAGCTGAAATCTGGCTTCTTCTATATTTATATGGCTTAACGGTGATGCAGCTATTCACGGCCCATCCTCAGGATAGCAGATTGCCACCTGCTTTTCCGTTCCTGTATCTCTTGTGTACAGCTCTGTACGCTGTGTAGTGGCCCAGATCGGTATTGCAGGCTGAATGGACCCCCAACAATCTACTATTGATGACCCATCCTGAGGACAGCTCTGGAATAGCCAGAAGTGGGACAACCATGTAAAGCGCCTCTGATTCCCATTCGCTGTACAGATGAGAATGGGTTTAATACACTATATAAGGGAACAGCAGGAACAAGGAACATGGACAAATGACAGAGAACAGTAGACCCTGCCTGGAGGGCATGGAGTGAGATCACCCTGGTGGTGGTTATATGTATCTCTATACAATGAGTGCCCTCTAGTGGTGGATGTATAAATCTGTACATAATCAGCTTTCTCTTGTGGCAGCTGAATAAATATAAATGTTGACAGTATATAGATCTGTATACAGTGAGCTCCCCCAGGTAGTTATTGTATATATCTGCATGTAGTGAGCTTCCCAAAGTGGTGGCTGTATATATCTGTATGTAATGAGCTCCTCCTAGTGGGGCTGTATATATCTGTATGTAGTGAGCTCCCCCTAGTGGTGGCTGTATATATCTGTATGTAGTGAACTCCTCCTAGTGGTGGCTGTATATATCTGTATGTAGTGAGCTCCCCCTAGTGGTGGCTGTATATATCTGTATGTAGTGAGCTCCCCCTAGTGGTGGCTGTATATATCTGTATGTAATGAGCTCCTCCTAGTGGGGCTGTATATATCTGTATGTAGTGAGCTCCCCCTAGTGGTGGCTGTATATATCTGTATGTAGTGAGCTCCCCCTAGTGGTGGCTGTATATATCTGTATGTAGTGAGCTCCCCCTAGTGGGGCTGTATATATCTGTATGTAGTGAGCTCCCCCTAGTGATGGCTGTATATATCTGTAGGTAGTGATCTCCCCTTAGTTGTGACTGTATATATCTGTATGTAGTGATCTCCCCCTAGTGGTGGCTGTATATATCTGTATGTAGTGAGCTCCCCCTAGTGGTGGCTCTAGAAATCTGTAGGCAATAAGGAGAGGAGACAGTAGGTGAGGCTCTACTTTGGGAAACTCATCAGTCTTTCCCTTGCAGTGGTTTTGGGCTTTGGAGCTGCCTTGGATCTTCCTTAAAGAGTAGTGAGCTCTCTTTAAGACGTTACGCACTTCATATTTGGACTTCACTGTCAGCCAGCACCATGCTTGCCCCTTCCACACCATCCAAGATAAGGAAGAGCCGCCTCCATTATAAATATTTGCAGACCTACCACTAGGTGATGCTGCAGGGCACATGTCCCACACACCGTGTGGCCAACCTTGGTATAACAAGTAAGCTTTGTCCATCATGAGTGACTACAAAACATGTAGGGGTCCCAGCACGTTATTCCTGATTCCATGCCTGAGTCATGCAAGCCCAGATATCTCATCGACAGAACAGACCAGAGTGTCCCGCATGTGGCCTGCATGACACTTCCTCCTGACTGCCGGCGGGAGCCGTGGGCTTTGTCTTCCTAGAATGAGGGAAGTTGAGATTCAGCCACTCTTTCACAGTCCGCAAGCGACTGAGGGGACAGTCTGTGCTACCAAAATAATTGGTGGCTTTACAGACGGTTGTCATCTCAGGGCTGTCAGCAGCCGCGGTGGTGAGTGACAGTGTGGAGAACAATGGTCTCCAGTCTCATACAGAGACATCTTACTCCTTGGCAGACGGTGATCACACAGATCTCCTCTATTGGCCGGTAATGAGCGCTGCGCTCAGCCTCCGCATCTTTATGACATTTCAGCTTTACTGCTTCTAGTAGGGGAGTATTATAGACACCCACAACAGAATTTGGCACGGTCATTCATTATGTCATAAATAGGAAAAGCTAATGGGTCTCAACTCGATTATTCAATTCTATGCGCAAAAGAATTAGCGTCCAAATGTTACATACGGAATGTAATTTTCCAACTTCCCGATGTCATAGAAACATGAAATTTGGCAAAAGCATTGATTATGTCATAAATAGGAAACCTAATGGGTCCCAGCTCGATTATTCAATTCTAGCGCAAAAGAATTAGCGTCCAAATTTTATGTACGGGATCTAATTCTCTCACTTCCCGATGTCGTAGCAACATAAAATTTGGCATGAGCATTGATAATGTCATAAATAGGAAAAGCTAATGGGTCCCAACTCGATTATTCAATTCTAAGCGCAAAAGAATTAGCGTCCAAATTTTACGTACGGGATCTAATTCTCTCACTTCCCGATGTCGTAGCAACATGAAATTTGGCATGAGCATTGATTATGTCATAAATAGGAAAAGTTAATGGGTCCCAACTCGATTATTCAATTCTAGCGCAAAAGAACTAGCGTCCAAATTTTACGTACAGAATCTAATTCCCTCACTTCCCGATGTCATAGAAACATGAAATTTGGAACGGGCATTAATTATGTCATAAATAGGAAAAGTTAATGGGTCCAAACTCCATTATTCAATTCTAGGTGCAAAAGAATTAGCGTCCAAATTTTACGTATGGAATCTAATTCTCTCACTTCCTGATGTCATTTTATATAAAGGAAACGTTGCATGGTTACCTTCACGTGGTGTTTCCTGGGTAACGCAGAGAACTATGCAAAATGGTGAACATATGTTTTTCCGGTATCTCTAAAGTAACCACGACTTCATAAGCTTTTCCGTGTGAACACCAGATAAACACTAGTACCAAATTAACTCGGGCGAAGCCGGGTATATCAGCTAGTATATTATACTGCTGAGGTAACATGAAAGATGCGCTGTGATTGGGTGTTATCTATATATATATATATATAAAGACGAAAGCCCTCACTGACTGACTGACTGACTCACCACTAATTCTCTCACTTCCCGATGTCATAGAAACTTGAAATTTGGCAAAAGCATAGATTATGTCATAAATAGGAAATGCTAATGGGTCCCAACTCGATTATTCAATTCTATGCGCAAAAGAATTAGCGTCCAAATTTTACGTACGAAATCTGATTCTCTCACTTCCTGATCCAACAAATAATTACACAAATTTTTACTGCACAAATGTGAAATTTGCCATGACCATTCTTTGCGTAATAAATATTGGAAATTTAAAGGGTTGGAACTTGATTATTCAATCCTATGCATAAAAGTAAGTGACCCCCTATGTGATGTTACTAATAAAATATCTGTACCCCGTAATATATGAGACAGTTATCTTCTCAGCAAAACAAAACGCATTTCTCTAAAGAAACGACGACCTTATAAGATTTTCCGTGTGAACACCAGATAAGCACTGGTGCCGAAACACCGAAGAAGTTTCAATAAAATTGATACAATGTAAATTCAATGTTATCAGAACGAGTTTCCTTTAATTTCGTTTCTTCAGAGATCGCAACAACGAGCGACGGGTATACTATATAACATGAAAGCTGCGCTGCGATTGGTTGTTATATATTATACCGCTGAGGTAACATGTAAGCTGCGCTGTGATTGGTTGTTATATATTATACTGCTGAGGTAACATGAAAGCTGCACAGCGATTGGTTGTTATATATTATACTGCTGAGGTAACATGAAAGCTGCACAGCGATTGGGTGTTATATATTATACCGCTGAGGTAACATGTAAGCTGCGCTGTGATTAGGTGTTATATATTATACCGCTGAGGTAACATGAAAGCTGCGCTGTGATTGGTTGTTATATATTATACTGCTGAGGTAACATGAAAGCTGTGCTGTGATTGGTTGTTATATATTATACCGCTGAGGTAACATGTAAGCTGCGCTGTGATTGGTTGTTATATATTATACCGCTGAGGTAACATGAAAGCTGTGCTCTGATTGGTTGTTATATATTATACCACTGAGGTAACATGAAAGCTGCGCTGTGATTGGTTGTTATATATTATACCACTGAGGTAACATGAAAGCTGCGCTGTGATTGGTTGTTATATATTATACCACTGAGGTAACATGAAAGCTGCGCTGTGATTGGTTGTTATATATTATACTGCTGAGGTAACATGAAAGCTGCGCTGTGATTGGTTGTTATATATTATACTGCTGAGGTAACATGAAAGCTGCGCTGTGATTGGTTGTTATATATTATACCACTGAGGTAACATGAAAGCTGCGCTGTGATTGGTTGTTATATATTATACCACTGAGGTAACATGAAAGCTGCGCTGTGATTGGGTGTTATATATTATACTGAGGTAACATGAAAGCTGCGCTGTGATTGGTTGTTATATATTATACCACTGAGGTAACATGAAAGCTGCACTGTGATTGGGTGTTTTATATATATATATATATATATATATATATATATATATATATATATATATGAAAACGAATGTATTTGTCTGTCTGTCTTCGCAGTAACGCTCGACGGGTCAGCTAGTTGTGAATAAATCTTATTTGACATTCATGGAAAACCTCTAGCTGACTGTAGACAAGCTCCGCCTAGTGTGGGGCGTAAAGGGTGACCCCAGTAATGCTAACCCGGTCTACAGCCAGGATTCCCCTGCTCTATGGGACATTGGTGGGACAAGTACGATGATGAGCATGCCCCGGGGTCCTCTGCACTGCGTTGTCTGTATGTACTGCCCCGCTATCGGCATTATCTGCCCCTGGTGGTAACGGGCGGCTCTTCTCTTCCCTGTAGGTCTCTCGTTCTACAGCCGCGTCCTGGAGAACTGTGAGGATGAGGCCCGCTTTGATGAGGTAAGAGGCGATGGGGGGGGGGGATGTAATGTGCTTTCTGTGATGAGTCTCTATATGTAAATGTCTCTTAAATGTTATTGATGCCTCCTACTCCAAACGCTTCCAAAGCTGCAGTTCAATGCTGAAATGCTGAAATCCTGTATCTTAAGCTCCCATTGTTAAGGCTCTCACCCCCTGCTGGTTCAGTGTCTGGACCCAGCATGCTGTGCATGAGTAATCCTAGGAGGGCAGTGTTTAATATCTGGGGTTAGTAAGGGCAAGTCAAACATGGCTGCCAGTACCACTCTGCTCCATTGAAGTTAATGGGTCTGAGTTGCAATACCAAACACAACCTGTGGACAGATGGGTGGCATAAGATTTGGAAGAAATCAGCTGTGTTTTTCCAACCCTGGACATGTGACATGAAAAGAGAAAATTGGACAATGCTGTGGGAATGCTCTGTAAGCTGTGCAGGAAGGGAGAGGAGGTGAACTGTGACATCACATATTGTGAATGGTGGGTCCTGTGTTATGTATATATAGGTGTCACCTCTCAGTATAATCCTGCCTGTAATGATAATGAGATTATGGCTGAGAGGTTTTCTCCACAGAACAGGAAGTGTCAGACTATAATCAGGTTTAGTGGCCAGTGTGCAGGGAAGGGAGGAGGTGAGCTGTGAAATCACCTATTGTGAAGGCTGGATTATGTGTTCTGTATTTGTGTCACCTCTAAGTGTAATCCTGCTTGTGATGATAGATGAAAAGTTTTGTCTACAGATCAGGAAGTCTCAGACCTAGTGGTCAGGCCTAGTGGTCGGTGTGAGAACTGCAGGACTTTTTGTAAAATATACATTGTGACATCGAAAATTTAAAAAAAAAAAATCACGAAACACTCTTTAAAAATATGTTTAGCATCAAAAACTTGATTTACACAATGTCATATTCTGGTGACACGTTAGCGTGACGGGCTCATTCAGTTTCTGTCCGTGAAATGCGCAGCGTTTTCACTGACCAGACATTTGCATATTCCCAGCTTATTGTGTGTGTTTTTTGCGGGCGCATTCATTGCGTTTTTCACATGTGCAAAAAAACCCTGCAAAAAGGCCCCATTGATTTCCTGCTTAAACATGCAGTGAACATACATGTATCGTGCGCATTCACTGCCTTTAACGTGACCTCACTGACTGTAATGGGGTTTTTTTGGTTCGTAATATGAACCAAAATAGGACAGGCTGCGTGTAAATATGCGCGTGAGTAACGTATGTCTGCATATCCCAGCCCTCCGTAATATGTGCGGAAAAAATACGGTCATAATACAGAGCGCCATTTTGCCTGTGTGAATGCGGCCTAAGTCTCCGCACTGCTGTGTGTTCTTAGCGAGGCAGGCACTAGGACCTGGGATGACCGGCATCTGCACACCCCCCACAGCTATTGCCTGCAGTCTGGAGCCGTGGGGGTTAACTTGGTGTTCTTATCTTGTGCTATACTCACACATATTTGCGGGGAGCCTGGGTGATGCGGGTAGCATGAATGCTCGTGTATTGCTGTCGTCATAGCCGGGAGAGAGTGCTGCTGACGTATTTATAGGACAGCAGGAAGTCTGCATATCAAACGCAGTATGGTGAAGCTCCGCCCAGCGGGCACAAAATTCATAGGTGGTGCTCCAATTTTAAGGAAACGGGTTTCATCTGCCAGCGAAAATCATCCATCCGTCCAGCAGTCAGCGGGGAAACAGCGGAGCGTCCATGTGAGTTCTCAGAAATCCACAGTCACACATTATGCCTTGTGATTAAAGTCTACATACCCCCGGACCGCCTACCATGATCTGCGGCATCCCAGAAGTCATTGCATCCGTTAGTCGGGATCCGCTACAATGTGTACGGCAGGAACTCCAGGCGCCATGTGTGTCTGGTGATAAAGGGGTCACACCGACACCTCTAAGGGGGGAACATTACTGATGTTGGGCAACAAAACTTTTAGAGTTTCTGTTTCCATTGATATCAAATTCCTGCATCTGAGTATCATTAAATGAGAATTATAAAGGGGTCACATGGGGGGCGGGAATTACGAAGGGTCACATGGGGGGCTCATCTGGAATGACCCAGCTGTCAGACTAGTAATCCCATCTTGGAATATATGTGTTTTCTGAGTTTCACAAAAGATCGCCCAACGTGTTAGAGGGTAATAGCGTGATAAAGCAATAAAGGAACCGCACAAGATTTGTGTATTGTGGGCCGCACACATATGAACCTCATTCTTTTGAATGGGGTCAGACACCTTCTATCTTGTGCGTGTTCTCACATCACACCGCCCATTGTCCGGGGCCGGCGGTGGCAGCGTAGTAGATGCACGCAATACGAGGTCGACTATTGAAAACAAATGCCTTCCTCCCCGAAATGACGGGGCTGTTTTATGCTTTACCTGTATGCAGGTGTAGCAGTGGGTGGCCACGCCCCCATTAGTAGGGGGTCATGTGAGCGGTCGTTCATTAGTACTTTGCACCTCTTGCAGGCTCCTACATGTAACATTTGGACTGCTTGTATCTATGAGGAGGGGTGCAGGCGACTTCCAATCTGTGCCCTAAGAGTATTTGGGCCAGACTAGACTGTGATTTTGTAAATTTTACTGATCCCAATCCCTCATGTGAATCCAGCTTAAGCAATAATGATCATTACGGCTCCAAAGGGCTTGTCCGGTCCCTTTCTTCCAAACACAGCGCCCTCGTTCACTGCATGTTATGTCTGGCATTGCAGCAAAGCACCCATTTACTTCAATGGAGCTAATCTGCCATATCAAAGTATGGACAAGGGTGGCGCTGTTTTTAGAAGACAGCATCCATGTTTTTCTAACTCTGGACAACCCCTTTAAATCTTCTCCATGTCTCATTAGAGGCACAGGATGCCACCCTGCCCCATGCTTTATACCGCAGCTCTGATTGCTCATGTTCCCTGCTATGTAGAAGTAAGGGCTCCACATTAAATCACCACATGGAGAGCCGATTCATAGGACAGCAGGGACAGAAACTATGAAACCAACCCTGTGCGAAACCTCTGAATGTCAGGAGACTGGAGGAAATGACCCTTCATGTAGAGCGGCTTCAGCTGCTTCACCGCCTGTCATGGAGTCAGAAACTCCACAGCATGAAACCTGCAATAGAACGATAAGTGCGAACGAGTCCGCCGCTCATTACCAGATGTTCCATCTGCAGCGCACACAGCTCTCCCCATTCATGTCTGCAGACTGAGAGCCGGATGATGAGAAAATCAGGAGCCGCTGAAATATTAAAAGCTGAATAAACAAACCAAGGATGGACATATTGTGTAAAAGCCACAGAGAGCAGAGACTGGAGGCTGATATACCAGCACAAGAATATAACATCTCCCACGGCCAGAAATGGTGTATCATTACCAGAACTGTGAAATACAGAGCAAGAGCAGTCAATAATAACTACTATAATACTGCTCCTATGTGCAAGAATATAACTACTCTAATACTGCCCCCTATGTACAAGAATATAACTACTCTAATACTGCCCCCTATGTACAAGAATATAACTACTATAATATTGTCCCCTATGTACAAGAATATAACCACTATAATACTGCCCCTATGTACAAGAATATAACTACTATAATACTGCCCCCTATGTACAAGAATATAACTACTATAATACTGCCCCCTATGTACAAGAATATAACCACTATAATACTGCCCCCTATGTACAAGAATATAACTACTATAATACTGCCCCCTATATACAAGAATATAACTACTATAATACTGCCCCTATATACAAGAATATAACTACTATAATACTATCCCCTATGTACAAGAATATAACTACTATAATACTGCTCCTATGTACAAGAATATAACTACTATAATACTGCCTCCTATGTACAAGATTATAACTACTATAATACTGCCTCCTATGTACAAGAATATAACTACTATAATACTGCCTCCTATGTACAAGAATACAACTACTATAATACTACCCCCTATGTACAGGAATATAACTACTATAATACTGCCTTCTATGTACAAGAATATAACTACTATAATACTGCCCCCTATGTACTAGAATATAACTACTATAATACTGCCTTCTATGTACAAGAATATAACTACTAGAATACTGCCCCCTATGTACAAGAATATAACCACTATAATACTGCCCCCTATGTACAAGAATATAACTACTATAATACTGCCCCTATGTACAAGAATATAACTACTATAATACTGCTCCCTATGTACAAGAATATAACTACTATAATACTGCCTCCTATGTACAAGAGTATAAATACTATAATACTGCCTCGTATGTACAAGAATATAACTACCATAATACTGCCCCCTATGTATAAGAATATAACTACTATAATACTGCTCCCTATGTACAAGAATATAACTACTATAATACTGACCCCTATATACAAGAATATAACTACTATAATACTGCCTCCTATGTACAAGAATATAACTACTATAATACTGACCCCTATATACAAGAATATAACTACTATAATACTGCCCCTATGTACAAGAATATAACTACTATAATACTGCCCCTATGTACAAGAATATAACTACTATAATACTGCCCCCTATGTACAAGAATATAACTACTATAATACTGACCCCTATGTACAAGAATATAACTACTATAATACTGCCCCCTATGTACAAGAATATAACTACTATAATACTGCTCCAATGTACAAGAATATAACTACTATAATACTGCCCCTATGTACAAGAATATAACTACTATAATACTGCCCCTATGTACAAGAATATAACTACTATAATACTGCCCCCTATGTACAAGAATATAACTACTATAATACTGACCCCTATGTACAAGAATATAACTACTATAATACTGCCCCCTATGTACAAGAATATAACTACTATAATACTGCTCCAATGTACAAGAATATAACTACTATAATACTGCTCCCTATGTACAAGAATATAACTACTATAATACTGACCCCTATATACAAGAATATAACTACTATAATACTGCCTCCTATGTACAAGAATATAACTACTATAATACTGACCCCTATATACAAGAATATAACTACTATAATACTGCCCCTATGTACAAGAATATAACTACTATAATACTGCCCCTATGTACAAGAATATAACTACTATAATACTGCCCCCTATGTACAAGAATATAACTACTATAATACTGACCCCTATGTACAAGAATATAACTACTATAATACTGCCCCCTATGTACAAGAATATAACTACTATAATACTGCTCCAATGTACAAGAATATAACTACTATAATACTGTCTCCTCTGTACAAGAATATAACTACTATAATACTGCTCTGTATGTACAAGAATATAACTACTATAATACTGCCTCCTATGTACAAGAATATAACTACTATAATACTGCCTCCTATGTACAAGAATAGAACTACTATAATACTGCTCTCTATGTACAAGAATATAACTACTATAATACTGCCCCATATGTACAAGAATATAACTACTATAATACTGCCCCCTATGTACAAGAATATAACTACTATAATACTGCCCCCCTATGTACAAGAATATAACTACTACAATACTGCCCCCTATGTACAAGAATATAACTACTATAATACTGCCCCCTATGTACAAGAATATAACTACTATAATACTGTCCCCTCTGTACAAGAATATAACTACTATAATGCTGCCCCCTATGTATAAGAATATAACTACTATAATACTGCCCCTATGTACAAGAATATAACTACTATAATACTGCTCCCTATGTACAAGAATATAACTACTATAATACTGCCCCCTCTGTACAAGAATATAACTACTATAATGCTGCCCCCTATGTATAAGAATATAACTACTATAATACTGCCCCCTATGTACAAGAATATAACTACTATAATACTGCCCCCTATGTACAAGAATATAACTACTATAATACTGCCTCCTATGTACAAGAATATAACTACTATAATACTGCTCTCTATGTACAAGAATATAACTACTATAATACTGCCCCCTATGTACAAGAATATAACTACTATAATACTGCCCTTATGTACAAGAATATAACTACTATAATACTGCCCCCTGTGTACAAGAATATAACTACTATAATACTGTCCTCCTATGTACAAGAATATAACTACTATAATACTGCCCCCTATGTACAAGAATATAACTACTATAATACTGCCTCCTATGTACAAGAATATAACTACTATAATACTGTCCCCTATGTATAAGAATATAACTACTATAATACTGCCCCCTATGTACAAGAATATAACTACTATAATACTGCCTCCTATGTACAAGAATATAACTACTATAATACTGCTCCTACGTACAAGAATATAACTACTATAATACTGCCTCCTATGTACAAGAATATAACTACTATAATACTGCCCCCTATGTACAAGAATATAACTACTATAATACTGCCCCTATGTACAAGAATATAACTACTATAATACTGCCCCCTATGTACAAGAATATAGCTACTATAATACTGCTCCCTATGTACAAGAATATAACTACTATAATACTGCTTCTATATACAAGAATATAACTACTATAATACTGCTCCTATATACAAGAATATAACTACTATAATACTGCCCCTATGTACAAGAATATAACTACTATAATACTGCCCTCTATGTACAAGAATATAACTACTATAATACTGCTCCTATGTACAAGAATATAACTACTATAATACTGCCCCCTATGTACAAGAATATAACTACTATAATACTGACCCCTATATACAAGAATATAACTACTATAATACTGCCTCCTATGTACAAGAATATAACTACTATAATACTGACCCCTATATACAAGAATATAACTACTATAATACTGCCCCTATGTACAAGAATATAACTACTATAATACTGCCCCTATGTACAAGAATATAACTACTATAATACTGCCCCCTATGTACAAGAATATAACTATTATAATACTGACCCCTATGTACAAGAATATAACTACTATAATACTGCCCCCTATGTACAAGAATATAACTACTATAATACTGCTCCAATGTACAAGAATATAACTACTATAATACTGTCTCCTCTGTACAAGAATATAACTACTATAATACTGCTCTGTATGTACAAGAATATAACTACTATAATACTGCCTCCTATGTACAAGAATATAACTACTATAATACTGCCCCCAATGTACAAGAATATATCTACTATAATACTGCCCCCTATGTACAAGAATATAACTACTATAATACTGCCCCTATGTACAAGAATATAACTACTATAATACTGCCTCCTATGTACAAGAATATAACTACTATAATACTGCTCTCTATGTACAAGAATATAACTACTATAATACTGCCCCATATGTACAAGAATATAACTACTATAATACTGCCCCCTATGTACAAGAATATAACTACTATAATACTGTCCCCTCTGTACAAGAATATAACTACTATAATGCTGCCCCCTATGTATAAGAATATAACTACTATAATACTGCCCCTATGTACAAGAATATAACTACTATAATACTGCTCCCTATGTACAAGAATATAACTACTATAATACTGCCCCCTCTGTACAAGAATATAACTACTATAATGCTGCCCCCTATGTATAAGAATATAACTACTATAATACTGCCCCATATGTACAAGAATATAACTACTATAATACTGCCCCCTATGTACAAGAATATAACTACTATAATACTGCCTCCTATGTACAAGAATATAACTACTATAATACTGCCCTCTATGTACAAGAATATAACTACTATAATACTGCCCCCTATGTACAAGAATATAACTACTATAATACTGCCCTTATGTACAAGAATATAACTACTATAATACTGCCCTTATGTACAAGAATATAACTACTATAATACTGCCCCCTGTGTACAAGAATATAACTACTATAATACTGGCCTCCTATGTACAAGAATATAACTACTATAATACTGCCCCCTATGTACAAGAATATAACTACTATAATACTGCCCCTATGTACAAGAATATAACTACTATAATACTGCCCCCTATGTACAAGAATATAACTACTATAATACTGCCCCCTGTGTACAAGAATATAACTACTATAATACTGGCCTCCTATGTATAAGAATATAACTACTATAATACTGCCCCCTATGTACAAGAATATAACTACTATAATACTGCCTCCTATGTACAAGAATATAACTACTATAATACTGCCCCCTATGTACAAGAATATAACTACTATAATACTGCTCCCTATGTACAAGAATATAACTACTATAATACTGCTCTTATGTACAAGAATATAACTACTATAATACTGCCCCCTATGTACAAGAATATAACTACTATAATACTGCTCCTATGCATATAAATATAACTACTATAATACTGCCCCCTATGTACAAGAATATAACTACTATAATACTGCCTCCTATGTACAAAAATATAACTACTATAATACTGCCCCCTATGTACAAGAATATAACTACTATAATACTGCTCCCTATGTACAAGAATATAACTACTATAATACTGCCTCCTATGTACAAGAATATAACTACTATAATACTGCCCCCTATGTACAAGAATATAACTACTATAATACTGCCTCCTATGTACAAGAATATAACTACTATAATACTGCCCCCTATGTATAAGAATATAACTACTATAATACTGCCCCCTATGTATAAGAATATAACTACTATAATACTGCTCCCTATGTACAAGAATATAACTACTATAATACTGCCTCCTATGTACAAGAATATAACTACTATAATACTGCCTCCTATGTACAAGAATATAACTACTATAATACTGCCTCCTATGTACAAGAATATAACTACTATAATACTGCCCCCTATGTATAAGAATATAACTACTATAATACTTCCCCTTCCATGATAATATAGCAGTGCGCCCCCTACTGGCACTATGGTAATGTACTCGTGATGTATAATTGGACTATTATGCTCCACTTTTCTGTTTTCTCCGTCGGGTTTGTTAGTCAGTTTCACAGTTTGGCAGGTAAATCTCCTGGAAGGAATCAGACAATTACCTCGTATCGCGGCTTCTATTGAGTTTGCTTCATTAATTGGAAACAAAGAGGAAGGGTATAGAATTAGTGCTGGTGAGGAGTTGGCAGCATCACTTTATCTGCAGATGTCAGAGGAGCGCTGCTGTGGAGCAGAGTTAACCCCATGTTCCCTGCTTGATGCAGCTTTTGTATCAGACATGTATTCAGTCTATATGCAGCCCTCCTGGAATCTGGTAAGTGCTGCGGTATCAGACATTCTGTGTACCCATCCCATATCTATCACCTCTCCTGTGTTTATGGGGCCTGTTGTCACCATGTATACATTCCGTACTGTGCCTCGTGTTTGCCACTCGTTAAGGGGGCTCACAGTTTATGATACACTGATGTGCCAGAAGTCCTGGGATAGCGGTATGTAAGGTGATGATGAAGTGGTGGCTTGGGAACGCCTTGTATAACAAGTGAGGTGTTATCTTGTCAGTGAGGCTGAACACTCGCCAGCCTCATCGTGAATTACCGCAGATTAACCCAGGCGTGATAGGGGGCGCCAGACGGACGAGATGTTCCATTTCTGAAGTTGTGAATAATTTAACTTTTCTCAATCTACAGTGTTATACGTATACCGGGAATACGTCCTAGAAGGATTACTGCCCGCAGTGGGCAACGTGACTGCGGCATCTGGCTAGAACTGTTCGTACGAACAGATAAGTGACACATCCACAGATATCGCATCCACATTCAGTGCAGGAGACCCCCGCTCGGGCATCCCGCAGGTGGGCACAGAAGACCCCCGCTCGGGCATCCCGCAGGTGGGCGCAGGAGACCCCCGCTCAGGCATCCCGCAGGTGGGCGCAGGAGACCCCCGCTTGGGCATCCCGCAGGTGGGAGCAGTGTTCTGTAGCTTCCATGGGATATGGCGGCAGAAGACCCACCAGGGTGTCCTTGTTCTTACCACCGCACCAGGCACAGTGCCTAACCTGGGTTCGTAAGGTTGTAACTAGACCTTAGAAGACTGGCAACATGTGGCATGGTCTAATGAGTCCCAGTACCAATTTTGTTGGGATGGTGGTAGGTTTTTGTGTGTGGCAGAGAACCCATAAAGCCACGGACCGCAGTTGTCAGCAAGGCACTGTACAGGCTGGTGGTGGTTCCATACTGGTGTGGGGTCTTCTCATGGCATGGGTTGGATCCATAGGTCCACCCAAACGTGTCATTAACCAGTGCCCACTATGTTTTACTGCATGGTGACCACTTGCAGCCCTTCATGTACGCCCACAATGATATTCCAGCAGGATAATGCACCGCACCCCTGGGCCCAAGGTGTTCTGAACTACTTGTTCACCCGACGTGAGCCCAGTCAAAACTTTATCGGATGTGGTGGAGAAGTTCATTCACACATGAGATCCTGCACCTACAGATACCCCGGAGCTGTAGGGAGCCATCCAAATGGCTCAACACCCTTCCAGATGTCACCTATTCACTAGTGGAATCAATGCCATGTTGAGTTGCTGCACTTCACCAGGCTACAAGGGGTCCTACACGATATTAGTTGCTGTCCCATGACTTTTGGCATGTTGCATCTTCAATGATAGAAATAAATTTCCCAGTAGAAAGCTGTTCCTGTTGTTTGCTGCGGGTCACTATTTCTAAAGAACCTTTGTTTATCTTCTGGGCTTCCATAAGTTACTGCACTCTAGTAGAAGAAATCAGCAAAGTCATGAATACAGCTCCAGATGTACTAAATGTAGTAAATATTAGAAAAAGATTTCAAATGTAAAAAAAACTTTTATGCATTTAATTATTGTTGAGGCCTGGACAAGCTCTCAGACGACCCTAGTCTGTTACTTCTGTTTGGTGTGTGGAACACCAGATATTCTGATGGGCCTGTTAATGCTGTATACCAAAGTGTGATTGCTCACAGTGAGGGAAACCAAGTCATCTTGTAGATATACCTTTCAATACAAATACATGATGTTACAGTAAGCTGTCGGGTCTTCTATCGACCCTTCCTCAGGCTAAATGAAACTGTTTGGGATGGGGCACATATATGTAATATGCAAATGCAGAGAGGACACCCCTCTTGATTGAAATACAAATGTTCACACACAGAAATTTGAGACTGTTTTGCACTCAGAACTTAAAAACAGACAAACTGAGCTGACAGAGAAATACTTAATCAGTCCACTGAGCTCAGGAATGTGAGAGAGTTTTATGATTTGTCTTATCTCTCTTTTAACCTGCACATGAAAGGAGATGCAGCACCACCTATCAGAAAAGTTCTGCATTTTTATGAAGTTTTAAAAAAAAAAAAAAAAAGATTGGAAAGAGGACATCCCTCTTGACTTCCTTTCAGGCCTTTCATATCCACTTATGCAAAAATCCCAGGCCGAGGTTCATTCCATTCCTGAGGGTATCAAACATGGACATAAATTTGTACTCCCAAATTCTTCTGTGATGCTGGGACTTGAAATTGCCCTTCAGTATGATAACTCCCATCTGCTCTATGCTGTGTCCCTGACCACAAAAATGTTTTGCCACAGGTAGTTCAGTCTTCCTCTCTAATTAATTGGCAATGAGATCTCATCCTCGCTCTCAGTTTTTGTCCTGTTTCCCCGATATAAAGCCCCCCAACAGGACATTTACTGCACAGGATCAGGTACACAACATTGGACGTGGAACATGTGAATGTCCCTGGCATCTTATAGTCCTGCTGTGTATTGGGGATCTGTATCCTGTCCGCGGTCCGTACATGTCAGCAGGTCTTACAGCTCCTTACATTACAGGGATAATATCCTTTTTGTGTGTCTAAGGACAATGCACTCCTGATTATAAAGTTCCTCAAATTAGGAGGTTGCCTGTAACACAAGAGGGGAGGGTCCGGGAATATGGTGGTCAAACGGTCATCCTTGTGTAGGTAGGATGGAGATTCTTTATGGTTCTCCTTAGTACCTCTAGCTGTGAATTGTAGGGCACTACTAGAGGTAAACGTCTGTTTGGGTTTTTTTCCTTTCTCCTTGTATTGGAGTAGTTGATTCCTGGGTGCCCTGGTGGCTCTGGTGATTCCTGGGTATCCTGGTGGCTCTGGTGATTTCTGGTTGTCCCGGTGGCTCTGGTGATTCCTGGGTGCCCCGGTGGCTTTGGTGATTTGTTCAACAGTTGAGGTGGGATGGTAGCCCTGATTTATAAATGTCCTTTTAAAGTAGTATAGAGGTTCCTCTCTGTCTGTTGGGTTGGAGCAGATCCGGGTGTATCTGATGGCCTGGCTGTAGATGATGGACTTTTTGATGCATTTAGGATGGGAACTGTCCCATCTGAGGTATGTGGGCCGAACAATCGGTTTCCGGTATAGGGATGTCTGTATTGACTTGTTTGGTGTTTTAATGGTGGTGTCCAAAAAGCTGATTTCTGTATACAAGTAGCTTAATGTCAGGTTTATGGTGGGGTCAAATGCATGGAATCTCTCGTGGAATTTTATTAGTTTGGTGTTGGTCCAGATGATTATGATGTCATCAATGTAGCGGAAGTAGGCCAATGGTTTGTTGGGGCAAGAGGCCAGAAAGTCACTATCCAGTTTTGCCATGAAAAGGTGGGCATATTGCGGTGCCACTTTACTGCCCATGGTATATATCTTTGTCAAAACTCCTGTACACTATGTACACTATTTGTCTAGAACCATACGGCCCCTAGAAGAAGTTGTTGTGTTGCTGCAGTACTCAGCATGCAGTTCGATCTCAGACAGATCTGTAAATGATGAGAGTTGTGATTAGAAGAACAGTCTGGACACCTGAGGCCCTTAAAGTCGTTCCCCCCTTAGCCTATAAAAGGCTCTCGGAGGCCCCTTGTGTGTAGTGACCTCTTCTTCCGCTTGTAGAGCTTGTTGACCACTAGACGTCTCTACGACGCAGAGAAGAGATTTCACCCCGTTACCAAAGTCTGAGAGGGGCGCATTATTGGGGTGTGAGAAGCTGGATGGTCATATCGATGAATTGTCCCCCACTGGCTGGTCTAACCAGACTGTTAGGAGGTGTTGGAACCAGTGGATGTGTGAGGGCATGCAAGGTGAACGGGCTCAGACCCCCCATACAGACCACCAGTAGAGAGGAGCGTCTGACCAGACTGTTAGGAGGCGTTTCGACCAGTGGATGTGTGAGGGCACACAAGGTGACCAGGCTCAGGACGCCCCCTACAGACCACCAGTAGAGAGGAGCATCTGACCAGACTGTTAGGAGGTGTTGGGACCAGTGGATGTGTGAGGGCACACAAGGTGACTGGGTTCAGGATGCCCCCTACAGACCACCAGTAGAGAGGAGCGTCTGACCAGACTGTTTATGTTTAATACGTTTTTAGTAAAACTTTTATGCAATTCTACACAATAACTAAAGAAAAAACAGAACAAATAGCTGATTTCACAGGACCACAACATTACCATAGGGGCTAGGAAAATGAAAAAATCACAAATGCTAGGGTACTGACAGGTACCCCTACTGTATTTGCTTGGGCAATGAATCATTAGGAAACGAGCCCACTGACATCGCTGGCCCTTTTAATCATAAAAACCCAACCTTTAAACAACTGAATCCTTAGAGAAAGAAAAACAGAGACAACAGAAGACAAATAGAAACAGAAATATTAAAACCTAAGGCACAGAAAAAGAGAGGGGTGGGGGGAGGAGCATCAGACGAGAAGGAAGAGAAGCCCTCTAATACCAAACAAAATAGATATAGGGTCACTTGAAACCAACCCGTGAGTAATCCAGGTAGCAGACCTGCGCACAATCTTCGCAAGGACCCTGATGCAACCCGCCCCTCTCACCATCCCGTGATACTCTGGAACAAATTTTGCGATTCCTCAGAGTTTGAGTGTCCAGGCAAGTCCACTCGAGAGCACGAAAACAGAACCTTCATCAACCAACTTCTCTATGTAAATTAGCTGATTCAGCTCCTGGATTAATTCGAGAATCGAGGGGGTGACGCTGCTTCGCCAATGGCAGGGAATAACTGCCCTGGCTGCGGTGAGGAAATGACGCAGAAGACCCTTTTTGATCACGGCAAACAGACCAGGAACAAGAGTGAGCAGTGCTAGTTGTGGGGAGGCCTCCACCATGCTACGGGACATGCCCTCGTACAGCTCGAAAACCTTCCTTCAGGAATATTGAATAAGAGGGCACTCCCACCAAATGTGCAGCATGGTGCCACTCCCGGACCCACATCTCCAGCAGGAATTTGGCACTGAAGGAAATATACAGTAAATCAGGTCTGGACATCTGTACCACCTGGAGAGGAGCTTGAAGTTTTTCTCCTGGGCCACACAGGCCAGGGGTAATTTGTGTGCAAACATGAATGCTCTCTCCCAGAGTCCTGCAGCTCCAGGGACAAGTCCTTCTCCCATCCCCTTGTGCACTGTAGAAGACCTTGGGTGGGCTCCCCCAGTATGATACTGTAAACTCTGGAGAGGACACGGACAGGAGGTGCTAGTTTGTAGAAAAAAAATCTTCAATGGGTTCAGGAGGGTCCTGAAGGCAACACGACCCAAACTGAGCCCTCTAGAAGGAGGACAACTGGAGATATTCCAGCCATAGTATCTTCAGATTGGGTTGGGACACTTGTAAATCATTAAATGATGAAGACCCCCAGAGCTCGTTATGTGGCTGCCCGTATATCCACTTCCTCTCTCTAACAAAGGAAGCTCTGCTTCTCCTGACCTGGGGGGAATACAGGGTTGTGGAATAAGGGGGATAGAGCCCCTCTATGGATCCCAACGTCTTGTCTATCAGTCCACCCATCCCATACGTCAAGATAGTTCAGGGTCAGGGGAGTGTAAGGGAGAGCTGTGGGTCGGTCTTCCAAGGCGATCCATGGCAGCAGGCATATATGAGGCCATACCAGCACTGTCTCCAGACCTCCCTATTGTTTCGGGCCGGCATGATGATACCAGTCCAGTAGCC
Source organism: Eleutherodactylus coqui (assembly GCF_035609145.1). NCBI lineage: Eukaryota > Metazoa > Chordata > Amphibia > Anura > Eleutherodactylidae > Eleutherodactylus > Eleutherodactylus coqui. The sequence goes on along the minus strand of NC_089837.1, from coordinate 20,327,957 downwards.
TAGTGAGAACTACGGCTGACTAGAAGATTTTAAGGTCCGGTAGAACAACACCCCCCTTGGGTTTTGTACGAGACATGGTCCAGTACATGGTATGACTATTTCTCCCCCCACACAAATCTACGAAACGCCCATTGGATATGTTTAAAAAAAACTTCACGGGGAGCCTAATTGGTAGGGTCTGGAAGAGGTATAAGAATTTCGAGGCCACAACCATTTTTAAGACTCGCCCAAGCCGGCTCAATTATGTAACAGCATAACTATCCAGGTCACAGGTCACTTTCTCCAACAGAGGAACATAGTTGAGATGGCATAGGGAAGAAACGTCAGCCGCAATATGCACCCCTAGGTATTGGATGGAAGTTGCTCGCCATTTAAAATCAAATTGGTGTAAGTGAGCCACCTCACCAGCCGGGAAGGAGACATTCAGGGCTTCAGATTTGTGGAGGTTTACTCTGAAATTGCTTAGATGCCCAAATTTAGAGAATTCCTGAAGTATCGCTGGGAACAAAATGCGTAGCTGGGAGATAAAACATTAAAAGGTCGTCTGCATATAAGGCGGCCTTGCAAATATGAGTACCAATCTGCAGACCGCGTACATGGGGATTGTTTCGCAGCGCCACAGCCAAGTGTTCTATAACAATGGCGTAGAGAACAGGGGAAAACAGGCAGCCCTGTCTTGTCCCATTCTGAATAGGCACCGGGTCGGAAAGGAGGCCGTTCACGCGAATCTGCGCCAGTTGTAAAAATCCAATTCAAAAACTTGGGCTACAACCGTGGCAGAGAGGAACGCAGAAAGTCTCAACTAACGCAATTGAAGGCCTTCTTTGCATCCACTGAGAGGAGACAAAACGGCTGCTACAACTGCTTGGCTTGACTGATCAACAGAAGGGTCTTATTAGTATTGTCTCTAGCTTCCCGATCCTGTATGAATCCCACTAGGTCGTTATGTATATTGGCCGGCAGAATGGGAGTCAGCCTGTCCGCTAGAATTTTGGAGAACAACTTGATATCTGGATTAATGAGCGAGATAGGGTGATAGCTGGGGCACAGCCCTGGACTGTGAAGGGAATGGGGCCACGGGCGAAATTTGGTTAAACGTATCGTTCAGTACAGGGGTAAGGGTTTTTCGGAACTGCTTGAAAAAATGGAATGTGAACCCATCCAGGCCAGGGGCTTTTCTGGAGGGCAATGCCTTAATGGCCTTGCTGACTTCCTCCACTGTAAAGTTCATCTCTAAGGGCTCTTTATCCTCTCCCAGGATACTCGGGAGGGCCGATCTCGTGATATATTAGTCAATCTTGTTCTTCCAGCTGTCAGGGGTCATATCAGCCAGCTGCCCTTTAATATTGTAGAGTCCGTGATCTCTTTAGGGTCATGTCTCTTGTGGCCTTTACTGTCCAATATGTGGGGAACATATGTGAGTTTTGCCCCACTGTGGAGATAACGCGCCAGAGAGCATCCACATTTATTGCCGTGCTCATAGGAGTAGCACTTCAGGTCGTCGCGCAAAAGCAAGTATCTTTGGTCAAGGAACTGTCTGAGCTCTTCTCTAGTATTCAGGAGCTTGTTCTGGGTGGTTAAAGCGTCCTCCAGCCAAACATTGTCTCTAAGAACTCAATCTTTGGCTAGCAGGGAAAAATAACTGTGGCAACCTTCACGCGTTTAAGGTGCACCTATGTTTAATGAGGACCACAATGTCCATCACGGGGAGACCGAGCGCTTCACAAAACAGGACCCCCCCCCCCCCCCCTACAGACCACCAGTAGAGAGGAGCGTCTGACCAGACTGTTAGGAGGCTGTTGGGACCAGTGGATTGTATCCAAGCTAGTGGTGGTACAACATGGTACTAGAGCCTCTATGCCTGCCCATATCACATCTTGTATCCAAGCTAGAGGCGGTACAACAAGATACTAAAGCCTCCATGTCCACCTGTATTACACCTTGTATCAAAGCTAGGGCTGGTATAACAGGGTACTAGAGCCTCCATGCCCACCTGTATTACATCTTGTATCAAAGCCAGAGGCTGTACAACAGGGTACTAGCCATTGGTTATAGTGAACTGAATTCTTCACCAATGGGTACAGAGACATCCCGGACAATGTGGCATCACCTCCCCTGTGGTATTACTCTGGTACAGCTCCATGTCTCCACCAACATGATGAGCACACAGTGTAGGGGAGCAGAAGTTTTGCAAACTTCTTTGGCTGGCCCAAAGTCTGGACATCAATCGGGATAAACTAGAATGCCGTATCTGTGTGTCCAACACATCCACCATCACCCGCATCACTATCTGATGGTCCTCCAGGAATGGAAACATATCCCGCCACACATCTATGGTGATCGGGTAGTGAGCGGCTGTGGAGGATTAATGCAGTCATTGAGGCCAATACCGGGGGGGAAAATGGGAATAAATACCAAATTTCATCAATTTCTATGTGCGTCCCAATACTTCTGACAGCATCGTGTATGTAGTGGTTACACGTACTGAAGTGGTCTCAGGCAGTTCCCCCCATGCTGCAAAGTCTCCATGATTTTCCTATATGAATGAGACTTGCTTTGCTCCCTGAGACGTCTGCCAAGCTCCTCTCTTCCTTTATGGGACTCTGCACATCTTATTTCCTTTGCAGTGGATTAAAGCTGAACTTTTGCCCATTGTTAATATTAGACATTTCATCTTCTGTTGGCTCTGCAGATCAGTAATGTGGCCTCTGCGTGGCCTGATAACTCCATCCGCTGTGTACGTATTTCTGTGCTCGGCCGCGCACCCGCTACGGCATGCTGTAGAAGGTTATTTATTTCTCCATTTGAAGCTGCTAAAACCATTTCCCAGTAATCTAACGAGCAAATGTAAGGGCTAATAAATGAGAGCGACCGGAGCTGCAGCAGACGAAGCCTCCTCCTAAGATCAGCAGCTTAAAGACTGATTGAATGAGAAGTAAGAACCGAGCGGAAGAAGCAAAAGAGACACCAACCAAAGACCGGGAACTACCAGCGTCCGCATTATCAGGACTCATCCCATCTCTGCATAGCTTCTTATGTCATCAAGAGAGACAGAAAACCACATCCAAGCCTCACCGACTGAGCAGAGACATCACGACATGAGAGGAGAGACAAGAGTGAAATCCTCAAAACAGCCGATGATTGGATTCTACAGAGCTTGGAGATAATTACGAAATGCCCTGATGAATGCCAAGGAGAATGAGACAGACATAGTATGAGCTGAAGAGAATGGGAAATGGAAGCTAATCTGCACTCTGGACACTTCTCAGCCCATGAACTGCAAGAATATAACTACTATAATACTGCCCCCTATGTACAAGAATATAACTACTATAATACTGCCCCCTATGTACAAGAATATAACTACTATAATACTGCCTCCTATGTACAAGAATATAGCTACTATAATACTGCCTCCTATGTACAAGAATATAGCTACTATAATACTGCCCCCTATGTACAAGAATATAACTACTATAATACTGCCTCCTATGTACAAGAATATAGCTACTATAATACTGCCTCCTATGTACAAGAATATAGCTACTATAATACTGCCCCCTATGTACAAGAATATAACTACTATAATACTGCCCCCTATGTACAAGAATATAACTACTATAATACTGCCCCCTATGTACAAGAATATAGCTACTATAATACTGCCTCCTATGTACAAGAATATAACTACTATAATACTGCCTCCTATATACAAGAATATAGCTACTATAATACTGCCTCCTATGTACAAGAATATAGCTACTATAATACTGCCCCCTATGTACAAGAATATAACTACTATAATACTGCCCCCTATGTACAAGAATATAACTACTATAATACTGCTCCTAGGTACAAGAATATAACTACTATAATACTGCCCCCTATGTACAAGAATATAACTACTATAATACTGCCCCCTATGTACAAGAATATAACTACTATCATACTGCCCCCTATGTACAAGAATATAACTACTATAATACTGCTCCTATGTACAATAATATAACTACTATAATACTGCCCCCTATGTACAAGAATATAACTACTATAATACTGCTCCTAGGTACAAGAATATAACTACTATAGTACTGCCCCCTATGTGCAAGAATATAACTACTATAATATTGCTCCTATGTACAAGAATATAACTACTATAATACTGCCCCCTATGTACAAGAATATAACTACTATAATACTGCCCCCTATATACAAGAATATAACTACTATAATACTGCTCCTAGGTACAAGAACATAACTACTAAAATAGTCCTCCCTATGTACAAGAATATAACTGCTATAATACTGCCCCCTATGTACAAGAATATAACTACTATAATACTGCCCCTATGTACAAGAATATAACTACTATAATACTGCTCCTATGTACAAAAATATAACTACTATAATACTGCCCCTATGTACAAGAATATAACTACTATAATACTGCTCCTATGTACAAGAATATAACTACTATAATACTGCCTCCTATGGACAAGAATATAACTACTATAATACTGCCCCCTATGTACAAGAATATAACTACTATAATACTGCCCCCTATGTACAAGAATATAACTAATATAATACTGCCCTCTATGTACAAGAATATAACTACTATAATACTGCCCCCTATGTACAAGAATAGAACTGCTATAATACTGCCTCCTATGTACAAGAATATAACTACTATAATACTGCCTCCTATGTACAAGAATATAACTACGATAATACTGCTCTCCATGTACAAGAATATAACTACTATAATACTGCCTCCTATGTACAAGAATATAACTACTATAATACTGCTCTCCATGTACAAGAATATAACTACTATAATACTGCCTCCTATGTACATGAATATAACTACGATAATACTGCTCTCCATGTACAAGAATATAACTACTATAATACTGCCCCTATGTACAAGAATATAACTACTATAATACTGCCCCCTATGTACAACAATATAACTATTATAATATTGCCCCCTATGTACAAGAATATAACTACTATAATACTGCCACTATGTACAAGAATATAACTACTATAATACTGCCTCCTATGTACAAGAATATAACTACTATAATACTGCGCCTATGTACAAGAATATAACTACTATAATACTGCCTCCTATGTACAATAATATAACTACTATAATATTGCCCCCTATGTACAAGAATATAACTACTATAATACTGCCTCCTATGTACAAGAATATAACTACTATAATACTGCCTCCTATGTACAAGAATATAACTGCTATAATACTGCCCCCTATGTACACGAATATAACTACTATAATACTGCTCCCTATGTACAAGATTATAACTACTATAATACTGCCGCCTATGTACAAGAATATAACTACTATAGTACTGTCTCCTATGTACAAGAATATAACTACTATAATACTGCCACCTATGTACAAGAATATACCTACCACAATACTGCCCCCTATGTACAAGAATATAACTACTATAATACCGCTAATTATGTACAAAAATATAACTACCATAATACTTCACCCTATGTACAAGAATATAACTACTATAATACTGCCCCCTCTGTACAAGAATATAACTACTATAATACTGCCCCCTATGTACAAGAATATAACTACTATAATACTGCTAATTATGTACAAAAATATAACTACCATAATACTTCACCCTATGTACAAGAATATAACTACTATAATACTGCCCCCTCTGTACAAGAATTTATCAACTATAATACTGCCACCTATGTACAAGAATATAGCTACTATAATACTGCCTCCTATGTACAAGAATATAACTACTATAATACTGCTCCCTATGTATAAGAATATAACTACTATAATACTGCTCCCTATGTACAAGAATATAACTACTGTAATACTGATCCCTATGTACAAGAATATAACTACTATAATACTGCCCCCTCTGTACAAGAATTTATCAACTATAATACTGCCCCCTATGTACAAGAATATAGCTACTATAATACTGCTCCCTATGTACAAGAATATAACTACTATAATACTGATCCCTATGTACAAGAATATAACTACTATAATACTGCTCCAACGTACAAGAATATAACTACTATAATACTGCCCCCTATGTACAAGAATATAACACTGCCCCTATGTACAAGAATATAACTACTATAATACTGCTCCTATGTACAAAAATATAACTACTATAATACTGCTCCTATGTACAAGAATATAACTACTATAATACTGCCTCCTATTTACAAGAATATAACTACTATAATACTGCCCTCTATGTGCTAGAATAGAACTACTATAATACTGCCCTCCTATGTACAAGAATATAACTACTATAATACTGCCCCCTATGTACAAGAATATAACACTGCCCCTATGTACAAGAATATAACTACTATAATACTGCTCCTATGTACAAGAATATAACTACTATAATACTGCTCCAACGTACAAGAATATAACTACTATAATACTGCCCCCTATGTACAAGAATATAACACTGCCCCTATGTACAAGAATATAACTACTATAATACTGCTCCTATGTACAAGAATATAACTACTATAATACTGCTCCTATGTACAAGAATATAACTACTATAATACTGCCTCCTATTTACAAGAATATAACTACTATAATACTGCTCCCTATGTATAAGAATATAACTACTATAATACTGCTCCCTATGTACAAGAATATAACTACTATAATACTGATCCCTATGTACAAGAATATAACTACTATAATACTGCTCCTATGTACAAGAATATAACTACTATAATACTGCCCCCTATGTACAAGAATATAACACTGCCCCTATGTACAAGAATATAACTACTATAATACTGCCCTCTATGTACTAGAATAGAACTACTATAATACTGCCTCCTATGTACAAGAATATAACTACTATAACACTGCTCCTATGTACAAGAATATAACTACTATAATACTGCCCCCTATGTACAAGAATATAACTACTATAATACTGCCTCCTATGTACAAGAATATAACTACTATAATACTGCCGCCTATGTACAAGAATATAACTACTATAATACTGCCCCCTATGTACAAGAATATAACTACTATAATACTGCCCCCTATGTACAAGAATATAACTACTATAATACTGCCCCCTATGTACAAGAATATAACTACTATAATACTGCTCCTATGTACAAGAATATAACTACTATAATACTGCCCTCTATGTACTAGAATAGAACTACTATAATACTGCCTCCTATGTACAAGAATATAACTACTATAATACTGCCCCCTGTGTACAATAATATAACTACTATAATACTGCCCGCTATGTACAAGAATATAACTACTATAATACTGCCCCCTATGTACAAGAATATAACTACTATAATACTGCCCCTATGTACAAGAATATAACTACTATAATACTGCCCCCTATGTACAAGAATATAACTACTATAATACTGCTCCCTATGTACAGGAATATAACTACTATAATAATGCCCCCTATGTACAAGAATATAACTACTATAATACTGCCCCTATGTACAAGAATATAACTACTATAATACTGCTCCCTATGTACAAGAATATAACTACTATAATACTGCCCCTATGTACAAGAATATAACTACTATAATACTGCCCCCTATGTACAAGAATATAACTACTATAATACTGCCCGCTATGTACAAGAATATAACTACTATAATACTGCCCCCTATGTACAAGAATATATCTACTATAATACTGCCCCTATGTACAAGAATATAACTACTATAATACTGCCCCCTATGTACAAGAATATAACTACTATAATACTGCCCGCTATGTACAAGAATATAACTACTATAGTACTGCCTCCTGTTAGGTTGTTATTCTGTGACCGGTAGTACTATGGGTTCTAGGAGCACATTTCTACAGGTGTGGTATGATTGAGCTGGTTGGGTGTGGTGTTCTTCTGCCCTCCCCATGCCAGCTAGTCCCTCAGTCAGTCACATGAGTGTTGTATTGTACTGATGATTGCTGCCATTCCTTATAGCCCTGTCATGCTCTTCTCTCTGTACTTGTCCTGATATCCGGGAACTCTGGAGCTTCACCGATATAATTCCACACTGTAAAAATTGTTCTTGCGGCAGTCATCCAGCCGACACTGAAAAAAGGCAATAAGCATAACAGACGTGTATCACTTACACTTTCATCTGCAAGAGGAAATCTATTGATTGCCCCAAGAGCAGGCGCTCACGCCGGGGGCCCTATAGAGGCACATAATGTAGACTGCTGATAATAACATAAAATACAACTGTATCTGGGAAGGCAATGAGCGTGCCGCCATCTTTACTGCTACGGATATCAGCTACGGGAAGATTACCGTATAGTATGAGAGGCAGTTAGAAGATGAACTCTGCTGCAGTACTGCACTAATACTCACATATCGCCACTGATTACATATATCCCTCTGGTCTCACCTCCAGTTAGGGAATTCTGCAGGGATTCAGACCTCAGTTTGAAAAGTAACCACTTATATAACCAGTATTATAGTAGTTATATTCTTGTACATAGGGGGCAGTATTATAGTAGTTATATTCTTGTACATAGGAGGCAGTATTATAGTAGTTATATTCTTGTACATATGGAGCAGTATTATAGTAGTTATATTCTTGTACATAGGAGGCAGTATTATCGTAGTTATATTCTTGTACATATGGAGCAGTATTATAGTAGTTATATTCTTGTACATAGGGGGCAGTATTATCGTAGTTATATTCTTGTACATAGGAGGCAGTACTATATTAGTTATATTCTTGTACATAGGAGGCAGTATTATAGTAGTTATATTCTTGTACATAGGGGGCAGTATTATAGTAGTTATATTCTTGTACATAGGAGGCAGTATTATAGTAGTTATATTCTTGTACATAGGGGCAGTATTATAGTAGTTATATTCTTGTACATAGCGAGCATTATTATAGTAGTTATATTCTTGTACATAGGAGGCAGTATTATAGTAGTTATATTCTTGTACATAGGGGCAGTATTATAGTAGTTATATTCTTGTACATAGGGGGCAGTATTATAGTAGTTATATTCTTGTACATAGGAGGCAGTATTATAGTAGTTATATTCTTGTACATAGCGGGCAGTATTATAGTAGTTATATTCTTGTACATAGAGGGCAGTATTATAGTAGTTATATTCTTGTACATAGGAGGCAGTATTATAGTAGTTATATTCTTGTACATAGGGAGCATTATTATAGTAGTTATATTCTTGTACATAGGAGGCATTATTATAGTAGTTATATTCTTGTACATAGGAGGCAGTATTATAGTAGTTATATTCTTGTACATAGGGGGGCAGTATTATAGTAGTTATATTCTTGTACATAGGAGCAGTATTATAGTAGTTATATTCTTGTATATAGGGGGCAGTATTATTGTAGTTATATTCTTGTACATAGGGGCAGTGTTATAGTAGTTATATTCTTGTACATATGGGGGCTGTATTATAGTAGTTATATTCTTGTACATAGGGGGCAGTATTATAGTAGTTATATTCTTGTACATAGGGGGCAGTATTATAGCAGTTATATTCTTGTACATAGGAGGCAGTATTATAGTAGTTATATTCTTGTATATAGGGGGCAGTATTATTGTAGTTATATTCTTGAACATATGAGCAGTATTATAGTAGTTATATTCTTGTACATAGAGGGCAGTATTATAGTAGTTATATTCTTGTACATAGGGGGCAGTATTATAGTAGTTATATTCTTGTATATAGGCGGCAGTATTATTGTAGTTATATTCTTGTACATAGGAGGCAGTATTATAGTAGTTATATTCTTGTACATAGGGGCAGTATTATAGTGGTTATATTCTTGTATATAGGGGGCCGTGTTATAGTAGTTATATTCTTGTAGATAGGGGCCGTATTATAGTAGTTATATTCTTGTATATAGGGGGCAGTATTATAGTAGTTATATTCTTGTAGATAGGGGCAGTATTATAGTAGTTATATTCTTGTACATAGGGAGCAGTATTATAGTAGTTATATTTTTGTACATAGGGGGCAGTATTATAGTAGTTATATTCTTGTATATAGGAGCAGTATTATAGTAGTTATATTCTTGTACATAGGGGGCAGTATTATAGTAGTTATATTCTTGTATATAGGAGCAGTATTATAGTAGTTATATTCTTGTATATAGGAGCAGTATTATAGTAGTTATATTCTTGTACATAGGAGGCAGTATTATAGTAGTTATATTCTTGTACATAGGGGGCAGTATTATAGTAGTTATATTCTTGTACATAGGAGCAGTATTATAGTAGTTATATTCTTGTACATAGGGGGCAGTATTATAGTAGTTATATTCTTGTACATAGGAGCAGTATTATAGTAGTTATATTCTTGTACATAGGAGGCAGTATTATAGTAGTTATATTCTTGTACATAGGAACAATATTATAGTAGTTATATGCTTGTACATAGGAGGCAGTATTATAGTAGTTATATACTTGTACATAGGGGCAGTATTATAGTAGTAATATTCTTGTACATATGGGGCAGTATTAGAGTAGTTATATTCTTGTACAGAGGGGGCAGTATTATAGTAGTTATATTCTTGTACATAGGAGGCAGTAATATAGTAGTTATATTCTTGTACATAGGAGCAATATTATAGTAGTTATATTCTTGTACATAGGGGGCAGTATTATAGTAGTTATATTCTTGTACATAGGGAGCAGCATTATAGTAGTTATATGCTTGAACATAGGGGGCAGTATTACAGTAGGTATATACTTGTACATAGGGGGCAGTATTATAGTAGTTATATTCTTGTACATAGGGGGCAGTATTATAGTAGTTATATTCTTGTACATAGGGGGCAGTATTATAGTAGTAATATTCTTGTACATATGGGGGCAGTATTAGAGTAGTTATATTCTTGTACATAGGGGGCAGTATTAGAGTAGTTATATTCTTGTACATAGGGGGCAGTATTATAGTAGTTATATTCTTGTACATAGGGAGCAGTATTATAGTAGTTATATTCTTGTACATAGGAGAGCAGTATTATAGTAGTTATATTCTTGTACATAGGAGCAGTATTATAGTAGTTATATTCTTGTACATAGTGGGCAGTATTATAGTAGTTATATTCTTGTACATAGAGGGCAATATTATAGTAGTTATATTCTTGTACATAGGAGGCAGTATTATAGTAGTTATATTCTTGTACATAGGAACAATATTATAGTAGTTATATGCTTGTACATAGGAGGCAGTATTATAGTAGTTATATACTTGTACATAGGGGCAGTATTATAGTAGTAATATTCTTGTACATATGGGGCAGTATTAGAGTAGTTATATTCTTGTACAGAGGGGGCAGTATTATAGTAGTTATATTCTTGTACATAGGAGCAGTATTATAGTAGTTATATTCTTGTACATAGGAGGCAGTAATATAGTAGTTATATTCTTGTACATAGGAGCAATATTATAGTAGTTATATTCTTGTACATAGGGGGCAGTATTATAGTAGTTATATTCTTGTACATAGGGAGCAGCATTATAGTAGTTATATGCTTGAACATAGGGGGCAGTATTACAGTAGGTATATACTTGTACATAGGGGGCAGTATTATAGTAGTTATATTCTTGTACATAGGGGGCAGTATTATAGTAGTTATATTCTTGTACATAGGGGGCAGTATTATAGTAGTAATATTCTTGTACATATGGGGGCAGTATTAGAGTAGTTATATTCTTGTACATAGGGAGCAGTATTATAGTAGTAATATTCTTGTACATAGGGGGACAGTATTATACTAGTTATATTCTTGTACATAGGGGGCAGTATTATAGAAGTTATATTCTTGTACATAGAGAGCAGTATTATAGTAGTTATATTCTTGTACATAGGGGGCAGTATTAGAGTAGTTATATTCTTGTACATAGGGGGCAGTATTATAGTAGTTATATTCTTGTACATAGGGAGCAGTATTATAGTAGTTATATTCTTGTACATAGGAGAGCAGTATTATAGTAGTTATATTCTTGTACATAGGAGCAGTATTATAGTAGTTATATTCTTGTACATAGTGGGCAGTATTATAGTAGTTATATTCTTGTACATAGAGGGCAATATTATAGTAGTTATATTCTTGTACATAGGAGGCAGTATTATTGCAGTTATATTCTTGTACATAGAAGCAGTATTATAGTAGTTATATTCATGTACATAGGAGCAGTATTATAGTAGTTATATTCTTGTACATAGGGGACGGTATTATAGTAGTTATATTCTTGTACATATGGGGCAGTATTATAGTAGTTATATTCTTGTACATAGGAGGCAGTATAATAGTAGTTATATTCTTGTACATAGGAGGCAGTATTATAGTAGTTATATTCTTGTACATAGGGAGCAGTATTATAGTAGTTATATTCTTGTACATAGCAGGCAGTATATAGTAGTTATATTCTTGTACACAGGGGGCAGTATTACAGTAGTTATATTCTTGTACATAGGGGGCAGTATTACAGTAGTTATATTCTTGTACATACGAGGCAGTATTATAGTAGTTATATTCTTGTACATAGGGAGCAGTATTATAGTAGTAATATTCTTGTACATAGGGGGACAGTATTATACTAGTTATATTCTTGTACATAGGGGGCAGTATTATAGAAGTTATATTCTTGTACATAGGGAGCAGTATTATAGTAGTTATATTCTTGTACATAGGGAGCAGTATTATAGTAGTTATATTCTTGTACATAGGGAGCAGTATTATAGTAGTTATATTCTTGTACATAGGGGGCAGTATAATAGTAGTTATATTCTTGTACATAGGGAGCAGTATTATAGTAGTTATATTCTTGTACATAGGGGGCAGTATTATAGTAGTTATATTCTTGTACATAGGGAGCAGTATTATAGTAGTTATATTCTTGTACATAGGGAGCAGTAGTATAGTAGTTATATTCTTGTACATAGGGGGCAGTATTATAGTAGTTATATTCTTGTACATAGTGGGCAGTATTATAGTAGTTATATTCTTGTACATAGGGGGCAGTATTATAGTAGTTATATTCTTGTACATAGGGAGCAGTATTATAGTAGTTATATTCTTGTACATAGGGAGCAGTAGTATAGTAGTTATATTCTTGTACATAGAATGCAGTATTATAGTAGTTATATTCTTGTACATAGGGAGCAGTATTATAGTAGTTATATTCTTGTACATAGGGGGCAGTATTATAGTAGTTATATTCTTGTACATAGAGGGCAGTATTATAGTAGTTATATTCTTATACATAGGGAGCAGTATTATAGTAGTTATATTCTTGTACATAGGGGGCAATATTATAGTAGTTATATTCTTGTACATAGGAGGCAGTATTATAGCAGTTATATTCTTGTACATAGGAGCAGAATTATAGTAGTTATATTCTTGCACATAGGGGGCAGTATTATAGTAGTTATATTCTTATACATAGGGAGCAGTATTATAGTAGTTATATTCTTGTACATAGGGGCAGTATTATAGTAGTTATATTCTTGTATATAGGGGGCCGTATTATAGTAGTTATATTCTTGTAGATAGGGGCCGTATTATAGTAGTTATATTCTTGTATATAGGGGGCAGTATTATAGTAGTTATATTCTTGTAGATAGGGGCAGTATTATAGTAGTTATATTCTTGTACATAGGGAGCAGTATTATAGTAGTTATATTTTTGTACATAGGGGGCAGTATTATAGTAGTTATATTCTTGTACATAGAGGGCAGTATTATAGTAGTTATATTCTTGTACATAGAGGGCAGTATTATAGTAGTTATATTCTTGTACATAGGGTGCAGTATTATAGTAGTTATACTCTTGTACATAGGAGGCAGTATTATAGTAGTTATATTCTTGTACATAGGAGGCAGTATTATAGTAGTTATATTCTTGCACATAGGGGCAGTATGATAGTAGTTATACTCTTGTACATAGGAGGCAGTATTATAGTAGTTATATTCTTGTACATAGGAGGCAGTATTATAGTAGTTATATTCCTGTACATATGGGGCAGTATTATAGTAGTTATATTCTTGTACATAGGGAGCAGTAGTATAGTAGTTATATTCTTGTACATAGGGGGCAGTATTATAGTAGTTATATTCTTGTACATAGTGGGCAGTATTATAGTAGTTATATTCTTGTACATAGGGGGCAGTATTATAGTAGTTATATTCTTGTACATAGGGGGCAGTATTATAGTAGTTATATTCTTGTACATAGGGAGCAGTAGTATAGTAGTTATATTCTTGTACATAGAATGCAGTATTATAGTAGTTATATTCTTGTACATTGGGAGCAGTATTATAGTAGTTATATTCTTGTACATAGGGGGCAGTATTATAGTAGTTATATTCTTGTACATAGAGGGCAGTATTATAGTAGTTATATTCTTGTACATAGGAGGCAGTATTATAGTAGTTATATTCTTGCACATAGGGGCAGTATGATAGTAGTTATACTCTTGTACATAGGAGGCAGTATTATAGTAGTTATATTCTTGTACATAGGGAGCAGTATTATAGTATTTATATTCTTGTACATAGGGAGCAGTATTATAGTAGTTATATTCTTGTACATAGGGGGCAGTATTATAGCAGTTATATTCTTGTACATAGGGAGCAGTATTATAGTAGTTATATTCTTGTACATAGGGGGCAGTATTATAGTAGTTATATTCTTGTACATTGGAGGCACTATTATAGTAGTTATATTCTTGTACATGGGGCAGTATTATAGTAGTTATATTCTTGTACATAAGGAGGCAGTATTATAGTAGTTATATTCTTGCACATAGGGGGCAGTATTATAGCAGTTATATTCTTGTACATAGGGAGCAGTATTATAGTAGTTATATTCTTGTACATAGGGGGCAGTATTATAGTAGTTATATTCTTGTACATAGTGGGCAGTATTATAGTAGTTATATTGTACATAGGGGGCAGTATTATGGTAGTAATATTCTTGCACAGAGGGGGCAGTATTATAGTAGTTATATTCTTGTACAGGAATAGATCTGCTCAACATGTGAAGATACTCCCATTCCTCTTTAGGATTAGGCGGGTCTTTACTGTTTATAATATATAGATAAAGCTTTATCATTTTTACATAATTATCACATTACTCACTGTTTGCCCATCCCCCTTTATCTGCAGGGAGATCCCAGCCTCTGGATTAATTAGATGGCACCTAGTTTTTTGTCCCTGGCTTCAGGATAAGCAGCATTTATCTGGGTCGTTGAATTTGGCTTATTTGCTAATTCATTCACTTTTGGGTTTCTGGAATTCCCAGATCTCATGACAATTCCTGCACAGAGGGAGCGGCACATAAAGGTCTCTGAGCAAATATTGAGACACTGACTGTTCCTGCCGGAGGATCCTTCTGCTTATCCCTATTGAATGGATGCTGGTGGGGGTCATTCAGTAATATTATAGCTATGTCCTGTATCTCCTCTCCTGTGTCTGCTGGCATCATTGGGCTCTGCCCATCTCCCCGTCCTCTCTATATGTTAGCTATTCCTAAGAGCTGAGGCTCATTTGTTTATGAGGCACCAGCTTGACTGCTCCTCCGTCTCCACTATGTATGTAGCATTGACTGCCGGCCCGGCATCCACTATGTATGTAGCATTGACTGCCGGCCCGGCATCCACTCCACTGTCACCTGGTTACCGTCTTTGATCATTTTCCCTGTTCTTTTTTTTATTCCATTCTCCTTGTGTCAGTATTCACTGTGGTCCTCGCATGACATTCATGAATTGAATGAAAAATGGTAAAACTTTGCTAAAAGATGTTTGGAGCAAAGAGGATGAGGACTCGTATCGTGAAATCGCTGTGTGGGTTCCACAACGCAATACCCGCAGTTTTTCCGCAGGAAATCAGTAGTGGCAAAATCTGCACCTAAATAATGAAGATTTAGCCTCGTTTTACTTGCCGAACAGCAGCAGAATTTAACCCCTGTATATCAAGGCAGCATAAATAGGCAACACTGCAGATTTAGAAGCCGCACGTGGCTTGTACTGTAAGCGCTGCGAGTCCACGGAAATCCCACAGAGCTTAGTGGCGGTGTGAAGGCGGCCGCACCAGCTCTACACCAGTTTTAGGGGTGTTGGTAAAGTTCCAGTTCAGAACTTGTTAAGTTTGGCAAACTGGCAGAAGTGAACTTTTCAAAAGTTCTCTCACCCCATTAGCCTCTGTCCTAGCTGCCTCATTCTGCATACTCTAATTGATCTAGAACCCCTCATTTTTTATATATCCTTCTCTCTTACTGATCGGCTCTAACTACAAGTATCACTGCGACTCTTGCATTCCGTGCGGAATTTCGCCGCGGCAAATCTTTATGCGGCCGCTAATCCCGGGATTAGGCAGCCATGTGGACGAGATTTCTCTGAAACCTCGTCCACACGAGACGGCAAATCCGCTGCGGCGCGGATTTGCCGACTGCAGCATGTCTTTTGTTTCCCACTGCGGCCGCGCTCTCCTTTATGGGAAATGTCGCGGTTTATAGCTGCGGCCAAACCGCGACATTTCCGTCGGGAATTCGCCCTGTGTGACCGTGGCCTAAAGGTCCTATCTACACTCATTGTCAGTGTCCTCCCTCCCCTAGAAGTTGTCAGATGGAAGAACCTTTCTCTGTGATTGTAACGTAACTAAGTGATTAAAATGTTAGAGCAGAAGGGTCATTTATTGTGGAGAACCGAACCCTGTAGGGAGGCTCTAGTACCCTGTTGTACCGCCTCTAGCTTAGATACAAGATGTGATACAGGCAGGCATGGAGGCTCTAGTACCCTGTTGTACCGCCTCTAGCTTAGATACAAGATGTGATACAGGCAGGCATGGAGGCTCTAGTACCCTGTTGTACCGCCTCTAGCTTGGATACAAGATGTGATACGGGAGGGCATGGAGGCTCTAGTACCCTGTTGTACCGCCTCTAGCTTGGATACAAGATGTCATACGGATGAGCATGGAGGCTCTAATACCCTGTTGTACCACCTCTAGCTTGGATACAAGATGTGATACAGGTGGGCATGGAGGCTCTAGTACCCTGTTGTACTGCCTCTAGCTTAGATACAAGATGTGATACGGGGGGCATGGAGGCTCTAGTACCCTGTTGTACTGCCTCTAGCTTAGATACAAGATGTGATACAGGTGGGCATGGAGGCTCTAGTACCCTGTTGTACCGCCTCTAGCTTAGATACAAGATGTGATACAGGCAGTCATGGAGGCTCTAGTACCCTGTTGTACCGCCTCTAGCTTGGATACAAGATGTGATACGGGGGGCATGGAGGCTCTAGTACCCTGTTGTACTGCCTCTAGCTTAGATACAAGATGTGATACAGGTGGGCATGGAGGCTCTAGTACCCTGTTGTACCGCCTCTAGCTTAGATACAAGATGTGATACAGGCAGTCATGGAGGCTCTAGTACCCTGTTGTACCGCCTCTAGCTTGGATACAAGATGTCATACAGGTGGGCATGGAGGCTCTAGTACCCTGTTGTACCGCCTCTAGCTTAGATACAAGATGTGATACGGACAGCATGGAGGCTCTAGTACCCTGTTGTACTGCCTGTAGCTTGGATACAAGATGTGATACGGGGGGCATGGAGCCTCTAGTACCCTGTTGTACCGCCTCTAGCTTAGATACAAGATGTGATACGGGGGGCATGGAGGCTCTAGTACCCTGTTGTACCGCCTCTAGCTTAGATACAAGATGTGATACGGACAGCATGGAGGCTCTAGTACCCTGTTGTACCGCATTTAGCTTGGATACAAGATGTGATACGGGGGGCATGGAGCCTCTAGTACCCTGTTGTACCACTTCTAGCTTGGATACAAGATGTGATAGGGGTGGGCATGGAGGCTCTAGTACCCTGTTGTACCGCCTCTGGCTTGGATACAAGATGTGATACGGGAGCATGGAGGCTCTAGTACCCTGTTGTACCGCCTCTAGCTTAGATACAAGATGTGATACAGACGGGCATGGAGGCTTACAGGTCCTGTATGATATCCTGTGGCATATCACTCTTCAGTTGCTGTAGCTGAGCCTTTAGGTTGTACAGACTCGTAGGTCGGGGAAGTTGGCATCCCAAATATATTCTATTTGTGAAAAATCTGGCGACCGGGCAGCCACGGCAGTGTGACAATGTTGTGGGGGCTCCTGTGACCCCCTTGTGTGTGCGGCCGAGCATTATCCTGCTGGAAGCCGCCATGAGAGGAACACATGTGGCTGCAGGATGTCCTGAAGATATGGCTGAGCTGTCATTGTCCCTCGTACCACTACTAGGGGTGACCGACTGTAATATGTGATGGTCCTCCAGACCATCACACCAGCAGGGGGCAGTGTGCTGCTCCAAGGCTGAGGCAGGATTGAGGCGCTCACCCCGAAGTCTACAGACACGAACATGACCGTCGTCAGCACCCTAACTAAACCTGGATTCATCTCTGAAACCAAACCGGTTCCTCTCTGCATCATCCAGTTTCATCGCCCATGACATCACTGCAGACGGAGGCGACGGTGGGTGTCAGAGGCCGTACATTTAGTGGGGGGTTGTGAGACCAAATGTCCTTCAGCCAAGTGCATGGAAATGGCTCCAACAGACATTTGGGTGTAACGATGGCGCCCCTGCTGCTGGATGGTGGACAACGGAACAGATGGAGCTTCTGGCGCTTGTCAGATAATTAGACGCTTCTCTCTACTGGTGGTCTGTAGGGGGCGTCCTGAGCCCAGTCACCTGGTGTGCCCTCACATGTCTACTGGTCCTAACAACCCCTAAAATCTGGTCAGACGCTCCTCTCTACTGGTGGTCTGTAGGGGGCGTCCTGAGCCCGGTCACCTTGTGTGCCCCCATCCACTAATCCCAACACCTCCTAACAGTCTGGCCAGAAGCTCCTCTCTACTGGTGGTCTGTAGGGGGCGTCCTGAGCCCGGTCACTTTGTGTGCCCCCAGCCACTGGTCCCAACACCCCCTAACAGTCTGGACAGAACGGTGTGGGGGACAATTCATGGATAGGGCCATCCAGCTTTTGAGACCCCAATAATATGCCCCTCTCAGACTCTGGTAATGGGGTGAAATCTCTTCTCTGCGTCGTAGAGGCGTCTAGTGGCCAACAAGCTCTACAAGCGGAAGAAGAGGTCCCTACACACAAGGAGCCTCCGAGAGCCTCTTATAGGCCAAGGGGGGAACCACTATTAGGTCCTCCGGTGACAAGACCGTCCATCTAATCACCACAACTCTCATCATTATCTACCTGAGATGGAACTGCAGGACGGGTATTGCAGCAGAATGACAACTTAGTCTAAGGGCTCACACCCACTGGCGTTTTATTCTCTCTCGTGAAAACACTCGCTTCACAGCGCAAGAAAAACGCTGTGATATCACCAGTGTTTTCATTGGGGCCAGCAGCAGCGCTAGCCGCATTGAAAACATAGGGAGAATACCGCGGACTTCTGCCAGAGCTGTCACAGCTGTGGCAGGAGTTTCTTTCATCCCCGCGGATGAATAGCTAAGCGCTGGCTGTAATTGGCTGAGTGCTCAGCCAATCAGCACAGCCCTTTCAGGAGGCGGGGATTTTAAATCCCCGCCTGCTGAAAGTGCTGGACAGCAGTGCAGGGGAGCCAGCCAGAGGACACGTCTAAGCGGTGCAATGGTATCCAAGGAGGCGGCAGCATCAACGGTGTAAAGATAGTAAAAAAAGGGTTTTATTGCTCCATAAAATGGCGACGTTTCGACTTAATCTAAGTCTTTTTCAAGCGGTGCAGACGTGAGTAAAGATTTTTTGGTTTTTTTTAACCAGCTAATGATGATTTTTCAGGGAAGGGCTCATATTTCAAGCCTTTCCCCGAAAATCATACTGCGGGGGTTGCCACAAACCACTGCTTTCAATGGGGCCGGCAGCAGCGCCGACCCCATTAAAAGAAATGGGATAGCATGCTGGACTTCTGTCACAGCTGTGGCAGAGGATTCCTTCATCCCCGGGGTCCCCGCGGGGATGAAGGAAACTCCTGCCACAGCTGTGGCAGAAGTCCGCGGTATTCTCCCTATGTTTTCAATGGGGCTAGTGCTACTGCCGCTGGCCCCAATGACAACACTTGCGATATCACAGCGTTTTTCTCACGCTGCGAGGTGAGTGTTTTCACTTGCTTTCGCAGCGCAAGAGAGAATAAAACGCCAGTGGGTGTGAGCCCTCAGGATCGGGTTATCTATATTCAGCATTTGCTGCGTTCATGCACCAGGAGGCTCAGGAAGAACAGACTACTATGTTCAGACTAGAAAGGAGAATATACCAAAGAGTTCCCAGAGCATCAGTTATAAACGAGCGCTCCGTAGAAGGGCTGCGGTAGTAAAGGGTTATGACTAGGCACTCGTGTGGAAGTGTCCTGGAGAATACTTGTTATTTACACTTCTTACATAATGCTGGGAAAATGCTGCAAAAACTGGAGCAGAAATGTCCCCGGTGTCACAGCCTGTGAAGATGACGTGCCTCGCCTCAACCTGGCACATTAATAAGGAGGCCGGGAGATCTTATATGGGCACAGAAACACAGGCTTTGTGGAAGGGAGATTTCTATATACTTTGGTACTCCAAAACCCCAAACTGACTGCGCCAACCATCGTTATACACAAGATCACGTTTATGTGACCTAAACAGAGATAAAGTGTGTAAGACATGTTACCCCGAGTGGTCAAGTGGGATTTAGGGGATAAAAAAATACATGTTACCCCGGGTGGTCTAGGGTGATTTAGGGGATAAAATATACATGTCACCCCGGGTGGTCTAGGGTGATTTAGGGGATAAAATATACATGTCACCCCGGGTGGTCTAGGGGATAAAATATACATGTTACACCGGGTGGTCTAGGGTGATTTAGGGGATAAAAAAAATACTTGTTATCCTTGGTGGTCTAGGGTAGTTTAGGGGATTATATATATATATATATTTTTTTTTTTTTTTTTTGAGGTCAGGGGGTGGGGGTGGGGGTAGTATTTAATATATACAGTATCCCTAGTGATGTAGAGTGGTGTTTGGGTTATACATGTTGTTCCTGGTGATACAGGGTGGTTTATATATTTTATATAGTTTCCCTGGTGATTTAAGATTATGGGGTATCTGATTGGGAATTATATGCATTATATACTTTGGCCAGTTGGGGTTACTCACCTGGGATCTCCCGTTTACTTTCCCCTGTCCAGGGGTGGCAGCACCGCAATGATGTCCAAAAACACAGGTAAAGTCCAAATGCCAGTTCCTCCAGCATTTATTCAAGGCACAGTGATATATTCAGTCACATACAGTCCAGTGTATCATATGCAACTTCCCACTGTTGTCCCCCACAGTGCTCACAGCAACACATACGCTTCTTCCAGCAGACCTTCCAGGACGGTGACTTCGCCCCGACAGGTGATGAGCGAGGGGCCGACTACCCCTGTCCGCTCCGTGCTTCCGGGTCCCTCACAGACCAGCACCAGGTCTACATAGACCTCAGGCCCCACAGGCCCCACAGGCCTCCATGGACCTGAGCTCCACAGGCTTCAAGGACCCTGAGTTTGAGAGGGAGGGGAAATTTAAACTGTGTAGCCGCACCCTTACAGGTGCAGGTCAACTAAACCAAACACAGTGACTGCGTTCAGAGGCCCCCTACAGGCCACTCTTGCTACTGCACTGTCTCATATCCCCCTCCCAATGAAAAAGACCATCAGTCTTTTCATAAGCAACTTAGAACAACAAACACTTGCTGAACTCTAACAAGGGGCCTATGCTGTACCGCAACATTTCCTTTCATTTGTCTGATAAGCGGTCTCTTCTTGTCTTCTGCCTTGTCACGTCTCTGCACATCCCTCTCACACTGCGCCCTCACAGCCTGTGGGTTAACTTCCCAGTGCCACTCGGCATTCCCTGGGACTAGCAACTCATCCTCCAACTGCAGCTTCACTTTTCCTTCTTGTATATTCAAGACAAGCGCTTTGCTTATGTTTTCAGGAGCCTCCGCTGTATCACCATACTGGTCAGCCATTGCTCTCTCCATCTGCTCCAGCACCATACTGGTCAGCCATTGCTCTCTCCATCTGCTCCAGCACCATACTGGTCAGCCATTGCTCTCTCCATCTTCTCCAGCACCATACTGGACAGCCATTGCTCTCTCCATCTGCTCCAGCACCATACTGGTCAGCCATTGCTCTCTCCATCTGCTCCAGCACCATACTGGTCAGCCATTGCTCTCTCCATCTGCTCCAGCACCATACTGGTCAGCCATTGCTCTCTCCATCTGCTCCAGCACCATACTGGTCAGCCATTGCTCTCTCCATCCGCTCCAGCACCATACTGGTCAGCCATTGCTCTCTCCATCTGCTCCAGCACCATACTGGTCAGCCATTGCTCTCTCCATCTGCTCCAGCACCATACTGGTCAGCCATTGCTCTCTCCATCTGCTCCAGCACCATACTGGTCAGCCATTGCTCTCTCCATCTGCTCCAGCACCGTACTGGTCAGCCATTGCTCTCTCCATCTGCTCCAGCACCGTACTGGTCAGCCATTGCTCTCTCCATCTGCTCCAGCACCATACTGGTCAGCCATTGCTCCCTCCATCTGCTCCAGCACCATACTGGTCATCCATTGCTCTCTCCATCTGCTCCAGCACCATACTGGTCAGCCATTGCTCTCCCCATCTGCTCCAGCACCATACTGGTCAGCCATTGCTCTCTCCATCTGCTCCAGCACCATACTGGTCAGCCATTGCTCTCTCCATCTGCTCCAGCACCGTACTGGTCAGCCATTGCTCTCTCCATCTGCTCCAGCACCATACTGGTCAGCCATTGCTCCCTCCATCTGCTCCAGCACCATACTGGTCATCCATTGCTCTCTCCATCTGCTCCAGCACCATACTGGTCAGCCATTGCTCTCTCCATCTGCTCCAGCACCATACTGGTCAGCCATTGCTCTCTCCATCTGCTCCAGCACCATACTGGTCAGCCATTGCTCTCTCCATCTGCTCCAGCACCATACTGGTCAGCCATTGCTCTCTCCATCTGCTCCAGCACCATACTGGTCAGCCATTGCTCTCTCCATCTGCTCCAGCACCATACTGGTCAGCCATTGCTCTCTCCATCTGTTCCAGCACCATACTGGTCAGCCATTGCTCTCTCCATCTGCTCCAGCAAGTCTCACACTTCTGCATCTTCAGCAGACATGGCTTTCTTCTCCATCATCTGACGGCCATCACTCACAAGTTGCCAGCCCTCTCTGTTATTTGGCTCCCTAATCTCTACTTTAGTGACCTTCTTTGCTTCAACATTTTCACCTTCTGCCTTCTCCTTGGCTTCTTGCACTTCAGAGGTCTGTTTAGTCTTCAACTTTTGCCCGACTCTAACTTTCTCAATGACTTCCCCAATTTTTATCTCCCTTATAGAATTCAACAGGGTCTTTTTAGAGGACTTTTGCGATACCACTTTTTCTTCTGACACCACCTTCAGGGGGCGTCAAGGTTAGCGCTTCAGTCTCTTTCTCATTACCGTATATACCGGCGTATAAGACGACTTTTGAACCCCGAAAAATCTGCTCTGAAGTCGGGGGTCGTCTTATACGCCGGTAATACAAAAAAAAGAGTGTAAAAAAAAAATCATTACTCACCTCCCCCGGCGGTCTGCGGCTCTGCTGCAGGCTGTCGCTCCCTCCTGGTCCCCGGCAGAGTATTGCTTTCTGAATGCAGGGCTTGAAATCCCCGCCTCCAGAAAGCTAATACTGTGAATGGCTAACACAGGCCGTCAGCCAATCACAGCCATTCAATGACATCATTGAATGGCTGTGATTGGCTGAAGGCGCACGTGTGTTACCCAATCACAGCCATTCAATGATGTCATTGAATGGCTGTGATTGGCTGAAGGCACGTGTGTTTTAGCTAATCACAGCCATTCAATGATGTCATTGAATGGCTGTGATTGGCTGAAGGCGCACGTGTGTTACCCAATCACAGCCATTCAATGATGTCATTGAATGGCTGTGATTGGCTGAAGGCACGTGTGTTTTAGCTAATCACAGCCATTCAATGATGTCATTGAATGGCTGTGATTGGCTGACGGCGTGTGTTAGGCAATCACAGTATTAGCTTTCTGGAGGCGGGGATTTCAAGCCCTGCGTCCAGAAAGCAATGCTCTGCCGGGGACCAGGAGGGAGCGACGTCCTGCAGCAGCGCCGCAGAACACCGGGGGAGGTAATGATTTATTTTTTTTTGCTCCACTGTATTCCCGGTGTATAAGGTGATAGTTGGGGGGTCATCTTATACGCCCCGTCGCCTTATACGGCGGAATATACGGTATTCTCCAACAGGGTCTCCATTCCTTCTACCGGTTGTTGGAACACACCTTTTAGCTTTTCCCATATCAGGGTTCTCTTCTCAGCGTCTGTCTTGGCGCTAATCCAGTCTTGCATTTCAGTGTGCACCCGCTTGTTCACTAGTTCTTTTGCATCTTTAGGAGACACTGATTTCCCTTCAGTAAGCCATTGTTCATACAGCTTCTGTTTCTTCTCCCAGTTGGACGCCATCTGACATAGGTGACCAAGCTCCACACTAATGTCTTCTACTTCCTGCTGAAGACTCTCTGTAAACTTCTCAAGTTCATCATAGACATCATTTTGAAGACAAAACAGCTGATTTATCGCTTCCACTTCTAAGATTACACTGTCTTGCTCTTCAGCAGAGATCCAGCATGCAGGGTTCTCATCCAGTTTCTCTTCCATCTCTGACACCTGTGTCTGAAGTGTTGCTATCTGCTCTGACAGATTCCTCTTAGTTTCTGCATCTTCCTCTAGCTGTTTGAGGAACACATCTCTCTCATCTTGCATTCTCTTCAGGTGTGCCCTAAGACTAGGCCTCTGCTGCGTCTCTTCTTGCACCAGCCTCTGAGACTCTTCGGTCTGAGCTTCCAGCTGCAGTCTATTTACCTTCCCAGACAACGCTGTCTGCACTCTGTCACCTTCAGTGAATTTTACTTGTAGCTCTTGAAGCTGCATCTCTACTGCATTTCTCTTGCTTTCAGATGCACACTTGTCATCCAATAACCCCTCCACCTTTTGGGTCAGCTCAGCACATTCACTCTTGAACATATCTTTCATCTTTTCAGCTTGCTCTAACCGTTGGGACAATTCCCCCATAGCTAGCACATGAGTCTGCTTAAAGGGGTTGTCTCGCGAAAGCAAGTGGGGTTATGCACTTCTGTATGGCCATATTAATGCACTTTGTAATATACATCGTGCATTAAATATGAGCCATACAGAAGTTATTCACTTACCTTCCCTGCGCTGGCGTCCTCGTCTCCATGGTGCCGTCTAACTTCAGCATCTAATCGCCCGATTAGACGGGCTTGCGCAGAAGGGTCTTCTGCCTTCGGCTCGGTCTGGCACGATCGGCGTTCTGGCTCCGCCCCCTCTATGCGTCATCGCGTAGCTCCGCCCCGTCACGTGTGCTGATTCCAGCCAATCAAGAGGCTGGAATCGGCACATGTGATGGGGCGGAGCTACGTGATGACGCGTAGAAGGGGGCGGAGCCAGAACGACGCTGCTGCCGGACAGACCCGAAGGCAGAAGACCCTTCTGAGCAAGCCCGTCTAATCGGGCGATTAGATGCTGAAGTTAGACGGAGCCATGGAGACGGGGACGCCAGCGCAGGGAAGGTAAGTGAATAACTTCTGTATGGCTCATATTTAATGCACGATGTATATTACAAAGTGCATTAATATGGCCATACAGAAGTGCTTAACCCCACTTGCTGCCGCGGGACAACCCCTTTAAGGTCCCGGATGTGGGCTTCATATACCTCCATTTCTTCATCCCAGCTCATCTGTAGCTGGATCACCACTTGCTCACGAAGTGCTTCCTGGTTTTCCTTGTAACCCAGTATATTTTTCAAGATCCCTGCTGGCTTCTCTGCCTGACTGCAAGCAGCTTTCTCTATTTCCAGCTTTTCCTTAAGCAGATTTATCTGGGACTCCAAGTCACCATTTGTTTCATCTGCTTCTGTTTCAGCTCCTGGACTTGAGCTTCATGTATTTTAGCTTTCTCATATAAGCACTTTTGTAGCTGTGATACCTCATCCTGCCATTGGTTTTTCACTTTCTCTTCGGCTTCCTGCCTAGCGTTCTCAGACAATGCCGCCATAGCTTTGATGTTCTCCATCTCTGCTTGTACCTGTGACAGCTGGAGTTTAACCTGAGCTATGTCTCCTTGCAAGGCTTGGACTATCGCACGCTGTCCCTTTAAGGCTGGGTTCACACGGGGCGGATTTGCCGTGAAAATTCCGTCCAGGATTTCGCCGCGGCAGATCTGCCTGCGGCCGCTAATCCCAGGGTTGGCCAGCCATGTGGACGCGATTTCTCAGAAATCTCGTCCACATGGGACGGCAATTCCGCCGTGGCAAAGCCGGCAGAAGCCCGCGCTGCAGTGCGGATTAGCTGGGCGCAGCATGCTCATTCTTTTTCTTCCTCCGCACTCTCTTCTATGGGAGCGCCGGCCGCAGCGGAAGAGCGAGCGGCCGGGCCGCTTCAAGACCCGCTGCTAAGTGCCATGGGTTTTGAAGCAGCGCTTCTCCTGGCAGAAATCTCTCGGTTTTTCGCTGCGGCCAAACCGTGAGATTTCCGCCGGGATTCCGCTGTGTGGGAACCCAGGCTAAGTCCTCTGACTTTCTCTCCAGCTCATCCGGAAGCCTCTCTTGCTTCTGTTCCTCCATGTTCAGTCTTGAACACAACTGCTACACTTCTTGCTGACTACTCTTCAGCAGCACAACTTCAGCTTCCCATCTCTGCTCCAGCCCCGCAGTCTGCTGCTCTCAGGTTTCTCTGGAAACCTCCATACGTTTCTGCCATGCTGCATTCACACGGACAACCTCTTGTCCTAAGCGGCTGTTTTTATCATTCAATTCCTCCTCCAACCAGCTGATGCGTTCTCTTGCGTTTGCTTCCACCACGTTGGATTCTTTGTTTCTCTATGACTAACTCCTGCCTGACTACACCGACCCTTCAATAAAGCAATTTCATTGTAACTTTTCTTCTTCCTACAGCTGAACTGAAGGGTCAGGACCTGAGGGGTTAATCTCTAACTCTAGGTGTGCCACACAGCAACTTTTCATGGATACTATCTAGTCTAACCATGCCTGAGCAATCCCCCACATCTGCATTGTTAGACACCCGTTCACATTGGGCAGATTTCCCTGCACCAACCTGCAACAAAGACATTTTAGGTACTTCATACGACTTTGCATCATCAGGTTTTCCGCTATCCTGTAAGAAAACCACATTATCAGAATTTTGTATGAGACTGCAGCGGATCATTTCCCTTCCACAGCTGAAAAAAATAGGGAAAGTCCGTGCCCAACACAAAGTCCACTAGGAGTTAACGGTAATCCATCAGCTACTTTGAGGAGTGTAAGCAGACTCTCACCTTTAGTCAAGTCCCATGTCACAGTGCCACATGGAGTCTCAAAGGTCAGACTCACCACTTTGTCAGTCTCTGGACCAGAACGAGGAAATGGCAAAATGCCCGGCATAACTGCTGACCCGTCCTGCTGTGGATCCAAGTCCACCAACAGTGGGATCCCACCAACTATCAGCTGACAGGTTCTCATCTCCAACTTCACTGGAACGGGCCTCCTGGCCACTGGACTCCCTGGTGCACAACCGTCCGTGTTGTCACACATCCAGACGCAGTCCATCTGTCTCCTGGTGACAGACTCCTGCTGCCGACGTCTGTCACCTGGCCCTTTAACCACTGCCTGAAGCAGCAACCACACCTTAGACCTCCTGGCCCTTTAAGCCACAGCTTTTGTTGCTCCACAGCAACTTCAGCCTCCTGTCTCTTTTAAATGTCTCCAGCACTACAGCTCACAGGAACATCCATCTGCTCACACGTTGCTCTCTGCAGCTTTGTGCGCCATTCCACTTGTGCCCGCATCCTCCACCATATGTGGCAAGTTGGGGTTACTTGCCCAGGATCTCCTGCTGCCTTTCCCCTGCTGCCCAGGGGTGGCAGCACCGGAATGATGTCCAAAAACACAGGTTAAAATCCAAATGCCGCTTCCTCCAGTGGGTATTTCAGCAGAGCACATGTATTCAGCATCCACATACGGTCCAGTGTATCATATGCAACTTTGCACTGTTGTCTGTCACAGTGCACACAGAAACGCAAACTGCTTCCTCCAGCAGACCTTCCAGGAAGGTGACTTCGCCCCGACAGGCGATGAGCGAGGGGCCGACTACTCCCTGTCTGCTCTGTGCTTCCGGGTCCCTCTCAGACCAGCAGCAGGTCTACATAGACCTCAGGCCCCACAGGCCTCCATGGACCCAAGCTCCACAGCTTCAAGGACCCTGAGTTTGTGAGGGAGGGGAAATTTAAACTGTGTAGCCGCACCCTTACAGGTGCAGGTTAACTAAACCAAACACAGTGACTGCGCTCAGAGGCCCCCCACAGGCCACTCTTGCTACTGCACTGTCACATATACTTATCATACCCCAGTGATCATCTGAATCTGATAAATAACCGGGCAGGAGGGTTAAAACATCCCAAAATCTTATCCGTGTTGGTCTAGGGATGATTCTTACACTCTATATATGTTATTTCTGGCGGTCTAGGGGGGGGGGGGGGGTTAGAAGATTAAAATATTATATATGTTATTCTTGTTGGTCTAGGAGATGAAGTATATTATACATGTCATCCCTGGTGGTCTAGAGAGGTTTAGAACGTTAATATATTTTACGTTATCCCTGGTGGTCTAGGGTGGTTTAGGAGTTAATACACACAGTATCCCTGGTGATCTAGAGTGGTTTATGTTAATAAATGTTATTCCCGATGATTACTAGGGTGGTTTAGGAAATAAAATATATTACACGTTATCCCTGGTGGTCTAGAGTGGTTTAGGAGTTAATACATGTTATTCCCCATGATACAGGGATAGCTGAATTCTTTTATTGTGTTCTCTGGTGCAGGGGGTCTTAGGCTAGGTACTATCCAGCTATAATCATTGTATAGACAGATTTACGGACCCAGTAAAGGTTATTATACCGACGCTCTGCACTAGTTCAGCTTGTGGGATTATTGAGGGTGAATCTTTTAGAAGAATCGTTGTAGTGCATCTATTCAGTTCAT
This sequence comes from Eleutherodactylus coqui, assembly GCF_035609145.1. Lineage (NCBI taxonomy): Eukaryota > Metazoa > Chordata > Amphibia > Anura > Eleutherodactylidae > Eleutherodactylus > Eleutherodactylus coqui. Next base: position 20,298,770 of record NC_089837.1, on the reverse strand, counting down.
AGGTCGGTTCCTGATGAAGTGGTGCTCTTACAATAGAAACGTGTTCAGAGCCCCCTATGGAGCCATTGGGGTTACAGGGACTCTAGGACATATGTATGCGCATGGGGATGCCTTTGGTCCTCTCCATCCGACTGCCTTATTGGAAAGGTTGGGATGCTCTATAGCTCCAGTGTCGGGATGTTATATAGCTCCAGTGTCGGGATGTTATATAGCTCCAGTGTCGGGATGTTATATAGCTCCAGTGTCGGGATGTTCTATAGCTCCAGTGTCGGGATGTTCTATAGCTCCACTGTCGGGATGTTCCATAGCTCCACTGTCGGGATGTTCCATAGCTCCACTGTTGGGATGTTCTATAGCTCCAGTGTCGGGATGTTCTATAGCTCCAGTGTCGGGATGTTCTATAGCTCCACTGTCGGGATGTTCTATAGCTCCAGTGTCGGGATGCTCTATAGCTCCACTGTCGGGATGCTCTATAGCTCCAGTGTCGGGATGCTCTATAGCTCCAGTGTCGGGATGCTCTATAGCTTCAGTGTCGGGATGCTCTATAGCTCCAGTGTCGGGATGCTCTATATCTCCAGTGTCGGGATGCTCTATATCTCCAGTGTCGGGATGCTCTATATCTCCAGTGTCGGGATGCTCTATAGCTCCACTGTCGGGATGCTCTATAGCTCCAGTGTCGGGATGCTCTATATCTCCAGTGTCGGGATGCTCTATAGCTCCACTGTCGGGATGCTCTATAGTTCCACTGTCGGGATGCTCTATAGCTCCAGTGTCGGGATGCTCTATAGCTCCAGTGTCGGGATGCTCTATAGCTCCAGTGTCGGGATGCTCTATAGCTCCACTGTCGGGATGCTCTATAGCTCCAGTGTCGGGATGCTCTATAGCTCCAGTGTCGGGATGCTCTATAGCTCCAGTGTCGGGATGCTCTATAGCTCCAGTGTCGGGATGCTCTATAGCTCCAGTGTCGGGATGCTCTATAGCTCCAGTGTCGGGATGCTCTATAGCTCCAGTGTCGGGATGCTCTATAGCTCCACTGTCGGGATGCTCTATAGCTCCAGTGTCGGGATGCTCTGTAGCTCCAGTGTCGGGATGCTCTATAGCTCCAGTGTCGGGATGCTCTATAGCTCCAGTGTCGGGATGCTCTATAGCTCCACTGTCGGGATGCTCTATAGCTCCAGTGTCGGGATGCTCTATAGCTCCAGTGTCGGGATGCTCTATAGCTCCAGTGTCGGGATGCTCTATAGCTCCAGTGTCGGGATGCTCTATAGCTCCACTGTCGGGATGCTCTATAGCTCCAGTGTCGGGATGCTCTGTAGCTCCAGTGTCGGGATGCTCTATAGCTCCAGTGTCGGGATGCTCTATAGCTCCAGTGTCGGGATGCTCTATAGCTCCAGTGTCGGGATGCTCTATAGCTCCAGTGTCGGGATGCTCTATAGCTCCAGTGTCGGGATGCTCTGTAGCTCCAGTGTCGGGATGCTCTATAGCTCCAGTGTCAGGATGCTCTATAGCTCCAGTGTCGGGATGTTCTATAGCTCCAGTGTCGGGATGCTCTGTAGCTCCAGTGTCGGGATGCTCTATAGCTCCAGTGTCGGGATGCTCTATAGCTCCAGTGTCGGGATGCTCTATAGCTCCAGTGTCAGGATGCTCTATAGCTCCAGTGTCGGGATGCTCTATAGCTCCAGTGTCGGGATGCTCTATAGCTCCAGTGTCGGGATGCTCTATAGCTCCACTGTCGGGATGCTCTATAGCTCCAGTGTCGGGATGCTCTATAGCTCCACTGTCGGGATGCTCTATAGCTCCAGTGTTTCTGTTGCCGCCCTCCTAGATCTAAAGCTCAGATTACATAGAGTATTTAATACAGGAGGTTTCAGTGAAGCTCCTCCCCCTAATCATAACCCATCTCACTGCGGGGTGATATCTGCAGTGTTTATGTCTGTTAGTTTATGCCTAGGCAAACTGGGTGTAAATAATAGAATTAAAAGTTATATTTTAGAAAGAAAAGAATCTACACGGTGAAATAATGATTCCCGATGATACAGGGCGGGTTAAGAGATAAAATATTGCACATGTTATCCCTGGTGGTCTAGGGTGGGTTAATGCACAGTATCCCTGGTACACAAGATTGGTTTGTGGGTTAGTACACCTTATTTCTGGTGACATTGGGTGGTTCAGAAGTTAGTACATGGTTTCCCTGGTGATTTAACAAGACTTAGAGATTATGGGGTTATCTGACTGAGAACAATATGTATTATATACATACAACACCCCCAGTGATCACCTGCAATATGAGTGGGAGGACTTGGCAGGAGGGTTCAAACATAATATCCCTCATATATCATCCCTGGTGGTCTAGGGTGCATTAGGAGTTAAAGGTAATCCATCAGCTACTTTGAGAAGTGTAAGCTAAGTAGCTGCAAATAAGAAAGATGTCCCCGCTTCTGACCCGCGTCATAGGCCCCTCACAGACTAAGCCAGAAGTCTGCTGCACGCTGAAGAGGGGCAATCCCCCGAAACAGCTGTCTGTGCATGGTTTTCTGGCTTGGTTTCCTATTTCCAATCATTAGGACTTGTTATAAGTCACTTTGATTTGAAGGAATGCTTCCGTCCAATAGATGGCGCTGTAGAGGCATTTTTCCATCTGTCTTATTTTTTTCCATAAATTACCCAGAGGAGCTTGCATGGCCTTATAAGTCTCTCTAATCCCCTTCTAGTTGTCCCCACACCCCTTTTTGGTGCTCTCCTTGGGGAGAGACTACCATTCCCCGACCCACCCACACCCTAGGTGTCTCCGCACACTTTTTGGGTGGTCTCCATAAGGAGACACGACACCGCTTCTGAGCTAAGTAGCTGACCCACTGAGTCTGGGGGGGTACGTTTTGGAGTCGCCTTCCCCGACGTTCCCTCTACCTTCGCCCCAGAGTCCTCGGTGCTGTAAGCACAGTGATGATGTAGCGACAATGATTGGTGGAGCCTCCGGTGGCCGGCCCACGCCGCATGATGCCATATAATAGAACTGGTCGGCGGAGGGACGTGACAGGTAGATTAGTCGAGCGCCGACACTTGCCTTCTAATTGTGCGCCCCACTGAGCTCCGGATTAGTTCTCTCTGTAGTTTAGTCAACGACCAGTTCATTCTCTCCTTCTAAGTATTACAGTCTCCAGTAATAATAAGACAGAATTGCTTTCGCCGGGACCGTAAGGCCAAACGACCGGAAAAACACGTTTTTAATTTTTTTTAAGCTCGTGTTACTGTACTTCTCCACCTTCTCCCAGATTCAGTGTACTGCAGCTCTGCATGAGCCAGACCCATAACACCGTTCATCCTGAGCCTCCTGGTCCATGAGTAGAGTGCCAGAACCAGAGTCATGACTGACAGCAGAACCGCGGTACACATACAGCAGGCTGTCACACAGGGGCTGCGGAGGAAGCAACTTCTGCTGTTGAGACATTCTTCTTAAAGGGACAGTGACCTATTATTTGTCAACCCTTCTCTTTTTATTTTATACCTGGGTCACTGTATACCATCTCCAATATACAGAACCCAGACAACACCATCTCCAATATGCAGACCCCAAGCTAGACGGTCCCCAATATACAAACCCCCAGACCGGACCATTGGCAATATGCAGATCCCAGAGAAGACCATCCCCAATATGCAAACCCCAGACCAGACAGTCCCCAATATACAGACCCCAGACCAGACAGCCCCCAATATACAGACCCCAGACCGGACCATTGCTAATATGCAGACTCCAGACTAGAGAGCCCCCAATACACAGACCCCAGACCAGACCCTCTACTATATACAGTTTGCACACCAGACCATCCTCAATATACACACCCCAGACCAGGTAGTCTCCAATATACACACCCCAGACCAGGTGGTCTCCAACATACACACCTCAGACCAGGTGGTCCCCAATATACACACCCCATACCAGGCAGCCCCCAATATACACACCCCAGACCAGACCATTCCTAATATGCAGAACCCAGACCAGACCCTCTACTATATACAGTTTTCACATCAGACCATCCCCAATATATAGACCCTAGACCAGGCTGTCCCTGAAATACAGACCCCAGACCATCCCCAATATACAGACCCTAAACTATCCCCAATATACAGACTGCCTACTAGATGGTGGCAAATACACAGACCCCAGACCAGACTGTCCCCAATATACACACCCCAGACCAGACTGCCCCCAATATACACACCCCAGACCAGACTGCCCCCAATATACACACCCCAGAACAGACTGTCCCCAATATACACACCCCAGACCAGACTGTCCCCAATATACACACCCCAGACCAGACAGTCCCCAATATACAGACCCCAGACCAGACAGCCCCCAATATACAGACCCCAGACCGGACCGTTGCTAATATGCAGACTCCAGACTAGAGAGCCCCCAATACACAGACCCCAGACCAGACCCTCTACTATATACAGTTTGCACACCAGACCATCCTCAATATACACACCCCAGACCAGGTAGTCTCCAATATACACACCCCAGACCAGGTGGTCTCCAACATACACACCTCAGACCAGGTGGTCCCCAATATACACACCCCATACCAGGCAGCCCCCAATATACACACCCCAGACCAGACCATTCCTAATATGCAGAACCCAGACCAGACCCTCTACTATATACAGTTTTCACATCAGACCATCCCCAATATATAGACCCTAGACCAGGCTGTCCCTGAAATACAGACCCCAGACCATCCCCAATATACAGACCCTAAACTATCCCCAATATACAGACTGCCTACTAGATGGTGGCAAATACACAGACCCCAGACCAGACTGTCCCCAATATACACACCCCAGACCAGACTGCCCCCAATATACACACCCCAGACCAGACTGCCCCCAATATACACACCCCAGAACAGACTGTCCCCAATATACACACCCCAGACCAGACTGTCCCCAATATACACACCCCAGACCAGACAGTCCCCAATATACAGACCCCAGACCAGACAGCCCCCAATATACAGACCCCAGACCGGACCGTTGCTAATATGCAGACTCCAGACTAGAGAGCCCCCAATACACAGACCCCAGACCAGACCCTCTACTATATACAGTTTGCACACCAGACCATCCTCAATATACACACCCCAGACCAGGTAGTCTCCAATATACACACCCCAGACCAGGTGGTCTCCAACATACACACCTCAGACCAGGTGGTCCCCAATATACACACCCCATACCAGGCAGCCCCCAATATACACACCCCAGACCAGACCATTCCTAATATGCAGAACCCAGACCAGACCCTCTACTATATACAGTTTTCACATCAGACCATCCCCAATATATAGACCCTAGACCAGGCTGTCCCTGAAATACAGACCCCAGACCATCCCCAATATACAGACCCTAAACTATCCCCAATATACAGACTGCCTACTAGATGGTGGCAAATACACAGACCCCAGACCAGACTGTCCCCAATATACACACCCCAGACCAGACTGCCCCCAATATACACACCCCAGACCAGACTGCCCCCAATATACACACCCCAGAACAGACTGTCCCCAATATACACACCCCAGACCAGACTGTCCCCAATATACACACCCCAGACCAGACAGTCCCCAATATACAGACCCCAGACCAGACAGCCCCCAATATACAGACCCCAGACCGGACCGTTGCTAATATGCAGACTCCAGACTAGAGAGCCCCCAATACACAGACCCCAGACCAGACCCTCTACTATATACAGTTTGCACACCAGACCATCCTCAATATACACACCCCAGACCAGGTAGTCTCCAATATACACACCCCAGACCAGGTGGTCTCCAACATACACACCTCAGACCAGGTGGTCCCCAATATACACACCCCATACCAGGCAGCCCCCAATATACACACCCCAGACCAGACCATTCCTAATATGCAGAACCCAGACCAGACCCTCTACTATATACAGTTTTCACATCAGACCATCCCCAATATATAGACCCTAGACCAGGCTGTCCCTGAAATACAGACCCCAGACCATCCCCAATATACAGACCCTAAACTATCCCCAATATACAGACTGCCTACTAGATGGTGGCAAATACACAGACCCCAGACCAGACTGTCCCCAATATACACACCCCAGACCAGACTGCCCCCAATATACACACCCCAGACCAGACTGCCCCCAATATACACACCCCAGAACAGACTGTCCCCAATATACACACCCCAGACCAGACTGTCCCCAATATACACACCCCAGACCAGACAGTCCCCAATATACAGACCCCAGACCAGACAGCCCCCAATATACAGACCCCAGACCGGACCGTTGCTAATATGCAGACTCCAGACTAGAGAGCCCCCAATACACAGACCCCAGACCAGACCCTCTACTATATACAGTTTGCACACCAGACCATCCTCAATATACACACCCCAGACCAGGTAGTCTCCAATATACACACCCCAGACCAGGTGGTCTCCAACATACACACCTCAGACCAGGTGGTCCCCAATATACACACCCCATACCAGGCAGCCCCCAATATACACACCCCAGACCAGACCATTCCTAATATGCAGAACCCAGACCAGACCCTCTACTATATACAGTTTTCACATCAGACCATCCCCAATATATAGACCCTAGACCAGGCTGTCCCTGAAATACAGACCCCAGACCATCCCCAATATACAGACCCTAAACTATCCCCAATATACAGACTGCCTACTAGATGGTGGCAAATACACAGACCCCAGACCAGACTGTCCCCAATATACACACCCCAGACCAGACTGCCCCCAATATACACACCCCAGACCAGACTGCCCCCAATATACACACCCCAGAACAGACTGTCCCCAATATACACACCCCAGACCAGACTGTCCCCAATATACACACCCCAGACCAGACAGTCCCCAATATACAGACCCCAGACCAGACAGCCCCCAATATACAGACCCCAGACCGGACCGTTGCTAATATGCAGACTCCAGACTAGAGAGCCCCCAATACACAGACCCCAGACCAGACCCTCTACTATATACAGTTTGCACACCAGACCATCCTCAATATACACACCCCAGACCAGGTAGTCTCCAATATACACACCCCAGACCAGGTGGTCTCCAACATACACACCTCAGACCAGGTGGTCCCCAATATACACACCCCATACCAGGCAGCCCCCAATATACACACCCCAGACCAGACCATTCCTAATATGCAGAACCCAGACCAGACCCTCTACTATATACAGTTTTCACATCAGACCATCCCCAATATATAGACCCTAGACCAGGCTGTCCCTGAAATACAGACCCCAGACCATCCCCAATATACAGACCCTAAACTATCCCCAATATACAGACTGCCTACTAGATGGTGGCAAATACACAGACCCCAGACCAGACTGTCCCCAATATACACACCCCAGACCAGACTGCCCCCAATATACACACCCCAGACCAGACTGCCCCCAATATACACACCCCAGAACAGACTGTCCCCAATATACACACCCCAGACCAGACTGTCCCCAATATACACACCCCAGACCAGACAGTCCCCAATATACAGACCCCAGACCAGACAGCCCCCAATATACAGACCCCAGACCGGACCGTTGCTAATATGCAGACTCCAGACTAGAGAGCCCCCAATACACAGACCCCAGACCAGACCCTCTACTATATACAGTTTGCACACCAGACCATCCTCAATATACACACCCCAGACCAGGTAGTCTCCAATATACACACCCCAGACCAGGTGGTCTCCAACATACACACCTCAGACCAGGTGGTCCCCAATATACACACCCCATACCAGGCAGCCCCCAATATACACACCCCAGACCAGACCATTCCTAATATGCAGAACCCAGACCAGACCCTCTACTATATACAGTTTTCACATCAGACCATCCCCAATATATAGACCCTAGACCAGGCTGTCCCTGAAATACAGACCCCAGACCATCCCCAATATACAGACCCTAAACTATCCCCAATATACAGACTGCCTACTAGATGGTGGCAAATACACAGACCCCAGACCAGACTGTCCCCAATATACACACCCCAGACCAGACTGCCCCCAATATACACACCCCAGACCAGACTGCCCCCAATATACACACCCCAGAACAGACTGTCCCCAATATACACACCCCAGACCAGACTGTCCCCAATATACACACCCCAGACCAGACAGTCCCCAATATACAGACCCCAGACCAGACAGCCCCCAATATACAGACCCCAGACCGGACCGTTGCTAATATGCAGACTCCAGACTAGAGAGCCCCCAATACACAGACCCCAGACCAGACCCTCTACTATATACAGTTTGCACACCAGACCATCCTCAATATACACACCCCAGACCAGGTAGTCTCCAATATACACACCCCAGACCAGGTGGTCTCCAACATACACACCTCAGACCAGGTGGTCCCCAATATACACACCCCATACCAGGCAGCCCCCAATATACACACCCCAGACCAGACCATTCCTAATATGCAGAACCCAGACCAGACCCTCTACTATATACAGTTTTCACATCAGACCATCCCCAATATATAGACCCTAGACCAGGCTGTCCCTGAAATACAGACCCCAGACCATCCCCAATATACAGACCCTAAACTATCCCCAATATACAGACTGCCTACTAGATGGTGGCAAATACACAGACCCCAGACCAGACTGTCCCCAATATACACACCCCAGACCAGACTGCCCCCAATATACACACCCCAGACCAGACTGCCCCCAATATACACACCCCAGAACAGACTGTCCCCAATATACACACCCCAGACCAGACTGTCCCCAATATACACACCCCAGACCAGACAGTCCCCAATATACAGACCCCAGACCAGACAGCCCCCAATATACAGACCCCAGACCGGACCGTTGCTAATATGCAGACTCCAGACTAGAGAGCCCCCAATACACAGACCCCAGACCAGACCCTCTACTATATACAGTTTGCACACCAGACCATCCTCAATATACACACCCCAGACCAGGTAGTCTCCAATATACACACCCCAGACCAGGTGGTCTCCAACATACACACCTCAGACCAGGTGGTCCCCAATATACACACCCCATACCAGGCAGCCCCCAATATACACACCCCAGACCAGACCATTCCTAATATGCAGAACCCAGACCAGACCCTCTACTATATACAGTTTTCACATCAGACCATCCCCAATATATAGACCCTAGACCAGGCTGTCCCTGAAATACAGACCCCAGACCATCCCCAATATACAGACCCTAAACTATCCCCAATATACAGACTGCCTACTAGATGGTGGCAAATACACAGACCCCAGACCAGACTGTCCCCAATATACACACCCCAGACCAGACTGCCCCCAATATACACACCCCAGACCAGACTGCCCCCAATATACACACCCCAGAACAGACTGTCCCCAATATACACACCCCAGACCAGACTGTCCCCAATATACACACCCCAGACCAGACAGTCCCCAATATACAGACCCCAGACCAGACAGCCCCCAATATACAGACCCCAGACCGGACCGTTGCTAATATGCAGACTCCAGACTAGAGAGCCCCCAATACACAGACCCCAGACCAGACCCTCTACTATATACAGTTTGCACACCAGACCATCCTCAATATACACACCCCAGACCAGGTAGTCTCCAATATACACACCCCAGACCAGGTGGTCTCCAACATACACACCTCAGACCAGGTGGTCCCCAATATACACACCCCATACCAGGCAGCCCCCAATATACACACCCCAGACCAGACCATTCCTAATATGCAGAACCCAGACCAGACCCTCTACTATATACAGTTTTCACATCAGACCATCCCCAATATATAGACCCTAGACCAGGCTGTCCCTGAAATACAGACCCCAGACCATCCCCAATATACAGACCCTAAACTATCCCCAATATACAGACTGCCTACTAGATGGTGGCAAATACACAGACCCCAGACCAGACTGTCCCCAATATACACACCCCAGACCAGACTGCCCCCAATATACACACCCCAGACCAGACTGCCCCCAATATACACACCCCAGAACAGACTGTCCCCAATATACACACCCCAGACCAGACTGTCCCCAATATACACACCCCAGACCAGACAGTCCCCAATATACAGACCCCAGACCAGACAGCCCCCAATATACAGACCCCAGACCGGACCGTTGCTAATATGCAGACTCCAGACTAGAGAGCCCCCAATACACAGACCCCAGACCAGACCCTCTACTATATACAGTTTGCACACCAGACCATCCTCAATATACACACCCCAGACCAGGTAGTCTCCAATATACACACCCCAGACCAGGTGGTCTCCAACATACACACCTCAGACCAGGTGGTCCCCAATATACACACCCCATACCAGGCAGCCCCCAATATACACACCCCAGACCAGACCATTCCTAATATGCAGAACCCAGACCAGACCCTCTACTATATACAGTTTTCACATCAGACCATCCCCAATATATAGACCCTAGACCAGGCTGTCCCTGAAATACAGACCCCAGACCATCCCCAATATACAGACCCTAAACTATCCCCAATATACAGACTGCCTACTAGATGGTGGCAAATACACAGACCCCAGACCAGACTGTCCCCAATATACACACCCCAGACCAGACTGCCCCCAATATACACACCCCAGACCAGACTGCCCCCAATATACACACCCCAGAACAGACTGTCCCCAATATACACACCCCAGACCAGACTGTCCCCAATATACACACCCCAGACCAGACAGTCCCCAATATACAGACCCCAGACCAGACAGCCCCCAATATACAGACCCCAGACCGGACCGTTGCTAATATGCAGACTCCAGACTAGAGAGCCCCCAATACACAGACCCCAGACCAGACCCTCTACTATATACAGTTTGCACACCAGACCATCCTCAATATACACACCCCAGACCAGGTAGTCTCCAATATACACACCCCAGACCAGGTGGTCTCCAACATACACACCTCAGACCAGGTGGTCCCCAATATACACACCCCATACCAGGCAGCCCCCAATATACACACCCCAGACCAGACCATTCCTAATATGCAGAACCCAGACCAGACCCTCTACTATATACAGTTTTCACATCAGACCATCCCCAATATATAGACCCTAGACCAGGCTGTCCCTGAAATACAGACCCCAGACCATCCCCAATATACAGACCCTAAACTATCCCCAATATACAGACTGCCTACTAGATGGTGGCAAATACACAGACCCCAGACCAGACTGTCCCCAATATACACACCCCAGACCAGACTGCCCCCAATATACACACCCCAGACCAGACTGCCCCCAATATACACACCCCAGAACAGACTGTCCCCAATATACACACCCCAGACCAGACTGTCCCCAATATACACACCCCAGACCAGACAGTCCCCAATATACAGACCCCAGACCAGACAGCCCCCAATATACAGACCCCAGACCGGACCGTTGCTAATATGCAGACTCCAGACTAGAGAGCCCCCAATACACAGACCCCAGACCAGACCCTCTACTATATACAGTTTGCACACCAGACCATCCTCAATATACACACCCCAGACCAGGTAGTCTCCAATATACACACCCCAGACCAGGTGGTCTCCAACATACACACCTCAGACCAGGTGGTCCCCAATATACACACCCCATACCAGGCAGCCCCCAATATACACACCCCAGACCAGACCATTCCTAATATGCAGAACCCAGACCAGACCCTCTACTATATACAGTTTTCACATCAGACCATCCCCAATATATAGACCCTAGACCAGGCTGTCCCTGAAATACAGACCCCAGACCATCCCCAATATACAGACCCTAAACTATCCCCAATATACAGACTGCCTACTAGATGGTGGCAAATACACAGACCCCAGACCAGACTGTCCCCAATATACACACCCCAGACCAGACTGCCCCCAATATACACACCCCAGACCAGACTGCCCCCAATATACACACCCCAGAACAGACTGTCCCCAATATACACACCCCAGACCAGACTGTCCCCAATATACACACCCCAGACCAGACAGTCCCCAATATACAGACCCCAGACCAGACAGCCCCCAATATACAGACCCCAGACCGGACCGTTGCTAATATGCAGACTCCAGACTAGAGAGCCCCCAATACACAGACCCCAGACCAGACCCTCTACTATATACAGTTTGCACACCAGACCATCCTCAATATACACACCCCAGACCAGGTAGTCTCCAATATACACACCCCAGACCAGGTGGTCTCCAACATACACACCTCAGACCAGGTGGTCCCCAATATACACACCCCATACCAGGCAGCCCCCAATATACACACCCCAGACCAGACCATTCCTAATATGCAGAACCCAGACCAGACCCTCTACTATATACAGTTTTCACATCAGACCATCCCCAATATATAGACCCTAGACCAGGCTGTCCCTGAAATACAGACCCCAGACCATCCCCAATATACAGACCCTAAACTATCCCCAATATACAGACTGCCTACTAGATGGTGGCAAATACACAGACCCCAGACCAGACTGTCCCCAATATACACACCCCAGACCAGACTGCCCCCAATATACACACCCCAGACCAGACTGCCCCCAATATACACACCCCAGAACAGACTGTCCCCAATATACACACCCCAGACCAGACTGTCCCCAATATACACACCCCAGACCAGACAGTCCCCAATATACAGACCCCAGACCAGACAGCCCCCAATATACAGACCCCAGACCGGACCGTTGCTAATATGCAGACTCCAGACTAGAGAGCCCCCAATACACAGACCCCAGACCAGACCCTCTACTATATACAGTTTGCACACCAGACCATCCTCAATATACACACCCCAGACCAGGTAGTCTCCAATATACACACCCCAGACCAGGTGGTCTCCAACATACACACCTCAGACCAGGTGGTCCCCAATATACACACCCCATACCAGGCAGCCCCCAATATACACACCCCAGACCAGACCATTCCTAATATGCAGAACCCAGACCAGACCCTCTACTATATACAGTTTTCACATCAGACCATCCCCAATATATAGACCCTAGACCAGGCTGTCCCTGAAATACAGACCCCAGACCATCCCCAATATACAGACCCTAAACTATCCCCAATATACAGACTGCCTACTAGATGGTGGCAAATACACAGACCCCAGACCAGACTGTCCCCAATATACACACCCCAGACCAGACTGCCCCCAATATACACACCCCAGACCAGACTGCCCCCAATATACACACCCCAGAACAGACTGTCCCCAATATACACACCCCAGACCAGACTGTCCCCAATATACACACCCCAGACCAGACAGTCCCCAATATACAGACCCCAGACCAGACAGCCCCCAATATACAGACCCCAGACCGGACCGTTGCTAATATGCAGACTCCAGACTAGAGAGCCCCCAATACACAGACCCCAGACCAGACCCTCTACTATATACAGTTTGCACACCAGACCATCCTCAATATACACACCCCAGACCAGGTAGTCTCCAATATACACACCCCAGACCAGGTGGTCTCCAACATACACACCTCAGACCAGGTGGTCCCCAATATACACACCCCATACCAGGCAGCCCCCAATATACACACCCCAGACCAGACCATTCCTAATATGCAGAACCCAGACCAGACCCTCTACTATATACAGTTTTCACATCAGACCATCCCCAATATATAGACCCTAGACCAGGCTGTCCCTGAAATACAGACCCCAGACCATCCCCAATATACAGACCCTAAACTATCCCCAATATACAGACTGCCTACTAGATGGTGGCAAATACACAGACCCCAGACCAGACTGTCCCCAATATACACACCCCAGACCAGACTGCCCCCAATATACACACCCCAGACCAGACTGCCCCCAATATACACACCCCAGAACAGACTGTCCCCAATATACACACCCCAGACCAGACTGTCCCCAATATACACACCCCAGACCAGACAGTCCCCAATATACAGACCCCAGACCAGACAGCCCCCAATATACAGACCCCAGACCGGACCGTTGCTAATATGCAGACTCCAGACTAGAGAGCCCCCAATACACAGACCCCAGACCAGACCCTCTACTATATACAGTTTGCACACCAGACCATCCTCAATATACACACCCCAGACCAGGTAGTCTCCAATATACACACCCCAGACCAGGTGGTCTCCAACATACACACCTCAGACCAGGTGGTCCCCAATATACACACCCCATACCAGGCAGCCCCCAATATACACACCCCAGACCAGACCATTCCTAATATGCAGAACCCAGACCAGACCCTCTACTATATACAGTTTTCACATCAGACCATCCCCAATATATAGACCCTAGACCAGGCTGTCCCTGAAATACAGACCCCAGACCATCCCCAATATACAGACCCTAAACTATCCCCAATATACAGACTGCCTACTAGATGGTGGCAAATACACAGACCCCAGACCAGACTGTCCCCAATATACACACCCCAGACCAGACTGCCCCCAATATACACACCCCAGACCAGACTGCCCCCAATATACACACCCCAGAACAGACTGTCCCCAATATACACACCCCAGACCAGACTGTCCCCAATATACACACCCCAGACCAGACAGTCCCCAATATACAGACCCCAGACCAGACAGCCCCCAATATACAGACCCCAGACCGGACCGTTGCTAATATGCAGACTCCAGACTAGAGAGCCCCCAATACACAGACCCCAGACCAGACCCTCTACTATATACAGTTTGCACACCAGACCATCCTCAATATACACACCCCAGACCAGGTAGTCTCCAATATACACACCCCAGACCAGGTGGTCTCCAACATACACACCTCAGACCAGGTGGTCCCCAATATACACACCCCATACCAGGCAGCCCCCAATATACACACCCCAGACCAGACCATTCCTAATATGCAGAACCCAGACCAGACCCTCTACTATATACAGTTTTCACATCAGACCATCCCCAATATATAGACCCTAGACCAGGCTGTCCCTGAAATACAGACCCCAGACCATCCCCAATATACAGACCCTAAACTATCCCCAATATACAGACTGCCTACTAGATGGTGGCAAATACACAGACCCCAGACCAGACTGTCCCCAATATACACACCCCAGACCAGACTGCCCCCAATATACACACCCCAGACCAGACTGCCCCCAATATACACACCCCAGAACAGACTGTCCCCAATATACACACCCCAGACCAGACTGTCCCCAATATACACACCCCAGACCAGACAGTCCCCAATATACAGACCCCAGACCAGACAGCCCCCAATATACAGACCCCAGACCGGACCGTTGCTAATATGCAGACTCCAGACTAGAGAGCCCCCAATACACAGACCCCAGACCAGACCCTCTACTATATACAGTTTGCACACCAGACCATCCTCAATATACACACCCCAGACCAGGTAGTCTCCAATATACACACCCCAGACCAGGTGGTCTCCAACATACACACCTCAGACCAGGTGGTCCCCAATATACACACCCCATACCAGGCAGCCCCCAATATACACACCCCAGACCAGACCATTCCTAATATGCAGAACCCAGACCAGACCCTCTACTATATACAGTTTTCACATCAGACCATCCCCAATATATAGACCCTAGACCAGGCTGTCCCTGAAATACAGACCCCAGACCATCCCCAATATACAGACCCTAAACTATCCCCAATATACAGACTGCCTACTAGATGGTGGCAAATACACAGACCCCAGACCAGACTGTCCCCAATATACACACCCCAGACCAGACTGCCCCCAATATACACACCCCAGACCAGACTGCCCCCAATATACACACCCCAGAACAGACTGTCCCCAATATACACACCCCAGACCAGACTGTCCCCAATATACACACCCCAGACCAGACAGTCCCCAATATACAGACCCCAGACCAGACAGCCCCCAATATACAGACCCCAGACCGGACCGTTGCTAATATGCAGACTCCAGACTAGAGAGCCCCCAATACACAGACCCCAGACCAGACCCTCTACTATATACAGTTTGCACACCAGACCATCCTCAATATACACACCCCAGACCAGGTAGTCTCCAATATACACACCCCAGACCAGGTGGTCTCCAACATACACACCTCAGACCAGGTGGTCCCCAATATACACACCCCATACCAGGCAGCCCCCAATATACACACCCCAGACCAGACCATTCCTAATATGCAGAACCCAGACCAGACCCTCTACTATATACAGTTTTCACATCAGACCATCCCCAATATATAGACCCTAGACCAGGCTGTCCCTGAAATACAGACCCCAGACCATCCCCAATATACAGACCCTAAACTATCCCCAATATACAGACTGCCTACTAGATGGTGGCAAATACACAGACCCCAGACCAGACTGTCCCCAATATACACACCCCAGACCAGACTGCCCCCAATATACACACCCCAGACCAGACTGCCCCCAATATACACACCCCAGAACAGACTGTCCCCAATATACACACCCCAGACCAGACTGTCCCCAATATACACACCCCAGACCAGACAGTCCCCAATATACAGACCCCAGACCAGACAGCCCCCAATATACAGACCCCAGACCGGACCGTTGCTAATATGCAGACTCCAGACTAGAGAGCCCCCAATACACAGACCCCAGACCAGACCCTCTACTATATACAGTTTGCACACCAGACCATCCTCAATATACACACCCCAGACCAGGTAGTCTCCAATATACACACCCCAGACCAGGTGGTCTCCAACATACACACCTCAGACCAGGTGGTCCCCAATATACACACCCCATACCAGGCAGCCCCCAATATACACACCCCAGACCAGACCATTCCTAATATGCAGAACCCAGACCAGACCCTCTACTATATACAGTTTTCACATCAGACCATCCCCAATATATAGACCCTAGACCAGGCTGTCCCTGAAATACAGACCCCAGACCATCCCCAATATACAGACCCTAAACTATCCCCAATATACAGACTGCCTACTAGATGGTGGCAAATACACAGACCCCAGACCAGACTGTCCCCAATATACACACCCCAGACCAGACTGCCCCCAATATACACACCCCAGACCAGACTGCCCCCAATATACACACCCCAGAACAGACTGTCCCCAATATACACACCCCAGACCAGACTGTCCCCAATATACACACCCCAGACCAGACAGTCCCCAATATACAGACCCCAGACCAGACAGCCCCCAATATACAGACCCCAGACCGGACCGTTGCTAATATGCAGACTCCAGACTAGAGAGCCCCCAATACACAGACCCCAGACCAGACCCTCTACTATATACAGTTTGCACACCAGACCATCCTCAATATACACACCCCAGACCAGGTAGTCTCCAATATACACACCCCAGACCAGGTGGTCTCCAACATACACACCTCAGACCAGGTGGTCCCCAATATACACACCCCATACCAGGCAGCCCCCAATATACACACCCCAGACCAGACCATTCCTAATATGCAGAACCCAGACCAGACCCTCTACTATATACAGTTTTCACATCAGACCATCCCCAATATATAGACCCTAGACCAGGCTGTCCCTGAAATACAGACCCCAGACCATCCCCAATATACAGACCCTAAACTATCCCCAATATACAGACTGCCTACTAGATGGTGGCAAATACACAGACCCCAGACCAGACTGTCCCCAATATACACACCCCAGACCAGACTGCCCCCAATATACACACCCCAGACCAGACTGCCCCCAATATACACACCCCAGAACAGACTGTCCCCAATATACACACCCCAGACCAGACTGTCCCCAATATACACACCCCAGACCAGACAGTCCCCAATATACAGACCCCAGACCAGACAGCCCCCAATATACAGACCCCAGACCGGACCGTTGCTAATATGCAGACTCCAGACTAGAGAGCCCCCAATACACAGACCCCAGACCAGACCCTCTACTATATACAGTTTGCACACCAGACCATCCTCAATATACACACCCCAGACCAGGTAGTCTCCAATATACACACCCCAGACCAGGTGGTCTCCAACATACACACCTCAGACCAGGTGGTCCCCAATATACACACCCCATACCAGGCAGCCCCCAATATACACACCCCAGACCAGACCATTCCTAATATGCAGAACCCAGACCAGACCCTCTACTATATACAGTTTTCACATCAGACCATCCCCAATATATAGACCCTAGACCAGGCTGTCCCTGAAATACAGACCCCAGACCATCCCCAATATACAGACCCTAAACTATCCCCAATATACAGACTGCCTACTAGATGGTGGCAAATACACAGACCCCAGACCAGACTGTCCCCAATATACACACCCCAGACCAGACTGCCCCCAATATACACACCCCAGACCAGACTGCCCCCAATATACACACCCCAGAACAGACTGTCCCCAATATACACACCCCAGACCAGACTGTCCCCAATATACACACCCCAGACCAGACAGTCCCCAATATACAGACCCCAGACCAGACAGCCCCCAATATACAGACCCCAGACCGGACCGTTGCTAATATGCAGACTCCAGACTAGAGAGCCCCCAATACACAGACCCCAGACCAGACCCTCTACTATATACAGTTTGCACACCAGACCATCCTCAATATACACACCCCAGACCAGGTAGTCTCCAATATACACACCCCAGACCAGGTGGTCTCCAACATACACACCTCAGACCAGGTGGTCCCCAATATACACACCCCATACCAGGCAGCCCCCAATATACACACCCCAGACCAGACCATTCCTAATATGCAGAACCCAGACCAGACCCTCTACTATATACAGTTTTCACATCAGACCATCCCCAATATATAGACCCTAGACCAGGCTGTCCCTGAAATACAGACCCCAGACCATCCCCAATATACAGACCCTAAACTATCCCCAATATACAGACTGCCTACTAGATGGTGGCAAATACACAGACCCCAGACCAGACTGTCCCCAATATACACACCCCAGACCAGACTGCCCCCAATATACACACCCCAGACCAGACTGTCCCCAATATACACACCCCAGAACAGACTGTCCCCAATATACACACCCCAGACCAGACTGTCCCCAATATACACACCCCAGACCAGACAGTCCCCAATATACAGACCCCAGACCAGACAGCCCCCAATATACAGACCCCAGACCGGACCGTTGCTAATATGCAGACTCCAGACTAGAGAGCCCCCAATACACAGACCCCAGACCAGACCCTCTACTATATACAGTTTGCACACCAGACCATCCTCAATATACACACCCCAGACCAGGTAGTCTCCAATATACACACCCCAGACCAGGTGGTCTCCAACATACACACCTCAGACCAGGTGGTCCCCAATATACACACCCCATACCAGGCAGCCCCCAATATACACACCCCAGACCAGACCATTCCTAATATGCAGAACCCAGACCAGACCCTCTACTATATACAGTTTTCACATCAGACCATCCCCAATATATAGACCCTAGACCAGGCTGTCCCTGAAATACAGACCCCAGACCATCCCCAATATACAGACCCTAAACTATCCCCAATATACAGACTGCCTACTAGATGGTGGCAAATACACAGACCCCAGACCAGACTGTCCCCAATATACACACCCCAGACCAGACTGCCCCCAATATACACACCCCAGACCAGACTGCCCCCAATATACACACCCCAGAACAGACTGTCCCCAATATACACACCCCAGACCAGACTGTCCCCAATATACACACCCCAGACCAGACAGTCCCCAATATACAGACCCCAGACCAGACAGCCCCCAATATACAGACCCCAGACCGGACCGTTGCTAATATGCAGACTCCAGACTAGAGAGCCCCCAATACACAGACCCCAGACCAGACCCTCTACTATATACAGTTTGCACACCAGACCATCCTCAATATACACACCCCAGACCAGGTAGTCTCCAATATACACACCCCAGACCAGGTGGTCTCCAACATACACACCTCAGACCAGGTGGTCCCCAATATACACACCCCATACCAGGCAGCCCCCAATATACACACCCCAGACCAGACCATTCCTAATATGCAGAACCCAGACCAGACCCTCTACTATATACAGTTTTCACATCAGACCATCCCCAATATATAGACCCTAGACCAGGCTGTCCCTGAAATACAGACCCCAGACCATCCCCAATATACAGACCCTAAACTATCCCCAATATACAGACTGCCTACTAGATGGTGGCAAATACACAGACCCCAGACCAGACTGTCCCCAATATACACACCCCAGACCAGACTGCCCCCAATATACACACCCCAGACCAGACTGCCCCCAATATACACACCCCAGAACAGACTGTCCCCAATATACACACCCCAGACCAGACTGTCCCCAATATACACACCCCAGACCAGACAGTCCCCAATATACAGACCCCAGACCAGACAGCCCCCAATATACAGACCCCAGACCGGACCGTTGCTAATATGCAGACTCCAGACTAGAGAGCCCCCAATACACAGACCCCAGACCAGACCCTCTACTATATACAGTTTGCACACCAGACCATCCTCAATATACACACCCCAGACCAGGTAGTCTCCAATATACACACCCCAGACCAGGTGGTCTCCAACATACACACCTCAGACCAGGTGGTCCCCAATATACACACCCCATACCAGGCAGCCCCCAATATACACACCCCAGACCAGACCATTCCTAATATGCAGAACCCAGACCAGACCCTCTACTATATACAGTTTTCACATCAGACCATCCCCAATATATAGACCCTAGACCAGGCTGTCCCTGAAATACAGACCCCAGACCATCCCCAATATACAGACCCTAAACTATCCCGAATATACAGACTGCCTACTAGATGGTGGCAAATACACAGACCCCAGACCAGACTGTCCCCAATATACACACCCCAGACCAGACTGCCCCCAATATACACACCCCAGACCAGACTGTCCCCAATATACACACCCCAGAACAGACTGTCCCCAATATACACACCCCAGACCAGACTGTCCCCAATATACACACCCCAGACCAGACAGTCCCCAATATACAGACCCCAGACCAGACAGCCCCCAATATACAGACCCCAGACCGGACCGTTGCTAATATGCAGACTCCAGACTAGAGAGCCCCCAATACACAGACCCCAGACCAGACCCTCTACTATATACAGTTTGCACACCAGACCATCCTCAATATACACACCCCAGACCAGGTAGTCTCCAATATACACACCCCAGACCAGGTGGTCTCCAACATACACACCTCAGACCAGGTGGTCCCCAATATACACACCCCATACCAGGCAGCCCCCAATATACACACCCCAGACCAGACCATTCCTAATATGCAGAACCCAGACCAGACCCTCTACTATATACAGTTTTCACATCAGACCATCCCCAATATATAGACCCTAGACCAGGCTGTCCCTGAAATACAGACCCCAGACCATCCCCAATATACAGACCCTAAACTATCCCCAATATACAGACTGCCTACTAGATGGTGGCAAATACACAGACCCCAGACCAGACTGTCCCCAATATACACACCCCAGACCAGACTGCCCCCAATATACACACCCCAGACCAGACTGCCCCCAATATACAGACCGCAGAACAGACTGTCCCCAATATACACACCCCAGACCAGACTGTCCCCAATATACACACCCCAGACCAGACAGTCCCCAATATACAGACCCCAGACCAGACAGCCCCCAATATACAGACCCCAGACCGGACCGTTGCTAATATGCAGACTCCAGACTAGAGAGCCCCCAATACACAGACCCCAGACCAGACTGTCCCCAATATACACACCCCAGACCAGACTGTCCCCAATATACACACCCCAGACCAGACTGTCCCGAATATACACACCCCACACCAGACTGTCCCGAATATACACACCCCAGACCAGACTGTCCCAATTATACACACCCCAGACCAGACTGTCCCGAATATACACACCCCAGACCAGACTGTCCCGAATATACACACCCCAGACCAGACTGTCCCGAATATACACACCCCACACCAGACTGTCCCGAATATACACACCCCAGACCAGACGGTCCCGAATATACACACCTCAGACCAGACGGTCCCCAATATACAGACCAGACAGTCCCCAATATACAGACCCCAGACCAGACGGTCCCCAATATACACACCCCAGACCAGACTGTCCCCAATATACAGACCAGACGGTCCCCAATATACAGACTGCCTACTAGATGGTGGCAAATATACACACCCCAGACTAGACTGTCCCCAATATACACACCCCAGACCAGACTGCCCCCAATATACAAACCCCTTCACAGGTATAGACTAAAAGAATATAGTTTATTAGAAACTCTTAAAAGCATATACGGGCTGACTAACAGTACTAACATACATTAACACAAAAAAGAGGAGAAGATATATTTCGGTGCAAGTTTGAATTATGCATCCAATGTCTCCAATGTAGATGATGGTCACAATAGCATGGTCAGTATAAGTGGATAACTTTAGTGCATATACAGAGTTCCTGCACTGAATGACTGGTGACAGTCGTATGTAGAGGTCGCAGAGAACTACGGCTCTGAATGACTGGTGAAGTCACAGAGAAATACGGCTCAACGCGTTTCTCCGCTCGCTTTAGAGCGGTTCATCAGGAGCCACAGATGTATATTTGACCAAAAAATCTTTAGTGGGATTAATAGCGTCAATCATTTAATTGACTAAGCTATCTTCCTCTTTTAGGATATATAATCAGTAGGATTAAATTGGCAAGAAAGTGGGTTGTCTGCGAAGATGTCGCCAACAGGTATATATATATACCAGACACCGTTAGACAAAAAGTCAGCAGGGTACGATGGTATAGTGGCTACGTTGGTAAAGAAGGAAGGAGGACTCGGATAAAGAACTTGTGCACTGACAGTAGTCACAAGTCAGATGCGTATTTAGATACGTCAGCTATACGGATCCTGTATTTAGCGCTGTATACCTATCCTCCTACAAGTGTTGCAATGTTAGCAGCACTAATGTAGAATTTCTAGTCATATGCACTGACATTAATAGAAAGTCAGGTGCATGTTCAGATGGGTCAGCTAAAGAGGATCCTGTATTTAAAGCTGCATACCTATCCTCCTACAAGTGTTGCAATGTCAGCAACACTAATGTAGAAATGCTAGACTCCTATCAAAAGTTCAGACAACCAATCTAATATTCAAGCAGGCAGCCACAAATAGGCTTCAACAAATTTTTCTGCTCAAACAATAGGTCCCCAAGATAAGGCTACCTAGTGTGCCAAACATAGAGTAAAATAACAAACAGATAAAGCCTGTGGCCCTGATGGTGAGATGGTGAGACCAGACTGTCCCCAATATACACACCCCAGACCAGACGGTCCCCAATATACACACCCCAGACCAGACGGTCCCCAATATACAGACCCCAGACCAGACAGTCCCCAATATACAGACCCCAGACCAGACAGTCCCCAATATACAGACCCCAGACCAGACGGTCCTCAATATACAGACCCCAGACCAGCCTGTCCCCAATATACAGACCCCAGACCAGACGGTCCTCAATATAAAGACCCCAGACCAGACGGTCCCGAATATACAGACCCCAGATCAGGTTGTCCACAATATACAGATCCCCGACCAGACCATCTCTAATAAATTAACAGACCCCAATCCGAGCCATCTCCAAAATACAGACCAAGTCTAAGTACAGTAGTGCAGCTCAGAGTTGCCACTGCATAATATAGTCCATAGCTATGACAAATTGCCATTCAGGAGCCTTGGAAAGCTGAATGAGAACTTGTAATCCTTTAATGGCGGCAGTATTGATATCCCAAAAGAATGCCTTCTGCGGCCTCCAGTAAATCCATCAGTCTGTTCTGTGAACACCATATTAACACCAGCTTACAAGTAGACATGGAGGCCGCGCCGCGCCTCGGACCGCGCTCTTCATGTATAATTAGTATTACATGCCGGTGTGTTTATTTTACTGCCACAAGCCTGAAATGAGCAGAGAGAAATATTATCGCTTGTTGTAGCTGTTCGCCTGCTTCCACCTGGATGTGCGCCAGCGTCGCCTGCGGACAGATGGGAGCTCTCTAGCACTGTATATCATCAGCGCTTGGAAAACCGGCCGTCCAAAGAGACTGGATGAAGGAACGGAGGAATGGAGGGGTCTGGGAGGGAGCGGAAACATCAGATGTAATGTCTGTCAGCGATGTGCCAATCACGAACTCTGCCAAAATCAAGCATGGAGTATCAGTAATAAGAATGAAAGCACCCCCTGCTAATTATCTGATGACTGCCGCACGAATCATCAACGTCCTACATGCTGGAGATATTATACAACATTATTACACCGGAGTTATTTTATTTTCTTCAGTTTCATTTCCATTATTTGCAAGAAGCAGGTTAGATGCCATATAGGGGCGAGCACAGGACCAACAATGCCCTCTACCAAATTGAGGTGGGTGCAGGCCAATGGAGAAGAGAAATGGGTGGTGGTCTCCAAACCATATGCAAGAATATAACTATTATAATACTGCCCCCTATGTACAAGAATATAACTACTATAATACTGCCCCCCATGTACAAGAATATAACTACTATAATACTGCCCCCTATGTACAAGAATATAACTACTATAATACTGCCCCTATGTACAACAATATAACTACTATAATACTGCTCCTATGTACAAGAATATAACTACTATAATACTGCCCCCCTATGTACAAGAATATAACTACTATAATACTGCTCCCTATGTACAAGAATATAACTACTATAATACTGCCTCCTATGTACAAGAATATAACTACTATAATACTGCCCCCCATGTACAAGAATATAACTACTATAATACTGCCCCCTATGTACAAGAATATAACTACTATAATACTGCCCCCCATGTACAAGAATATAACTACTATAATACTGCCCCCCTATGTACAAGAATATAACTACTATAATACTGCCCTCTATGTACAAGAATATAACTACTATAATACTGCCCTCTATGTACAAGAATATAACTACTATAATACTGCCCCCCTATGTACAAGAATATAACTACCATAATACTGCCCCCTAAGTACAAGAATATAACTACTATAATACTGCCCCCTATGTACAAGAATATAACTACTATAATACTGCCCCCTATGTACAAGAATATAACTACTATAATACTGCCCTCTATGTACAAGAATATAACTACTATAATACTGCCTGCTATGTACAAGAATATAACTACTATAATACTGCCTCCTATGTAAAAGAATATAACTACTATAATAATGCTCCTATGTACAAGAATATAACTACTATAATACTGCCCCCTATGTACAAGAATATAACTACTATAATACTGCCCCCTATGTACAAGAATATACTATAATACTGCCTCCTATGTACAAGAATATAACTACTATAATACTGCCTCCTATGTACAATAATATAACTACTATAATACTGCTCCCTATGTACAAGAATATAACTACTATAATACTGCCCCCTATGTACAAGCATATAACTACTATAATACTGCTCCCTATGTACAAGAATATAACTACTATAATACTGCCCTCCTATGTACAAGAATATAACTACTATAATACTGCCCCCTATGTAAAAGAATATAACTGCTATAATACTGCTCCTATGTACAAGAATATAACTACTATAATACTGCCCTCCTATGTACAAGAATATAACTACTATAATACTGCTCCCTATGTACAAGAATATAACTACTATAATACGGCTCCCTATGTACAAGAATATAACTACTATAATACTGCTCCTATGTACAAGAATATAACTACTGTAATACTGCCCCCTATGTACAAGAATATAACTACTATAATACTGCCTCCTATGTACAAGAATATAACTACTATAATACTGCCCCTATGTACAAGAATATAACTACTATAATACTGCTCCCTATGTACAAGACTTTAACTACTATAATACTGCTCCATATGTACAAGAATATAACTACTATAATACTGCTCCTGTGTATAAGAATATAACTACTATAATACTGCTCCTATGTACAAGAATATAACTACTATAATACTGCCCCTATGTACAAGAATATAACTATTATAATACTGCTCCCTATGTACAAGACTTTAACTACTATTATACTGCTCCCTATGTACAAGAATATAACTACTATAATACTGCCCCTATGTACAAGAATATAACTACTATAATACTGCCCCCTATGTACAAGAATATAACTACTATAATACTGCCTCCTATGTACAAGAATATAACTACTATAATACTGCTCCCTATGTACAAGACTTTAACTACTATAATACTGCTCCCTATGTACAAGAATATAACTACTATAATACTGCTCCTATGTACAAGAATATAACTACTATAATACTGCTTTCATGTATAAGAATATAACTACTAGAATACTGCTCCTATGCACAAAAATATAACTACTATAATACTGCTTTCATGTATAAGAATATAACTACTATAATACTGCCTCCTATGCACAAAAATATAACTACTATAATACTGCTTTCATGTATAAGAATATAACTACTATAATACTGCTCCCTATGTACAAGAATATAACTACTATAATACTGCTCCCTATGTACAAGAATATAACTACTATAATACTGCCCCCTATATACAAGAATATAACTACTATAATACTGCCCCTATGTACAAGTATATAGCTACTCTAATACTGCCCCCTATGTACAAGAATATAACTACTATAATACTGCCCCTATGTAAAAGAATATAACCACTATAATACTGCTCCTATGTACAAGAATATAACTACTATAATACTGCTCCTATGTACAAGAATATAACTACTATAATACTGCTCCCATGTACAAGAATATAACTACTTTAATACTGCCCCCTATGTATAAGAATATAACTACTATAATACTGCTCCCATGTATAAGAATATAACTACTATAATACTGCCCTCTATGTATAAGAATATAACTACTATAATACCGCTCCCTATGTAAAAGAATATAACTACTATAATACTGCTCCTATGTACAAGAATATAACTACTATAATACTGCTCCTATGTACAAGAATATAACTGCTATAATACCGCTCCCTATGTAAAAGAATATAACTACTGTAATACCACTCCCTATGTATAGGAATATAACTACTATAATACTGCTCCTATGTATAAGAATGTAACTACTATAATACTGCCCCCTATGTACAAGAATATAACTAGTATAATACTGCTACTATGTATAAGAATATAACTACTATAATACTGCCACCTATGTGCAAGAATATAACTACTATAATACTGCCCCCTATGTACAAGAATATAACTAGTATAATACTGCTACTATGTATAAGAATATAACTACTATAATACTGCCCCCTCTGTACAAGAATATAACTACTATAATACTGCCCCCTATGTACAAGAATATAACTACTATAATACTTCCCCCTATGTATAAGAATATAACTACTATAATACTGCTACTATGTATGAGAATATAACTACTATAATACTGCTCCTATGTACAAGAATATAACTACTATAATACTGCCCCCTATGTAAAAGAATATAACTACTATAACACTGCCCCCTATGTATAAGAATATAACTACTATAATACTGCCCTCTATGTATAAGAATATAACTACTATAATACTGCCCCCTATGTATAAGAATATAACTACTATAATACCGCTCCCTATGTAAAAGAATATAACTACTATAGTACTGCTCCTATGTACAAGAATATAACTACTATAATACTGCTCCTATGTACAAGAATATAACTGCTATAATACCGCTCCCTATGTAAAAGAATATAACTACTATAATACTGCCCCTATGTATAAGAATATAACTACTATAATACTGCTCCTATGTATAAGAATGTAACTACTATAATACTGCCCCCTATGTACAAGAATATAACTAGTATAATACTGCTACTATGTACAAGAATATAACTACTATAATACTGCTGCTATGTGCAAGAATATAACTACTATAATACTGCCCTCTATGTATAAGAATATAACTACTATGATATTGCCCCCTATGTATAAGAAAATAACTACTATAATACCGCTCCCTATGTAAAAGAATATAACTACTATAATACTGCTCCTATGTACAAGAATATATCCACCATAATACTGCCTCCTATGTACAAGAATATAACTACTATAATACTGCTCCCATGTACAAGAATATAACTACTTTAATACTGCCCCCTATGTAAAAGAATATAACTACTTTAATACTGCCCCCTATGTATAAGAATATAACTACTATAATACTGCTCCCTATGTAAAAGAATATAACTACTATAATACTGCTCCTATGTACAAGAATATAACTACTATAATACTGCCCCCTATGTACAAGAATATAACTACTATAATACTGCTCCTACGTACAAGAATATAACTACTATAATACTGCCCGCTATGTACAAGAATATAACTACTATAATACTGCCCCCTATGTACAAGAATATAACTACTATAATACTGCTCCTATGTACAAGAATATAACTACTATAATACTGCTCCTATGTACAAGAATATAACTGCTATAATACCGCTCCCTATGTAAAAGAATATAACTACTGTAATACCGCTCGCTATGTAAAAGAATATAACCACTATAATACTGCTCCTATGTACAAGAATATAACTACTATAATACTGCTCCTATGTACAAGAATATAACTGCTATAATACCGCTCCCTATGTAAAAGAATATAACTACTGTAATACCGCTCCCTATGTAAAAGAATATAACCACCATAATACTGCCTCCTATGTACAAGAATATAACTACTATAATACTGCTCCCATGTACAAGAATATAACTACTTTAATACTGCCCCCTATGTATAAGAATATAACTACTATAATACTGCTCCCATGTATAAGAATATAACTACTATAATACTGCCCTCTATGTATAAGAATATAACTACTATAATACTGCCCCCTATGTATAAGAATATAACTACTATAATACCGCTCCCTATGTAAAAGAATATAACTACTATAATACTGCTCCTATGTACAAGAATATAACTACTATAATACTGCTCCTATGTACAAGAATATAACTGCTATAATACCGCTCCCTATGTAAAAGAATATAACTACTGTAATACCGCTCCCTATGTATAAGAATATAACTACTATAATACTGCTCCTATGTATAAGAATGTAACTACTATAATACTGCCCCCTATGTACAAGAATATAACTAGTATAATACTGCTACTATGTATAAGAATATAACTACTATAATACTGCCACCTATGTGCAAGAATATAACTACTATAATACTGCCCCCTATGTACAAGAATATAACTACTATAATACTGCCCCCTATGTACAAGAATATAACTACTATAATACTGCCCCCTATGTATAAGAATATAACTACTATAATACTGCTCCTATGTACAAGAATATAACTACTATAATACTGCCCCCTATGTACAAGAATATAACTACTATAACACTGCTACTATGTATAAGAATATAACTACTATAATACTGCCCCCTATGTACAAGAATATAACTACTATAATACTGCTACTATGTATAAGAATATAACTACTATAATACTGCCCCCTCTGTACAAGAATATAACTACTATAATACTGCCCCCTATGTATAAGAATATAACTACTATAATACTGCTACTATGTATAAGAATATAACTACTATAATACTGCTCCTATGTACAAGAATATAACTACTATAATACTGCCCCCTATGTACAAGAATATAACTACTATAATACTACTCCCCTATGTACAAGAATATAACTACTATAATACTGCCCCCTATGTACAAGAATATAAGTACTATAATACTGCCCCCTATGTATAAGAATATAACTACTATAATACTGCTACTATGTATAAGAATATATCTACTATAATACTGCCCCCTATGTATAAGAATATAACTAATATAATACTGCTCCCTGTGTACAAGAATCTAACTACTATAATACTGCCCCCTATGTACAAGAATATAACTAGTATAATACTGCTACTATGTATAAGAATATAACTACTATAATACTGCCCTCTATGTATAAGAATATAACTACTATAATACCGCTCCCTATGTAAAAGAATATAACTACTATAATACTGCTCCTATGTACAAGAATATAACTACTATAATACTGCTCCTATGTACAAGAATATAACTGTAATAATACCGCTCCCTATGTAAAAGAATATAACTACTATAATACCGCTCCCTATGTAAAAGAATATAACTACTATAATACTGCCCCTATGTATAAGAATATAACTACTATAATACTGCTCCTATGTATAAGAATGTAACTACTATAATACTGCCCCCTATGTACAAGAATATAACTATAACTATAATACTGCTACTATGTATAAGAATATAACTACTATAATACTGCCACCTATGTACAAGAATATAACTACTATAATACTGCCCCCTATGTACTAGAATATAACTACTATAATACTGCTCCTATGTACAAGAATATAACTATTATAATACTGCCCCCTATGTGCAAGAATATAACTACTATAATACTGCCCCCTCTATGTACAAGAATATAACTACTATAATACTGCCCCCTTTGTATAAGAATATAACTACTATAATACTGCCTCCTATGTACAAGAATATAACTACTATAATACTGCTTCCTATGTACAAGAATATAACTACTATAATACCGCTCCCTATGTAA
Organism: Eleutherodactylus coqui; assembly: GCF_035609145.1. NCBI lineage: Eukaryota > Metazoa > Chordata > Amphibia > Anura > Eleutherodactylidae > Eleutherodactylus > Eleutherodactylus coqui. The sequence goes on along the minus strand of NC_089837.1, from coordinate 20,267,799 downwards.
AAGAATATAACTACTATAATACTGCTCCTATGTATAAGAATATAACCACCATAATACTGCCTCCTATGTACAAGAATATAACTACTATAATACTGCCCCCTATGTACAAGAATATAACTACTATAATACTGCCCTCTATGTACAAGAATATAACTACTATAATACTACCCCCTATGTACAAGAATATAACTACTATAATACTGCTCCCATGTACAAGAATATAACTACTATAATACTGCCCCCTATGTACAAGAATATAACTACTATAATACTGCCCTCTATGTATAAGAATATAACTACTATAATACTGCTACTATGTATAAGAATATAACTCCTATAATACTGCTCCTATGTACAAGAATATAACTACTATAATACTGCCCCCTATGTACAAGAATACAACTACTATAATACTGCCCCCTATGTACAAGAATATAACTACTATAATACTGCTACTATGTATAAGAATATAACTACTATAATACTGCCACCTATGTGCAAGAATATAACTACTATAATACTGCCCTCTATGTATAAGAATATAACTACTATAATACTGCCCCCTATGTATAAGAATATAATTACTATAGTACTGCTACTATGTATAGGAATATAACTACTATAATACTGCCCCCTATGTACAAAAATATAACTACTATAATACTGCCCCCTATGTACAAGAATATAACTACTATAATACTTCTCCCCTATGTACAAGAATATAACTACTATAATACTGCTCCCTATGTACAAGAATATAACTACTATAATACTGCCCCCTATGTACAAGAATATAACTACTATAATACTGCCCCTATGTATAAGAATATAACTACTATAATACTGCTCCTATGTATAAGAATGTAACTACTATAATACTGCCCCCTATGTACAAGATTATAACTAGTATAATACTGCTACTATGTATAAGAATATAACTACTATAATACTGCCACCTATGTGCAAGAATATAACTACTATAATACTGCCTCCTATGTACAAGAATATAACTACTATAGTACTGTCTCCTATGTACAAGAATATAACTACTATAATACTGCTCCTATGTACAAGAATATAACTACTATAATACTGCCCCCCTATGTACAAGAATATAACTACTATAATACTGCCCCCTATGTACAAGAATATAACTACTATAATACTGCCTCTTATGTACAAGAATATAACTACTATAATACTGCCCCCTATGTACAAGAATATAACTACTATAATACTGCCTCCTATGTCCAAGAATATAACTACTATAATACTGCCCACTATGTACAAGAATATAACTACTATAATACTGCCCCCTATGTACAAGAATATAACTACTATAATACTGCCTCTTATGTACAAGAATATAACTACTATAATACTGCCCCCTATGTACAAGAATATAACTACTATAATACTGCCTCCTATGTCCAAGAATATAACTACTATAATACTGCCCACTATGTACAAGAATATAACTACTATAATACTGCTCCTATGTACAAGAATATAACTACTATAATACTGCCCCCTATGTACAAGAATATAACTACTATAATACTGCTCCCTATGTACAAGAATATAACTACTATAATACTGCCCCCTATGTACAAGAATATAACTACTATAATACTGCCCCCTATGTACAAGAATATAACTACTATAATACTGCTCCCTATGTACAAGAATATAACTACTATAATACTGCCCCCTATGTACAAGAATATAACTACTATAATACTGCCCCCTGTGTACAAGAATATAACTACTATAATACTGCCCCTATGTTCAAGAATATAACTACTATAATACTGCCCCCTATGTATAAGAATATAACTACTATAATACTGCCCCCATGTACAAGAATATAACTACTATAATACCACTCCCTATGTAAAAGTATATAGCTACTATAATACTGCTCCTATGTACAAGAATGTAACCACCATAATACTGCCTCCTATGTACAAGAATATAACCACCATAATACTGCCTCCTATGTACAAGAATATAACCACTATAATACTGCCCCCTATGTACAAGAATATAACCACTATAATACTGCCTCCTATGTACATGAATATAACTACTATAATACTGCTCCCATGTACAAGAATGTAGCTACTATAATACTGCCCCCTATGTATAAGAATATAATTACTATAATACTGCCCCCTATGTACAAGAATATGACTACTATAATACTGCCCCCTATGTACAAGAATATAACTACTATAATACTGCCCCCTATGTATAAGAATATAACTACTATAATACTGCTACTATGTATAAGAATATAACTACTATAATACTGCCCCCTATGTACAAGAATATAACTACTATAATACTGCCCCCTATGTATAAGAATATAACTACTATAATACTGCTCCCTATGTACAAGAATATAACTACTATAATACTGCCCCCTATGTACAAGAATATAACTACTATAATACTGCTACTATGTATAAGAATATAACTACTATAATACTGCCCCCTATGTACAAGAATATAACTACTATAATACTGCCTCCTATGTAATAGAATACAACTACTATAATACTGCCACCTATGTACAAGAATATAACTACTATAATACTGCTACTATGTATAAGAATATAACTACTATAATACTGCCCCCTATGTACAAGAATATAACTACTATAATACTGCCTCCTATGTACAAGAATACAACTACTATAATACTGCCCCCTATGTACAAGAATATAACTACTATAATACTGCCACCTATGTACAAGAATATAACTTCTATAATACTGCCCCCTATGTACAAGAATATAACTACTATAATACTGCTCCTATGTACAAGAATATAACTACTATAATACTGCCCCCTATGTACAAGAATATAACTACGATAATACTGCCCCCTATGTACAAGAATATAACTATTATAATACTGCCTCCTATGTACAAGAATATAACTACTATAATACTGCCCCCTATGTGCAAGAATATAACTACTATAATACTGCCCTCTATGTACAAGAATATAACTACTATAATACTGCCCCCTGTGTACAAGAATACAACTACTATAATACTGCCACCTATGTACAAGAATATAACTACTATAATACTGCTACTATGTATAAGAATATAACTACTATAATACTGCCCCCTATGTACAAGAATATAACTACTATAATACTGCCTCCTATGTACAAGAATACAACTACTATAATACTTCCCCCTATGTACAAGAATATAACTACTATAATACTGCCACCTATGCACAAGAATATAACTACTATAATACTGCCTCCTATGTACAAGAATACAACTACTATAATACTGCCCCCTATGTACAAGAATATAACTACTATAATACTGCCCCCTATGTACAAGAATAAAACTACTATAATACTGCCCCCTATGTACAAGAATATAACTACTATAATACTGCTCCTATGTACAAGAATATAACTACTATAATACTGCCCCCTATGTACAAGAATATAACTACGATAATACTGCCCCCTATGTACAAGAATATAACTACTATAATACTGCCTCCTATGTACAAGAATATAACTACTATAATACTGCCCCCTATGTGCAAGAATATAACTACTATAATACTGCCCTCTATGTATAAGAATATAACTACTATAATACTGCCCTCTATGTTTAATAATATAACTACTATAATACTGCTCCCTATGTATAAGAATATAACTACTATAATTCTGCTCCTATGTACAAGAATATAACAACTATAATACTGCCCCCTATGTACAAGAATATAACTACTATAATACTACTCCCCTATGTACAAGAATATAACTACTATAATACTGCCCCCTATGTACAAGAATATAAGTACTATAATACTGCCCCCTATGTATAAGAATATAACTACTATAATACTGCTACTATGTATAAGAATATATCTACTATAATACTGCTTCTATGTACAAGAATATAACTACTATAATACTGCCCCCTATGTGCAAGAATATAACTACTATAATACTGCCTCCTATGTACAAGAATATAACTACTATAATACTGCCTCCTATGTACAATAATATAACTACTATAATACTGCCCCCTATGTACAAGAATATAACTACTATAATACTGCTCCTATGTACAAGAATATAACTACTATAATACTGCTCCTATGTACAAGAATATAACTACTATAATACTGCCCCCTATGTACAAGAATATAACTACTATAATATTGCCCCCAATGTACAAGAATATAACTACTATAATACTGCCCCCTATGTACAAGAATATAACTACTATAATACTGCTCCTATGTACAAGAATATAACTACTATAATACTGCTCCTATGTACAAGAATATAACTGCTATAATACCGCTCCCTATGTAAAAGAATATAACTACTATAATACCGCTCCCTATGTAAAAGAATATAACTACTATAATACTGCCTCCTATGTACAAGAATATAACTACTATAATACTGCCCCCTATGTACAAGAATATAACTACTATAATACTGCCTCCTATGTACAAGAATATATCTACTATAATACTGCTCCCTATGTACAAGAATATAACTACTATAATACTGGCCCTATGTACAAGAATATAACTGCTATAATACCGCTCATATGTACAAGAATACAACTACTATAATACTGCCCCCTATGTACAAGAATATAACTACTATAATAATGCTCCTATGTACAAGAATATAACTACTATAATACTGCCCCCTATGTACAAGAATATAACTACTATAATACTGCTCCCTTTGTACAAGAATATAACTACTATAATGCTGCTCCCTATGTACAAGAATATAACTACTATAATACTGGCCCTATGTACAAGAATATAACTACTATAATACCGCTCATATGTACAAGAATACAACTACTATAATACTGCCCCCTATGTACAAGAATATAACTACTATAATACTGCCCCCTATGTTCAAGAATATAACTACTATAATACTGCCCCCTATGTACAAGAATATAACTACTATAATACTGCCTCATATGTACAAGAATATAACTACTATAATACTGCCCCTATGTACAAGAATATAACTGCTATAATACTGCCCCCTATGTACAAGAATATAACTACTATAATACTGCCCCCTATGTACAAGAATATAACTACTATAATACTGCCCCCTATGTACAAGAATATAACTACTATAATATTGCCCCCTATGTACAAGAATATAACTACTATATTACTGCCTCCTATGTACAAGAATATAACTGCTATAATACTGCCTCCTATGTACAAGAATATAACTGCTATAATACTGCTCCCTATGTAAAAGAATATAACTACTATAATACCGCTCCCTATGTAAAAGAATATAACTACTATAATACTGCCTCCTATGTGCAAAAATATAACTACTATAATACTGCCCCCTATGTACAAGAATATAACTACTATAATACTGCCCCCTATGTACAAGAATATAACTACTATAATACTGCCCCCTATGTACAAGAATATAACTACTATAATACTGCCCCCTATGTACAAGAATATAACTACTATAATACTGCCCCCTATGTACAAGAATATAACTACTATAATACTGCCCCCTATGTACAAGAATATAACTACTATAATACTGCCCCCTATGTACAAGAATATAACTGCTATAATACCGCTCCCTATGTACAAGAATATAAATAGTATAATACTGCCCCCTATGTACAAGAATATAACTACTATAATACTGCTCCTATGTACAAGATTATAACTACTATAATACTGCCCCCTATGTACAAGAATATAACTACTATAATACTGCCTCCTATGTACGAGAATATAACTACTATAATACTGCCCCATATGTACAAGAATATAACTACTATAATACTGCCCCATATGTACAAGAATATAACTACTATAATACTGCCCCCTATGTACGAGAATATAACTACTATAATACTGCCCCCTATGTATAAGAATATAACTACTATAATACTGCCCCTATGTACAAGAATATAACTACTATAATACTGCCCCCTATGTACAAGAATATAACTACTATAATACTGCCCCCTATGTACGAGAATATAACTACTATAATACTGCCCGCTATGTACAAGAATATAACTACTATAATACTGCTTCCTATGTACAAGACTATAACTACTATAATACTGCCCCCTATGTACTAGAATATAACTACTATAATACTGCCCCCTATGTACTAGAATATAACTACTATAATACTGCCCCCTATGTACAAGAATATAACTACTATAATACTGCTTCCTATGTACAAGACTATAACTACTATAATACTGCCCCCTATGTACAACAATATAACTACTATAATACTGCCTCCTATGTACAAGAATATAACTACTATAATACTGCCCCCTATGTACAAGAATATAACTACTATAATACTACCCCCTATGTATAAGAATATAACTACTATAATACTGCCCGCTATGTACAAGAATATAACTGCTATAATACTGCCCCCTATGTAATAAGGAAGGGTCACATTAGGAGACGAGCTTCTGACTACACTATTATACCTCCTCCGTGATAGCGCTATTAGTACGGCGGTTCCCTCCGGCGTGTCTCTAACACTTGCCGGCTCCCGTATACGGTTGTGTGTTAGCGGAGGATGAGGCTTACAGAGATGCGGCGCTGCTGCAGGCTCATCAGGAAGCCCAGAGAGCAGTAAATGTGATGAATCTGAGCTCATTAACAGACTGCAGCCCCCCGGGCAATTAGAGGAAACCTCAGCGCTGGGAGTGAGTTATCTCATACTGAGTGTTCAGAAGACAACAATGAGGAGAGAAGCAGCTAATGCTGGACAGCCTGCTCTCCTATATGTACCTCCCCATCTGCTACCCCCCACATGGTCAGCACACCGCACTCCTCTAATACTCTGTGCTGCTGGACACCCTGCTCTCCTATATGTACCTCGCGGTCTGCTACCTCCCACATGGTCAGCACACCGCACTCCTCTAATACTCTGTGCTGCTGGACACCCTGCTCTTCTATATGTACCTCTCGGTCTGCGACCTCCCACATGGTCAGCACACCGCACTCCTCTAATACTCTGTGCTGCTGGACACCCTGCTCTTCTATATGTACCTCTCGGTCTGCGACCTCTCACATGGTCAGCACACCGCACTCCTCTAATACTCTGTGCTGCTGGACACCCTGCTCTTCTATATGTACCTCTCGGTCTGCGACCTCCCACATGGTCAGCACACCGCACTCCTCTAATACTCTGTGCTGCTGGACACCCTGCTCTCCTATATGCACCTCTCGGTCTGTTACCTCCCACATGGTCAGCACACCGCACTCCTCTAATACTCTGTGCTGCTGGACACCCTGCTCTTCTATATGTACCTCTCGGTCTGCGACCTCTCACATGGTCAGCACACCGCACTCCTCTAATACTCTGTGCTGCTGGACACCCTGCTCTCCTATATGTACCTCCCCATCTGCTACCCCCCACATGGTCAGCACACCGCACTCCTCTAATACTCTGTGCTGCTGGACACCCTGCTCTCCTATATGCACCTCTCGGTCTGTTACCTCCCACATGGTCAGCACACCGCACTCCTCTAATACTCTGTGCTGCTGGACACCCTGCTCTTCTATATGTACCTCTCGGTCTGCGACCTCTCACATGGTCAGCACACCGCACTCCTCTAATACTCTGTGCTGCTGGACACCCTGCTCTCCTATATGTACCTCCCCATCTGCTACCCCCCACATGGTCAGCACACTGCACTCCTCTAATACTCTGTGCTGCTGGACACCCTGCTCTTCTATATGTACCTCTCGGTCTGCGACCTCCCACATGGTCGGCACACCGCACTCCTCTAATACTCTGTGCTGCTGGAGACCCTGCTCTTCTATATGTACCTCTCGGTCTGCTACCTCCCACATGGTCAGCACACCGCACTCCTCTAATACTCTGTGCTGCTGGACACCCTGCTCTTCTATATGTACCTCTCAGTCTGCGACCTCCCACATGGTCAGCACACCGCACTCCTCTAATACTCTGTGCTGCTGGACACCCTGCTCTCCTATATGTACCTCGCGGTCTGCTACCTCCCACATGGTCAGCACACCGCACTCCTCTAATACTCTGTGCTGCTGGACACCCTGCTCTTCTATATGTACCTCTCGGTCTGCGACCTCCCACATGGTCAGCACACCGCACTCCTCTAATACTCTGTGCTGCTGGACACCCTGCTCTTCTATATGTACCTCTCGGTCTGCGACCTCCCACATGGTCAGCACACCGCGCTCCTCTAATACTCTGTGCTCCTGGAGACCCTGCTCTTCTATATGTACCTCTCGGTCTGCGACCTCTCACATGGTCAGCACACCGCACTCCTCTAATACTCTGTGCTGCTGGACACCCTGCTCTTCTATATGTACCTCTCGGTCTGCGACCTCTCACATGGTCAGCACACCGCACTCCTCTAATACTCTGTGCTGCTGGACACCCTGCTCTCCTATATGCACCTCTCGGTCTGTTACCTCCCACATGGTCAGCACACCGCACTCCTCTAATACTCTGTGCTGCTGGTGTGAGGGGTAAATTCACGTTTATGCCTTATTGACTACAGCGACTCCATTTTGTATTCTTTGCTTTTGCTAAACACATGTATTTGTACATCTTTCACTTTTGAACTAGAAGAATGTTAGACCCAATTATAATAATGATTTCGAATCCTTATCAGCTTCCTCTCTCACATGCATTCTTTCCCTTGAGAAAGTTCACTCCTTTCTCTCAGAAGCACCCAGGAATGTTTTGTTTTGTTACAGGTGTCACCGGACATTGATATATTGTTTATGTAGGAGACTTCTCTAAAAGATGTGTAATGCTAATTAAAATCTGCAGATGCTATGTAACCTTGGGCATGCGCAGTAATCAAATCATACGTCAGCAAACTTTTCCCTATAACTTCTGTAATACTCTGAATAAACGCACTTCACTCTGACAACTCATCCAGCATGTGGTTGTCCATTTGTGTCGTCTATGGGTACCCATATCTCAAGACTAATCTGGAGGCAGACAGCATCCGCTCTACGGTCAAGACTTGATTGACCCCCTACATTACTTGGCGCAACCAACGAGGGCCAGAATTTAACTCCTTACCTGCAGCCAATATCTGACAACCCTGCCTGCCGACCATCCGGACTAGGGGACACGGGACCTCAGATCTACCAAACACCGGTGTAAGGTAAGCCATTGACTTATCACTCAAAGATCTGAGCCCCCCTGTCTCCAAGAGCCACGTGTCGACAGAAAGGTTTGTTGCTGCATGTTTATAGGATACTTCTGCCTGTGTAACTTACGGTGTTCTTAGTAACCGTGTTAGACGGAAAGAACCCACATGTGTATATTGCCATGCTGTCTGCTGGAACCATTGAATTGATAACTTTCTGTTGTACTCTGACTGCCGCACTCATTTTCCTAGCTGTCATTTGTTATAAGATCACAGAGGCCGCGTATAAAGGTGAGAGGTGGTTTCCTCTCTCTCCATAAAAAGTCTACTAGTAAACATCCGTACCCTGCCAGCCGTAGGCTTGGCAGAAGGGACTGTGTCCTGATCTACCCGAAGGACTGAGGTAGAGACAGCGGACACCAAGTCCATAATACTAATAAGTGAATATTAAAACATTCATACCCTGCCAGCCGCGACCTGGCAGAAGGGACTGTCCTGATCTACCCGAAGGACTGAGGTAGAGACAGCGGACACCAAAGTCCATAATACACATTTGTGTCCTGCCCATAGTACACATTTGTGTCCTGCCAGCCGCGACCTGGCAGAAGGGACTTAAAAGGTCATCGCGACCGCCAGATTTACCGGTGAATCAAAAATGGCAAGTCCAATTATTAGTATGGGGTCTCGGTTCTTGACCCCTATTGAGATAATTAGGGAGAGAGAGGGGGAGGACAGTTATAAACAAGCCCGTAAAGTTTACCAGCTGATAGGGCTTAAAAAGGCAGGAACTTTCAACTATGAGTTCTGGCGGCAGTACAGAACAAAACACAAGAAAGCTATCAAAGACGCCAATCTAGATAAAGGAGTAGAGGCCATAATCAAATATAGTAGAAAGGCAAACGTAGAACGGTGGGATTGTGAGCCGGTGTTTGAGGGCATACTTGTGTATGCACCCCCGGTGCGTGATCCGACCAGAATGCACCCGATTTTACCAACCGCAAGCAGCTCTGAAATTCTTCCTGAGTATCAGAGTTGTACCGCTGCAACCCCGCCACAAGAGCCCCAAAGAGAAAAAAACCTTATTGGCATTGTCCCAGATGCGGACAACGACACCCTTTACGAACAAACAGCTTTAACTATGTGTAAACAGGAAAAGAATGAAATCGTTGAATGCTATTTTGGCAGACTAGAAACAAAGGCTAGAGACATGGGTCTCACCCTCTGTGCAGATGAAGTGTACTACTCAATGATGTGTGAAGCGTTCATGCAAGGCATTGGCCCATCATTGGCAAATAAAATAAAAGCATGCACCCCTGATTGGCGACAAGCCAAGCCCGGAGACTTGTATAAAAAGGCAGTAGGGTTTGCTATGGATAAGAAGCGCCCTGCAGTGGCGGTCAAATACTATAGCAACCAGGGGGGGAAGGTGCAGCCCCAAGACAAATCCAAAAACAAAACACGCAAGTGTTACAACTGCGGCAAGGTAGGCCACCTGGCCAAGCATTGCCGCTGTCCCAAGAAACCTTGTAACCAGGAGACGGATCAGGGCGCCACTCCCAGCGACAACGCCGCGTCGCCCGAATCCGTCCCAATGAAGTCCCGGCGATCCAGCCCCAGTATCCCTACAGTGGAAACAGAGGATAGAGGCACTCAGACTCTCGAGCCTGTTTCCATATGAAGTGAGGAAGTGCCCTTCCTTATAGACACTGGGGCTACAAATCCTGTCTCAAAAATTCATGTGAAATAGTAGAAATGTTTAAGGCAAAGAGTATGCCTATATGGAAAAGCAAGTTAGAGAAATAACAAAGGACAGACAAAGCAAGTTAGAATTTTGGGGATCTGAGACCCACAAAGTCTCACAGATTCAGAGATAAGCAAAAGTTGGTGAAAGTATGTTGATAGAAGGAGTAAGATACGTGTAGATACGGTAGTTATCAGAGAAAGAGAATTCTTTTATAGTTTGTGTCCCTAGGGACATAAAGCAAGTTCATGCAGAATCTGTGAATAATTATGTGTCAAATAACCAATATTGTGTGTCTTCATGTTATGTAATCTAATTTTTTGTCATACGTTTGGTCTTTTGTCCTTTTTTTTGTTGTGTGAGCGTTTAACTATTCCTCTGCCGTCCAGGTTTGATTGGTGTGGTTTGGAGCCTGGATATTCTGGCTGTTTTCCAAAAATCTTAGTTCTGTTCCAGAGAGATAGAGGAATGCGTGCCTCTCAAGGCCAAAAAGATTAGAGTGGAGAACACTGAACGAGTAACCCTGCTTGCTTGAATAGAATGAAACCCGTAATGAATCCAATGAATCTTGCTGTTTTTGCTGTTCTTTGTGTAAATGTCAGTTTTGTAACTGGTCGGACGTGTGCATAATTGCTAAATGTGTGTTCATTAGTTTTACAAAGTGGTTGATGTGGAATCTGGTATACTTCTCTGGTATTACAGACAGTTAAAGTTTGACTGATCCCAGGGAGGGGTGAGAATGATTGAATGTATTTGTCTGCAAGATGAGGACAGTTGCATCCTGCGTGTTACGTCCTGTGTGAACTCTTACTAATATTTGAATGAGACTTGACCGCATGAACGGATGAGAATTAATGACCCGTGTTCAGACTGTAATGTATGCATAATGTGTGTGATGTAGGCGCTGTGTGCTGATAATTTGGCAGCCTGCCAACAAGTCATAATTATACTGTTTCTGAGAATGCTCTATAGAAGAAACGTACGGACGGCCAAACCTGTACTTACACCTGCTGCCAAATTCCGCACCTTTCTGGGCCTTGTTTTCATACTGCCCCCATTGGTCCACTTTGTTTTCGCTCTTATACAACTACTCATTCTTTTCTCTCACCCCTGAAGCTCATTCTCATCCTTTTATACTTCATCCGTTATTCTTTTCTGTACTGAATTTTCTGACCAGGTGACAGTATCGACACAAAAGCACAGGGGACGACCACGGCCACCTAGATGCTACTCAGAATCCAGTGGCTCGAGGAGCTCCCTCATGTGTTTGTGCGGTGGCAGCAGTACAGGCAATGGTTAACAAATCTTCGGAGTTGGTCTTGAACCAACTCCCCCTAGTGGTCCTCACCCCCCCCATGACACCCGGAGCATATACACGCAAGTGCAACCCAAGCACTTATTTCTGGCCCGTCAAATCCAGCTACAATGTGCTCTTGTCATTCTTCTACTACTTTGAACTCGGTTACCCTTCCAATTAAGTACCCTAGTTCAAAAGGGGGGGAGAGAAGATATAGGTGATCTAGGTATTGCAGGTCAGCTATTTTTAAAGCTATTTTTAAATTTTTAATTTTTTTTCTTTTTCCTTTTTACAACAAGGTGATCTATTTGAAATAGAATACCAGCCTGATTGTCTAGCGATAATCGGTGCAAGGGGCTTCAGAAGTGCCAATTCAGCTGGCAGAAACTGAACCGCTTGAGGTAATGTTTAAAGGGTCACGATACCTCACTCGCTTCCTTATGCTGGAAGGTCCTGAAAGCATATTGAGAATTGCGTGATGGGACCCTTGGGAGGTTGTATCAAACTTCACCCGTCCGGTGAGGCTTGTATACACCCCGGGTCTGAAAGTCACCCGACCTTATGTCGGATGGCAGCAGACCAAGCGACACCTCTACCCGTCCTCACTTTTACGTACGCAGAGGAACAAGCTCTTAGCCCCCTTGGTCCGTCAGTACCCCCTGGCACATGTCCAGGAAGATGTAATTGTAGACAAAGTCTCTTCTTTATGTCAACTGAAAGTTTTTGTTAATAATGTATATTCTGAGTTGTTTTTGTAGATGGTACCAGGGTAATTGATGACTCCACGCTGGATAAGCAGTGATCACGCAACAAGATGTCCTAAAAGCAGAATGCCTCCGCATGTCCCAGGACAGGAAGCGGAGTTACAGGCCCTCGCTGAGGCGTGTGGAGTGGTAAAAGGTAAGACGGCAAACATTTACACTGACTCCCAGTATGCATTTGGCATAGCTCATGACTACGGCCTAACATGGAAGGCCAGACAGCTTGTTAAGAATGGTGCAGCGGTGACAAAGTGGAGAGCTCACACCAATTCCTACAGCAGAGAAACAAGAGGCAACGCCATCACAGATCACACAGCAAAGGCAGCGGCCCTTAAGCCGTGGAAGAAAAGAAGAAAAGAAGAATTTAACAATAATTTTGGACTTTGAATTACTTTGATACAAACATTGGACTTTGATATGCTAAAGACTTTACAGTAACAAGCAGCAGAAATGGGACGGTGAATGGCGAACAGTCAACAGAACTTGCCCACCAAGGTCCCTGTGCCCCATGATGGCCCAGCAAATGCACGGAAAGACACACCTACCGGGGGTCCAGATGTCCGCCTTGAGGTCGTGTCCTCTGGCCTGCTTCGTCGCCTCCGGTGCCGTCCGGCATGACGTGCCCACAAGGGTCTTTCTGACTTTATTCCTGACAATGTTGCCTCCTGTGGCTAGAAACGCACTGACGCCGAAATCTGCGATCTGCACGGAGCCGTCTTCGCCCCGGGGAATGTTTCCAGCCTTAACATCCCTGTGGATCTGGCCGTTCTTATGCAGGTACTTCAGGCCTTCTAGCATCTCCTTCAGCATGGTGGCGATGCTTGCCTCATCCAGCACTCCGTTCCAAGCAGCAATGAGATCGACGCTTGAACACGGACGGGTGGCTCCTGGGTTTCCTGTAGTTGCTGCATCATCACTTGTCCAATTTTGCATGACCTTTGCCGTAAGCAACAGGGCAGAAGTAAATTTGCCACATAACACTTGCCTAGACCACTCTACCCATTTCAGGGATTGCAATTTGACTACACTCAGCTCCCACTTATTGGGAAGTATGACCACGTGCTTGTTGTTGTTGATGTCTTTCCAGGTTGGAGACCTACCCTGTTATCAAGGTAAATAAGCAGGTAATCGTACAGGAGCTGATGAATGAGGTAATCCGCAGATACGAGGTACCGGAAGTGATTGACTCAAACAAAGGTACACACTTCACACCTGCAGAGTTTAGACAAAGTTAACAGACTAAATGGTACGCTTAAGTTAAAGAAAGTGTTGTTTGGCTTTATGCCAAGATTGGGGTTGTATCATCCACAAGCCCTACAGCAGGGCTATGACATAGTAGCCGGATATGCAAAGCGCCTGTGTGACCAACTAATGGTAACCCAGAATCTAGTCTTTTTCTCCCATTCCAGACCCAGACAACTTAGAGGGATCTCATTCCCTACTACCTGGAGATTGGGTGGTCGCAAAGAGACGTGTCCGGAAATCCCTAGGGCCCAGAGTCAAAGGGCCCTGTCAAGTCCTGCTGACCACACCTACTTTAGTAAAGTTGAAAGAACTGTTGTTTGTTTTAGGACTAATGGACTTTTCACGCCCTACCTTTGTCCCCCCCCCATGAGAAGGAAAATGAAGGACATTTTGTTTATTGATGGACTTTTGGACTCTTCACTCCATGCTTCACCCTTGTGAGAGGGTGCAAAGGGACAATGCCCAAAACCACCTTGTTAGGCACCACCAAGTACTGTTGGACTTGTACACACACCTAGTGCCACTGGTTTTCCTTTCTTGGCTGTTCCTGTTCCGTCAAAAGAACTGTTTGCATGGACAAATGAAAACTCAGAAACCAGAGATAGCTGGTGGGGTAACACATTTAGTGCTTTGAACCCTGCCAATTGGTTTTCTGGTTTAGGAGGTTGGTTTATGGGGATCCTACAAAGTATATTACAAGTTGTGATGATTTTTATTATGCATTTATAGAGCAATTAAGGTTATAATTTCATGTATTTCTAAATGTACTGAAAAAGCTTTCTTTTCGCCGATATGAATCACGTGTTTATGGACTAGGAGTCATACTTGTCTTGACCCCATGTCCAAAACGGGGGAATGTGAGGGGTAAATTCACGTTTATGCCTTATTGACTACAGCGACTCCATTTTGTATTCTTTGCTTTTGCTAAACACATGTATTTGTACATCTTTCACTTTTGAACTAGAAGAATGTTAGACCCAATTATAATAATGATTTCGAATCCTTATCAGCTTCCTCTCTCACATGCATTCTTTCCCTTGAGAAAGTTCACTCCTTTCTCTCAGAAGCACCCAGGAATGTTTTGTTTTGTTACAGGTGTCACCGGACATTGATATATTGTTTATGTAGGAGACTTCTCTAAAAGATGTGTAATGCTAATTAAAATCTGCAGATGCTATGTAACCTTGGGCATGCGCAGTAATCAAATCATACGTCAGCAAACTTTTCCCTATAACTTCTGTAATACTCTGAATAAACGCACTTCACTCTGACAACTCATCCAGCATGTGGTTGTCCATTTGTGTCGTCTATGGGTACCCATATCTCAAGACTAATCTGGAGGCAGACAGCATCCGCTCTACGGTCAAGACTTGATTGACCCCCTACACTGGACACCCTGCTCTCCTATATGCACCTCTCGGTCTGCGACCTCCCACATGGTCAGCACACCGCGCTCCTCTAATACTCTGTGCTGCTGGACACCCTGCTCTTCTATATGTACCTCTCGGTCTGCGACCTCCCACATGGTCAGCACACCGCACTCCTCTAATACTCTGTGCTGCTGGACACCCTGCTCTCCTATATGTACCTCTCGGTCTGTTACCTCCCACATGGTCAGCACACCGCACTCCTCTAATACTCTGTGCTGCTGGAGACCCTGCTCTTCTATATGTACCTCTCGGTCTGCGACCTCCCACATGGTCAGCACACCGCACTCCTCTAATACTCTGTGCTGCTGGACACCCTGCTCTTCTATATGTACCTCTCGGTCTGCGACCTCCCACATGGTCAGCACACCGCACTCCTCTAATACTCTGTGCTGCTGGAGACCCTGCTCTTCTATATGTACCTCTCGGTCTGCGACCTCCCACATGGTCAGCACACCGCACTCCTCTAATACTCTGTGCTGCTGGACACCCTGCTCTTCTATATGTACCTCTCGGTCTGCGACCTCCCACATGGTCAGCACACCGCGCTCCTCTAATACTCTGTGCTGCTGGACACCCTGCTCTTCTATATGTACCTCTCGATCTGCGACCTCCCACATGGTCAGCACACCGCACTCCTCTAATACTCTGTGCTGCTAGACACCCTGCTCTCCTATATGTACCTCTCGATCTGCGACCTCCCACATGGTCAGCACACCGCACTCCTCTAATACTCTGTGCTGCTAGACACCCTGCTCTCCTATATGTACCTCTCGGTCTGCGACCTCCCACATGGTCAGCACACCGCGCTCCTCTAATACTCTGTGCTGCTGGACACCCTGCTCTTCTATATGTACCTCTCGGTCTGCGACCTCCCACATGGTCAGCACACCGCACTCCTCTAATACTCTGTGCTGCTGGACACCCTGCTCTCCTATATGTACCTCTCGATCTGCGACCTCCCACATGGTCGGCACACCGCACTCCTCTAATACTCTGTGCTGCTGGACACCCTGCTCTTCTATATGTACCTCTCGGTCTGCTACCTCCCACATGGTCAGCACACCGCACTCCTCTAATACTCTGTGCTGCTGGACACCCTGCTCTTCTATATGTACCTCTCGGTCTGCGACCTCCCACATGGTCAGCACACCGCACTCCTCTAATACTCTGTGCTGCTGGACACCCTGCTCTTCTATATGTACCCCTCGGTCTGCGACCTCCCACATGGTCAGCACACCGCACTCCTCTAATACTCTGTGCTGCTGGAGACCCTGCTCTCCTATATGTACCTCTCGGTCTGTTACCTCCCACATGGTCAGCACACTGCACTCCTCTAATACTCTGTGCTGCTGGAGACCCTGCTCTTCTATATGTACCTCTCGGTCTGTTACCTCCCACATGGTCAGCACACCGCGCTCCTCTAATACTCTGTGCTGCTGGAGACCCTGCTCTCCCATATGTACCTCTCGGTCTGTTACCTCCCACATGGTCAGCACACCGCACTCCTCTAATACTCTGTGCTGCTGGACACCCTGCTCTTCTATATGTACCTCTCGGTCTGCGACCTCCCACATGGTCAGCACACCGCACTCCTCTAATACTCTGTGCTGCTGGACACCCTGCTCTTCTATATGTACCTCTCGGTCTGCGACCTCCCACATGGTCAGCACACCGCACTCCTCTAATACTCTGTGCTGCTGAACACCCTGCTCTCCTATATGTACCTCTCGGTCTGCGACCTCCCACATGGTCAGCACACCGCCCTCCTCTAATACTCTGTGCTGCTGAACACCCTGCTCTTCTATATGTACCTCTCGGTCTGTTACCTCCCACATGGTCAGCACACCGCACTCCTCTAATACTCTGTGCTGCTGGACACCCTGCTCTTCCATATGCACCTCTCGGTCTGCGACCTCCCACATGGTCAGCACACCGCACTCCTCTAATACTCTGTGCTGCTGGACACCCTGCTCTTCTATATGTACCTCTCGGTCTGCGACCTCCCACATGGTCAGCACACCGCACTCCTCTAATACTCTGTGCTGCTGGGAGCCCTGCTCTCCTATATGTACCTCTCGGTCTGCGACCTCCCACATGGTCAGCACACCGCACTCCTCTAATACTCTGTGCTGCTGGACACCCTGCTCTCCTATATGTACCTCTCGGTCTGTTACCTCCCACATGGTCAGCACACCACACTCCTCTAATACTCTGTGCTGCTGGACACCCTGCTCTTCTATATGTACCTCTCGGTCTGTTACCTCCCACATGGTCAGCACACTGCACTCCTCTAATACTCTGTGCTGCTGGACACCCTGCTCTTCTATATGTACCTCTCGGTCTGCGACCTCCCACATGGTCCGCACACAGCACTCCTCTAATACTCTGTGCTGCTGGACACCCTGCTCTCCTATATGTACCTCTCGGTCTGCTACCTCCCACATGGTCAGCACACCGCACTCCTCTAATACTCTGTGCTGCTGGACACCCTGCTATTCCATATGTACCTCTTGGTCTGCGACCTCCCACATGGTCAGCACACCGCACTCCTCTAATACTCTGTGCTGCTGGACACCCTGCTCTTCTATATGTACCTCTCGGTCTGCTACCTCCCACATGGTCAGCACACCGCACTCCTCTAATACTCTGTGCTGCTGGACACCCTGCTCTTCTATATGTACCTCTCAGTCTGCGACCTCCGACATGGTCAGCACACCGCACTCCTCTAATACTCTGTGCTGCTGGACACCCTGCTCTCCTATATGTACCTCTCGGTCTGCGACCTCCCACATGGTCAGCACACCGCACTCCTCTAATACTCTGTGCTGCTGGACACCTTGCTCTTCTATATGTACCTCTCGGTCTGCGACCTCCCACATGGTCGGCACACCGCACTCCTCTAATACTCTGTGCTGCTGGACACCCTGCTCTTCTATATGTACCTCTCGGTCTGTTACCTCCCACATGGTCAGCACACCGCACTCCTCTAATACTCTGTGCTGCTGGACACCCTGCTCTTCTATATGTACCTCTCAGTCTGCGACCTCCCACATGGTCAGCACACCGCACTCCTCTAATACTCTGTGCTGCTGGACACCCTGCTTTCCTATATGTACCTCTCGGTCTGCGACCTCCCACATGGTCAGCACACTGCACTCCTCTAATACTCTGTGCTGCTGGACACCCTGCTCTTCTATATGTACCTCTCGGTCTGCGACCTCCCACATGGTCAGCACACCGCACTCCTCTAATACTCTGTGCTGCTGGACACCCTGCTCTTCTATATTTACCTCTCGGTCTGCGACCTCCCACATGGTCAGCACACCGCACTCCTCTAATACTCTGTGCTGCTGGAGACCCTGCTCTTCTATATGTACCTCTCGGTCTGCGACCTCCCACATGGTCAGCACACCGCACTCCTCTAATACTCTGTGCTGCTGGACACCCTGCTCTTCTATATGTACCTCTCGGTCTGCGACCTCCCACATGGTCAGCACACCGCACTCCTCTAATACTCTGTGCTGCTGGACACCCTGCTCTTCTATATGTACCTCTCGGTCTGCGACCTCCCACATGGTCAGCACACCGCACTCCTCTAATACTCTGTGCTGCTGGACACCCTGCTCTTCTATATATACCTCTCGGTCTGCGACCTCCCACATGGTCAGCACACCGCACTCCTCTAATACTCTGTGCTGCTGGACACCCTGCTCTTCTATATGTACCTCTCGGTCTGCGACCTCCCACATGGTCAGCACACCGCACTCCTCTAATACTCTGTGCTGCTGGACACCCTGCTCTTCTATATGTACCTCTCGGTCTGTGACCTCCCACATGGTCAGCACACCGCACTCCTCTAATACTCTGTGCTGCTGGACACCCTGCTCTTCTATATATACCTCTCGGTCTGCGACCTCCCACATGGTCAGCACACCGCACTCCTCTAATACTCTGTGCTGCTGGAGACCCTGCTTTTCTATATGTACCTCTCGGTCTGCGACCTCCCACATGGTCAGCACACCGCACTCCTCTAATACTCTGTGCTGCTGGACACCCTGTTCTTCTATATGTACCTCTCGGTCTGCGACCTCCCACATGGTCAGCACACCGCACTCCTCTAATACTCTGTGCTGCTGGACACCCTGCTCTCCTATATGTACCTCTCGGTCTGCGACCTCCCACATGGTCAGCACACCGCACTCCTCTAATACTCTGTGCTGCTGGACACCCTGTTCTTCTATATGTACCTCTCGGTCTGCGACCTCCCACATGGTCAGCACACCGCACTCCTCTAATACTCTGTGCTGCTGGACACCCTGCTCTCCTATATGTACCTCTCGGTCTGCGACCTCCCACATGGTCAGCACACCGCACTCCTCTAATACTCTGTGCTGCTGGACACCCTGCTCTTCCATATGTACCTCTTGGTCTGCGACCTCCCACATGGTCAGCACACCGCGCTCCTCTAATACTCTGTGCTGCTGGACACCCTGCTCTTCTATATGTACCTCTCGGTCTGCGACCTCCCACATGGTCAGCACACCGCACTCCTCTAATACTCTGTGCTGCTGGACACCCTGCTCTTCTATATGTACCTCTCGGTCTGCTACCTCCCACATGGTCAGCACACAGCACTCCTCTAATACTCTGTGCTCCTGGAGACCCTGCTCTCCTATATGTACCTCTCGGTGTGCTACCTCCCACATGGTCAGCACACCGCACTCCTCTAATACTCTGTGCTGCTGGACACCCTGCTCTTCTATATGTACCTCGCGGTCTGCGACCTCCCACATGGTCAGCACACCGCGCTCCTCTAATACTCTGTGCTGCTGGACACCCTGCTCTCCTATATGTACCTCGCGGTCTGCGACCTCCCACATGGTCAGCACACCGCGCTCCTCTAATACTCTGTGCTGCTGGACACCCTGCTCTTCTATATGTACCTCTCGGTCTGCGACCTCCCACATGGTCCGCACACAGCACTCCTCTAATACTCTGTGCTCCTGGACACCCTGCTCTCCTATATGTACCTCTCGGTCTGTTACCTCCCACATGGTCAGCACACCGCCCTCCTCTAATACTCTGTGCTGCTGGACACCCTGCTCTTCTATATGTACCTCTCGGTCTGCGACCTCCCACATGGTCAGCACACCGCACTCCTCTAATACTCTGTGCTGCTGGACACCCTGCTCTCCTATCTGTACCTCTCGGTCTGCGACCTCCCACATGGCCAGCACACCGCACTCCTCTAATACTCTGTGCTGCTGGACAGCCTGCTCTCCTATATGTACCTCTCGGTCTGCGACCTCCCACATGGTCAGCACACCGCACTCCTCTAATACTCTGTGCTGCTGGACACCCTGCTCTCCTATATGTACCTCTCGGTCTGCGACCTCCCACATGGTCAGCACACCGCACTCCTCTAATACTCTGTGCTGCTGGACACCCTGCTCTTCTATATGTACCTCTCGGTCTGCGACCTCCCACATAGTCAGCACACCGCACTCCTCTAATACTCTGTGCTGCTGGACACCCTGCTCTCCTATATGTACCTCTCGGTCTGCGACCTCCCACATGGTCAGCACACCGCACTCCTCTAATACTCTGTGCTGCTGGACACCCTGCTCTTCTATATGTACCTCTCAGTCTGCGACCTCCCACATGGTCAGCACACCGCACTCCTCTAATACTCTGTGCTGCTGGACACCCTGCTTTCCTATATGTACCTCTCGGTCTGCGACCTCCCACATGGTCAGCACACTGCACTCCTCTAATACTCTGTGCTGCTGGACACCCTGCTCTTCTATATGTACCTCTCGGTCTGCGACCTCCCACATGGTCAGCACACCGCACTCCTCTAATACTCTGTGCTGCTGGACACCCTGCTCTTCTATATGTACCTCTCGGTCTGCGACCTCCCACATGGTCAGCACACCGCACTCCTCTAATACTCTGTGCTGCTGGACACCCTGCTCTCCTATATGTACCTCTCGGTCTGTTACCTCCCACATGGTCAGCACACCGCACTCCTCTAATACTCTGTGCTGCTGGACACCCTGCTCTTCTATATGTACCTCTCGGTCTGCGACCTCCCACATGGTCAGCACACCGCCCTCCTCTAATACTCTGTGCTGCTGGACACCCTGCTCTTCTATATGTACCTCTCGGTCTGCGACCTCCCACATGGTCAGCACACCGCACTCCTCTAATACTCTGTGCTGCTGGAGACCCTGCTCTTCTATATGTACCTCTCGGTCTGCGACCTCCCACATGGTCAGCACACCGCCCTCCTCTAATACTCTGTGCTGCTGGACACCCTGCTCTTCTATATGTACCTCTCGGTCTGCGACCTCCCACATGGTCAGCACACCGCACTCCTCTAATACTCTGTGCTGCTGGACACCCTGCTCTTCTATATGTACCTCTCGGTCTGCGACCTCCCACATGGTCAGCACACCGCACTCCTCTAATACTCTGTGCTGCTGGACACCCTGCTCTTCTATATGTACCTCTCGGTCTGCGACCTCCCACATGGTCAGCACACCGCACTCCTCTAATACTCTGTGCTGCTGGACACCCTGCTCTCCTATATGTACCTCGCGGTCTGCGACCTCCCACATGGTCAGCACACCGCACTCCTCTAATACTCTGTGCTGCTGGACACCCTGCTCTCCTATATGTACCTCTCGGTCTGCGACCTCCCACATGGTCAGCACACCGCACTCCTCTAATACTCTGTGCTGCTGGACACCCTGCTCTCCTATATGTACCTCTCGGTCTGCGACCTCCCACATGGTCAGCACACCGCACTCCTCTAATACTCTGTGCTGCTGGTGACCCTGCTCTTCTATATGTACCTCTCGGTCTGCGACCTCCCACATGGTCAGCACACCGCACTCCTCTAATACTCTGTGCTGCTGGACACCCTGCTCTCCTATATGTACCTCTCAGTCTGCGACCTCCCACATGGTCAGCACACCGCACTCCTCTAATACTCTGTGCTGCTGGACACCCTGCTCTTCTATATGTACCTCTCGGTCTGCGACCTCCCACATGGTCAGCACACCGCACTCCTCTAATACTCTGTGCTGCTGGACACCCTGCTCTTCTATATGTACCTCTCGGTCTGTGACCTCCCACATGGTCAGCACACCGCACTCCTCTAATACTCTGTGCTGCTGGACACCCTGCTCTTCTATATATACCTCTCGGTCTGCGACCTCCCACATGGTCAGCACACCGCACTCCTCTAATACTCTGTGCTGCTGGACACCCTGCTCTCCTATATGTACCTCTCGGTCTGCGACCTCCCACATGGTCAGCACACCGCACTCCTCTAATACTCTGTGCTGCTGGACACCCTGTTCTTCTATATGTACCTCTCGGTCTGCGACCTCCCACATGGTCAGCACACCGCACTCCTCTAATACTCTGTGCTGCTGGACACCCTGCTCTTCCATATGTACCTCTTGGTCTGCGACCTCCCACATGGTCAGCACACCGCACTCCTCTAATACTCTGTGCTGCTGGACACCCTGTTCTATATGTACCTCTCGGTCTGCGACCTCCCACATGGTCAGCACACCGCACTCCTCTAATACTCTGTGCTGCTGGACACCCTGTTCTATATGTACCTCTCGGTCTGCGACCTCCCACATGGTCAGCACACCGCACTCCTCTAATACTCTGTGCTGCTGGACACCCTGCTCTCCTATATGTACCTCTCGGTCTGTTACCTCCCACATGGTCAGCACACCGCACTCCTCTAATACTCTGTGCTGCTGGACACCCTGCTCTTCTATATGTACCTCTCGGTCTGCGACCTCCCACATGGTCAGCACACCGCACTCCTCTAATACTCTGTGCTGCTGGACACCCTGCTCTTCTATATGTACCTCTCGGTCTGCTACCTCCCACATGGTCAGCACACCGCACTCCTCTAATACTCTGTGCTGCTGGACACCCTGCTCTCCTATATGTACCTCTCAGTCTGTTACCTCCCACATGGTCAGCACACCGCACTCCTCTAATACTCTGTGCTGCTGGACACCCTGCTCTCCTATATGTACCTCTCGGTCTGCGACCTCCCACATGGTCAGCACACCGCACTCCTCTAATACTCTGTGCTGCTGGACACCCTGCTCTCCTATATGTACCTCTCGGTCTGTTACCTCCCACATGGTCAGCACACCGCACTCCTCTAATACTCTGTGCTGCTGGACACCCTGCTCTCCTATATGTACCTCTCGGTCTGCGACCTCCCACATGGTCAGCACACCGCCCTCCTCTAATACTCTGTGCTGCTGGACACCCTGCTCTCCTATATGTACCTCTCGGTGTGCGACCTCCCACATGGTCAGCACACTGCACTCCTCTAATACTCTGTGCTGCTGGACACCCTGCTCTCCTATATGTACCTCTCGGTCTGTTACCTCCCACATGGTCAGCACACCGCACTCCTCTAATACTCTGTGCTGCTGGACACCCTGCTCTTCTATATGTACCTCTCGGTCTGCGACCTCCCACATGGTCAGCACACCGCACTCCTCTAATACTCTGTGCTGCTGGACACCCTGCTCTTCTATATGCACCTCTCGGTCTGTTACCTCCCACATGGTCAGCACACCGCACTCCTCTAATACTCTGTGCTGCTGGACACCCTGCTCTTCTATATGTACCTCTCAGTCTGCGACCTCCCACATGGTCAGCACACCGCACTCCTCTAATACTCTGTGCTGCTGGACACCCTGCTCTTCTATATGTACCTCTCAGTCTGCGACCTCCCACATGGTCAGCACACCGCACTCCTCTAATACTCTGTGCTGCTGGACACCCTGCTCTTCTATATGTACCTCTCGGTCTGCGACCTCCCACATGGTCAGCACACTGCACTCCTCTAATACTCTGTGCTGCTGGACACCCTGCTCTTCTATATGTACCTCTCGGTCTGCGACCTCCCACATGGTCAGCACACCGCACTCCTCTAATACTCTGTGCTGCTGGGAGCCCTGCTCTCCTATATGTACCTCTCGGTCTGCGACCTCCCACATGGTCAGCACACCGCACTCCTCTAATACTCTGTGCTGCTGGACACCCTGCTCTCCTATATGTACCTCTCGGTCTGTTACCTCCCACATGGTCAGCACACCACACTCCTCTAATACTCTGTGCTGCTGGACACCCTGCTCTTCTATATGTACCTCTCGGTCTGTTACCTCCCACATGGTCAGCACACCGCACTCCTCTAATACTCTGTGCTGCTGGACACCCTGCTCTCCTATATGTACCTCTCAGTCTGCGACCTTCCACATGGTCAGCACACCGCACTCCTCTAATACTCTGTGCTGCTGGACACCCTGCTCTCCTATATGTACCTCTCGGTCTGTTACCTCCCACATGGTCCGCACACAGCACTCCTCTAATACTCTGTGCTGCTGGACACCCTGCTCTTCTCTATGTACCTCTCGGTCTGCGACCTCCCACATGGTCAGCACACCGCACTCCTCTAATACTCTGTGCTGCTGGACACCCTGCTCTTCTATATGTACCCCTCGGTCTGCGACCTCCCACATGGTCAGCACACCGCGCTCCTCTAATACTCTGTGCTGCTGGACACCCTGTTCTTCTATATGTACCTCTCGGTCTGCGACCTCCCACATGGTCAGCACACTGCACTCCTCTAATACTCTGTGCTGCTGGACACCCTGCTCTCCTATATGTACCTCTCGGTCTGCGACCTCCCACATGGTCAGCACACCGCACTCCTCTAATACTCTGTGCTGCTGGACACCCTGCTCTCCTATATGCACCTCTCGGTCTGCGACCTCCCACATGGTCAGCACACCGCACTCCTCTAATACTCTGTGCTGCTGGACACCCTGCTCTTCCATATGTACCTCTCGGTCTGCGACCTCCCACATGGTCAGCACACCGCGCTCCTCTAATACTCTGTGCTGCTGGACACCCTGTTCTTCTATATGTACCTCTCGGTCTGCGACCTCCCACATGGTCAGCACACTGCACTCCTCTAATACTCTGTGCTGCTGGACACCCTGCTCTTCCATATGCACCTCTCGGTCTGCGACCTCCCACATGGTCAGCACACCGCACTCCTCTAATACTCTGTGCTGCTGGACACCCTGCTCTCCTATATGTACCTCTCGGTCTGCGACCTCCCACATGGTCAGCACACCGCACTCCTCTAATACTCTGTGCTGCTGGACACCCTGTTCTTCTATATGTACCTCTCGGTCTGCGACCTCCCACATGGTCAGCACACCGCCCTCCTCTAATACTCTGTGCTGCTGGACACCCTGCTCTTCTATATGTACCTCTCGGTCTGCGACCTCCCACATGGTCAGCACACTGCACTCCTCTAATACTCTGTGCTGCTGGAGACCCTGCTCTTCTATATGTACCTCTCGGTCTGCTACCTCCCACATGGTCAGCACACCGCACTCCTCTAATACTCTGTGCTGCTGGTGACCCTGCTCTTCTATATGTACCTCTCGGTCTGCGACCTCCCACATGGTCAGCACACCGCACTCCTCTAATACTCTGTGCTGCTGGACACCCTGCTCTTCTATATGTACCTCCCTGTCTGCGACCTCCCACATGGTCAGCACACCGCACTCCTCTAATACTCTGTGCTGCTGGACACCCTGCTCTTCTATATGTACCTCTCAGTCTGCGACCTCCCACATGGTCAGCACACCGCACTCCTCTAATACTCTGTGCTGCTGGACACCCTGCTCTTCTATATGTACCTCCCTGTCTGCGACCTCCCACATGGTCAGCACACCGCACTCCTCTAATACTCTGTGCTGCTGGACACCCTGCTCTCCTATATGTACCTCTCGGTCTGCGACCTCCCACATGGTCAGCACACCGCACTCCTCTAATACTCTGTGCTGCTGGACACCCTGCTCTCCTATATGTACCTCTCGGTCTGCGACCTCCCACATGGTCGGCACACCGCACTCCTCTAATACTCTGTGCTGCTGGACACCCTGCTCTTCTATATGTACCTCTCGGTCTGCGACCTCCCACATGGTCAGCACACCGCACTCCTCTAATACTCTGTGCTGCTAGACACCCTGCTCTTCTATATGTACCTCTCGGTCTGCGACCTCCCACATGGTCAGCACACCGCACTCCTCTAATACTCTGTGCTGCTGGACACCCTGCTCTCCTATATGTACCCCTCGGTCAGCGACCTCCCACATGGTCAGCACACCGCACTCCTCTAATACTCTGTGCTGCTGGACACCCTGCTCTCCTATATGTACCTCTTGGTCTGCGACCTCCCACATGGTCGGCACACCGCACTCCTCTAATACTCTGTGCTGCTGGACACCCTGCTCTCCTATATGTACCTCTCGGTCTGCGACCTCCCACATGGTCAGCACACCGCACTCCTCTAATACTCTGTGCTGCTGGACACCCTGCTCTTCTATATGTACCTCTCGGTCTGCGACCTCCCACATGGTCAGCACACCGCACTCCTCTAATACTCTGTGCTGCTGGACACCCTGCTCTCCTATATGTACCTCTCGGTCTGCGACCTCCCACATGGTCAGCACACCGCACTCCTCTAATACTCTGTGCTGCTGGACACCCTGCTCTTCTATATGTACCTCTCAGTCTGCGACCTCCCACATGGTCAGCACACCGCACTCCTCTAATACTCTGTGCTGCTGGACACCCTGCTCTTCCATATGTACCTCTCAGTCTGCGACCTCCCACATGGTCAGCACACCGCACTCCTCTAATACTCTGTGCTGCTGGACACCCTGCTCTCCTATATGTACCTCTCGGTCTGCGACCTCCCACATGGTCAGCACACCGCACTCCTCTAATACTTTGTGCTGCTGGACACCCTGCTCTCCTATATGTACCTCTCGGTCTGCGACCTCCCACATGGTCAGCACACCGCACTCCTCTAATACTCTGTGCTGCTGGACACCCTGCTCTCCTATATGTACCTCTCGGTCTGCGACCTCCCACATGGTCAGCACACCGCACTCCTCTAATACTCTGTGCTGCTGGACACCCTGCTCTCCTATATGTACCTCTTGGTCTGCGACCTCCCACATGGTCGGCACACCGCACTCCTCTAATACTCTGTGCTGCTGGACACCCTGCTCTCCTATATGTACCTCTCGGTCTGCGACCTCCCACATGGTCAGCACACCGCACTCCTCTAATACTCTGTGCTGCTGGACACCCTGCTCTTCTATATGTACCTCTCGGTCTGCGACCTCCCACATGGTCAGCACACCGCACTCCTCTAATACTCTGTGCTGCTGGACACCCTGCTCTCCTATATGTACCTCTCGGTCTGCGACCTCCCACATGGTCAGCACACCGCACTCCTCTAATACTCTGTGCTGCTGGACACCCTGCTCTTCTATATGTACCTCTCAGTCTGCGACCTCCCACATGGTCAGCACACCGCACTCCTCTAATACTCTGTGCTGCTGGACACCCTGCTCTTCCATATGTACCTCCCTGTCTGCGACCTCCCACATGGTCAGCACACCGCACTCCTCTAATACTTTGTGCTGCTGGACACCCTGCTCTCCTATATGTACCTCTCGGTCTGCGACCTCCCACATGGTCAGCACACCGCACTCCTCTAATACTTTGTGCTGCTGGACACCCTGCTCTCCTATATGTACCTCTCGGTCTGCGACCTCCCACATGGTCAGCACACCGCACTCCTCTAATACTCTGTGCTGCTGGACACCCTGCTCTCCTATATGTACCTCTCGGTCTGCGACCTCCCACATGGTCAGCACACCGCACTCCTCTAATACTCTGTGCTGCTGGACACCCTGCTCTCCTATATGTACCTCTCGGTCTGCGACCTCCCACATGGTCAGCACACCGCACTCCTCTAATACTCTGTGCTGCTAGACACCCTGCTCTCCTATATGTACCTCTCGGTCTGCGACCTCCCACATGGTCAGCACACCGCACTCCTCTAATACTCTGTGCTGCTAGACACCCTGCTCTTCTATATGTACCTCTCGGTCTGCGACCTCCCACATGGTCAGCACACCGCACTCCTCTAATACTCTGTGCTGCTGGACACCCTGCTCTTCTATATGTACCTCTCGGTCTGCGACCTCCCACATGGTCAGCACACCGCACTCCTCTAATACTCTGTGCTGCTGGACACCCTGCTCTTCTATATGTACCTCTCGGTCTCCGACCTCCCACATGGTCAGCACACCGCACTCCTCTAATACTCTGTGCTGCTGGACAC
Organism: Eleutherodactylus coqui; assembly: GCF_035609145.1. Lineage (NCBI taxonomy): Eukaryota > Metazoa > Chordata > Amphibia > Anura > Eleutherodactylidae > Eleutherodactylus > Eleutherodactylus coqui. The sequence goes on along the minus strand of NC_089837.1, from coordinate 20,238,857 downwards.
CCTGCTCTTCTATATGTACCTCTCGGTCTGCGACCTCCCACATGGTCAGCACACCGCACTCCTCTAATACTCTGTGCTGCTGGACACCCTGCTCTCCTATATGTACCTCTCGATCTGCGACCTCCCACATGGTCGGCACACCGCACTCCTCTAATACTCTGTGCTGCTGGACACCCTGCTCTCCTATATGTACCTCTCGGTCTGCGACCTCCCACATGGTCAGCACACCGCACTCCTCTAATACTCTGTGCTGCTGGACACCCTGCTCTCCTATATGTACCTCTCGGTCTGCGACCTCCCACATGGTCAGCACACCGCACTCCTCTAATACTCTGTGCTGCTAGACACCCTGCTCTTCTATATGTACCTCTCGATCTGCGACCTCCCACATGGTCGGCACACCGCACTCCTCTAATACTCTGTGCTGCTGGACACCCTGCTCTCCTATATGTACCTCTCGGTCTGCGACCTCCCACATGGTCAGCACACCGCACTCCTCTAATACTCTGTGCTGCTGGGAACCCTGCTCTTCTATATGCACCTCTCGGTCTGTTACCTCCCACATGGTCAGCACACCGCACTCCTCTAATACTCTGTGCTGCTGGACACCCTGCTCTCCTATATGTACCTCTCGGTCTGCGACCTCCCACATGGTCAGCACACCGCACTCCTCTAATACTCTGTGCTGCTGGACACCCTGCTCTCCTATATGTACCTCTCGGTCTGCGACCTCCCACATGGTCAGCACACCGCACTCCTCTAATACTCTGTGCTGCTGGACACCCTGCTCTCCTATATGTACCTCTCGGTCTGCGACCTCCCACATGGTCAGCACACCGCACTCCTCTAATACTCTGTGCTGCTGGACACCCTGCTCTTCTATATGTACCTCCCCGTCTGCTACCTCCCACATGGTCAGCACACCGCACTCCTCTAATACTCTGTGCTGCTGGACACCCTGCTCTCCTATATGTACCTCTCGGTCTGCGACCTCCCACATGGTCAGCACACCGCACTCCTCTAATACTCTGTGCTGCTGGACACCCTGCTCTTCTATATGTACCTCCCCGTCTGCTACCTCCCACATGGTCAGCACACCGCACTCCTCTAATACTCTGTGCTGCTGGACACCCTGCTCTTCTATATGTACCTCTCGGTCTGCGACCTCCCACATGGTCAGCACACCGCACTCCTCTAATACTCTGTGCTGCTGGGAACCCTGCTCTTCTATATGCACCTCTCGGTCTGTTACCTCCCACATGGTCAGCACACCGCACTCCTCTAATACTCTGTGCTGCTGGACACCCTGCTCTCCTATATGTACCTCTCGGTCTGCGACCTCCCACATGGTCAGCACACCGCACTCCTCTAATACTCTGTGCTGCTGGACACCCTGCTCTCCTATATGTACCTCTCGGTCTGCGACCTCCCACATGGTCAGCACACCGCACTCCTCTAATACTCTGTGCTGCTGGACACCCTGCTCTCCTATATGTACCTCTCGGTCTGCGACCTCCCACATGGTCAGCACACCGCACTCCTCTAATACTCTGTGCTGCTGGACACCCTGCTCTTCTATATGTACCTCCCCGTCTGCTACCTCCCACATGGTCAGCACACCGCACTCCTCTAATACTCTGTGCTGCTGGACACCCTGCTCTCCTATATGTACCTCTCGGTCTGCGACCTCCCACATGGTCAGCACACCGCACTCCTCTAATACTCTGTGCTGCTGGACACCCTGCTCTTCTATATGTACCTCCCCGTCTGCGACCTCCCACATGGTCAGCACACCGCGCTCCTCTAATACTCTGTGCTGCTGGACACCCTGCTCTTCTATATGTACCTCTCGGTCTGCTACCTCCCACATGGTCAGCACACCGCACTCCTCTAATACTCTGTGCTGCTGGACACCCTGCTCTTCTATATGTACCTCTCGGTCTGCGACCTCCCACATGGTCAGCACACCGCACTCCTCTAATACTCTGTGCTGCTGGTGACCCTGCTCTTCTATATGTACCCCCGGTCTGCGACCTCCCACATGGTCAGCACACCGCACTCCTCTAATACTCTGTGCTGATGGACACCCTGCTCTTCTATATGTACCTCTCGGTCTGCGACCTCCCACATGGTCAGCACACCGCACTCCTCTAATACTCTGTGCTGCTGGACACCCTGCTCTTCTATCTGTACCTCTCGGTCTGCTACCTCCCACATGGCCAGCACACCGCACTCCTCTAATACTCTGTGCTGCTGGACACCCTGCTCTCCTATATGTACCCCTCGGTCTGTTACCTCCCACATGGTCAGCACACCGCACTCCTCTAATACTCTGTGCTGCTGGGAACCCTGTTCTTCTATATGTACCTCTCGGTCTGCGACCTCCCACATGGTCAGCACACCGCACTCCTCTAATACTCTGTGCTGCTGGACACCCTGCTCTTCTATATGTACCTCTCGGTCTGCGACCTCCCACATGGTCAGCACACCGCACTCCTCTAATACTCTGTGCTGCTGGTGACCCTGCTCTTCTATATGTACCCCCGGTCTGCGACCTCCCACATGGTCAGCACACCACACTCCTCTAATACTCTGTGCTGCTGGACACCCTGCTCTTCTATATGTACCTCTCGGTCTGTTACCTCCCACATGGTCAGCACACCGCACTCCTCTAATACTCTGTGCTGCTGGACACCCTGCTCTTCTATATGTACCTCTCGGTCTGTGACCTCCCACATGGTCAGCACACTGCACTCCTCTAATACTCTGTGCTGCTGGACACCCTGCTCTTCTATATGTACCTCTCGGTCTGCGACCTCCCACATGGTCAGCACACCGCACTCCTCTAATACTCTGTGCTGCTGGACACCCTGCTCTTCTATATGTACCTCTCGGTCTGCGACCTCCCACATGGTCAGCACACCGCACTCCTCTAATACTCTGTGCTGCTGGACACCCTGCTCTCCTATATGTACCTCTCGGTCTGCTACCTCCCACATGGTCAGCACACCGCCCTCCTCTAATACTCTGTGCTGCTGAACACCCTGCTCTCCTATATGTACCTCTCGGTCTGCTACCTCCCACATGGTCAGCACACCGCACTCCTCTAATACTCTGTGCTGCTGGAGACCCTGCCCTCCTATATGTACCTCTCGGTCTGCGACCTCCCACATGGTCAGCACACCGCACTCCTCTAATACTCTGTGCTGCTGGACACCCTGCTCTTCTATATGTACCTCTCGGTCTGCGACCTCCCACATGGTCAGCACACCGCACTCCTCTAATACTCTGTGCTGCTGGACACCCTGCTCTTCTATATGTACCTCTCGGTCTGCGACCTCCCACATGGTCAGCACACCGCACTCCTCTAATACTCTGTGCTGCTGGACACCCTGCTCTCCTATATGTACCTCGCGGTCTGCGACCTCCCACATGGTCAGCACACTGCACTCCTCTAATACTCTGTGCTGCTGGACACCCTGCTCTTCTATATGTACCTCTCGGTCTGCGACCTCCCACATGGTCAGCACACCGCACTCCTCTAATACTCTGTGCTGCTGGAGACCCTGCTCTCCTATATGTACCTCTCGGTCTGCTACCTCCCACATGGTCAGCACACCGCACTCCTCTAATACTCTGTGCTGCTGGAGACCCTGCTCTCCTATATGTACCTCTCGGTCTGCTACCTCCCACATGGTCAGCACACCGCACTCCTCTAATACTCTGTGCTGCTGGACACCCTGCTCTTCTATATGTACCTCTCGGTCTGCGACCTCCCACATGGTCAGCACACCGCACTCCTCTAATACTCTGTGCTGCTGGGAACCCTGGCCCCTCTGGCAAATAACTGCATCTATGACCAATGCAACGCTCTGCTGAAGTCCTCTGTGCTGCTGCAGCTTATTAAACCGTGTGACATCCACTCTTCCCTCTCCTGAAACACTCTGTGCTGCTGTGCGCTCGGCATTAGTCATCTATATACTGCAGCCGTTCTCCCTATTGTATTCGGTCACCATCGTATCCTGCACGGTTTTGCGCAGCATGGAAATACGATGACCTGTGACCACAGAATGAGGAAAACCGAAGGTCAGGATTGAGCGGTCCGTAAAGACATGCGTAACCTGCGTTCCCACTATCTGATTGGCTGAGCTGGTAGTCCCATTGAATTCAATGGGAGTTGTGCCTGCAGTAGCAAATCGGGCCACTGCAGTGTTGACAGCGCTACCTGCTTCCCACTTTTTAGGGACATTATTAGCTTCTAAGGGGCCACAAGGAGGGTACTATTACTTTCTAGGGAGGCACATAAGGGGTGTTATTACTTTTTGGTGGCACATTAGTGGTTATTATTACTGTGTGGGGGCAGGAAAGGACCATCGTTGTTGGGTGGGGCAGCACTATTACTGTTTGGGGGCACTGAGAAGATCCTTATTACTCGGTGGGGTATGAAGGAGGCACTATTACTTTTTGGTACGGATTTTGATGCGGTCTATGATGCAGACTTTCCACCATGGAAAACGCAGACCAATTTCCGCTAAGTGTGAAGGTACCTAATAGTGTTTACAGTGCAGTTACCTCCCGTGATCACAGCGGATGTTCTCTCTGGAGTCGTCTATATTTGGTATTCTTCTCTCTGGGCCCAGATTCACCATTGAGGTTTTTTCCATCCATGAATCGCCTCTGCTCAATCTCCCCATCCTGCTGCAACCCCTAATCAACGTTTCAGTGCCTCCCGTAGTAATAATGTTGTGGCCCCACTTAGTAATAGTAATTAGAGATGAGCGAACGTACTCGTCCGAGCTTGATGCTCGGGCGAATATTAGGGTGTTCGGGATGCTCGTTACTCGTAACGAGTACCACGCGATGTTTGGGTTACTTTCACTTTCCTCTCTGAGACGTTAGCGCGCTTTTCTGGCCAATTGAAAGACAGGGAAGGCATTACAACTTCCCCCTGCGTCGTTCAAGCCCTATACCACCCCCCTGCAGTGAGTGGCTGGCGAGATCAGGTGTCACCCGAGTATATAAATCGGCCCCTCCCACGGCTCGCCTCAGATGCCTTGTGAGTTAGCTGAGGGACAGTGCTGCTGGTGCCGGAGCTGCTGTAGGGAGAGCGTTAGGAGTTAGTGTAGGCTTCAAGAACCCCAACGGTCCTTCTTAGGGCCACATCTAACAGTGTGCAGTAGTGTGGAGGGTGCTGTTAGCAGTGTTGCACTTTTTTTTTTTTTTTCCAAATCGGCCGTGCAGAGCATTGCACCCTGCAGTAATACTACAGGGACAGAAGTGGTGGTTAGGCAGGGAGAGTGTTAGGAGTGAGTGTAGGCTTCAAGAACCCCAACGGTCCTTCTTAGGGCCACATCTAACCGTGTGCAGTACTGTCCAGGCTGCTGTTAGCAGTGTTGCACATTTTTTTTTTTTCCAAATCGGCCGTGCAGAGCATTGCACCCGGCATTAATACTACAGGGACAGAATTGTGTAGGCAGGGCCAGAAGACATATATTATTGATTGAATATAGTCAGTGGGCCTTTCCTTTAAAAAAAAAGGGAAAACATTCTATTTGCCCTGCAGGCCTGCGCCAATTTCTTTCCTGCCTGGGAAATCAAATCACTGGTAATACACCATGCTGAGGGGTAGGGGTAGGCCTATAGGACGTGGACGCGGGCGAGGACGCGGAGGCCCAAGTCAGGGTGTGGGCACAGGCCGAGCCAGTGCGGTGGCCAGGGGTAGAGGCAGGGCCAGACCGAATAATCCACCAAATGGTTCCCAAAGCGCCCCCTCGCACCATGCCACCCTGCAGAGGTCAAGGTGCTCTACGGTGTGGCAGTTTTTCACAGAGACGCCTGACGACCGACGAACAGTGGTGTGCAACCTTTGTCGCGCCAAGATCAGCTGGGGAGGCACCACCACCAGCATGCGCAGGCATATGATGGCCAAGCACCCCACAAGGTGGGACGATGCCCGTTCACCGCCTCCGGTTTGCACCACTGCCTCTCCCCCTGTGCCCCAACCTGCCACTGAGATCCAACCCCCCTCTGAGGACACAGGCACTACCGTCTCCTGGCCTGCACCCACACCCTCACCTCCGCTGTCCTCGGCCCCATCCAGCAATGTCTCTCAGCGTAGCGTCCAGACGTCGCTAGCGCCACAGTTTGAGCGCAAGCGCAAGTACGACGCCACGCACCCGCACGCTCAAGCGTTAAACGTGCACATTGCCAAATTGATCAGCCTAGAGATGCTGCCGTATAGGCTTATGGAAACGGAGGCTTTCAAAAGCATGATGGCGACGGCGGCCCCGCACTACTCAGTTCCCAGTCGCCACTACTTTTCCCGATGTGCCGTCCCAGGCCTGCACGACCACGTCTCCCGCAACATTGTACGCGCCCTCACCAACGCGGTTACTGCCAAGGTCCACTTAACAACAGACACGTGGACAAGCACAGGCGGGCAGGGCCACTACATCTCCCTGACGGCACATTGGGTGAATTTAGTGGAGGCTGGGACAGAGTCAGAGCCTGGGACCGCTCACGTCCTACCCACCCCCAGAATTGCGTGCCCCAGCTCGGTGGTGGTATCTGCGGGGGTGTATGCTTCCTCCACTAAACCACCCACCTCCTCCTCCTCCTCCTCTGTCTCGCAATCAAGATGTGTCAGCAGCGGCACGTCGCCACCAGTCGGTGTCGCGCGGTGTGGCAGCACAGCGGTGGGCAAGCGTCAGCAGGCCGTGCTGAAACTACTCAGCATAGGCGATAAGAGGCACACGGCCCACGAACTGCTGCAGGGTCTGACAGAGCAGACCGACCGCTGGCTTGCGCCGCTGAGCCTCCAACCGGGCATGGTCATGTGTGACAACCGCCGTAACCTGGTGGCGGCTCTGCAGCTCGGCAGCCTCACGCACGTGCCATGCCTGGCCCATGTCTTTAATTTGGTGGTTCAGCGCTTTCTGAAAAGCTACCCCCACTTGTCATACCTGCTCGGAAAGGTGCGCCAGCTCTGCGCACATTTCCGCATATCCCACACGCACGCTGCCACCCTGCGGACACTGCAACATCGGTTTAATCTGCCAGTGCACCGACTGCTGTGCGACGTGCCCACACGGTGGAACTCTACGCTCCACATGTTGGCCAGACTCTATGAGCAGCGTAGAGCTATAGTGGAATACCAACTCCAACATGGGCGGCGCAGTGGGAGTCAGCCTCCTCAATTATTTACAGAAGAGTGGGACTGGTTGGCAGCCATCTGCCAGGTCCTTGGAAAATTTGAGCAGTCTACCCAGATGGTGAGCGGCGATGCTGCAATCATTAGCGTCACCATTCCTCTGCTATGCCTCTTGAGAAGTTCCCTGCAAAGCATAAAGGCAGACGCTTTGGAATCAGAAACGGAGGCGGGGGAAGACAGTATGTCGCTGGATAGTCAGAGCAACCTCATGTCTATATCTCAGCGCGTTGAGGAGGAGGAGGAGGAGCATGAGGAGGATGAGGAGGAGGGGGAAGAGACAGCTTGGCCCACTGCTGACGGTACCCATGCTGCTTGCCTGTCATCCTTTCAGCGTGTATGGCCTGAGGAGGAGGAGGAGGATCCTGAAAGTGATCTTCCGAGTGAGGACAGCCATGTGTTGCGTACAGGTACCCTGGCACACATGGCTGACTTCATGTTAGGATGCCTTTCTCATGACCCTCGCGTTACACGCATTCTGGCCACTACGGATTACTGGGTGTACACACTGCTCGACCCACGCTATAAGGAGAACCTTTCCACTCTCATACCCGAAGAGGAAAGGGGTTTGAGAGTGATGCTATACCACAGGGCGCTGGTGGACAAACTGATGGTAAACTTCCCATCCGACAGCGCTAGTGGCAGAAGGCGCAGTTCCGAGGGCCAGGTAGCAGGGGAGGCGCAGAGATCAGGCAGCATGTACAGCACAGGCAGGGGAACACTCTCTAAGGCCTTTGCCAGCTTTATGGCTCCCCACCAAGACTGTGTCACCGGTCCCCAGTCAAGGCTGAGTCGGCGGGAGCACTGTAAAAGGATGGTGAGGGAGTACGTAGCCGATTGCACGACCGTCCTCGGTGACGCCTCTGCCCCCTACAACTACTGGGTGTTGAAGCTGGACACGTGGCCTGAACTCGCGCTGTATGCCCTGGAGGTGCTTGCTTGTCCTGCGGCTAGCGTCTTGTCAGAGAGGGTGTTTAGTGCGGCTGGGGGAATCATCACAGATAAGCGTACCCGCCTGTCAACCGACAGTGCCGACAGGCTAACACTCATCAAGATGAACAAAGCCTGGATTTCCCCAGACTTCTCTTCTCCACCAGCGGACAGCAGCGATACCTAAGCAATACGTAGGCTGCACCCGCGGATGGAAGCTACGTTCTCTCTCACCATCCAAAACGGGGACATTTCTGCTTCATCAATCTGTGTATAATATTCCTCCTCCTCCTGCTCCTCCTCCTGAAACCTCACGTAATCACGCCGAACGGGCAATTTTTCTTAGGGCCACAAGGCTCACTCATATAATTTTTCTAAACAATTTTTATACGTTTCAATGCTCTTAAAAGCGTTGAAACTTTAACTTGAACCAATTTTTCGTTAAACTGGGCTGCCTCCAGGCCTAGTTACCACTTAAGCCACATTAACCAAAGCGATTAATGGGTTTCACCTGCCATCTTGGTTGGGCATGGCCAATTTTTTCGGAGGTACATTAGTACTGTTGGTAGACCAATTTTTTTGGGCCCTCACCTACAGTGTAATCATAGTAATTTCTATGTTCTTCGCCTGCACTCATGGTACAGAAAGGTGTGGGGGGTTGGCCTACACTTTAGCTACATAAATGTAACTGGGGCCTTGTCTATACTGCAGCTACTGAAATGTGAAAGAGACTGTTATCTCCCTAAACTGCTGCAATGGGAATGTTACTGGGGCCTGTCTTGAGTGCTACTATTACTGAAATGGAACTTTGACTGCGCTCCCCCTATACTGCTGCTAGTGATATGGTAGTGGGGCCTGTCCCTAATGCTACCGCTGAAATGTTAATAATTCTGGGCTCTGCCTATACCGCTGCTAATGGTATGTCACTGGGGTGTGGAAACAGAGGCTTCCCAAAGACATGATGGCGGCGAGGCCATTTCCCACCAACGCTGTTACTGTTAAGGTGCATATAACCACGGACACGTGTAGAGGACACATAGTGCCTCCAAAACATCCCCCTCCTCCTCCAACAATGAAAACATTCTTGGCAAATACCTTTGCATTGGTCCGTCTGGTGGCAGTCCAAGAATTTCACCTTTAACGACACAACAAGAGAGCCCCCCCACCATCCCCCCGCCACGGCCCACTTAATCCTGGCCACATTCCGAAAACCAACTACATAGAACCGCGCTACCAGGTCCGCAGTCACCACCACATTACCACCAACGAGGTTACTGTTAAGGTACATATTACCAGTCTGACTGGGGCATGCAGTGTGGGCCGAAGCCCACCTGTATTAAGCACGACAATACTACCTCAGCTGTGTTGGGCAATGCAATGGGATATTTTTTGTGTACCGCCGGTGGGTTCCAGGGAGCCACCCATCCTGTCGGTCGACAGGGACTTCACAATAGGGGGTTGTACCTGCCTGTGTCTATGAATTAAAAAGCCCGGTCTGACTGGGGCATGCAGACACCTTGACAGAATGAATAGTGTGTGGCACATAGGTTCCCCATTGCTATGCCCACGTGTGCAGCTCCTGATGGCGGTGGCACAGGATTATATTTCTCATTGCTTCTGTACAGCATTGTGGGCTATCGCCCCACCCCTTTTAAAGAGGGTCGCTGCTTAGCCGTGCCAACCTCTGCAGTGTGTGCCTGCGGTTCCTCCTCATGGCAGACGCACTTATAAATAGACATGAGGGTGGTGTGGCATGAGGGCAGCTGAAGGCTGCGCAGGGACACTTTGGTGTGCGCTGTGGACACTGGGTCGTGCGGGGGGGTTGGTCAGCATGTAACCGAGGAGAAGTGGCAGTGGAGTGTCATGCAGGCAGTGATTGTGCTTTGTTGGAGGTAGTGTGGTGCTTAGCAAAGGTATGCCATGCTAATGAGGGCTTTTCAGAAGTAAAAGTTGTTGGGAGGGGGGGGGGGGGCACTCTTGTCGCTATTGTGGCTTAATAGTGGGACCTGTGAACTTGAGATGCAGCCCAACATGTAGCCCCTCGCCTGCCCTATCCGTTGCTGTGTCGTTCCCATCACTTTCTTGAATTGCCCAGATTTTCACACATGAAAACCTTAGCGAGCATCGGCGAAATACAAAAATGCTCGGGTCGGCCATTGACTTCAATGGGGTTCGTTACTCGAAACGAACCCTCGAGCATCGCGATAATTTCGTCCCGAGTAACGAGCACCCGAGCATTTTGGTGCTCGCTCATCTCTAATAGTAATCTCTTCAGTGGCCCCACTTAATGACCCCCTCTGTGACCCCATTTATTAATACTGACCCCTTCTGAGACCCTAATTAGTAATAGGTCCTCCAATCTTCCCCAATTAGTAACTGCATCCTCAGTGGTCCTATTTAGTACTAGAGCCCTCTCTGTGCCCCTAAACCGTATAGGAAAAGTGGCCATGGTAGACAGCCGGGTCCCACTGCTAAACTTCTGGATGCAGGAAAAGGAAAGGGTTAAATTCCTTACTGCACCCAGGCTTCCCTCTCTATTGCATGGGATCTCACAGAGCACGGCAGGACATCATCACTCCTCTCCCTGCACTCCGACTCACTGTACTTGGAGGAGTGATGATGTCCTGCCGTCCTCTGTGAGCTTCCATGCAGCGGAGATGGAAGGCTGTGAGAGTACTAAGGCATTTAACCCCTTCCTCTCTCTGTAGCTGGAGGGGGAGCAGTATGGATTACAATATGGGCAACTGGGACGGCTGTGAGCCTCCTGGGTCCGGGACAGTCGCCCCATTCACCACTATTTTGGGGGTGTAATGATAGTAATGATAATGTTATTTCTGAAGTACAGTATTTGGGGCACTGTGCCACACAGCAGATGGCGCAGCAGCAGGATGGGCATGTCTGTCTCTGGGGGTTGCCTCGTGGCATATCTGTGCCCTGATGGTTTGGGCCTGCACAGAAAGGGATTGCGGACTGTATGTGGCCCCCCAGATTAGGTTGCGCACCCCTATAGAGTTCATTGTCTCTTTCTGATGGGTCATATATGCAGCAGCACATTTTCTACATGCAGGTGGATGGCACCCAGTGCCTATTAGAAATCGTTGGCATACAGCTGGCATTGGATCTTGCATTGTTTGATGAGCAGAAAGACCATGAAAGCCATCATTGGGATGATAATGAGGGTCCTGTCAGCGGAGATGACATCAATTAAATGCATTACTCTCTAAATTAAGACAAATGACTCCAGCTGCAGAGCGTGGCATGCCTACACACACGCAGCCAGAACATTTGTTGCTGATGCCCCCGGGGGGAGGGGGCAGTGCCCATGTATTGTAATGTGACAGATGGGCAGCCCTGGATCTGGAGTTAGATGATGAGACATCACATTCTGATAACCAAGTGATAAGACAATGATGGGCAGTATTGTCAGCGGCGGACTATTGGCGTCCTCCGAGAGGCTGGCTGCATACATGACGGGCATTGGCCTGATGCCAGGGTCGTTCTCCGGATCCTAGTCCTATGGTGGGCTTTGCTCTCAGGTGGCTCTGATTCTCCTTGAGGGCACTCAGTTGGTAGGGAGTCTTTAGGGCTCATTGGGACACTGTAAGGGTCAATCATTGGTTTATAGTGCAGCCACCTGTAGGTGGCACTATAGAGATTGACAGGCAGATTAAGAGACGGGCATACAGTAAAGAGTTACAGTCAGTAATTGGCAGTCTCTAATTCTGCTAAGTTTCAGAAGTTTGCAACACAGTTTCAATGCTTGGTACTGCTGGCTCCACAGCTTGGCAACAGTGCTGCAGCTGGCCAGCCTGTAAGGGGGCGCCCCACACTCTCCCTTACAATGTAAGCTGCTCGGCATCTGCGGTCTTCAGCTGCGTGGTACAAGCACCGGATGGCGCCATTTTTGATTGTGTGTGTGGGGAGGAGCGATCAGATCAAAAGATGACAGACCGCTTGGAAGGAGAGGGGGGGGGGGGGAGGATGTGTCTGGTGATTAGGTGATGATATGTAATGTGGAGGTTGCGTACTGGTTATGCGGGGGTTAATGTTGTCTATGTACCGGTATGGCAGTGCACTTGGTGGAGGCACTATGCACGATAGAGAGGCTGTAATATGGAAGTGATCTACCCCATTTAATGCGGCGGTATTTGTTGTATCTTATGCCTCCACGGTGCGTCGAGTCCGCGAGTAGGCGGAGCTCCCAATGTATAGATGGCACGCTACGTGCAGACCGCACCTACGGTGCATTGATGCCTCGATGTTAGTGTTTGCAGTATGTGTAGTGTCCCAGAACACCATCCCGGTCCCCTCCATAAATGTCATACATGTATTCTCTCATATGGATGACTGTGCAGGGCTGTCATGTCATTTTCTGTATGTGTTTTGCACAGCTGCAGCGTCTGAAGGGTTAATTTTAATAACATCATGGCCTGTCAGCTCTGTCTGCTGAATGTAACTATTCTCTGGTGTCATGTGGTACAAGTGAGGTGATAAAGTGAGTGTCTGAGAGCGGGAGTGGCTGTTGATGATCATCCATCTGCCCATGCTGTTGGAGGACACAGGGAAGCACCTTTAGCTTCCCTGCATTGAAAATGGAGAAGAAGGAGAAGCTCCCTATGGAGGAGCTGAAGATCTTCCCTCTTCACCGATCTGCTGGAGAAACCACAGGGGCACAGGGAGACACCTCTTGTTTCCCTGTGTTTAATATGGAGGAGAAGGAGAGACATCTGTACCACATGTGAGTTACATGGGATGACTGAGTGAGCCCCAGCAATAGAGAGAGAGCAACCCCAGTTTCTAAAACAGGTACCTGTGTACACAACAGGCTTTTCCTGTGTGGCCGTCTGCCATTAGGATCACCGCACAGAGGTACTTGATTGAGACACCCACGCATCTGCCATGCGGGGTGTATATTGGCTAAGCTTTCCTTGAATAATTGTGTTTGCCGGAGTGTATGCGGAGTGACCCCTACCCCCCTTTCCACTTTGGAGTGCACCTAATCCAGGACCGGTAACATATAGATAACATGGACTTAAGGACTGTATTCATCCTGTGTATCCTCCCTACCTCTGAGCCATAGCCTGTCATTATATAAAGTCAATTGTACCTGCATGACCTGTTATACCAATTGACCTTCAGTAAAAGTTATACCGGGCCTTAAAGGGGTTGTCCCGCGGCAGCAAGTGGGTCTATACACTTCTGTATGGCCATATTAATGCACTTTGTAATGTACATTGTGCATTAATTATGAGCCATACAGAAGTTATTCACTTACCTGCTCCGTTGCTGGCGTCCTCGTCTCCATGGTTGCCGTCTAATTTTCGCCGTCTAATGGCCAAATTAGACGCGCTTGCGCAGTCCGGGTCTTCTTATCTTCTCAATGGGGCTCCGTGTAGCTCCGCCCCGTCACGTGCCGATTCCAGCCAATCAGGAGGCTGGAATCGGCAATGGACCGCACAGAAGAGCTGCGGTCCACGGAGGGAGAAGATCCCGGCGGCCATCTTCAACCGGTAAGTAAGAAGTCACCGGAGCGCGGGGATTCAGGTAAGCGCTGTGCGGTCCCTGCATCGGGGTTGTCTCGCGCCGAACGGGGGGGGGTTAAAAAAAAACAAAAAACCCGTTTCGGCGCGGGACAACCCCTTTAACTGTTCCTAAGGTCTTGAGGTACTACACACAAGTCTCCGTGTTCATTTCTCCGCCGCATAAAGTATCGGTGTGGGAATGGTGGTGTCATGAGTGATACATACTTTTACAACACCCTCATCCCCTTTATTAGCACTCCCTGCCAAAGGAGTGTTGAAGCCTGGCTTGCAATCTACTCTGGCCTTGGCTGGTAAGTACCACCGTGACAAGTCAGCACTTATCCCTCCCAGCTCTTCATGTCCGCCAGGTGCTCAGGGTCACCCCTCTATGCGGAAGGACAGTAACCAGAAAGAAGGAAGCGCCTCACCGGACTGAGCGTGGAGACATTTTGGTAATGTGGAATCCTGGTCGAAACTTATGCAACGTTGAAGTAGCGAGCCGTCCGATGAAGCGGAAATATACACCGACTCAGGGGCAGTGAAAGTGTACTTGTATAAAAAAATCAGGCCTCCATCTGTCAGCTGCCGCGCCATCCTGGACCTGTTGTCACACCACCACCCATGACAAGCCCCTGTGGGATCAAGTTACAGTCTCTCTGACTGTTGGTGTGGCTCCACGGACACGCTCTATAGTTCATAATGGTATACACTCACAGTCTCTATGGTGGACCTCCCCTCTCAGCAGTACAACCGGAGCTGACTCAGCTCCACAGTCCGGAATGACCGCACACTCTCAGCTCTGGCAAATAGGCTCAAGGGGTTTACTGCAGCAAACACCTTCAGGCTCCACCCAGCCTCTGCTCAGCAGGCTCCAGGGGTTATAGTGGCTCATGACACAGGCCACAGCCAGCCTCTGCTCAGCAGGCTCCAGGGGTTATAGTGGCTCATGACACAGGCCACAGCCAGCCTCTGCTCAGCAGGCTCCAGGGGTTCTCACTGCTCATGACTCAGGCCACAGCCATCCTCTGCTCAGCAGGCTCCAGGGGTTATCATGGCTCATGACTCAGGCCATACCCAGCCTCTGCTCAGCAGGCTCCAGGGGTTATCATGGCTCATGACTCAGGCCATACCCAGCCTCTGCTCAGCAGGATCCAGGGGTTATCGTGGCTCATGACACAGGCCACAGGCAGCCTCTACTCAGCAGGCTCCAAGGTTCTCATGGCTAGTGACTCAGGCCATACCCAGCCTATGCTCAGCAGGCTCCAAAGGTTCTCATGGCTAGTGACTCAGGCCATACCCAGCCTCTGCTCAGCAGGCTCCAGGGGTTATCGTGGCTGATGACTCAGGCCATACCCAGCCTCTGCTCAGCAGGCTCCAGGGGTTATCGTGGCTCATGACTCAGGCCATACCCAGCCTATGCTCAGCAGGCTCCAGGGGTTATCGTGGCTCATGACACAGACCACAGCCAGCCTCTACTCAGCAGGCTCCAAAGGTTCTCATGGCTAGTGACTCAGGCCATACCCAGCCTATGCTCAGCAGGCTCCAGGGGTTCTCTTGTGGCTCATGACTCAGGCCTTACCCAGCCTCTGCTCAGCAGCCTCCAGGGGTTATCGTGGCTCATGACTCAGGCCATACCCATCCTCTGCTCAGCAGGTTCCAGGGGTTCTCGTGGCTCATGATTTAGGCCACAACCAGCCTCTGCTCAGCAGCCTCCAGGACTTCTCGTGGCTCATGCCTCATGCCATACCCAGCCTCTGCTCAGCAGGCTCCAGGGGTTCTCACTGCTCATTACTCAGGCCATACCCAGCCTCTGCTCAGCAGGCTCCAGGGGTTATCGTGGCTCATGACTCAGGCCATACCCAGCCTCTACTCAGCAGGCTCCTGGGGTTCTCAATGCTCATGACTCAGGCCACAGCCAGCCTCTGCTCAGCAGGCTCCAGGGGTTCTCACTGCTCATGACTCAGGCCACAGCCAGCCTCTGCTCAGCAGGCTCCAGGGGTTCTCACTGCTCATGACTCAGGCCACAGCCAGCCTCTACTCAGCAGGCTCCAAAGCTTCTCATGGCTAGTGACTCAGGACACACCCAGCCTCTGCTCAGCAGGCTGCAGAGGTTCTCATGGCTACCAACTTAGGCCACACTCACCCTTTACTCAGCAGCCTCCAGGGGTTCTCTCGTGGTTAGGGTTGCCACCTTTGTCACGGAAAAATAACGGCCATGGTTTTAAAAAAGGGCGTGTCGGGGGTGTGGCTTATCAAAGCATTTTTTCCCCCTCATTTATCTCTTGGATCCCGTCCAGCGTGTTTTCGCTAGTAGATGACGTTTAGCTTGATTCACACATTATCTACTCGCGAGAACACGCTGCAGACACTCACAAACAATCTACACATATATAATTATATACATGAGGTACCCAGGTTACCCCAGCATGGTCCATATCACTATATACAGGAGATATACCTCCCCTGTATATAGTGATGCTGATGTAACCTGGATATATCCTGTACATGATTATATGTACAGCTGGTATAACGTATACCACCTAAACATACAAGATTACATGCAGTACATGGTACACTACATCGTATCGCATGTGGTGCTCCTCCTCCCTCCTCCTTGGGTACCAACACTGTCACTGCAGCGCCGGCCGGACATCCATCCTGACCCTGACACATCGCACACACAACTCCACTACATCCATCCTGATCCCCACACATCACACACACACAACTCCCTACATCAATCCTGATCCCCAGACATCACATACACAGCTCCACTACATTCAATCTGACCCCCATACACATCGTACACACAGCTCCCCTACATTTATTCTGACCCCCACACACATAGCTCCGCTACATCCATTCTGACCCCCACACACAACACACACAGCTGCACTACATCCATCCTGACACTGACACTGACACACACATACACACAGCCCCAGTGGTCATGTGATCCCTGACTCCTCCCACACAGGGTATTACATGACATGACATCATCGGAGGCCCTGGCTTGCACAGTCTCCAGACTTAAACCCCATTGAGCTTGTTTGGGATGTACTGATGTACTGGACAGAAGGGGAAAGCAGAGCAGCACATTTGTGGGAACTTCTGCAACTATGCTGGGGAGAGATTCCTGAGCAATATGTGACTGCAGCTGTAGGGAGAATACCCCGATGGTGTAACGCCGTTATATCACCCGGAGGGGGCGACTGGGAGGAGGCAGACATCCAGATGCAATTAAGGGAAACTAAGTCAATCGATTATTTTTATTCATCTTAATGTGTTTATTCTCTACTTTTATTGCAAAGAACATATAAGACGTTAACCCCTTGTTAACACTGAGCGATCAGACGGGGAAATCGTGTGTTCATGTCTAGAAGAAGCGTATAGGTGAAGAGCTTATATGGCGCTGGAAGTACGGGGGCAGCGTGGGGGGGGCGAAGTACGGGGGCAGCACGGGGGGGGGCGAAGTACGGGGGCAGCACGGGGGGGGCGAAGTACGGGGGCAACACGGGGGGGGGCAAGTACAGGGGCAGCGTGGGGGGGCGAAGTACAGGGGCAGCACGGGTGGGGGCGAAGTACGGGGGCAGCGTGGGGGGGGCGAAGTACAGGGGCAGCACGGGTGGGGGCGAAGTACGGGGGCAGCGTGGGGGGGGGCGAAGTACGCGGGCAACGCGGGATGCTGGAAGTACGCGGGCAGCGCGGGATGCTGGAAGTACGGGGGCAGCGCGGGATGCTGGAAGTACGCGGGCAGCGTGGGATGCTGGAAGTACGGGGGCAGCACGGGGGGGGGTTGTACGGGGGCAGCGCAGGATGCTGGAAGTACGGGGGCAGCACGGGGGGGGGGGTGTACGGGGGCAGCGCTGGGCTCTGGGAGTATGGGGGCAGCACGGGTGCTGGCTCCTGTGAGAATCTCATCTGTAAAGCCGCTTTATGGCAAGGAGATCAAGACCAGAAAAACCGAGCGGCTGCAGATGTGACGGCACCTCAGCTGTTTGATGTTCTGTATTTCCTGGGTCCCAGCGGCGGTGGTACTAGTGGAGGTCACCACTAATGAGCCGCCGGGCTCCTGCGAACCATCTCTGCGCTGCGTAGTGAAGAATAAATGAGGCCTTTGGGGGTTCGGGGGCCGCAGTGTCTGCGCCTCCTGGGATTCTGCCGTAAACGCTCTACGCCCGCGCCAATACTTGTGATGTTATGTGCCAGGTTTGTTTCACCTTCAGTGCAGCCGCGGAGCTCAGAGGCTTCTGGGTAATCCGACAGAACAGACAGAACATACGTCTACTGGGGGAAGTGGGGGCTCACTGTTATCTGTGGTGTTACATAGGACTGCCGGTGACATCTACTACATGATCTGTGGGGTTACATAGGACTGCAGGTGACATCTACTACATTATCTGTACTCAGTTATCACTGTTATCTGTGGGGTTACATAGGACTGCCGGTGACATCTACTACATTATCTGTGGGGTTACATAGGACTGTTGGTGACCACTACTACATTATCTATGGGGTTACATAGGACTGCCGTTGATATCTACTACATTATCTGTACTCAGTTATCACTGTTATCTGTGGTGTTATATAGGGCTGCCGGTGACATCTACTACATTATCTATACTCAGTTATCACTGTTATCTGTGGGGTTACATAGGACTGCAGGTGACATCAACTACATTATCTGTGGGGTTACATAGGACTGCTGGTGTCAGCTACTACATTATCTGTGGGGTTACATAGGAATGCAGGTGACATCTATTACATTATCTGTGGGGTTACATAGAACTGCAGGTGACATCTACTACATTATCTGTGGGGTTACATAGGACTGCAGGTGACAGCTACTACATTATCTGTGGGGTTACATAGGACTGCAGGTGACATCTACTACATTATCTGTACTCAATTATCACTGTTATCTGTGGGGTTACATAGGACTGCAGTGTTACGTGACAGCTATATATCAGCATGGTGTGGGGGTACCTGTATTCGGCAGTACTATGTAAGCAGTATATGTCAGTGGGAACTCTATGACAGTACATTATGTGAGCACTGCACTGCATACGGTAAGTCCTCACAGCCTCTTCTTACATGTTATGTTGTGTCCCCCTCATTCTGCACTCAGGACCCCATAATGACAAAGTGACATCAGAGCCCGAGCAATCCTTGTAACTTTTTTAAGAAAGAGAAAACTCAGCACTTAGTGAAGCCCCTCTGGCAGCGATTCCAGTCTTCATAGGGATGATCCCACAAGGTTTGCACCCCTGGATTTAGGGATTTTCTGCCCTCTGTCAGGTTGAATGGGGGCCGGCTGTGCACAGCCATTGTCAGGTCTTGGTTGGGGTCTTAGGGTCATTGTCTGGTTGGAAGGAGACCATTTCTGCCCGGTCTGAGGTCCCTTGCTCTCTGGATCAGGTGTTTATTATCTCTGTACTTTGAGCCATTCAGCTTTCCATCCACCCTGACCGGTCTCCCCTCCCCCAGCAAGATGCTCCACCACCAGGCTTTGATCTGGATTATGGTTTCTCCAGCAGGCTTCGGGGTATTTTGTAGCTTCCTAATTGTGTAGAAGCAGTATGCGCACACTGACCAAGTCAAACACGAGGTATCAGTCTCATGCTCAAAATGGCTCTCCTGGGAGAGACATCCAGACAGGCCTTTTTATTGAAAAGGATAACACCTGCCCTTTATGGGCGTTTAACAGATTACATCAGTAACATATATATATTCTTATTCGCTGGATTATATAGAATCTCCCGCCTCTCTGCCCACCCTTCCTCACGTCCGCCATAGTGTGGACTTTGTCTGCTTTAGCATGCAGACAACCTTAAGGAATTCTGTGTAGTTGACAAATCATTGTTTAAATAGATTGTGTGAGGAGTGGAAGGGGGCCTAGGTAAACACTCAGTATTGAACACAGATCTACACATAACACTATGGCCCTTAACTCTTAGAGGCTTCTTGTGCAATCCCTATGTATTTAGCTAACATTACATAATACATCCTTCACCATCCCATTGTTTAGCAAATACCATGATTAGATTGTGTGTCGATCAAACTCCAGAGCTAAAAGTCATTACAACAGCATAACACATTTGGTTTATACAAATCGATAGACATTTTATACTAAATAATCATCATGTCTATCACAGCTTCACTGTAGGCATAGTATTGGGAAGGTGATGAGCGGCGCCTGGTTTCCTCCACCCTGAGCGGTCTCCCCTCCCCCAGCATGATGCTGCCACTGCCAGGCTTCACTGTAGGGATGGTATTGGGAAGGTGATGAGCGGCTCCTGGTTTCCTCCACCCTGAGCGGTCTCCCCTCCCCCAGCATGATGCTGCCACTGCCAGGCTTCACTGTAGGCATAATATTGGGCCGGTGATGAGCGGCGCCTGGTTTCCTCCACCCTGATCAGTCTCCTTGTTCCTCATCATGATGCTCCACCAGCAGGCTTTACTGTAGGGATGGTATTGGGCAAGTGATGAGCGGCGCCTGGTTTCCATCCACCCTGACTGGTCTCCACTCCCCCAGCATGATGCTCCACCACCAGGCTTCACTGTAGGGATGGTATTGGACAGGTGATGAGCGGCGCCTGGTTTCCATCCACCCTGACCGGTCTCCCCTCCCCCAGCATGATGCTCCACCACCAGGCTTCACTGTAGGGATGGTATTGGGCAGGTGATGAGCGCCTGGTTTCCTCCACCCTGATCAGTCTCCTTGTTCCTCATCATGATGCTCCACCACCAGGCTTTACTGTAGGGATGGAATTGGGGAGGTGATGAGCAGTGCCTGGTTTCCTCCACCCAGACCGGTCTCCCCTCCCCAGCATAATGCTCCACCACCAGGCTTCACTATAGGCACAGTATTGGGCCGGGGATGAGCGGCGCCTGGTTTCCTCCACCCTGACTTGTCTCCCCTCCCCCAGCATGATGCTCCACCACCAGGCTTCACTGTAGGGATGGTATTGGGCTGGTGATGAGCGGTGCCTGGTTTCCTCCACCCTGACCGGTGGAGGAAACCCCATCTTAGCACCAATGTCATCAGGGCTCGTGGTTGTTGGCCATGGCCATGTGTGGGGAGTTACAGTCTCCCTCTCTTCCCTCACTCTGTGGAACGCTTCACCCCAGTGACATGGCTGGCTCCCCATCTTAGCCCCCATGTCGTCAGGGCTCGTGGTGACTGGCCATGTGGGGGGGGGGGGGTAACAGTCTTCCTCTCTTCCCTCGCTCTGTGGAACGCTTCACCCCAGTGACATGGCTGGCTCCCCATCTTAGTCCCCATGTCGTCAGGGCTCGTGGTGACTGGCCATGTGGGGGAGTAACAATCTTCCTCTCTTCCCTCGCTCTGCGGGACGCTTCACCCCAGTGACATGGCTGGCTCCCCATCTTAGCCCCCATGTCGTCAGGGCTCGTGGTGACTGGCCATGTGGGGGGGGGGTAACAGTCTTCCTCTCTTCCCTCGCTCTGTGGAACACCTCACCCCAGGGACATGGCTGGCTCCCCATCTTAGCCCTAATGTCATCAGGGCTCATGGTGATTGGCCATGTGGGGGAGTAACAGTCTCTCTTTCTTCCCTCGCTCTGCGGGACGCTTCACCCCAGGGACATGGCTGGCTCCCCATCTTAGCCCCAATGTCATCAGGGCTCGTGGTGACTGGCCATGTGGGGGAGTAACAGTGTTCCTCTCTTCCCTTGCTCTGCGGAACGCTTCACCCCAGTGACATGGCTGACTCCCCATCTTCGCCCCCATGTCGTCAGGGATCGTGTTGGTTGCTATCTATACGACTGTTCCACAGCTGGGCTATACAGACGCTCTTTTGCCTTTTGAAATGGCCACGACTCCATTGTCTGTTGACGCCCGTAGCCTATCCAGCTCTGCTGCATCTCCTCCGTATCTTGCATCCCAGTGGCACCAAAGCTTTTCCTAGGCTTCTGCCCTGAGAGAGGGGCGGGCTTAGTCTTGTTTAATCCCTATCAGAGGCCAGGGCTTTACAGTGGTGTCGCTCTACTCGGGGCGCTGCTACGTCACGGGTGAGGGTGGAACCTCCTAATGGCGATGCCCAACAGCTCCAACATGATGCTTGGCATTTCTTCCCAGCCGAGTCAAAGGCTGGTGATAATCCTGCAGTTATCAGGTGCCGTATGCTGCATCAGCGGGGTAGGGATGGAGAAATCCCTTCCCTCCCTGCATCTCTTCTCTGTGATCTCTTCTGTAAGCTGAACTAAACAGGAAGTGCACCGTCTTATATTATCTCCCTTTCAGAAGCACCTTCCAAATGAATCCCCCCTCAGCCAATCACGGCTTAGCTCAGCTCATCACCCATCACAATAGATAGGCTCACCGCAAGGAACTGTCAGACAATATTCCGTCTGGCCCGTGGACAGGCAGCCTTAATCCCGCTGTCAGAGGCAGCAACCTGTATCCAAAAGTTAAAATAAAATGCAGCATTTTGCCGGACGCGTGTGAGTAGGGCCTAACTATATAACAGTATTGCGGTATTACCTCGGCACTATATACCAGTATAGCGGTATTATCTCTGCGCTATATAACAGTATGGCAGTATTATCTCAGCACTATTTAATAGTATAGCAGTATAATCTCTGCACTATATAATGGTATGGCGGTATAATCTCTGCACTATATAACAGTATAGCAGTATTATCTCAACACTATATAACAGTATAGAGTTATAATCACTGCACTCTATAATAGTATGGCGGTTTAATTTCGGCACCATATAACAGTACACTAGTATAATCTCAGCACTATTTAACAGTATGGTAGTATTATCATAGCACTATATAACAGTATGGCGTTAGTGTCTCGGCACCATACAAGGGTATTGCGGTATTATCTCGGCACTATATAATGGTATGGTGGTAATATCTTGGCACTATATAACAGGATAGCGGTATTATCTCAGCACTGTATAACAGGATGGCGGTATAATCTCGGCATTATATAATGGTATGGCGGTATTATAGTTGAGCTCTGTGTAATAACACTTCTGTCTTCTTCCAGACTTTCCGCTGGCCGATCGCCAGTAACATCGATGGGAACGAGATGCTGGAAATACAAGTGTTTAACTACAGCAAAGTCTTCACCAACAGGTGAGTGTGGCGTTCTCATCAGCGCCATCTACAGGAGGCGTATCAGTGGTGACTATGGGTAATGCACGAGCCCCCACAGATCACAGCTATGGCTGCAGCTTCCCCTCTGCTATGGATTCATGTATTAGTCTCCTATCAGAAAAGAGACCACTAATCTGTTTCTGAATAGAATGTCAGAACTACAGTGAAAACTGACACGCAGAAGAAGCAGCAGGATGATGGCACGCCCATTTATATCTCACTTCTTGCAGCACTATAACCTTGCATGTAGCGGAGGCCACGCTACATGCAGTACGTGTACAAATACAGACTCCCGGGGGAATACTCCTGGACCCTGTGTGAGTCTGTGGGGTCACTATTGCTACTGGGGCCACTAATGGTGGGGGGGGGGGGGGGGGTCACTATTACTACTGAGGCCACTAATGGGGGTCACTATTACTACTGGGGCCACTAATGGGGGTCACTATTACTACTGGGGCCACAAATGGGGGTCACTGTTACTACTGGGGCCACTAATGGAGGTCACTATTACTACTGGGGCCACTAATGAGGGTCAATATTACTACTGGGGCCATTATAGGGTTCACTATTACTACTGGGGTCACTGTGGGGGTTACTATTACTACTGGGGTCACTGTGGGGGTCATTATTACTACTGGGACCACTTTAGGGATTTCTATTACTACCGGGGCTACTAAGGATGGGCTCACACGGGTGTATTTTTACTGCGTATTACGCGGGCTCTGTATGCCAGTGTGATATGCAGTAACTCGCAGGTTAATTAATTACAATGTGTAATGTGCGAGTGCAGAAAGAATGCAGCATGTTCTATTTTGCCGCGTATATACAGGCAATACAGCCCACTGTTCTCTCTGGGCGCTGTTGTGGGAAATCTAAACAAAAAACCACAAAAACAGGTGTACTGCGCATGACCGCATGAGTGAGGAGGCTGTCATACGCTGCCGTACACAGAGTCACAGCCAACTCCACAGGTGTAACAACAGTGTAAGGCATGTGAGCCCAGCCTAACAGGGACACTTACTACTGGGTCTGTAATGGGGTGAGTATTACTACTGAGGCCACTATGGGAGTCACTATTACTACTGGGGCCACTGTGGGGGTCACTATTACTACTGGGGGCCGCTATGGGAGTCACTATTACTACTGAGGCCACTATGGGAGTCACTATTACTACTGGGACCACTGTGGGGGTCACTATTACTACTGGGACCACTGTGGGGGTCACTATTACTACTGGGACCACTGTGGGGGTCACTATTACTACTAGGGCCACTGTGGGGGTCATTATTACTACTAGGGCCACTGTGGGGGTCACTATTACTACTGGGGCCACTATGGGGGTCACTGTTACTACTAGGGCCACTGTGAGGGTTACTATTACTACTGAGGCCACAGTAGGGGTCATTATTACTACTGAGGCCACTATGGGAGTCAGTATTACTACTGGGGCCACTATAGGGTTCACCATTACTACTGGGGCCACTGTGGGGGTCACTATTACTACTGAGGGCATTATAGGGGTCACTATTACTACTCGGGCCACTCTGGGGGATCACTATTACTACTGGGGCCATTGTGGGGGTCTCTATTAATACTGGGGCCACTAATGGGGGTCACTATTACTACTGGGGCTACTTCAGGGATTTCTATTACTGCTGGGGCTACAAGGGCTGGGCTCACACGGGCATATTTTTACTGCGTATTACACATGCTCTATACGCCAGTGTGATATGCAGTAACTCGCAGGTAATTAATTACATTTCCATTACTTGGGGCCACTCTGGGGATCACTGTTACTACTGAGGCCACTATGAGAGTCACTATTACTACTGGGGCCATTGTGGGGGTCACTATTACTACTGGGACCACTATTGTGGTCACTATTACTACTGGGGCCACTATTGTGGTCACTATTACTACTGGGACCACTATTGTGGTCACTATTACTACTGGGGCCACTATTGTGGTCACTATTACTACTGGGGCCACTATTGTGGTCACTATTATTACTGGGGCCACTGTGGGGGTCACTATTACTACTGGGACCACTATTGTGGTCACTATTACTACTGGGGCCACTATTGTGGTCACTATTACTACTGGGGCCACTATTGTGGTCACTATTACTACTGGGGCCACTATTGTGGTCACTATTACTACTGGGACCACTATTGTGGTCACTATTACTACTGGGGCCACTATTGTGGTCACTATTACTACTGGGGCCACTATTGTGGTCACTATTACTACTGGGACCACTATTGTGGTCACTATTACTACTGGGGCCACTATTGTGGTCACTATTACTACTGGGGCCACTATTGTGGTCACTATTATTACTGGGGCCACTGTGGGGGTCAGTTGTACCCAATTAGTATGAAGTGGGCCAAATTAGTAGTTAGCGCCACTAGAATGACAGAGTTTCAAACACATGTAGTGATTAGCCACGCCCCTTTTGCAATGGCCAGTATTTTGGGGGTCCTTGTGATCAGTAAGTGACACATAACATGTCAGTATATAGCAGTGCATGCACAGCCCCACAAGCCCATATACGTCCGGCGGCCATACGGAGTCAGCATCATGAGGAGGCCTGGCTTATACATCTTGCATTGATATCCTCTCTGGTCCCTCGGTCTTTCAGCCTTGCCTGTGTATGTGTCAGTCTATACTGTACCTCTGGCATTCTATTCATCAACCAGGAAACTGATGCTGAGCAGAACTACAAGTCTTCCCCAGCTAGGAGACTGCTGTGTTGCAGGGGATTGTGGGAGGCCAGAGTGATGCTATACGGCATCATAAGAGGGGCTTCACTGATCAAACAACACAGCGCGGACAGCGGCGCGATAAATAATGGAGGTCTCCGATAACAAGAGGCATCGGATCCGGCCGCGCACAACGCACATGAATTATTAAGTGATGGAGATAAGAAGCCGTCACCTCGCAGGGCGCCGCTCGTCACTCATCACATGGCTAATTAGGAAACAGTTAGATCCCCGGACTAAAGGGGGGAGCAGCCAGCATTTAGCAGACTGTGGGGAGTGCCCCGCCTCGTACTGATGGCTGCGGATATCACTGGGGATGTCACTGCTGTGGGGGCACTGTGACTATGATCACTATGGGAGATTTGTGGATAACACACTGTTATGGGGACACCATGGGGATCACTCCTACGGGGGCTCTGTGGGGGTCACTCCCCCGGGGGCTCTGTGGGGATCACTCCCCCGGGAGCTCTGTGGCGATCACTCCCCCGGGGGCTCTGTGGGGATCACTCCCCCGGGGGCTCTGTGGGGATCACTCCCCCGGGGGCTCTGTGGGGATCACTCCCCCGGGGGCTCTGTGGGGATCACTCCTACGGGGGCTCTGTGGGGATCACTCCAACGGGGGCTCTGTGTGAATCACTCCTACGGGGGCCTCTGTGGGGGTCACTCCTACGAGGGCTCTGTGGTGGTCACTCCTACGGGGGCTCTGTGGTGGTCACTCCTACGGGGGCTCTGTGGGGGTCACTCCTACGGGGGCTCTGTGGGGATCACTCCTACGGGGGCTCTGTGGGGATCATTCCTACGGGGGCTCTGTGGGGATCACTCCTACGGGGGCTCTGTGGGGATCACTCCTACGGGGGGCTCTGTGGGGATCACTCCTACGGGGGCTCTCTGGCGGTCATTGTTAGTTGATAATTACAGGGTGGAAATGCACAGCAAACCACAATACAACAATTCTTACAGCCCCTCTGCATATTATGGCTTTGATACAAGATGTGATACAGGTGGGCATGGAGGCTCTAGCACCCTGTTGTACCACCTCTAGCCTGGATACGAGATGTGATAGAAGTGGGCATGGAGGCTCTAGTACCCTGTTGTACCGCCTCTAGGTTGGATATAAGAAGTGATACGGAGGGGCATGGAGGCTCTAGTACCCTGTTGTACCACCTCTAACTTGGATACAAGATGTGATACGGGGGGCATGAAGCCTCTAGTACCATGTTGGGCCGCCTGTAGCTTGGATGCAAGACGTGATACGGGGGGGCATGGAGGCTCCAGTACCCTGTTGTACCAACTCTGGTCACCATGTGTGCCCCCATCCACTGGTTCCAACACTGCCTAACAGTCTGGTCAGATGCTCCTCTCTACTGGTGGTCTGTCGGGGGTCCTGCACCCGGTTACCTTGTGTGCCCCCATTCACAGATCCAAACACCTCCTAACAGTCTGGTCAGATGCTCCTTTCTACTGGTGGTCTGTAGGGAGCATCTTGTGTGCCTCCATCCACTGCTCTGAACACCTCCTAACAGTCTGGTCAGACACTTCTCTCTACTGGTGGTCTGTAGGGGGCGTCCTGAGCCCGGTCACCTTTTGTGCCCTGACGCATCTACTAGTCCCAACACCTAACAGTCTGGTCAGATGGCCCTCTGTTTTGTTGGTCTGTAGAGGGTGTACTAAGCCCGGTCACCTTGTGTGCCCTCACACATCCACTGGTCCCAAAACCCCCTAACAGTCTGGCCAAACACTCCTTTCTACTGGTATTCTTTAGGGAGAATCCTGAGCCCAGTCACATTGTGTACCCCAAACCACTGGTCCCAACAGCCCCTAATAGTCTTGTCAAATGCTCCTCTCTACTGGTGGTCTGTAGGGGGCTTCCTAATTCCAGTTGCCTTGTGTGTCCTCACACATCCACTGGTCGGAACACCTTCTAACAGTCTTGTCAGATGCTCCACTCTACTTGTAGTCGGCGACCTGAGCCTGGTCATCTTCTGTGCCCCCAGCCACGGGTCCGAACACCTCCTACCAGTCTGGTCAGATGCTCCTCTCTACTAGTGGTCTGTAGGGGGCGTCCTGAGCCCGGTCACCTTGTGTGCCCCCATCCACTGTTCCCAACACCCTCTTAACAGTCTGGTCAGATGCTCCTCTCTACTGGTGGGCTGTAGGGGTTGTTCTGAGCCCAGTGACTTTGTGTGTTCCCACACATCCACTGGCCCCAAATCTCCTAACAATCTGGTCAGACGCTCCACTCTACTAGTGGTCTGTAGGGGCTGTCCTGAGCTCCGTCACCTTGTGTGCCCCCCATCCACTGGTCCCAACACCCCCAACAGTCTGGTCTGACGCTCCTCTCTACTGGTGGTCTGTAGGGGTTCTGAGCCCGGTCACCTTGTGTGCCCCCTTCCACTGGTCCCAACACCTCCTAACAGTCTGGTCAGACGCTCCTCTCTACTGGTGGTCTGTAGGGGTTCTGAGCCCGGTCACCTTGTGTGCCCCCTTCCACTGGTCCCAACACCTCTTAACAGTCTGGTCAGACGCTCCTCTCTACTAGTGGTCTGTAGGGGGCTTCCTGAGCCCCGTCACCTTGTGCGCCCTCACACATTCACTGGCCCCAACACCTCCAAACAGTCTGGTTAGATGCTCCTCTCTACTGGTGGTCTGTAGGGGGCGTCCTGAGCCCGGTCACCTTGTGTGCCCCCATCCACTGGTCCCAACACCCCCTTACAGTCAGGTCAGACGCTCCTCTCTACTGGTGGTCTGTAGGGGGCGTCCTGAGCCCGGTCACCTTGTGTGCCCCCATCCACTGGTCACAACACCTCCCAACAGTCTGGTCAGATGCTTCTCTCTACTGGTGGTCTGCTGGGGGTCCTGAGCCTGGTCACCTTATGTGCCCTCACACATCCATTGTTCCCAACATGGTCAGAACGGCCTGTTGGGTGACAACTCATAGATACGACCATTCAGCTTCTCCCATCCTAATAATGCGCCCCTCCCAGACTCTGGTAATGGGGTGAAATCACTTCTCTCCATTGAGACGTCTAGTGGTCAACAAGCTCTAAAGGCGGAAGAAGAGGTCACTACACACAAGGAGCCTCCGAGAGCCTCTTATTGGCCAAGGGGGAACCAGTTTTAGGGCTTCTGGTGACAAGACCGTTCATCTAATCACCACAACTCTCAGCATTTACAGATCTGCCTGAGATGGACCGCAGGACGGATTGTTTATGACTATAGGTGGCAATCTCTTGTTACATCCTTGTCGTCAGCTTGCGAGTGTTTGGTTGCTTGTCGGCTGATTGTTTCCATATTTATGCAGCCCAGTGATCAAGCAACATTGTTACTCCGTATAAAAGGGTTGTCCAGAATTAGAAAATCCTAGCCGCTTCCTTCCAGGCACAGCGCCACACTTCTCCATAGGATGTTCTAGGTATTGCAGTTCAGTCCTATTGAATTGAATGTGGCTAAGTTGCAATATAACTGAAGGACAGGAGTGGCGCTGTTTTAGGAAGAAGGCATGTTTTCCAGTCTCGGACTACCGGTTTAATGCAGCACAGATCTTGTCACTGACCATTTGCAGCCTGCCAGTTCCTGCGTTGGACGGAGAAGACGGCGAGCGGTGAATAATGAATGACCTGCAAGTAACAAGCGGTATAAATAATGCATCGCGAGGAGGAGGAAGGATCGCCGCAGAAAACACCCGATCCGGCCCTCAATTATTCACACTGCTAGTATACACGCTCCGGAGCGAGAGGAAGTCGCCATAACGCCGCTATTCCATGACTGCGTTTCGCCAAACCACCATTATGGCAGCCACACGGGTTATCACCCAGCTTTCCTAGACTCCTGATAAGATACTGTAAAGCATCAAAGTGTCTTTTTCTTCCTTGTCGTCTTCCTGTTAGGTTTTCCCCATGACAACTCTTCCAGTCTTCCTACCACCCATATATCATTATTATCTATTCTCTCACAATATAATGCACCACAGACAACACATTAACAGGATATAGCTGTAGCCTGGGCTCATTGCTCATGAATATAATTCCAGAGGTGCAGTAAAGACTGACACACAGGCAAGGAAGTAAGAAAGAGATGGCTGCCTTGTATTTATTTATATGGATACATATCTGGATTTCTCTCTTTTCAGACTCATTGGGACATTTCGAATGGTACTCCAAAAAGTGGTCGAAGAGGCTCAGCTGGAAGTGATGGACACTCTGATTGATGACAACAACTCTGCCATCCGCGTATGTATCAGTGTAACGCCGCGTACTCTGCCCTGCTGACTGGGACTCCCATCCTGATAACGCTGATGTGCTTCACCAGGAGTGCAGATTTTCGTGGGGATCGCCCTTCTCTTCTAGAACCTTCTAGCCCGTCCTTAAAGGGATTGTCCATTTTCTGCTAATACAGTTTTAGTGCAGAATGAAAAGTTCTCCAACTTCTATTATTCTTTATGTTTCATCTTCTGATTTTCTGAAAGATCTCTGATTGCTGTATGTGAATGGAGTCGTTATTTGCATGCAGAGGCAAAAGCACTTTCTAACCTAATACTACTTGCAGCTGAGGGTTTGTTACAATTGTATCAAATCTAGATAATTCTTTGTGTCAAAGCATCCTGGGGACAAAATTGGAACCGGGACCGGAGGGGCTAGCTATATTACCCAGCACTTAATCTGCCTGCTACTGGGGGGGCTTTCTATGGTGTTCCAAGATGGCCACAGCACCCCTGTCACTGCATGCTGCTTTCGGATGAAATCTATAGTTCGGCAGAAGAGCCGATAAGACGGACCGCATGCTGTGCTCTGTGGTCAGCAGAAGAGCTGATAAGATGGACCGCATGCTGTGCTCTGTGGTCAGCAGAAGAGCTGATAAGACGGACCGCACGCTGTGCTCTGTGGTCAGCAGAAGAGCTGATAAGACGGACTGCACGCTGTGCTCTGTGGTCAGCAGAAGAGCTGATAAGACGGACCGCATGCTGTGCTCTGTGGTCAGCAGAAGAGCTGATAAGACGGACCGCACGCTGTGTTCTGTGATAGCATTGTCTCAGCTGTCACCCCCTGGCAGAACAAAGCGAATTTATTCAGGAACGGCGGGTGCTCTCTTCTCTGAATACAGTGCCCAGCGGCTCACATGCTACTAATTGGTACTAATAGGCATTAGTACTAAGAAGTAGTTTATGCAAAATGATCACTTAAAAGCCATCTTCTGAGCGATCATCTTTGTGTCTAAATGCACCTTCACTTGTATTGTGGGCAAAATGTTTCTAAGAGATGCCATCCTGGAGGACCTCAAGGAAATGGCTGTATAACTCCGTATCGGCATGGGATTATGAGAGATCGCTCCTGTCATACTGACCTGATCAGCTTCTACGAGGAGGTAAGTTCTAGATTGGACCGGGGAGTCCCTGGATCTTGTATATCTGGATCTTTCCAAAGTGTTTGATCCTGTGCCACATAAAGGGTTGGTCTATAAACTGAGAATGCTTGGTCTGGGCGAGAATGTGTGTAAGTAACTGGTCAGTGATAGAAGGCAGAGGGGGGTTATAAATGGTACATACTCTGATCGGGTCACTGTTACTAGTGGGGTACCACAGGGGGCAGTATTAGAGGGGTCACTGTTACTAGTGGGGTACCACAGGGGACAGTATTGGAGGGGTCACTGTTACTAGTGGGGTACCACAGGGGGCAGTATTGGAGGGGGTCACTGTTACTAGTGGGGTACCACAGGTGGTAGTATTGGAGGGGTCACTGTTACTTGTGGGATACCACCAGGGGCAGTATCGGAGGGGTCACCATTACTAGTGGGGTACCACAGGGGTTAGTATTGGAGGGGTCACTGTTACTAGTGAGGTACCACAGGGGACAGTATTGGAGGGGTCACCGTTACTAGTGGGATACCACAGGGGTTAGTATTGGAGAGGTCACTGTTACTAGTGGGGTATCACAGGTGGCAGTATTAGGGGGTATCACTGTTACTAGTGGGGTACCACAGGTGGTAGTATTGGAGGGGTCACCATTACTAGTTGGGTACCACAGGGGACAGTATCGGAGGGGTCACCATTACTAGTTGGGGTACCACAGGGGGCAGTATTGGAGGGGTCACCGTTACTAGTGGGGTACCACAGGGGGCAGTATAGGAGGGGTCACTGTTACTAGTGGGGTACCACAGGGGTCAGTATTGGAGAGGTCACTGTTACTAGTGGGGTACCACAGGGGACAGTATGGGAGAGGTCACTGTTACTAGTGTGGTACCACAGGGGGCAGTATAGGAGGGGTCACTGTTACTAGTGGGGTACCACAGGGGTCAGTATTGGAGAGGTCACCATTACTAGTGGGGTACCACAGGGGACAGTATGGGAGAGGTCACTGTTACTAGTGGGGTACCGCAGGGGGTAGTATTGGAGGGGTCACCATTACTAGTGGGGTACCACAGGGGTCAGTATTGGAGAGGTCACTGTTACTAGTGGGGTACCACAGGGGGTAGTATTGGAGGGGTCACCATTACTAGTGGGGTACCACAGGGGGTAGTATTGGAGGGGTCACTGTTACTAGTGGGATACCACAGGGGGCAGTACTAAGCCCTATTCTTTTTAATATATGTATTAATGATCTGGTAGACGGATTGTGCAGTAAAATATCAATATTTGCTGATGACACAAAACTGTGAGGATGTAAGGAGACCGCAAGAGGATCTGGATAAGTTGGGGGGAGAAAAGTGGCAGCTGAGGGGTAACACTGATAAATGTGAGGTTCTGCACATGGGCAGAGGAAATACATGTCACCATTACACACTAAATGGGAAACCACTGGGGACACTTAGCGGTCGGGTGGAAGCTCTGGCCTGATCTGGTCAGGGATCCTCTTCCTGCCGTCCACGGTCTTTTACCAGTGGTTACATCAGGAGATCAGTCTTGTTGACCCACATTATCACAGTTTTGGGGTTTATGGGTCTGACAGTCACCAACCTGAGACGTATGGCACCCGGGGCGGACCACATGGTCATCTAATTCCTAGCTCCCCTGACCATCCACTCTTGTAAGATGGAGCCCAAATCGTGCCCTTGCTTGTCTCAAAAGGAGCAACTGGCATCAAAGCCTCCTCTGGTCCAGGAGTGAGAGGCCGTGGATTGAATATGGATGCATGGCAGGAGATACACTTAACCATCTGCCTAAATCCACTCAACTTTCCCCGACCAAAAAGGTGGCAGATTGACATGCAAAGATGGGTGCCAGTCTACAAATATCCTGTCATCACACATATCCACTGTCTACTTTGGATTCGGAGGGCGTTGGTGGAAGAGACAAAGTTACAAGTTCTAGATTAATATTCTCATGAGTTGTCCATATAAGCAGGGGTCCTCCTGACCGTCCCCAATCCTGTTTGGGCCTTCATGACTCATGCAAGGGTCTCCATCCATCTTTGATCTGGTCTTCCTCTTCCTCGCTTTGTCTCAACGTTTCTCTCTGTCTCGTTGACCCACATCTACTGTCTACTTTGGATGTGGAGACTACTGGTGGAAGAGACAAAGTTCTTTATCAGGTCGGTTTGTCAGTGATCCTCCTGAATGTCCCCATCATGTTTGAGCCTTCTTGGCTCATGCAATGGTTTCCATCCTCTTCCTCACTTTTTCTCAACATTTCCTAAGATAAATGTCTCTTTATAAGACATTGATCAAGGGATAACTAACTCTTCACCACTTTACATGTCGTGTGAAAGCCATGGCTCCATCTCATCGGGGATCTGGCCACAGCCTTCGACCAGTGGTGACGTCCCGGCCTTCGACCGGTGCTGACGTCCCGGCCTTCGACCGGTGCTGACGTCCCGGCCTTCGACCGGTGCTGACGTCCCGGCCTTCGACCGGTGCTGACGTCCCGGCCTTCGACCGGTGCTGACGTCTCGGGCTTCTACCAAGGGTGACGTCTCGGGCTTCTACCAAGGGTGACGTCTCGGGCTTCTACCAAGGGTGACGTCTCGGGCTTCTACCAAGGGTGACGTCTCGGGCTTCTACCAAGGGTGACGTCTCGGGCTTCTACCAAGGGTGACGTCTCGGGCTTCTACCAAGGGTGACGTCCCGGGCTTCTACCAAGGGTGACGTCCCGGGCTTCTACCAAGGGTGAGGTCTCGGGCTTCTACCAATGGTGAGGTCTCGGGCTTCTGTCTCGTTGACCCACTTCTACTGTCTTTTTTGGATTTTGCCCGTGGAAAAGACAAAGTATAAAGTTCTAACAGTAATTTCCTGTTACCATAGTAACCTAAAATGAACCGCTCCGGTTCTGTTCCCTCGGCGTTTGAGGATATTTCTCGCGGATCATCTTTTCTTCCATTGTTCAGTGTGTAAACTGTGGAAATTAATTATATTTGTCCAGATTATCTTCTCCGGGAATCTGGCGAACGCGTTCCCTGCAGTCGGAGTGTTTGAAGTTGCGCTCGCACCTACCGTCTGATACAATATATGTGCCGAGCGCCTGAACGGGGTCTTCTGGGTCTAGGAAACGTCTCTCTGCGTTCCCCAGTGCAGCAAATCTATTACTCCCTGTTATCAGCCAAGAAGTTGGAGCAGAAGCTTCATTTCTAGCTGAAAGTGTAAATCTGAAGAGATCAGCCATTTATAGTCTTGAGAGTTCTCCAGTAGAATTAGTAATTCACTTCAGTATCTCTGCTTGCTGTCAGTGAATGGAGACATTCTAGTTTCCATCCACAAACTGACACCCCAGAGGCCGTGTCCTCCGCGCACAGCGGGCGGCTCGTTACAGTGTGGCGCCTCACTCAGATGAACGCCTTCTCGCAGCTATTGGCTTCGCCTGAAGACCCCTACCGTGTAAATCATTGGATATAGACGCATTCATTTTTATGGCAATTTGTTTTTTCTCACAGCTAAAAATTGTCGAATCGCCAGCGATTAATTTTTTTTATTTTTATTTTTTTTCCTCCCAGCATCCCAATATAAGCCGTGTGATCTGTGATGGAAATCCCAGGAGCTGCTATAGACTGCTGTGGAGTTGGCTTATCAGAGTGGCCGCACAGATCTGTGCCCCGCCGGACTGTTAGCTGCACTGATACATTGTAGCAAACACAAGGGAACTAATAATCATTTCAATTAATAACCTGGTGTACCTAAGCCCATTGTGTGATACTGTCTGCTGAGCCGTGTATCTAATCCTATCATGTGTGATACTGTCTGCTGAGCCGTGTATCTAATCCTATCCTGTGTGATACTGTCTGCTGTAATGTAAGGTGCTCTGCTGCAGAGTATCTAATCCTATCCTGTGTGATACTGTCTGCTGAGCTGTGTATCTAATCCTATCCTGTGTGATACTGTCTGCTGAGCCATGTATCTAATCCTATCCTGTGTGATACTGTCTGCTGAGCCGTGTATCTAATTCTATCCTGTGTGATACTGTCTGCTGATCCGTGTATCTAATCCTATCCTGTGTGATACTGTCTGCTGAGCTGTGTATCTAATCCTATCCTGTGTGTTACTGTCTGCTGAGCTGTGTATCTAATCCTATCCTGTGTGTTACTGTCTGCTGATCCGTGTATCTAATCCTATCCTGTGTGATACTGTCTGCTGAGCTGTGTATCTAATCCTATCCTGTGTGATACTGTCTGCTGATCCGTGTATCTAATCCTATCCTGTGTGATACTGTCTGCTGAGCTGTGTATCTAATCCTATCCTGTGTGATACTGTCTGCTGAGCCGTGTATCTAATCCTATCCTGTGTGATACTGTCTGCTGAGCCGTGTATCTAATCCTATCCTGTGTGATACTGTCTGCTGAGCCGTGTATCTAATCCTATCCTGTGTGATACCATCTGCTGAGCTGTGTATCTAATCCTATCCTGTGTGATACTGTCTGCTGAGCCGTGTACCTAATCCTATCCTGTGTGATACCATCTGCTGAGCTGTGTATCTAATCCTGTCCTGTGTGATACTGTCTGCTGAGCCATGTATCTAATCCTATCCTGTGTGATACCACCTGCTGAGCTGTGTATCTAACCCTATCCCGTGTGATACTGTCTGCTGAGCTGTGTATCTAATCCTATCCTGTGTGATGCTGTCTGCTGAGCTGTGTATCTAATCCTATCCTGTGTGATACTGCCTGCTGATCCGTGTATCTAATCCTATCCTGTGTGCTACTGCCTGGTGAGCTGTGTATCTAATCCTATCCTGTGTGATACCGTCTGCTGAGCTGTATATCTAATCCTATCCTGTGTGATACTGTCTGCTGAGCTGTGTATCTAATCCTATCCTGTGTGATACTGTCTGCTGAGCTGTGTATCTAATCCTATCCTGTGTGATGCTGTCTGCTGAGCTGTGTATCTAATCCTATCCTGTGTGATACTGCCTGCTGAGCTGTGTATCTAATCCTCTCCTGTGTGATGCTGTCTGCTGATCCGTGTATGTAATCCTATCCTGTGTGATACAGTCTGCTGAGCCGTGTATCTAATCCTATCCTGTGTGATGCTGTCTGCTGAGCTGTGTATCTAATCCTATCCTGTGTGATACTGCCTGCTGAGCTGTGTATCTAATCCTCTCCTGTGTGATGCTGTCTGCTGATCCGTGTATCTAATCCTATCCTGTGTGATACAGTCTGCTGAGCTGTGTATCTAATCCTATCCTGTGTGATACTGTCTGCTGTAATGTAAGGTGCTCTGCTGCAGAGTATCTAAGCCTCTCATGTGTGATACGCTCTCTGTGAGTTTCAGGATTTACGTCTCCGCTGCGGACGATTTATTTTCGGGCAATAATTACATCTTTTTGTGTTGCTATGGTAACTATAAAATATTAACCTTACAGCTGCAAAAAACGTCTCCGTCATCTAAATCTTCCTCCGAGACGGTAAATATGCGATCAGTCAGCAGATTGCCGCTGATCTCCACAAGCGGCGACGGCAGAGAGACTGATCCGTGCCCAAATATTCACACCCTTCATGCACGATGGCATCTCGGCATATTTTACTGTACTTTTGCGCGCCAAATAAAGCAGCGCCCCCCCCCCCCACGGAAACAACTAATTAGTTTAATGAGTCCCAGATGTGTTCTTTGTGGTTCTCGCACCTCCTCGCGCCCTGCGTGCCTAATTTACGCATCCCCATTGACTTCTATGGGGATCTTAGGTGGACAAATGCGCAGGAAAATGGATCCGCCCGTGTGTCGCCGCCGCCGCCCGCAGGGTTCGTTCACACCGAGAGAATTTTCAACGAAATTTGGGAATTTGCCATAATTGCAGCATTTCCCCCGTGAGATCCGCGGTCCCTGCTGCGCATTTTGGCCGCACATTAATATCTTCCGCGTATCGGCGCTATAATCGACCTGCTGCGGATTTACATTCCGCTCCGCGTGTGAATTTCCGCGGCAGGTTGTGTTCGCAGCGCGCGGACGACATTTCTAAGCGCTCATCCACGTTGTTGCTGCTGCGGATTATCCGTGCGGAGGGTCTGCGGCAAACCCGCGCCGTGTGAACATACTGGGTTTACGGCCTCAGGAGACACTGTGTCCATCAACAAGCGCAGTCCGACAATAAGGCGTGTCCATGGGGGCGGGGCCTATGCTAATACTTATCTAATAGCGGGGAGTTTATAGGTCCTGCAATTTTCGTATTCAGGACAAAAAGTTGAAGCGTCACCCGTAGCAACCAGATTTTGTAAACTTAATCTTTTTAGGACTGGTTACTATGGGAAACACCCCCCACCCGCCCCCTTCATGGTCCGTCGTGTATAGCAACTGATGCTGTTACCATGGCAACCATTCAGACTCCTGCACCAAAGATATTAAAACCAGAAGAGGGAGGAGCCAGAGGCCCATGGCAACCAATCACCTCGCTACTTACATTTTCTAACCTGTACTCAAATCTGATTGGTTGCCATGGTTACCATCGTCCTCCATCTTGTGTCTGGCCATCCGTGACTCCACTGATAACCGACACCAGCGGATCGCCAAAAAGATGGAGCAGGAGGACGGCGACAAAGAACCCCTGAAGGAGGTAAAACTAGCAGAAATGGCGCCCCACGTGACTGTAGACTCCGGCCAGAAGGAGGACTCGGCCTGCAGCTCCTCATCACCGGCTTCACTCTGCGAAGGCGACCGCCATCCTACTGGACCCCCCTGGAAACAGCCGGAAGTCCCTGCAGCGCTCCCTTCATCCCCGCCTAAGGTGACCAGATTTTCCCAGGGTCAAAGCGGGAGAAATGGGTGTGCTCAGAGGCAAATGGGTGTGGTCAGAGGCAAATGGGTGTGGTCAGAGGCGGGGCTTAAAATGGTGTATGATTTTACCTCCAACGCTATAAAATGTACAGCGAGTGAAGACCGCAGCAGGTCTGCATCCAGGAACCGTCACAATCTGGACCGTTGCTGCGGATATCGATTGGCCATGAGGCGCGGACCCGCAGCTGATGTCACACGGCGCTCCCCCTCACCTCCTCCGCTGGCCTCCCGCTGTCAGCGCTCCCCGGCACTGATTGGCCATGAGGCGCGGACCCGCAGCGGATGTCACACTATGCGGCGCTCCCCCTCACCTCCTCCGCTGGCTCCCCACTGTCAGCACTCCCCGGCACTGATTGGCCATGAGACGCGGACCCGCAGCGGATGTCACACTATGCGGCGCTCCCCCTCACCTCCTCCGCTGGCTCCCCGCTGTCAGCACTCCCCGGCACTGATTGGCCATGAGACGCGGACCCGCAGCGGATGTCACACTATGCGGCGCTCCCCCTCACCTCCTCCGCTGGCTTTCCGCTGTCAGCGCTCCCCGGCACTGATTGGCCATGAGGCGCGGACCCGCAGCGGATGTCACACTATGCGGCGCTCCCCCTCACCTCCTCCGCTGGCTTCCCGCTGTCCGCGCTCCCCGGCACTGATTGGCCATGAGGCGCGGACCCGCAGCTGATGTCACACAGCGCTCCCCCTCACCTCCTCCGCTGGCTCCCCGCTGTCAGCGCTCCCCGGCACTGATTGGCCATGAGACGCGGACCCGCAGCGGATGTCACACTATGCGGCGCTCCCCCTCACCTCCTCCGCTGGCTTTCCGCTGTCAGCGCTCCCCGGCACTGATTGGCCATGAGGCGCGGACCCGCAGCGGATGTCACACTATGCGGCGCTCCCCCTCACCTCCTCCGCTGGCTCCCCACTGTCAGCACTCCCCGGCACTGATTGGCCATGAGACGCGGACCCGCAGCGGATGTCACACTATGCGGCGCTCCCCCTCACCTCCTCCGCTGGCTTCCCGCTGTCTGCGCTCCCCGGCACTGATTGGCCATGAGACGCGGACCCGCAGCGGATGTCACACTATGCGGCGCTCCCCCTCACC
This sequence comes from Eleutherodactylus coqui, assembly GCF_035609145.1. Taxonomy (NCBI): domain Eukaryota; kingdom Metazoa; phylum Chordata; class Amphibia; order Anura; family Eleutherodactylidae; genus Eleutherodactylus; species Eleutherodactylus coqui. The sequence continues at coordinate 20,200,017 of NC_089837.1, read as the reverse complement.
TCCTCCGCTGGCTTCCCGCTGTCAGCGCTCCCCGGCACTGATTGGCCATGAGACGCGGACCCGCAGCGGATGTCACACTATGCGGCGCTCCCCCTCACCTCCACCGCTGGCTCCCCGCTGTCAGCACTCCCCGGCACTGATTGGCCATGAGACGCGGACCCGCAGCGGATGTCACACTATGCGGCGCACTTCCTCCGCTGGCTCCCCGCTGTCAGCACTCCCCAGCACTGATTGGCCATGAGACGTGGACCCGCAGCGGAAGTCACACTATGCGGCGCTCCCCCTCACCTCCTCCGCTGGCTTCCCGCTGTCAGCGCTCCCCGGCACTGATTGGCCATGAGGCGCGGACCCGCAGCTGATGTCACACAGCGCTCCCCCTCATCTCCTCCGCTGGCTCCCCGCTGTCAGCGCTCCCCGGCACTGATTGGCCATGAGACGCGGACCCCCAGCGGATGTCACACTATGCGGCGCTCCCCCTCACCTCCTCCGCTGGCTTCCCGCTGTCAGCGCTCCCCGGCACTGATTGGCCATGAGGCGCGGACCCGCAGCGGATGTCACACTATGCGGCGCACCTCCTCCGCTGGCTCCCCGCTGTCAGCACTCCCCGGCACTGATTGGCCATGAGACGCGGACCCGCAGCGGATGTCACACTATGCGGCGCTCCCCCTCACCTCCTCCGCTGGCTTCCCGCTGTCAGCGCTCCCCGGCACTGATTGGCCATGAGACGCGGACCCGCAGCTGATGTCACACTATGCGGCGCTCCTCCTCACCTCCACCGCTGGCTCCCCGCTGTCAGCACTCCCCGGCACTGATTGGCCATGAGACGCGGACCCGCAGCGGATGTCACACTATGCGGCGCACTTCCTCCACTGGCTCCCCGCTGTCAGCACTCCCCGGCACTGATTGGCCATGAGACGTGGACCCGCAGCGGATGTCACACTATGCGGCGCTCCCCCTCACCTCCTCCGCTGGCTTCCCGCTGTCAGCGCTCCCCGGCACTGATTGGCCATGAGGCGCGGACCCGCAGCTGATGTCACACAGCGCTCCCCCTCACCTCCTCCGCTGGCTCCCCGCTGTCAGCGCTGGCGGGCACTGATTGGCCATGAGACGCGGACCCGCAGCGGATGTCACACTATGCGGCGCTCCCCCTCACCTCCTCCGCTGGCTTCCCGCTGTCAGCGCTCCCCGGCACTGATTGGCCATGAGACGCGTATCCGCAGCTGATGTCACACGGTGCTCCCCCTCACCTCCTCCGCTGGCTTCCCGCTGTCAGCGCTCCCTGGCACCGATTGGCCATGAGACACGGACCCGCAGCGGATGTCACACGGCGCTCCCCCTCACCTCCGCTGGCTTCCCGCTGTCAGCGCTCCCCGGCACTGATTGGCCATGAGGCGCGGACCCGCAGCGGATGTCACACTATGCGGCGCTCCCCCTCACCTCCTCCGCTGGCTTCCCGCTGTCAGTGCTCCCCGGCACTGATTGGCCATGAGACGCGGACCCACAGCGGATGTCACACTATGCGGCGCTCCCCCTCACCTCCTCCACTGGCTTCCCACTGTCAGCGCTCCCCGGCACTGATTGGCCATGAGGCGCGGACCCGCAGCGGATGTCACACTATGCAGCGCTCCCCCTCACCTCCTCCACTGGCTTCCCACTGTCAGCGCTCCCCGGCACTGATTGGCCATGAGACGCGGACCCGCAGCGGATGTCACACTATGCGGCGCTCCCCCTCACCTCCTCCGCTGGCTTCCCGCTGTCAGCGCTCCCCGGCACTGATTGGCCATGAGGCGCGGACCCGCAGCGGATGTCACACTATGCGGCGCACCTCCTCCGCTGGCTCCCCGCTGTCAGCACTCCCCGGCACTGATTGGCCATGAGACGCGGACCCGCAGCGGATGTCACACTATGCGGCGCTCCCCCTCACCTCCTCTGCTGGCTTCCCGCTGTCAGCGCTCCCCGGCACTGATTGGCCATGAGATGCGGACCCGCAGCTGATGTCACACTATGCGGCGCTCCTCCTCACCTCCACCGCTGGCTCCCCGCTGTCAGCACTCCCCGGCACTGATTGGCCATGAGACGCGGACCCGCAGCGGATGTCACACTATGCGGCGCACTTCCTCCACTGGCTCCCCGCTGTCAGCACTCCCCGGCACTGATTGGCCATGAGACGTGGACCCGCAGCGGATGTCACACTATGCGGCGCTCCCCCTCACCTCCTCCGCTGGCTTCCCGCTGTCAGCGCTCCCCGGCACTGATTGGCCATGAGGCGCGGACCCGCAGCTGATGTCACACAGCGCTCCCCCTCACCTCCTCCGCTGGCTCCCCGCTGTCAGCGCTGGCGGGCACTGATTGGCCATGAGACGCGGACCCGCAGCGGATGTCACACTATGCGGCGCTCCCCCTCACCTCCTCCGCTGGCTTCCCGCTGTCAGCGCTCCCCGGCACTGATTGGCCATGAGACGCGTATCCGCAGCTGATGTCACACGGTGCTCCCCCTCACCTCCTCCGCTGGCTTCCCGCTGTCAGTGCTCCCCGGCACTGATTGGCCATGAGACGCGGACCCGCAGCGGATGTCACACTATGCGGCGCTCCCCCTCACCTCCTCCGCTGGCTTCCCGCTGTCAGCGCTCCCCGGCACTGATTGGCCATGAGGCGCGGACCCGCAGCGGATGTCACACTATGCGGCGCACCTCCTCCGCTGGCTCCCCGCTGTCAGCACTCCCCGGCACTGATTGGCCATGAGACGCGGACCCGCAGCGGATGTCACACTATGCGGCGCTCCCCCTCACCTCCTCCGCTGGCTTCCCGCTGTCAGCGCTCCCCGGCACTGATTGGCCATGAGACGCGGACCCGCAGCTGATGTCACACTATGCGGCGCTCCTCCTCACCTCCACCGCTGGCTCCCCGCTGTCAGCACTCCCCGGCACTGATTGGCCATGAGACGCGGACCCGCAGCGGATGTCACACTATGCGGCGCACTTCCTCCACTGGCTCCCCGCTGTCAGCACTCCCCGGCACTGATTGGCCATGAGACGCGGACCCGCAGCGGATGTCACACTATGCGGCGCTCCCCCTCACCTCCTCCGCTGGCTTCCCGCTGTCAGCGCTCCCCGGCACTGATTGGCCATGAGGCGCGGACCCGCAGCTGATGTCACACAGCGCTCCCCCTCACCTCCTCCGCTGGCTCCCCGCTGTCAGCGCTGGCGGGGCACTGATTGGCCATGAGACGCGGACCCGCAGCGGATGTCACACTATGCGGCGCTCCCCCTCACCTCCTCCGCTGGCTTCCCGCTGTCAGCGCTCCCCGGCACTGATTGGCCATGAGACGCGTATCCGCAGCTGATGTCACACGGTGCTCCCCCTCACCTCCTCCGCTGGCTTCCCGCTGTCAGCGCTCCCTGGCACTGATTGGCCATGAGACACGGACCCGCAGCGGATGTCACACGGCGCTCCCCCCTCACCTCCGCTGGCTTCCCGCTGTCAGCGCTCCCCGGCACTGATTGGCCATGAGGCGCGGACCCGCAGCGGATGTCACACTATGCGGCGCTCCCCCTCACCTCCTCCGCTGGCTTCCCGCTGTCAGTGCTCCCCGGCACTGATTGGCCATGAGACGCGGACCCACAGCGGATGTCACACTATGCGGCGCTCCCCCTCACCTCCTCCACTGGCTTCCCACTGTCAGCGCTCCCCGGCACTGATTGGCCATGAGGCGCGGACCCGCAGCGGATGTCACACTATGCAGCGCTCCCCCTCACCTCCTCCACTGGCTTCCCACTGTCAGCGCTCCCCGGCACTGATTGGCCATGAGACGCGGACCCGCAGCGGATGTCACACGGTGCTCCCCCTCACCTCCTCCACTGGCTTCCCACTGTCAGCGCTCCCCGGCACTGATTGGCCATGAGGCGCGGACCCGCAGCGGATGTCACACTATGCGGCGCTCCCCCTCACCTCCTCCGCTGGCTTCCCGCTGTCAGCGCTCCCCGGCACTGATTGGCCATGAGACGCGGACCCGCAGCTGATGTCACACTATGCAGCGCTCCCCCTCACCTCCTCCGCTGGCTTCCCGCTGTCAGCGCTCCCCAGCACTGATTGGCCATGAGGCGCGGACCCGCAGCGGATGTCACACTATGCAGCGCTCCCCCTCACCTCCTCCGCTGGCTTCCCGCTGTCGGCGCTCCCCGGCACTGCTGCCAGTGTGTGATAACCCAGCAGCCCAGCTGGTAGCCACCTTCTTCATAACCAGACACCCCAGAAGTGGGACAAATGGCGGTCCCGCTGGGGTCCCAGCGGAGAGCAGGACACAGGGTCCCAAAGCAGGTCACCTTATCCCCGCCACGCCAGAAGACTGCCATGAAGTCAATAGAAGCCGTCCGATCCGCGGCCCGTCTGTCCGCTGCGGATGCTGGGGGAAAGCAGGAGATTAAAAAAAAAAATCTGTACGGCGCTTGTCCGATGGCGAGCCGTGCGGACAGTCCGCAGTACAGAAAACCCACAAGTACAGGGGTCCGTGAGGACGCCACCGCAGCAGGCTCCCGCACACCAAATCTGACTGCAGGCATGAGGCCTAAAGTAAACAGGATTGTGTGAATAGGCGGAGAGGGGTGGGGGGAGGGTTGTGTGCAGGGAGGGGGTGGGGGTGTTGTGTGCGGGGAGGGGTGGGGGGGAGGCTTGTGTGTGGGGTTGTGTGCGGGGAGGGGTGGGGGGGGGGGGGGGGGGGTTGTGTGCGGGGAGGGGTGGGGGGGGGGGGGGTTGTGTGCGGGGAGGGGTGGGGGGGGGGGGGGGTGTGTGCGGGGAGGGGTGGGGGGGGGGGGTTGTGTGCGGGGAGGGGTGGGGGGGGGGGGGGGGGTTGTGTGCGGGGAGGGGTGGGGGGGGGTGGGGGGGGGGGGTTGTGTGCGGGGAGGGGTGGGGGGGGGGGGGGGGTTGTGTGCGGGGAGGGGTGGGGGGGGGGGGGGGGGGGGTTGTGTGCGGGGAGGGGTGGGGGGGGGGGGGGGGTTGTGTGCGGGGAGGGGTGGGGGGGGGGGGTTGTGTGCGGGGAGGGGTGGGGGGGGGGGGTTGTGTGCGGGGAGGGGTGGGGGGGGGGGGGGGGTTGTGTGCGGGGAGGGGTGGGGGTGGGGGGTTGTGTGCGGGGAGGGGTGGGGGGGGGGGGGTTGTGTGCGGGGAGGGGTGTGGGGGGGGGTTGTGTGCGGGGAGGGGTGGGGGGAGGCTTGTGTGCGGGGTTGTGTGCAGGGAGGGGTGGGGGGAGGCTTGTGTGCGGGGTTGTGTGCGGGGAGGGGTGGGGGGAGGCTTGTGTGCGGGGGTTGTGTGCGGGGAGGGGTGGGGGGAGGCTTGTGTGCGGGGGTTGTGTGCGGGGTTGTGTGCCGGGAGGGGTGGGGGGGGGGGGGGGGTTGTGTGCAGGGAGGGGTGGGGGGGGGTTGTGTGCAGGGAGGGGTGGGGGGGGTTGTGTGCGGGGAGGGGTGGGGGGGGGGTTGTGTGCGGGGAGGGGTGGGGGTTGTGTGCGGGGAGGGGTGGGGGGGGTTGTGTGCGGGGAGGGGTGGGGGGGGGGGTTGTGTGCGGGGAGGGGTGGGGGGGGGGGTTGTGTGCGGGGAGGGGTGGGGGGAGGCTTGTGTGCGGGGTTGTGTGCAGGGAGGGGTGGGGGGAGGCTTGTGTGTGGGGTTGTGTGCGGGGAGGGGTGGGGGGAGGGTTGTGAGCGGGGCGGGTGTGGGGGGGGGGTTGTGTGCGGGCGGGGTGGGGTTGTGTGCAGGCTGGGGCTGTGTGCGGGGAGGGGTGGGGGGAGGGTTGTGAGCGGGGCGGGTGTGGGGGGGTGTGGGGGGGGGTTGTGTGCGGGGCGGGGTGGGGGGAGTGTTGTGTGAGGGGAGGGGTTGTGTGCGGGGAGGGGTTTGTGTGTGGGGGGGGAGGGGTTGTGTGCGGGGCGGGGTGGGGGGAGGGTTGTGTGCGGGGAGGGGTGAGGGGAGGGGTTGTGTGCGGGGAGGGGTTTGTGTGTGGGGGGGGGGAGGGGTTGTGTGCGGGGAGGGGTTGTGGGGGGGTTGTGTGCGGGGAGGGGTTTGTGTGTGGGGGGGAGGGGCTGTGTGCGGGGGGGGGAGGGTTGTGTGCGGGGAGGGTTAAGGGGAGGGGTTGTGTGCGGTGAGGGGTGGCGGAAGGGTTGTGTGCAGGGAGGGGGAGAGGGGTTGTGTGCGGGGAGGGGGGAGAGGGGTTGTGTGCGGGGAGGGTTGTGTGAGGGGAGGGGTTGTGTGTGGGGCGGGGTGAGGGGAGGGTTGTGTGCGGGGCGGGGTGAGGGGGGGTTGTGTGAGGTGAGGGGAGGGGTTGTGTGTGGGGATGGGTGGGTTGTGTGCGGGGAGGGGTGAGGGGAGGGTTGTGTGCGGGGTGGGGTGGGGTGAGGGGAGGGGTTGTGTGGGGTGAGGGTTGTGTGCTAGTTGTGTGGAGGGAGGGTTGTGTGCTAGTTGTGTGGGGAGGGGTGGGTTGTGTGCGGGGAGGTGTGAGGGGAGGGTTGTGTGAGGGGAGGGGTTGTGTGCGGGGAGGGGTTTGTGTGTGTGGGGGGGGAGGGGTTGTGTGCGGGGCGGGGTGGGGGGAGGGTTGTGTGCGGGGAGGGGTGAGGGGAGGGGTTGTGTGCGGGGAGGGGTTTGTGTGTGTGGGGGGGGGGGGAGGGGTTGTGTGCGGGGAGGGGTGTGGGGGGTTGTGTGCGGGGAGGGGTTTGTGTGTGGGGGGGAGGGGCTGTGTGCGGGGGGGGAGGGTTGTGTGCGGGGAGGGTTAAGGGGAGGGGTTGTGTGCGGTGAGGGGTGGCGGAAGGGTTGTGTGCAGGCAGGGGGAGAGGGGTTGTGTGCGGGGAGGGGGGAGAGGGGTTGTGTGCGGGGAGGGTTGTGTGAGGGGAGGGGTTGTGAGGGGAGGGTTGTGTGCGGGGCGGGGTGAGGGGGGGTTGTGTGCGGGGAGGGGTGGGGGGGAGGGGTTGTGTGAGGGGAGGGGTTGTGTGTGGGGATGGGTGGGTTGTGTGCGGGGAGGGGTGAGGGGAGGGTTGTGTGCGGGGTGGGGTGGGGTGGGGTGAGGGGAGGGGTTGTGTGGGGTGAGGGTTGTGTGCTAGTTGTGTGGAGGGAGGGTTGTGTGCTAGTTGTGTGGGGAGGGGAGGGTTGTGTGCGGGGAGGTGTGAGGGGAGGGTTGTGTGCGGGGAGGTGTGAGGGGAGGGTTGTGTGCGGGGAGGGGTGAGGGGAGGGGTTGTGTGGGGGGAGGGTTGTGTGCGGGGAGGTGTGAGGGGAGGGTTGTGTGCGGGGAGGGGTGAGGGGAGGGGTTGTGTGGGGGGAGGGTTGTGTGCCAGTTGTGTGGGGAGGGGGTGCTGTCGGACCTTCTGGCCTTTTTTTGCATGTAAATCCGCAGTAAATACTTATGTAATATAGTGTAAAAATCCGAATTCCCAGTAAATGCGCCGTTCCTCTCTGTATTATGCGCGGTGTATCTCCGTATTATGCGCCGTTCCTCTCTGTATTATGCACGGTGTATCTCCGGACCGTAGCTGTATACGCCCGTGCTGATGAGCCCTGAGACATGCTGCGGTTTTTTTCTGCGTTATACACGTTGCGGTTGGGAGGGTCAGGACGGCGCGGCGATGACAGACGGAGGCACAGACAGCATTCTCTAATCGCAGGGGTTAATTAGCGCTTTCGCTTCATAAGAGGTGCGGAGACTTTAAATGTCACGTAAACGTAAACCGGACGTCCCACGCCAATAACTGGTATCCCGTCACTGTGTTCCGCGTTGTTGGGGGCGTATGTCTCCTCCCCTCTCGGGGCGCTTGTACCATCGGTGACATTTAGTGGTAATACTGTGTACTCCAGCGTCGTACGCCGTACTATAAAGACAAATAATAATAATATAATAATAATCTTTATTTGTATGGCGCCAACTTATTCCGCAGCGCTTTCAGGCATGGATAAATGCAAAACAATACAACAATTACAATATAAGGTACATTGGGTTAGACACAAATGGGTTGGGGGTGGTACAGGAGGTGCAGGGGGTGGGGAAACAGGCAGTAGGAAATATTATGTACAGAGCATTTATCAGAAGGCAAACAGGGTGGAGCACCATAGGGAGGGGCGAGGGACTAGGTCAGGAGATTTGGTACGCTTCCCTGAAGAGGTGCGTTTTTAAGGCACGTCTGAAATTTCGTGCATCGGGAATTGTCCGGATGCCTTGGGGTAGAGCGTTCCAGAGGATGGGTGCTGCTCTGGTGAAGTCCTGTAGGCGAGCATGAGAGGTTCGTATTACAGGGGTGTTTAGTCTGAGGGTGTTAGCCGATCGGAGTGAGCGGGCTGGGTGGTATACTGACAGTAGGGAGGCGATGTATGGTGGCGCAGCACCATGCAGAGCTTTGTGAGTGAGGTAGAGGAGTTTAAATTTAGTTCTGCAGTGGATGGGCAGCCAATGCCGCGACTGGCATAATGCAGAGGCGTCTGAAATGGCCGTATACTCAGCAATGTACTGAGGGGGAGGTAGAAGCACCACAACTCCCAGCATGCAGACAGCCAGCCTGCTATATAGAGGAGCCGCCGCACAGGTGAAGGTACTGATGACCATCCCCTCACACACTTCCTTGCTCACACGAACTGGTCGGATTCCACATGTGGGCATCCACTACGAAAGACCCGCGATCCATCGTGGAAATAAATTGCGTATGGACGCAGTCGGTTGCAGATGTGTGCGATTTTCTGCGTGGATGTAGCACAGATATAGCATTCCACATAGTGGATATAGCATTCCACACAGGGCGTCTGGCCAAATAGTACGTGTACTGCATCATGCAGGCTTACAACCTATTAGTGACGCCATATTCCACTCCACTGGGCGGCCCTGCACCCCATAGGAGAACCACACAGGCCCCCCGGACCCCCCAGCATTCACAGCCACAGTGCATCGTAAGAGCTGATCAGGTTGGTCTGACAGGAGAAGTCTCCCATAAACCCGTGCTGATACTGAGTTATACAGCTATTTTCCTTGAGGTCCTCCAGGATAGCATCTCTTAAGGCCCATTTACACACAACAATTATCGCTCAAAGGCAATCTTTTTAGCAATAATCATTGTGTGCATTTAGGCACTCCGAGAACTGCTGTGTTCAAGGAGCGCACAGCTGGTATCCAGCTGAGCACTCCGAGCGAGGATTACAGAACACATCTGGAACGCTGTCTTCTGCATACTACTGCTGTGTTCATGGAGCGCACAGCTGATATCCAGCTAAGCGCTCCGAGCGGGGTATACAAAACACAGCTGGAGAGCTGTCTTCTGCATACTCCGGCTGTGTTCTCCAAGCAGGATAGCAGCTGAAACAATAGTATTAGCAGTATCCTGCTGAGAACTCAGCAAGTGGCACTGATAAGACTCAGCTAGCTGAAAGACAATGATGAGCGAATCATGCACGAACAGTGCACGATGACCGCGCGTTTAGACACAACGATTATCGCTCAAAAGACAGCTTTTGAGCAAATTTTGAGTAATAATCGTTGTGTCTAAATGGGGTCTTGGAAAACATTTTACCCATAATAGAAGTCAGACTTACTGGTCTGTAGTTTCCAGATTTGCTTTTTGACCCCTTTTTGAATATCGGCACCACATTGGCTATGCAGTGGAACAGACCCCATCACTATAGAGTCCTTAAATATACGAAACAACAGACAACTGCCTTTAACGATACATATGAAGATTTTTCCACTAACGACCAAGGAAAACCTAAAATCTGAGCAGTTATTCTAGGAACAATCCCATAATAACAACCCTCTTTACTGATCGGATTTTACCGCTACCTCTGTGGTCACCTGTCAGATATCATTCATCTCCTGCAGATTATCCGACCTGAAAATCTAAGTATTTTCTTTCAAAATTTTAACACATTTTTGGAGCTCTGAGTCCAGAGAATTCCTTTAACTGCTCTTCTCATAAGACGACGTTCCACTGATCTGACTTTCTTCATGTGTTTCAGACCAGCGTCAGTATCGAGATCAGGTACCAGACCATGGACGGGTCGGTGGGCGCTTGGAACGACGGGGAGTTTTTGGACAATTCCCATTTGAGAGGTGACCTGGACAGCAACTTCCATCTGGAGACGGACAGCTTGCTTTCTGGGCAGAGTCATAACTCGGCTGTGTCTCCTGGAAGATCTCACCATAGCCTGCACTCGGGAGAGAGGGCCTTCAGAAGGTAATGTACCATGTCATCCACCGCACTGATCAGAGGGATTGTATCCATGGAGTTCATCAGGATTTATCCAGGTCATGATCCCCGTGATTGTCTCCATCCTTGTTCTTGCTGGTTGTCTTCTTCTTCTTTTCCCTTTATCTCTTCTAAGCCTTATGGTCCAACGTTTGAAGGTGCCCCTATAAGTGCTTTGCCAATACTGCATCTCCCCATTGTTGGTGAAGGCTAAGTCCACCTCTCCAACCAAAAGTAAAGCGATTTTTGCAGTAGGTCTTGATTTAAAAAAATCCTGTTATTTTGTGTCTACAGTTTCTAAACAAATGTATGTGTCACCATGGTAACAGACTACAAACAAACCTTGTGTAGTCGAATCCTGAAATCAAATTCACTACTATCAGTCCTCTACTTCATGGTAAAGTAAATCTGATAGGTAAGCAATAAGTAGGAAATAGATGGAAGTATGAGTGCGGGATCAGACTACACAGTGTTTGTTTGTAGTCTGTTACCACGGAAACACATAGGTTTGCATAGGAGCTGTAGACCTAAAATAAAAGGAACCTGTTAATTAAGAGTTATACTTAGTTGCTCATTTTAGATGCATTGGGACAAAAAATTGGTTATGTAGCTGGACTTGGCCTTTAAAGCAACCCTCTGGTCTTGGGGCAAAATTCTATCCCGAAACTAGAGGGTGGAGGAGATATATTGCGGTTGTTCTTTTCCTACCCATTGATGAGGTCTCATACTTGGACGTCGATAACTAGTACGGGTGGGTAGACTGAGCAGATACACACGGCGTCGGGGTCAGACTGGCCCACCAGAGTAGCGGAGGATCCTCCGGTAGGCCTGAGACTCTGACTCAAGAACGTGCCCCAGAGCTTCAGCAGAAGACGACCCCATTGGGAGCCGATCACTTATCACCGGGGTCTGTTTCCTATGAGCTGATCCGAAATAGCAGGTTTGACCTCCAACGTTTCACAGTTTAAAGAAGTTATCGGAAGAGATCTAGTTTTTCAAAAACTGGCTTACAAAAGAAGACATATTCCCCTTCCCCGCCATTCCCATTCCGCCCCCTTTCGTCTTCACTTCTGGATTTGGATCGATGACATCACAGCACTAGGTCATGTGACCATTTAAACTAATCACCGGCTGCAGTGACCAGTGTTTGGCTGTAGCGGTCACATGATCTCGGTGTCAGTGATGTCAACGGAAAAATAAAAAAAAGTTCAGGCTTTTGAAAAGTGAGAATGAAAATGCCCCCAAAATTCCGTCCCTAGGACCAAAATAGGCTGCGTCAGTGAGGGGTTAAGGACTGTTTGGCTATGAGCAACCAGCAGAATGTTGCACGCAGCTCTGGAAGTGAATGGAGTACAAGATAGAACCGGGTACACGACAAGAGAAGGATTTATAGAAGTCGCCTCGTTTCCAGCCTTTCATCTTTTATTAATGGCGGCCGGACGGCTGTCGTCTTGATGTATTCCATCTCTGCCCACGATTAACATTTCAAGAGGGACTTTCATTCCTCCGTCCGCCGGTCCCTCGCGCTTCGTTTTATGTGACAGCCCAGCCGAGACCGTGTTCTTACAAGAAAGCTTCCTGCGAATGATAATCGCCAGCGACGGACAGCGAGCATAAATCAAACGGAGCGCGTCCATCAAACGCAGGAGACGAAGCGGCCCTCAAAGACTTGTCACTGTGTCACTATCACAGCGGGCTTCGGGACGTTCACACCGAGGCGTCCCTGCAGGTTCTGTCTCTAAGACTGTGGAGAGCCACAGGTTCCTATGGAGAATTGGCCCCTCTCTATAGCGCCGGTCCGCTGCGGATTTAACCCTTGTCAGTGGGAAAATCCATGTACGGAATTCCCAGCACGGAATCCACGCCAAGAAGTGACTTCGGTTTTTCCATGCGTGGTTTTTACATCCACGTGTGAAACGCTGCACCGTATAGACTGCAGCTCCGTATAGACTTGCGAGCACACGGACGCGTGTCTGTGTGCCGTCCGATGCGAGATGCACTCGAGGTTCTCGCTATTCGCGTGTGCCCATTTGAATAAGCCCTTTTCGGCATGCAGATTTATCCAATGAACCCGCGTGCAGATCCGCTGCCCTGCCCCCGCATAGCCGTAGCAGAAATCCACAACTCGGACTCTACGGATTTCTACTGCGGTTTCTAGAAATGGAAACCACGCAGAAAAATCAAGGAGTAATGCAGCATATAGTTTATCCACCTCAATGCCAGGTGGAAGCTGCAAAAGCAAATGCGATTTTCAGGGTGCTTAGAAAGAGAGAGAGAGAGAAATGCCTGTGCTTCAGTTTCTGTTAATTCTTTGTAGCCAGGCTTGTCTTCACCTGGAGGAAAGATTCAGTTTGCAGTCCTTGCCCTGTAGGTAAATACCCTCATTTGGGCAAAATGGTTTGTTGGTGCTCCGCTGGTATGTAGCACCCGGGGCAGATGCCCCACCAGCATCGTACTAACTGTATTTCTGCTTCTTAAATATGCGGTTAAGACTTGGGCTGGATGAGATCATGTACATGGGAAGGATAGAGGGTTCCATGATCTATAAAGGAAAGGGTTCTTTACGGTAAGAGCTGTCCAGTTTTGGAATGTCCGACCACAAGAGGGAGTGCTGGAAAATACAATGGGGTATTCCATTAAGGGCTATACATTTATCTCATTACTAGTGTTATAATTTATAAGAGGGGTGGCAAGATGTTAAAATAATCTGCCACCTTTGTGGGCTTGAAGGAGGGGACTTTCCCCCTTGAGACATCAGTGACTACAAGCACTCCAGGCTTTGGTTTTGTTGTCCTCTCAATCAATCAAAAGGGGGGCGAAGATCTGTTCATGTTCATGTTCGCTGCCGGGCTGATTACGTAGCGATATAAACAGAATCTAGGTATGAATGATTGATAACGCAGGTGCCGAGGAGCGAAGGCATAACCAACAGCCTAGATGAGATGGCGGTAAAGGGGGAACATTCTCTTGGTTGCTGTGGAGTGGATGGGGCAGGGTGGTGGCGGCATAATGGATGGGCAGAATGCAAGGGGCAGGGTGGTTGCGGCAGTTTGTAGGGGGCAGGGCGGTTAGGGCAGATTAGTTTCATCAGAGTGGATGCGGCAGGGTTGATGAGACAGAGCAGTTGCATCAGAGTAAATGTGGCAGGGTGGATGGGGCAGAGTAGTTGCGTCAAAGTGGATGGGGGAGAGTGCATAAGGCAGGGTGGATGGGGCAGAGTGGTTGGATCAGAGTGGATGGGGCAGAATGGTTGATGCAACCACTCTGCCACATCCACTCCGATGCAACCATTCTGCCCCATCCACTTTGATCCAACCACTCTGCCCCATCCACTCTGATGCAAAGTGGATGGGGCAGAGTGGTTGCATCAGAGTGGATGGGGCAGGATGGTTGCGGCAGGGTGGATGGGGCAGAGTAGTTGCATCACAGTGGTTGTGACAGAGTTGATGCATGTGAGTCGATAGGGCATGGTGAATGTGGCAGAGTAATTTCCCCATCTACTCTGCCACAACCAATCTGCCCCATCCACTCTGAAGCAATTACTTGCCCCATCCACCCTGCCATATTCACCATGCCCCATCAACTCTAATATGCATCCACTCTGATGCAACCATCCTCCCCCATCTATTTTAATGCAACCACTCTGTCCCATCCACTCTGATGCAACTACTATGCCCCATCCATTCTGCCCCATGCACCCTGCCACATCCACTCAGAGTGCATAAGCCAGGGTGGACGGGGCAGAGTAGTTGCATCAGAGTAGATAGGGCAGAGTAGTTGCATCAGAGTGGATGGGGGAGAGTAGTTGCATCAGAGTGGATGGGGCAGAGTAGTTGCATCAGAGTACATGGGGGCAGAGTAGTTGCATCAGAGTGGATGGGGCAGAGTAGTTGTATCAGAGTGGATGGGGCAGAGTAGTTGCATCAGAGTGGATGGGGCAGAGTAGTTGGATCAGAGTGGATGGGGCAGAGTAGTTGTATCAGAGTGGATGGGGCAGAGTAGTTGCATCAGAGTGGATGGGGCAGAGTAGTTGCATCAGAGTGGATGGGGCAGAGTAGTTGCATCAGAGTAGATAGGGCAGAGTAGTTGCATCAGAGTGGATGGGGGAGAGTAGTTGCATCAGAGTGGATGGGGGAGAGTAGTTGCATCAGAGTGGATGGGGCAGAGTAGTTGCATCAGAGTGCATGGGGCAGAGTAGTTGCCTCAGAGTACATGGGGGCAGAGTAGTTGCCTCAGAGTACATGGGGCAGAGTAGTTGTATCAGAGTGGATGGGGCAGAGTAGTTGCATCAGAGTGGATGGGGCAGAGTAGTTGGATCAGAGTGGATGGGGCAGAGTAGTTGCATCAGAGTGGATGGGGCAGAGTAGTTGCATCAGAGTGGATGGGGCAGAGTAGTTGCATCAGAGTCCAGAGTGCATGGGGCAGAGTAGTTGCATCAGAGTGGATGGGGCAGAGTAGTTGCATCAGAGTGGATGGGGCAGAGTAGTTGCATCAGAGTGGATGGGGCAGAGTAGTTGCATCAGAGAGGATGGGGCAGAGTAGTTGCACCAGAGTGCATGGGGCAGAGTAGTTGTATCAGAGTGCATGGGGCAGAGTAGTTGTATCAGAGTGCATGGGGCAGAGTAGTTGTATCAGAGTGGATGGGGCATAGTAGTTGCATCAGAGTGGATGGGGCAGAGTAGTTGCATCAGAGTGGATGGGGCAGAGTAGTTGCATCAGAGTGGATGGGGCAGAGTAGTTGCATCAGAGTGGATGGGGCAGAGTAGTTGCATCAGAGTGGATGGGGCAGAGTAGTTGCATCAGAGTGCAGAGTGCATGGGGCAGAGTAGTTGCATCAGAGTGGATGGGGCAGAGTAGTTGCATCAGAGTGCAGAGTGCATGGGGCAGAGTAGTTGCATCAGAGTGGATGGGGCAGAGTAGTTGCATCAGAGTGCAGAGTGCATGGGGCAGAGTAGTTGCATCAGAGTGGATGGGGCAGAGTAGTTGCATCAGAGTGGATGGGGCAGAGTAGTTGCATCAGAGTGGATGGGGCAGAGTAGTTGCATCAGAGTGCAGAGTGCATGGGGCAGAGTAGTTGCATCAGAGTGCATGGGGCAGAGTAGTTGCATCAGAGTGCATGGGGCAGAGTAGTTGCATCAGAGTGGATGGGGCAGAGTAGTTGCATCAGAGTGCAGAGTGCATGGGGCAGAGTAGTTGCATCAGAGAGGATGGGGCAGAGTAGTTGCATCAGAGAGGATGGGGCAGAGTAGTTGCATCAGAGAGGATGGGGCAGAGTAGTTGCATCAGAGTGCATGGGGCAGAGTAGTTGCATCAGAGTGGATGGGGCAGAGTAGTTGCATCAGAGTGGATGGGGCAGAGTAGTTGCATCAGAGTGGATGGGGCAGAGTAGTTGCATCAGAGAGGATGGGGCAGAGTAGTTGCATCAGAGTGCATGGGGCAGAGTAGTTGCATCAGAGTGCATGGGGCAGAGTAGTTGCATCAGAGTGGATGGGGCAGAGTAGTTGCATCAGAGTGGATGGGGCAGAGTAGTTGCATCAGAGTGGATGAGGCAGAGTAGTTGCATCAGTGTGGATGGGGCAGAGTAGTTGTATCAGAGAGGATGGGGCAGAGTAGTTGCATCAGAGTGGATGGGGCAGAGTAGTTGCATCAGAGTGGATGGGGCAGAGTAGTTGCATCAGAGTGGATGGGGCAGAGTAGTTGCATCAGAGTGGTTATGGCATAAGGCACCATTCATTCCCTCTTTGCTCTCCCATAATTCCATGCTTCATCATGGTGAGATGTGTAATACTGTTCATCCTGAGCCTCCTAATTCACAAGCAGAATGTGCAAATGCTGTGAAGACTGACACAGAGGCAGAGTAGGGGGGCGTGGGTGTCACTACATGGCCATACTGGCTCTGTGAGCTGCTGGCTGACCCGCTGTGGGCACTGTTATGGCTGCCACGTCACACGGGGTCCCGCAATAGGGACTGTGACCATTAGCCATTAGCAAATATTAAAACTGGGCCCCCTTCTGGTGGAGGAAGACACTACACACCCCTCATCCTCCTGTCTGTATGACCAGTGCTGAGGGGGGAAGCAGCCGGAGGCCAAGTGGCCCTCCCTCAAGGGGCCCGACATGTATAGCCACGATGTGCTGCCATATGGCTCCTGTGGGGCACTGCAGTCTCCTTACAGGGCTGTATTGGGGTGTGCAGGGACTGTGATAGAGCTGCCCGCGGGCTGTAGCTGCCCCCACATTTGTGGCCCCCCTCGCCGCGGCAGAGATGATTTACAGCCTGAACCTTCCGTGTAAAAACATGTTTGATCTGCGAGTGATGAGGAGCGACATCTCCGTCTGATGGCTGCAGATCGATGGGCTGGCACTGCCGCCTGGCATTGATGCATGACTGCTGGCTGCAGGCGCGTTCAGATCAATGCCTCGCGAACCCACGTACCGTCCAACAGCGCCACGGGCAAATGTACGAGACACAGGAAAGATCAGGCCGATCACACAGGGAGCTGCCATTCAGGGTCCTGGGAGAGCTGGGTGGTGGTCCCAAATGGGCGAGTCACAGGAATGATCAGGCCGATTACACAGGGATAAGATGGTGAAAGGGGGAGGGCTGCCATTCGGGGGCCGGGGAGAGCCAGGTGGTGGTCCCAAATGGGCAACTCACAGGAAGGATCAGGCCGATTACACAGGAATATGATGGGGGGTTGCCATTCAGTGTCCTCGGAGATCTGGGTGGTGGTCCCAAATGGGCGAGTCACAGGAAGAATCAGGCGGTTTACACAGGGATATGAAGGGGGGGGGGGGGGGCTGCCATTCAGGGTCCTGGGAGAGCTGGGTGGTGGTCC
Organism: Eleutherodactylus coqui; assembly: GCF_035609145.1. Classification (NCBI taxonomy): domain Eukaryota; kingdom Metazoa; phylum Chordata; class Amphibia; order Anura; family Eleutherodactylidae; genus Eleutherodactylus; species Eleutherodactylus coqui. The sequence continues at coordinate 20,182,989 of NC_089837.1, read as the reverse complement.
CAAGTGGGTGACTTACAGGAAGGATCAGGCCGATTGCACAGGGATATAATGGGGGGGGGTACCATTCAGGGTCCTTGGAAAGCTGGGTGGTGGTCCCAAGTGGGCGAGTTACAGGAAGGATCAGGCTGATTACACAGGGATATGATGACGGCAGGTAGGACTGCCATTCAGGGTCCTGGAAGAGCTGGGTGGTGGTCTCGAGTGGGCGACTTACAGGAAGGATCAGGCCGATTTCACAGGTATTTGATGGTGGGGGGGGAGCTGCCTTTCAGGGTCCTGGGAGAGCTGGGTGGTGGTCCAGAGTAGGCGACTTACAGGAGGGATCAGGCCGATTACACAGGGATATGATGCGGGGGGGTTATTTAGGGTCCTGGGAGAGCTGGGTGGTGGTCCCGAGTGGGCGACTTACAGGAAGGATCAGGACGATTACACAGGTATTTGATGGTGGGGAGTAGCTGCCATTCAGGGTCCTGGAAGAGCTGGGTGGTGGTCCCGAGTGGGCGAGTCACAGAAAGGATCAGGCCGATTACACAGGGGTATGATGGTGGTGGGGCTGCCATTGAGGGTCCTGGAAGAGCTGGGTGGTGGTCCCGAGTAGACTACTTACAGGAGGGATCAGACCGATTACACAGGGATATGATGGGGGGGGGGGGGTATTCAGGGTCCTGGGAGAGCTGGGTGGTGGTCCCGAGTGGGCGACTTACAGGAAGGATCAGGCCGATTACACAGGTATTTGATGGTGGGGGGGGGGGGGGGTATTCAGGGTCCTGGGAGAGCTGGCTGGTTGTCCCGAGTGGGCGAGTCACAGGAAGGATCAGGCCGATTACACAGGGATATGATTGTGTGGGGGAACTGCCATTCAGGGTCCTGGAAGAGATGGGTGGTGGTCCCAAGTGGGCGACTCACAGTAATGAACAGGCCAATTGCACAGGGATATGATGGGGCGTTGAGGGGGGGTGCTATTCAGGGTCTTGGGAAAACTGGTTGGTTGTCACGGGCAGGATCAGGCCGATTACACAGGGATATGATGGTGAAGTGGTGTGGGGGTGGGGGGCTGCCATTCAGGGTCCGGGGAGAGCTGGGTGGTGGTCCCAAGTGGGCGACTCACAGGAAGGATCAGGTCGATTACACGGGGATATGATGGGGGGGGGGGGGCTGCCATTCAGGGTCCTGGGAGAGCTGGGTGGTGATCCCGAGTGGGCGAGTCACAGAAAGGATCAGGCTAATCACACAGGGGTATGGTGGTGGGGGCGGGAGCTGCCATTCAGGGTCCTGGGAGAGGTGTGTGGTGGTCCCGAGTAGGCAACTTACAGGAAGGATCAGGCTGATTACACATGGATAAGTAGTCTCTGTGTAAATAAACACTTCTGCGCTGCAGAATAGGCTTTATTTTACCATTCCTTGCTATTTTCAAGATCTCTGCTTGCCGTCAGTGAATGAGAGCACATCCATACCCCTTAGAGGCAGCAAATCTCTATTAGCGGCTACAGATGTTACTGGCTGCACTCTGGGGGACATATAATGTGTTGGAGATGTTACTGGCTGCACTCTGGGGGACATATAATGTGTTGGAGATGTTACTGGCTGCACTCTGGGGGACATATAATGTGTTGGAGATGTTACTGGCCGCACTCTGGAGGACATATAATGTGCTGGAGATGTTACTGGCTGCACTCTGGGGGACATATAATGTGTTGGAGATGTTACTGGCCGCACCATGGGGGACATATAATGTGTTGGAGATGTTACTGGCCGCACTCTGGGGGACATATAATGTGTTGGAGATGTTACTGGCCGCACTCTAGGGGACATATAATGTGTTGGAGATGTTACTGGCTGCACTCTGGGGGATATATAATGTGTTGGGGATGTTACTGGCTGCACTCTGGGGGACATATAATGTGTGGGAGATGTTACTGGTCGCACTTTGGGGGACAAATAATGTGTTGGGTATGTTACTGGCTGCACTCTGGGGGACATATAATGTGTTGGAGATGTTACTGGCCACACTCTGGGGGACATATAATGTGTTGGAGATGTTACTGGCTGCAGTATGCGGAACGTATAATGTGTTGGAGATGTTACTGGCCGCACTCTGGGGGACATATAATGTGTTGGGTATGTTACTGGCTGCACTCTGGGGGACATATAATGTGTTGGAGATGTTACTGGCTGCACTCTGGAGGACATATAATGTGTTGGAGATGTTACTGGCCGCACTCTGGGGGACATATAATGTGTTGGAGATGTTACTGGCCGCACCATGGGGGACATATAATGTGTTGGAGATGTTACTGGCCGCACTCTGGGGGACATATAATGTGTTGGAGATGTTACTGGCCGCACTCTGGGGGACATATAATGTGTTGGAGATGTTACTGGCTGCACTCTGGAGGACATATAATGTGTTGGGGATGTTACTGGTCGCACTCTGGGGGACATATAATGTGTTGGGTATGTTACTGGCTGCACTCTGGGGGACATATAATGTGTTGGAGATGTTACTGGCCACACTCTGGGGGACATATAATGTGTTGGAGATGTTACTGGCCGCACTCTGGGGGACATATAATGTGTTGGGTATGTTACTGGCTGCACACTGGGGGACATATAATGTGTTGGAGATGTTACTGGCTGCACTCTGGAGGACATATAATGTGTTGGAGATGTTACTGGCCGCACTCTGGGGGACATATAATGTGTTGGAGATGTTACTGGCCGCACCATGGGGGACATATAATGTGTTGGAGATGTTACTGGCCGCACTCTGGGGGACATATAATGTGTTGGAGATGTTACTGGCCGCACTCTGGGGGACATATAATGTGTTGGAGATGTTACTGGCTGCACTCTGGGGGACATATAATGTGTTGGGGATGTTACTGGCTGCACTCTGGGGGACATATAATGTGTGGGAGATGTTACTGGTCGCACTCTGGGGGACATATAATGTGTTGGGTATGTTACTGGCTGCACTCTGGGGGACATATAATGTGTTGGAGATGTTACTGGCCACACTCTGGGGGACATATAATGTGTTGGAGATGTTACTGGCTGCAGTATGCGGAACGTATAATGTGTTGGAGATGTTACTGGCCGCACTCTGGGGGACATATAATGTGTTGGGTATGTTACTGGCTGCACTCTGGGGGACATATAATGTGTTGGAGATGTTACTGGCTGCACTCTGGAGGACATATAATGTGTTGGAGATGTTACTGGCTGCACTCTGGGGGACATATAATGTGTTGGGGATGTTACTGGCTGTACTCTGGGGGACATATAATGTGTTGGAGATGTTACTGGCTGCACTCTGGGGGACATATAATGTGTTGGGGATGTTACAGGCAGTACTCTGGGGGACATATAATGTGTTGGAGATGTTACTGGCTGCACTCTCGGGGACATATAATGTGTTGGGGATGTTACTGGCTGCACTCTGGGGGACATATAATGTGTTGGAGATGTTACTGGCCACACTCTGGGGGACATATAATGTGTTGGAGATGTTACTGGCTGTACTCTGGGGGACATATAATGTGTTGGAGATGTTACTGGCTGCACTCTGGGGGACATATAATGTGTTGGAGATGTTACTGGCCACACTCTGGGGGACATATAATGTTTTGGAGATGTTACTGGCCACACTCTAGGGGACATATAATGTGTTGGAGATGTTACTGGCTGCACTCTGGGGGACATATAATGTGCTGGAGATGTTACTGCCTGCACTCTGGGGGACATATAATGTGTTGGAGATGTTACTGGCCGCACTCTGGGGGACATATAATGTGTTAAGATGTTACTGGCTGCACTCTGGGGGACATATAATGTGTCGTAGATGTTACTGGCCGCACTCTGGGGGACATATAATGTGTTAAGATGTTACTGGCTGCACTCTGGGGGACATATAATGTGTTGGAGATGTTACTGGCCACACTCTGGGGGACATATAATGTGTTGGAGATGTTACTGGCTGCAGTATGCAAAACGTATAATGTGTTGGAGATGTTACTGGCTGCACTCTGGGGGACATATAATGTGTTGGAGATGTTACTGGCTGTACTCTGGGGGACATATAATGTGTTGGAGATGTTACTGGCTGCACTCTGGGGGACATATAATGTGTTGGGGATGTTACTGGCTGTACTCTGGCGGACATATAATGTGTTGGAGATGTTACTGGCTGCACTCTGGGGGACATATAATGTGTTGGAGATGTTACTAGCCACACTCTGGGGGACATATAATGTGTTGGAGATGTTACTGGCCGCACTCTGGGGGACAAATAATGTGTTGGAGATGTTACTGGCCACACTCTGGGGGACATATAATGTGTTGGAGATGTTACTGGCTGCACTCTGGGGCACATATAATGTGTTGGAGATGTTACTGGCTGCACTCTGGGGCACATATAATGTGTTGGAGATGTTACTGGCTGCACTCTGGGGGACATATAATGTGTTGGAGATGTTACTGGCCACACTCTGGGGGACATATAATGTGTTGGAGATGTTACTGGCCGCACTCTAGGGGACATATAATGTGTTGGAGATGTTACTGGCCGCACTCTGGGGGACATATAATGTGTTGGAGATGTTACTGGCTGCACTCTGGGGGACATATAATGTGTTGGAGATGTTACTGGCCACACTCTGGGGGACATATAATGTTTTGGAGATGTTACTGGCCACACTCTAGGGGACATATAATGTGTTGGAGATGTTACTGGCCGCACTCTGGGGGACATATAATGTGTTGGAGATGTTACTGGCTGCACTCTGGGGCACATATAATGTGTTGGAGATGTTACTGGCTGCACTCTGGGGGACATATAATGTGTCGTAGATGTTACTGGCTGCACTCTGGGGGACATATAATGTGTTGGAGATGTTACTGGCCGCACTCTAGGGGACATATAATGTGTTGGAGATGTTACTGGCCGCACTCTGGGGGACATATAATGTGTTGGAGATGTTACTGGCTGCACTCTGGGGGACATATAATGTGTTGGAGATGTTACTGGCCACACTCTGGGGGACATATAATGTTTTGGAGATGTTACTGGCCACACTCTAGGGGACATATAATGTGTTGGAGATGTTACTGGCCGCACTCTGGGGGACATATAATGTGTTGGAGATGTTACTGGCCGCACTCTGGGGGACATATAATGTGTTGGAGATGTTACTAGCTGCACTCTGGGGGACATATAATGTGTTGTATATGTTACTGGCTGCACTCTGGGGGACATATAATGTGTTGGAGATGTTACTGGCCACACTCTGGGGGACATATAATGTTTTGGAGATGTTACTGGCCACACTCTAGGGGACATATAATGTGTTGGAGATGTTACTGGCCGCACTCTGGGGGACATATAATGTGTTGGAAATGTTACTGGCTGCACTCTGGAGGACATATAATGTGTTGGAGTTGTTACTGGCTGCACTCTGGGGGACATATAATGTGTTGGAGATGTTACTGGCTGCACTCTGGGGGACATATAATGTGCTGGAGATTTTACTGCCTGCACTCTGGGGGACATATAATGTGTTGGAGATGTTACTGGCCGCACTCTGGGGGACATATAATGTGTTAAGATGTTACTGGCTGCACTCTGGGGGACATATAATGTGTCGTAGATGTTACTGGCCGCACTCTGGGGGACATATAATGTGTTAAGATGTTACTGGCTGCACTCTGGGGGACATATAATGTGTTGGAGATGTTACTGGCCACACTCTGGGGGACATATAATGTGTTGGATATGTTACTGGCTGCAGTATGCAAAACGTATAATGTGTTGGAGATGTTACTGGCTGCACTCTGGGGGACATATAATGTGTTGGAGATGTTACTGGCTGTACTCTGGGGGACATATAATGTGCTGGAGATGTTACTGCCTGCACTCTGGGGGACATATAATGTGTTGGAGATGTTACTGGCCGCACTCTGGGGGACATATAATGTGTTAAGATGTTACTGGCTGCACTCTGGGGGACATATAATGTGTCGTAGATGTTACTGGCCGCACTCTGGGGGACATATAATGTGTTAAGATGTTACTGGCTGCACTCTGGGGGACATATAATGTGTTGGAGATGTTACTGGCCACACTCTGGGGGACATATAATGTGTTGGAGATGTTACTGGCTGCAGTATGCAAAACGTATAATGTGTTGGAGATGTTACTGGCCACACTCTGGGGGACATATAATGTGTTGGATATGTTACTGGCTGCAGTATGCAAAACGTATAATGTGTTGGAGATGTTACTGGCTGCACTCTGGGGGACATATAATGTGTTGGAGATGTTACTGGCTGTACTCTGGGGGACATATAATGTGTTGGAGATGTTACTGGCTGTACTCTGGGGGACATATAATGTGTTGGAGATGTTACTGGCTGCACTCTGGAGGACATATAATGTGTTGGAGATGTTACTGGCTGCACTCTGGGGGACATATAATGTGTTGGAGATGTTACTGGCCACACTCTGGGGGACATATAATGTTTTGGAGATGTTACTGGCCACACTCTAGGGGACATATAATGTGTTGGAGATGTTACTGGCCGCACTCTGGGGGACATATAATGTGTTGGAGATGTTACTGGCCGCACTCTGGAGGACTAATAATGTGTTGGAGTTGTTACTGGCTGCACTCTGGGGGACATATAATGTGTTGGAGATGTTACTGGCTGCACTCTGGGGGACATATAATGTGCTGGAGATGTTACTGCCTGCACTCTGGGGGACATATAATTTGTTGGAGATGTTACTGGCCGCACTCTGGGGGACATATAATGTGTTAAGATGTTACTGGCTGCACTCTGGGGGACATATAATGTGTCGTAGATGTTACTGGCCGCACTCTGGGGGACATATAATGTGTTAAGATGTTACTGGCTGCACTCTGGGGGACATATAATGTGTTGGAGATGTTACTGGCCACACTCTGGGGGACATATAATGTGTTGGAGATGTTACTGGCTGCAGTATGCAAAACGTATAATGTGTTGGAGATGTTACTGGCCGCACTCTGGGGGACATATAATGTGTTGGGGATGTTACTGGCTGCACTCTGGGGGACATATAATGTGTTGGAGATGTTACTGGCTGCACTCTGGGGGACATATAATGTGTTGGAGATGTTACTGGCCGCACTCTGGGGGACATATAATGTGTTGGAGATGTTACTGGGTGCACTCTGGGGGACATATAATGGGTTGGAGATGTTACTGGCTGCACTCTGGGGGACATATAATGTGTTGGAGATGTTACTGGCTGTACTCTGGGGGACATATAATGTGTTGGAGATGTTACTGGCTGCACTCTGGAGGACATATAATGTGTTGGAGATGTTACTGGCTGTACTCTGGGGGACATATAATGTGTTGGAGATGTTACTGGCCGCACTCTGGGGGACATATAATGTGTTGGAGTTGTTACTGGCTGCACTCTGGGGGACATATAATGTGTTGGAGATGTTACTGGCTGCACTCTGGGGGACATATAATGTGTTGGAGATGTTATTGGCCGCTCTCTGGGGGACATATAATGTGTTGGGGATGTTACTGGCTGCACATCGGGGGGACATATAATGTGTTGGGGATGTTACTGGCTGCACTCTTGGGGACATATAATGTGTTGGGGATGTTACTGGCCACACTCTGGGGGACATATAATGTGTTGGAGTTGTTACTGGCTGCACTCTGGGGGACATATAATGTGTTGGAGATGTTACTGGCTGCACTCCGGGGGACATATAATGTGTTGGGGATGTTATTGGCCGCACTCTGGGGGACATATAATGTGTTGGGGATGTTACTGGCTGCACTCTGGGGGACATATAATGTGTTGGGGATGTTACTGGCTGCACTCTGGGGGACATATAATGTGTTAGAGCTGGAGCCCGGCTGTCAGTCGGCTGAGCCACCGCCTTATAAAGATGCACGTTTATAGCGTATAGTGACATCAGTAAGAAGGTGTGTTGGTGGTCACTAAGGGGTTAAAACAGTTTAATGTTTGTTTATAAATAAAGTTGTTGCAGTAATCATGAGAAGAAACAATGTTGCGATTTTTACTTCTGGATGCAGAACAGAAAAAAAATTTCTTTTGACTGTCAGGACTTCATCTAAACCAGTGAAACCCTCCATTCTTTACACTGCAGGCTGCGAGCAGAGTAACACAGTGTGGATCCTAAAGTGACTCGGTTGCTAATTGGGTTTGGGGCCCTTTAATGAGTGCATCTAATGTGATCTGTAATCTCATCTCTCAGTATAAGTGGATGAGGGCAGCAGGTAATTAGATCTAGAGAAGCAGTGTGAGAGGCGCTGGTACCTCTCGCCTCCCTCTGCGCCTCCTCCTGGCAGCCACCGGTGCCTGAGCAGTAAAGCACTTGCTCTAATAGACTGTAAGGAGTGCTAAGATGCCGTTTGGCCGCGGGACGAGGCCCAGAAAGTCCACCGCTCGCGGCTAATTACACCTAAGTGCACCTTGTAATGCCGGCATGGAGGTCCGCGAGCCAAGATCCCGGAGCCGAGGGACTGCGGAGCCGCGCTGCCTGCAGCACATTATATATCACACCCTACTGATGCAGCAAAGTCTAACATGACTGGTAACTCTCTGTGACGAGTTCTCCTCCGTCCACCACAAAATACCTGGTAAATTACCGGGAAAACCTTACATGGCGCTACGTCTGTATCATGTCCTGTTATACCGCTGGGCTGTTGTGTATCTAATCCTATCCTGTGTGATACTGTCTGCTGAGCTGTGTATCTAATCCTATCCTGTGTGATACTGTCTGCTGAGCTGTGTATCTAGTCCTATCCTGTGTGATACTGTCTGCTGAGCCGTGTATCTAATCCTCTCCTGCGTGATATTGTCTGCTGAGCCGTGTATCTAATCCTATCCTGTGTGATACTGTCTGCTAAACTGCTGTATCTAATCTTATGTGTGATACTGTTTGCTGAGTGACTGTATCTAGTCAAATCATGTGTGTTAGTGTCTGCTGAGCCGTGTATCTAAACCCAGGTGTGCTACTGCCTACTGAGCCAATGTATCTAAGTTTATTATGTGTGATACCATTTGCTGAGCCGTGTATCTAATCCTATCCTGTGTGATACTGTCTGCTGAGCCGTGTATCTAATCCTATCCTGTGTGATACGGTCTGCTGAGCCGTGTATCTAATCCTACCATGTGTGATACCGTCTGCTGAGCCGTGTATCTAATCCTACCATGTGTGATACCGTCTGCTGAGCCGTGTATCTAATCCTATCCTGTGTGATACTGTCTGCTGAGCCGTGTATCTAATCCTATCCTGTGTGATACTGTCTGCTGAGCCGTGTATCTAATCCTACCATGTGTGATACCGTCTGCTGAGCCGTGTATCTAATCCTATCCTGTGTGATACCGTCTGCTGAGCCGTGTATCTAATCCTATCCTGTGTGATACCATCTGCTGAGCCGTGTATCTAATCGTATCCTGTGTGATACTGTCTGCTGAGCTGTGTATCTAATCCTACCATGTGTGATACCGTCTGCTGAGCCGTGTATCTAATCCTATCCTGTGTGATACTGTCTGCTAAGCTGTGTATCTAATCCCATCCTGTGTGATACTGTCTGCTGAGCTGTGTATCTAATCCTACCATGTGTGATACTGTCTGCTGAGCCGTGTATTCAATCTTTTCAAGTGTGTTACTGTCTGCAGACCTGCTGTATCTAAGCCTATCATGTGTAATACGGTCTGCTATGCTGCTGTATATAAGCCCATTATGTGGGTTGCTAACAGTAGGTGTATCTAAGCCTGTCTAAACCTGTTATATGTAATAGTCTGGCTAAGTCTATCATATGTGATGCTATCTGCTGTATCTAAGCCCATTATATGAGATGCCATCAGCTGCCGCATCTAAGCCTGCCTTGTGTGATACTGTTGTAAAGAAGTCCCTTATGTGTAATAGTGTGAGTGAATGTATCTAAGCCTATTATGTGTGTGATACCAGCCTTAGTGTGCCGGTCACAGATACAGCGTATAATAATGGCTTCTCTGTACAAACCTCCTCGTATTCTCCACCCCGTTCCGAGGTTCTGGCGCCATCCTTCATGCACTGAACCTCTTCCTCGCGGATGGTTAGTTCATGGTGTATAAAGACCCTCCAGCGCAGATACATGCGTGTGCTCGGCGTGTAACCTGTGACTCGCTGTGAAATGGTATGTGTATCATGATTGGTTGCGGACGGGCGAGGTCCTATAAACTGTGTAATGATAAAACACTTCAGAAGAGCTCGGATACATCACCGAAGTGTTTCTCACTGTGTTCCTCCTCCGAGCATCGCATAATAATCAGGCTGAGATACCCCTGGAGTATCCCCTGAGCTAAGTTATTACTCCAACTTCTGTAATACTGTCTACAGAGCTGCTGTATCTAAGCCTATCCTGTGTGATACTGTCTACAGAGCTGCTGTATCTAAGCCTATCCTGTGTGATACTCTCCGCTGAGCAATGTATCTAATCCTATCCTGTGTGATGCTGTGTATCTAACTCTATCATGCGTGACATGGTCTTATGGAGGCTGAAGCATCTAAGTCTATCATGTGGGATACTGTCTATTGAGCTGATGTATCTAATCCTACAATGTGTAATACATACGCTAATGTATCTAATCCTATCATATGTGATACGGTCTCATGTTGTGTTCTTGTCCTCAGGGATGAAGATGATGGTCAGGATTATAACAGTGAAGACGATGGGGGAGAGGGGGATAATAACAGCCAGTGCTCCTTGCTGTCCAGGTAGCAGGGTTTCTGTGACCTGCATGGTGTGCTATAGTGCGGTGACCCACGTGGTGACCCATATTTCGGGGACCCACATAGTGTGCTCTGTCGCTGTGACCCACATAGTGTGCCGCGTTGCGGTGACCCACGTGGTGAGCCATATTTCGGTGACCCACATAGTGTGCTGCGTTGCGGTGACCAACGTGGTGAGCCATATTTCGGGGACCCCCATAGTGTGCTCTGTCACTGTGATCCACATAGTGTGCCGCGTTGCGGTGACCCATGTGGTGAGCCATATTTCGGTGACCCACATAGTGTGCTCTGTCGCTGTGACCCACATAGTGTGCCGCGTTGCGGTGACCCATGTGGTAAGCCCTATTTCGGTGACCCACATAGTGTGCCGCGTTGCGGTGACCCACGTGGTGAGCCATATTTCGGTGACCCACATAGTGTGCTGTGTTGCGGTGACCCACGTGGTGAGCCATATTTCGGGGACCCACATAGTGTGCTGCGTTGCGGTGACCCACGTGGTGAGCCATATTTCGGGGACCCACATAGTGTGCCGCGTTGCGGTGACCCACGTGGTGAGCCATATTTCGGGGACCCACATAGTGTGCCGTGTCGTGCTGTTCTCCTGTGTGCTGCTGATCTTCATACGACTTTTGTCTCCCAGACCTTCTCAGTAGACGCCGACGGCTCCTTCGCTTCTGTCCCGTGTCGTGCCGATCCCTCATCCCCAATCTGAAGCTCATCGTCAATATGGCGGCCAGTTGTCCCCCTATTAGTCGTATAGCACCAGGACCAATAGATTTACCCTTCAGGAGAGTTGTTGCAGCCTCCTAGGACCATAGTTGCCAACAATCCCAACTTTGTGGCGCTGTCCTGTGAAGCTGACGTAGGTGTGGTTTATGCTAAATTGGTTACGCCAGTTGCATCTCATGCCATTCTGGGGCTGTTCCTGGTTGGCAGGGGCTAAAGTGCCCTGTGATTTGGGATTCCAGTGCTGGGGAGCATGTAGCTGCTGTGTCCACATTGGTTGTCATCCAGATCTCACTATCACAGGTGGAGGCATGTGTGTGTCCATGTATGCTGCCATTCTGCTAGTTGCACTTCTCCTCACTGCCCACTAGATGGAGCCAAAGGTGTAGTTATCTGCTGGTCTGTAGAGGCAGCTGTGCCCATCTGTACCCACCCCTTTCCGGTCACTGTCACCCTGAGCAACCTTCCTGACTTCCCAGGCACATCTAATTCTGGGATCTGCTGCATAGTCGCCCCCACCATGTATGATGTGAGCCCCCTTGTCCTGGGAGCTGCACGGTCTCCCCTGCTGCTCTATGTCAGCATTAGTACCTGCCTAAATAGCAAATCCCCAGCATATTTATGTCACCAGCAGCTGCCCCCTTCCCCTCTGTGGTCCCTCAAAATAATAACAGGTGTGCCCCTCAGAGTAATAATGCTTGTTTGTGCTACAGTGCCATTGTGTGCCCTCTGAAATTAATAATGCACCTCTGTGCCCCCTCAAAGCAATACCGTAATACCCCTCTGCTCTCAATACAGTGCTCTCTCAAATCAATAATGCCCCTTTATGTGCTACAGTGCCATTTTGTGGACCCTCTATGCCACTCAAAATAATAGTTCCACTTTGTGCCCCACAAAGTGTTAATCCCCCTCTGTACTGTAGTGCCCTCTGTGCCCCTCACAGTAATAATACCCCTTTTGAGCTATAGCGCCATTTTGTACTCCCTCAAATTAATAATAATGCCCCTTTGTGCCCACTTAAGGTATTAATGGCTCTCTATGCAATAGTACCATGCTAACCCCCTCAAAATAATAATGACTCTCCGTGTTATAGTGCCACTCTGTGCCCTCTCAAAGTGATAATGCCTTTCTGTATGCCCCTCAAGTAATTGTGCCATTCTGTGCCACCTGCAGTCCACAGATTCCCTTGCCCCTTGATACTCTGGCCAGTAGAGGACATACTTCTTTACACTGCTAGTGGTCACTTTGTGGCTCGGTGTATGGCATAGCTTGGCTCCTCCCCTGTCTCCTGCTACCCGCTGTTTGTACTGAGAGCAGGAGACGAGGAGCGCAGTCAGGCCATGCCATACACTGAGCCATAGTGGGACCTGCGGCATCCTTTGCCATCCTGTAACCCCTGACCTTACAGTTATACATTTGCAATGAGGACAATCTTCCTGTCTCCTGGAACGTCTGGACAGAACCAAATCATCAGGACTGTCCCGCTGAACCCGGGGCAGATGGGAGGCGTGCGGCATGGGCAGACAGCCGCTCAGCTAACGTATCAGACTCTACCGGCAGCTATTCAGTCAGGCATGTCTCTGCTCAGTGACAGAGTAGTTCCACTGGGATTGATTGCCAGGAAGAACTAACAGATGGAGAAGGACATTGGGAGTGACCAGGGAACTGAGAAAGTAGTAGCATGGCTGACAGGAAGAAGCTACTTCTAGAAACGAAAAGCAAGAGACGTGTGAAGCACAAGGAGGGAGTGACAACGCCCAGTGATGGGCGGGGCTTCATGGAGGCCGGAGGGACCCTTTAAGGTCCCTATCTTAATGCCTGGTGACTGATAAAGTTGTAGAACTTTCCTTGTCATAGAAATGTCTTTGCTTCAGGAAAACCTTGTACAACATAATTACTCCAATTAGTCCCCGCTCGTTTGCGGAGCCGGCGCAGACCCGTCACTCACATCGCCACCGTGCCGCTGTCCTGACAAGCTTCAAACGCAGTGCTGCTGAATTACAGAGACAGGTACCGCCGGGAGCTGCAATCAGGGGTGTCAGGAGGCAAGAGACAAAAGTCTTCATTAAGCTGGAGGAGCGAGCGCCCAGGGAAGGACGCCCCCGCTCAGGAAGAGGACCCCACACTGAGCGCTGAGGAATTATTTATGAGCGATAAAGGGGATAACTTGCTGATTGGTGGGGGTCTCACCGCTGAGACTCCTGCTCATCTCCAGAACAGGGGTCTCGCCTCTCCTGAACCCGTCAGAGGAGACTGAATGGAGCGCTGCTCATGCAAGCTTACTGGGGCTGCATTCACGGTCCGTGGGACTGCCACGATACCCGAGTGGCCCCGCTCAGACATTTCCGCCAACCCCATTGAAATGAATGGAGCGCTGATCATGCATGCTCCGCCGGCGCTCCCTTCGTGACGTCACTGCGGGGAATAGAGAAGGGACCCCCCAGGCACATAGATCCAGTCCTGAGACCCCCACCATTCAGTATGGATATCCTCTGCACGGGGGATAACTTGGAATCTTGATACAACAGCGCAACATTTTGGATAGAAAGTATCTACTTGCTGTCATGGCAACCGGGACATTCTGCAATGGTCTGTAAAGAGTGAAAGAGCGAGGCTGACAACCAATCCTGCCGGAATATGACATGGCTGACAACCAATCCTACCGGATAGAGATATGGGTGACAACCAATCCTGCCGGAATATGACATGGCTGACAACCAATCCTACCAGATAGAGATATGGGTGACAACCAATCCTACCAGAATATGACATGGCTGACAACCAATCCTGCCGGAATATGACATGGCTGACAACCAATCCTACCGGATAGAGATATGGGTGACAACCAATCCTGCCGGAATATGACATGGCTGACAACCAATCCTACCAGATAGAGATATGGGTGACAACCAATCTGGCCAATGAGCCCGGCTAGGGAATATATTTTTGCTTCCGCTTAAAGGGGCCGTCCTCATTTTGCAGCCCCATGCACTAGCTGATTGCAGGTGACTTTCTGGTATAGGGCTGCCCCCAATCCTCCTCTATATCCCCTTAAAGGGGCCGTCCTCATTTTGCAGCTCCATGCACTAGCTGATCCCAGGCTGCCCCCGATCCTCCTCTATATCCCCTTAAAGGCGCCGTCCTCATTTTGCAGCTCCATGCACTAGCTGATCCCAGGCTGCCCCCGATCCTCCTCCATGAACTATATGTATCCTACAACCTCTTAAAGAGGTTTTCTCATGACCTAAAAATTGGCTCACAAGCACCCCACCCCTCCTGGTTCCTGCTGACCAGGTCATGTGACTGCTGCCGCCAATCACTAACCACAGTAGTGACCTTCTGCAGCACGTGATTGGCTGCAGCAGTCACATGACCCGGTCAGCAGCAACCAGGAGGGGTGGGGTGCTTCTGAGCCAAGTAATGAGAAAACCTCTTTAAGGACACCGTCAGGAGTCCTCGGAGGACCCGCATGGTGTCATACCGACACTGTGACTCTAATACACCACCGCCATCCCGCTCCATAGAAAACTGTCATCCCTGATATTTAACCCCTACTATGCCAAAGCATAAGCATGGCGGTACCTACAATCATTGGGGGTGTTGCTGAAGGCTCATGGACCCTGGTGCCAAACCCCTCCAGATCCACTGATCAGGATGTTTATTCTGCTCTCAGTGCCACCTATAGGGCAGGAGAGGAATTACACTCTGTAAACTGTAGCTGTGCCTCTGAGGATGGCCCCTTGTTCTATCCATCCTTAGTCGCTGACCAGTTATAACAGAGGGAACAAGTGCTTCAATGAAGCAGTAGATAAGGGGCCAGTGACGGCAGCCAGGGGCCACCAGATCTGCAGGCGTGCCTGAGGATCATCGCTCTGGTTTGCACTGATTTCCGTTTTATTTTCTCTGAATGTCGCAGTTTGTAGTTTTTTTTATAGTATTTTGCTTGAAATGAATACAACCTGTAACAAGATGTGCGATATGTAGACAGCGCCACCCACAGGGGATAGGGTGACATGGCACATGACCCCACCGACAGTCATTCTCTACGTCGCCCCCTAGCCGTAGGTTGGTGGTCGCATGTCACAAGTTGCACTCAGCTTTACCATCATACACTGCAATGGAAGCCACATGCGGCAGCAGCTTACCCGGGCCCCGGCTGCCACTTGGCAGCTCTGGATCAGTCAGGTGACACCAGGTCACACCATTTTTTGGTTGCGTGACTTTCGTAGGACTTTATGATCGCCGGCGCCGCGTACGCTACGAACACTCGCCAAGCATCCCCTACATGTGCCAGCAGCTTCCCAGCTCTGCTACATCAGCGCAGCGCTATGGCCAGTGACTCCATCGGAGTCTGCTACAGTGTGACGTCCATCAGAGACTTGGGCTGCTGCTCTTTTGTTCCACCATGCTTTACACTGCAGCTCTGCTCCATTAAGAAGGATCAACATTCCTCCACCTTCTAGATCAGAATACACACGTTCCTTACAGTCGCTGATACAACCCCAATCATCCGCAGAGTCGCAATATCATTTATGGTTTTTATTTGCATCATTTCAGCCATGACGACGATCGCCAGGAGGAGAGTAGGAGGCTCGTGGGGTAAATATCTCCCTTCACTGGTGTTATTATCTGCAGTGTATACTGACACAACACAGACATACGTGGGGGGTCATAATATGAGGAGGGGGCAACAAGCACAGTAGCGACCTCTGCTGGACAGTTTTGATTTTGCTTGCTATTTCAAAACTGACAGGGTTATTTATACTCGGGGTCCCGTCTTGGAGGAGCCCCCTTAGGTAATGGGGTCCTGGGTAGGTGCCCAGTTGTCACTTCACATAACCAGCCATGGGGGGCTAAAGACAAGGCGGGGGCGACAGGAAGATGCATATTAGAGGGTCCCAGCAGCACAGAGGATGTCAGGAGCTGGGTCATAAGCCAAGGGGCGGGGGGGGGGGGGGGGGGGCAAGGGCGACCACTGATGAGGGTGATGACCTGTCTGCTTCTCTCCTGCAACTTCAGCAAGATGTCTGACATGAAGAACAAGATGAACGATGGCTATAAGATGGTCACCAGGCAAGTGATGTGTGCCGTGTCCTCTCTGCTACATCTATATACTGTACTGACCTATATATCCATATTGTCATCTATATACAGTACTGAGCTCCTATATATCCATAGTGCCATCTATATACAGTCCTGAGCTCCTATATATATCCATGGTGTCCTCTATATACAGTTCTAAGCTCCTATATATATCCATGGTGTCCTCTATATAAAGTACTGAGCTCCTATATATCCATAGTGTCATCTATATACAGTACTGAGCTCCTATATATCCATAGTGCCATCTATATACAGTCCTGAGCTCCTATATATATCCATGGTGTCCTCTATATAAAGTACTGAGCTCCTATATATCCATAGTGTCATCTATATACAGTCCTGAGCTCCTATATATATCCATGGTGTCCTCTATATACAGTTCTAAGCTCCTATATATATCCATGGTGTCCTCTATATAAAGTACTGAGCTCCTATATATCCATATTGTCATCTATATACAGTCCTGAGCTCCTATATATCCATAGTGCCATCTATATACAGTCCTCAGCTCCTATATATATCCATGGTGTCCTCTATATAAAGTACTGAGTGGATCTGGTAAGTCCTCACAGACTCTTCTCACTGTCTTACATATGATGATATTGTGTCCCCCTCATTCTGCACTCAGGACCCCATAATGACAAAGTGACATCAGAACCGGAGCAATCCTTGTAACTTTAGCAGTGACCTATGTCTTCACCCCCCCCCCCCCCCCCCCCCCCGGGTACTCAGCACTTAGTGAAGCCCCCCTGGCAGTGATGCCAGCCTCCAGACTTCCTAGGGATGATGCCACAAAGTTTGCACCCCTGGGTTTGGGAATCTTCTGCCATTCTTCCATGCAGATCCTCTCTCGCTCTGTCAGGTTGGATGTGGGTAGGGCTGGTGTGCACGGGTTCAGTAGCGGTGTAGCGGTGCGGGGACAGAGCCTGAACGGTCACCTGGGCCCTCCCTGGTTCCCAGTGAAGGTGGATATGAAGGGGAGCAGGCCTTCCTGCAGCGGGGACCGCCGGTCCCCAGAGAGCTGCAGGTATAAATCTGCGTCCTCGATGGATCCGCCCGCCTGCGCGGTGCCCAGCAGATCCCCCAGGACCTCTCCCTCGTCGGACGCAGAGGGGGTTCTCTCAGGAGGTCCATTAACACCCCCAGGCTGGCATCCGAATGCCCAACGGCCTGAGACTCCTGGCTGGGGTTAAGGACGGGACCGACGGGTTTTTGATTTTGAGCTATAATGGTTCCATGTAAACGCAGCCAACGAATGAGCAATGAACTATAATTCGTTCTCTTATTATTCATGTCATGCAAGCATGAAGATCACCTTTGGCCCGGTCGCTATTCATTCAGTTTAAATACCGATCATTCAGTCGTTCCCATTCACTGGTACAGTAATCGTGAATGACTGAACGATTTACTGAGCCGTATATCTGTATAAAGAGGGACCGTTAGGCTCTTGGTCACCTCTCTTACAAGACCCTTCTCCCCCTTAGTTTGGGGGGTTAACGGCTCTAGGAAGAGTCCTGGTTGTTCTTCCATGTAAGTATTATGGGGGCTGCGGGGCTCTTGGTCTCCTCTCTTACCGAGGCCCTTCACCCCTTTAGTTTGGTGGGTCGGCGGCTCTAGGAAGAGTCCTGGTTGTTCTTCCATGTAAGTATTATGGGGGCTGCTGGGCTCTTGGTCACCTCTCTTACCAAGGTCCTTCTTCCCCTTAGTTTGGGGATTGGCGGCTCTAGGAAGAGTCCTGATTGTTGTTCTTCCATGTAAGTATTATGGGGGCCGCTGGGTTCTTGCTCACCTCTCTTACAAGACCCTTCTCCCTCTTAGTTTGGGGGGTTAACGGCTCTAGGAAGAGTCCTAGTTGTTCTTCCATGTAAGTATTATGGGGGCCGCTGGGCTCTTGGTCTCCTCTCTTACAAGACCCTTCTCCCACTTAGTTTGGGGGTTTGCAGCTCTAGGAAGAGTCCTGATTGTTCCTCCATGTAAGTATTATGGGAGCTGCTGGGCTCTTGGTCTCCTCTCTTACAAGACCCTTCTCCCCCTAGTTTGGTGGGTCGGCGGCTCTAGGAAGAGTCCTGATTGTTCTTCCATGTAAGTATTATGGGGGCTGCTGGGCTCTTGGTCTCCTCTTTTACAAGGCCCTTCTCACCCTTAGTTTGGGGGGTTAACGGCTTTAGGAAGAGTCCTGGTTGTTCTTCCATGTAAGTATTATGGAGGCCGCTGGGCTCTTGGTCTCCTCTCTTACCAAGGCCCTTCTCCCCCTTAGTTTGGGGGGTTAACGGCTCTAGGAAGAGTCCTGGTTGTTCTTCCATGTAAGTATTATTGGTGCTGCTGGGCTCTTGGTCTCCTCTCTTACAAGACCCTTCTCCCCCTTAGTTTGGGGGTAGGCAGCTCTAGGAAGAGTCCTGGTTGTTCTTCCATGTAAGTATTATGGGGGCCGCTGGGTTCTTGGTCTCCTCTCTTACCAAGGCCCTTCTCCCCCTTAGTTTGGGGGGTTAACGGCTCTAGGAAGAGTCCTGGTTGTTCTTCCATGTAAGTATTATTGGTGCTGCTGGGCTCTTGGTCTCCTCTCTTACAAGGCCCTTCTCCCACTTAGTTTGGGGGTTTGCAGCTCTAGGAAGAATCCTGGTTGTTCTTCCATGTAAGTATTATGGGGGCTGCGGGGCTCTTGGTCTCCTCTCTTACCAAGGTCCTTCTCCCCCTTAGTTTGGGGGGTTAACGGCTCTAGGAAGAGTCCTGGTTGTTCTTCCATGTAAGTATTATTGGTGCTGCTGGGCTCTTGGTCTCCTCTCTTACAAGGCCCTTCTCCCACTTAGTTTGGGGGTTTGCAGCTCTAGGAAGAGTCCTGGTTGTTCTTCCATGTAAGTATTATGGGGGCCGCTGGGTTCTTGGTCTCCTCTCTTACCAAGGTCCTTCTCCCCCTTAGTTTGGGGATCGGCAGCTCTAGGAAGAATCCTGGTTGTTGTTCTTCCATGTAAGTATTATGGGAGCTGCTGGGCTCTTGGTCTCCTCTCTTACAAGACCCTTCTCCCCCTAGTTTGGTGGGTCGGCGGCTCTAGGAAGAGTCCTGATTGTTCTTCCATGTAAGTATTATGGGGGCTGCTGGGCTCTTGGTCTCCTCTCTTACAAGGCCCTTCTCACCCTTAGTTTGGGGGGTTAACGGCTTTAGGAAGAGTCCTGGTTGTTCTTCCATGTAAGTATTATGGATGCCGCTGGGCTCTTGGTCACCTCTCTTACCAAGGCCCTTCTCCCCCTTAGTTTGGGGATCGGCAGCTCTAGGAAGAGTCCTGGTTGTTCTTCCATGTAAGTATTATTGGTGCTGCTGGGCTCTTGGTCTCCTCTCTTACAAGACCCTTCTCCCCCTTAGTTTGGGGGTAGGCGGCTCTAGGAAGAGTCCTGGTTGTTCTTCCATGTAAGTATTATGGAGGCCGCTCGGCTCTTGGTCTCCTCTCTTACAAGGCCCTTCTCCCCCTTAGTTTGGGGGTAGGCGGCTCTAGGAAGAGTCCTGGTTGTTCTTCCATGTAAGTATTATGGAGGCCGCTCGGCTCTTGGTCTCCTCTCTTACCAAGGTCCTTCTCCCACTTAGTTTGGTGGGTTGGCGGCTCTAGGAAGAGTCCTGGTTGTTCTTCCATGTAAATATTATTGGGGCCGCTGGACTCTTGGTCACCTCGCTTACTAAGGTCCTTCTCCCCTTAGTTTGGTGGGTCGGCGGCTCTAGGAAGAGTCCTGGTTGTTCTTCCATGTAAGTATTATGGAGGCTGCTGGGCTCTTGGGAACTTTCAGGGCAGCAGAAATGTTTTGTAGCTTCCCCAGATCTGAGCCTCCACACAATCCTGTCTTTGAGCTCCACAGGCAGGTCTCTCCTCCTTATGGCTTGGGTTTGGCTCTGATCTGCATTGTGAGCAGTGAAACCTTACATAGACAGGGGGGTCTTTTATGTACAGTCAGCTAAATTTCCCACCTGTGACTCCAATCAGGGTGTGGAAACATCTCAGAGATGATCAAGACAAATGGGAGGTCCCAGAGCTACAAGTGTCATACCAGAGGGTGTGAGTACTTATGTCACTGCAAGATGGGAGTTTTTCATTTTTAGGAAAATGTACAGAGATTCCTTCCATTCTGTTGTCCCTTGGTCATTAAGGTGTCCTGAGTGCAGAATGAGGGGGACACAACATAACATGTAAAAAAAGTGAAAGGGTCTGAAGACTTACCGGATGAATTGTATCTACCCACAGCTCCATCTATACACAGTACTTCTATATACTGTACCCACATCGTATAACGATGTATATGATCGAGTTGTTACAGGGTTATTTGTGTGGTGAGACAGCGCCACCCAGTGTTCAGTGTAAGAAGTGCTTTCAGGCAGATTCCAGATGCAACATGACAGTTTCTTGGAGTGGGTTATACAGACACCCACCACCCCCATGAGTAGAGCTAGAGCGTGCCCATAAGTAATTCTGGGCCCCCCCATCTGTAGTTGCAGAGTTCCCCAAGCACTTGTGTTATCGTATCCATCAATAATGCCATCACACCTCAGTCCCACGGCCTCAGGCGCCACGGTAGTTATGTGCCTGGATGGTCTACAACTCTAATTGCTCATGGACTCTTTTAGGGCCGGGCCCTACAGGGGATTCTCAGGTCCTTTCATTGACCAACCCAACCTTGGCATTACATGAACTTTCCACATGGTGGGCGTGGATGTGACAACCTCTGTCTGTCTCATGACAGAGATGGTAGTTACCATGCAGAGATGATGGAGTGAAATCCGTGTAAGCCCATGATCAATTCATCAACAGTGAAGACAAGTGACCGGTGATGCTCCATGCAGAATGGAAACAAGGGGTTGTTAGTGCTCCGGTCTCTGTGTAGTGGCCGGCGCTTGTCATTGCAGGCTGGGGTCTCATTGATTTCAATAAGAGCTGCGTCTACCATTACGAGTGCCAGCCACTACACAGGGGTCGGGGCAGTGTATCCTGGCACTGACAGCCGGCGTAGGCTGGAAAACCCATTTAGGTTCCACACAATGTATTTAGACTTCAAAAACATCCTAATTTATATTGAGCGCTGCAAGTAATATTCATTAAAGGGGCCGCGCAGTAACCCTCCCCCCCCCCCCCCCCCCCAGCAATACGTATCAGACACCCCACGGAGCGTGCCGCTGGTAACGGTGATGACTGGCGGGTCCCGCAGTTACTCACTAGCACAGATGTCTTTATTCCCCATCGTCACGTTGGTATAATGCTCGCCTCCCGCCCACCATGTGTTGAGTGGGCTGTTTGTGTATCCCAAAATATCTATTGTAGAACCACAACAAGAGCCGCTGCGCGCCGTGTAATCCCACGTCTCCCCGCGTCGTCCTCAATCTTATGTTACGTTCCGGATAACTGGCACATCAGACAGTGAATGCAGGCGGGCACAATGGGACAGGGAGCTCTGGGCGCAGGATGCCACACTAATAGGATTAAACAGAAGGATTAAGACGGGGTGTAAAGCTGGAGCCCTCCAGACATTGAGATGCAGAATCCTCATTGTGTTCAGCCAACAATGCAAACACTTATCCGTAGTGTAGAGATATCACAGCACTCGTATCGGCGGGCGTTCTGGAAGGGTTGGGGAGGTACTGGTTCTCCTTGTGGAGAGCACCAAGTAGGCGTAGGGAGACTTCTAGGTGATGCAGTGCTCCCTGGGAAATGGGATATGCAAATGGAGGATGGTAAAGTGCAGTGCCAAGTAACTTCCATTCAGGTCAATGTCTGACAGGCACTTATAACATGACTAATGAGATAAGCCAAACCAGCGTCTTCTCCGCACCTATCAGCAGACAGCTGTTTCGGGGTTCTCGCCCCTCCTCCGTGTAGATTGGGGTTCTGGTTGGCTGGGTGAACGGTGTATGACGTGGGTCAGATGGGATATTGTTTCTCCAAGTACTCCTAAAGGGATTCTTCCCACCAGCTGCATGAAGTGTGACCTGGAGATGAGCTCCGAGTCACAGAGGCGGGTTGTGCCAACCTCTGCCCGCCCACAACATGTAGAGTGATGGCTCTCTTCCGATACAGAAAAGGGAGAGAGCTGTCAGTCTGCTGGCGGGGAGAAGCTGTCACAGCCCGCCTCTGTGACCCGGAGCCCATCTCCAATCATACTTCATGCACCTAGTGGGAAGAATCCCTTTAAGAGTACTTGAAGAAACCCACCTGACCCGCGTCATACACCGTTCACCCAGCCAACTAGAGCCCCAATCTACACACAGAAGGGGCGAGAACCCCAGCTGTATGCAGATGGGTGCGGAGAATCTTTTTAAGGTTAGACATTGACATATACAGTAGCTACCTTCCAATAGGTGGCGCTGCCGAGGCATTATACCATCTCTCATTTGCATACTAAATTTCCCAGGGAGCATTGCATGGCCTATGATATGGGCTGTGTGGACCTCCATGGTCCTGTCCATAGACCCCAGCACCACCACAATGGCCTAGTAAGGACTATTGATGGTCCTTCAAGCAGTGTGTTGCTATCAGCGAGGCCGGCTGTTGTAGCTACAGCTGTGATACGTCTATTGCATGCCCTCTTTGTTCTGTAACTCCCATCGGCCTCCGTTAGATCCGCCATCTGTGTAGTGGAGGCTCTCCTCCGCTGACTGTCAGTGAATGACACCAGGCTTCTTGTATACTCGCTATCTGCCCCAGTGGGGTAAAAAAACACCAGACACAGTATATATATGTATACCGGATAGAACTACTTACTGCTACTGACCTGTATGTATTTGCCCACACAGGGAGGAGCTGGATGAGCTCAGGTACCCCGCCGGTTTCACTTGTTTGTGTGTGTTTGTTACACTTTCTGCCTTTCTTCTCTTTGCAGACTGCGGCCCTGAGATTCTCGCAGTCGGTCCGGCTGCACACGGCCACGTGCGGGAACCCGCAGCCGAATCCATCCGTGACCGCAGCCGGCGACCCCGCGTACCTGCGGACTCTGTACTGCGGATGACCGTGGGCGCCCGCCGTCAGACATGCGCAGTGCAGAATTTTTTTTAAAGCCCTTGCGTAATGTCAATGGCAGATCAGTTGCGGGTCAAATGGCCTCCATTGGCTTCAATGATGAGCGCTGTGGAATATGTTGGCGCTCTATAATAAAGACCGTCCGTGCGCAGTCCGCAGCAAAATAGAGCGCTGCAGCTTTCCTGCACTCGCGGAATACGCAATCCGTTTCCATGAGTGTGGGAGAAGAAATGATTTTACATAGCTTTCAATGCATGCAATTTTCTGCGGACCTTCCGTCTGACGCAATATAAATGCGGTTGCGTGCAGCCGGCCTGGGGCCGCGTTCACACCTGCTTTAGCGTCAGTTCAGTGTTTCCGTTTTTGGAGGAGAGAAACTGATATAAAATGAAAAAAAAAACGGATCCGCTGATATCATTGGGGTTTAAAAAAAGGAAAGCAAATGGAAAGGCTTCCACTGTGCCGCGCCTCCACTGTGCCGCGCCTCCACTGTGCCACGCCTTCACTGTGCCACGCCTTCACTGTGCCACGCCTCCACTGTGCCACTCCTCCGCTGTGCCACTCCTCCGCTGTGCCACTCCTCCGCTGTGCCACTCCTCCACTGCGCCGCGCTTCCGCTGTGCCACGCCTCCGCTGCGCCACTCCTCCACTGCGCCACTCCTCCGCTGTGCCACTCCTCCGCTGTGCCACTCCTCCGCTGTGCCACTCCTCCACTGCGCCGCGCTTCCGCTGTGCCACGCCTCCGCTGCGCCACTCCTCCACTGCGCCACGCCTCCACTGCGCCACGCTTCCTTTTTTTCAACATTAAAATAACACTGCAGATTGCGCTACATTTCCGGCCAAACAAACGTAAATCGGAGGGAATGCGAGCGGATGGAAGCCTCCATGTTTGCTTTCCAATTGGAAACAATGGGGGAAAATGCAGATCCGTATTTTTTGTCTGTTTTATATGCGTTTCTATCCTCTAAAAACGGAAACCCTTGTCTGATGACACCGCCCCTCTAACGGCTTCCTCATTAAATCTAATCTGATGTGCCGCCTTGGTCGGTGACTGGTGCGCTGCGAAGGATCTCGGGTCCGGACTCTGCTGGTGTCTTTCGTGTGCCGTGGGCTTTTATTGTCTTGTTACTTCTTGTTCTGCAGTTCTAAGGCTCGATCATAGCAAGACGAGTGCCGAGTGTCCTCCATCACCGGCCTGCGGGGGGCGCTAGAAGGGATGCCTTGTAAGGAGTCACACTAGAAGTCCAACCAGTGATACACTGAATGCCCCTTTATTACAGCCCCCGGCCCTCTCATGATTGGCGCTGCCCTGTATGGTAATTCTCCCCGTGACCCCGGAGTGTGGCATAAAATCACGCATCAAGCTTTCCGTGGATTCATTTCTGTGTGAATCCACATTAGATGGGAAAATCGGAGCGACTTCCAACGAGGCCGGTCATCGGTGCCGGACTAGCCGGGCCTTACCGCCAACCGCAGGCAGTTTTCTCGTGTAATAGTGTAACAAGTATACTGAGAATGGCGCGATCGAGGAAAAAGCATCCAGCAAAAGGGGATCCTGTGGATGAAAGCAACTCATCACTGAAAGGGGTCGGAGGAGGATGTCAGGAATCGCTCTGACCAACAGGCCGCACAGTCAGCTGGAGCTCCAACTAACGTGTCCAAATGTACAACTCGCGGTTCCTTAGCACAGCGGACGACCAGCTCCAGCGCCATTGTGTCTAAGAGAAACAGAAAAGAGAGACTCCGGGGGCAAAAGAGCGCAAAACTTGTATCACTGAGCAGCGGGAAAATATATACCTGCAGAACGATTTCATCACCGAGTGGAATCTATCCCATGAGGATTGCTGCGGTTATGAAGGCCAAAGCAGGTCTAACACGCTACTAGGTGAGGCGCTCTAATAAAGGGGCCATTCAGTGGATTATACTTTACAATGAAATACCGTAACAGTTCTATGTTCTAAACACAGGGGAGGCGGTACATTTTTCATCATCTGCTCCTCATGGGCGGGGTCAGTAGAACACAAGTGCAGAGGAGATGGGGCTGTTGTGACCTGCTGATGGCCATCGATTGGCCAAATATACTGTAGTTTCCTAATGGACAGTCTGCCCCCCTAGGCACTGCATGACCGCAGCTGAGCTGCAGGATGTGAGCCTCTGAGTGTGCTGTATAGATCGGCAATGTTTCTAAGGTTGCTGCGTCTTATGATTTCAGGGCCAAAGGGAAGGAGAAAAAAGGCGGCATCTTCAGGTACATAAGACATTCATGGTACATAGATGTGATGAATTGCGAATATATTGTATTAGTTGAGAACAAATTAAGAAATGGAGTATGCTAAACAACAAAACAACACAAAGCGACTTAAAGGGGTACTCCCATATCAGGTAGCCACGAATGAGGTAGGAATTCCCATCTGTGGGATACAGCCAGAGGGGCCAGGATTACAGAAACCACCAAGCTTGCCGTGTTAGGCTGCTTCCCTAACTCCCATTCACTTAAGCTGTAGAACGCATATTTTAATGCACAGACAACCCCAGATGCGCCAAGCACCCTAACAATCCCAAGTTCATACTCAGGGGAGGGGGTACCGTTTTCATCATGTGATGGGGATCTCACTGCAAACTCTGAGGTTTGGTTAATCAAAGGTAGAGGGAGTAATTTGAGGAATGAAGAAGCTGCTGCTCCTCATGGGCGGGGTCAGCAGGACACATGTGCAGAGGAGGAGATCTGTTATGATGTGCCAATGGCCCTAGATTTCATTAAAAGGTGCCGGGTGTCAACATCTCTAACTATAGCGCCAATTGTAATTGGAGGCGGAGCACATGTAATTGTCTGTCCGCTTCAGACACTTCTAGATTCATTGAAAGAGGATATCGGGTAGAAAAATGCCCCTTCAACTGTGATTCCTCCGACTCCTTGTTCATCCACCGTAATGTATCAGTCGCCGCGTCTTCTTCCCGCATCAGCGAATCCGATAATCTGGCGAAATCCCCTGGTGTTATTAATATCACATGTATTCTTATATTCTCTCCCACAATCACAGCAAAAATAAGGACAAGAATAAGAGCAAGGAGGCCAAAGAGAAGTAGGTGGCGTGTGCATGGTGTGCAGGGTGTGCAGGGTGTGCATGGTGTGCATGGTGTGCAGGGTGTGCAGGGTGTGCAGGGTGTGCATGGTGTGCAGGGTGTGCAGGGTGTGCAGGGTGTGCATGGTGTGCATGGTGTGCATGGTGTGCAGGGTGTGCAGGGTGTGCAGGGTGTGCAGGGTGTGCATGGTGTGCATGGTGCATGGTGTGCATGGTGCGCATGGTGTGCATGGTGTGCGGTGTGCATGGTGTGCATAGTGTGCTTGGTGTGCGGTGTGCTTGGTGTGCAGGGTGTGCATGGTGTGCATGGTGCATGGTGTGCATGGTGCGCATGGTGTGCATGGTGTGCGGTGTGCATGGTGTGCATAGTGTGCTTGGTGTGCATGGTGTGCGGTGTGCTTGGTGTGCAGGGTGTGCATGGTGTGCGGTGCCCGGCAGACACATTCCTTTAATCCAATAATATAGCCAACAGTCCGGACGCAGTCGGGCCCCTCCACACCCTTCTGCACTGAGCCTTGTGAGGCGCCCAATTACTCTGTAGAAACAACTGCTAGATTATCAGATGCCGGAATAAAGGAATCACACGGAGTTATAAATCAATATATCACTTTCTTTGAAAGTTTTTTTTTTTTTAGTAACTACGAGATATATATATATAGCTAATATGTTATACATCCTGCTTATAGTGATATGGAGCATGCTGGTATAAGATGGGTATCTCCTGTATATAATTATATATGTACAGCTGGTATAAGTTATACATCCTGTATATAGTAATATGGAGCATGCTGGTATAACCTGGGTATCTCCTGTATATAATTATATATGTACAGCTGGTATAAGTTATACATCCTGTATATAGTGATATGGAGCATGCTGGTATAACCTGGGTATCTCCTGTATATAATTATATATGTACTGCTGGTATAAGTTATACATCTCCTGTATATAGTGATATGGGGCATGCTGGTATAACCTGGGTATCTCCTGTATATAATTATATATGCACAGCTGGTATAAGTTATACATCTCCCTGTATATAGTGATATGGAGCATGCTGGTATAACCTGGGGATCTCCTGTATATAATTATATATGTACTGCTGGTATAAGTTATACATCTCCTGTATATAGTGATATGGAGCATGCTGGTATAACCTGGGGATCTCCTGTATATAATTATATATGTACAGCAGGTATAGGTTATGCATCTCCTGCATATAGTGATATGGAGAATGCTGGTATAACCTGGGTATCTCCTGTATATAATTATATATGTACAGCTTGTATAAGTTATACATCTCCTGTATATAGTGATATGGAGCATGCTGATATATAATTATATACAGGGGATACCCAGGTTATATGTACAGCTGGTATAAGATAGACATTTCCGGTGTATATAGTGATATGGACCATGCTGGTATAACCTGGGTATCTCCTGTATATAATTATATATGTACAGCTGCTATAAGTTATACATCTCCTGTCTATAGTGATATGGAGCATGCTGGTATAACCGGGGGAATTCCTGTATATAATTATATATGTACAACTAGTATAAGTTATAGATCCTGTATAAAGGGATATGCAGCATGCTGGTATAACCTGGGGATCTCCTGTATATAATTATATATGTACAGCTGGTATAATGTCTACATCTCCCTGAATATAGTGATATGGATCATGCTGATATAACCTGGGTATCTCCTGCATATAATCATATATGTACAGCGGGAATACGTTATACATCTCCTGTATATAGTGATATGAAGCATGCTGGTTTAAGCTGGGTATCTCATGTATATAATTATATATGTACCACCGATATAAGTTATACATCTCCCTGTATATAGTGATATGGAGCATGCGGTTATAACCTGGGGATCTCCTGTATATAATTATATATGTACAGCTGCTATAAGTTATAAATCCACCTGTATATAGTGATATGGAGCATGCTGGTATAACCTGGGGATCTCCTGTATATAATTATATATGTACAGCTGGTATAAGTAATACATCTCCTGTATATAGTGATATGGAGCATGCTGGTATAACCTGGGTATCTCATGTATATAATTATATATGTACAGCTGCTATAAGTTATACATCTCCCTGTATATAGTGATATGGAGCATGCTGGTATAACCTGGGTATCTCCTGTTTATAATTATATATGTACAGCTGGTATAGGTTATACATCTCCTGTATATAGTGATATGGAGCACGCTGGTATAACCTGGGTATCTCCTATATATAATTATATATGTACAGCTGGTATAGGTTATACATCTCCCTGTATATAGTGATATGGAGCATGCTGGTATAACCTGGGTATCTCCTGTATATAATTACATATGTACAACTGGTAAAAGCTATACATTTCCCTGTATATAGGGATATGGAGCATGCTGGTATAACCTGGGTATCTCCTGTATATAATTATATATGTACAGCTGGTACTGGTTATACATCTCCTGTATATACTGATATGGAGCATGCTGGTATAAGCTGGATATCTCCTGTATATAATTATATATGTACAGCTGGTATAACTTATACATCTCCTGTATATAGTGATATGGACCATGCAGATATAACCTGGGTATCTCCTGTATATAATTATATATATGCAGCTGGTATAAGTTATACATCCTGTATATAGTGATATAGACCATGCTGGTATAACCTGGGTATCCCCTGTATATAATTATATATGTACAGCTGGTATAAGGTCTACATCCTGCACATACTGATATGGAGCATGCTGGTATAACCTGGGTATCTCCTGTATATAGTTATATATGTACAGCTGGTATAAGCTATACATCTCCTGTATATAGTGATATGGAGCATGCTGGTATAACCTGGGTATCCCCTGTATATAATTATATATGTACAGCTGGTATAAGTTATACATCCTGCACATACTGATATGGAGCATGCTGGTATAACCTGGGTATCTCCTGTATATAGTTATATATGTACAGCTGGTATAAGTTATACATCTCCCTGTATATAGTGATATGGAGCATGCTGTTATAACCTGGGGATCCCCTGTATATAATTATATATGTACAGCTGGTATAGGTTATGCATCTCCTGTATATAGTGACATGGAGCATGCTGGTATAACCTGGGGATCTCCTGTATATAATTATATATGTATAGCTGGTATGTTATACATCTCCTGTATATACTGATATGGGGCATGCTGGTATAACCTAGGTATCTCCTGTATATAATTATATATCTACTGCTGGTATAAGTTATACATCTCCCTGTCTATAGTGATATGGAGCATGCTGGTATAAGCTGGGTATCTCCTGTATATAATTATATATGTACAGCTGGTATAAGTTATACATCCTGTATATAGTGATATGGAGCATGCTGGTATAACCTGGGTATCTCCTGTATATAATTATATATATGCAGCTGGTATAAGTTATACATCCTGTATATAGTGATATAGACCATGCTGGTATAACCTGGGTATCTCCTGTATATAATTATAGATGTACTGCTGGTATAAGTTATACATCCCCTGTATATAGTGATAATGACCATGCTGGTATAACCTGGGTATCTCCTGTATATAATTATATATGTACAACTGGTATAAGTTATACATGTCCCTGTATATAGTGATATAGACAATGCTGGTATAACCTGGGTATCTCCTGTATATAATTATATATGTACAGCTGGTATAAGTTATACATCTCCTTGTGTATGGTGATGTGGAGTACGCTGGTATAACCTGGGAATCTCCTGTATATAATTATATATGTACTGCTGGTATAAGTTATATATCCTCCTGTATATAGTGATATAGACTATGCTGGCATTACCTGGGGATCTCCTTTATATAATTATATATGTACAGCTGGTATAAGTTATATATCTCCCTGTATATAGTGATATGAAGCATACTGGTATAACCTGGGTATATATTGTATATAATTATTTATATACAGCTGGTATAAGTTATATATCCTGTATATAGTGATATAGAGCATGCTGGTATAACCTGGGTATCTCCTGTATATAATTATATATGTGCAGCTGGTATAAGTTATACATCCCCTGTTTATAGTGATATGGAGCATGCTGGTATAACCTGAGTATGTCCTGTATATAATTATATAGGTATTAGTTTGCTATTAATCATTGGCAGATGGCGGTGATCGGTAGACCATATGGGTGGCAGCTGGACTGTGTCATGGAGTGTGTGGGAGTTGCTTATATGAAGAGCATCTGAGTAAATTAAAATATTTTTGAAAAACAAATGAATGTTTTTGCAAACAAGAAGTAATGAAGAAATGAGCACAACACTTAATACACATATAGGAGCACTATGTAACGTGTCGTCAGTAAGACAAGTGGGGTATAGGGGGCAAACAATACAGGATTATACTAATTAAAGCTCCTCTGAGGGCCTGAGCTAGCAGATGGATCCCTGGTTATGTGCAGGGAGATAGGCTGTCTCTCTAGATGCTGTGGGCGGGGAGAGGCTGTCACTCTAGATGCTGTGGGCGGGCAGAGGCTGTCACTCTAGATGTTGGGGGTGGGGACAGGCTGTCATTCTGGATGTTGTGGGCGGGGGGAGGCTGTCACTCTAGATGTTGTGGGTGGGGAGGGACGGTCACTCTAGATGTTGTGGGCGGGGGGAGGCTGTCACTCTAGATGTGCGTGGGGAGAGGCTATCACTGTAGATGTTGTGGATGGGGAGAGGCTGTCATTCTAGATGTTGTGGGCGGGGAGAGGTTGTCATTCTAGATGTTGTGGGCAGGGAGAGGTTGTCATTCTAGATGTTGTGGGTCGGGAAAGGCTGTCACTGTAGATGTTGTGGGCGGGGAGGGGCTGTCACTCGAGAAGCTGTCATTCTAGATGTGGGCAGGGAGAGGCTTGTACTCTAGATGTTGTGGGCGGGGAGAGGCTGTCACTCTAGATGTTGTGGGCGGGGAGAGGCTGTCATTCTAGATGTTGTGGGCGGGGAGAGGCTGTCACTCTAGATGTTGTGGGCGGGGAGAGGCTGTCACTCTAGATGTTGTGAATGGGGAGAAGCTGTCACTCTAGATGTTGTGGGCGGGGAGAGGCTGTCACTCTAGATGTTGTGGGCGGGGAGAGGCTGTCATTCTAGATGTTGTGGGCGGGGAGAGGCTGTCACTCTAGATGTTGTGGGCGGGGAGAGGCTGTCACTCTAGATGTTGTGAATGGGGAGAAGCTGTCACTCTAGATGTTGTGGGCGGGGAGAGGCTGTCACTCTAGATGTTGTGGGCGGGGAGAGGCTGTCACTCTAGATGTTAGGGGAGGGGAGAGGCTGTCACTCTAGATGTTAGGGGAGGGGAGAGGCTATCACTCTAGATGTTACGGGTGGGGAGAGGCTATCACTCTAGATGTTGTGGGCGGGGAGAGGCTGTCACTGTAGATGTTGTGGGCGGGGAGAGGCTGTCACTGTAGATGTTGTGGGCGGGGAGAGGCTGTCACTCTAGATGTTGTGGGTGGGGAGAGGCTGTCACTCTAGATGTTGTGGGTGGGGAGAGGCTGTCACTCTAGATGTTGTGGGTGGGGAGAGGCTGTCACTCTAGATGTTGTGGGTGGGGAGAGGCTGTCACTCTAGATGTTGTGGGCGGGGAGAGGCTGTCACTCTAGATGTTTTGGGCAGGGAGAGGCTGTCACTCTAGATGTTGTGGGTGGGGAGAGGCTGTCACTCTAGATGTTGTGGGCGGGGGGAGGCTGTCACTCTAGATGTTGTGGGCGGGGGGAGGCTGTCACTCTAGATGATGTGGGCGGGGGGAGGCTGTCACTCTAGATGTTGTGGGCGGGGGGAGGCTGTCACTCTAGATGTTGTGGGCGGGGAGGGGCGGTCACTCTAGATATTGTGGGCAGGGAGTGGCAGTCACTCTAGATGTGGGTGGGGAGGGGCTATCACTCTAGATGTTGCGGGCAGGGAGAGGCTGTCACTCTAGATGTGCGTGGGGAGAGGCTGTCACTGTAGATGTTGTGGGCGGGGAGAGGCTGTCACTGTAGATGTTGTAGGCGGGGGAAGCTGTCTCTGTAGATGTTGTGGGCAGGGAGGGGCGGTCACTCTAGATGTTGTGGGCAGGGAGGGACGGTCACTCTAGATTTTGTGGGCAGGGAGAGGCTGTCACTCTAGATGTGCGTGGGGAGAGACTGTCACTGTAGATGTTGTGGGCGGGGAGAGGCTGTCATTCTAGATGTTGTGGGTGGGGAGAGGTTGTCATTCTAGATGTTGTGGGTGGGGAAAAGCTGTCACTCTAGATGTTGTGGGCGGGGAGTGGCTGTCACTCTAGATGTGCGTGGGGAGAGGCTGTCACTGTAGATGTTGTGGGCGGGGAGAGGCTGTCATTCTAGATGTTGTGGGTGGGGAGAGGCTGTCACTGTAGATGTTGTAGGCAGGGGAAGCTGTCTCTGTAGATGTTGTGGGCGGAGAGGGGCTGTCACTCTAGATGTTGTGGGCGGGGAGAGGCTGTCACTCTAGATGTTAGGGGAGGGGAGAGGCTATCACTCTAGATGTTAGGGGTGGGGAGAGGCTATCACTCTAGATGTTGTGGGCGGGGAGAGGCTGTCACTCTAGATGTTGTGAATGGGGAGAAGCTGTCACTCTAGATGTTGTGGGCGGGGAGAGGCTGTCACTCTAGATGTTGTGGGCGGGGAGAGGCTGTCACTCTAGATGTTAGGGGAGGGGAGAGGCTATCACTCTAGATGTTAGGGGTGGGGAGAGGCTATCACTCTAGATGTTGTGGGCGGGGAGAGGCTGTCACTGTAGATGTTGTGGGCGGGGAGAGGCTGTCACTCTAGATGTTGTGGGTGGGGAGAGGCTGTCACTCTAGATGTTGTGGGTGGGGAGAGGCTGTCACTCTAGATGTTGTGGGTGGGGAGAGGCTGTCACTCTAGATGTTGTGGGTGGGGAGAGGCTGTCACTCTAGATGTTGTGGGCGGGGAGAGGCTGTCACTCTAGATGTTTTGGGCAGGGAGAGGCTGTCACTCTAGATGTTGTGGGTGGGGAGAGGCTGTCACTCTAGATGTTGTGGGCGGGGGGAGGCTGTCACTCTAGATGTTGTGGGCGGGGAGGGGCGGTCACTCTAGATATTGTGGGCGGGGAGTGGCAGTCACTCTAGATGTGGGCGGGGAGGGGCTATCACTCTAGATGTTGCGGGCAGGGAGAGGCTGTCACTCTAGATGTGCGTGGGGAGAGGCTGTCACTGTAGATGTTGTGGGCGGGGAGAGGCTGTCACTGTAGATGTTGTGGGCAGGGAGAGGCTGTCACTCTAGATGTGCGTGGGGAGAGGCTGTCACTGTAGATGTTGTAGGCGGGGGAAGCTGTCTCTGTAGATGTTGTGGGCAGGGAGGGGCGGTCACTCTAGATGTTGTGGGCAGGGAGGGACGGTCACTCTAGATTTTGTGGGCAGGGAGAGGCTGTCACTCTAGATGTGCGTGGGGAGAGACTGTCACTGTAGATGTTGTGGGCGGGGAGAGGCTGTCATTCTAGATGTTGTGGGTGGGGAAAAGCTGTCACTCTAGATGTTGTGGGCGGGGAGGGGCTGTCACTCTAGATGTGCGTGGGGAGAGGCTGTCACTGTAGATGTTGTGGGCGGGGAGAGGCTGTCATTCTAGATGTTGTGGGTGGGGAGAGGCTGTCACTGTAGATGTTGTAGGCAGGGGAAGCTGTCTCTGTAGATGTTGTGGGCGGGGAGGGGCTGTCACTCTAGATGTTGTGGGCGGGGAGAGGCTGGCAAAGCACCACCCTCATGCTGCAGAGCGCAATTCGGACAGCATCACTAAAGTACGCTTCAGAACACCGCACCGTTTCACAATAACACATAGCTGTCATGGGTTCCTGTAGTATGAACCTGGAGGCTCCTTATAAAGTGCATGCGCACGGACTACAAAATCATCACTACAATGTGAAGCTTGTGATTACCAATGGGTTCTTCCACATGAGAGATGTTTGTAGCCCGTGCGGATAGAGCCTTAAAGTCCAAAAATAGGATACAAAGATAAACCCTGTATCCCTGAACGTCCTGCAGTAATGACCCTCAGGATCTCAAGCCTAAAACTTTATCATAGTGTATACATGTCTCCCATCCATCATGTAATTAGCAGGACAGTCCTGGATTTTGTGGGCTGACCCAGGGTAAATGTCTCAAAGGGTCACTAATGGACACTATTACTGTAGGGGATCACTGCAGAGCACTATTACAGTGAGGGGGTCACTGGGAGCACTATTACTGTGAGGGGGTCACTGAGGGGCCCTTTTACTGTAAGGGGATCACTGGGGAGCACTATTACTGTGAGGGGGTCACTAAGGACACTATTACTGTGAGGAGGTCACCGAGGGGCACTATTACTGTGAGGTGGTCACTGAGGGGCACTATTACTGTGAGAGGGTCACCGAGGGGCACTATTACTGTGAGTGGGTCACTGAGGACATTATTACTGTGAGGAGGTCAATGAGGGGCACTGTTACTGTGAGAGGGTCACTAGGGAGCACTATTACTGTGAGAGGGTCACTAGGGAGCACTATTACTGTGGGGGGGTCACTGAGGGGCACTATTACTGTGAGGAGGTCACTGTGGGGCACTATTACTGTGAGAGGGTCACTGAGGGTCACTATTACTGTGAGGGGGGCATTATTACTTTGAGAGGGTCACTGGGGGGCACTATTACTGTGAGGGGGTCACTGGGGAGCACTATTACTGTGAGGGGTTCACTGGGGGGCACTTACTGTGAGGAGGTCACTCGGAGGCAATATTACTGTGAGGGGGTCACTGGGGAGCACTATTACTGTGAGAGGGTCACTGGAGAGCACTATTACTGTGAAAAGGTCACTGGGGAGCACTATTACTGGGAGGGGGTCACTGGGTGTCACTATTACCGTTAGGGGGTCACTGGGGAATACTATTACTCTAAGGGGATCACTGGGGAGCACTATTACTGTGAGGGGGTCGCTGTGGGGCACTATTACTGTGAGGGGGTCACTAAGGACACTATTACTGTGAGGAGGTCACCGAGGGGCACTATTACTGTGGGTGGGTCACTGAGGACATTATTACTGTGAGGAGATCAATGAGGGGCACTGTTACTGTGAGAGGGTCACTAGGGAGCACTATTACTGTGAGAGGGTCACTAGGGAGCACTATTACTGTGGGGGGGTCACTGACGGGCACTATTACTGTGAGAGGGTCACCGAGGGGCACTATTACTGTGAGGGTTACTGAGCGACATTATTACTGTGAGGAGGTCACTGAGGGGCACTATTACTGTGAGAGGGTCACTGAGGGGCACAATAACTGTGTGGGGGTCACTGGGGAGCACCATTACTGTGAGGGGGTCACTGAGGAGCACCATAACAGTGAAAGGGTCACTGGGGAGCACTATTACTATGGGGGGGGGGGTCACTGGGGGACATTACTACTGTGCGGTGGTCACTAGTGGGGGGGGGACATTATTAATGTGACAGGGTCACCGGGGAGCACTATTACTATGGGGGGGGGGGGTCCCTGGGGAACACTATTACTGAGGGGGGTCACTGGGGAGCACTATTACTGTGAGGGTGTCACTGGGGAGCACTATTATTGTGAATGGGTCACTGGGAAGCACTATTACTGTGAGGGGGTCACTGGGGAGCACTATTACTGTGAGAGGGTCACTGAGGGTCACTATTACTATAAGGGGGGCATTATTACTTTGGGAGGGTCACTGGGGGGCACTATTACTGTGAGGGGGTCACTGGGGAGCACTATTACTGTGAGGGGTTCACTGGGGGGCACTTACTGTGAGGGGTCACTGGGAGGCAATATTACTGTGAGGGGGTCACTGGGGAGCACTATTACTATGAGCGGGTCACTGGAGAGCACTATTACTGTGAAAAGGTCACTGGGGAGCACTATTACTGGGAGGGGGTCACTGGGTGTCACTATTACCGTTAGGGGGTCACTGGGGAATACTATTACTCTAAGGGGATCACTGGGGAGCACTATTACTGTGAGGGGGTCGCTGTGGGGCACTATTACTGTGAGGGGGTCACTGTGGGGCACTATTACTGTGAGGGGGTCACTGTGGGGCACTATTACTGTGAGGGGGTCACTGAGGGGCACTATTACTGTGAGGGGGTCACTGGGAGGCACTATTACTGTGAGGGGGTCACTGGGGACCACTATTACTGTGAGAGGGTCACTGGGGAGCACTATTACTGTGAGGGGGTCACTGGAAGGCACTATTACTGTGAGGGGGTCACTGGGGAGTACTATTACTCTGAGGGGGTCACTGGGGAGCACTAGTACTGTGAGGGGGTCACTAAGGGGCACTATTACTGTGAGTGGGTCACTGAGGGGCACTATTACTGTGAGGGGGTCACTGGGGAGCACTATTACCGTGAGGGGGTCACTGAGGGGCACTATTACCGTGAGGGGGTCATTGGAGAGCACTATTACTGTAAGGGGGTCACTGGGAAGCATTATTACTGTGAGGCGGTCACTGGGAAGCATTATTACTGTGAGAGGGACCCCTGGGGAGCCCTATTACTGTGAGGGGGTCACTGAGGGGCACTATTACTGTGAGGGGGTCACTGGGAAGCATTATTACTGTGAGGGGGACCCCTGGGGAGCACTATTACTGTGAGGGGGTCACTGGGGAGCACTATTACTGTGAGGTCACTGAGGGACACTATTACTCTGAGGGGGTCACTGGGGAGCACTATTACCGTGAGGGGGTCACTGGGAAGCATTATTACTGTGAGGGGACCCCTGGAGAGCATTATTACTGTGAATGGCCACAAGGGGCTGGACTAAGCATAAGAGGAGTGCGGCCTAACATGGAAGAAATACTCCATGCTCAGTGTGACTGACAAATGTTCTTTTTCTGAATAGTGAAACAGTTAGGCGTTATGGACTGTACATTGCGCCCTCCTATGGACCACCCATCTGATGATGTACAGGGACCACGCCCTCCTATATGGACCACCCATCTGATGATGTACAGGGGCCGGTGAGGCGTAGAGACGCAGCACACCCTACTACAGGATCCTGATTACGCGCTCCCTCTCCGCTCACATGGCGACCACGCTGGGCATCTGCAGTATAATAGGCGCATCGAAGCGCAGAAACCCAAAGCCGTATCTGTGTCTTGTCTGCCTGTAAATATTTGATGTCCTGAGTAACCGTATATAAGACTTGTCACCGGCCCTCACCGGGCGCGCCGAGAACAATCACAGCCGTCCCCAGTGCCAGAGGAACGTGGTGCCAGTGCGCCACCAAGGATGGGCAGACGAGAACAGAGACTCCAGACCCCAGGGGCTCACACCGCAGTCCCAGACCTCACTGGCAGCGGCTGTCACTCCGCCATGTGACAGCTTCTAGTTTCAGGTCCCCGTCCAGCCCCATCTCAGGTTCTTCATCCAATATTCATGGCCACTATCAGGTGGCAGACGTTCTCCGCGCTCCACACCTCTCAGACGAGCCCCTCGCCTCTTCTCAGGACCCTTAACTGCTATTCTTTCAGGGGGTTTGGGGATTTTGGGGATATGATGTAAGACTATGGGAAGAAGCCCCTCAGGCTGAGAAGTCTGTAGACCATCTTAAGACAGGGACATCTCCTTAGAAGCCGGCTGAAGGTGGAGTTGATGAAGAAGAGTCCGTTCTTGGTGAGTAGATCTTCTGTTACATGGCGGACAGTTCTTAGAAAGGGCGAGGAGACGGGGGTCTACTGTGAGGTGGTGACACCACACTTCGTCTTCTGTACGGATGTAGCTGAGCTCAAATGACTGACAACTGTTGCCAAATGACAAACTAAGCTCTGATGTATCTATAATGGACAATTGCTACACTACCAATAAAATAATAGCCCTTGAATGTCCCCCCCCCCCCTCAACACGCTGCCCATTGGCTGGTGGGCTGCGATGTCATGGGGGGCTGCAGGGGGCCAGTTTATATAGACTAATAGACCGCCGTATATACATGGAGGTTGTTATATGTGACCACTGCTGCACATAACTAAACTGAGGATATCTAGGGACCCCTCTGGTTCGTGACAGCCAGACCCCTATAATGTACATGTTTGTCTTCTAGTCACCATGGGGACTCCACACTTCCTGTGACCAGACGGCAGCTGCCCCCTACTGGTGACAATAAGAGAAGGACCAGCGCACCTCCCAACTATGGAACAACGGAGACACAGCTGCTGTGCCGCCTCTAGGGTCATTTTTCATTTATAGTGAGGGGGCACAATGTCCCCACATGTCCCCCTCAGTAATAATGTCCCCACATGTCCTCCTCAGTAATAATGTCCACACATGTCCCCTCAGTAATAATGTCCCCACATGTCCCCCTCAGTAATAATGTCCCCACATGTCCTCCTCAGTAATAATGTCCCCACATGTCCTCCTCAGTAATAATGTCCCCACATGTCCCCCTCAGTAATAATGTCCCCACATGTCCTTCTCAGTAATAATGTCCACACATGTCCTCCTCAGTAATAATGTCCCCACATGTCCCCCTCAGTAATAATGGTCCCAAATGTCCTCCTCAGTAATAATGTCCACACATGTCCCCCTCAGTAATAATGTCCCCACATGTCCTCCTCAGTAATAATGTCCCCACATGTCCTCCTCAGTAATAATGTCCCCACATGTCCCCCTCAGTAATAATGTCCCCACATGTCCCCCTCAGTAATAATGGTCCCAAATGTCCTCCTCAGTAATAATGTCCACACATGTCCCCCTCAGTAATAATGTCCCCACATGTCCCCCTCAGTAATAATGTCCCCACATGTCCTCCTCAGTAATAATGTCCCCACATGTCCTCCTCAGTAATAATGTCCCCACATGTCGTCCTCAGTAATAATGTCCCCACATGTCCTCTCAGTAATAATGTCCCCACATGTCCTCTCAGTAATAATGTCCCCACATGTCCCCCTCAGTAATAATGTCCCCACATGTTCTCCTCAGTAATAATGTCCCCACATGTCCCCCCTCAGTAATAATGTCCCCACATGTCATCCTCAGTAATAATGTCCCCACATGTCCTCCTCAGTAATAATGTCCACACATGTCGTCCTCAGTAATAATGTCCCCACATGTCCCCCTCAGTAATAATGTCCCCACATGTCCTCCTCAGTAATAATGTCCACACATGTCCCCTCAGTAATAATGTCCCCACATGTCCCCCTCAGTAATAATGTCCCCACATGTCCTCCTCAGTAATAATGTCCCCACATGTCCTCCTCAGTAATAATGTCCCCACATGTCCCCCTCAGTAATAATGTCCCCACATGTCCTTCTCAGTAATAATGTCCACACATGTCCTCCTCAGTAATAATGTCCCCACATGTCCCCCTCAGTAATAATGGTCCCAAATGTCCTCCTCAGTAATAATGTCCACACATGTCCCCCTCAGTAATAATGTCCCCACATGTCCTCCTCAGTAATAATGTCCCCACATGTCCTCCTCAGTAATAATGTCCCCACATGTCCCCCTCAGTAATAATGTCCCCACATGTCCCCCTCAGTAATAATGGTCCCAAATGTCCTCCTCAGTAATAATGTCCACACATGTCCCCCTCAGTAATAATGTCCCCACATGTCCCCCTCAGTAATAATGTCCCCACATGTCCCCCTCAGTAATAATGTCCCCACATGTCCTCCTCAGTAATAATGTCCACACATGTCCCCCTCAGTAATAATGTCCCACACATGTCCTCTCAGTAATAATGTCCCCACATGTCCCCCTCAGTAATAATGTCCCCACATGTTCTCCTCAGTAATAATGTCCCCACATGTCCCCCCTCAGTAATAATGTCCCCACATGTCATCCTCAGTAATAATGTCCCCACATGTCCTCCTCAGTAATAATGTCCACACATGTCGTCCTCAGTAATAATGTCCACACATGTCGTCCTCAGTAATAATGTCCCCACATGTCATCCTCAGTAATAATGTCCCCACATGTCCCCTCAGTAATAATGTCCCCACATGTCCTCCTCAGTAATAATGTCCCCACATGTCCCCTCAGTAATAATGTCCCCACATGTCCTCCTCAGTAATAATGTCCACACATGTCGTCCTCAGTAATAATGTCCACACATGTCGTCCTCAGTAATAATGTCCACACATGTCATCCTCAGTAATAATGTCCCCACATGTCCCCTCAGTAATAATGTCCCCACATGTCCTCCTCAGTAATAATGTCCCCACATGTCCTCCTCTGTAATAATGTCCACACATGTCCCCCTCAGTAATAATGTCCCCACATGTCCTCCTCAGTAATAATGTCCCCACATGTCCCCTCAGTAATAATGTCCCCACATGTCCCCCTCAGTAATAATGTCCCCACATGTCCTCCTCAGTAATAATGTCCCCACATGTCCTCCTCAGTAATAATGTCCCCACATGTCCCCTCAGTAATAATGTCCACACATGTCGTCCTCAGTAATAATGTCCCCACATGTCCTCCTCAGTAATAATGTCCCCACATGTCCTCCTCAGTAATAATGTCCCCACATGTCCTCCTCAGTAATAATGTCCACACATGTCGTCCTCAGTAATAATGTCCCCACATGTCCTCCTCAGTAATAATGTCCCCACATGTCCTCCTCAGTAATAATGTCCACAC
Source organism: Eleutherodactylus coqui (assembly GCF_035609145.1). Taxonomy (NCBI): domain Eukaryota; kingdom Metazoa; phylum Chordata; class Amphibia; order Anura; family Eleutherodactylidae; genus Eleutherodactylus; species Eleutherodactylus coqui. Next base: position 20,141,642 of record NC_089837.1, on the reverse strand, counting down.
ATGTCGTCCTCAGTAATAATGTCCCCACATGTCCCCCTCAGTAATAATGTCCCACATGCCCTCCTCAGTAATAATGTCCCCACATGTCCTCCTCAGTAATAATGTCCCCACATGTCATCCTCAGTAATAATGTCCCACATGTCCTCCTCAGTAATAATGTCCCCACATGTCCTCCTCAGTAATAATGTCCCCACATGTCCCCTCAGTAATAATGTCGCCACATGTCCCCCTCAGTAATAATGTCCCACATGTCCCCCTCAGTAATGTCCCCACATGTCCTCCTCAGTAATAATGTCCCCACATGTCCCCCTCAGTAATAATGTCCCACATGTCCTCCTCAGTAATAATGTCCCCACATGTCCTCCTCAGTAATAATGTCGCCACATGTCCCCCTCACTAATAATGTCCCCACATGTCCCCCTCAGTAATAATGTCCCCACAGTAATAATGTCCCCCTCAGTAATAATGTTCCCACATGTCCTCCTCAGTAATAATGTCCCCACATGTCCCCCTCAGTAATAATGTTCCCACATGTCCTCCTCAGTAATAATGTCCCCACATGTCCCCCTCAGTAATAATGTCCCCACATGTCCCCCTCAGTTATAATGTCCTCCTCAGTAATAATGTTCCCACATGTCCTCCTCAGTAATAATGTCCCCACATGCCCCCCTCAGTAATAATGTCCCCACATGCCCTCCTCAGTAATAATGTTCCCACATGCCCCCCTCAGTAATAATGTCCCCACATGTCCTCCTCAGTAATAATGTCCCCACATGTCCTCCTCAGTAATAATGTCCCCACATGTCCCCCTCAGTAATAATGTCCCCACATGTCCCCCTCAGTAATAATGTCCCCGCATGTCCCCCCCCCAGTAATAATGTCCTCGCATGTCCCCCCTCAGTAATAATGTCCTTGCATGTCCCCCCTCAGTAATAATGTCCCCGCATGTCTGCCATCAGTAATAATGTCCCCGCATGTCCCCCCTCAGTAATAATGTCTGCACACGTCCCCTCAGTAATAATGTCACCCAGTTATCTAACTGCACAGCCTCCCTGCAGGGCCTCACTTCAGCATACACTGCTCCAGCAGCACCCTGTTATCTAACTGTACAGCCTCCCTGCAGGGCCTCACTTCAGCATACACTGCTCCAGCAGCACCCTGTTATCTAACTGCACAGCTTCCCTCTAACTGCACAGCCTCCCTGCAGGGCCTCACTTCAGCATACACTGCTCCAGCAGCACCCTGTTATCTAACTGCACAGCCTCCCTGCAGGGCCTCACTTCAGCATACACTGCTCCAGCAGCACCCTGTTATCTAACTGCACAGCCTCCCTGCAGGGCCTCACTTCAGCATACACTGCTCCAGCAGCACCCTGTTATCTAACTGCACAGCCTCCCTGCAGAGCCTCACTTCAGCATACACTGCTCCAGCAGCACCCTGTTATCTAACTGCACGGCTTCCCTGCAGAGCCTCACTTCAGCATACACTGCTCCAGCAGCACCCTGTTATCTAACTGCACAGCTTCCCTGTAGAGCCTCACTTTAGCATACACTGCTCCAGCAGCACCCTGTTATCTAACTGCACAGCTTCCCTGTAGAGCCTCACTTCAGCATACACTGCTCCAGCAGCACCCTGTTATCTAACTGCACAGCTTCCCTGCAGGGCCTCACTTCAGCATACACTGCTCCAGCAGCACCCTGTTATCTAACTGCACAGCTTCCCTGTAGAGCCTCACTTCAGCATACACTGCTCCAGCAGCACCCTGTTATCTAACTGCACAGCCTCCCTGCAGGGCCTCACTTCAGCTTACACTGCTCCAGCAGCACCCTGTTATCTAACTGCACAGCCTCCCTGCAGGGCCTCACTTCAGCATACACTGCTCCAGCAGCACCCTGTTGTCTAACTGCACAGCCTCCCTGCAGGGCCTCACTTCAGCATACACTGCTCCAGCAGCACCCTGTTATCTAACTGCACAGCCTCCCTGCAGGGCCTCACTTCAGCATACACTGCTCCAGCAGCACCCTGTTATCTAACTGCACAGCCTCCCTGCAGGGCCTCACTTCAGCATACACTGCTCTAGCAGCACCCTGTTATCTAACTGCACAGCTTCCCTGCAGGGCCTCACTTCAGCATACACTGCTCCAGCAGCACCCTGTTATCTAACTGCACAGCTTCCCTGTAGAGCCTCACTTCAGCATACACTGCTCCAGCAGCACCCTGTTATCTAACTGCACAGCTTCCCTGTAGAGCCTCACTTCAGCATACACTGCTCCAGCAGCACCCTGTTATCTAACTGCACAGCCTCCCTGCAGAGCCTCACTTCAGCATACACTGCTCCAGCAGCACCCTGTTATCTAACTGCACAGCTTCCCTGTAGAGCCTCACTTCAGCATACACTGCTCCAGCAGCACCCTGTTATCTAACTGCACAGCCTCCCTACAGGGCCTCACTTCAGCTTACACTGCTCCAGCAGCACCCTGTTATCTAACTGCACAGCCTCCCTGCAGGGCCTCACTTCAGCATACACTGCTCCAGCAGCACCCTGTTATCTAACTGCACAGCCTCCCTGCAGGGCCTCACTTCAGCATACACTGCTCCAGCAGCACCCTGTTATCTAACTGCACAGCCTCCCTGCAGGGCCTCACTTCAGCATACACTGCTCCAGCAGCACCCTGTTATCTAACTGCACAGCTTCCCTGCAGGGCCTCACTTCAGCATACACTGCTCCAGCAGCACCCTGTTGTCTAACTGCACAGCCTCCCTGCAGGGCCTCACTTCAGCATACACTGCTCCAGCAGCACCCTGTTATCTAACTGCACAGCCTCCCTGCAGGGCCTCACTTCAGCATACACTGCTCCAGCAGCACCCTGTTATCTAACTGCACAGCCTCCCTGCAGGGCCTCACTTCAGCTTACACTGCTCCAGCAGCACCCTGTTATCTAACTGCACAGCCTCCCTGCAGGGTCTCGCTTCAGCATACACTGCTCCAGGAGCACCCTGTTATCTAACTGCACAGCTTCCCTGCAGAGCCTCACTTCAGCATACACTTCTCCAGCAGCACCCTGTTATCTAACTGCACAGCCTCCATGCAGAGCCTCACTTCAGCATACACTGCTCCAGCAGCACCCTGTTATCTAACTGCACGGCCTCCCTGCAGGGCCTCACTTCAGCATACACTGCTCCAGCAGCACCCTGTTATCTAACTGCACAGCTTCCCTGCAGGGCCTCACTTCAGCATACACTGCTCCAGCAGCACCCTGTTATCTAACTGCACAGCCTCCCTGCAGGGCCTCACTTCAGCATACACTGCTCCAGCAGCACCCTGTTATCTAACTGCACAGCTTCCCTGTAGAGCCTCACTTCAGCATACACTGCTCCAGCAGCACCCTGTTATCTAACTGCACAGCCTCCCTGCAGGGCCTCACTTCAGCATACACTGCTCCAGCAGCACCCTGTTATCTAACTGCACAGTCTCCCTGCAGGGCCTCACTTCAGCATACACTGCTCCAGCAGCACCCTGTTATCTAACTGCACAGCTTCCCTGCAGGGCCTCACTTCAGCATACACTGCTCCAGCAGCACCCTGTTATCTAACTGCACAGCCTCCCTGCAGGGCCTCACTTCAGCATACACTGCTCCAGCAGCACCCTGTTATCTAACTGCACAGCTTCCCTGTAGAGCCTCACTTCAGCATACACTGCTCCAGCAGCACCCTGTTATCTAACTGCACAGCTTCCCTGTAGAGCCTCACTTCAGCATACACTGCTCCAGCAGCACCCTATTATCTTGCTTCACAGCTTCTCTGATGTGTGTTGAGTTTAGCTCTTCTGACTTCACTTGTCTTTTCTCCTTCTCTACTGCTCAGCTTTAGCAGGATGGTGGAAACCACCCTCTATTTATCTACCTGGCCACTAGGGGCCAGCGCACAGCGCAGGGCTGCAGGCATTGTTCCCCAGGCACCTAGGGCAAACAGCTTGAGCGGTGTAAAATGTTCCAAAACCGTAAGAACTCTAAACTGCTCAGCAGCACTTCATCATCACCATCAACCTTCGTGCACAAACCGGATGCAGTCCTTTGTCATATCCAGGGGCGTAGCTACAGATTCATGGGCCCCAATGCAAAAGTTCATCTAGGGGCCCCTTCCCCCACACTCCATATTCCCACCATATCGTGATAGAATAACATTGCCATACTGTAGCTGTCTGTCAACTACATACAGTGGCTTAATAATACCACCATACTCGGACTACATGATGTAACCGTCATGTGATCAGTCACCTGGGTGGGTAGAGTCTGGGGTCACATGACCAGGTGGTGATCAGTGCATGCAGGACTTTGCTGTTCTGGTTGTGATCCATGTTGTATGGGATGAAGAATATATGTAGCAGTGCTGTATGTGGTGTACATTTACCAGAGCTGTGTGTGTGTAACGTGCATGTAGCAGAGCTGCATGTCTGTGACATGCGTTTAGCAGAACTGTGGGTCCGTGCCATGAATGTAGCCAATCTGTGGGTCTGTGACGTGCATGTAATAGAGCTGTATGTAGTAGAACTGTGTGTCTGTGATGTGCGTGCAGCAGAGCTGTGTGTGTGAGATGTGCATGTAGCAGAGCTATATATTATCTATCAAACAGCCTAGAGGCGCAATGAAGGTGATGTCATCACCGGTCCTAAATCAGCTCCAATCCCTTTCACTACATTATAGTAGTAAGTGGCGCCACCAGAAACACTGGTACACTGGTCCTAATAATTACTAGTATCTGTATAAGATCGCTGGAAGGAGGAGAGAGAAGGAAAGCTTGTAGTGAAAGGAGATCTATGCCTATAAAGAGAGGAGAGAGAGAAGCAGAAGTATAAAGTAGGAGGTACAGATGTGCTTCCGTTACTTAGCTGTAGGGTCATGAAGTAAAGTGTACAGATGTACTTCCAGTACTTACCTGTAGAGTCATGAAGTAAAGTGTGCAGATGTGCTTCTGGTACTTACCTGTAGAGTCATGAAGTAAAGTGTACAGATGTACTTCCAGTACTTACCTGTAGAGTCATGAAGTAAAGTGTACAGATGTACTTCTGGTACTTACCTGTAGAGTCATGAAGTAAACTGTACAGATGTGCTTCCGGTACTTACCTGTAGAATTATGAAGTAAGGCATAAAGATGTGCTTCTGGTATTTACCTGTAGAGTCATGAAGTAAGGTGTACAGATGTGCTTCCTCTACTTACCTGTAGAGTCATGAAGCAAAGTGTACAGATGTACTTCCGGTACTTACCTGTAGAGTTATGAAGTAAGGCATACAGATGGGCTTCCGGTACTTACTGGTAGAGTCTTGAAGTACAGTGTTCAGATGTGCTTCTAGTACTTACCTGTATAGTCATGAACTAAAATGTGTACAGATGTGCTTCTGGTACTTGTAGAGTCATGAAGTAAAGTATACAGATGTGCTTCTGGTACTTACCTGTAGGGTCATGAAGTAAAGTGTGCAGATGTGCTTCTGGTACTTACCTGTAGAGTCATGAACTAAAATGTGTACAGATGTGCTTCCAGTACTTACCTGTAGAGTTATGAAGTAAGGTGTACAGATGTGCTTCCGGTACTTACTGGTAGAGTCTTGAAGTACAGTGTTCAGATGTGCTTCTAGTACTTACCTGTATAGTCATGAACTAAAATGTGTACAGATGTGCTTCTGGTACTTGTAGAGTCATGAAGTAAAGTATACAGATGTGCTTCTGGTACTTACCTGTAGGGTCATGAAGTAAAGTGTGCAGATGTGCTTCTGGTACTTACCTGTAGAGTCATGAACTAAAATGTGTACAGATGTGCTTCCGGTACCTACCTGTAGAGTCATGAAGTAAAGTGTACAGATGTGCTTCTGGTACTTGTAGAGTCATGAAGTAAAGTGTACAGATGTGCTTCTGGTACTTACCTGTAGGGTCATGAACTAAAATGTGTACAGATGTGCTTCCGGTACTTACCTGTAGAGTCATGAAGTAATGTGTACAGATGTGCTTCCGGTACTTACCTTGTAGGGTCATGAAGTAAAGTGTGCAGATGTGATTCTGGTACTTACCTGTAGAGTCATGAACTAAAATGTGTACAGATGTGCTTCCGGTACTTATCTGTAGAGTCATGAAGTAAGGCGTACAGATGTGCTTCCTGTACTTATCTGTAGAATCATGAAGTAAGGCATACAAATGTGCTTCCTGTACTTACCGGTAGAGTGATGAAGTAAGGCGTACAGATGTGCTTCCAGTACTTGCCTGTAGAGTCATGAAGTAAGGCGTACAGATGTGCTTCCTGTACTTACCTGTAGAATCATGAAGTAAGGTGTACAGATGTGCTTCCAGTACTTGCCTGTAGAGTCATGAAGTAAGGCTTACAGATGTGCTTCCTGTACTTACCTGTAGAATCATGAAGTAAGGCGTACAGATGTGCTTCCAGTACTTGCCTGTAGAATCATGAAGTAAAGCGTACAGATGTGCTTCCAGTACTTGCCTGTAGAATCATGAAGTAAGGCGTACAGATGTGCTTCCTGTATTTATCTGTAGAATCATGAAGTAAGGCGTACAGATGTGCTTCCTGTACTTACCTGTAGAATCATGAAGTAAGGCGTACAGATGTGCTTCCTGTACTTACCTGTAGAGTAATGACGTAAGGCATACAAATGTGCTTCCTGTACTTATCTGTAGAATTATGAAGTAAGGCATACAAATGTGCTTCCTGTACTTACCTGGAGAGTCATGAAGTAAGGCGTACAGATGTGCTTCCAGTACTTGCCTGTAGAGTCATGAAGTAAGGCTTACAGATGTGCTTCCTGTACTTACCTGTAGAGTCATGAAGTAAGGCGTACAGATGTGCTTCCTGTACTTACCTGTAGAGTCATGAAGTAAAGTGTACAGATGTGCTTCTGGTACTTACCTGTAGAGCCATAAAGTAAGGTGTACAGATGTGCTTCTGGTACTTACCTATAGAGTTATGAAGTAAGGCGTACAGATGTGCTTCCTGTACTTACCTGTAGAGTCATGAAGTAAAGTGTACAGATGTGCTTCCGGTACTTACCTGTAGAGCCATAAAGTAAGGTGTACAGATGTGCTTCCGGTACTAACCTGTAGAGTCATGAAGTAAGGCGTACAGATGTGCTTCTGGTACTTACCTGTAGAGTTATGAAGGCATACAGATGTGCTTCCTGTACTTACCTGTACGGTCATGAGGCGTATAGCGACCCCCCCCCCCCCCTAGCTACGCCACTGGTCATACCCCCTTACAACTGTGTAGAGGCACTCAGGGAAGGACATTACTTTTTAACCCCTTAGGACCCAGCCTAGTTTGGTCTTTAGGGATGCCAATATTTTCTGGGACTTCATCCCCTCTTCGCGGACGGACGAGCGGACTGCACAATGTCAGCATGTTGGATCTTTGTGCGGCTCCGGCACGGACGGCCTCCATTGCAGTCAGTGGGAGCCGTCTGACCCGCGGCCGTCCGCAATGACATTGTGCAGGCACATAAAAAAGACAGTCTAACCCCTTAAGTTCCCTCTTACAGTGTGATATCATTATACAGTGTAGCCCAGGCTGGGGAAAGGGGGAGGATTGGGAAGGAGAATGCAATCTATTGTTCTCTGTGATCAACCATTTCAATCTGTGGCTCAGTGTTAAGGCCATTTTAGACACAACGAGAACTGCTCAAAAATCGCTCAAAGCCGAAATACACGTCTCGGCTGCAGGTTTCTGCCGCGGCTTTACAAACGCACCTCGGTGGATCCAGCCGTGGATTTAGCCCTTTTCAATGCCGAATCCACATGCAGAATTTGCAGTGCGGTTTTAGAGGCGGATCCACGGGGAGCGATCAGAGGTGATTCCGCCATCAGAGCCCCAAGCGTATAAAAACGTGTCCGTGCTGCAGCTGCAAACATTTTTTTTGCTGCTCGTGTAGCACCTGTACGCCGTCCGTGAGTCCATTTTTTTTGCTGCTCCGTGTAGCGCCCGTACGCCATCCGTGTGTCCATTTTTTTGCTGCTCTGTGTAGTGCCCGTACGCCATCTGTGTGTCCATTTTTTTTGCTGCTCCGTGTAGCGCCTGTACGCCATCCGTGTGTCCATATTTTTGCTGCTCCGTGTAGCGCCCATACGCCATCCGTGTGTCCATTTGTTTTGCTGCTCCGTGTAGCGCCCGTACGCCGTCCGTGTGTCCATTTTTTTTGCTGCTCCGTGTAGCGCCTGTACGCCATCCGTGTGTCCATATTTTTGCTGCTCCGTGTAGCGCCCGTATGCCATCCGTGTGTCCATTTTTTTTGCTGCTCCGTGTAGCGCCTGTACGCCGTCCGTGTGTCCATTTTTTTGCTGCTCCGTGTAGTGCCCGTACGCCATCCGTGTGTCCATTTTTTTTGCTGCTCCATGTAGCGCCCGTACGCCATCCGTGTGTCCATTTTTTTTGCTGCTCCGTGTAGCACCCGTACGCCGTCCGTGTGTCCATATTTTTTGCTGCTCCGTGTAGCGCCTGTACGCCGTCCGTGTATCCATTTTTTTTGCTGCTCCGTGTAGCGCCCGTACGCCGTCCGTGTGTCCATTTTTTTTGCTGCTCCGTGTAGCGCCCGTACGCCATCCGTGTGTCCATTTTTTTTGCTGCTCCGTGTAGCGCCCGTACGCCATCCGTGTGTCCATTTTTTTTGCTGCTCGTGTAGCGCCTGTACGCCGTCCGTGTGTCCATTTTTTTTGCTGCTCGTGTAGCGCCTGTACGTCGTCCGTGTTTTCTTTTTGTTTTGCTGCTCCATGTAGCGCCCGTACGTCGTCCGTGTGTCCATTTTTTTTTGCTGCTCCGTGTAGCGCCCGTACGCCGTCCGTGTGTCCATTTTTTTTGCTGCTCCGTGTAGTGCCCGTACGCCGTCCGTGTGTCCATTTTTTTTGCTGCTCCGTGTAGTGCCCGTACGCCGTCCGTGTGTCCATTTTTTTTGCTGCTCCGTGTAGCGCCCGTACGCCGTCCGTGCGTCCATTTTTTGTGCATTTCCATTGTCTTGAATGGCACGTCTCGGACCGGACTCGCGCCTTTTTTTTTTTTACATTCAAAAACGGATGCATTTGGTAGACTGATTCCTACAACTCCGCGATCTACCGAGTCCGGCGGCGGTTGTTCAGACAGCGCATGAGCGCAGGCTTGTGCGAGGCCGCAGCTGGCAGGAGGGGGTTTGATAACACACCAGTATCCCCCGGCTCCGCACAGTGGTAGAGCTGCTGCCGCTCGCTGCAGTAATTATGCGCATTTCTTTCTTTTTGGGGGGGATAATTGTCTCCCCCTGGTCATGTGACTGCCGGCGCACAGCTGCTGCGGGGAGTCTCCATGCTGCCGTCCCGCTCCGTGTACAGCTGGAGCCACGGGGTCTTATTAGCTGCTCCGCTCTCTGAGCTCTGTGATATCTTTGGCGCTGCTGCTCGTACGGCGGGATTATCGCTCACTGTCAGATTACACACTGCAGGAGCGAATACGTACGCGGTGAGAGAGCGGCGAGGACTCAGCAACAGCAAGAGATACATGTATACTGCGTGCAGCAGAGCTGAGCGTGTCATCTGGCGTAGACATGGAGGGCGCACTGCCACCAGCGTAACTGGCCCGTGTGTGATCCGCGGTGCTGGAGCCGCCATGACTTGCATCGGGGCGTTCAAGCAGTCGGATTTTACGTACATTAGACAAATCGCAGCTTGTCCTGTTTTGGTCGATGTTATGAACCAACAGAGCGCCTTGGGATTGCGCAAATCTGCAGTGAATACGCCGTACACGAAACGCAATTTTCCACTTCGGAATTCCGCACCCCAATTTGCCCCTTGGCCGGGCGAAATGCGGCAGAAAAAGGCGGATCTCGGCACTCCATCTAGAGGCGGAGTTTACGTGAAAAATTCCACATCCTCGCGGCTCACAGGACATAAGTAGTCCGTGTATTAGGCGCAGATTTGTCATGTGACTACGGGCGATTTCAGAAGGCCGTATGCGTAACCACACTCGCTGTGAGGGGGCGCTGTTGTCCACGAATGAGGTTTTCTCCGGCCATTCAAACTCCACATCACAGGCAGGAGTTAGAAGGAAACCGCGGGAAGGTAAATGCGCCAATCTCCCCCGCAGGTAGTTGGTACAACATCCAGGAAGGAGGGCGCAGGTCCTGTCTACTCTCAGGCGTAGTATGAACGGGCGAGAATCCCGCGAATGAAAACGAAGCCCCTGAAAACAACTGATATCGGGGGTTCGGTTTTGTTTCGTTATTATCACAGCCGAATAATGGAAGAAAAACACCTTTGTGTGCCTAGGCCCTAAACTTACAAGCTGCGGGATACCTATGTTATATCCCCCGCGCCCGTGTGACTGCGTATTACGCACAGATGGCAGTGGCTCAATAGAAATCCACAGGCTTTTAGCAACACTTATTTAGGCGTATGAAAGATATACATGTGATACGCAGTGACAATACGCCTGTGTGAGTGGGGGGGGGGGGGGTTAACCCCTCAATGCTCCCGCACATACACTTACGTCATGGAGCTTGGGGGTTAGTATGGAGGAGGATCAAAGCCCGCCTGCAGCAGTTCCAATCAGCGCTGAATAGACCCCTGATATATCTATGCACAGTTATAAGAGCGCCCCCTTGTTACAGTCCTGGGTATAATAGATGATGGGAGAGATCTCTGCACTGACCCCTGATATATCTATACATAGTTATTAGAGTGCCCCCTTGTTACAGTCCTGGGTATAATAGATGATGGGAGAGATCTCTGCACTGACCCCTGATATATCTATACATAGTTATTAGAGCACCCCCTTGTTACAGTCCTGGGTATAATAGATGATGGGAGACATCTCTGTACTGACCCCTGATATATTATACATAGTTATAAGAGCGCCCCCTTGTTACAGTGCTGGGTATAATAGATGATGGGAGAGATCTCTGTATTGTCCCCTGATATATGTATACATAGTTATTAGAGCGCCCACTTGTTACAGTCCTGGGTATAATAGATGATGAGAGAGATCTCTGTACTGACCCCTGATATATCTATGCATAGTTATAAGAGCGCCCCCTTGTTACAGTCCTGGGTATTATAGATGATGGGAGAGATCTCTGTACTGACCCCTGATATATCTATACATAGTTATTAGAGCGCCCCCTTGTTACATTCCTGGGTATAATAGATGATGGGAGAGATCTCTGTACTGACCCCTGATATATTATACATAGTTATTAGAGCGCCCCCTTGTTACAGTCCTGGGTATAATAGATGATGGAGAGATCTCTGTACTGACCCCTGATATATCTATACATAGTTATTAGAGCGCCCCCTTGTTAAAGTCCTGGGTATAACAGATGATGGGAGAGATCTCTGTAATGTCCCCTGAAATATCGACACATAGTTATTAGGATATAGAGATATCAGCAGCACTCAAAGTAAAGCCCACCTCCTATATCAGGACTTAAAAAAGGCTCCATAAACGATGGACGAAGAGCTGATCACTGATCGCTGAGTGTAAATAACAGCCATTCAGTATTGAACAGCCGCTATGTTATGTCAATGGAGAGGGGCGGGGGAGCGTGAGGAGAAAAGTCTCCTGCCTCCCCGCTGTGAGCCAGTGATTCTAGCTCCTGTGCAGGTGTGCAGGGGCTAGTATTTGTGGGGACATCGTTTGCTCGACACTCGTCCCGTCTAAATGGCCCTTAGACTGGTGACATTTAGTGGAGAGTTTACTTTCTCACTCTGCATCTCATCTGACATTTCATTGTCCTCTGTGAATACGCTGGAGACAAAGCTATTTAATACCTGTGTGTTCTCCTCGTGCCTCTACAGTAAGTAATGAGAAGGTTTGTAAACCTTTCCCATTTATTGTCCGTATTCCTGTTTTTGAGGACATTGCCCCAGTAATCCCCCTCTACCATTTCTCCTGCATTATGTATTAAAGGGCCAGCACTTCCAGTATTCATCTTTTTACTATTTTCTAGTTTTTCTCTCCTTGGCAATAAGCCTCCCCAGCTCAGCTGCAGATTTTTACATAGTGTATCTTTTTCCTTATAGGCTTTCAGTGCTTCGTCGCTGACTTTTTGTTTTACTGTATTTCCCCCGAAAGTAAGCCCTACCCTTAAAATAAGCCCTGCCCCAATTTTCCAGAGAAGAGGGAGAGAGAGGGCACAATACACGCCCTACCCAGAAAATAAGCCCTAGCTACACTACATGAAAGAAAAAACAGCAATACTTATCTATCAGGCGCCGTCCGGGTCCCTCCCGCTGGTCTTAGCTGTTACAGCAGGCTTCCATGCAGTTCTTGGCACTGACGGAACATCGCCTGCTGGTAACGTGGTTTGTAAACTCCGCCTCCAGCAAGCAATTGCTCTGATTAGTTCTCGAGTGCCACAGCTCAGCCAATCACTGTGGTGCTCCATGAACCAATCACAGCATCACATTGAATTTCTGTGATTGGTTCATTACTAGTCAGACTTCTAGCATTATTCCTCTTGTTGGTCAATCATCCAGCATTGTTCCCCATTATTGATTAGACTTCTAGTATTAGTCACCATACAGTTTAGAAGGTTTTGGTTATTTTTTATATTAAGTGTATCCCTACTAACTGTTCCGCTAGTTCTAACTTTGCTATCCCCTCAGACCGCTCTGCCCTCATTTCCATTACTTAGTCCCAAGTCACTGTCTACACTGCCTCCCCCCTCCCTTCTATCTCTCTGGTTGTTCCCCCTGGTCCCTACTTTAAACACTCCTCCAACCTTCTAGCCATCTTCTCCCCCAGCAGAGCTGCCCCCTCCCCATTGAGATGCAGCCCGTCCCTTTAATAGAGCCTGTAGCCAGCAGCAAAATCAGCCCTGTTCTCAAGGAACCCAAGCCCTCCTTCCTGTGCCATCTCCGGAGCCCCTTGTCTACCTCCCTAAGATCTTGCTACTTTTCTGCTGTGACTTGTGGTGCAGGTAGTATTTCCAAGAAAACTACCTTGGAGGTCCTCGCCCTGAGCTTATATTGTAGTTCCCTGAAATTGTTTATAAGGATCTTCCACCTCCCTCTAACTTTGTCATTCGTGCCAATGTCTACCTCGCCCGCTGGATCCTCACCAGCTCCTCCCAGTAATCTGTCAACCTGATCCACGAGCGCCAGGAAGACAACACTCCTGGTCTTTGTGGTACATTGCCCTGTCTGTCCCCCTAATAACCGAGTCTCCCACTACCAGGATCTGTCTAGCCTGGTGGTCAGAGCGCATATTGTGCTGCAGCAGTGCTAATCTGGTAATGGCATCCCTCTCATCTGCCAACTTTGCAAACTTGTTGGGGTGTGCCAGTTCATGACTAGCCCCCCTGTATATTTCCCTATCCTGCTCCTCCTGTCACCCACCTATCTGCCTGCTCGACCATGTCTCCCCATCTACCCTCCACCCCCACATCTACCCCAGCGAGTGCAGCTCAGTGAGCAGTAAACCTCTTTGCAATGGGGTAACTAATGCGTTACTTTCATAGACCTGACTTTTACGGACACAGCACAAACTATAGATAGCTTATCCTCAGGACAGGTAATCAATAGTAGATCAATGGGGGGGGGGGGGGTCTGTCAATCAGGACCCCTGCCAAACAACTGGGTCAGTGTATTCGTACACTGAGCTGATTTGGCAGGAAGCAGGTAGCTTCGTTCTTACTGCAGTGGCTGGGCTTGGTATTGCAGGTCAAGTTCCCATTCACTTCAATGTCTGCAATACCAATCTTGACCACTGCAGCCAGAACGGAGCTGTCTGCTTCCTGCAGAAATCAGCTCCGTACACAAGCATGCTGGCCTCGGCTCACAGCTGTTTGTCAGGTGTCTTGGGCGACTGACCCCCACCAAACTACAACTGGTGACCTGTCCTACGGATAGGACATAAATAGTTTACAGTGGACAACCCCTTTAATTGTGTGGGATACTCCCTTAAACACTTGTTGCGGAGGGATCCTGCTTTGAATTCCAGCACCCCCTGCCAGCAGCGATGTGCATTACATGGAGCCCTGGGAGCATCGGTAGGGCTGAACCTCCTAATGGATTCTGCATGCTCCGCTTCCCTTGTGTTACTCCGCCTGACAGCGAGTTATTATGTCTCGCCCGCCGCCGGCACATCACAATAGCTGGGGGCGGGCCATTACATTACTTCATTACAGGGAGGAAGGAAATGTATCCACCGTGAAGAAGAACAAGTAAGGAGTAATTAACTCTGGGCAAATCCGCTCTACACCGCGCTAATCACTCATATTTAGTATTAGAGATGCTAATGTCAATTATGCAGATGAGGAGATCATTACTCCGAAGCCTCAGAGACATTACCTGCCTCATTACCTGCTCCTCCTGACATATCTGGAGTTGCAAGAAAGAAAAGAAAGTGAACCCTTTGGAATTCCCCGGATTTTTAATAAAAACCCAAATTGTTGCTAATAAAATTGGGTCTGATTGTCACTTCAGTCACAATTATTATTACATTGTGTGAAAACAATGACAGACCGTGTAAGGCCGCCCGCACACGGGTGGATACATGCTGCAGAACGCTCAGTCCGCACCGCCAATCCGCAGCAAATACCACCTGTTACTTCCTACGCAGATCCGCTGCTTCCTCTCGGAGGAAACATTGCAGCATGCCCCATCTGCATGCGCACGGGTGGATAGGTTCACGGATTCTGCATCATCGCCCAGCGACAGTGCGGGGAAAAACAATTTTGCAAAAATCATCTGTACTGTGGATATGCGATGGCGAGCTGCCGGGATGATCCGCGGTACAGGAAAGTCGGCGACGGAGCAGGTACATGCGGATGCCTCTGCGGCCAGAGCCGGATTCTGCTGCGGGATCCGGCTCTGCTGTGTGCAGGGGGCCTAACTACCGTGTTTCCCCCAAAATAAGACCCTGTCATATTAATTTTTGCCCCAAAAGAGGCGCTAGGTCTTATTATACTTGCCTAGCAGGCTGGGTGCACATCCTTTCTGCTGATCTCCACAGCTCCAAAGCGCTTCCCGCAGTCCTCGTCAGCTCATGATTGGTGATTGGTTCTTTGACTGCTGCTCAGCCAATCAATGCATCGCTGAATGAACCAATGCAATGGCTGTGATAGGTTGATCCTGCACTGCATTGATTGGCTGAGTAGCGGTCGAAAAACCAGTCACAGCCATTGCTTCCTGGAGGTGGGATTTATGAATTCCGTGATGTTGTACGAGCGTCTGAGGACTGCGGAAACCGCGCCAGACCACGTTGAACCTCTAGAGAGCAGCCCCCCGAGCCTGCTAGGTAATGCATTTTTTAATGTAGTGTAACTAGGGCTTATTGTCAGGGTAGGGCTTATATTTCAAGACTCCCTGAAAATTAGGCCAGGGCTTATTTTCAGGGCAGGTCTTATTTTGGGGGCAGCAGGGTAATAACACAGGTGGCTGTATTGGTAATGTCTTTTATTGTGCAAAATCTACAGTAAGTGAACCTCTGTGTTAATGACGTCTTCAAAAGCTAATTTGCAAAAGAGGTTCCAATTAAGAAGATGAGATTAGAAGTGCAGGTTCCACAGATGCCTTGCCAAGTAAATAAAGGCACACAAAGCCTGGTTACTGACAGATCTGTTAGGGCTCCTGCACACTTGCGTTTTTCTTGCTCGTTTTTTCCACGCGATTGTCAATGGGACTTTCTAATGTTAAAGACGCATCACACAAAAATCGCACCGACTGGTGATGAGTGTTTAACATTAGAAAGTCCCATCGACAATTGTGTGACAAAACGCAGCGATATCACGTGAATAACCACAAGTGGGTGTGAGCCCTTAGTGGCATCTGCGTCTTATTAATTAGTGTCTGTCTATTATTGAATCTTGGATAACGATCCAGCCAGAGGAATCAAAACAGAAAACTAGGGAATTTCTAAGGGTTCACTTACTTATTCTTGTACCAGATCCACGACCAGATCCTTATTGTTACAGTTGGACTAAATTTACAAACGTTGCCTTTTCCAATATTTGTGCTCATTATAGGTGGGAGGGACCAGGACCCCTTAGCGGCGGGCTCAGATGCCGACTTATCCCTTTATGTATTATACAACAATATTCTCGCCGTAGGGACTGAATGTTCCAGCATGGCAGCCCAAACATCGCAGCATCTGCTACCGCCGAGTCTCAGGAAACGAGTGTTAATGAACAGATTTATGCAATCCAGCAAATATTGATCCTCAGACCTGCGATAACGAACTGCTGAGCTGATAAGAGCGGCGGCCCGGCCCGGCGCACACGGTGCGTTGTAGTCATCCTCCTGGTGGATTACAATGCTACCAAAGGAAAATAGGACTCTACACCGGTCTTAGTTTAGGTGAACCCCAGGATGTCATAGCAGATACTTAGTCACTACCATAAAGGAGAACGGCTTAAGCGTGGGCGGGTACGAGGGAGGGGCTACCACACCGCTATGGATTCTTAGGATGATTTTAGGACTTTCAGTGGGCATTTTTATTTTTTACTTTAGTTCAGTCCAACTGCAACTTCTAGGACTTCTCGGCATCCCCTGATTTGGTGACTATGTAATGTGTTGGGGGGGGGGGGGTACTGACTTCCCTGATATCTGGTTTGTCTGGTGCATGTTGCAGTTGGATGTGCCGATCTCTTGTGCTCTCAGATCATGTCTTGGGGTTTGACCGCAGTCTATTCCTCTATCCCCATTGATGAAATAAACCTGTTGCGTGTCTATCAAGGACCTTTCATGTCTCTGATCGGTGGGGCTGGCTGCATAGCTCTGCAGCCGCGGTCCCGCTGACCCTATCGCACCACTTCTTTTCTTTGTACCCCTCTCATTACCTCGCATTGACTTCTGTCAGATTTCAGCTCCCAGTGCTTTGGATCTTCCAACTGGGCGGTCTCCTCCAAAGAGTGACGGTTTCCTCTGCCTTCTGACATCACTGATTGACAGTGAGTAGGGGAGACCGCCCACTTGGCCAAATCTAATGGCGGTGGGTGTGCAATGGCCCTTTAACACAGACCAATGACTAGAGCGCGAGAATCTGAATCATAACTCTGCGATGTGCTATACTTTGTAGTCTATTCTTTCCTCTTTGTTTATCATATTGCACAGCACATGAATAGCATTTTGGCTGGTATGCAGTGCCTGGGACCCCGGCAATCAGCTGTTTCCCGGGCTGCTGTCTTTGTGTACAGAGGTGCTATGTTCCTGGAAGAAGACAGCTCTGTACATTGCACAGTGGCCCAAGTTGGTATTGCAAGCTGAGTCTCATTCAATTAATTGAGACTCAGCCTTCAGTACCCACCTAGGCCACTGTGCAATGTACGGAGCTGTGCACTTCCAGCGGTTCCTGTGCATTGGAGCAAGATGGTGAAGGTTCTCTGGTTCATGGGACAGCTTTGGCCAATGTGGGATACCTACTGTTCCACCTCTTGATGTGGATAATGTCTGACATGGCTCTCTCACTCCACAGAGTCGGTAAAGGTGTATTTTCAGCCATGAAGCTCGGGAAGACTCGACCCCCAAAGGATGAAGGCAGGAAGCAAGGTAACATGACTCCATCCATCACCAGATCCAGTGCTCCAACCCCTGAACTACTGCTTGAGCTAGAACATCTCAGCACAATTTATAGCTTAGCTATTTTTCAGTCCTGGTCCTGCTTCTTCCGAGTCCATCCATCTCACTGCTCTTGGCGGGTTCCAGTAAATAGGGATCCCCTAGAGGGGATCATGAGTGTTGAGGAGTCCCCATTCCACATTCAACATGAGAACCGTATCTTTTGTGCCAAAGACAGATCAGATGCCTTAATCTGATGAATCCCATCTATGCCTCTTTACATTGACCCTCACTGCATCGTTATCAATGTAGTCTTGGGTATATAGGTCATCATTTGGTCCAAGGCTGATCTCTCTGACTTTAACCTTCATTCTGATCCCTAACCTATCTCTTTATAGATGAACCAGCGGTCCTTGAGACTGAAGATCTGGACCGGAAAGCTATAAGATTAGGGGGAGGCCTGGACCCTGACACTATATCTCTGGCCTCTGTCACAGCGGTCACAACTAATGTCTCCAATAAAAGGTAATATCATCCGCCATTTTCACTGTATCAGCCACTTGTCCCATGTGCCGTAGCACAGCACCAAATATAGCCAGATGTGCCTTTGCTGGTGGTGAGGTACCATCCAGTAGTCATTGCTGGTGGTGAGGTACCATGCAGTGATCCATACAATGATCCTTGGTGATTGGTTAATGGTCCATCCAATAGTCAAAGGTGGAAGACACAGATCAATGGTCATTGCTTGTTGTGAGGTGCTACCTAGTGATCATTGCTGGTGGTGAGGTGCCATTCAGGAGTCATTGCTGGTGGTGAGGTGCCATACAATAATTATTGCTGGTTATGAGGAGCCATCTAATAGTCATTGCTGTTGGTGAGGTGCCATGCAGTGGTTTTTGCTGGTGGTGAGGTGCCATCCAGTGGTCATTGCTGGTGGTGAGGTGTCATCCAATGGTCATTGCTGGTGGTGAGGTGTCATCCAATGGTCATTGCTGGTGGTGAGGTGTCATCCAATGGTCATTGCTGGTGGTGAGGTGTCATCCAATGGTCATTGCTGGTGGTGAGGTGTCATCCAATGGTCATTGCTGGTGGTGAGGTGTCATCCAATGGTCATTGCTGGTGGTGAGGAGCCACCCAGTGGTCATTGGTGGTGGTGATGAGCCATCCAGTGGTCATTGGTGGTGGTGAGGAGCCATCCAGTGGTCATTGGTGGTGGTGAGGAGCCATCCAGTGGTCATTGGTGGTGGTGAGGTATCATCCAATGGTCATTGCTGGTGGTGAGGAGCCATCCAGTGGTCATTGCTGGTGGTGAGGTGTCATCCAATGGACATTGCTGGTGGTGAGGTGCCGTCCAGTGGTTATTACTTGTGGGGAGATGTCATCTAGTGGTCATTGCTGGTGGTGAGGAGCCATCCAGTGGTCATTGCTGGTGGTGAGGAGCCATCCAGTGGTCATTGCTGGTGGTGAGGTGTCATCCAATGATCATTACTGGTGGTGAGGTGCCGTCCAGTGGTCATTGCTGATGCTGAGATGTAATCCAATGATCATTACTGGTGGTGAGGTCCCATCCAATGGTCATTACTGGTGGTGAGGTGTCGTCCAGTGGTCATTAGTGTTGGTGAGGTGCCGTTCACTGATCATTGCTGTTGGTGAGGTGCCGGCAAGTGGTCATTACTGGTGGTGAGGTGCCGTCCAGTGGTCATTACTGGTGGTGAGGTGCCGTCCAGTGGTCATTACTGGTGGTGAGGTGCCGTCCAGTGGTCATTACTGGTGGTGAGGTGCCGTCCAGTGGTCATTGCTGGTGGGGAGGTGCCGTCCACACATGGTCACTGCTCATTGAAAACAATAAAATATATGATAACCATGAGTCCTGCTAATGATTGTCTTTTACCAAGAATGGGGGGGAGGGGTGTTCTCAGGATCTGTTGGGGTCCCAGCAGCAAAACTTGCAAAAGTGAAAAACCCAAGACGTAATATTTACTTCTATATACTGACAGTAACCAATGATCTCTTCCATTAAGGTCCAAACCTGATATCAAAATGGAGCCGAGCGCCGGGAGGCCGATGGATTATCAAGTAAGAGCCATCCTCCCCGGAGCCGATGTGGTGTCCTTCATGTATGACGTGGTCCGCCATGTGGTGTGCCACCTCCTGTGTCTTAGCTTGTGTTATTACCCCACAGGTCAGCATCACAGTGATTGAGGCGCGGCAGCTGGTGGGTCTGAACATGGATCCCGTCGTGTGCGTGGAGGTCGGAGAAGAGAAAAAATACACGTCCATGAAGGAGTCAACCAACTGTCCTTACTACAATGAGGTGAGAAGATGGGGGGGGGGTCACAGGCTGGGAGTTACATGGTGGAAGGGGCAAGATCCCAGAGCAGGACCGAGCATGGCCGGGCTGACACGAACGTCATTGCCGGCATACCACATGCGCAAAAACTGCACGGATAATGCGCAGTGAGCAATCGGTGGTGTCAGCCCGGCTGTGCCAGGGGGGATGTGCGCTGCCATGGGGAGGAAGCAGACTGAGGGGTACATAATGGAAGGCAGGGTCCCCAGCAGCACAGAGTATTCCAGGAGCGCGGTCTTATGATCTTGTCGCACTCACGTTCTATTCCTCTCTCCCCCAGTACTTCGTCTTTGACTTCCATGTGCCTCCGGACGTGATGTTCGACAAAATAATCAAGCTGTCAGTAAGTGGAACGTTCCTCCGTGCGGCGGTCACTTCCTTAGCTCCACCCCCTACAGCCGCATCCAGCCTCACAGCAACATTAATGGGCAGTCTACCAGTAGGACGTCCTTGTCACTCCAAGCAACCAATCACAGCGCAGCTCTCACCTCACAACCTGCTGATTGGCTGCTCTGAGTGACGGGGACGTCTAACTGAGAGACATGGCTGGTAAATAATTGTATTCCCAGAAACCGATAATATGGCTGTTTTGGGCCAGGAGGGCGGCAGGGTGGAGTCATGTAGGAGGGTGTCAGCTTCTCAGTGACACTGACAGTCATCCTATGTCCTCCACACTACTGCACATATTACATACATGTGTAGCGACGCCACCATTGTTACAAAACACACCAGCCAAGAGGGTGTGGCTTATCACAATGTATATTTTTACCTCAGTTAGTTGCGCCAGTAGTAATAGCGCCCCCAGTAGTGGTACCAATAGTAGCAGTGCCCCAATAGTAATAGTACCCACAATGGTGGCACAATAGTGGCCCATTAGTGGTGTAAATAGTAGCAATGCCCCAAATAGTAACAATTCCCCCAGTAGTGGTGCCAATAGTGGCAGTGCCCCAATAGTAATAGCACCCACAATGGTGGCACAATAGTGGCCCAGTAGTCGTGTAAATAGTAACAGTGCCCCAAATAGTAACAATTCCCCCAGTAGTGGTGCCAATAGTGGCAGTGCCCCAATAGTAATAGCACCCACAATGGTGGCACAATAGTGGCCCATTAGTAGTGTAAATAGTAAGTGCCCCCTCTAGTGGCCCCAATAGTAACAATGCCCCCAGTAGTGGTCCCAATAGCAATAGTGTCCCAGTAGTGGCCCCAATAGTAATAATAACCCCAGTAGTGGCCCCAATAGCAATAGTATCCCAGTAGTGGCCGCAATACTAGTAGTCCTTTCAGTAGTAGCCCCAATAGTAATAGTAACCCCACTAGTGGCCCCCATAGTAATAATGTACTAGTAGTAGCCCAATAGTAATAGTTCCCCCAGTAGCAATAATGCCCGTATTAGTAGCCCCAGTATTAATAATGCCTCAGTAGTGGCCCCAATAGTACCGTAATAATAACCCCAGTAGTGGCCCCAATAGTAGTAGTCCCTTCAGCAGTTGCCCCAATAGTAATAGTAACCCCACTAGTGGCCCCCATAGTAATAATGCCCCAATAGTAATACTTCTGCTAGCAGTAATATTGCCCCTACTAGTACCCCCAATATTAATAATACCCCAATAGTAATAGTGCCTCCAGTGGTGGCCACACCATCTATTATGTCATTCACTCTCTCGTTAGCAGATGGCGTCAGGTTGCTGCTGGCCATAGGTGCTCTCAGCTGACTAATATTATTTACCAGCCACTAATATACAAGGCCCCATACCCGGCCCCCGAGCACTGGGACCCTTCTCTTATGGCCTATGGGCAAGCAGCTGTGGCTCTGTCCAGTCTTGGACATTTAGGAGTTAATCTCTGATAGTGTACAATGAGTACCAGCCTGCCATGAGGTCTGGACATAGTAGAACACTTGGGGTTCTCGGTGACTGTTAGGAAATTCCAGGGACCCCAATAATAAATTTCTGAGCTCCAAATTAATAGTGAAGCGTAGCAGGCCGGCAGAAGTCTATGCCACAGACAGGTAGCTGCATCCAAAGAATTCTGCATGTACTACTACAGCCATAGAGCTTTTATCAGGAAGGAGGAGTATACATGGCTTCATGCCCAAGCTTTACACAAGGTCTCATGTGAAACTATTAACTCATGGAAGCAAGTTGTCATTCTCATGTGAAACTAACACACAGTACATAAGATAACTAATAGCAGAAATACAGAAACCCATGAGCAACTAAAAGGGAACCTGCTAAAATACTTCATGGGAACGGCTGAGAGAGCGAAACTTGGCTGTACGCCGAGAGGAGGCCTCATCTAAGCTTCAGAAGAGAATTAGGCCAAGGTCCATAAGACGCGGTCCATAAGACGCGGTCCATAAGACGCGGTCCATAAGACGCGGTCCATAAGATGGCTGAAGGAGACAAGCTGTAAAGACAGAACCTGCACCTTCACATTCCCCCATTTAAAACCGTTCCTCTGAAGATTATTTGGGGCTCCCATAACACAATTGATGATATTCGCTCACACTTCCACAGGTCATCCACTCTAAGAACCTGCTGCGCAGCGGTACGTTGGTCGGCTCCTTTAAGTTGGACGTGGGGACGGTTTACACCCAGCCTGGTAAGTGCATGGATTGGACACAAGATACCGGCGATGGGCAGTCAGGCCCTTATTACCTCTATCGCTCACCACCCAAATATAAAGGGGGGTGTCCAAGATTAGAAAAACATGTCCACTTCCTTCCAAAAACAGCGCCGCCCCTATGCATGGGCTGTGTCTGGTATTGCAGTGCAGCTCCATTGAAGTGAATGTGGCTCAGCTGCAATGTCACACACAACCTGTGGATAGATGTGGCGCTGTTTTTAAAAGAAATCAACCATGTTTTTCTTATTATGGACAACCCCTTCCTGCTGCGGGGGGTAAATGTACATCCTGGCAGGGGAAGCAACTCCCTCCCCAGGACATAAGCTTGCATCCTATGGATGGCGCAGGCTTTGAAGCTGTGCCATCCACAGCGGGAGGTGGATGTGACTAATAGCCGGACTCCTGCTGCAACAGCGAGGATCAGTGACCATGTTGATCGTGGCGTGTAAAGGGTTCACAGTGACCAAGCATAGGTCATCAATGGTATTTACCCTAAAAGGCCCTTTAAGGCACAAGCAGGTCTTGAAGGGGTTAATCTGACAGTCATTAATTAACACGGTTTGCCTTTATCTTATCAGAGCATCAGTTCTACCACAAATGGGCCATCCTGTCCGACCCTGATGACATCACCGCCGGGGTGAAGGGTTACCTCAAGTGTGACATCGCCGTGGTCGGGAAAGGGGACAACATAAAGACGCCCCATAAATCGAACGAGACGGATGAGGACGACATTGAGGGGTGAGTTCCTGGGGTGGTGGGGTGCTGCAGCTCCCCTGGGGCAGATATACTATATACACTGGGGTATAATGTCCTCTGAATGATGCAGTGCAGGGACACTGCCACCCAGAGGATATGAGCAGTCGTAGCGTTGTCACCACACCTCCTGCCCCCCATCCTGGGGGTCTCACTATGAAGACTCTGGGGGCCTTCACTCTACCATTAGTTTTTCCAGCACATTTCGGTTTCTCTGCACCGTAACCCTTCCCATCTTCCCCATTGGTTTCCGTTGTTACATTAGTCTCCGGTCGCTTCCTTTTATCAGCTGCAGGCTGATTAGACCAAGTATTAACCCCTTAAGGACGTGGCCCTTAAATAAAAATAAACCCATCTCATTTTGAGGACTTTTCCTGAGGATTCATCATCCAAGTCTCGGTAAACCTCTATAAACTAAAAAACTGAAAATAGGGCACTATTGCAGGCTGGGGAGGACAGCCCTGGTCCTGGCTAGAGTGCTTAACCCATTAAGGACCAAGCTCAGTAAATTTATGGCGCTTGGTCCTGGGCTTCAACCCCCGTGAATTGTAAAAATACGGCGCGGGATTAAAGCCCCCGCTTCTGCAGTCAATCAGAAGCATGTTGGGTTGTCAGCTGTTAGTCACAGCTGATAACCCAGAGGAGAAGGCAGGAGGTTTTTTTAACCCTTTCTGCCCCCTCCTTTCTGTAGTACACAGAACTCAATGAGCGCTATGTACCAAGAAGTGAGAATGGAAGTGTTTTTTCCACTACGCAAGCTAGCGTTCACGTGCTCACCGGGTTTACCTGGGACAGCAGAGCTGCAGGGTCCTAGCAGGCCCTGCTCAGCTCTGCCAATGACTACTGTCACTACAGGGGGATGTTTCTCCCTGTAACTGGGGTTCCTATGGCTGCAGTGGAAAAGTGGCAAATAAACAAAAACAAAAAACATGTGAATGCCTGATTTAGGTCTTATATGAGGTCATGGGGGACATAGATGGTAAAAAACATAATTACATAAATAAGTAAAAGAACAACATATACATAAGAAAGAGAATGACTCAAAGCCGACGCCAACCAAAACCGTAGCCACATGCACCCTGTAAACCAAAGCCATACATGTTTTATATCAGAACGTCCGAAACAAATAGAGGAACCCGTTACTGTACTTTATTTCAGCGTAAATATACTAATTTTAAAAAAATAACTCTAAATGTTCAAAAAAAAAATTTTTTTAGCTTTAATCCCCAATAAAACTAAAAAATGGGAAAAAAAGACAGTGAAAAAGATATTAGAAAATTAGCCCTGTGTGTTATGGGAAGAAAACACAGCAAAAATAATTTTGGTAGCT
This sequence comes from Eleutherodactylus coqui, assembly GCF_035609145.1. Taxonomy (NCBI): domain Eukaryota; kingdom Metazoa; phylum Chordata; class Amphibia; order Anura; family Eleutherodactylidae; genus Eleutherodactylus; species Eleutherodactylus coqui. Next base: position 20,117,070 of record NC_089837.1, on the reverse strand, counting down.
GAGGGGGAAAAAAAAGAGCAGTAAAACCACCACATGGGTAAAATCCCAGTGTCTGGTCCTTAAGGGGTTAAAGGGATGGGGGAGGGCCGGGCCAGCCTGTGTTGGTCTCCATAACAAATGGGAATCTGAAACAATGCCTCTGCAGCGACTTGCAAGCATCTTTCCTTCCAATAGGGGGCACTGCAGAGGCATTGCTTCATCTTCCTATTTGCATAAATTTCCCAGAAGACCATGCATGGCCTTATAAGTCTCCTCACTAGGTGCTCTCCCTAAGGAGAGACTCTACTCTTCCCGGTGCCCATAGCAGTAATATAGATAAAACAATGTATTAGGAATCCTCGTTGTGTAATCCAGTAATAACATTATTACGGCCTCGCCGCCGGTCACACAGTTCTCCTAATTAATACTTCTATATGTAATTAACCCACAAAGATGAGGAGCGAGAGGCAGGAAATCAGGTCACGGCGGGATGAGTCCTGTATAGCCACCTATTCCTCATCATGCCCCTGGCTATAATATAACGGAGCTCTGTCACATTCAGCCGCTCTAATAATTTGCTTCTCCTGAGGACTCGGAAGATGAAAAGAGGGTTTATTCACTTCTTATCATTTAATTAAGGCCAGAAACTCCCGAATAACCGGGGGTGGGAGACGGAACGTATGATGCAGGGGGTGGCCGAGGCTGGGGGAGGCCGAACATATCGTGTGTGTGAGGGGGCAGGCTGGTAGGGGTTAATCTGGGTGATAGAAGATATTCAGAGCTCAGTGGATACACCTGAAAACTATTGTCTTTAGAGGGGTTTCCATATCGATCTATCAGGGGTGTAATCAGAACTTGCTGAGCCCCGAAGCAAACTTTTTAATGCCCCTAAACCAAATTTGTTCATCCATTCACAAGGTCCATGTGAGAGTTGGGGTGAAGGCTGGCTGAGGAGGGGTACAAAATACACAACTTCTGTGAATGTACAACTCTCAGCATAAGCTGACAAAGAATCCATACATGCTGGGACCATACCACACAAATAGGAACTGCAGAATAGGGAGCAAGACCCACTAGAGTAATACAGACCCTAGACCAGAGCCCAAAACTTATTCAGACTCCAGGCCAGATCCCTGAATAAATTTAGGCACCAGACCCAAAAATTAATTCAGACTCCAGGCCAGATCATAAATAAACTTGGACCCTTTCAAGACCCCAAAATATATTTGGACCCCAACCAGACACCTAAATAACTTTACATTCCGACACCAAGTGTAATTCAGATCCAGAAACAGATCCCTAAATATATTCTGACTCTTAAATAAATACAGACCCTAGACCAAACCCCAAAAGTAATTTAGACGTAGGTCAGATCCCTAAATAAACTCCGACCCCCACACTAGACTCCTAAATTAATTTAGTTCCCAAATCCCAAAAGTAATTCAGACCCCAGATCAGATCCCTAAATATATTCAAACCCCCAAATAAATGCAGACCCCAGATCAAACCACAAAAGTAATTCAGTCCGCAGGCCACACCCCTAATTAAATTTAGACCTGAGACCAGACCCCAAAAGTAAATCAGACCCAAAACAATACATTAATCAGACCCCATATCAGACCCCAAAATTAAATCACACCTCAGACCCCAAAATAAATTTGGACTTCAGATCCCCAAAGTAATTCAGACCCTGAATGGAGCCCAAACACCAGTCCTCATGATTTGATGATATCCTATAGAGAGAATACCGCTGGCAATGTTTTAGGCGCTGACTATAACCACATCACCTGTGCAATACCATGGAAATCCTGAAAACCTGCCCTGTTGGGGTTGTGAGGAAACACTGGCCTAAATAAATTTATACCATAGATCCCAAATGTAATTTAGCTCCCAAACCCCTAAATAAATTTACACCCCAAAAGTCATTCAAACTCCGGACCCATAAATTAGTCAATATCCATATCAGGCCACTAAATACATTAAGGACATAGATCCCAACAGTAATTCGGTCCCTAGACTCCTTAATAAATTTAGACTCCCCAAATACATTCAGACCCCTAAATAAATGTAGACCCCAGACCAGACCCCAAAAGCAATTCAGACCCAAGACACACAAATTAATCAGACCACTAAATAAATTCCATACCTGAACATTAATTCCAACTCCAGACCTCAAAGCAAAATCAGACTCCAAACCAGACCCCAAAATCAGCCCATCTGGGGTGCGGTCACACTGTTCTGTAGGGCTCAAATGTCAGAAACCAACTCATCCGGAGACCTTATTGGTCTACAATGGAATCCTGTGGTTCCTTCCCAGGGTTCTATCTCAATCCTGTCTTCGAGGACTAATAAGACTTAACCCCGCAGCAGAACCGGGACGTAGTGAAGAACGAAGTGTGACCAGTGCCTAACATTCATAATGCTGGTGTCTTATATGGCAGAAGGACTTTGGGCCCCCTGATGCTTCAGGGCCCAGGTGTAACGGCTACTTATGCAATCCCTTAGTTAGACCCCTGTGCACTGCCTATGCAGACAGTACAGGTAACTTTAATGATGGAGTGCCCTTTTAAGTTCTGAGTGTCTCCAGTTCTAAGTCCCAGAATCCCTCCGCCTCCCATAAATCCAGCGCAGCGCTGTCGTATGTGGAAGCGCTCAGGAGAGACTCAATCTTTTAATAGCCAAACATCAAAGTCCTCCCTGTAAGACATCCGGGAGCCGCGCGGCTCGTACAGTCTCCAGGCGAATGTGAGAAAAAGCAAAAAGTGACATCTCTGATTTCTGAAGCAACTGAAGCGGCAACATTTATATATATTCTGGCAGGAAAGACAAAAAACCTGCAGAAAAGATCCCAGATATTTCTAGAAAAAGACGTGAGCACAAGAATAATCAACATACATGCAATGTGACGCTGCCGCACCTGAGCGACCGGCCCTCGGTCGGCAACATGGCCGCATGGCCGGTGTGGTGATCTTCTACCAACTCATATGGGGTTCTGTTGCAGTAGTTCAGCTTAAAGGTCCTTTTACACAGGCCAATTATTGGGCACGGACATGGTCGCCCAACAATCAGGCCATGTCAAGGTCGGTTCAATGTCAGCGAGTAGAAAAACACTTGCTCATCGGTGGCATGTCTTCGTGTGTGAACAGGGAAATGTATGCCGGCTATGGGGATGAACCAACATAGTCCCCATAAGCCAATTCTGAGCCCGTCTAAAAGAAAAAGAAATGCATGTTGATCAGCCCTAGTTACTGTAAAAGTTACCATAATACTAGTGCATTACCATGACTTGGAGATAGGGGGAGACTTTCTGTAGACTCTGATGGTGCCAATTACTTTCCATTAGTAGTCTAGTGGATGGAGTGGGTGGGATGGACAATTAGAGACCCAGCCTTTACAATATGATCTACAGATGTGTGGCATCCACTCTGTCACCATGACTTGGCCATAAAGTGAGTCACCAGGACTTGGCCAAAGGTCAAGACTTTCTGTAGACATTGATGGTGCCAATTACTTCACGTAAGTAGTCTATTGAATGGAATAGGTGGTATGAACCCAACTTATGATCTACAGATGTGGCATCTATTCTGTGGTTCATGAGCTATTACAATAACTTGGCCATAGGTGGAGTCACCATGACTTGAGCATACTGCCAGACTTTCTCTAGACTTGATGCCAATTATTTGATATAAATAGTCCATTGAATGGAATAGGTGAGAAGGACAATAAGAGACCCAACACATGATATACAGATGAGTGGCATCCAACTTGTGGCTCACCAGCTGTCGCCATGACTTCACCATAGAGTGACTGACAATAGCTTGGCATAAGGTGAGACTTTCTGTAGATTCTGATGGTGCCATTACTTGAGATCCATAGTCTATTGAATGGAATAGGTGTAAGGACCCTTAGAGACCTAACTTATGATCTGCAGATGTAGCATCCAACCTGTGGCTCTCTAGCTGCTGCAAAATACAATTCTCAGGATGCCACATAGATTAGGAGTTCTGCGAAAGTTGGAGAGCCCCGGGTTGGTAATGACCTTCCTGCCTACAATGTGGTATGCAGCATGCTGGCCAGTTTGTACTTCTGCTCTGAAGATGCTTGAACTATCAAGGAACCCTCTAGGTTATACCTCTATAGGTCATCGCTAAAGAGATATTAATGAATAGGTGCAGAATATTGCAACTATTTAGATTTAAGAAAAGGTCTCCACCGCTGGACGTCCTCATTAAAACGACCATTACATACTCACGGAGAATTACAAGATGGCATTATATCTTCCCTGCAGGAACCTGCTACTTCCAGACGGAGTTCCTCCAGAACGTCAGTGGGCTCGTTTCTATGTTAAAATCTATCGCGCCGAGGGCCTACCACGAATGAACACCAGCATCATGGCCAATGTCAAGAAAGCTCTCATTGGAGAAAACAAAGACTTGGTAGATCCCTACGTGCAAGTCACTTTTGCCGGGCAAAAGGTAAAAAGTACATGAGCTTTGGGGTTCAGTAAGGTCATTACTATTGGTGCCATTGAAGGAGTTCATCCCATCTGGAGACCCTGCTGTAGCTGATGGCTGCTTATCCAACAGCTAAAATCCCAGGCGATCAGCTGTAATATCTCGAGGAACTTGTGGGCACTTGCCCATTTCTCCTGCAACAGGCACTACAGGAAAAGTGTGGTATTGTGGCACTCGAAACACCAGAGGAAGGAGACAAAGCCTGGAGGAGTCAAGATGTACATGAAGATTCTGAATGGCATGTAGAGGAAATAAAGCCACAGATAAAGCAGATAGAGTAGTCAGAGAGGGACTTGTGGGGCATAAAGGGGGGAAATATAATCTAAAGGGGCCACAAAGGGAGCCCTATTACCCAATGAGGGCACAAAGTTGGCACAATTACCTAATAGGGTAATGAGGTGGGCAATATTGCCTAAAGTGGGTATTAGGGGCTCAAAGTAGGCACTATTACATAATGGGGCAGAAAATGGGCAGTATTACCTAATGGAGCCACAAAAGGAGTAGTGTTTACATAACGGAAGCACAGAGTGGGCACTAATATCCAAGAAGGGCACAAAGGGAGCAGCGTAAGGGGCACTAATACTTACTGAAAGCACTAAGGGGTCACTATTATCTGATTTAGAGCGCAAAGGGGCTAATATTACTTTTTGAGGAGAGAAAAGGGGGTATTATTACCTTGTAGCAGCTGCATCAGGGATGCTGATATTTTGTGGGGTACACTATTACTTTATGGGGCACCAAAGGGGCACTATTATCTTGTGGGAGGCACAAAGGTGACACTGTTACTTAGTGTGGGGCACAGAAGGGGCACTACAACTGTGGAAAAATTAAGGGAGGCATGAATACTTTGTTGTGGCACAAAGGAGAATTTTTGCTGTGCCAAGTGTAAAGGGGGCACAAAGAGGGTATAACTATGTAGCTGGCACTAAGAAAGGTAAAGATAGCATCAAGATGGGGAGTCTTCAGGTATTATTACCTTGTAGGAGCTACAACAGGGGCACTATTGCCTTGTGGTAGGCATCGAGAGAGCTATATTACATTGTAGTGGCCATTCTTACCGTGTAGGTGGCACTATTAGCCTGTGTGGGCACTGTTAACTTGTGGGAGGCACAAAGGGGACATTAATACATTTTGGGGACACAGTTAGTGAATGTAGAAGCATAATGGGCCCACAAAGAGAATATAACTACGGTCTAGAAGGGACTAAGAAAGGTTAAGGTAGCATCAGGATGGGGAGTCTCTAAGTACCCCCTTAAGTTTACTGCCCTTGCTGCAGGGAGTGTGGGCTGTAAACCGGGAATGTACAAAGGGGTGTGGCCTACACATCAGAGAAGAACTGCAATGGGATTCCCACACTTCCTAAAAGTTTGTGGTTATAGTGTGTTTCCCCGAAAATAAGCCCTATCCTCATTTTGGCTAGTTTTGGGGAGGCTTGAAATAAAAGCCCTACCACGAAAATAAGCCCTAGCTAGACTACATTTTTAAAAAATGAATACATTACCTAGCTGCTCTCCGAAGTTCAGTAGCTCCGACGCTCGTGTTGCACTCCTCAACCGCCAACAGAACATCACTTGCTGGTCACGGGATTTAGAAATCCTGCCTCCAGGAAGCAATGGCTCTGATTGGTTCAGTGACCGCTGCTCTCAGCAAATCAATGCAGCGCCTGCTGAGCCAACGTGATGGCTGCATTGATTGGCTGAGAGCAGTGCTCGCTGAACCAATCAGAGCCATTGCTTCCTGAAAGCAGGATTTGTGAATTCCGCGACCAGCAAGTGATCTTCTGTCGGTGGCCAAGGGGTGCAGGATGAGCGGTGGAGCTACAGGACCTCGGAGACCAGCGGCAGGAACCCAAACCACGGCTGTCAGGTAAGTAAAATAAGACCTACTGCCTTTGGGGCAAAAAATAATATAAAACAGGGTCTTATTTTCTGGGAAACACGATAAATATATGTAAGTTCTAGAGCAGAAGATGAGGCCGGTCCTGTGCAGGGGATGCTGGGAGGGAAGAGAGGACACAGATAGAATGAATATATATATACACTCTATGTGAGCGTTCTGCTGAGCCGCCTGGGCTGTCATGGACCAGTCTGGGGGATTGCTTTAACCTCTTCCTGTTCAGCCAGAGCCGCTTTTTACGGATGCGTTTCCCTTTACACGACGAATCTCATCACTTTCTGACAAGAACAGAAAGAGCGGCGCAGAATAATGGCTTTAATAAAGCGGCGCGATCCGCATACTGACAGAAGCAATTACTTCCTCTTCGTGTAGCCCGGCGTTGTCAATTAAGGGCAGGAAACTGCGCAAATCTTAATAATGTCACAACCTACCATAATTTTTAAATGAGCCGATAAAGCAAGTTCCCGGAGAACAGGCTGCCGGCGGAGACCATCGCTTCTCCATAAATTAACTCCGACGCTGGAAGCGTTTTAGCAATTCATGAAGTAGACGGGTATTCCTGGGAGGGATTAATGGTGATATGTTATGCTGTCAGATAGTTGGAGTACCCCGCGTCCGATGTGTCCGCGTCTAAAACACCGCCATTAATTATTAACCGCACGGATGGGGAGTGCAGCAGGAGTGCCACCTAGTGGGTAAAGCACCAACCGCAGGCTGACCGTGGAGAACAGGCGGCACGGTTGTCACCTTACCATGGAGTCACGATGTATGGAGAGGAGTGAACTCACAGAAATGACTCTTCACGCCTGTCAGCACTGCCCGCGCATACAGCACCCCCTGATCTGCCAGGACTGCTGATGTCCCCATGCTGAACATGTCTTCGATATGCACTGTATTACCTGGTTGGGTGGACCTGCACCATGGCCCCCATCCATGCCGTGTCCCATACATTGTCCCTGATGGCTCAGTGGATTTCGGAATAATCCCGGCGGCTCAGTGTGATCTAAAATAGTAAGCATGAAAGTCTGGCAGCTTAATAATTCACATCTCCAGTGGATAAAAAAATAATGTACAATGGTATAAAATATCTTCCCTGGTGTCCTGCAGGTTAGTAATTATGTCCCTGGTGTTCAGTGGGTTAATAATTGTACTTCTGGTGTCCAGTGTGATAATAATTTACTTTGGTCGCAGCTGTCTCCCGTTCATGAGATTTTCGCTGTCCAGTGGGCTCATAACTATACCCCTGGTGTCCAGTGGGCTGATAACTATACCCCTGGTGTCCAGTGGGCTGATAACTATACCCCTGGTGTCCAGTGGGCTGATAACTATACCCCTGGTGTCCAGTGGGCTGATAACTATACCCCTGGTGTCCAGTGGGCTGATAACTATACCCCTGGTGTCCAGTGGGCTGATAACTATACCCCTGGTGTCCAGTGGGCTGATAACTATACCCCTGGTGTCCAGTGGGCTGATAACTATACCCCTGGTGTCCAGTGGGCTGATAACTATACCCCTGGTATCCAGTGGGCTGATAACTATACCCCTGGTGTCCAGTGGGCTGATAACTATACCCCTGGTGTCCAGTGGGCTGATAACTATACCCCTGGTGTCCAGTGGGATGATAACTATACCCCTGGTGTCCAGTGGGCTGATAACTATACCCCTGGTGTATACTGTTATTGATAATTGTATCTCTGGTGTGCAGTGTGTTAACAAATCTATCCCTGGAGTTTAGTAGGTAGATAATTATATCCCTGCTGCTTAGTGAATTAGTAATCATATCCCTCAAGTCCAGTGGGTTAATACATGGGCTGATACTTTTATGCCATGCTTCTAGTGCCTGGATAATAATGTCATTAGAGCCTAGTGGTTTATTAATGATAGTCCTGGTGGCCTAGTGATCACTCACCAACCACTGCTCCAAGACACCTATAGCCCAGAGGGTGAATATAACTTTCTTGTTCCATCCGGAAGGGTAAGACCTCGGTACAGAAGAGCAGCTATGAGCCCATGTGGAACGAGCAGATAATCTTCACAGAAATGTTTCCACCTCTCTGCAAAAGAATGAAGATCCAGATCAGGGACTCGGACAAGGTGAACGACGTGGCCATCGGAACCCACTTCATAGATCTGCGGAAGATCTCCAACGAGGGCGACAAAGGTAAGGCCGAAGCCATCCACAAATGTGTCATCATAGACCATGACAAACCCGGATTCCATTGTCTGATGTCCGGTTGCCATGGCAACCCATCAGCCTGCCACGATTACATGTCAGAGGACTGATAACATCAAAGAGGGAGCACCCTACCTCTATGAACACTTCACATGCTGTAATCAACATTCATTGCTGCCTTTAAAGGGCTAACAGCGGGGGTTAGTGCCACGCCACTGTTGTAGCAAGAGTCCAGCTGGCAGTAACAGCCGCCTCCTGCTGAAGATGGTGCGGGCTGAACTACTGAGCCCGTGCCATCCGTAGGACATATACTTACATCTATTTGGGGTAACCCCTTCCCACCAGGATGTGTATTTGCATCCTGGGGCAGAAAGGGGTTAAATAATTGATTCTACAGTTCTCAGTGATGACAGTTATAGCATAAAGGTGGCTGATCTACTTCTAACAAACCCTTAAGTATTGGAAGGGTTGATCAGCTGTAAACTTTTGGGCAACGTGCAGCAAGTCTTCAGTTCCCCTACAGCACTCCCACAGGAGAAACAAAGCAATTGCACATGCTAGTTCCTCCAGGGAGACCCATGCTCTTTCTCTGCATACACAAACCTGCTTATTGCCTTCCTTTAAGTTTCACTTGCAGAGCGGGAATGATAAAGTTTTGCCCTCTCTTTCCTCCATAGGATTCCTCCCGACACTGGGCCCGGCATGGGTGAACATGTACGGCTCTACCCGAAATTACACCCTGATGGACGAACACCAGGACCTGAATGAGGGGCTTGGAGAGGGGGTCTCCTTCCGTGCCCGCTTACTGTTAAGTCTTGCAGTGGAGATATTAGATACAAGCTCTCCTGAGCTTACCAGTTCGACGGACGTGCAGGTTGAAGGAGCGCCCCCAGTGCCTGATGTAAGACTTACTGTGAATGTATGCTCTAGATCAGTGGTCTCCAACCTGTGCCTCTCTGGCTACTGTCACCTGACTACAGCCACCACTAGGGGGAGCCCACTGCACACTGGGCTATCATGGAGTTTAATCTGTGAATAGTATGCAGAGCTCCCTCTAGTGGTGACTGGAGGCAGACAGAATTGTATCATGTACCTGTATGCCTCCAGGGGGATTTGGAGCTCTATGTCAGAAAGCATGATATATTTAGACATTCTTTAGCACATGATTCTATCCGGTTTAGTCAGAGCATGCTGGAAGTTGTAGTTCTGCAACAGCTGGAGAACCTCAGGTTGGAAACCACTGGTTTCAGGTTTATATCAGTAGCCTAGTGTCTGCTATTATTGCTCATTATTTGCCAGCTGAGACCAATGTCTGCTTGTCGTGCCGACACCACGCTGCCAGTACACTGACCGACACTGTCATTCTATTCACTAGTGATGTCAGACTTGTGTTTAACTCTTTCATTTCTATAGAACTGCACAGGGAAAATGGAGGAGTTCTTCCTTTTCGGAGCTTTCCTGGAAGCCACCATGATCGATCGCAAGAGCGGGGACAAGCCGATTAACTTTGAGGTTACAATAGGTGACTCTGCCTGATTATTACTGAATCATCACCTATAGATATTATCTCAGATCCCAGACATTGCAGCAGGATGACACCTATATGTTACAGCTGGCATCCGCTCCTGATGGCAAGCCATGCCCACGTCATAAGTGTGCTGCATGGTTAAAGAGTTAAATCAGAAAATACATGCTTGTTTGGAGCCACTACTACTCCTGTACTGCTCCTGAGTTATATCCTGTATTATACCCCAGAGCTGCACTCACTGTTCTGCTGGTGGAGTCTCTGTGTACATACATTACTTATCCTGTACTGCTCCTGAGTTATATCCTGTATTATACCCCAGAGCTGCACTCACTATTCTGCTGGTGGAGTCACTGTGTACATACATTACTTATCCTCTACTGCTCCTGAGTTATATCCTGTATTATACCCCAGAGCTGTACTCACTATTCTGCTGGTGGAGTCACTGTGTACATACATTACTTATCCTGTACTGCTCCTGAGTTACATCCTGTATTATACTGCAGAGCTGCACTCACTATTCTGCTGGTGGAGTCACTGTGTACATACATTACTTATCCTGTACTGATCCTGAGTTATATCCTGTATTATACCCCAGAGCTGCACTCACTATTCTGCTGGTGGAGTCACTGTGTAAATACATTACTTATCCTGTACTGACCCTGAGTTACATCCTGTATTATACTGCAGAGCTGCACTCACTATTCTGCTGGTGGAGTCACTGTGTACATACATAACTGATCCTGTACTGATCCTGAGTTACATCCTGTATTATACTCCAGAGCTGCACTCACTATTCTGCTGGTGGAGTCACTGTGTACATACATTACTTATCCTGTACTGCTCCTGAGTTACATTCTGTATTATACTCCAGAGCTGCACTCACTATTCTGCTGGTGGAGTCACTGTGTACATACATAACTGATCCTGTACTGATCCTGAGTTACATCCTGTATTATACTCCAGAGCTGCACTCACTATTCTGTTGGTGGAGTCACTGTGTACATACATTAAGTATCCTGTACTGCTCCTGAGTTACATCCTGTATTATACTTCAGAGCTGCACTCACTATTCTGCTGATTGATGGTGAAAACCTATCATCAAGCTGACACACATGTTATCTTCACAGGTAATTATGGTAACCAAGTTGATGGGACCACAAGGCCAAGAATTAGGAAGAAGAAGGAAGGCGGTGACGGTGTGGAGGAGGAGACAGAACTCTTACAGAACTCAAGTGAGGATGAAGCGGACGATGAAGGCGAGATGCAGTCTGTGTCCTCCTCCCCGACAATGAAGCCGTTTATAACAGACAGGTGATTATCTCTACAGACATGGTGACAAGAGTGCTGCCATCTCTGGCCATCCTTGCGCAGTGCATGTGATCTGTAACCCGCTCCTTATCCCTGCCGTCCGTCTTACTGTATCTCTCATCTCCCTTCAGGAATTACTTCCACCTGCCGTACTTCGACAAGAAGCCTTGTATCTACATAAAGAGCTGGTGGCAGGACCAGAGGAGAAGGCTGTACAACGCCAACATCATGGACAAGATAGCAGACAAACTGGTCAGTCCGGGTGATGTGGGCAGAGCCGCCAAACATTGGTCAGTGGAAGCAAATGCACTCTTTGTCAGAAACACTCCGGCCCCCAGAAGAAGTTGTCAGAAGTTGTCGTGTTACTGCAGACCCCGTCCTGCAGTTCCATCTCAGGCAGATCTGTAAATGATGAGAGTTGTGGGGATTAGATGGACAGTCTTGTCACTGGAGGCCCTAAAAGTGGTTCCCCCCTTGGCCTATAAGAGGCTCTCGGAGGCCCCTTGTGTGTAGTGACCTCTTCTCCCGCTTGGAGAGCTGGCTGATAACTAGACGCCTCTACGACGCAGAGAAGAGATGTCACCCCGTTACCAGAGTCTGAGAGGGGCGCATTATTGGGATGGGAGAAGCCGGATGGTCGTATCGATTAATTGTCCCCCACCAGCCGTTCTGACCAGACTATTAGGGGGTTTTGGGAACAGTGGATGAGTGAGGCACACAAGGTGACCGGGCTCAGGACCCCCAACAGACCACCAGTGGAGAGGAGCGTCTGAACAGACTGCTAGGGGGTGCTGGGACCAGTGGATGTGTGAGGACACACAAGGTGACTGGGCTCAGGACGCCCCCTACAGACCACCAGTAGAGAGGAGCGTCTGTCCAGACTGTTAGGAGGTGTTGGGACCAGTGGATGTGTGAGCGCACACAAGGTGACTGGGCTCAGGACACCCCAACAGACCACCAGTAGAAAGGAGCGTCTGACCAGACTGTTAGGAGGTATTGGGACCAGTGGATGTGTGAGGGCACACAAGGTGGCCAGGCTCAGGACCCCCGACAGACCACCAGTAGAGAGGAGCATCTGTCTAGACTGTTAGGAGGTGTTGGGACCAGTGGATGGAGGCACACAAAGTGTTCGGGCTCAGGACGCCCCCTACAGACCACAAGTAGAGAGGAGCATCTGACCAGAGTGTTAGGGGGTGTCAGGACCAGTGGATGTGTGAGGACACACAAGGTGACCGGGCTCAGGCCGCCCCCTACAGACCATCAGTAGAGAGGAGCGTCTGACCAGACTGTTAGAGGGTGTTGGGACCAGTGGATGTGTGAGGGCACACAAGGTGACCGGGCTCAGGACGCCCCCTACAGACCACCAGTAGAAAGGATCGTCTGACAAATACCAGCAGTTCCAGCTGTTCCATTGTCTGCCATCCAGAGACAGGGGGAGCCATCGTTACGTCCCTAGGTTTGTCAGAACCAGGTTTAGTTTGGGCACTGACCACAGCCATGTTCGTGTCTGGAGACCTCAGGGTGAGTGCCTAAATCCTGCCTTTACCTTAGAGTGGCACACTGCCCCCTGCTGGTGTGATGGTCTGGAGGACCATCACATATTACAGTCGGTCCCCCATAGTGGTGGTATGCGGGACAACGACAGTTCAGCGATATGTTCAGGACATCCTGCAGCCACGTGTGTTCCTCAAATGCCGGCTTTCAGCAGGATAATGCTCGGCCGCACACACAAGGGGGTCACAGGATCCCCCACAACTTTGTCACACTTCCGGTTAGATTTTGGCCCATTCTCCTCTTCTACATTTGATTTACCAATACAGCAACACTTTGGTAATCCGGCATGTACCGGACCAGTAGATTATCTAAGACAGTAAGTTACAAGTACTAACAGTTTTCAACCCTCTTGGATGAGGTTGGCGCGAGGAGCATTTCTACCTTCCCACTCTTCACTCCTCAGTATTCGCTCTCCGCCCCATGTTGTTCCCCCTTCCAGAAAGGACCACTTACCACTCCTGTCCCATCGACGCCAAGCCCCTCACTTCCCGCTGCAGTAGAGATGATGCTCGACAAGGGGACATGTGACCGCTACAGCTAATCACCAGCCAACATGTGTAGCGGTCATATGTCCCTGGTGTTAGTGATGTCATCACTGTTTCAGTCACATGTACCTGCTGTTGGTGACATCTTCGCTGCAGCTGTCACATGCCCCTGGTGTTGGTGACGTCATCGCTGCAGCAGTCACATGTCCCTGGTGTTGATGACATCATCGCTGCAACAGTCGCATGTCCCTGGTGTTGGTGACATCATCGCTGCAGCAGTCACATGTCCCTGGTGTTGGTGACATCATCGCTGCAGCAGTCACATGTCCCTGGTGTTGGTGACGTCATCGCTGCAGCAGTGAATGGAGAGCAGCGGAAGATCAGGGGAGGTGAGTTTTTTGCCTTTTTTATGTTCTTCCACCACCCTGAGCAATTTACCAAAATCTTTTTAAAAATCATGTGATGCGCGACTTGTTATACGACTAAGCAGTATTACGCTGCCCTGTACTGCAAGGGGGCAAAGACCGTTCAGGGGGACGTCGTGACAGTCTGCGCTCATCCTTGCACAGTGCATGTGGTCTGGAATTCCCAGCCCTCCCTACTTTTACAGGAGGGTTACTTTTATTGGGAGGGAGGGATTGTTTTTCAGGGGGGCGTGTACTTCTCAGGGGGGGGGGGGTGTACTTCTCAGGGGGGGTGTACTTCTCAGGCGGGCGTGTACTTCTCAGGGGGGCATGTACTTTTCAGGGGGCCACATATTTCGCAGGCGTGCACATACCTTTTTGGGGACATTTGTCTTCGGTTGTCCTTGTACAGTGTGTGTCTTCCGGAATTCGTAACCCTCCCAACTTCAGGGAAGCACATACCGGTCTCTGGCCATCTTTGTGCAGTGCATGTGGTCTGGAAGTCGTAACCTACCTGAATTTTCAGGGGGGCACATACCATTCAGGGGGGTACATACCATTCGGGGGGCACATGCTATTCAGAGGGGCACATGCTATTCAGGGGGGCACATGCCATTCAGGGGGGCGCATACCATTCAGGGGGGGGACATACCATTCAGGGGGCACATACCATTCAGGGGGGGCACATACCATTCAGGGGGCACATACCATTCAGGGGGGACACATACCATTCAGGGGGGGCACATACTATTCAGGGGGCACATACCATTCAGGGGGGACACATACCATTCAGGGGGGGGGCGCATACTTTTAGGGGGTACATTATTATTAATTGTATTGGTTTTCCGCCAACACCCCTTGTCTCTTATATATGAAGGATTCTAAGGCCGGCTTCACACGGACGGATGCGTATTTGCGCGCGCATGGGCACGGTGTATTTGCGCACACATGGGCACGGTGTATTTGCGCACACATGGGCACGGTGTATTTGCGCACACATGGGCACTGTGTATTTGCGCACACATGGGCACTGTGTATTTGCGCACACATGGGCACGGTGTATTTGCGCACACATGGGCACTGTGTATTTGCGCACACATGGGCACGGTGTATTTGCGCACACATGGGCACTGCGTATTTGCGCACACATGGGCACTGCGTATTTGCGCGCACATGGGCACTGCGTATTTGCGCACACATGGGCACGGTGTATTTGCGCACACATGGGCACTGCGTATTTGCGCACACATGGGCACTGTGTATTTGCGCACACATGGGCACTGTGTATTTGCGCACACATGGGCACTGTGTATTTGCGCACACATGGGCACTGTGTATTTGCGCACACATGGGCACGGTGTATTTGCGCACACATGGGCACTGTGTATTTGCGCACACATGGGCACTGTGTATTTGCGCACACATGGGCACTGTGTATTTGCGCACACATGGGCACTGTGTATTTGCGCACACATGGGCACGGTGTATTTGCGCACACATGGGCACTGTGTATTTGCGCACACATGGGCACGGTGTATTTGCGCACACATGGGCACTGCGTATTTGCGCACACATGGGCACTGCGTATTTGCGCAGACATGGGCACGGTGTATTTGCGCACACATGGGCACTGTGTATTTGCGCACACATGGGCACTGTGTATTTGCGCACACATGGGCACTGTGTATTTGCGCACACATGGGCACGGTGTATTTGCGCACACATGGGCACGGTGTATTTGCGCACACATGGGCACGGTGTATTTGCGCACACATGGGCACTGCGTATTTGCGCACACATGGGCACTGCGTATTTGCGCGCACATGGGCACTGCGTATTTGCGCACACATGGGCACTGCGTATTTGCGCACACATGGGCACTGTGTATTTGCGCACACATGGGCACTGTGTATTTGCGCACACATGGGCACGGTGTATTTGCGCACACATGGGCACTGTGTATTTGCGCACACATGGGCACTGTGTATTTGCGCACACATGGGCACGGTGTATTTGCGCACACATGGGCACGGTGTATTTGCGCACACATGGGCACTGTGTATTTGCGCACACATGGGCACTGTGTATTTGCGCACACATGGGCACGGTGTATTTGCGCACACATGGGCACTGTGTATTTGCGCACACATGGGCGCTGTGTATTTGCGCACACATGGGCGCTGTGTTTTTGCGCACACATGGGCGCTGTGTATTTGCGCACACATGGGCACGGTGTATTTGCGCACGCATGGGCACTGTGTATTTGCGCACACATGGGCACTGTGTATTTGCGCACACATGGGCACTGTGTATTTGCGCACACATGGGCACTGTGTATTTGCGCACACATGGGCACTGTGTATTTGCGCACACATGGGCACTGTGTATTTGCGCACACATGGGCACTGTGTATTTGCGCACACATCGGTGTATCTTACTGCACTTTTTGCGCTCGGCAAACAAAGACGGACGGATTGAAATGGCCACTTAGTTCCAGGTGTCTTCTTTATCCTGCGCAATTCTGCAGTGTTTCACCATGGCCGTGCGTATTGATCACATTTGTGCGCCCCCCTCTGACCTCTATTGGGACCCTCGTGGGAACATCTGCTGAAGAATGGAGAATGCAGAATACGGAAATGTGATAAACCGCAGAATCAATGGGTTCCGTCTCTGTGTATTGTGCGCACAAATACACCGCGTGAAGCCTAAGAGCAATAACTGAAGAACGGCCCAAACATGTCAGGAGGCGTCAGGTCCTCTTTACCAAATGACAGCAAGCAGAGCTACTGACACTTATATAAGATCGATGCGGAAGGTATATTGGAGAGTGACCTGCATGCGCTGGAACGTTAGAGGGAAGTATATTTGTGGTCCGGCGGGTGGATGACCGGTGCGTCCTTACAAAGGGGATAATAAAGCCCCCCTTCCCAAACACTCGGGGGGATTCCAATTACATCCAACGATCTACAACTGGGAGCTTATAATTGCGAATATAAGCCCCCAGCTAATTCCAGCGAACGTGCGGCGGCGTCTTAATGCGGCGGCAGCGTGCGTGTAAGCGTGGATGCAGTAATTGCAAATTAACAGTGATGGGTAATTGTGGCAGAACCCCCGTGGGGAGCGGAATGATCCTGATTACATGAGCTGAACCCCTGAGAGGAGGGGGGGGGGGGGGGCGCAAAAATAAGGCGGAAATCTAGGATAAATGCCCACATTACTGTATGTCCGTAGATAAGAGCTATAGACCCATCTCTGTTCTGCCCCCTACAGGAGGAAGGGTTGAACGACGTCCATGAAATGATAAAGACAGAGAAACCATATCCAGAGCGGAGGCTGCGGGGGGTCCTGGAGGAGCTCCATTCTGGCTGCTAGTAAGTATGCCGAGGGCTGGGAGTAATTCATGGGGCCCCTTCAGGTATCCTTGTGTCGCTCTACAACCCTGATCGCACTTCTAAGAGGCTCAGTATGTGAGGCGCGCCCATGTGATAACGAGACTCAGTATGTGCGGCGCGCCCATGTGATAACGAGACTCAGTATGTGCGGCGCGCCCATGTGATAACGAGACTCAGTATGTGCGTCGCGCCCATGTGATAACGAGACTCAGTATGTGTGGCGCGCCCATGTGATAACGAGACTCAGTATGTGCGGCGCGCCCATGTGATAACGAGACTCAGTATGTGCGGCGCGCCCATGTGATAACGAGACTCAGTATGTGCGGCGCGCCCATGTGATAACGAGACTCAGTATGTGCGGCGCGCCCATGTGATAACGAGACTCAGTATGTGCGGCGCGCCCATGTGATAACGAGACTCAGTATGTGTGGCGCGCCCATGTGATAACGGCACTGATGCCTAATTAGCCATTGCAGATAGTTTGAAGCCCCACAATTCTCTGCGTTTGCTTTACATGTACCCCACATTAGTATCCAGGGGCTTAGATACTAGATATGCTGTCTGCAGTACATTGTGGGGGTCCAATATTGGGGTGCCTGAACTGCAATGGAAAAAGACAGCAAGCATGAGACCTATTTACATAGTAACATATTATGTAAGGCCGATAAAAGGCATACGTCCATCCAGGGCAGACTAATACTCTCCAATGTGGATCCAGAGGAAGGCGGAAGAAACCCAGTGAGGTAGAAGCCAATTTTCCCCATTTAAGGGAAATCATTCCTTCCCGACTCCAATCTGGCGGTCAGACTAATCCCCGGATCAGCGACCCCTCTGAAGTAATTAATGATTATAGCATATAATATTGTAATGCGGGCCCCACCATCAGCACATGCTCCGGCAGAGAGTTTCACAGTCTCACTGCTCTTACAGTAAAGAACCCCCTTCTATGTCGGTGTAGAAAGCTTTCTTCAGAGAAGGTTGTTTATGAAAACCTCGCACAAACAATAAGCCAAGATAGTTGTCCAGGAACTACTTGTGGGCTGCAGAGTGTTAAGGCAGCAGAAATGCAGCCCTAAGCTCTCGCTCACGACCTGAAGGTTGCGAGTTTAATCCCTGCATGGTTGAGGCTCAAGATTGACTTCCATCCTTCTGAGGTCGTTAAAAATGACTGCGGAAGGCAATTGCAAACCACCCCACAAAAACAGTCTGCCAAAAAATGTCACGATGTGACGTCACCCTGGGAGTTTGTCATGACTCAGTGCTTGTCCTAGGAATTGCAAAGAATGGCTGCCAGACATGCAGCATGTGCAAAGCAGCCTTAGTCCGCCTGCAGACGGCCGGGTCAGATCCCACTGCCAGGATTCTCACAGCGGGATGCGGACCCGTGACCCTGCACAGCCCTGCGGCTCACCCGCTCCCGGCGTCTCCTCTGCTTTGTGATGCACCGGCCGATAATAAAGCTAGTGCTGACCCAATGGCCTAGTCAAAGAGCAACTCATCAAAGGTGCAAGCAGCGGAAATAGAAGTCCGACCTGACTACAGCCTGCACTTCATGAGGTCTGTGACTATAGTGCTGGGAGAAGATGAGGTCCCCTTGTCACCACCGGTTCACACTACTCCGGATCCATAGGCCCATCACATGTTTGTGCACAACTAGCCACCGCTCACCGTAGTTCCTGGTAGAGAGGATCAGTCTATGTATTGTACGAGGCATATGATGACTTGCTTTCTGTTATTTCTCTCCAGTCGCTTTGTAAGTCTGACTGTTAAGGACCTAAATCAGAACGGTCGAACCAGACTTGACCGGGAGCGGCTGAAATCTTGCACACGAGAACTGGTAACTCGCACACATAGTGTCCTCCTCACAGTCTGTCTAGAACTCTGGTCGGGTCCTTACTCTTCTTTTTATGTTTCAAGGATAACATGGCGACGCAGGCCAAGACCATGAGGTCCCAGGTGAAGAAGAACACCGTGAGAGATAAGCTGAAACTAGTCCAGAACTTCCTACAAAAACTACGATTCCTGGCAGACGAGGTGGGATATCATGGGTGGATATCATGGATGGATATCATGGGTGGATATCATGGGTGGATATCATGGATGGATATCATGAATGGATATCATGGGTGGATATTATGGGTGGATATCATGGGTGGATATCATGGATGGATATTGTGTATATCATTGATGGATATTATAGATGGATATCATGGATGGATATTATGGATAAATATTATGTATATCATGGATGGATATCATGGATGGATATTATGCATATTATGGATGTATATGGCACTGGACATTAAATAGACGTCACATTCATACTTGGAAATTACACAATTAAGCTAAGGATACAGCTCTTGCCCCGGGGTGCAGTAGATAGTGGGCTTCTGCTCAGGTTCTCCTCCTTCTTCTACCCGACTATAGACTTGTGTCAACCACAGTATTGCCATAAGGGAGAACCCAACAATAATGTGGTCTTCTTTTCCTCCAAGAGGAGTGAAGAAGGAAACCAAACACGCACTCTCTCTAGATGTGGGCTGTCGCCTTAAAGGGAATCTTTCACCTACCTTTAGCTCTTATAAGCTTATTGGCTGACAGTAGGTGACTCTCTGAGTATGTTAGTGTTATACTTACCTCCGCTGTCATTGCAATGTCAGCGCTAAAAGCTGCCGCTGCTCAATGCATCGAGTGGTCCACTCCTTCTATTGTTATAATGGACCGCAGTGGCAGCTTTTAGCGCTCACACTAAGGGAAAACGGGGGTGGTAAGTATAACACTTATACTCAGACTAAAAGGGCTAAAGGTAGGTGGCTGGGGCTCTTTATTAGTATTGAGCAAAACAAAATAGTGGGACCCTGTTTCAGGTCAAACTTTGTTAAAAGTTTGGTTCAGTGTGAACCCGACCCTCGGGCGCTTCGCCTCCTATACTGAGGGGGGCGCTGTTTAGTGCTTATTCTGTCATTTTAGTTTTAGGGGTATTGGCAAAGGTCCGACTCAAACTGAACTGGACTGAATCTTTCAAAAGTTCTCCCAACATTACGCTTTCAGAGAAGAGACCAATAGTTTGTTTTGATTATTCTTCGGTCTCCTCTCCTGGTTATATCCATACCTCCTGACTTTAGAATCCCCATGCCGGGGTCATTCTATAGCTCTCCTTCAGCCCATGGACTGGAGGAGTGGAGTTACATTACCTAGTGCTTCGCCTGTTGCTGGGGGCCCATTTCATACATCCAAGATGACCTCGGTGCCAACACCGGTGCATCGGTACTCAGTCAGTGCATACTGCTCCCTGATTGGCCAGTGCTGCTCATGCCAGAGCAACATGTAATGTCTTAGACTACCAATGCACCAGCAGTGCTCCGTGTGCATCAACATGGTCTAAGAACCACCGCTACCATCTGGGATGCTTGAAGAGGAATCCTCGGGAACTCACAGATTTGTGGCCAAACTGAGAAGACAACTGCACTAAATGTTCTCCTGGACCAGAGGGCCCTTTAGGTCCCACCCAGGAACGCTCACAAAACCTGGCAGAAGCTCTCACTTTGGGCACAATCCCGCCTGTTGGTGTTCAATTGCACTGTTCAACCCTAAGAAAGAGCGGTCGGAAGACAAATCTACGTACGCCCCGCGTGACGATTATTCTACGTGGTTGTCTAGAATCAAAAATAAGTCAGCTTTTGTTTGAGAAATACTGATTTTGGGGGTTCCAGCTGTTCAGCACCGTTCACTTCAATGGAACTGAGCTGCAATACTGAATACAACCCATGGTCAGGTGTGGCGCTGTTTCTGCAGGACAGAAGCCATGTTTTTCTGCTCCTGGACCAGCCCTTTACTCATATCATTTTATTGGGAATTTAAGTAGAAATCAAAGATAAAGCCACATTAACAATCGAGGACTGTGTGAGTCTGATGCGCAGCTTACCTCTGAGTACCAGTGAGCCCATGGGAGACGTATGACAGAAGACATATGGTTTATGGTGACCTGACCGCGCCGTCTGCAGACAACGCGCTGAGTAAGTGGAACATCACACAGACAGAACTAACGGAGAAGAACATAATGGAAGGAGGGGAGAGACAAGATCACAGATGCCGAAGCCCAACAGTATGACTGTCGAATACTCAGGGGTCTTAAGTTTAACCCTTAACCCTACAGGACGTACAGTTATGTTGGTTCGGGGTATGTATGGAGAGGGATTGGGAGGATCGATCCCGCTACATACAATGTGGGTGCCGGCTGTTTCTTAAATTCTGACAGCGGTATTTAAATGCCCTGATCGATGATCGCGAAGGGAGATCGCGGGTTGACTGGGCAAATGGGCGTCTTCTGAAAGAGTTCCCTGCAGATCGCGGTATAATGCAATGCTATGGCATTACATCACACTGCAGGAGCCATCAAAGTACTGCAAGTTCCTGTCCCCTCCGGGGACTATAAAAAACATTAAAAAATGAGTTTAAAGTTTTACTAATTAAAGGTAAATAAAAGGTAATATTTATAATAAAAGAATCTAAATAATAAAACCAGCAAACAGATTTGGTATGGCTGCGTCCGTAAAAGTCCGATCTATCAACGCAACACATTATTTACCGCATGGTGAACGCCGTCAGAAAAAAAAATAAACGCCAGAATTGTGCTTTTTGTGGTCATCCCGTCTCCAAGAAAATGTAACAAAAAGTGGTATGTCCTCCTAAATGGTGGCAGTAGAAACTACGGGACGTCCCGCAAACAGCGAGCCTCAAACAAACCGCAAACAGTGAGCCTCGCACAACTATGTCGATGGGAAAATAAAAAGGTGATGGCAGTCCGAAGATGGCGGCAGAAAATATTGGTAAAAAAGTAAATCTCTTTGGAAAAAAATAAAAGTAGTACAGTAAAAAAAAACCCTATATAATTATGGTATCGTAGTAATCGTACCGACCCGCAAAACACAGTTACCACGTCAGTTTTGACAGATGGCAGAAGTTCGTTTTTTTCCATTTCACTCTACTTAGAATTTTTTTACGTTTTTCAGCACATTATCTGGTACATTGAATAGGATCATTAAAAAATACAAGTTGTCCCGCAGAGAACCACAAGCCCTCCGACATCTACAGGGATCGATAAAGAAAAGAGCTATGAGAGAGGAAAAGCTGAGAATGCTAAAAAAGGGCCGCATCCTTAAGGGGGTAAAGACACAGCCTTTTTTTCATATCCCTGCCCCACCCCCACCTTAAAAAAAATCATAAGTCTCTTATTTATCCATCAGCGTAGCGGTCTGAGGGCTCCTTGTTATATATTTAATATAACATATAATGAACTGACAAAAAAATGAAACTGCAGCACCTTTGGGGGTCTTGTTTCTACGGCGTACACACCGCAACCAAAATGGCCTGATAACGTTATTCTACGGGTCGGTACGGTTACTATGATACCAAATTTATATTTGGTATCATTTTCCCTCCAACTACATCTGTCTAACACTCCGCCCCCTTCTGCCCCGCCCCTTCTGGCACGCCCCCTTCTTTCTCCAACGTCCAAACACAACCCAGAACAAACTAGGGTGAAACAAGGCATGGACACATTCAAGTTTAGCAACACAGACACGAGACTTACACACATGAGCGATTCACACGGGGTAGACAAGCAAGTAACAAGAGGACCCTAACTCTGGGGTACTACACACAGAGCGAACAAAAGAGGGCAGCCTTGTTGGGTAGAAGAAGAGGTGGCATGGGCAAGCTGGACTACAGCCAAGGAGAAAGAGTAAAGGCTCATAAGGCCTGAAGAAAACAACCTTGAACTCCAAACACTTCCGAGTTGAGAACATAAAAGACACTATAATGCTTGTTAACGGGAATTGTTTGTCTCCCGTCAGCCGCAGCACAGCATCCCCGACATCTTCATATGGATGCTAAGCAACAACAAGCGCATCGCCTACGCCCGCATATCCTCCAAAGACATCCTCTACTCCATTGTGGATGAGGAGACTGGAAAGGACTGTGGGAAAGTCAAGTGTGTCTTCCTGAAGGTCAGTGGTGTCCTCTGGGTGAGCTGAGATTGATGGGTGACAAAGGGTTGGATATGAGGTAGCATGTACTAAGTGAGGACATGAAAGTCACTATAACCAGAGCTAAATGTGCCAATAAAGGCTGCTCAATCAGTGGACTGAATAACCTATAACAGTCCCTCGGGGATCGGCAGAATCCATATGACGTAGCAGAACAGTGAAATGTTGGACCATAGCTGGCTCATGTACAAGACCTCTCCATACATATGTTGTGTTTTTGTGTTTTCCATCCATTTAGTTGCCCGGTAAAAGAGGCTTTGGCCCCGCCGGTTGGACAGTACAGGCCAAGATGGAGGTCTACATGTGGCTAGGACTCAACAAACAGAGGAAGGATTTCCTGTGTGGTCTTCCATGTGGATTTGAAGAGATTAAGGCGGTGAAGGGACACGGATTACAATGCTTCCCTCCGATCAGCCTCAGCTACACAAGTAAACACTAAAACTAAGATGGACTATTATGAGTCCAGTAGGTAGCCTAGATCACCTAATCCTCGGAACTCGGTGATACATGTTCATGCAATGGCATACATACCATAGAGGGAGCTGCTTTAAGAGACAGATGGCCCAACTTAGTTGTCCCACACTTTGCAAGTGCAAACAAAGGACAGGGAAACCAACCTGAGGGTCATGTTAGGCTTCTCTCCAACATAGGATGGGAAGAAATAGACCACCATTAACAGATGGTAGTGATTGGTGGTGGCATGGTCTGTCTACTTTCGCTACTATCCACACCGTTACACGAAAAAAGCCCACATGGTTGGCAGTAAAATCCTGGCCCCGCCTAGTCCAGCACCGATGACCAGACCTCTTTGGAAGTCGCTCAGATCACTGGATTTTTCCATCTGATGTGGATTCACGCTGAAACTAATCCATGGAAAACTTGTCACGTGATTTTATGCCGCACTCCGGGGTCACGGGGAGAACGCAGGGAAGCTCCAATCTTGAAAGAGCCAAGGCTCTAATAACGGGCTTGGGTCTTTAACAAAGTGTCCGTTAAGGGAAGCTCTTCCTTTCTTCTATAATTGCCCTGTCCTCGTGTCTCTTTTCATTCCTCACTCATATCTTCTGTATGTCTTCCAGAGAAGCAGGTATTCCAGTTGCGGGCGCACATGTATCAAGCTCGCAGCTTGTTTGCCGCCGATAGCAGTGGCCTCTCTGACCCATTTGCCCGAGTCTTCTTCAACACTCAAAGCCAGTGCACAGAGGTGAGTCCGGAGCAGGTCTTCTCCATCTTATTCTTCTCTAAACCCCTTCATGTCCATTTATTTTGGGTGGAGAGGATGTAAATCTGTGTGTCACGTTCTCATTCACTTCCACCTCAGGTGCTCAATGAGACGCTCTGCCCGACATGGGACCAGTTACTGGTGTTTGATAACGTGGAACTCTACGGAGAGGCAAACGAGATGCGAGACGATCCTCCCATTATTGTCATAGAGATCTATGATCAAGACACAGTGGTAAGAACCATTCTCCATACAGAAGCTTACCATGACTTTCCATAAAATTTTCAACATGGGCTGAAAGTTTACCTCTGGTTTATAATGGACCACAGCTTACATGTGGACGGGGCACTGAGGAAGCTTCCAAGGTTGACCAATGGTTTTGATTGGATGGCAATATTATTGTTTTCCAGGGCAAGGCTGATTTCATGGGCAGGACATTTGCTAAACCAATAGTAAAAATGGCTGATGAAAGGTATAGTCCTCCCCGATTTCCACCACAATTGGAGTATTACCAGATATATAGAGGAAACTCAACTGCTGGAGACCTGTTGGCGGCCTTTGAGCTACTACAGGTAGGGAATCGTCATTGACTTTTTGAAGAATTTGTTGGCTTAGACAGCTTCAAATTGACCAACCAAAGGATAATTCAGTCTGTCTAGGTTCTAACATAACAATAAGCACAACGACATTGGGGCCCATGAGGTCCATTAGCAGACATCCCCATGTGCCTGTTTGCATTTACCCTAAACTCTTGTTGATGAGATGGCCTCATACATTTGATAAACCTAATAGATGTTGCAATATTTATCTTACAGATTGGTCCCGCTGGTAAATCTGACCTCCCAGCTATCGATGGACCCACGGACATGGAGAGAGGACCCATTCTTCCGGTCCCAATGGGCATTCGACCTGTTCTGAGTAAATACAGAGTTGAGGTATGAAAGACTGAAGGTGTCGCCAATGATTGTTATTACATGGGGTTGGAGTCTCCAGACAGAGAGCAGATGTGTTGCAGGAACCCCTGACCCTTAAAGGCATATTCCAGGAATTAAACTACTTTTCTCTATTGTACATTGATCCCGTCATGCCTCAGGGCATGCATTTATGTCCTTGGCATGAGAGGTTTGTATGGTGCGAGATTGGGAGCCGTTCGTGCTCCGTTCAAGCAAACACCCGCACGCAACAGCTACGATCAATGTGAGTGCTGATCACTGCTGTTATCCCTTTGAATGCCGCTGTCCTTTCCTTTAAATGCCCCAATTGGTGTTCAGGGGTTCTAAATGGCCCCCAACGATAAGATCACCTATCAACATATCTTGATAGACTGCTTGTATGAGCGATCAATCGTTTGCAAGATATAAAATGTAAAAAGAAGCAAAAAGAAGTTTTATTAACTAGTAGAATAAATAAAAGGAACTAACATTTAAATAACCCTTTTCCCATATTTACAAAAAACACAAGAACATATTTGGTACCTCCACATCCACAAAGGTCCGATCACACATGTTATTTATGGTATACAGCAAATGTCGTCAGAAAATACCCGAGACACCAGAATTGTGCTTTTTTTGGTCATCCCATCTCCAAGAAAAAAATTTATGAAAAGCGATCAAAAAGTCACGTGAACTACAAATGGTACCAATAGAAACTACAGGACCTCACACAATATTTATCGACAAGAAAAGTAAAGCATGCAGTAGTGTCAGTTAGCAAGGAGTGAATGGAACCATGTTACCCGAGCTTCACACACCGTGCTCTGTGTGCTCTATGTGCTCTGTGTGCTCTGTGTGCTCTATGTGCTCTGTGTGCTCTATGTGCTCTGTGTGCTCTATGTGCTCTGTGTGCTCTATGTACTCTATGTGCTCTATGTGCTCTATGTGCTCTGTGTGTTCTATGTGCTCTGTGTGCTCTATGTGCTCTATGTGCTCTGTGTGCTCTGTGTGCTCTGTGTGCTCTGTGTGCTCTGTGTGCTCTGTGTGCTCTGTGTGCTCTATGTACTCTGTGTGCTCTGTGAGCTCTGCTCTGTGTGCTCTATGTACTCTATGTACTCTATGTGCTCTGTGAGCTCTGTGAGCTCTGCTCTGTGTGCTCTGTGTACTCTGTGTGCTCTGTGTGCTCTGTGTGCTCTGTGTGTTCTATGTGCTCTGTGTGCTCTGTGTGCTCTGTGTGCTCTGTGTGCTCTGTGTGCTCTGTGTGCTCTGTGTGCTCTATGTACTCTGTGTGCTCTGTGTGCTCTGTGAGCTCTGCTCTGTGTGCTCTATGTACTCTATGTACTCTATGTGCTCTGTGTGCTCTGTGAGCTGTGCTCTGTGTGCTCTGTGTACTCTGTGTGCTCTGTGTGCTCTATGTGCTCTGTGTGCTCTGTGAGCTCTGCTCTGTGTGCTCTGTGTGCTGCCATTTGGATACTTGGAACTGATCAAATTGAATAATCTCCACCAAATCAAAAAACAAAATCTCCAAATCAGGAAAATCAAATTTGTGAGCAAGAATTTTCAATGAGCTGTGTGATTAGCAGTGGCATATGTGGATAAAGGATAACATTAAGTCACCTTACCGGCAGTGGGGGTGCCACAAGCAGACCATGCAGCTGCTGTGGGGCAGGGGCCCAGGCTGAATAGCCCCATCCCATCTAATGACTCACCTGCCCCCCTCCAAAATATTACTGCTGGACGCACCCATCTCCTGTTATCAATGCAGCAAGACATGGGAGAGAGGAGAGAGGGGAGAGGAGGTGAGCTCTGCTCTGCAGGGTGCCACATAGCATCCAGCAGTAATGTGAGTGGGGGGGATGGCAGGCACCACAGAGGGGGCACTATAAATTTTTTAGGTCACCGAGAGGGCACTATTACTTTGTGGGCCCAAAGAGAGGCACTATAAGTTTGAGGGGCCATAGAGAGAGCACTATTACTTTTATGGACCACACAGGAGACACTATTACTTTGTAGGGATACATAGTATAAGTCTGAGGCGCCACAGAGGGAGCACTATGACTTTGTGGGCCCACAGAGGGGGCACTATAACTGAGAGGTCACAAAGGGGACACCATTAATTTGAGAGGCCACAGAGGGGGCTCTATTACTTTGTGGGCCCACAGAGGGGGCACTATAACTGAGAGGTCACAAAGGGGACACCATTAATTTGAGAGGCCACAGAGGGAGCACTATGACTTTGTGGGCCCACAGAGGGGGCACTATAACTGAGAGGTCACAAAGGGGACACCATTAATTTGAGAGGCCACAGAGGGAGCACTATGACTTTGTGGGCCCACAGAGGGGGCACTATAACTGAGAGGTCACAAAGGGGACACCATTAATTTGAGAGGCCACAGAGGGGGCTCTATTACTTTGTGGGCCCACAGAGGGGGCACTATAACTGAGAGGTCACAAAGGGGACACCATTAATTTGAGAGGCCACAGAGGGAGCACTATGACTTTGTGGGCCCACAGAGGGGGCACTATAACTGAGAGGTCACAAAGGGGACACCATTAATTTGAGAGGCCACAGAGGGGGCTCTATTACTTTGAGGAGCCAATTCTGAGTTTTGCTATGAAAAACGTCCAAAGGGCTCTATACATGCTTGTGCTTTCATACATACATAGTATGTTAGGCTGAAAAAAGACCTATGTCCATCCAATTCAGCCTATTTCCTCCCAAATGTTGACCCAGAAGAAGTAAAAAAAAACAATGAAGTAGAAGCCAATTTTCCCCATTTAATGTCCCCTCATTGGTCAGACTTCTAGCGTTAGTCATCCAATTGGTCAGACTAATAACATTAGTCCCCTTAGTTGTCAGACGTCTAGCATTAGTCCCCTTAGTTGTCAGACTTCTAGCATTAGTCCCCTTAGTTGTCAGACTTCTACCATTAGTCCCCTTAGTTGTCACACTTCTACCATTAGTCCTCCTATTGGTCAAACCTTTAGCATTAGTCCCCTTATTGGTCAGACTTCTAGCATTGGTCCCCTTATTGGTCAAACCTTTAGCATTAATCCCCTTATTGGTCAGACTTTCAGCATTGGTCCCCTTAGTGGTAGACTTTTAGCATTAGTCCTCTTATTGGTTCGACTTGTAGCATTAGTCCCCTTATTGCTTAGACTTTTAGCATTAGTCCTCTTATTGGTCAGACTTCCAGCATTGGTCCCCTTATTGGTGAGACGTTCAGCATTGGTCCCCTTATTGGTCAGACTTTCAGCATTGGTCCACTTAGTGGTAGACTTTTAGCATTAGTCCTCTTATTGGTTAGACTTGTAGCATTAGTCCCCTTATTGGTTAGACTTGTAGCATTAGTCCTCTTATTGGTTAGACTTGTAGCATTAGTCCCCTTATTGGTTAGACTTGTAGCATTAGTCCCCTTATTGGTTAGACTTTTAGCATTAGTCCTCTTATTGGTTAGACTTGTAGCATTAGTCACCATGCAGTTTAGAATGGGCCCCTCTCTCTGTCAGACTTTTACATGCTTCAGTTACACTGATCACAAGGTGTAAAGAGTTAAATAGTGGGAATCGAAGGTCTCTTCGGTCCCCGCTATTAGAACAAGTGCTTGGCTGTCATCCGACAGTTGGGCACTCGCTCCCCCCAGCACAGAAGCTCTGCTGCAGCTTTTAGTGCAGCGCCATCTTTTGACGGCGCTACAGGATAAACCCCCTTAACGTCTGCTGTCAAAGGTGTATGGGGTAAAACACTCCTCCAACCTTCTAGCCATCTTCTCCCCCCGCACAGCTGCGCTGTTCCCATTGAGAGACTTGGTAGAACCTGTAGCCAACAACCAAGACATCCCGGTTCTCCAGGGACCCAAATCCCTTCTTCTACACTACTTCACACCACCAGATTTCTAAACTCTGATGCCCTTTCCATCTTAATGACTTGAGTGGACTTTGCTAACTTAGCGTGATAAGTTGACGATGAAACTGTCGTTTTTCTTCTAGATCCTCTTCTGGGGACTCCGAGACCTCAAGAGGGTCAACCTTGCCCAAGTGGACAGACCAAGGGTGGATATTGAATGTGCTGGAAAAGGCGTGCAGTCGGCCCTCATACAGAACTACAAGAAGAACCCCAATTTTAGCACTTTAGTGAAATGGTTTGAAGTGGTAAGTGACTGCTGCTTGGATCTCGGCGTATTGCGGCATTACAAGTTTTGGCGCCCGCATTGTCCTTTGAGTATTATCTAAGCATCCTTCTGGTTTCCTCATAGGACCTCCCAGAAAACGAGCTGCTTCACCCACCTCTGAACGTCCGGGTGGTGGACTGCCGGGCTTTTGGCAGATACACCCTGGTCGGGTCTCATGCCGTCAGCTCGTTGCGCAAATTTATCTATCGACCCCCAGATAAGAAGTCTCAGCAGTGGAATACAACAGGTATTGTGTATAGAACAGCACACCAAGATCACTAATCCTATTCCAATACATGGCCAACGGTGGCGGGCCACACAGTTGTGGGGAGGCAGAGGGACCTGGGCCTGGTTAGTAGTACCATCTCACCTGATGGCTCACTACTGCCGTATCTTGCTATGCAGGACAGCATGGGGAAGAGGAGTCCAGCTTTGCTCTGCGAGGAGCCGCACAGTTATAATCAGCTTTCCCATATATACCTACTAGCTGATATACCCGGCTTCGCCCGAGTTAATTTGGTACTGGTATTTATCTGGTGTTCACACAGAAAATCTTATGAAGCCGTGGTTACTTTAGAGATACCGGAAAAACATATGTTCACCATTTTGCATAGTTCTCTGCGTTACCCAGGAAACACCACGGGGAAGTAACCATGCGATGTATCCTTTATATAAAATGACATCAGGAAGTGAGAGAATTAGATTACGTACATAAAATTTGGACGCTAATTCTTTTGCACTTAGAATTGAATAATCGAGTTGGGACCCATTAACTTTTCCTATTTATGACATAATCAATGCTCGTGCCAAATTTCACGTTTCTATGACACCGGGAAGTGAGAGAATTAGATTCCGTACGTAAATTTTGGACGCTAATTCTTTTGCACATAGAATTGAATAATCGTGTTGGGACCCATTAACTTGTCCTATTTATGACATATTCAATGCCCGTGCCAAATTTTAAGTTTCTATGACATTGGGAAGTGAGAGATTTAGATTATGTATGTAAAATTTGGACGCTAATTCTTTTGCGCTAGAATTGAATAATCGAGTTGGGACCCAATTACTTTTCCTATTTTGGAGATAATCTATGCTTGTGCCAAAATTCATGTTTCTACGACATCGGGAAGTGAGAGAACTTTTGGCGAGTCAGTGAGTCAGTGAGGGCTTTCGTCTTTATATATATAGACTAGCGTACCCATCGCGCGTTGCTGCGAAGACAGACATACATACATACTACGTCTTTATATATCTAGATGACGGCAGCAGCGACCACTGAGGTTTACCGCTGGGGTATGTCACTCTTATTACTAATGGGGGGAGTGTCACTATTATTACTGCTGTGGGATGTCACTATTATCGCTGGGGTGAAGGTGTCACTATTACCGCTGGGGTATGTGTACATGTGGCAGAAATGGGCAGGGCTCTTTCAGAATAGACCGGGTGCAGATTTTGACTGCTTTTTAGATGCGGAAATGCTGCAGAATTTTCCACAGAAATCTCCGCTGAGGACATTCTGCAGTATTTCCGCGTCCAAAAAGCAGTCAGAATCTGCACCCGGTCTATTCTGAAACAGCCTTGTCCTTTTTAGAACGACGGGGGTAAAATCATACGTTGTGATAAGCCCCGCCCCCTGACGTGTTGGCACTTTGCGATACATAAGTGGGTTTTGGGTTGTAGTTTGGGCACTCGGTCCCTAAAAGGTTCGCCATCACTGGCCTAGTACATGTTTGCCCACTTCCAACTCCAATGGAGACTGACTGTAAATGGCTGGCATGCTCTAGTATTTATGGTTTCAAGCTGTACGTGTCATTGCATACAGTCTATCTATCTATCTATCTATCTATCTATCTATCTATCTATCTATCTATCTATCTATCTATCTTTCTATGTATCTATCTATCTATCAGGGTTATTGCATACAGTCTATCTATTTATCTATCTATCTATCTATCTATCTATCTATCTATCTATCTATCTATCTATCTATCTATCTGGGTTATTGCATACAGTCTATCTATTTATCTATCTATCTATCTATCTATCTATCTATCTATCTATCTATCTATCTGGGTTATTGCATACAGTCTATCTATTTATCTATCTATCTATCTATCTATCTATCTATCTATCTACGTGTCATTGCATACAGTCTATCTATCTATCTATCTATCTATCTATCTGGGTTATTGCATACAGTCTATCTATCTATCTATCTATCTATCTATCTATCTATCTATCTATCTATGACATCAGGAAATGAGAGAATTAGATTTTGTAGGCCGCTGCTTCCCCCTTGCGGGCTGAATAAAATAGCCGTTGGGTGGAACATACAATTTATCCGGCTGCTGTGGCTTCTTAGGAAGATATCCTAGTACTTGTTTACCCACTTCCAACTCCAATGGTAATTGGCTGGCGTGCTCTAGTGGTTCCAAGCTGTACGTGTCATAATACAGCCTTAATGACATCACAATGCAGCTTTATAGAACATGTTGGGGCATGTTCAAGGGCGTCCGATGTTGATGACATCAGTGATGACATCACAATAGCAGGTGGCTTACTTACTCGATCTACGTGGGGGGGGGGGCGTAACTTTCGACGACGCTCGCGCGCCATTTATCGTAGGATATTTGTACTATGCCTATAATCTTCCCAGGAGTGTACTTAACAACTTCCCAAAGTTTCATGGCGATCGGATGAATGGTGTAGTAGCGCATAAAGGACAAACAGACAGACAGACATACATTCAATTTTATATATATAGATATATCATTTTATTGTGTTACATTTAGGTAGATTACATGGACAGGTTGTTAACACTTACATGACTGCAAAAAAAAGAGAAATTGTGATGGAGATGTTGCTTATGATTATATTTCTCTGTAAGGGCACTCCATGTGGTTGGGGGTGGTAGTACATGTAAAGCATTATCAATTGTTTAATTTCAGGATGGCATCCTAGTGGTCTGAAGTGGTGCAACAAGTGAAACACAGTATTCACCTGTCACCTTGTAGACTATTTGATGTCTTACTATGTAACACTATTGAATTCTATGCATGGCTTGGTCTACATCATTTATAGAGGTTCCTCCAGTAATGCTAATCTTCCGCTCTTCACTCCTTATGACTTCCACCATTGTCTTGGCTCTTCTCATTGCCAGCTATGACCTCACACTATGTGACTTCTTGTCCTGAGTCTGTCCTCTATTCTGTCCTTTTCTGTCCTTTTTCCAGCTAAATTGATGAATAGCTATATGGCAATGGCAAACGGAGGGCCCTACTCTCGCCCCACAGGTGAAATAGTCGTCAACATGGAACCCGAAGTGCCTATCAAGAAAATGGAGACCATGGTTAAACTAGAGGCGGTGAGTCTAGAATATTACTAGAGAAGGTGGAAATTGTGACGCGTGTTGTGTTAGGATTTAAAGGGCTTTTCTCACTTTATACTATTGACGACCTATCCCCAAGGTAAGTCAATAGCAGATCAGCAAGGGGCCAGATGTCCACATCGGTGGTCAGAGCGGGAAGTGTAATAGAAGGCTTACCTCCTGTTGAAATCAATGGGATCAGAATGGTTTATTACACTTCTGGCCCTGACCACCGATATGGACTTCTGGCCCTGCTGATCAGTGGGAAAACCCCTTTAGTGTTGGAAATTGTGGAGAACGTCTCCTCCTTCTCATCACTCCAGCCTCGCTTCTCATTTGTCAGTTTTCGGATGCTTACCTCCCTTGTAGTCAGCAGACGTTTCAGCTTCAAAAGCAATTTAATAGGGTCGTACAATATTAGTAGCGTATGACTGCTTCCCTCCAGAGGTAGTGCCACACCTATCCGTGGGATGTGAGCGGTACTTCCATTGAAGTGCACACTGCAGTAACACACATAACCATGTGGACAGGTGTGGCGCTGTGTCTGGAAGGAAGCAACTATATGTTCTCAGATCTTGTAAAGCCCTTTTAAAGAGAATGATATGAAAGTATTAATGTCAATATACTGCAAAAAGGTGTTTCATGAACTATCCAGGTGCAGACAGACTTACCTTCTATGTCTCTCTGTTATCAACATTGTGTCAGTAACAAGAGCTTTCCAGGAAGTATGTGACCCTTTTCACCAGATATTAGCTAAGGGGGCTGTGGGTCACTTCGTCCCTTGAACGCCTGTTCCAGACTAGTCCTACTCCTGCTCTCCTATGTATGGGACTACTTCCACCTCATCTCTCTGTACTGACCCGTCTTCCTGTAAACTCCACTGTGGTAGACCGCCCATTCCCAACTCTCCTGCGTGCAGGACCAGCTCTACGAAGAGGTTGCCCAAACCCACTACTCCAAGCTTGCCCATGTGCTTTACCGCTCCGTCATTAGTTTTTCCATGTTCCAGATGACTGCATCCCTAGCTCTCATAAGCCACATGTTATTTTCTAAGCTTTCCTTTGTACCAGACCCCTCCTTTCCACCTTTCATATGTGCCAGACCCTTCCTCCCCACCTTTCATATGTGCCAGACCCTTCCTCCCCACCTTTCATATGTGCCAGACCCTTCCTCCCCACCTTTCATATGTGCCAGACCCCTACTTCCCCACCTTTCGTATGCACCAGACCCTACCTTCCCCACCTTTCATATGTACCAGACCCTCCTTCTCCACCTTTCATATGTGCCAGACCCTCCTTCTCCACCTTTCAGATGTGCCAGACCCTCCTTCTCCACCTTTCAGATGTGCCAGACCCTCCTTCTCCACCTTTCATATGTGCCAGACCCTCCTTCCCCACCTTTCATATGTGCCAGACCCTTCCTCCCCACCTTTCATATGTGCCAGACCATCCTTCTCCACCTTTCATATGTGCCAGACCCTCCTTCTCCACCTTTCATATGTGCCAGACCCTCCTTCTCCACCTTTCATATGTGCCAGACCCTCCTTCTCCACCTTTCATATGTGCCAGACCCTCCTTCCCCACCTTTCATATGTGCCAGACCCTTCCTCCCCAGCTTTCATACGTGCCAGACCCTCCTTCCCCACCTTTCATATGTGCCAGACCCTCCTTCCCCAACTTTCATATGTGCCAGACCCTCCTTCTCCACCTTTCATATGTGCCAGACCCTCCTTCCCCACCTTTCATATGTGCCAGACCCTACTTTCCCACCTTTCATATGTGCCAGGCCATCCTTCCCCACCTTTCATATGTGCCAGACCCTCCTTCCCCACCTTTTATATGTGCCAGACCCTTCCTTTCCACCTTTCATATGTGCCAGACCCTTCCTTTCCACCTTTCATATGTGCCAGACCCTCCTTCTCCACCTTTCATATGTGCCAGACCCTCCTTCCCCACCTTTCATATGTGCCAGACCCTACTTTCCCACCTTTCATATGTGCCAGGCCATCCTTCCCCATCTTTCATATGTGCCAGACCCTCCTTCCCCACCTTTTATATGTGCCAGACCCTTCCTTTCCACCTTTCATATGTGCCAGACCCTTCCTTTCCACCTTTTATATGTGCCAGACCATCCTTCCCCACCTTTCATATGTGCCAGACCCTCCTTCCCCACCTTTCATATGTGCCAGACCCTACTTCCCCACCTTTAATATGTGCCAGACCCTCCTTCCCCACCTTTCATATGCGCCAGACCCTCCTTCCCTACCTTTCATATGTGCCAGGCCATCCTTCTTCACCTTTTATATGTGCCAGACCCTTCCTTTCCACCTTTCATATGCGCCAGACCCTCCTTCTCCACCTTTCATATGTGCCAGACCCTCCTTCCCCACCTTTCATATGTGCCAGACCCTACTTCCCCACCTTTCATATGTGCCAGACCATCCTTCCTCACCTTTCATATGTGCCAGACAATCCTTCCCCACCTTTCATATGTGCCAGACCCTCCTTCCCCACCTTTCATATGTGCCAGGCCATCCTTCCCCACCTTTAATATGTGCCAGACCCTCCTTCCCCACCTTTCAGATGTGCCAGACCCTCCTTCTCCACCTTTCATATGTGCCAGACCCTCCTTCCCCACCTTTCATATGTGCCAGACCCTTCCTCCCCACCTTTCATATGTGCCAGACCCTCCTTCTCCACCTTTCATATGTGCCAGACCCTCCTTCTCCACCTTTCATATGTGCCAGACCCTCCTTCTCCACCTTTCATATGTGCCAGACCCTCCTTCTCCACCTTTCATATGTGCCAGACCCTCCTTCCCCACCTTTCATATGTGCCAGACCCTTCCTCCCCAGCTTTCATACGTGCCAGACCCTCCTTCCCCACCTTTCATATGTGCCAGACCCTCCTTCCCCAACTTTCATATGTGCCAGACCCTCCTTCTCCACCTTTCATATGTGCCAGACCCTCCTTCTCCACCTTTCATATGTGCCAGACCCTCCTTCCCCACCTTTCATATGTGCCAGACCCTCCTTCCCCACCTTTCATATGTGCCAGACCCTACTTTCCCACCTTTCATATGTGCCAGGCCATCCTTCCCCACCTATCATATGTGCCAGACTATCCTTCCCCACCTATCATATGTGCCAGACCCTTCCTTTCCACCTTTCATATGTGCCAGACCATCCTTCCTCACCTTTCATATGTGCCAGACCATCCTTCCTCACCTTTCATATGTGCCAGACAATCCTTCGCCACCTTTCATATGTGCCAGACCCTACTTCCCCACCTTTAATATGTGCCAGACCCTCCTTCCCCACCTTTCATATGTGCCAGGCCATCCTTCCCCACCTTTCATATGTGCCAGACCCTCCTTCCCCACCTTTTATATGTGCCAGACCCTCCTTCCCCACCTTTCAGATGTGCCAGACCCTCCTTCTCCACCTTTCATATGTGCCAGACCCTCCTTCCCCACCTTTCATATGTGCCAGACCCTTCCTCCCCACCTTTCATATGTGCCAGACCCTCCTTCTCCACCTTTCATATGTGCCAGACCCTCCTTCTCCACCTTTCATATGTGCCAGACCCTCCTTCTCCACCTTTCATATGTGCCAGACCCTCCTTCTCCACCTTTCATATGTGCCAGACCCTCCTTCCCCACCTTTCATATGTGCCTAACCCTTCCTCCCCAGCTTTCATACGTGCCAGACCCTCCTTCCCCACCTTTAATATGTGCCAGACCCTCCTTCCCCACCTTTCATATGTGCCAGGCCATCCTTCCCCACCTTTCATATGTGCCAGACCCTCCTTCCCCACCTTTTATATGTGCCAGACCCTCCTTCCCCACCTTTCAGATGTGCCAGACCCTCCTTCTCCACCTTTCATATGTGCCAGACCCTTCCTCCCCACCTTTCATATGTGCCAGACCCTTCCTCCCCACCTTTCATATGTGCCAGACCCTCCTTCTCCACCTTTCATATGTGCCAGACCCTCCTTCTCCACCTTTCATATGTGCCAGACCCTCCTTCTCCACCTTTCATATGTGCCAGACCCTCCTTCTCCACCTTTCATATGTGCCAGACCCTCCTTCCCCACCTTTCATATGTGCCTAACCCTTCCTCCCCAGCTTTCATACGTGCCAGACCCTCCTTCCCCACCTTTCATATGTGCCAGACCCTCCTTCCCCCACTTTCATATGTGCCAGACCCTCCTTCTCCACCTTTCATATGTGCCAGACCCTCCTTCCCCACCTTTCATATGTGCCAGACCCTACTTTCCCACCTTTCATATGTGCCAGGCCATCCTTCCCCACCTTTCATATGTGCCAGACTATCCTTCCCCACCTTTTATATGTGCCAGACCCTTCCTTTCCACCTTTCATATGTCCCAGACCATCCTTCCTCACCTTTCATATGTGCCAGACCATCCTTCCTCACCTTTCATATGTGCCAGACAATCCTTCCCCACCTTTCATATGTGCCAGACCCTACTTCCCCACCTTTAATATGTGCCAGACCCTCCTTCCCCACCTTCCATATGTGCCAGGCCATCCTTCCCCACCTTTCATATGTGCCAGAACCTCCTTCCCCACCTTTTATATGTGCCAGACCCTTCCTTTCCACCTTTCATATGTGCCAGACCCTTCCTTTCCACCTTTCATATGTGCCAGACCCTCCTTCCGCACCATTCATATGTGCCAGACCCTCCTTCCGCACCTTTCATATGTGCCAGACCCTCCTTCCCCACCTTTCATATGCGCCAGACCCTCCTTCCCTACCTTTCATATGTGCCAGGCCATCCTTCTTCACCTTTTATATGTGCCAGACCCTTCCTTTCCACCTTTCATATGCGCCAGACCCTCCTTCTACACCTTTCATATGTGCCAGACCCTCCTTCCCCACCTTTCATATGTGCCAGACCCTACTTCCCCACCTTTCATATGTGCCAGACCCTACTTCCCCACCTTTCATATGTGCCAGACCCTACTTCCCCACCTTTCATATGTGCCAGGCCATCCTTCCCCACCTTTCATATGTGCCAGGCCATCCTTCCCCACCTTTCATATGTGCCAGGCCATCCTTCCCCACCTTTCATATGTGCCAGGCCATCCTTCCCCACCTTTCATATGTGCCAGGCCATCCTTACCCACCTTTCATATGTGCCAGGCCATCCTTCCCCACCTTTTATATTTGCCAGACCCTTCCTTTCCACCTTTCATATGTGCCAGGCCATCCTTCCCCACCTTTCATATGTGCCAGGCCATCCTTCCCCACCTTTCATATGTGCCAGGCCATCCTTCCCCACCTTTCATATGTGCCAGGCCATCCTTCCCCACCTTTCATATGTGCCAGGCCATCCTTCCCCACCTTTCATATGTGCCAGGCCATCCTTCCCCACCTTTCATATGTGCCAGGCCATCCTTCCCCACCTTTCATATGTGCCAGGCCATCCTTCCCCACCTTTCATATGTGCCAGGCCATCCTTACCCTCCTTTCATATGTGCCAGGCCATCCTTCCCCACCTTTTATATTTGCCAGACCACCCTTCCCCACCTTTCATATGTGCCAGACCACCCTTCCCCACCTTTCATATGTGCCAGACCACCCTTCCCCACCTTTCATATGTGCCAGACCCTCCTTCCCCACCTTTTATATGTGCCAGACCCTTCCTTTCCACCTTTCATATGTGCCAGACCCTTCCTTTCCACCTTTTATATGTGCCAGACCATCCTTCCCCACCTTTCATATGTGCCAGACCCTCCTTCCCCACCTTTCATATGTGCCAGACCCTACTTCCCCACCTTTAATATGTGCCAGACCCTCCTTCCCCACCTTTCATATGCGCCAGACCCTCCTTCCCTACCTTTCATATGTGCCAGGCCATCCTTCTTCACCTTTTATATGTGCCAGACCCTTCCTTTCCACCTTTCATATGCGCCAGACCCTCCTTCTCCACCTTTCATATGTGCCAGACCCTCCTTCCCCACCTTTCATATGTGCCAGACCCTACTTCCCCACCTTTCATATGTGCCAGACCATCCTTCCTCACCTTTCATATGTGCCAGACAATCCTTCCCCACCTTTCATATGTGCCAGACCCTCCTTCCCCACCTTTCATATGTGCCAGGCCATCCTTCCCCACCTTTAATATGTGCCAGACCCTCCTTCCCCACCTTTCAGATGTGCCAGACCCTCCTTCTCCACCTTTCATATGTGCCAGACCCTCCTTCCCCACCTTTCATATGTGCCAGACCCTTCCTCCCCACCTTTCATATGTGCCAGACCCTCCTTCTCCACCTTTCATATGTGCCAGACCCTCCTTCTCCACCTTTCATATGTGCCAGACCCTCCTTCTCCACCTTTCATATGTGCCAGACCCTCCTTCTCCACCTTTCATATGTGCCAGACCCTCCTTCCCCACCTTTCATATGTGCCAGACCCTTCCTCCCCAGCTTTCATACGTGCCAGACCCTCCTTCCCCACCTTTCATATGTGCCAGACCCTCCTTCCCCAACTTTCATATGTGCCAGACCCTCCTTCTCCACCTTTCATATGTGCCAGACCCTCCTTCTCCACCTTTCATATGTGCCAGACCCTCCTTCCCCACCTTTCATATGTGCCAGACCCTCCTTCCCCACCTTTCATATGTGCCAGACCCTACTTTCCCACCTTTCATATGTGCCAGGCCATCCTTCCCCACCTATCATATGTGCCAGACTATCCTTCCCCACCTATCATATGTGCCAGACCCTTCCTTTCCACCTTTCATATGTGCCAGACCATCCTTCCTCACCTTTCATATGTGCCAGACCATCCTTCCTCACCTTTCATATGTGCCAGACAATCCTTCGCCACCTTTCATATGTGCCAGACCCTACTTCCCCACCTTTAATATGTGCCAGACCCTCCTTCCCCACCTTTCATATGTGCCAGGCCATCCTTCCCCACCTTTCATATGTGCCAGACCCTCCTTCCCCACCTTTTATATGTGCCAGACCCTCCTTCCCCACCTTTCAGATGTGCCAGACCCTCCTTCTCCACCTTTCATATGTGCCAGACCCTCCTTCCCCACCTTTCATATGTGCCAGACCCTTCCTCCCCACCTTTCATATGTGCCAGACCCTCCTTCTCCACCTTTCATATGTGCCAGACCCTCCTTCTCCACCTTTCATATGTGCCAGACCCTCCTTCTCCACCTTTCATATGTGCCAGACCCTCCTTCTCCACCTTTCATATGTGCCAGACCCTCCTTCCCCACCTTTCATATGTGCCTAACCCTTCCTCCCCAGCTTTCATACGTGCCAGACCCTCCTTCCCCACCTTTAATATGTGCCAGACCCTCCTTCCCCACCTTTCATATGTGCCAGGCCATCCTTCCCCACCTTTCATATGTGCCAGACCCTCCTTCCCCACCTTTTATATGTGCCAGACCCTCCTTCCCCACCTTTCAGATGTGCCAGACCCTCCTTCTCCACCTTTCATATGTGCCAGACCCTTCCTCCCCACCTTTCATATGTGCCAGACCCTTCCTCCCCACCTTTCATATGTGCCAGACCCTCCTTCTCCACCTTTCATATGTGCCAGACCCTCCTTCTCCACCTTTCATATGTGCCAGACCCTCCTTCTCCACCTTTCATATGTGCCAGACCCTCCTTCTCCACCTTTCATATGTGCCAGACCCTCCTTCCCCACCTTTCATATGTGCCTAACCCTTCCTCCCCAGCTTTCATACGTGCCAGACCCTCCTTCCCCACCTTTCATATGTGCCAGACCCTCCTTCCCCCACTTTCATATGTGCCAGACCCTCCTTCTCCACCTTTCATATGTGCCAGACCCTCCTTCCCCACCTTTCATATGTGCCAGACCCTACTTTCCCACCTTTCATATGTGCCAGGCCATCCTTCCCCACCTTTCATATGTGCCAGACTATCCTTCCCCACCTTTTATATGTGCCAGACCCTTCCTTTCCACCTTTCATATGTCCCAGACCATCCTTCCTCACCTTTCATATGTGCCAGACCATCCTTCCTCACCTTTCATATGTGCCAGACAATCCTTCCCCACCTTTCATATGTGCCAGACCCTACTTCCCCACCTTTAATATGTGCCAGACCCTCCTTCCCCACCTTCCATATGTGCCAGGCCATCCTTCCCCACCTTTCATATGTGCCAGAACCTCCTTCCCCACCTTTTATATGTGCCAGACCCTTCCTTTCCACCTTTCATATGTGCCAGACCCTTCCTTTCCACCTTTCATATGTGCCAGACCCTCCTTCCGCACCATTCATATGTGCCAGACCCTCCTTCCGCACCTTTCATATGTGCCAGACCCTCCTTCCCCACCTTTCATATGCGCCAGACCCTCCTTCCCTACCTTTCATATGTGCCAGGCCATCCTTCTTCACCTTTTATATGTGCCAGACCCTTCCTTTCCACCTTTCATATGCGCCAGACCCTCCTTCTACACCTTTCATATGTGCCAGACCCTCCTTCCCCACCTTTCATATGTGCCAGACCCTACTTCCCCACCTTTCATATGTGCCAGACCCTACTTCCCCACCTTTCATATGTGCCAGACCCTACTTCCCCACCTTTCATATGTGCCAGGCCATCCTTCCCCACCTTTCATATGTGCCAGGCCATCCTTCCCCACCTTTCATATGTGCCAGGCCATCCTTCCCCACCTTTCATATGTGCCAGGCCATCCTTCCCCACCTTTCATATGTGCCAGGCCATCCTTACCCACCTTTCATATGTGCCAGGCCATCCTTCCCCACCTTTTATATTTGCCAGACCCTTCCTTTCCACCTTTCATATGTGCCAGGCCATCCTTCCCCACCTTTCATATGTGCCAGGCCATCCTTCCCCACCTTTCATATGTGCCAGGCCATCCTTCCCCACCTTTCATATGTGCCAGGCCATCCTTCCCCACCTTTCATATGTGCCAGGCCATCCTTCCCCACCTTTCATATGTGCCAGGCCATCCTTCCCCACCTTTCATATGTGCCAGGCCATCCTTCCCCACCTTTCATATGTGCCAGGCCATCCTTCCCCACCTTTCATATGTGCCAGGCCATCCTTACCCTCCTTTCATATGTGCCAGGCCATCCTTCCCCACCTTTTATATTTGCCAGACCACCCTTCCCCACCTTTCATATGTGCCAGACCACCCTTCCCCACCTTTCATATGTGCCAGACCACCCTTCCCCACCTTTCATATGTGCCAGACAATCCTTCCCCACCTTTTATATGTGCCAGACCCTTCCTTTCCACCTTTCATATGTGCCAGACCCTCCTTCCCCACCTTTCATATGTGCCAGACCCTCCTTCCCCACCTTTCATATGTGCCAGACCCTACTTTCCCACCTTTAATATGTGCCAGACCCTCCTTCCCCACCTTTCATATGCGCCAGACCCTCCTTCCCTACCTTTCATATGTGCCAGGCCATCCTTCTTCACCTGTTATATGTGCCAGACCCTTCCTTTCCACCTTTCATATGCGCCAGACCCTCTTTCCCCACCTTTCATATGTGCCAGACCATCCTTCCCTACCTTTCATATGTGCCAGACCCTTCCTTTCCACCTTGCATATGTACCAGACCCCTCCATTCCAATCTTTCATACATGCCAGACCTCTTCTTCCACACCTTTTTATTTGTGCCAGACTCCTCCTTCCCCACCTTTTTTTTATCTGCCAGACTTCTTCTTATCTGCCAGACTTCTTCTTCCCCACCTTTTCTATCTAATATACTCCTCCTTCCCGATTTTCCCATCCGCCAGACTTCTGCTTCCCTAGGTTATTTGCTGTTACCATCCAGGGCTTTGTACATAGAAAATATTGTACAGAGGGGTATAAATACATAATATTAACAAATCCTAAAAACAAATAAATAAATGAGAGCGCTTATAGAGCAACATGCAGGAGAGCCACGCCCCTGAGGGACAGATGGCCCCGCCCCCGAGGAACTACAATCTATAGCATTTCATATATATGCTAGGCCAGATCATTTCATCTCTGTCTGAGAAATCTAGTGTCACTTAGAGCCTTGTCAGTAAATTCGGACTTTCATTGTGATGCTGTTTGTTGGAGACCTGGGAAGTACAATATTTATAACATACGACTAAACTAGATCAACCCCATTATAATGTGTGATGGGTTCATTGTGTGCCGTGTCCCCTTGTATCGCTGCCTGTCATTGTCGTTACCGTGTGTCAGTAATCATCCTGTATTTTGTTTTCCATCTCCCTCCATCTCTATGTGACAGAATTCTGACGCAGTGGTTAAGGTTGATGTGGTAAGTGATCCTCTTCTAATAAATCACGAAGCTTACGATCGGCTGCGCACTGCGGGTCATATATGATGTCACTGAGCGGGTTATATATGATGTCACTGAGCGGGTCATATATGATGTCACTGAGCGGGTCATATATGATGTCACTGAGCGGGTCATATATGATGTCACTGAGCGGGTTATATATGATGTCACTGAGCGGGTCATATATGATGTCACTGAGCGGGTCATATATGATGTCACTGAGCGGGTTATATATGATGTCACTGAGCGGGTCATATATGATGTCACTGAGCGGGTTATATATGATGTCACTGAGCGGGTCATATATGATGTCACTGAGCGGGTCATATATGATGTCACTGAGCGGGTCATATATGATGTCACTGAGCGGGTCATATATGATGTCACTGAGCGGGTCATATATGATGTCACTGAGCGGGTTATATATGA
Organism: Eleutherodactylus coqui; assembly: GCF_035609145.1. Taxonomy (NCBI): domain Eukaryota; kingdom Metazoa; phylum Chordata; class Amphibia; order Anura; family Eleutherodactylidae; genus Eleutherodactylus; species Eleutherodactylus coqui. Next base: position 20,073,354 of record NC_089837.1, on the reverse strand, counting down.
TGTCACTGAGCGGGTCATATATGATGTCACTGAGCGGGTCATATATGATGTCACTGAGCGGGTCATATATGATGTCACTGAGCGGGTCATATATGATGTCACTGAGCGGGTCATATATGATGTCACTGAGCGGGTTATATATGATGTCACTGAGCGGGTCATATATGATGTCACTGAGCGGGTTATATATGATGTCACTGAGCGGGTCATATATGATGTCACTGAGCGGGTCATATATGATGTCACTGAGCGGGTTATATATGATGTCACTCAGCGCACTAATGATAACCGCAGTGCTTCCTGTGGCACTGGAGGAAATGACTTGATCCACTACGGTGGTGAGGCATTTAAGGTGATATAAGCCATTCTGCCGACTGAGGGATTTGGGAGCTGCGGTGTTATTTCAGCGCAGCCAGCCACTGCATTGATGGTAAGGTTGTGAAGAGTAGCCCCCACTTGGTCGCAGCTGTTCTTCAATCATGCGATTTTCAGCCACGTTAGTCGGGATTTTTTAGCACGGCTAACTCAGGGTCTAAATGACGCTTGTGTGAAGGAGGCCTTAAGGTGTATCTCTAGACAAGTGGTCAGATGGGGGGATGGCTATGGGGCTAGTGACCCTATCGGGGGACCCTGTGATTGGCTGTCCAAACAGACCTGCAATTTAGATTTTGCTGCTCCAAGTTGACTTCATCTAAAATCACAACTGGAACTCGGCTGCCTTCTTGGGCCGGACCAAGGCAGTCTACAAAGTACGATTGATGTAACCTCAATATCCCGTATGGCGATTGTCCTTTATAAAGAGGGCAGTTCCCCGGTAAGCTGGCCAAACATCTCATCCGGTAGGACACTAAGCAACAGAATAGAGGAACCTCACTGATATCAGCTGCAGGACACGTCAGAGGTGTCAGGACTTCCCGAGGTTCATACTCTACACACTGAAGGGCCCCGTTATCAGAGCCCCGGCCCTCTCACAATTGGTGCTTTCCTGTATGGACATTCTCCCCGTGACCCCCAGAGTGAAGCATAGAATCACGTGACAAGTTTTGCACGAATCAGTTTCAGTGTGAATCCAGCGATCGGAGCGACTTCTAACGAAGCCGGTCATCGGTGCTGGACTAGCCGGGTATCACTGCCAACCGCAGGGGGTTTTCTCATGTAACGGTGTGGAGAGTATACTGAGAATGGCACGATATAAGAAAAACATCCAGCGAAGGGGGATCCTGCGGACGGAAGCAACTCATCACTGAAAGGGGTCGGAGGAGGATGTCAGGAATCGTTCTGACCACCAGGCTGCACAGTCAGCTGAATACAACGCTGGAGCTCCAACTAACGTGTCCGAACGCACAACTCGCCGTTCCCCCGCACGGATGGTATAACAGCAGACGACCAGTTCCAGCGCCATTGTGTCCAAGAGAAACAGAAAGATGAGACTCCAGCGGGCAAAAGAGCGCAAAACTTGTATCACTGAGCAGCGGATGGATGGGTCCAGATTTCTGTTGCCCCGTGCTGATGGGAGGTCAGAATTTGGCGCAAGCAGCATGAATCGCTGATTACTTCCTGTCAGGTGGTCAGAACATGTCAGCACTGCCATATAATCTGCAACAACTACAAGAAGCTTCCTGTCCGCAGGGGCCGATATTCCTGCAGAACCGTTTCAACACCTCATGGATTCTACACCAGGAGGAATTGCTGTGGTTTCCTAGGGGGCTTTCTCTTGCTGCCATTATACAATGGCGCCATCTGCTGGCTAGAGCCAGTACTGCGGTATGAGACATGCTGGAGGGGTCCACGACAACAGAGCAGCCAGTAATCTACAGTAAGAATACCCTGCCAGATGTCTTCCGACATTGGAGCTGTACAGCCTTCAATCAGAATGCCTTTAGACGTCAGTCAGTGGATTGGAAAGGGTTAAGGCTGAAAGAGTCCAACGCTACTAGAGGGGGGTGTATAATAAAGAGGCTGTTTACTGTATCTATACATGAACTATGGATACTATTTATCTATATACATCCCATAATGTCTCTTTAAGCGGTTTCCCAAGTGTTGGCACTTACACCAAGTCAATCAAATTAGTGCAGATGATGGGACCCCCAATAATCATATGTACAACTCGGTCCACTCAGGGATTATATATGCCTCACTGACTCCGAACGAAGTCACAATACGGCACATGTACCGACACCTTCCACTGACTGTCTAATTGGGCCTCATTAGCAATCCTGACCATAAATGCGGCCTTAAGGTACAATTACCCGACTCTGAAGCTCTCTTCTGTCCTATAATCCCAGCAGTAAGGAATGTGACTCGTGTTTGATTCACTTTATGTTTCAATGATGAATAAACTAGAGGAGCTTAGACTACCCATGTCCTTGGGCTTTCTAAAATCAGAGCAGCTGCCTGGCATTGGCTGCCACATTCTGAGAGTAACACTACATCCTTGCTGATCTGTAACGCCTTTTACTGAATGTTTTCCCAGAATGAGGATGAGAAGGAAAAGAAGAAGAAAAAGAAAAAAGGAGAAGAGATTGAAGAGGAAGAGCCCGATGAAAGCATGCTGGACTGGTGGTCTAAGTACTTCGCCTCCATCGAGACCCTGAAAGAGGTGACATATGACTGGCTGTTATTACTTCATTTATCGTCCTTTATAATATCAGAGACGTTGTATACTTATCTAATTGGTGCTGACCAGAGAGGAGACTGGAGAGATCAGAGAGGAGACTGGAGAGATCAGAGAGGAGACTGGAGAGATCAGAGAGGAGACTGGAGAGATCAGAGAGGAGACTGGAGAGATCAGAGAGGAGACTGAAGAGAGATCAGAGAGGAGACTGAAGAGAGATCAGAGAGGAGACTGAAGAGAGATCAGAGAGGAGACTGAAGAGAGATCAGAGAGGAGACTGGAGAGAGATCAGAGAGGAGACTGGAGAGAGATCAGAGAGGAGACTGGAGAGAGATCAGAGAGGAGACTGGAGAGAGATCAGAGAGGAGACTGGAGAGAGATCAGAGAGGAGACTGGAGAGAGATCAGAGAGGAGACTGGAGAGAGATCAGAGAGGAGACTGGAGAGAGATCAGAGAGGAGACTGGAGAGAGATCAGAGAGGAGACTGGAGAGAGATCAGGGAGGAGACTGGAGAGCGATCAGGGAGGAGACTGGAGAGCGATCAGGGAGGAGACTGGAGAGCGATCAGGGAGGAGACTGGAGAGCGATGAGGGAGGAGACTGGAGAGCGATGAGGGAGGAGACTGGAAGGATCAGGAACTGGAGAGAATAGGCAGGAGACTGAAAAAATCAAGGACTGGGAGGCCATAGAGGAGACCGAGGAGGTCATTAAGAAGACTGGAGAGATCAGGGGCAGGGGAAATCAGAAAGGAGATTGGGGAGGAGATTAGAGAAATCAGCGAGGAAAATGGAGAGATGACAGAGGAGACAGAAGAGATGCGGGAGAAGGGAACATTCACAGAGGAGACAGGAGAGATGAGCGAGGAGACATGAGGGATGAGAGAGGAGATATGAGAGATCAGAGAGCAGAGAAGAGGATCAGGGAGGTGACTGAAGGGGTCTGAGGGGAAACTGGAAAGGTCTGGGAGGAATCATAGAATAGTAGAGTTGGAAGGGACCTCCAGGTTCATCGGGTCCAACCCCCTGCTCAGTGCAGGAGACTGGAGAGATCAGGGTGGAGACTGGAGAGATCAGGGTGGAGACTGGAGAGATCAGGGTGGAGACTGGAGAGATCAGGGTGGAGACTGGAGAGATCAGGGTGGAGACGGGAGAGATCAGGGTGGAGACGGGAGAGATCAGGGTGGAGACGGGAGAGATCGGGGAGGAGACGGGAGAGGTCTGGGAGGAGAGTGCAGAAGTCTGGGGGAAGATATGAGAGATCCAAGAGCAGACAAAAGGATTAGGGAGGAGACTTGAGAGGTCTGGAATGAAACTGCAGAAATCTGGGATGTCACCAGAGAGATTAAGATAGAGACAGAAGAGATGTGAAAGGAGACCATGGAGATTTATGAGAAGACTGGAAAGATCTGGGAGGAAATGGAGAAATTGGGAAGGAGACTAGAGAGATAAGGGAGAAAATTGGAGAAGTCTGGGAGGAGACTGCAGCGGCCAGGGTGGAGGAGATCTCTCCAATCTCGTCCCAGATCTCTCCAGACGGTAATCACACTAAGACTACCCCAAGTGCCTGTGTGTGCTAACGATGCCCTTCGATAGATCCCTGTGATGCTTGGATTAGTGTGAACTGTTTTGGTTGCAGTGCTGTCTCCAGCCTCTCACAAGTACAGGTGAAGCACGTGGGGTTTGTGTGCATCACATAAACCTGCAGTCAAAAACTAATTAGAACAGGTTGCTGTAAAAACATGTGTGCTTTAGCTGCACCGTCAAAATGCTACATGTGCAACCACTGTAGGTTGTACTGACGAGTGACACTACCATTTTAATAACAGCTGTATAGCCTTGTGCACCTCAAGCACTAAAGAGAAGCACAAACCATAGTAATGCCCATGAATGGTCTAAGGGCAGCTCTCCCTATCAAAGACCCAACGTGTCCTCCATACCTCCATTCAGTGCTTACATTGCCTGGTTATCCCCCCCCCCCCCCGCCAATCATGGAGGGTCTTAGCACCGCCCCCCACCTCAAACGATCACCTGTGATTCATTAGATCTGCCCACCCAAAATATAGTAACACCATGCTCGGGGGAGGGGGGGAAATTACCTTTTAGCAGTCTTTTATTTGCCTCTTCCAAACTGGTTTTCTAAACTTTTGATTTCTTACTATATCCAGCAACTCCGCCAGCAGGAGGCGGCAGCAGCGGAGGCTGAAGAGAAGGAGGAGCTGGAGATCGCAGAGGGTAATTATTGGTGCAGCAGCATTTGGTCGTTCCCATCTTGTGTTGTCATATTACAGCCCTCGTCTTGTCACAATAGACCGTTTACAGTTTTCCCCAATGAATTTTCTTATTTATTTTAAACATCGGCTTTTAGTGCGACAATAATGAAAATGTGACTAAAATGTGACAAGATGTTCTATGTGTGAAGACGGTGGGCGATGGGGCTGCTCTCCGGTTTGTCTTTCTGCATTCACTCCATCCACTCCATATTGTCTTACAGCAATGAAAGTTGGCCTTGGTCATAAACCATCATGCAGCCATCTCTTAGCCTCACATCAAGTAACGGGGCCAAGAAGAGAAAACAATCCCTCCTTCTACTGCTATTTACTCGCCTATACACTGCCCTGTCTGAGTGCAAGTACACCGCCGAGTGGGGTGGGAGAGGGTGAGCAGCCATGGGGTCTGCTCCACCTCTCAACTCTCCCCGATGCGCCCCTGTTACTCTACTGTCCACTTGACCAGCATGTTTGCAGGTCGAGTGGTCAAGCCTTTACTAATCTGCCTAATGTAAACCAGTTCTTCGGGTCTCCTGCCCCTTCGTATAGGTATCATGTGTGCACTGATGTGGCGCCACACTGAATTCCTGGAGGTTCCATGTTGTTCACCTCTAGGCGCTCTGCGTGCCAATGGCACCACATGTCACCTCCACATGGCATATCCTCCATTATCGCTCCATAAGTCCCATTTTTTTCTCCTGGGTTCCATAAGACATAACTTCTGTATGAGGCTGGGGGCGTCTGGAGGTCCGGTAGGGGCAGATTGGATAGATTTCCGTACTACAGAACCTGAAGCCGTTGACACTTTTGGGCATACATGTACACCCTCCATCGTAGGGGGTTGTATTGGCCAGGATTGGGAGTGAATCCCGCTATATACAGGGCGGATGCTGGCTGTTTCTGACAGCTGACACCCGCTGACAATGTGAGCGCTGATCATAGCTATTAACTCCTTAAATGCCTCTGTCAATTCTGACAGCGGTATTTAAAAGCCCCAATCCCCCCGCCCTCGCGATGAGATCATGAGGTGCTGTTCATTTGGCATGGCAACCATGTTTTTCTGCCTATTAGGACAGGCACAACCCACACAATACATTGATGGTGTTAGACTACCATTAAACTACACCTGCTCTCTGATTGGCTAGAGCTGTCTGCATGATCAATACTGAACAATCAGAGAGCAGGACATAGTGTGCATTAGGTAGTTAAAAGTTTAGCCAACTTGGATGACTGGAACTGGTGGTTTGGAAAGACAACAGCTCAGAAGACCAAAGGCAGGTGATATAAACCGCTCCCAATTCCGGTATCGGGTCAAAATTCTGTCCTGGGAGTGGAGTATCTCTTTAATTACATGATGTTGAAGGTCTTGCCGTTGGCTTCTTAGGGATCAACAATTCAATGAGTTATAAAGGTAGAACCTGATGACCTTATATTTGTCCTTACTTGTTATATGTAAGGTCTGAAATTCAGTAGATGATTGTTCAAACTCTAGCTAGTCAATGTAAAGAGTAACAACCCCACCATTTTTGTGTGGTCTGTAGGCTGATACTGGTAAGTACTACTGCTTCCTCAATGCATGTATTATTTCAGGGGTGGTTTGATGGCCTCTCATAGAGCCTCAGTGCCATTCATGGGAGACGTAGAAATATACAAGGGTTTGGAAGCCTCATAGCAGTGTGGGTGGTCCAAGGCCACCCATGATCCGAACTATAGGTCAACTTTCATGCTCATCGTGGTTGAGTGTCTTGTGTTGTTGGTTCCTTCCATCTCCCCCAACTTGTATGATGACTCAGAGATCAAAATTGATGAATCTTCCATGAAAGGCTCAAAGGGGTCAGCGAAGAACAAAGAAAAGGTGAAAGTGACCAAAGAGGACAAGAAGAAGAAGCTGCAAGCCGAGCAAACGGAGAAGAAGAACAAGCAGAAAATCGATGAATTAAAAGTAAGTCATCAGAAGCAAAGATCTAGAGATGTCTCCATCACTGCAGGCTCCAGGGTCTACCTACACGTAGCGCCTATCTACTTTTAGCCACTCCCCTTTCTCTTAACGAGTTACAAAGCCTTTGTGATGGGCGTAAAGTTAGAACACTAAGTTTTGTGCAGGCCGATCGATGGCTTATTCACGTGAGAACCTTCAGTCTTTCGCTGTATAGGTGATGAGTCGGACTGAACGAGCGCCGGGGAAACCCAACGACAAGCCAACGAGTCAACGGGGATTTTTTAAATGCAGATCGAAAAGTGAGCGCTTCTCGTTTGTCGCTCAGTTGTTGGCTGCGTTTAGACTGCATGAGTATCGATTTTTTTGAACAATAATCGTTCCGTCCAGAAGCCCCTTTAGTGAATCTTCCTTAACCCTTTCAGCATCAGAGATGTTGCATTGCTTTTGTTTTCATTTTTTTCGTCTTTGCCTGCCAAGAGCCATAACATTTTACTTTCCATTGATCTGCTCATATGAAGGCTTGGTTTTTGGTTTTCGATAAGTTGTATTTTTTGGTACCATTTAACCCCTTGGTGACCGCCCATATGTCTTTTAACAGGGGCTGATAAGGGGCTTTATTCTGCAGCGCCGTTTTTTGAGGGTGGTTACATCAGAAGTCTGTCGTGGGTCACCCGTGCCAGGGAGAGCGGGTGCTCAGCTGTCGGATGACATCCTGGAATTTGCTGTAACAGCGGGGGCCGAACAAACCACAGATCCCTGCTGTTTTACTATTTACATGCCATGGTCAGTTCGACCATGGCAGGTAAAACGCTGACAATGGGTGGCGGCTCCCTCTCTCACTCACCGGACCCCTGCGATGTGATTGTGAGATTCAGATGGGTTGCTATGGCACCCAGAGGCTTGAATACAGCCTCCATGCCTGCCAGCTATGGTGGCCTACGAGGCTCAGCCTCCAGCTGAGCTTCGTAGGTTTTCTAATACACTGCAGTACTGAAGTATAGTAGTGTATTAGAACTATGATAAAAGATGGTGATATTCCAGTCTCCTAGTGGGACAAAAATAAAAAGTAAAAAAAATAATAAAGACTAAAGTTCATTCTGCAAAAACCAGGACCGTAAAGAGCTCCAGCAACGCAAAAATAAAAATGTCCTGGCTCTTGGAATGCAGCAACACAAAAAAATGTTTTTTGTATACAAAAATAGCAAAACATATAAGAAAGTGTGAACACTCGGTGTCACCGGAATCGCGCCGACCGCGACAATGATGTCATCGCATTGTTTTTATTTTTCTGCATTTTGAACATCGTAAAAATGAAATCCAAAAAACAAATGACTTTTTTCTCCCCGATCCCCCTAAAAAATGAATAAAAGTTATACAATACATTACATGTACCCAAAAATGATGCCATTAACCTATTATTGACCAAGCACTGTAAATATACGGCGCTTGGTCCCGAGCTTAAAGCTCAGCTGTATGTAAAATTATGGCGGGGATTAAAGCCTCCTGCTTCTGCAATCAATCAGAAGCAGGACGGTATCTCCGGTATTCTCTATCTCCGGTATTCTCCATCTCCGCTCGTCTGCGATTTCAGGTGTTCAACAAGGAACTGGAAATAGAGTTTGAGAACTTTGAAGACTGGCTGCACACCTTTAACTTACTGCGAGGGAAGATCGGAGATGACGACGACACGGTCAGCGAGGAGGAGCGGATAGTCGGGAGGTTCAAGGTGGGTGTCTGACAGCGAGACTGCACGGACTCTACCGGTAATACTGCGTTCAAACGGTTGTACGCCCCTCGATGGATGGGAGGGCAGTAACTGACAGATCACAGGATGCTCATCCAGAACTGAGGGCCACTGCTGATGCGCGGCCCATAGTATCAGCTATATGGGGTGTCACCACCTTGTGCCCATCACTATACTGATGCCTCCACCTTGTGCCCATCACTATACTGATGCCTCTACCTTATGCCTATCACTATACTGATGCCTCCACCTTGTGCCCATCAATATACTGATGCCTCAACCTTGTGCCTATCATCATACTGATGCCTCTACCCTGTGCTCATCACTATACTTATGCCTCCACCCTTGCCCATCAATATACTGATGCCTCCACCTTGTGCCCATCACTATACTAATGCCTCCACCTTGTGCCCATCACTATACTGATGCCTCCACCTTGTGCCCATCAATATACTGATGCCTCCACCTTGTGCCTGTCACTATACTGATGCCTCCACCTTGTGCCTGTCACTATACTGATGCCTCTGCCCTGTGCCCATGACTATACTTATACCTCCGCCCTGTGCCTGTCACTATACTGATGCCGCCACCTTGTGCCAGTCACTACCCTGATGCCTCCACCTTGTGCCCATCACTATACTGATACCTCCACCCGTGCCCATCACTACACTGGTGCCTTCATCCTGTGCCAGTCACTTCACTGGTTGCCTATCCAGTATAGAATACAATGTGAACTCCTCAGGCTCATCCATAACAGAAGGACGGATCGGCCCAAGTAAACAGTTGGGTCTTTGTATGTATAGTCATAGAAATAACCTTCTCTCCCATCCATCCTGCAGGGCTCCATGTGTGTCTACAAGGTACCGCTGTCCGATGACATCACAAAGGAGGCTGGATATGACCCCAATTATGGCATGTTCCAAGGCATACCCAACAACGACCCAATAAATGTACTGGTGCGGGTGTATGTAGTCAGGGTGAGTGCCGTATACTGGACTATATGTTATCACACAGTGTCATTATTAACCCCTTAAGGTCACAGCCTTTTTTTTCCATTTTCGTTCTACTTTTACTAATACATATATTTTCTATCGCCAGCTTCTAACTGGCATAACTTTTTTATCCTTACATCAATGGGGTTGTGTGATGGCTCGTTTTTGCAGGAAAACCTATAGTTTTTATTGGTACTATTTGGAGAACATACAACATTTTGATCACTTTTTATACATTTTTATTTGGAGACTGAGTGACCAAAAAATGCAATGCTGGTGTTCTGTATTTTTTTCTGCTGATGAACACCGTGTGGGATAAGTATTTCATTTTGATAGATCAGACATGGTGGTACCAAATGTTTTATATAGGTTTTTTATTTTTTTTATTTTGAATATAGGGAATGTTTTTTTTGTTTTTTTTTTACTTTTAGTGTCTTTTAGTTTTAAAGTAATAAAAACTTTATTTTTCATTTATTCTTACTTTTTTAAGTCTCCATAGAGGACTTGAACTTGCAATCATTTGATCACATGCCATACACTGCAGTACTTCAGTATTGCAATATATGGTATTTCTGTTGGCATTCTATTAGGACAGGCCACAGACCCATCCTAATAGGCAGAAATATATGGCAGCCCTGGGGGCCTTCAGAAAGTACTTAGCTGTCATGGTAGCCATGTAGCGGGATTGGCAGTCTATAGAGATCTATGGCAAGGCCTGTGAACATGCTACCAATGTCTTGTTACCCCTTTAAACTAAGAAAACATTATAGGACGCCCAAACTGTCAGCTGATGTGCACAAGACTAGATTGCATGCTCTTATGCAGAGATGGCCATTGTGCGAATTCCACCAATAACCAGCATGAATTGTTTCCTAGGCCACGGATCTGCATCCTGCAGACATCAATGGGAAGGCTGATCCCTATGTCGTCATTAAACTGGGAAAAACTGAAATCAAGGACAAAGAGAATTACATTTCTAAGCAACTGAACCCGGTCTTTGGAAAGTGAGTCTGCTGCTGAACCCACTACACGCCTGTCCATATTTACCAAGCCCAACACTGCAATCACTTGTAGAAAGATTGCAGGATCTTAGGCAGGGACATAGGTAAAGGCTCATGGGCCCTGGTGCAAAAGTTTAGCTTGGGCTCCCCCAATAGTGCAACTTCACTTTGTGACTGAGTCCTCTATGCCCCTGAAAACTAACTGTGCATCCCCTGTGCCCCCGTAATCCAATTGTGTAATTGTGCTTCCCTCTGCCCCCTGCTATCTAATTGTGCATCTCCTGCAACCCCCACCATATATTTGTGTATCCCATGTGCTGCCACCACAAGCTTCTTATGTGTTCTCTGTGCCTCCTCAGTCTAATTGTGCATCCTCTGGCCCCTCTAAGTGATCGTGACCCTCTGTGCCCATGTCCCAAGTAGTTGTCTTCTGAGACCCCCTTTTGATATGTTCATATCTTTAGCATGTCCCTCTTCACATCCTGAATTGCTCTCGTGGGGCACTTCTGGGCAGCCTGTATCCTTCCCTGACTCCTTTATTCTGGCTCCTCAGAGAACACTAGAAGAGCCAAGGAGGAGGAGGAGTCAGGGGAGGAGGATTCAGGTTGCTCACAGTGCCAACGATATGCTGTGTGAAGAACAGAATAAAAATATAAAGGTACCAGACCATCAGCAAAAGTGTGGAAAGGGGACATCCAGGCTCAGCAGGTATGGGGTTCAGTTGCAATTGTAACTCCTGCGACCCCTATAGCTACGCCACTGATCTTGCGATGTGTGGAGACCTAAGGATATCCCAGTGCATAGGTGCAGCATGAGGAGAGTCCTGAGGCATGTAGAAAAGAGGAACAAGAAAATTGGTAGACGGAAGATGCACATTCTTAGGAGATGGTAAGAAGTAGAATGAGACAAAGAAGATTGGATGTCAAACTAGGGCATTGGGTCAACCAGTGCAGGTGCCATGAGGTTCATGGTTGGCCTCATCCTGTTCTCAGTGGATGGTGATACCCTAAGTACGTTTATCCTACTCTCTAGGCTCTGCAACATTATCAAACAAGGGGAAGAGCCATCCAAACAGCCGGGCTATGGTTCTGTCCTAGAGGCGTGGGAGGAGCACACAAGAGCATCCTTAACCTGTAAATATCTATTTTTTAACCAGGTCGTTTGATATTGAGGCCACTTTTCCTATGGAGTCCATGCTAACTGTCGCCATATATGACTGGGACTTGGTCGGAACTGATGACTTAATTGGAGAAACCAAGATTGATCTGGAAAATCGTTATTACAGCAAACACAGGGCTACATGTGGGATCTCACAGACGTATGCCATGTAAGTACACATGCTGCCATCTCACATTACCAGCTCTGCGTTACTCATGTTCCGAATCCCGGACCACGGCATGTAAAGGGTTCATAGAGGGAGGGCACTCCTTCTGTGATGTCATTGACCCCCCACCATGTAATCGCAGAGGGCTGAAGGGTTGCCATGGCAGCCATATGCCAGACAGTGTCTAGGTTTGTCATGGCCTGTGATCACTATGATAAGCGATAATGCAGTGTATTATCAAAACGCTTATAGCATCACAGGTTCAAGTCCCCTTCAGGCACACAAAAAAAGGAAAATAAAATGGAGGAAAAAAAACTTTTTTGATAATTTTCCCGTTTTGTTTTAAAAAAAGTTAATAAGTTAAAACCACCCATATTTGGTATCCTTGCATCCATAATAAATTGAATACACCTTTTATCATGCATTGCAGTACCGAAGTATTATCAGAGCGATCATAGGATCGCAGGTTCAGGTGCCCTACAGGGACATAAAAAAGTAAGTAAAAAGGGTAAAAAAGAACACATTAAAAGTAGTAAAAACAACCAAACTTTTTTGTGCAATTACCCCCTTTGTTTCGTAATGACCCGTACTATAAGTTGAACACACTTTATATCCTGCACAGAAAAACTATTAAAAAAAATTAAAAAACTGAGCCGAAATGCTTTTTTTTGCCCATTTTGCCTCCCAAAAACCACAACAAAAGTGATAAAAAAAGCCATATGTGAGGCTAACTTCACGTGGGCGAGGGTGATATTCACAACCCGATATCGCACTAGCCACCATGTGAAAGCTCCATAGGTGCGAGGCTGTTTTCATTTCGGGGATGAAGGGATCCTCCGCCGCAGCTGTCACAGCCATTGCAGAGGATGGCAGAGGATCACGGAGTTCTCCCATTGCTTTAATTGAAAACAATGGAGCCACGATGCGAGATCACGCAGCCAGACAGAATTTGTTTCTCGCTTAGCATTGTAGTGGCCCGGAGTTAATGGGGCCCCTCCAGAATGCTCTATGTCTGTCTCGCTGTCTTGTCAGTGTCTTGTTTGTAGAGTGCATTTGAAGTATGTGTATTGCTGTTTGCAGGACTGAAATAGTTAATGTCTGGTATGTTCTGTCCTGGGTCGAAAATGTATAATTTGTGGTCACATCACTGGTCTAGTCAGCCTGAGAGTCAGGAGCATGGAGTAAGCCGAGCGACTGCTTACCGCTCCGCCTGGGGCCTCACTCCTCAGGAGTCCTCTATACCACTTCTGACTACCAAGGAAAGGAACCGCTTATTAGTGAGAAAGAAAGAAAGCAAGTGTAAGTGTTTTACCGGTGGAGAAAGTGTTTACCGGGAGAGGAAAGTAAGGACTCTTTCTTCACACCAAGTTTATATGTACTTGGCCTGTGGATTGTTTATTACCCCATGAGCTTCACCGTGAGAGATAAGTCTTGTATGCTGGGATTTCTACACCTGTTATGGACTGTGTTAAGGAGTTTAAGTAAACGGACAATATCAACCATTCATGGTTTTGTTCAGAAAAGTTACTCTTCTGTGTGTGGACTATTTTGTTCATTTACAAGATCTATCCCAGGAGAAGGAACAGTGTTGTCACGAGTGATCTACCCCAGCAGTAACGAGGTCGGGTCCTGAGCTACCCGTAGGGGAGGAGATGGTAGAGCCCTGTGACAAGGTTATTCTCTCTGCCCTGCTATCTCCTCGGCTGCGGGCCTGTCTCCTCGGACCCTGCAGGGATGGAGCTTTGGCGTCACGAACAGGATGATTCCTCTGCCCCTTGCCTAGAAACGCTGAAGTGACACCTCTGCCATTGCCAGACACGGAAGGAAAATTATATGCCTGAGAAGGAGACACAAGTCCAAATATCTCCCAAGCCCACTGAGCTCTTCTAAAAAGCCTAGGACAACATCCCTCCAACCCTCTGAGCCTAAGGAAAATAAAAAGGATAAAGTTGCGGGTCCGCTAAGCCTGAAGAAAATTGGAGAGACACGGCCGTGTTACCTACAGGATTTAGAGAAAAAGTAAGGACTCTTTGTTCACACCAAGTTTATATGTACCCCAGATGCATTATCACTTGGAGAGAAATTGTGTTGTGTTACACGACAAGGTGGAACTGCCCAGTTTGGATTTTGTGGTAGAGGATACAAAACAACCTTTGGACTATCGAAATGTCGCTCAGCCTTCTTTCTCTAAAGTGACAGGAAAGCCTGAGAAACTTTCCAGCCACAAAGTTTCTGCCATGGCTGTGGGAAAAGTAGGGGGGATAACCCCACCACGGAACAGCAGCAGCAAAGTGCTGAAGACCACTCAGGGGAGGGGCTACTAGGATTGGAGAGTGAGATTCTAGAAGCCACCAGAGAGACCACCGAGAACACCTCTGCAGGCAAGATGGTGACCAGAGTGCTGAAGGGGATTCCAGCTGGATACCCACTGCCAAGACTCCAGAGATTTTACTGGGGTGAAGAGTCAGAGTTGCTGGAATTGCTACCCAGTATTCCTTCCTCTTCACCTCCACCCGAGAAGAGAATAGAGGAGCTGCAACGTCCTGACCCTGTTGTGGAGAAGAGAGTGACGACCGCGCTAGCCATTGCTCCAGCCTCATCTTTGTCTCCTGCCTCTACTGCAACCACCACCCTTGCCATTGAGGAGGCATATATCACAAGGCCATCTACTATCCAACCTGCACAGAGAAATCCACTAGCATGAAGGCTAGTACAAAGGAACATGTCCGCCAACTTCTCCCCCTCCAGGAAGAGGATTTGGACTGCAGAAGCATTGGACCCACGACGGATTTGTGGAATCGTACTACCCTTTATGGATTTTGGCCCATCAGGACAACCATGCTCTAAAGGACACATTGCCACAGTCCCTTCAACCTTCTATAGTGGAATATGGCGACACAAACGTTACTTTTTTTTATACCGACAAGGTGGACTCTAGCCCTATGGATCTGTCTGCACTGCGACAGCAGTCTGCCGACTGTTTTGAGCCATTCCCCCCAAGAGAGGACAACGCTTCTGAGGACTGTGATGTAAGTTTGGCTATGCGTGCTAGTCCCTCACTTTGCTCCTTTGCTAGGAATCCGTTCCTGGAGCAGCAGTGCGATCCCCACAGGCCACACCGCAGAATCAGAATCTGATGAGCCCATAGTCCCACTCACACAGAAGGTAACGTGGTGCTAAAGAACTTTGTGAACTCACTTGCTTTCCAGAACTGTTTGGGACTTATTATTTTACTTTTTGACCCTAAATTGCCCAAAAGGACTTTAAAGTTTTGTTCTCCTGTGCGAAACAAAGTAAGGCAGATGGTTATAATGCATAACTTAATTTCCAAAAAGTTAAAGTAAGGTTATAATGTTAACATGCTAATGTGCAGGTTGGCGTATGTGGAGTAAAGTTTCCGCTGATTGCGCTTAAAGGGGTTGTTCCGCGCCGAAACAGGTTTTTTTTTTTTTCAATAGCCCCCCCGTTCGGCGCGAGACAAACCCGATGCAGGGGTTTAAAAAAAAAAACGGATAGTACTTACCCGAATCCCCGCGCTGCGGCGACTTCTTACTTACCTTGCGAAGATGGCCGCCGGGATCTTCACCCACGGTGGACCGCAGGTCTTCTCCCATGGTGCACCGTGAGCTCTGTGCGTTCCATTGCCGATTCCAGTCTCCTGATTGGCTGGAATCGGCACACGTGACGGGGCGGAGCTACGAGGACCAGCTCTTCGGCACGAGTGGCCCCATTCAGAAGGGAGAAGACCGGACTGCGCAAGCGCGTCTAATCGGGCGATTAGACGCTGAAATTAGACGGCACCATGGAGACGAGGACGCTAGCAACGGAACAGGTAAGTGAATAACTTCTGTATGGCTCATATTTAATGCACAATGTACATTACAAAGTGCATTAATATGGCCATACAGAAGTGCTGAACCCCACTTGCTTTCGTGGGACAACCCCTTTAAGTAAATTTTTGCGTATGCATGATGTGTTTGAGTGAGACAGGAGGTCTAGACGCTACACCCTACTCTCCACTAATTACACCAGTGTCTGTCTGTTGTCTTATCCGTCACAGGAGACACAGCCCCATTATAATTTTTCTAGTCAGCTTACTTGGGGGTATTGAAGGAAGCTGAAGCTTCACCGTGAGAGATAAGTCTTGTATGCTGTGATTTCTGCACTTGTTATGGACTGTGTTAAGGAGTTTAAACGGACCATACCGACCGTTCCCGGTTTTGTTCAGAAAAGTTACCCTTCTGTGTGTGGACTATTTTGTTCATTTACAAGATCCATCCCAGGAGAAGGAACGGTGGCGTCACGAGTGACAATTACAGGTCTACACCCCCTTCCCGGGATCTCTGCCAGCAGTAACGAGGTCGGGTCCTGAGCTACCTGTAGGGGAGGAAATGGTAGAGCCCCGTGACAAGGGTATGCCCTTTAACTTGCTGTCTCCTCGGCTGTGGGCCTGCTCCTCGGGCGCTGCAGCATCAAGTCTCATAACGCACAAATCTTGCGCGATTTTCTTGGCCGTATGAAGGCAGCCTAACCCACAATAGTACCAACAAAAATGACAGTTCGTCACACAAAAAAGTAGCCTCATGAAAAAATAAAAAAGTTATGGGACGTTGAGTGCAACAATGTAAAAAAAATAAATGAATTTCTGTGGAGATCTTCTCTAGGTCGCTCATCCCTTCCAGACGTTGGTGTGTTTCTTGACAACTGAACCCCTTCTTAATTCATAATGAATGGTCCAAAATGATCTCCGCTCCAGTTTTGGGGTTCATCTACTATTCCCAAGTTCTTGTGTCCCTTCCAGACATGGTTATAATATGTGGCGAGATCCCATGAAGCCAACACAAATCCTCTCCAAACTCTGCAAGGAAGGGAAGATTGATGGTCCACATTTTGGTCCCGGAGGACGGGTCAAAGTCTTGAATCGTGTCTTCACTGGCCCCACAGAAATTGAAGATGAAAATGGTGAGTTTGTTGCAGTTACGGGTTTAGGCTCCACTGAAGGGTTACATTGTCTTATTCCATGTTTTGCTGTTACAACTTCAGGTCAGAAGAAACAGACCGATGAACATCTAGCTCTGTCAGTGCTCCACCACTGGGAGGAGATCCCTCGGGTTGGGTGTAGGTTGATTCCAGAACACGTGGAGACTCGACCACTCCTCAATCCAGACAAACCAGGAATTGAGCAGGTAAAATGAACTGTTTCTTGACAAGGCATGTTCCCTGAAGTATGTCTGTTATGTACATACCATAGAGACAGAACATATGAATGCCATAGGGTCCATCCATGGTAAGAGGGGGCTGGGCACTGAACTGCTTCTCCTGCTTCTTGACAATTATAGGGTTTTCCTGTCGCCACCAGAGATTTTTTTTTAACTTTTCCTATTGCCAGTATAATGAGTTGGTGTAACTCTTTTGGTCACAGGTGCCATATCTAAGCATGGCCTCCCTATCTCCCAACAATCTTAGAGGGGTAAAACATATCACAAACGCTAATTCATTGGCCCATTTACAAGGAGACTTTTCTTATCGGACTTTATCTATTGATTGTTGGGGTCTGCTTTGTTCAGGGTCGTTTAGAAATGTGGGTGGACATGTTCCCGATGGACATGCCTGCACCAGGTCCTGCCATCGATATTTCTCCAAGGAAGCCAAAAAGGTAAGAGAAAGTCTTCATATTACAACTAAAATGTAGGAGCCTATACCCCATGAGCCGCTCCTCAGCTCAGTGTGGTCAGACATAAAACAACTCTCAGAGTCATCACCTCCAAATATCATAGGACTGCTAGATGTAATGGTTGTCCCCTTGTCATAGACATTAGAAAGGTCTCTGTATTGTCCTAGTGTCACATTCATGATGATCAGGTCACCCCTGAGCCGCACTGTCCACCCATGCAGTGACCCGCTCTTTCTTCCTTAGCAGCTACTCACAGTTGTGGTTGACTTTGCTATTCTTGCCCGTAAATGTAAAGCTGCTCAAAGTAAGACTTATTGGTCTCTGTTTGAATAAAGGAAGCCCACCATCCTGACGAAGGTTCCATCTGATGTCATTTTCAGTGATTAATATGGAATCCAAGGACGTACACCAAAACGTGTGGCAAATCGCCCCTTTTACACAACCAGAACACAATATTCCATTCTTGCGTTAACTACTCATTTATATGTCCTCCTCATTTTGTATGTCTCCTTTTGTTGCACCCCATGGTCTTTGCTGGCTGGGCAGCAGCTGCCTGACGCGGGTTACTAAAGTTCATATTGGTTTTTACTAGTGAAGACGAAAAAGGGAAGAAAATGATTCTTTCCCCTTTTTTCTTCTTTTTCCTTCTTCTACTTTTTCTTCTCTTTCCTTCTTTTCCCGTTTCCTCCTTCTTTTTTCTACTTCCTGTTTTCTCGCCTTCTGGTCCTTCTTATTCCTCTTTTGCTTTTTTCTTGTTTGTTTTGCTTCTCTTCCTTTTTATTTCCTTTCTCTTTTTTCCTTCTTCATCTTTTGCTTCCTTCTTTTGTAAAGTAGGATTAAGTAGAACAAGAATTTAGTGGTTTCGGTCAAGATGAACCGCCTGAGGTTCGGCTTTGCATCGAATTACACTTTTAGCAATGTTTGACCAGAAACAGGGTTCGCCTGTTTGGATTCGCTCAGCACTAACAGTCGTTTCCCAAGTCTATTTTTTTCTGTGTTTTATCATTTTTCCTCTACTGATTCTGAAGACTGTAAGTTCGACCACTGGGACTGTAATGGTCCACAAGATCGGCACACCCCGAATACCTGATGTGAATGAAGATAGAGGAAGACAACTCAGCGCTTCCATCTCCCTCTGCCCCATTGCAGTGAACGTGGCTGTGGTCATGTATGCGCACCAACACGCCATTCACATGGGGTATTTGGGGTGAAACGACCTCTGAATCACTGGAGATCCCAGCGATCGAATCATCAGCAGTCAGAGATAGGGAGTAGATGTCTTTAGTGGAAAGAAACCCTTTTATTGTATAGTGGTGCCCTATTGTCTATAACCTCTGTGATCTGTCCTTGAAGGAGTCTCCTGACCCCTAAAAATGATGGCTAAAATGTAAAAAAAACTAATCTCCTGACTTACCTGCAGAGATCATGCCTCGCTTACATCAATGCTGTGGGCTAATGACTACCTTGCACACTGATGTCATATCACAGGCATTGACCCCCAAATTTAAAACATAAGTTGATTAGAATTTTTTGAGATTTTTTTTTTACATTTTTTGCTAGTTCAGCACTATTTTAAAGGGTCAAACCTTTAAATGCCTGATTGACCCATTTACACGAATGTTCCTTCAGGAATTTTATCAAATGTTTCATTGGTCAATGAACATTGTTCTCAACCATTTCCGGTTTGCCCCACGCTGTCAGGGTGGCCACACGATCAAATGGCTTTCAGACCCTGTAAGATTAATGTCCTGTTGACCTGAATCTGAGGCTGCTGCTGATTGGCCACATTTTCATGGACATTAGTTTTGCTTCCACTATTGGGGTCAGAATCGGACTTTAGGAATCATGTCCCATTGACCAATTGTGTGAATACTCATAGAGGTATTAGAACACTTCCACTCTCTTACACATCAATACTTTCTATCTAAATCCACATCAGGTAAGTTGATTTTTAGGCCCCCAATTCAAACCTTTTTTTCTTATGTATATTTATTTTTTTGTATCACCTGTATGTGCCGGCTACGTGTCCGCTCTACCAACATTGTTGGTGGTAATAATGCAAAGACAGAAATGATAGGCAATGCATTACCCAGCAGGCTCGGTCCGGGTCCCTCCCGCTGCTCTCTGGAGCTCCGGTGCGCTTCCTGCAGTCCTCGGCCGCCCACAGAAACTCACTTCACCTCCTGGTTACGGGATTCATAAATCCCGCCTCCAAGAAACAATAGCTCTGATTGGTTCTCGAGTGCTGTTCAGCCAAGTAATGCAGCGCTCGATGAACAAATGCAATTGCTGTGATTGGTTCATCGAGCGCTGCATTGATTGGCTGAGCAGTGAAGAACCAATTACAGCCATCATTTCCTGGAGGCGGGATTTATGATTCCCATAACCAGGAAGTGATTGTTGTATGAATGGCCGAGGACTGCAGGACACACTGAAGCTTCGGAGAGACGCGGGAGGACCCGGACCGAGCCTGCTAGTTAAGTATAATAAGACATCCCCCGAAAATAAAACCTAGTGCCACTTTTGGGGCAAAAATTAATATAATTATTTTCAGGGAAACACGGTATCAGTGATTCAGTCATGGCCACGCCAACCACATGCTTAGCACTTACAGTAAAGCATCATGGTTACCTAAACCAGAAAAACTGACCTGTTTACATATTACTCTGAAGGCGACTTGAAGTAAAATTCTGGCATAATTATTCACTTGTCATTATAAAAAATTATTAGACACCACAAATGTGATTATTTAGATTATTTTATAGCTGCTATTTCCTGAAAACAAGAAAAAATTATATAATATATACATAAACTGAATGGCCCCTTTATTAGAGGACCCGGCCTTTAGAGCCCATTAAGGAGCCAAAAAGGAGTGTTGGTGGTCACAAAGGGGTTAAACATAGACTGAATGGCCCCTTTATCAGAGACCCCAGGCCCTTTTTTACAGCTCCTGGCCCTTTTTTACAGCTCCTGGCCCTTTCACTATTGACGCTTGTCTGTATGGAAATTAGAGCCATGACCTTGTGGGAAAATCCAGAGAACTGACCGACTTCCTACGAGGCACAAGCAGCGTGAATTAGGCACCCCTTCTGGCTTGGTCTAGTGGAGGTGCAGTCATGGTGCGGGGAAGGTTTCCTTGGCACACCGTAGATCATCTGATATGAATTGCTGCGGTTTTGAAGGCCAAAGGAGGTCCAAATGTTACTAGATAGGGGGTCTCTAAAAGAGTGGCCATCCAGTGTTTATAGATATATTGGTTCTGCAGTGATTGTTACGTTACTGTTATTTGTAATCTTATTAATAGTCCCTGATTTATCCAAAGTTTATTGGAACCATCTCCACCATCGTACCGGATGTCTGAGCAGGAGTCAGAAGTAGTATTTACTCCATGTATTCCAGCTGAGGTCTATCAGTCGTTAGTAAAAGTAGGCCATGGAGAGCATCCAATGTCCCTAGGGCCAAAGGAGCCCCACTAAGTACTAACATATGGAGTAAGTGCTACTTGTGATTCTTGCTCAGGATCACTTCTGGTAGGATCGGGTAAGTGTCGCCATGTTTTTTGATCGGGAAGGACTCAAGAGTGCCGGGTAAAAGAAAGAAAAAAATCATCTAGAATAGCAAAAACTCCCCGCCACCCCCATGTCCTCTGCACCCTGGACCTCGGGGGGCTCTTCTACTCTACTGTAGTGATCACATGGCATCCTGATTATAGGGATAATACATCACCGATGCAGTGGTGGAAACAGAAGCCGGCAGGGATGGGGACATGTGAGTGGGGGATGCCAGAGTCATTCTTCTAGATCTTAAGACCCATCCCGGTTATTTAAAAAACCTTTTAAAGAGCTAGAAAACCGCTAAAGAACCCCGGAGCATGGATATAGTACCCCCATACAAGTTCACTTCAGACCTTGACACCAAGTTCATAGCCCTTCAGCCTCAGGCCACGGTGTGAGGCTACCAAGAAGTGAGCGGCCCCAACGTCTCCCACCGTCCGGTTATGGCACCACGTCTCACTAATCTCACTATCTCCTTACCAGATACGAGCTTAGAGTGATAATATGGAATACTGATGAGGTTATACTGGAAGATGATGATTACTTCACAGGAGAAAAGTCTAGTGACATTTTTGTCAGGGGGTAGGTACCAGCAAAAACAAAAAGCAACCACCGATCTGCCTTTGTGTTATGTGTGGGCTTCTGTGTACACTCGTGGCGCACACTATGGTTCCTATGCTGCTGTTGTTGCCGGTTTTACGCTTTTCCGTGTTGTGCGTGAATAACAAAAATTTTGCTTTTTTTGCTTTTTTTTTGTTTGATTTTTTTGTCTCTCTTCTTGGTGTTTATGGTCGTGCTGTTGTCAACTAGTTTTGAGCTGCGTGTTATTATTTGGAACACTGATGAAGTGATTTTAGAAGATGATGCTTTCATGACAGGAGAGAAGATGTCTGACATCTATGTTAAGGGGTAATGATGCACGGCCCGTCCCCTCCTCACACCCACAGCCCTTCCCCTTCTAACCCGCCTTACCCCTTCTCCCTGGGCGAACCGAATGTGCATATCCCCTGTCACTCATTGCTGCTTGCCTCACTGCACTGAACTGCACTGGTCTGCTGCACTCTTGCTGGCCCGCTCCCGTCTCTAGCCCGTCTTTGGGTTGCCATGTGGTGGGTCTGTTGGGATATTTTGATCACGTGAAATTACTCTTCAGTTTCTGAGGGCATAAACAATTGGTTTGGGTCTCAACAATTTAGTTATTTGTTAGTTTGCCATTAAAAATAAAATGATGGCCTTAAGATTCAACCTTCTTGATTTGCTGAAAATTCCAACAGACGAAGAGCTCGTTGTTCTAATTATCATGATGGGTTTTATGTTGTTGGTCTCAATTTCACATTTAGTGGCCTACATCACGTGTTCATGTAGCCCCTCAGTGACGGCCGATACGCCTTTTTACGGCGGTCACTAATAGGCTTTAAACCTGCACATATTACGGGAGCTTGACCGACTACTGACAGCGGGGCTCCTGCTCTAACCGCCAGAGGAAGAGGAGTCTCAGATCCTGGCAACTTAACCACTTACATGCTACAACCAATCGCAACTGCAGCATGTAAGCAGCTGACAGAGGAAAGGGGTCTTTCTGTCACCCATCGACACCCCACAATGCAATCGCAAGGTTCCAGTGGGATTCCATGGCAGCCGGAGGACCGATAAAGGTCTCCACATCTGCCATGTAACTCAGTCTAGTAGACCCCGCCTCCAGCAGAGTCTAACAGGCTGCTGTCATAGGCTTAACAAAATGCACTACATAAGTAATGCAGTGTATTATCCGAGCTATCGAACGATGGCATCTTCTAGTCCTCTATAAATAGAGTAAAAAATGTTCAATCCAGTTTTTAATTAAAAAAAAAAATCCAGTTCAAAAATACATTTTTTTCCTCACAAAAACCTGTTTTAAATGGATAAAATACCAAAAATACTAAAAAAAGCAAAAAATAACATATTGGCTCCTTTATAACAACCCATAATGACATATTCTGTTATTTATCTCACATGGTGAACGCTGCAGAAGTCATTTTAAAAACTAACGCCAGAATTACGATTTTTCTTTTGTTCGCCTCCCAAAAAATGTGATAAAAAGCAATCCAAAATGTGCCCCAAAATGGTCCAAAAAAACTACAAAAAGCAAGCCCTCACAGAGCAAAAGTAATTGTGCCGATCAGATGAGACGCCGTAAAAACAAAACCCAAGAACAATGGTGGAATCTCTGGGGGGTTCCATCTCCCCTCCCCCCCCCCCCCCAAAGATGTCATAAAAGTTGTACCACACATTATATGTACCCCGGAGGGCGGCCATAACCAAGTACAACTCGTCCCCAAAGAAAGCCCTTCTATGGCCACCTCAACGTGTTATGGCTCTTGCATGCCCTGATGAATATTGCGTGATCCTTAAGGCCGGTCACTAAGGGGTTAATAGTATAATATGTTGTCTTAATATTTAGAGTCCGGTTGTACAGTATTTTCTAAAACAACTTTCAATGATCTAAAGTAACAACAAACACAAGAAAAGTAAAGCTGAACTTAGGAGCCTCCTGACGCTCTTGTACCAAGACTTGCCCGATCCACCGCCGGGGTCTGTTCACCGGGCCTCAGCAATGACTTGTCACTATCCCATGTGGTGACCTGTGGACACCCCTGATATCACAAACTGCCTGCTGCTCCCTACAGCGCACCTACACTGTAGAGAGGATCTGCTGGGTGTGGGTACATGACCGGGCACTGTCGGCTTTCATCTAAGGGGTTGGTTGACGTAGAAAAGTCCCATGATCGACCGACAGGATGCCCCGCTGCAACAATGAAACACTTGAACGTTGGGGCCGTTTTTGCATATTACCTGCACAAACATTGCCCCTTATTTTAATTAAAGCCTTCCTCTAGTCTCAGGACAAAATCAGAGGGGAGGCTATATTACCTGTCCTTGGTCCTCAGCTCCATTATGCCATGGAACTGCTGTTTTCTGACCTCAAAGATGGCCGCAGCAACTTTCTAACTACCTAATGCATGCTACATTGGTAGGCCGATGCACTTTGTGCTGCTCTCTGATTGGCCAGTAGTGATCATGGGGCAATCAAAGAGCAGATGGGGTGTATAGTGAATCAGTAGTGGGTGGACCAGGTGGTCAGAAGATTACAGCTGCCATCTTAGACAACCAATAATGGGGTCTGATAGATCCTGGAGACGGGGGCACAGAAGACAAACTGCAGGTGATGTAGCTCCCCGCTCCGATTCCTGGACAGAGTTTCTTTCCGGGGACTTGGAAAGCCACTTTAACTGGATAATCTCTTTAATCATTACCGCCCCTCACAGAAGAGATGCTTCTAATAGAATCTTAAATCATTAACTTATTTAAAAAGAACCAGGGCCCCACAAGCCACTGCATCTACCGTGTCACAAGGGGGAAGGGCAGGGTGTCCGCCATACATGGCAAGCACCACCTACTGATGGTCGCTATCTAGTGGTTCTATCTCTTACCTCCCCGGTGGCCGGATGTAGTGTCCTTTTAGTGCGACCAAGATGGTTAAATATGCACTTACAGGGACTTACTTGTCACTAAGTTACCTACACAATCTTAGGAATAGTCTGAGGAGTCGGATAACTTCATTCACATCACCAATTTTCAAATTTTCAGAAACTGACTTACATATAAGGAACATAGTCAAATATTTTTGATGTTCCCCAATGTGGTGGTACGAATTTTGCAAAGGGGAAGGATTTTAACTATGGTTCACAATTCACGGTATTCCCATTCATCATTCAACGTGTTTGATGGTTCATCAGGAATATGGGAACCAGCAATGAATCACAGATATGAGAATGTAAGTCTTCTGGTTATAACAATAGACACCAATACTATATAGGAAGGTGTCTGAGTATATAATCCCCCAATAGTCTGCAGTGCATGAGGGGGGAGTCTCCCTACTAGGCTACTGATTGGGTGATCGATGCAGATAGAGTGCATGAGGGGGGAGTCTCCCTACTAGGCTACTGATCAGATGATCGATGCAGATAGAGTGCCACAATAGTCAAGGAGTAATTTACCCCGTGGACTTAATTTAAAGAGGGTATCACTGGGAAAGGCCTCTGATTAGGATCTGCCATCATGGCCCATTTAGTAATGGCCACTGTAGTCTAATGGTATGCAAATTAGACAAAGCTGGTAATTTCCACCAGTAGCAATAGGTGATGCAGCTTCAGAGCCCCATACTCACTATCAATTCCCCACAAGGTTTGCGGTATACTAGCTAAATTGCACCATCTACTTATTGGAATATCCCTTTCTTAGTAAAGTAGTTTAGAGTGAATAGTCGTCCCCCTTCCCCCACAACTGCACAATTGCCTGCCTAATTAGATACAAAAATGATAAAAGAAGAGCAAATCCGTTAGCCCTGATGGTGGACGGGGGTATCTTTAATCATTACTGGGGATGTAAACTTATATAAAATAAATCAATTAAACTGCCAATACTACAACAATTTCACAAAAATGTAGAAAATTCTAAACAAAATTCAAAAAGAAAAGAAAATTAAATGTTGGGGCATTTTCCGTACTTGAAGAAATTAGTTGGATGTTTAAAACTTTAAAGGCCCATTTCCATGCCACGTTTATTGCTCAAAATTCATCCAAAGGAAGGCTTTTGAGCAATAGCTGTTGCGTGTAAATGCGTACCCATTGTGCACTTACCGTGCACTGTTCGTTCATCGCTGACTTCAGGTTAGCATGAAATCAGTAGTCCCTGATAGCAGGGACCGCATGCTAAGTTCTCCACGGGCAGCGCTGATAACATTGTATGCAGCTAGCCGCCCTTGGCAGAACAATGGTCATGTATTTAGAGAGCAGACCACCCACTGTTCTCTAAATACATGCAAATGAAGCTAGTAAGCTCAAATTGCCTAATTAGCCCATTAGTAACTAATGTAAAATGATCGCTCAAAACTGTCAGAAACTGAGGAAGTGCGTGTGATGTAAGTGCGGAACACTGAGACAACAAGAACAATCTGAAGAAAAAATGAAACCTAAAATAAAAAGAAAATGAAAATATACATAAAAATAATAAAAAAGGCTAAATTGAAGAAACTTAAAAATGAAATGAAAAATAATAGTAAATACAAAAACCTAAAATGAAGGAAAATAAAAGGTAAAAGAAAAGAATTATCAAAAAGAAAGGAAACAACCTCCGTGCCCCTCCCTACGTTTCCACAGTCTGTTCACGTTTATTGGTTGGCTCTTCATTCTGACACCTACCCTCAGGACTGGAGAGGTCTTTCTAGCCCCGGTCCCACCACACAATCCCACCGGCTAGAGATGCCCCGAGGAGCAGGCGTGACTGCGCACAGTGTGTTTCATGTGTTTGCACCAGTAATACTGATGAAGGGCTGCTACCACCACACCGTTATTTCTGCATCGGGTCTCTTCAGTCCAGGTAAGTGTCTTCATCACCTTTTTGTTTCTGCAAGGGATGTAAACTGCCATTGGCAGCCCCTTCAGCAACAACGGGGTTAACCCTGAAGAACGCTAATTCAGAGGGTAAAGCGGAGCGCATCACTGGAGCATTTGCATGGCATGCCGACTCTCATTTTCCTCTCCTGATTTCTACCTTCTCCTCTAAAGGTAAAGCTCATTTACTGAATATGCTGCAAAATGTGCCTTAACCGTGGCAACCAACCATAGCAATGACAAGTCTCCTCTGATTGGTTAAGATGTTACAAACGGGGGACATGGAGACAATAGCAGTAAATGAGCTCTAATGGTTAATGGTGTCCGTTCCCTTTCTCTGTGGGGCATGATGGGGTTTTTGTGCAGCGTGTGATTTGTAGTGCGCTTCTTTCCCGTGGGGAGAATGTTCTTTCTATGCTGCATATTATGATGTCCGTAAAAATGTGTTTCTGTTCTTGTTACAAAAAATCATAAAATGCATTAATAATGGGAAAAAAGGAATGTCTGCGATGCACAATATTGGTTTGTGCAGTGAAGATGAGGAGGGGGGTCATTATACTGGGACTCTGATCCCCGCGTGTAATACTGCAATGTCAAGAGCTAATAAAGTTATTGCAGAAACAGGTTTTCCAATCGGCCAAAAGCCATTTGTTGGAAAAAGATCGAAATAATCTAAAGATCTAATTATTAGGAAGTATTTGTAGATAATAATGGGGTAAAGCCTAAAAGTCCCGATATAGAAGGGTTGTGGGGTTATTCCTTTTAGGAGTGATAAAGATTTTTTAAAAAGTTTTTAAAAAAAATATTTTAAAATTTAAAACTCAATAAAAATAGTCTTTAATAACTTCACTTTTCTTAAAGGGTTTTTTCAGGACTAAGAAAAAAATGTTGTAAAATAAAAAATAAACCACTCCCACCTCCTTAAAGGGAGTCTGTAGTTGGATCGTGCTGGGCATGAGGTTATAGAGCGGGCGGAGCTGAGCAGATTGATATATAGTCTTAGGCCCCCTGCACACAGGCGGAAATTCCTAGGCGGGATTTCCCGCTGAATTTCTGCCCATGGAAGCTGCCATAGGATTGGATTAGAAAACGCAATCCTATGCAGGCGGCCGCGATTAGTCCAAGCGAAATCTCTCACAGAAAACAAATTGCGGCATGCTCTATTTCACTCCCCGGCCGCTAGCTTCGCTCTGCACATGTGCCGGCTGGGCGGCACTCGGCACATCACAGAGCCGGAGGCGCAGGAGCAGGTGAGTGCTGCGCTGGTCCCTGCAGGGACTCTGATCGGGTCCCGCTGCGGATCTGACCCGGCCGTCTGCAGGCAGTCTTATGGGGAGAGGTTCCGTAAAACTTGTATCTTATTCATTTAAACCTCTGCTCATCCTGAGCTGAACAGTCCAGTGGGAGGAGCTATCATTGATTGACAGCCTCCCCTGTATGTACGGTCATACACAGATAGCTGTCAATCACTGATAATGTTAACACAATGTAATGCTACAAGTATATTCCTGCTATTCCAAATTAAGGGTTAATACGAGCTGTTCGTGTAAATCGCAAATGATTCTGTTTATTTGTGAGCCAGCCAAAGAATATATCGTCCTTTAAGACAAAGACATGAAAGTCACCTAACGTGGAATAACTCTAACTTGTAACTGATCAGTAAATATAGCTCGCGCCGTGACGTCGCTCTCCGGGTCTCTTGCTCAGCCGCCATCTGAGATCATTAAATTATAATCTATAAGTATTCTTAAGGTTTATATATTTACAGAAGTAAAACAGATGATAAAAGATTCTATTTAAGACAAAGTCCATATTTGGTCGGCCTTCTGGCTGCACATTGATCGGAGCGAAGGACAAGGGCGTCTTTTTCTTCTTCAGGCCTTTCAATCTTCTGAACAAAAATATCTAACTCTTGTATCAAGTAAGTTACAGTAAGTGGAGGGGAAACAAGACGGTGTTCAGCAGACACTATGGCTTCTCTCCCCATAGCTCCGCCCACTGGACTGTTCAGCTCAGAATGAGTAGAGCTTTAAATGAATATAATACAAGCTCCACTGAATTTTTCCCATTAAACTATATATCCGTCCGCTTGGCTCCTCCTGCTCTATAACATCATGCCTGCAGCTTGGACAGCCTGATCGGGCTGACAGATTCCCTTTAAATGGCCCCCAGTCCAGCACAGGAGCCCTTGTCCTAGCCACTGTGATCCCAGACGAAGCTGAAGTCAGTGACTGGCTCGGTGGTCACATGTACAGTTGGCGGTACACCTGGTTTGGAGTGAGGCTCTTGCACTGGACTAGGGGGTCCTTTAAGGTGGGGGGGGGGGGGGTATGGCTTATTTATTCTACAACATTCCCTGCCCATAACTTTTTATCTCTTTAAAGTCCCTGAAAAACAAACCCCTTTAAGTTTACCTTCCCACGTTACGGATTCTCCATAGCAAGAATCCGGTTGTAGATTGAGGTGTA
This sequence comes from Eleutherodactylus coqui, assembly GCF_035609145.1. Taxonomy (NCBI): domain Eukaryota; kingdom Metazoa; phylum Chordata; class Amphibia; order Anura; family Eleutherodactylidae; genus Eleutherodactylus; species Eleutherodactylus coqui. Next base: position 20,044,343 of record NC_089837.1, on the reverse strand, counting down.
GATCCACATCAACCCACTCCTAACTTCTTGCAAAATCCACATTTGAAGAGATGAAATCCGCGCTGAAGAGCCGCAGCATGTGCTGCAGATCCTGGATGAGATTTGTTAAAATCCAACCCTACATGGAAACCTCTTCTTACAAAAGGGCGCCATAATGTGATCTTGTGTATGAGCCCTAAAGACACAGTGGGATCCACATAAAAAACATCTTGCACCAAAATTTGAAACTTTATGAGCATTTACACCAGACCCTCCAGTTTTTTTAAAAGTGGGTGGGGCCTATTATTAGGGGCTGGTCACCTCCAACCCATGAGATTTACCACAAGCTATGCCAGAAACTGGTGTCACTTACAGCTTAAACCTGTTCTAGCTCGTAGCTGGCGTAGCTTTCAGTCTCGGAGGGGCCACCAGATGCCACAAATGTATTAAGAGGCTTGTGGCTTGTTGTGCCTAACCTGCGATAAAACCCCAGCCCAAGTCAATGTGCCCCATTGATTGTAAGCTAGAGTATCCCCATGGACTGTCTGCACCAAATGGTTCAGAACCACCAGGCCGACCTCAGTCCAGGGTCTGGGCTCTAACGAGCTCCTTGGCTTATGGAAACATACAAACCTCTACTTACAGTTTTATGGTAAGGATAAGAGCAAAACACATCATAGAAAATCCTAAATAAAATTATTGAGGTCTTTCAAAAATGTTTCTATGAAATCCCTTTAAATTTATAATTAAAATGCACTGATTGTCGAAAAAAAATCCAGAAGGAGTCATTGGAGGGAAACGTTCTCTGTGTGATTACAATATCAGAGCAAAAGGAGAACAGAACCCTCGGAGGGAGACTTTAGTACCCTGTTGTACCGCCTCTAGCTTGGATACAAGATGTGATATGGAATGCATGGAGGCTCTAGTACCCTGCTGTACCGCCTCTAGCTTGGATACAAGATGTGATATGGAAGGCATGGAGGCTCTGGTACCCTGTTGTACCTCCTCTAGCTTGGATACAAGATGTGATATGGGAGGCATGGAGGCTCTAGTACCCTGTTGTACCTCCTCTAGCTTGGATACAAGATGTGATATGGGAGGCATGGAGGCTCTAGTACCCTGTTGTACCGCCTCTAGCTTGGATACAAGATGTGATATGGGAGGCATGGAGGCTCTAGTACCCTGTTGTACCTCCTCTAGCTTGGATACAAGATGTGACACGGGCGGGCATGGAAGCTCTAGTACCCTGTTGTACCACCTCTAGCTTGGATACAAGATGTGATACGGGAAGGCATGGAGGCTCTAGTACCCTGCTGTACCGCCTCTAGCTTGGATACAAGATGTGATACCGGGGGCATGGAGGCTCTAGTACCCTGTTGTATCACTTCTAGCTCGAATACAAGATGTGATGCGAGTGGGCATGGAGGCTCTAGTACCCTGTTGTACCGCCTCTAGCTTGGATACAAGATGTGATACGGGAGGGCATGGAGGCTCTAGTACCCTGCTGTTCCACCTCTAGCTTGGATACAAGATGTGATACGGGAAGGCATGGAGGCTCTAGTACCCTGCTGTACCGCCTCTAGCTTGGATACAAGATGTGATACCGGGGGCATGGAGGCTCTAGTACCCTGTTGTATCACTTCTAGCTCGAATACAAGATGTGATGCGAGTGGGCATGGAGGCTCTAGTACCCTGTTGTACCGCCTCTAGCTTGGATACAAGATGTGATACGGGAAGGCATGGAGGCTCTAGTACCCTGCTGTACCGCCTCTAGCTTGGATACAAGATGTGATACTAGGGGCATGGAGGCTCTAGTACCCTGTTGTACCGTCTCTAGCTTGGGTACAAGATGTGATATGGGCAGGCATGAAGGCTCTAGTACCCTGTTGTACCGTCTCTAGCTTGGATACAAGATGTGATACAGGCAGACATGGAGGCTCTAGTACCCTGTTGTACTACCTCTAGCTTGGATACAAGATGTGATACGGGTGGGCATGAAGGCACTAGTACCCTGTTGTACCACCTCTAGCTTGGATACAAGATATGATACGGGGGACATGGAGGCTCTAGTACCCTGTTGTACCACCTCTAGCTTGGATACAGGATGTGATACGGGAAGGCATGGAGGCTCTAGTACCCTGCTGTACCGCCTCTAGCTTGGATACAAGATGTGATACCGGGGGCATTGAGGCTCTAGTACCCTGTTGTATCACTTCTAGCTCGAATACAAGATGTGATGCGAGTGGGCATGGAGGCTCTAGTACCCTGTTGTACCGCCTCTAGCTTGGATACAAGATGTGATACGGGAAGGCATGGAGGCTCTAGTACCCTGCTGTACCGCCTCTAGCTTGGATACAAGATGTGATACTAGGGGCATGGAGGCTCTAGTACCCTGTTGTACCGTCTCTAGCTTGGGTACAAGATGTGATATGGGCAGGCATGAAGGCTCTAGTACCCTGTTGTACCGTCTCTAGCTTGGATACAAGATGTGATACAGGCAGACATGGAGGCTCTAGTACCCTGTTGTACTACCTCTAGCTTGGATACAAGATGTGATACGGGTGGGCATGAAGGCACTAGTACCCTGTTGTACCACCTCTAGCTTGGATACAAGATATGATACAGGCAGGAATGGAGGCTCTAGTACCCTGTTGTACCACCTCTAGCTTGGATAAAGGATGTGATACGGGAAGGCATGGAGGCTCTAGTACCCTGCTGTACCGCCTCTAGCTTGGATACAAGATGTGATACCGGGGGCATGGAGGCTCTAGTACCCTGTTGTATCACTTCTAGCTCGAATACAAGATGTGATGCGAGTGGGCATGGAGGCTCTAGTACCCTGCTGTACCGCCTCTAGCTTGGATACAAGATGTGATACGGGAAGGCATGGAGGCTCTAGTACCCTGCTGTACCGCCTCTAGCTTGGATACAAGATGTGATACCAGGGGCATGGAGGCTCTAGTACCCTTTTGTACCGTCTCTAACTTGGGTACAAGATGTGATATGGGCAGGCATGAAGGCATTAGTACCCTGTTGTACCGTCTCTAGCTTGGATACAAGATGTGATACAGGCAGACATGGAGGCTCTAGTACCCTGTTGTACTACCTCTAGCTTGGATACAAGATGTGATACGGGTGGGCCTGAAGGCACTAGTACCCTGTTGTACCACCTCTAGCTTGGATACAAGATATGATACAGGGAACATGGAGGCTCTAGTACTCTGTTGTACCACCTCTAGCTTGGATACAAGATGTGATACGGGAGGGCATGGAGGCTCTAGTACCCTGTTGTACCACCTCTAGCTTGGATACAAGATGTGATACGGGAAGGCATGAAGGCACTAGTACCCTGTTGTACCACCTCTAGCTTGGATACAAGATATGATACAGGGGGCATAGAGGCTCTAGTACCCTGTTGTACCGCCTCTAGCTTGGATACAAGATGTGATACGGGTGGCCATGGAGGCTCTAGTACCCCTTTGTACCACCTCTAGCTTGGATACAAGATATGATACAGGGGGCATAGAGGCTCTAGTACCCTGTTGTACCGCCTCTAGTTTGGATACAAGATGTGACACGGGCCAGCATGGAGGCTCTAGTACCTTGTTGTACCACCTCTGGCTTGGATACAAGATGTGATACGGGAGGGCATGGAGGCTCTAGTACCCTGTTGTACCACCTCTAGCTTGGATACAAGATGTGATACGGGTGGCCATGGAGGCTCTAGTACCCCTTTGTACCACCTCTAGCTTGGATACAAGATATGATACAGGGGGCATAGAGGCTCTAGTACCCTGTTGTACCGCCTCTAGTTTGGATACAAGATGTGACACGGGCCAGCATGGAGGCTCTAGTACCTTGTTGTACCACCTCTGGCTTGGATACAAGATGTGATACGGGTGACGTCCTCAGCCCGGTCACCTTGTGTCCCCATCCACTGGTCCCAACAACTCATAACAGTCTGTCCCCCGGTGGGGGACAATTAATCGATATGACCATCCAGGTTCTCACATCCTAATAGTGCGCCCCTCTCAGACTCTGTTAACTAGGTGAAAACTCTGTGATTGCATCAAAGAGGCGTCTAGTAGTCATCAAGATCTACACAAGCAGAAAAAAGGTCCACTGCACACAAATGGCCTCTGAGAGTCTATTTATAGGGGCCACTTTTAGGGTCTCAGGTGGCAAGTCCATTCATCTAATCACACCACAACTCATCATTTGCATATCAGCTTGGGATGTATCTGCATTCCTTCTAGAAGCTGGATTTTTCTTTGACAAAGAGTGTATTTCACCTCGTAGTTATCTAAAATACAGTATTAGAACTTTAGCAAAATTTTGCAGATAACTAATTCTTAAATATCTTGGCTATCAGACAACTGAAAGAAGCCGTGCAAAACCGAAAAACATGGAGGGAGCTCAACTTTAGGGTCGCCGAGGGTCGTGAACGACTAAATGGCTAACAACAACAACAATTCTTAAAATTTCTATATTTAGTAAGAATTCGAAATAAAATATATAAAAATCAAGAATTTAACCTTTTTTCTTGCGTTGACTTTGGGTGGGATATTCAGGTGGCTGAAAGGGCAGCAGGAGGATAAACAAGACACTGATGTCCATTACCATTCCCTTACTGGTGAGGGCAACTTCAACTGGAGGTTTATTTTTCCATTTGACTATTTGGTGGCCGAAGAGAAGATTGTTATCTCCAAGAAAGAGTCCATGTTCTCTTGGGATGAGACTGAATATAAGATTCCGGCACGTCTCACTCTTCAGGTCTGGGATGCCGATCACTTCTCTGCTGATGACTTCCTCGGTAGGTCATTTTGAAAATGCTCTAAGGATTTGGTCATTTATAACACCAAATATAGAAAGAAAAGTAAAAGTTAGTGAACCCTTAATATATTTCCCCAACAGGTGCAATTGAGCTTGACTTGAACCGTTTTCCTCGAGGGGCAAAGACAGCGAAGCAGTGCTCTATAGACATGGTGGCCCCAGAGGTTGATTTGCCAATGGTCTCGATCTTCAAACAGAAGAGAGTGAAAGGATGGTGGCCATTTGTTGCTCGGAACGAAAATGATGAAATGGAGCTCACTGTAAGACGGACTTTAGTTTATTATGCAAATTCCATTCCATTTTTTTATTTCTTACTACCAAGAAGGGCCATATTTTAAAAATTTGAGTATCACTTAGACAACAGGTTGATGATTGGGGAGGTAACTGAGTAAAAGGATAATTTAAAGTTTTTCTATTTAGGGTAAAGTAGAAGCAGAACTTCACCTCCTGACAGCAGAAGAAGCTGAGAAGTCTCCTGCTGGACTGGGTCGTAATGAACCGGATCCTCTTGAAAAACCAAAGTAAGTGAGGTTATTGTAAGGTCTACTGCGACCACATCATCATTGAGACATATGTCAGCATAGCAAGGAATGAGCCATAGACTGTGCTGCTCATGTAGACATTCAACTAGAAGCACTGACTTAAAGGGCAGAATCAGGCGGAACATGATAGACAATGTTCTAGAACGTTTCCAAAGACTCTTTGTCACGGCACTAAGGACCATGAGTGCTACAGTAAATCATACCAACATTTTTAGCTTCACCCTACCCGCACCTCCTTACTGATTGGACCATGCCTCCAAAATACATACTGCTACACAGTCCGCATTTACTTATTTGTACCTGTCCTACACTTCCCACTGATCACAGTAGATAAACAACCAAGTTTTCTATATTGGACAATCGCTTTAATATAGGAGCCTATGGACGTGAAAACCATTGATGGACGGTTGCTCCCATAGCTATCTAGAGCCACCTGCTTACTCACTAAGATTCTCATCTAGAGCCAAGGCGAAGCACTCACTCATACAGACACCCACATTCCTTGTCTATCCTTCTTCCATCAAGTCCACGGTTCCCCATGGTTGGGCTCATGGTTTTCTTTAGTAACAATAATGAAATAGTGAATCAGTTTTTATGAACCTATAAACATTGAGTTTCTTCATCATTGAAGGGGTTGTTCAGGAAGGCTAAATAGCTCAACTTCCATCCGGTTCCAACATGGATCACATGGTATGGCCCCTCTCTCTGTGCCGGTCATATCATCAAGGAGAATGGCTGTTTGGCTCATTTTAATAACTAACCCAGCCCCTCCTCAGTTTCTGCGCCTGTCGTAACAGAAAAGGGGTCTGGCTTAGTTTTTAAGGTGAGCCGAACAGCCAGCACCTATATAACGTGACAGGCTAAAAGAGGGGCTATACCATGTGACCTGATGTTAGAGATTTTGGCACCATGGGAGTAATTAACCTTCCTGGACAATCCCTATAGGCTAGTTGTATGTATGTATTGTGGATGCACACAGATTTTGCCATAGAAGGTGTTAACCAATATTGGGGTGGTCAGGAAGATACTGATTAAATTTGGACAGGGTCACTTCATATACAGTGATTATGGAGCAATCCTTTATACTCTGATGGTGGATGTATGGGGTTGCCGTTCAGTAGTTAGATTTTGGGTGATAGTCCAGAGTACAAAGCAGTAATGAGGTTCAGACTTGCCTTCTTTACCTTTACCCACCTACAGGTTTGTCCTTGGCTAAAGATACATTGCACCCCAAAAGAGGGAATTTTTGCATGTACAGTACTTTGTACACAAAGCCATCATAGATGGACAACTCTCTCAACGCCACTAGTGGTTGATCAAAATCTGCCCTGCTTTCAAAGAAAACTTTGGGGGACAGTGTTCATCACATGGTTCATCTTCTAACATTTACGCATCCACATGCCCCAAGTATTAACAGCATCATTCTATTTGGTTGGTCTAAAGGGGGTTTCCAGAACTTTAATACTGATGACCTGCCCTTAGTATACTTGGTCAATATCTGATTCATGAAGACCCAATGCCCGATCAGCTGAATCAAAGGCCATGGCACCCCGCTGAGCAGTGTTTTCTTTATTGTTTAGCAGGCACAGCCATAAACACAGATACAGCGCTGTGTCTGGGTAACAATGAAGTCCGCAGTGGCCCCTTCATTGAGCTGATGGGCAGAGGTGCGATAAATTAAACCTCCACCAATGAGATATCAATTGCCTATTGTAAGGATATGCCAACAATATTCTGCTACTGGAAATAGTTATGATAATTGGAGTGGAGTTTGAAAATGCTGTAGATTCCCAATGTGTATGACGGGTGTTAAAAAGTTAGGTGATGGCCCATGGTTGGAGCACGCCATGCTTCATTTTATTTCCAGTTAATTAAAAGCCACCCATTTAACACTCAGCAGTGAGTGGAGTACTCAAGAAGAGCCTTCCTGACGATCCAGGTGGTCTTGGATCGATGAGTAGAGCGTTACCACCACTTTAGATTCTGTATAGAACGTCGATGGAGACCTCAGTATGTTTTCTCTAGAAATCCTAATTTACTGTATGTACTAAACAAATGTCTCACCAAAAAGAGTTAGAACATTTCAAAAAGATGGTCATTGTGGGAAATATACAGAGCATTGGGCATCGTATCGAAATCCCAAGTAAACAGAGTACACAAGGTCATGGATCAGCCGACTGGTCGTGTAATGTGCTATCACCCTCAAGGCCCTCTTTATATGTCAGTGTACGCTATTCCCATACTGTAGGCCATGTAAGTGGGAATCTAGCCAGTAGTACTCGAATTGTGGTAATGTTCTGAAGTAGATCTGATGCCAATGAATGTAGATTCCTTAGCCATATGGGCCGGGCTCTTCTAGTTGGTTTCAGGGCCAGTTTGCTCTTTGAATACCGTTCTGGTAGGCTGTCCTCATGAATGATTCACGGGAGTAATGAGACATGTAGCAGTCTATGTTCAATAGAAATCTAGAGAGTACAGAGTGAACCATTCAGTTGGGCCTTCCCATAATCTCTTTGGGCATTTAGGTTGTTAAAGTTGAATAGTACTTATTTTAAATGAGAATTGAAGGCTTGTGCCATGATGGAACATTATCCGTTACCTACAGGATAGGGGATAACTTTCAGATTGGTGAGGTCCAATCACTAGGACCTCCACCGATCCTGAGAGCAGGGCACTGACAGTCTCACAAGCGCAATGGCACTCCATTCATTTCAATGGGACTGTTAGAGATAGCCAAGCCAATCATGGCACAACCCTTTTAAGTAAAGATTTCAAGTTCTTGCTCTTTTCAGTGACACCTTCACAGAAATGTTTGACTGATCTTGGTAAATATTTTTGACCAGTTGTACGCTGGTTTCCAGTAGTTTCGTATTTAGCGTAAGTTATTGATGGGATCTTTGCATGATATGACCTCTGGATTGCTGACTTTCACTCCTGATCCATTATATCTATCATTGACTTTCTCATTTTCCTCCCTTTATTTTTCTCTCACTCCCACTCCCTTCTTCCTGATTTTCCGTCTCATCGCCATTTCCTCTGCACCAGTCGGCCAGATACAAGCTTTATTTGGTTTCTCAACCCCTTGAAGTCTGTCCGCTACTTCATTTGGCATACTTACCGCTGGCTGATTCTGAAAATATTCATCCTCATCCTCCTCCTTCTCATGGTGGGACTGTTTCTCTACTCTTTACCTGGATACTTAGTGAAGAAACTTCTTGGAGCCTGAGAACATCTGTGATGGTACTGTCCTTCCACTATCGCATTCTTCTATCAGTTTTATGGTCACTAATTAAGTTATTGTTCAGAATGTTTTATTAAAGCATTAAAGGGGTTTTCCAGTGAAATACTATTAATGACCTATCATCAGGATAGGTCATCAATAGTTGATTGGCCGGGGGCCATCGTTCGGGACCCCGACCAATCAGCTGAGTGGGCACATGCTGTCAGCACCGCAATAACACAGAGGTCGAAGAAGAAGCCTCCGCGCCAACCTCCATGTAGTGGCCAGTGCTTGTAACTGCAGGCACGGCTCACATTGAAATCAATGAGAACCATGCCTGTAGTTACAAGCGCCGGCCACTATAAGGAGTTCGGCGCAGAGGCTTCTGCTCCAAATACACAAAGGTCGGAGCGGAAGCCTCCGCATCGACCTCAGTATAGTGGCCAGCACTTGTAACTGCAGGCACGGATGCCACTGATTTCAATTAGAGCTGTGCCTGTAGTTACAAGGCTGCTTCCGGGGAGAGAGTGATTGAATCTCTATATACTTCGTTATGTAAGTTGATAATCTCCTGCCATAATGGGGAGAACAATGGGCAAGACCACCATATGTGTAGAAAACTGCCCCTCCCCTGTGAGCATCTCAGCAAGTGTCCTGGATCTGGAGGTCCATCTTAGCCAGTCGTGTCGGGGTCCTATACCATTGAGTCAGTAATATATAGTTGATCTACTGGCACTTAGAGGAAATCGAGAGACAGTGAGTTAAAGAAAAGGATTTGGACCATAATTTCTCTGGGTAGGATTTTCCCAACTCTCTCTCCCAGTTCTCCACACACGTCACCATGTCATTACGTGTCTCCGCCATCAAAAGGAGACAATATAGGTCCGAAATTCCATCTGAAATGGAATAGATGAAATGCATAATTGTTTGAATTGGGAGAGAGGGGAAAGGAGATGAGACAAGGGACCTAGAGAACGGAGAAAGTGTCTAATCTCTGGTCCAGGAGCCCCCTGTTCTCAATAACTCCCATAGGGGCGAATGCCCGAAGATAAACTGACATCTCTAACCCTTGGAGGTAAGGATTCCAGTCCAGTCAAAAGTGACAAACATCCCATAAACTAAGGTAGGTCCGGATTCCCTACCAGGGGAGTGAGGAGGCCTGCTCAGGACACCAGCCCCAATGCGAGTAGCGAAGCCATTCCAAGTGTCCAGAAGTAGCCTCAAGAAGGAAGACATTGTTGGGAGTTGGCAGTTCACTGAGGGTGGGAGCCAGAAGGAACCCTGAATTTGGTATGGAGCACTGCTCTGGGATGTACGGCCCTGGCCAACCAACATCAACATGTGTTGCCATATTCCTCAAAACCTCCCTGTATCCTATTTCTATAGCATTTTGGATTTTGATCTAGGATGGAGTGTATATTTTGACAAGTGTCCTAAATCTCAGCTCGGAGGTAATCAGAGGGATTTTTATAATTAGGAGAATGTTCATCTAGCATGAAGCTAGACTGAAAAAGGAACGCACTTGATTCATCTAAGTACTCATTTTAAGGCTTCCCACTGGATGGGTGCAGCTGTGGTCTATCTTGTGGTCAGTGTAGAAATTTTGGATTGTATGTTTTACCAAGTCTAAGCACAGTGAGTCGTTAAGGAGGTTGTCATTTAAATGCCAAGTATGGCTCCCTCTTTTTACTGAGAAGCCCTATAGGCTCCATAGACCGGGGCATGATCAGATACTAATTGAACTTGAGGGAGATATATCTAGGAGTTTGTGAGAGATAAAAAGGTAGTCTATATGGTTGTAACTATTGCGGTCAAGGGAGTGATAACTGTAGTCTTTAGTTCCTGGGTGTAGGAGCCGCCACATGTCAATTAGTCTCAAGGAGACCTGTAAAAGAGAATGGAACCCCAGACCTGCCGGCTAAAGAATCCATCACAGGGTCTCTTGTAACAAGGCAATCCTCACCTTATTTTTATGGAGGTGGTTTTGAATCTGGTGTTATTGGAGCAAAGGGGTTAAACTATTGGTACTAGTAACCATGTAGTTCGCCAGGCTCTCACCGCCGCGTGCACAGGGAAAGGAAAGGTAGAGGGAATAGTAACGTGGGGGGATATAAACAGCTGGAGCTATATCCGGGATATGTAAGTCTATCACTAGTCTGAGACCAGACATTGGACAACCCGCGGTGTCATCCAGCCTATTTGCGGTAGTAGAAGGAATCAGCGGAGGACCATTACAGCGGCTCCCGTGAAAGGCATTGTAACCCTAGAGGGTTATGAAATCTAAACCAGGCAACGATTTTAAAGGCGTGTGGGGTAGTAATCGTGTGAAAGAGAGGACTAAGATCATTTGAGGAAGACACAATATGAGTATTTTAAGTTTCCAACTAACACAAGAAAGTGCAAGAAAAAAATTATATCAACAATTCAACATTGCTATAACATTTAGACACCTAAGGGCGAGCACCCACTGGCGTTTTTTTACCTGCGTTTTGCGTTTTTCCTGCACAGGCATAGAGATAACATGTGTTCCTGTTCACTGGCGTTTTTTTTGCGTTGCGTTTTGCGTTTTTAACATAGGAACTGTCAGTTGCATATGTGTCCTTATTTTTCTCAATGGAAATTAATGGAAAAGCCGCGAAAACGCCGCGAAAAACGCGCGGAAAAATCGCGGGAAACGCGGCGAAAACGCTGCGTTTTTTTCCCGCGGAAAACACAAACGCCAGTGGGTGCTCGCCCTAAGAGTAGACCAGCACACGAAGCCGGGATTGCTGTATGTGGGCTCGCTAAATTAGCGGGATATAGTCTTCAGGCTGATGTGTCTCAGGGTCTACAGCGATCTCTCTGGCGTTTTGGAGCAGCTGTGTGCCCGGTCTCTCTTGGAGCTGGAATTGGTAGAGAAGGGATAGCATACCCCCAGGATAGGGAATGCCCACAAAACTGAATAGCAGGGGATTAGTTGTCACTTGTGACGCCACCATTCCTACACACACCGGTATGACCCTTGGCGGATAAGAAATTCAGCCACAGGCAGTTCTTAGTACCACGGGTCTCTAGGAACAGTTAGAGCCCGGCATAATCTTTACTTGAAACTTGAAAATAGAGACTACAGAGCAGTTCAATTGAAGACTTCACAGTGCAGGCAAATTAATAGACTTAAGAACATAATCCTTCCACACGGCTCCTTCAGGCTCAAAGCTGCACATGTGTGAAGAGAGATTATTATCTTGTAGCACCTCCACACAGCTTTGGAGACGCGTGGATGTGACAATTAAAGGGTGTACCTCTACGCAGTGATACAGACTTCAGGCGGATGCATAGGAAAATTAGAAGATTAGATAGTACATCTGCACTGGCCTTGAGAGAAAGTAATTACTCACAGATGCTCTCTCTCACTCTTGGGGCTCACTCTCTTTACACCCAGCTCACAATCAGCACGGGAAATCTCTCCTTCTCTTCCATCTTCTCCACAGGAAGGCTGAAGGTGCCTCCATGTTAGCTGGAAGTCAGGTGGCAAACAAGATGAAAGACTCTTTTCCCGCTTTCAAGCACTCACATTTATACCTTCTCTCATACCATGTGACATGACATAACTGATACATTTACATGCAGGCTTTGGATTTTTGTAGACATTAACCTCTCAAGTGCTGCAGCTGTACAACACACATACTGAAGATGACAAGACAGGCTTACACCGTACATCAACATAAGACAAACATGTATGACAGCAGAAACACTGGAAGAGGATTCACCTTGTGCAGCGGGGCATGAGAGTGCCCACATGTTCGGTGAGCTGGCAGCTCCAATGCAGGCCACTTTCACTTTCTCTCCTCTCCCTCTGCCAGTGTAGGTCTCCTCGTCCTCCCTGCAGCAATGAGTAGTGAGTTCATCCACCTCTATGGCGGGGAAGGCCAGCAATGGGCATCTCGGTGTCTCCTCAATCCCCATATCCGCTGCAGGAGCAGGGTTGAAGAAGCGGTTATTGCCGCTGGCGTCCCTCTCACCTGCCGCTGGGGTTTTGGTCTGTGGCCGCCTCTTGGCCATGTTGATGTGGGGATCCTCAGAAGTATAATCTGTGCCTGGTAGGGTTAAAGTTTCATGGGAGGTGCAGGATCTCAGCTGAGATGCGTTCTATCCTGCCATTCACAAGCCATGCCCCTCCCACTAATTAATTTAAAACGGTCGGTGATCCGGGGATTATTCTGATTGCCAGATTTGAGTCAGGAAGGACTTTTTACCCTTAAATGGGGAAAATTGGCTTCTACCTCATTGTTTTTTCTTTCCTCTGGATCAACATTGTGAGGCAAAGTTGAACTGGACGCTCATATGTCTTTTTTCAGCCTAACATGCTATGTTACTATGATTTGCTCCTTTTCTATACATTCCTCGGCCCTTGTAATATTAGATCCAGTCTCAACATGCAAATGACCGCTATGAAAATACTATGGACAACGTGTATTGGATGGTCAAGTTTAAAGGGGTTGTCCAGGGAGGCAGAATCCTTACTTGGACATGTAGGAACCTCCCCTGCCATCCCGGTTCTGACACTGGGTCAGGTGGTAAAGATTTTGTCTGTGCCCATCACGTCATTGGAGGGAGCTGGTTGTTCCGTTCATCTGAATACATCCTTCTTTTTCACGGCTGATGCAGAAACACGGGGCTGGCTTACGTGGTTATTAAAGCATATATGAGTTTTCAACAAGTTTCTCAAATACCCCAGGTCCTCCTTACCCTCATTTGCTGGCGTTTCATGTCTGTAAGCTTGGATTTTCAGGTTGTCTTTCCCAGTTGTCTGTTCTGCTGTTTGCAGTCTACTTTCAGAGAGGGGGAGTGTAGCAAGCCTAGAATTCTGCCAGTAGTTCATGCCCTGACTTACTTGCCCTTACTTCCCATGCTGCATTGCACTGGTCCAATCAGCAGGGAGGCAGTATCTGAATGCCTGCCCCTCTGCTTTCCCAGAACGATCAGGCATTTAGAGACATTCTGGCCAAATGCTTATTAAACCCACTATAATGTGTGCTTGTAATGCGTGTATCCACTCACAGACACAAATCCACACACTGTAATAACAGGAGAGGCGGAGACTGTGGAGACCGTTATCATAGTGTCTGCAGATCTGTCAGCCTACAGCCTCAGCGTATAGGAGCTTCCTATGAAGACAGCTCTTCCCCTTGTTCCTATGAAAGCATCCCTGTGTGCTTCTTACTAAGGAAGCTCTGTACCTAACAACAGAGAGTGGATTGCAGAGAAGCTGGAAGGGAGACACAAAGTGGCAGCCACTTCTACCGTGGTAAAACAACATTTTTAACACAAGCTAGTAGATGAGCAGAAGCTGTCTGAAAAGTTAGTGCCTCTTTAAGATGAGTGAAAGAACCAACCCCCTTCAACGATATGATAGGCACAGAGTCCTTACCACATGACCCGGTATTAGGACCGAGCGAGAACTCGAGGTCCTGACACCCCAGTCTGGATAAGAATTTAACCTCCCTGGACAACTTTGTTGGAGGTACAAGAGTATGGGTACGTCACATATAGATTGCCATGTGCTCTGAGTTCAGAAAAAAGGCAAACGGAGGAGAAAAAACAGTACCATACTCCACTAGATGCTATACTGTAGAAACCCCTCACCATAGAGGAGCATTACTCATAGAGGCGCCGTATGGCGGCACGCAGAATACTTGTGGCTCTGGAACATGGAGCTGTAGGCTCTTTGTAAGTGCAGTAAGGCTCTGGCGCTGCTGCGGTCATGAGGCCTTCTAGTAATTACTTCAACAACGTCTTAATATCTTTCTGGAATGACTTACTTGGAGAGAGAGAAGCATCTTCTATGGTGTAACGGCCAGATGGGGATGAGGGGACGCCTTGTACTCTACAATAGTGACTATAATGACACAAGGGCTTTGCTGATATTATTCAGACATCCGTGACACACAGCGATTCTGCAGGTTTTAATGCTTGTTGTTAGGGTCACACAACACTTTGTTGACTTGTAGCAACTTTCTGAGCTGCAGTTAGTTGGTGTGCCTTATGGCACGTGGAGCAGAATGACGTACTATGTAGTGTTGTTCCTTTATACACTGAATGCCCCCGTTATTAGAGACCCCCATCTAGTAGAGCGTTGGATCTCCTTTGGCCTTCATAATCACAACAATTTGTCATGGCGCAGGTTCCACTGGGTGATGTAATGGTTCTGTAGGAATATCGGCCCCTGTGGACAGGAAGCTTCTTGTAGTTGCTGCAGATTACATGGCGGTGCTGACATGTTCTGTCCGGCTGACAGGAAGGGGTCAGTAATTCCTGCTGCTTGTGCCAAATTCTGACCTCCCATCAGCATAGAGCAACAAAAATCTGGATTCATCTGACCAGGAGATGTTTTTCCGCTACTCAGTGATACAAGTTTTGGGCTCTTTTGCCTGCTGGAGTCTCACCTGTTTCTCTTAGACACAATGCCGCTGGAACTGGTTGTCTGCTGTTATAGCCGTCTGTGCTGAGAAACGGTGCATATGGTCACGTTAATTGGAGTGCCAGCATTGTATCGGGCTACTCGGTATACTCTCAGTAGACTCTCCACACTGTTACATAAGAGAACACCCCCCACAGTTAGTAGTAAAATCCTGACCCCGGCTAGTCCAGCACCGATGACCCGGCCTTGTTGGGAGTCACTCAGATTGCTGAATTTTCTTAACGTGGATTCACATTGAAAAAGATTCACGGAAAACTTGTCACGGGATTTGATGCTGCACCCCGGGGTCACGGCTCTAATTCCCATATAGAGAAAGCTCCAGTCTTGGAAGGAACAAAATCAATAATAAAGGAGCTATTGAGTGTATATTCAGGCAGTATACAGATAAATACATGTAGAACAACGCCGGCTACATTTGTAAAAGGAAATAGCCTATGGTCAATCATGGAACAACGGTGGGTGTCTAAGACCAGTAGACTAAGAGGTAGCCAATGACTAATGGTGGAGCATAAACGCCCTGTTGGGTACTGAGAGTTCGGTAAGACCCACGGCGGAGTACTAATGCTAGTAGTTATGACCTAAAGTTACATACTAGCACCATATTGGTATACTTAGGGATAGCCAATGATGCATGGCAGGCATCAACACGGTATTGGGTATTGGTGTATTAATGAACAGTTTATGGTTCAGGGTGGAGAATCAACAATGGTGGGCATTGGTGTCAGATTTATGACTCACTTATGTATCACCCATTTCACAAATGGGTGACCTATAATAATTAGTACCAACAGATTTACTGTAGTACACCAGTAACATCAGGCTTTATATATTATACATTAATTGATATTTATATTTTGTAACTAGAATTGGAGTTGGTACATGTCTGCCGACTGATGGTGCAGCCCTATGATTGCCAATTAGCACCCTAGCTGGTATTGGTATAATGAAGGCAGCAAATAATCCATAATGGACTTCAACATGCAGTTTGGTATTGGTGTCCATGAAGGATTGCTTATGACTCATAGTGCACTACCAATACTAGTGGGTATCTGAGTCCTATGGTATAACCTATGGTTACGCAATAGCACCCTAGTTAGCATTAATATCCTGATGTATAGCCAATGATTCATAGTGAGGCATCAGCATCCTGTTGTGTCCTGACATTCGGAGGATTAGCTTATGATCCCTGGTGGAGTACCAACACTAAGTAAGGAGAGAAAACTTTTGGGCATTATGCCTCCACACCATACTGCGGATTACCAAATGAGATGAATATTTTGCCCTCACAGGAGTCAATCAGATTACTGCTTTCATTTATGAATCTGTTCTAGAAAACTCAGATGGGTTGTGTGCTATCAGAATAATGATTTCCAACCCCAATAGTACTGTCAATAGTCACATGGGGTATGTATCGTTGATCGCCCTTTGCCCCTGCCCCTACCTACTAATGTATTTGTACTAATCCAACTAATTTTACATTTCAGGAAAAAAGTCACCTCGAATAATTTTTGACTTACTAACAATATCTTACTTTTCTGCCGCTTCCTCTCCCACCTTCCCCATCCCTTCTGCTTATCTTGTTTCATGCTGCCTTGGACAGTCGGCCCGACACATCTTTCATCTGGTTCCTCAACCCGCTTAAATCCATCAAGTACCTCATCTGTAATAGATACAAGTGGCTCATCATTAAGATTGTCCTGGCATTGCTACTGTTAGCCATGGTGGCGCTCTTCCTGTATAGCATGCCAGGTTACATGGTCAAGAAACTGCTCGGGGCATGAAGAGACATCTGGGAGAATAGACTCGGCAGTGTCTCCCCTTACACAAGAAGATGTTTGTCCTTTCCATCACAGACTGTATAGTATTGTGAGGGGGGTTTTCAACACAAAAATTTATTCTGTGTGAATTTTTTTTAGTGTTTCTACTGAGAAGCCGGAAGCGGAAGTCAAACTGTGGGTCAACAAGTTGCGTTTTCCTGTAGACCCAAACTCCTTCTAGCTGATAACATGAATGCTCTGTTTCTAGGAGGTTTACCTAGGGAAATGTTTGCAATAGATCAACCTGTGCAACTATGTTTTTCGTGTGTGTGACGCGTTTTGCCCCATGCGAACTTTCTGCATGTTATTCAGTTGTGGTACCAAAGGAAACTGGGCACTAGGACAGGCCCCATCACATTTACTACATATCAGAGTGCTCCAATGATGATGACCCAAGAAGGTCAAATTAAGACTCCTCTAAAAGCATCCATAAGGGACCTAGAACATTGCTCTCTTTTTAATAACCTTCCACCCATCACGAAGAGACATCGCATTAGGCATTGCTCTGCATTCCCTGACTTTTAGGAAACAGGAAGTGCCTTGTTTCTTAAAAGTCAGAGGTTGGGGCACTTGCTTCTTTTTGTCCTGTAACCGATGACAGTGGGCCATCAAATTGAGCGGAGTACAGATGTGTTAAGCTACTTGTTCTTAGCTGCCCTGGTGGAAGGTTTTCGGTAAAACCTAAAATATTCAACTTTGACTGACAATGATGCATCGAATGTAAGCAAATGCACACAATCTAAAATGAGCTAATTGGTCCCCTTGATTCATCAAATCCACCAATTTTTTTTCCGAAAGAGTAAAACAGACAAATCAATTTGTAGATTTCAACCAAAACAAAATTACCAATTGGGCAAATTGCCCCAATAATTACTACAAGCGAATAAATCACAGAAACAACCCACGGACTGGTGAATACGGAGCAGGTGTAATATTTGAGGACCTCTTCGGCTAGTCCGGTGTATGACGTATGTTTGATTCTTCCATAGAGGAGATCGATCTTCATAACAATTCGAGGGTCTTGTTTTCCTCCCGAACAAACTGTGTTTCTCCAGACGTTCCAATCTTTGCCTTACTGCTACAAAGCCTAAATATTCCACTAAAAGCACATGACAGAGAATCATCTATTTTCAAAGAATTTAACTTATTTTATCTCAGAAAAAATAGAAACTAAGTTTAGCAAAATATTAGAAAGTCACAAATGTTAAAAAATAGAATTTCAACAATTAGTTTGGTTGAATTTGTATTTTCCTACATAATTTGATAGTTTTTTGTCAGAAAACTTTTATAAATTAAGATATTTGAAAATGACTTCCAGCCTACCTATTGCCTCCCCAACGATGATGAGAGCGCTAGCATTATTTAATTTACTCACAGGGTTTGAATAATTAATTTGTATTTTGCTGTTTTTCCAATTATTCACTTTAAAAAAAGTTTTAGCCCCTTTCCAGCCAAGAAGCATTCTAGAAAAGACCAACTTGATCCGACTAGAACATTGGAAATCAGAATAATGTCAAAAAGAGGAAAGATGGGTTCCTACGGCACGGTTCAGGCAATTTAGTTTTCCTTTTTTGAGAGAAGCCCTCCCCAGTGTGGCCCTCAAATAGCCTTCGGCCAGAATCATGCCTCCCTGAATCCATGCATTGACTTGAATGTTCCGATGATGGCTGAGATGTGGCAAGCGGTGCATCCCGATGAGGCGGTGGCGCCATGGTTGCCTTGAGTCCTGTGTGACTACCCATTCGTTGCATGTCCCACTGCTCGGCCCAAGTAGTTGTCTCGCTCTAGCCTTAGTTGTAAGAATATTAAGTCTTTTCCGCCCAGAAAATACCTTTTTATGCTTAATTTTGGGCCCGGAGCTGCTGCAATGAAAACTGAGTAACCATAGAAACTAATGCAATAAACCATTGAGACGACACAACATCGATACTGACCAAGCACAAGAACCTGGGCGACCCTTGCCACCACTAACCCATGCAGCCCCAGTTTGCGTTTGATGTGTGACTTCATCATGGCATCACTAGCTCCCCCCCTTTATAGCAATATTGGTTTAGTTCCTGTTTTATCCCCTCCCCCTCCTTAGTTGTAGGGAATCACTTCCTGTTTTGCACTAATTTGAGTTGTAAAGAATTTTATTTATAAGTTTCGCTGAGTGAATTATAAATTTGTGTTTCTGTTTTTTTTTCCTTTCCGTTTTGTCTGTTTTTGTGTTTGTTGTTTTCTCGTTTGTTACAATAAAATGGTGAATCCGCGGCTCCAGGCGTCCTGATACCAGTCTGATGTGGCTGCTCCGCCCTCTGCGCATTGTGGGCCTGCTGCTCTGGAGGCATTACAAGTGGCATTTGTTTGCTTTGCTCCTCGTGGCCGTGGTGCTTGTCTTTGTGGCGCTGTCTTTGTATACGATGCCAGGGGTGCTCAACCAGAGATTCCTAAACCCTGGTAGATGAAGGGCGGAGCGGCTGAGATACACCGATGCAGCAAAATGAAATCTCGTTTAAAGGGGCATTACGGGCACAAAATCTAATGAACATCATAACACTAAGTCACTCTGTGATAGGCTCACTGCACCCGGCCTGGACACTTTCTTATATTCTGTCTGTCACGTGACCCTCCGCCTGGGAAATATCCCCACTTCTTCTGACACATTGTCCGTGTTTGCTACTTCCTACCTTGTCTATAACCTTCAACATCCTGCAAGCAGTGCATGATGGGAGGACGGGGAGGAAGCGCTGAGCTGTATTGCTCATGTGCTTTCAGAGTGTCGGCCAGTCCTGTCTGTCTGCTTTAATAGACTTTCTCTGACCATCTGAGAGGGAGGGAGGTGCTGGTAAGTTGTAGGACCTGTGAGCTGTGGGCGGAGCTACAGCGCTGGCCTATAAACAAGCTCTATGCATGCTGGGATTGTAGGGGACAGTCTGTTGCTGTGTTTACTGTGGAAGTGATGCATGTAAACACAGCGGCTGATTGGTGGCGGCACGGGATGAAGAAGAGGGGCCGGCGCGGGAGATAAAAGGTCCAGGTTGCCGCTACCTAGAGGTGCCTGGAAAACCCCTTTAACATCTTACAGGGGGTTGCCGGTGTAAGTAAAGGCGGCGTGGATGTGAAGTGCGGCAAATCTATTAGGAGGCTCAACCTCTTTATGGGCTTGGGTCTGTCGCCAGAGCTGAAACCTGAGCCAATGAGGGGCCGATGTAGATTTCATCTAGAATTTCCATCAGTTTCTGGCATAAATTGAGGGGCTACATGTGGACACGCCCCTTATAACTAGCCCTGCCCACTTTTAGAAAGGTGTCAAAGGCAGAGGTAAAAAGGACAAAAGTTGCAAATTATCAGTTGTGGCATCATTTGTATATTTGTATGCCAGAAACACGACATATGAGATTTAATACATCTGCCCCCCATACTTTACTACAGAGTCAGCAGACAGTGCCGCACACTGGCTCAGTAGGAAGTAGCTTAAAGGGGTATTCCCATTTCAGCAGATTATCCCCTAGTGCAGGATAGGGGATACAGTAGCTTGACGATCAGTGAGGTCTTACTGCTGTGCCCCCCACCGCTCTAGGGGAATCGCCACTGGCAGGTCCCGAAATTTTGACCATTCACTTCAAAGGGACGGCTGGAGAGACTGGAGTTCAACGATTGTCAGTCAGTCTCACTGAAGTGAATGGGACAGCTAGAGATGGCCGAGTGCTTGAACTTGGCTCCCAGGCCGTTCCCATTGAAGTAAATGGCACGCAGGTGCAGCCACCGTCGTCGATGGTCAGGGATGTACAAGGGGCAATTTCTCAGGATCATTGGGGGTCCAAGCAGTCGGACCCCACTGATCAGCAAGCTATCCCGCACTTGCCAAGATGGGAATACCTCTTTAAGACATTCTTCGCATTGGGGATTTTGCCACAGGTTTGAAGCGCACCCCATGGAGATTCTGCATCGCATCCGCTGCATCGGGATTACTCACTGCAATGTATCGGGATTATTTACGGATCAGCATTTAATGGGTTAAATAAGTCAGTAAACACACAGGCTCCAGGAAGACCTCATGGGAGGCGCTCAGCGCAGGCGGCTCCGCCCCGGACAATGCCGAATCCTTTATTACGTCATCACTTTTCTAGTTTGTGTTTTGTAACGATGGTTTCACGCATTAACACTGGATTAAAGAACACGTCTGAAAACCCGATCCCACCCGCGTCATGCTTTAGTCATGTGACCCCGCCTCCTCCTGTGTATAAGAGATAACAAAATGGCATCATTACAGAAAAAGTGCTTCACATCACATGACACATCTCCATCGTTCAACCGCCATTTTTATTAGTCAGGAGGAAGAGGACATTTTGTGTATTAACCATTTACTATCAGCATATCAGGATCCATCCTGCACAGTGTCAGTCGTGGGCGGAGTCTACCTGCAGGATCCGCGTGGGAGGGATCTCCAGTTCTGCATTGATCTAAAATAAAAGTATAACATGAGATGGAAAGTCTGCGGCTTCACAGAAGGAAAGAGGTGCCTAAAAACAGGCCTGCAGATTCCTCGTGG
The DNA here is from genome assembly GCF_035609145.1 of Eleutherodactylus coqui. Classification (NCBI taxonomy): domain Eukaryota; kingdom Metazoa; phylum Chordata; class Amphibia; order Anura; family Eleutherodactylidae; genus Eleutherodactylus; species Eleutherodactylus coqui. The sequence continues at coordinate 20,022,958 of NC_089837.1, read as the reverse complement.
GCGGGGAGATGAGGCCCGTTAGAAGTGATTACTGAACAGCTAGCATTAGGTGTGGGACCCTCCCTCTCGCACCTCCTGGATGGACTCATTACAACTATGGTCCCCTTAGCAGACATGCTACAATGCTGTCAGGAAAATGCTACAATGCGGAGCTGAACCTGACCATCCTGTCTGGCAGGCACCCACCTCGGGGGCCCGAAGCAGAGATAACTCTGATCCTGGCCGTATTTACCATTTAGATTCTGCGGTCAGCGCTGCTTCTATCTGCAGATAGTGGGGTGCCTGATGGATTCCACGGCGGCACAGAGCCCTTTTACACGAGACCATCTAGTGAAAGGAGGCGGAGCAGACCAGGCATCGTACAGACCCGCCCGCCTCCATTCACAATAAACAAGCAGTCCTTCACAGATGATTGACGGCCTGTTTACACGACCGATCTGTTGTTCAGTTTTATGCAAGCAGAAACTGAACATCGAATGAAGCGAACTACTTCCCGTTCGTCGCTGAGTCGGCGGATGCATTTATCAGCCCAAGGAAAAGGGGCTCTTGGTGAAGTGGACATCAGCCTGTTAAGACTCTTTTTGTGAAATATAGTATATTGTGCAAGCGATCAGATAATTTTAAGTTCAAGTCCCCTAGTGGGACTAACAAAAAAAAGTTAAAATAAGTTCAATAAAGAATATTTAAATGTTACAATAAAAATAAAAAAAAGGTTTAGAAAAAAAAACAACTTTATTCTTTTTTTTGTGTTTAAAAACAAAACAAAAAACCCCTCCGGGTATCGCTGAGTCTGCAAGTCCAGTCTCTTAAAATATTGCACAATGAACACCATCAGAACAAAATACCCCCACACTTCTGATGTTGGTTACCCAGTCTCCAAATAAAAGTCGAACGTGTCCCAAAATGGTAAAAATGGTGTGAATAGAAGCTGCCGCTCGTCCCACAATAAGACCACGCCCCCACAGAGCCGGACGGATGGAACATGTGCTTCTTTAGCCGTACAAGAACCATAAATTTGGTTACACCGTAATTTTACTGACCCACAGAAAAAAGTGCTAATGTTGTTTTTCCCGCACTGTAAACGCCATAAAACCCCTCAGAACGGGGAGGTCATGGGTCATTCTGCATTTCACCATCTAAAACATTTTTAAGGTATTTAAATACATCCTATGGCATTATGGGAAAATATACCCTGTTGTGGGGTGTCAACAGAAAAATAAAAAGGTTACCACTTTTTGAGATTGGGGATGAAAAAGCAACAAAATAAGGGGGACAGTGAAAAGGGGGTTAATATTACAGATACCTGTTACAGTGACGGAATGTGAGGAGTAGACGTGAGATGTGCCGGAGAGGTGAGGCTGGGGGGCGGGCCGGGGATTCACTGCACCTCCCACTAACAAAGTCACTGAGGGCCCATGATGCCAGGATTTGCGGTCCTCCATAGACTGAACACGGACCCCATCATAGCCTACGACAGTATACATATGAGCGACCGGTCACACGGGCTACTAAGGGGGCAGAGGGAGGGGGCCAGACTTTGAGGGGGGAAGGAACGAAGGACTGGAGGCAGAGAAGGTAGTTGGTGACCTGGTCTGGGTCTTCTCACACATTATAGCACATGGCCCAGTAGGTTTATCTTCCGTTTTGCTCTCCTGTCTCCTTCTCATCTTTGGTACCTCATCGCAGGAAGAAGCAGAAAAATGGAGACTGGAGATCACAATTGAAGCTGCACATGCGGTCCGGACATGAGCTGTGATGTGTGAGAAGACTCCGACCGGGTCATTAACCATAACCAAGCAGTCAGGAAATCAAAGTTTGGAAAGACGTAAAAGGGATTTAATACTGTGGTGGGGCACAAAAGGGGGCACCAGCACTCAGTGGGGCACAAAAGGGGGCACCAGCACTTGGTGGGGCACAAAAGGGGGCACCAGCACTCGGTGGGGCACAAAAGGGGGCACCAGCACTCTGTGGAGCACAAAAGGGGGCACCAACACTCTGTGGAGCACAAAAGGGGCACCAGCACTCGGTGGGGCACAAAAGGGGGCACCAGCACTCGGTGGGGCAGAAAAGGGGGCACCAGCACTCGGTGGGGCAGAAAAGCGGGCACCAGCACTTGGTGGGGCACAAAAGGGGGCACTAGCACTCTGGTGGGCACTGGCACTCTGTGGGACAAAAAATGGGGCACTAAAGGAGGCACTAGCACTCTGTGGGGCAAAAAAAGGGCCCTAGAACTCTGTGGGTCACAAAAGGGGGTATCTGGCTGAGACTGCTGTAGTTTTACTGCTTTGTATGTCAGCTGGGGGTCCACATAAACTTGGTGCCACCCTGGACTGCACCAAACACTAGAGAGTTGGGCCAGTATTGCTACCCAGCAGTCGGGGTTCATCGCCTTACCCTGGAGTTGAGGTACTGATGTAACAACAGCCGCAGTTCTGTGTTCTGCTGTCTCAGGGCGGACGTTTCACCAATCAGCTGGGATCGACCGGTCAGGACGTCACTGAAACACACGGGAGGTAAGGGGAACTTCAAATGTGCAGAATTCTCAGCTTCATCTGGAGGCTTATTTACAAGTTAAATTACTCTAGTCACATCCAAAGCTGCAATACACTATCTAGTAGAACAGGGCTGGCATACTACCTAATCAGCCTAGCTGGTATTTCATATGGTCCTGCCCTCTGCTGCATTGCACCATTGGAGATGTAGTGTTTTCTACATCAGATCTGATATAAACACTTCATCTCCCACAATGCAGTACAGCAGAGCATGCTCCTCCCACAACCCATGATGACATCCCCACCGCTCTATACCTGCACTGAGGGATCACATGAAGCAGAGCATACAAGGTAGCAGACTTACTAATATCTCTCCAAGGCAGTTTCCAGGGCTTCCCACACCTTGAGCTGTGATGGCGGGATGACCTGGGCGGCCGCGCTCCAGTAGGCTGCGTCCTCGCTGCTGTCCCGCTCTTCTGTCACCCCCTGTTTCATATGTGTCTTTTCCCTAAAACATATAGAAGGGGCTTCATCACAACTACCCCAGGAATATTGCCCTAGCAGGTTGGAAGGTGACAAATGCCCCGGGGTTCTACTTAAAGGGGCAGTGAGCGAATTATGAAATTTGCACTTTGCCCCGAACCATCATACTTGTACCCTGAAACTACAGCCCGACTGATAACCCACCACAGGGCATTCACAGATGTGGCATCTACCTCTGGTGGCGGACCTCCATGGTAAAGGCTTTCAGTGCCCGCAGAACATCATTGGGGTGCATGAGGTCAGCTGAGGGCGATGTCTGAAGATGGGTCTTATCTGACTCCTGCGGATCGCCTTCTTCATCCTGAAATACAGCAGAGTGGTGGGGTCAGGATCAGGAGAACCCCCTAGTATTTGGGTGGGCCAGTCTGACCCTGTGTAAAGCACGCTTTACCAGGTCAGGGTACTATAAGAATGGGGATTCTCTACAATATCTGTTCAATCGTATTTACTAAATGGAGTGACAATCCACATCTGGAAGATGTAAGCTCCTCCCACTTGACTCCTACAGAACACAAGGAGTCCTGGTCTGCAAGTTAGTGTATCATGTGACCCATCCCACCCATGCTGAGATGATTACAGTATATCTGCTCCTAAGGAATGAGCCGCTTCCTCCGGGCTCCTAGGGGCCGATGGGAATTCGCTAAGACAATGTTATAACAATAAAGACGTAATGACTTCTCCTACCTGTGGAGGTCGCTCTTGCTGCTTGTACTTCAAAAAAAAGTCCACCAGTTTGTAGACATCGTCTTCCACTTCCATCTGTAGAGCCTGTACCACAGGGGAGGGACATGATACAAGTCACCAGAGTGTTGGGTGGATGTGAGGCTATAGGGGGGACAAGAACTGCTGACTGAGTGCAAGCATACGTCCCATTAGATATAGTGGAGGGCGATTACAGATGTGTAGGGAAAGAAGAACCTATGATGAGTCTGGGGGCCACAGGGCCACTACTAGTCTACGGCTCTGTATTAAAGGGGTTCTCCAGGAAAAAACAAACATGTTAGGGTGGGTAATGCTTTATAGGACCTAAAGCTCCATTAGAAACACCCTATAGAGTCTCCATAAGGTCAATACATCTATACTAACAGTCCCTACCGGATGCAGCACTCCATAGTAACAGTCCCTATAGGATGCAGCGCTCCATAGTAACAGTCCCTATAGGATGTAGCGTTCAATAGTAACAGCCCCTATAGGATGCAGCGCTTCATAGTAACAGTCCCTATAGGATGCGGTGCTCCATAGTAACAGTCCCTATAGGATGCGGCGCTCCATAGTAACAGTCCCTATAGGACGTAGCGTTCAATAGTAACAGCCCCTATAGGATACAGCGCTCCATAGTAACAGTCCCTATAGGATGCGGCGCTCCATAGTAACAGTCCCTATAGGATGCGGCGCTCCATAGTAACAGTCCCTATAGGATGCAACGTTTCATAGTAAGAGTCCCTATAGGATGCAGCGCTCCATAGTAACAGTCCCTATAGGATGCGGCGCTCCATAGTAACAGTCCCTATAGGACGTAGCGTTCAATAGTAACAGCCCCTATAGGATACAGCGCTCCATAGTAACAGTCCCTATAGGATGCGGCGCTCCATAGTAACAGTCCCTATAGGATGCAGCATTCCATAGTAACAGTCCCTATAGGATGTAACATTCCATAGTAACAGTCCCTATAGGATGCGTTTCCCCATAGTAACAGTCCCTGTAGGATGTGGCACTCCATAGTAACAGTCCCTATAGGATGTGGCACTCCATAGTAACAGTCCCTATAGGATGCGGCACTCCATAGTAACAGTCCCTATAGGATGCAGCGCTCCATAGTAACAGTCCCTATAGGATGCAGCGCTCTATAGTAACAGTCCCTATAGGATGCAGCGCTCCATAGTAACAGCCCCTATAGGATGTGGCACTCCATAGTAACAGTCCCTATAGGATGCAGCGCTCCATAGTAACAGTCCCTATAGGATGCGGCCCTCCATAGTAACAGTCCCTATAGGATGCAGCACTTCATAGTAACAGTCCCTATAGGATGCGGCGCTCCATAGTAACAGTCCCTATAGGATGCGGCGCTCCATAGTAACAGTCCCTATAGGATGCGGCCCTCCATAGTAACAGTCCCTATAGGATGCAGCACTTCATAGTAACAGCCCCTATAGGATGCAGCGCTCCATAGTAACAGTCCCTATAGGATACAGCGCTCCATAGTAACAGTTCCTATAGGATGCGGCCCTCCATAGTAACAGTCCCTATAGGATGCGGCACTTCATAGTAACAGTCCCTATAGGATGCAGCGCTCCATAGTAACAGTCCCTATAGGATGCAGCGTTTCATAGTAACAGTCCCTATAGGATGCAGCATTCCATAGTAACAGTCCCTATAGGATGTAACATTCCATAGTAATAGTCCCCATAGGATGTGTTTCCCCTTAGTAACAGTCCCTATAGGATGTAGTACTCCATAGTAACAGTCCCTACCGGATGCAGCACTCTATAGTAACAGTCCCTATAGGATGCAGCGCTCCATAGTAACAGCCCCTATAGGATGCAGTGCTCCATAGTAACAGTCCCTATAGGATGCAGCGCTTCATAGTAACAGTCCCTATAGGATGCAGCGCTTCATAGTAACAGTCCCTATAGGATGCAGCGCTTCATAGTAACAGTCCCTATAGGATGCAGCACTCCATAGTAACAGTCCCTATAGGATGCAGCGCTCTATAGTAACAGTCCCTATAGGATGCAGCGCTTCATAGTAACAGTCCCTATAGGATGCAGCGCTTCATAGTAACAGTCCCTATAGGATGCAGCGCTTCATAGTAACAGTCCCTATAGGATGCGGCGCTCCATAGTAACAGTCCCTATAGGATGCGGCATTCCATAGTAACAGTCCCTATAGGATGCGGCATTCCATAGTAACAGTCCCTATAGGATGCGGCGTTTCATAGTAACAGTCCCTATAGGATGCAATGTTTCATAGTAAGAGTCCCTATAGGATGCGGCGCTCCATAGTAACAGTCCCTATAGGATGCAGCGCTCCATAGTAACAGTCCCTATAGGATGCAACGTTTCATAGTAAGAGTCCCTATAGGATGCAGCGCTCCATAGTAACAGCCCCTATAGGATGCGGCGCTCCATAGTAACAGTCCCTATAGGATGCAGCGTTTCATAGTAACAGTCCCTATAGGATGCAGCGTTTCATAGTAACAGTCCCTATAGGATGCAGTGCTTCATAGTAACAGTCCCTATAGGATGCGTTTCATAGTAACAGTCCCTATAGGATGCAGCGCTCCATAGTAACAGTCCCTATAGGATGCGGCACTCCATAGTAACAGTCCCTATAGGATGCGGCGCTCCATAGTAACAGTCCCTACCGGATGCAGCGCTCTATAGTAACAGTCCCTATAGGATGCAGCGCTCCATAGTAACAGCCCCTATAGGATGCAGTGCTCCATAGTAACAGTCCCTATAGGATGCAGCGCTCTATAGTAACAGTGCCTATAGGATGCAGCGCTTCATAGTAACAGTCCCTATAGGATGCAGCGCTTCATAGTAACAGTCCCTATAGGATGCAGCGCTTCATAGTAACAGTCCCTATAGGATGCGGCGCTCCATAGTAACAGTCCCTATAGGATGCGGCATTCCATAGTAACAGTCCCTATAGGATGCGGCGTTCCATAGTAACAGTCCCTATAGGATGCGGCGTTTCATAGTAACAGTCCCTATAGGATGCAACGTTTCATAGTAACAGTCCCTATAGGATGCAACGTTTCATAGTAAGAGTCCCTATAGGATGCGGCGCTCCATAGTAACAGTCCCTATAGGATGCAGCGCTCCATAGTAACAGTCCCTATAGGATGCGGCGCTCCATAGTAACAGTCCCTATAGGATGCAACGTTTCATAGTAAGAGTCCCTATAGGATGCAGCGCTCCATAGTAACAGCCCCTATAGGATGCGGCGCTCCATAGTAACAGTCCCTATAGGATGCAGCGTTTCATAGTAACAGTCCCTATAGGATGCAGCGTTTCATAGTAACAGTCCCTATAGGATGCAGCGTTTCATAGTAACAGTCCCTATAGGATGCAGCGCTCCATAGTAACAGTCCCTATAGGATGCGGCACTCCATAGTAACAGTCCCTATAGGATGCGGCGCTCCATAGTAACAGTCCCTATAGGATGCAGTGTAACAGTCGCTATATACTAAATTACATGTATATATTTTTCTACCTCGGTTTACACCCTTCATGACCGCATTACTCACCTCTCTAATGGGCTTTAAAGCTGCACATGCATCTCTTTAAGTCGGTGTCCGACTTCTGACAGCGGGGCCCCTGCTCTAACCACCAGGAGCAGAGAACCCTCAGATCCTGGCAGTTTAACCCCTTACATACCACAATCAATAGTAACTGCAGCATGTAAGTGGCTGACAGGGGATGGGGCTCCGCCTGTCACTTATGGGCCCCCTGCAATGTGTTCACAAGGTAACAATGGGTTCCCGTGGCAGTAGGAAGTCTGACAAAGGCCTCCACAACTGCAGCATATGAGCAGATGATAGGGAAGGGGGCTTCTTATGTCACCCATTAACACCCCGCAATGCGATCACAAGGTACCAATGGGTTACCATGACAGCCAGAAGCCTAACAAAGGCCTGCATGTGTGCTGCTGTCATTGTCTCAGTAGAATGCACTACATAGGTAATGCAGTGTATGATTCTACTGATCAAATAATCACATCTTCAAGCCCCCTTCAGGGACTACAAAAAAAAGTTTAATTAAAAGAAAAACATTCTGTAAAAAAACAAAAAAATCATTTTTCCCCACAAAAATGCATTTTAATAAAATACCCCATTTTTTTAATAAAGCAGCACATAACAGGTATGACGGCGCTCACAAGGCCCAGACAGTGACATGTCTGCTCAACGCCAGGAAGAACGAACGCCAGACTTGTTGTTTTTGCTTTGTTCACCTCTCAAAAATGATGTAATAAAAAGCCAATTCAGGAATCCCGTCTGCCTCAAACAGTGCGAATAAAAACTACAACCCTTCCCGTAACTCCGCGGACGGAAAAACAACATGTTACGGCCCTGCGAATGCCGCGAGGCAGAATCAGTCGGTTTGTTTTAGATGTGTTTATTGCACAAAGGGAGTAAAAAAAACAAACAAACTCTATAAACCCCTATAAAGCCCTAGATACCTCTATATACCTCTATAAACCCCTATATACCTCTGTAAACCCCTATAAACCTCTAAATACCCGTATAAACCCCTATATACATCTATAAACCTCTATAAACCCCTATATACCTCTATAAACCTCTATATATCCCTATAAACCCCCATAAACCTCTATAAACCCCTATAAACCTCTATATACCTCTATAAACCCCCATAAACCTCTATATATCACTATAAACCTCTATATACCCCTATATACCTCTATAAACCCCTATATATCCCTATAAACCTCTATATATCCCTATAAACCTCTATATACCCCTATATACCTCTATAAACCCCTATATATCCCTATAAACCTCTATATATCCCTATAAACCTCTATATACCCCTATATACCTCTATAAACCCCTATATATCCCTATAAACCTCTATATATCCCTATAAACCTCTATAAACCCCTATATACCTCTATAAACCCCCACAAACCTCTATAAACCCCTATAAACCTCTATATATCCCTATAAACCCCTATATACCTCTATAAACCCCTATAAACCCCTATAAAACCTCTATATACCCCTATAAACCCCTATAAACCTCTATAAACCCCTATAAAACCTCTATATACCCCTATAAACCCCTATATACCTCTATAAACCCCTATATACCTCTATAAACTCCTATAAAACCTCTATATACCTCTATAAACCCCTATAAAACCTCTATATACCCCTATAAACCCCTATATACCTCTATAAACCCCTATATACCTCTATAAACCTTCATAAACCCCTATATACCTCTATAAACCCCTATAAAATCTCTATGTACCCCTATATACCTCTATAAACCCCTATAAAACCTCTATATACCCCTATAAACCCCTATATACCTCTATAAACCCCTATAAAACCTCTATATACCCCTATAAACCCCTATATACCTCTACAAACCTCTATAAACCCCTATATACCTCTATAAACCCCTATATACCTCTATAAACCCCTATAAACCCCTATATACCCCTATAAACCCCTATAAAACCTCTATATACCCCTATAAACCCCTATATACCTCTATAAACCCCTATAAAACCTCTATATACCCCTATAAACCCCTATATACCTCTACAAACCTCTATAAACCCCTATATACCTCTATAAACCCCTATAAAATCTCTATATACCCCTATATACCTCTATATATCCCTATAAACCCCTATATACCTCTATAAACCCCTATATACCTCTATAAACCCCTATAAACCTCTATAAACCCCTATAAAACCTCTATATACCCCTATAAACCCCTATATACCTCTACAAACCTCTATAAACCCCTATATACCTCTATAAACCCCTATAAAATCTCTATATACCCCTATATACCTCTATATATCCCTATAAACCCCTATATACCTCTATAAACCCCTATATACCTCTATAAACCCCTATAAACCTCTATAAACCCCTATAAACCTCTATAAACCCCTATAAAACCTCTATATACCCCTATAAACCCCTATATACCTCTATAAACCCCTATATACCTCTATAAACCTTCATAAACCCCTATATACCTCTATAAACCCCTATAAAATCTCTATATACCCCTATATACCTCTATAAACCCCTATAAAACCTCTATATACCCCTATAAACCCCTATATACCTCTATAAACCCCTATAAAACCTCTATATACCCCTATAAACCCCTATATACCTCTACAAACCTCTATAAACCCCTATATACCTCTATAAACCCCTATAAAATCTCTATATACCTCTATATATCCCTATAAACCCCTATATACCTCTATAAACCCCTATATACCTCTATAAACCCCTATAAACCTCTATAAACCCCTATAAAACCTCTATATACCCCTATAAACCCCTATATACCTCTACAAACCTCTATAAACCCCTATATACCTCTATAAACCCCTATAAAATCTCTATATACCCCTATATACCTCTATATATCCCTATAAACCTTTATATACCTCTATAAACCCCTATATACCTCTATAAACCCCTATAAACCTCTATAAACCCCTATAAAACCTCTATATACCCCTATAAACCCCTATATACCTCTATAAACCTCTATAAACCCCTATATACCTCTATAAACCCCTATATACCTCTATAAACCCCTATAAAACCTCTATATACCCCTATAAACCCCTATATACCCCTATAAACCCCTATAAAACCTCTATATACCCCTATAAACCCCTATATACCTCTATAAACCCCTATAAAACCTCTATATACCCCTATAAACCCCTATATACCTCTACAAACCTCTATAAACCCCTATATACCTCTATAAACCCCTATAAAATCTCTATATACCCCTATATACCTCTATATATCCCTATAAACCCCTATATACCTCTATAAACCCCTATATACCTCTATAAACCCCTATAAACCTCTATAAACCCCTATAAAACCTCTATATACCCCTATAAACCCCTATATACCTCTACAAACCTCTATAAACCCCTATATACCTCTATAAACCCCTATAAAATCTCTATATACCCCTATATACCTCTATATATCCCTATAAACCCCTATATACCTCTATAAACCCCTATATACCTCTATAAACCCCTATAAAATCTCTATATACCCCTATAAACCCCTATATACCTCTATAAACCCCTATATACCTCTATAAACCCCTATATACCTCTATAAACCCCTATAAAACCTCTATATACCCCTATAAACCCCTATATACCCCTATAAACCCCTATATACCCCTATAAACCCCTATAAAACCTCTATATACCCCTATAAACCCCTATATACCTCTATAAACCCCTATAAAACCTCTATATACCCCTATAAACCCCTATATACCTCTACAAACCTCTATAAACCCCTATATACCTCTATAAACCCCTATAAAATCTCTATATACCCCTATATACCTCTATATATCCCTATAAACCCCTATATACCTCTATAAACCCCTATATACCTCTATAAACCCCTATAAAACCTCTATATACCCCTATAAACCCCTATATACCTCTACAAACCTCTATAAACCCCTATATACCTCTATAAACCCCTATAAAATCTCTATATACCCCTATATACCTCTATATATCCCTATAAACCCCTATATACCTCTATAAACCCCTATATACCTCTATAAACCCCTATAAAATCTCTATATACCCCTATATACCTCTATATATCCCTATAAACCCCTATATACCTCTATAAACCCCTATATACCTCTATAAACCCCTATATACCTCTATAAACCCCTATAAACCTCTATAAACCCCTATAAAACCTCTATATACCCCTATAAACCCCTATATACCTCTATAAACCTCTATAAACCCCTATATACCTCTATAAACCCCTATATACCTCTATAAACCCCTATAAAACCTCTATATACCCCTATAAACCCCTATATACCCCTATAAAACCTCTATATACCCCTATAAACCCCTATATACCTCTATAAACCCCTATAAAACCTCTATATACCCCTATAAACCCCTATATACCTCTACAAACCTCTATAAACCCCTATATACCTCTATAAACCCCTATAAAATCTCTATATACCCCTATATACCTCTATATATCCCTATAAACCCCTATATACCTCTATAAACCCCTATATACCTCTATAAACCCCTATAAACCTCTATAAACCCCTATAAAACCTCTATATACCCCTATAAACCCCTATATACCTCTACAAACCTCTATAAACCCCTATATACCTCTATAAACCCCTATAAAATCTCTATATACCCCTATATACCTCTATATATCCCTATAAACCCCTATATACCTCTATAAACCCCTATATACCTCTATAAACCCCTATATACCTCTATAAACCCCTATAAACCTCTATAAACCCCTATAAAACCTCTATATACCCCTATAAACCCCTATATACCTCTATAAACCTCTATAAACCCCTATATACCTCTATAAACCCCTATAAAACCTCTATATACCCCTATAAACCCCTATATACCCCTATAAACCCCTATAAAACCTCTATATACCCCTATAAACCCCTATATACCTCTATAAACCCCTATAAAACCTCTATATACCCCTATAAACCCCTATATACCTCTATAAACCCCTATAAAACCTCTATATACCCCTATAAACCCCTATATACCTCTATAAACCCCTATATACCTCTATAAACCCCTATAAAATCTCTATATACCCCTATAAACCTCTATAAACCCCTATATACCTCTATAAACCCCTATATACCTCTATAAACCCCTATATACCTCTATAAACCCTCTATATACCCCTATATACCTGGAGTTGCGGTAATCGTGACGATCAGATACGAATTATTTACCAATGGTGAGCGCCGTAGAACAATGGTGGAGTTTCTGGGGACCAAATTCCTCCAAACCCACCTTAAAAAAATATAATAAAAAAACTCCACAACGCGCCATACGGCCCCGGAGGGCGACCATTAAAAATAAACTACGGCGACGCCACAGAGTTATGACTCCTGCAATGCAACGCTGAAGATCACTTGGTCCTTAAAGAGAGCCTGTCACCTGCCTAAAGCACCATGAACTCACAGTGCTGTTAGGGCCGCTGACAGGGGGCCCGATGCCGTATTTTTTCAGACTCTCTTCTCCTGGTTCCCGTGATGCCCGCCAGGAAAATCCACAAGCCGGCCAAAAATCTGACTCTTTTCAGAGTTCTGTGCGCATGCTCTCCCATAGACGTCTATAGGAGAGTGTGGTCATGAAGGGGTTAATAATCCAGGGGTCTTGTCATCCTCATCATCAGGAAGATCAGTCAGCGACTGCAGAGGTATATCTGCACGTACCCTAAATATGGAGTCCAGCCGCACGAGGGAGCGCTCGTCCTTCTCCAGCGGAGATAGCAGCTGCACCAGTTTATTCTCCATCAAGAAGCCCTATAAACAAACAGGGGATGACATCACAGGAGCGGCCTGCAGCTGGACTGCCAGGTCACAGGTTACCTCCTCCCCCCTCTGCCATCACTTACAGACTCATCACACAACATCTCTAGGATCTGCTTCACTGTCCGAGGAGAGAACGGCGGCGCTGAAGGATCGGAGGACCCCTGCACAACGGACATCACCGGATCTTGGTTGCCTTCTGTGTGTGACATGAGATAGGAAATGACAGAAGCAGAACTGGTCCCCGACAAGGTCCCGGCCAAACCTTACTCCATGACCTCACACCTAGTAGTAATCCGGCTGGACATGTGGAAATGGTCCCTGGCCCCACAATATGGTCCCTATAAAGCCTGTATTAGGCAGTCAATATGTACATCTTCCCCCCTTAAAGTCAATCAGAAAACCAGGAAAAAATTAGCTCCTCCTCCTGGACTCCTTAGAAAGAAAACCGTTCCTGCCTTGCTGACTGTTTCCTATCTGTCCCAGCTTATATATGCACATATCAATGGATGATGTCCTATGGCATTTGACATATCAGGCATTAAAACACCCAGAGGTGGCGGCTTTAGACCCGCAATGGCACTGAGCTGCTGCATTAGGACTGCTGGCCACTGCTGGCGGCTACCTCCTGCTTGTTGCAGCCATCAACGTTTCTTCTGGCATCTCTGTGGCAGATGTCACACCATCCTGGTCAGTGTCGCCCATAGGGTGCGTATGCATGGCTGGTTTGCCTCTTAAAGGGCCAGTGTGCACACCTAGGTTTCTTGCCACCACCCAATCTGGAATGTCCTCTTGTTACTGAAGACACCCTCCCCCACTGGAGAGTACAGGAGCAATAGGTTCTGGAAGGGTGGTACTGATATCTACCAGATTCTTGGTTTTGACCTGTGCCTGTTCACCTAGCTTTCCCATCTTCTCCTCTTTTGACCGCAGCTTGTTTTTTGACCACATTTTGCCGACCCGATCCCTCAGGACCACGCTACGATACCCCTGTCCTGTCCATGTTAGCTACAGTTGCACAGAGACTACTTTTGGGGTAATGGCCTAGAGGCCCCTGTAGCTAGCCAAGATCAGATCTTAGTTGGAGGAGTGAAAGGGTGAAAATCAGGGGTCCCATAGGTTTTACTTTTAGAAGTAACCCAAAGTCAAATTGGTTAGTGGCACAGCAGGTCCACACCCGCTGACATGGTGATCCCGTATTAGTCTGGAGTCACTAATTATTTCTCCTTTCTATTTCCTGCCTCCTCCTCACAAACTCTGGATCGGACCTTTCTGTCAGGCAGCTGGCTGCAGCAGGAGCCCTCCCTCACTGATCTATATGCAGAAAACTGTATGGGATCAGGCGGAAAATTGACCCAGTGATCTTGAGGATCGTTCTCACCAGAGCTTCTCATCACTTCCTGTGCCAGCCTGCTGGCGCTCTTCTGTTCCTTGGCCTTCACCACTAGTGGCCCAACATTGTCCATGAACCACAGGTCTGGGGCCTTCCAAGCGAGTCCGAGCTGCTGCTCGTGTATAATACGATCGACCTCCAGTGCTTTCTGCACCAGTTGCTTCATCTCCTCCTCATTCATCACCCAGATGTCATGGAACTTGTTGGCATCTACAGTTGCAAAATGTCTGGTAAAGAAAAAGGGCGAATTCAAAATTCTGTTGGTTGTTAGTGGAATCAGTCAGCAAGCATGTCGACAGGCAAAACTCCATTTTGAGATAAGAGGTGGTCTGACCTCATCTTCTTCTGCAGCTCTTTGTACTGCTCGGCGATCCTCTTGAAGTCATCAGTCAGGGCCTGGTTCTCCTCTCTGTACCGTTTGATCTGTTTTTCCAGCTTTATCTTGAGGTTGTTCAGGACGTCGTGCAATCTACGAGAGAAGAGACCGCAGACGGTCAACTGCGGGCAGTGAAGCCAAGAGGGCACGAGGCACGACAATGGAAAATAAGATGTCTAGAGGCTGAAATTCCTGGTGGTTTGTGGCAGTAAGGGAGTTAGTGTAAGCATTCCTGGCGGTCTAAGGTCGTTAATGTAGGGATTCCTGGTGGTCTAGAGGAGGGAGGAGGTTACTTTTAGCATCCCTGGTGGTCTAGGGAAGGGGCTAGTATAAGTATCTCTAGTAGTCTAAGGCAGGGAGGGCGTAAATTGCAGTAGTAGTCTAAGCCATTTAAGGGGTTAATGTAAGGATCACTGGTGTTCTAGGGCAGTGAAGTGGATCTTAAGAGTAACCTTTGTACTGCTCTAGACCACCAGGGATCCTAACATTAATCTCTTCAATGACTTAGATAACCAGGAACATTAGACTTTCCCCCCTCACTGCCTTAGACCACCAGGAATTATTACACTAACCGCTTCACTACCCTAGAACACCAGGAATTCTAACATTACCTCCTTTACTGCTCCAGACCATTAGAGATCCTTACATTAACCCCTGCACTGCCTCAGACCACCAGAGATCCTTACAGTAACCAATTTACTGCCCCGGACCACCACAGATAATGGCATTAACAACTTCATTGTCCTAGACCACCATGTATGCAGACATTAGGTCCCCAATATCCCTAGACCACCAAGGATACTAGAAGTAAAATCCTCATTGTTCCTCAATAGAAATATTGACATTAGCAGCTCAACTGCCCTAGATCAGCAGGGATGCTGACACACCTGCAAAGCCACAGACCTCCAAAAATAAAGACATTAACCCCTTCAATATTGGGGAGGGAGGGACATTACCGTGTGATTCTCCTCTTCTGCTGGGACTTGGTGATGGTGTTTTCCTCGTCCCTCTTCTTAAGCACTTGAAAGTTATATTCCAGCTTCTCCTGATTCAGCTGGTACGTGGCTTTCATCTGCTGCAGCTGCTGCTGGAGGATCTGCACCCCAACCAGAGAGAAGATATGGAGGTCAGTGGTGGGACTGGCTCTCTGACACGGTAACAACTCTTCTGGATTATCAAGTGATTGTACATAGACACAAAGTATGTGAACCCCTGAGAATCCCTAAATATGAGCTTGCTGGACATATTACTCTAAAACCATGGGTGCTTTACATCACTCCAGCTGATGCCTGGCATTGTGCATGCTGGTCATAGACTTAAGTGCAGCAGCTCCACCATGGAAGACCTCTGCTGATATCACTTCCACTATGTACACTGGATGCGGGTGAGGCACCTAGACTTAACAAACAGATAGGGGTTCACATACTTTTGGCTATAATAAGGGGGTACATTCAGAGATCCATCGTGTACACAGAAGAGCACTCCACCTGCAGTGACCGTCGATCACTGACCTGCACATCTATCTCCAGCTTAATCTTGATCATGTTATATTCCTCGCCTTCCTGCACCTGGAGCTGCTTCAGCTGCTGCTCGTACTCCTCCACCTTCTTCATCCTGTTCATGAGACTCTCCAGCTAAAGAGACAGAGCAGAGTGCTGCACACGAGACAGAGCAGAGTGCTGCACACGAAACACAGCAGAGTCCTGCTCACGAGACAGAGCAGAGTGCTGCGCGCGACGCAGAGAAAGGGCAGAGTCCTGCACATGAGACAGAGCAGAGTGCTGCGCGCGACACAGAGAAAGGGCAGAGTCCTGTGCGTGAGACAGAGCAGAGTCATGCACACAATACAGAGACAGAGCAGAGTCATGCACACAATACAGAGACAGAGCAGAGTCATGCACACAATACAGAGACAGAGCAGAGTCCTGCATATGATACAGAGTTACCAGGATGGTGAGCGGTCTGCAAATCATATCCTATGAGGAACGGTTAAAGGATCTGGGAATGTTTAGTTTGCAGAAGAGAAGGCTGAGAGGAGACTTAATAGCGGTCTACAAATATCTGAAGGACTGTCACAGTGCAGAGGGATCAGCCCTATTCTCATCTGCACAAGAAAAGACTAGAAGCAATGGGATGAACTGAAAGGGAGGAGTCAGATTAGATATTAG
The DNA here is from genome assembly GCF_035609145.1 of Eleutherodactylus coqui. Lineage (NCBI taxonomy): Eukaryota > Metazoa > Chordata > Amphibia > Anura > Eleutherodactylidae > Eleutherodactylus > Eleutherodactylus coqui. The sequence goes on along the minus strand of NC_089837.1, from coordinate 20,005,859 downwards.
ACAGTGAGGGGGATCAATGAGTGGAACGGGTTACCACAGGAGGTGGGGAGTTCTCCTTCAATGGAAGTCTTCAGAGGCTGGAGTGATATCTGTCTGGGATGATTTAGTGAATCCTGCACTGGGCAGGGGGTCGGACCCGATGACCCTGAAGGACTCAATGATCCTGGAGGTCCCTCCCAACTCTAACATTCTAGGATTCTATGCGCACGAGACAAAGACAGAGCTGAATCTAGCACACAATACAGAGACAGAACAGAGTCCTGTGCGCTAGAGAGAGCAGAGCGCTGCGCACAAGACAGAGCAGAGACAGAAACCAGAGCAGGGTCCTGACTGACCTCCTGGCCGCTCCTCCTCTGCATGCCCTCCTCCCACTTCCTCTGATTCTTCCTCAGCAGTTCTCTGCGCTCCTGCTCGAATGCTTTCTGTAGGAAATAAGGGGAAGACGTCTCACAACATGACGATTACTTTGTATTCTTAGGATCGGCGCACTTGAAAAGATATTTCTCTTTGGTGATATAACTATGGGTGTTGTCACGGTAACGCCCCCGCACTGCTATCTGATGATCCTCGTATAACTTATCAGGTACTTATCTATCAGCCATCCGCCTACCTCGATCTGCAGCAGCTCCTCGCGGTACGTCTTGCCGAGGCTCCTGACTTGCTCCTCCATCCTCTCGATCAGCAGGCTGATGTCCTCGGACTGTTTCTTTAGGTCCCTCACATACTGGTCATCCTTCCTCTTTAGTTCCTGGAAGAGATTCACAGCGAGGAAGAATCCCACAACTGATGGTGGAACATCGGGGAAATAAATGCTGCATGATGGGGGAGGAGTTATGAGAATGTGGCCACACCTGCTGCAGCTGACCAATCAGGTTGTTCTTGTCCTCGATCAGCTGGCCGCACTGTAGCTGCTGTGAGTTCAGCAGAGTCCACAGATCCTGAGCGATCTGCTTCTCCCGACTCAGCAGCCATTTTTTGGTGATGTCTTCAAATTTCTCAAAACTGCTTTTCGCCTCATTCTCAATTTTCTCAACCCTGAAACCCCCAGAAAAAAACACAAACAGCACAGCGACTCGTCATAGACAGGACACCAATATCAACGCAACACACAAGAGGGGTCCAAGGTTATATAGGGGGCAGTATTATAGTAGTTATATTCTTGTACATAGGAGCAGTATTATAGTAGTTATATTCTTGTACATAGGAGCAGTATTATAGTAGTTATATTCTTGTACATAGGGGCAGTATTATAGTAGTTATATTCTTGTACATAGGGGGCAGTATTATAGTAGTTATATTCTTGTACATAGGGGGCAGTATTATAGTAGTTATATTCTTGTACATAGAGGGCAGTATTATAGTAGTTATATTCTTGTACATAGGAGGCAGTATTATAGTAGTTATATTCTTGTACATAGGAGGCAGTTTTATAGCAGTTATATTCTTGTACATAGGGGGCAGTATTATAGTAGTTATATTCTTGTATATAGGGGCAGTATTATAGTAGTTATATTCTTGTACATAGAGGGCAGTATTATAGTAGTTATATTCTTGTACATAGGGGGCAGAATTATAGTAGTTATATTCTTGTACATAGGGGGCAGTATTATAGTAGTTATATTCTTGTACATAGGGGGCAGTATTATAGTAGTTATATTCTTGTACATAGGGGGCAGTATTATAGTAGTTATATTCTTGTACATAGGGGGCAGTATTATAGTAGTTATATTCTTGTACAGAGGGGGCAGTATTATAGTAGTTATATTCTTGTATATAGGGAGCAGTATTATAGTAGTTATATTCTTGTATATAGGGAGCAGTATTATAGTAGTTATATTCTTGTATATAGGGAGCAGTATTATAGTAGTTATATTCTTGTATATAGGGAGCAGTATTATAGTAGTTATATTCTTGTACATAGGGGCAGTATTATAGTAGTTATATTCTTGTACATAGGGGGCAGTATTATAGTAGTTATATTCTTGTATATAGGGAGCAGTATTATAGTAGTTATATTCTTGTATATAGGGGCCAGTATTATAGTAGTTATATTCTTGTACATAGGAGGCAGTATTATAGTAGTTATATTCTTGTACATAGGGGGCAGTATTATAGTAGTTATATTCTTGTACATAGGGGGCAGTATTATAGTAGTTATATTCTTGTACATAGGAGGCAGTATAATAGTAGTTATATTCTTGTACATAGGAGACAGTATTATAGTAGTTATATTCTTGTACATAGGGAGCAGTATTATAGTAGTTATATTCTTGTACACAGGGGGCAGTATTATAGTAGTTATATTCTTGTACATAGAGGACAGTATTATAGTAGTTATATTCTTGTACATAGGGGGCAGTATTATAGTAGTTATATTCTTGTACATAGGGGGCAGTATTATAGTAGTTATATTCTTGCACATAGGGGACAGTATTATAGTAGTTATATTCTTGTACATAGGGGGCAGTATTATAGTAGTTATATTCTTGTACATAGGGGGCAGTATTATAGTAGTTATATTCTTGTACATAGGGGGCAGTATTATAGTAGTTATATTCTTGTACATAGAGGGCAGTATTATAGTAGTTATATTCTTGTATATAGGGAGCAGTATTATAGTAGTTATATTCTTGTATATAGGGGCCAGTATTATAGTAGTTATATTCTTGTACATAGGGGGCAGTATTATAGTAGTTATATTCTTGTACATAGAGATCAGTGTTATAGTAGTTATATTCTTATACATAGGAGGCAATGTTATAGTAGTTATATTCTTGTACATAGGGGGCAGTATTATAGCAGTTATATTCTTGTACATAGGGGGCAGTATTATAGTAGTTATATTCTTGTATATAGGAGGCAGTATTATAGTAGTTATATTCTTGTATATAGGAGGCAGTATTATAGCAGTTATATTCTTGTACATAGGGGGCAGTATTATAGTAGTTATATTCTTGTATATAGGGGGCAGTATTATAGTAGTTATATTCTTGTATATAGGGGGCAGTATTATAGTAGTTATATTCTTGAACATAGGGAACAGTATTATAGTAGTTATATTCTTGTACATAGGGGGCAGTATTATAGTAGTTATATTCTTGTACATAGGGGCAGTATTATAGTAGTTATATTCTTGTACATAGGGGGCAGTATTATAGTAGTTATATTCTTGTACATAGTAGCAGTATTATAGCAGTTATATTCTTGTACATAGGGGGCAGTATTATAGTAGTTATATTCTTGTACATAGGGGGCAGTATTATAGTAGTTATATTCTTGTACATAGGGGGCAGTATTATAGTAGTTATATTCTTGTACATAAGAGGCAGTATTATAGTAGTTATATTCTTGTACATAAGAGGCAGTATTATAGTAGTTATATTTTTGTACATAGGGGCAGTATTATAGTAGTTATATTCTTCTACATAGTAGCAGTATTATAGCAGTTATATTCTTGTACATAGGGGGCAGTATTATAGTAGTTATATTCTTGTACATAGGGGGCAGTATTATAGTAGTTATATTCTTGTATATAGGGGGCAGTATTATAGTAGTTAAATTCTTGTATATAGGGGGCAGTATTATAGAAGTTATATTCTTGTATATAGGGGGCAGTATTATAGTAGTTATATTCTTGTATATAGGGGGCAGTATTATAGTAGTTATATTCTTGTACATAGGAGGCAGTATTATAGTAGTTATAGTCTTGTACATAGGAGGCAGTATTATAGTAGTTATATTCTTGTACATAGGGACAGTATTATTGTACTTATATTCTTGTACATAGGAGCAGCATTATAGTAGTTATATTCTTGTACATAGGAACAGTATTATAGTAGTTATAGTCTTGTACATAGGGGGCAGTATTATAGTAGTTATATTCTTGTACATAGGGGGCAGTATTATAGTAGTTATATTCTTGTACATAGGAGAAAGTATTATAGTAGTTATATACTTGTACATAGGGGGCAGTATTATAGTAGTTATATTCTTGTACATAGGGGGCAGTATTATAGTAGTTATATTCTTGTACATAGGGGGCAGTATTATAGTAGTTATATTCTTGTACATAGGAGCAGTATTATTGTAGTTATATTCTTGTACATAGGAGGCAGTATTATAGTAGTTATATTCTTGTACATAGGAGCAGTATTATAGTAGTTATATTCTTGTACATAGGGGGCAGTATTATAGTAGTTATATTCTTGTACATAGGGGCAGTATTATAGTAGTTATATTCTTGTACATAGGAGCAGTATTATAGTAGTTATATTCTTGTACATAGGATGCGGTATTATAGTAGTTATAGTCTTGTACATAGGAGGCAGTATTATAGTAGTTATATACTTGTACATAGGGGGCAGTATTATAGTAGTTATATTCTTGTACATAGGGGGCAGTATTATAGTAGTTATATTCTTGTACATAGGGGGCAGTATTATAGTAGTTATATTCTTGTACATAGGGGGCAGTATTATAGTAGTTATATTCTTGTACATAGGAGCAGTATTATAGTAGTTATATTCTTGTACATAGGAGGCAGTATTATAGTAGTTATATTCTTGTACATAGGGGGCAGTATTATAATAGTTATATTCTTGTACATAGGGGGCAGTATTATAGTAGTTATATTCTTGTACATAGGGAGCAGTATTATAGTAGTTATATTCTTGTACATAGGAGCAGTATTATAGTAGTTATATTCTTGTACATAGGGGGCAGTATTATAGTAGTTATATTCTTGTACATAGAGGGCAGTATTATAGTAGTTATATTCTTGTACATAGGAGCAGTATTATAGTAGTTATATTCTTGTACATAGAGGGCAGTATTATAGTAGTTATATTCTTGTACATAGGGGGCAGTATTATAGTAGTTATATTCTTGTATATAGGAGGCAGTTTTATAGTAGTTATATTCTTGTACATAGGAGGCAGTATTATAGTAATTATATTCTTGTACATAGGGGGCAGTATTACAGTAGTTATATTCTTGTACATAGGAGGCAGTATTATTGTAGTTATATTCTTGTACATAGGAGGCAGTATTATAGTAATTATATTCTTGTACATAGGAGACAGTATTATAGTAGTTATATTCTTGTACATAGGGGGCAGTATTATAGTAGTTATATTCTTGTACATAGGGAGCAGTATTATAGTAGTTATATTCTTGTACATAGGAGACAGTATTATAGTAGTTATATTCTTGTACATAGGGAGCAGTATTATAGTAGTTATATTCTTGTACACAGGGGGCAGTATTATAGTAGTTATATTCTTGTACATGGAGGACAGTATTATAGTAGTTATATTCTTGTACATAGGGGGCAGTATTATAGTAGTTATATTCTTGCACATAGGGGGCAGTATTATAGTAGTTATATTCTTGTACATAGGGGGCAGTATTATAGTAGTTATATTCTTGTACATAGGGGGCAGTATTATAGTAGTTATATTCTTGTACATAGGGGGCAGTATTATAGTAGTTATATTCTTGTACATAGGGGGCAGTATTATAGTAGTTATATTCTTGTACATAGAGGGCAGTATTATAGTAGTTATATTCTTGTATATAGGGGCCAGTATTATAGTAGTTATATTCTTGTATATAGGGGCCAGTATTATAGTAGTTATATTCTTGTACATAGGGGGCAGTATTATAGTAGTTATATTCTTGTACATAGGGGGCAGTATTATAGTAGTTATATTCTTGTACATAGGGGGTAGTATTATAGTAGTTATATTCTTGTACATAGGGGGCAGTATTATAGAAGTTATATTCTTGTACACAGGAGCAGTATTATAGTAGTTATATTCTTGTACATAGGGGCAGTATTATAGTAGTTATATTCTTGTACATAGGAGGCAGTATTATAGTAGTTATATTCTTGTACATAGGGGGCAGTATTATAGTAGTTATATTCTTGTACATAGGGGGCAGTATTATACTAGTTATATTCCTGTACATAGGGGTAGTATTATAGTAGTTATATTCTTGTACATAGGGGGCAGTATTATAGTAGTTATATTCTTGAACATAGGGAACAGTATTATAGTAGTTATATTCTTGTACATAGGGGGCAGTATTATAGTAGTTATATTCTTGTACATAGGGGCAGTATTATAGTAGTTATATTCTTGTACATAGGAGCAGTATTATAGTAGTTATATTCTTGTACATAGGATGCGGTATTATAGTAGTTATAGTCTTGTACATAGGAGGCAGTATTATAGTAGTTATATACTTGTACATAGGGGGCAGTATTATAGTAGTTATATTCTTGTACATAGGGGGCAGTATTATAGTAGTTATATTCTTGTACATAGGGGGCAGTATTATAGTAGTTATATTCTTGTACATAGGGGGCAGTATTATAGTAGTTATATTCTTGTACATAGGAGCAGTATTATAGTAGTTATATTCTTGTACATAGGAGGCAGTATTATAGTAGTTATATTCTTGTACATAGGAGCAGTATTATAGTAGTTATATTCTTGTACATAGGGGCAGTATTATAGTAGTTATATTCTTGTACATAGGGGGCAGTATTATAGTAGTTATATTCTTGTACATAGGGGCAGTATTATAGTAGTTATATTCCTGTACATAGGGGCAGTATTATAGTAGTTATATTCTTGTACATAGGGGCAGTATTATAGTAGATATATTCTTGTACATAGGGGGCAGTATTATAGTAGTTATATTCATGTACATAGGGGGCAGTATTATAGTAGTTATATTCTTGTACATAGAGGGCAGTATTATAGTAGTTATATTCTTGTACATAGGAGGCAGTATTATAGTAGTTATATTCTTGTACATAGGAGGCAGTTTTATAGCAGTTATATTCTTGTACATAGGGGGCAGTATTATAGTAGTTATATTCTTGTATATAGGGGCAGTATTATAGTAGTTATATTCTTGTACATAGAGGGCAGTATTATAGTAGTTATATTCTTGTACATAGGGGGCAGAATTATAGTAGTTATATTCTTGTACATAGGGGGCAGTATTATAGTAGTTATATTCTTGTACATAGGGGGCAGTATTATAGTAGTTATATTCTTGTACATAGGGGGCAGTATTATAGTAGTTATATTCTTGTACATAGGGGGCAGTATTATAGTAGTTATATTCTTGTACAGAGGGGGCAGTATTATAGTAGTTATATTCTTGTATATAGGGAGCAGTATTATAGTAGTTATATTCTTGTATATAGGGAGCAGTATTATAGTAGTTATATTCTTGTATATAGGGAGCAGTATTATAGTAGTTATATTCTTGTATATAGGGAGCAGTATTATAGTAGTTATATTCTTGTACATAGGGGCAGTATTATAGTAGTTATATTCTTGTACATAGGGGGCAGTATTATAGTAGTTATATTCTTGTATATAGGGAGCAGTATTATAGTAGTTATATTCTTGTATATAGGGGCCAGTATTATAGTAGTTATATTCTTGTACATAGGAGGCAGTATTATAGTAGTTATATTCTTGTACATAGGGGGCAGTATTATAGTAGTTATATTCTTGTACATAGGGGGCAGTATTATAGTAGTTATATTCTTGTACATAGGAGGCAGTATAATAGTAGTTATATTCTTGTACATAGGAGACAGTATTATAGTAGTTATATTCTTGTACATAGGGAGCAGTATTATAGTAGTTATATTCTTGTACACAGGGGGCAGTATTATAGTAGTTATATTCTTGTACATAGAGGACAGTATTATAGTAGTTATATTCTTGTACATAGGGGGCAGTATTATAGTAGTTATATTCTTGTACATAGGGGGCAGTATTATAGTAGTTATATTCTTGCACATAGGGGACAGTATTATAGTAGTTATATTCTTGTACATAGGGGGCAGTATTATAGTAGTTATATTCTTGTACATAGGGGGCAGTATTATAGTAGTTATATTCTTGTACATAGGGGGCAGTATTATAGTAGTTATATTCTTGTACATAGAGGGCAGTATTATAGTAGTTATATTCTTGTATATAGGGAGCAGTATTATAGTAGTTATATTCTTGTATATAGGGGCCAGTATTATAGTAGTTATATTCTTGTACATAGGGGGCAGTATTATAGTAGTTATATTCTTGTACATAGAGATCAGTGTTATAGTAGTTATATTCTTATACATAGGAGGCAATGTTATAGTAGTTATATTCTTGTACATAGGGGGCAGTATTATAGCAGTTATATTCTTGTACATAGGGGGCAGTATTATAGTAGTTATATTCTTGTATATAGGAGGCAGTATTATAGTAGTTATATTCTTGTATATAGGAGGCAGTATTATAGCAGTTATATTCTTGTACATAGGGGGCAGTATTATAGTAGTTATATTCTTGTATATAGGGGGCAGTATTATAGTAGTTATATTCTTGTATATAGGGGGCAGTATTATAGTAGTTATATTCTTGAACATAGGGAACAGTATTATAGTAGTTATATTCTTGTACATAGGGGGCAGTATTATAGTAGTTATATTCTTGTACATAGGGGCAGTATTATAGTAGTTATATTCTTGTACATAGGGGGCAGTATTATAGTAGTTATATTCTTGTACATAGTAGCAGTATTATAGCAGTTATATTCTTGTACATAGGGGGCAGTATTATAGTAGTTATATTCTTGTACATAGGGGGCAGTATTATAGTAGTTATATTCTTGTACATAGGGGGCAGTATTATAGTAGTTATATTCTTGTACATAAGAGGCAGTATTATAGTAGTTATATTCTTGTACATAAGAGGCAGTATTATAGTAGTTATATTTTTGTACATAGGGGCAGTATTATAGTAGTTATATTCTTCTACATAGTAGCAGTATTATAGCAGTTATATTCTTGTACATAGGGGGCAGTATTATAGTAGTTATATTCTTGTACATAGGGGGCAGTATTATAGTAGTTATATTCTTGTATATAGGGGGCAGTATTATAGTAGTTAAATTCTTGTATATAGGGGGCAGTATTATAGAAGTTATATTCTTGTATATAGGGGGCAGTATTATAGTAGTTATATTCTTGTATATAGGGGGCAGTATTATAGTAGTTATATTCTTGTACATAGGAGGCAGTATTATAGTAGTTATAGTCTTGTACATAGGAGGCAGTATTATAGTAGTTATATTCTTGTACATAGGGACAGTATTATTGTACTTATATTCTTGTACATAGGAGCAGCATTATAGTAGTTATATTCTTGTACATAGGAACAGTATTATAGTAGTTATAGTCTTGTACATAGGGGGCAGTATTATAGTAGTTATATTCTTGTACATAGGGGGCAGTATTATAGTAGTTATATTCTTGTACATAGGAGAAAGTATTATAGTAGTTATATACTTGTACATAGGGGGCAGTATTATAGTAGTTATATTCTTGTACATAGGGGGCAGTATTATAGTAGTTATATTCTTGTACATAGGGGGCAGTATTATAGTAGTTATATTCTTGTACATAGGAGCAGTATTATTGTAGTTATATTCTTGTACATAGGAGGCAGTATTATAGTAGTTATATTCTTGTACATAGGAGCAGTATTATAGTAGTTATATTCTTGTACATAGGGGGCAGTATTATAGTAGTTATATTCTTGTACATAGGGGCAGTATTATAGTAGTTATATTCTTGTACATAGGAGCAGTATTATAGTAGTTATATTCTTGTACATAGGATGCGGTATTATAGTAGTTATAGTCTTGTACATAGGAGGCAGTATTATAGTAGTTATATACTTGTACATAGGGGGCAGTATTATAGTAGTTATATTCTTGTACATAGGGGGCAGTATTATAGTAGTTATATTCTTGTACATAGGGGGCAGTATTATAGTAGTTATATTCTTGTACATAGGGGGCAGTATTATAGTAGTTATATTCTTGTACATAGGAGCAGTATTATAGTAGTTATATTCTTGTACATAGGAGGCAGTATTATAGTAGTTATATTCTTGTACATAGGGGGCAGTATTATAATAGTTATATTCTTGTACATAGGGGGCAGTATTATAGTAGTTATATTCTTGTACATAGGGAGCAGTATTATAGTAGTTATATTCTTGTACATAGGAGCAGTATTATAGTAGTTATATTCTTGTACATAGGGGGCAGTATTATAGTAGTTATATTCTTGTACATAGAGGGCAGTATTATAGTAGTTATATTCTTGTACATAGGAGCAGTATTATAGTAGTTATATTCTTGTACATAGAGGGCAGTATTATAGTAGTTATATTCTTGTACATAGGGGGCAGTATTATAGTAGTTATATTCTTGTATATAGGAGGCAGTTTTATAGTAGTTATATTCTTGTACATAGGAGGCAGTATTATAGTAATTATATTCTTGTACATAGGGGGCAGTATTACAGTAGTTATATTCTTGTACATAGGAGGCAGTATTATTGTAGTTATATTCTTGTACATAGGAGGCAGTATTATAGTAATTATATTCTTGTACATAGGAGACAGTATTATAGTAGTTATATTCTTGTACATAGGGGGCAGTATTATAGTAGTTATATTCTTGTACATAGGGAGCAGTATTATAGTAGTTATATTCTTGTACATAGGAGACAGTATTATAGTAGTTATATTCTTGTACATAGGGAGCAGTATTATAGTAGTTATATTCTTGTACACAGGGGGCAGTATTATAGTAGTTATATTCTTGTACATGGAGGACAGTATTATAGTAGTTATATTCTTGTACATAGGGGGCAGTATTATAGTAGTTATATTCTTGCACATAGGGGGCAGTATTATAGTAGTTATATTCTTGTACATAGGGGGCAGTATTATAGTAGTTATATTCTTGTACATAGGGGGCAGTATTATAGTAGTTATATTCTTGTACATAGGGGGCAGTATTATAGTAGTTATATTCTTGTACATAGGGGGCAGTATTATAGTAGTTATATTCTTGTACATAGAGGGCAGTATTATAGTAGTTATATTCTTGTATATAGGGGCCAGTATTATAGTAGTTATATTCTTGTATATAGGGGCCAGTATTATAGTAGTTATATTCTTGTACATAGGGGGCAGTATTATAGTAGTTATATTCTTGTACATAGGGGGCAGTATTATAGTAGTTATATTCTTGTACATAGGGGGTAGTATTATAGTAGTTATATTCTTGTACATAGGGGGCAGTATTATAGAAGTTATATTCTTGTACACAGGAGCAGTATTATAGTAGTTATATTCTTGTACATAGGGGCAGTATTATAGTAGTTATATTCTTGTACATAGGAGGCAGTATTATAGTAGTTATATTCTTGTACATAGGGGGCAGTATTATAGTAGTTATATTCTTGTACATAGGGGGCAGTATTATACTAGTTATATTCCTGTACATAGGGGTAGTATTATAGTAGTTATATTCTTGTACATAGGGGGCAGTATTATAGTAGTTATATTCTTGAACATAGGGAACAGTATTATAGTAGTTATATTCTTGTACATAGGGGGCAGTATTATAGTAGTTATATTCTTGTACATAGGGGCAGTATTATAGTAGTTATATTCTTGTACATAGGAGCAGTATTATAGTAGTTATATTCTTGTACATAGGATGCGGTATTATAGTAGTTATAGTCTTGTACATAGGAGGCAGTATTATAGTAGTTATATACTTGTACATAGGGGGCAGTATTATAGTAGTTATATTCTTGTACATAGGGGGCAGTATTATAGTAGTTATATTCTTGTACATAGGGGGCAGTATTATAGTAGTTATATTCTTGTACATAGGGGGCAGTATTATAGTAGTTATATTCTTGTACATAGGAGCAGTATTATAGTAGTTATATTCTTGTACATAGGAGGCAGTATTATAGTAGTTATATTCTTGTACATAGGGGGCAGTATTATAATAGTTATATTCTTGTACATAGGGGGCAGTATTATAGTAGTTATATTCTTGTACACAGGGAGCAGTATTATAGTAGTTATATTCTTGTACATAGGAGCAGTATTATAGTAGTTATATTCTTGTACATAGGGGGCAGTATTATAGTAGTTATATTCTTGTACATAGAGGGCAGTATTATAGTAGTTATATTCTTGTACATAGGAGCAGTATTATAGTAGTTATATTCTTGTACATAGAGGGCAGTATTATAGTAGTTATATTCTTGTACATAGGGGGCAGTATTATAGTAGTTATATTCTTGTATATAGGAGGCAGTTTTATAGTAGTTATATTCTTGTACATAGGAGGCAGTATTATAGTAATTATATTCTTGTACATAGGGGGCAGTATTACAGTAGTTATATTCTTGTACATAGGAGGCAGTATTATTGTAGTTATATTCTTGTACATAGGAGGCAGTATTATAGTAATTATATTCTTGTACATAGGAGACAGTATTATAGTAGTTATATTCTTGTACATAGGGGGCAGTATTATAGTAGTTATATTCTTGTACATAGGGAGCAGTATTATAGTAGTTATATTCTTGTACATAGGAGACAGTATTATAGTAGTTATATTCTTGTACATAGGGAGCAGTATTATAGTAGTTATATTCTTGTACACAGGGGGCAGTATTATAGTAGTTATATTCTTGTACATGGAGGACAGTATTATAGTAGTTATATTCTTGTACATAGGGGGCAGTATTATAGTAGTTATATTCTTGCACATAGGGGGCAGTATTATAGTAGTTATATTCTTGTACATAGGGGGCAGTATTATAGTAGTTATATTCTTGTACATAGGGGGCAGTATTATAGTAGTTATATTCTTGTACATAGGGGGCAGTATTATAGTAGTTATATTCTTGTACATAGGGGGCAGTATTATAGTAGTTATATTCTTGTACATAGAGGGCAGTATTATAGTAGTTATATTCTTGTATATAGGGGCCAGTATTATAGTAGTTATATTCTTGTATATAGGGGCCAGTATTATAGTAGTTATATTCTTGTACATAGGGGGCAGTATTATAGTAGTTATATTCTTGTACATAGGGGGCAGTATTATAGTAGTTATATTCTTGTACATAGGGGGTAGTATTATAGTAGTTATATTCTTGTACATAGGGGGCAGTATTATAGAAGTTATATTCTTGTACACAGGAGCAGTATTATAGTAGTTATATTCTTGTACATAGGGGCAGTATTATAGTAGTTATATTCTTGTACATAGGAGGCAGTATTATAGTAGTTATATTCTTGTACATAGGGGGCAGTATTATAGTAGTTATATTCTTGTACATAGGGGGCAGTATTATACTAGTTATATTCCTGTACATAGGGGTAGTATTATAGTAGTTATATTCTTGTACATAGGGGGCAGTATTATAGTAGTTATATTCTTGTACATAGGGGGCAGTATTATAGTAGTTATATTCTTGTACATAGAGGGCAGTATTATAGTAGTTATATTCTTGTACATAGGAGGCAGTATTATAGTAGTTATATTCTTGTACATAGAGGGCAGTATTATAGTAGTTATATTCTTGTACATAGGAGGCAGTATTATAGTAGTTATATTCTTGTACATAGGGGCAGTATTATCGTAGTTACATTCTTGTACATAGGGGGCAGTATTATAGTAGTTATATTCTTGTACATAGAGGGCAGTATTATAGTAGTTATATTCTTGTACATAGGGGGCAGTATTATAGTAGTTATATTCTTGTACATAGAGGGCAGTATTATAGTAGTTATATTCTTGTACATAGAGGGCAGTATTATAGTAGTTATATTCTTGTACATAGGAGGCAGTATTATAGTAGTTATATTCTTGTACATAGGGGGCAGTATTATAGTAGTTATATTCTTGTACATAGGGGGTAGTATTATAGTAGTTATATTCTTGTACATAGGGGGCAGTATTATAGTAGTTATATTCTTGTACATAGGAGGCAGTATTATAGTAGTTATATTCTTGTACATAGAGGGCAGTATTATAGTAGTTATATTCTTGTACATAGGGAGCAGTATTATAGTAGTTATATTCTTGTACATAGGGAGCAGTATTATAGTAGTTATATTCTTGTATATAGGGAGCAGTATTATAGTAGTTATATTCTTGTATATAGGGAGCAGTATTATAGTAGTTATATTCTTGTATATAGGGAGCAGTATTATAGTAGTTATATTCTTGTATATAGGGAGCAGTATTATAGTAGTTATATTCTTGTACATAGGGGCAGTATTATAGTAGTTATATTCTTGTACATAGGGGGCAGTATTATAGTAGTTATATTCTTGTATATAGGGAGCAGTATTATAGTAGTTATATTCTTGTATATAGGGGCCAGTATTATAGTAGTTATATTCTTGTACATAGGAGGCAGTATTATAGTAGTTATATTCTTGTACATAGGGGGCAGTATTATAGTAGTTATATTCTTGTACATAGGGGGCAGTATTATAGTAGTTATATTCTTGTACATAGGAGGCAGTATAATAGTAGTTATATTCTTGTACATAGGGGACAGTATTATAGTAGTTATATTCTTGTACATAGGGAGCAGTATTATAGTAGTTATATTCTTGTACACAGGGGGCAGTATTATAGTAGTTATATTCTTGTACATAGAGGACAGTATTATAGTAGTTATATTCTTGTACATAGGGGGCAGTATTATAGTAGTTATATTCTTGTACATAGGGGGCAGTATTATAGTAGTTATATTCTTGCACATAGGGGGCAGTATTATAGTAGTTATATTCTTGTACATAGGGGGCAGTATTATAGTAGTTATATTCTTGTACATAGGGGGCAGTATTATAGTAGTTATATTCTTGTACATAGGGGGCAGTATTATAGTAGTTATATTCTTGTACATAGAGGGCAGTATTATAGTAGTTATATTCTTGTATATAGGGAGCAGTATTATAGTAGTTATATTCTTGTATATAGGGGCCAGTATTATAGTAGTTATATTCTTGTACATAGGGGGCAGTATTATAGTAGTTATATTCTTGTACATAGAGATCAGTGTTATAGTAGTTATATTCTTATACATAGGAGGCAATGTTATAGTAGTTATATTCTTGTACATAGGGGGCAGTATTATAGCAGTTATATTCTTGTACATAGGGGGCAGTATTATAGTAGTTATATTCTTGTATATAGGGGGCAGTATTATAGTAGTTATATTCTTGAACATAGGGAACAGTATTATAGTAGTTATATTCTTGTACATAGGGGGCAGTATTATAGTAGTTATATTCTTGTACATAGGGGCAGTATTATAGTAGTTATATTCTTGTACATAGGGGGCAGTATTATAGTAGTTATATTCTTGTACATAGTAGCAGTATTATAGCAGTTATATTCTTGTACATAGGGGGCAGTATTATAGTAGTTATATTCTTGTACATAGGGGGCAGTATTATAGTAGTTATATTCTTGTACATAGGGGGCAGTATTATAGTAGTTATATTCTTGTACATAAGAGGCAGTATTATAGTAGTTATATTCTTGTACATAAGAGGCAGTATTATAGTAGTTATATTTTTGTACATAGGGGCAGTATTATAGTAGTTATATTCTTCTACATAGTAGCAGTATTATAGCAGTTATATTCTTGTACATAGGGGGCAGTATTATAGTAGTTATATTCTTGTACATAGGGGGCAGTATTATAGTAGTTATATTCTTGTATATAGGGGGCAGTATTATAGTAGTTAAATTCTTGTATATAGGGGGCAGTATTATAGTAGTTATATTCTTGTATATAGGGGGCAGTATTATAGTAGTTATATTCTTGTACATAGGAGGCAGTATTATAGTAGTTATAGTCTTGTACATAGGAGGCAGTATTATAGTAGTTATATTCTTGTACATAGGGACAGTATTATTGTACTTATATTCTTGTACATAGGAGCAGCATTATAGTAGTTATATTCTTGTACATAGGAGGCGGTATTATAGTAGTTATAGTCTTGTACATAGGGGGCAGTATTATAGTAGTTATATTCTTGTACATAGGGGGCAGTATTATAGTAGTTATATTCTTGTACATAGGAGAAAGTATTATAGTAGTTATATACTTGTACATAGGGGGCAGTATTATAGTAGTTATATTCTTGTACATAGGGGGCAGTATTATAGTAGTTATATTCTTGTACATAGGGGGCAGTATTATAGTAGTTATATTCTTGTACATAGGAGCAGTATTATAGTAGTTATATTCTTGTACATAGGAGCAGTATTATAGTAGTTATATTCTTGTACATAGGATGCGGTATTATAGTAGTTATAGTCTTGTACATAGGAGGCAGTATTATAGTAGTTATATACTTGTACATAGGGGGCAGTATTATAGTAGTTATATTCTTGTACATAGGGGGCAGTATTATAGTAGTTATATTCTTGTACATAGGGGGCAGTATTATAGTAGTTATATTCTTGTACATAGGGGGCAGTATTATAGTAGTTATATTCTTGTACA
Organism: Eleutherodactylus coqui; assembly: GCF_035609145.1. Taxonomy (NCBI): domain Eukaryota; kingdom Metazoa; phylum Chordata; class Amphibia; order Anura; family Eleutherodactylidae; genus Eleutherodactylus; species Eleutherodactylus coqui. Next base: position 19,989,424 of record NC_089837.1, on the reverse strand, counting down.
TAGGAGCAGTATTATAGTAGTTATATTCTTGTACATAGGAGGCAGTATTATAGTAGTTATATTCTTGTACATAGGGGGCAGTATTATAATAGTTATATTCTTGTACATAGGGGGCAGTATTATAGTAGTTATATTCTTGTACACAGGGAGCAGTATTATAGTAGTTATATTCTTGTACATAGGAGCAGTATTATAGTAGTTATATTCTTGTACATAGGGGGCAGTATTATAGTAGTTATATTCTTGTACATAGAGGGCAGTATTATAGTAGTTATATTCTTGTACATAGGAGCAGTATTATAGTAGTTATATTCTTGTACATAGAGGGCAGTATTATAGTAGTTATATTCTTGTACATAGGGGGCAGTATTATAGTAGTTATATTCTTGTATATAGGAGGCAGTTTTATAGTAGTTATATTCTTGTACATAGGAGGCAGTATTATAGTAATTATATTCTTGTACATAGGGGGCAGTATTACAGTAGTTATATTCTTGTACATAGGAGGCAGTATTATTGTAGTTATATTCTTGTACATAGGAGGCAGTATTATAGTAATTATATTCTTGTACATAGGAGACAGTATTATAGTAGTTATATTCTTGTACATAGGGGGCAGTATTATAGTAGTTATATTCTTGTACATAGGGAGCAGTATTATAGTAGTTATATTCTTGTACATAGGAGACAGTATTATAGTAGTTATATTCTTGTACATAGGGAGCAGTATTATAGTAGTTATATTCTTGTACACAGGGGGCAGTATTATAGTAGTTATATTCTTGTACATGGAGGACAGTATTATAGTAGTTATATTCTTGTACATAGGGGGCAGTATTATAGTAGTTATATTCTTGCACATAGGGGGCAGTATTATAGTAGTTATATTCTTGTACATAGGGGGCAGTATTATAGTAGTTATATTCTTGTACATAGGGGGCAGTATTATAGTAGTTATATTCTTGTACATAGGGGGCAGTATTATAGTAGTTATATTCTTGTACATAGGGGGCAGTATTATAGTAGTTATATTCTTGTACATAGAGGGCAGTATTATAGTAGTTATATTCTTGTATATAGGGAGCAGTATTATAGTAGTTATATTCTTGTATATAGGGAGCAGTATTATAGTAGTTATATTCTTGTATATAGGGGCCAGTATTATAGTAGTTATATTCTTGTACATAGGGGGCAGTATTATAGTAGTTATATTCTTGTACATAGGGGGCAGTATTATAGTAGTTATATTCTTGTACATAGGGGGTAGTATTATAGTAGTTATATTCTTGTACATAGGGGGCAGTATTATAGAAGTTATATTCTTGTACACAGGAGCAGTATTATAGTAGTTATATTCTTGTACATAGGGGCAGTATTATAGTAGTTATATTCTTGTACATAGGAGGCAGTATTATAGTAGTTATATTCTTGTACATAGGGGGCAGTATTATAGTAGTTATATTCTTGTACATAGGGGGCAGTATTATACTAGTTATATTCCTGTACATAGGGGTAGTATTATAGTAGTTATATTCTTGTACATAGGGGGCAGTATTATAGTAGTTATATTCTTGTACATAGGGGGCAGTATTATAGTAGTTATATTCTTGTACATAGAGGGCAGTATTATAGTAGTTATATTCTTGTACATAAGAGGCAGTATTATAGTAGTTATATTCTTGTACATAGAGGGCAGTATTATAGTAGTTATATTCTTGTACATAGGAGGCAGTATTATAGTAGTTATATTCTTGTACATAGGGGCAGTATTATCGTAGTTACATTCTTGTACATAGGGGGCAGTATTATAGTAGTTATATTCTTGTACATAGAGGGCAGTATTATAGTAGTTATATTCTTGTACATAGGGAGCAGTATTATAGTAGTTATATTCTTGTACATAGGGAGCAGTATTATAGTAGTTATATTCTTGTATATAGGGAGCAGTATTATAGTAGTTATATTCTTGTATATAGGGAGCAGTATTATAGTAGTTATATTCTTGTATATAGGGAGCAGTATTATAGTAGTTATATTCTTGTATATAGGGAGCAGTATTATAGTAGTTATATTCTTGTACATAGGGGCAGTATTATAGTAGTTATATTCTTGTACATAGGGGGCAGTATTATAGTAGTTATATTCTTGTATATAGGGAGCAGTATTATAGTAGTTATATTCTTGTATATAGGGGCCAGTATTATAGTAGTTATATTCTTGTACATAGGAGGCAGTATTATAGTAGTTATATTCTTGTACATAGGGGGCAGTATTATAGTAGTTATATTCTTGTACATAGGGGGCAGTATTATAGTAGTTATATTCTTGTACATAGGAGGCAGTATAATAGTAGTTATATTCTTGTACATAAGGGACAGTATTATAGTAGTTATATTCTTGTACATAGGGAGCAGTATTATAGTAGTTATATTCTTGTACACAGGGGGCAGTATTACAGTAGTTATATTCTTGTACATAGAGGACAGTATTATAGTAGTTATATTCTTGTACATAGGGGGCAGTATTATAGTAGTTATATTCTTGTACATAGGGGGCAGTATTATAGTAGTTATATTCTTGCACATAGGGGGCAGTATTATAGTAGTTATATTCTTGTACATAGGGGGCAGTATTATAGTAGTTATATTCTTGTACATAGGGGGCAGTATTATAGTAGTTATATTCTTGTACATAGGGGGCAGTATTATAGTAGTTATATTCTTGTACATAGAGGGCAGTATTATAGTAGTTATATTCTTGTACATAGGAGGCAGTATTATAGTAGTTATATTCTTGTACATAGGGGCAGTATTATAGCAGTTATATTCTTGTACATAGAGATCAGTGTTATAGTAGTTATATTCTTATACATAGGAGGCAATGTTATAGTAGTTATATTCTTGTACATAGGGGGCAGTATTATAGCAGTTATATTCTTGTACATAGGGGGCAGTATTATAGTAGTTATATTCTTGTATATAGGAGGCAGTATTATAGCAGTTATATTCTTGTACATAGGGGGCAGTATTATAGTAGTTATATTCTTGTATATAGGGGGCAGTATTATAGTAGTTATATTCTTGAACATAGGGAACAGTATTATAGTAGTTATATTCTTGTACATAGGGGGCAGTATTATAGTAGTTATATTCTTGTACATAGGGAACAGTATTATAGTAGTTATATTCTTGCACATAGGGGGCAGTATTATAGTAGTTATATTCTTGTACATAGTAGCAGTATTATAGCAGTTATATTCTTCTACATAGGGGGCAGTATTATAGTAGTTATATTCTTGTACATAGGGGGCAGTATTATAGTAGTTATATTCTTGTACATAGGGGGCAGTATTATAGTAGTTATATTCTTGTACATAGGGGGCAGTATTATAGTAGTTATATTCTTGTACATAAGAGGCAGTATTATAGTAGTTATATTCTTGTACATAAGAGGCAGTATTATAGTAGTTATATTTTTGTACATAGGGGCAGTATTATAGTAGTTATATTCTTCTACATAGTAGCAGTATTATAGCAGTTATATTCTTGTACATAGGGGGCAGTATTATAGTAGTTATATTCTTGTACATAGGGGGCAGTATTATAGTAGTTATATTCTTGTATATAGGGGGCAGTATTATAGTAGTTATATTCTTGTATATAGGGGGCAGTATTATAGAAGTTATATTCTTGTACATAGGGAGCAGTATTATAGTAGTTATATTCTTGTACATAGGGGGCAGTACTATAGTAGTTATATTCTTGTACATAGGGGGGCAGTATTATAGTAGTTATATTCTCATACATAGGGGTAGTATTATAGTAGTTATATTCTTGTACATAGGGGCAATATTATAGTAGTTATATTCTTGTACATAGGGGCAGTATTATAGTAGTTATATTCTTGTACATATGAGCAGTATTATAGTAGTTATATTCTTGTACATAGGGGGCAGTATTATAGTAGTTATATTCTTGTACATAGGGGGCAGTATTATAGTAGTTATAATCTTGTACATAGGGGCAGTATTATAGTAGTTATATTCTTGTATATAGGGAGCAGTAGTATAGTAGTTATATTCTTGTACATAGGAGGCAGTATTATAGTAGTTATATTCTTGTACATAGGAGCAGTATTATAGTAGTTATATTCTTGTATATAGGAGGCAGTTTTATTGTAGTTATATTCTTGTACATAGGAGGCAATATTATAGTAATTATATTCTTGTACATAGGGGGCAGTATTACAGTAGTTATATTCTTGTACATAGGAGGCAGTATTATAGTAGTTATATTCTTGTACATAGGGGGCAGTATTATAGTAGTTATATTCTTGTACATAGGGGGCAGTATTATAGTAGTTATATTCTTGTACATAGGGGGCAGTATTATAGTAGTTATATTCTTGTACATAGGGAGCAGTATTATAGTAGTTATATTCTTGTACATAGGGGGCATTATTATAGTAGTTATATTCTTGTACATAGGAGGCAGTATTATAGTAGTTATATTCTTGTACATAGGGGGGCAGTATTATAGTAGTTATATTCTCATACATAGGGGTAGTATTATAGTAGTTATATTCTTGTACATAGGGGCAATATTATAGTAGTTATATTCTTGTACATAGGGGGCAGTATTATAGCAGTTATATTCTTATACATAGGGAGCAGATTTATAGTAGCTATATTCTTGTACATAGGGGGCAGTATTATAGCAGTTATATTCTTGTACATAGGAGGCAGTATTATAGTAGTTATATTCTTGTACATAGGGGCAGTATTATAGTAGTTATATTCTTGTAGATAGGGAGCAGTATTATAGTAGTTATATTCTTGTACATAGGGGCAGTATTATAGTAGTTATATTCATGTACATAGGGGCAGTATTATAGTAGTTATATTCTTGTACATAGAGGGCAGTATTATAGTAGTTATATTCTTGTACATAGGCGCAGTATTATAGTAGTTATATTCTTGTACATAGGAGGCAGTATTATAGTAGTTATATTCTTGTACATAGGGGGCAGTATTATAGTAGTTATATAATTATACATAGGGAGCAGATTTATAGTAGCTATATTCTTGCACATAGGGGGCAGTATTATAGTAGTTATATTCTTGTACATAGGGGCAGTATTATAGTCGTTATATGCTTGTACATAGGGGGCAGTATTACAGTAGTTACATTTTTGTACGTAGGGAGAAGTATTATAGTAGTTATATTCTTGTACATAGAGGACAGTATTATAGTAGTTATATTCTTGTACATAGGAGGCAGTATTATAGTAGTTATAATCTTGTACATAGGAGCAGTATTATAGTAGTTATATTCTTGTACATAGAGAGCAGTATTATATTAGTTACATTCTTGTACATAGGGGGCAGTATTATAGTAGTTATATTCTTGTACATAGGGGGCAGTATTATAGTAGTTATAGTCTTGTACGTAGGGGGCAGTATTATAGTAGTTATATTATTGTACATAGGGGGCAGTATTATAGTAGTTATATTCTTGTGCATAGGGGGCAGTATTATAGTAGTTATATTCTTGTACATAGGGGCAGTATTATAGTAGTTATATTCTTGTACATAGGGGCAGTATTATAGTAGTTATATTTTTGTACATAGGGGCAGTATTATAGTCGTTATATTCTTGTACATAGGGAACAGTATTATAGTAGTTATATTCTTGTACATAGGGGGCAGTATTACAGTAGTTACATTTTTGTACGTAGGGAGAAGTATTATAGTAGTTATATTCTTGTACATAGGGCGCAGTATTATAGTAGTTATATTCTTGTACATAGGGGCAGTATTATAGTAGTTATATTCTTGTACATAGGGGCAGTATTATAGTAGTTATATTTTTGTACATAGGGAGCAGTATTATAGTAGTTATATTCTTGTACATAGGGGCAGTATTATAGTAGTTATATTCTTGTACATAGGGGCAGTATTATAGTAGTTATATTTTTGTATATAGGGAGCAGTATTATAGTAGTTATATTCTTGTACATAGGGGCAGTATTATAGTAGTTATATTCTTGTACATAGGAGCAGTATTATAGTAGTTATATTCTTGTACATAGGGGGCAGTATTATAGTCGTTATATTCTTGTACATAGGGAACAGTATTATAGTAGTTATATTCTTGTACATAGGGGGCAGTATTACAGTAGTTACATTTTTGTACGTAGGGAGAAGTATTATAGTAGTTATATTCTTGTACATAGAGGACAGTATTATAGTAGTTATATTCTTATACATAGGAGCAGTATTATAGTAGTTATATTCTTGTACATAGGGGGCAATATTATAGTAGTTATAATCTTGTACATAGGAGGCAGTATTATAGTAGTTATAATCTTGTACATAGGAGCAGTATTATAGTAGTTATATTCTTGTACATGGAGAGCAGTATTATATTATATACATTCTTGTACATAGGGGGCAGTATTATAGTAGTTATATTCTTGTACATAGGGGGCAGTATTATAGTAGTTATATTCTTGTACAGAGGGGGCAGTATTATAGTAGTTATATTCTTGTATATAGGGAGCAGTATTATAGTAGTTATATTCTTGTATATAGGGAGCAGTATTATAGTAGTTATATTCTTGTATATAGGGAGCAGTATTATAGTAGTTATATTCTTGTATATAGGGAGCAGTATTATAGTAGTTATATTCTTGTACATAGGGGCAGTATTATAGTAGTTATATTCTTGTACATAGGGGGCAGTATTATAGTAGTTATATTCTTGTATATAGGGAGCAGTATTATAGTAGTTATATTCTTGTATATAGGGGCCAGTATTATAGTAGTTATATTCTTGTACATAGGAGGCAGTATTATAGTAGTTATATTCTTGTACATAGGGGGCAGTATTATAGTAGTTATATTCTTGTACATAGGGGGCAGTATTATAGTAGTTATATTCTTGTACATAGGAGGCAGTATAATAGTAGTTATATTCTTGTACATAGGAGACAGTATTATAGTAGTTATATTCTTGTACATAGGGAGCAGTATTATAGTAGTTATATTCTTGTACACAGGGGGCAGTATTATAGTAGTTATATTCTTGTACATAGAGGACAGTATTATAGTAGTTATATTCTTGTACATAGGGGGCAGTATTATAGTAGTTATATTCTTGTACATAGGGGGCAGTATTATAGTAGTTATATTCTTGCACATAGGGGACAGTATTATAGTAGTTATATTCTTGTACATAGGGGGCAGTATTATAGTAGTTATATTCTTGTACATAGGGGGCAGTATTATAGTAGTTATATTCTTGTACATAGGGGGCAGTATTATAGTAGTTATATTCTTGTACATAGAGGGCAGTATTATAGTAGTTATATTCTTGTATATAGGGAGCAGTATTATAGTAGTTATATTCTTGTATATAGGGGCCAGTATTATAGTAGTTATATTCTTGTACATAGGGGGCAGTATTATAGTAGTTATATTCTTGTACATAGAGATCAGTGTTATAGTAGTTATATTCTTATACATAGGAGGCAATGTTATAGTAGTTATATTCTTGTACATAGGGGGCAGTATTATAGCAGTTATATTCTTGTACATAGGGGGCAGTATTATAGTAGTTATATTCTTGTATATAGGAGGCAGTATTATAGTAGTTATATTCTTGTATATAGGAGGCAGTATTATAGCAGTTATATTCTTGTACATAGGGGGCAGTATTATAGTAGTTATATTCTTGTATATAGGGGGCAGTATTATAGTAGTTATATTCTTGTATATAGGGGGCAGTATTATAGTAGTTATATTCTTGAACATAGGGAACAGTATTATAGTAGTTATATTCTTGTACATAGGGGGCAGTATTATAGTAGTTATATTCTTGTACATAGGGGCAGTATTATAGTAGTTATATTCTTGTACATAGGGGGCAGTATTATAGTAGTTATATTCTTGTACATAGTAGCAGTATTATAGCAGTTATATTCTTGTACATAGGGGGCAGTATTATAGTAGTTATATTCTTGTACATAGGGGGCAGTATTATAGTAGTTATATTCTTGTACATAGGGGGCAGTATTATAGTAGTTATATTCTTGTACATAAGAGGCAGTATTATAGTAGTTATATTCTTGTACATAAGAGGCAGTATTATAGTAGTTATATTTTTGTACATAGGGGCAGTATTATAGTAGTTATATTCTTCTACATAGTAGCAGTATTATAGCAGTTATATTCTTGTACATAGGGGGCAGTATTATAGTAGTTATATTCTTGTACATAGGGGGCAGTATTATAGTAGTTATATTCTTGTATATAGGGGGCAGTATTATAGTAGTTAAATTCTTGTATATAGGGGGCAGTATTATAGAAGTTATATTCTTGTATATAGGGGGCAGTATTATAGTAGTTATATTCTTGTATATAGGGGGCAGTATTATAGTAGTTATATTCTTGTACATAGGAGGCAGTATTATAGTAGTTATAGTCTTGTACATAGGAGGCAGTATTATAGTAGTTATATTCTTGTACATAGGGACAGTATTATTGTACTTATATTCTTGTACATAGGAGCAGCATTATAGTAGTTATATTCTTGTACATAGGAACAGTATTATAGTAGTTATAGTCTTGTACATAGGGGGCAGTATTATAGTAGTTATATTCTTGTACATAGGGGGCAGTATTATAGTAGTTATATTCTTGTACATAGGAGAAAGTATTATAGTAGTTATATACTTGTACATAGGGGGCAGTATTATAGTAGTTATATTCTTGTACATAGGGGGCAGTATTATAGTAGTTATATTCTTGTACATAGGGGGCAGTATTATAGTAGTTATATTCTTGTACATAGGAGCAGTATTATTGTAGTTATATTCTTGTACATAGGAGGCAGTATTATAGTAGTTATATTCTTGTACATAGGAGCAGTATTATAGTAGTTATATTCTTGTACATAGGGGGCAGTATTATAGTAGTTATATTCTTGTACATAGGGGCAGTATTATAGTAGTTATATTCTTGTACATAGGAGCAGTATTATAGTAGTTATATTCTTGTACATAGGATGCGGTATTATAGTAGTTATAGTCTTGTACATAGGAGGCAGTATTATAGTAGTTATATACTTGTACATAGGGGGCAGTATTATAGTAGTTATATTCTTGTACATAGGGGGCAGTATTATAGTAGTTATATTCTTGTACATAGGGGGCAGTATTATAGTAGTTATATTCTTGTACATAGGGGGCAGTATTATAGTAGTTATATTCTTGTACATAGGAGCAGTATTATAGTAGTTATATTCTTGTACATAGGAGGCAGTATTATAGTAGTTATATTCTTGTACATAGGGGGCAGTATTATAATAGTTATATTCTTGTACATAGGGGGCAGTATTATAGTAGTTATATTCTTGTACATAGGGAGCAGTATTATAGTAGTTATATTCTTGTACATAGGAGCAGTATTATAGTAGTTATATTCTTGTACATAGGGGGCAGTATTATAGTAGTTATATTCTTGTACATAGAGGGCAGTATTATAGTAGTTATATTCTTGTACATAGGAGCAGTATTATAGTAGTTATATTCTTGTACATAGAGGGCAGTATTATAGTAGTTATATTCTTGTACATAGGGGGCAGTATTATAGTAGTTATATTCTTGTATATAGGAGGCAGTTTTATAGTAGTTATATTCTTGTACATAGGAGGCAGTATTATAGTAATTATATTCTTGTACATAGGGGGCAGTATTACAGTAGTTATATTCTTGTACATAGGAGGCAGTATTATTGTAGTTATATTCTTGTACATAGGAGGCAGTATTATAGTAATTATATTCTTGTACATAGGAGACAGTATTATAGTAGTTATATTCTTGTACATAGGGGGCAGTATTATAGTAGTTATATTCTTGTACATAGGGAGCAGTATTATAGTAGTTATATTCTTGTACATAGGAGACAGTATTATAGTAGTTATATTCTTGTACATAGGGAGCAGTATTATAGTAGTTATATTCTTGTACACAGGGGGCAGTATTATAGTAGTTATATTCTTGTACATGGAGGACAGTATTATAGTAGTTATATTCTTGTACATAGGGGGCAGTATTATAGTAGTTATATTCTTGCACATAGGGGGCAGTATTATAGTAGTTATATTCTTGTACATAGGGGGCAGTATTATAGTAGTTATATTCTTGTACATAGGGGGCAGTATTATAGTAGTTATATTCTTGTACATAGGGGGCAGTATTATAGTAGTTATATTCTTGTACATAGGGGGCAGTATTATAGTAGTTATATTCTTGTACATAGAGGGCAGTATTATAGTAGTTATATTCTTGTATATAGGGGCCAGTATTATAGTAGTTATATTCTTGTATATAGGGGCCAGTATTATAGTAGTTATATTCTTGTACATAGGGGGCAGTATTATAGTAGTTATATTCTTGTACATAGGGGGCAGTATTATAGTAGTTATATTCTTGTACATAGGGGGTAGTATTATAGTAGTTATATTCTTGTACATAGGGGGCAGTATTATAGAAGTTATATTCTTGTACACAGGAGCAGTATTATAGTAGTTATATTCTTGTACATAGGGGCAGTATTATAGTAGTTATATTCTTGTACATAGGAGGCAGTATTATAGTAGTTATATTCTTGTACATAGGGGGCAGTATTATAGTAGTTATATTCTTGTACATAGGGGGCAGTATTATACTAGTTATATTCCTGTACATAGGGGTAGTATTATAGTAGTTATATTCTTGTACATAGGGGGCAGTATTATAGTAGTTATATTCTTGAACATAGGGAACAGTATTATAGTAGTTATATTCTTGTACATAGGGGGCAGTATTATAGTAGTTATATTCTTGTACATAGGGGCAGTATTATAGTAGTTATATTCTTGTACATAGGAGCAGTATTATAGTAGTTATATTCTTGTACATAGGATGCGGTATTATAGTAGTTATAGTCTTGTACATAGGAGGCAGTATTATAGTAGTTATATACTTGTACATAGGGGGCAGTATTATAGTAGTTATATTCTTGTACATAGGGGGCAGTATTATAGTAGTTATATTCTTGTACATAGGGGGCAGTATTATAGTAGTTATATTCTTGTACATAGGGGGCAGTATTATAGTAGTTATATTCTTGTACATAGGAGCAGTATTATAGTAGTTATATTCTTGTACATAGGAGGCAGTATTATAGTAGTTATATTCTTGTACATAGGAGCAGTATTATAGTAGTTATATTCTTGTACATAGGGGCAGTATTATAGTAGTTATATTCTTGTACATAGGGGGCAGTATTATAGTAGTTATATTCTTGTACATAGGGGGCAGTATTATAGTAGTTATATTCTTGTACATAGAGGGCAGTATTATAGTAGTTATATTCTTGTACATAGGAGGCAGTATTATAGTAGTTATATTCTTGTACATAGGAGGCAGTTTTATAGCAGTTATATTCTTGTACATAGGGGGCAGTATTATAGTAGTTATATTCTTGTATATAGGGGCAGTATTATAGTAGTTATATTCTTGTACATAGAGGGCAGTATTATAGTAGTTATATTCTTGTACATAGGGGGCAGAATTATAGTAGTTATATTCTTGTACATAGGGGGCAGTATTATAGTAGTTATATTCTTGTACATAGGGGGCAGTATTATAGTAGTTATATTCTTGTACATAGGGGGCAGTATTATAGTAGTTATATTCTTGTACATAGGGGGCAGTATTATAGTAGTTATATTCTTGTACAGAGGGGGCAGTATTATAGTAGTTATATTCTTGTATATAGGGAGCAGTATTATAGTAGTTATATTCTTGTATATAGGGAGCAGTATTATAGTAGTTATATTCTTGTATATAGGGAGCAGTATTATAGTAGTTATATTCTTGTATATAGGGAGCAGTATTATAGTAGTTATATTCTTGTACATAGGGGCAGTATTATAGTAGTTATATTCTTGTACATAGGGGGCAGTATTATAGTAGTTATATTCTTGTATATAGGGAGCAGTATTATAGTAGTTATATTCTTGTATATAGGGGCCAGTATTATAGTAGTTATATTCTTGTACATAGGAGGCAGTATTATAGTAGTTATATTCTTGTACATAGGGGGCAGTATTATAGTAGTTATATTCTTGTACATAGGGGGCAGTATTATAGTAGTTATATTCTTGTACATAGGAGGCAGTATAATAGTAGTTATATTCTTGTACATAGGAGACAGTATTATAGTAGTTATATTCTTGTACATAGGGAGCAGTATTATAGTAGTTATATTCTTGTACACAGGGGGCAGTATTATAGTAGTTATATTCTTGTACATAGAGGACAGTATTATAGTAGTTATATTCTTGTACATAGGGGGCAGTATTATAGTAGTTATATTCTTGTACATAGGGGGCAGTATTATAGTAGTTATATTCTTGCACATAGGGGACAGTATTATAGTAGTTATATTCTTGTACATAGGGGGCAGTATTATAGTAGTTATATTCTTGTACATAGGGGGCAGTATTATAGTAGTTATATTCTTGTACATAGGGGGCAGTATTATAGTAGTTATATTCTTGTACATAGAGGGCAGTATTATAGTAGTTATATTCTTGTATATAGGGAGCAGTATTATAGTAGTTATATTCTTGTATATAGGGGCCAGTATTATAGTAGTTATATTCTTGTACATAGGGGGCAGTATTATAGTAGTTATATTCTTGTACATAGAGATCAGTGTTATAGTAGTTATATTCTTATACATAGGAGGCAATGTTATAGTAGTTATATTCTTGTACATAGGGGGCAGTATTATAGCAGTTATATTCTTGTACATAGGGGGCAGTATTATAGTAGTTATATTCTTGTATATAGGAGGCAGTATTATAGTAGTTATATTCTTGTATATAGGAGGCAGTATTATAGCAGTTATATTCTTGTACATAGGGGGCAGTATTATAGTAGTTATATTCTTGTATATAGGGGGCAGTATTATAGTAGTTATATTCTTGTATATAGGGGGCAGTATTATAGTAGTTATATTCTTGAACATAGGGAACAGTATTATAGTAGTTATATTCTTGTACATAGGGGGCAGTATTATAGTAGTTATATTCTTGTACATAGGGGCAGTATTATAGTAGTTATATTCTTGTACATAGGGGGCAGTATTATAGTAGTTATATTCTTGTACATAGTAGCAGTATTATAGCAGTTATATTCTTGTACATAGGGGGCAGTATTATAGTAGTTATATTCTTGTACATAGGGGGCAGTATTATAGTAGTTATATTCTTGTACATAGGGGGCAGTATTATAGTAGTTATATTCTTGTACATAAGAGGCAGTATTATAGTAGTTATATTCTTGTACATAAGAGGCAGTATTATAGTAGTTATATTTTTGTACATAGGGGCAGTATTATAGTAGTTATATTCTTCTACATAGTAGCAGTATTATAGCAGTTATATTCTTGTACATAGGGGGCAGTATTATAGTAGTTATATTCTTGTACATAGGGGGCAGTATTATAGTAGTTATATTCTTGTATATAGGGGGCAGTATTATAGTAGTTAAATTCTTGTATATAGGGGGCAGTATTATAGAAGTTATATTCTTGTATATAGGGGGCAGTATTATAGTAGTTATATTCTTGTATATAGGGGGCAGTATTATAGTAGTTATATTCTTGTACATAGGAGGCAGTATTATAGTAGTTATAGTCTTGTACATAGGAGGCAGTATTATAGTAGTTATATTCTTGTACATAGGGACAGTATTATTGTACTTATATTCTTGTACATAGGAGCAGCATTATAGTAGTTATATTCTTGTACATAGGAACAGTATTATAGTAGTTATAGTCTTGTACATAGGGGGCAGTATTATAGTAGTTATATTCTTGTACATAGGGGGCAGTATTATAGTAGTTATATTCTTGTACATAGGAGAAAGTATTATAGTAGTTATATACTTGTACATAGGGGGCAGTATTATAGTAGTTATATTCTTGTACATAGGGGGCAGTATTATAGTAGTTATATTCTTGTACATAGGGGGCAGTATTATAGTAGTTATATTCTTGTACATAGGAGCAGTATTATTGTAGTTATATTCTTGTACATAGGAGGCAGTATTATAGTAGTTATATTCTTGTACATAGGAGCAGTATTATAGTAGTTATATTCTTGTACATAGGGGGCAGTATTATAGTAGTTATATTCTTGTACATAGGGGCAGTATTATAGTAGTTATATTCTTGTACATAGGAGCAGTATTATAGTAGTTATATTCTTGTACATAGGATGCGGTATTATAGTAGTTATAGTCTTGTACATAGGAGGCAGTATTATAGTAGTTATATACTTGTACATAGGGGGCAGTATTATAGTAGTTATATTCTTGTACATAGGGGGCAGTATTATAGTAGTTATATTCTTGTACATAGGGGGCAGTATTATAGTAGTTATATTCTTGTACATAGGGGGCAGTATTATAGTAGTTATATTCTTGTACATAGGAGCAGTATTATAGTAGTTATATTCTTGTACATAGGAGGCAGTATTATAGTAGTTATATTCTTGTACATAGGGGGCAGTATTATAATAGTTATATTCTTGTACATAGGGGGCAGTATTATAGTAGTTATATTCTTGTACATAGGGAGCAGTATTATAGTAGTTATATTCTTGTACATAGGAGCAGTATTATAGTAGTTATATTCTTGTACATAGGGGGCAGTATTATAGTAGTTATATTCTTGTACATAGAGGGCAGTATTATAGTAGTTATATTCTTGTACATAGGAGCAGTATTATAGTAGTTATATTCTTGTACATAGAGGGCAGTATTATAGTAGTTATATTCTTGTACATAGGGGGCAGTATTATAGTAGTTATATTCTTGTATATAGGAGGCAGTTTTATAGTAGTTATATTCTTGTACATAGGAGGCAGTATTATAGTAATTATATTCTTGTACATAGGGGGCAGTATTACAGTAGTTATATTCTTGTACATAGGAGGCAGTATTATTGTAGTTATATTCTTGTACATAGGAGGCAGTATTATAGTAATTATATTCTTGTACATAGGAGACAGTATTATAGTAGTTATATTCTTGTACATAGGGGGCAGTATTATAGTAGTTATATTCTTGTACATAGGGAGCAGTATTATAGTAGTTATATTCTTGTACATAGGAGACAGTATTATAGTAGTTATATTCTTGTACATAGGGAGCAGTATTATAGTAGTTATATTCTTGTACACAGGGGGCAGTATTATAGTAGTTATATTCTTGTACATGGAGGACAGTATTATAGTAGTTATATTCTTGTACATAGGGGGCAGTATTATAGTAGTTATATTCTTGCACATAGGGGGCAGTATTATAGTAGTTATATTCTTGTACATAGGGGGCAGTATTATAGTAGTTATATTCTTGTACATAGGGGGCAGTATTATAGTAGTTATATTCTTGTACATAGGGGGCAGTATTATAGTAGTTATATTCTTGTACATAGGGGGCAGTATTATAGTAGTTATATTCTTGTACATAGAGGGCAGTATTATAGTAGTTATATTCTTGTATATAGGGGCCAGTATTATAGTAGTTATATTCTTGTATATAGGGGCCAGTATTATAGTAGTTATATTCTTGTACATAGGGGGCAGTATTATAGTAGTTATATTCTTGTACATAGGGGGCAGTATTATAGTAGTTATATTCTTGTACATAGGGGGTAGTATTATAGTAGTTATATTCTTGTACATAGGGGGCAGTATTATAGAAGTTATATTCTTGTACACAGGAGCAGTATTATAGTAGTTATATTCTTGTACATAGGGGCAGTATTATAGTAGTTATATTCTTGTACATAGGAGGCAGTATTATAGTAGTTATATTCTTGTACATAGGGGGCAGTATTATAGTAGTTATATTCTTGTACATAGGGGGCAGTATTATACTAGTTATATTCCTGTACATAGGGGTAGTATTATAGTAGTTATATTCTTGTACATAGGGGGCAGTATTATAGTAGTTATATTCTTGAACATAGGGAACAGTATTATAGTAGTTATATTCTTGTACATAGGGGGCAGTATTATAGTAGTTATATTCTTGTACATAGGGGCAGTATTATAGTAGTTATATTCTTGTACATAGGAGCAGTATTATAGTAGTTATATTCTTGTACATAGGATGCGGTATTATAGTAGTTATAGTCTTGTACATAGGAGGCAGTATTATAGTAGTTATATACTTGTACATAGGGGGCAGTATTATAGTAGTTATATTCTTGTACATAGGGGGCAGTATTATAGTAGTTATATTCTTGTACATAGGGGGCAGTATTATAGTAGTTATATTCTTGTACATAGGGGGCAGTATTATAGTAGTTATATTCTTGTACATAGGAGCAGTATTATAGTAGTTATATTCTTGTACATAGGAGGCAGTATTATAGTAGTTATATTCTTGTACATAGGGGGCAGTATTATAATAGTTATATTCTTGTACATAGGGGGCAGTATTATAGTAGTTATATTCTTGTACACAGGGAGCAGTATTATAGTAGTTATATTCTTGTACATAGGAGCAGTATTATAGTAGTTATATTCTTGTACATAGGGGGCAGTATTATAGTAGTTATATTCTTGTACATAGAGGGCAGTATTATAGTAGTTATATTCTTGTACATAGGAGCAGTATTATAGTAGTTATATTCTTGTACATAGAGGGCAGTATTATAGTAGTTATATTCTTGTACATAGGGGGCAGTATTATAGTAGTTATATTCTTGTATATAGGAGGCAGTTTTATAGTAGTTATATTCTTGTACATAGGAGGCAGTATTATAGTAATTATATTCTTGTACATAGGGGGCAGTATTACAGTAGTTATATTCTTGTACATAGGAGGCAGTATTATTGTAGTTATATTCTTGTACATAGGAGGCAGTATTATAGTAATTATATTCTTGTACATAGGAGACAGTATTATAGTAGTTATATTCTTGTACATAGGGGGCAGTATTATAGTAGTTATATTCTTGTACATAGGGAGCAGTATTATAGTAGTTATATTCTTGTACATAGGAGACAGTATTATAGTAGTTATATTCTTGTACATAGGGAGCAGTATTATAGTAGTTATATTCTTGTACACAGGGGGCAGTATTATAGTAGTTATATTCTTGTACATGGAGGACAGTATTATAGTAGTTATATTCTTGTACATAGGGGGCAGTATTATAGTAGTTATATTCTTGCACATAGGGGGCAGTATTATAGTAGTTATATTCTTGTACATAGGGGGCAGTATTATAGTAGTTATATTCTTGTACATAGGGGGCAGTATTATAGTAGTTATATTCTTGTACATAGGGGGCAGTATTATAGTAGTTATATTCTTGTACATAGGGGGCAGTATTATAGTAGTTATATTCTTGTACATAGAGGGCAGTATTATAGTAGTTATATTCTTGTATATAGGGGCCAGTATTATAGTAGTTATATTCTTGTATATAGGGGCCAGTATTATAGTAGTTATATTCTTGTACATAGGGGGCAGTATTATAGTAGTTATATTCTTGTACATAGGGGGCAGTATTATAGTAGTTATATTCTTGTACATAGGGGGTAGTATTATAGTAGTTATATTCTTGTACATAGGGGGCAGTATTATAGAAGTTATATTCTTGTACACAGGAGCAGTATTATAGTAGTTATATTCTTGTACATAGGGGCAGTATTATAGTAGTTATATTCTTGTACATAGGAGGCAGTATTATAGTAGTTATATTCTTGTACATAGGGGGCAGTATTATAGTAGTTATATTCTTGTACATAGGGGGCAGTATTATACTAGTTATATTCCTGTACATAGGGGTAGTATTATAGTAGTTATATTCTTGTACATAGGGGGCAGTATTATAGTAGTTATATTCTTGTACATAGGGGGCAGTATTATAGTAGTTATATTCTTGTACATAGAGGGCAGTATTATAGTAGTTATATTCTTGTACATAGGAGGCAGTATTATAGTAGTTATATTCTTGTACATAGAGGGCAGTATTATAGTAGTTATATTCTTGTACATAGGAGGCAGTATTATAGTAGTTATATTCTTGTACATAGGGGCAGTATTATCGTAGTTACATTCTTGTACATAGGGGGCAGTATTATAGTAGTTATATTCTTGTACATAGAGGGCAGTATTATAGTAGTTATATTCTTGTACATAGGGGGCAGTATTATAGTAGTTATATTCTTGTACATAGAGGGCAGTATTATAGTAGTTATATTCTTGTACATAGAGGGCAGTATTATAGTAGTTATATTCTTGTACATAGGAGGCAGTATTATAGTAGTTATATTCTTGTACATAGGGGGCAGTATTATAGTAGTTATATTCTTGTACATAGGGGGTAGTATTATAGTAGTTATATTCTTGTACATAGGGGGCAGTATTATAGTAGTTATATTCTTGTACATAGGAGGCAGTATTATAGTAGTTATATTCTTGTACATAGAGGGCAGTATTATAGTAGTTATATTCTTGTACATAGGGAGCAGTATTATAGTAGTTATATTCTTGTACATAGGGAGCAGTATTATAGTAGTTATATTCTTGTATATAGGGAGCAGTATTATAGTAGTTATATTCTTGTATATAGGGAGCAGTATTATAGTAGTTATATTCTTGTATATAGGGAGCAGTATTATAGTAGTTATATTCTTGTATATAGGGAGCAGTATTATAGTAGTTATATTCTTGTACATAGGGGCAGTATTATAGTAGTTATATTCTTGTACATAGGGGGCAGTATTATAGTAGTTATATTCTTGTATATAGGGAGCAGTATTATAGTAGTTATATTCTTGTATATAGGGGCCAGTATTATAGTAGTTATATTCTTGTACATAGGAGGCAGTATTATAGTAGTTATATTCTTGTACATAGGGGGCAGTATTATAGTAGTTATATTCTTGTACATAGGGGGCAGTATTATAGTAGTTATATTCTTGTACATAGGAGGCAGTATAATAGTAGTTATATTCTTGTACATAGGGGACAGTATTATAGTAGTTATATTCTTGTACATAGGGAGCAGTATTATAGTAGTTATATTCTTGTACACAGGGGGCAGTATTATAGTAGTTATATTCTTGTACATAGAGGACAGTATTATAGTAGTTATATTCTTGTACATAGGGGGCAGTATTATAGTAGTTATATTCTTGTACATAGGGGGCAGTATTATAGTAGTTATATTCTTGCACATAGGGGGCAGTATTATAGTAGTTATATTCTTGTACATAGGGGGCAGTATTATAGTAGTTATATTCTTGTACATAGGGGGCAGTATTATAGTAGTTATATTCTTGTACATAGGGGGCAGTATTATAGTAGTTATATTCTTGTACATAGAGGGCAGTATTATAGTAGTTATATTCTTGTATATAGGGAGCAGTATTATAGTAGTTATATTCTTGTATATAGGGGCCAGTATTATAGTAGTTATATTCTTGTACATAGGGGGCAGTATTATAGTAGTTATATTCTTGTACATAGAGATCAGTGTTATAGTAGTTATATTCTTATACATAGGAGGCAATGTTATAGTAGTTATATTCTTGTACATAGGGGGCAGTATTATAGCAGTTATATTCTTGTACATAGGGGGCAGTATTATAGTAGTTATATTCTTGTATATAGGGGGCAGTATTATAGTAGTTATATTCTTGAACATAGGGAACAGTATTATAGTAGTTATATTCTTGTACATAGGGGGCAGTATTATAGTAGTTATATTCTTGTACATAGGGGCAGTATTATAGTAGTTATATTCTTGTACATAGGGGGCAGTATTATAGTAGTTATATTCTTGTACATAGTAGCAGTATTATAGCAGTTATATTCTTGTACATAGGGGGCAGTATTATAGTAGTTATATTCTTGTACATAGGGGGCAGTATTATAGTAGTTATATTCTTGTACATAGGGGGCAGTATTATAGTAGTTATATTCTTGTACATAAGAGGCAGTATTATAGTAGTTATATTCTTGTACATAAGAGGCAGTATTATAGTAGTTATATTTTTGTACATAGGGGCAGTATTATAGTAGTTATATTCTTCTACATAGTAGCAGTATTATAGCAGTTATATTCTTGTACATAGGGGGCAGTATTATAGTAGTTATATTCTTGTACATAGGGGGCAGTATTATAGTAGTTATATTCTTGTATATAGGGGGCAGTATTATAGTAGTTAAATTCTTGTATATAGGGGGCAGTATTATAGTAGTTATATTCTTGTATATAGGGGGCAGTATTATAGTAGTTATATTCTTGTACATAGGAGGCAGTATTATAGTAGTTATAGTCTTGTACATAGGAGGCAGTATTATAGTAGTTATATTCTTGTACATAGGGACAGTATTATTGTACTTATATTCTTGTACATAGGAGCAGCATTATAGTAGTTATATTCTTGTACATAGGAGGCGGTATTATAGTAGTTATAGTCTTGTACATAGGGGGCAGTATTATAGTAGTTATATTCTTGTACATAGGGGGCAGTATTATAGTAGTTATATTCTTGTACATAGGAGAAAGTATTATAGTAGTTATATACTTGTACATAGGGGGCAGTATTATAGTAGTTATATTCTTGTACATAGGGGGCAGTATTATAGTAGTTATATTCTTGTACATAGGGGGCAGTATTATAGTAGTTATATTCTTGTACATAGGAGCAGTATTATAGTAGTTATATTCTTGTACATAGGAGCAGTATTATAGTAGTTATATTCTTGTACATAGGATGCGGTATTATAGTAGTTATAGTCTTGTACATAGGAGGCAGTATTATAGTAGTTATATACTTGTACATAGGGGGCAGTATTATAGTAGTTATATTCTTGTACATAGGGGGCAGTATTATAGTAGTTATATTCTTGTACATAGGGGGCAGTATTATAGTAGTTATATTCTTGTACATAGGGGGCAGTATTATAGTAGTTATATTCTTGTACATAGGAGCAGTATTATAGTAGTTATATTCTTGTACATAGGAGGCAGTATTATAGTAGTTATATTCTTGTACATAGGGGGCAGTATTATAATAGTTATATTCTTGTACATAGGGGGCAGTATTATAGTAGTTATATTCTTGTACACAGGGAGCAGTATTATAGTAGTTATATTCTTGTACATAGGAGCAGTATTATAGTAGTTATATTCTTGTACATAGGGGGCAGTATTATAGTAGTTATATTCTTGTACATAGAGGGCAGTATTATAGTAGTTATATTCTTGTACATAGGAGCAGTATTATAGTAGTTATATTCTTGTACATAGAGGGCAGTATTATAGTAGTTATATTCTTGTACATAGGGGGCAGTATTATAGTAGTTATATTCTTGTATATAGGAGGCAGTTTTATAGTAGTTATATTCTTGTACATAGGAGGCAGTATTATAGTAATTATATTCTTGTACATAGGGGGCAGTATTACAGTAGTTATATTCTTGTACATAGGAGGCAGTATTATTGTAGTTATATTCTTGTACATAGGAGGCAGTATTATAGTAATTATATTCTTGTACATAGGAGACAGTATTATAGTAGTTATATTCTTGTACATAGGGGGCAGTATTATAGTAGTTATATTCTTGTACATAGGGAGCAGTATTATAGTAGTTATATTCTTGTACATAGGAGACAGTATTATAGTAGTTATATTCTTGTACATAGGGAGCAGTATTATAGTAGTTATATTCTTGTACACAGGGGGCAGTATTATAGTAGTTATATTCTTGTACATGGAGGACAGTATTATAGTAGTTATATTCTTGTACATAGGGGGCAGTATTATAGTAGTTATATTCTTGCACATAGGGGGCAGTATTATAGTAGTTATATTCTTGTACATAGGGGGCAGTATTATAGTAGTTATATTCTTGTACATAGGGGGCAGTATTATAGTAGTTATATTCTTGTACATAGGGGGCAGTATTATAGTAGTTATATTCTTGTACATAGGGGGCAGTATTATAGTAGTTATATTCTTGTACATAGAGGGCAGTATTATAGTAGTTATATTCTTGTATATAGGGAGCAGTATTATAGTAGTTATATTCTTGTATATAGGGAGCAGTATTATAGTAGTTATATTCTTGTATATAGGGGCCAGTATTATAGTAGTTATATTCTTGTACATAGGGGGCAGTATTATAGTAGTTATATTCTTGTACATAGGGGGCAGTATTATAGTAGTTATATTCTTGTACATAGGGGGTAGTATTATAGTAGTTATATTCTTGTACATAGGGGGCAGTATTATAGAAGTTATATTCTTGTACACAGGAGCAGTATTATAGTAGTTATATTCTTGTACATAGGGGCAGTATTATAGTAGTTATATTCTTGTACATAGGAGGCAGTATTATAGTAGTTATATTCTTGTACATAGGGGGCAGTATTATAGTAGTTATATTCTTGTACATAGGGGGCAGTATTATACTAGTTATATTCCTGTACATAGGGGTAGTATTATAGTAGTTATATTCTTGTACATAGGGGGCAGTATTATAGTAGTTATATTCTTGTACATAGGGGGCAGTATTATAGTAGTTATATTCTTGTACATAGAGGGCAGTATTATAGTAGTTATATTCTTGTACATAAGAGGCAGTATTATAGTAGTTATATTCTTGTACATAGAGGGCAGTATTATAGTAGTTATATTCTTGTACATAGGAGGCAGTATTATAGTAGTTATATTCTTGTACATAGGGGCAGTATTATCGTAGTTACATTCTTGTACATAGGGGGCAGTATTATAGTAGTTATATTCTTGTACATAGAGGGCAGTATTATAGTAGTTATATTCTTGTACATAGGGAGCAGTATTATAGTAGTTATATTCTTGTACATAGGGAGCAGTATTATAGTAGTTATATTCTTGTATATAGGGAGCAGTATTATAGTAGTTATATTCTTGTATATAGGGAGCAGTATTATAGTAGTTATATTCTTGTATATAGGGAGCAGTATTATAGTAGTTATATTCTTGTATATAGGGAGCAGTATTATAGTAGTTATATTCTTGTACATAGGGGCAGTATTATAGTAGTTATATTCTTGTACATAGGGGGCAGTATTATAGTAGTTATATTCTTGTATATAGGGAGCAGTATTATAGTAGTTATATTCTTGTATATAGGGGCCAGTATTATAGTAGTTATATTCTTGTACATAGGAGGCAGTATTATAGTAGTTATATTCTTGTACATAGGGGGCAGTATTATAGTAGTTATATTCTTGTACATAGGGGGCAGTATTATAGTAGTTATATTCTTGTACATAGGAGGCAGTATAATAGTAGTTATATTCTTGTACATAAGGGACAGTATTATAGTAGTTATATTCTTGTACATAGGGAGCAGTATTATAGTAGTTATATTCTTGTACACAGGGGGCAGTATTACAGTAGTTATATTCTTGTACATAGAGGACAGTATTATAGTAGTTATATTCTTGTACATAGGGGGCAGTATTATAGTAGTTATATTCTTGTACATAGGGGGCAGTATTATAGTAGTTATATTCTTGCACATAGGGGGCAGTATTATAGTAGTTATATTCTTGTACATAGGGGGCAGTATTATAGTAGTTATATTCTTGTACATAGGGGGCAGTATTATAGTAGTTATATTCTTGTACATAGGGGGCAGTATTATAGTAGTTATATTCTTGTACATAGAGGGCAGTATTATAGTAGTTATATTCTTGTACATAGGAGGCAGTATTATAGTAGTTATATTCTTGTACATAGGGGCAGTATTATAGCAGTTATATTCTTGTACATAGAGATCAGTGTTATAGTAGTTATATTCTTATACATAGGAGGCAATGTTATAGTAGTTATATTCTTGTACATAGGGGGCAGTATTATAGCAGTTATATTCTTGTACATAGGGGGCAGTATTATAGTAGTTATATTCTTGTATATAGGAGGCAGTATTATAGCAGTTATATTCTTGTACATAGGGGGCAGTATTATAGTAGTTATATTCTTGTATATAGGGGGCAGTATTATAGTAGTTATATTCTTGAACATAGGGAACAGTATTATAGTAGTTATATTCTTGTACATAGGGGGCAGTATTATAGTAGTTATATTCTTGTACATAGGGAACAGTATTATAGTAGTTATATTCTTGCACATAGGGGGCAGTATTATAGTAGTTATATTCTTGTACATAGTAGCAGTATTATAGCAGTTATATTCTTCTACATAGGGGGCAGTATTATAGTAGTTATATTCTTGTACATAGGGGGCAGTATTATAGTAGTTATATTCTTGTACATAGGGGGCAGTATTATAGTAGTTATATTCTTGTACATAGGGGGCAGTATTATAGTAGTTATATTCTTGTACATAAGAGGCAGTATTATAGTAGTTATATTCTTGTACATAAGAGGCAGTATTATAGTAGTTATATTTTTGTACATAGGGGCAGTATTATAGTAGTTATATTCTTCTACATAGTAGCAGTATTATAGCAGTTATATTCTTGTACATAGGGGGCAGTATTATAGTAGTTATATTCTTGTACATAGGGGGCAGTATTATAGTAGTTATATTCTTGTATATAGGGGGCAGTATTATAGTAGTTATATTC
Organism: Eleutherodactylus coqui; assembly: GCF_035609145.1. NCBI lineage: Eukaryota > Metazoa > Chordata > Amphibia > Anura > Eleutherodactylidae > Eleutherodactylus > Eleutherodactylus coqui. Next base: position 19,964,698 of record NC_089837.1, on the reverse strand, counting down.
TTGTATATAGGGGGCAGTATTATAGAAGTTATATTCTTGTACATAGGGAGCAGTATTATAGTAGTTATATTCTTGTACATAGGGGGCAGTACTATAGTAGTTATATTCTTGTACATAGGGGGGCAGTATTATAGTAGTTATATTCTCATACATAGGGGTAGTATTATAGTAGTTATATTCTTGTACATAGGGGCAATATTATAGTAGTTATATTCTTGTACATAGGGGCAGTATTATAGTAGTTATATTCTTGTACATATGAGCAGTATTATAGTAGTTATATTCTTGTACATAGGGGGCAGTATTATAGTAGTTATATTCTTGTACATAGGGGGCAGTATTATAGTAGTTATAATCTTGTACATAGGGGCAGTATTATAGTAGTTATATTCTTGTATATAGGGAGCAGTAGTATAGTAGTTATATTCTTGTACATAGGAGGCAGTATTATAGTAGTTATATTCTTGTACATAGGAGCAGTATTATAGTAGTTATATTCTTGTATATAGGAGGCAGTTTTATTGTAGTTATATTCTTGTACATAGGAGGCAATATTATAGTAATTATATTCTTGTACATAGGGGGCAGTATTACAGTAGTTATATTCTTGTACATAGGAGGCAGTATTATAGTAGTTATATTCTTGTACATAGGGGGCAGTATTATAGTAGTTATATTCTTGTACATAGGGGGCAGTATTATAGTAGTTATATTCTTGTACATAGGGGGCAGTATTATAGTAGTTATATTCTTGTACATAGGGAGCAGTATTATAGTAGTTATATTCTTGTACATAGGGGGCATTATTATAGTAGTTATATTCTTGTACATAGGAGGCAGTATTATAGTAGTTATATTCTTGTACATAGGGGGGCAGTATTATAGTAGTTATATTCTCATACATAGGGGTAGTATTATAGTAGTTATATTCTTGTACATAGGGGCAATATTATAGTAGTTATATTCTTGTACATAGGGGGCAGTATTATAGCAGTTATATTCTTATACATAGGGAGCAGATTTATAGTAGCTATATTCTTGTACATAGGGGGCAGTATTATAGCAGTTATATTCTTGTACATAGGAGGCAGTATTATAGTAGTTATATTCTTGTACATAGGGGCAGTATTATAGTAGTTATATTCTTGTAGATAGGGAGCAGTATTATAGTAGTTATATTCTTGTACATAGGGGCAGTATTATAGTAGTTATATTCATGTACATAGGGGCAGTATTATAGTAGTTATATTCTTGTACATAGAGGGCAGTATTATAGTAGTTATATTCTTGTACATAGGCGCAGTATTATAGTAGTTATATTCTTGTACATAGGAGGCAGTATTATAGTAGTTATATTCTTGTACATAGGGGGCAGTATTATAGTAGTTATATAATTATACATAGGGAGCAGATTTATAGTAGCTATATTCTTGCACATAGGGGGCAGTATTATAGTAGTTATATTCTTGTACATAGGGGCAGTATTATAGTCGTTATATGCTTGTACATAGGGGGCAGTATTACAGTAGTTACATTTTTGTACGTAGGGAGAAGTATTATAGTAGTTATATTCTTGTACATAGAGGACAGTATTATAGTAGTTATATTCTTGTACATAGGAGGCAGTATTATAGTAGTTATAATCTTGTACATAGGAGCAGTATTATAGTAGTTATATTCTTGTACATAGAGAGCAGTATTATATTAGTTACATTCTTGTACATAGGGGGCAGTATTATAGTAGTTATATTCTTGTACATAGGGGGCAGTATTATAGTAGTTATAGTCTTGTACGTAGGGGGCAGTATTATAGTAGTTATATTATTGTACATAGGGGGCAGTATTATAGTAGTTATATTCTTGTGCATAGGGGGCAGTATTATAGTAGTTATATTCTTGTACATAGGGGCAGTATTATAGTAGTTATATTCTTGTACATAGGGGCAGTATTATAGTAGTTATATTTTTGTACATAGGGGCAGTATTATAGTCGTTATATTCTTGTACATAGGGAACAGTATTATAGTAGTTATATTCTTGTACATAGGGGGCAGTATTACAGTAGTTACATTTTTGTACGTAGGGAGAAGTATTATAGTAGTTATATTCTTGTACATAGGGCGCAGTATTATAGTAGTTATATTCTTGTACATAGGGGCAGTATTATAGTAGTTATATTCTTGTACATAGGGGCAGTATTATAGTAGTTATATTTTTGTACATAGGGAGCAGTATTATAGTAGTTATATTCTTGTACATAGGGGCAGTATTATAGTAGTTATATTCTTGTACATAGGGGCAGTATTATAGTAGTTATATTTTTGTATATAGGGAGCAGTATTATAGTAGTTATATTCTTGTACATAGGGGCAGTATTATAGTAGTTATATTCTTGTACATAGGAGCAGTATTATAGTAGTTATATTCTTGTACATAGGGGGCAGTATTATAGTCGTTATATTCTTGTACATAGGGAACAGTATTATAGTAGTTATATTCTTGTACATAGGGGGCAGTATTACAGTAGTTACATTTTTGTACGTAGGGAGAAGTATTATAGTAGTTATATTCTTGTACATAGAGGACAGTATTATAGTAGTTATATTCTTATACATAGGAGCAGTATTATAGTAGTTATATTCTTGTACATAGGGGGCAATATTATAGTAGTTATAATCTTGTACATAGGAGGCAGTATTATAGTAGTTATAATCTTGTACATAGGAGCAGTATTATAGTAGTTATATTCTTGTACATGGAGAGCAGTATTATATTATATACATTCTTGTACATAGGGGGCAGTATTATAGTAGTTATATTCTTGTACATAGGGGGCAGTATTATAGTAGTTATATGCTTGTACATAGAGGGCAGTATTATAGTCGTTATATTCTTGTACATAGGGGGCAGTATTATAGTAGTTATATTCTTGTGCATAGGGGGCAGTATTATAGTAGTTATATTCTTGTACATAGGGGCAGTATTATAGTAGTTATATTCTTGTACATAGGGGCAGTATTATAGTAGTTATATTTTTGTACATAGGGGCAGTATTATAGTCGTTATATTCTTGTACATAGGGAACAGTATTATAGTAGTTATATTCTTGTACATAGGGGGCAGTATTATAGTAGTTATATTCTTGTACATAGGGGGCAGTATTATAGTAGTTATATTCTTGTACATAGGAGAAGTATTATAGTAGTTATATTCTTGTACATAGAGGACAGTATTATAGTAGTTATATTCTTGTACATAGGAGCAGTATTATAGTAGTTATATTCTTGTAGATAGGGGGCACTATTATAGTAGTTATATTCTTGTACATAGGAGGCAGTATTATAGTAGTTATAATCTTGTATATAGGAGGCAGTATTATAGTAGTTATAATCTTGTACATAGGAGCAGTATTATAGTAGTTATATTCTTGTACATAGAGAGCAGTATTATATTAGTTACATTCTTGTACATAGGGGGCAGTATTATAGTAGTTATATTCTTGTACATAGGGGCAGTATTATAGTAGATATAGTCTTGTACATAGGGAGCAGTATTATAGTAGTTATATTCTTCTACATAGGAGCAGTATTATAGTAGTTATAATCTTGTACATAGGGAGCAGTATTATTTTAGTTATATTCTTGTACATAGGGGGCAGTATTATAGTAGTTATATTCTTGTACATAGGGAGCAGTATTATAGTAGTTATATTCTTGTACATAGAGGGCAGTATTATAGTAGTTATATTCTTGTACATAGGGAGCAGTATTATAGTAGTTATATTCTTGTACATAGAGGGCAGTATTATAGTAGTTATATTCTTGTACATAGGGGGCAGTATTATAGTAGTTATATTCTCGTACATAGGGGGCAGTATTATAGTAGTTATATTCTCGTACATAGGGGGCAGTATTATAGTAGTTATATTTTTGCACATAGGGAGCAGTATTATAGTAGTTATATTCTTGTACATAGGGAGCAGTATTATAGTAGTTATATTCTTGTACATAGGGGCAGTATTATAGTAGTTATATTCTTGTACATAGGGGCAGTATTATAGTAGTTATATTCTTGTGCATAGGGGGCAGTATTATAGTAGTTCTATTCTTGTACATAGGGAGCAGTATTATTTTAGTTATATTCTTGTACATAGGGGGCAGTATTATAGTAGTTATATTTTTGTACATAGGGAGCAGTATTATAGTAGTTATATTCTTGTACATAGGAGCAGTATTATAGTAGTTATAATCTTGTACATAGGGAGCAGTATTATTGTAGTTATATTCTTGTACATAGGGGGCAGTATTATAGTAGTTATATTCTTGTACATAGGGAGCAGTATTATAGTAGTTATATTCTTGTACATAGAGGGCAGTATTATAGTAGTTATATTCTTGTACATAGGGAGCAGTATTATAGTAGTTATATTCTTGTACATAGAGGGCAGTATTATAGTAGTTATATTCTTGTACATAGGGGGCAGTATTATAGTAGTTATATTCTCGTACATAGGGGGCAGTATTATAGTAGTTATATTCTCGTACATAGGGGGCAGTATTATAGTAGTTATATTTTTGTACATAGGGGGCAGTATTATAGTAGTTATACTCTTGTACATAGGGGCAGTATTATAGTAGTTATATTCTTGTACATAGGGAGCAGTATTATAGTAGTTATATTCTTGTACATAGGGGCAGTATTATAGTAGTTATATTCTTGTACATAGGGGGCAGTATTATAGTAGTTATATTCTTGTACATAGGGGCAGTATTATAGTAGTTATATTCTCGTACATAGGGGGCAGTATTATAGTAGTTATATTTTTGTACATAGGGAGCAGTATTATAGTAGTTATATTCTTGTACATAGAGGGCAGTATTATAGTCGTTATATTCTTGTACATAGGGGGCAGTATTATAGTAGTTATATTCTTGTGCATAGGGGGCAGTATTATAGTAGTTATATTCTTGTACATAGGGGCAGTATTATAGTAGTTATATTCTTGTACATAGGGGCAGTATTATAGTAGTTATATTTTTGTACATAGGGGCAGTATTATAGTCGTTATATTCTTGTACATAGGGAACAGTATTATAGTAGCTATATTCTTGTACATAGGGGGCAGTAATATAGTCGTTATATTCTTATACATAGCGGGCAGTATTATACTAGTTATATTCTTGTACATAGGGGGCAGTATTATAGTAGTTATATTCTTGTACATAGGGGGCAGTATTATAGTAGTTATATTCTTGTACATAGGGGGCACTATTATAGTAGTTATATTCTTGTACATAGGGGGCACTATTATAGTAGTTATAATCTTGTACATAGGAGGCAGTATTATAGTAGTTACATTCTTGTACATAGGGGGCAGTATTATAGTAGTTATATTCTTGTACATAGGGGGCAGTATTATAGTAGTTATAGTCTTGTACGTAGGGGGCAGTATTATAGTAGTTATATTCTTGTACATAGGGGGCAGTATTATAGTAGTTATATTCTTGTGCATAGGGGGCAGTATTATAGTAGTTATATTCTTGTACATAGGGGCAGTATTATAGTAGTTATATTCTTGTACATAGGGGCAGTATTATAGTAGTTATATTTTTGTACATAGGGGCAGTATTATAGTCGTTATATTCTTGTACATAGGGAACAGTATTATAGTAGTTATATTCTTGTACATAGGGGGCAGTATTACAGTAGTTACATTTTTGTACGTAGGGAGAAGTATTATAGTAGTTATATTCTTGTACATAGGGCGCAGTATTATAGTAGTTATATTCTTGTACATAGGGGCAGTATTATAGTAGTTATATTCTTGTACATAGGGGCAGTATTATAGTAGTTATATTTTTGTATATAGGGAGCAGTATTATAGTAGTTATATTCTTGTACATAGGGGCAGTATTATAGTAGTTATATTCTTGTACATAGGAGCAGTATTATAGTAGTTATATTCTTGTACATAGGGGGCAGTATTATAGTCGTTATATTCTTGTACATAGGGAACAGTATTATAGTAGTTATATTCTTGTACATAGGGGGCAGTATTACAGTAGTTACATTTTTGTACGTAGGGAGAAGTATTATAGTAGTTATATTCTTGTACATAGAGGACAGTATTATAGTAGTTATATTCTTATACATAGGAGCAGTATTATAGTAGTTATATTCTTGTACATAGGGGGCACTATTATAGTAGTTATAATCTTGTACATAGGAGGCAGTATTATAGTAGTTATAATCTTGTACATAGGAGCAGTATTATAGTAGTTATATTCTTGTACATGGAGAGCAGTATTATATTATATACATTCTTGTACATAGGGGGCAGTATTATAGTAGTTATATTCTTGTACATAGGGGGCAGTATTATAGTAGTTATAGTCTTGTACGTAGGGGGCAGTATTATAGTAGTTATATTCTTGTACATAGGGGGCAGTATTATAGTAGTTATATTCTTGTACATAGGGGGCAGTATTATAGTAGTTATATTCTTGTACATAGAGGGCAGTATTCTAGTCGTTATATTCTTGTACATAGGGGGCAGTATTATAGTAGTTATATTCTTGTGCATAGGGGGCAGTATTATAGTAGTTATATTCTTGTACATAGGGGCAGTATTATAGTAGTTATATTCTTGTACATAGGGGCAGTATTATAGTAGTTATATTTTTGTACATAGGGGCAGTATTATAGTCGTTATATTCTTGTACATAGGGAACAGTATTATAGTAGTTATATTCTTGTACATAGGGGGCAGTATTACAGTAGTTACATTTTTGTACGTAGGGAGAAGTATTATAGTAGTTATATTCTTGTACATAGAGGACAGTATTATAGTAGTTATATTCTTGTACATAGGAGCAGTATTATAGTAGTTATATTCTTGTAGATAGGGGGCACTATTATAGTAGTTATATTCTTGTACATAGGAGGCAGTATTATAGTAGTTATAATCTTGTACATAGGAGGCAGTATTATAGTAGTTATAATCTTGTACATAGGAGCAGTATTATAGTAGTTATATTCTTGTACATAGAGAGCAGTATTATATTAGTTACATTCTTGTACATAGGGGGCAGTATTATAGTAGTTATATTCTTGTACATAGGGGCAGTATTATAGTAGATATAGTCTTGTACATAGGGGGCAGTATTATAGTAGTTATATTCTTGTGCATAGGGGGCAGTATTATAGTAGTTCTATTCTTGTACATAGGGAGCAGTATTATTTTAGTTATATTCTTGTACATAGGGGGCAGTATTATAGTAGTTATATTTTTGTACATAGGGAGCAGTATTATAGTAGTTATATTCTTGTACATAGGAGCAGTATTATAGTAGTTATAATCTTGTACATAGGGAGCAGTATTATTGTAGTTATATTCTTGTACATAGGGGGCAGTATTATAGTAGTTATATTCTTGTACATAGGGAGCAGTATTATAGTAGTTATATTCTTGTACATAGAGGGCAGTATTATAGTAGTTATATTCTTGTACATAGGGAGCAGTATTATAGTAGTTATATTCTTGTACATAGAGGGCAGTATTATAGTAGTTATATTCTTGTACATAGGGGGCAGTATTATAGTAGTTATATTCTCGTACATAGGGGGCAGTATTATAGTAGTTATATTCTTGTACATAGGGAGCAGTATTATAGTAGTTATATTCTTGTACATAGAGGGCAGTATTATAGTAGTTATATTCTTGTACATAGGGAGCAGTATTATAGTAGTTATATTCTTGTACATAGAGGGCAGTATTATAGTAGTTATATTCTTGTACATAGGGGCAGTATTATAGTAGTTATATTCTTGTACATAGGAGCAGTATTATAGTAGTTATATTCTTGTACATAGGGGGCAGTATTATAGTCGTTATATTCTTGTACATAGGGAACAGTATTATAGTAGTTATATTCTTGTACATAGGGGGCAGTATTACAGTAGTTACATTTTTGTACGTAGGGAGAAGTATTATAGTAGTTATATTCTTGTACATAGAGGACAGTATTATAGTAGTTATATTCTTATACATAGGAGCAGTATTATAGTAGTTATATTCTTGTACATAGGGGGCACTATTATAGTAGTTATAATCTTGTACATAGGAGGCAGTATTATAGTAGTTATAATCTTGTACATAGGAGCAGTATTATAGTAGTTATATTCTTGTACATGGAGAGCAGTATTATATTATATACATTCTTGTACATAGGGGGCAGTATTATAGTAGTTATATTCTTGTACATAGGGGGCAGTATTATAGTAGTTATAGTCTTGTACGTAGGGGGCAGTATTATAGTAGTTATATTCTTGTACATAGGGGGCAGTATTATAGTAGTTATATTCTTGTACATAGGGGCAGTATTATAGTAGTTATATTCTTGTACATAGGGGCAGTATTATAGTAGTTATATTCTTGTGCATAGGGGGCAGTATTATAGTAGTTATATTCTTGTACATAGGGGCAGTATTATAGTAGTTATATTCTTGTACATAGGGGCAGTATTATAGTAGTTATATTTTTGTACATAGGGGCAGTATTATAGTCGTTATATTCTTGTACATAGGGAACAGTATTATAGTAGTTATATTCTTGTACATAGGGGGCAGTATTACAGTAGTTACATTTTTGTACGTAGGAAGAAGTATTATAGTAGTTATATTCTTGTACATAGAGGACAGTATTATAGTAGTTATATTCTTGTACATAGGAGCAGTATTATAGTAGTTATAATCTTGTACATAGGAGGCAGTATTATAGTAGTTATAATCTTGTACATAGAGAGCAGTATTATATTAGTTACATTCTTGTACATAGGGGGCAGTATTATAGTAGTTATATTCTTGTACATAGGGGGCAGTATTATAGTAGTTATAGTCTTGTACGTAGGGGGCAGTATTATAGTAGTTATATTCTTGTACATAGGGGGCAGTATTATAGTAGTTATATTCTTGTACATAGGGGCAGTATTATAGTAGTTATATTCTTGTACATAGGGGCAGTATTATAGTAGTTATATTCTTGTGCATAGGGGGCAGTATTATAGTAGTTATATTCTTGTACATAGGGGCAGTATTATAGTAGTTATATTCTTGTACATAGGGGCAGTATTATAGTAGTTATATTTTTGTACATAGGGGCAGTATTATAGTAGTTATATTCTTGTGCATAGGGGGCAGTATTATAGTAGTTCTATTCTTGTACATAGGGAGCAGTATTATTTTAGTTATATTCTTGTACATAGGGGGCAGTATTATAGTAGTTATATTTTTGTACATAGGGAGCAGTATTATAGTAGTTATATTCTTGTACATAGGAGCAGTATTATAGTAGTTATAATCTTGTACATAGGGAGCAGTATTATTGTAGTTATATTCTTGTACATAGGGGGCAGTATTATAGTAGTTATATTCTTGTACATAGGGAGCAGTATTATAGTAGTTATATTCTTGTACATAGGGGGCAGTATTATAGTAGTTATATTCTTGTACATAGGGAGCAGTATTATAGTAGTTATATTCTTGTACATAGGGGGCAGTATTATAGTAGTTATATTCTTGTACATAGGGAGCAGTATTATAGTAGTTATATTCTTGTACATAGGGGCAGTATTATAGTAGTTATATTCTTGTACATAGGGGGCAGTATTATAGTAGTTATATTCTTGTACATAGGGAGCAGTATTATAGTAGTTATATTCTTGTACATAGAGGGCAGTATTATAGTAGTTATATTCTTGTACATAGGGAGCAGTATTATAGTAGTTATATTCTTGTACATAGAGGGCAGTATTATAGTAGTTATATTCTTGTACATAGGGGGCAGTATTATAGTAGTTATATTCTCGTACATAGGGGGCAGTATTATAGTAGTTATATTCTCGTACATAGGGGGCAGTATTATAGTAGTTATATTCTTGTACATAGAGGGCAGTATTATAGTAGTTATATTCTTGTACATAGGGAGCAGTATTATAGTAGTTATATTCTTGTACATAGAGGGCAGTATTATAGTAGTTATATTCTTGTACATAGGGGGCAGTATTATAGTAGTTATATTCTCGTACATAGGGGGCAGTATTATAGTAGTTATATTCTCGTACATAGGGGGCAGTATTATAGTAGTTATATTTTTGCACATAGGGAGCAGTATTATAGTAGTTATATTCTTGTACATAGGGAGCAGTATTATAGTAGTTATATTCTTGTACATAGGGGCAGTATTATAGTAGTTATATTCTTGTACATAGGGGCAGTATTATAGTAGTTATATTCTTGTGCATAGGGGGCAGTATTATAGTAGTTCTATTCTTGTACATAGGGAGCAGTATTATTTTAGTTATATTCTTGTACATAGGGGGCAGTATTATAGTAGTTATATTTTTGTACATAGGGAGCAGTATTATAGTAGTTATATTCTTGTACATAGGAGCAGTATTATAGTAGTTATAATCTTGTACATAGGGAGCAGTATTATTGTAGTTATATTCTTGTACATAGGGGGCAGTATTATAGTAGTTATATTCTTGTACATAGGGAGCAGTATTATAGTAGTTATATTCTTGTACATAGAGGGCAGTATTATAGTAGTTATATTCTTGTACATAGGGAGCAGTATTATAGTAGTTATATTCTTGTACATAGAGGGCAGTATTATAGTAGTTATATTCTTGTACATAGGGGGCAGTATTATAGTAGTTATATTCTCGTACATAGGGGGCAGTATTATAGTAGTTATATTCTCGTACATAGGGGGCAGTATTATAGTAGTTATATTTTTGTACATAGGGGGCAGTATTATAGTAGTTATACTCTTGTACATAGGGGCAGTATTATAGTAGTTATATTCTTGTACATAGGGAGCAGTATTATAGTAGTTATATTCTTGTACATAGGGGCAGTATTATAGTAGTTATATTCTTGTACATAGGGGCAGTATTATAGTAGTTATATTCTTGTACATAGGGGCAGTATTATAGTAGTTATATTCTCGTAAATAGGGGGCAGTATTATAGTAGTTATATTTTTGTACATAGGGAGCAGTATTATAGTAGTTATATTCTTGTACATGGAGGGCAGTATTATAGTCGTTATATTCTTGTACATAGGGGGCAGTATTATAGTAGTTATATTCTTGTGCATAGGGGGCAGTATTATAGTAGTTATATTCTTGTACATAGGGGCAGTATTATAGTAGTTATATTCTTGTACATAGGGGCAGTATTATAGTAGTTATATTCTTGTACATAGGGAGCAGTATTATAGTAGTTATATTCTTGTACATAGAGGGCAGTATTATAGTAGTTATATTCTTGTACATAGGGGGCAGTATTATAGTAGTTATATTCTCGTACATAGGGGGCAGTATTATAGTAGTTATATTCTCGTACATAGGGGGCAGTATTATAGTAGTTATATTTTTGTACATAGGGGGCAGTATTATAGTAGTTATACTCTTGTACATAGGGGCAGTATTATAGTAGTTATATTCTTGTACATAGGGAGCAGTATTATAGTAGTTATATTCTTGTACATAGGGGCAGTATTATAGTAGTTATATTCTTGTACATAGGGGCAGTATTATAGTAGTTATATTCTTGTACATAGGGGCAGTATTATAGTAGTTATATTCTCGTACATAGGGGGCAGTATTATAGTAGTTATATTTTTGTACATAGGGAGCAGTATTATAGTAGTTATATTCTTGTACATAGAGGGCAGTATTATAGTCGTTATATTCTTGTACATAGGGGGCAGTATTATAGTAGTTATATTCTTGTGCATAGGGGGCAGTATTATAGTAGTTATATTCTTGTACATAGGGGCAGTATTATAGTAGTTATATTCTTGTACATAGGGGCAGTATTATAGTAGTTATATTTTTGTACATAGGGGCAGTATTATAGTCGTTATATTCTTGTACATAGGGAACAGTATTATAGTAGCTATATTCTTGTACATAGGGGGCAGTATTATAGTCGTTATATTCTTATACATAGCGGGCAGTATTATACTAGTTATATTCTTGTACATAGGGGGCAGTATTATAGTAGTTATATTCTTGTACATAGGGGGCAGTATTATAGTAGTTATATTCTTGTACATAGGGGGCACTATTATAGTAGTTATATTCTTGTACATAGGGGGCACTATTATAGTAGTTATAATCTTGTACATAGGAGGCAGTATTATAGTAGTTATAATCTTGTACATAGAGAGCAGTATTATATTAGTTACATTCTTGTACATAGGGGGCAGTATTATAGTAGTTATATTCTTGTACATAGGGGGCAGTATTATAGTAGTTATAGTCTTGTACGTAGGGGGCAGTATTATAGTAGTTATATTCTTGTACATAGGGGGCAGTATTATAGTAGTTATATTCTTGTGCATAGGGGGCAGTATTATAGTAGTTATATTCTTGTACATAGGGGCAGTATTATAGTAGTTATATTCTTGTACATAGGGGCAGTATTATAGTAGTTATATTTTTGTACATAGGGGCAGTATTATAGTCGTTATATTCTTGTACATAGGGAACAGTATTATAGTAGTTATATTCTTGTACATAGGGGGCAGTATTACAGTAGTTACATTTTTGTACGTAGGGAGAAGTATTATAGTAGTTATATTCTTGTACATAGGGCGCAGTATTATAGTAGTTATATTCTTGTACATAGGGGCAGTATTATAGTAGTTATATTCTTGTACATAGGGGCAGTATTATAGTAGTTATATTTTTGTACATAGGGAGCAGTATTATAGTAGTTATATTCTTGTACATAGGGGCAGTATTATAGTAGTTATATTCTTGTACATAGGGGCAGTATTATAGTAGTTATATTTTTGTATATAGGGAGCAGTATTATAGTAGTTATATTCTTGTACATAGGGGCAGTATTATAGTAGTTATATTCTTGTACATAGGAGCAGTATTATAGTAGTTATATTCTTGTACATAGGGGGCAGTATTATAGTCGTTATATTCTTGTACATAGGGAACAGTATTATAGTAGTTATATTCTTGTACATAGGGGGCAGTATTACAGTAGTTACATTTTTGTACGTAGGGAGAAGTATTATAGTAATTATATTCTTGTACATAGAGGACAGTATTATAGTAGTTATATTCTTATACATAGGAGCAGTATTATAGTAGTTATATTCTTGTACATAGGGGGCACTATTATAGTCGTTATAATCTTGTACATAGGAGGCAGTATTATAGTAGTTATAATCTTGTACATAGGAGCAGTATTATAGTAGTTATATTCTTGTACATGGAGAGCAGTATTATATTATATACATTCTTGTACATAGGGGGCAGTATTATAGTAGTTATATTCTTGTACATAGGGGGCAGTATTATAGTAGTTATAGTCTTGTACGTAGGGGGCAGTATTATAGTAGTTATATTCTTGTACATAGGGGGCAGTATTATAGTAGTTATATTCTTGTACATAGGGGGCAGTATTATAGTAGTTATATTCTTGTACATAGAGGGCAGTATTCTAGTCGTTATATTCTTGTACATAGGGGGCAGTATTATAGTAGTTATATTCTTGTGCATAGGGGGCAGTAGTATAGTAGTTATATTCTTGTACATAGGGGCAGTATTATAGTAGTTATATTCTTGTACATAGGGGCAGTATTATAGTAGTTATATTTTTGTACATAGGGGCAGTATTATAGTCGTTATATTCTTGTACATAGGGAACAGTATTATAGTAGTTATATTCTTGTACATAGGGGGCAGTATTACAGTAGTTACATTTTTGTACGTAGGGAGAAGTATTATAGTAGTTATATTCTTGTACATAGAGGACAGTATTATAGTAGTTATATTCTTGTACATAGGAGCAGTATTATAGTAGTTATATTCTTGTAGATAGGGGGCACTATTATAGTAGTTATATTCTTGTACATAGGAGGCAGTATTATAGTAGTTATAATCTTGTACATAGGAGGCAGTATTATAGTAGTTATAATCTTGTACATAGGAGCAGTATTATAGTAGTTATATTCTTGTACATAGAGAGCAGTATTATATTAGTTACATTCTTGTACATAGGGGGCAGTATTATAGTAGTTATATTCTTGTACATAGGGGCAGTATTATAGTAGATATAGTCTTGTACATAGGGGGCAGTATTATAGTAGTTATATTCTTGTGCATAGGGGGCAGTATTATAGTAGTTCTATTCTTGTACATAGGGAGCAGTATTATTTTAGTTATATTCTTGTACATAGGGGGCAGTATTATAGTAGTTATATTTTTGTACATAGGGAGCAGTATTATAGTAGTTATATTCTTGTACATAGGAGCAGTATTATAGTAGTTATAATCTTGTACATAGGGAGCAGTATTATTGTAGTTATATTCTTGTACATAGGGGGCAGTATTATAGTAGTTATATTCTTGTACATAGGGAGCAGTATTATAGTAGTTATATTCTTGTACATAGGGGCAGTATTATAGTAGTTATATTCTTGTACATAGGGGCAGTATTATAGTAGTTATATTCTTGTGCATAGGGGGCAGTATTATAGTAGTTCTATTCTTGTACATAGGGAGCAGTATTATTTTAGTTATAATCTTGTACATAGGGGGCAGTATTATAGTAGTTATATTTTTGTACATAGGGAGCAGTATTATAGTAGTTATATTCTTGTACATAGGAGCAGTATTATAGTAGTTATAATCTTGTACATAGGGAGCAGTATTATTGTAGTTATATTCTTGTACATAGGGGGCAGTATTATAGTAGTTATATTCTTGTACATAGGGAGCAGTATTATAGTAGTTATATTCTTGTACATAGAGGGCAGTATTATAGTAGTTATATTCTTGTACATAGGGAGCAGTATTATAGTAGTTATATTCTTGTACATAGAGGGCAGTATTATAGTAGTTATATTCTTGTACATAGGGGGCAGTATTATAGTAGTTATATTCTCGTACATAGGGGGCAGTATTATAGTAGTTATATTCTTGTACATAGGGAGCAGTATTATAGTAGTTATATTCTTGTACATAGAGGGCAGTATTATAGTAGTTATATTCTTGTACATAGGGAGCAGTATTATAGTAGTTATATTCTTGTACATAGAGGGCAGTATTATAGTAGTTATATTCTTGTACATAGGGGCAGTATTATAGTAGTTATATTCTTGTACATAGGAGCAGTATTATAGTAGTTATATTCTTGTACATAGGGGGCAGTATTATAGTCGTTATATTCTTGTACATAGGGAACAGTATTATAGTAGTTATATTCTTGTACATAGGGGGCAGTATTACAGTAGTTACATTTTTGTACGTAGGGAGAAGTATTATAGTAGTTATATTCTTGTACATAGAGGACAGTATTATAGTAGTTATATTCTTATACATAGGAGCAGTATTATAGTAGTTATATTCTTGTACATAGGGGGCACTATTATAGTAGTTATAATCTTGTACATAGGAGGCAGTATTATAGTAGTTATAATCTTGTACATAGGAGCAGTATTATAGTAGTTATATTCTTGTACATGGAGAGCAGTATTATATTATATACATTCTTGTACATAGGGGGCATTATTATAGTAGTTATATTCTTGTACATAGGGGGCAGTATTATAGTAGTTATAGTCTTGTACGTAGGGGGCAGTATTATAGTAGTTATATTCTTGTACATAGGGGGCAGTATTATAGTAGTTATATTCTTGTACATAGGGGCAGTATTATAGTAGTTATATTCTTGTACATAGGGGCAGTATTATAGTAGTTATATTCTTGTGCATAGGGGGCAGTATTATAGTAGTTATATTCTTGTACATAGGGGCAGTATTATAGTAGTTATATTCTTGTACATAGGGGCAGTATTATAGTAGTTATATTTTTGTACATAGGGGCAGTATTATAGTCGTTATATTCTTGTACATAGGGAACAGTATTATAGTAGTTATATTCTTGTACATAGGGGGCAGTATTACAGTAGTTACATTTTTGTACGTAGGAAGAAGTATTATAGTAGTTATATTCTTGTACATAGAGGACAGTATTATAGTAGTTATATTCTTGTACATAGGAGCAGTATTATAGTAGTTATATTCTTGTACATAGGAGGCAGTATTATAGTAGTTATAATCTTGTACATAGGAGGCAGTATTATAGTAGTTATAATCTTGTACATAGAGAGCAGTATTATATTAGTTACATTCTTGTACATAGGGGGCAGTATTATAGTAGTTATATTCTTGTACATAGGGGCAGTATTATAGTAGATATAGTCTTGTACATAGGGGGCAGTATTATAGTAGTTATATTCTTGTGCATAGGGGGCAGTATTATAGTAGTTCTATTCTTGTACATAGGGAGCAGTATTATTTTAGTTATATTCTTGTACATAGGGGGCAGTATTATAGTAGTTATATTTTTGTACATAGGGAGCAGTATTATAGTAGTTATATTCTTGTACATAGGAGCAGTATTATAGTAGTTATAATCTTGTACATAGGGAGCAGTATTATTGTAGTTATATTCTTGTACATAGGGGGCAGTATTATAGTAGTTATATTCTTGTACATAGGGAGCAGTATTATAGTAGTTATATTCTTGTACATAGGGGCAGTATTATAGTAGTTATATTCTTGTACATAGGGGCAGTATTATAGTAGTTATATTCTTGTGCATAGGGGGCAGTATTATAGTAGTTCTATTCTTGTACATAGGGAGCAGTATTATTGTAGTTATATTCTTGTACATAGGGGGCAGTATTATAGTAGTTATATTCTTGTACATAGGGAGCAGTATTATAGTAGTTATATTCTTGTACATAGAGGGCAGTATTATAGTAGTTATATTCTTGTACATAGGGAGCAGTATTATAGTAGTTATATTCTTGTACATAGAGGACAGTATTATAGTAGTTATATTCTTATACATAGGAGCAGTATTATAGTAGTTATATTCTTGTACATAGGGGGCACTATTATAGTAGTTATAATCTTGTACATAGGAGGCAGTATTATAGTAGTTATAATCTTGTACATAGGAGCAGTATTATAGTAGTTATATTCTTGTACATGGAGAGCAGTATTATATTATATACATTCTTGTACATAGGGGGCAGTATTATAGTAGTTATATTCTTGTACATAGGGGGCAGTATTATAGTAGTTATAGTCTTGTACGTAGGGGGCAGTATTATAGTAGTTATATTCTTGTACATAGGGGGCAGTATTATAGTAGTTATATTCTTGTACATAGGGGCAGTATTATAGTAGTTATATTCTTGTACATAGGGGCAGTATTATAGTAGTTATATTCTTGTGCATAGGGGGCAGTATTATAGTAGTTATATTCTTGTACATAGGGGCAGTATTATAGTAGTTATATTCTTGTAAATAGGGGCAGTATTATAGTAGTTATATTTTTGTACATAGGGGCAGTATTATAGTCGTTATATTCTTGTACATAGGGAACAGTATTATAGTAGTTATATTCTTGTACATAGGGGGCAGTATTACAGTAGTTACATTTTTGTACGTAGGAAGAAGTATTATAGTAGTTATATTCTTGTACATAGAGGACAGTATTATAGTAGTTATATTCTTGTACATAGAGGGCAGTATTATAGTAGTTATATTCTTGTACATAGGGGCAGTATTATAGTAGTTATATTCTTGTACATAGGAGCAGTATTATAGTAGTTATATTCTTGTACATAGGGGGCAGTATTATAGTCGTTATATTCTTGTACATAGGGAACAGTATTATAGTAGTTATATTCTTGTACATAGGGGGCAGTATTACAGTAGTTACATTTTTGTACGTAGGGAGAAGTATTATAGTAGTTATATTCTTGTACATAGAGGACAGTATTATAGTAGTTATATTCTTATACATAGGAGCAGTATTATAGTAGTTATATTCTTGTACATAGGGGGCACTATTATAGTAGTTATAATCTTGTACATAGGAGGCAGTATTATAGTAGTTATAATCTTGTACATAGGAGCAGTATTATAGTAGTTATATTCTTGTACATGGAGAGCAGTATTATATTATATACATTCTTGTACATAGGGGGCATTATTATAGTAGTTATATTCTTGTACATAGGGGGCAGTATTATAGTAGTTATATTCTTGTGCATAGGGGGCAGTATTATAGTAGTTCTATTCTTGTACATAGGGAGCAGTATTATTTTAGTTATATTCTTGTACATAGGGGGCAGTATTATAGTAGTTATATTTTTGTACATAGGGAGCAGTATTATAGTAGTTATATTCTTGTACATAGGAGCAGTATTATAGTAGTTATAATCTTGTACATAGGGGCAGTATTATAGTAGTTATATTCTTGTACATAGGGAGCAGTATTATAGTAGTTATATTCTTGTACATAGGGGGCAGTATTATAGTAGTTATATTCTTGTACATAGGGAGCAGTATTATAGTAGTTATATTCTTGTACATAGGGGCAGTATTATAGTAGTTATATTCTTGTACATAGGGGCAGTATTATAGTAGTTATATTCTTGTGCATAGGGGGCAGTATTATAGTAGTTCTATTCTTGTACATAGGGAGCAGTATTATTGTAGTTATATTCTTGTACATAGGGGGCAGTATTATAGTAGTTATATTCTTGTACATAGGGAGCAGTATTATAGTAGTTATATTCTTGTACATAGAGGGCAGTATTATAGTAGTTATATTCTTGTACATAGGGAGCAGTATTATAGTAGTTATATTCTTGTACATAGAGGACAGTATTATAGTAGTTATATTCTTATACATAGGAGCAGTATTATAGTAGTTATATTCTTGTACATAGGGGGCACTATTATAGTAGTTATAATCTTGTACATAGGAGGCAGTATTATAGTAGTTATAATCTTGTACATAGGAGCAGTATTATAGTAGTTATATTCTTGTACATGGAGAGCAGTATTATATTATATACATTCTTGTACATAGGGGGCAGTATTATAGTAGTTATATTCTTGTACATAGGGGGCAGTATTATAGTAGTTATAGTCTTGTACGTAGGGGGCAGTATTATAGTAGTTATATTCTTGTACATAGGGGGCAGTATTATAGTAGTTATATTCTTGTACATAGGGGCAGTATTATAGTAGTTATATTCTTGTACATAGGAGCAGTATTATAGTAGTTATATTCTTGTACATAGGGGGCAGTATTATAGTCGTTATATTCTTGTACATAGGGAACAGTATTATAGTAGTTATATTCTTGTACATAGGGGGCAGTATTACAGTAGTTACATTTTTGTACGTAGGGAGAAGTATTATAGTAGTTATATTCTTGTACATAGAGGACAGTATTATAGTAGTTATATTCTTATACATAGGAGCAGTATTATAGTAGTTATATTCTTGTACATAGGGGGCACTATTATAGTAGTTATAATCTTGTACATAGGAGGCAGTATTATAGTAGTTATAATCTTGTACATAGGAGCAGTATTATAGTAGTTATATTCTTGTACATGGAGAGCAGTATTATATTATATACATTCTTGTACATAGGGGGCATTATTATAGTAGTTATATTCTTGTACATAGGGGGCAGTATTATAGTAGTTATATTCTTGTGCATAGGGGGCAGTATTATAGTAGTTCTATTCTTGTACATAGGGAGCAGTATTATTTTAGTTATATTCTTGTACATAGGGGGCAGTATTATAGTAGTTATATTTTTGTACATAGGGAGCAGTATTATAGTAGTTATATTCTTGTACATAGGAGCAGTATTATAGTAGTTATAATCTTGTACATAGGGAGCAGTATTATTGTAGTTATATTCTTGTACATAGGGGGCAGTATTATAGTAGTTATATTCTTGTACATAGGGAGCAGTATTATAGTAGTTATATTCTTGTACATAGGGGCAGTATTATAGTAGTTATATTCTTGTACATAGGGGCAGTATTATAGTAGTTATATTCTTGTGCATAGGGGGCAGTATTATAGTAGTTCTATTCTTGTACATAGGGAGCAGTATTATTGTAGTTATATTCTTGTACATAGGGGGCAGTATTATAGTAGTTATATTCTTGTACATAGGGAGCAGTATTATAGTAGTTATATTCTTGTACATAGAGGGCAGTATTATAGTAGTTATATTCTTGTACATAGGGAGCAGTATTATAGTAGTTATATTCTTGTACATAGAGGACAGTATTATAGTAGTTATATTCTTATACATAGGAGCAGTATTATAGTAGTTATATTCTTGTACATAGGGGGCACTATTATAGTAGTTATAATCTTGTACATAGGAGGCAGTATTATAGTAGTTATAATCTTGTACATAGGAGCAGTATTATAGTAGTTATATTCTTGTACATGGAGAGCAGTATTATATTATATACATTCTTGTACATAGGGGGCAGTATTATAGTAGTTATATTCTTGTACATAGGGGGCAGTATTATAGTAGTTATAGTCTTGTACGTAGGGGGCAGTATTATAGTAGTTATATTCTTGTACATAGGGGGCAGTATTATAGTAGTTATATTCTTGTACATAGGGGCAGTATTATAGTAGTTATATTCTTGTACATAGGGGCAGTATTATAGTAGTTATATTCTTGTGCATAGGGGGCAGTATTATAGTAGTTATATTCTTGTACATAGGGGCAGTATTATAGTAGTTATATTCTTGTAAATAGGGGCAGTATTATAGTAGTTATATTTTTGTACATAGGGGCAGTATTATAGTCGTTATATTCTTGTACATAGGGAACAGTATTATAGTAGTTATATTCTTGTACATAGGGGGCAGTATTACAGTAGTTACATTTTTGTACGTAGGAAGAAGTATTATAGTAGTTATATTCTTGTACATAGAGGACAGTATTATAGTAGTTATATTCTTGTACATAGGAGCAGTATTATAGTAGTTATATTCTTGTACATAGGAGGCAGTATTATAGTAGTTATAATCTTGTACATAGGAGGCAGTATTATAGTAGTTATAATCTTGTACATAGAGAGCAGTATTATATTAGTTACATTCTTGTACATAGGGGGCAGTATTATAGTAGTTATATTCTTGTACATAGGGGCAGTATTATAGTAGATATAGTCTTGTACATAGGGGGCAGTATTATAGTAGTTATATTCTTGTGCATAGGGGGCAGTATTATAGTAGTTCTATTCTTGTACATAGGGAGCAGTATTATTTTAGTTATATTCTTGTACATAGGGGGCAGTATTATAGTAGTTATATTTTTGTACATAGGGAGCAGTATTATAGTAGTTATATTCTTGTACATAGGAGCAGTATTATAGTAGTTATAATCTTGTACATAGGGAGCAGTATTATTGTAGTTATATTCTTGTACATAGGGGGCAGTATTATAGTAGTTATATTCTTGTACATAGGGAGCAGTATTATAGTAGTTATATTCTTGTACATAGGGGCAGTATTATAGTAGTTATATTCTTGTACATAGGGGCAGTATTATAGTAGTTATATTCTTGTGCATAGGGGGCAGTATTATAGTAGTTCTATTCTTGTACATAGGGAGCAGTATTATTGTAGTTATATTCTTGTACATAGGGGGCAGTATTATAGTAGTTATATTCTTGTACATAGGGAGCAGTATTATAGTAGTTATATTCTTGTACATAGAGGGCAGTATTATAGTAGTTATATTCTTGTACATAGGGAGCAGTATTATAGTAGTTATATTCTTGTACATAGAGGGCAGTATTATAGTAGTTATATTCTTGTACATAGGGGGCAGTATTATAGTAGTTATATTCTCGTACATAGGGGGCAGTATTATAGTAGTTATATTCTCGTACATAGGGGGCAGTATTATAGTAGTTATATTTTTGTACATAGGGGGCAGTATTATAGTAGTTATACTCTTGTACATAGGGGCAGTATTATAGTAGTTATATTCTTGTACATAGGCAGCAGTATTATAGTAGTTATATTCTTGTACATAGGGGCAGTATTATAGTAGTTATATTCTTGTACATAGGGGCAGTATTATAGTAGTTATATTCTTGTACATAGGGGCAGTATTATAGTAGTTATATTCTCGTACATAGGGGGCAGTATTATAGTAGTTATATTTTTGTACATAGGGAGCAGTATTATAGTAGTTATATTCTTGTACATAGAGGGCAGTATTATAGTCGTTATATTCTTGTACATAGGGGGCAGTATTATAGTAGTTATATTCTTGTGCATAGGGGGCAGTATTATAGTAGTTATATTCTTGTACATAGGGGCAGTATTATAGTAGTTATATTCTTGTACATAGGGGCAGTATTATAGTAGTTATATTTTTGTACATAGGGGCAGTATTATAGTCGTTATATTCTTGTACATAGGGAACAGTATTATAGTAGCTATATTCTTGTACATAGGGGGCAGTATTATAGTCGTTATATTCTTATACATAGCGGGCAGTATTATACTAGTTATATTCTTGTACATAGGGGGCAGTATTATAGTAGTTATATTCTTGTACATAGGGGGCAGTATTATAGTAGTTATATTCTTGTACATAGGGGGCAGTATTATAGTAGTTATATTCTTGTACATAGTGGGCAGTATTATAGTAGTTATATTCTTGTACATAGGGGATAGTATTATAGTAGCTATATTCTTGTACATAGGGGGCAGTATTATAGTAGTTATATTCTTGTACATAGGGGGCAGTATTATAGTAGTTATATTCTTGTACATAGGGGGCAGTATTATAGTAGTTATATTCTTGTACATAGGGGACAGTATTATAGTAGTTATATTCTTGTACATAGGAGGCAGTATTATAGTAGTTATATTCTTGTACATAGGGAGCAGTATTATAGTAGTTATATTCTTGTACATAGGGGGCAGTATTATAGTAGTTATATTCTTGTACATAGTGGGCAGTATTATAGTAGTTATATTCTTGTACATAGGGGGCAGTATTATAGTAGTTATATTCTTGTACATAGGGGCAGTATTATAGTAGTTATATTCTTGTACATAGGGGCAGTATTATAGTAGTTATATTCTTGTACATAGGGGGCAGTATTATAGTAGTTATATTATTGTACATAGGGGGCAGTATTATAGTAGTTATATTCTTGCACATAGGAGCAGTATTATAGTAGTTATATTCTTGTACATAGTGGGCAGTATTATAGTAGTTATACTCCTGTACATAGGAACAGTATTATAGTAGTTATATTCTTGTACATAGGAGGCAGTATTATAGTAGTTATATTCTTGTACATAGGGGCAGTATTATAGTACTTATATTCTTGTACATAGGGAGCAGTATTATAGTAGTTATATTCTTGTACATAGGGAACAGTATTATAGTAGTTATATTCTTGTACATAGGATGCAGTATTATAGTAGTTATATTCTTGTACATAGGGGGCAGTATTATAGTAGTTATATTCTTGTACATAGGGAGCAGTATTATAGTAGTTATATTCTTGTACATAGGGGGCAGTATTGTAGTAGTTATATTCTTGTACATAGGGGCAGTATTATAGTAGTTATATTCTTGTACATAGGGGGCAGTATTATAGTAGTTATATTCTTGTACATAGGAGCAGTATTATAGTAGTTATATTCTTGTACATAGGAGCAGTATTATAGTAGTTATATTCTTGTACATAGGGGGCAGTATTATAGTAGTTATATTCTTGTACATAGGGGGCAGTATTATAGTAGTTATATTCTTGTACATAGGGGGCAGTATTATAGTAGTTATATTCTTGTACATAGGAGCAGTATTATAGTAGTTATATTCATGTACATAGGGGGCAGTATTATAGTAGTTATATTCTTGTACATAGGGGGCAGTATTATAGTAGTTATATTCTTGTACATAGGGGGCAGTATTACAGTAGTTATATTCTTGTACATAGGGGGCAGTATTATAGTAGTTATATTCTTGTACATAGGGGGCAGTATTATAGTAGTTATATTCTGGTACTTAGGAGGCAGTATTATAGTAGTTATATTCTTGTACATAGGGGGCAGTATTATAGTGGTTATATTCTGGTACTTAGGAGGCAGTATTATAGTAGTTATATTCTTGTACATAGGGGGCAGTATTATAGCGGTTCTATTCTCTTGTACATAGGGGGCAGTATTATAGCAGTACTATAGCATTCTTGTACATGGGTGGGATGCAGAATATTTGCTTTCCCTGCAGGACTATTGAGAGGGACAGTTCTTCAATATATTATTGTTGATCATTTAGTTTACCTCAGCCTTCTCATTTCCTCCTCGTCTGCCCTCCGCTGTATCTCCCTGGCATCAGCTGCCACCTGGATGTTTGTCACCAGCTGCGTCCCATCATTTACCAGCTTGCTGAGTCTCTGCAGGAAAATGAAGTGAGTTATCCATAATGTTTAATGTAAGTTTATTCATGGAGCCAGAGCTCGGGTCTCAACAGTCCTTTGGTGGGCAGAGTTGGCACCATGGGATGTTCGGCAGATACATCACCCTGGATAAAAGGGCTAAATAAAAGTGAGATCTCCTAGCTGAATGCAAACATAAGCAGGTGGATGTCCGGCATACCTGGTTTATATCTGCTTCAGATTTTTTGTGAAGGTTAGAAAAAAATCTGTTGCAACTTGGAAACCATCAACAAGTTGGCTGATGACAGGTTCTACTCGTGCCCATCAGTGTGTCTGTATTCTTATGTGGGCTTGGAATTTCAAAAACAGATTTCTAAACGCCTACCCACTTTGGCCAGCAGGTGGCGCCGCTCTTCTGTATGTACTATATAAGCGCATTTCCCAGTTTTTCAGATTTCATGTAAATAGAGCTTCTTCAATGTATAATGAGAAGTTGTGCAACTTTCTATTGGATTTTTTTCTCACTGTTTTTAGGACCTCTGCTTGCTGACAATGAATAAGGAACCTCACAGTTTGCTTCCAGAGGCGGAGAGACGCCCAGTGTAGGTAGATCAGCAGTATCGCAGCATTGCTGTCACTGTTATGGGGGCTGTGAAAATGTGAAGGGCCTCCCAGAATTTCCTGCTCTGCAGCTCAGATCTCCATGCTTTATAAATACAATGCTAGAACTACAGTGCATAGTGACACAAGGTCACAGCAGAAGTAAAGAAAGTGAGGCGTACCTAAATAACGATGCTGATCTATAGACCAACCCCACAGGCACTACAATGGCCGCCGTTGGCAGTAATATTAGGAGTCTCTCACCTGCCTGCTGTCGTCGATCTGCTTGTAACTCTTGCGAGGCGTCTTTTTACCTTCCTTCATGGCATCGGGGTCCTCGCCGAGAGCCTCCCTGGTGCCAACAAGAACAGATTAATGTCCAAGATGTGAACATATCCACATGTAACCATCACGCTTCTGACGTGTACTGAGAGAACGTGCTCTGCTGTACTGCATTGTGGGAGATGTGGTGTTCACACCAGCCCTGTATAGTAGTCTGAAGTACATACGGGCTCCCACAATGCAATGTAACGGAGTGAAAAGAACTTGTGCAGTGGCAGCCTGGAGAACTGTGACTGCAGCTTTGGATGTAACTGGAGCAGAAGACATGATAGAACGCAATACAGCAGAAAATGGACAAAATGACTCAGCTTTAACCTGTCAGTGTCCAGGATAGAGTTCAGTTTGCTGTGCAGTTAGCCCCAGGTAGTAATAATGTCACCCATGGTGCCCCAGGTAGTAATAATGTCACCCATGGTGCCCCAGGTAGTAATAATGCCACCCATAGTGCCCCAGGTAGTAATAATGTCACCCATGATGTCCCAGGTAGTAATAATGTCACCCATGGTGCCCCAGGTAGTAATAATGTCACCCATGGTGCCACAGGTAGTAATAATGTCACCCATGATGTCCCAGTTAGTAATAATGTCACCCATGGTGCCCCAGGTAGTAATAATGTCCCCCATGGTGCCCCAGGTAGTAATAATGTCCCCCATGGTGCCCCAGGTAGTAATAATGTCCCCCATGGTGCCCCAGGTAGTAATAATGTCCCCCATGGTGCCCCAGGTAGTAATAATGTCACCCATGGTGCCCCAGGTAGTAATATTGTCACCCATGGTGCCCCAGGTAGTAATAATATCACTCATGGTGCCCCAGGTAGTAATATTGTCACCCATGGTGCCCCAGGTAGTAATAATGTCACCCATAGAGCCCCAGGTAGTAATAATGCCACCCATAGAGCCCCAGGTAGTAATAATTTCACCAATAGAGCCCTAGGTAGTAATATTATCACCCATAGAGCCCTAGGTAGTAATAATGTCACCCATGATGTCCCAGGTAGTAATAATGTCACCCATGGTGCCCCAGGTAGTAGTAATGTCACCCATGGTGCCCCAGGTAGTCATAATGTCACCCATGGTGCCCCAGGTAGTAATAATGCTACCCATGGTGCCCCAGGTAGTAATAATGCCACGCATGGTGTCCCAGGTAGTAATAATGCCACCCATGGTGCCCCAGGTAGTAATAATGTCACCCATGGTGCCACAGGTAGAAGTAATGTCACCCATGGTGCCCCAGGTAGTAATAATGTCACCCATGGTGCCCCAGGTAGTAATAATGCTACCCTTGGTTCCCCAGGTAGTAATAATGCCACCCATGGTGTCCCAGGTAGTAATAATGCCACCCATGGTGCCCCAGGTAGTAATAATGTCACCCATGATGCCCCAGGTAGTAATAATGCCACCCATTGTGCCCCAGGTAGTAATAATGTTACCCATGATGTCCCAGGTAGTAATAATGCCACCCATGGTGCCCCAGGTAGCAATAATGCCACCCATGGTGCCCCAGGTAGCAATAATGCCACCCATGGTGCCCCAGGTAGTAATAATGCTACGCATGGTGCCCCAGGTAGTAATAATGCCACCCATGGTGTCCCAGGTAGCAATAATGCCACCCATAGTGCCCCAGGTAGTAATAATGTCACCCATGGTGCCCCAGGTAGTAATAATGCCACCCATTGTGCCTCAGCTAGTAATAATGTTACCCATGGTGCCCCAGGTAGTAATAATGTCACCCATGATGCCCCAGGTAGTAATAATGCCACCCATTGTGCCCCAGGTAGTAATAATGCTACGCATGGTGCCCCAGGTAGCAATAATGCCACCCATGGTGTCCCAGGTAGCAATAATGCCACCCATGGTGCCCCAGGTAGTAATAATGTCACCCATGGTGCCCCAGGTAGTAATAATGCCACCCATTGTGCCCCAGGTAGTAATAATGTTACCCATGGTGCCCCAGGTAGTAATAATTCTACCCATAGAGCCCCAGGTAGTAATGATTTCACCAATAGAGCCCTAGGTAGTAATATTATCACCCATAGAGCCCTAGGTAGTAATATTGTCACCCATGATGTCCAAGGTAGTAATAATGTCACCCATGGTGCCCCAGGTAGTAGTAATGTCACCCATGGTACCCGAAGTAGTAATAATGTCACCCATGGTGCCCCAGGTAGTAATAATGCTACCCATGGTGCCCCAGGTAGTAATAATGCCACCCATGGTGTCCTAGGTAGTAATAATGCCACCCATGGTGCCCCAAGTAGTAATAATGTCACCCATGGTGCCCCAGGTAGTAATAATGCTACCCATGGTGCCCCAGGTAGTAATAATGCCACCCATGGTGTCCTAGGTAGTAATAATGTCACCCATGGTGCTCCAGGTAGTAATAATGCCACCCATTGTGCCCCAGGTAGTAATAATGTTACCCATGATGTCCCAGGTAGTAATAATGTCACCCATGGTGCCCCAGGTAGTAATAATGTCACCCATGGTGCCCCAAGTAGTAATAATGCCACCCATGGTGCCCCAGGTAGTAATAATGCCACCCATGGTGCCCCAGGTAGTAATAATGCTACCCATAGTGCCCCAGGTAGTAATAATGCCACCCATTGTGCCCCAGGTAGTAATAATGTTACCCATGATGTCCCAGGTAGTAATAATGCCACCCATGGTGCCCCAGGTAGTAATAATGCCACCCATAGAGCCCCAGGTAGTAATAATGTCATCCATTGAGCTCCAGGTAGTAGTAATGCCAACCATAGTGCCCCAGGTAGTAGTAATGTCACCCATGGTGCCCCAGGTAGTAATAATGTCATCTATAGAGCCCCAGGTAGTAATAATGCCACCCATAGTGCCCCAGGTAGTAATAATGTCACCCATAGAGCCCCAGGTAGTAATATTGTCATCCATAGAGCCCCAGGTAGTAATAATGCCACCCATAGTGCCCCAGGTGGTAGTAATAATGTCACCCAGAGAGCCCCAGGTAGTAATAATGTCATCCATAGAGCCCCAGGTAGTAATAATGCCACCCATAGTGTCCCAGACAGCAATAATGTCACCCATATAACCCTAGGTAGTAATAATATCAGCCATAGAGCCCTAGGTAGTAATAATATCACTCATGGTGCCCCAGGTAGTAATAATGTCACCCATGGTGCCCCAGTTAGTAATAGTGTCACCCATGGTGCCCCATGTAGTAATAATGTCACCCATGGTGCCCCAGTTAGTAATAGTGTCACCCATGGTGCCCCAGGTAGTAATAATGTAACCCATGATGTCCCACGTAGTAATAATGTCACCCATGGTGCCCAAGGTAGTAATAATGTCACCCATGGTGTCCCAGGTAGTAATAATGTCACCCATAAAGCCCTAGGTAGTAATAATGTCACCCATAGAGCCCCAGGTAGTAATAATGTCATCCATAGAGCCCCAGGTAGTAATAATGCCACCCATAGTGCCCCAGGTAGTAATAATGTCACCCATAGTGCCCCAGGTAGTAATAATGTCACCCATAGAGCCATAGGTAGTAATAATGTCACCCATGATGTCCCAGGTCGTAATAATGTCACCCATGGTGTCCCAGGAAGTAATGATGCCACCCTTGGTCCCCAGGCAGTAATAACGCCACCCTTGGTGCCCTGGGTAGTAATAACGCCACCCTTGGTGCCCCTAGGCAGTAATAACACCACCCTTGGTGCCCAGGTAATAATAACGCCACCCTTGTGGGTGACATTATTACTACCTGGGACACCATGGGTGACATTACTACTACCTGGGGCACTATTGGTGACATTATTACTACCTGGGACACTATGGGTGGCATTATTACTACCAGGGGCACCATGGGTGGCATTATTACTATCTGGGGCTCTATGGGTGGCATTATTACTACCTGGGGCTCTATGGGTGGCATTATTACTACCTGTGGCTCTACGGATGACATTATTACTACCTGGGGCTCTACGGGTGACATAATTGCTACCTGGGGCACTATGGGTGGCATTATTACTACTTGGGGCACCAAGGGTGGCGTGATTACTACCTGCGGCATGCCCCAGGTAGTAATAATGTCACCTATGGTGCCCCAGGTAGTAATAATGTCACCCATAGTTCCCCAGGTATTCGTAGTGCCCCCCATGGTGCCCCACGTAGTAACAAATGCCCCCAATGGTGCCCAAGGTAGTAACAATGCCACTTGTAGTGCCCCAGGTAGTAATAATGCCACTCGTAGTGCCCCGGTTGTAATAATGCCACCCATAATGCCCCAGGTAGTAATAATGCCACCTATAGTGCCTCGGGTAGTAATAATACTACCCATAGTGCGCCAGGTAGTAATAGTGTCACCCATAGAGCCCCAGGTAGTAATAATGCCACCCATAGCGCTCCAGGTAGTAATAACGCAATCCTTGGTGCCCCAGGTAGTAATAATGCCACCCATAGAGCCCCAGGTAGCAATTATGCCACCCTTGGGCCCCAGGCAGTAATAACGCCACCCTTGGTGCCCCAGGTAGTAATAATGCCACCCATAGTGCCCCAGGTAGCAATAATGCCACCCTTGGGCCCCAGGTAGTAATAACGCCACCCTTGGTGCCGCAGGTAGTAATCACGCCACCCTTGGTGCCCCAAGTAGTAATCACACCACTCTTGGTGCCCCAGGTAGTAATAATGTCACCCATGGTGCCCCAGGTAGTAATAATGTCACCCATAGTGCCCCAGGTATTAGTAGTGCCCTCCATGGTGCCCCACGTAGTAACAAATGCTCCCAATGGTGCCCCAGGTAGTAACAATGCCACTCATAGTTCCCCTAGGTAGTAATAATGCCACCCATAGTGCCTCAGGTAGTAATAATACCTCTCATAGTGCCTCAGGTAGTAATAATACCACCCATAGTGCCCCAGGTAGTAATAGTGTCACCCATAGAGCCTCAGGTAGTAATAGTGTCACCCATAGAACCCCAGGTAGTAATAATGTTACCCATAGAGCCCCAGATAGTAATAATGCCAACCATAGTTCTCCAGGTAGTAATAACGCAACCCTTGGTGCCCCAGATAGTAATAATGCCACCCATAGAGCCCCAGGTAGAAATAATGCCACTCTTGGGCCCCAGGCAGTAATAACGCCACCCTTGGTGCCCCAGGTAGTAATAACACCACCCTTAGTGCCCCAGGTAGTAATCACGCCACCCTTAGTGCCCCAGGTAGTAATCACGCCACCCTTGGTGCCCCAGGTAGCAATAATGCCACCCATGGTACCCCAGGTAGTAATAATGCCACCCATAGAGCCCCAGGTAGTAATAATGCCACTTATAGAGGCCCAGGTAGTAATAATGCCACCCATAGAGCCCCAGGTAGTAATAATACCACCCTTGGTGCCGCACACAGTAGATGGATCCTCCTTTCGGTGCTCCAGGGCTAGGCTGTTAGCAGGGACCCCGGTTGAGGTGTCCCGTCAATGGGGTAATCTGAGACCTCCCGCATTATCTCATTCCCCTATGCTTTACACTGCAGATTTGCTTGATGAGGTCGGCTACAGTTGAGCTCCACTCCATTTGGTCATGGCCAGCTCAGCTGACTCGTTTAATCGACAGCCCACAGCTTATGCCATCAGACACTCAAGCTGCCGTTCTCGCCTCCCCTCTGCTTTACACTGCAGCTCTGCTTCTTCTGGCTGCAATTAATTAAAAGACCTGGGAGAATCAGAAGACTATCAGGCAACGGAGGGAAGGAGTCTCTGTAAGGGGGAGGGGCCTGGACAGCAGCCATGTTTTTGGGAATCCATTGCTGCGTCTCACCGTCTTTTGGCTTCTATCCTGGCGGTGATCCGCAGCCTCCGCGCCCGGATTCTCTCTTGTTGGTCCTCGGAGTCCAGCGATGGTTCGGAGCTCACCATCTCCTCGCCGTCCGTGGAGCCTCCGCTCATCGTGTCTGTGGGGAGTAAGAAGCGTGTGGATGGTCAGCGTGGCGGCTGGAGGAGGGGCAGAGCCTGAGCAGTTGTAACTTCCCTTCCCCAGCTTTGGGGGATTCGATAAATCTAGTCAGGGGCAACGAAACCTAGTGAGCAGATTCTGGGTGTTATGGGGGTACCCAGATAATGAAACGTGTAAAAAGAAAACCGGGGGGCTCGGTCCAGCGGTAGGGGGGGGGGGGGGGACCACGGGGCGAACACTGAGGACCAGGAGGTTGTGGGGGTCAGCGGTGGGAGTGGACACTGAGGACCAGGAGGTTGTGGGGGTCAGCGGTGGGAGCGGACACTGAGGACCAGGAGGTTGTGGGGGTCACTGGTTAGAGAGGACACTGAGGATCAGGAGGTTTTGGGGGTCACCGCTGGGAGCGGACACTGAGGATTAGGAGGTTGTGGGAGTCACCGGTGGGAGCGGACATTGAGGATCAGGAGGTTGTGGGGGGTCACTGGTGGGAGCGGACACTGAGGATCTGGAGGTTGTGGGGGTCATTGGTGGGAGCGGACACTGAGGATCAGGAGGTTGTGGGGGTCACCGGTGGGAGCGGATATTGAGGATCGGGAGGTTGTGAGGGTCAGCGGTGGGAGAGGACACCGAGGATCAGGAGATTGTGGGGGTCAGCGGTGGGAGCAGACACTGAGGATCGGGAGGTTGTGGGGGTCACCGGTGAGAGCGGACACTGAGGATCAGGAGGTTGTGGGGGTCAGCGGTGGGAGCGGACATTGAGGATCAGGAGGTTGTGGGGGTCAGCAGTTGGAGCGGACACTGAGGATAAGGAGGTTGTGGGAGTCACCGGTGGGAGCGGACATTGAGGATCTGGAGGTTGTGGGGTTCATTGGTGGGAGCGGACACCGAGGATCAGGGGATTGTGGGGGTCAGCGGTGCGAGCGGACACTGAGGATCAGGAGGTTGTGGGGGTCACCAATGGAAGCGGACACTGAGGATAAGGAGGTTGTGGGAGTCATTGGTGGGAGCGGACACTGAGGATCAGGAGGTTGTGGGGGTCACCGCTGGGAGTGGACACTGAGGATCAGGAGGTTGTGGGGGTCACCGCTGGGAGTGGACACTGAGGATCAGGAGGTTGTGGGGGTCACTGGTGGGAGCGGACATTGAGGATCGGGAGGTTGTGGGGGTCACCGGTGGGAGAGGACACCGAGGATCAGGGGATTGTGGGGGTCAGCGGTGGGAGCGGACACTGAGGATTAGGAGGTTGTGGGGGTCACCAATGGAAGTGGACACTGAGGATAAGGAGGTTGTGGGAGTCATTGGTGGGAGCGGATAATGAGGATCAGGAGGTTGTGGGGGTCACCGCTGGGAGCGGACACTGAGGATCAGGAGGTTGTGGGGGTCACCGCTGGGAGCGGACACTGAGGATCAGGAGGTTGTGGGGGTCACTGCTGGGAGCGGACACTGAGGATCAGGAGGTTGTGGGGGTCACCGCTGGGAGCGGACACTGAGGATCAGGAGGTTGTGGGGGTCACTGCTGGGAGCGGACACTGAGGATCAGAAGGTTGTGGGGGGTCACCGGTGGGAGTGGACACTGAGGATCAGAAGGTTGTGGGGGTCACCGGGGGGAGTGGACACTGAGGATCAGAAGGTTGTGGGGGTCACCGGTGGGAGTGGACACTGAGGATCAGAAGGTTGTGGGGGTCACCGGTGGGAGTGGACACTGAGGATCAGAAGGTTGTGGGGGTCACCGGTGGGAGTGGACACTGAGGATCAGAAGGTTGTGGGGGTCACCGGTGGGAGTGGACACTGAGGATCAGAAGGTTGTGGGGGTCACCGGTGGGAGTGGACACTGAGGATCAGAAGGTTGTGGGGGTCACCGGTGGGAGTGGACTATCGCACTTTTCTACAATTGTGAATAAATGACGACAAAATGTTGTGGTTCGCAGTTTTTGGGGTGAAAAACCTGCAAATGAGGGTATAGAACAAGGGCTTAAACGTGGGCTGCACTCTGTGAGAAGGACCCTGCGGAGGGCTGAGGTGCCGTGGAGGTTTTCTAGGGGTCCACAACCACAGCTCGGGGTGTCCGCAGTGGTAAGAGGGTCCCCTCACTCACAGCACTGGGGGTCTACAGCTGTAAGAGACCCTCCTCACTCACAGCACTGGGGGTCCGCAGCGGTAAGAGGGGCTCCTCACTCACAGCACTGGGGGTCCGCAGTGGTAAGAGGGGCTTCTCACTCACAGCTCTGGGGGTCCGCAGCGGTAAGAGGGGCTCCTCACTTACAGCTCTGGGGGTCCGCAGTGGTAACAGGGGCTCCTCACTCACAACACTGGGGGTCCTCATCGGTAAGAGGGGCCCCTCACTCACAGCACTGGGGGTCCGCAGCGGTAACAGGGGCTCCTCACTTACAGCTCTGGGGGTCCGCAGTGGTAAGAGGGGCTCCTCACTCACAGCACTGGGGGTCCGCAGCGGCAAGAGGGGCTCCTCACTTACAGCTCTGGGGGTCCGCAGTGGTAACAGGGGCTCCTCACTCACAGCACTAGGGGTCCTCATCGGTAAGAGGGGCTCCTCACTCACAGCACTGGGGGTCCGCAGCGGTAAGAGGGGCTCCTCACTCACAGCACTGGGGGTCCGCAGTGGTAAGAGGGGCTTCTCACTCACAGCTCTGGGGGTCCGCAGCGGTAAGAGGGGCTCCTCACTTACAGCTCTGGGGGTCCGCAGTGGTAACAGGGGCTCCTCACTCACAACACTGGGGGTCCTCATCGGTAAGAGGGGCCCCTCACTCACAGCACTGGGGGTCCGCAGCGGTAACAGGGGCTCCTCACTTACAGCTCTGGGGGTCCGCAGTGGTAAGAGGGGCTCCTCACTCACAGCACTGGGGGTCCGCAGCGGCAAGAGGGGCTCCTCACTTACAGCTCTGGGGGTCCGCAGTGGTAACAGGGGCTCCTCACTCACAGCACTAGGGGTCCTCATCGGTAAGAGGGGCCCCTCACTCACAGCTCAGGGGGTCCGCAGCGGTAAGAGGGGCTCCTCACTCACAGCACTAGGGGTCCGCAGCGGTAAGAGGGGCCCCTCACTCACAGCACTAGGGGTCCGCAGCGGTAACAGGGGCTCCTCACTTACAGCTCTGGGGGTCCGCAGTGGTAAGAGGGGCTCCTCACTCACAGCACTGGGGGTCCGCAGCAGTAAGATGGGTCCCTCACTCACAGCTCAGGGGGTCCGCAGCGGTAAGAGGGGCTCCTCACTCACAGCACTAGGGGTCCGCAGCGGTAAGAGGGGCCCCTCACTCACAGCACTAGGGGTCCGCAGCGGTAACAGGGGCTCCTCACTTACAGCTCTGGGGGTCCTAGTGATGGATATCCGCTCATCAGCTGCTCTCCCGGCCGTTGTTTACGTCTTGTTGCTAGGAGACACCGGACAGCCAATCACAGCGCGGCTCGTCTTTGCTGCAGCGAGAAGTTCAACCCAGAAGGCAGTCCATAGTACGTAACGCGCATGCGTAGTCCGCGCCGCCGGAGGCCGGCAGTTTTGCGTCACTCCGCAGGCGCGGGTGTCTGCAGTCTGTAATAAGACGGGTGTATCAGTGGGTGTCCGGGCGCAGTGGGTCACATGACGGCGGCTCAATCGGCCACAGAGTGTAAACTCTACATTATAACACTGTAATAGCGGCCCCTCGCAGTTGCCATGGTAACAGCATCCCTGGCTGACTTAACAGTATGGTGGGTCTGATAGACCGCTCGGCCCTCACAAATAAGGCGCCACTTCAGGGCGAACGTGACCGACGTGTTCAATTACAGCGACTCAGCGTTCGCATTACGTGTCATGGAGTTCGCCAATAACAGCGCCCCATCTCCATGATGGCGGCACGCGGCGGGTCTGTTCGTGTGAACGCTCGTCTGTCCGAGGGCGCTGCGCTCATCATGAAGGAGCGACCGCACGGCTGACGGCCGATCGCCTCATCTGCGCCCGAACAAGTCATCGCTGCACGTGGCGCATCTCCCCGTCTGCGGTCCGGCCATGATGGGGCATACGGTCGTGTCAGCGGGCGCTAGGCAAACAAGCGATCATCACGATGGCCGCTGTGGGCGTTCCATGGAGCGCCCGTGTAACCTGGATCAGGCGGAACGCGATATGACCGCATCCATTACACATAGAACCGGCGCTACATGGCGGTACCAGCCTGCCGCAGCGGCGCAGATCGCACGGACGCCATACGACCACTTACAATTAGTTGTTTTTCCCGTTTCCTATTTTTCATCCCTGCCTTCCAGGAGTTTCTAGATTGTTCCATCGCCCCCGGCAACATGTGTACAAAACACACCGCACACGCGTGTGACATCCGTGTGCGCTGCGGGGTTTTTACGCTCCCATAAGTGCGTTTTGGCATCTGAGGCCGCTGTGATGTCACGGTTGTTTCCACTGGCAACGTCCAAAAAATGCAGCGCGCCCACCTGTAGCACGCATGCTCACCGCGGGGTTTACGCCCCCATCGTCTCTCATGGCCGACTCCTGGTCTGTGAATACGGACACCAATAAGACATACTGCGGGTTTCTACTTCTATGTGCAGCATCATCCGCAGTAACCCCGCCGCCGCCTGAGTACACCGATCTACTTTATTAGGGCCGCCCATATTTACGTAAAAACCACGGACCGCACACGGACGGCGCGAACGCCATAACGGCGCCAGGGAGCTGAGAGACAAGCTTTTAACACTTCTGTTTTCTCGGATGGAATACAAGAATAAAGCGAGTTTGCACACCGCGGTATTACTGCGGGACGTGCGCCATTCACAGAGGTAGAGAGCGCATGGGCGGACCGCCGGGCCGCGGCGCCTCCAATCCCAGCATTTGTTGCTGAAATACCGCGGATTTACACATGGAATGCGTGCACTGCAATCAGCGACGTCCGCGGTGATCATCAGCGACGTCCGCGGTGATCATCAGCGACCTCCGCGGTGATCATCAGCGACGACCGCGGTGATCATCAGCGACGACCGCGGTGATCATCAGCGACGACCGCGGTGATAATCTGCGAAGACCGCGGTGGTCA
Source organism: Eleutherodactylus coqui (assembly GCF_035609145.1). Taxonomy (NCBI): domain Eukaryota; kingdom Metazoa; phylum Chordata; class Amphibia; order Anura; family Eleutherodactylidae; genus Eleutherodactylus; species Eleutherodactylus coqui. The sequence continues at coordinate 19,928,451 of NC_089837.1, read as the reverse complement.
TCAGCGACGTCCGCGGTGGTCATCAGCGACGTCCGCGGTGGTCATCAGCGACGTCCGCGGTGGTCATCAGCGACGTCCGCGGTGGTCATCAGCGACGTCCGCGGTGGTCATCAGCGACGTCCGCGGTGGTCATCAGCGACGTCCGCGGTGATCATCAGCGACGTCCGCGGTGATCATCAGCGACCTCCGCGGTGGTCATCAGCGACGTCCGCGGTGATCATCGCGTGCGGCGCTCCGGGGTCGCACCCCGAAAACCACAACTTTTGTTGCTTACGGCATTTACTGGGCATTCTGCGGGCACGAGAACGTCTCGCCATCGTATTCTGAGCCCCAAACTTGTCCATAGTCGGCCGATGAGGCCGGGTGGGGCGGCGGAGTTATCTTACGCGGGTCGGCGCCATTTTGGGGGGAACGCAACTCTTTCATTATTTTTTGTTCCATCCTTCTAGTGACAGGAACTCAGGCCTCGTGTTTTGTCTTCTAGCGTTCACCCCGTGGGGTGTGATGTAATAAGACTGGCACGTCGTCGCCCACGCGTGGATGGCAGCTATTGTCCCCTGGTATCTGGGAAATGTTGAGGAGATTTAGGCCAGTCTCACATGGGCGATCGAGACCCCGCAGCGGAATCCGTCTCTGACCCCGCGTACCTTTGCTCTCCTGTATTGGGGATGACCGCGGACGCTCGCCCTCAAACATGCGCACTACAGATCTTCTTTTTAACTCTTTGTTCTCCTGCACGGTCAGTCGGCGAGGACGCGGTACCCGAGGGCTATCCCATGTCATTTGTGGCCCGGGGTCAGACGGCTTGCATTGATTTCAATAGAAGCCGTCCGTGCGGATTCCGCACAAAAATAGAACGTGCTGCGATCTTAAATCTGCGGAGAGCGCAGTCGCTGAGCGCTCAGCGGAGCGGAATACCGCAGATCATCCGTGTGGGTGAAGATCGTGGATTCCGCCATTGAAATCCAGTGGCGAGACTGGCTGAGGGTAGTTTCACGTGGCCCGATATCGCCCTCGCCATCCATGTGAAAACGGCCTCACATCACCGCGGGGATGAAGGGGATCCCCACCGCCGCAGATGATGATGACGATGATGGAGATCTCCCACTGAAGCCAATGGGGCTGCGATCTCACAGCTGGATGGAACACGCCGCCATGTTTCCTGTTTCTCGTAACGCACAAATCTTGCGCGGTTTTTCAGCCACGTGGGACCGGCCTGGAGCAGATGTTGAAGGTCATCTCCTGGCAGGCAAAGCTCACCCCGATTCATCCCATGGCCTCTCACTCCTGGACCACAGGGGGCGATCAATCCAGTTGCTCCTTTAAGGAAGCAGCAAAGCCGCCCTTTCTTCTAGTGATAATAAAGTTAGCCATTGGGGGGTACTACAAGAATGATACAAAAATACATGTCGTCCTCCTCCCCCCCCAACTGGTTGTCGTTTTTTCCTTCCGTTCGCTGGTGGGGGCTTGTTTTTTGAGTGAGCTGCAGTTTTTATTACCATTGTGCGTTGTTTACATCTTCTTGCTCATTTTTCAGTAGAGCAAAACCGCCCCCTCTGCCATATAAAAAGAACCGTAACCCCATTGCAGCTCCATTGTTCCCCGCGGGCTCAGTTCGTGAGCCGAGCTCCAGTTTTCAACAACACCATTTAATGTAAAAATTTAAAAGTGGAGCGAAATACGAAAAAACAAAAAAAACAGTTGGCTTTTACAATGTTGGGCGGGGTATCTTGTCTCCTTGAGGAGAGCACCTAGGAAGTGAGTGAGGAGACGTATAAGGCCATGCAAGGGCTGCTGGGTAATACTACTGCTGCAGCATTCCTTCCCAGTCACGCTACAATATAAACCCTCCTTGCGCCCGCAGTCCGATTACGGCGATACCAGCTGGATTTAGGTTTTTAAAATCTAGTATTACATTTAAAAAAAACCCACCACATTTCTATATTTTGTCCCCATCGCGGGACAGCTCAGCCCTTGCGGTTTTATTTTCCCATTGAGGGGGTGTGAGGTGACCTGACGTTTTTATTGATGCCGTTTAATACCACCTTTTAACCCTTTACAATCCACAGCTGTTTTCCTACATTCTAAATGAAGCTTGTACAGAAGCCGTCCGACAGGGTATTCTTACCGTTTATTGCCAGCCACACCACTGTAACAGCAAAAAGAGAAAGCCTTTTAGGAAAACCTGAATCCAAAAGTGGATTGGAAAGAGTTAATTACTATTTGTTCAACTTTTGCTGGAGTCGCAGCTGCCCAAAAACAACTCCAGCCTTGCGTTATTGTAATGTTTGTGTTCACCTTATGGAGTGAAGAATGTGATATTTTACTGAATTGGGCAGCGCTCATTGTTAATGGGATGACTTTATATTTGTGTTTCCTAATCCACATGGGGGACTCGATCCTGCAGCCATCGGAGCGCTTGTATAGTACTATGCAATACTCTAGTACACCGGCCACCGGCAGGATGCAGGATCCCCAGCGCAGCGGCACCATTACCAACCACAGACAGGATACGGCTCCCCTACACACCGGCACCATATACCAACCACAGACAGGATACGGCTCCCCTACACACCGGCACCATATACCAACCGCAGCCAGGATACGACTCCCCTACACACCGGCACCATATACCAACCACAGACAGGATACGGCTCCCCTACACACCGGCACCATATACCAACCGCAGACAGGATACGGCTCCCCTACACACCGGCACCATATACCAACCGCAGACAGGATACGGCTCCCCTACACACCGGCATCATATACCAACCGCAGACAGGATACGGCTCCCCTACACACCGGCACCATATACCAACCACAGACAAGATACGGCTCCCCTACACACCGGCACCATATACCAACCGCAGACCGGATACGGCTCCCCTACACACCAGCACCATATACCAACCGCAGACAGGATACGGCTCCCCTACACACCGGCACCATATACCAACCACAGACAGGATACGGCTCCCCTACACACCGGCACCATATACCAACCGCAGACAGGATACGGCTCCCCTACACACCGGCACCATATACCAACCGCAGACAGGATACGGCTCCCCTACACACCGGCACCATATACCAACCGCAGACAGGATACGGCTCCCCTCCACACCGGCACCATATACCAACCGCAGACAGGATACGGCTCCCCTCCACACCGGCACCATATACCAACCGCAGACAGGATACGGCTCCCCTACACACCGGCACCATATACCAACCTCAGACAGGATACGGCTCCCCTACACACCGGCACCATATACCAACCGCAGACAGGATACGGCTCCCCTACACACCGGCACCATATACCAACCGCAGACAGGATACGGCTCCCCTACACACCGGCACCATATACCAACCGCAGACAGGATACGGCTCCCCTACACACCGGCACCATATACCAACCGCAGACAGGATACGGCTCCCCTACACACCGGCACCATATACCAACCGCAGACAGGATACGGCTCCCCTACACACCAGCACCATATACCAACCGCAGACAGGATACGGCTCCCCTCCACACCGGCACCATATACCAACCGCAGACAGGATACGGCTCCCCTACACACCGGCACCATATACCAACCTCAGACAGGATACGGCTCCCCAGCACCATATACCAACCGCAGACAGGATACGGCTCCCCTACACACCGGCACGATATACCAACCGCAGACAGGATACGGCTCCCCTACACACCAGCACCATATACCAACCGCAGACAGGATACGGCTCCCCTACACACCGGCACCATATACCAACCACAGACAGGATACGGCTCCCCTACACACCGGCACCATATACCAACCGCAGACAGGATACGGCTCCCCTACACACCGACACCATATACCAACCGCAGACAGGATACGGCTCCGCTACACACCAGCACCATATACCAGCCGCAGACAGGATACGGCTCCCCTACACACCAGCACCATATACCAACCGCAGACAGGATACGGCTCCCCTACACACCGGCACCATATACCAACCGCAGACAGGATACAGCTCCCCTACACACCAGCACCATATACCAACCGCAGACAGGATACGGTCCCCTACACACCGACACCATATACCAACCGCAGACAGGATACGGTCCCCTACACACCGACACCATATACCAACCGCAGACAGGATACGGCTCCCCTACACACCGGCACCATATACCAACCGCAGACAGGATGCGGTCCCCTACACACCGACACCATATACCAACCGCAGACAGGATACGGCTCCCCTACACACCAGCACCATATACCAACCGCAGACAGGATACGGCTCCCCTACACACCGGCACCATATACCAACCACAGACAGGATACGGCTCCCCTACACACCGGCACCATATACCAACCGCAGACAGGATACGGCTCCCCTACACACCGGCACCATATACCAACCGCAGACAGGCTACGGCTCCCCTACACACCGGCACCATATACCAACCGCAGACAGGATACGGCTCCCCTACACACCGGCACCATATACCAACCACAGACAGAATACGGCTCCCCTACACACCGGCACCATATACCAACCGCAGACAGGATACGGCTCCCCTACACACCGGCACCATATACCAACCGCAGACAGGATACGGCTCCCCTACACACCGGCACCATATACCAACCGCAGACAGGATACAGCTCCCCTACACACCAGCACCATATACCAACCGCAGACAGGATACGGCTCCCCTACACACCGGCACCATATACCAACCGCAGACAGGATACGGCTCCCCTACACACCGGCACCATATACCAACCGCAGACAGGCTACGGCTCCCCTACACACCGGCACCATATACCAACCGCAGACAGGATACGGCTCCCCTACACACCGGCACCATATACCAACCACAGACAGAATACGGCTCCCCTACACACCGGCACCATATACCAACCGCAGACAGGATACGGCTCCCCTACACACCGGCACCATATACCAACCGCAGACAGGATACGGCTCCCCTACACACCGGCACCATATACCAACCGCAGACAGGATACAGCTCCCCTACACACCAGCACCATATACCAACCGCAGACAGGATACGGTCCCCTACACACCGACACCATATACCAACCGCAGACAGGATACGGCTCCCCTACACACCGGCACCATATACCAACCGCAGACAGGATACGGCTCCCCTACACACCGGCACCATATACCAACCGCAGACAGGCTACGGCTCCCCTACACACCGGCACCATATACCAACCGCAGACAGGATACGGCTCCCCTACACACCGGCACCATATACCAACCACAGACAGAATACGGCTCCCCTACACACCGGCACCATATACCAACCGCAGACAGGATACGGCTCCCCTACACACCGGCACCATATACCAACCGCAGACAGGATACGGCTCCCCTACACACCGGCACCATATACCAACCGCAGACAGGATACGGCTCCCCTACACACCGGCACCATATACCAACCGCAGACAGGATACGGCTCCCCTACACACCGGCACCATATACCAACCGCAGACAGGATACGGCTCCCCTACACACCGGCACCATATACCAACCGCAGACAGGATACGGCTCCCCTACACACCATCAGAGACTCCCGGGTCTTTCACATTCTGCATCCCATGTTCTTCACCCGATTCTGTTCACTGATTGTCTATGTGGGAGAAACAGGAAAAAGACCTCAAAGCAGGAATATATCTCATCGCCAAAGTCAAAAGCCCGAGCGACCTGCGGCTGAGTGATGTGGTAGCCAAAGACACAGGATGGAACTGTTGCATCACGGAGGTGCAGGGTCTATACGGAGCAGATCCATACATGGCAGGTGCCGGCTGTCTGACAGCCGACAGCCACCCGCGGCAGCCCTGACCAGTGTTCACACTTATCATGGCCGTTAACCCTGGATGGTTAAAAACTGATAGATCAGTGGAGTTCCGACTGATGCTGAGGATGTGGAGACCCTTGTCCACCACCATTTCACGGTTCAAGCTGGATGAAGACCCATCCTACTGCTGGAGCACCCCTTAACCCCTTGAGTGGCACGCCCGGTAATTTTCCGGGACGAGCTCCACTGCTCATAGTGACATAGCCCGGAAGATTTCCGGGCTATGTATCACTATGGGAGCTGCAGAGCACAATGCCACAAGCTGTGACAGTGTGCTCTGCCTGCACAGACCCACAGAGAACAAAGCAAGGGCTTTGAAAAACCAGCAGAAGATATTGCCGATATGCCGGCAATCTCCTGCTTTGTTTACAGGTTGCCATAGAGACCATCGGCTTGTCAGAAGCAAGCGGATGGTCTCTGTGGCAGGGAGAGCTTGGTGCTTGGCAGCCAGAGGACAGCTAGGTACCTGCTCTTACCGCAGAGATCAGAGAAAACCTCCGATCTCTGCTGTGTTAACCCTTTACATGCGGCAGTCTATGTGACTGCAGCATGCAAAGGGCTGTCACTGCAGCATGTAAAGGGCTGTCACCATCGGACCCCCGGAATGTGATCAGGGGTCCTGATGGGTCCCTGTGGAAGTCCCCTAAAGGGACAAAAAAAAAAAATTAAAAGGTAAAAAATTATAAAAAAAAATAACAAACACTTGTCTCCCTTTACTTTGTAAAAAAATCAAAAATACAATCACACATGTGGTATCCATGCGTCGTAATGACCCAGAGAAGGAAGTTAATACATTTAACCCCTTAATGACATGGCCCCTTTTTTTCTTTTTTCCTCCCCCCTGTTTAAAAAAATCACAACTTGTCCCGCAAAAAACAAGCCCTCATATGGCCATGTCAATGGAAAAATGAAAAAGTTATGGCTCTTGAGACGCAACTGCAAAATTAGTTGAAATTCAATGATTAGACCATTTTATAAAACCTGCCCTGGTGGGCACGACAGGGTGGTAGGAAACCTGCCACTCAAGGGGTTAAAGGGCCTTTATACACTGAGCCATATGGTTCATATCCTCCCTGGATCCCGGGAATCTCACCATTGGTGACGGTACGTGCCGGCAGCGACTGGACGACCAACGACAACTCATCCTTCAGTGTCTGCAGGCATGAAAACCACCTGAACGACGGCCTGGTTACTGGGAATGGAGGCCGGTGGCCAGCGATCTCCGGCGCGCCGCTCCTCCTCCAGGCGGTCCTCGCTTCTGAGTGAAAACTGTAGCGTGCCGCAGCTCCCACCAGTCGTCCCACGTAGAATCCTTAAGAGGGACCTCTAGTACGGACCCAGAGGTGGCCAAAGAGACCGGAGACGACGGCAAGGACGGGCAGCACACCAGACTGGAAACCCTTCGATTTTATTACCAGATTTGTGACCAGGGAGGCGGCGCCCCCCGTGTACTCCAACATGTCAGTAACCGAAAATTAACAGAGAAGGTTTAAATAAAAAACAAAATGACCCAAAATGACTAGATGAGCGCCATTCCCACGAGCACAGACACGTATGGCACATCCCATGCAGCACGCGGGCGCGGCGCCCGCCCCACACAGTCCGCTTCATGCTTTAAGGCCGAGGTGAGACGTTACAGTGGGCACCATCTGCTCAACTAACAAAGGGTTTCATCTGGTAGAACTGCAACATTTTGGTAAAAATGAAAAAAAAAACACTAAATTAAAAATACATTTTGGTCAGAAAACTCAAAAAAGCCGTACAAAAACACAACGTTACGTCGGTAGAAAGAGGATTTCTCGCGTTTGTAGATTTCAAATATATTTACAGATTTGGGACGTCTTGTTCTACTAAAATAAGAAAATAATAATTCACATTTCACGACATTCGCCCAACATTCTCAAACCTAAAATACTTAAATACTACGCCGGCACGGCGGCTCGTACGCAGGGCTTACAGGGCAGCCGCCATGGTCAGACGCACAGGCGGGAGCGGATTCAGATCATCATTCCAGTCATAGACAGCCAATGTCCCACAATGACAGGGGGGAGGACACATCGGCCGCTAACAGGGGGAAGCCCTCTAGTCTGCCATCCGCTACTCCAGAAATTCTGGTATTTTATAGTTTTTGGGCCAGACTAAAAGCGGGACGAGCGAGGAGAACCGAACAGACTGAAGCGATAGCAGCGGGTTGTTACGTCGCACATGTCTGCCTGTTCTCTACCGCTTCCGCTACACCATCGCATTTAAAGGGGGTTTCCATTTATCGCCCATCCTTGAGGTATAAATGTCTGACTGCTGAGAGGGGGGGCGCAGTCTCGACCGCTGGGACCTCCAGCAAGATTTGTGCCCCATGTGAAAGCTCCCTCGCCTCACCATTCACTTCTGTGGGATAGAGGGAGATGATTGCGCTCAGCCATAGAAGTGAGTGCAGCGGTGGTCGTCCATGGGCACTGCCACAATGTTCACAGGGGGTATTGGGCTGCGCAAATCTCAGGACTACTGGGGATCAATGATCAGAATGGCCATGGCCACGGGTGGGGCTCTGTTTGGAAGAAGGCAGCCATTTTTTTCTAACCCTGGACAACCCCTTTAATAATCACTGATTGAGTTGGCACCCGCTAAAGGGGTTGTCTCATCAAAGCCAATATCAAGAATGCTGACCTAATGCGTCCTGCAGCGGAGGAGGCGCATGCGCACATCTGCTCCATTCACTATAATGAGACACTTGAACTCCGTCGTCCCACGCATGCGCATCCTCTGCTTCCCCCACTTCAGAACACAGCAGGTCAGCATGCCTGATATCATTTTTTACAAGACGACCCCTTTAATGCTGGATGTACAAGAATGTGTATTCTGGAGGACGCAACATGACCATATGTCACACTTGGACACCTTAAATGGGTGTTGTGTAATACCACATTTCTCCTGTAGAGGCCGCTGCAGAATAAGTGTATGGTTACTTGCAGTTGCAGCTTTCCTTGCCACCCGATCGCCAGGGATTTCAGCTGTCAGACCCACAATGATTAGATAAACCAGAATACAAGGATATATTCTACCCCCCACAGTGGTCTATATTAGGTTGATGGCAGATATAATCTAATGTGTCCTCCCCCTTTAAAAAGAAATTCTCACACATAATTAAACATAAAATAAACCGCTTCAACATGAAGGCTATCGTACACAGATTAAATACAAACCGCAGAGGGAAAAACAAAGTAATTGGCAAATAGATCTCGTGGTATAAATCAGAATCCAACCCCCTTAGGTTCACTACTGCAAATAAAAGCTACCTGCAGAGCTGAAATCATAACGATACATAAGCAAACACCATTAAATTACACATGATCACCGCTTAACCTCGCGCTTGGGGCCTCCAAGTGTAACCCGTCCAAAAGAAAAACAGATGGCTTTAGATACACTCTTCATTCAAGCACGGGGAAGGAGGCTTCCGAGAAAACAAGGAAATACCTAGTAAGAAAAGAAAGGAGACCGGCATGCAAGTCTATTCCCACCACCAAAAACGGGGAAACCAATAGAAAAGTTAGCACCAGACAAAGGGTTAAGAAAAATAGGAGGAGCCAGGATTAGGGGGTGGGGCACATCTCCCGGTCACTACGGACTGCTTACACCGGCCACCGACAGGAATGTGTAGCCGATATAGGAGACTTGTCAAAATCTGATTAATAAGGCAGCGAGTCCAGCCAGGCCTCCTCGGGATTCTCGGCTCAGTACCGATTCTGCCTGGAGCTAAAGACCTGAGTAATCTGAGCAGGGGAGGAGCCCCACTGCAGTCACATGACATCAACCTCCATTCTCAGGCTGCAGTAGTAATCAGATTTTTTCAATCGGGTTGGAGCAAAGTGACCCGTTACTGTGTTACTCAGTAGTAAAGTGATAGCAACGATCCTGAACACAGTAACCCCTCCCCCACACAAATAAATGCCCATCGCGCTCACAGCCCCGCCTTAAAGGGGTCACCCAACCTCCTGTACATAAAGCCTGATCATTGCATAACGGAAAGTTCTTCAACAGCCTAAATAAATGTTGTGCTTCAATTAGCCATCATTTCCAAGATCTCTGCTTGCTGTCAGTGAAAGGGAAAAAAAAACTATTATTGTTCCGATCTAAGTCAGTCTGGGGAGGTAATGTTTGCACTACAAGGGTGAAAGGAGTCTTGTAGGTCTTGCAATGCTCCCTGGGAATAAGCTATGCAAATGAGGGATGGAATTATTGTCCTCCACAGCACCACCTACTGGAAAGCCAGATTTGGGTTGAGTTCACATCATCACTCCACTGGACCCATAGCGCAAAATATACCAGCAGCGCTGGATGTGACCAAGACTGACGGCAGTCTGACCAGAACCCGCTCGCACGTCTGCTCGGCTTGTTACAATGTAGCAGCACCTGAACTTAGAGAGGGCAACATGTCCCCCCTCCACAGGATAGGGGATTACTTGCCGATCAGTGGGGGGGTTTCACCGCTGAGACACCCCGCCAATTTGGAGATCGGGTTCCGGTGTCACCCATCCTCCTCACTACGAGGTTCCTGCACTCCACAGAGGGGCGATGAGTGAATGGAGCGATGGTCACACTAGGGCTCCATTCACTTACAATGGTACCGCCGACATCCCCGAGCCGCACCCACTGACATGTGAGAGCTGACACCGCATGTTCGGCAGCGATCCCTTCAAGTTGCGGCCCCCTCCGCAGCGACAGGCAGAATGGGACATGGATAGGGGGTAACTTGGGTCATTTTGGTACTACGCCTTTAAACCATGTTTTCATTCACTGACAGCAAGCATATATGTTGAAAGCTACGAAGATTGTGGAGCTTTCCATTACGCAATGACTACAGCTTTATTCACATGGACGCACAGTACCTATACCAGAGGGGAGGTCAACGAGGGACGACAGACGCTGTGCAGCTATTGGATGAGGTAATGTCACATGACTACTGCAAGAAATTAAAATAGGTTACCGTTCTGCAAATTAAAGAAAAAAAAAAAAAGGGAAGCAGCGGGGGTCGGCGTGTGGTCCCGGTCAGCGCTGCTCTATCGGGGCTTGGACCGCGGCCGGGGCATCCGGGGAAATGTTCCAGCGCAACTCCAATAATGATTTGTGTGCCGGGCAGCAAGAGGTTAAAAAGAAGTAAAGAGACGGAGCGGGGGAGGGGCGGGTCCAGGGGGGACATTCACTTGGTCTGTTATGTACAGCAGAGTCTGGCAGCTTCCCCCACTAGGCCGTGGCAGCGGCTGAGGCTTTCCTGGGTGGTGATGGACGACAGAAGTGGCTGAGACTTGTTACAGGACTTCCGCGGACTGCAGGCCGACCTCCTCCTCCTCCGCCGCTAGTCAGTCCGCGCTCGGCTTCTTCAGGGAGAACGGGTAAATGCTGAAGTGTTTACTCAACTGATCCACCTGCAAGAGAGACGGAGATGAGCTGTAGTCACCAGCAGGGGGCGCCTGAACATGGGCTCCCACTGCCGACACACAGCGGCGCCGCGGCCTTTCTCCGTGCGACAACTTGTGTTTGTTAGTGGAAGTGTTCTAAGGTATTTAATGCCGGGGGGGGGGGGGGGGGGGGGGGGGAAGCACGGTGAAATAAAAACACGTTAACCCCTTGAGGACTTCCTGCACCCCTCGAAGGCTCCCAAGTGTGTGATAGGAAACATCCAAAACCTTTATATACTGCAATACTGAAGTACTGCAGTACACGAGATCACATGATCACAAGCGCAAGTCCCTTAAATAGTGGGGTAAGAAAAAAAATATTACTAAAAAAGTTCAAAAATCATATCACAACACGAGGCTGCCTGTCCACGGGCGGGGGTTCATTGTGGTCATAATCCAGCCGCGGGGAACGCAGTGAAAGCTCTTCATAGCGCTGCTGTGGAAAGCACTCCCCCCCCCCCCCCCCTCCCCCTCCCCCTCCCCGTCCACGAGCGGAGAAACATAGCGATCCTCTGCTCGCGGACACACTTACCACTGTCACTCCGTAGTGTAGATGTGCTATGGTCACGAGGGTGGTCAACAAGACGAGCAGAAGAGCTTCCATATCGGGAGCGAACCCCGAGACCACCACCAGCACCACCAGCGTCAGCGGGACCAGCAGCCAGCTGAGAGGTTGGCAGCGGGTGTTACTCATCTGACACACGATCAGCTGGCACTAGGAGAGAACAGAAGGCACATGGTCAGCGGCAGGAAGATGGAGGCGCGCGGCGGCGGGGCAGCGAGACACTTACTGTAATGTTAGCAAAGGTGGTCCCCACCATGAAGTAGAACAGACGCGGGTGAGTCTCCAGGATCTGAGAGGGGGAGGCGAAGATCCACAGCGTGGACAGGATAAAGAGCAGCACGGGGGAGATGAGCGGCAGCATGGACTCATACAGCGTCGTGTGTTTCAGAGTGTTGTTCCTATAACCCCTGATCAACAGAAGCACAAAAGTGAAAACCCAACACAAAACTACAAGGAAACCATCAGCAGGCAGCAAACCAAAGAGTAACTCTGACTCCCCCCCCCCCCCTCACTAATCCTGTCCTGTGAAGTCACTGCTGAGTTCTGTAGGTTAATGACTAGTAAGATATCAGGCAGACCCTGAAGTAACACTCCGAGAAGGCACTTGGCTCCCCTGCTGCGTGCTGCTGTACAAGGTGCAGCCTGCCGCCTCTGCTGGGCTTCTCCAGCATCCAGCTCACAGACTGACCGATGGGATATCTCAGCAAGGTACGCTTGTACATCTACAACTCCTGTGATGTTGTGTAAAATATGAAAGGAAAGGAAGGATTTGGAGATCTCGCCATAATATTTGAAAATTCCTGGCCAATAGGAGAAGTCCCAGAAGATAGGGACACCATTTGCCCTTTCCAATCTTCAAAAGAGGGAAAAAAGTGGATCCAGGAAACTACAGGCCTGTGAGCCTGACTTCTACAGCGGGAGTAATTAACCAGAGCCAGCATGGGTTTGTAACAAACAAGTCATGCCAGACTAATCTAATTTCCTTCTATGACAGAATCACCGACTGGGTTGATCAGGGAAATGCGGTGGATATAGTATATCTTGACCTCAGTAAAGCATTTGACAAAGTATCTCATGCCATATTTATTGAAAAAATGACCAAATCTGGGATTGACAAGGCAACTGTTAGGTGGATTCACAACTGGCCGAGTGATCATACTCAAAGAGTGGTCATAAGTGGCTGCACATCCAAGTGGAAGAATATATCAAGTGGGGTAGCACAAGGCTCTGTCCTAGGCCCAGTGTTGGTCAACATTGTTATAAATGATCTGGAGGAGGAAATTGTGGGAAACTGAGCAAATTTGATGTCAACACAAAGCTAGGAGGGATAGCTAACACTAGGGAAGAGAGAGAGAGGATTCAAAAAGATCTAGAAAAGCTTGCACAGTGGACAGGGACTAACAGAATGGTATTTAACAAGGAGAAATGCAAAGTCCTACATCTGGGCAAGAAAAATGAAGAAAGCACATACAGAATGGGAGGAATTGAGCTAAGCAGCAGCGCATGTGAAAAAGACTTGGGTATACTAATAGATCATAGACTGAACATGAGTCAACAGTGTGATGCAGCAGCAAAAAAGGCAAACACAGTTCTGGGATGTATTAAGAGAAGCATAGAGTCTAGATCACATGAGGTAATTATCCCTCTCTACTCTTCCTTAGTCAGACCTCATCTGGAATACTGTGTCCAGTTCTGGGCACCCCACTTTAAAAAAGACGTAGACAAACTGGAGCAAGTACAGAGAAGAGTTACCAAGATGGTGAGCGGTCTGCAAATCATGTCCTATGAGGAACGGTTAAAGGATCTGGGAATGTTTAGCAGAAGAGAAGGCTGAGAGGAGACTTAATAGCGGTCAACAAATATCTGAAGGGCTGTCACAGTGCAGAGGGATCAGCCCTATTCTCATCTGCACAAGGAAAGACCAGAAGCAATAGGATGAAACTGAAAGGGAGGAGACACAGATTAGATATTAGACAGTGAGGTGATCAATGAGTGGAGCAGGTTACCACAGGAGGTGGTGAGTTCTCCTTTAATGGAAATGTTCAAACAAAGGCTGGACAAATATCTGTTTGAGATGATTTAGTGAATCCTGCACTGAGCAGGGGGTTGGACCCGATGACCCCGGAGGTCCCTTCCAACTTTACCATTCTATGATATCATGCAACCCTATTTTATTCACAGGAGAACACCGAACATATCAGAGGGGGAGGCATTTTACATTTTATTTAAAAAACAAAAAACCTCATTTAGAAATGGCCGGCAGCACATCTCACAAAAGTTGGGCCAGGAGTAACAAAAGGCTGGAAAAGTAAGTGATACTAATGAAAAACAGCTGAAGGGTCAGTTTTCTAGTCACATGACTGTATAAAGAGCATGTTAGAGAGGCCGAGTCTCTCACAAGCCAAGATGGCCGGAGGTCACCAATCTGTGAGAAACTGCGGCTAAACATTGTGGGACAATTTCAGAAAAATGTTCTTTAATGTAAAATTGCAAATACGTTGACTATCCACTAGCTACAGTACAGAATATCAAATTCATCCGCACGAGGCTGAAGGTCAATATTGGAGATCTATGGCCCTCAGGCATTATACACAGGCATGATTCTGTAATGTAATCCCTGCAGGGCTCAGGAATACTGCCAGATATCACTGTGTGTGAACAGATCACCAACCCACACATACAGTTACAGCCGCATCATGCCAAGAAGAAGCCACATATCAGCACAATCCAGGAACGCCGGCGTCTTCTCTGGGCCAAAGCTCATTTACAATGGACTGAGGCCAAACTCTTACGTGGGCAATCAGTCCTGCCTCTCTGATGGTTTGGGGTGGCATTAGTGCCTATGGCATGGGCAGGGCACACATCCTGATGGGCACTATCAATGCTGACAGTATATAGAGGTAGAACAATATATACCCCATGCAGACAACGTCTCTTTCCGGGAAGGCCTTGTATACTTCAGCTGGACAATACTAAACCATATACTGCATCCATCACAACAGCATGGCTGCACAGAAGAGTCCGGGGTGAACCGGCCACCGGCAGTCAGGACCATCCACCCACAGAATTGGCGTATTATGACACAATGCGGTGGTGGTCGGGGGGGGAATCTAGAGCTTCTCCTTCTAAGAGGTAGTTGAGGATACTATAAGTTGGTGACTTACTTGAAGACATTGTAGAGGCTCATGGGCAGCGTCACACTCAGCGCACAACCTGTAAGACAGGAGAGGCCAGAAGTCATGGGACACAGCAGACAAGGGAGCCTGACAGCCACACACTAGAGGGCGGCGACAACACACACAGGATGCAGAGAACGGCGACTGGTCATGCCCCACGGGCAGACACCTTCATGGAGCAGCCAGGCGCCATTCTTTCTACATCTTTCTTCGTGGCTGAGTGTTTCAGTTTGGGGGTCCCGCAGGCGCCCCCCACATGTGATCTGAACAGTCAGGCTCTTACCGACAATCATAGTTGTGAAGAGGTCTCTGTACAAGACGTTGTAGATGATGGGTTTGTACCAGGCCTCCACTCCCACCACCGCCGTCACCAGATACACACAGGAGATGGTCTGAAAGAGACGAGCGCCATCAGTGCACCCTATAGAGGGGATCGGCCCGCCACACAGCCGCAGCGCTGCCCTCCGGCCCGCCACACTGCCCTCCGCCCGCCACACAGCCGCCACTCTGCCCTCCGCCCGCCACACAGCCCTCCGCCCGCCACACAGCCGCCACACTGCCCTCCGCCCGCCACACAGCCGCCACACTGCCCTCCGCCCGCCACACAGCCGCCACACTGCCCTCCGCCCCCGCCACACAGCCGCCACACTGCCCTCCGCCCCCGCCACACAGCCGCCACACTGCCCTCCGCCCCCGCCACACAGCCGCCACACTGCCCTCCGCCCCCGCCACACAGCCGCCACACTGCCCTCCGCCCCCGCCACACAGCCGCCACACTGCCCTCCGCCCCCGCCACACAGCCGCCACACTGCCCTCCGCCCGCCACACAGCCGCCACACTGCCCTCCGCCCGCCACACAGCCGCCACACTGCCCTCCGCCCCCTCAGCTGCCGCACAGCAGCCACACTGCCCTTTGCCCGCCACACTGCCCTCCGCCCCCCTCAGCTGCTGCACAGCCGCCACACTGCCCTTTGCCCGCCACACTGCCACAACACTGCCCTCCGCCCCCTCAGCTGCCACACAGCCGCAACACTGTCCCTACCCAACTGCAAACCTTTGATCAATGGCAGCCAGAGCGGTCCGGACGGCAACCACCCTGTCAGCGGGTAAATAGCGTTGTACACTTACCACCTGGCTCAGGTCGTACCCCCAGGGCAGAAAGAGGATTCCAGTGTTATACTTCTCCCAGTGGGAGAGGATGAAGGAGAACAGCACCACCCACAGGAGGAGGTAGAGGCACAGGACGCTGACGCCTGTCTTCCCGCGGCCGAAGATGGAGTATACAGTCACCACAAAGTATATACAGGCCCAGCTGTCCAGGCCGTGGTCAAACAGCTCCCCTAGTGGCGTGCTGGAGTTCGTCCTGCGAGCTTGCTTGCCGTCTACTCCATCTGCAAGAGGAACAAGAACTAGTAAGACTACAAGTCCCAGCATAACATCCCCTTGGGGAGTCCTAGTTACATCCAGAGCCATTGTTAGCTGGTACTATAGAAACAGAAGGTGCGGCTCCCGTGGGGCCCCTGGAGAGTGAGGGCCCAGCAGCCTGTGGACCCGACTCCCTTTAGATAGGGGATGGTGTGAATCTGTGCAGGACTCTCCTCTTCTGCATGGTGGGGTGACAAACTGCTCCTCTGTCCCCCATAATAAGCTGTGGACCCCCTACTCCAGCAGCAATTCTTACATCCTTCCAAGAATCCATACATTCTTGCTCTCAGTAAGACCCCAGAATGTACAGTGGCGGCAAGCTGCACAGCCGGCCGACTCACCCAGGGTATGGGTGGCAAGCCGCACAGCCGACCCACCCAGGGTGCAGGCGGCAAGCTGCACGGCTGACCCACTCATCCAGGGCGCAGGCGGCAAGCTGCACGGCTGGCCGACTCACCCAGGATATGGGCGGTAAGCTGCACGGCTGGCTGACTCACCCAGGATATGGGCGGTAAGCTGCACGGCTGGCCGACTCACCCAGGATATGGGCGGTAAAGCTGCACGGCCGACCCACCCAGGGCACAGGCGGTAAAGCTGCACGGCCGACCCACCCAGGGCGCAGGCGGTAAAGCAGTATGGCAGACTCACCCAGGGTATAGGCGGTGAAGTTCAGCACGCCGGCTACGATCCACACCCAACTGGGAACGTGTTCATGACCCGGAGCTGCAGATACAAGGAGACAGGTGAGGAGGGGGCAGAGCACTGCGGGGAGACACCGGTGAGGAGGGAGAGGTGCGGGGCACTGCGGGGGCACTAGTGAGGGGGGAGGGGGCCACGGGTCACAGAGACATCTCAGAGTGCGCCACGGATGGGAGAAGCGTGGTCAGTGCACGAGCTCCAACTGCCGCAGTGCATCTAAATAGCATCCCACCTGCATACTATAAGGGACGTATTAATCCACCCCTTTTAACCCCTCAAGTACCGGGGTGTCTTGGTCCCACACACAGGAGGAGACCCTTTTCAGGGATTTTACCGGCACCAAATGTTTTTCTGTGACTTGTACGGCTTCTCTTTAGGTCGATTTTTTTCTCATCTTTTTTTTAAAGTTTTATAAGGAGTAAAAAGTTAAAATACAAAACAAACCTCTTTACTGCGGAGCCGATTGTAAAAATGAGTATATTTACACTGAATGAAGCCCGGGGCGGCTCGCCGCACAGTCACACTGAATGAAGCCCGGGGCGGCTCGCTGCACAGTCACACTGAATGAAGCCCGGGGCGGCTCGCTGCACAGTCACACTGAATGAAGCCCGGGGCGGCTCGCTGCACAGTCACACTGAATGAAGCCCGGGGCGGCTCGCTGCACAGTCACACTGAATGAAGCCCGGGGCGGCTCGCTGCACAGTCACACTGAATGAAGCCCGGGGCGGCTCGCTGTATAGTCACACTGAATGAAGCCTGGGGCGGCTCGCTGTATAGTTACACTGAATAAAGCCCGGGGCGGCTCGCTGTATCGTCACACTGAATGAAGCCCGGGGCGGCTCGCTGTATCGTCACACTGAATGAAGCCTGGGGCGGCTCGCTGTATAGTCACACTGAATGAAGCCTGGGGCGGCTCGCTGTATAGTCACACTGAATGAAGCCTGGGGCGGCTCGCTGTATAGTCACACTGAATGAAGCCTGGGGCGGCTCGCTGTATAGTCACACTGAATGAAGCCTGGGGCGGCTCGCTGTATAGTCACACTGAATGAAGCCTGGGGCGGCTCGCTGTATAGTCACACTGAATGAAGCCTGGGGCGGCTCGCTGTATAGTTACACTGAATGAAGCCCGGGGCGGCTCGCTGTATCGTTACACTGAATGAAGCCTGGGGCGGCTCGCTGTATAGTTACACTGAATGAACCCCTTGGCGGCTCGCTGTATAGTTACACTGAATGAAGCCTGGGGCGGCTCGCTGTATAGTTACACTGAATGAAGTCCGGGGCGGCTCGCTGTATAGTCACACTGAATGAAGCCCGGGGCGGCTCGCTGTATAGTCACACTGAATGAAGTCGGGGGCGGCTCGCTGTATCGTCACACTGAATGAAGTCGGGGGCGGCTTGCTGTATCGTCACACTGAATGAAGCCTGGGGCGGCTCGCTGCACAGTCACACTGAATGAAGCCTGGGGCGGCTCGCTGCACAGTCACACTGAATGAAGCCTGGGGCGGCTCGCTGTATAGTCACACTGAATGAAGCCTGGGGCGGCTCGCTGTATAGTCACACTGAATGAAGTCGGGGGCGGCGCGCTGTATCGTCACACTGAATGAAGCCTGGGGCGGCTCGCTGCACAGTCACACTGAATGAAGCCTGGGGCGGCTCGCTGTATAGTTACACTGAATGAAGCCCGGGGCGGCTCGCTGTATAGTTACACTGAATGAAGCCTGGGGCGGCTCGCTGTATAGTTACACTGAATGAAGTCCGGGGCGGCTCGCTGTATAGTCACACTGAATGAAGCCCGGGGCGGCTCGCTGTATAGTCACACTGAATGAAGTCGGGGGCGGCTCGCTGTATCGTCACACTGAATGAAGTCGGGGGCGGCTTGCTGTATCGTCACACTGAATGAAGCCTGGGGCGGCTCGCTGCACAGTCACACTGAATGAAGCCTGGGGCGGCTCGCTGCACAGTCACACTGAATGAAGCCCGGGGCGGCTCGCTGTATAGTCACACTGAATGAAGCCTGGGGCGGCTCGCTGTATAGTCACACTGAATGAAGTCGGGGGCGGCGCGCTGTATCGTCACACTGAATGAAGCCTGGGGCGGCTCGCTGTATAGTCACACTGAATGAAGCCTGGGGCGGCTCGCTGTATAGTCACACTGAATGAAGCCCGGGGCGGCTCGCTGTATAGTTACACTGAATGAAGCCTGGGGCGGCTCGCTGTATCGTCACACTGAATGAAGCCCGGGGCGGCGCGCTGTATAGTCACACTGTATGAAGTCCGGAGCGGCGCGCTGTATCGTCACACTGAATGAAGTCGGGGGCGGCTTGCTGTATCGTCACACTGAATGAAGTCGGGGGCGGCTTGCTGTATCGTCACACTGAATGAAGCCTGGGGCGGCTCGCTGCACAGTCACACTGAATGAAGCCTGGGGCGGCTCGCTGCACAGTCACACTGAATGAAGCCTGGGGCGGCTCGCTGCACAGTCACACTGAATGAAGCCCGGGGCGGCTCGCTGTATAGTCACACTGAATGAAGCCTGGGGCGGCTCGCTGTATAGTCACACTGAATGAAGTCGGGGGCGGCGCGCTGTATCGTCACACTGAATGAAGCCCGGGGCGGCTCGCTGTATAGTCACACTGAATGAAGCCCGGGGCGGCTCGCTGTATAGTTACACTGAATGAAGCCCGGGGCGGCGCGCTGTATAGTCACACTGAATGAAGCCTGGGGCGGCTCGCTGTATAGTCACACTGAATGAAGTCGGGGGCGGCGCGCTGTATCGTCACACTGAATGAAGCCCGGGGCGGCTCGCTGTATAGTCACACTGAATGAAGCCCGGGGCGGCTCGCTGTATAGTTACACTGAATGAAGCCTGGGGCGGCTCGCTGTATAGTTACACTGAATGAAGCCTGGGGCGGCGCGCTGCTTTGTGTTAGTGATTTGCTGTATAGTGTGTCTAGTCTTGGCTCACAGGGTGCGGACGGCGGCGGTCGGGGCCGCCGTTGGGTCAGGGGCTTTTTTTTATACATATTTTGGAGTTTTGTTTTTACGGTGTTCACCATTCAGTAAAAATAACCCGATACGGAGGTCATGTGACCGGCGATGTGTAAGTGTTTACTTACTACTTTTGCACAATAAAACATGTTTTTAAAGAGCATCACGGCGGTCTAGGAGCAGGAGGCGGGGTCTATTGGCCCCATTCGGAGGCGCCGGGGACTTCTGGGTTTTATTATTACATGTTTTTGGAAGCTGAACAAAAAGGAAAAAAAATAATTCTGGTGTTCACTGTAAAAAGAAATTAAAAAAACTTTCCCCTCACACAAGAGACCCTGTGTGTGTGTGTGTGTGTGTGTGTGTGTGTGTGTGTGTGTGTGTGTGTGTGTGTGTGTGTGTGTGTGTGTGTGTGTGTGTGTGTGTGTGTGTGTGTGTGTGTGTGTGTGTGTGTGTGTGTGTGTGTGTGGGGGGGGGGGGGGAGGGAGAACACTTTTGGTTTATCTCTGTTTTTTAAATAAGAAAAGTGAAGAAAATCTAAATAAAAATAATTAAAGAAATACCTTTTCTTCAAATGGATAAATACTGTATTTCCCCAAAATAAGACCCTGTCTTATATTACTTTCTGGCCCAAAGTGGCGCTAGGTCTTATTATACTTCCCTAGCAGGCTCAGTCCAGGTCCTCCCGCTGCTCTTCACAGCTCTGCGCGCTTTTTGCAGTCCTCAGCCACTATGGAAGATCACTTCCTGCTTAGAGGATTCATAAATCCCGCCTTCAAGAAGCAACAGTTCTGATTGGTTCTTGAAGACTGCTCAGCCAACCAATGCAGAGCTTGATGAACCAATGCGATTGGCTGCGCAGCGGTCGAAGAACCAATCACAGCGATCACGATGTGGAGGCAGGAGTTATGAATTGTCTGAGCAGCTGCATTGATTGGGCAATTCATACATCCCATCTCCTGTGATTGGTTGTTCTTCCACTGCTCAGCCAATCAATTCAGCACTAGAAGAACCAATCACAGCCATCGCTTACTGGAAACAGGTTTTATAAATTCCATAACCGGGAAGCGATCTTCTGTGGGCGGCCGAGGACTGCAGGAAGCGCGTCGGAGCTCAGGAGAGCAGGAGGGACCCGGACCGAGCCTGCTGGGTAATGTATTCTGTTTTCCTTCTATATAATGCAGCTAGGGCTTATTTTAGGGTTAACAGGGTAATAAAGTACATTCATTGTCCGGGTCATTATGAACACCGTAATACCGGTAACCTGCTGCTTTTTTTAAATATTTGGGGCATATTCTATTCAAAACAGGTTTTTGTGAGGAAATTTTTTTTAACCGGATATTTGTCTCAACTAAATTTTTTTCCCACTTTTTTTAGCCCCTCATGAGGGCTTGTAGAGGCGATGGGTCCGCCGCTAGGATAGTACACTGCAGTACTTATGGAATGCATTCTACTAAGCCTACAAGAACAGCCTATCAGACTCTGCCGGAGGCGGGGCCTAGCAGGCAGACTTACATGGCAGACATGCAGGCCTTTGTCCGGCCTCCGGTTGCCATGGGAACCCATTGGCATCTCGTGGTCACACGGCAAGGTGGTGATGGATTACAGTAGAACCTCCCCCTGTCATCTGTTTACAGTAGAACCTCCCCCTGTCATCTGTTTACAAAGCCCACTAGTGAGGTCAGTAAGAACGTGCACTGTGGTCACTAAGGGGTTAATGTGATCATCCCCCCCCCCCCCCACGCACTTGCATTTCCGTTGGCAGCGCATCCGCCATTCGCACGGGGAGAGGCGCTGCTGGCAATGATTTTTCTGGTAGCGCAAACAACTCCATCAGCCGACGACCGGGAGTTCACTTCTTGATCCGCTGATCAGAGACGCATGGAAGGCGTCAAGGCCGGAGGCGCGACATAACGGCGTGTGACCGCCGCGGCGCACGAGCGTACCTGATGCATAGAAATCCGGATCAAAATACGCCATCATGAAGAAATTGAAGACGAGCAGCAGGAACCCGCTGAAGGTGATGAGATTGGGCGCCAGCCACCTGGGGAAAAACTGAAGAGACACCAATGAGCGGCCCCGACCAGATTACCGGGTGCCGGACTAACGGACGCGTCACTGACCTTCACTACGGAGTTCCAGAAGGGGTGCATGACATAGAGGGACAGGGGGTTGGTGTCCACCGCGCTGTACTGAGGAGGAAGGGGAAGACACATTATAGTCAGCAGAACTATGCATGCAGCTCTGGAACACCCCCCCCCCCCCCCCCACAGACCCGGGACCCTCACACTGCAGAGGCGCTGGCTTACCCTGCTGCACCCAGATAGCACTGCAGTACGTACTGACACATTCTGGCATTATATTCATGGTGTGGCTTGTATATAGAATCATCCGGCAGCACGGACAGGAGTGTTACAGCAGGAGGCGCTAACACCAATGTGACTCTTAATGACCCCCAAGTGACGCAGCGATGACCTTCACACTTCTTACATAATCACTGATGCCACAACCGACAAACCACAACATCACTCGAGGGGGCAAACTCCAGTCAACGACCAACGGGGCGGAGCCAGAGATAAGGAGGGTGCCCGAGCCAAAGACCGCAGCCTGCGGGAGCCCAACGGGGCACATCACCAGCACTGCTACATCACACAGTACAACATTAGATGGGACACAACACCCGCAGGAAAATGTATATACACAGTGACTCCACCAGCAGAATAGTGAGTGCAGCTCTGCAGTATAATACAGGATGTAACTCAGGATCAGTACAGGATAAGTAATGTATGTACACAGTGACTCCACCAGCAGAATAGTGAGTGCAGCTCTGGGGTATAATACAGGATGTAACTCAGGAGCAGTACAGGATAAGTAATATATGTACACAGTGACTCCACCAGCAGAATAGTGAGTGCAGCTCTGGGGTATAATACAGGATGTAACTCAGGAGCAGTACAGGATAAGTAATGTATGTACACAATGACTCCACCAGCAGAATAGTGAGTGCAGCTCTGGAGTATAATACAGGATGTAACTCAGGGTCAGTACAGGATAAGTAATGTATGTACACAGTGACTCCACCAGCAGAATAGTGCGTGCAGCTCTGGAGTATAATACAAGATGTAACTCAGGATCAGTGCAGGATAAGTAATGTATGTACACAGTGACTCTACCAGCAGAATAGTGAGTGCAGCTCTGCAGTATAATACAGGATGTAACTCAGGATCAGTACAGGATAAGTAATGTATGTATACAGTGACTCCACCAGCAGAATAGTGAGTGCAGCTCTGGAGTATAATACAGGATGTAACTCAGGATCAGTACAGGATAAGTAATGTATGTACACAGTGACCCCACGACCAGAATAGTGAGTGCAGCTCTGGAGTATAATACTGGATGTAACTCAGGAGCAGTACAGGATAAGTAATGTATGTACACAGTGACTCCACCAGCAGAATAGTGAGTGCAGCTCTGGGGTATAATACAGGATGTAACTCAGGATCAGTACAGGATAAGTAATGTATGCACACAGTGACTCCACCAGCAGAATAGTGAGTGCAGCTCTGGAGTACAATACTGGATGTAACTCAGGAGCAGTACAGGATAAGTAATGTATGTACACAGTGACTACCAGCAGAACAGTGAGTGCAGCTCTGGAGTATAATACAGGATGTAACTCAGGATCAGTACACGATAAGTAATGTATGTATACAGTGACTCCACCAGCAGAATAGTGAGTGCAGCTCTGGAGTATAATACAGAATGTAACTCAGGAGCAGTACAGGATAAGTAATGTATGTACACAGTGACTCCACCAGCAGAATAGTGAGTGCAGCTCTGGAGTATAATACAGGATGTAACTCAGGGTCAGTACAGGATAAGTAATGTATGTACACAGTGACTACACCAGCAGAATAGTGAGTGCAGCTCTGGATTATAATACAGGATGTAACTCAGGATCAGTACAGGATAAGTAATGTATGCACACAGTGACTCCACCAGCAGAATAGTGAGTGCAGCTCTGGAGTATAATGTAGGATGTAACTCAGGATCAGTACAGGATAAGTAATGTATGTATACAGTGACTCCACCAGCAGAATAGTGAGTGCAGCTCTGGGGTATCATACAGGATGTAACTCAGGATCAGTACAGGATAAGTAATGTATGTACACAGTGACTCCACCAGCAGAATAGTGAGTGCAGCTCTGGAGTATAATATAGGATGTAACTCAGGATCAGTACAGGATAAGTAATGTACGTACACAGTGACTCCACCAGCAGAATAGTGAGTACAGCTCTGCAGTATAATGCAGGATCAGTATTGTGCAGTGTCAGGCCGCAGGGGGCGGTGTTGCTGGTGTCTCCCATTAGTAATCTGTATACTCGGCAGATAAGACGCTACAACAATGTCCGCCCGCTGATTGCAGTGTAATTACATCCTGTAAGATCAGATCTCCGGCAGCCATCATTAAAGTTTCATGACGGACAGCTCTGTAGCTCCAGGCGGCGCAGTGTGAAAAGCGAGGGGCGGTGAGGCCTTTATGTGGCGCCATCTTGTGCACACACCGAATCTCAACTATAACATGTGACTTTTCTCTTGCACCAGACAAGTGGGCAGGGCTTAGCAGACATGGGGGTGGGGTCCACTATCTGGTAGCAGGGTAACCTTGCCTGCAGGTGTTCCATCTTTGGGCCTCACCAGCGAGCTCCTCTTATTCCCGTTTGGCGCACTTTATTCTGCGCCCTTCGCCTGGAGGGCGACACGTAATAAATCCATCTCGCTTCCGCCAGAAACAATACCGTAATTCACAGAGGAGACCAAAGAGATGCAAGGCGGCCGCCTACAGCCTCACAGGACAAAGCGGACCATTGACCAACCGGCCGTTCCTCCTACAGCTCCTCCTGTCAGCACTTCTTAACCACTGAGACCAGTTAACCCTACAATAACCAACAGGATCACTGCTGAGAGAAGCAGACGTGGCCCCCGGCCCGACTAGGACCCCTGTACTGCTGAGCACGTGTTACATGGATGTAGAGGCCGCAGCACAAGAGGCTTCCAGGTTGGGTCACGTAACGTGAGGATCAGGGGGCACGGCGCAGGACGAGGGGGCGTCCGGGCAAGAATAGGAGACGAAGGCGTTAGACGTGGTGCAGTCAGGTGACTGGAAGACAACCTGCCCACCAGGCAGGTAAACTTATGCAGCCCACTGGTACCACGCAGGGCGCACAGAGATAAGAGACGGCAGCCACCGGGCGACTCCGGGGAAGAGAAGACACGTGTACCGTGTATAACAGAGGCCACGCCCCCAAGCAGAGAGCCTCACTGCCATCCCGGGATGACAGAGGCCACGCCCCCAGCGCGGAGCCTCACCGCCATCCCGGGATGACAGAGGCCACGCCCCCAGCGCGGAGCCTCACCGCCATCCCGGGATGACAGAGGCCACGCCCCCAGCGCGGAGCCTCACCGCCATCCCGGGATGACAGAGGCCACGCCCCCAGCGCGGAGCCTCACCGCCATCCCGGGATGACAGAGGCCACGCCCCCAGCGCGTAGCCTCACCGCCATCCCGGGATGACAGAGGCCACTCCCCCCAGCGCGTAGCCTCACCGCCATCCCGGGATGACAGAGGCCACTCCCCAGGGCGGAGCCTCACCGCCATCCCGGGATGACAGAGGCCACTCCCCAGGGCGGAGCCTCACCGCCATCCCGGGATGACAGAGGCCACTCCCCAGGGCGGAGCCTCACCGCCATCCCGGGATCACAGGCCACGCCCCCAATGCGTAGCCTCACCGCCATCCTGGGATGACAGAAGCCACGCCCCCAGCGCAGAGCCTCACCGCCATCCTGGGATGACAGAAGCCACGCCCCCAGCGCAGAGCCTCACCGCCATCCTGGGACGACAGAAGCCACACCCCCAGCGCAGAGCCTCACCGCCATCCTGGGACAACAGAAGCCACGCCCCCAGCGCAGAGCCTCACCGCCATCCTGGGACGACAGAAGCCACGCCCCCAGCGCAGAGCCTCACCGCCATCCTGGGACGACAGAGGCATCCTGGGACGACAGAGGCCATGCCCCCAGGGCGGAGCCTTACCGCCATCCTGGGATCACGGACCAAGAACTGCATTCACCCGCATTATTAACCCCTTAATGATGCGGCCTTTTTTCCCCATTTTCGTTTCCCTCCCCCCTTTTAATAAATCCTAACTCCTTTATCTGCCGCTGTCGGAGCGCTCGCTGTTTGCGGGGCGAGTTGTAGTTTTCTTTTTTTTTAAATCAGTATTTATTGACATTTTTCATATAAACATCCAAACACAGAAGGGTCTGAGCGCGGCGACCACCCGGCCCGCCAAAACAGGATATATGCTCTTAGTGAGGCAAATAAAAGCAATCCCAATGCCGGAATTAACTTAAACGACGCGCCAGGGCACAAGAAGACATCATCAAAAGGAGAGATAAACCAAGACGTAGACCCCTTATACATGAGAGAGAAGGGGGAAACAAACGGGGGCGGGGGAGTAGGGAGAGGGGGGGGAGGGGTTGGGTTAAGAAGCTCAGTCTGCTCCATGGGGTTTAACATAGAGCGTATCAGAGAAAAGGCGGTCAGCGGATGAATTGCAGAAAGGAGAAGCCTGTAAGAGGCGGGGGGAGTTGGGATTACGTGGAGGCCCAAAGTACTTACATTGTACAGGGTCAGTGCAAGGATGTCGTCTGCTCCACGTTGGCTCCAGGACGGACGTACCCCACTGCTCGCCAGGGGGCCCATGTCCCTATAAATTTATCATGGGTCCCATTCGCCCGGCTTGAGAGCTCCTCTAGGTCAGCGAGGAGGTTCACTCTATCCCTCCACAAGTCCACAACGGGAGGCTCTTTGTTTCCAAAGCAAGGGAATTAGGGCCTTGGCAGATCCAATAGCAGAGCCATCAGTTTGTGTTTGATGGGGTGAAAGGTCGAGGTCGGTCTCCACAGGAGAACCACCCCAGGGGAGAGCGACAGGCCAGGTGAAAGCTTTTTCAGAACCTCGCCCACGTCTCTCCAGAAGGGGGATATACGGGGACATTCCCACCATATATGTAGATATGAACCAGTATCCATCTCGCATCTCCAGTTTGTGGTCATGAAGCCATTGTGGGGTTCTATACCACCTTGCTACAAGCTTGTAATGTGATTCCTGAGTGGTGACGCAAGGAGAGAGGCCAAGCGCAGTCTTTAATATGAGCTTAGTCTCACTAGGAGATAATGCTAGATGAAGTTCTCTCCCCCCCCCCCCCCCCCCCCCCCCCCCCCCCCGAGGTGAGGAAGGCTTCGCAGGCTTCGAGGGGGAAATAAAGTGTTTGCGGATGTAAGATATTTTCTAGAATTGGGGGAAAGCCCCTCAATTACCGATTCAGATGGGGTGAGTGTCTGGGGTTTTGTGTGATTTCAGAAAGTCATTTAGGACTTTCAGCAGATGGGTGGAGACGAGGAACGAGAACGTGCGACCCGGGAGAAGGTCCTCTAGGGAGGAAAGGGGGGCCGCATTCGCTAGGGACAAAGCATCTTGAAAGTTTTTACCGTCTAGGGTCTTCCAGACTCCCGCGGAGCCAAGAGTCTATCGATAGGCCCATGAATCTATGTAATGCTGACAGGGTGCAAATGGGGAAGGACCAGGGGCGAGAGTCTTCCCTAGCGTTGCCCAGGTTTCTATTACACCTCTTAAAAGGGGGTTGCTTCTCTGTCTTCCCCTACCTCTCCCCCGCGGGAACCACATATCCTCAAAGAAGGTGGGACCGTAGGCTCCCTTAGCCAGGGACTGGATCATAGGGTCCTTAATCGGGTGACCAGCTCTAACCAGTGGTTGAGCTGGGTAGCCAAATAAAGCTCCCGGGGGCATGGCAGGTCCACTCCACCTTCCGATCGCCTCTTGATCAGCAGACAGTGAGCAAGCCTGGCCCGACCATAGGTATCTGGAAAAAATTGGGCGTAGAGCCTTGAAAAAACTGGAGGGGATGTGGATCGGAAGGAGTCTTATTTTGTATAGGATAATAGGGATAATGGAAGATTTTAAGATATTTTGTCTTCCTAGCCAAGATATGAACGGGAGATCATAGGAACGCAGTCATTTTTTAATTTTCGGCAATAGCGGGGGAAGTTAGTCTGGTACACCAGTACCAAATTAACTCAGGCGAAGCCGGGTATATCAGCTAGTAATACATAAGGGGGAAGCCGTCTGGGCCCGGGCTTTTGCCCGGAGGAGAAGTACTAATGAGATCTTCAATTTCCTGGGAGGTAATGGGAGTCAATAGGGAGGCCCGCTTCTTCCTCATCTAATTTAGGGAGGTCGAGTTCTTTGAGGAAAGAGTCAACCTGTTTCTTGAAGTTGATAGTAGCGTCGGGGGAGAGGGGATCGCGAAGATTGTAAAGGCGGGACTAGAAACTTTGGAATTCCCTAGCGATTTCGGGTGTGGAGGAAACTCTATGGCCTTCTGCGGTTTTAATAGTTTTAATGAAATTTCTAGTTCGGGCCTTTTTGATAAGTGCAGACGTATATCTACTACCCTTGTTCCCCTGTGCATAGGTGACATGTCTGAGGTAAAGGTGTTTTTTGTTGTACTTGGATTCAAGTATGAGTTTGAGTTCCCTTCTAAGGGACGCCAATTCCTCAGAAGAGGTCTTACTCAGGGAAAGTTTCACAACGCGTTCAAGTTTGGAGATTTGAGATAGTTTGTGGTCGATTTCTTTTTGCTGTTTTTTCTTTGCTCTAGAACCAGCAGCAATCAAGAGACCTCTCGTAACGGCCTTATGGGCCTCCCATATCACAGGGGGAGGATATCATCTGACTTATTTAGTTGAAAGAACTCTGCTAGCCTTTCCTTAAGCTGCAGTCTTTCCTCTTCTGAGTCCAGAAGGGAGGGGTTGAGTCTCCAGCGCCATTCGCGAGGGAGGAGGTTCGGAAGGTGTAGGTCCAGATGGGCCGGAGCGTGGTCCGAAATTACTATAGGGTCGATTGAGGCCTTTTCTACGTGTTGGAGGAGGGGGGGAGGACACAATTACATAATCAAGGCGTTGGAAGGAGGAGTGGACCCGCGATAGGAAAGTGTAGTCCCTAGAAGTTGGGTTCAGAGATCTCCAGCTGTCTACCAGATCCAACTCGGAGAGGGAACGAATGAGTTTGCTCAGTTTCCTCTGGGATATGTGCGATTTCCCTACCGAGGAGTCTAGCAGGGGACAGAGAGTGAGATTTAGGTCGCCGCCGAGAATAATCAGGCCGTTAGTGAAGTGTTTAAGTGTCTCTAAGTGTTTAGTCAGCCAAGCTACCTGGTCGGTATTGGAGTATATAAGTTTGCAAGTGTTATTTTGGTATTGTTAAGCAGTCCTCTCAGGAAGAGAACCCTACCTTCCTCATCCGAGTGGCGAGCCTCGCAAGTGAAATTGAGTGATTTGTGTAGCAAGGTGGAGACCCCTTTTGAGGCGGATGATGGGTGAGAGTTGTGGAAGGCGAGTGGATACTGCTTACCCGGTAGGGCCAGGCACCTGTCTCCCCTGAAGTGGGTCTCCTGCAGGAACACGACCCCGGAGCCGTACCTCTCTAACAGCAATGCTATGTGGTGCCTCTTAGCTGGGGAATTCAAGCCATTGACGTTAAGTGTGGCGACGCGGAGGAGGTCCGCCATGTTGCCAGGACAGAGCAGACGAGTATTTCTCCTGCTTGAAGGGAAGAAGAGGAAGAAGAGTTACCCACTTGGCAAACTATGTCGTACAGAGCTTGATTTACCTCTGCTTTAGCCAAAATGCGGACAGAGGCTAAAGGGAGTGGACTCGGAGAGCAGGAGGGGTGGTAAGGAAAAGAGAGGGGGGGGGGGGTTGGGGTATAGGGGGGGGGGGGTTGGGGTATAGGGGGGGGATGGGTGGTAGGAGTAGGAGACGGACAGACAAAAATTACAATCACGTGAACAGATAGTAAATTAGTGACACCCAGTCCAGGAGGGGGTGGACTGGGGTCCAAGTGGGAGCGAGTTGTCTGTGCTTTAAAATCAAAGGACAGACAACTATGACATCAGCCGGTCAGACAGACGCTCAGCGGGTCAGTCAACATCGAATGAACAGATGTAACAGTCGCGGAAAGAGGAAACCTTCTTAAAGAAGAGAAAGGAGAAGGAGAGGGAGAGGGAGGAGACAAAAGTTAGACAATGCAACAGCAATGCACAAGTCAGCTGGGCTGAGGAGTAGAGAGGGCAATGCCTATCTTCTCTGGACCACTTGATGGGTACTGAGACCCCATAGGGCCTGGTCAAAGGGGTGAAAGCAGACAGACACGTTGCTTCGAACAGTCCTGAAAACTAGGTCCTCGAGGGCAGTCCAGCTGAGTGCAACATCAGACAAAAGAAAGAAGAAGGGGCGCCTTCCTGCTCAGGTATCCTGAATGGTTGGGGGTTCCTTCATCTTTGGGGGACTTAGAATCCCCAGCCACCAGCCATGCTTCAGGTGGAGGAAGCTTAGGCAGGCTTGGAAACTCCGGGAGAGGCAGCCAACAAGGCAGTTCTGTAGGGTCCATCTCCAGCAGCGGCGGAGATCCTCTGGGGAGTGGACTAGGAGTCTGCGGCTTTTATAAAATATGCCGAAGGGAAACAGCCAGGCCTAACGTATGTCCCTCGCTCTTAGAGCCTCCAGGAGGGGGCGGAGGTGGCCGGGGAAAGGTCTTGGTAAATCTGAATAGGGGAATCCCCGTACCTAACCCCTTTGCTGAGTCTTGCAGCTTTTAGTACAGCAGAAGTGTCCTGGAAAGACAGCAGTTTGCAGACTACCTCCCAGGGAGGATCCGCAGGGGGAGGGGCGGTCTGAGAGCCCTGTGCACCCTCTCGATGGTTATTGAGGCTGCTCTGTCTGCACCGAGGAGCTGTACAACAATCTCTGAGGTCCCCTTGTGCAGAGACTCAGTGGCCCCGGTCTCAGGGAGCCCCTTGAATCGCAGATTGCATCTCCTGTTGCGGTTCTTCAGGTCCTCCTGGAGGATAAGTGCAGGTTCAGACTGCCATGATGTTCTTCTAGTATATTGGCAGTGGCTGAAGCATGGGAGGTGTAGGAGGTTGAGGCGGTCTCTAAATCCTCCACCCTGCCGCCCATCTGTTTGATATCTTCCTTTATTTCGGTGAGCTCAGCCATGATGGGGTTAAGGGCATTAGATATTAACTCCCTCATAAAACCCCGGGACACTCTGAGTCCTCTGAGGAAAGGTCCCCCTCCTTACTGTGAGCTGCAGCAGGTCCCTGAGCCGGCGCCATCTTGGAGGACGGGAGCCTCGCTCCTTCAGGTAGCGCTGCATGCCTGTCTGATTTTTGGATGGTTTGGGGGTGCAGGGTTGTTCTCCTCCCTTGTCCCTCGCGATCCCTCTCATTTCCGCGGCTGTGGATGAAGCGGGGAGACCTCGGGGAGCGCTGTGCTGAGGGAGCTCCGGTCTCAAGCAGCCATGTTGCTCCGTGGCCAGGCTCCGCCCCCCCCAAGTTGTAGTTTTCAATGGTTCCATATAATGTAGGGAAAAACCTTTAAAAAATTCTAAGTAGAGAGAAATGGGGGGAAAAAATGACATTCCGCCATCTTTGAGTGCGTCTTGTTTCTACGGCGCACAAACGGCCCGCCGCCCTTATCCTGCGGCCCGCCGCCGCCCTTATCCTGCGGCCCGCCGCCGCCCTTATCCTGCGGCCCGCCGCCGCCCTTATCCTGCGGCCCGCTGCGATTACTGCGACACAGACTTGTATTTTTTTCAGAGCTTAGTTTTGCTCCGTTACTTTGTGCCGCCATCTTCTGCGCGCAGTAACGGTTTTATTTCCCGCCGTAGCGGTGTGAGGGCGCACTGTCTGCGGGACGTCCGGTAGTTTACGGTCGTAACAATTCGCAATATGTACGACCGACTGATTGCTTTTTTTCTGGGAGAAACTAACCAAAAAAGTGCATTCTGGCGTTCTGTATTTTCCTCCGGGCGGCGCTCACCGTGCGGTAAATAATGGGCTGCTTTTATAGAGCGGACCTTTACGGACGCAGCGATACCAGATCTGGATTTTGTTTTATGGCTTATTATCGTTCATTATAGATATGCCGAGGGGCGTATACAAAACAAGGGGCGTATACAAAACAAGGGGCGTATACAAAACAAGGGGCGTATACAAAACAAGGGGCGTATACAAAACAAGGGGCGTATACAAAACAAGGGGCGTATACAAAACAAGGGGCGTATACAAAACAAGGGGCGTATACAAAACAAGGGGCGTATACAAAACAAGGGGCGTATACAAAACAAGGGGCGTATACAAAACAAGGGGCGTATACAAAACAAGGGGCGTATACAAAACAAGGGGCGAATAGAAAACAAGGGGCGTATAGAAAACTTCATTGATCGTATTTTTAATCCTTTTTTTTACCCCCCTGGGGGAGCACAACATGTGATGCTTTGATGGCTCCTGCGGTATGATGTCATGCTACGGCATGACATCATACTGCGATCGGCTGGCAGTCTATCAGGCCACCCCACGGGGACGGCTTCATGGGCAGTCACATACGGCAGCCCTGGATCTTTCAGAAGGACCCCGACTGCCATGACCCCCACACGGCTCCGTCTTCATACATACCCCGACCCCGCAGGACGTAACGGTACACCCTATAGCAGGAAGGGGTTAACAGCACTCACATGGCGGTCTTTACTAAACTGGCCACTTCTGACATCATATCGGCTACGGCACGTATTAACCCCTTACTGCCCTCACAGGCTGTACACTGCTGACAGCGGGGCTCCTGCTCAAAGGCCCAGCGTCCGCAGGCGGATTAGATTCACAGTCCAAGCCCCCCACAAGGGAGCGCGGCGCCCGCACCTCGCTGCGCAGACGCGGAGGACAAGTCGCGCCACGCCATTCTGCTGCGGTTCTCGCACAGCGGGCTTCCCATGCTGTCAGTGGAAGCCGTCCGATCCGCGACCTGTCGGCCAATGACGCTGCAGATGGGCCGCAGCTTCCGCAGGTGGAATCCAACCCGCCGGACATAAGGTCTAATGGCCAGCCGCGGAGACCCCCAGATCCTGCCGCTTAACCCCTTCCATGCCACAAGCCATAGTGACTGCAGCCGGTGAGCAGCTGACCGGGGTGGGGGGGCTCCATCACCCACCGGCGCACCATCGCAGGGTACCAATGGGTTTCCATGGCAGCCGGAAGCCTAATAAAGACTTCCATGTCTCTGCAACGCCAGCAGAGACCCCACGCCGCAGTACCAACTAGACCCAGGAGGGGGCAGGAATACCGGGAAGCACTCCTAGGAGTCGAGACGTTGCTTTAGTCGTTTGGAGGAATAACCCCTCCGGGTCTGCACTGGCGGGCCGCAGCTGCTCCTCCGGGGTCTGCACTGGCGGGCCGCAGCCGCTCCTCCGGGTCTGCACTGGCGGGCCGCGTTCACGCAGGGCAATTTGCTGCAGAAATGCCGTCCGGAATTTCGCCGTGGCAAATCCGCCTGCGACCGCTGAGTTTAGCGGGGATTTCTCAGAAATCTCGTCCACACGGGGCGGCGAATCTGTTGCGGCAAAGTCGGCGTTGTGGCGCGGGTTCCTGGGCCGCAGCAGGTTCACTTTTTTCCCCCGTTGTGGCTGCGCTCTCGTCTATGGGAGCGCCGGCCGCAGCAGGCGAGCGTGCGGAAAAGCCGCGCCCCAAACCCGAGACTCGGTGCCGCGGGGTTCAAAGCAGCGCTTTTCTGGCGGCAATCTTGCAGCGGCCAAACTGCGAGATTTCCGCCCGGATTCCGGCGTGTGATCCCAGCCTTACAGAGGCCTCCGTGTCACTGCCAGGCCCCCTCCGGCAGAGGCTGCGGTACGTCAGTACTGCAGTGTATTATCGCATCCTCCGCCTCTTCACAAACTACTAAAAACTGGCAAAAAAGTTTTGTTTTTTTTTAAATTAAAGCCAGGCAGACTTCCTGGTATAAATCACACCCAGCGGCGGTCTGGGACATCGGCTCCTCCCCTCCCAACAAGCTCCACCCACTTTATAGAACACTGGCACACAAATGGCGTCTTCGTACGGCCGACACCGAAGCGTCAGCAGCGCCCCCACCCCCGAGGATACGGAAACACTGCGGAGTACAGACGGCCGCCCAACGGATCGCACAGCAGGCGCCCGCGTACCGGGTGACCCTGATACTTCCCACAGCTGAGGGTTTGTTACAGTGTATCAGCGGAGGCGACATGTGACGACCCCCGGCACGCAGCAGGTGTGACGCTCGGGGGCTGCTCTCCACAGCAGAGAGATCTGCACCAAACCCCCCGGCGAGCGGACCCCCGAGTGTAACATGCGCTGCGTGCTGGTGGGTCGTTACAGTGTAGCCTGGAGCCGGAGGAGGTTGGAGTGCGCCAGGAGGCGGTCCTACACGTCGGCGCTGGTCATCGCGGCTTTCACACATTTCCAAAGCAGCCCGGGAAAAGGGCGTGGCCAAAACAGCAGCACGATTTTGGTGCAATTTTTGGCGCAAAGTAAGCCAAGTGACCAGACGGTCGTACAGCGCGGCAACAGAGCGCTCAGCGGCAACCGCCATGTTATAAGGCGTCCGCCGCACGGCTGAGCGGTCTGAGCGCCGTCACAGCAGCGGGCTTATGGCAAACAAGACCCACGACTCACACTGCTGCGGACGCCGGTGTTGGTGAATGACCCCCCCGCCAGCAGCGGATGACCCCCCCCCCCCCCGCCAGCAGCGGATGACCCCCCCCCCCCCCGCCAGCAGCGGATGACCCCGCCGCCCGCCAGCAGCGGATGACCCCCCCCCGCAGCGGATGACCCCGCCGCCCGCCAGCAGCGGATGACCCCCCCCCCCCGCCAGCAGCGGATGACCCCCCCCCCCCCCGCCAGCAGCGGATGACCCCCCCCCCCCCCCCGCCAGCAGCGGATGACC
Source organism: Eleutherodactylus coqui (assembly GCF_035609145.1). NCBI lineage: Eukaryota > Metazoa > Chordata > Amphibia > Anura > Eleutherodactylidae > Eleutherodactylus > Eleutherodactylus coqui. The sequence goes on along the minus strand of NC_089837.1, from coordinate 19,893,358 downwards.
CCCCCCCCCCGCCAGCAGCGGATGACCCCCCCCCCCCCGCCAGCAGCGGATGACCCCCCCCCCCCGCCGCCCGCAGCGGATGACCCCCCCCCCCCGCCGCCCGCCAGCAGCGGATGACCCCCCCCCCCGCCGCCCGCCAGCAGCGGATGACCCCCCCCCCCGCCGCCCGCCAGCAGCGGATGACCCCCCCCCCCCCGCCGCCCGCCAGCAGCGGATGACCCCCCCCCCCCCCCGCCCGCCAGCAGCGGATGACCCCCCCCCCCCCCGCCAGCAGCGGATGACCCCCCCCCCCCCCCCCCGCCCGCCAGCAGCCGATGACCCCCCCCCCCCCGCCCGCCAGCAGCCGATGACCCCCCCCCCCCCCCGCCCGCCAGCAGCCGATGACCCCCCCCCCCCCCAGCAGCCGATGACCCCCCCCCCCCCCCGCCCGCCAGCAGCCGATGACCCCCCCCCCCGCCCGCCAGCAGCCGATGACCCCCCCCCCCCCGCCCGCCAGCAGCCGATGACCCCCCCCCCCCCCGCCAGCAGCCGATGACCCCCCCCCCCCCCCCGCCCGCCAGCAGCCGATGACCCCCCCCCCCCCCCCGCCCGCCAGCAGCCGATGACCCCCGTCACTCCCAGCGTATGGAGATGGCGGGAACCAGAGAAGATGAAAGCCATCAGAGCGGCAGAGCCGGTTTTACCGGATGATCCGCCGCTGAGAGCTCAGCACCTATCGGGTTACACGGAGCGCGGGAGACGCACCTCACATCCCCCGGGGGGCGCCACTACAAGACCCAGATGGCCTCACAGGGGGCCCCACATCCCCAACAGGGGACACAATAATGGGGATGGGGGGGGGCCCTGAGCCCTATCATAAGGGAGCCCCCCAAAATATGCAGGGAGTAAAACCATAAGGGAGCCCCACACCCGGTCACCAGCGGGGGGCGCTGCTCAGGGGACGGGGGCACAATATTGAGGTCACTGGGCCCTCAGGTAACATAAAGGAGCCACGGGGGCCCCAAAATGTGCAGAACCAGACAGCAGCCACACACACCCCAGCAGGCAGGGGGCGCTGCAGGCCGCTGCCCTCCACAGCAGGGGCCACACACACCATGCAGGGTCACCCTGTCCGGAGGAGTCACGTGGGGCGAGGTCACGTGCACTGCAGGGGTCACAGCACCGGCTCCCTCTCACCTTGTAGCGGTCGAAGCCGCTGAGCTGCTCGGCAGTGACGTACTCCCCGCAGCGGGACATGATAGCGGCGGCGGCGGCCGGCTGACTGACAGGAAGCGCCGGCGCTGAGCGGCCACGACTGACCGGCCTGTGACGTCACGTCCGTAGTAGGGGGCGGGGCCGGCGCATCGGCTGATTCCACAACAAGGCGGAGTCTTCAGGGACAACGCCCCCTTATTCCCCGCCTATTCCGGGGTCATGTGACGAGGGAAGAGCCCATTCATCATAGGGGGACAAAAAAAATCACATCTGTTTGCTCGGCCGGCCTGCTGAGACATGTAGTTCTTCACCGAATGGTCTGGAATAACAAAAAGAGGGAGGTTGGTGACGATGTGGGGGAGTTGCCCCTAGCAACCTATCAGCTTTCTGCTTTCGTTTTCTAATCTGGTTGCTAAGGGCAACGGCTCCTCTGTACGTCCTCATCAGCGCAGACCACGTGGTGCTCTTTACCTCCTTAGTGAAAGTGGGGGCACAAGAATGCTGGGGGTATTCATGTCCAGGAGCCATCACTGCTCCTCCGCGGCCGCACGTTGTGTCAGCGCCATGTTAGGGTAACAAAAGGTGATCACATTTTCCCAGGGTCAAAGCAGGACAAATGGGTGTGGTCAGGGGGCCCCTGTGGGGGTCACTATTACTACTGAGGCCCCTGTGGGGGTCATTATTACTACTGAGGCCCCTGTGGGGGTCACTATTACTACCGAGGCCACAGTGGGGGTCACTATTACTACTGAGACCATTGTGGGGGTCACTAATACTACTGAGGCCATTGTGGGGGTCACTAATACTACTGGTGCCATTGTGAGGGTCACTATTACTACTGAAACCACTGTGGGGGTCACTATTACTACTGAGGCCACTGTGGGGGTCACTATTACTACTGAAACCACTGTGGGGGTCACTAATACTACTGGTGCCATTGTGAGGGTCACTCTTACTACTGAAACCACTGTGGGGGTCACTAATACTACTGAGGACCACTGTGGGGGTCACTAATACTACTGAGGCAATTGTGGGGGTCAATATTACTACTGAAACCACTGTGGGGGTCACTATTACTACTGAGGCTACTGTGGGGGTCACTATTACTAGTGAAACCACTGTGGGGGTCACTATTACTACTAAGGCCACTGTGGGGGTCACTATTACTATAGAGGGCACTGTGGGGGTCACTATTACTACTGAAACCACTGTGGGGGGTCACTATTACTACTGAGGCCACTGTGGGGGTCACTATTACTACTGAGGCCACTTGGGGTCACTCTTACTACTGAAACCACTGTGGGGGGTCACTATTACTACTGAGGCCACTGTGGGGGTCACTATTACTACTGAGGCCACTGTGGGGGGTCACTATTACTACTCTAGGCCCTCAGTAGTGATAGTGACCACCTCAGTGGCCTCAGTAGTAACAGAGACCGCCATAGTGGCCTTAGTAGTAATAGTGTCCTCCACAGTGGCCTTAGTAGTAATAGTGACCTCCATAGTGGCCTTAGTAGTAATAGTAACCACCGTAGTGCCCCCAGTAGTTATAGTGACCCCCACAGGAGCCTCAGTAGTAATAGTGGCCCCCACGGTGGCCTCAGCAGTAATAGTGTCCTCCACAGTGGCCTCAGTAGTAATAGTGTCCCCCACAGGGGCCTCTGTAGTAATAGTGTCCTCCACAGTGGCCTCTGTAGTAATAGTGTTCTCCACAATGGCATCGGTAGTGATAGTGTCTCCCACAGTGGCCTCAGTAGTGATAGTGTCCCCCACAGGGGCTTCTGTAGTAAAAGTGTCCCCATAGTGGCCTCTGTAGTATTAGTGACCCCCACAGTGGCCTCAGTAGTAATAGTGTCCTCCACAGTGGCCTCAGTATTAAGAGTGACCTCTATATTTGCCTTAAATAGGGACCTCTATATTTGCCTTAGTAGTAATAGTGGCCCCAGTAGTAATAGCATCCCCCTAGTGGCCTCAGTAATAATAGTGTCCTCCACAGTGGCCTCTGTAGTAATAGTGACTCCCACAGGGGCTTCAGTAGTAATAGTTTCCCCCACAGGGGCCTCAGTAGTAATAGTGGCCCCACAGTGTCCTCGGTAGTAATAATGTCCTTCACAGTAGCCTCAGTAGTATCAGTGACCCTCATAGTGGCCTCAGTACTAATAGTGATCCCCACAGTGGCCGCAGTAGTACTAGTGACCTCCATAGTGGCCTTAGTAGTAATAGTAACCACCGTAGTGCCCCTAGTAGTAATAGTGACCCCCACAGGGGCCTCAGTAGTAATAGTGGCCCCCACGGTGGCCTCAGCAGTAATAGTGTCCTCCACAGTGGCCTCAGTAGTAATAGTGTGCTCCACAGTGGCCTTGGTAGTGATAGTGTCTCCCACAGGGGCTTCAGTAGTAATAGTGTCCCCCACAGGGGCCTCAGTAGTGATAGTGGCCCCACAGTGTCCTCAGTAGTAATATTGTCTTTCACAGTGGCCTCAGTACTAACAGTGACCCTCATAGTGGCCTCAGTACTAATAGTGATCCGAATAGTGGCCTTAGTAGTAATAGTGTCCTCCACAGTGGCCTCAATAGTAATAGGGACCCACATACTGCCCCCTGTAGTAATAGTGACCCCCACAGGGGCCTCAGTAGTAATAGTGTCCCCCACAGTGGCCTCAGTAGTAATAGTGGCCCCACAGTGGCCTCTGTAGTAATAGTGGCCCCCACAGGGGCCTTAGTAGTGATAGCGTCCTCTACAGTAGCTTCAGTATTAATAGTGACCCACACAGTGGCCTCAGTAGTAATAGTGTCCTCCACAGTGGCCTCAATAGTAATAGTGACCCACATACTGCCCCCTGTAGTAATAGTGACCCCCACAGGGGCCTCAGTAGTAATAGTGTCCCCCACAGTGGCCTCAGTAGTAATAGTGACCCCACAGTGGCCTCAGTAGTAATAGTGACCCCCACAGGGGCCTCAGTAGTGATAGCTTCCCCTACAGTAGCCTCAGTATTAATAGTGACTCACACAGTAGCCCCAGTAGTAATAGTGTTCCCATAGTGGCCTCAGTAATAATAGTGACTCCCACAGTGGCCTCAGTAGTAATAGTGTCCTCCACAGTGGCCTCAATAGTAATAGTGACCCACATACTGCCCCCTGTAGTAATAGTGACCCCCACAGGGGCCTCAGTAGTAATAGTGTCCCCCACAGTGGCCTTAGTAGTAATAGTGGCCCCACAGTGGCCTCAGTAGTAATAGTGGCATCAGTAGTAATAGTGACCCCCACAGTGGCCTCAGTAGTAATAGTGTCCACCAGAGTGACCTCAGTAGTAATAGTGTCCCCACAGTGCCCTCAGTAGTAAAAGTGTCTCCATAGTGGCTTCAGTAGTAATAGCATCCACACAGTACCCTTAGTAGTAATAGTGTCCCGCACTGCGTCGTCATTAGTAATAGCATCCCACACAGGGGCCTCAATAGTAGTAGCGTCCCCCAGAGTGGCCTCAGTAGTAATAGTGTCCCTCAACCAGGCCTCATTAGTTACAGTATTCCCCACAGTGGGCCCAGTAGTAATAGTGTCCCCCACAGGGGCCTCAGTAGTGATAGTGGCCCCAGAGTGTCCTCAGTAGTAATAATGTCCTTCACAGTGGCCTCAGTAGTAATAGTGACCCTCATAGTGGCCTCAGTACTAATAGTGATCCCAATAGTGGCCTTAGTAGTAATAGTGTCCTCCACAGTGGCCTCAATAGTAATAGGGACCCACATACTGCCCCCTGTAGTAATAGTGACCCCCACAGGGGCCTCAGTAGTAATAGTGTCCCCCACAGTGGCCTCAGTAGTAATAGTGGCCCCACAGTGGCCTCTGTAGTAATAGTGGCCCCCACAGGGGCCTTAGTAGTGATAGCGTCCTCTACAGTAGCCTCAGTAGTAATAGTGACCCACACAGTTGCCCCAGTAGTAATAGCGTCCCCATAGTGGCCTCAGTAATAATAGTGACTCTCACAGTGGCCTCAGTAGTAATAGTGTCCTCCACAGTGGCCTCAATAATAATAGTGACCCACATACTGCCCCCTGTAGTAATAGTGACCCCCACAGGGGCCTCAGTATTAATAGTGTCCCCAACAGTGGCCTTAGTAGTAATAATGGCCCCACAGTGGCCTCAGTAGTAATAGTGGCATCAGTAGTAATAGTGACCCCCACAGTGGCCTCAGTAGTAATAGTGTCCACCAGAGTGACCTCAGTAGAAATAGTGTCCCCACAGTGCCCTCAGTAGTAAAAGTGTCTCCATAGTGGCTTCAGTAGTAATAGCATCCACACAGTACCCTTAGTAGTAATAGTGTCCCGCACTGCGTCGTCATTAGTAATAGCGTCCCACACAGGGGCCTCAATAGTAGTAGCGTCCCCCAGAGTGGCCTCAGTAGTAATAGTGTCCCTCAACCAGGCCTCATTAGTTACAGTATTCCCCACAGTGGGCCCAGTAGTAATAGTGTCCCCCACAGGGGCCTCAGTAGTGATAGTGGCCCAACAGTGTCCTCAGTAGTAATAATGTCCTTCACAGTGGCCTCAGTAGTAATAGTGACCCTCATAGTGGCCTCAGTACTAATAGTGATCCCAATAGTGGCCTTAGTAGTAATAGTGTCCTCCACAGTGGCCTCAATAGTAATAGGGACCCACATACTGCCCCCTGTAGTAATAGTGACCCCCACAGGGGCCTCAGTAGTAACAGTGTCCCCCACAGTGGCCTCAGTAGTAATAGTGGCCCCACAGTGGCCTCTGTAGTAATAGTGGCCCCCACAGGGGCCTTAGTAGTGATAGCGTCCTCTACAGTAGCCTCAGTATTAATAGTGACCCACACAGTTGCCCCAGTAGTAATAGCGTCCCCATAGTGGCCTCAGTAATAATAGTGACTCCCACAGTGGCCTCAGTAGTAATAGTGTCCCCCACAGTGGCCTCAGTTGTAATAGTGGCCCCACAGTGGCCTCAGTAGTAATAGTGACCCCCACAGGGGCCTCAGTAGTGATAGCTTCCCCTTCAGTAGCCTCAGTATTAATAGTGACCCACACAGTAGCCCCAGTAGTAATAGTGTTCCCATAGTGGCCTCAGTAATAATTGTGACTCCCACAGTGGCCTCAGTAGTAATAGTGTCCTCCACAGTGGCCTCAATAGTAATAGTGACCCACATACTTCCCCCTGTAGTAATAGTGACCCCCACAGGGGCCTCAGTAGTAATAGTGTCCCCAACAGTGGCCTCAGTAGTAATAGTTGCCCCACAGTGGCCTCAGTAGTAATAGTCGCATCAGTAGTAATAGTGACCCCCACAGTGGCCTCAGTAGTAATAGTGTCCACCAGAGTGACCTCAGTAGAAATAGTGTCCCCACAGTGCCCTCAGTAGTAAAAGTGTCTCCATAGTGGCTTCAGTAGTAATAGCATCCACACAGTACCCTTAGTAGTAATAGTGTCCCGCACTGTGTCGTCATTAGTAATAGCGTCCCACACAGGGGCCTCAATAGTAGTAGCGTCCCCCAGAGTGGCCTCAGTAGTAATAGTGTCCCTCAACCAGGCCTCATTAGTTATAGTATTCCCCACAGTGGGCCCAGTAGTAATAGTGTCCGCCACAGGGGCCTCAGTAGTGATAATGGCCCCCACAGTGGCCTCATTAGTAATAGCATTCCCCACAGGGGCATCAGCGGTAATAGTGACTCGCACTGTGGCCTCAGTAGAAAAGTGTCCCCCACTGTGGCCTCAGTAGTAATAGTGACCACCACAGGAGCCTCAGTAGTAATAGTGTCCCCCACAGTGGCCTCAGTAGTAATAGTGACCCCCACAGTGACTCAGTTGTAATAGTGTCCCCACAGAGGCCTCAGTAGTAATAGGGACCCCCACAGTGGCCTCAGTAGTAATAGTGTCCCCCACATGGTCGCAGTTATAAAAGTGTCCCCACAGTGGCTTTAGTAGTAATAGTGTTCTCCACAGTGGCCTCAGTAGGGATAGTGACCCCCACAGTAGCTTCAGTAATAATAGTGTCCCCACAGTGGCCTCAGTAGTAATAGTGGCCCCACAGTTTCCTCGGTAGTAATAATGTCCTTCACAGTGGCCTCAGTAGTAATAGTGACCCTCATAGTGGCCTCAGTACTAATAGTGATCCCCATAGTGGCCTTAGTAGTAATAGTTTCCTCCACAGTGGCCTCAATAGTAATAGTGACCCACATACTGGCCCCTGTAGTAATAGTGACCCCCACAGGGGCCTCAGTAGTAATAGTGGCCTCTGTAGTAATAGTGGCCCCCACAGGGGCCTTAGTAGTGATAGCGTCCTCTACAGTAGCCTCAGTAGTAATAGTGACCCCCACAGTGACTCTGTTGTAATAGTGTCCCCACAGAGGCCTCAATAGTAATAGTGTCCCCCACATGGTCTCAGTAATAATAGTGTCCCCCACAGTGGCTTCAGTAGTAATAGTGTTCTCCACAGTGGCCTCAGTAGTAATAGTGACCCCCACAGTAGCTTCAGTAATAATAGTGTCCCCACAGTGGCCTCAGTAGTAATAGTGTCCCCCACAGTGGCCTCAGTAGTAATTAGTGATCCCCACAGTGGCCTCAGCAGTATTAGTGACCCCCACAGTGGCCTCAGTACTAATAGTGACCCCCCCACAGTGGCCTCAGTAGTAAGAGTGACCTCCAGAGTGGACTCAGTCGTAATAGTGTCCCCACAGTGGCCTCATTAATAATAGTGACCCCACAGGGCGCCTGAGTAGTAATAGTGTTCCCCACAGGGGCATTTAATAGTAATAGTGCCCCCCACAGTTGCCACAATAGTATTAATGTTCCCCAGTAATAGCGCCCCCCTGAGACCAACATATTTACCTTCTCCTGGTCTTCAAGGTACCGCTGCTCCTTTGTTTGGTACTGCTCTGGGCAGAAAAGTCTGAGCCTGAACGCCTCTTCTCCCCCCCTGCGTAACCAAGTTGAGGAAGAATCCTGCCGTCAGTTTGTGCCCCCCGCAGCAGCGCGACTGATTGATTATAGCCAAGGAGCCGCAGCACCCCAGCTGGTAATCTCCTTTATGGTGACCCAGCGTCCCAAAAGTGGGACAAAAGGCAGTACTCCTTAGAGGCCCTGGGGAAAGTGGGACACAGGGTCCTAAAGCGGGACTGTCCAACCTAAATCAGGACGTTTGGTCACCTTATAGAACTTCTATTACATTCTGCAGTGTTAATCATGCAGCGTATGATTATAACAATATCAAAATGAAGGTGCTTTCACATTTGCGCTCGGGAGTTCTGCTTTCTTCCTGCATTCGGGGAGCAAGAAATGGGAATCCCCGCAGCCAAACGTCTCCGTCTCTGGACAGAACTGAGCAGCTTCAGACGGACCCCACTGACTATGATGGGGTCCATCCACATTCCGCACTGCTGCCCGTCTCTTAGAAGATAAGGCATGGCAGGCAGCACTCTTTCTTCCGCTATCTTGAGCCGGATCTGTGATGGAACCTCCGACCGCAGGATCCAACGCAGATGGGAGAACGGCCTTATATATATTATGAGGGATTAGCGTTTAGGATCGGTAGCAACCTGGGCATAAGCAGTCAGAGACAGTGACACACAGGATAAAGTCTTTAGTCCAGGCTTGGCCTGGGTTTATTTCCAAGCAAACAAAAGCAAAATACAGGCCTTAACATCAGGCAAACATAAAGGAAATCCTGCTCGTCCGAGCACTTACTATACATGTAGCGTCCCTGTCTACACACTGGTAAACAAATGGCTCCTGCACACAGCCAGCCAGGACTCTCAGACCTGCAGAGGTCTCAGCTCTCTCAGCCCACACGCTGGGCTAGCCGGGCTCCCTGCTCCACAGAGCCCTCTCTCTGGCTCTCAGCCAGATGCTCTCTCCCCCTGGCCCTGTAGGCCCAGGCTTTATATGGCCTGGTACCAGCCCCACCTGGTACGTGGGAGTGACCATCCCACCCTTCGCTTTGGTCACTCCAGGAAAAGCCGGTCCGGATTATGTGGCTTGGAGCCACCTACTCACTACAACGTGTCAGTAACTTAATGTTACTGACACCATACTGCCGGCTTCATCCACCGAGCCCAGGCTGCTCGGTGGCACGTACAGTATCTGCCCAAGCGCTCCCCAAGGCAGCATAGGAGAGCATCCTGGGCGAAATATATATGCCCTCCAGCACTTTGCCGGTCACCATCTCACAATATATATTGTAGTTTTTTCCTGTTTTGCACAATAAGACCCTTTTTTTAACCTGTTTTTGCATAGTTCCATTCAGAGTCCCAGAAGCTCCTTCTTTTTCCTCTGTACGTGTTCTGCGTGGCGGACTGTAGTTTGTACTGCTGCCATTTTGGAGTACATGTTTTTTTATGGCTTTTAGGCTACATGCACACGACTGCAAAACTCGCGCCTATATCACCCCCATTCCTCTGATTGGAGTTATACACATGAGCGAAGCTGCCAGGTAAAAGTCGCTGCGTGTCCTATTTTTTCACATCCCTCAGAATGCCTCGCCCATTGCTTTCAATGGGACAGTCAAACAGATCGCACGCCGTATGATGGGCACATGGGTGCGGTCAAACACATCGCATGCCGTATGATGGGCACATGGGTGCGGTCAAACACATCGCATGCCGTATGATGGGCACATGGGTGCGGTCAAACAGATCGCACGCCGTATGATGGGCACATGGGTGCGGTCAAACACATCGCATGCCGTATGATGGGCACATGGGTGCGGTCAAACACATCGCACGCCGTATGATGGGCACATGGGTGCGGTCAAACACATCGCATGCCGTATGATGGGCACATGGGTGCGGTCAAACACATTGCATGCCGTATGATGGGCACATGGGTGCGGTCAAACACATTGCATGCCGTATGATGGGCACATGGGTGCGGTCAAACACATCGCACGCCGTATGATGGGCACATGGGTGCGGTCAAACAGATCACACGCCGTATGATGGGCACATGGGTGCGGTCAAACACATCGCATGCCGTATGATGGGCACATGGGTGCGGTCAAACACATCGCATGCCGTATGATGGGCACATGGGTGCGGTCAAACACATCGCATGCCGTATGATGGGCACATGGGCGCGGTCAAACACATCGCATGCCGTATGATGGGCACATGGGTGCGGTCAAACACATCGCATGCCGTATGATGGGCACATGGGTGCGGTCAAACAGATCGCACGCCGTATGATGGGCACATGGGTGCGGTCAAACACATCGCATGCCGTATGATGGGCACGTGAGTGCGGTCAAACAGATCGCACGCCGTATGATGGGCACATGGGTGCGGTCAAACAGATCGCACGCCGTATGATGGGCACATGGGTGCGGTCCAACACATCGCATGCCGTATGATGGGCACATGGGTGCGGTCAAACACATCGCACGCCGTATGATGGGCACATGGGTGCGGTCAAACACATCGCATGCCGTATGATGGGCACATGGGTGCGGTCAAACAGATCGCACGCCGTATGATGGGCACATGGGTGCGGTCAAACACATCGCATGCCGTATGATGGGCACATGGGTGCGGTCAAACACATCGCACGCCGTATGATGGGCACATGGGTACGGTCAAACAGATCACACGCCGTATGATGGGCACATGGGTACGGTCAAACAGATCACACGCCGTATGATGAGCACATGGGTGCGGTCAAACACATCGCATGCCGTATGATGGGCACATGGGTGCGGTCAAACACATCGCATGCCGTATGATGGGCACATGGGTGCGGTCAAACACATCGCATGCCGTATGATGGGCACATGGGTGCGGTCAAACACATCGCATGCCATATGATGGGCACATGGGTGCGGTCAAACACATCGCATGCCGTATGATGGGCACATGGGTGCGGTCAAACACATCGCACGCCGTATGATGGGCACATGGGTGCGGTCAAACACATCGCACGCCGTATGATGGGCACATGGGTGCGGTCAAACACATCGCACGCCGTATGATGGGCACATGGGTGCGGTCAAACACATCGCACGCCGTATGATGGGCACATGGGTGCGGTCAAACACATCGCATGCCGTATGATGGGCACATGGGTGCGGTCAAACACATCACATGCCGTATGATGGGCACATAGGTGCGGTCAAACACATCGCATGCCGTATGATGGGCACATGGGTGCGGTCAAACACATCGCATGCCGTATGATGGGCACATGGGTGCGGTCAAACACATGGCATGCCGTATGATGGGCACATGGGTGCGGTCAAACACATCGCACGCCGTATGATGGGCACATGGGTGCGGTCAAACACATCGCATGCCGTATGATGGGCACATGGGTGCGGTCAAACACATGGCATGCCGTATGATGGGCACATGGGTGCGATGGGAGGTTTCCGATTGAAATCAAAGAGAAGCACTTCCGATACCCCAACGTGTGTGACACAGGCGCCGGGGATCAGAATCCCCCAGAAATAATACAATTGCATGAAAAACGCCTGGCATCCGCAGGTAAAGCGCACGCTGACCAGCCTGGTACCGCGCTCGCCCATGTGAGGGGAGCGTTATTACTTTTTTAGGAGGTAAGATGAACAGAAAAGTATTTTGGCTCCATGTTTTATTTATGTTTTATAGCGCTTGCCGTGCAGAATAAAAATATGTGTGTGTATATATAAAACCATTTTTGTGTCCCTGTGGGGGACCTGAATCTGCAATGCTACCTCTGATAATACACTGCAGCACTTCTGTACTGTAGTGCATTAGCAATCTTCGGCCATGGCAGACCAGGAAGCTATTAATGGGCATCAGGTTGCCATGGTAATCTATCAGAGGGATGATGATGTCACAGAGGGAGCCCCTCATGGCATGTGAGGGTTAACAGCGGGGATCTGTGATCCCACTGCTGCAGCGGGGGCCGCGGCAGTCCTGCCTCCATAATCGGTTTTGCCGCGCTATTAACGTCATTCACGATTTTTATGTAGAGGTTCGGTTCGGGGGGCACATATTTTTGGAGACACCCATCTACTGTATTCATAAATGTTTGTGCTGTAATGAGCTTTGTTATGGTTCCTATAGTTACGTAATCTCGAAGGTATAGGAGCGACCTCTACTGTCCGTCATACATTACTGCAGCTTGCATATTTCTCTATGGAGTGTTGTATGTGACTTCCCATTGGCTGCAGGGGTCAGGTGGGGGATCTGGAGGGCTTGAGATCATAGAGAGCTGCAAGGTGGAGATACATTCCGGTGGTACTGAGCTTTAACCCCTTTAGGACCAGGGTGCTTTGTCCGAAAGGACCAGATGTATTTTAGGGATGTCACCCATATGGTGGTTTTACTGCCCTATTTTCTTTTTCTTCAGCTACCAAAATTATTTTTGCTGCTTTTTCCCCTGACACATAGGGCTATATTTTATCATATCTTTTTTTCACTGATTATATATTAATTTATTCTGTAATTTGTTTTTAACTTATTTTGTCCTATGTTCCCCATAGTACCATATAAGATCTTTGTGTATAGTGATATGGACCATGCTGGTATAACCTGGGTATCTCCTGTATATAATTATATATGTACAGCTGGTATAAGTTATACATCCTGTATATAGTGATATGGACCATGCTGGTATAACCTGGGTATCTCCTGTATATAATTATATATGTACAGCTGGTATAAGTTATACATCCTGTATATAGTGATATGGACCATGCTGGTATAACCTGGGGATCTCCTGGATGTAATTATATATGTACAGCTGGTATAAGTTATACATCTCCTGTATATAGTGATATGGACCATGCTGGTATAACCTGGGCATCTCCTGTATATAATTATATATGTACAGCTGGTATAAGTTATACATCTCCTGTATATAGTGATATGGAGCATGCTGGTATAACCTGGGGATCTCCTGTATATAATTATAAATGTACAGCTGGTATAAGTTATACATCTGCTGTATATAGTGATATGGAGCATGATGGTATAAGCTGGATATCTCCCGCATATAATTATATATGTACAGCTGGTATAAGTTATACATCTGCTGTATATAGTGATATGGAGCATGCTGGTATAACCTGGGTATCTGCTGTATATAATTATATATGTACAGCTGGTATATGTTATACATCTCCTGTATATAGTGATATGGAGCATGCTGGTATAACCTGGGGATCTCCTGTATATAATTATATATGTACAGCTGGTATCAGTTATACATCTCCTGTATATAGTGATATGGAGCATGCTGGTATAACCTGGGTATCTCCTGTATATAATTATATATGTGCAGCTGGTATAAGGTATACATATGCTGTATATAGTGATATGTACCATGTGGTATAACCTGGGGATCTCCTGTATATAATTATGTATGTACACAGCTAGTATAAGTTATACAACTCCCTGTATATAGTGATATGGACCATGCTGGTATAGCCTGGGTATCTCCTGTATATTATTATATATGTACTGCTGGTATAAGTTATATCTCTCCTGTATATAGTGATATGGAGCATGCTGGTATAACCTGGGTATCTCCCGCATATAATTATATATGTACAGCTGGTATAAGTTATATATCTCCTGTATATAGTGATATGGAGCATGCTGGTATAACCTGGGTATCTCCCGCATATAATTATATATGTACAGCTGGTATATGTTATACATCTCCTGTATATAGTGATATGGAGCATGCTGTTATAACCTGGGGATCTGCTGTATATAATTATATATGTACAGCTGGTATAAGTTATACATCTTCTATATATAGTGATATGTACCATGCTGGTATAACCTGGGTATCTGCTGTATATAATTATATATGCACAGCTGGTATAAGTTATACATCCTGTATATAATGATATGGACCATGCTGGTATAACCTGGGTATCTGCTGTATATAATTATATATGTACTGCTAGTATAAGTTATACATCTCTTGTATACAGTGATATGGAGCATGCTGGTATAACCTGGGTATCTCCTGTATATAATTATATATGTACAGCTGGTATAAGTTATACATCTCCTGTATACAGTGATATGGAGCATGCTGGTATAACCTGGGTATCTCCCGCATATAATTATATATGTACAGCTGGTATATGTTATACATCTCCTGTATATAGTGATATGGAGCATGCTGTTATAACCTGGGGATCTCCTGTATATAATTATATATGTACAGCTGGTATAAGTTATACATCTTCTATATATAGTGATATGTACCATGCTGGTATAACCTGGGTATCTGCTGTATATAATTATATATGCACAGCTGGTATAAGTTATACATCCTGTATATAATGATATGGACCATGCTGGTATAACCTGGGTATCTGCTGTATATAATTATATATGCACAGCTGGTATAAGTTATACATCTCCTGTATATAGTGATATGGAACATGCTGGTATAACCTGGGGATCTCCTTATATAATTATATATGTACAGCTGGTATCAGTTATACATCTCCTGTATATAGTGATATGTACCATGCTGGTATAACCTGGGGATCTCCTGTATATAGTGATATGGAGCATGCTGGTACAACCTGTGTATCTCCTGTATATAATTATATATGTACAGTTGGTATGTTATATCTCTCCTGTATATAGTGATATGGCTCATGCTGGTATAACCTGGGTATCTGATGTATATAATTATATATGTACAGCTGGTATAAGTTATACATCTCCCTGTATATAGGGATATGGAGCATGCTGGTATAACCTGGGTATCTCCTGTATATAATTATATATGTATAGCTGGTATATGTTATACATCTCCTGTATATAGTGATATGGAGCATGCTGGTATAACCTGGGGATCTCCTATATATAATTATATATGTACAGCTGATATAAGTTATACATCCTGTATATAGTGATATGGAGCATGCTGGTATAACCTGGGGATCTCCTGTATATAATTATATATGTACATCTTGTATAAGTTATACATCCTGTATATAGTGATATGGACCATGCTGGTATAACCTGGGTATCTCCTGTATATAATTATATATGTACACCCGGTATAAATTATACATCTCCTGTATATAGTGATATGGACCATGCTGGTATAACCTGGGTATCTCCTGTATATAATTATATATGTACAGCTGGTATAAGTTATACATCTCCTGTATACAGTGATATGGAGCATGCTGGTATAACCTGGGTATCTCCTGTATATAATTATATATGTACTGCTGGTATAAGTTATATCTCTCCTGTATATAGTGATATGGAGCATGCTGGTATAACCTGGGGATCACCTGTATATAATTATATATGTACAGCTGTTATATGTTATACATCTCATGTATATAGTGATACGGACCATGCTGGTATAACCTGGGGATCTCCTGTATATAATTATATATGTACTGCTGGTATAAGTTATATCTCTCCTGTATATAGTGATATGGAGCATGCTGGTATAACCTGGGTATCTGCTGTATATAATTATATATGCACAGCTGGTATAAGTTATACATCTCCTGTATATAGTGATATGGAGCATGCTGGTATAACCTGGGGATCACCTGTATATAATTATATATGTACTGCTGGTATAAGTTATATCTCTCCTGTATATAGTGATATGGAGCATGCTGGTATAACCTGGGTGTCTCCTGTATATAATTATATATGTACAGCTGGTATAAGTTATACATCTCCTGTATACAGTGATATGGAGCATGCTGGTATAACCTGGGTATCTCCTGTATATAATTATATATGTGCAGCTGGTATAAGTTATACATCTCCTGTATATAGTGATATGGAGCATGCTGGTATAACCTGGGGATCTCTTGTATGTGATTGCACAATTTACACAATTATTAAAACGCATTAAAATACCTGCCTGTATTGTTTAAATCCACATGCGGTTTCTAATAGTGTATATCATTTCCTAACCACATGTGGTTTTTGAATACTTCATACAGGTTGTTTTATGTGTTTTTAAAATTGTGGCTCAAAAAAGAAACAAAAAACATGAACACAGTCTAAGGGTGAAGTCCCACGAACGTATATCGGTTTTCACGCCGAGCCGATATACGTTGTTCTCCTCTGCAGGGGGGGGATGGAAGAGCCAGGAGCAGGAACTGAGCTCCCGCTCCCCTCCCCGCCTCCTCTCCGCCCCTCTGCACTATTTGCAATAGGGAGAGGTGGGATGGGGGCGGGGGCTAATTCTCGGAACTTAGCCCCGCCCCTGCCCCGCCTCTTCCCATTGCAAATAGTGCATAGGGGCGGAGAGGAGGCAGAGAGGGGGCGGGAGCCCAGTTCCTTCTCCTGGCTCTTCCATCCTCCCCCCCCCTGCACACGAGGACAACGTATATCGGCTCGGCGTAAAAACCGATATACGTTCGTGTGACTTCACCCTAAAGGTGCATTTAGACGCTGGAGATACGTAAGTGAGGTGGGACCTCAGGAAAAGACCCCACATGTGCACACGGGGAGTAACTTAAACGCAGGTCTACCAGTTAGAATACAAAAGCTCTAGCCAACACCAGAGGAACACTTATTTATCCAATTATTAGATAACACTTGCGCTACCCTCTGACTGTGCGGGCGACCGCCATTGCTGTGGTGAAGCAGGTGGTTCCATTCCCCACTCACAGTAGAGGTAAGCATACTCTCAGGGCTCCTGCCCATAGCTGTATGCGTACAACACTGCGGGTCTGAGAGACCGCATACATCCTGCAGCCATACGGGGCGCTGGCAAATAGCCGGCACAGACCGCATACGGCTGCATATAGCACTGCACATGGCGAGATCACACGCTCATGGGCTTAAAATAAACATGTAGTTCAATGTATTGTATATGGACAGCGTATCATACGCCGCTCATACAAGTGTATAAGTCTCACGCCGTATAGGTCTCACGCCGTATAGGTCTCACGCCGTATAGGTCTCACGCCGTATAGGTCTCACGCCTTATAGGTCTCACGCCGTGTAGGTCTCACGCCGTGTAGGTCTCACGCCGTGTAGGTCTCACGCCGTGTAGGTCTCACGCCGTGTAGGTCTCACGCCGTGTAGGTCTCACGCCGTACAGGTCTCACGCCGTACAGGTCTCACGCCGTACAGGTCTCACGCCGTGTAGGTCTCACGCCGTGTAGGTCTCACGCCGTATAGGTCTCACGCCGTACAGGTCTCACGCCGTACAGGTCTCACGCCGTACAGGTCTCACGCCGTACAGGTCTCACGCCGTACAGGTCTCACTCCGTACAGGTCTCACGCCGTACAGGTCTCACGCCGTACAGGTCTCACGCCGTACAGGTCTCACGCCGTACAGGTCTCACGCCGTACAGGTCTCACGCCGTACAGGTCTCACGCCTTATAGGTCTCACGCCGTATAGGTCTCACGCCGTATAGGTCTCACGCCGTATAGGTCTCACGCCGTATAGGTCTCACGCCGTATAGGTCTCACTCTGTATAGGTCTCACGCCGTGTAGGTCTCACGCCGTGTAGGTCTCACGCCGTATAGGTCTCACGCCGTATAGGTCTCACGCCGTATAGGTCTCACGCCGTATAGGTCTCACGCCGTACAGGTCTCACGCCGTATAGGTCTCACTCTGTATAGGTCTCCCGCCGTGTAGGTCTCACGCCGTGTAGGTCTCACGCCGTATAGGTCTCACGCCGTATAGGTCTCACGCTGTATAGGTCTCACGCCGTATAGGTCTCACGCCGTATAGGTCTCACGCTGCGTACGTTCGCAGAGAAATAGAGCATGCTGCCATTTACTTCTCTTGTGTATCGATAGGCAGTGCCCGCCGCCGGTGGGCATGGATCAATGAAATGTTCTCTGACTTTCATCGACTCCATTCATCGTGTATCACAAGGCTGTGAAGTGCACACATGAGAAGGGGTGAAAACATAGTCGTGGGCATGAGCCCTAAGTAACAGCCAGTTAGGTTGTCTAATGCTTCGGAAGAACCTCTTATTTACTAACACAGGGGTATCAAACTCATTTTCACCAGGGGCCATATCAATCTTATGGCTGCCTTCAAAGGGCCGATTGTAAGTGTAAGGCTGTAGAGTAATAGTGACCCCCATAGTACCCGTAAGAGTAATAATAGGGACCCATATATTGGCTCCAGTAGTAATAGTTGGTCCCTTATAGTAGTCTCAGTAGTGATAGTATATTGGTGGCTCCAGTAGGAAGTGTCCCATAAATTAGTGGCTGCATAGTAATATTGTCCTGAATAGTGGCTCCAATAGTAATAGTGTCCCTTATAGTGGTCCTAATTGTAATAGTGACCCCCAAAGTGGCCGCTGTAGTAATAGTGCCCTTTAGTGTCAACAGTAGTTATTGGGCCCTCTATAGTGGCCCCAGTAGTAATAGTGTCCCCTATAGTAGTACTAATAGTAATTGTATATAGCCCTATAGTGGCCCCAGTAGTAATAGTGTCCCCTGTGGTAGCCACAGAAGTAGCAGTGTCCCGAGTAGTAATAGTGGCTCCTATAGTGGCCCCAGTAGTTGGTGTCCCCTATAGTAGTACTAATAGTAATTGTGACCCCCCCCCCCATAGCCCTATAGTGGCTCCAGTAGTAATAGTGTCCCCTATAGTAGCCATAGTAGTGGTAGTTTCTCCAATAGTAATAGTGGCCCCAGTAGTAAAAGTGTCCCCTATAGTGGCTCCAGTAGTAATAGTGTTCCCTATAGTAGTCACAATAGTAATAGCGTCTCCAGCAGTAATAGTGGCCCCAGTAGTAATAGTGTCCCCTATAGTGACTCCAGTAGTAATAGTGTTCCCTATAGTAGTCACAATAGTAATAGCGTCTCCAGCAGTAATAGTGGCCCCAGTAGTAATAGTGTCCCCTATAGTAGTACTAATAGTAATTGTATATAGCCCTATAGTGGCCCCAGTAGTAATAGTGTTCCCTGTGGTAGCCACAGAAGTAGCCGTGTCCCCAGTAGTAATAGTGGCTCCTATAGTGGCCCCAGTAGTTATAATGTCCCCTATAGTAGTACTAATAGTAATTGTGACCCCCCCCATAGCCCTATAGTGGCTCCAGTAGTAATAGTGTCCCCTATAGTAGCCATAGTAGTGGTAGTTTCCCCAATAGTAATAGTGGCCCCAGTAGTAATAGTGTCCCCTATAGTGGCTCCAGTAGTAAGTGTTCCCTATAGTAGTCACAGTAGTAATAGTGGCTCCAGTAGTAATAGTGTCCCCTATAGTGGCCCCAGTAGTAATAGTGTTCCCTATAGTAGTACTAATAGTAATTGTATATAGCCCTATAGTGGCCCCAGTAGTAATAGTGTCTCCTATAGTAGCCACAGAAGTAGCAGTGTCCCCAGTAGTAATAGTGGCTCCTATAGTGGTCTCAGTAGTAATAGCGCCCCCCCCTTCCTATTGGCTCCCGTAGTAAGTGTCCCCTATAGTGGCTCCAGTAGTAATAGTGTCCCCTATAGTGGTCTCAGTAGTAATAGCACCCCCCCTTCCTATTGGCTCCTTTAGTAAGTGTCCCCTATAGTGGTCCCAGTAGTAATAGTGTCCCCTATAGTGGTCTCAGTAGTAATAGTGGCTCCTATAGTGGTCTCAGTAGTAATAGCGCCCCCCCCTTCCTATTGGCTCCAGTAGTAATAGTGTCCCCTATAGTGGTCTCAGTAGTAATAGCGCCCCCCCTTCCTATTGGCTCCCGTGGTAAGTGTCCCCTATAGTGGCCCCAGTAGTAATAGCGCCCTCACCCCCTTTCCTATTGGCCTCTGTCCGGGCAGCATCTCTGCAGGCATTTCACTAACACCACTCACCTAGCCTGTAGCTCCAGCCCAGTGGCCACCCATGAGTCAGTGACTGCTGGCCTCACCCCTCAGTGTCTGCGCTAAGTAAACGATGGCACACACAGACGTTGTGGGGGGGAGAGGTCAGCAGTTACAGACTTTGCACTGCTGCCATTGGACCGGAGCTGCAGGCTGGGTGAGCTGAACGCCTGTAGGGATGCTGCCCGGCCGGTGGGGGGCCCGGGGGCCTTATGTCTGACATCTCTGTATGACCAGAAGCTTCTGCTGACAACTTTATCTCCAAGTTTGTGAAAATTAAAACCTATATTTGTAAGCGGGTGTCGGCCTCGTACCCCGCATCCTGCTTCACCTGCCGCTACCGTGACAGAAGTAAAACTGTTTTTCTCTTTCCACGGATCTGGACACAAATGTGAGGGCGCACAGAACAGCTTTGGCAAAATAGGCTTGTCAACAGTCGAGGCTGCCGCTGCGATGTCTGCCGTAGATGTGCGCTGGGGGCGCCGCTAGATCTGCATGAGCATTACCCCGTTTATTCAGCTAATCGCAGCCTTAACACAAGAATACACGCCCAAGTATCGTGATTGAGGAGTCTCATTTTCATGCTGTGTGCGCCCTCTAGTGACAGTAAAGTAATGAGACGTCAGTAAGAAAAAAACTGTCCGCACTCCAACCCAGCAGTGATGAGAACAAGTGCGCATACCCTGAATAGCACCTTTATTAGCGCCCCCATCTAGTAGAGCGAGGGACACTCTTCAGAACCGCAGCAGTTATTACAGAGCCGGGAGGACATGGAAGCTCTCTGTCCCCCCCACCCTCGTGACTTCTATCTATTGGTGAAGCATTCGTTGGATCCCTGATGGAACTTCCGCAGACTCTGCGGCTCCCGGATCCAGGTTTACTCTTACAAATCTTAGCGCACGGAATTCACCCCAGGAGGCGGCACCCCCCCACATCCAGGGAGGCGGCACTACAGGCCTAGTGACAGAAATGTCATTGTGGGATAGTTAAAGGGAATGTCTCATGTATGTAAGACTAGCTTACCCGTCGCGCGTTACTGCGAAGACAGACATACATACATACATTCATTTTTATATATCTAGTGTAGTAATTCCAAAAGTACAGACAGACAGACATTCATTTATATATATATACATGACATCAGGAAGTGAGAGAATTAGATTCCGTACGTAAAATTTGGACGCTAATTCTTTGGCGCTTAGAATTGAATAATCGAGTTGGGACCCATTATCGTTTCCTATTTATGACATAATCAATGGTCGTGCCAAATTTCAAGTTTCTATGACATTGAGAAGTGAGAGAATTAGATTCCGTACGTAAAATTTTTACGCTAATTCTTTGGCGCTTAGAATTGAATAATCGAGTTGGGACCCATTATCTTTTCCTAATTATGACATAATCAATGCTCGTGCCAAATTTCATGTTTCTATGACACCGGAAAGCGAGAAAATTAGATTCCGTACGTAAAATTTGGACGCTAATTCTTTTGCGCTTAGAATTGAATAATCGAGTTGGGACCCATTAACTTTTCCTATTTATGACATAATCAATGCTCGTGCCAAATTTCAAGTTTCTACGACATCGGGAAGTGAGAGAATTAGTGGCAATGATGGAAATCGAACGATCTACGTGGGGGGGGGGGGGCGTAACTGTCGACGACGTTCGCACGCGCGCCATTTATCATAGCGTAAATGTACTATGCCTATAATCTTCCCAGGAGTGTACTCAACAACTTCCCAAAGTTTCATGGCGATCGGATGAATGGTGTAGTAGCGCATAAAGGACAAACAGACAGACAGACATTCAATTTTATATATATAGATCAGTGCCATTCATCATATCTAAGTCCGTAGAAGAGACACACTGGCGCACATTTATGAAACGGTCTAAAACAAAACCTGTATTTGTTGTTCAAAGCAACCAATCACAGAGCAGCTTTCATTTTTCAAGAGCTGTGAAAGCTGTGCTGCGATTGGTTGCCACGAACAAAAGCAGCAGCTTTTGTTTTATACAGTTTCCTACATCTTCCCCCGATGAGGCACATTTATAGAAACTATTTACACCAGTTGTCTGGAATATAAAGGTCACAAATCTTGGTACCCTATATGTGCTAATCTGCTAAATTTGGTGCTTTTTACCTTTTATTGACATGTTTCAAAAGTGGCAAGACAAGGAAGAAGGAGCCTCCAGCGGGCTGCAGATTTACCATACAGTACTGTGCAATGGCTTTAGGCAGCTGTGGAAAAATGCTGCTGTTATAGGACTCCTTTAAATTTAGGATCCATAAAGCTTCTCTCATGTGTCTAAATTATTAGCGGTGATCATCAGAGAAAGAACAAGAGACGTCGACTGTGTGTGAAGTCACCACTGTGCTCTTTATGAGGAACTAGCTCAGTGTTAACTTTGTTAATAGTGCAAAGTAGAACAAAGAAATGTGTAGTGGTCCAATCACAGTAGACGGCACCCTGAGTTACACCTCAGTGCAGTAGAAGAGTAGCAAATCATTACAAATGTTTAGTACTGATGAATGAATACATAATGTGACGTAGACATACAATAACTCCATGGATAAGAGTAAGGAATGTGGATACAATGACTAAATATGGTCTCCAGGAAATGCCCAAGACCCCAGCATGAAGGACAGTCCAGTATAATGCGCTTCACTAGCCTTGGACTAAACTGTAGCTACCCCTGAATAACAAGTGTGACGCGGGTCATCTTAATTCTTCCACAGGGTACAGTGAGAATATGTTCAAAAACAGAGGTGCGGATAGTTTTTGGCCAATTAACAAAATGCCAAGTGATTAAACAAAAGAGAAATGAAATCATATATCAATAATATCTGTTTTTCTCGGTACACTTGCACACAGTTTTTGAAGGATCTTGGCAGGGAGGTTGTTCCAGACATCTTGGAGGACTAAGCATAGATCTTCTGTGGATGTCGGCTCGCTCCAGTCCTTCTGTCTGTTCATGTGATCCCAGACAGACCGGATGATGTGAGATCAGGGCCCTGTGGGGCCAAATCATCACTTCCAGGACTCCTTGTTCTTCTTTATACTGAAGATAGTTTGTAATGACATTGGCCGGATGTTGGGGGTTGTTGTGCGGCTGCAGAATACACTTGGAGCCAATCAGACGCCTTCAATTTTTGAAAAAAATCTCAGCATTTTTTCCAACCTGCCTAAGGCCTCATGTCCACGGGGAAAATCAGATCCGCTGCGGATTTGTAACGCGGATTTGGGCTGCGGATGCTCTGTAATTGTCTTTTATTTTTCATGCGGGAGATCAATTGAGCTGTGTGCTCTATGTGCTCTATGTGCTCTATGAGCTCTATGTGCTCTATGAGCTCTATGTGCTCTATGAGCTCTATGTGCTCTATGTGCTCTATGTGCTCTATGAGCTCTATGTGCTCTATGTGCTCTATGTGCTCTATGAGCTCTATGAGCTCTATGAGCTCTATGTGCTCTATGTGCTCTATGTGCTCTATGTGCTCTATGTGCTCTATGTGCTCTATGAGCTCTATGTCGCATGATCCGTGCTAAAATGGAGCATGTTCATTTTTTTTCATGCTCTAGAAATTTTTTAATTACTATCCGCGGGTATTTATCTACCCGCGGGTGGTCAATGCATCCCTATGGGGCGCGGATCCGCGTGCGGGAGAAACGCTGCGGATTTTAATTCTTATTTTCCCCGTGGACATGAGGCCTAAAAGCTTCATACAGTACTGTGATTTATACCAGGAATTGTGAAATTTATGGCATCTCGTAGCGCAGCAGCCCGCGTCATCATATACAGCGTGTCACGGCAGCCCGCGTCATCATATACAGCGTGTCACGGCAGCCCGCGTCATCATATACAGCGTGTCACGGCAGCCCGCGTCATCATATACAGCGTGTCACGGCAGCCCGCGTCATCATATACAGCGTGTCACGGCAGCCCGCGTCATCATATACAGCGTGTCACGGCAGCCCGCGTCATCATATACAACGTGTCACGGCAGCCCGCGTCATCATATACAGCGTGTCACGGCAGCCCGCGTCATCATATACAACGTGTCACGGCAGCCCGCGTCATCATATACAACGTGTCACGGCAGCCCGCGTCATCATATACAACGTGTCACGGCAGCCCGCGTCATCATATACAACGTGTCACGGCAGCCCGCGTCATCATATACAACGTGTCACGGCAGCCCGCGTCATCATATACAACGTGTCACGGCAGCCCGCGTCATCATATACAACGTGTCACGGCAGCCCGCGTCATCATATACAACGTGTCACGGCAGCCCGCGTCATCATATACAGCGTGTCACGGCAGCCCGCGTCATCATATACAGCGTGTCACGGTAGCCCGCGTCATCATATACAGCGTGTCACGGCAGCCCGCGGCATCATATACAACGTGTCACGGCAGCCCGCGGCATCATATACAACGTGTCACGGCAGCCCGCGTCATCATATACAACGTGTCACAGCAGCCCGCGTCATCATATACAACGTGTCACGGCAGCCCGCGTCATCATATACAACGTGTCACAGCAGCCCGCGTCATCATATACAACGTGTCACGGCAGCCCGCGTCATCATATACAGCGTGTCACAGCAGCCCGTGTCATCATATACAACGTGTCACAGCAGCCCGCGGCATCATATACAACGTGTCACAGCAGCCCGCGTCATCATATACAACGTGTCACGGCAGCCCGCGTCATCATATACAACGTGTCACGGCAGCCCGCGTCATCATATACAACGTGTCACGGCAGCCCGCGTCATCATATACAACGTGTCACGGCAGCCCGCGTCATCATATACAACGTGTCACGGCAGCCCGCGTCATCATATACAACGTGTCACGGCAGCCCGCGTCATCATATACAACGTGTCACAGCAGCCCGCGTCATCATATACAACGTGTCACGGCAGCCCGCGTCATCATATACAACGTGTCACAGCAGCCCGCGTCATCATATACAACGTGTCACGGCAGCCCGCGTCATCATATACAGCGTGTCACAGCAGCCCGTGTCATCATATACAACGTGTCACAGCAGCCCGCGGCATCATATACAACGTGTCACAGCAGCCCGCGTCATCATATACAACGTGTCACGGCAGCCCGCGTCATCATATACAACGTGTCACGGCAGCCCGCGTCATCATATACAACGTGTCACGGCAGCCCGCGTCATCATATACAACGTGTCACGGCAGCCCGCGGCATCATATACAACGTGTCACGGCAGCCCGCGTCATCATATACAACGTGTCACGGCAGCCCGCGTCATCATATACAACGTGTCACGGCAGCCCGCGTCATCATATACAACGTGTCACGGCAGCCCGCGTCATCATATACAACGTGTCACAGCAGCCCGCGGCATCATATACAACGTGTCACAGCAGCCCGCGGCATCATATACAACGTGTCACGGCAGCCCGCGTCATCATATACAACGTGTCACAGCAGCCCGCGTCATCATATACAACGTGTCACAGCAGCCCGTGTCATCATATACAACGTGTCACAGCAGCCCGTGTCATCATATACAACGTGTCACAGCAGCCCGCGTCATCATATACAACGTGTCACAGCAGCCCGCGTCATCATATACAACGTGTCACAGCAGCCCGCGTCATCATATACAACGTGTCACAGCAGCCCGCGTCATCATATACAACGTGTCACGGCAGCCCGCGTCATCATATACAACGTGTCACAGCAGCCCGCGTCATCTTATACAACGTGTCACAGCAGCCCGTGTCATCATATACAACGTGTCACAGCAGCCCGTGTCATCATATACAACGTGTCACAGCAGCCCGTGTCATCATATACAACGTGTCACAGCAGCCCGCGTCATCATATACAACGTGTCACAGCAGAAATAAATGTGTGATGGAAGACCCAGACAAGGTGGTGGAGCACAGGGCATCAGCCAACAACGGCTGGAACAAATCCCTGATCAGTGCCACAAGGATGTGATCACTACTGGGTGCTGTACAATAGTCCACCACCAGGTGTCCTGCCAACAATGAGAAAGGGATTCAGCGACTCAGTCCACAGTTATAACGGTTGTATAGTATATAGCAGTTATCGGAGGCAGAAGCAGAGTGCTAAGGGTCCCTGTGCCAAGAAGGTGCCCGGATCCCCACCAAGAAAAAATATATTATGTGTGTGTGTGTGTGTGTATATGCCACTATAAAACATCTTCTATAATGCAGCAGGCTCAGACACAACATCTCATCCCTAGTATACCGCTAAATAATCGATACAGCTCTATGCAGTGATAGTGATTACAGTGCAGTTACCTCCAGCGTCAAGTGATGTTTTCTTTGATTGATGATGTTCACTTTCAGTTTTCCTATCTGGCCCAGACCGTCATGAAGGCTTCTACCCATGACTTGTCTCTGCAGACTCTTGCATTGCCTCCAATGACTCTCTCAGTATCCTCTATAGTACTAGTGCCCCCACTGTGTCCCTCCAAACTTATAGTGCCCCCACTTAGTCCCTCCAAACTTATAGTGCCCCCACTGTGTCCCTCCAAACTTATAGTGCCCCCACTGTGTCCCTCCACATGTAGTGGTCCAGCAGGTTCCAGGATACAAGGCAGACAATGGGGTTACAAAAATAAAGAAATTTCATTCTAACTAATGAACTGCAAAGAAACTAGGTTATGCAAATTTAAAGAACAGTCGAATACACATAACTTCTAGGGATCTGTTAAGCTATCACAATCTACAGATACCAGCAGCTTCTGTATACATCATGTGATACAGCAGTTAGCAGCCACGCCAAGTAGAGAGAAAAACGTACATTAACAGTCCCTGGGGTAACTCTCTAAAAACTGGTCCACTTAGAACGAAACCCCCTGGTCCTTAAAGGGGTTGTCCCGCGAAAGCAAGTGGGTCTATACACTTCTGTATGGCCATATTAATGCACTTTGTAATGTACATTGTGCATTAATTATGAGCCATACAGAAGTTATAAGAAGTTTTTCACTTACCTGCTCCGTTGCTAGCGTCCTCGTTTCCATGGAGCCGCCTAATTTTCGGCGTCTAATGGCCAAATTAGACGCGCTTGCGCAGTCCGGGTCTTCTTCTTTTCTCAATTGGGCCGCTCGTGCAGGATGCCGGCTCCGTGTAGCTCCGCCCCGTCACGTGCCGATTCCAGCCAATCAGGAGGCTGGAATTGGCAATGGACCGCACAGAAGCCCTGCGGTCCACCGAGGGAGAAGATCCCGGCGGCCATCTTCAACCGGTAAGTAAGAAGTCACCAGAGCGCGGGGATTCAGGTAAGCGCTGTGCGTTTTTTTTTTTAAGTCCCTGCATCGGGGGTTGTCTCGCGCCGAACGGGGGGGTTGAAAAAAAAAAAAAAACGTTTCGGCGCGGGACACACCTTTAAGGGGATCTCTGCCCCATCGTCAGACCCAGGAGCCACATCTAAATGCAGAACTGTCGGCTGTGCCAGCGCTCCTCGCCCAGGACTGCGTGATACAACTTCACGGACGGGTATTTTCCCCCTTTCTGTTTGTATCTGTAGCTCCTCCCCTTCTGTAAATCTCTGTTTTTGTATATTTCTATCTAAGCCCTGCTGACCCATTTTAGAGTAAAGCTTTAAAAGTTATTAGTCAGTTTCCTTGACGCTTTAAGCGATCCATAACTCCGAAGTCTGTTCATTGTGTGTCGGCCGGTGGAAACCGACCTACCTGTCAGAAGCGGTCCGTGGTGGCAGTGAGGTGTATTGGGGTCTGCAAGGCCAAGTAGTGCATATGGCCCCTCCACCACAAACCATAAGAAATACGGATCATAGACTCTAAACATATGCAGAACCCAAACCAGACTGATGTGCGATCCAACGTCTGCGGAGACACCCGGGGCACCTAGGGACACGAAGATCCCAAATCTCTGAGTGGCTATTACATGACGGACATAGGCTTATGTATATATTGAGCAGGCAGGCTTATTAAATCACTTATTGGGTCATCTTATCTTTAGCATCAGGCAAAGAAAGACGGAAGAATAGTTTACTTTCACTTAGTAAGTTTCACACAGAAAGGAGGGAGGGAGAAGGAAAGATGGAGAGGAGGTCGATGGGGATCATAGCTGCCATCTTCTTGTATCCAGGTACACGGTGTTCATCAGATACAAGATTAGAGGCAGTATCACACTGGACAGGATTAGATACCTGGCTCAGCAGACCGTATGTACAGTCAACTACGTTTTATACAAGAGGAAGGGCAGTTAATAAAGGTAACGTTAGCATACAGTAGATATATATGTAATAAACAGAACTATATATAACATGCTTCAGCCTTCGGGCTGATAACAGAGAAACCATAGCTTATAAGTCCTCATACCACAAGACCACCTGATTAAAGACAGATCCTAAACGTTCCCCTTAAACTAATACAGACCCTAGACTCCAAAACAAATATAGATCCAAGGCAACATCCCCTAAACTAATATACACCCTAGAGCAACTACTTATTTACAGACCAGACCCCCCTAAACCAATACAGATGCAAGAGCCGATAAAGTAATATAGACCTGAGAGCCCCTAAACTACTTGAGACCCCAGATCAACACCCTAAACTAATATAGATCCTATATAAGAGCCACTAAGCTAATATAGACCCAGACCACACACCCCTAAACTAATACAGATCCCAGAGGAGAGCCGCTAAACTCATACAGACCCCAGATTAGATCCCTAAACTAATACAGACCCCAGACGAGAGCCGCTAAACTCATAAAGACCCCAGATTAGACCCCTAAACTAATACAGACCCCAGATTAGACCCCTAAACTCATACAGACCCCAGACGAGAGCTGCTAAACTCATACAGACCCCAGATTAGATCCCTAAACTAATACAGATCCCAGAGGAGAGCCGCTAAACTCATACAGACCCCAGATTAGATCCCTAAACTAATACAGATCCCAGACGAGAGCTGCTAAACTCATAAAGACCCCAGATTAGACCCCTAAACTAATACAATACCCAGATAAGTGCCCCTAAACTAATATAGACCCCAGAGAAGAGCCCCTAAATCAATACAGACAAGAGCCCCTAAATATAGACCCCAAACCAGACCCTCTAAACTAATAGAGACCCAAGATGAGAACACCTAAACTAATACAGATCCCAGACGAGAGCTGCTAAACTCATAAAGACCCCAGATTAGACCCCCTAAACTAATACAGATCCCAGAGGAGAGCCGCTAAACTCATACAGACCCCAGATTAGACCCTTAAACTAATACAGATCCCAGACGAGAGCCGCTAAACTCATAAAGACCCCAGATTAGACCCCCTAAACTAATACAGATCCCAGAGGAGAGCCGCTAAACTCATACAGACCCCAGATTAGACCCCTAAACTAATACAGATCCCAGAGGAGAGCCGCTAAACTCATACAGACCCCAGATTAGACCCCCTAAACTAATACAGATCCCAGAGGAGAGCCGCTAAACTCATACAGACCCCAGATTAGACCCCTAAACTAATACAGATCCTAGACGAGAGCTGCTAAACTCGTACAGACCCCAGATTAGACCCCTAAACTAATACAGATCCCAGAGGAGAGCCGCTAAACTCATACAGACCCCAGATTAGACCCCTAAACTAATACAGATCCCAGAGGAGAGCCACTAAACTCATACAGACCCCAGATTAGACCCCTAAACTAATACAGATCCCAGAGGAGAGCCACTAAACTCATACAGACCCCAGATTAGACCCCTAAACTAATACAGATCCCAGACGAGAGCCACTAAACTCATACAGACCCCAGATTAGACCCCTAAACTAATACAGATCCCAGACGAGAGCTGCTAAACTCATACAGACCCCAGATTAGACCCCTAAACTAATACAATACCCAGATAAGTGCCCCTAAACTAATACAGATCCCAGACGAGAGCCGCTAAACTCATACAGACCCCAGATTAGACCCCTAAACTAATACAGATCCCAGAGGAGAGCCACTAAACTCATACAGACCCCAGATTAGACCCCTAAACTAATACAGATCCCAGAGGAGAGCCACTAAACTCATACAGACCCCAGATTAGACCCCTAAACTAATACAGATCCCAGAGGAGAGCCACTAAACTCATACAGACCCCAGATTAGACCCCTAAACTAATACAATACCCAGATAAGTGCCCCTAAACTAATACAGATCCCAGAGGAGAGCCGCTAAACTCATACAGACCCCAGATTAGACCCCTAAACTAATACAGATCCCAGAGGAGAGCCACTAAACTCATACAGACCCCAGATTAGACCCCTAAACTAATACAGATCCCAGAGGAGAGCCACTAAACTCATACAGACCCCAGATTAGACCCCTAAACTAATACAGATCCCAGAGGAGAGCCACTAAACTCATACATACCCCAGATTAGACCCCTAAACTAATACAGATCCCAGACGAGAGCTGCTAAACTCATACAGACCCCAGATTAGACCACTAAACTAATACAGATCCCAGAGGAGAGCCGCTAAACTCGTACAGACCCCAGATTAGACCCCTAAACTAATACAGATCCCAGACGAGAGCCGCTAAACTCATAAAGACCCCAGATTAGACCCCTAAACTAATACAGATCCCAGAGGAGAGCCACTAAACTCATACAGACCCCAGATTAGACCCCTAAACTAATACAGATCCCAGACGAGAGCTGCTAAACTCATACAGACCCCAGATTAGACCACTAAACTAATACAGATCCCAGAGGAGAGCCGCTAAACTCGTACAGACCCCAGATTAGACCCCTAAACTAATACAGATCCCAGACGAGAGCCGCTAAACTCATAAAGACCCCAGATTAGACCCCTAAACTAATACAGATCCCAGAGGAGAGCCGCTAAACTCATACAGACCCCAGATTAGACCCCCTAAACTAATACAGATCCCAGAGGAGAGCCGCTAAACTCATACAGACCCCAGATTAGACCCCTAAACTAATACAGATCCTAGACGAGAGCTGCTAAACTCATACAGACCCCAGATTAGACCCCTAAACTAATACAGATCCCAGAGGAGAGCCGCTAAACTCATACAGACCCCAGATTAGACCCCTAAACTAATACAGATCCCAGACGAGAGCCGCTAAACTCATACAGACCCCAGATTAGACCCCTAAACTAATACAGATCCCAGAGGAGAGCCACTAAACTCATACAGACCCCAGATTAGACCCCTAAACTAATACAGATCCCAGAGGAGAGCCACTAAACTCATACAGACCCCAGATTAGACCCCTAAACTAATACAGATCCCAGAGGAGAGCCACTAAACTCATACAGACCCCAGATTAGACCCCTAAACTAATACAGATCCCAGACGAGAGCCACTAAACTCATACAGACCCCAGATTAGACCCCTAAACTAATACAGATCCCAGACGAGAGCTGCTAAACTCATACAGACCCCAGATTAGACCCCTAAACTAATACAATACCCAGATAAGTGCCCCTAAACTAATACAGATCCCAGACGAGAGCCGCTAAACTCATACAGACCCCAGATTAGACCCCTAAACTAATACAGATCCCAGAGGAGAGCCACTAAACTCATACAGACCCCAGATTAGACCCCTAAACTAATACAGATCCCAGAGGAGAGCCACTAAACTCATACAGACCCCAGATTAGACCCCTAAACTAATACAGATCCCAGAGGAGAGCCACTAAACTCATACAGACCCCAGATTAGACCCCTAAACTAATACAGATCCCAGAGGAGAGCCACTAAACTCATACAGACCCCAGATTAGACCCCTAAACTAATACAGATCCCAGAGGAGAGCCACTAAACTCATACAGACCCCAGATTAGACCCCTAAACTAATACAGATCCCAGACGAGAGCCACTAAACTCATACAGACCCCAGATTAGACCCCTAAACTAATACAGATCCCAGACGAGAGCTGCTAAACTCATACAGACCCCAGATTAGACCCCTAAACTAATACAATACCCAGATAAGTGCCCCTAAACTAATACAGATCCCAGACGAGAGCCGCTAAACTCATACAGACCCCAGATTAGACCCCTAAACTAATACAGATCCCAGACGAGAGCTGCTAAACTCATACAGACCCCAGATTAGACCCCTAAACTAATACAGATCCCAGAGGAGAGCCACTAAACTCATACAGACCCCAGATTAGACCCCTAAACTAATACAGATCCCAGACGAGAGCTGCTAAACTCATACAGACCCCAGATTAGACCACTAAACTAATACAGATCCCAGAGGAGAGCCGCTAAACTCATACAGACCCCAGATTAGACCCCTAAACTAATACAGATCCCAGAGGAGAGCCGCTAAACTCATACAGACCCCAGATTAGACCCCTAAACTAATACAGATCCCAGAGGAGAGCCGCTAAACTCATACAGACCCCAGATTAGACCCCTAAACTAATACAATACCCAGATAAGTGCCCCTAAACTAATATAGACCCCAGAGAAGAGCACCTAAATCAATAGAGAAGAGCCCCTAAATATAGACCCCAAACCAGACCCTCTAACTAATAGAGACCCAAGATGAGAACACCTAAACTAGTATAGACCTAAGACGAGATACCCTAAACTAATACAGACCCCAAACATGACCTCTTAAACCAATACATACCAAGAGGAGACCCCTTAAACAAAGAAAGACCCCTACACGAGAGCCCTTAAAGGTTCCAGACTACCTCAGGAAGATATAGGCACTGGGCTAGAACCTTCAGACAGTCCCTCAAAGCTGAAACACCATGGCTAGACACTAAATGGCAGCATTTAAACTTCACCTATAGCAGTCTCCTTTCCTGGGCAGTAGCCGTATCTCCCAGCCCTCCGATACCATGGGACAGTGTTACAACTGGGCATCACAAACATCCGCGAATGGCTGTTCCAGGACTGCGTCCAAGATGTACTCCGGTTGGCAGTGCTAATTGTGAAGCACATTTTAATTAATGTGGATAGTAAACAAGAGCAAAGTGCATTTCACACAGTGACCACTATTCCATAGGTGGTGAATAAACAGGAGCGACTCCCTTCTAAACGGTCTGAATCTACAGCCATGTCATCTCACGTCACAGACTTTAAGACTAAACACACTTTAGGTCCCAGCACACTCGCTCCCACACTCTCTACCTAAATACTTCCCCACTTTATCTCAGTTCACACACTTAAGACTAACCACTCCTTGGCTCTGAACACACAGCGGCTCCCACAATCTCTGCCTCTGTTTGCTCGTGAAGGTCTTGGCTGCGATAACTCCAGCCAATGTCCTGGGATGCAGCTCTTGGGTTCAGCTTCAGCCATGAGGTCAAGGCAGGACATCTGAAACTCTTCAATATCCGCAGCACTGGACCGACGGACGCACCTCAGACCTCGGACGCTGGTCATAGCCATACTTGCAAAGTGTCTTTATGCCCATTTATATTAGACACGCCCCTAACGTAAGTCATTTTAATCACAAGTAGTATATATGATCCCCCTCATCACACTCCGAAATAAATACCGACCAAAGACCAACCACTAAAAAGGGTCTGTAACTGCATCCAGCCCAGAGGGTCTGTCTGTATCCCCATGTGGATCTGTATGGCTTCCAGCTCACGCGGCGGGATGACATCATTGCATTGCACTACATCGGGCTGCAAGCAGAGGAAGAGGATCTGCTTCTCATTGTGCAAACGGGTATTACCTGTTTGTTGTAATCTTAAGTGGTACGAAGTGACAGCTATTACTATATCCTGGCACTATGGGGCCACTCTGACTATATAGGGGCACTGTGGAGGCCGCAACTACTATATGGATGCACTGTGGGTACCACTAATACTATATGGGGCACAATGGGGGCATCATTACTGTATAGGGCACAATGGGGGCACTAATACTGTATGGGGGGCAGAGCATTATTGCATGGGTCAGGAGGAGGGAACTATTGCTGTATGAGGCACAGAGAAAGTACTGTTACTGTATTGGGCAGTATTGATGTGTGGGGCCACA
Organism: Eleutherodactylus coqui; assembly: GCF_035609145.1. Taxonomy (NCBI): domain Eukaryota; kingdom Metazoa; phylum Chordata; class Amphibia; order Anura; family Eleutherodactylidae; genus Eleutherodactylus; species Eleutherodactylus coqui. The sequence goes on along the minus strand of NC_089837.1, from coordinate 19,859,403 downwards.
AAGTGGGCACTGTTACTGTATTGGGGCTCTATTATTTTGTGGGGCACATATGGGGCATTATTACAGTCTGGAGCACTATGAATGGAGTGCTTCAGTAAAGGTGTAGATATGCAGGAAAAGTGCAGTCAAACATTTCTCTGTGTTCAGGGCTAACCACTCGATCTTTAGCGTCCGTTTCATGGACGATGTTCCAAGGTGAGTCCCGGCTTAATGTGTGTCTCCAGACAAGAACTCGAAGCATCATACATGTGTATGATACTTCAGTTTTTGAGTTTGGATGCAGAGGCCCACGGTCACGCTGGGGCACACTTTGGAACATCTTCTGTGAAACGGACAAAGGTAAACATAGTGTGGTTAGCCACTTAAATTCTGAAGAGATGAGTGGTGGCTGACAGAAGTAGCCATGGTGGTCTGGAACAAAAAGAAAAGTGAAAGTGAATGACTCAAATCAGAGATGACATCCCTGGGTTTAATTGCACTAGACTACATACATATCCATCCCAGCAACACCACTGGGGTCTGTGCATCTAGGTAGCAAGCCTGGGGGAGCCACCCTAGTCCAGAATTTGCCCTAGGACCGACCCAACTCTAATTACACCCTTGCAGACCACCTTAAAGGGGTTGTCCCGCGAAAGCAAGTGGGTCTATACACTTCTGTATGGCCATATTAGTGCACTTTGTAATGTACATTGTGCATTAATTATGAGCCATACAGAAGTTATAAGAAGTTTTTCACTTACCTGTTCCGTTGCTAGCGTCCTCGTCTCCATGGTGCCGTCTAATTTTCAGCGTCTAATCGCCAGATTAGACGCGCTTGCGCAGTCCGGTCTTCTTCTTTTCTGAATGGGGCCGCTCTTGCCGGAGAGTGGCTCCGTGTAGCTCCGCCCCGTCACGTGCCGATTCCAGCCAATCAGGAGGCTGGAATCGGCAATGGACCGCACAGAAGCCCTGCGGTCCACCGAGGGAGAAGGTCCCGGCGGCCATCTTCAACCGGTAAGTAAGAAGTCACCGGAGCGCGGGGATTCAGGTAAGCGCTGTGCGGATTTTTTTTTAGGTCCCTGCATCGGGTTTGTCTCGCGCCGAACGGGGGGGCTGTTGAAAAAAAAAAAACCCCGTTTCGGCGCGGGACAACCCCTTTAATAAATACAGACAACCTTCCCCCTGATACAGACCTTAGACCAGGCCCCTAAACAAACATAGATGCCAGACAACACCACCAAAACTAGTACAGACTCTAGAGCAGACCCCGTAAAGACTCCAAACCAGATCACTTATGCTAATTCAGACCCAAGATGAGCACTGAGGGGCCGCAGCACTGGCATTTAGATCTGGGGCTTCTGACCTGGATCATAAACAGACTGTCCGAAAACTCAACTGCTGTTGCTGGCCCTCCTCGCCCTGCAACTCTAGCCAGGAGAGGCCCATGTCCTGCTCTCATTCTGAACCTACAACGCGTTGGAGTGCAGGAGACGAGGGAGGTGTTGGGCTATATACAGGGTGGTGCATTGTGTTTGAATAGATACAAAAGCGGTTCCTCTGCTGGCCAGAGTCGCAGGGGCTGAGGACTGCAAGGGTCACAGAAAGGGGTACTATTGCTTTATTTGGCCCAGAGGGGGTACTACTGCTTTGTGGAGGCACAGTGGTGACAATATTGATTTGTGGAGGCACAGAAAGGGCACTACTAGTTTGTGGAAGCACAAAGGGGCACTATTGGTTTGTAGAGGCACAGAAGGGGCACAATTGGTTGATGGAGGCACAAAGCAACACTATGGATTTGATGAGACACAAAGCAGCACTATAGGTTTGTGGAGTCATAGAAGGGGCACTATTAGTGTGTGGAAGCACAGAGGGGGCACTATTGGTTTGTACAAATACAGAAGGGGCCACTACGGGTTTGTGAAGGCACAGAAGGGGCCACTATGGGTTTGTGAAGGCACAGAGGGGGCACTATGGGTTTGTGAAGGCACAGAGGGGGGCACTATGGGTTTGTAGAGGTACAGAAGGAGCTACAGTGAAGCCTGGTGGTGGAGCATAATGCTAGGGGAGGGGAGACCGGTCAGGGTGGATGGAAAGCTGAAAGTACAGAGATAATGAAAACCTGATCCAGAGAGCAAGGGACCTCAGACTGGGCAGAAGGGTCACTTTCCAACAAGACAATGAACTTAAGACCCCAGCCAAGACAATACAGGAGGGGGGACAACTCTGTGAATGCCCTTGAGTGGCCCAGCCAGAACCCTAAACCCAATGGGACATCTCTGGGGAGACTTGACAATGGTTGTCCACAGATGGCCCCCATCCAACCTGACAGAGGGCAGACAATACACAAATCCAGGTGTGCAAACCTTGTGGCATCACAGCCAAGAAGACTGGAGGCTGGAATCACTGCCAGAGGGCCAACTAAGTACTGAGTACGGGGTGTGAATACTTAGGTCACTGTGGAATATGAATTTTTCCTTTTTAAACAGTTTTCAACGATTTCTCCAATTCTGTTGTTCCTTTGTCATTATGGGGTACTGAGTGCAAAATGAGCGGGACACAAGGCCACAACGTGTAAAAAGTGAGGAGAGGGTGTGAAGACTTTCTGGACCCGCTGTGACTCCATGGCTGGGAACTTGCCGGGCTGTAGCTGGAAAACCGATCACTGACTGCAGAACATTGAGGCTAAAGCATTGACGATTACATCAAATGGTGGAGCAATGACAATACCTCTCACAGCAGTGAAGCTGCGCTCTACCCTGGAGCTTACCGTACACTGCCGAGGAGCCTGCTGGGGGTAGTAGTCAGAAAGGGCAAATATTGGAAGCTTTTCTAATACTATAGGCTCTCCCAGATGTGCAAACAGTAGCTGCGAGCCACTGGTGGACACATGGCAAATAATGGATAAACTGTTCTTCATCAGATAAGGGGCCCCATCGCCTGCGCAGGGGCGGCGGTCTCCGCATTCATCACTGAGAGGTTTCAGTCAATATTTATTCCCATTCTTTATATTTACTAATATGACTTTCCAAGTAATATGGGGGTGGTCAAAGTACCCAGAAGCCCGGGCTGGTCAGGTGCCAGCAGGAGCCTCCATCTATATATATATATATACACCCCTTTACCTTCTGCACTTGTTACCCGCTCGCTCCAGAAACACAAGGACGTTCTGACTCTACAGGTGAGAGAACTTCTAACTTCATGCTGGTATTTGGATCTAGCAGCTATAAGCTTAATATGTACTAGATTCCTGTTTGTGCTGCAGTGTAAAGCACGGTGGAGGGACAGAGCAACAGCCTGAGCTACTGATATACCTCAGACTATCTTTAGACTCTTAACAGTTGATGCAGCCAGGTTGGAATCCTTGATGAACGTTTTGTTTTTGTAATAGAGCAGAGTTGCAGTGTAAATCATGGTGAAGAGAAGAGCAGCTCGAACCTCTGATGTCGTGCAGATAGTCTAGTAGTGCGTCCTACTGGATAACAAAGATCATGACTTATGGGTCATTTTTAAGCCCCCACATGGGAACGGACTCTTGGGGGTTGTAGCTGTGTGATACCTGCAGTCCTATGTAAAGCGCTATAATCTATTGGTTGTATGACTATTGTGGTGTTATTGCTTTGTCTAGATTGCCTTCAAGAGAATGGAGTTACTCCACAGCACCGCCCTCCTGTGCCTTCTGTGTACTGCAGCTGCTAGCAGCGTTCTTCCAAGTAAGACAACTACATTATATCCTTCAGGATATGTTCACATGTGGCGGAAATGCTGCGAGATGGAAAACTCTGTGGCAAAATCCACAGCATCTCCGCATCAAAACAGAGTCAAAATCCACAGCATCTCCGCATCAAAACAGAGTCAAAATCCACAGCATCTCCGCATCAAAACAGAGTCAAAATCCACAGCATCGGTGACTCAAAATCAGCACCAATGGATCTGCAGCTGATCACAGCCCGTGCAGCGCTCCTCTCACCTCCCAAATACTACCGCTACCTGCAGCGCACACCGGGAACTGCAACTGAGCACCTCCGCCGACCATGTGATGGCATCCCACGACCAGTGCATCACATGACCGCTGGCAGCGGCACCCAGTGCCAGTTCCTGGTGTTCACTGCGCCTTGGCTACCCGCAGTATTTGGGAGGCGAGAGGAGCGCTGCGCGGGCTGAAGTCAGCTGTGGATCCATGGGTGCGAATCTGGACTCAAAATTGATGCAGAATTTGCAGTATTTATGCGAGTGTGATGCAATTTTTTTACAATTGAAACCAAGTGTGGTGGGATCTTTTACTGTTGAATGACCGGAGGGTCTTCTTTCACTCACAAGGCTCCCATTTTCCCCCCACAGTCAGGAATGTCGCCCTTCACGGTCGCTCTACACAATCCTCCAGATTTGATTGGAACAGCGACGCTATCAATGCCATAGACGATAATCCGGACTCTAATTTTTTCCATGGGTCCTGCTCTTCTACGAGCCTAGACATGTCTCCCTGGTGGAGGGTGGATCTGCTGAGACCCTATAGAATCTCCCACATCACCATCACTAACAGAGGCGACTGCTGTTCCGAATTTCTGGATGGAGCCAAAGTCCTGGTGGGGAACTCTCTGGAGAACAACGGCAACAATAACGCATTGTGAGTACTGATGGGGACAGTTCTGCATGTCTTTGGGATGGGGAACCTCTAACTGTTGGGGAGCTTCAAGGCTATCAGTCAGCGGGAGAGGTCATGTGATTAGGTGATAGGCTGAATCTATCCTCTCAACACAAACCAGTGCTTGGCGAGGGAATGGGGGGGCAAAATATGCTGCAATATGCTGGTAACTCACCAACGTCAAGAAGGTTCACAATGCAATGTGAAGTGCCACGACCCAGATCAATGCTTTGTATTGCTGAGAGTCATGCATGTCTTCTATCTAATGGATGACTCTTCTTGTGTCAACTGTTGGATGGACCAAACTGCAAAGGGGCCACCGTCAGATCTGATTGCCTGCATCCCCTCTAATGCTTATTATGCTGCACTCCATTTCTCCCTCTATGGGCTGCAAAGACCCAGTGATACTTGGGCGCAATCTAAGACCTTCCAAAAAGGGGTCAAAAGGTGACCCTGGAAACTACAGGCCGGTAAGTCTAACTTGTACTGTGGGTAAAAGGGTTTCTAAGAGATGCCATCCTGGAGGACCTCATGGAAAATAGCCGTATTACTCCATATCAGCATGGGTTTATGAGAGATCGCTCCTGTCATACTGACCTGATCAGCTTCTACAAGGAGGTAAGTTCTAGGCTGGACCGGGGAGTCCCTGGATCTTGTATATCTGGATCTTTCCAAAGCGTTTGATACTGTGCCGTGTAAAAGGTTGGTCTATAAACTGAGAATGCTTGGTCTGGGCGAGAATGTGTGTAAGTAACTGGTCAGTGATAGAAGGCAGAGGGGGGTTATAAATGGGTCACCGTTACTAGTGGAGTACCACAGGGGTTAGTATTGGAGGGGTCACCGTTACTAGCGGGGTACCACAGGGGTTAGTATTGGAGGGGTCACTGTTACTAGTGGGGTACCACAGGGGTTAGTATTGGAGGGGTCACTGTTACTAGTGGGGTACCACAGGGGTTAGTATTGGAGGGGTCACTGTTACTAGTGGGGTACCACAGGGGTTAGTATTGGAGGGGTCACTGTTACTAGTGGGGTACCACAGGGGGCAGTATTCGAGGGGTCACCATTACTAATGGGGTACCACAGGGGTCAGTATTAGGGGGTATCACTGTTACTAGTGGGGTACCACAGGGGTCAGTATTAGAGGGGTCACCATTACTAGTGGGGTACCACAGGGGGCAGTATTAGGGGGTATCACTGTTACTGGTGGGGTACCACAGGGGGCAGTATTAGGGGGTATCACTGTTACTAGTGGGGTACCACAGGGGTCAGTATTGGAGGGGTCACTGTTACTAGTAGGGTACCACAGGGGGCAGTATTGGAGGGGTCACCATTGCTAGTGGGATACCACAGGGGGCAGTATTAGGGGGTATCACTGTTACTAGTGGGGTACCACAGGGGTCAGTATTAGAGGGGTCACCATTACTAGTGGGGTACCACAGGGGGCAGTATTAGGGGGTATCACTGTTACTAGTGGGGTACCACAGGGGGCAGTATTAGGGGTATCACTGTTACTAGTGGGGTACCACAGGGGTCAGTATTGGAGGGGTCACTGTTACTAGTAGGGTACCACAGGGGACAGTATTGGAGGGGTCACCATTGCTAGTGGGATACCACAGGGGGCAGTATTGAAGGGGTTAGTGTTACTAGTTGGGGTACCACGGGAGGCAGTATCGGAGGCGTCATCATTACTAGTGGGGTACCACTGGGGGCAGTATTGAAAGGGTCATTGTTACTAGAGGGGTACCACAGGGGGCAGTATTGGAGGGGTTATCGTTAATAGTGGGGTACCACATGGGGTAGCATTAATGGGGTCACTTACTAGTGGGGTACCACAGGGGGCAGTATTGGAGGGGTCACTGGTACTAGTGGGGTACTACAGGATGCAGTATTGGAGGGGTCACTGGTACTAGTGGGGTGGGTACCACAGGGGGCAGTATAGGAGGGGTCACTGTTACTAGTGGGGTGGGTACCACAGGGGGCAGTATAGGAGGGGTCACTGTTACTAGTGGGGTACCACAGGGGGCAGTATTGGAGGGGTAACTGTTACTATTGGGGTACCACAGGGGACAGTATTGGAGGGGTCACCATTACTAGTGGGGTACCACAGGGGGCAGTATATGAGGGGTCACTGTTACTAGTGGGATACCACAGGGGCAGTATAGGAGGGGTCACCGTTACTAGTGGTATACCACAGGGGGCAGTATTGGAGGGGTAACTGTTACTAGTGGGGTACCACAGGGGGCAGTATAGGAGGGGTCACTGTTACTAGTGGGGCACCACAGGGGGTAGCATTAGAGGGGTCACTTACTAGTGGGGTACCACAGGGGACAGTATAGGAGGGGTCACTGTTACTAGTGAGGTACCACAGGAGGCAGTATTGGAGGGGTCACTGGTACTAGTGGGGTACCACAGGGGACAGTATTGGGCAGGTCACTATTACTTGAGGCATTACAAGGGACAGTGTTAAAAGTGTTACTAGTGGGATACCACAGGGGGCACTATTGGGCCCTGTTATTTTTACTATATATATTAATGACCTGGTAGAAGGATTGTGAAGATATCAATATTTGCAGAGGATACAAAACTATGTAAAGTAATTAACACAGGAGAGATGCAAGGAGATTGCAAGAGGATCTGGGTAAGTTGGGGGCAGAAAAGTGGCAGAATGTGTGTTTATGCACATGGGCAGGAAATACATGTCACCATTACACACTAAATGGGAAACCACTGGACAACGCCGACATGGAGAAGGACTTGGGGGTTTTAGTTACCTGTAAGCTTAACTGGAGCAACCAGTGTCAGGCAGCTGCTGCCAAGGCAGATAGGATCATGGGGGCATCAGAAGAGGTCGAGGGGCACATGATGAGAACATTGTTCTTCCTCTTTACAAGCCACTGGTCAGACCACACATGGGATATTGTGGACAGTTTTGGGCACCGGTAAGGACATATCAGAGCTTGAGTGGATACAAAGGCGACAACTCTAAATTAATAGACGGAATGGGCGGATGTCCTTCTTCTGGATCAACATTGCAGAATAATTGGCTGAACTGGAGGTCTTTTTTGAGTTACTGTTACCTTAGTGGTCCGCCTGATACCATGTTTTGGATCTAGAGTCCTGCAAATAATAGTCAGAGGGGTAACTGGGAAAATCTGTACTGGGCCCCCATTTTAGTGGTGTCTTCAGTCACAGAGGGACGTTTGTTCCCCCCAGACACCAGGATGTGGGTGCAGCGGCTCCTGGTGATAATGATGCGCTAACAATTGTTTGTCTTTCTATACAGCTGTGCAGGCATCAATTCCATCCCCAGGGGAGGCACCCAGACCCTGCAGTGCAACAACCTGGTCGGCCAATATGTCAACATCATCCAGCCAGGAAAACTCACCTATCTTCAGCTCTGCGAAGTCCAGATTTTTGCTGTTCCTGATTCTAATCAAGCTTTGTGCATTTAGCTGTGATGGTCACACATAGAAGATTCTGCTGCAGTAAACTTCATGCATTAATTAATAATCTTCTGGAATTCTATTTACACCATTAAAAAAATGCCAAAAAGCAATTTACAGATGCATTCTGACATTTCAGATGCAACCTATCAAATGCTGGAGGTAGAGCTTGCACTATTGGGGAGGCACACCTGAGGATGGGGAACTGATGGGTGTGTAGTGGCCCAGAGTTTGGGGTCCCCTCCAAAACTGTCTTGTATGTGGAATGCATCACATTTATGTGTATTGGATGTCTGCAGGCATGAATGGGTTAATGTCTAGTCATGTCTGGAAAATGTGTAGTTTTGTCTCATAGTGTGTCGTATCAAAGAAGGGTCACTTGTCTGTGTTGGAGATCTAAGAGTTCTGAGAGATAGAAGCTCAGGTAGTTCCAGAGAGAGGAGCCATGGGTTCGACATGGAGGAGTCCAAGAGGTGGCCCGCTGTTCTTGTCTGGGCCCAGCCTTTCAGAGAAACTCCCTATGGCCACCATCCCTAAAGAGTGAATGAACCCGGACCTGAGAAGACGCATAAGAACTGTGCAGCGACCAAGACACGAGGCACAGCACTGAGGAGATGGCGGGGGTAGTTGTCAGGGATGTCACGGTGGCACTACCAACTCCTCCCCTGAGGGACGCGTGCGACCCCGGCCAAGGCACTGCCAGGCCTCTTCCAGGCAACGCTGGGACAGTGGCTACCTGAATAATTGGTGCAGTGGACTTGAGTAAATATGTCACGGGTGACGCCACCGTTCCTTACTCCGCAAGATGTCCGATGGGAAAAGTAAGAAAGTCCACACACAGATATTTGATAACTTTAGTCACCGGGAATGGTCAGAGACTGGAACTTTACTTTCAGAATACATATAACTTCACACACCAGTGCAGGAAAAACAGGTTAGAGAGGTCAGGGAGGAGAACACAGGATGACACCTCGCTACAGTCCAAGTTATCTGTATGGCTCCGCTCCTGGACACACACACTCCGAGACGCATGATGACACTGGGCCTACAGTCTGGGTTATCTGTACGACTCCACAACTATATGTGTCTGGAGAGGGAGAGAAAGAAACCGCCGGAGTGCGGGAAAAGTGGGAGTGACTGACAGTAGAGAGAGAGTTACTGGAGAGAGAAAACCAAGAGATAACTGGGACTGTGGTTGAGCAATACCCCGAGAGTCCTCGCTGATCCAGCATCAGTCAAATTCTCTGTTTTTCTGCTAAGGACTGTTTATTGTTATTTGCCTGAAAAGAGTTAGGTTAATGGGCAGAACCCTTACATTCCCAGTTTTTGTTCTGAAAAAGACACTCTGTGTGTGGACTACTTTATTTCCCGGAATTACATCAGACAGATCCACCGCAGAGGACGGAACATTGGCGTCACGTGTGACAAACAGGACTACAGGTAACCACAGTTACCATTGTGTGATCTTTCCCTATTTCTCTGCCCCGCTGTCTCCTCGGCTGAGAGCCTGCTCCTCAGACGCTGCAGGTGCACACCTGAGGATTGAGCACTGATGAGTGCACACCTGAGGATGGAGCACTGATGAGTGCACACCTGAGGATGGAGCACTGATGAGTGCACACCTGAGGATGGAGCACTGACAGGAGAACACCTGAGGCTTGGAAACTTATTGGTGCACACCTGAGGATAGGGCACTGATGGAAGCACACGTGACGCTGCGACACTGACGGGAACACACGTGAGGCTGGGGCACTGATGAGAGCACACCTGAAGATGAGGCAGTAATAGGATCACACCTAAAACTGGGGCACTGATGGTAACACACCTGAGCATATGGCACGTGAAGATGTGGCACTGGATGATGCACAACTGAGGATGAGGCAGTTAAGGGATCACACCTAAAACTAAGGCACTAATAGTAACACACCTCAGGAAGTGGCACTGATGGGTGCACACCTGAGGATGGGGGCACTGATGGAAGCACACCTGAGAATGGGGTATGGCTAGGAGCACACCTAAGGATGAGGCAGTTATGGGAGCACACCTAAAACTGGGGCACTGATGGCAGCACACATGACGATGGGGCACTGGTGGGTGCATAGCTGAGGATGTGGTACTGATGGGAGCACACCTACCTGAGGATGGGGCACTGATTGTGCTCTCCTGAATATGTGGCACTGATGGGTTCATACCTAAGGGTGTGGCACTGATAGGAGCACACCTCAGGATGGGAAACTATTGGAAGCACAGCTGAGGCTGGGGCACTGAGGGGAGCACACCTGAAGATGAGGCAGTAATAGGATCACACCTAAAACTGGGGCACTGATGGTAACACACCTGAGCATATGGCACGTGAAGATGTGGCACTGGATGATGCACAACTGAGGATGAGGCAGTTAAGGGATCACACCTAAAACTAAGGCACTAATAGTAACACACCTCAGGAAGTGGCACTGATGGGTGCACACCTGAGGATGGGGGCACTGATGGAAGCACACCTGAGAATGGGGTATGGCTAGGAGCACACCTAAGGATGAGGCAGTTATGGGAGCACACCTAAAACTGGGGCACTGATGGCAGCACACATGACGATGGGGCACTGGTGGGTGCACAGCTGAAGATGTGGTACTGATGGGAGCACACCTACCTGAGGATGGGGCACTGATTGTGCTTTCCTGAATATGTGGCACTGATGGGTTCATACCTAAGGGTGTGGCACTGATTGGAGCACACCTCAAGATGGGAAACTATTGGAAGCACAGCTGAGGCTGGGGCACTAATGGAAGCACACCCAAGGATGAGGCAGTTATGGGAGGCTGGGGCACTGATGGGAACACACGTGAGGCTGGGGCACTGATGGGAGCACACCTGAGGATGAGGCAGTTAGGGGAACACACCTGTAACTGGGGCACTGATGGTAACACACCTGAGAAAGTGGCACTGATGGGTGCACACCTGAAGATGTGGCACTGATGAGTGCACACCTGAGGATGTGGCACTAATAGGAGCACACCTGAGGATGGGAAACCGATGGGAGTGCCCCTGAGGCTGGGGCACTAATGGAAGCACACCCAAGGATGAGGCAGTTATGGGAGCACACCTAAAACTGGGGCACAGATGGAAACACAACTGAGGATGGGTCACATAATTGATGCTCATCTGAGGATGGGGCATTGATTTTAGCACATCTGACGATGGGGCACTGATGAGAGCATACCTGAGGATGGCGCATTGATTGATGCACATCTGTCAATGGGGCACTAATGGGAGCACACTTGAGGATGGTGCATTGATCGGCGCATATTTGAGGATGGGGCATTGATGGAAGCACACCTGAGGATTGAGAATTGATGGGAGCACACCTGACACTAGGGCTGTGGTGGGAGCCCACCTGAAGTTGAGGCAGTTCTGGGAGCACACCTTAAACTGGTGCACTGATGGTAGCACACCTGAGAATGGGAAAACACCTGAGGATGCAGCACCAATGGGAGAACACCTGAGGCTGGGGCACTAATGGGTGCACACGTGATGAAGGGGCACTGATGGGTGTACATTTGAGGTTGGGGCACTGATTGGTGCGCATCTGAGAATAGGGTACTGATGGAAGCTCACCATAGGATGAGACTCTAATGGGAGCATGCCTACGTATAGGGAACTGATTGTTGTGCATCTGAGGATGAGGCACTAATGGAAGCACACCTGAGTATGGGGCTTTGATGGGAGCATACTAAAAACTCGGGCACAGATTGTAACACACCAGAGGATGTGGCACTGATAGGTGCGCAACTGAGGATGTGACACTAATGGGAGCATACCTGAGGATGAGGCAGTGATGAGATCACACTTGATGATGAGGCAGTTATGGGAGCGCACCTAAAAATGGGGCACTGATCGGAGCACACATGATAATGAGGCACTGGTCAATGCACATCTGCAGCTGGGGCACTGATAGGAGCACACCTGAGGCTGGCACACTGATGGGAACACCCCTGAGGCTGGCATACTGATGAGAGCACACCTGAGGATGAGGCAGTTATGAGAGCACACCTGAGCATGGGGCACTGATGACAGCACACCTGAGGCTGGGGCACTCATGGAAGCACACCCAAGGATGAGGCAGTTATGCGAGCACACTCTAAACTGGGGTACTGATGGCAGCACAGCTACTTGAAGATGGGACACCAATGGGAACACACCTGAGGCTTGGGCACTGATGGGAGCATACCTGAGGATGCGGCACTGATGGGAGCATACCTGAGGCTTGGGAACTTATGGGTGCTTTCACACGGACGCTAGCTGCAGCAGCTAGCACTTGTGATGGCCTATCTATAGGATATGTCATCAACAGTAGATCAGTGGGGGTCTGCACAAATCAGGGACCCCTGCAAATCATCTGCTTGACAGACCGATGCGCTTTTGCACTGAGCTCATTTCTTCAGCAAGCAGACAGCTCCGTTACCACTGCAGTGGTCAGACTTGGTATTTTACGTAAAACTCCACTTGAAGTGAAAAGCTTTAGTACTTTAGTAAACTGCGTTATATGCAAATAATACTACTGCATGTATTTGCCATAATATTCTTTACTATTGTTCCTTCAACTGAGCTGCGGTAAAGCCTCTTCATCACCGGCCTCATATTCCACACCGGTTACATCGGTTAGACCCCATTAAGACACAACGATTATCGCTCAAAAGGAGTCTTTTGATCAATAATCGCTGTGTGTATTTACTGGGCAAAGTGATCGCTCAAACTTTGAGCGATCACTTTGCGCTCTGAGCAGGGCATACAGAAGACAAGCTTGTCTTCTGTATATTCCTGCTGTCTTCATGGAGCGCACAGCTAGTATACAGCTGTGCGCTCCGTGTGGGGTATGCAACTCTGCAGTGATTTTTGGGGAAGGGATTGAAATATAAGCCCTTCCCTGAAAATCATCCCTATCAAGTGTGGAAAAAAAAAAATATATATATATACTCACCTGTCCGCCACTGCCGGGGCTTAGCTGCCTGCGATTGGTCACAGCGCTCAGCCAATCATAGGCAGTGTTCAACTGCCCATTAGATACAGCTCTTCCAGCAGGCTGAAGAAGGAACTGAAGAGCAGTGCAGGGAGAAGACGGCTACACGCGGCTGAGCCCCGGCAGTGGTCGACAGGTGAGTATATATATATATATATTTTTTTTTTTTACACATGCTAGGGATGATTTTCAGGGAAGGGCTTATATTTAAAGCCCTTCCCCAAAACTCACTGTGCTCTCTGTGCGGGGTATGCAGAAAGAGAACGACCAACGACTCCTTAACAAAAACTGCACGACGTCCATGCAGTTAGACCCAACGATTCTCGCTCAAAAGACGGCTTTGAGTGATTTTTGAGTGAGAATCGCTGTGTCTAAACCAGTCTCCTGGTCGGTTTACATTTAATGTAAAAATAGGAAAAATCCTGCTGTATTGTATTGTACAGATATTGGTTGGTCCTTGTTAACCTGAACACTAAAGGACATAAACATCCTGGCTGCAAAGAAGTTCCGGCACTAGGACGTAAACTCACTTACTGTGGATGGTGCGGCTCAGAAGCTGAGCCCACGCCATTGTAGTGGGAGCCAGCTGTGACAGTGGGGATCAGTGTCAGCGCAGAATGTTAAGGCAGCAGAAATGCAGTCCTAAGCTCTTGCTCACAACCTGAAGGTTGCAGGTTTAATCCCTGCTTGGGTCAGGTAGCCGGCTCAAGGGTTAATCCTTCCAGGGTTGGTAAAATGAGCACCCAGCTTGCTGGGGGGATAAAAGATGACTGGGGAAGGCAATGGCAAACCACCCCACAAAAACAGCCTGCCAAGCAAGCGTCATGATGTGATGTCACCCTAGTCTTTACCATCGGACCATAAAGGTGTCTCCCTCTGTGACATCATCATCTCCCCTCTGCCATGACCTATGAAGTACTGTAATGTATTATCATAGTGATCAAAGGTCCAAAGATCCAAGTCGCATACAGGGGCATTAGAAATAGCATTTTCTTAATTTTAAATGAAAATTCTACCCCCCGCCCACCTTGCCCATGTGATTGTTGTATCCCTAACAACTCATACAATAAGTTGAACAAAGTGTCCCGCACAGCAAACACTGTAAAAAAAAGCTAAAAAAATAGAGCTAAAATGCTTTTTTTGTTAATTTTGCCTTCCAAAAAATGTAATAAGGCCGGCTTCACACGAGCGTGACGGGCTCCGCCGCGTAATATTACGCAGTGAAGCCCGTCACGGCGCCCCCCAGAGACCCCATACTTACCAGCGGGAGATAGCGTGAAAACACTTCCCCGCCCACCGCCGGCGCGTCGTGTGACGCGCCCACCGCGTCACGTGACGCGGCCGGCCGTGTCACGTGACGCGCCGGCCGCGTCAAATGACGCGGCGGCGGTGGGTGGGGAAGCGTTTTTTTGACTGCAATGGAAGCCGTCAGCGCGTACAGCCCGTCCTCACCCGCAGAAAATAGAGCATGCTGCGGGTGAGGACGGGAGAAATCGCGGTGCGTAATTCCGCGGTGGAATTACGCATCGTGAGCATTGTGCTATTAGGTTCAATAGAACCTAATAGCAGGGTGCAACGCAGAGGATTTTTGCCGCGAATTTACGCTGCGTAAATCCGTTCGTGGGAAGGGGGCCTAAAAGTGATCAATAAAGCCAAAATATTACCAATGAAAACTACAGTTCATCAAGCGAACCCCCCGGAGCTCCGGCCGCGGGCAGATAGCGGGCAGATAGGGAGGATCGGGATTTAGAATGCAGCCATACAAAACAGAATATATTTATTTTAAAAAGGGGGTGCATTGTGCGAACGTGGGAAAACTTAAAACAATCTGTATAATTCAGGTAATCGGAGCGGCCGGCAGAAAAACAGCTGCATGTCCTCCTGGCTGTATGACTCGCACTGTAAAACCACGCTGACAAAAACCACGCCGACCCTGTAAGCAAAATGAGTGAAAGTAATGAAATACGTTATATGTACCGAAAGAATGGTGCTGATATAAACCACAGCTCGTCATGCAAAAAACAAGCCCTCCTACGGCCGCGTCGGCGGGAAAAGAAAAAAGTTATGTTTTTGAAAAGTGGAGATGAAAAGCCACAAAATTCGTTGGGTCCTTAGGGTAAGAATGAGCCGCGTCACTAAGGGGTAATCTCTGAGGTACTATCACCGGTAATCTCTGAGGTACTATCACCAGTAATCTCTGAGGTAATCTCTGCAGTAATCTCTGAGGTAATCTCTCTGGTAATGTCTGAGGTAATGTTTTAGGTAATCTCTCTGGTAATCTATGCAGTAATCTGTGAGGTAATCTCTCTGGTAATGTTTTAGGTAATCTCTCCGGTAATCTCTGCAGTAATCTGTGAGATAATCTCTGAGGTAATCTCTCTGGTAATGTTTTAGGTAATCTCTGAGGTAATCTCTGCAGTAATCTCTCTGGTAATGTTTTAGGTAATCTCTCCAGTAATCTCTGAGGTAATCTCTCTGGTAATGTTTTAGGAAATCTCTGAGGTAATCTCTGAGGTAATCTCTCTGGTAATGTTTTAGGTAATCTCTGAGGTAATCTCTGCAGTAATCTCTGAGGTAATCTCTGCAGTAATCTCTGAGGTAATTTCTCTGGTAATGTTTTAGGTAATCTCTCCGGTAATCTCTGCAGTAATCTCTGAGGTAATCTCTACAGTAATCTCTGAGGTAATCTCTCTGGTAATGTTTTAGGTAATCTCTCCAGTAATCTCTGAGGTAATCTCTCTGGTAATGTTTTAGGTAATCTCTGAGGTAATCTCTGCAGTAATCTCTGAGGTAATCTCTCTGGTAATGTTTTAGGTAATCTCTCCAGTAATCTCTGAGGTAATGTCTCTGGTAATGTTTTAGGTAATCTCTGAGGTAATCTCTGCAGTAATCTCTGAGGTAATCTCTCTGGTAATGTTTTAGGTAATCTCTGAGGTAATCTCTGCAGTAATCTCTGAGGTAATTTCTCTGGTAATGTTTTAGGTAATCTCTCTGGTAATCTCTGCAGTAATCTCTGAGGTAATCTCTCCAGTAATCTCTGAGGTAATCTCTCTGGTAATGTTTTAGGTAATCTCTGAGGTAATCTCTGCAGTAATCTCTGAGGTAATCTCTCTGGTAATGTTTTAGGTAATCTCTCCGGTAATCTCTGCAGTAATCTCTGAGGTAATTTCTCTGGTAATGTTTTAGGTAATCTCTCTGGTAATCTCTGCAGTAATCTCTGAGGTAATGTCTCTGGTAATCTCTGCAGTAATCTCTGAGGTAATCTCTCCAGTAATCTCTGAGGTAATCTCTCTGGTAATGTTTTAGGTAATCTCTGAGGTAATCTCTGCAGTAATCTCTGAGGTAATTTCTCTGGTAATGTTTTAGGTAATCTCTCTGGTAATCTCTGCAGTAATCTCTGAGGTAATCTCTCCAGTAATCTCTGAGGTAATTTCTCTGGTAATGTTTTAGGTAATCTCTCCGGTAATCTCTGCAGTAATCTCTGAGGTAATTTCTCTGGTAATGTTTTAGGTAATCTCTCTGGTAATCTCTGCAGTAATCTCTGAGGTAATCTCTCCAGTAATCTCTGAGGTAATCTCTCTGGTAATGTTTTAGGTAATCTCTGAGGTAATCTCTGCAGTAATCTCTGAGGTAATCTCTCTGGTAATGTTTTAGGTAATCTCTGAGGTAATCTCTCCAGTAATCTCTGAGGTAATCTCTCTGGTAATGTTTTAGGTAATCTCTGAGGTAATCTCTGCAGTAATCTCTGAGGTAATCTCTCTGGTAATGTTTTAGGTAATCTCTGAGGTAATCTCTGCAGTAATCTCTGAGGTAATTTCTCTGGTAATGTTTTAGGTAATCTCTCTGGTAATCTCTGCAGTAATCTCTGAGGTAATCTCTCCAGTAATCTCTGAGGTAATCTCTCTGGTAATGTTTTAGGTAATCTCTGCAGTAATCTCTGAGGTAATCTCTCTGGTAATGTTTTAGGTAATCTCTCCGGTAATCTCTGCAGTAATCTGTGAGGTAATCTCTGCAGTAATCTCTGGTTTTTGCTTCTAATGGAAAGTAAGAAAAAGTTCGCTTTTGCGCTCCGTCAATTTTCATCAATGCATATGAGATCTTACTTGATAAGGGGTGCCTGGATTCCTGGCACCCCTTGCATCCCAGAAAGCAGGAAATCCAATGAAGCAGGCGTGTTCTTTATAGGTCAATTTAATTTAAATAAAACAAATGGTACTGCAACGCGTTTCGGCTTGTGCTAAGCCTTTTTCAAGCGAACTTTTTCTTACTTTCCATTATACGCTTTCTTCCTAAACACTTTGTTTGGAGTTGCTCGCTGCTGCTCTCCCTCCAGGGATGTCCTAGGGCCGTCAACCTTCATCTCACCTATATTGATTAGAGAGGCTCACGTGGACAACAAACTGACCGGTTCCTTTAACGTAGGTCCGGTTCAGTTGTGGTGAGTCCCTTTCCGCATCATTTCTGTTTCTGTTTAGATTCCTATATACCATTGGAGCGCCGCTTCTGATTTACATTGTTTTATTGGTTTTTGCTTCTGCTCTCTTTATTTGCTTTTTTCTGTCTGTCTCCCAACTTCCACTTCTTCTGTTCCCAGTAAATTCTCTCAACCAATCAGTGAGGAGGGCTCATCCTCCAATCACAGACCAGCTATCTCCCTGCCAGTTGACCAGCCAATAGGGTACAGTGTGAGTTACCAGAAGATGCATGAAGGACACACATGTAACATACTTCTAGTAGTAGACACATACGTGTAACAGACAACTGCACCTCCTTCTGTGGTCGAACAGTCTGACGACGGGACGTCCCACCAGACAGCGGATCCGCAGAGAAGGAAAGCGGCAGCACAATGTGTATATCCCTTTCCTGACACATCAGCAGACGCCGCTCTCGGGGCCGACTCACCGCCCTGAGGTAATGTCTGAGGTATTGTCTGCATTAATCTGTGAGGTAATGTCTGAGGTAATCTCTCCAGTAATCTCTGAGGTAATCTCTCTGGTAATGTTTTAGGTAATCTCTGAGGTAATCTCTGCAGTAATCTCTGAGGTAATCTCTCTGGTAATGTTTTAGGTAATCTCTCCGGTAATCTCTGCAGTAATCTCTGAGGTAATCTCTCTGGTAATCTCTGCAGTAATCTCTGAGGTAATCTCTCCAGTAATCTCTGAGGTAATCTCTCTGGTAATGTTTTAGGTAATCTCTGAGGTAATCTCTGCAGTAATCTCTGAGGTAATCTCTCTGGTAATGTTTTAGGTAATCTCTCCGGTAATCTCTGCAGTAATCTCTGAGGTAATTTCTCTGGTAATGTTTTAGGTAATCTCTCTGGTAATCTCTGCAGTAATCTCTGAGGTAATCTCTCCAGTAATCTCTGAGGTAATCTCTCTGGTAATGTTTTAGGTAATCTCTGAGGTAATCTCTGCAGTAATCTCTGAGGTAATCTCTCTGGTAATGTTTTAGGTAATCTCTGAGGTAATCTCTCCAGTAATCTCTGAGGTAATCTCTCTGGTAATGTTTTAGGTAATCTCTGAGGTAATCTCTGCAGTAATCTCTGAGGTAATCTCTCTGGTAATGTTTTAGGTAATCTCTGAGGTAATCTCTGCAGTAATCTCTGAGGTAATTTCTCTGGTAATGTTTTAGGTAATCTCTCTGGTAATCTCTGCAGTAATCTCTGAGGTAATGTCTCTGGTAATCTCTGCAGTAATCTCTGAGGTAATCTCTCCAGTAATCTCTGAGGTAATCTCTCTGGTAATGTTTTAGGTAATCTCTGAGGTAATCTCTGCAGTAATCTCTGAGGTAATTTCTCTGGTAAGGTTTTAGGTAATCTCTCTGGTAATCTCTGCAGTAATCTCTGAGGTAATCTCTCCAGTAATCTCTGAGGTAATCTCTCTGGTAATGTTTTAGGTAATATCTGAGGTAATCTCTGCAGTAATCTCTGAGGTAATCTCTCTGGTAATGTTTTAGGTAATCTCTCCGGTAATCTCTGCAGTAATCTCTGAGGTAATTTCTCTGGTAATGTTTTAGGTAATCTCTCTGGTAATCTCT
This sequence comes from Eleutherodactylus coqui, assembly GCF_035609145.1. Classification (NCBI taxonomy): domain Eukaryota; kingdom Metazoa; phylum Chordata; class Amphibia; order Anura; family Eleutherodactylidae; genus Eleutherodactylus; species Eleutherodactylus coqui. Next base: position 19,840,289 of record NC_089837.1, on the reverse strand, counting down.
GCAGTAATCTCTGAGGTAATCTCTCCAGTAATCTCTGAGGTAATCTCTCTGGTAATGTTTTAGGTAATCTCTGAGGTAATCTCTGCAGTAATCTCTGCAGTAATCTCTGAGGTAATCTCTCTGGTAATGTTTTAGGTAATCTCTGAGGTAATCTCTCCAGTAATCTCTGAGGTAATCTCTCTGGTAATGTTTTAGGTAATCTCTGAGGTAATCTCTGCAGTAATCTCTGAGGTAATTTCTCTGGTAATGTTTTAGGTAATCTCTCTGGTAATCTCTGCAGTAATCTCTGAGGTAATCTCTCCAGTAATCTCTGAGGTAATCTCTCTGGTAATGTTTAGGTAATCTCTGAGGTAATCTCTGCAGTAATCTCTGAGGTAATCTCTCTGGTAATGTTTTAGGTAATCTCTCCGGTAATCTCTGCAGTAATCTCTGAGGTAATTTCTCTGGTAATGTTTTAGGTAATCTCTCTGGTAATCTCTGCAGTAATCTCTGAGGTAATGTCTCTGGTAATCTCTGCAGTAATCTCTGAGGTAATCTCTCCAGTAATCTCTGAGGTAATCTCTCTGGTAATGTTTTAGGTAATCTCTGAGGTAATCTCTGCAGTAATCTCTGAGGTAATTTCTCTGGTAATGTTTTAGGTAATCTCTCTGGTAATCTCTGCAGTAATCTCTGAGGTAATCTCTCCAGTAATCTCTGAGGTAATCTCTCTGGTAATGTTTTAGGTAATCTCTGAGGTAATCTCTGCAGTAATCTCTGAGGTAATCTCTCTGGTAATGTTTTAGGTAATCTCTGAGGTAATCTCTCCAGTAATCTCTGAGGTAATCTCTCTGGTAATGTTTTAGGTAATCTCTGAGGTAATCTCTGCAGTAATCTCTGAGGTAATTTCTCTGGTAATGTTTTAGGTAATCTCTCTGGTAATCTCTGCAGTAATCTCTGAGGTAATCTCTCTGGTAATGTTTTAGGTAATCTCTGAGGTAATCTCTGCAGTAATCTCTGAGGTAATCTCTCTGGTAATGTTTTAGGTAATCTCTGAGGTAATCTCTCCAGTAATCTCTGAGGTAATCTCTCTGGTAATGTTTTAGGTAATCTCTGAGGTAATCTCTGCAGTAATCTGTGAGGTAATCTCTCTGGTAATGTTTTAGGTAATCTCTGAGGTAATCTCTGCAGTAATCTCTGAGGTAATTTCTCTGGTAATGTTTTAGGTAATCTCTCTGGTAATCTCTGCAGTAATCTCTGAGGTAATCTCTCCAGTAATCTCTGAGGTAATCTCTCTGGTAATGTTTTAGGTAATCTCTGCAGTAATCTCTGAGGTAATCTCTCTGGTAATGTTTTAGGTAATCTCTCCGGTAATCTCTGCAGTAATCTGTGAGGTAATCTCTGCAGTAATCTCTGGTTTTTGCTTCTAATGGAAAGTAAGAAAAAGTTCGCTTTTGCGCTCCGTCAATTTTCATCAATGCATATGAGATCTTACTTGATAAGGGGTGCCTGGATTCCTGGCACCCCTTGCATCCCAGAAAGCAGGAAATCCAATGAAGCAGGCGTGTTCTTTATAGGTCAATTTAATTTAAATAAAACAAATGGTACTGCAACGCGTTTCGGCTTGTGCTAAGCCTTTTTCAAGCGAACTTTTTCTTACTTTCCATTATACGCTTTCTTCCTAAACACTTTGTTTGGAGTTGCTCGCTGCTGCTCTCCCTCCAGGGATGTCCTAGGGCCGTCAACCTTCATCTCACCTATATTGATTAGAGAGGCTCACGTGGACAACAAACTGACCGGTTCCTTTAACGTAGGTCCGGTTCAGTTGTGGTGAGTCCCTTTCCGCATCATTTCTGTTTCTGTTTAGATTCCTATATACCATTGGAGCGCCGCTTCTGATTTACATTGTTTTATTGGTTTTTGCTTCTGCTCTCTTTATTTGCTTTTTTCTGTCTGTCTCCCAACTTCCACTTCTTCTGTTCCCAGTAAATTCTCTCAACCAATCAGTGAGGAGGGCTCATCCTCCAATCACAGACCAGCTATCTCCCTGCCAGTTGACCAGCCAATAGGGTACAGTGTGAGTTACCAGAAGATGCATGAAGGACACACATGTAACATACTTCTAGTAGTAGACACATACGTGTAACAGACAACTGCACCTCCTTCTGTGGTCGAACAGTCTGACGACGGGACGTCCCACCAGACAGCGGATCCGCAGAGAAGGAAAGCGGCAGCACAATGTGTATATCCCTTTCCTGACACATCAGCAGACGCCGCTCTCGGGGCCGACTCACCGCCCTGAGGTAATGTCTGAGGTAATGTCTGAGGTATTGTCTGCATTAATCTGTGAGGTAATGTCTGAGGTAATCTCTCCAGTAATCTCTGAGGTAATCTCTGCAGTAATCTCTGAAGTAATCTCTGAGGTAATGTCTGAGGTAATGTCTGCAGTAATCTCTCCAGTAATCTGTGAGGTAATGTCTGAGGTAATCTCTGAGGTAATCTGTGAAGTAATCTCTGAGGTAATCTGTGAGGTAAACTGTGAGGTAATCTCTGAGGTAATCTGTGAAGTAATCTCTGAGGTAATCTCTGAGGTAATCTCTGGGGTAATCTGTGAGATAATCTCTGAGGTAATCTGTGAGGTAATCTCTGGGGTAATCTGTGAGGTAATCTCTGAGGTAATCTGTGAGGTAATCTCTGGGGTAATCTGTGAGGTAATCTCTGAGGTAATCTGTGAGGTAATTTCCGAGGTAATGTCTGAGGTAATCTGTGAGTTTTTCTGTGAGGTAAACTCTGAGGTAATGTCTGAGGTAATTTGTGAGGTAATCTTTGAGGTAATCTATTTGATAATCTCTGAGGTAATGTCTGAGGTAATCTCCCTGGTAATCTCTGCAGTAATCTCTCCAGTAATGTCTGAGGTAATGTCTCTGGTAATGTCTAAAGTAATCTCTGAGATAATATCTGAGGTAATCTTTCTATTAATATCTCCGGTAATCTCTGCAGTAATCTCTGAGGTAATCTCTGCAGTAATGTCTGAGGTAATCTCTGAGATAATATCTGGGGTAATCTTTCTATTAATCTCTCTGGTAATCTCTCTTTTAATTTCTGCAGTAATGTCTGAGGTAATCTGTGCGGTAATGTCTGAGGTAATGTCTGAGGTAATTTCTGCAGTAATCTTTGAGGTAATCTATTTGATAATCTCTGAGGTAATGTCTGCAGTAATCTCTCCAGTAATCTCTGCAGTAATCTCTGCAGTAATGTCTCTGGTAATGTCTAAAGTAATCTCTGAGATAATATCTGAGGTAATCTTTCTATTAATATCTCCGGTAATCTCTGCAGTAATGTCTGAGGTAATGTTTGAGGTAATCGCTGAGATTATCTCAGAGATTACCAGAAAGATTACCTCACAGATTACTGCAGGCATTACTTCAAACATTACTGCAGAGATTACCTCAGTTGGCTGCTGCAGTGGTCAGGAGGGGAGCAGTGGATTCACCGCCACCACCGACCAGGTCACCAACTTCTCTCCAGTAATCTCTGAGGTAATCTCTCTGGTAATGTTTTAGGTAATCTCTGAGGTAATCTCTGCAGTAATCTCTGAGGTAATCTCTCTGGTAATGTTTTAGGTAATCTCTGAGGTAATCTCTGCAGTAATCTCTGAGGTAATTTCTCTGGTAATGTTTTAGGTAATCTCTCTGGTAATCTCTGCAGTAATCTCTGAGGTAATCTCTCCAGTAATCTCTGAGGTAATCTCTCTGGTAATGTTTTAGGTAATCTCTGAGGTAATCTCTGCAGTAATCTCTGAGGTAATCTCTCTGGTAATGTTTTAGGTAATCTCTCCGGTAATCTCTGCAGTAATCTCTGAGGTAATTTCTCTGGTAATGTTTTAGGTAATCTCTCTGGTAATCTCTGCAGTAATCTCTGAGGTAATGTCTCTGGTAATCTCTGCAGTAATCTCTGAGGTAATGTCTCTGGTAATCTCTGCAGTAATCTCTGAGGTAATCTCTCCAGTAATCTCTGAGGTAATCTCTCTGGTAATGTTTTAGGTAATCTCTGAGGTAATCTCTGCAGTAATCTCTGAGGTAATTTCTCTGGTAATGTTTTAGGTAATCTCTCTGGTAATCTCTGCAGTAATCTCTGAGGTAATCTCTCCAGTAATCTCTGAGGTAATCTCTCTGGTAATGTTTTAGGTAATCTCTGAGGTAATCTCTGCAGTAATCTCTGAGGTAATCTCTCTGGTAATGTTTTAGGTAATCTCTCCGGTAATCTCTGCAGTAATCTCTGAGGTAATTTCTCTGGTAATGTTTTAGGTAATCTCTCTGGTAATCTCTGCAGTAATCTCTGAGGTAATCTCTCCAGTAATCTCTGAGGTAATCTCTCTGGTAATGTTTTAGGTAATCTCTGAGGTAATCTCTGCAGTAATCTCTGAGGTAATCTCTCTGGTAATGTTTTAGGTAATCTCTGAGGTAATCTCTCTGGTAATGTTTTAGGTAATCTCTGAGGTAATCTCTGCAGTAATCTCTGAGGTAATCTCTGCAGTAATCTCTGAGGTAATTTCTCTGGTAATGTTTTAGGTAATCTCTCCGGTAATCTCTGCAGTAATCTCTGAGGTAATCTCTACAGTAATCTCTGAGGTAATCTCTCTGGTAATGTTTTAGGTAATCTCTCCAGTAATCTCTGAGGTAATCTCTCTGGTAATGTTTTAGGTAATCTCTGAGGCAATCTCTGCAGTAATCTCTGAGGTAATCTCTCTGGTAATGTTTTAGGTAATCTCTCCAGTAATCTCTGAGGTAATGTCTCTGGTAATGTTTTAGGTAATCTCTGAGGTAATCTCTGCAGTAATCTCTGAGGTAATCTCTCTGGTAATGTTTTAGGTAATCTCTGAGGTAATCTCTGCAGTAATCTCTGAGGTAATTTCTCTGGTAATGTTTTAGGTAATCTCTCTGGTAATCTCTGCAGTAATCTCTGAGGTAATCTCTCCAGTAATCTCTGAGGTAATCTCTCTGGTAATGTTTTAGGTAATCTCTGAGGTAATCTCTGCAGTAATCTCTGAGGTAATCTCTCTGGTAATGTTTTAGGTAATCTCTGAGGTAATCTCTGCAGTAATCTCTGAGGTAATTTCTCTGGTAATGTTTTAGGTAATCTCTCTGGTAATCTCTGCAGTAATCTCTGAGGTAATCTCTCCAGTAATCTCTGAGGTAATCTCTCTGGTAATGTTTTAGGTAATCTCTGAGGTAATCTCTGCAGTAATCTCTGAGGTAATCTCTCTGGTAATGTTTTAGGTAATCTCTCCGGTAATCTCTGCAGTAATCTCTGAGGTAATTTCTCTGGTAATGTTTTAGGTAATCTCTCTGGTAATCTCTGCAGTAATCTCTGAGGTAATGTCTCTGGTAATCTCTGCAGTAATCTCTGAGGTAATCTCTCCAGTAATCTCTGAGGTAATCTCTCTGGTAATGTTTTAGGTAATCTCTGAGGTAATCTCTGCAGTAATCTCTGAGGTAATTTCTCTGGTAATGTTTTAGGTAATTTCTCTGGTAATCTCTGCAGTAATCTCTGAGGTAATCTCTCCAGTAATCTCTGAGGTAATCTCTCTGGTAATGTTTTAGGTAATCTCTGAGGTAATCTCTGCAGTAATCTCTGAGGTAATCTCTCTGGTAATGTTTTAGGTAATCTCTCCGGAAATCTCTGCAGTAATCTCTGAGGTAATTTCTCTGGTAATGTTTTAGGTAATCTCTCTGGTAATCTCTGCAGTAATCTCTGAGGTAATCTCTCCAGTAATCTCTGAGGTAATCTCTCTGGTAATGTTTTAGGTAATCTCTGAGGTAATCTCTGCAGTAATCTCTGAGGTAATCTCTCTGGTAATGTTTTAGGTAATCTCTGAGGTAATCTCTCCAGTAATCTCTGAGGTAATCTCTCTGGTAATGTTTTAGGTAATCTCTGAGGTAATCTCTGCAGTAATCTCTGAGGTAATCTCTCTGGTAATGTTTTAGGTAATCTCTGAGGTAATCTCTGCAGTAATCTCTGAGGTAATTTCTCTGGTAATGTTTTAGGTAATCTCTCTGGTAATCTCTGCAGTAATCTCTGAGGTAATCTCTCCAGTAATCTCTGAGGTAATCTCTCTGGTAATGTTTTAGGTAATCTCTGCAGTAATCTCTGAGGTAATCTCTCTGGTAATGTTTTAGGTAATCTCTCCGGTAATCTCTGCAGTAATCTGTGAGGTAATCTCTGCAGTAATCTCTGGTTTTTGCTTCTAATGGAAAGTAAGAAAAAGTTCGCTTTTGCGCTCCGTCAATTTTCATCAATGCATATGAGATCTTACTTGATAAGGGGTGCCTGGATTCCTGGCACCCCTTGCATCCCAGAAAGCAGGAAATCCAATGAAGCAGGCGTGTTCTTTATAGGTCAATTTAATTTAAATAAAACAAATGGTACTGCAACGCGTTTCGGCTTGTGCTAAGCCTTTTTCAAGCGAACTTTTTCTTACTTTCCATTATACGCTTTCTTCCTAAACACTTTGTTTGGAGTTGCTCGCTGCTGCTCTCCCTCCAGGGATGTCCTAGGGCCGTCAACCTTCATCTCACCTATATTGATTAGAGAGGCTCACGTGGACAACAAACTGACCGGTTCCTTTAACGTAGGTCCGGTTCAGTTGTGGTGAGTCCCTTTCCGCATCATTTCTGTTTCTGTTTAGATTCCTATATACCATTGGAGCGCCGCTTCTGATTTACATTGTTTTATTGGTTTTTGCTTCTGCTCTCTTTATTTGCTTTTTTCTGTCTGTCTCCCAACTTCCACTTCTTCTGTTCCCAGTAAATTCTCTCAACCAATCAGTGAGGAGGGCTCATCCTCCAATCACAGACCAGCTATCTCCCTGCCAGTTGACCAGCCAATAGGGTACAGTGTGAGTTACCAGAAGATGCATGAAGGACACACATGTAACATACTTCTAGTAGTAGACACATACGTGTAACAGACAACTGCACCTCCTTCTGTGGTCGAACAGTCTGACGACGGGACGTCCCACCAGACAGCGGATCCGCAGAGAAGGAAAGCGGCAGCACAATGTGTATATCCCTTTCCTGACACATCAGCAGACGCCGCTCTCGGGGCCGACTCACCGCCCTGAGGTAATGTCTGAGGTATTGTCTGCATTAATCTGTGAGGTAATGTCTGAGGTAATCTCTCCAGTAATCTCTGAGGTAATCTCTCTGGTAATGTTTTAGGTAATCTCTGAGGTAATCTCTGCAGTAATCTCTGAGGTAATCTCTCTGGTAATGTTTTAGGTAATCTCTCCGGTAATCTCTGCAGTAATCTCTGAGGTAATCTCTCTGGTAATCTCTGCAGTAATCTCTGAGGTAATCTCTCCAGTAATCTCTGAGGTAATCTCTCTGGTAATGTTTTAGGTAATCTCTGAGGTAATCTCTGCAGTAATCTCTGAGGTAATCTCTCTGGTAATGTTTTAGGTAATCTCTCCGGTAATCTCTGCAGTAATCTCTGAGGTAATTTCTCTGGTAATGTTTTAGGTAGTCTCTCTGGTAATCTCTGCAGTAATCTCTGAGGTAATCTCTCCAGTAATCTCTGAGGTAATCTCTCTGGTAATGTTTTAGGTAATCTCTGAGGTAATCTCTGCAGTAATCTCTGAGGTAATCTCTCTGGTAATGTTTTAGGTAATCTCTGAGGTAATCTCTCCAGTAATCTCTGAGGTAATCTCTCTGGTAATGTTTTAGGTAATCTCTGAGGTAATCTCTGCAGTAATCTCTGAGGTAATCTCTCTGGTAATGTTTTAGGTAATCTCTGAGGTAATCTCTGCAGTAATCTCTGAGGTAATTTCTCTGGTAATGTTTTAGGTAATCTCTCTGGTAATCTCTGCAGTAATCTCTGAGGTAATGTCTCTGGTAATCTCTGCAGTAATCTCTGAGGTAATCTCTCCAGTAATCTCTGAGGTAATCTCTCTGGTAATGTTTTAGGTAATCTCTGAGGTAATCTCTGCAGTAATCTCTGAGGTAATTTCTCTGGTAAGGTTTTAGGTAATCTCTCTGGTAATCTCTGCAGTAATCTCTGAGGTAATCTCTCCAGTAATCTCTGAGGTAATCTCTCTGGTAATGTTTTAGGTAATATCTGAGGTAATCTCTGCAGTAATCTCTGAGGTAATCTCTCTGGTAATGTTTTAGGTAATCTCTCCGGTAATCTCTGCAGTAATCTCTGAGGTAATCTCTCTGGTAATGTTTTAGGTAATCTCTCCGGTAATCTCTGCAGTAATCTCTGAGGTAATTTCTCTGGTAATGTTTTAGGTAATCTCTCTGGTAATCTCTGCAGTAATCTCTGAGGTAATCTCTCCAGTAATCTCTGAGGTAATCTCTCCAGTAATCTCTGAGGTAATTTCTCTGGTAATGTTTTAGGTAATCTCTGAGGTAATCTCTGCAGTAATCTCTGAGGTAATCTCTCTGGTAATGTTTTAGGTAATCTCTGAGGTAATCTCTGCAGTAATCTCTGAGGTAATCTCTCTGGTAATGTTTTAGGTAATCTCTGAGGTAATCTCTCCAGTAATCTCTGAGGTAATCTCTCTGGTAATGTTTTAGGTAATCTCTGAGGTAATCTCTGCAGTAATCTCTGAGGTAATTTCTCTGGTAATGTTTTAGGTAATCTCTCTGGTAATCTCTGCAGTAATCTCTGAGGTAATCTCTCCAGTAATCTCTGAGGTAATCTCTCTGGTAATGTTTTAGGTAATCTCTGAGGTAATCTCTGCACTAATCTCTGAGGTAATCTCTCTGGTAATGTTTTAGGTAATCTCTCCGGTAATCTCTGCAGTAATCTCTGAGGTAATTTCTCTGGTAATGTTTTAGGTAATCTCTCTGGTAATCTCTGCAGTAATCTCTGAGGTAATGTCTCTGGTAATCTCTGCAGTAATCTCTGAGGTAATCTCTCCAGTAATCTCTGAGGTAATCTCTCTGGTAATGTTTTAGGTAATCTCTGAGGTAATCTCTGCAGTAATCTCTGAGGTAATCTCTCTGGTAATGTTTTAGGTAATCTCTGAGGTAATCTCTCCAGTAATCTCTGAGGTAATCTCTCTGGTAATGTTTTAGGTAATCTCTGAGGTAATCTCTGCAGTAATCTCTGAGGTAATCTCTCTGGTAATGTTTTAGGTAATCTCTGAGGTAATCTCTGCAGTAATCTCTGAGGTAATTTCTCTGGTAATGTTTTAGGTAATCTCTCTGGTAATCTCTGCAGTAATCTCTGAGGTAATGTCTCTGGTAATCTCTGCAGTAATCTCTGAGGTAATCTCTCCAGTAATCTCTGAGGTAATCTCTCTGGTAATGTTTTAGGTAATCTCTGAGGTAATCTCTGCAGTAATCTCTGAGGTAATTTCTCTGGTAAGGTTTTAGGTAATCTCTCTGGTAATCTCTGCAGTAATCTCTGAGGTAATCTCTCCAGTAATCTCTGAGGTAATCTCTCTGGTAATGTTTTAGGTAATATCTGAGGTAATCTCTGCAGTAATCTCTGAGGTAATCTCTCTGGTAATGTTTTAGGTAATCTCTCCGGTAATCTCTGCAGTAATCTCTGAGGTAATCTCTCTGGTAATGTTTTAGGTAATCTCTCCGGTAATCTCTGCAGTAATCTCTGAGGTAATTTCTCTGGTAATGTTTTAGGTAATCTCTCTGGTAATCTCTGCAGTAATCTCTGAGGTAATCTCTCCAGTAATCTCTGAGGTAATCTCTCCAGTAATCTCTGAGGTAATTTCTCTGGTAATGTTTTAGGTAATCTCTGAGGTAATCTCTGCAGTAATCTCTGAGGTAATCTCTCTGGTAATGTTTTAGGTAATCTCTGAGGTAATCTCTGCAGTAATCTCTGAGGTAATCTCTCTGGTAATGTTTTAGGTAATCTCTGAGGTAATCTCTCCAGTAATCTCTGAGGTAATCTCTCTGGTAATGTTTTAGGTAATCTCTGAGGTAATCTCTGCAGTAATCTCTGAGGTAATTTCTCTGGTAATGTTTTAGGTAATCTCTCTGGTAATCTCTGCAGTAATCTCTGAGGTAATCTCTCCAGTAATCTCTGAGGTAATCTCTCTGGTAATGTTTTAGGTAATCTCTGAGGTAATCTCTGCACTAATCTCTGAGGTAATCTCTCTGGTAATGTTTTAGGTAATCTCTCCGGTAATCTCTGCAGTAATCTCTGAGGTAATTTCTCTGGTAATGTTTTAGGTAATCTCTCTGGTAATCTCTGCAGTAATCTCTGAGGTAATGTCTCTGGTAATCTCTGCAGTAATCTCTGAGGTAATCTCTCCAGTAATCTCTGAGGTAATCTCTCTGGTAATGTTTTAGGTAATCTCTGAGGTAATCTCTGCAGTAATCTCTGAGGTAATTTCTCTGGTAAGGTTTTAGGTAATCTCTCTGGTAATCTCTGCAGTAATCTCTGAGGTAATCTCTCCAGTAATCTCTGAGGTAATCTCTCTGGTAATGTTTTAGGTAATATCTGAGGTAATCTCTGCAGTAATCTCTGAGGTAATCTCTCTGGTAATGTTTTAGGTAATCTCTCCGGTAATCTCTGCAGTAATCTCTGAGGTAATTTCTCTGGTAATGTTTTAGGTAATCTCTCTGGTAATCTCTGCAGTAATCTCTGAGGTAATCTCTCCAGTAATCTCTGAGGTAATCTCTCTGGTAATGTTTTAGGTAATCTCTGAGGTAATCTCTGCAGTAATCTCTGAGGTAATCTCTCTGGTAATGTTTTAGGTAATCTCTGAGGTAATCTCTCCAGTAATCTCTGAGGTAATCTCTCTGGTAATGTTTTAGGTAATCTCTGAGGTAATCTCTGCAGTAATCTCTGAGGTAATCTCTCTGGTAATGTTTTAGGTAATCTCTGAGGTAATTTCTGCAGTAATCTCTGAGGTAATTTCTCTGGTAATGTTTTAGGTAATCTCTCTGGTAATCTCTGCAGTAATCTCTGAGGTAATCTCTCCAGTAATCTCTGAGGTAATCTCTCTGGTAATGTTTTAGGTAATCTCTGAGGTAATCTCTGCAGTAATCTCTGAGGTAATCTCTCTGGTAATGTTTTAGGTAATCTCTCCGGTAATCTCTGCAGTAATCTCTGAGGTAATTTCTCTGGTAATGTTTTAGGTAATCTCTCTGGTAATCTCTGCAGTAATCTCTGAGGTAATGTCTGTGGTAATCTCTGCAGTAATCTCTGAGGTAATCTCTCCAGTAATCTCTGAGGTAATCTCTCTGGTAATGTTTTAGGTAATCTCTGAGGTAATCTCTGCAGTAATCTCTGAGGTAATTTCTCTGGTAATGTTTTAGGTAATCTCTCTGGTAATCTCTGCAGTAATCTCTGAGGTAATCTCTCCAGTAATCTCTGAGGTAATCTCTCTGGTAATGTTTTAGGTAATCTCTAAGGTAATCTCTGCAGTAATCTCTGAGGTAATCTCTCTGGTAATGTTTTAGGTAATCTCTGAGGTAATCTCTCCAGTAATCTCTGAGGTAATCTCTCTGGTAATGTTTTAGGTAATCTCTGAGGTAATCTCTGCAGTAATCTCTGAGGTAATTTCTCTGGTAATGTTTTAGGTAATCTCTCTGGTAATCTCTGCAGTAATCTCTGAGGTAATCTCTCTGGTAATGTTTTAGGTAATCTCTGAGGTAATCTCTGCAGTAATCTCTGAGGTAATCTCTCTGGTAATGTTTTAGGTAATCTCTGAGGTAATCTCTCCAGTAATCTCTGAGGTAATCTCTCTGGTAATGTTTTAGGTAATCTCTGAGGTAATCTCTGCAGTAATCTCTGAGGTAATCTCTCTGGTAATGTTTTAGGTAATCTCTGAGGTAATCTCTGCAGTAATCTCTGAGGTAATTTCTCTGGTAATGTTTTAGGTAATCTCTCTGGTAATCTCTGCAGTAATTTCTGAGGTAATCTCTCCAGTAATCTCTGAGGTAATCTCTCTGGTAATGTTTTAGGTAATCTCTGCAGTAATCTCTGAGGTAATCTCTCTGGTAATGTTTTAGGTAATCTCTCCGGTAATCTCTGCAGTAATCTGTGAGGTAATCTCTGCAGTAATCTCTGATTTTTGCTTCTAATGGAAAGTAAGAAAAAGTTCGCTTTTGCGCTCCGTCAATTTTCATCAATGCATATGAGATCTTACTTGATAAGGGGTGCCTGGATTCCTGGCACCCCTTGCATCCCAGAAAGCAGGAAATCCAATGAAGCAGGCGTGTTCTTTATAGGTCAATTTAATTTAAATAAAACAAATGGTACTGCAACGCGTTTCGGCTTGTGCTAAGCCTTTTTCAAGCGAACTTTTTCTTACTTTCCATTATACGCTTTCTTCCTAAACACTTTGTTTGGAGTTGCTCGCTGCTGCTCTCCCTCCAGGGATGTCCTAGGGCTGTCAACCTTCATCTCACCTATATTGATTAGAGAGGCTCACGTGGACAACAAACTGACCGGTTCCTTTAACGTAGGTCCGGTTCAGTTGTGGTGAGTCCCTTTCCGCATCATTTCTGTTTCTGTTTAGATTCCTATATACCATTGGAGCGCCGCTTCTGATTTACATTGTTTTATTGGTTTTTGCTTCTGCTCTCTTTATTTGCTTTTTTCTGTCTGTCTCCCAACTTCCACTTCTTCTGTTCCCAGTAAATTCTCTCAACCAATCAGTGAGGAGGGCTCATCCTCCAATCACAGACCAGCTATCTCCCTGCCAGTTGACCAGCCAATAGGGTACAGTGTGAGTTACCAGAAGATGCATGAAGGACACACATGTAACATACTTCTAGTAGTAGACACATACGTGTAACAGACAACTGCACCTCCTTCTGTGGTCGAACAGTCTGACGACGGGACGTCCCACCAGACAGCGGATCCGCAGAGAAGGAAAGCGGCAGCACAATGTGTATATCCCTTTCCTGACACATCAGCAGACGCCGCTCTCGGGGCCGACTCACCGCCCTGAGGTAATGTCTGAGGTAATGTCTGAGGTATTGTCTGCATTAATCTGTGAGGTAATGTCTGAGGTAATCTCTCCAGTAATCTCTGAGGTAATCTCTGCAGTAATCTCTGAAGTAATCTCTGAGGTAATGTCTGAGGTAATGTCTGCAGTAATCTCTCCAGTAATCTGTGAGGTAATGTCTGAGGTAATCTCTGAGGTAATCTGTGAAGTAATCTCTGAGGTAATCTGTGAGGTAAACTGTGAGGTAATCTCTGAGGTAATCTGTGAAGTAATCTCTGAGGTAATCTCTGAGGTAATCTCTGGGGTAATCTGTGAGATAATCTCTGAGGTAATCTGTGAGGTAATCTCTGGGGTAATCTGTGAGGTAATCTCTGAGGTAATCTGTGAGGTAATCTCTGGGGTAATCTGTGAGGTAATCTCTGAGGTAATCTGTGAGGTAATTTCCGAGGTAATGTCTGAGGTAATCTGTGAGTTTTTCTGTGAGGTAAACTCTGAGGTAATGTCTGAGGTAATTTGTGAGGTAATCTTTGAGGTAATCTCTGAGGTAATCTATTTGATAATCTCTGAGGTAATGTCTGAGGTAATCTCTCTGGTAATCTCTGCAGTAATCTCTCCAGTAATGTCTGAGGTAATGTCTCTGGTAATGTCTAAAGTAATCTCTGAGATAATATCTGAGGTAATCTTTCTATTAATATCTCCGGTAATCTCTGCAGTAATCTCTGAGGTAATCTCTGCAGTAATGTCTGAGGTAATCTCTGAGATAATATCTGGGGTAATCTTTCTATTAATCTCTCTGGTAATCTCTCTTTTAATTTCTGCAGTAATGTCTGAGGTAATCTGTGCGGTAATGTCTGAGGTAATGTCTGAGGTAATTTCTGCAGTAATCTTTGAGGTAATCTATTTGATAATCTCTGAGGTAATGTCTGCAGTAATCTCTCCAGTAATCTCTGCAGTAATCTCTGCAGTAATGTCTCTGGTAATGTCTAAAGTAATCTCTGAGATAATATCTGAGGTAATCTTTCTATTAATATCTCCGGTAATCTCTGCAGTAATGTCTGAGGTAATGTTTGAGGTAATCGCTGAGATTATCTCAGACATTACCAGAAAGATTACCTCACAGATTACTGCAGGCATTACTTCAAACATTACTGCAGAGATTACCTCAGTTGGCTGCTGCAGTGGTCAGGAGGGGAGCAGTGGATTCACCGCCACCACCGACCAGGTCACCAACTTCTCTCCAGTAATCTCTGAGGTAATCTCTCTGGTAATGTTTTAGGTAATCTCTGAGGTAATCTCTGCAGTAATCTCTGAGGTAATCTCTCTGGTAATGTTTTAGGTAATCTCTGAGGTAATCTCTGCAGTAATCTCTGAGGTAATTTCTCTGGTAATGTTTTAGGTAATCTCTCTGGTAATCTCTGCAGTAATCTCTGAGGTAATCTCTCCAGTAATCTCTGAGGTAATCTCTCTGGTAATGTTTTAGGTAATCTCTGAGGTAATCTCTGCAGTAATCTCTGAGGTAATCTCTCTGGTAATGTTTTAGGTAATCTCTCCGGTAATCTCTGCAGTAATCTCTGAGGTAATTTCTCTGGTAATGTTTTAGGTAATCTCTCTGGTAATCTCTGCAGTAATCTCTGAGGTAATTTCTCTGGTAATGTTTTAGGTAATCTCTCTGGTAATCTCTGCAGTAATCTCTGAGGTAATGTCTCTGGTAATCTCTGCAGTAATCTCTGAGGTAATCTCTCCAGTAATCTCTGAGGTAATCTCTCTGGTAATGTTTTAGGTAATCTCTGAGGTAATCTCTGCAGTAATCTCTGAGGTAATTTCTCTGGTAATGTTTTAGGTAATCTCTCTGGTAATCTCTGCAGTAATCTCTGAGGTAATCTCTCCAGTAATCTCTGAGGTAATCTCTCTGGTAATGTTTTAGGTAATCTCTGAGGTAATCTCTGCAGTAATCTCTGAGGTAATCTCTCTGGTAATGTTTTAGGTAATCTCTCCGGTAATCTCTGCAGTAATCTCTGAGGTAATTTCTCTGGTAATGTTTTAGGTAATCTCTCTGGTAATCTCTGCAGTAATCTCTGAGGTAATCTCTCCAGTAATCTCTGAGGTAATCTCTCTGGTAATGTTTTAGGTAATCTCTGAGGTAATCTCTGCAGTAATCTCTGAGGTAATCTCTCTGGTAATGTTTTAGGTAATCTCTGAGGTAATCTCTCTGGTAATGTTTTAGGTAATCTCTGAGGTAATCTCTGCAGTAATCTCTGAGGTAATCTCTGCAGTAATCTCTGAGGTAATTTCTCTGGTAATGTTTTAGGTAATCTCTCCGGTAATCTCTGCAGTAATCTCTACAGTAATCTCTGAGGTAATCTCTCTGGTAATGTTTTAGGTAATCTCTCCAGTAATCTCTGAGGTAATCTCTCTGGTAATGTTTTAGGTAATCTCTGAGGTAATCTCTGCAGTAATCTCTGAGGTAATCTCTCTGGTAATGTTTTAGGTAATCTCTCCAGTAATCTCTGAGGTAATGTCTCTGGTAATGTTTTAGGTAATCTCTGAGGTAATCTCTGCAGTAATCTCTGAGGTAATCTCTCTGGTAATGTTTTAGGTAATCTCTGAGGTAATCTCTGCAGTAATCTCTGAGGTAATCTCTCTGGTAATGTTTTAGGTAATCTCTCCGGTAATCTCTGCAGTAATCTCTGAGGTAATTTCTCTGGTAATGTTTTAGGTAATCTCTCTGGTAATCTCTGCAGTAATCTCTGAGGTAATCTCTCCAGTAATCTCTGAGGTAATCTCTCTGGTAATGTTTTAGGTAATCTCTGAGGTAATCTCTGCAGTAATCTCTGAGGTAATCTCTCTGGTAATGTTTTAGGTAATCTCTGAGGTAATCTCTCCAGTAATCTCTGAGGTAATCTCTCTGGTAATGTTTTAGGTAATCTCTGAGGTAATCTCTGCAGTAATCTCTGAGGTAATCTCTCTGGTAATGTTTTAGGTAATCTCTGAGGTAATCTCTGCAGTAATCTCTGAGGTAATTTCTCTGGTAATGTTTTAGGTAATCTCTCTGGTAATCTCTGCAGTAATCTCTGAGGTAATCTCTCCAGTAATCTCTGAGGTAATCTCTCTGGTAATGTTTTAGGTAATCTCTGCAGTAATCTCTGAGGTAATCTCTCTGGTAATGTTTTAGGTAATCTCTCCGGTAATCTCTGCAGTAATCTGTGAGGTAATCTCTGCAGTAATCTCTGGTTTTTGCTTCTAATGGAAAGTAAGAAAAAGTTCGCTTTTGCGCTCCGTCAATTTTCATCAATGCATATGAGATCTTACTTGATAAGGGGTGCCTGGATTCCTGGCACCCCTTGCATCCCAGAAAGCAGGAAATCCAATGAAGCAGGCGTGTTCTTTATAGGTCAATTTAATTTAAATAAAACAAATGGTACTGCAACGCGTTTCGGCTTGTGCTAAGCCTTTTTCAAGCGAACTTTTTCTTACTTTCCATTATACGCTTTCTTCCT
This sequence comes from Eleutherodactylus coqui, assembly GCF_035609145.1. NCBI lineage: Eukaryota > Metazoa > Chordata > Amphibia > Anura > Eleutherodactylidae > Eleutherodactylus > Eleutherodactylus coqui. The sequence goes on along the minus strand of NC_089837.1, from coordinate 19,823,891 downwards.
AAACACTTTGTTTGGAGTTGCTCGCTGCTGCTCTCCCTCCAGGGATGTCCTAGGGCCGTCAACCTTCATCTCACCTATATTGATTAGAGAGGCTCACGTGGACAACAAACTGACCGGTTCCTTTAACGTAGGTCCGGTTCAGTTGTGGTGAGTCCCTTTCCGCATCATTTCTGTTTCTGTTTAGATTCCTATATACCATTGGAGCGCCGCTTCTGATTTACATTGTTTTATTGGTTTTTGCTTCTGCTCTCTTTATTTGCTTTTTTCTGTCTGTCTCCCAACTTCCACTTCTTCTGTTCCCAGTAAATTCTCTCAACCAATCAGTGAGGAGGGCTCATCCTCCAATCACAGACCAGCTATCTCCCTGCCAGTTGACCAGCCAATAGGGTACAGTGTGAGTTACCAGAAGATGCATGAAGGACACACATGTAACATACTTCTAGTAGTAGACACATACGTGTAACAGACAACTGCACCTCCTTCTGTGGTCGAACAGTCTGACGACGGGACGTCCCACCAGACAGCGGATCCGCAGAGAAGGAAAGCGGCAGCACAATGTGTATATCCCTTTCCTGACACATCAGCAGACGCCGCTCTCGGGGCCGACTCACCGCCCTGAGGTAATGTCTGAGGTAATGTCTGAGGTATTGTCTGCATTAATCTGTGAGGTAATGTCTGAGGTAATCTCTCCAGTAATCTCTGAGGTAATCTCTGCAGTAATCTCTGAAGTAATCTCTGAGGTAATGTCTGAGGTAATGTCTGCAGTAATCTCTCCAGTAATCTGTGAGGTAATGTCTGAGGTAATCTCTGAGGTAATCTGTGAAGTAATCTCTGAGGTAATCTGTGAGGTAAACTGTGAGGTAATCTCTGAGGTAATCTGTGAAGTAATCTCTGAGGTAATCTCTGAGGTAATCTCTGGGGTAATCTGTGAGATAATCTCTGAGGTAATCTGTGAGGTAATCTCTGGGGTAATCTGTGAGGTAATCTCTGAGGTAATCTGTGAGGTAATCTCTGGGGTAATCTGTGAGGTAATCTCTGAGGTAATCTGTGAGGTAATTTCCGAGGTAATGTCTGAGGTAATCTGTGAGTTTTTCTGTGAGGTAAACTCTGAGGTAATGTCTGAGGTAATTTGTGAGGTAATCTTTGAGGTAATCTCTGAGGTAATCTATTTGATAATCTCTGAGGTAATGTCTGAGGTAATCTCTCTGGTAATCTCTGCAGTAATCTCTCCAGTAATGTCTGAGGTAATGTCTCTGGTAATGTCTAAAGTAATCTCTGAGATAATATCTGAGGTAATCTTTCTATTAATATCTCCGGTAATCTCTGCAGTAATCTCTGAGGTAATCTCTGCAGTAATGTCTGAGGTAATCTCTGAGATAATATCTGGGGTAATCTTTCTATTAATCTCTCTGGTAATCTCTCTTTTAATTTCTGCAGTAATGTCTGAGGTAATCTGTGCGGTAATGTCTGAGGTAATGTCTGAGGTAATTTCTGCAGTAATCTTTGAGGTAATCTATTTGATAATCTCTGAGGTAATGTCTGCAGTAATCTCTCCAGTAATCTCTGCAGTAATCTCTGCAGTAATGTCTCTGGTAATGTCTAAAGTAATCTCTGAGATAATATCTGAGGTAATCTTTCTATTAATATCTCCGGTAATCTCTGCAGTAATGTCTGAGGTAATGTTTGAGGTAATCGCTGAGATTATCTCAGACATTACCAGAAAGATTACCTCACAGATTACTGCAGGCATTACTTCAAACATTACTGCAGAGATTACCTCAGTTGGCTGCTGCAGTGGTCAGGAGGGGAGCAGTGGATTCACCGCCACCACCGACCAGGTCACCAACTTCTCTCCAGTAATCTCTGAGGTAATCTCTCTGGTAATGTTTTAGGTAATCTCTGAGGTAATCTCTGCAGTAATCTCTGAGGTAATCTCTCTGGTAATGTTTTAGGTAATCTCTGAGGTAATCTCTGCAGTAATCTCTGAGGTAATTTCTCTGGTAATGTTTTAGGTAATCTCTCTGGTAATCTCTGCAGTAATCTCTGAGGTAATCTCTCCAGTAATCTCTGAGGTAATCTCTCTGGTAATGTTTTAGGTAATCTCTGAGGTAATCTCTGCAGTAATCTCTGAGGTAATCTCTCTGGTAATGTTTTAGGTAATCTCTCCGGTAATCTCTGCAGTAATCTCTGAGGTAATTTCTCTGGTAATGTTTTAGGTAATCTCTCTGGTAATCTCTGCAGTAATCTCTGAGGTAATTTCTCTGGTAATGTTTTAGGTAATCTCTCTGGTAATCTCTGCAGTAATCTCTGAGGTAATGTCTCTGGTAATCTCTGCAGTAATCTCTGAGGTAATCTCTCCAGTAATCTCTGAGGTAATCTCTCTGGTAATGTTTTAGGTAATCTCTGAGGTAATCTCTGCAGTAATCTCTGAGGTAATTTCTCTGGTAATGTTTTAGGTAATCTCTCTGGTAATCTCTGCAGTAATCTCTGAGGTAATCTCTCCAGTAATCTCTGAGGTAATCTCTCTGGTAATGTTTTAGGTAATCTCTGAGGTAATCTCTGCAGTAATCTCTGAGGTAATCTCTCTGGTAATGTTTTAGGTAATCTCTCCGGTAATCTCTGCAGTAATCTCTGAGGTAATTTCTCTGGTAATGTTTTAGGTAATCTCTCTGGTAATCTCTGCAGTAATCTCTGAGGTAATCTCTCCAGTAATCTCTGAGGTAATCTCTCTGGTAATGTTTTAGGTAATCTCTGAGGTAATCTCTGCAGTAATCTCTGAGGTAATCTCTCTGGTAATGTTTTAGGTAATCTCTGAGGTAATCTCTCTGGTAATGTTTTAGGTAATCTCTGAGGTAATCTCTGCAGTAATCTCTGAGGTAATCTCTGCAGTAATCTCTGAGGTAATTTCTCTGGTAATGTTTTAGGTAATCTCTCCGGTAATCTCTGCAGTAATCTCTACAGTAATCTCTGAGGTAATCTCTCTGGTAATGTTTTAGGTAATCTCTCCAGTAATCTCTGAGGTAATCTCTCTGGTAATGTTTTAGGTAATCTCTGAGGTAATCTCTGCAGTAATCTCTGAGGTAATCTCTCTGGTAATGTTTTAGGTAATCTCTCCAGTAATCTCTGAGGTAATGTCTCTGGTAATGTTTTAGGTAATCTCTGAGGTAATCTCTGCAGTAATCTCTGAGGTAATCTCTCTGGTAATGTTTTAGGTAATCTCTGAGGTAATCTCTGCAGTAATCTCTGAGGTAATCTCTCTGGTAATGTTTTAGGTAATCTCTCCGGTAATCTCTGCAGTAATCTCTGAGGTAATTTCTCTGGTAATGTTTTAGGTAATCTCTCTGGTAATCTCTGCAGTAATCTCTGAGGTAATCTCTCCAGTAATCTCTGAGGTAATCTCTCTGGTAATGTTTTAGGTAATCTCTGAGGTAATCTCTGCAGTAATCTCTGAGGTAATCTCTCTGGTAATGTTTTAGGTAATCTCTGAGGTAATCTCTCCAGTAATCTCTGAGGTAATCTCTCTGGTAATGTTTTAGGTAATCTCTGAGGTAATCTCTGCAGTAATCTCTGAGGTAATCTCTCTGGTAATGTTTTAGGTAATCTCTGAGGTAATCTCTGCAGTAATCTCTGAGGTAATTTCTCTGGTAATGTTTTAGGTAATCTCTCTGGTAATCTCTGCAGTAATCTCTGAGGTAATCTCTCCAGTAATCTCTGAGGTAATCTCTCTGGTAATGTTTTAGGTAATCTCTGCAGTAATCTCTGAGGTAATCTCTCTGGTAATGTTTTAGGTAATCTCTCCGGTAATCTCTGCAGTAATCTGTGAGGTAATCTCTGCAGTAATCTCTGGTTTTTGCTTCTAATGGAAAGTAAGAAAAAGTTCGCTTTTGCGCTCCGTCAATTTTCATCAATGCATATGAGATCTTACTTGATAAGGGGTGCCTGGATTCCTGGCACCCCTTGCATCCCAGAAAGCAGGAAATCCAATGAAGCAGGCGTGTTCTTTATAGGTCAATTTAATTTAAATAAAACAAATGGTACTGCAACGCGTTTCGGCTTGTGCTAAGCCTTTTTCAAGCGAACTTTTTCTTACTTTCCATTATACGCTTTCTTCCTAAACACTTTGTTTGGAGTTGCTCGCTGCTGCTCTCCCTCCAGGGATGTCCTAGGGCCGTCAACCTTCATCTCACCTATATTGATTAGAGAGGCTCACGTGGACAACAAACTGACCGGTTCCTTTAACGTAGGTCCGGTTCAGTTGTGGTGAGTCCCTTTCCGCATCATTTCTGTTTCTGTTTAGATTCCTATATACCATTGGAGCGCCGCTTCTGATTTACATTGTTTTATTGGTTTTTGCTTCTGCTCTCTTTATTTGCTTTTTTCTGTCTGTCTCCCAACTTCCACTTCTTCTGTTCCCAGTAAATTCTCTCAACCAATCAGTGAGGAGGGCTCATCCTCCAATCACAGACCAGCTATCTCCCTGCCAGTTGACCAGCCAATAGGGTACAGTGTGAGTTACCAGAAGATGCATGAAGGACACACATGTAACATACTTCTAGTAGTAGACACATACGTGTAACAGACAACTGCACCTCCTTCTGTGGTCGAACAGTCTGACGACGGGACGTCCCACCAGACAGCGGATCCGCAGAGAAGGAAAGCGGCAGCACAATGTGTATATCCCTTTCCTGACACATCAGCAGACGCCGCTCTCGGGGCCGACTCACCGCCCTGAGGTAATGTCTGAGGTAATGTCTGAGGTATTGTCTGCATTAATCTGTGAGGTAATGTCTGAGGTAATCTCTCCAGTAATCTCTGAGGTAATCTCTCTGGTAATGTTTTAGGTAATCTCTGAGGTAATCTCTGCAGTAATCTCTGAGGTAATCTCTCTGGTAATGTTTTAGGTAATCTCTCCGGTAATCTCTGCAGTAATCTCTGAGGTAATCTCTCTGGTAATCTCTGCAGTAATCTCTGAGGTAATCTCTCCAGTAATCTCTGAGGTAATCTCTCTGGTAATGTTTTAGGTAATCTCTGAGGTAATCTCTGCAGTAATCTCTGAGGTAATCTCTCTGGTAATGTTTTAGGTAATCTCTCCGGTAATCTCTGCAGTAATCTCTGAGGTAATTTCTCTGGTAATGTTTTAGGTAATCTCTCTGGTAATCTCTGCAGTAATCTCTGAGGTAATCTCTCCAGTAATCTCTGAGGTAATCTCTCTGGTAATGTTTTAGGTAATCTCTGAGGTAATCTCTGCAGTAATCTCTGAGGTAATCTCTCTGGTAATGTTTTAGGTAATCTCTGAGGTAATCTCTGCAGTAATCTCTGAGGTAATTTCTCTGGTAATGTTTTAGGTAATCTCTCTGGTAATCTCTGCAGTAATCTCTGAGGTAATCTCTCCAGTAATCTCTGAGGTAATCTCTCTGGTAATGTTTTAGGTAATCTCTGCAGTAATCTCTGAGGTAATCTCTCTGGTAATGTTTTAGGTAATCTCTCCGGTAATCTCTGCAGTAATCTGTGAGGTAATCTCTGCAGTAATCTCTGGTTTTTGCTTCTAATGGAAAGTAAGAAAAAGTTCGCTTTTGCGCTCCGTCAATTTTCATCAATGCATATGAGATCTTACTTGATAAGGGGTGCCTGGATTCCTGGCACCCCTTGCATCCCAGAAAGCAGGAAATCCAATGAAGCAGGCGTGTTCTTTATAGGTCAATTTAATTTAAATAAAACAAATGGTACTGCAACGCGTTTCGGCTTGTGCTAAGCCTTTTTCAAGCGAACTTTTTCTTACTTTCCATTATACGCTTTCTTCCTAAACACTTTGTTTGGAGTTGCTCGCTGCTGCTCTCCCTCCAGGGATGTCCTAGGGCCGTCAACCTTCATCTCACCTATATTGATTAGAGAGGCTCACGTGGACAACAAACTGACCGGTTCCTTTAACGTAGGTCCGGTTCAGTTGTGGTGAGTCCCTTTCCGCATCATTTCTGTTTCTGTTTAGATTCCTATATACCATTGGAGCGCCGCTTCTGATTTACATTGTTTTATTGGTTTTTGCTTCTGCTCTCTTTATTTGCTTTTTTCTGTCTGTCTCCCAACTTCCACTTCTTCTGTTCCCAGTAAATTCTCTCAACCAATCAGTGAGGAGGGCTCATCCTCCAATCACAGACCAGCTATCTCCCTGCCAGTTGACCAGCCAATAGGGTACAGTGTGAGTTACCAGAAGATGCATGAAGGACACACATGTAACATACTTCTAGTAGTAGACACATACGTGTAACAGACAACTGCACCTCCTTCTGTGGTCGAACAGTCTGACGACGGGACGTCCCACCAGACAGCGGATCCGCAGAGAAGGAAAGCGGCAGCACAATGTGTATATCCCTTTCCTGACACATCAGCAGACGCCGCTCTCGGGGCCGACTCACCGCCCTGAGGTAATGTCTGAGGTAATGTCTGAGGTATTGTCTGCATTAATCTGTGAGGTAATGTCTGAGGTAATCTCTCCAGTAATCTCTGAGGTAATCTCTCTGGTAATGTTTTAGGTAATCTCTGAGGTAATCTCTGCAGTAATCGCTGAGGTAATCTCTCTGGTAATGTTTTAGGTAATCTCTCCGGTAATCTCTGCAGTAATCTCTGAGGTAATTTCTCTGGTAATGTTTTAGGTAATCTCTCTGGTAATCTCTGCAGTAATCTCTGAGGTAATCTCTCCAGTAATCTCTGAGGTAATCTCTCTGGTAATGTTTTAGGTAATCTCTGAGGTAATCTCTGCAGTAATCTCTGAGGTAATCTCTCTGGTAATGTTTTAGGTAATCTCTGAGGTAATCTCTCCAGTAATCTCTGAGGTAATCTCTCTGGTAATGTTTTAGGTAATCTCTGAGGTAATCTCTGCAGTAATCTCTGAGGTAATCTCTCTGGTAATGTTTTAGGTAATCTCTGAGGTAATCTCTCTGGTAATGTTTTAGGTAATCTCTGAGGTAATCTCTGCAGTAATCTCTGAGGTAATCTCTCTGGTAATGTTTTAGGTAATCTCTGAGGTAATCTCTGCAGTAATCTCTGAGGTAATTTCTCTGGTAATGTTTTAGGTAATCTCTCTGGTAATCTCTGCAGTAATCTCTGAGGTAATCTCTCCAGTAATCTCTGAGGTAATCTCTCTGGTAATGTTTTAGGTAATCTCTGAGGTAATCTCTGCAGTAATCTCTGAGGTAATCTCTCTGGTAATGTTTTAGGTAATCTCTCCGGTAATCTCTGCAGTAATCTCTGAGGTAATTTCTCTGGTAATGTTTTAGGTAATCTCTCTGGTAATCTCTGCAGTAATCTCTGAGGTAATGTCTCTGGTAATCTCTGCAGTAATCTCTGAGGTAATCTCTCCAGTAATCTCTGAGGTAATCTCTCTGGTAATGTTTTAGGTAATCTCTGAGGTAATCTCTGCAGTAATCTCTGAGGTAATTTCTCTGGTAATGTTTTAGGTAATCTCTCTGGTAATCTCTGCAGTAATCTCTGAGGTAATCTCTCCAGTAATCTCTGAGGTAATCTCTCTGGTAATGTTTTAGGTAATCTCTGAGGTAATCTCTGCAGTAATCTCTGAGGTAATCTCTCTGGTAATGTTTTAGGTAATCTCTCCGGTAATCTCTGCAGTAATCTCTGAGGTAATTTCTCTGGTAATGTTTTAGGTAATCTCTCTGGTAATCTCTGCAGTAATCTCTGAGGTAATCTCTCTGGTAATGTTTTAGGTAATCTCTGAGGTAATCTCTGCAGTAATCTCTGAGGTAATCTCTCTGGTAATGTTTTAGGTAATCTCTGAGGTAATCTCTCCAGTAATCTCTGAGGTAATCTCTCTGGTAATGTTTTAGGTAATCTCTGAGGTAATCTCTGCAGTAATCTCTGAGGTAATCTCTCTGGTAATGTTTTAGGTAATCTCTGAGGTAATCTCTGCAGTAATCTCTGAGGTAATTTCTCTGGTAATGTTTTAGGTAATCTCTCTGGTAATCTCTGCAGTAATCTCTGAGGTAATCTCTCCAGTAATCTCTGAGGTAATCTCTCTGGTAATGTTTTAGGTAATCTCTGCAGTAATCTCTGAGGTAATCTCTCTGGTAATGTTTTAGGTAATCTCTCCGGTAATCTCTGCAGTAATCTGTGAGGTAATCTCTGCAGTAATCTCTGGTTTTTGCTTCTAATGGAAAGTAAGAAAAAGTTCGCTTTTGCGCTCCGTCAATTTTCATCAATGCATATGAGATCTTACTTGATAAGGGGTGCCTGGATTCCTGGCACCCCTTGCATCCCAGAAAGCAGGAAATCCAATGAAGCAGGCGTGTTCTTTATAGGTCAATTTAATTTAAATAAAACAAATGGTACTGCAACGCGTTTCGGCTTGTGCTAAGCCTTTTTCAAGCGAACTTTTTCTTACTTTCCATTATACGCTTTCTTCCTAAACACTTTGTTTGGAGTTGCTCGCTGCTGCTCTCCCTCCAGGGATGTCCTAGGGCCGTCAACCTTCATCTCACCTATATTGATTAGAGAGGCTCACGTGGACAACAAACTGACCGGTTCCTTTAACGTAGGTCCGGTTCAGTTGTGGTGAGTCCCTTTCCGCATCATTTCTGTTTCTGTTTAGATTCCTATATACCATTGGAGCGCCGCTTCTGATTTACATTGTTTTATTGGTTTTTGCTTCTGCTCTCTTTATTTGCTTTTTTCTGTCTGTCTCCCAACTTCCACTTCTTCTGTTCCCAGTAAATTCTCTCAACCAATCAGTGAGGAGGGCTCATCCTCCAATCACAGACCAGCTATCTCCCTGCCAGTTGACCAGCCAATAGGGTACAGTGTGAGTTACCAGAAGATGCATGAAGGACACACATGTAACATACTTCTAGTAGTAGACACATACGTGTAACAGACAACTGCACCTCCTTCTGTGGTCGAACAGTCTGACGACGGGACGTCCCACCAGACAGCGGATCCGCAGAGAAGGAAAGCGGCAGCACAATGTGTATATCCCTTTCCTGACACATCAGCAGACGCCGCTCTCGGGGCCGACTCACCGCCCTGAGGTAATGTCTGAGGTAATGTCTGAGGTATTGTCTGCATTAATCTGTGAGGTAATGTCTGAGGTAATCTCTCCAGTAATCTCTGAGGTAATCTCTGCAGTAATCTCTGAAGTAATCTCTGAGGTAATGTCTGAGGTAATGTCTGCAGTAATCTCTCCAGTAATCTGTGAGGTAATGTCTGAGGTAATCTCTGAGGTAATCTGTGAAGTAATCTCTGAGGTAATCTGTGAGGTAAACTGTGAGGTAATCTCTGAGGTAATCTGTGAAGTAATCTCTGAGGTAATCTCTGAGGTAATCTCTGGGGTAATCTGTGAGATAATCTCTGAGGTAATCTGTGAGGTAATCTCTGGGGTAATCTGTGAGGTAATCTCTGAGGTAATCTGTGAGGTAATCTCTGGGGTAATCTGTGAGGTAATTTCCGAGGTAATGTCTGAGGTAATCTGTGAGTTTTTCTGTGAGGTAAACTCTGAGGTAATGTCTGAGGTAATTTGTGAGGTAATCTTTGAGGTAATCTCTGAGGTAATCTATTTGATAATCTCTGAGGTAATCTCTCTGGTAATCTCTGCAGTAATCTCTCCAGTAATGTCTGAGGTAATGTCTCTGGTAATGTCTAAAGTAATCTCTGAGATAATATCTGAGGTAATCTTTCTATTAATATCTCCGGTAATCTCTGCAGTAATCTCTGAGGTAATCTCTGCAGTAATGTCTGAGGTAATCTCTGAGATAATATCTGGGGTAATCTTTCTATTAATCTCTCTGGTAATCTCTCTTTTAATTTCTGCAGTAATGTCTGAGGTAATCTGTGCGGTAATGTCTGAGGTAATGTCTGAGGTAATTTCTGCAGTAATCTTTGAGGTAATCTATTTGATAATCTCTGAGGTAATGTCTGCAGTAATCTCTCCAGTAATCTCTGCAGTAATCTCTGCAGTAATGTCTCTGGTAATGTCTAAAGTAATCTCTGAGATAATATCTGAGGTAATCTTTCTATTAATATCTCCGGTAATCTCTGCAGTAATGTCTGAGGTAATGTTTGAGGTAATCGCTGAGATTATCTCAGACATTACCAGAAAGATTACCTCACAGATTACTGCAGGCATTACTTCAAACATTACTGCAGAGATTACCTCAGTTGGCTGCTGCAGTGGTCAGGAGGGGAGCAGTGGATTCACCGCCACCACCGACCAGGTCACCAACTTCTCCGTGGATGGACACCTCAATAGATGTTACTGAATGAACTGAGAGGCGAGCGGAAGATGTTCCTGAAAGAGTGAGCGCGGCAGCGAGCATGCGCACCTCACAATGTGGCACAGAAGATGTTCCTAAGTGAGCACGGCAGCGAGCATGCGCACCCTTACAATGTGGCACAGAAAATGTTCCTGAGTGAGTGCGGCAGCGAGCATGCGCAGCTCACAATGTGGCACAGAAGATGTTCCTGAGTGAGCGGGGCAGCGAGCATGCGCAGCTCACAATGTGGCACAGAAGATGTTCCTGAGTGAGCGCGGCGGCGAGCATGCGCACCTTACCATGTGGCACAGAAAATGTTCCTGAGTGAGCGCGGCAGCGAGCATGCGAAGCTCACAATGTGGCACAGAAGATGTTCCTGAGTGAGCGCGGCAGCGAGCATGCGCACCTCACAATGTGGCACAGAAGATGTTCCTGAGTGAGCGCGGCAGCGAGCAGGCGCACCTCACAATGTGGCACAGAAGATGTTCCTGAGTGAGCGCGGCAGCGAGCATGTGCACCTCACAATGTGGCACAGAAGATGTTCCTGAGTGAGCGGGGCAGCGAGCATGCGCACCTCACAATGTGGCACAGAAGATGTTCCTGAGTGAGCGCGGCAGCGAGCATGCGCACCTCACAATGTGGCACAGAAGATGTTCCTGAGTGAGCGCGGCAGCGAGCATGTGCACCTCACAATGTGGCACAGAAGATGTTTCTGAGTGAGCGCGGCAGCGAGCATGCGCACCTCACAATGTGGCACAGAAGATGTTTCTGAGTGAGCGCACCAATGTGCATGCGTAGTTTACGGTGTGGCACAGATGTTCCTGAGTAAGCAAGCGCACTGGAGGGCATGCACGTCTCACAGCTTGGCACAGATGTTCCTGCGTGAGCGAGTGCACTGGCCAGCTTGCGGAGTTCACAATGTGGCATAGAGGATGTTCCTGAATGAGTGAGCGGGCCGGCGCCATGCACAGTTAGTCAGATATGACTGCGGAGGAGAGGAGCTCACTCTCAGAGGAGAGAAGGCGTTTCTATAGAACCGCCGGAGCCGGAAGCCCGCAGGGCGATAGGCGGGAGGCGGCATGAAAGGGTGAACGGGGAGGAGTGACGTCATCAGGTGCAGTGGGTTCTGGGAGGGGGCGGGGCCTCAGTCGGGAGGCACTATATAAGGGGGAGCAAACACGGGAGAGGCTCAGAGCGGCGAAAGAAGAAGTGGAGAACAAGCAAGAGAGTGAAGACTGCAAGAAGAGGAACGAGGAGAAGAATAGCGGAGTTAGGAGAGCGGCGAGCGGAGAGAGAAGATCGGGAGCACGGAAGGCGGCGCGGCGAGCGCGGAAGGGGACCGAGGTGCGCTGAAGCAGGAGCGGTCGGGTGGAAAGAGAGCGGCAGGCGCTGAAGTGGACCGGTGTGCGCTGTAGCAGGTGCGGTCGGGTGGAGCGGGAGCGGCAGGCGCTGAAGAGGACCAGGCGCGCTGAAGCAGGAGTGGTCGGGTGGAGCGAGAGCGGCGGGCGCTGAGCACTATCGCGGAGCGCTGTAGGAGGAGACGTGTGGGCAAGAAGAAGAGCGTGGAACCGAGCGCTGAAGAAGGGGAGCGGCTTATCCAAAAGGACCGGAAGTCACGTGGGGGCCCTGCACGGCGGCAAAACAGAACAACTCCTTGCGGAGCAGGAAGAGGAGAGCAACCGGCTGCAAAAGGACCAAGGAAGCGCCCGAAGATCGCACTGCTTGACGGGATGGAAGCGGTCCTTGCAAGAATCCGGGCAGCGGCGGAGGAAAGAGGTCTTGAGTGGCTATTAGAGCTCTCAGACGAAGCACTCAGCACAGGGGCTGGCTCATCATCCAGGGCTGCCGATATAGCGTCGGCAGCAACACAGGAGGTGGCGGCAAGGAGCTTGGAGGCAGCAGTAGCAATTCCTATGGAGGAGAGCAGTGTGGCGAGGGGTGTGGGGCCGACGGCGGCAGCACCGGCGGGGCACACAAAAGAGCTAAGGCCGCGGAGGGCCCGTGCACCAGAAAGGTTAAGCCCCGAGCACGGTCCCTCGCGGAGGCAAAGGAGGCGGAGTATCTCCCCGGCCCCCCCACATAGCAGGCTCCCCCCGGCAACACCAACAGGCAGGGGGAGCAAGGCAGGGAGAACTCCTGCGAAGCGAAGGAGTGCGGCGGGCAGCGCTAGGTCCCGTGCTGAGAGGGGGGCGGGGCCGAACGCTAACCAGCAGGCAAAGAGCAGAGGGAGAGGAGGAAGCGGCTCTGCAGAGCAAGAACAGCCCTGCAGTGTGTCAGGAGTGGAGCGGCCCGGAACATCTATGGGTCAGACGGCAAGCACATCAGGAAGGTGGGGGACGACTACAGAGGTGACCCACGGTCAAGCGGGGCCAAGAAGAGCGGAGGCGGTTGCAGGGCCGGCAGAGCGGTCGCAGCGCGGCAGAGGGCAGGAAGGAGCTCAATCGGGAGGTTCGGCGGCTGGTGGGTCCACAGCCCCTACGCAGCCAGGTGAGTCAGGCTCTATGTACAGTATGTCTAGCAATGTTAATCGTGCAGAACATGTGGGGGATATGTACGGGATGTCTAGTAATGTTAACCGTATGGTACATGGCGGGGATAGTATTGCGCAAGGGGGTAGCGCAGCGACAGGAGCCACACCAGGCGTAGGCAGCGAAGCAACTGCGCTGTTGGGCTTCATGATAGATTTCCTGAGACGGCAGGGGGGGGGTTATAATCCGTCGCCTGTCACAGCATGGAGCTCGCCGTGCAGTGCGTCATCCAGCATAGAGGCGGGTCGGATAGAACCCCTTGCTGGGGGGACTGGGGTAGGACAGGCGGTGGGAACCACGCAAACCCCTCTGTTGGTAGAATGGGTACCCACGGTGACATCACTAGTCACCGGGGAAAACCTCCAAACGGGGGCTATAGGGAGTGCTACAGAGGTAGGTACAGCAGCAGGCGTCACGGTAGCAGTACAGACGGAAAAGGACGGGGAGGGTATAAGGTTAGACGACAAAGCGAAGGGCGAAGTATACGTCTGCTTTGAGGGACCTCTGGGGGCCCATCTCAAAAAAGAGGTGAGGGAAAAGATTTGGAAGGATGAATATGTCGAGATATTCTCCCTCCTCCCCTTGGAAAAATTTAATTTGGACAAGGGGAAAAGAACGGAGTTTAAAAAAGAGGAGGAGGAGAAGAGGAGATGGCGCTTGATTCCCCAGACTTTCGCTAATTGGCTACAAGCGTTTGCCATTTTAGCGAGTGTGATAGGCGAAAAGGCACCGGACAATTGTTCCGGACTTTTTTGCTACTTGGACTCAATAGGGGAGGCGTATAGGGTATACGGGGGGCAGACCTGGCTGCGCTACGATGAGCAGTTCAGGCAGCGTAAGGCGGTGCGTCCATCTATCAGATGGGAGCACAAAGATATAGGTCTATGGTTGAGGGTGATGGCCCCCGCGCGATTCGGACAGCCCTTTCAGGGCAGTGCCGGGTCATTCGGCCTGGCCTCTAGTTCAGCAGGGGGGCAAGGGAGCTCAGCGGGGGGTAGCAGGCCCGGGTACTGTTGGCAGTACAATGAGGGGCAGTCGAGTTCGGTGCAACGTGCAAGTTTCGCCATGCCTGCTCCCATTGCAGTGCTGGGTCCCACGGGGCAGCAAGATGTTTTAAAAAAGGAAAGGGAAAGGGTCCCGGCGGTTTTACAAAAAGGGATGACCCCGGTGATGCTGGTAGAGATGGTACCTCATCTAAGTAGGTACCCTGATAGAGAGAAGGCGGAGTTGCTGTTTAAGGGTTTTAGGGATGGTTTTCACATCCCGCCCCCGTTACATGGGGTTCCCTTTTCGTTAAAAAATTTACGATCGGCATTAGAGTATCCGGAAGTGGTGACGGAGAAGCTAAAAAAGGAAGTGAGTTTGGGGCGCATGGCGGGGCCGTTTAAAGAACCGCCGGTGCAAGATTTCGTGGTGTCACCTTTGGGGGTGGTCCCAAAGAAGGAGCCGAATAAATTTCGGCTTATACACCACTTATCTTATCCAAAGGGCGCATCGGTGAACGACGGAATAGACCCTGAGCTATGTTCGGTGGTGTATACGTCGTTCGATGCGGCACTTCAATGGATTAGAAAGTACGGGAAGGGAGCGTTGATGGCGAAGGCTGACGTGGAGTCGGCTTTTCGCCTGCTCCCGGTATCACAGGAAAGTGTGAGGTTGTTGGGGTGTTTTTGGGAAGGGGATTATTTTGCGGATCGGTGTTTGCCCATGGGATGTTCCATCTCGTGCGCATACTTCGAGGCATTCAGTTCGTTTTTAGAATGGGTGGTGAAGGATACGGCTGCAGTGCAGTCGATCATTCATTACTTAGATGATTTTTTGTGTGTGGGGCCCGGGGGATCGCCAATTTGTGCGAGCTTGTTAGGCACCTTACAATGGGTGGCGAAGCGGTTCGGGGTGCCGTTAGCACCCGATAAGACGGAGGGGCCCACTACTTGTTTAAGCTTTCTGGGCATCACCATTGACTCAGTGGCGATGGTGTGTCGTCTACCAAAGGATAAATTGGATGACTTACGAGAGGAAGTACGCGCGGCACTAGGAAGTAAAAAGATCACGCTAAGAGGGCTGCAGTCACTGTTAGGCAAACTGAACTTTGCCTGCAGGATTATGCCCATGGGCCGGGTGTTTTGTAGACGGTTGGCGTCAGCAACGGCGGGGATTCGTGCACCCCACCATTTTATTCGTTTGGTGACCAGTCACAAGGCAGACCTGGCAGTATGGTCCACCTTCCTGAAAAAATATAATGGCAGGTCGGTAATTATGGGCGAGGTTAGCAATAATGTGGACTGGGAGTTATATACTGACGCGGCAGGCAGCGCAGGGTTCGGGGCCTATTTCCAAGGGAAATGGTGCGCGGGGGAGTGGCCAGAGAGGTGGAAACAGGAAGGCTTGATACGGAATTTAGTGCTATTGGAGTTATTCCCAATAGTAGTGGCCATCATGCTGTGGGGGGACCAGTTCCGGGACAGAAAAGTAAAATTTCACTGCGATAATTTGGGGGTGGTGCAAGTAATTAACAGCCTTTCGGCATCATCCCCCCCGGTGGTAAACTTGCTGCGTCACTTAGTGCTCGAAGCGTTGTCGCTAAACATGTGGGTGGTTGCGGCTCACGTTCCTGGTGTTGAAAATTCAATTGCGGATGCTCTCTCTCGATTTCAGTGGGAGCGGTTCCGGACACTGGCGCCGGGTGCAGAGATGGTGGGGAGCAAATGCCCGGATCAAATCTGGAGCGTGGTAAGCGAGCAGTGGGGGGCCTGATAGAGCGGTCATTGGCTCGGCGAACCAGGGCAGCGTATGGCGCAGCGTGGAACGAGTGGGAAGACTGGGTGAGGCAAGAAGGGGGCGCGCACTCAGAAGACGACAGAGTAGGTCTGCTGCTGAGTTGGTTGGGAAGAAGTGCGGAAGGGGGTAGGTCAGTGGCACAAGTAAACCAATTCATAGCGGGGATAGCATTTGGCTGTAAGTTAAGGGGGGTGGGGGATGTGACAAAGAATTTTTTAGTGAAGCAGGCGCTGAAGGGTTTAAGAAGAGGTAGGGGGAGTGTAGACACTAGGCGACCGGTTTCCTTTGACGTCTTGGAGAAATTGGGTAGAGCATTGGACATTGTGTGCGGAAGCGAATTTGAGAGGCGGTTGTTCAGAGTGGCGTTTTCTCTGGCGTTCTTCGGAGCATTCAGGATAAATGAGTTGGTGTCTCCCAGCAAAACTTCCGGGGGTGGTTTGCAGACAGAGGACGTGAAGATAGTCGAAGGGAGGTTGGAATTGCGGATCCGTCGGTCTAAGACGGATCAGCAAGGGCGGGGGAAGTTAATTCGTTTAGGCGAGGTGCCAGGGGCCCTTATGTGCCCTAGGAGGACATGGGAGCAGTATAGGGGAGGGTTAGAATCTCGGACAGGCCCATTGTTGTGCCATGAGAATGGCCAATTTTTATCCCGTTTTCAATTTATAACGATATTTAAGCGGACACTGGAGGTTGCGGGGTTTGATAAAGAGCAGTTTGGGTCTCACTCGTTTAGGGTGGGAGCAGCGACGGAGGCGTCAGTAAGAGGCATGGGGGTGGAAGCAATAAAGAGAATAGGTCGCTGGGAGTCAGGACGTTTTGGATCCTATGTACGCCCTCACCTGCTTTAAGGCTAGGGGTGAGGGTGGGGGTGGGGGGAGAAAAAAATAGGGGCGCCTGTTAATAAATTATACCGTTGTTTTGTTTTACAGATGGTCATCCAGCTTTAGTGTGGATCTTGGGCCATTCTTATGTCTTCTGGGGGGCTGAGAGAGCGGGGGTGCGGCCCAACGGCAGACAATTAAGGTTCCCAAAAAGTGAAGCACTGATAAGGTGGCTGGGGATTAGAGGCATGTCATGGGGCACTGTTTTGGAGGAGGTGGAAAGGAGGGTGAGATGGGACAGAGCACCGGATGTATTGGTCATACATGCAGGGGGGAATGACTTGGGTAAGAGGAGATTTAGGGACTTATCACGAGACATTCGGTATGACTTCCTTAGGTTACAGGGGTCATACCCGGGAGTAGTGGTGGTTTGGTCAGAACTAGTACCAAGGAAAGTATGGAGGGGAGCGCGCTCAGAAAAGGGTTTGAACAGAGCGAGAGTGAAGCTGAATAAAGAAGTTTCACGATTTGTGGGGGAAAAAGGGGGCATAGCAGTGCGGCACATAGATCTAGAAAAAGGCACTGGTAATTATTGGAGGTCTGATGGCGTTCATTTGAATGACATCGGGATGGACTTATGGATGGAAAGTCTGCAAGAGGGCATTGAGCGGGCGCTGGTGGTGTGGAGGGCGGCGCAGGGTCAAGGTGGTCGACCCTCGCTTGCGGTGGCGGGGGAGGGAGAGGGACCCTTGGAGCCCGTATAGAAGGTAGTGGGGGGAATGGCAGGGGCTACATAGCCCCCCCTGTTCCTCTCCTTTGTTGGAATTTGGGACCTGTCGCCTCCAGGGTTATAGGGCGGAGCCCTAATGGTCGGTGGGAGAGGCTAGCCAGGACTGGCTAGCCGGCCTCGGGGTCGGTAAGAGATGGCGGCCGGAGGTTAATGGGGAGTGTCGTTGGGCTCCCGAGTCTGCCGACCTGCGGCGGGAGGAAAAAAGTTAGAAAAGTTATTGGGGATAGCGTCGCCTGAGTCAGCCAAGTTGCGGCGGGTGACCGGGACAGCTATCTCCTTGTAGGGGTGAGGCGGCAGGATGTGGTAAATACAGGGGGTGGGCTCCAAGGTCCTTTTCCAGGTACATTTGGGGGATACTGTTATCATTAAGGTTGGGGTGAAATAAGTTGAAATGTATTCATGTTGTTTGTGTTAATAAATGGCTGCTGTGGCCAAATTTATCCAACAGATGGTGTCGGTGTTTGTTCGGCGAATGGTATGGGGGAAGAGGGAAGGTAAGGTCTTAGCAGCAACGACTCCGTTATACCCGGGTCAAGAGTCCCAGCAGTCGCCCTCAGAGCTCCGGCCACCACAGAGCACTCTGTCTCCCACTTTATTTACATCCTGGCATCTGAAAGCTGCGACCCAAGCTGGATCCTCCTGTAACACCAGAGAGCAGTGAGTGGACACTCCTGGGACTTGTTGTTCTGCTAGTGAGCAGTTAGTTCAATCGTTCAGTCGCTCTCATTCACTTATACGGGGGCTGAACAGTTCCGAACTATTCTCGTTTGTACGAGCCAATAATGCATTTTCTTGTCTAATCAAACTGCGAAAGAGTTGGCGGTGACGTCACCCGCTCATTCAAACGAGAATCGGCTCATCTAAAATGACCCTTAGATACAGCCTTTCTTAGGCACGGGTGGCAGATAACAGAGAGAGAATAGTTTACATGCCAAAAATGGGTGAAGATCTACCATGTCATTACATATAGCAGTGTGCGCTCGCTCTGACTTACAGTACAGGAGTGTGTCCTCACTATCCGCTACAGTATGGCAGTGTGCACTCACTGTGACTTACAGTACAGGAATGTGTCCTCGCTGTCCCTTACAGTATAGCAGTGTGTCCTCGCTGTCCCTTACAGTATAGAAGTCTATCCTTGCTGTCCCTTACAGTATAGAAGTCTATCCTTGCTGTCCCTTACAGTATAGCAGTGTGTCCTCACTGTCCCTTACAGTATAGAAGTCTATCCTCGCTGTCCCTTACATTATAGAAGTCTATCCTTGCTGTCCCTTACAGTATAGCAGTGTGTCCTCACTGTCCCTTACAGTACAGGAGTGTGTCCTTGCTGTCCCTTACAGTATAGCAGTGTGTCCTCACTGTCCCTTACAGTACAGTAGTGTGTGCTTGCTGCCCCTTACAGTACAGGAGTGTGTCCTTGCTGCCCCTTACAGTATAGCAGTGTGTCCTCACTGTTCTTTACAGTACAGGAATGTGTCCTCGCTGTCTCTTACAGTACAGGAGTGTGTCCTCACTGTCCCTTAGAGTACAGTAGTGTGCGCTCGCTGCCCCTTACAGTACAGGAATGTGTCCTCTCTGTCCCATACAGTATAGGAGTGTGTCCTCGCTGTATTACAGTACAGATGTGTGTCCTCGCTGTCCCTTACAGTACAGGAGTTTGTCCTCACTGTCCCTTAGAGTACAGTAGTGTGCGCTCGCTGCCCCTTACAGTACAGGAGTGTGTCCTCACTGTTCTTTACAGTACAGGAATGTGTCCTCGCTGTTCCTTACAGTATAGTAGTGTGCGCTCGCTGTCCTTTACAATATAGGAGTGTGTCCTCACTGTCCCTTACAGTACAGATGTGTGTCCTCGCTGTCCCTTACAGTATAGGAGTGTGTCCTCTCTGTTCTTTACAGTACAGGAATGTGTCCTTGCTGTTCCTTACAGTGCAGTAGTGTGCGCTCGCTGTCCCTTACTGTATAGGAGTGAGTCCTTGCTGCCCCTTACAGTATAGGAGTGTGTCCGCGCTGTCCCTTACAGTATAGGAGTGTGTCCGTGCTGTACCTTACAGTATAGGAGTGTGTCCGTGCTGTACCTTACAGTATAGGAGTGTGTCCTCACTGTCCCTTACAGTACAGCAGTAAGCACTCGCGGTCCTTTACAGTACAGTAGTGTGTCCTCGCTGTCCCTTACAGTACAGTAGTGTGCGCTCGCGGTCCCTTACAGTACAGTAGTGTGCGCTCGCGGTCCCTTACAGTACAGGAGTGTGTCCTCGCTGTTCTTTGCAGTACAGTGGTGTGTGCTCGCAGTCCCTTACAGTACACGGGTGTGTCCTCGCTGTTCTTTACAGTACAGTAGTGTGTGCTCGCGGTCCCTTACAGTACAGGAGTGTGTCCTCACTGTTCTTTACAGTACAGGAGTGTATCCTCGCTATCTCTTACAGTACAGTAGTGTGCGCTCGCTGTCCCTTACAGTACAGGAGTGTGTCTTCGCTGTCCCTTACAGTACAGGAGTGTGTCCTCTCTGTTCTTTACAGTACAGTAGTGTGTGCTCAAAGTCCCTTACAGTACAGTAGTGTGCGCTCGCTGCCCCTACAGTACAGTAGTGTGTGCTCAAAGTCCCTTACAGTACAGTAGTGTGCGCTCGCTGCCCCTACAGTACAGGAGTGTGTCCTTGTTGTCCCTTACAGTACTGCAGTGTACGCTCGGTGTTCCATACAGTATAGGAGTGTGCCCTCGCTGTCCCTTACAATATAGCAGTGTGCCCTCGCTGTCCCTTACAATATAGCAGTGTGCGCTCGCGGTCCCTTACAGTACAGTAGTGTGTCCGCGCTGTCCCTTATAGTATTGGAGTGTGTCTGCGCTGTCACTTACAATATAGCAGTGTGTCCTCGCTGTCCCTTGCTGTATAGTAGTGTGCGCTCGTTGTCCCTTGTAGTATAGGAGTGTGTCCTCGCTGTCACTTACAATATAGCAGTGTGTCCTCGCTATCTCTTATAGTACAGCAATGTGCGCTCTCTGTCCCTTACAGTATAGGAGTGTGTCCTTGCTGTCCCTTCCAGTATAGTAGTGTGCGCTCGCTGTTCCTAACCGTATAGAAGTGTGTGCTTGCTATGACTTACGGTATATTAGTGTGTCCTCGCTGTCCCTTACATTATAGGATCGTGTCCTCGCTGTCCCCTACAGTACAGCAGTAAGCGCTTGCTGTCCCTTATAGTACAGGAGTGTGCGCTTGCTGTCCCTTACAGTATAGAAATGTGCGCTCGCTGTGACTTACAGTATATTACTGTGTGCTCGCTGTCCCTTACAGTATAGGATCTTGTCCTAGCTGTCCCTTACAGTACTGGAGTGTACGCTCGGTGTCCCATACAGTATAGGAGTTTGCGCTCGCTGTCTCTTACAGTATAGGATTGTGTCCTTGCTGTCGCTTACAGTATAGGAGTGTGCGCTCACTGTCCCTTACAGTATATTAGTGTGTCCTCGCTGTCCCTTACAGTATAGGATTGTGTCCTTGCTGTCCCTTACAGTATAGGAGTGTGCGCTCGCTGTTCTTTACATTATAGGATTGTGTCCTTGCTGTCCCTTACAGTACTGCAGTGTACGCTCGGTGTCCCATACAGTATAGGATTGTGTCCCTGCTGTCCCTTATAGTATAGGAGTGTGCGCTCGCTGTCCCATACAATATATTAGTGTGTCCTTGCTGTCCCTTACAGTACTGCAGTGTGCTCTCGGTGTCTCATACAGTATAGGAGTGTGCACTCGCTGTCCCTTACAGTATAGGAGTGTGCGCTCGCTGTCCCTTACTGTATATTAGTGTGTCCTCGCTGTCCCTTACAGTATAGGATCGTGTCCTTGCTGTCCCTTACAGTATAGGAGTGTGCGCTCGCTGTCCCATACAGTATAGGATTGTGTCCTTGCTGTCCCTTACAGTATAGGAATGTGCGCTCGCTGTCCCTTACAATATATTAGTGTGTCCTCGCTGTCCCTTACAGTATAGGATCGTGTCCTTGCTGTCCCTTACAGTATAGGAGTGTGCGCTCGCTGTCCCATACAGTATAGAATTGTGTCCTCGCTGTCCCTTACAGTATAGGAATGTGCGCTCGCTGTCCCTTACAGTATAGGAGTGTGCGCTCGCTGTCCCATACAGTATAGGATTGTGTCCTCACTGTCCCTTACAGTATAGGAATGTGTCCTCGCTGTCCCTTACAGTATAGGAGTGTGCGCTCGCTGTCCCTTACAGTATAGGAGTGTGTCCTTGCTGTCCCATACAGTATAGGAGTGTGCGCTCGCTGTCCCTTACAGTATTGGAGTGTGTCCTCGCTGTCCCTTACAGTATAGGAATGTGCGCTCGCTGTCCCTTACAATATATTAGTGTGTCCTCGCTGTCCCTTACAGTATAGGATCGTGTCCTTGCTGTCCCTTACAGTATAGGAGTGTGCGCTCGCTGTCCCATACAGTATAGAATTGTGTCCTCGCTGTCCCTTACAGTATAGGAATGTGCGCTCGCTGTCCCTTACAGTATAGGAGTGTGCGCTCGCTGTCCCATACAGTATAGGATTGTGTCCTCGCTGTCCCTTACAGTATAGGAATGTGTCCTCGCTGTCCCTTACAGTATAGGAGTGTGCGCTCGCTGTCCCATACAGTATAGGAGTGTGCGCTCGCTGTCCCTTACAGTATTGGAGTGTGTCCTCGCTGTCCCTTACAGTATAGGATCGTGTCCTTCCTGTGCCTTACAGTACTGGAGTGTACGCTCGTTGTCCCATACAGTATAGGAGTGTGTCCTCGCTGTCCCTAACATCATCTACTGTGGGTCATAATTATGTTTTTTACTATTATTGTTCAATCTTTTTATTAAGGTTTTTCATGAAACAGACAAACAATCAATCAGACCTCAAAAACATAATAATGGCATACATAATAGCTAAACCGTTATAACTTCCACATCCTGCAGAGTATGATATACCATCATCTCTCTATTGCATTGGGTAAACTGATAAAAGTAAGCTTGCAGGTGTGTCTACACAAACAAAAGATACATCACTCTAATATGTGAGATAAAAGAACTCAAAACCCACTGGTTATTACTGAGGGAACAACCGGAGGTGGAAGGGGGAAGTTGTTAATTATTATAAGAGGGGGGCAGTTCTACCCTGTTTCCCTGAAAATAAGACGTACCCGGAAAATAAGACATAGCATGATTTTCCAGAATTTTTAAGCATGCAAAATGATTTTTCAGGCTTTTTGATGATGCTTGAAATATAAGCCCTATTCCAAAATTAAGCCCTGCTAACAGTTAATTAAAAAAGTCAATTTAAATAGTGTCCAGGCAGCTATACATGTAAAAAAGTTAAACCTTTTTGAACAAAAATGAATATAAGACACTGTCTTATTTTCGGGGAAACACGGTATAATGATACCCCAGCCAGACCAGGCACAGAGCCTCACTTCTTACTAGTTGGGGTTAGTCATATGTGTTCCTGGGTTATATTATATTAAGTGACTTGTTGCACATTTTTCAGATCTGTATTTCTTCTACATTTCTCTCCAATGATTAACATTCTCAAAATGAATCCCCCGCGTGGCTTTATTACCATCTCTTGTACTCGGCTCAGGCGGAGATTACGAGAGTGGACGCCTGGCAGAAAGGGAAGGCACTCCTGTATTCCCACGGGGCTCCCAGCAAGATTCACTTTGAGGCACTGTGCCAATGTGAGGTGAGAACTGAAAGGCACCCCACCTACAGGAGCGGGCACCCAGGGGTGTTATATGGCAGCTTATCTTTCAGTTTCATCAGTTGTTATGTAAGCTGTTTACCTAGTCATAGCAGGAATATGACACAGGGAGGCGGCCGAACCAGATTTGCCAGTTTTATTTGTTTGTAACAGGGATTACTTTATGTGCAGTTGAATGTTACGGGGTTTACAAAAATATTACATTTATATCACAGTTTAGATTTGATGCATTATTTTCAATAAAAAGCTGCAGTAACAGAGATCATCTACAGTTGTAATCAAAAAGGTTCAACCCCCTGAACAGAATCAATCATCACAGCACACATTTACAAATATGATATTGTCTTAAGCACACCTGATGCCACTAATCTATGGCTTCATTAGTGGCATCAGGTGTGTAAGATAGATAGCTAGATAAATAGATAGTGTGATGTAGAGACTTTAGGCTGTCAAACGTTTTCTGTGTGTCTCAGCCTCATTTTTATGTCAGCCCCTTGGAGTGCACTATGCGTGCGGATTGCCCTATAATTCCGTGTGACTCCACACAATGATTGGTAGCTTTATAAAAATTTCTACTGTTTATTTAAAAATACTGCTTGTTGTGCGTTAATATGGTGAGAAATACAACCAGCTACTTGCAGGACACCACGGACCTACTGAACAAACTGTCAACCATAGGTCCCCTCCCCGATGGCACAATTCTGGCCACAATGGATGTGGAGTCCTTATACTCCAACATCCCACGCGAAGATGGGTGGACCACCTGCCAGGCGCACCTTGAGGCCAATAGGGGTTGCCGCTGAATCCATGTTACAACTCACAAGATTCATCCTCATGCACAATTATTTCTCCTTTGGCGAAGAGATATTCCTGCAACTTACTGGGATTGCCAGGCAGTAAAGTGGCACCACAATATGCCAACCTTTTTATGGCAAAACTGGACAGTGACTTTCTGGCCTCCTGCCCCAACAAACCATTGGCCTACGTCCGCTACACTGATGACATCATAATCATCTGGGCCAACACCAAACAAGAACTAATAAAATTACACGAGAGTAGAGATGAGCGAACGTGTTCGTCCGAACTTGATATCTGTGCGGATATTAGGGTGTTCGGTATGTTCGCTATCCGTAACGAACACCATGCGGTGTCCGGGTTACTTTCACTTCCTTCCCTGTGACGTTATCGCGCTTTTCTGGCCAATTGAAAGACAGGGAAGGCATTACAACTTCCCCCTGCGACATTTAAGCCCTATACCACCCCCCTGCTGTGAGTGGCTGGGAAGATCAGGTGTCCGCCTCATATAAAAGTCGGCCCCTCCCGCGGCTCGCCTCAGATGCCGTGTGAGTTAGATGAGGGAGAGTGCTGTTTGTACAAGAGGTGCTGTAGGGAAAGAATTGTTAGTTAGTGTAGGCTTCAAGACCCCCCAAAGGTCCTTATTAGGGCCACTGATAGGTGTGTGTTGGCTGCTGTTAGCAGTGGCTATTTTTTTGTTTTTTCTCAAAATCGCCGCTGCAGAGCGTTGCACCCGGCATTAGGGACAGAAGTGCTGCATAGGCAGGGAGAGTGTTAGGAGTGAGTGTAGCCTGCAAGAACGTCAACGGTCCTTTCTAGGGCCATATTTAACCGTGTGCAGTACTGTCCAGGCTGCTGTTAGCTGTGCTGCATATTTTTTTTTTCTGAAAATCTGCTCTGCAGAGCATTGCACCCTCCATTGATACTGCAGGGAAAGAATTGTGTGGGCAGGGCCACAACACAGTTATTATTCAGTGAATATACGCAGTGCTGCCTTGTGGTGGAAAAAAACTGAAAAACATTCTATTTCTCCTGCCTCTGTCCGTCCTAAGGGCGTTGGACACGTGTTGTCTCCTTGTGCAACGTTTAAAAATCAGGCGCACCCAGCTACGCTTTACTGCTGGCTTCGCCAATTGCTTTCCTTAATTGGGGAAAAAAATACCTGCTCTGCCAGAGTTAATAACTCTGCTACCCTGAAGTTCTGTGACACATTTGCAGGGCAACAGCACAGTTATTAAACTTCTCTGGTTCATTGAATATACGCAGTGCTGCCTTGTGGTGGAAAAAAACTGAAAAAAATTCCATTTGGCCTGCCTCTGTCCGTCCTAAGGGCGTTGGACACGTGTTGTCTCCGTGTGCAACGTTTAAAAATCAGACGCACCCAGCTACGTTTTACTCCTGGCTACGCCATTTGCTTTTCCTTAATTGGGAAAAAAAATACCTGCTCTGCCAGAGTTAATAACTCTGCTACCCTCAAGTTGTGTGACACATTTGCCGGGCCACACCACAGTTATTAAACTTCTCATGTTCATTGAATATACGCAGTGCTGCCTTGTGGTGGAAAAACACTGAAAAAAATTCTATTTCTCCTGCCTCTGTCCGTCCTAAGGGCGGTGGACACGTGTCTGCTGCGTCTGACTCTGCAACGTTTAAAACTCAGACGCACCCAGCTACGCTTTACTGCTGGCTTCGCCATTTGCTTTCCTTAATTGGGAAAAAAAATACCTGCTCTGCCAGAGTTAATAACTCTGCTACCCTCAAGTTGTGTGACACATTTGCCGGGCCACACCACAGTTATTAAACTTCGATTATTCATTCACTAGAGGCAGTGGGGCCTCTCGTTTTCCAAAAAGCGAAAAAATTATATTTGGCCTGCAGTCTTGCGCCAATTTATTTCCTGCCTGTGAAATCAAATCACTGGTAATACAGCATGCTGAGGGGTAGGGGTAGGCCTAGAGGACGTGGACGCGGCCGAGGACGCGGAGGGCCAAGTCAGGGTGTGGGCACAGGCCGAACTCCTGTTCTAGGTGTATCGCAGCCGTCTGCTGCGCGATTAGTAGACAGGCACGTTTCTGGCGTCCCGACAGTCATCGCACAATTCATGGGTCCACGCGGGAGACGGTTATTAGAAAATGAGCAGTGTGAGCAGGTCCTGTCCTGGATGGCAGAAAGTGCTTCGAGCAACCTATCGTCCAACCGCAGTTCTGCGCCGTCCACTGCTGCAAATCCGAATCCTCTGTCTGCTGCTCCTCCTTCCTCCCAGCCTCCTCACTCCACTCCAATGACACATGCTCAGGAGCGGGAACACTCCCAGGAACTGTTCTCGGGCCCCTGCTCAGATTGGGCAGCAGCGGTTCCTCTCCCACCAGAGGAGTTTATCGTCACTGATGCCCAACCATTGCAAAGTTCCCGGGGTCCGGGGGATGAGGCTGGGGACTGCCGCAAACTCTCTCAAGAACTTTCAGTGGGTGAGGAGGACGATGACGATCAGACACAGTTGTCTTGCAGTCAGGTAGTAGTAAGGGCAGTAAGTCCGAGGGAGGAGCGCACAGAGGATTCGGAGGAAGAGCAGCAGGACGATGAGGTGACTGACCCCACCTGGTTTGCAACGCCTACGCAGGACAGGTCTTCAGAGGGGGAGGCAAGGGCAGCAGCAGGGCAGGTTGCAAGAGGCAGTGCGGTGTCCAGGGGTAGAGGCAGGGCCAGACCGAATAATCCACCAACTGTTTCCCAAAGCGCACCATCGCGCCATGCCACCCTGCAGAGGCCGAGGTGCTCTAAGGTCTGGGATTTTTTCACAGAGACGCCTGACGACCGACGAGCAGTGGTGTGCAACCTTTGTCGCGCCAAGATCAGCTGGGGAGGCACCACCAACAGCCTCACCACCACCAGCATGCACAGACATATGATGGCCAAGCACCCCACAAGGTGGGACGAAGGCCGTTCACCGCCTCCGGTTTGCACCGCTGCCTCTCCCCCTGTGCCCCAACCTGACACTGCTATCCAACCCCCCTCTCAGGACACAGGCACTACCGCCTCATGGCCTGCACCCACACCCTCACCTCCGCTGTCCTCGGCCCCATCCACCAGTGTAGTTCAGCGCACCGTCCAGCCGTCGCTTGCGCAAGTGTTTGAGCGCAAGCGCAAGTACGCCGCCACGCACCCGCACGCTCAAACGTTAACCGTCCGCATAGCAAAATTCATCAGCCTTGAGATGCTGCCGTATAGGGTTGTGGAAACGGAGTCCTTCAAAAGTATCATGGAGGCGGCGGCCCCGCGCTACTCAGTTCCCAGTCGCCACTACTTTTCCCGATGTGCCGTCCCAGCCCTGCACGACCACGTCTCCCGCAACATTGTACGCGCCCTCACCAACGCGGTTACTGCCACGGTCCACTTAACAACGGACACGTGGACAAGCACAGGCGGGCAGGGCCACTACATCTCCCTGACGGCACATTGGGTGAATTTAGTGGAGGCTGGGACAGAGTCAGAGCCTGGGACCGCTCACGTCCTACCCACCCCGAGAATTGCGGGCCCCAGCTCGGTGGTGGTATCTGCGGAGGTGTATGCTTCCTCCACTAAAGCACCCTCCTCCTCCTCCTCTGTCTCGCAATCAAGATGTGTTAGCAGCAGCATGTCGCCAGCAGTCGGTGTCGCGCGGTGTGGCAGCACAGCGGTGGGCAAGCGTCAGCAGGCCGTGCTGAAACTACTCAGCTTAGGCGATAAGAGGCACACGGCCCACGAACTGCTGCAGGGTCTGACACAGCAGACCGACCGCTGGCTTGCGCCGCTGAGCCTCCAACCGGGCATGGTCGTGTGTGACAACGGCCGTAACCTGGTGGCGGCTCTGCAGCTCGGCAGCCTCACGCACGTGCCATGCCTGGCCCACGTATTTAATTTGGTGGTTCAGCGCTTTCTGAAAAGCTACCCACGCTTGTCAGACCTGCTGGTAAAGGCGCGCCGGCTCTGCGCACATTTCCGCAAGTCCCACACGGACGCTGCCACCCTGCGCACCCTGCAACATCACTTTAAGCTGCCAGTGCACCGACTGTTGTGCGACGTGCCCACACGGTGGAACTCTACGCTCCACATGTTGGCCAGGCTCTATGAACAGCGTAGAGCTATAGTCGAATACCAACTGCAACATGGGCGGCGCAGTGGGAGTCAGCCTCCTCAATTCCTTTCAGAAGAGTGGGCCTGGTTGGCAGACATCTGCCATGTCCTTGGTAATTTTGAGGAGTCTACCCAGGTGGTGAGCGGCGATGCTACAATCATTAGCGTCACCATTCCTCTGCTATGCATCTTGAGAAATTCCCTGCAAACCATCAAGGCAGCTGCTTTGCGCTCGGAAACGGGGGCGGTGGAAGACAGTATGTCGCTGGATAGTCAGGGCACCCTCCGGTCTATTTCCCAGCGCGTACAGGAGGAGGAGGAGGAGGAGCATGAGGAGGATGAGGAGGAGGGGAAAGAGACAGCTTGGCCCGCTGCTGACGGTACACCGGCTGATTGCCTGTCATCCTTTCAGCGTCTATGGCCTGAGGAGGAGGAGGAGGAGGATCCTGAAAGTGATCTGCCTAGTGAAGACAGCCATGTGTTGCGTACAGGTACCCTGGCACACATGGCTGACTTCATGTTAGGATGCCTTTCTCGTGACCCTCGCGTTGCACGCATTCTGGCGACAACGGATTACTGGGTGTACACACTGCTCGACCTACGGTATAAGGAGAACCTGCCCACTCTCATTCCCGAAGAGGAAAGGGCTTCGAGAGTGTTGCTATACCACAGGACCCTTGCGGACAAGCTGATGGTAAAATTCCCAGCCGACAGCGCTAGTGGCAGAAGGCGCAGTACCGAGGGCAAGGTAGCAGGGGAGGTGCGGAGATCGAGCAGCATGTACATCCCAGGCAGTGCAACAGTCTTTAAGGGCCTGGACAGCTTCATGGCTCCCCACCAAGACTGTGTCACCGCTCCCCAGTCAAGGCTGAGTCGGCGGGAGCACTGTAAAAGGATGGTGAGGGAGTACGTAGCCGATCGCATGACCGTCCTCCGTGACGCCTCTGCCACCTACAACTACTGGGTGTCGAAGCTGGACACGTGGCCTGAACTAGCGCTGTATGCCCTGGAGGTGCTTGCTTGTCCTGCGGCTAGCGTCTTGTCGGAGAGGGTGTTTAGTGCGGCTGGGGGAATCATCACAGATAAGCGTACCCGCCTGTCAACCGACAGGCTTACACTCATCAAGATGAACAAAGCCTGGATTTCGCCAGACTTCTCTTCTCCACCAGCGGACAGCAGTGATACGTAAGCAATACGTAGGCTGCACCCGCGGATGGAAGCATTGTTCTCTCTCACCATCCAAAACGGGGACATTTCTGCTTCATCAATCTGTGTCTAATATTCCTCCTCCTCCTCCTGCTACTCCTCCTGAAACCTCACGTAATCACGCTGAACGGGCAATTTTTCTTAGGGCCACAAGGCTCACTCAAATAATTTTTATAAACAATTTTTAAAAGTTTCAATGCGCTTAAAAGCGCTTAAAATTCCTCCTGGGGCCTGTCTTGAGTGCTACTATTACTGACATGGAACGAAGACTGCGCTCCCACTATACTGGTGCTTCGGAATTCCTCCTGGGGCCTGTCTTGAGTGCTACTATTACTGACATGGAACGAAGACTGCGCTCCTCCTATAATGCTGCTATTGATATGTTAGTGGGGCCTGTCCTAATGCTACGGCTGAAATGTTACGAATTCTGGGCTCTGCCTATACCGCTGCTAATGGTATGTCTCTGGGGTGTGGAAACAGAGGCTTCACAAAGACATAATGGCGGCGAGGCCATTTCCCACCAACGCGGTTACTGCTAAGGTCCATATAACCACGGACACGTGGAGAGGACACGTAGTGCCTCCAAAACATCCCCCTCCTCCTCCAACAATGAAAACATTCTTGGCAAATGCCTTTGCGTTGGTTCGTCTGGTGGCAGTCCAAGAATTTCACCTTTACCGACACTACAAGAGAGCCCCCCAACATCCCCCCGCCACAGCCCACTTAATCCTGGCCACGTTCCGAAAACCAACAAAATAAAACCGCGCTAATAGGTCCGCAGTCACCACCACATTACCACCAACGCGGTTACTGTTAAGGTACATATTACCAGTCTGACTAGGGCATGCACTGTGGGCCGAAGCCCACCTGTATTGTATCTGACGCTAGCTCTGCTGAGCAGGGCACTGCAATGGGATACATTTATGTACCACCGGTGGGTTCCAGGGAGCCACCCATGCTGTAGGTGCACACGGAGTGTAACCTACATGTGTCCACTTGTAAAGAACCCCAGTCTGACTGGGGCATGCAGTGTGGGCCAAAGCCCACCTGTATTACGCACGACATTACTACCTCAGCAGTGTTGGGCAATGCAATGGGATATTTCTGTGTACCGCCGGTGGCTTCCTGGCACCCACCCAGGACGTGGGTCCTCAGGGAATTATAAATGCATCTGTTTCCACTTGTAAAGAACCCCAGTCTGACTGGGGCATGCAGTGTGGGCCGAAGCCCACCTGTATTACGCACGACATTCCTACCTCAGCTGTGTTGGGCAATGCAATGGGATATTTTTGCGTATCGCCGGTGGGTTCCAGGGAGCCACCCATGCTGTAGGTGCACACGGAGTGTAACCTACATGTGTCCACTTGTAAAGAACCCCAGTCTGACTGGGGCATGCAGTGTGGGCCGAAGCCCACCTGTATTACGCACGACATTACTACCTCAGCTGTGTTGGGCAATGCAATGGGATATTTCTATGTACCGCCGGTGGGTTCCAGGGAGCCACCCATGCTGTCGGTCGACAGGGACTTCACAATAGGGAGTTGTACCTGCCTGTGTCTATGAATTAAAAAGCCCGGTCTGACTGGGGCATGCAGACACCTGGACAGAATGAATAGTGTGTGGCACATAGGTTCCCCATTGCTATGCCCACGTGTGCAGCTCCTGATGGCGGTGGCACAGGATTCTATTTCTCATTGCTTCTGTACAGCATTGTGGGCTATCGCCCCGCCCCTTTTAAAGAGGGTCGCTGCCTAGCCGTGCCAACCCTGTGCAGTGTGTGCCTGTGGTCCATCGTCATGGCAGACGCACTTCTAAATAGACATGAGGGTGGTGTGGCATGAGGGCAGCTGAAGGCAGCGCAGGGACAGTTTGGTGTGCACTGTGGGGGGGAGGGGGGGGTTGGTCAGCATGTAACCCAGGAGAAGTG
The DNA here is from genome assembly GCF_035609145.1 of Eleutherodactylus coqui. Classification (NCBI taxonomy): domain Eukaryota; kingdom Metazoa; phylum Chordata; class Amphibia; order Anura; family Eleutherodactylidae; genus Eleutherodactylus; species Eleutherodactylus coqui. The sequence continues at coordinate 19,792,966 of NC_089837.1, read as the reverse complement.
TCAGTGGAGTGTCATGCAGGCAGTGATTATGCTTTGTTGGAGGTGGTGTGGTGCTTAGCAAAGGTATGCCATGCTAATGAGGGCTTTTCAGAAGTAAAAGTTGTTGGGAGGGGGGGGGGGCACTCTTGCCGGTATTGTGGCTTAATAATGGGACCTGTGAACTTGAGATGCAGCCCAACATGTAGCCCCTCGCCTGCCCTATCCGTTGCTGTGTCGTTCCCATCACTTTCGTGAATTGCCCAGATTTTCACACATGAAAACCTTAGCGAGCATCGGCGAAATACAAAAATGTTCGGGTCGCCCATTGACTTCAATGGGGTTCGTTGTTCGAAACGAACACCCGGACATCGCGGGATGTTCGTTCCGGATAACGAACACCCGAACATTTTGGTGCTCGCTCATCTCTACACGAGAGATTCAATGCATTCCACCCACCATAAACCTGACATTAAGCTACATGTAGATTCTGTATACAGAAATAAAATTTTTGGACACCACCATAAAAATGTTGAACAACTCAATACTGACATCCCTATACCAAAAAACGATTGTTCGGCCCACATACCTCACATGGGACAGTTCCCATCCTAAACACATCAAAAAGTCCATCGTCTACAGACAGACCATCAGATACAACCGGATCTGCTCCAACCCAACAGACAGAGAGGAACATTTCCACAATCTTGAAAAGACATTTATAAATCAGGGCTACCATCCCACATCAATTGATGATCAAATCACCAGGGCTACCAGGATACCCAGAAATCACCAGAGCCACCGGGGCACCCAGGAATCACCAGAGCCACCAGGATACCCAGGAATCACCAAAGCCACCAGGATACCCAGAAATCACCAGAGCTACCAGGATACCCAGGAATCACCAGAGCCACCAGGATACCCAGGAATCACCAGAGCCACCAGGATACCCAGGAATCACCAGAGCCACCAGGATACCCAGAAATCACCAGAGCCACCAGGATACCCAGGAATCACCAGAGCCACCAGGATACCCAGGAATCACCAGAGCCACCAGGATACCCAGAAATCACCGGAGCCACCCGGATACCCAGGAATCACCAGAGCCACCAGGATACCCAGGGATCATCAGAGCCACCGGGGCACCCAGGAATCACCAGAGCCACCAGGATACCCAGGAATCACCAGAGCCACCAGGATACCCAGAAATCACCGGAGCCACCCGGATACCCAGGAATCACCAGAGCCACCAGGATACCCAGGAATCACCAGAGCCACCGGGGCACCCAGGAATCAACAACTCCAATACAAGGAGAAAGAAAAAATGGACATGTGCCTCTAGTAGTTACCTACAATTCACAGCTAGAAGTACTAAGGAAGACTGCAAGGAAACTCCATCTTACCTACACAAGGATGACCATCTGAAAACCATATTCCTGGACCCCCTGCTTCTGTGTTACAGGCAACCTCCTAATTTGAGGAACTTTATAATCAGAAGTGCATTGCCCCCCGACACACAAAAAGGAACTCATCCCTGTAATGTAAGGAGCTGCAAGACCTGCTGACATATACTGACTGCGGACAGGATACATACACACAGCAGGACTATAAGATCCTGGGGACATTCACATGTTCCACGCCTGATGTTGTGTACCTGATCCGGGGCAGTAAATGTCCTGTTGGGGGGCTTTATATTGGGGAAACAGGGCAAAAACTGAGAGCCAGGATGAGATCTCATTGCCAATTAATTAGAGAGGAAGACTGAACTACCTGTGGCAAAACATTTTTGTGGTCAGGGACACAGCATAGAGCAGATGGGAGTTATCATACTGAAGGGCAACTTCAAGTCGCAGCATCACAGAAGAATTTGGGAGTACAAATTTATGGCCATGTTTGATAACCTCGGATTCTTGCATAAGTGGAAAATATGAAAGGTCTGAAAGGGGTCAAGGCCGTCTTCACAATTATAATTTTTTTCTTTTTTTTTTCTCTTTCTCAAAACTTCATAAACATTATTAATAATAATAATCTTTATTTGTATAGCGCCAACTTATTCTGCAGCCATTAAATTCAGAACTTGACTTGTAATAATGTTGCCATCCAATAGGTGGTGCTGCATCTCCTTCCATGTGCAGGCTGAAGGAGAGATAAGACATATCATAAAACTGTCCTGTGCTCAGTGGACTGATTTAGGATGTATGTCTCCACTCTGTTTGTCTGTTGTTTTAAGTTTTGAGTGCAAAACAGCTTCAAATTTCTGTGTGTGAACATTTATTTAGACTAAGAGGAATGTGTCCCCCCTCCCCTCCGCATCTGTACGTTATAATAATGTGCCATCAAAACTAGTTTCATTCTTCAGCCTGATGAAGGGGGCGAGATAACCCTGAAAGCTCGCTGTAACATGTATTTTTGTTAGCCATTAAAAGGTCTCATATCTACAAGATGACTTGGTTTCTCTCACTGAGAACAATCACACATTACGGTATACTCCCGTTTAACATCCTTATTTTTTTGGTATATCCTTTGTAGATATCTATATTTGCACTGCTAGACCTTTTCTAGAATAAATCTACATTTTATCAATTAATCTTTGTCTGTTTTATAACGACTCATAAACTCCGAAGTGTGTGTCATAGGCCCCCTGCACACGGGCGGAAATTCTGCGGTGGGATTTCCTGAAGAATTTCCGCCCGTGGAAGCTGCCATAGGATTGCATTAAAAAACACAATCCTAAGCAGACGGCTGCGATTTGTCCACGTGAAATCACACGCAGAAAACAAATCGCGACATGTTCTTTTTCTGTGCGAGTCTCGCAGAGGCCCGCACAGAAATGTCTCTCCCAGCGCCCTGGCTCTATTCTGCGTATGCGTCGGCACCTGCCACATCAGAGAGTCGAAGCCGTGGGAGAAGGAGAGACCCGCACTGGTCCCTGCAGGGGCGTGGGTCGGGTCCCGCTGCAAGAATTCTCGTAGTGGATCCAACCCGGCCGTCTGCAGGTGGCCATAATTTATAAGTCTAGGTTCCAGATTACCTGTAACAAACTGGTGGTGGCAGCGTGTATTTGTGTGGGCTTTGTAGAGCTCTGGAGTGTGCTAGAACGGATCAGGTCGTGATTAGATTTTTTGCTTTGCGTGTAGAAGCCTTGGAAAGCTGGGTACAACTCAGCCTGTATTCTACCGACTCCAAGCTTGCTATCCTGCTAGAGCAGTGCTTCTCAACTCCAGTCCTCAAGACCCCCAACAGGTCATGTTTTCAGGATTTCCTCAGTGTTGCACAGGTGATGTCATTATTGTCAGTGCTTCAGACATTGCCACGGGTGTTCTTACTATAGAATATCCTTAAAACATGACCTGTTGGGGGTCCTGAGGACTGGAGTTGAGAAACACTGTGCTAGAGTGATCGATCGAGGCTTGGGTGTAACGGTTGGTAGTGGCGAGAGCTCTCGGAATAGTCGATCTGTGAGTAATCAGGGACAGAGACTGGATTGATAGGTAGCGTCCTCTCTCCTCCTGTCTATATGACAAATTGGTGGCAGTGGTGGGATATTTTAAACATTTGTGCCAGAATTAAGCAATTAATAATCAAACGAAAAAGTCAGCGGACTCTTTGCGATGATCGCCGTGAAACTTTTACAAGACTTTGTGGACCTTTTGGTCTGGAAAACAAATCGCAGCATTTCAGTGCGATTCCTGCACGGACGGCTTCCGTTGTTGTCAATGAAAGGTTTCCGATCCATGGCCCGTCCGCAATTCAATTGGGCCATGGATTCCGCAGGAAGGCAGGAGTTTAAAAAAAAAAGCTCCACTGCACATGTGCGGTGATGCGCCAACCGGCACTTCCGCACACATCCACAGTGGAGAAAATGAAGACCCGAACGGGTAAGTTGAAGACCCGCAGTGTGCTCAACTGCAGGCAGGGTCAGATTCCCCTGTGGGCTCCAACATGCAGAATCCTATCTCCCCGTGGACACGAGGCCTAAGCCTATACTGTGTGTACCCTCAGATAATCCCCCCTTCTCCTTTTTGTTTTTCTATTCTTTTGTCTGGCAAACAACTGTGGAGATGGCCGCTCCTTACCAGAAGCAGAGCAAGGAAGTGCTGATGGCCCGCAGTTCTGAGAGACGTCTGAAGGTGAATGGAAAGATGACGGAAGAGCTGATCCAGTTGTTGGTGGAGGATGATGCCCTACATCAGTTGTACAAAGTGGACCCTAATTGGTACATGCAGCTTGTTCACCTGCTGCAAGAAGACGCAGCTGCAAAATGAAAGGCTGAGCAAGAGGCTTCAGAATGTCACGTAGAGTGTGAGCAACAGCTGCGGATGGCAGAGCTACGGGCACGGAGTACAATACTACAGATGTGTGAGTTCGGTGGCACGAAAACCGTGTAACTGCGGCAAGAATGCTTCCCTGTCCCAGAGAAAGAAGGGGACCTGGACATTTTCCTGAGGGGGTTAGAAAAGGTCTGCCGGCAGTACCAGCTGCCCACCGAGCAATGGGCCAGGTACTCGACCCCAGGGCTTATGGGCAAGGCCCTGTAGGTGTTTACAAGGATTCCCCTGAGAACAGAACTTGCAGATATCCGGAACCTTCTGGAGAAGGGGTAAGCAGAACAGTGACAGATCCTCCCCCTTGTCCCTCTATCCTTGGGAGGGGGTCTGCTCCCACTCCCCCCTCCAGGCCTCCTATGGGTTCACCTGGTGGGTGGGGGTGGTGCAGAAGGAGCTGGTTCCAATAGTTATGTAATCTGGATAGTATAAAGTCAATCTCTACTGGCTGTCATACATTACTGCAGTTTGTGTAATTGTCTATGGAATATTCAATGTGACTTCCCATTGGCTGCAGAGCTCCGGTGGGAGATTTGTAGGACTTGAGATCATAGAGAGTTGCAAGCTGGAAAGCAATTCCAGCAATACTGAGCCGTAAGAGAGACTGCAGTGCCAGGAGAGAGAGCTGCCAAGAGAGTGAGGAGTCAGCTCGGGGAGCCGTGGGAGACATGTCCTGGAGAATCTGTGCCTGTTAGAGAGAGACAGTGGCACCAGAAAGGAGGCAGTTGGTGTTTGAGAAGCACAGCTCCATAATGCGCAGAACTGACATTGCTCAGAGAACAAAGCTGCAGGGACTACAGCGAGACAGACTGCTACAAGGGATTCACATCATCCTGCAGCTCCAAAGATGCATCATTACAGCACTACACATGCTGGAGATACGTAAGTGAGGTAGGCCCTCAGAAAAGCACCAGACGTGTGCACACGGATAGTGACTTACATGCAGGTCTGCCAATTAAAATATGCAAGCTCGAGCCGACACCAGAGAAACACATATTTATCCTCCAGTTGTGGACAAGTTTTTTTGGACCATAGTTGTGTGTGAGCGACTGGCATTACTAGGGTGAAATGTTGGGTGGTAATACCACATGTTCTACAGTGAAGTGTTCTGATCTTTGTGATCTATAACAGATTGTTACCACCCCCCGCTCACGGTAGAGTTAAGTATCCTCTTAGCTGCAGTCAGTCAGGTTGTCTGACGTTTCTGAATAACCGCATATTACTTGTCTATAACAGAGGCTTCTGCGGCAGCGTCATCTCCAGGTTTATTTGTAAGATAAAAGCATACACATTTTTGTCCACATTGTTCCCTGATTCCTGTTTCTCCTGCCTGTGACCGTGGGGTGCCAGGAGACAGACTCCTATCCATCGGATTGGTCTTCAAACTTCTTTAAACAGCATGATCCTAGGACCTTCCCAGATGCAGGCCAGGGCAGGGTTTGCTATGGCTCCTGTGTATAATCACAGCGAAGAAGAGAAATCAGTATGCATGCCAGTCAAGAACAGGGGTGGCCTGGCATGGCGCTGAGGGAAAAATCGGACTCTTTTCTGCAAAATCTGACACTTTTCAGCTCATTAGAATACATTGCGGGAAAAGAAGCAGATTGTACAGATACAAAACAAAGTGGTTATAAGGAAATCTCATTAGTAAATACACACCTTTACACCACCAACCACTCCCAATTGTATGTCAACAACCAGTCCCAACTGTACACCACCAACCACTCCCAATTGTATGTCAACAACCAGTCCCAACTGTACACCGCCAAACAATCCGAATTTACAGGGGTTTCTTCAATTAGTAAACACACACCTTTAGCTGCAGGGTCCGATCTTTTTGGTGAAGGCCCCAGAGCAAAACAATTGCCCCCTCTCACTAACAGAGTAAGTTCAGATAGGCTTGGTAAAAGGTTGATACATGTGAAGAAAGTTAATAAGATCCCTGACAATGTAATGATTATCGCACCAACCCAACTGTCCATGATGTCTGAGGTTGAGGAAAACAACGATCAGGCATGTTGCATGTGGTATCTTACTGCTGCTTTGTTTCCCTGGAGATAAGCAGATTTGGAGGTGTCTGGCAGTTGCTCATCTCTCTTTTGGACAGGACTCTGGCTTTGGCTCACGATCCCAGTCATTCTTATACAATAAAGCTCTAACATTGAGTTGCAGGAATGCTGCCATCCAATAGGTGGTGCTGTAGAGGCTTTGTTCCATCTTTCCATTTGCATAAATTTCCCAGAGGAGCATGGATGGCCTTATAAGTCTCCTCACACCATCTAGCTTCTCTCCATAAGGAGAAAGGATGCCCTTACTGACCCTGTGAATGTAAGTAAAGCTGCAACCTGTCGGCCGCAGTTTAAATATTCAGACCAGAGCTTAACAAAAAAAGTTGGTAAAATAGGATTAAAGCTTCATTCCCAGGAGCGTATATCGCCCCCATTTTCACAGCCGTCTGATATACGCTACGCATCTGAGGCATTCGTTTTCAATGTCGCAGTTCAGATGGGCATTTTTCTGCTGTGTAAAAAAGCGCCTGACCGGCGAAGATAGTGATACGGTGCGCATTCTGCTTAGGCGCTTTTACGCCGGCCGGGAAAGATAGTTCTGGAACAATCTTCCTACCAGAATATGGCAGCGGCTCCCATAGTGTCTCTGATAAACTCCCATCCCCTTCACTCATCCTCTCCGCCCCTTGTTGGCTGTCTGCAATGGGAGGGACTAAGCTGCCACCCTGTCCTGCCCCCTCCCCTTGCCAACAGCCAGCGAGGAGGTGGAGAGCAGAGCTCAACTGTCTCCCCCACCTGACGGTATTGCGGGTGCAGCGTTCAATTGCTGCACTTGGCTGTCTGAACGGGGGCGTTAAAAGGGAGATGTCCCAGCCACGGCTGCCTCTCATTCACGCAATTTTTAGGTGCACTGTGGTCGTGACATGGCCAGCCGAAAATCTGCAAACCTGTGTGAATGAAGCCTAAAGGAAAGCATCTGCATGTTTCGCAACAACTGCAACACTGTTCATGTGTTATTCTTGCTATTCAGGCGAGTGAGGGTAAGCTGCAATACCAGACACAACCCATGGATAAGATTGGCGCTGTTTCTATAAAGAGAGCATACCTTCTTCTTTTTTTTACTAATCATGTGCAAGTCGTTTAGTCAACCCCCCATGAGGACTAATTAACTCACAGTTCTGAGCAGTAGTTCCGCTGAGCAGCCAGAAGAGAGCGATAGTGAGCAGAAATTTCATATTAAGAGACGGAATGTGAGGAACCCAAAAACAATGCAGAGACTTACTAAATCGCACAATTAAAACACACAATGCAAACAAAACCGCTCATAACCTGCACAAACTATAGGGGGCTCCACAGGAGGTCTTGCTGCTGGGACTCCAGCAATCACCTGTAATGTGTGAGAGAAGCCGGCAGACAGTGTTCAATTTCACTGCAGCGCCCCGATAGGGAAAATGCAGTATTACACAGTTCTTGTTAACATCAGTAGGCTCTCCATGTACCACACAGACGTGTCGGGTCCTCCAGAGAGACACTCTGTGTAGCTAATCATGCTGATACATGAATATTAGACCTCGGGTTAACCCCTTCCTGCTGCAGACGTTTTTGTTTTCACCATTTTCATTTTTTTGTCCTTTCACGGTTACACGGGGTCTGGATTTTTGCAGGTATAAGTTGTATTTCCCAGTGGTATCATTGAACCCCTTAATGCTCCATGACCTGCAGTTACATCATGGGGGTTCGAGGCTTGTATATGGCGGGATCGGGTGTTGATGCTGCTCCATACAATGCGGGTGTCAACCAACTTTGTCAGCTGATATCCACCTATAACAGCCACGATCAGCGCTCACGTTAATCGAGTATGTTAACCCTTTAAATGCCACAGTCCATTCTGACAGCAACATTTAAATGCCCCTGATTGGAGTTCAGAGGTCCTGATTGGCCCTCCTGCAATGAGAGCACAGAGTGCTGTTCGATTGGGTTGACAGCCCCCAGCGCTGCCATTGCGGATTGCTTATAAAGTCATGCTTGTGGCGTTGCTTGATATACTGTGATCTGACAGGCAGTCTAATTTAATGCTATGGTATGACATTATACTGCAGGAGCCATCGCAAGTTCAAGTCCCCTATGGCAAATTTAAAAAATTGAAAAAGAGTATTAAAGGGGTTGTCCCGCGGCAGCAAGTGGGTCTATACACTTCTGTATGGCCATATTAATGCACTTTGTAATGTACATCGTGCATTAATTATGAGCCATACAGAAGTTATCAAAAGTTATTCACTTACCTGCTCCGTTGCTGGCGTCCTCGTCTCCATGGAGCCGACTAATTTTCGGCGTCTAATGGCCAAATTAGACGCGCTTGCGCAGTCCGGGTCTTCTCCTTTTCTCAATGGGGCTCCGTGTAGCTCCGCCCCGTCACGTGCCGATTCCAGCCAATCAGGAGGCTGGAATCGGCAATGGACCGCACAGAAGCCCTGCGGTCCACCGAGGGAGAAGATCCCGGCGGCCATCTTCAGCAGGTAAGTAAGAAGTCACCGGAGCGCGGGGATTCAGGTAAGCGCTGTCCGGTGTTCTTTTTTAACCCCTGCATCGGGGTTGTCTCGCACCGAACGGGGGGGGGGGGCGGGGGGTTGAAAAAAAAAAAAAACCCGTTTCGGCGCGGGACAACCCCTTTAAGGTTATATTAATCATTAAAAAAAGTAACAAAAGTTTAAAGAAAGCCCTTTCCCCATATTTATAAAAAAAAGAATCCCAAAACGTTTGGTATCGCTGCGTCTATGAAAGTCCAATCTATCAAGGTAACATTATTTATCCCACAGGGTGAATGTCATCAGTATAAAAAAATACACAACGCCAGAATTACGCTTTTTTGGTTGCTGCGTCTCCAAAATTTTCTTTTTTATATTAAGCAGTCCAAAAGTCATATGTACTCTAAAATGGCACCAATAGAAGGATGTTATCCAAAAAAAGGAGCCCTACTCTTCATAACTGTAGAATTATTCTCCACCGCAGATCTCCTCCTTTATCATTCTAAGACAAGTGGCTGCAGGCTGCATGGATAGCAACCATTTTGTGTCAGCCTTGGACAATCCCTTTAATGAACCTTGAAATTAAACGACCCCCCTTACAGGGGTTACCCACTTCTTAACAATAGATGACCTATCCTCAGGATTGGTCATCAATATTTGATTTGTGGGGGTTTGTTGATCGGGACACCCAGCGAACAACTGTTGTCTAATCGGCTGTCAGCGTGTATGATGTCAGAAGCTGACAGCTCTGTAGACTTGGCAGTGTAATGAATTCAATGAGAACAGTGACTGCAACCCCAACTAGGGGCACTGCAGTGTGTATGGGGCACTTAGCTGGCAGCTCTATGTGTAACATCCATTATTAGCGCATGAGTCCGGCTTTCCAGTCACTAAATTTCAGTTTGCGGCGGTCATGCGTTCGTGCCTCAAAAAGCTAGCTTTCACCCCGAGCGAGTTTGGTATGCACTCGTTCAGAATAGGTACGGCGACGTCGGCTTTCGCCTGTGGACTAAAAGGGGAAGAAGTAAAACGAGTGGGTAGATGGAAGTCTGAAGCTTATAAATCATATGTCTGGCCGGATGTGAGAGTTTTATAGCGGATTTTCGTTTTGAGGTGAGCATTATTGTGTTTCTTCCCGTTTTCGTTTTCTCTGTTTTGGTTTTCCTTTACGACAGATTCTAGATGGACAGTTTAGTTGGTCGGCCACTCCTTCATATATTGGGCTGAAAAAAGAGCGAAGGCCAGGCCAATTGGAGCAGATCTGGGGCTCAAAAACGTGCAGGTCCGGTGGCACGGGGTCAGAGGACTGCAATGGACCAGGCTGCTCCAGGAGGTCCTGACAATCAGCAGCTGGACCCCGGATAGGGTGATTTTGGTCATTCATGCAGGAGGGAATGGCCTTGGTAAGGTGAAGGTGGGGGAGCTTACGGCACTGATGAAGGAGGACCTATTTGGTTTAAAAAAAATTTTTAGGAACGTGGTTTTACTATGGTCGGATATAGTAGCGAGAAGGTATTGGAGGGGGCTAGAGATAAGGAAGCCATAGACAGGGTTAGAAAAAGCGTAAATTTTAAGATTTCTGCGTTCGTACAGTCGTTGGGGGGGGGGGGGGCTGGCAATACGGCATTGGGAGCTGGAGAGGAGAGAGCGGGGAATATCCAGGAGTGACGGAGTGCACCTTAGCGACATTGGGATGAATATTTTTTGATCAAGGCGGCTTTGTTGCTGGCAAGTGGGGGGCGGAGTGCAGTGCAGGAATACGCTGCATCCTTTGTGGCGTAAGTTCGGGACTTTCCATGCCAGCAATGGAGTGGAAGGTGGATTTTCAGGCCCATTCTGGGCTTTCTCACGCCTTGTTTTTGGGTGTTTTTTGATTCTACAAATTTTCAATTCAGATGTTCAGAAAGCATAGAAAGGAGAGAAGCGGAATTTTAAATAGTTTGTTCACAAAGTTTAATAAAGCTGTGGCCTACCCACATTTTCAAGCCAGCAAAGCGTCTCGTTTTTCATTTTATTGGGATGGGAGCTTGATAGAGGTTTGGCGGAGTCCCCCCAGTCCAGGATGGTGTACTGGGCCACTACACTGTGCACACAGTGGCCCGAAAGACAGCTGATTGCTGCATAACCTGAGCGATAAACACCCCCCTAGCTAGTAATCAACGACTGATGATGTATGTTGAGGGGTCCTCGGCTTAGAAACACAGAGAAACACTCTTGTGGAGAGGTTTTAATATGAGGCAAAAGTCTGGATACAACTTTTAAACTGGTGTAATAATGAGAAATTTGACTTACAATCTGTAAAAGTATTAAGTGGCTGGGGGCTGCATTTTAGGTGAAGGACATGTTTTTAGCAGCCATTTTTAACTCAGGCATTTTGAATTCAGTTTGGTTTTTCAAATGGGAAAACATCTTGAGCATCTGCTTTAGGGTACCATTGAACTGTTCACACAGACCATTAGTCTGGGGGTGATATGGGCTGGCTACCAGATAATGTGACTCTATATTTTTACAGAGGCCTAAGGTATGAGGCTTGATATTAACTGGGGACCCTGATCGGTAAGCATTTCCCTGGGAAATCCTATGTGGCAAAATATTGCTAACGGCATCATCCACATTCTTGGCCTGCATGGAGGACAGGTCCACGGCCTCAGGGTACTGGGTGGTGTAGTCAACTACGGTCAAGATGTAGCATTTCCCACAGTTGCTGGGAACATCAGGTCCACAGCAAGTCTCTGGAAAGGCTCCTCAATGATTGGCAAAGGAACTAGGGAAGTCTTCGGGCCAGGCCTGGACTTCCCCATTCTTTGACAGGTCACGCAGGACCAACAGTAATGGGCTATGTTAGTTGCTATCAAGGCTTTAGTCTTAGCAACCCCTAAGTGTCCAGCCAGCAGGATCTCATGAGCCACTCCTAGCAGCTCCTGTCTGAATGGGTAGGGCACTACCAGCTGCTCTGAGCCATTCCTGCCCAGTGGTACCAGAGACTGTTTCTCAGTATAACCTTCCCTGATCACAGAAGAACCTCTCCTTCTCGGACCATTCAAAACAATGGACAATGCATTCCAAGGAACGCACAAAAGTAGAGCATGCCATGATTTTTTTTGGCAGCAAGAAGAAAACCGCTTATTTATTTGACTCCATTCAAAGCAATGCACAAATCTCGTACAATTTTTCTTGGCCGCATGAAAGTGGCCTTAATAGATAAAGTTTCTACCTCATTGGGGTTTTTTGCCTTCCTCTGGATCAGCATTGGGGGGTAATAGGAGGAACTGGATGGACGTGGGTCTTTGTTCAGCCTGACACAATATGTTACTATATTAGGACGGTGCACTTTGCTGTGACTGTACACAGGTGGAGTAATGTGCAATACCCTGGGCATTGGATCGGTGTCCCCTCCACCCCCCGTGGCATGGATTATGTAGTTGGTGTCATCCACGCGTCTTGCTGAAATCTCGTGCCTGCCATGTGAGATGCCCAGACAAGCTACTCGATTTATTTGCACATGTGCCGGGCGACCCACCGCACACTATAAACTTAATTTCAGGGATTTTGTAATGTGGCAAGGACTACAACTACACTATTGTAGCACCTTTATTGGAAAAATTTAAAGAAAATTGTTGACAGATTCCCTTTAATCCCTTAATGCCAAGTTTACATCCTGGCAGGGTAGTAGTTAATGCAACAGGTGAAGTGACCCGAGGGTACTACAGGTTAGTCATGCACTCAGAGGTGGGTATACCTGTCTATGAGCTCCTCAGGTGCGATAGAATGTATCGTACAGGTGAGAAACTCCTGTCTTTCCCCTAAATGCACGGGTTAAATCTATTCTGCCCGGCAACAGCTTGCTTCAGGTTGGCTGTTTGCCATTAATTTCCCTGATTAATAAAAACAAAAACCTGGTGAACCTCTCTGAGAATATGGTCTATTGCTCCTGGAAGAAATAAAGGCAGTAGTTCATGGCAATCCTAAGGAAGCTGATGGGTCCGACCAGGCATTAAGAGAACAATTTATTAAAGGGACTCTAAGTGAAACCCCCCATAGACAGTTAAAAATGCTATCCATACAGTATCCTGACAGTAGCTTTATAGAATTTAAAGAATTCTTACCAACAGGAAGGAAATGGTTGAGAAAGTTAAGATGGCTGGGTTCTTAGGAGGCAGTGATCATGGTATCCTTGAATATTGGATAACAAGAGGAGGAAGACCTGAGAAAACTCAGACCTCAAGGTTGGATTTCAGAAAGGCAGATTTCAATTAACTCAGAAAGAGGATAGGAAGAATCCAATGGCTGGATGTTCTTAAGGACAGAAATGCCAAGAAGGTTGGGAAATATTGCGAAATGAGATTCTCAAAGCACAATCGTTAACAATCCCTAAAAGAAGGAAGAATGGGAAGCATTTAAAGAGACCAGGATGGATGAACACAGAACTTGTACACATGTTAAAGAGGAAGAAAAATATGTTTATCAAATGGAAAGAGGGGGAAAATATCTAAAGAAGAATATAATGCGGTCTGCAGAAACTGGAGGGCAAGTGTCAGAAAAGCTAAAGCTGATAATGGATTGAGGCTTGCAACAGAGGCCAAAAGCAATAAAAAAAGGATTTGGGGGATATGTCAAAAGCAAAAGAAAAAGTCAAAGATGCTATTGGATGTTTACAAGATGAAAATGGTGAATTGGTTAAGAATGATGAGAAGGCCGAACTTTTAAATTCCTATTTTGTATCTGTTTTCTCTCAGAAAGTAGATGGAACATCAACTGACCTTCCCTGTGCTATTGGGAGAATACAAGAATGCAGGCTATCTGTAAGCAGAGAGATAGTGAGGGAACACTTAGCTAACTTAAATGAATTCAAATCTCAAGGTCCAGATGAATTACATCCTAGGATACTAAAGAAAGCAGCAGAGGTAATTGCTGAACCGTTCGCCATAATCTTTGAAAATTCCTGGCGAACAGGAGAAGTCCCAGAAGATTGGAAAAGGGCAAATGTTGTCCCTATCTAAAAAGGGAAGAAGGTGGATCCTGGAAACTACAGGCCTGTGAGCCTGACTTCTATACCGGGAAAGATCTTTGAACAAATTATTAAGCAGCATGTATGCAAGTACTTGGATGAGAATGGAGTAATTAACCAGAGCCAGCATGGGTTTGTAACAAACAAGTCATGCCAGACGAATCTAATTTCCTTCTATGATAGTATCACTGACTGGGTTGATAAGGAAAATGCTGTAGATATAGTTTTTCTTTACTTTACTAAAGCATTTGACAAAGTATCCCATACCATACTTATTGAAAAAATGACCAAATCTGGGATTGACAAGGCAACTGTTAGGTGGATTCACAAGTGGCTGAGTGATCGTACTCAAAGAGTGGTCATAAATGGCTGCACATCCAAGTGGAAGAATGTATCGAGTGGGGTAGCACAAGAGTCTTGTGCTACCCCACTCGATACATTCGAGGCGTAACTTGAAGCTCCCGGACCCCCATGCAAAACCTCTAACAGGGTCCCCAACTATAATGCTTTACTTATAGTACTCCATTTCCTATATCGAGAAGAGAGGCCTTATGGGCCCCCTAAGGCTCCTGGGCCCGGGTGCAACCGCATCCCCCGCATCCTCTATAGTTACACCTCTGCACAAGACTCTGTCCTAGGCCCAGTGTTGGTCAACATTTTTATAAATGATCTGGAGGAGGGAATTGATGGAAACTGATAAAATTTGCTGATGACACAAAGCTAGAAGGGATAGCTAACACTAGGGAAGAGAGAGAGTATTCAAAAAGATCTGTACAGTGGGCAGCGACTAACAGAATAGTATTTAACAAGGAGAAATGCAAAGTCCTACATCTGGGCAAGAAAAATAAAAAAAGCACATACAGAATGTGAGGAATTGAGCTAAGCAGCACATGTGAAAAAGACTTGGGTATACTAATAGATCACAGACTGAACATGAGTCAACAATGTGATGCAGCAGCTAAAAAGGCAAACACAATTCTGGGATGTATTAAGAGAAGCATAGAGTCTAGATCACACGTGAGGTAATTATCCCCTCTACTCTTCCTTAGTCAGACCTCATCTGGAATACTGTGTCCAGTTCTGGGCACCCCACTTTAAAAAAGACATAGACAAACTGGAGCAAGTTCAGAGAAGAGTTACCAAGATGGTAAGCGGTCTGCAAATCATGTCCTATGAAGAATGGTTAAAGGATCTGGGAATGTTTAGCTTACAAAAAAGAAGGCTGAGAGAAGACTTAATAGCTGTCTACAAATATCTGAAGGGCTGTCACAGTGCAGAGCGATCAGCCTTATTCTCATTTGCACAAGGAAAGACTAGAAGCAATGGGATGAAACTGAAAGGGAGGAGACACAAATTAGATATTAGAAAAAATTTTCTGACCGTGAGGGTGATCAATGAGTGGAACAGGTTACCACGGGAGGTGGCGAGTTCTCCTTCAATGGAAGTGTTCAAACAAAGGCTGGACAAATATCTGTCTTGGATGATTCAGTAAATCCTGCACTGAGCATGGGGTTGGACCTGATGACTCTGGAGGTCCCTTCCAACTCTACCATTTTTTGATTCTATGAATGGGCCATCCAGGTACTGGGAACGGAACCCTAGCTGGCTATGGTTAGAAGACTACAAACCCTGCATCAGTCTCCTGGGGAAGGGTGGGCCCCTCCGCTCTTGCAAAGATGGTGGCATAAGATTCTGCGTTGACTACTGCAAACCAAACAACATTACACATAAGGATACATATCTGCTCCCCCGAATTGAAGAATCTCTAACAGCTCTAGGTTCAGCCGCCTATTTCTTTACCTTGGATCTCACTATTGGGTATTGGCAAGTACCCATGACCGAACTAGACAGAGAAAAAACAGCTTTCACCACCCCAGTCGGTTTATTCAAATTTAATTGCATATGTTTTGGACTCTGTAATGCTCCCAGTACTTCCCAAAGGCTCATGGAACGACGTCTAGGTCACAAAAATTTTGAATCAGTACTATTCTATTTGGACGACAACATTGTCTACTCAAACTTATGAAGGTGATTTGCAACACTTGAGTGAAGTCTTTCAAATTCTAGTGAACCGTGGCCTTAAATTAAAACCCTCCAAGTGTTATCTACTTCAGACACAGGTGCAATATCTGGGTCACATTGTCAGTGCTGACGGTGCATACCATGATCCAGAAAAGACTGGCCCACGACTAAAAGACTATCCCCCATTAACTGGGAGGAAGCTTTAAAGAGAGACTTGTCACGCCCCAATTTTAGCATATCCAGACTATACATTACCCTTTAATCTATACACAGATGCCAGCTTCAAATTGCTAGATGTTGTACTGAGTCAAGATCAAGAAGGGAAGGAAAGAGTAATTGCATATGCAAGCTCCCTGAAAGGATCTCAACTAGAGATGGGCGAGCACACTCGTCAGAGCTTGATGCTCATTCGAGTATTAGGGTACTCGAGATGCTCGCAACTCGAATCGAGCACCATGCGGTACTCAAGTAAATTCCATTTCCCCTCCCCGCATGTTTAGCGCCATTTTTATAGCCACTAAACATGCATGCAAGGCATTACCACTTCCTGCTGTGACGTGCCAGCCCTGTGCACGTCTACAGCAGTGAGTGGCTAGCGGGATCAGGTGACCGCCGAGTACTTAAATTGGTCCCAACTAGAGATGAGCGAGCACACTCGTCCGAGCTTGATGCTCGTTCGAGCATTAGGGTACTCAAGATGCTCGTTACTCGAGTCAACTCCATTTCCTTCCCCGAATGTTTAGCGCCATTTTCTAGCCAATAGACATGCGGGGAAGGCATTACCACTTCCTCCTGTGACATGCCAGCCCTATCCCACCCCACAGTAGTGAGTGGCTGGCGAGATCAGGTGACCGCCGAGTACTTAAACTGGTCCCGCCCGCGGCTCGCCTCAGGCACATGCTGGCAGAGGTTAGGGAAAGTGCTGCTGCTCATTCAGGAAAAGTGTTAGCGTAGGTCCTGTCTTCAAGAACCCCAAGTCCTTCTTAGGGCTACATCTGACAGTGTGCATTACTGTTGTGGCTGACTGGGAGCAGTAGTGCACTTTTTTTTTTTCATCTCGGGCTGTGCAGGCCATTTCATCTATAGCGTTCTCAGTCTGCAGTCTATTATACAGAGTATAGGGAAAGTGCTGCTGCTGATATAGGGAAAGTGTTAGAGTAGGTCCTGTCTTCAAAAACCCCAACGGTCCTTCTTAGGGCTACATCTGACAGTGTGCATTATACTTGTGGCTGGCTGGGAGTTGTAGTGCATCCATTTTTGTATTACGCATTTAGGCCTGTTCTCAGCCTTTCAGTAATAGTTTTTTCAGGCTGCAGTGCCGTACAACCAGCTCTCACCATGAAACTGCACTCAAATATTTCCTAGCCAGCTGTGAACAACTTCACTTATATCATTCTATGTGTGCAGTGAATTATACAGCGGTCTCACTGCTAAACAGTACTGTAATATTACCGGGGCCACTGCAAAGTATTTCAGCTCTGCCGCTGTTCAGAGAGTCTCACAATACCCTTTCCTTAGTGGTGTTGAGATAGCCGCAGTTACCAGCACTATCCACTGGCTTTACAGTCTTCTCCCACTCCACACAGCCTCTATTATCTACAAGTCTCTGCAAGTGGTAAATTGTCCTAAGTATCAGCGCAAGACAGCGGGTTAATTTTTTCAAGTCACAGCATAGAGCTTCCGTTATCTACAAGTCTCTGTGTGCGGTGAATTAAGCCACAGTTGTCAGTGCTGTACAGTGGGGTAATTTATTTGGGCCCGGCTCTATTCTTAATCCGCCATGATGAGGAGTAGGGGTAAGGGTTGAGGACGTGGATGCGGACGTCCAAGTGAGGGTGTGGGCACAGGCCGAGTTCCTGGTCCAGGTGAATCACAGCCGGCTGCTGCGGGATTAGGAGAGAGGCAAGTTTCTGGGGTCCCCAGCTTCGTATCACAATTTATGGGTCAACGTGGTAGACCTTTATTACAAACAGAGCAGTGCGAGCAGGTCCTGTCGTGGATGGCAGAAAATGCATCCAGCAATGTATCGACCACCCAGTCTTCTACGAAGTCCACTACTCCTGGCCTAGGGACTGCAACTCTGAATCCTCTGGCTGCTGCTCCTCCTTCCTCCCAGCCTCCTCACTCCATGAAAATGACATATTCTGAGCAGGCAGACTCCCACTAACTGTTCTTGGGTCCCTGCCATGAGTGGGGGAAAAATGGTTCCTCTCTCACCTGAGGAGTTTGTCATGACCGATGCCCAACCTTTGGAAAGTTTCCGGAGTCCGTTGAGGCTGGGGACTTCCAGCAACTGTCTCAAGAGCTTTTTGTGGGTGAGGATGATGATGTGACACAGTTGTCTGTCAGTGAGGTAGTAGTAAGGGCAGTAAGTCTGAGGGAAGAGCGCACAGAGGATTCGGAGGAAGAGCAGCTGGACAATGAGGTGACGGACCCCACCTGGTTTGCTAAGCCTACTGAGGACAGGGCTTCAGAGGGGGGAGGCAAGTGCAGCAGCAGGACAGGTTGGAAGAGGCAGTAGGGTGGCCAGGGGTAGAGGCAGGGCCAGAGCGAAGAATCCCCCCCACTGTTTCCCAAAGCACCTCCTCGCGGCAAGCCTCCGTGCAGAGGGCTAGGTGTTCAAAGGTGTGGATGTTTTTTAGTGAGAGCGCGGATGACCGACGAACAGTCATGTGCAACCTGTGTCGCACCAAAATCAGCCGGGGAGCCACCACTACCAGCCTTACCCCCACCAGCATGCACAGACATATGATGGCCAAGCACCCCACAAGGTGGGACGAAGGCCATTCACCACCTCCGGGTCACACCACTGCCTCTTCCCCTGTGCCCCAACCAGCCACACAGATCCAATCCCCCTCCCAGGACACAGGCACGAGCGCCTCCCGGCCTGCACCCACACCCTCACCTCCACCGTCCTCCACTCCATCCAGCAATGTCTCTCAGTGCAGCGTTCAGCTGTCGCTAACACAAGCGTTGGAGTGAAAGCGCAAATACGCCGCCACGCACCCGCACACCCAAGCTTTAAATGTGCACATTGCCAAATTAATCAGCCTGGAGATGCTGCCGTACAGGCTTGTGGAAACGGAGGCTTTCAAAAACAAGATGGCTGCGGCGGTCCCCAATCGCCACTATTTTTCCCGGTGTGCCGTCCCAGCCCTACACCAGCACGTCTCCTGCAACATAAATCGTGCCCTCACCAACGCGGTTACTGGGAAGGCCCACTTAACCACGGACACGTGGACAAGTACTGGCAGGCAGGGCCACTATATCTCTTTGACAGCACATTGGGTGAATTTGGTGGAGGCTGGGACCGAGTCAGAGCCTGGGACCGCTCACGTCCTACCCACACCCAGAATAGCGGGTCCTACCTCGGTGCTGGTATCTGCAGCGTTTTATGCCACCTCCTCCAAACCCTTACCCTCCTCCGCCACCTCTACCTTTCAATTAAGAAGTGTGAGCATGTCGCCAGCAGTCGATATCGCGCGGCAGTGCAGTGGTGGGCAAGCATCAGCAAGCCGTGCTGAAACTAATCAGCTTAGGTGACAAGAGGCACACGGCCCCTGAGCTGTTGCAGGGTCTGACAGAGCAGACCGACCTCTGGCTTTTGCCGCTGAGCCTCCAACCAGGCATGGTCGTGTGTGACAACGGCCATAACCTGGTGGCGGCTCTGCGGCTCGGCACCCTCACACACGTGCCATGCCTGGCCCACGTCTTCAATCTGGTGGTTCAGCGGTTTCTGAAAAACTACCCCCACTTGTCTGACCTGCTCGGCAAGGTGCGCCGCGTCTGCGCACATTTCCGCAAGTCCACCACGGGCGCTGCCACCCTTAGGACCCTGCAACATTGGTTTCAGCTGCCAGAACACCGACTGCTGTGCGACTGGCCCACACACTGGAATTCTACGCTGCACATGTTGGCCAGGCTCTAGGAGCAGCGTAGACCAATAGTGGAATACCAGCTGCAACATGGGCGGCATAGTGGTAGTCAGCCTCCCCAATTCTTTACTGAGGAGTGGGCATTGATGGCAGATATCTGCCAGGTCCTCGGAAACTTTGAGGAGTCTACCCAGATGGTGAGTGGCGATGGTGCAATCATTAGCGTTACCATCCCGCTGCTTTGCCTGCTGAGAAGTTCGCTGCAAAGCATAAAGGCCGACGCTTTTCCGGTTGGAACAGGAGATGGGGAATGCCAGTATGTTGCTTGATAGCCAGACCACCCTCATGTCTATATCTGAGCGCGTTTTGGATGAGGGGGAGGAGCAAAAGGAGGAGGGGGAAGAGACAGCTGGGCACACTGCAGAGGGTACCCATGCTGCTTGCCTCTCATCTGTTCAGCGTGTATGGGCTGTAGAGGAGGAGGAGGATCCTGAAAGTCATCTTCCTAGTGAGGACAGCGATGTGTTGCGTACTGGTACCCTGGCACACATGGCTGACTTCATGTTAGGCTGCCTTTCTCGTGACCCTCGCATTAGACGCATTCCGGCCAACACGGAATAGACCCTTCTAGACCCACGGTATAAGGAGAACCTTTCCACTCTCATTTCCGAAGAGAAGAGGGGTACAAGAGTGTTGCAATACCACAGGGCCCTGGTGGACAAAGTGATGCTAAACTTCCCATCTAACAGCGCAGTAGAAGTAGAAGATGTAGTTCAGAGGGTCAACTAGCAGGGGGGGGGGAGGGAGCATGTCCAGCGTAGGCAGGGGAACACTCTCCAAGGCCTTTGCCAGTTTTATGGCTCCCGAGCAAGACTGTGTCACCACTGCACAGTCAAGACTGAGTCGTAGGGAGCACTGTAAAAAGGTGGTAAGGGAGTACGTAGCCGATCGTACCACCGTCCTCCAAGATCCCTCTGCTTCATACAACTATTGGGTATCAAAGCTGGACACGTGGCACGAACTTGTGCTGTACGCCCTGGAGGTGCTGGCCTGCCCTGCCGCTAGCGTCTTGTCAGAGAGGGTGTTTAGTGCAGCTGGAGGAATCATCACGGATAAGCGTACCCGCCTGTCAACTGCCAGTGCCGACATGCTTACACTGATTAAGATGAGCAAAGGCTGGATTTCCCCAGACTTCTCTTCTCCACCGGTGGAAAGCAGCGGATCCTAAAGATTCTTTTCGCTGCAACAGGAGAAATATGCATCCTCTATCACCCCAAAAAGGGAGAGAAGTAGCTTGATCTCTCCCTCTCGGATCTTACTCCTCCTAAAACAGCAAGTCATCACGCTGAACCGCCAATTTTTCAGTGGGCCAAAAGGCTCAGTTAGAACCAATTTTTTTTTCGGAGGGGTTCGCATATACTCTTGCTACTGAATTGTTTCAGGGGTTTGCCTATACTCTTGGTACAGAAAGGTTTGAGGGGTTCACCTATACTATTGCTACAGAAATGTTTGAGGGGTTCGCCTATACTCTTGCTACAGAAATGGTTTAGGAGTCCGCCTATACTATTGCTACAGAAATGATTGAGGGGTTCGCCTATACTCTTGCTACTGCATTGTTTCAGGGGTTTGCCTATACACTTGCTACAGAAAGGTTTGAGGGGTCCACCTATACTATTGCTACTGAAATGTTTGATGGGTTCGTCTATACCCTTGCTACAGAAAGGTTTGAGGGCTTCGCCTATACTGTTTCTACAGAGATGTTTGAGGGGTTCGCCTATACACTTGCTACAGAAAGGTTTGAGGGCTTCGCCTATACTGTTTCTACAGAGATGTTTGAGGGGTTCGCCTATACACTTGCTACAGAGAGGCTATCAAAATTGGGACTATTTACTCTAGCAAAAAGAAGGTTAAGGGGCGACCAAATAACCATGTATAAGTACATGAGGGGACAATACAAAGATCTCTCCCAGGATCTCTTTATACCCAGGACTACGACGGTAACAAGAGGGCATCCGCTACGCTTAGAAGAATGCAGGTTTCATCACCAACATAGTAAAGGTTTCTTTACTGTTAGAGGAGTTAGACTGTGGAACTCTCTGCCTGAGGACATAGTGATGGCAAAATCCATAGAGGAGTTTAAAAGGGGACTTGATGTTTTTCTGGAGAGGAAGGATATTATAGGTTATAAATCCTAATTTAATTGTTAATCCAGGTATACAGGCAGGTAGGAACTATTAGGGGTTGATCCAGGGAACAGTCTGATTGCCATTAGGGAGTCGGGAAGGAATTTTTTCCCCAAAAGGGCTAATTGGCTTCTGCTCTTGGGGTTTTTTGCCTTCCTCTGGAGCAACAAAACAGGCTGGACTAGATGGACATTGTCTTCATTCAGCCTTACGAACTATGTTACTATGTATGTTTCAGGAGTTCGCCTATACTTTTGCTACAGAAATGTTTCAGGGTTTGCCTATACTCTTGCTACAGAAATGTTTCAGGGGTCCACCTATGCTGTGGGTGCACAAAAGTTTCCCAATGCAGTGTTCAGCTATCTGGCACAAATACACTGAATGACTTGGGTAGGGTACCGAAAGGTTTCCCATTGCGTTGTTCAGCTATCTGACAGATACACCAAATGAATTGTGTGGGGACACATGGGTTTTCCATAGCAATGTAGCTGCTGGCAAATTGGGTCACACAAGGTGGAGGCTGGTGATTTGCCTTGCTTGCACCGAGTGTGGTGCTTAGCTAGGATGTGCCAACCCATGTGCCATGCTGCTTATGGTCTGTCCCAAGTAAATTGTTAGGGGGGTGACCGCCAGGCTCTTGCCCACAATTTCGCTTAATAGTGGGACCTGGGAACCTCAGATGCATCCATGAATGCTGCCCCTGCCGTTCCCTATCCGTTTCTGTGGTGTTTCCATGACTTTCTGATGTTTTCAGGTGTTTCACACAGCCTCCCCTATGCAGAGCATCGGTCAGCTTGAAAAATGCTCGAGTCACCCATTAACTTCAATGAGGTTCATTACTCGAAAGGAGCTCCCGAGCATTACGAAAAGTTCGTCTCGAGAAACAAGCACCCGAGCATTTTGGTACTCGCTCCTCTCTAATCTCAATGTGATGATCAAAAGTATAGCTCTTTCATGATAGAACTACTTGCATTAGTCTGGACTATCTAGCCACTGCAATGGTCATAGCCTATACTGATAACAATCCAGATGGCTCTCAAGACTTGCTAACTTTGATTTGCTTGTCAAATACAGCGCTGGTAAAGTCAACACCAATGCTGACGCTCTCTCTAGGTTACCTAAAGCAGGAGACTACTCCCTTGAGGAACATCAGTGGTAGGATGTTGAGATGCCTGACTTGGGAGTTCATCAAGCACAGCAAGCTAGCTCCTTTGAGATCCGTAGATCCCTTTTCGGTCAGTTTTGTGCACCAAGAAGGTGAATGGAATCCGCCATTAGGCGATTATCTGGGGAAATTAACCAGCAAAATATCCGATGACACATACATCACATAGTTTGTATCTGCGTGTCCCAAAACCTACAGCTACAGGCTGAACACAGGTAAAACCCTCTTAAAAGTTAATGACATAACTTTAAACATTGCTAACATCCAGCAGGTAAATTTTGACAGTCTAAAAGATCTAGTTTTGGATTATCAGCTCAATTCCTCCACTGAAACACAGAAATCTATTAGCGAAGAACAGCCGGGGATTGTGAGTAATAAAAAATACTGAAACATTGGAACGAGACCTCTGCGCAAAAAACAAAGATGCGTTTATACAAAGAGACACTTGTTAGATGAATTTACAACATTGCCTTTTGGTTATTAATTCATGTTTCAGACGGCCGTCTGGCACACGCGTATGCAGCTCCTGCAATATTGTTTGAGTTTATGTATGTTGGCTGAAACTGTATAATGACCCATCAGCTTCTTTTCCTAACCAGGCTTAGGCAAAAATAAGAAGCATCAGGTATTTGGTGCAACTCCACTACACAGACTACAAAAACGCGTGAGGAGATGATTATTAGATAAATTGTAGGTCACTACTAGAGGCACACAATTGTTTCCTTCCTTCTCTATGTATTAGAGTAGTTGATTTCTGGGTATCCTGGTGGCTCTGGTGATTCCTGGGTATCCTGGTGACTCTGGTGCTTTCTGGGTATCCTGGTGACTCTGGTGCTTTCTGGGTATCCTTGTGGCTCTGGTGATTTCTGGGTATCCAGGTGGCTCTGGTGATTTCTGGGTATCCTGGTGGCTCTGGTAATTTCTGGGTATCCTGGAGGCTCTGGTGATTTTTGGGTATCCTGGTGGCTCTGATGATTCCTGGGTATCCTGGTGGCTCTGGTGATTTCTGGGTATCCTGGAGGCTCTGGTGATTTCTGGGTATTCTGGAGGCTCTGGTGATTCCTGGGTGTCCTGGTGGCTCTGGTAATTCCTGGGTATCCTGGTGGCTCTGGTGATTGCTGGGTATCCTGGTGGCTCTGGTGATTGCTGGGTATCCTGGTGGCTCTGGTGATTGCTGGGTATCCTAGTGGCTCTGGTGATTGCTGGGTATCCGGGTGGCTCTGGTGATTTCTGGGTATCCTGGAGGCTCTGGTGATTTCTGGGTATCCTGGAGGCTCTGGTAATTTCTGGGTATCCTGGAAGCTCTGGTAATTTCTGGGTATCCTGGAAGCTCTGGTAATTTCTGGGTATCCTGGAAGCTCTGGTAATTTCTGGGTATCCTGGCAGCTCTGGTAATTTCTGGGTATCCTGGCAGCTCTGGTAATTTCTGGGTATCCTGGCAGCTCTGGTGATTTCTGGGTATCCTGCAGCTCTGGTGATTTCTGAGTATCCTGGAGGCTCTGTTGATTTCTGGTGGCTCTGGTGATTCCTGGGTATCCTGGTGGCTCTGGTGATTCCTAAGTATCCGGGTGGCTCTTGTGATTTCTGGGTATCCGGGTGGCTCTGGTGATTTCTGGGTATCCTGGTGGCTCTGGTGATTCCTGGGTATCCTGGTGGCTCTGGTGATTTCTGGGTATCCTGGAGGCTCTGGTGATTTCTGGGTATCCTGGTGGCTCTGCTGATTCCTGGGTATCCTGGTGGCTCTGCTGATTCCTGGGTATCATGGTGGCTCTTGTGATTCCTGGGTATCCTGGTGGCTCTGGTGATTCCTGGGTATCATGGTGGCTCTTGTGATTCCTCGGTATCCTGGTGGCTCTGGTGATTTCTCGGTATCCTGGTAGCTCTGGTGATTTGGTCACCAGTTGAGGTGGGATGGTGGCCCTGATTTAAAAATATCCTTTGAGATGGCATAAATGTTCTTCTCTGTCTGTTGGGTTGGAACAGAGCCAGTTGTATATGTATCTGTAGTGACCTATAATCCGCAGCTAGAGGTACTAAGGAAAGCCACAAGGAAATTCCTTAAAACCTTCACAATGATGACCATCCGAAAATCATATTCAATTTGAGGAACTTTATAGTCAGGAGTGCATTGCCCTCTGTCATACAAAAAGGAACGTATCCTTTTAAGGTAAGGAGCTGCAAGACCTGCTGACGTGTACAGACCGCGGACAGGATACAAATCCCCAACACACAGCAGGACTATAAGATCCCTGTAATGTAAGGAGCTGTAAGACCTGCTGACATGTACGGACCGCAGACAGGATACAAATCCCCAACACGCAGCAGGACTATAAGATCTCGGGGACATTCACATGTTCCAGGTTTGATGTTGTGTACCTGATCCGGTGGAGTAAATGTCCTGTTGGGGGGGCTTTATGTTGGAGAAAAAGGACAAACACTTAAAGCGAGGATGAGATCTCATCGCCACACGATTAAACAGAGAAAGACAGAATTACCTGTGGCGAAGCACTTTTCTAGTCACAAACACAACATAGAAGATATAAAAGTTCTGATACTGAAAGGCAACTTCAAGTCACAAAGCCATAGAAGAATTTGGGAATATAAATTTATACAAGTTTTGACACTTTCAATAGAGAGTTAAATTATTCATGAGCATTTATGCGTGAGTGGGAAGTATGAGACATCTATAGCACAGATAACACTGCTGGCTTATTGACCCCTCACCACCCCAATACCTGCATGAAAGGAGTGCGACAGAAACAACAAGCAGACCTTAACAAGCATGCCAATGCTATAACCTTGCAAATTGGGGATTAAGTCTGGCTCTGCAAGGAACATTGAACTGGCAAACTCAATTCCCGCTGAGAGCCACAGCTTTATGTCATATCATCCATCCTCTCTTAGGAGAAACGACTGTACTGCATTACTCAAGCCAACAAAAGGCCTCAAATTGTTCATCGCAATAGACTTCAATTCTGCCTGGCGGCTATGCCACCTCCGGAACAAAAGACGTCTGAAGTGGAAGGGGCGGACACTGACTCCAAATCTGAGCCAGGTAGGCCGCAAGACACTCCGTGTCCAATTACCTTTGATCCAGTGGATCCTATGACCTGGTACCAGAGTCCGTTGATGATGCTACAATCTCCAGTACAGCAGACTGCAACAAAATCCACAGCAGAGTCTGCATCAAATTCCTACTTGTCCTACACCTACACCCAGTAGAAGACTTCCAGCAACCCCAGTGCTGGCTTCCAGATGTTCCATGAGGAGCACCAGAGGACAGCTACCAACCTGTTATTGCGAGTAATCATCTACTTCTTACTTTTACTTGAATACGGTTGATTTATTGGCATTTTTTTTTTTTGGCGTGTTTTTTCTCTTACCCGTAGATTACAAATTTGTTTTCCCCCTTTGGATTACAAATACTAAGAATTGCCCTGAGAGACTACTCAGAGACTCTTCTACAAGGTTCGTGCCCTGAGAGACTACTCATCGAGTTTGCAACATGTAAGAAATTTGCCCCGAGGGACTACTTGGAGATGTTTTTTTTATTTTTAGTTGTTCATGGAAAACCCAGTCCTAGGGGACCGCCAGGTGCATCGCGAACTCATGGCCCCTTTGCACCATAGGATGATCTCTAAATCCTTGTCAGAAAGACAGTCACACTGAAGCCTTCCAAACCCGGACTTAACAGTATGACTTTACACTGTATGTTTTACCTTTCAGGTTGTTTTACTAATGTGGACCTTTGAAGGACCTGACCTAAACGTTGTCTATTGCTAACCTATTCATTCTTCTCTTCCACATTACACTGGTTTTTACAAAAGTCATGTTACTGAAATAAAATTTGTCATTTTTTAAATCAATTTTTATGTGCTCAACACAAATATGACAGTCAAAATGCAACATTGGCTCTTTTTTTTTGGAATCTGCAATTATTGCTTACATCACAAAATGCATGCCAATAGTAATAGGCTGATGGTTAACCTGTTTAGGACCAGACACTGTAAATGTACGGCACCTGGTCCTGGGCTTAAAGCCCGCCATATGCAAAATTACAGCGGTGCTTTAAGTCTCCTGCTCTACAATCAGTCAGAGGCAGGAATGGGTTATCAGCTGTTAGTAACAGCTGATAAGCCGGAGAAGAAGGCAGGAGGGGTTTGAAACCCTTCCTGCCTTCTGCTTCCCTGAGTACACAGCGCTCAATGAGCACTGTGTACTAGAAAGTGAAAGTAAACTGTAACTTTCACATCGGGAGCCCGGGGGGGGGGGGGGGGTGTCATGTGACTGCCTTGGGTTCCCTGTAGTCAGACTAGACCCTGAATAGCTCTGCCAGTGACTACTGTCACTGCAGGGGCTGTTTTTCCCTGTAACTTGGGCTCCCATGGAGCCGGCTCCTATGGACACCCCAGCTACAGTGGGAAAGTGTCAAATAAAAAAAAATAAAAAAATGAATGTCCCCCAGAGGTCTTACATGACGTCATGGGGGGCATAGATAGTAAAAAACATAATAACATACATCAGTAAAACAAAATAACAGAATACAACAACAATTTATACATAAGAAAGAAAATACCCCAAAACCGACGCCAAACAAAACCGTCTCCGTATGCGGAGGAACCCATTCCCATACTTTATTTTAGTGTAAATATAAAAATAATTAAAAAAAAAAACTATAAATGATTAAAAAATCTTTTTTTTTTTAGCATTTTACCCCGAATAAAATAAAAAAAAAAAGAAAAGAAAGTCAGTGAAAAAGATATTAAAAAATCACCCTATATGTCACGGGAAAAAAAACACAGCAAAAGTAATTTTGATAGCTAAAGGAAAAAAATAGGGTAGTAAAACCCCCACATGGGTAACATCCCTAAAAAGTGTCTGGTCCTTAGGGTGGCATCACATGAGCAGGTTTTTGTGCGTACATAGGTGCGCATCCATGTACGTGCAAAAACCTGCGTCAATGCAGATCCGTGCATTGTTTTCAATGGAGCCACGGGTGCTGCCGGTAGCTCCATTGAAGGCAATGGTCTGCCGGCACACCTGAATTGTTTTTCAGGGTAGGGCTTTACATATAAGTAAAAAAATAAATAAAAAATTACTTACCTGTCCGCCGCTGCTGTGTACCCCACGGGGATGATGAACACAGGTGCCGCATGAGGCAAATGTTCCCTTCATCCTCGCTAGTTAAAAGAACTCCCTGCTGCTATATCTGCCACATCTGTGGCAGATGCAGCAGAGGAATTCTTCAATTCTCTACCGCAGGTGTCACACATGTCAGCTGCGGTAGAGGATTCTGCTGCCGGTAATTGATTTCAGGGAAGGGCTTTAAATATAAGCCCTTCCCTAAAAATCAAGTGAAAGTGGTTTAAACAAAAAAATAGATACTCCCCTCCCTTCAGCTGCGGGGGCTCAGCAGGGTCTTCACCTGCTGTCCCCTGCACTGTGGTGCTGATCTATCAGCAGGCGGCGATTTAAAATTAAGCTCTTCCCTGAAATCAATTGCCGGCAGCAGAATCCTCTACCGCAGCTGACGTGTGACAGCTGCGGTAGGGAATTGAAGAATTCCTCTGCTGCATATGTCACAGATGTGGCAGATGTAGCAGCAGGGAATTCTTTTAACTAGTGGGGATGAAGGAAACATTTTCCGCATGCGGCAGATGTGTTCTTCATCCCCGCGGAGGTCACAGCAGCGGCGGATGGGTAAGTATATTTTTTATTTTATTTTATTTTTTTTACACTAAAACTTTTCGTTTTCAGGGAAGAGCTTATATGTAAAGTCCTTCCCTGAAAAAAGAAAGCAGGGGTGCTGGCAGAGCATTGTTTTCAATGGAGCCGCCGGCAGCAGCCGCGGCTCTATTGAGAGCAATGCGTGCATTCCCTATGGTGCATGCATGTCCTATCTTTGCAGGCACACACCTGTAAAGCACAGACATGTGCATGCACCATAGGGAATGCAATGTTGCAAATACAAGCGTCTTTTGTGCGTGCGTATGCGCGCACAAAAACACGGTCGTGTGAAGCCACCCTTAAGGTACAAAACAGCCTGGTCCTTAAGGGGTTAATACCTGTAAAGAATCAAGTCATAGACTAGTCTTAGATTTCTTTGTCTGTCTCTGGTACAGCAGCTCAGGAGCCTCTCCGTGGAGTGTCCCGCAGTAGTCAGCTAGCACAGTAGTGGACCATTTGTCCCATTGTTGCGACATCTTGATGAAACGTTCGCCATGTTCATCACTGACTACAGTTGTCTGCAAAGAAATCCCGATGGGAATGAAGGAGGTGGATCTGTAGAGACGTACTGCAGCCAAGTTTCTGATGCTGCTTCGGCATGTTTTCTGCTGGTTACTTGTAGTTTTCTGCCCTAACATTCCTGAGAACATTTGTAGACACGAGGCGAAGAGCATTCCCTGCTTGTTTTGCATCACTCTGCAGCAAGTTGCTGAACTATTTTTGAAGAGCTCTTGAATCTGAGGACCCACAAAACCTCCCTCTAATCTTTGCCTCGCTAAGTCGAGGGAATTTTTCATGAAGGTATTGGAAAGCTGGTAAAGTCTGGTCGATGGCTTTCATGAAGTTCAAACCTAGTTTGGTGTGAAGGGGTGGTAGCAGGATTTTGTGAGCCTCGACCAGAGCTGGGTGCTGGATATTCTTCTCTCCAACTGCTACATTTTATTTGTGAGTCCATTCCGTCTGCAATCCCATTAAAAGGGCAACTACCTTCAAACACCACAGAGGTGCCGGCTGCACTTGTTATACTCAATGGAATTCAGTAACTGCTTTAATTTACCGTAACTGTAAGGATGTTGTTACAGTCCTGCTGGATACATTTACATGGTGAAACACACAAAATCAACTATATGAAATATCTTCCAAAACGAGAGCCAATAAAAAGTTTGCATGGTCATATCCGTGTTCAGCGCACCGAGATACTACAGATTAGGACCTTTTTAAATCAGTAACCATTCCAGTATTGACCAGTGTTACCTGACTTACAGTTCGTGAAAATGTCATTGTATGCAGAAGGGTTTCCACACACTTGCGTTCTTCTTAACTCTGCGATATCATTGTGTGCTTTTAACGTGATTGTCAATGGGACTTTCTAATGTTAAAGACTCATCGCACAAAAATCGCCGAGCACAAACGTGCGATGCGTTTTTAACATTAGGAAATCCCATTGACAATCGCGTTAAAAAAAACGCAGCAATATTGCAGCGTTAAAAAAATGCAAGTGGGTGTGAGCCCTAACTGTGATATATGCAATCTTCAGAATGTGCGGAGTAGAATAATGAAAGGGCCTCATAGCCAGCTGGGATCTAAGACTTCATCTTAGCCCAACGTTTCCATCCAAAATCATCTAAACTTGCAAGTAGTTTAATTGTTTAATGTAAATGAGCTGTTATAAACCGAGGGTGGTAACCTGTCCCGTCCTTTGGGTCATAGTTAATGTAGAGGATGGCTGTGTTGTAAGTAGGGGGGAACTATAGTGACCCGGAATGTCCTACAGGGTAGGTAGAGGGTTAATAAGTCCTAGGGACCTCACTATGAGCCCTTATGGGAACATTGGAGGCGCTCTTCAGGAGAAAAGCACTGTCTTTCCCTGCATAATGGGTTGAAAGTATTTTGCCTAGCAGCAGCACGCCCGTTGATTGGCTGCCTGCCGCTCTACCAGGGAAGGATTTAGCGGATTGGAGGACAGCGGGGAGCACGGCAAGACAGAGTGGTGCGGTAACAGAGCAGAGTTTTCCTTCAACCAGATCTCCTTGGTCAGAAGTCCAATGAAGAAAAGACACCCAGCACTCAAAATGGGAATAGGTGCCC
Organism: Eleutherodactylus coqui; assembly: GCF_035609145.1. Classification (NCBI taxonomy): domain Eukaryota; kingdom Metazoa; phylum Chordata; class Amphibia; order Anura; family Eleutherodactylidae; genus Eleutherodactylus; species Eleutherodactylus coqui. The sequence continues at coordinate 19,762,063 of NC_089837.1, read as the reverse complement.
TTCTACACAAATTGCCACGCGTATCGGCACTACATAATGTGCCTTTTTCAAGCATATGTGATGTAACTAACAAACAGACATATGGAAACGAGGGCTTGCTAGATGTGCTTCCAAAGGGAAACTAGAGCAATAAAGCTTAGTTGAAATCTGGAGCGCAAGTAGCGTTCCATTGAGAGGTCACATGATCTCTTTACGTAGGAGTGCGCTTAGCCCCTCCCCTGTAGATTGCGTCACAGTGCTCCAACGAGGCAATGTGATGGACGCTCAAACGTACGTGTATGGTTACTAATGTGGGTATATATCTGTTTGTTACATGTAACACGCTTGAAGAAGGCACATTACGTAGTGCCGATACACATGGCAATTTGTAATAAAGGAGTGCCTCAGCTGACGAAACGCTGTGTGTTACTGGCCGAAAAGGGCACCTATTCCTGTTTTGAGCGCGGAGTGTCTTTTCTTCATACCATTGGATTATTGAAAGGGCTCCTGGTTACCCATGGAGTCTACCCCCGACTCCAGACGTATCTCCGGTCCAGTCCAGGTAGTGGAAAAACGTTACTTCAATTTAATGCCAACGTGGATAAGGGGTGCAGGTGGGATTCCCCTAGGTAGGGTTAACCCATCATGCACCAGGTGAGTAAACATTTACCTCTACCACTTTTTTAAATAGAAAATTAGTGCGAGGCGCTTTTCTCATACTTCTTTCCTTGGTCAGAAGGAGCCTGAGCCAGGGCGGACCTTGTGTAAGTTGGATGGAAACCAGCCATCACAACCGTGAGTTTAACTTGTCCCTATACGCTCAGTGGGTCCACAGGTGAGCCGGCATTGTTCCCTTCATTACCCCATAAACAATCTCTCTGCCCGGCAGTCCTTCCCATTCTGCAAGAGAGGGTCAAAGTTTTTATGTATGCCCTTTATTATACACAAGGAGTCATTGAAGATTTTATTGCTTGCTGCCGGAAGAGTGTAATTATTGTACTCAGTCCAAAAGTTCCAGTAAACGGTGTGCCTTCGATTTTACTGAAGCTCTTTGGACTCGACTCCTCATTTCATCGCTATTTTGCAATTAAAGGACTGGCGTCACACCGAACCTACACCAAGTACAAACTACTCTTACCCAGAACTTTACTGCAATCCCACCTGCTGCTTGAGGCGCTACTCTGCCTAGAGTAGCAACCACCGTGACAAGGTCAGAGATGGTGCCCCCACTCCAGTTGTTCCCTTCCATCTCCTGCTCACGGCACATACTGTATCTGGGGTAAATAATACAAGACACATCATGATGCCATCATTACTTTATTATACTGATCATTCCCTTCCAGGCTTTGTGATTTTTAACAGTTGGTTGAGCTGTTAACAGGAACTCCGAAGATCTGAACTTCACAGAGCTGAAGATGGACACGTTTCCCAGGTAAGATGATATTTATATACTGGCCGATCATCCCATAACACCTGAAGGTTTGAGTAGAGCCAGTACTCATGTCCTTAATCTCGGCACATCTACAATGAGAATAAAAGCAAAGATCAAAGACTTCAAAAACATTCACTCCCAGCACTACAACCATTTGTGTAACAAATAATCTATCAAGGCAACTACTGCAGAGGAGATTTACAATTACAGGGGAAAGAAGACATAATACGACCTCCCTTTACACCCAACTACAACAATCTCTAGTACTTTTATATAGTTATGCTATTTGCACCCTAGTTTTGATGGTGACCCCATGATTACTGGTCATGCTCCAAGTTGCTTGGGCTCTCCAGATATTCTTCTGCAATTCCTCACCCAACACATAATCTAGCCTGCTTCATCTGCTTTACATCCTCCTTATTTGACCCCTAGACTAGATTTTTAACAATTCCTGCATGTAAACAGTAATGGGATAAGGTGATACAGATCTCAGGGGATTCAGTGATTGAGATACTGAAAAACATGTCCGGGATGTCTTGTAAAGGGAGTTTCAGCAAATAGAAGAGATTATGCCGTGCCTGACTTTGGCTCACCAGGGAAGATGTTGTACATATGCACATTACTGTAATGGAGTGATATTGGGAGATTTACCCATCTTTGCGTTTCAGCTACTGCCCCTGGTATCAGCCACCTTTCATCTGGGAACTTGGCTAGTTTAAATGCAGATGTTCAAGTATGGACCGGTACAGCGGAATTTTGATTTAATCTGCTCCTTTTTGGACTGACCAGGATGCCCTTTGTTCCATGGTAATGCAGTTAGTAAGTAACCGGAGATACCATTGTCCTCCTGTTCTCACAATACACATTCCGTAGACTGACTGTCTGAGACATTCAGCTACTGAGATTAGACAAAGAAGAATTAATAACTAGGATTGAATCGAATCATCTAAGATGTCTAGCCAGACACCAGTTATATTTTCAGAACTGGGAGGACACCAAGAACACAATGCATCTACTCCAGTTGTTGTGCAGTGGCCAGATCACATGGAATCACACCGCTGCTGGACTAATAATCCTTTACTCAGAGTGTTTCAGGTCTAATTGTTGATAAATTCATGCTATGAAATAAGGCAGCCATAGATTTCCTCCTGGAGCGCCTCCTGGGGAAATATGGTTGAAATACTATGTTGGGCTTTCATCCGGAAGATCTGTGCACATCTACTTAATTTCACAGTCCTCATTTAATTTCATTCTCAACTCGTGCTTTCATTACAGGGCATATCATCAATAAGATATAATAGATCATTTGTAAATCAACCCATAAGAAAAAGAACCCCAGAATTAAGTGATTGGCTCCAAAGTCACCATCAAATGAGGTTGTCTGCAATTGGAGCTTTGGTGTCCATTATTGTTTTATAACCATGGCCTACTGGAGGAGCCTCTGCTACTCTGCTTGGTCAGTGCAACCCTGATCCTATGGAAGAGATGTTTAAGATATACTGAGCAACCTCTCAGCCATTGGCCCCATCTTCCATAACTCCTGAAATAAGTACAAAAGAAGGAATAGAGGGTGTTGTGGGTATTAGAACACATTCTAGTTGCTTCAGATTCTTTTTGGCAGTACTTTTTGCATGTTCCTTTGTGCCCCAAGAATGACAACTGCTAAAGTTATTCTGAAATTGGAACACATGTAGCGTTCCACCACCAGGTCACATGATTCAGTATGTTCTAAGGAGGTTATATCTCCCCTTGAATGACGTCACGGGGCAGTGAGGGATGCCCGAGACGGACGCCTCATTGTGAGTAATTTAATTGTATATATATTAGCTTATGCTAAGTGCTGTATTATGCTTGAGAAAGGCATTATTGTCAAAATGCCGAAACACATCCCAATAAAGTGAAGATTCCTGGTACCTCCAGTGATTGCTTATCGCATAACATTACTTTGGTAATATCTCCCAGTCCCGAGAGCGCTAGGCTCTTTTATGGATTTGCTGACTGTAGTCTGGATGGACAACTCCACTCCAAGAGTAGCATGGCTTCATTTCACATGGACATTGGCTTGAAAGGAAGTGAAACTCACATTTAGAACTCACTTTGGAATTCTGTAAACCTAAAACAACATTCACCTTGGGTTATTATTTCCATTATTCTCAGGAAGGTTTCCAACAAGAATAAGGGCACCATTTATCCGCTCTCCACAGCAGTCCCCTCTGTTAGTGATAATTATGTGGGAGATCTTATGAGGTTCCAGTAGGTCCACCTTCCACCAGGCTGAGTCATCATTGTTAGTGCTGGAACATGAGCCGTGCTTATAATCTGGGTCCACGTTTCCGTCAATGGCATTGATAGCTCCGGCGAGATAGCCCCACTCAGGTATAAACAGTACAGATGACTGTGTGGCCCGGCCTCGGAGGGCAACATTCTTGTCTGTGGATCACATAAACAAAAAAAAAAAGAGAGAAAATCAGAGAAAATTTCAGTTCCAGCCTACTTTGGGGTTGTCCAGTTGTAAACTATAGATGGACTATGCATGCGCACTGGGCTAATTCTTGATCAAATGTGGTATTACACACATTCATTTCAATGGGATCTTGGCCTGCAGTACCAAACCTGACAACTGCATGAGAATAGAGCTGTCTGCCACCTGCAGGAATCAGCTCAGTGCATGAGTGCACCGACCCAGAGAACAGATGTTTAGCGTGGGTTCTGGACAGCTTACCCCCTCCAATATACTATTGATGGGCTATTTTGTGGATAGCCCAACTATAGTTTACAACTGAACAACCTCATTAATGGTAACTTTTATGTTTATGAATGTTGACTAAAAGGTGGTCATAAACAGGAGATAGTGGCCAACAGAAAAAGACGATTTTGGGCCACCATTGCTTGAATAAGTAACACAGGCTATTCATCCATGATGGGCGGTGGCAGACTAGTCTACCAAAGACCTGATCCATTCTGTTGGAAAATTTCAATTATCCATGGCCAAAGTTGGAAGTGTATTTGATGATCTGCAAAAACCTTGATGATCGTTTGCTATGCTGTTAAAATATAGAATGTGAAAGAAGTTAAACTGACCGGGCACCGCACCCCTGCTAATTTTCTTTCTACAATAGCCAGTCCCCACCTGTCTTCACTTCTGGATACACACACTGACACAATGCCAAAAGTCAGAGTCATGTCAGACTACTGCAACAGAACCAGTGACTAGCGTCATCACTCCCATGACCATTAGGATGTGGAGACCAGCCAATGGAGGAATGGGAACAGCCAGGAAGTGGCTAAGAATTACTTAGAGGTAAGAATTACTTCTATGTCATTACAGTACTGTAGACCTAGGATAACCCTCATTACTGTTGCTGGTGGGATCGTTTGTAAGTAGCATCGTGGCTGATACTTGTCTTTAATGTATGGTTAGCTTTACACTGCCTGTTAAATACTGTACCAACTGTACACCACTAACCAATCCCAACTATACACCGCCAAACAAACCCATCTGTAGACCACCAACCAATCCTAACTGTACAGTGCCAACCAAATCCCAACTGTACACCACTAACCAATCCCAACTATACACCACCAAACAAACCCACCTGTAGACCACCAACCAATCCTAACTGTACAGTGCCAACCAAATCCCAACTGTACACCACTAACCAATCCCAACTATACACTAAACAAACCCACCTGTAGACCACCAACCAATCCTACCTGTACACCACTAACCAATCCCAACTATACACCACCAAACAAACCCATCGGTAGACCACTAACCAATCCTAACTGTACACCACTAACCAATCCCAACTATGCACCACCAAACAAACTCATCTGTAGACCACTAACCAATCCCAACTGTACACCATCAAACTCATCTGTAGACTACCAACCAATCCTAACTGTACACCACACACACTCATCTGTAGACCACCAACCAATCCCAACTGTACACCACTAACCAATCCCAACTATACACCACCAAACCAACTAATCTGTAGACCACCAACCAATCCTAACTGTACACCACTAACTAATCCCAACTGTACACCACCAAACAAACCCATCTGTAGACCACCAACCAATTCTAACTGTACACCACTAACTAATCCCAACTGTACACCACTAACCAATCCCAACTATACACCACCAAACAAACCCATCGGTAGACCACTAACCAATCCTAACTGTACACCACTAACCAATCCCAACTATACACCAGCAGACAAACCCATCGGTAGACCACCAACCAATCCCAACTGTACACCACAAACCAATCCCAACTGTACACCACTAACCAATCCCAACTATACACCACCAAACAAACCCAACTGTACACCACTAATCAATCCTAACTGTACATTCCTAACCAATCCCAACTATGCACCACCAAACAAACTCATCTGTAGACCACCAACCAATCCTAACTGTGCACCACTAACCAATCCCAACTGTACACCATCAAACTCATCTGTAGACTACCAACCAATCCTAACTGTACACCACTAACCAATCCCAACTATACACCACCAAACCAACTAATCTGTAGACCACCAACCAATCCTAACTGTACACCACTAACTAATCCCAACTGTACACCACCAAACAAACCCATCTGTAGACCACCAACCAATTCTAACTGTACACCACTAACTAATGCCAACTGTACACCACTAACCAATCCCAACTATACACCACCAAACAAACTCACCTGTAGACCACTAACCAATCCTAACTGTACACCACTAACCAATCCCAAATGTACACCACCAAACAAACCCATCTGTAGACCACCAACGAATCCTAACTGTACACCACTAACTAATCCCAACTATACACCACTAACCAATCCCAACTATACACCACCAAACAAACTCACCTGTAGACCACTAACCAATCCTAACTGTACACCACTAACCAATCCCAAATGTACACCACCAAACAAACCCACCTGTAGACCACCAACCAATCCTAACTGTACACCACTAACCAATCCCAACTATACACCACCAAACAAACCCAACTGTAGATCACCAACCAATCCTAACTGTACACCACTAACCAATCCCTACTGTACACCACCAAACAAACTCATCTGTAGACTACCAACCAATTCTAACTGTACAGCCCTTACTAATCCCAACTGTACACCACCAAACAAACTCATCTGTAGACTACCAACCAATTCTAACTGTACACCACTAACTAATCCCAACTGTACACCACCAAACAAACTCATCTGTAGACTACCAACCAATTCTAACTGTACAGCCCTTACTAATCCCAACTGTACACCACCAAACAAACCCATCTGTAGACCACCAACCAATCCCAACTATACACCACCAAACAAACTCATCTGTAGACCACCAACCAATCCTAACTGTACACCACTAACCAATCCCAACTGTACACCACCAAACAAACCCAACTGTAGACTACCAACCAATCCCAACTGTACACCACTAACCAATCCCAACTGTACACCACCAAACAAACTCATCTGTAGACTACCAATCAATCCCAACTGTACACCACTAGCCAATCCCAACTGTACACCACTAACCAATACCAACTATACACCACCAAACAAACTCATCTGTAGACTACCAACCAATCCTAACTGTACACCACTAACCAATCCCAACTGTACACCACCAAGCAAACCCATCTGTAGACCACCAACCAATCCTAACTGTACACCACTAACTAATCCCAACTGTACACCACCAAACAAACCCATCTGTAGACCACCAACCAATCCTAACTAACAGAGTCATACATGGTTCAGATAGGCTTGATAAAAGCTTGATATATCCCGCGAATGTTGATACGATACTTTGACAATGTAAGTACTATAGCACCAGCCCAACTGTCTGTGATGCCTGAGGTTGAGGAACACAACGATCAAACATGTTGTATTTGAATCCTACTGCTGCTTTGTTTCTCTGGAGATAAGCAGAATTTGAGGTATCTTAGCTCTCTACTCTGTAAAAGACTCTGGCATTGACTCATAATCCCAGTGATTGTCACACGAGGTCTTGTTAAAAGGTCTGACATTGACCTGCAGCAATGCTGCCATCCAATAGGTGGTGCTATAGATGCTTTGTTCCATCTTTCAATTTGCATAAATTGAATGTAAGTAATGCTGCCATCTGCTGGCCGTAGTTTAAAAGGCTAAATAGCAACCCAAAAATATTCAGACCACTGCTTAACAAAACATGTTGATAAAACAGGATTAAAGAAGAGGATCTGCATGTTTAAGATTGGCGCTGCTTCTGTAAATAGAACAGACTTTTCTTTACTAATCGTGCAAATTGTTGAATCCACCCCCTTGTTTTCCTATTATGAGCCCTATAATTGGACTAATTAACTCACAGTTCTGAGCAGTAGTTCCGCTGAGCAGCCAGAAGAGAGTGATAGTGAGCAGAGAGTTCATATTGAGAGACGGAATGTGAGGAACCTAAAAACAATGCAGAGACTTACTAAGTGATAAAATTAAAACACAATGCAAACAAAAACGCTCATAACCTAAACATACTATAGGGGGCTCCACTTCAGGTAATCTTTTCATTAAACACGGTTCGCTGATGATAAAACAGATCACAGTATGTCTTGCCTCTGGGACTCCAGCAATCACCTGTAATGGGTGAGAGAAGCTGGCAGCAAGTGTTCAATTTCCCTGCAGCGCCCCCATAGGGTAAATGCAGTATTACACAGTTCTTGTTAACATCAGTAGGCTCTCCATGTACTGCGCAGACGTGTCGGGTCCTCCAGAGAGACACTCTTTGTAGCTAATCATGCTGATAATGAATATTAGACCTCGGGTTAACCCCTTCCTGCTGCAGACGTTTTTGCTTTTGTAATTTTCATTTTTTCTCCTTTCAAAAAAATCCTACCGTTTTTATTGTTCCGGTCACATATTGGTAGTTATTGATTTTTGCAGGTTTAGGGTGCATTCACACGAACGTATATCGGCTCGGTTTTCACGCCGAGCCGATATACGTTGTCCTCGTGTGCAGGGGGGGGGGAGGATGGAAGAGCCAGGGCCAGGAACTGAGCTCCCGCCCCCCTCTCTGCCTCCTCTCCGCCCCTCTGCACTATTTGCAATGAGAGGAGGCAGGACGGGGGTGGGGCTAAGGTCCGGGAATTAGCCCCGCCCCCGTCCCGCCTCTCCCTATTGCAAATAGTGCAGAGGGGCGGAGAGGAGGCAGAGAGGGGGCCGGGAGCTCAGTTCCCGCTCCTGGGCTCTTCCATCCTCCGCCCTCTGCACACGAGGACAAGGTATATCGGCTCGGCGTGAAAACCGATATACGTTCGTGTGAATGCACCCTCAAGTTGTATTTTTCAATGGTATTATTTAACCACTTAATGCTCAATGACCCCCAGTTACATCATGGCAGGTATGGCACGGGATTGGATGTCTTTAACAGCTGACATCCACCTGCAAGAGCCGCAATGAGCGCTCACACTGAAGGAGCATGTTAACCCTTTAAATGCCGCAGACAATTCTGACAACAGCATTTAAATGTACAAAATGGTCCCCTTTCCCTCCCCCACTTCGGTTGCCATGGCAGGTGTCCATCTGTTCGGCCCCAGCATTGCCATTGCAGATTGCCTGTTAAGTCATGCCTATGGGGTTGATAGACTCACTGTCAGACCACAGTATAATGTAATACTATGGTATTACATTATATTGCAGGAGTGATTGCAAGTTCAAGTTCTTAAAAACATTGAAAAATTAGGTTTAAAAAGTTATATTAATCATTAAAAAAGTACTAAAATTTTGATTAACCTTTCCTTTTCTTTATAATGAAAACATTTTTAAGAACTCCAAACGATTTGGAATCGCTGCATCCGTAAAAGTCTGATCTAACAAAGTAACGTATTATTTATCCTGCATGGAGAACGTCATCAGAATAAAGAAAATACAGAATGCCAGAATCACCCTTGTTTGGTGACACCGTCTCCATGAAACAAAATGTAACAGAAAGCAGTCAAAAAGTCATTCTGTAAAGTAGTACCAATAGAAACTACAAGACATCATCCAGAAAAAGAGTCCTCATACAGCTATCTCAACGGATAAAGCATGGCATTATGCTGTATAGACCTTCTGAAGTCCCGCTGCTGCCATGACACTCAGTTGGCTCTCTATATTCTCATTGCGGTGCAGCCATTCAGGGCCCCCGACTGCTGATTGGGGCATTTAAATACCAGTGTCAGAAGGGTTATCTCCAATAAGGGCTGTTGCAGGCGGGTGTCGACTGTTAAAGATGGCCAACAACCATAAAGAGTGAGCTTGGCGCTCGAGCCCCCACCATATACACCAGACATGTGCCATACATAGTTAAAGGGGTTGTAGAGGAATGTAACAAAATGGCGCATGTCCTTGCAGCCTCTGGCAACCTATCCTAGGTTAGGAAGATGAATGTGCAGATCGGAGAGGGAAGGGAGTGAAGCCATAGACAGGGGTGGAGCCTAACTCCAAACTCTTCAAAACTGTGTAGAATTATGCTCCACCACAACCGCAGATCTTCTCTATACACACAGTGGCCTGGCAGACAGCTCATCGCTGCATAATCTAAACAACGACTTTGACTACTGAGGACGTATGTTGAGGGGTCCTTGGCTTAGAAAAGTTGAGAAACAATGCTGTGGAGAGATTATAACATGCGGCAAAAGTCTGGACACACCCATTTAACTGGTTTAATACTGAGAAAATTGACTTCCAATGTGTTAAAGTATTAGGTGGTAAAAAAAGCTGGTAATTCAGCTTTTAAAATGGGAGTCATGTGATATATCAATCTTGGCTAGAACTTACTCAGAAACACAATAAAAGTGTCAGTTTTGCCCTATCTTTACATATTTAAGAGTTAAGTGAGGGCAAAGTTGGTAATTGCTTCTGACATCCAGGGATTTTTACGTTGCTGGAGCTCTTAACAGTGAGAAGCCCCTCCAGATGTTACAGGATACCATATTCCTATCTGAGCTCAATGAGAACAGCGAGAAAAGTAATTAACACAAGAGAGGACAGTATATGGCTGCAAATGGATCTAGATAAGTTGTGGGTTTGGGCAGAAAAGTGGCAGATAAGGTTTAACACTGATGAATATAGGGTAATGCACAGGGACAGGGACATACATGTCACCTTTACACACATAATCTTGGAGATTACACCTTTAATGGCTAAAAACAAGACATTATGTGATAGGGAGCTTTCAAACCTACCTAGGGTTCTTCAGGCTTTATGGAATAGATCTAAAGAGGTGTGTATATATATTATACTATCTGATATACCCGGCTTCACCCGAGTTAATTTGGTACTGGTGTTTATCTGGTGTTCACATGGAAAATCTTCTGAAGTCGTGGTTACTTTAGAGATACCGGAAAAAAAATATGTTCACCATTTTGCATAGTTCACTGCGTTACCCAGGAAACACCCCGGGGAGGTAACCATGCGACGTTTCCATTATATAAAATGACATCAGGAAGTGAGAGAATTAGATACCATACGTAAAATTTGGACACTAATTCTTTTGCACTTAGAATTGAATAATCGAGTTGGGACCCATTAACTTTTCCTATTTATGACATAATCAATACCCGTGCCAAATTTCAAGTTTCTAGGACATCGGGAAGTGAGAGATTTAGATTATGCACATAAAATTTCGACGCTAATTCTTTTGCACATAGAATTGAATAATCAAGTTGGGACCCATTAGCTTTTCCTATTAATGACATAATCAATGCTCGTGCCAAATTTCGAGTTTCTATGACACCGGGAAGTGAGGGAATTAGATTCTGTACGTAAAATTTGGACACTAATTCTTTTGCGCATAGAATTGAATAATCGAGTTGGGACCCATTAACTTTTCCTATTTATGACATAATCAATGCCCGTGCCAAATTTTAAGTTTCTATGACATTAGGAAGTGAGAGATTTAGATTATGTACTTTAAATTTCGACGCTAATTCTTTTGCGCTAGAATTGAATAATCGAGTTGGGACCCAATTACTTTTCCTATTTTGGAGATAATCTATGCTTGTGCCAAATTTAATGTTTCTACGACATCGGGAAGTTGGAGAACTTTTGGCGAGTCAGTCAGTGAGTCAGTGAGTCAGTGAGGGCTTTCAGCGAGTTAATTTGGTACTGGTGTTTATCTGGTGTTCACACGGAAAATCTTATGAAGTCGTGGTTACTTTAGAGATACCGGAAAAACATATGTTCACCATTTTGCATAGTTCTCTGCGTTACCCAGGAAACACCACGGGAGGTAACCATGCGACGTTTCCTTTATATAAAATGACATCAGGAAGTGAGAGAATTAGATTCCATACGTAAAATGTGGACGCTAATTCTTTTGCACTTAGAATTGAACAATCGAGGTGGGACGCATTAGCTTTTCCTATTTATGACATAATCAATGCTCGTGCCAAATTTCACATTTCTATGACACCGGAAAGTGAGAAAATTACATTCCGTACGTAAAATTTGGACGCTAATTCTTTTGCACATAGAATTGAATAATCGAGTTGGGACCCATTAGCTTTTCCTATTTATGACATAATCAGTGCTCGTGCCAAATTTCAAGTTTCTATGACATCGGGAAGTGAGAGAATTAGATTTCGTACGTAAAATTGTGGACGCTAATTCTTTTGCGCTTAGAATTGAATAATCGAGGTTGGACCCATTAGCTTTTCCTATTTATGACATAATCAATGCTTGTGCCAAATTTCACGTTTCTATGACACCGGAAAGGGAGAAAAATACATTCCGTATGTAAAATTTGGACGCTAATTCTTTTGCGCATAGAATTGAATAATGGAGTTGGGACCCATTAACTTTTCCTATTTATGACATATTCAATGCCCGTGCCAAAATTTAAGTTTCTATATGAGAAAAAATAGATTATACCTACACGATAATCGGGTTTCCAGGAGTCTCCACGACAGCACCAATTGAGATTCCCTCCTCCTGATAGGACAGGAACACACTGAGAGGTTAAAAGCTCCCCCCCTTCCCCACTTTCCTCAGTGGATTCTAACGAATTGCCGGGGTAGGAGCTCAATTTAAATTTCTTCCCTTAACCGGGGTTTTTTGTTGTTTTTTTTAAATTTTTTATTATTGTAAAATTATATTATATATATTTTTTTATATTATATTCTATAGTTTCTTTTCTATCAATTTAGGGGGGGGGAAGGTACGGGTGCTGTCATGGAGACTACTGGAAACCCGATTATCGGGTAGGTATAATCTATTTTTTCCCCAGTCGTCTCCACGACAGCACCAATTGAGACGTACCAACTAAAGTTTCCCTAGGGTGGGATTGCTGCCGAGAGGACTTTGCGGCCGAAGGCCATGTCCTCGTCCTGCTGCACTTTTACCCTATAGTGTTTAACTAACGTGTGGGGTTTCTTCCAGACTGCAGCTTTGCATATCTGCTTGACCGAGGCTGAGCTATGTTTGGCCCATGAGGATGCTACTGCCCTTGTAGAATGGGCTTTAAGAGCTAAAGGGATTTCCTTCCCGAGGGCCTTATAGGACTCTATGATGGCTAGGCGGATCCACCTGGCTATGGAGCTTTTTGCTGCTTTGCTCCCTTTATTTGGGCCACTGAACTGGACGAACAAGTTGTCGTTCGCCTCCAGTGGCTTGTTGCCTCTATGTAGCCTAGGACTGCTCTCCTAACGTCCAGGCAGCTTAGGGTTTTTTCTTCCTTGTTCTTAGGTTTACTAAAAAATGAGGGGATTATTATGTCTTGGGACCTATGAAAATGTGATACTACTTTTGGCATGAAGGCAGGGTCCGTTTTAAATACTAATTTGGTGTCCGAGATTTTCAGGAACGGGTGGCGAATGGACAAGGCCTGCAGCTCGCTAACCCGTCTTGCGGAGGTGATGGCTACTAAGAAAATGGTCTTGATAGTAAGCATTTTTATGGGTAGTCCTTCGATCGGCTCGAATGGTACCATTGTCATGGCCCTTAGAGCCCAATTAAGGTTCCAGTCTGGAAATAGATTTATGGGCCTAGGCCGTAATCTAGTTGCTGCTGCTAGGAACCTGTTGACCCATCTGTTGTCTGCGAACTTTGTGTCACATATGGCGCTAAGGGCTGCAAGCTGGACCTTCAGGGTGCTTGGAGAGAGGCCCATCTCTAGGCCCTCCTGCAAGAAGTCTAAGATTAGAGGGATGTCCGGGATAGAATCCCCGCGATCCCTTCCCTGTCTCCATGAGGAAAACCTTCTCCAAACTTTCTGGTAGATAAGGTGGGTCGTCTTTTTTCTGCTGGACATTAACGTTTCTACTACTCTCTCTGAGAATCCCTTCTCTTTTAGTGAGGATTCCTCAAGAGCCATGCTGTTAAGTGGAGTTTGTCTAGGCTCGGATGGTTCAGTGGCCCCTGCGATAGAAGATCTGTCCAGGTAGGGAAGGTGACTGGGTCCTGGACGCTTATTGTTGCTAGAAGACCGAACCAGCTTCTCTTGGGCCAGAAGGGGGTCACCAGGATTAGTGTGCATACCTGGGTTCTGAAATGTTGTAAGACTCTGGGGATCAACGGTATAGGAGGAAAGGCGTATGCCAGCCCCTCTCCCCAGTCTTGGCCTAGGGCGTCTACTGCTGTCGGCCGATCTCCCGGCCGGAGGGAGAAGAAGTTGCTTACTTTGGCATTTTCCCTGGTTGCGAACAGGTCCAATTGTGGGGTCCCCACCGGTTGATCAGGATTCTGAACGCCTCCAGGGAGAGAGACCATTCTCCTGGGTTTATTTGCCTCCTGCTCAGAAAGTCCGCTTTTTGGTTTAGCGTCCCCTTCAAGTGGGTTGCCGTGATCGGAAGGATCCGGCCCTCTGCCCAGTGAAAGATTTTCTATGCGATGTTTTGCAGGGCGGGAGATCTTGTGCCCCCTTGGTGTCGTATATGGGCGACTGCGGTGATATTGTCTGACAGTATCTTTATATGCCGGTTCCGTAGCGAGTTCCCTAACTGCTGTAGGACCTGCCATACGGCCTGTAATTTGATGACTGTTCTTCCGTCCTTTGAGGCCAGGGGCCCTGAAAGAACTGGTTCCCCACATGCGCTCCCTATCCCCAGGCGCTTGCGTCCGTTGTGATGTGAGTTGCTGGGTTTTGTAGCCAATGAACCCCTCTCCGCAGGTTCTCTGGGGATGTCCACCAACGCAGGGATGTTTTCACCATGCTTGGAATGTACATTCTTGTCCCTAGAGAGGACTGCCTCTTGTCCAACGTGGATAGGACTGAGGCTTGCAGAGCTCTGGTGTGAGTCTGGGCCCATGCCACTCCTGGAATGCATGGCGTCAAGCTTCCCAGGAGAGACATGGTTTCCTGAATTGTGCATAATCGTCTCCGTAGGAAGGTCTTGACTAACCGTCGGTTTTTTTGTATTTTTTATTCGGGTAGGCAGGAGCATTGCGATTCTGAGTTGAGCGTTATTCCCAGAAACGTCTTCTGCTTGTCGGGATCTAGGCTGGATTTTTCCCAGTTTATGATCCATCCTTAGGATTGGAGAAGTTCTAGCACTATCCCCAGGTGTTCCGTTAGGAGTTCTCTGGACTCTGCTATTATTAAAATATCGTCCAGGTAGGGTACTATTAGGACCGACTTCTTCCTCAGGTAGGCGGCTACCTCTGCCATAATTTTGGTGAAGATTCTGGGTGCTGAGGAGATCCCGAAGGGCAGGCATCTGAATTGATGGTGCTCTATTCCCTTGCCCATATCCACTGCGAACCTTAGGTATTTCCGGGACCCCTCGTGGATCGGTATGTGGAAATAAGCATCCTTTAAATCGATGGATGCCATGTAGGCTCCTTTGGGAATCAACTTTATCGTTGAGGCGATGGACTCCATCTTGAATTTTCTGTATGTGCTGCAGGTGTTCAGAGGCTTCAGGTTTACTATCATCCGCTGCTTCCCGCAGGGTTTTCTTACTAGGAAGAGCCTGGAATAATGGCCCTGGGTTTCCTCGTCTTGCGGTACGGGGGATATTGCGTTTAGTTGTTGCAGGTCCCGAACGCTTTGCCTTAGTAGGTGTAACTGTTGTTTGCAGCCTCCCGTGATAATGAATTTTCTTTTGGGGAGGGACACCAGCTCTATCCGGTATCCCTGCTGTAAGATCTTTGGGATCCATGGGCCTTCGCAAATCGCGGCCCATTGATCCCCAAGCTCCCCAGCCTTGCCCCTACGGGGATGGCGTCAGGGTCTCTGCTTTGGCTCCCCCTGGTGGGGGTTAAAGAGGATGTTCCTTCCTCTGCCCCCCTTGGGGTAACTCCAGCGGCCTGTCTTGCCCTTGCCTCGGTAGGCCTCGGGCTGTTGCACTGGGGTCCGGAAGAAGGTCTTCCCTCTCTGTGGCTTTTCTTCCGGGAATCCCTTCTTTTTGTTGGCCGCCTTCTCTAGGATCTTGTCTAAGTTTGGTCCGAACAAAAACTGGCCGTAGAACGGGAGGGCACATAGCATATTTTTTGAGGCTAGGTCGCCTGACCACGATTTCAGCCATAACACTCTTCTGGATGAGTTAGAGCGGGCTGTAGCTTTCGCCGAGAGTTTGACAGTTTTGGCCGTGGCGTCCGCTAGGAAATTTGTTGCCATACGCAAGATTGGAAGAGAATTTAGAATCTGTTCCCTCGGCGTCTTATTGGTTAGGTGTAGCTCCAGCTGTTTTAGCCATACCCCCAGAGTCCGCGCCACACAAGTGGCTGCGATCCCTGGCCTAAGTATGTTTGCCGCTGCCTCCCATGATTTCTTTAAAAGGCCCTCCGCCTTGCGATCCATGGGATCTTTTAACTGTGCGGCGTCCTCAAAGGGCAGGGTCATCCTCCTGGCTACTTTGGCCACCGGGACGTCTACCCTAGGTACTTCCTCCCAGCTTGCGCAGACTTCCTCCTCGAATGGGTACCTTCTTTTTACCCCTCTAGCGGAGAAGGAGCCTGCGTCTGGTTTCCTCCACTCTTTCTGGATTATTTTGGTGATATTCTTGTGGACAGGGAAGGTATGCTTGCACCTCTCCCCTAGTCCCCCGAATATCTCGTCTTGTAAAGTACGTGGCTCTCTGGGCTCTTCCATTTTTAGTGTAGCCCTGACTAACTTAATCAATTCCGTTAAATCGTCCTGATGGAATAAGTATCTTTTGTGGCCCTCATCATCTGAGGACTCCTCGGCCGCCTGTTCCTCTTGCTCCGACCCGATAGAACTCTCCGAGTCGGAAGGCTCGTCAGGAACATACGCCCTTTTCTGGCGTTTCGCTGGCAGTGCCAGCTGTGACGTTAGGGCTGATCTAACTTCCTCCTTCACCAGCTTCCTAACGTCCTCCATGAATCCCCCCGATTCCTCTCTGACTAGCCTAGCTACGCATGCCTTGCATAGGGGCCTCTGGTACGTAGCTGGCAGTCTCGTCCCGCATTCCACACATTTTCTGGGTTTTGTTCTGGGGGAATGTCTTTTTTATCCCCCTGACAAACAAAGCATTTTTGCGGGTAAATATGAAATTTTTCCATACACAACATACTGGATATTTGCATTGTATTTTTTGCCGCACTGGCTACTTACGGCCGCTGAGGCTGAGGTTTCAGCTGTCTCTGGGGCTGGAGCACTCATTTCTGTACCGATGCTGCAGAGACCCTGCGACCTGTAGTGCTGGCTGTTCTGGCTTCTCTCAGGTTCCTATGTTTTTTTACATTTTCGCGCTCCTGCGCTAAGCCCTGCCCACTCCGCTCCTGATGCAGACGCGATGATGTCATCGCGCTGGACACGTAACGCGGCGCCCCGCCCCCCACCGTCAAAGGGCTTCCTGGAGCGCCGCGCTGTAACTCCTGCAAGGAGGACGAGGGGGACTGAGGCTCCGGCTTTGTACCCCCATGGGCCGCTGCGGGAGGAACCTGGCCCGGGGGTTACCACCCCATGTGGTGTCCCGGGAGTCGTCTGGCTTGGAAGGGAGGACAGACTGACCCACTGCCCTCCGATCCGCCTGTAAGTAATCCTGGCTGGCTTCTCCACCAGCCCCTCTCAGAGATCCTGCCTCCTGGCAGGACAGGAAGACACTGAGAAAAGTGGGGAAGGGGGGGGAGCTTTTAACCTCTCAGTGTGTTCCTGTCCTATCAGGAGGAGGCAATCTCAATTGGTGCTGTCGTGGAGACGACTGGGGAAAATTACATTTCGTACGTAAAATTTGGACGCTAATTCTTTTGCGCATAGGATTGAATAATCGAGTTGGGACCCATTAGCTTTTCCTGTTTATGACATAATCAATGCTACTGCCAAATTTCGAGTTTCTATGACACCGGGAAGTGAGAGAATTAGATTCCATACGTAAAATTTGGACGCTAATTCTTTTGCGCATAGAATTGAATAATCGAGTTAGGAGGACCCATTAGCTTTTCCTATTTATGATATAATCAATGCTCATGCCTAATTTCACGGTTTTATGACACCGGAAAGTGAGAAAAATACATTCCCTAGTAAAATTTGGACGCTAATTCTTTTGTGCATAGAATTGAATAATGGAGTTGGGACCCATTAGCTTTTCCTATTTATGACATAATCAATGCTCGTGCCAAATGTCACGGTTCTATTTCGAGTTTCTATGACACCGGGAAGTGAGAGAATTAGATTCCGTACGTAAAATTTGGACGCTAATTCTTTTGCGCATAGAATTGAATAATCGAGTTAGGACCCATTAGCTTTTCCTATTTATGACATAATCAATGCTCTTGCCTAATTTCACGGTTTTATGACACCGGAAAGTGAGAAAAATACATTCCCTAGTAAAATTTGGACGCTAATTCTTTTGTGCATAGAATTGAATAATGGAGTTGGGACCCATTAGCTTTTCCTATTTATGACATAATAAATGCTCGTGCCAAATGTCACGGTTCTATGACACCAGAAAGTGAGAAAGTTACATACCGTACGTAAAATTTGGGCGCTAATTCTTTTGCGCATAGAATTGAATAATCGAGTTGGGACCCATTAGCTTTTCCTATTTATGACATAATCAATGCTCGTGCCAAATTTCACATTTCTATGACACCGGAAAGTGAGAAAATTACATTCCGTACGTAAAATTTGGACGCTAATTCTTTTGCGCATAGAATTGAATAATCGAGTTGGGACCCATTAGCTTTTCCTATGTATGACATAATCAATGCTCGTGCCAAATTTCACGTTTCTATGACACCGGAAAGTGAGAAAAATACATTCCGTACGTAAAATTTGGACGCTAATTCTTTTGCGCATAGAATTGAATAATCGAGTTGGGACCCATTAGCTTTTCCTATTGATGAGATAATCAATGCTCCTGCCAAATTTCGAGTTTCTATGACACCGGGAAGTGAGAAAATTAGATTCCATACGTAAAAATTGGACGCTAATTCTTTTGCGCATAGAATTGAACAATCAAGTTGGGACCCATTAACTTTTCCTATTTATGACATAATCAATGCTCGTGCCAAATTTCACGTTTCTATGACACCGGAAAGTGAGAAAATTACATTCCGTACGTAAAATTTCGATGCCAATTATTTTGCGCTAGAATTGAATAATCAAGTTGCGACCCATTAACTTTTCCTATTTATGACATAATCAATGCTCGTGCCAAATTTCGAGTTTCTATAACACCGGGAAGTGAGAGAATTAGATTCCGTACGTAAAATTTCAACGCCAATTCTTTTGCGCTAGAATTGAATAATCGAGTTGGGACCCAATTACTTTTCCTATTTTGGAGATAATCTATGCTTGTGCCAAATTTCATGTTTCTACGACATTGGGAAGTTGGAGAACTTTTGGCGAGTCAGTCAGTGAGTCAGTCAGTGAGTCAGTCAGTGAGTCAGTCAGTCAGTCAGTCAGTGAGTCAGTGAGTCAGTCAGTGAGTCAGTCAGTGAGTCAGTGAGTCAGTGAGTCAGTGAGTCAGTGAGTCAGTCAGTCAGTCAGTCAGTCAGTTTGTGAGGGCTTTCAGCTTTATATATATATATAGATATATTGATATTGTTGCAGCTGTTCTGGGGTTTTCGCTTTGCTTTGAGGCTGGACCAGGTTTTGACAGTGGTGCTGCCTTTCTTGGGGCTGAGGCGCATGGTGTTTGGATGAGTGATGTCAGTCCTCACCTGTCTCTGAGTGGCCCTGCCCTATATAAGCTATGCTAGAATGGACCTCAGTGCTGGTCAATTTCAGTTGCTTCCTGGATTGCGGCTGAGGAGCACAGCCTGCCACTGGAGCTCATCTTCCTTGCTGCAGATTGCTGCTACAGCTAAGAACCACTGCTGGTTATCATTTACTGTTCCCTTTTGTATCAAGGCTCCCTGGTAGGGATTTATTAGTGGCCTAGGTACGAGTGTGCGTCCACACCTGTCAGAAGGGATCAGCCCGCCGAGTAGGCAGGGCTTCATCCCAGGGTAGAGGTTTGCAGGGAAAGGATATCCCTTAGTTTTGTAATTACGTTGCACGGTCGTGCTTGTTTGCTATGTTACGCACAGTTGTGCTTATTCTTTTCTTTATAACTACCGAACGTCCGGTAAGGACACAACAGATTGACCAGCCCTTACTTACTCAGGGAGATTCTGTGTGTATATGATGAATCCCCTTGAGGTTTTGTCGCACCAGCTTGGAGCACTGGCTGCTGAGGTCGCAGAGGTAACACAGTGACAACATGCGCTACAGGTGCCCAGCAAGGAACCAAAGATTGAGCTACCTGATCATTTTTATGGTGATAGACAGAAATTTGTTTTTTTTCGGCATGCCTGTAAGCTCTATTTTTCACTGCATCCAGGGTCTTCGGGGGACTATGCCCAGAGGGTGGGCATTGTAATTTCCAAACTTCGGGGGCGCCATAGTTTGGGGTCAGTATGGAGATCTCTCCAATCATCTATTATACTCAGGACTGTAACAAGGGGCACTCTAATAACTATGTATAGATATATCAGGGGTCAGTATGGAGATCTCTCCTATCATCTATTATACCCAGGACTGTAACAAGGGAGCGCTTCAATAACTATGTGTAGATATATCAGGGGTCAGTATAGAGATCTCTCCCATCATCTATATATATGCAGGACTGTAACAAGGGGGCGCTCTAATAACTATGTATAGATATATCAGGGGTCAGTACAGAAATCTCTCCTATCATCTATTATACCCAGGACTGTAACAAGGGAGCGCTTCAATAACTATGTATAGATATATCAGGGGTCAGTACAGAGATCTCTCCCATCATCTATATATATGCAGGACTGTAACAAGGGGGCACTCTAATAACTATGTATAGATATATCAGGGGTCACCACAGAGATCTCTCCCATTATCTATTATACCCAGGACTGTAACAAGGAGGCGCTCCAATAACTATGTATAGATATATCAGGAGTCAGTACAGAGATCTCTCTCATCATCTATTTATACCCAGGACTGGAACAAGGGGGCGCTCTAATAACTATGTATAATATATCAGGGATCAGTTCAGAGATCTCTCCGATCATCTATTATACTCAGGACTGTAACAAGGGGGCGCTCCAATAACTATGTACAGATATATCAGGGGTCAGTACAGAGATCTCTCCCATCATCTATTATATCCAGGACTGTAACAAGGGGGCGCTCTAATAACTATGTATAGATATATCAGGGGTCAGTATGGAGATCTCTCCCATCATCTATTTATACCCAGGACTGTAACAAGGGGGCGCTCTAATAACCATGTACAGATATATCAGGGGACAATACAGAGATCTCTCCCATCATCTATTTATACCCAGGGCTGTAACAGGGGGCGCTCTAATAACCATGTATAGATATATCAGGGGACAATACAGAGATCTCTCCCATCATCTATTATATCCATTACTGTAACAAGGGGGCGCTCTAATAACTATGTATAGATATATCAGGGGACAATACAGAGATCTCTCCCATCTATTATATCCATTACTGTAACAAGGGGGCGCTCTAATAACTATGTATAGATATATCAGGGGACCATACAGAGATCTCTCCCATCATCTATTATATCCATTACTGTAACAAGGGGGCGCTCTAATAACTATGTATAGATATATCAGGGGACAATACAGAAATCTCTTCCATCATCTATTTATACCCAGGGCTGTAACAAGGGGGCGCTCTAATAACCATGTATAGATATATCAGGGGACAATACAGAGATCTCTCCCATCATCTATTATATCCATTACTGTAACAAGGGGGCGCTCTAATAACTATGTATAGATATATCAGGGGACAATACAGAGATCTCTCCCATCTATTATATCCATTACTGTAACAAGGGGGCGCTCTAATAACTATGTATAGATATATCAGGGGACCATACAGAGATCTCTCCCATCATCTATTATATCCATTACTGTAACAAGGGGGCGCTCTAATAACTATGTATAGATATATCAGGGGACAATACAGAAATCTCTTCCATCATCTATTTATACCCAGGGCTGTAACAAGGGGGCGCTCTAATAACATATATAGATATATCAGGGGTCAGTACAGAGATCTCTCCCATCATCTAATATACCCACGACTGTGGCTGTGTCAGGTGGGCATCCTCTACGTCTAGAGGATAGTAGGTTTCTACGCCGACAAAGAAGTGGGTTTCTTATTGTAAGAGCAGTGAGGCTGTGGAACTCCCTGCCTGAGGATGTGGTGATGGCGAATGCAATAAAAAAGTGTAAGAGGGGCCTGGACGTCTTTCTTGAGTGTTACAATATTACATTGTATCACTGATTACTCAGGAGGGTCGGTTTTCCGGGGATTATTCTGATTGCTAGATTGGGCTCAGGAAGGAATATTTTCCGCTATAAGGAGGAAAATTGGCTTCAACCTCACTGGGTTTTTTTACATTTTGGATCAACATGTGGGGAGGGGTTTGGGGGGTAATAGGCTGAACTGGATGGACATGTGTCTTCGTTCAGCCTAACATGCTATGTTACTCTGTTACTGCTAGACCGCTGCACTTTGCTGTGGCTGTACGTGGATGGCTGAATGTGCAGTTCCCCGGGCACTGGTTTGGGTGTAGAGGTCCGGTAGAAGGGCTACCAAGGTCACCGGACTTAAGAACTTTGGACTTTTATCTCTGGGGCCATTTAAAGGCTTTTGAATATGCAGTATGGTTTACATGAAGCAGGTATTCTTACAGGGCTGTGAAGAAATATCACCTGCAGTTCACAAAGACTGGCTTAAATGTTTAACCACATGCATCTCATAGAATGATGGGCACATCGAACACGTCATGTAAAGCACTTTGTAAAAATGTGCCCTCGCTTAACTACTAAACAAGTAAAGATGCGACATAACTGACACTTCCAGTGTGTTTGTGTAACATCTAGCCAAGACTGATATATTACACGACCCCCTTCCCATTTGAGAACCCTGAGCTGAATTAAATATGGCAGAGTTCAAAATCGCTATCTCTTCCACCAAAAAAATGCAGCCCCCTTCCAATGATTTGGAAGTCAATTATGTAATTTAGGCTGCCTGTCCACGGGCGATGATCTGCTTGCAATAAATCGCCCGCGGATCACGCTCTGTAAAGCTTTTCATAGGATTACTATGAAAAGCGCAGCACTGGCGTCCATGAGCGGAGAATCATAGCGATTCTCCACTTGCGGGATTTAAATCGCGGCATGCTGCGATTGTCGCGATTCTCCGCAGAGAGCCTATCTGTTAGATAGGTCTCTGAGATGAGCCTATCATTGCTCCCCCTTCCTCCTCTGTGGCAGAATATCTCTAGTGATATTCCGCCTCGGCCATGGACAGGGGGCCTTAAACGGGTGTATCCAGACTTTTGCATCCCACCTTAATATTAAAAGTTATCCACTAGAAGTCATGACCTTTCTAACATCAGACTTTATCTTGTTGGCTTTCGAGGCTGCAGACTGGCATTGAGTGCTTTCATTTATTGAGACTTCTACCTACATACAATAGAAGGTAAAGATACATTAGAGTCAATGATGCGACTTACCTGGATACTTCAGTGGAGGGGAGTCTTTGTGTTATGGAGGCTCTTAGTTCTTCTCTTATTGCACTTTTCTGTGACTGAAGTGCGGATTATATAGAGCGGTGAATGTTCATCTGCATATAAGCTCCGCCCCCTGATAATGATGAACGATTGTCCATGTCAGTTCCGTGTAATAATGCGACTGCCAAGAATGTGAGAAGGCGGGGATGGTTCTCACATGAAGCCGGTCTAGAATTAATTGCTCACCTTTTTTTCTCTTTCAAATCAAACAAGATGCTCAAAACAAGATAATTTCTTACGAAAAGGCATTTAACCCCTTAAAGGGACGTGTCATCAGTTTTCTGTAAACTAAACCCATATCATTAACAGTGTAGTTGCAGACTTTCCCACACTGCCTTTCTTGTAAATGTCCATAAAACCTTTTGCAGCAGAGAACCCCCCCCCCCCCCCCGCCATGACGTGGATGATGTAGTTGGTGTCATCCACGCATCTCGCTGA
The DNA here is from genome assembly GCF_035609145.1 of Eleutherodactylus coqui. Classification (NCBI taxonomy): domain Eukaryota; kingdom Metazoa; phylum Chordata; class Amphibia; order Anura; family Eleutherodactylidae; genus Eleutherodactylus; species Eleutherodactylus coqui. Next base: position 19,738,185 of record NC_089837.1, on the reverse strand, counting down.
AATCTCGTGCCTGCCATATGAGATGCCCAGACAAGTTACTCGATTTTGCCCACAAATGGGATGGCTTATCTGCGCGTCCACCGGGAGCCACCGCACATTGTAGGCACAAGATTTTAGGTAGTTTCAGTGTAGGAAGGATTACAACTACACTATTGTAGTGCTGTTATTGGATTCATTTACAGAGAACTGGTGACAGGTTCCCTTTAACCCCTTAATGCCAAGTTCACATCCTGGCAGAGGGGTAGTTAATGCAACAGGACGTAAGCGTACATCCTGCGGGTGACACGGGCTCCGAAGTTATATATACCCAAAAATGGTATCAAAAAACCCTACAGCTCCCCACACAAAAATCAAGTCCTCATACGGCCATGTCAACGGAAAAGTAAAAAGGTTATGGCTTTTAAAAAGTGGAGATGACAATCCCCCCAAAATTGTTGTGTCCTTAGCACCAACATAGGCCCTGCCATTAAGGAGTTAAAGATGACCCACTGTCAAAAAGTTATATAAGTTGTTTATTTTTCCATTAAGGCAGCTGCCTGAGGACTTGTTGTTTTTGGTGGTGGGGCTATTCGGGACCCTCAAATGCCAACGGGGCATTTAGGAGATTAACAGACCCATGTATCTTCTAAGGGGCCTCTGAATAGAGGGGGCCCATTCCTGGTTGGTTTCATCACCATTTCAATAGATAGCAAGAACCTGCACAGGGATGTGGTCTCCACTGGTACTGATGGAAGGTGAGAACCAGAACTTCGTGTTGAGGTGGATGGATGATGCCTGACTCTATAGTCCCTACTCTATCAGATGGATGGTGTCTCATACCATAATCCCTACTCTGTTGGATGGGTGGTGTCTGATGTCATAGTCCCTACTCTGTTGGATGGGTGGTGTCTGATGTCATAGTCCCTACTCTGTTGGATGGGTGGTGTCTGATGTCATAGTCCCTACTCTGTTGGATGGGTGGTGTCTGATGCCATAGTCCCTTCTCTGTTGGATGAGTGGTGTCTGATGTAGAGATGAGTGAGCATACTCGCTAAGGACAATTGCTCGAACGAGCATTGTCCTTAGCGAGTACCTGCCGGCTCGTCTCTAAAGATTCGGCTGCCGGCGGCGGGCGGGGAGCGGCGGGGGAGAGCGGGGAGAAACGGAGGGGAGATCTCTCTCTCCCCCCACACCCCCCTGCTCACTGCTGCCACTCGCCTCTCACCCGCGCCGGCAGCCGAATCTTTTCTCCCGCACGGGCAGGTACTCGCTAAGGACAATGCTCGATCGAGCAATTGTCCTTAGCGAGTATGCTCACTCATCTCTAGTCTGATGCCATAGTCCCTACTCTGTTGGATGAGTGGTGTCTGATGACATAGTCCCTACTCTGTTGGATGAGTGGTGTCTGATGACATAGTCCCTACTCTGTTGGATGAGTGGTGTCTGATGACATAGTCCCTACTCTGTTGGATGAGTGGTGTCTGATGCCATAGTCCCTACTCTGTTGGATGAGTGGTGTCTGATGCCATAGTCCCTACTCTGTTGGATGAGTGGTGTCTGATGCCATAGTCCCTTCTCTGTTGGATGAGTGGTGTCTGATGCCATAGTCCCTTCTCTGTTGGATGGGTGGTGTCTGATGCCATAGTCCCTACTCTGTTGGATGGGTGGTGTCTGATGACATAGTCCCTACTCTGTTGGATGGGTGATGTCTGAATTCTTGGTGTGTGTGGGGTGGAATCTCCTGAGTGTTCTGCACTGAGCAAAGCCCATCATCTTTGGATATGTGTTTAAGGAATGAATTTGTTACCCTGAGCTGAGAATAAGGGTGGATTCATCTACTGAACCTTCATCTGATCCGTGACATAAGATATAAAAACAATTCCTGCGTTGATTTGTTTTTATACCTTATGTCCTGTATTTCTACGACCGAGGTCTTGTACTCTGGGCTCCTCCAATGACGCTCTCCATGGACTTCGGGAGCAGTATAAGGACTAGGTGCATGTAGCAGCATCCTAGTGAAGACCTACCTGGAGGATTGGTGTGGGAGCTTGTCGGGAAGACGGGTCCCCCACACCGCTTGAGTCCATCTCGTATTTGTTCCCGTTTTACCCTTTTAGAGAGCTATTCATTTTTTTGCAGCATAAAAAAAAATTATTAAAAATAGTAAAAAAAATAAATGTGGAAAAAAGTAAACCTTTTTGTGCACTTTCCCGTTTTGCTTAAAAAAACAAACACCCCCCCAGGTTTGATATTGCCGGATTCATAAGGACTAGAGATAAACGAGCATGCTCGTTTGAGCATGTACTCGCTACTCGAGCCGAGCACCACACGGTGCTCGAGAAAATTTTATCTCCCCATCCCACATATTAGCCAATGAACATGCAGGGCAGTCTTTGGCACCTCCTGCTGTGCCGTGCCAACCCTCTGCACATCCATAGCAGTGACTGGCTGGGCTGATCAGGTGACCTCCGAGTATAAACACTCCGGTCAGCTGAGGCTCGCCTCACACGCACTACATGAGCTGATGGACAGAGCTGCTGCTATAGGGAAAGCATTAGTGTAGGGTACAGGTTGCAGTTAGGCAGGGATCCTAGCTCCAAGAACCAAACAGTCCTTTCTGGGACTACTATTCCTCTCATTGTGTGCATCAGCAGTTTGGCTGGCTGGGAGCAGTAGTGCACACAAATTTTTTTCTCAAGCATCCCGGCTGTATACTGCATACGGTTACCGGTTTTATGCAGTATAATGCTGGTGGTGTACACAGTAGAGAAGTAACAGGTAACAGATAAGTAAGTAGGAAGTAACAAAACTCCTATCATTTTTAATTTGCTTACTTTTTTTGTCTGCTGATATACCCGTGTCTGGGTGCTGTTAATCTTCGCTATCTAACAACAGTATACAATGTTAAAAGTTTTTTGGGCCTGCTGATCGCGTACGGTATATACCCGTGTCTGGGTGCTGTGAATCTGTCAGGACCAGCGGCTCTTGGGGTCTCCGTGGCTGCACTGCTGCTCCTATCACTCAGGCTGCAGGGGTGTGGTGCAGGGGAACCCTGGTGTTGGTGACTTTCCCTGGCCGTCAGCTCCGGCCACACGCTCCAGTGCCCAGGCGGCGGGCGCCTAGGTAGCCGGGTTGTTAGCGACGTAGCGGGTCCGTTCTACATCGTGTCCCTGTTGCCATGATGCCCGGCCACGCTGCTCCGTCCCTGATTGTCTGTAGCAGGCTCTGGTCCTCCCAGCACCCTCTGATTAGGTCCTGCTGCTGTCGGACTCTCCTTGGCTTAGAAACACAGAGAAACACTCTTGTGGAGAGGTTTTAATATGAGGCAAAAGTCTGGATACAACTTTTAAACTGGTGTAATAATGAGAAATCTGACTTACAATCTGTAAAAGTATTAAGTGGCTGGGGGCTGCATTTTAGGTGAAGGACATGTTTTTAGCAGCCATTTTTAACTCAGGCATTTTGAATTCAGTTTGGTTTTTCAAATGGGAAAACATCTTGAGCATCTGCTTTAGGGTACCATTGAACTGTTCACACAGACCATTAGTCTGGGGGTGATATGGGCTGGCTACCAGATAATGTGACTCTATATTTTTACAGAGGCCTAAGGTATGAGGCTTGATACTAACTGGGGCCCCTGATCGGTAAGCATTTCCCTGGGAAATCCTATGTGGGAAAATATTGTTAACGGCATCATCCACATTCTTGGCCTGCATGGAGGACAGGTCCACGGCCTCAGGGTACTGGGTGGTGTGGTCAACTACGGTCAAGATGTAGCATTTCCCACAGTTGCTGGGAACATCAGGTCCACAGCAAGTCTCTGGAAAGGCTCCTCAATGATTGGCAAAGGAACTAGGGAAGTCTTCGGGCCAGGCCTGCACTTGACAGGTCACGCAGGACCAACAGTAATGGGCTATGTTAGTTGCTATCGAGGCTTTAGTCTTAGCAACCCCTAAGTGTCCAGCCAGCAGGATCTCATGAGCCACTCCTAGCAGCTCCTGTCTGAATGGGTAGGGCACTACCAGCTGCTCTGAGCCATTCCTGCTCAGTGGTACCAGAGACTGTTTCTCAGTATAACCTTCCCTGATCACAGAAGAACCTCTCCTTCTCGGACCATTCAAAACAATGGACAATGCATTCCAAGGAACGCACAAAAGTAGAGCATACCATGATTTTTTTTGGCAGCAAGAAGAAAACCGCTTATTTATTTGACTCCATTCAAAGCAATGCACAAATCTCGTACAATTTTTCTTGGCCGCATGAAAGTGGCCTTAATAGGTAAAGTTTCTACCTCATTGGGGTTTTTTGCCTTCCTCTGGATCAGCATTGGGGGGTAATAGGAGGAACTGGATGGACGTGGGTCTTTGTTCAGCCTGACACAATATGTTACTATATTAGGACGGTGCACTTTGCTATGACTGTACACAGGTGGAGTAATGTGCAATACCCTGGGCATTGGATCGGCGTCCCCTCCACCCCCCGTGACATGGATGATGTAGTTGGCGTCATCCACGCGTCTTGCTGAAATCTCGTGCCTGCCATGTGAGATGCCCAGACAAGCTACTCGATTTATTTGCACATGTGCCGGGCGACCCACCGCACACTATAAACTTAATTTCAGGGATTTTGTAATGTGGCAAGGACTACAACTACACTATTGTAGCACCTTTGTCAACAATTTTCTTTAAATTATTCCAATAGATTCCCTTTAATCCCTTAATGCCAAGTTTACATCCTGGCAGGGTAGTAGTTAATGCAACAGGTGAAGTGACCCGAGGGTGATACAGGGTAGTCATGCACTCAGAGGTGGGTATACCTGTCTATGAGCTCCTCAGGTGCGATAGAATGTATCGTACAGGTGAGAGACACCTGTCTTTCCCCTAAATGCACGGGTTAAATCTATTCTGCCCGGCAACAGCTCGCTTCAGGTTGGCTGTTTGCCAATAATTTCCCTGATTAATAAAAACAAAAACCTGGTGAACCTCTCTGAGAATATGGTCTATTGCTCCAGGAAGAAATAAAGGCAGTAGTTCATGGCAATCCTAAGGAAGCTGATGGGTCCGACCAGGCATTAAGAGAACAATTTATTAAAGGGACTCTAAGTGAAACCCCCCATAGCCAGTTAAAATGCTATCCATACAGTATCCTGACAGTAGCTTTATAGAATTTAAAGAATTCTTACCAACAGGAAGGAAATGGTTGAGAAAGTTAAGATGGCTGGGTTCTTAGGAGGCAGTGATCATGGTATCCTTGAATATTGGATAACAAGAGGAGGAAGACCTGAGAAAACTCAGACCTCAAGGTTGGATTTCAGAAAGGCAGATTTCAATTAACTCAGAAAGAGGGTAGGAAGAATCCAATGGCTGGATGTTCTTAAGGACAGAAATGTCCAAGAAGGTTGGGAAATATTGCGAAATGAGATTCTCAAAGCACAATCATTAACAAATCCCTAAAAGAAGGAAGAATGGGAAGCATTTAAAGAGACCCGGATGGATGAACACAGAACTCGTACACATGTTATAAAGGAAGAAAATATGTTCATCAAATGGTAAGAGGGGAAATATCTAAAGAAGAATATAATGCGGTCTGCAGAAACTGGAGGGCAAGGGTCAGAAAAGCTAAAGCTAATAAGGAATTAAGGCTTGTAACAGAGGCCAAAAGCAATAAGAAAGGATTTCGGGGGTCAAAAGCAAATCAAAAATTAAAGATGCTATAGGATGCTTACAAGATGAAAATGGTGAATTGGTTAAGAATGATGTTGAGAAGGCCAAACTTTTAAATTCCTATTTTGTATCTGTTTTCTCTCAGAAAGTAGATGGAACATTAACTGATCTTCCCTGTGCTATTGGGGAAATAAAAGAATGCCAGCTATCTATAAGCAGAGAGATGGTGAGGGAACAATTAGCTAACTTAAATGAATTCAAATCTCAAGGTCCAGATGAATTACATCCTAGGATACTAAAGAAAGCAGCAGAGGTAATTGCTGAACCGTTCGCCATAATCTTTGAAAATTCCTGGCGAACAGGAGAAGTCCCAGAAGATTGGAAAAGGGCAAATGTTGTCCCTATCTAAAAAGGGAAGAAGGTGGATCCTGGAAACTACAGGCCTGTGAGCCTGACTTCTATACCAGGAAAGCTCTTTGAACAAATTATTAAGCAGCATGTATGCAAGTACTTGGATGAAAATGGAGTAATTAACCAGAGCCAGCATGGGTTTGTAACAAACAAGTCATGCCAGACGAATCTAATTTCCTTCTATGATAGTATCACTGACTGGGTTGATAAGGAAAATGCTGTAGATATAGTTTTTCTTGACTTTAGTAAAGCATTTAACAAAGTATCCCATACCATACTTATTGAAAAAATGACCAAATATGGGATTGACAAGGCAACTGTTAGGTGGATTCAGAACTGGCTGAGTGATCATACTCAAAGAGTGGTCATAAATGGCTGCTAGAGATGAGCGAACGTACTCGTCCGAGCTTGATACTCGTTCGAGTATTAGCGTGTTCGAGATGCTCGTTACTTGTGACGAGTACCACGCGATGTTTGAGTTACTTTCACTTTCATCTCTGAGACGTTAGCGCGCTTTTCTGGCCAATAGAAAGACAGGGAAGGCATTACAACTTCCCCCTGCGACGTTCAAGCCCTATACCACCCCCCTGCAGTGAGTGGCTGGCGAGATCAGGTGTCACCCGAGTATATAAATCGGCCCCTCCCGCGGCTCGCCACAGATGCATTCTGACATAGAGGAGGGAAAGTGCTGTTGGTGCCGGAGCTGCTATAGGGAGAGTATTAGGAGTATTTTAGGCTTCAAGAACCCCAACGGTCCTTCTTAGGGCCACATCTAACCGTGTGCAGTACTGTGGAGGCTGCTTTTTGCAGTGTTGCACATTTTTTTTTTTTTGTATATCGGCCGTGCAGAGCATTGCGCCCTGCAGTAATTATACATACTCCAGGGCCAGTAGTAGTGGTGAGGCAGGGACAGAAGACATATATTGTGAGGCAGGGACAGAAGACATATATTGTGAGGCAGGGACAGAAGACATATATTTATTGAATATAGGCAGTGGGCCTTTCCAAAAACATTTGGGAAAAAAAATCTATTTGGGCTGCCTGTGACTGTCCTCAGTGTACTGGGTCTGTGCTGGGTGTAGTTGTCCTAATTCATACGCAGCCAGCTAAGTGTTACAGCAGGCTTGCGCAAAATTATTTCCTGGCTCTGCTGTGCGTTCGGTAAGCGAAGTGAGCCTCCAACCACAGGCCAATAAGCGGCTCATTTAATTACAGCGTTCTGTTTCTGCACTACTGGTAATACACCATGCTGAGGGGTAGGGGTAGGCCTATAGGACGTGGACGCAGGCGAGGACGCGGAGGCCCAAGTCAGGGTGTGGGCACAGGCCGAGCCAGTGCGGTGGCCAGGGGTAGAGGCAGGGCCAGACCGAATAATCCACCAACTGTTTCCCAAAGCGCCCCCTCGCGCCATGCCACCCTGCAGAGGTCAAGGTGCTCTATGGTGTGGCAGTTTTTCACAGAGACGCCTGACGACCGACGAACAGTGGTGTGCAACCTTTGTCGCGCCAAGATCAGCTGGGGAGCCACCACCACCAGCATGCGCAGGCATATGATGGCCAAGCACCCCACAAGGTGGGACAAAGGCCGTTCACCGCCTCCGGTTTGCACCACTGCCTCTCCCCCCTGTGCCCCAACCTGCCACTGAGATCCAACCCCCCTCTGAGGACACAGGCAGTACCGTCTCCTGGCCTGCACCCACACCCTCACCTCCGCTGTCCTCGGCCCCATCCAGCAATGTCTCTCAGCGCAGCGTCCAGACGTCGCTAGCGCCACTGTTTGAGCGCAAGCGCAAGTACGCCGCCATGCACCCGCACGCTCAAGCGTTAAACGTGCACATTGCCAAATTGATCAGCCTGGAGATGTTGCCGTATAGGCTTGTGGAAACGGAGGCTTTCAAAAGCATGATGGCGGCGGCTGCCCCGCGCTACTCGGTTCCCAGTCGCCACTACTTTTCCCGATGTGCCGTCCCAGCCCTGCACGACCACGTCTCCTGCAACATTGTACGCTCCCTCACCAACGCAGTTACTGCCAAGGTCCACTTAACAACGGACACGTGGACAAGCACAGGCGGGCAGGGCCACTATATCTCCCTGATGGCACATTGGGTGAATTTAGTGGAGGCTGGGACAGAGTCAGAGCCTGGGACCGCTCACGTCCTACCCACCCCCAGAATTGCGGGCCCCAGCTCGGTGCTGGTATCTGCGGCGGTGTATGCTTCCTCCACTAAACCACCCTCCTCCTCCTCCTCCTCCAACGCAACCTCTGTCTCGCAATCAAGATGTGTCAGCAGCAGCACGTCGCCAGCAGTCGGTGTCGCGCGGCGTGGCAGCACAGCGGTGGGCAAGCGTCAGCAGGCCGTGCTGAAACTACTCAGCTTAGGAGAGAAGAGGCCCACGGCCCACGAACTGCTGCAGGGTCTGACAGAGCAGACCGACCACTGGCTTGCGCCACTGAGCCTACAACCGGGCATGGTCGTGTGTGACAACAGCCGTAACCTGGTGGCGGCTCTGCAGCTCGGCAGCCTCACGCATGTGCCATGCCTGGCCCATGTCTTTAATTTGGTGGTTCAGCGCTTTCTGAAAAGCTACCCACACTTGTCATACCTGCTCGGAAAGGTGCGCCGGGTCAGCGCACATTTCCGCCACTCCAAGACGGACGCTGCCACCCTGCGGACCCTGCAACATCGGTTTCATCTGCCAGCTCGGTGCTGGTATCTGCGGCGGTGTATGCTTCCTCCACTTAACCGCCCTCCTCCTCCTCCTCCTCCAACGCAACCTCTGTCTCGCAATCAAGATGTGTCAGCAGCAGCAGCACGTCGCCAGCAGTCGGTGTCGCGCGGCGTGGCAGCACAGCGGTGGGCAAGCGTCAGCAGGCCGTGCTAAAACTACTCAGCTTAGGAGAGAAGAGGCACACGGCCCACGAACTGTGCCATGCCTGGCCCATGTCTTTAATTTGGTGGTTCAGCGCTTTCTGAAAAGCTACCCACACTTGTCATACCTGCTCGGAAAGGTGCACTGGGTCAGCGCACATTTCCGCAACTCCAAGACGGACGCTGCCAGCCTGCGGACCCTGCAACATCGGTTTAATCTGCCAGCTCGGTGCTGGTATCTGCGGCGGTGTATGCTTCCTCCACTAAACCACCCTCCTCCTCCTCCTCCTCCTCCAACGCAACCTCTGTCTCGCAATCAAGATGTGTCAGCAGGCGTGGCAGCACAGCGGTGGGCAAGCGTCAGCAGGTCGTGCTGAAACTTCTCAGCTTAGGAGAGAAGAGGCACACGGCCCACGAACTGCTGCAGGGTCTGACAGAGCAGACCGACCGCTGGCTTGCGCCGCTGAGCCTCCAACCGGGCATGGTCGTGTGTGACAACGGCCGTAACCTGGTGGCGGCTCTGCAGCTCAGCAGCCTCACGCACGTGCCATGCCTGGCCCATGTCTTTAATTTGGTGGTTCAGCGCTTTCTGAAAAGCTACCCACAGTTGTCATACCTGCTCGGAAAGGTGCGCCGGGTCAGCACACATTTCCGCAACTCCAAGACGGACGCTGCCACCCTGCGGACCCTGCAACATCGGTTTAATCTGCCAGTGCACCAACTGCTGTGCGTCGTGCCCACACGGTGGAACTCTATGCTCCACATGTTGGCCAGGCTCTATGAGCAGCGTAGAGCTATAGTGGAATACCAACTCCAACATGGGCGGCGTAGTGGGAGTCGGCCTCCTCAATTCTTTACAGAAGAGTGGGCCTGGTTGGCAGACATCTGCCAGGTCCTTGGAAACTTTGAGGAGTCTACCCAGATGGTGAGCGGGGATGCTGCAATCATTAGCGTCACCATTCCTCTGCTATGCCTCTTGAGAAGTTCCCTGCAAAGCATAAAGGCAGACGCTTTGCACTCGGAAACGGAGGCGGGGGAAGACAGTATGTCGCTGGATAGTCAGAGCACCCTCCTGTCTATATCTCAGCGCGTTGAGGAGGAGGAGGGGGAGGAGGATGAGGAGGAGGGGGAGGGGGAAGAGACAGCTTGGCCCACTGCTGACGGTACACATGCTGCTTGCCTGTCATCCCTTCAGCGTGTATGGCCGGAGGAGGAGGAGGATCCTGAAAGTGATCTTCCTAGTGAGGACAGGCATGTGTTGCGTACAGGTACCCTGGCACACATGGCTGACTTCATGTTAGGATGCCTTTCTCGAGACCCTCACGTTACATGCATTCTGGCCACTACGGATTACTGGGTGTACACACTGCTCGACCCACGGTATAAGGAGAACCTTTCCACTCTCATTCCCGAAGAGGAAAGGGGTTCGAGAATGATGCTATACCACAGGGCGCTGGTGGACAAACTGATGGTAAACTTCCCATCCGACAGCGCTAGTGGCAGAAGGCGCAGTTCAGAGGGCCAGGTAGCAGGGGAGGTGCAGAGATCAGGCAGCATGTACAGCGCAGGCAGGGGAACATTATCCAAGGCCTTTGCCAGCTTTATGGCTCCCCAGCAACACTGTGTCACCGCTCCCCAGTCAAGGCTGAGTTGGCGGGAGCACTGTAAAAGGATGGTGAGGGAGTACGTAGCCGATCGCACGACCATCCTCGGTGACTCCTCTGCCCCCTACAACTACTGGGTGTCGAAGCTGGACACGTGGCCTGAACTCGCGCTGTATGCCCTGGAGGTGCTTGCTTGTCCTGCGGCTAGCGTCTTGTCAGAGAGGGTGTTTAGTGCGGCTGGGGGAATCATCACGGATAAGCGTACCCACCTGTCAACCGACAGTGCCGACAGGCTTACACTCATCAAGATGAACAAAGCCTGGATTTCCCCAGACTTCTCTTCTTCACCAGCGGACAGCAGCGATACCTAAACAATACATAGGCTGCACCCGCGGATGGAAGCTACGTTCTCTATCACCATCAAAAACGGGGACCTTTTAGCTTCATCAATCTGTGTATAATATTCCTCCTCCTCCTCCTCCTGAAACCTCACATAATCACGCCGAACGGGCAATTTTTCTTAGGGCCACAAGGCTCAGTCATATAATTTTTGTAAACAATTTTTATACGTTTCAATGCTCATTAAAGCGTTGAAACTTTCACCTCCACCAATTTTTATTTTAACTGGGATGCCTCCAGGCCTAGTTACCAATTAAGCCACATTAACCAATTCACCAATTTTTTGGGGCCTTCGCCTACAGTGTAATCCAATTAATTTTTTGCCCACCTGCATTACAGCTGACGTTACATCAGCTGTGCTGGGCACTGCAATGGGATATATTTATGTACCGCCGGTGGCTTCCTGGCACCCACCCATGCTGTCGGTCCACACGGAGTTGTAACTACATGTGTAAGCTTCTAAAGAAACCCAGTCTGACTGGGGCATGCAGTGTGGGCCGAAGCCCACCTGCATTTAACATGACATTACCTCAGTTGTGATGGGCAATGCTATGGGATATATTTATGTGCCGCCGGTGGCTTCCTGGCACCCACCCATGCTGTCAGTCCACAGGGACTTCACAATAGGGAGTTGTACCTGCCTCTGTCTATGAATTAAAAAGCCCGGTTAGGTTGGGGCATGCAGTGTGGGCCGAAGCCCACCTGCATTTAATCGGACGTTACCTCAGCTGTGATGGGCACTGCAATGGGATACATTAATGTACAGCCGGTGGGTTCCAGGGAGCCACCCATGCTGTGGGTGCACACGGAATTTCCATTGCGGAGTTGTACCTGCCTGTGACTACTTATAAATAGTCTGACTGGTGCATGCAGACACCTTGACAGAATGAATAGTGTGTGGCACATAGGTTTCCCATTGCTATGCCCACGTGTGCAGCTCCTGATGGCGGTGGCACAGGATTATATTTCTCATTGCTTCTGTACAGCATTGTGGGCTATCGCCCCGCCCCTTTTAAAGAGGGTCGCTGCCTAGCCGTGCCAACCCTCTGCAGTGTATGCCTGCGGTTCCTCCTCATGGCAGACGCACTTATAAATAGACATGAGGGTGGCGTGGCATGAGTGCAGCTGAAGGCTGCGCAGGGACAGTTTGGTGTGCGCTGTGGACACTGCGTCGTGCGGGGGGGGGGGGGGGGTGCTGGGCAGCATGTAACCTAGGAGAAGTGGAAGGCGGAGTGTCATGCAGGCAGTGATTGTGCTTTGTTGGAGGTAGTGTGGTGCTTAGCTAAGGTATGCATTGCTAATGAGGGCTTTTCAGAAGTAAAAGTTGTTGGGGGGGGCACTCTTGCCGCTATTGTGGCTTAATAGTGGGACCTGGGAACTTGAGATGCAGCCCAACATGTAGCCCCTCGCCTGCCCTATCCGTTGCTGTGTCGTTCCCATCACTTTCTTGAATTGCCCTGATTTTCACAAATGGAAACCTTAGCGAGTTTCGGCGATATACAAAAATGCTCGGGTCGCCCATTGACTTCAATGGGGTTCGTTACTCGAAACGAACCCTCGAGCATCGCGATAATTTCATCCCGAGTAACGAGCACCCGAGCATTTTGGTGCTCGCTCATCTCTAATGGCTGCACATCCAAGTGGAAGAATGTATCGAGTGGGGTAGCACAAGAGTCTTGTGCTACCCCACTCGATACATTCGAGGCGTAACTTGAAGCTCTCGGACCCCCATGCAAAACTTGTAACAGGGCCCCCAACTATAATGCTTTACTTATAGTACTCCATTTCCTATATGGAGAAGAGAAGCCTTATGGGCCCCCTAAGGCTCCTGGGCCCGGGTGCAACCGCATCCCCTGCATCCTCTATAGTTACGCCTCTGCACAAGACTCTGTCCTAGGCCCAGTGTTGGTCAACATTTTTATAAATGATCTGGAGGAGGGAATTGATGGAAACTGATAAAATTTGCTGATGACACAAAGCTAGAAGGGATAGCTAACACTAGGGAAGAGAGAGAGTATTCAAAAAGATCTGTACAGTGGGCAGCGACTAACAGAATAGTATTTAACAAGGAGAAATGGAAAGTCCTACATCTGGGCAAGAAAAATAAAAAAAGCACATACAGAATGGGAGGAATTGGGCTAAGCAGCAGCACATGTGAAAAAGACTTGGATATACTAATAGATCACAGACTGAACATGAGTCAACAATGTGATGCAGCAGCCAAAAAGGCAAACACAATTCTGGGATGTATTAAGAGAAGCATAGAGTCTAGATCACGTGAGGTCATTATCCCCCTCTACTCTTCCTTATTCAGACCTTATCTGGAATACTGGGTCCAGTTCTGGGCACCCCACTTTAATAAAGACATAGACAAACTGGAGCAAGTTCAGAGAAGAGTTACCAAGATGGTAAGCGATCTGCAAATCATGTCCTATGAAGAATGGTTAAAGGATCTGGGAATGTTTAGCTTGCAAAAAAGAAGGCTGAGAGAAAACTTAATAGCTGTCTACAAATATCTGAAGGGCTGTCACAGTGCAGAGCGATCAGCCTTATTCTCATTTGACTAGAAGCAATGGGATGAAACTGAAAGGGAGGAGACACAAATTAGATATTAGAAAAAACTTTCTGACCGTGAGGGTGATCAATGAGTGGAACAGGTTACTACGGGAGGTGGCGAGTTCTCCTTCAATGGAAGTGTTCAAACAAAGACTGGACAAATATCTGTCTTGGATGATTCAGTAAATCCTGCACTGAGCATGGGGTTGGACCCGATGACTCTGGAGGTCCCTTCCAACTCTACCATTTTTTGATTCTATGAATGGGCCATCCAGGTACTGGGAACGGAACCCTAGCTGGCTATGGTTAGAAGACTACAAACCCTGCATCAGTCTCCTGGGGAAGGGTGGGCCCCTCCGCTCTTGCAAAGATGGTGGCATAAGATTCTGCGTTGACTACTGCAAACCAAACAACATTACACATAAGGATACATATCTGCTCCCCCGAATTGAAGAATCTCTAACAGCTCTAGGTTCAGCCGCCTATTTCTTTACCTTGGATCTCACTATTGGGTATTGGCAAGTACCCATGAACGAACTAGACAGAGAAAAAACAGCTTTCACCACCCCAGTCGGTTTATTCAAATTTAATTGCATATAGTTTGGACTCTGTAATGCTCCGAGCACTTCCAAAAGGCTCATGGAACGACGTATAGGTCACAAAAATTTTGAATCAGTACTATTCTATTTGGACGACAACATTGTCTACTCAAACTTATGAAGGTAATTTGCAACACTTGAGTGAAGTCTTTCAAATTCTAGTGAACCGTGGCCTTAAATTAAAACCCTCCAAGTGTTATCTACTTCAGACACAGGTACAATATCTGGGTCACATTGTCAGTGCTGACGGTGCATACCATGATCCAGAAAAGACTGGCCCACGACTAAAAGACTAAAAGACTATCCCCCATTAACTGGGAGGAAGCTTTAAAGAGAAACTTGTCACGCCCCAATTTTAGCATATCCAGACTATACATTACCCTTTAATCTATACACAGATGCCAGCTTCAAATTGCTAGATGTTGTACTGAGTCAAGATCAAGAAGGGAAGGAAAGAGTAATTGCATATGCAAGCTCCCTGAAAGGATCTCAACTAGAGATGGGCGAGCACACTCGTCAGAGCTTGATGCTCATTCGAGTATTAGGGTACTCGAGATGCTCGCAACTCCAGTCGAGCACCATGCGGTACTTGAGTAAATTCCATTTCCCCTCCCCGCATGTTTAGCGCCATTTTTATAGCCACTAAACATGCATGCAAGGCATTACCACTTCCTGCTGTGACGTGCCAGCCCTGTGCACGTCTACAGCAGTGAGTGGCTGGCGGGATCAGGTGACCGCCGATTACTTAAATTGGTCCCAACTAGAGATGAGCGAGCACACTCGTCCGAGCTTGATGCTCGTTCGAGCATTAGGGTACTCAAGATGCTCGTTACTCGAGTCGAACAACACGCGGTACTCGAGTCAACTCCATTTCCTTCCCCGAATGTTTAGCGCCATTTTCTAGCCAATAGACATGCGGGGAAGGCATTACCACTTCCTCCTGTGACATGCCAGCCCTATCCCACCCCACAGTAGTGAGTGGCTGGCGAGATCAGGTGACCGCCGAGTACTTAAACTGGTCCCGCCCGCGGCTCGCCTCAGGCACATGCTGGCAGAGGTTAGGGAAAGTGCTGCTGCTCATTCAGGAAAAGTGTTAGCGTAGGTCCTGTCTTCAAGAACCCCAACAGTCCTTCTTAGGGCTACATCTGACCGTGTGCATTACTGTTGTGGCTGGCTGGGAGCAGTAGTGCACTTTTTTTTTTTTTCATCTCGGGTTGTGCAGGCCATTTCATCTATAGCGTTCTCAGTCTGCAGTGTATTATACAGAGTATAGGGAAAGTGCTGCTGCTGATATAGGGAAAGTGTTAGAGTAGGTCCTGTCTTCAAAAACCCCAACGGTCCTTCTTAGGGCTACATCTGACAGTGTGCATTATACTTGTGGCTGGCTGGGAGTTGTAGTGCATCCATTTTTGTATTACGCATTTAGGCCTGTTCTCAGCCTTTCAGTAATAGTTTTTTCAGGCTGCAGTGCCGTACAACCAGCTCTCACCATGAAACTGCCCTCAAATATTTCCTAGCCAGCTGTGAACAACTTCACTTATACCGCTCTTTGTCTGCAGTGAATTAGACAGCGGTCTCACTGCTAAACAGTACTGTAATATTACCGGGGCCACTGCAAAGTATTTCAGCTCAGCCGCTGTGCAGAGCGTCTCACAATACCCTTTCCTTAGTGGCGTTGAGATAGCCGCAGTTACCAGCACTATCCACTGGCTTTACAGTCTTCTCGCACTCCACACAGCCTCTATTATCTATAAGTCTCTGCAAGTGGTAAATTGTCCTAAGTATCAGCGCAAGACAGCGGGTTAATTTTTTCAAGTCACAGCATAGAGCCTCCGCTATCTTCAAGTCTCTGTGTTCGGTGAATTAAGTCACAGTTGTCAGTGCTGTACAGTGGGGTAATTTATTTGGGCCCTGCTCTATTCTTAATCCACCATGATGAGGAGTAGGGGTAAGGGTTGAGGACGTGGATGCGGACGTCCAAGTGAGGGTGTGGGCACAGGCCAAGTTCCTGGTCCAGGTGAATCACAGCCGGCTGCTGCGGGATTAGGAGAGAGGCAAGTTTCTGGGGTCCCCAGCTTCGTATCACAATTTATGGGTCAACGTGGTAGACCTTTATTACAAACAGAGCAGTGCGAGCAGGTCCTGTCGTGGATGGCAGAAAATGCATCCAGCAATGTATCGACCACCTAGTCTTCTACGAAGTCCACTACTCCCGGCCTAGGGACTGCAACTCTGAATCCTCTGGCTGCTGCTCCTCCTTCCTCCCAGCCTCCTCACTCCATGAAAATGACATATTCTGAGCAGGCACTAACTGTTCTTGGGTCCCTGCCATGAGTGGGGGAAAAATGGTTCCTCTCTCACCTGAGGAGTTTGTCATGACCGATGCCCAACCTTTGGAAAGTTTCCGGAGTCCGTTGAGGCTGGGGACTTCCGGCAACTGTCTCAAGAGCTTTTTGTGGGTGAGGATGATGATGAGACACAGTTGTCTGTCAGTGAGGTAGTAGTAAGGGCAGTAAGTCTGAGGGAAGAGCGCACAGAGGATTCGGAGGAAGAGCAGCTGGACAATGAGGTGACGGACCCCACCTGGTTTGCTAAGCCTACTGAGGACAGGGCTTCAGAGGGGGGAGGCAAGTGCAGCAGCAGGACAGGTTGGAAGAGGCAGTAGGGTGGCCAAGGGTAGAGGCAGGGCCAGAGCGAAGAATCCCCCAACTGTTTCCCAAAGCACCCCTTCGCGGCAAGCCTCCGTGTAGAGGGCTAGGTGTTCAAAGGTGTGGATGTTTTTTAGTGAGAGCGCGGATGACCGACGAACAGTCGTGTGCAACCTGTGTCGCACCAAAATCAGCCGGGAAGCCACCAGTACCAGCCTTACCACCACCAGCATGCGCAGACATATGATGGGCAAGCACCCCACAAGGTGGGACGAAGGCCATTCACCACCTCCGGGTCACACCACTGCCTCTTCCCCTGTGCCCCAACCCGCCACACAGATCCAATCCCCCTCCCAGGACACAGGCACGAGCGCCTCCCGGCCTGCACCCACACCCTCACCTCCACCGTCCTCCACTCCATCCAGCAATGTCTCTCAGCGCAGCGTTCAGCTGTTGCTAACACAAGCGTTGGAGTGAAAGTGCAAATACGCCGCCACCCACCCGCATGCACAAGCTTTAAACGTGCACATTGCCAAATTAATCATGGAGATGCTGCCGTACAGGCTTGTGGAAACGGAGGCTTTCAAAAACATGATGGCTGCGGCGGTCCCCAATTGCCACTATTTTTCCCGGTGTGCCGTCCCAGCCCTACACCAGCACGTCTCCTGCAACATAAATCGTGCCCTCACCAACGCGGTTACTGGGAAGGCCCACTTAACCACGGACACGTGGACAAGTGCTGGCAGGCAGGGCCACTATATCTCTCTGACAGCACATTGGGTGAATTTGGTGGAGGCTGGGACCGAGTCAGAGCCTGGGACCGCTCATGTCCTACCCACACCCAGAATAGCGGGTCCTACCTCGGTGCTGGTATCTGCAGCGTTTTATGCCACCTCCTCCAAACCCTCCCCCTCCTCCGCCACCTCTACCTCTCAATTAAGAAGTGTGAGCATGTCACCAGCAGTCGATATCGCGCGGCAGTGCAGCGGTGGGCAAGCATCAGAAAGCCGTGCTGAAACTAATCAGCTTAGGTGACAAGAGGCACACGGCCCCTGAGCTGTTGCAGGGTCTGACAGAGCAGACCGACCTCTGGCTTTCGCCGCTGAGCCTCCAACCGGGCATGGTCGTGTGTGACAACGGCCATAACCTGGTGGCAGCTCTGTGGCTCGGCACCCTCACACACGTGCCATGCCTGGCCCACATCTTCAATCTGGTGGTTCAGCGGTTTCTGAAAAACTACCCCCACTTGTCTGACCTGCTCAGCAAGGTGCGCCGCGTCTGCGCACATTTCCGCAAGTCCACCACGGGCGCTGCCACCCTGAGGACCCTGCAACATTGGTTTCAGCTGCCAGAGCACCGACTGCTGTGCGACTGGCCCACACACTGGAATTCTACGCTGCACATGTTGACCAGGCTCTATGAGCAGCGTAGAGCAATAGTGGAATACCAGCTGCAACATGGGCGGCGTAGTGGTAGTCAGCCTCCCCAATTCTTTACTGAGGAGTGGGCATTGATGGCAGATATCTGCCAGGTCCTCGGAAATTTTGAGGAGTCTACCCAGATGGTGAGTGGCGATGGTGCAATCATTAGCATTACCATCCCGCTGCTTTGCCTGCTGAGAAGTTCGCTGCAAACATAAAGGCTGACGCTTTTCCGGTTGGAACAGGAGATGGGGAATGCCAGTATGTTGCTTGATAGCCAGACCACCCTCATGTCTATATCTCAGCGCGTTTTGGAGGAGGGGGAGGAGCAAGAGGAGGAGGGGGAAGAGACAGCTGGGCACACTGCAGAGGGTACCCATGCTGCTTGCCTTTCATCTGTTCAGCGTGTATGGGCTGTAGAGGAGGAGGAGGAGGATCCTGAAAGTCATCTTCCTAGTGAGGACAGCGATGTGTTGCGTACTGGTACCCTGGCACACATGGCTGACTTCATGTTAGGCTGCCTTTCTCGTGACCCTCGCATTAGACACATTCCGGCCAACACGGATTACTGGGTGTACACCCTTCTAGACCCACGGTATAAGGAGAACCTTTCCACTCTCATTTCCGAAGAGAAGAGGGGTACAAGAGTGTTGCAATACCACAAAGTGCTGCTAAACTTCCCATCTAACAGCGCAGTAGAAGTAGAAGATGTAGTTCGGAGGGCCAACTAGCGGGGGGGGGGGGGGGGGGGGGAGCATGTCCAGCACAGGCAGGGGAACACTCTCCAAGGCCCTTGCCAGTTTTATGGCTGCTGAGCAAGATTGTGTCACCACTGCACAGTCAAGACTGAGTCGTAGGGAGCACTGTAAAAAGGTGGTAAGGGAGTACGTAGCCGATCGTACCACCGTCCTCCAAGATCCCTCTGCTTCATACAACTATTGGGTATCAAAGCTGGACACGTGGCACGAACTTGTGCTGTACGCCCTGGAGGTGCTGGCCTGCCCTGCCGCTAGCGTCTTGTCAGAGAGGGAGTTTAGTGCAGCTGGAGGAATCATCACGGATAAGCGTACCCGCCTGTCAACTGCCAGTGCCGACATGCTTACACTGATTAAGATGAGCAAAGGCTGGATTTCCCCAGACTTCTCTTCTCCACCGGTGGAAAGCAGCGGATCCTAAAGATTCTTTTCGCTGCAACAGGAGAAATATGCATCCTCTATCACCCCAAAAAGGGGGAGAAGTAGCTTGATCTCTCCCTCTCGGATCTTACTTCTCCTAAAACAGCATGTCATCACGCTGAACCGCCAATTTTTCAGTGGGCCAAAAGGCTCAGTTAAAACCAATTTTTTTTTCGGAGGGGTTCGCATATACTCTTGCTACTGAATTGTTTCAGGGGTTTGCCTATACTCTTGGTACAGAAAGGTTTGAGGGGTTCACCTGTACTCTTGGTACAGAAAGGTTTGAGGGGTTCGCCTATACTTTTGCTACAGAAATGTTTTAGGGGTCCGCCTATACTATTGCTACAGAAATGATTGAGGGGTTCGCCTATACTCTTGCTACTGCATTGTTTCAGGGGTTTGCCTATACACTTGCTACAGAAAGGTTTGAGGGGTCCACCTATACTATTGCTACTGAAATGTTTGATGGGTTCGCCTATACCCTTGCTACAGAAAGGTTTGAGGGCTTCGCCTATACTGTTTCTACAGAGATGTTTGAGGGGTTCGCCTATACACTTGCTACAGAGAGGCTATCAAAATTGGGACTATTTACTCTAGAAAAAAGAAGGTTAAGGGGTGACTAAATAACCATGTAGAAGTACATGAGGGGACAATACAAGGATCTCTCCCAGGATCTGTTTATACCCAGGACTACGACGGTAACAAGAGGGCATCTGCTACTCTTAGAAGAATGCAGGTTTCATCACCAACATAGTAAAGGTTTCTTTACTGTTAGAGCAGTTAGACTGTGGAAATCTCTGCCTGAGGACATAGTGATGGCAAAATCCATAGAGGAGTTTAAAAGGGGACCTGATGTTTTTCTGGAGAGGAAGGATATTATAGGTTATAAATCCTAGTTTAATTGTTAATCCAGGTATACAGGCAGGTAGGAACTATTAGGGGTTGATCCAGGGAACAGTCTGATTGCCATTAGGGAGTCGGGAAGGAATTTTTTTCCCAAAAGGGCTAATTGGCTTCTGCACTTGGGGTTTTTTGCCTTCCTCTGGATCAACAAAGCAGGAGGCTAACAGGCTGGACTAGATGGACATTGTCTTCATTCGGCCTTATGAACTATGTTACTATGTATATTTCAGGCGTTCGCCTATACTTTTGCTACAGAAATGTTTCAGGGGTTTGCCTATACTCTTGCTACAGAAATGTTTCAGGGGTCCACCTATGCTGTGGGTGCACAAAGGCTTCCCAATGCAGTGTTCAGCTATCTGGCACAAATACACTGAATGACTTGGGTAGGGTACTGAAAGGTTTCCCATTGCGTTGTTCAGCTATCTGACACATACACCAAATGAATTGTGTGGGGACACATGGGTTTTCCATAGCAATGTAGCTGCTGGCACATTGGGTCACACAAGGCGGAGGCTGGTGATTTGCCTTGCTTGCACCGAGTGTGGTGCTTAGCTAGGATGTGCCAACCCATGTGCCATGCTGCTTATGGTCTGTCCCAAGTAAATTGTTAGGGGGGTGACCGCCAGGCTCTTGCCCACAATTTCGCTTAATAGTGGGACCTGGGAACCTCAGATGCATCCATGAATGCTGCCCCTGCCGTTCCCTATCCGTTTCTGTGGTGTTTCCATGACTTTCTGATGTTTTCAGGTGTTTCACACACCCTCACCTATGCAGAGCATCGGTCAGCTTGAAAAATGCTCGAGTCACCCATTAACTTCAATGAGGTTCGTTACTCGAAACGAGCTCTCGAGCATTACGAAAAGTTCGACTCGAGAAACAAGCACCCGAGCATTTTGGTACTCGCTCATCTCTAATCTCAATGTGATGATCAAAAGTATAGCTCTTTCATGATAGAACTACTTGCATTAGTCTGGACTATCTAGCCACTGCAATGGTCATAGCCTATACTGATAACAATCCAGATGGCTCTCAAGACTTGCTAACTTTGATTTGCTTGTCAAATACAGAGCTGGTAAAGTCAACACCAATGCTGACGCTCTCTCTAGGTTACCTAAAGCAGGAGACTACTCCCTTGAGGAACATCAGTGGTAGGATGTTGAGATGCCTGACTTGGGAGTTCATCAAGCACAGCAAGCTAGCTCCTTTGAGATCCATAGATCCCTTTTCGGTCAGTTTTGTGCACCAAGAAGGTGAATGGAATCCGCCATTAGGCGATTATCTGGGGAAATTAACCAGCAAAATATCCGATGACACATACATCACATAGTTTGTATCTGCGTGTCCCAAAACCTACAGCTACAGGCTGAACACGGGTAAAACCGTCTTAAAAGTTAATGACATAACTTTAAACGTTGCTAACATCCAGCAGGTAAATTTTGACAGTCTAAAAGATCTAGTTTTGGATTATCAGCTCAATTCCTCCACTGAAACACAGAAATCTATTAGCAAAGAACAGCCGGGGATTGTGAGTAATAAAAAATACTGAAACATTGGAACGAGACCTCTGCGCAAAAAACAAAGATGCGTTTATACAAAGAGACACTTGTTAGATGAATTTACAACATTGCCTTTTGGTTATTAATTCATGTTTCAGACGGCCGTCTGGCACACGCGTATGCAGCTCCTGCAATATTGTTTGAGTTTATGTATGTTGGCTGAAACTGTATAATGACCCATCAGCTTCTTTTCCTAACCAGGCTTAGGCAAAAATAAGAAGTATCGGATATTTGGTGCAACTCCACTACACAGACTACAAAAACGCGTGAGGAGATGATTATTAGATGAATTGTAGGTCACTACTAGAGGCACACAATTGTTTCCTTCCTTCTCTATGTATTGGAGTAGTTGATTTCTGGGTATCCGGGTGGCTCTGGTGATTTCTGGGTATCCTGGTGGCTCTGGTAATTTCTGGGTATCCTGGTGGCTCTGGTAATTTCTAGGTATCCTGGAGGCTCTGGTGATTTTTGGGTATCCTGGTGGCTCTGGTGATTCCTGGGTATCCGGGTGGCTTTTGTGGTTTCTGGGTATCCTGGTGGCTCTGGTAATTTCTAGGTATCCTGGAGGCTCTGGTGATTTTTGGGTATCCTGGTGGCTCTGGTGATTCCTGGGTATCCGGGTGGCTTTTGTGGTTTCTGGGTATCCTGGTGGCTCTGGTAATTTCTAGGTATCCTGGCGGCTCTGGTGATTTCTGGGTATCCTGGCAGCTCTGGTGATTTCTGGGTATCCTGGCAGCTCTGGTGATTTCTGGGTATCCTGGCAGCTCTGGTGATTTCTGGGTATCCTGGCAGCTCTGGTGATTTCTGGGTATCCTGGCAGCTCTGGTGATTTCTGGGTATCCTGGCAGCTCTGGTGATTTCTGGGTATCCTGGCAGCTCTGGTGATTTCTGGGTATCCTGCAGCTCTGGTGATTTCTGGGTATCCTGCAGCTCTGGTGATTTCTGGGTATCCTGCAGCTCTGGTGATTTCTGGGTATCCTGGAGGCTCTGGTGATTCCTGGAGGCTCTGGTGATTCCTGGTGGCTCTGGTGATTCCTGGGTATCCTGGTGGCTCTGGTGATTCCTGGGTATCCTGGTGGCTCTGGTGATTCCTGGGTATCATGGTGGCTCTAGTGATTCCTGGGTATCCTGGTGGCTCTGGTGATTCCTGGGTATCCTGGTGGCTCTGGTGATTCCTGGGTATCATGGTGGCTCTGGTGATTCCTGGGTATCATGGTGGCTCTAGTGATTCCTGGGTATCCTGGTGGCTCTGGTGATTCCTGGGTATCATGGTGGCTCTGGTGATTCCTGGGTATCATGGTGGCTTTAGTGATTCCTGGGTATCCTGGTGGCTCTGCTGATTCCTGGGTATCCCAGTGGCTCTGAAGGAAATTCCTTAAAACCTTCACAATGATGACCATCCGAAAATCATATTCAATTTGAGGAACTTTATAGTCAGGAGTGCATTGCCCTCTGTCATACAAAAAGGAACTCATCCTTTTAGGGTAAGGAGCTGCAAGACCTGCTGACATGTACGGACCGCGGACAGGATACAAATCCCCAACACGCAGCAGGACTATAAGATCCCAGGACATTCACATGTTCCAGGTTTGATGTTGTGTACCTGATCCGGTGGAGTAAATGTCCTGTTGGGGGGGCTTTATGTTGGAGAAAAAGGACAAACACTTAAAGCGAGGATGAGATCTCATCGCCACACGATTAAACAGAGAAAGACAGAATTACCTGTGGCGAAGCACTTTTCTAGTCACAAACACAACATAGAAGATATAAAAGTTCTGATACTGAAAGGCAACTTCAAGTCACAAAGCCATAGAAGAATTTGGGAATATAAATTTATACAAGTTTTGACACTTTCAATAGAGAGTTAAATTATTCATGAGCATTTATGCGTGAGTGGGAAGTATGAGATATCTATAGCACAGATAACACTGCTGGCTTATTGACCCCTCACCACCCCAATACCTGCATGAAAGGAGTGCGACAGAAACAACAAGCAGACCTTAACAAGCATGCCAATGCTACAACCTTGCAAATTGGGGATTAAGTCTGGCTCTGCAAGGAACATTGAACTGGCAAACTCAATTCCCGCTGAGAGCCACAGCTTTATGTCATATCATCCATCCTCTCTTAGGAGAAAGGACTGTACTGCATTACTCAAGCCAATAAGAGGCCTCAAATTGTTCATCGCAATAGACTTCAATTCTGCTTGGCGGCTATGCCACCTCCGGAACAAAAGAAGTCTGAAGTGGAAGGGGCGGACACTGACTCCAAATCTGAGCCAGGTAGGCCGCAAGACACTCCGTGTCCAATTACCTTTGATCCAGTGGATCCTATGACCTGGTACCAGAGTCCGTTGATGATGCTACAATCTCCAGTACAGCAGACTGCAACAAAATCCACAGCAGAGTCTGCATCAAATTCCTACTTGTCCTACACCTACACCCAGTAGAAGACTTCCAGCAACCCCAGTGCTGGCTTCCAGATGTTCCATGAGGAGCACCAGAGGACAGCTACCAACCTGTTATTGTGAGTAATCATCTACTTCTTACTTTTTCTTGAATACGGTTGATTTATTGGCATTTTTTTTTTTGGCGTGTTTTTTCTCTTACCCGTAGATTACAAATTTGTTTTCCCCCCTTGGATTACAAATACCAAGAATTGCCCTGAGAGACTACTCAGACTCTTCTACAAGGTTCGTGCCCTGAGAGACTACTCATCGAGTTTGCAACATGTAAGAAATTTGCCCCGAGGGACTACTTGGAGATGTTTTTTTTATTTTTAGTTGTTCATGGAAAACCCAGTCCTAGGGGACCGCCAGGTGCATCGCGAACTCATGGCCCCTTTGCACCATAGGATGATCTCTAAATCCTTGTCAGAAAGACAGTCACACTGAAGCCTTCCAAACCCGGACTTAAAGGGGTTGTCCCGCGGCAGCAAGTGGGTCTATACACTTCTGTATGGCCATAATAATGCACTTTGTAATATACATTGTGCATTAATTATGAGCCATACAGAAGTTATAAAAAGTTTTTTACTTACCTGCTCCGTTGCTAGCGTCCTCGTTCCCATGGAGCCGACTAATTTTCGCCCTCCGATGGCCAAATTAGCCGCGCTTGCGCAGTCCGGGTCTTCTGCAGTCTTCTATGGAGCCGCTCGTGCCAGAGAGCGGCTCCGTGTAGCTCCGCCCCCTCACGTGCCGATTCCAGCCAATCAGGAGGCTGGAATCGGCAATGGACCGCACAGAAGAGCTGCGGTCCACGGAGACAGAGGATCCCGGCGGCCATCTTCAGCGGTAAGTATTGAAGTCACCGGAGCGCGGGGATTAAGGTAAGCGCTCCGGTAAACTTTCTTTACTTCCCTGCATCGGGGTTGTCTCGAGCCGAACGGGGGGGGGGGTTGAAAAAAAAAAAAAACCGTTTCGGCGCGGGACAACCCCTTTAACAGTATGGCTTTACACTGTATGTTTTACCTTTCAGGTTGTTTTACTAATGTGGACTTTTGAAGGACCTAACCTAAACGTTGTCTATTGCTAACCTATTCATTCTTCTCTTCCACATTACACTGGTTTTTACAAAAGTCATGTTACTGAAATAAAATTTGTCATTTTTTAAATCAATTTTTATGTGCTCAACACAAATATGACAGTCAAAATGCAAAATTGGCTCTATTTTTTTGGAATCTGCAATTATTGCTTACATCACAAAATGCATGCCAATAGTAATAGGCTGATGGTTAACCTGTTTAGGACCAGACACTGTAAATTTACGGCACCTGGTCCTGGGCTTAAAGCCCGCCATATGCAAAATTACAGCGGTGCTTTAAGTCTCCTGCTCTACAATCAGTCAGAGGCAGGAATGGGTTATCAGCTGTTAGTAACATCTGATAAGCCGGAGAAGAAGGCAGGAGGGGTTTGAAACCCTTCCTGCCTTCTGCTTCCCTGAGTACACAGCGCTCAATGAGCACTGTGTACTAGAAAGTGAAAGTAAACTGTAACTTTCACATCTGGAGCCCGGGGGGGATCATGTGACCACCTTGGGTTCCCTGCTACAGCAGAGCTGTAGTCAGACTAGACCCTGGATAGCTCTGCCAGTGACTACTGTCACTGCAGGGGCTGTTTTTCCCTGTAACTTGGGCTCCTATGAATCCGGCTCCTATGGACACCCCAGCTACAGTGGGAAAGTGTCAAATAAAAAAAAAAAATGAATGTCCCCCAGAGGTCTTACATGACGTCATGGGGGACATAGATAGTAAAAAACATAATAACATACATCAGTAAAACAAAACAACAGAATACAACAACAATTTATACATAAGAAAG
Organism: Eleutherodactylus coqui; assembly: GCF_035609145.1. NCBI lineage: Eukaryota > Metazoa > Chordata > Amphibia > Anura > Eleutherodactylidae > Eleutherodactylus > Eleutherodactylus coqui. Next base: position 19,712,084 of record NC_089837.1, on the reverse strand, counting down.
AAAAAACCCCAAAACCGACGCCAACCAAAACCATCTCCGTATGCTGAGGAACCCATTCCCATACTTTATTTTAGTGTAAATATAAAAATAATTAAAAAAAAAAACTATAAATGATTAAAAAAACTTTTTTTTTTAGCATTTTACCCCGAATAAAATAAAAAAAAAGAAAAGAAAGTCAGTGAAAAAGATATATTAAAAAATCACCCTATATGTCACGGGGGAAAAAAACACAGTAAAAATAATTTTGATAGCTAAAGGAAAAAAATAGGGTAGTAAAACCCCCACATGGGTAACATCCCTAAAAAGTGTCTGGTCCTTAGGGTGGCATCACATGAGCAGGTTTTTGTGCGTACATAGGTGCGCATCCATGTACGTGCAAAAACCTGCGTCAATGCAGGTCCGTGCATTGTTTTCAATGGAGCCACGGCTGCTGCTGGTAGCTCCATTAAAGGCAATGGTCTGCCGGCACACCTGAATTGTTTTTCAGGGAAGGGCTTTACATATAAGCCCTTCCCTGAAAAAGAAAACTTAGTGTAAAAAAAATAAATAAAAAATTACTTACCTGTCCGCCGCTGCTGTGTACCCCACGGGGATGATGAACACAGGTGCCACATGAGGCAGATGTTCCCTTCATCCTCGCTAGTTAAAAGAACTCCCTGCTGCTATATCTGCCACATCTGTGGCAGATGCAGCAGAGGAATTCTTCAATTCTCTACCGCAGGTGTCACACATGTCAGCTGCAGTAGAGGATTCTGCTGCCGGTAATTGATTTCAGGGAAGGGCTTTAAATATAAGCCCTTCCCTAAAAATCAAGTGAAAGTGGTTTAAAAAACAAAAAAATAGATACTCCCCTCCCTTCAGCTGCGGGGGCTCAGCAGGGTCTTCACCTGCTGTCCCTTGCACTGTGGTGCTGATCTATCAGCAGGCAGGGATTTAAAATTAAGCTCTTCCCTGAAATCAATTACCGGCAGCAGAATCCTCTACCGCAGCTGACATGTGTGACAGCTGCGGTAGGGAATTGAAGAATTCCTCTGCTGCATATGTCACAGATGTGGCAGATGTAGCAGCAGGGAATTCTTTTAACTAGTGGGGATGAAGGAAACATTTGCTGCATGCTTCATCCCCGCGGAGGTCACAGCAGCGGCGGATGGGTAAGTATATTTTTTATTATTTTTATTTTTTTACACTAAAACTTTTCGTTTTCAGGGAAGAGCTTATATGTAAAGTCCTTCCCTGAAAAAGAAAGCAGGGGTGCTGGCAGAGCATTGTTTCCAATGGAGCCGCCAGCAGCAGCCGCGGCTCTATTGAGAGCAATGCGTGCATTCCCTATGGTGCACGCATGTCCTATCTTTGCAGGCACACACCTGTAAAGCACAGACATGTGCATGCACCATAGGGAATGCAATGTTGCAAATACAAGCGTGTTTTGTGTGTGCGTATGCGCGCACAAAAACACGGTCGTGTGAAGCCACCCTTAAGGTACAAAACAGCCTGGTCCTTAAGGGGTTAATACCTGTAAAGAATCAAGTCATAGACTAGTCTTAGATTTCTTTGTCTGTCTCTGGTACAGCAGCTCAGGAGCCTCTCCGTGGAGTGTCCCGCAGTAGTCAGCTAGCACAGCAGTGGACCATTTGTCCCATTGTCTTGATGAAACGTTCGCCATGTTCATCACTAACCACAGTTGTCTGCAAAGAAATCCCGATGGGAATGAAGGAGGTGGATCTGTAGAGACGTACTGCAGCCAAGTTTCTGATGCTGCTTCGGCATGTTTTGTGCTGGTTGCTTGTAGTTTTCTGCCCTAACATTCCTGAGAACATTTGTAGACACGAGGCGAAGAGCATTCCCTGCTTGTTTTGCATCACTCTGCAGCAAGTTGCTGAACTATTTTTGAAGAGCTCTTGAATCTGAGGACCCACAAAACCTCCCTCTAATCTTTGCCTCCCTAAGTCGAGGGAATTTTTCATGAAGGTATTGGAAAGCTGGTAAAGTCTGGTCCATGGCTTTCATGAAGTTCAAACCTAGTTTGGTGTGAAGGGGTGGTAGCAGGATTTTGTGAGCCTCGACCAGAGCTGGGTGCTGGATATTCTTCTCTCCAACTGCTACATTTTATTTGTGAGTCCATTCCGTCTGCAATTCCATTAAAAGGGCAACTACCTTCAAACACCAGAGAGGTGCCGGCTGCACTTGTTATACTCAATGGAATTCAGTGACTGCTTTAATTTACCGTAACTGTAAGGATGTTGTTACAGTCCTGCTGGATACATTTACATGGTGAAACACACAAAATGAACTATATGAAATATCTTCAAAACGAGAGCCAATAAAAAGTTTGCATGGTCATATCCGTGTTCAGCGCACCGAGATACTACAGATTAGGACCTTTTTAAATCAGTAACCATTTCAGTATTGACCAGTGTTACCTGACTTACAGTTCGTGAAAATGTCATTGTATGCAGAAGGGCTTCCACACACTTGCGTTCTTCTTAACTCTGCGATATCATTGTGTGCTTTTAACGTGATTGTCAATGGGACTTTCTAATGTTAAAGACTCATCGCACAAAAATCGCCGAGCACAAACGTGCGATGCGTTTTTAACATTAGGAAATCCCATTGACAATCGCGTTAAAAAAAACACAGCAATATTGCAGCGTTTAAAAATTGCAAGTGGGTGTGAGCCCTAACTGTGATATATGCAATCTTCAGAATGTGGGGAGTAGAATAATGAAAGGGCCTCATAGCCAGCTGGGATCTAAGACTTCATCTTAGCCCAACGTTTCCATCCAAAATCATCTAAACTTGCAAGTAGTTTAATTGTTTAATGTAAATGAGCTGTTATAAACCGAGGGTGGTAACCTGTCCCGTCCTTTGGATCATAGTTAATGTAGAGGATGGCTGTGTTGTAAGTAGGGGGGAACTATAGTGACCCGGAATGTCCTACAGGGTAGGTAGAGGGTTAATAAGTCCTAGGGACCTCACTATGAGCCCTTATGGGAACATTGGAGGCGCTCTTCAGGAGAAAAGCACTGTCTTTACCTGCATAATGGGTTGAAAGTATTTTGCCTAGCAGCAGCACGCCCGTTGATTGGCTGCCTGCCGCTCTATCAGGGAAGGATTTAGCGGATTGGAGGACAGCGGGGAGCACGGCAAGACAGAGCGGTGCGGTAACAGAGCAGAGTTTTCCTTCAACCAGATCTCCTTGGTCAGAAGTCCAATGAAGAAAAGACACTCGGCACTCAAAATGGGAATAGGTGCCCTTTTACACAAATTGCCACACGTATCGGCACTACGTAATGTGCCTTTTTCAAGCATATGTGATGTAACTAACAAACAGACATATGGAAACGAGGGCTTGCTAGATGTGCTTCCAAAGGGAAACTAGAGCAATAAAGCTTAGTTGAAATCTGGAGCGCAAGTAGCGTTCCATTGAGAGGTCACATGATCTCTTTACGTAGCAGTGTGCTTAGCCCCTCCCCTGTAGATTGCGTCACAGTGCTCCAATGAGGCAATGTGATGGACGCTCAAACGTACGTGTATGGTTACTAATGTGGGTATATATCTGTTTGTTACATGTAATATGCTTGAAGAAGGCACATTACGTAGTGCCAATACACATGGCAATTTGTAATAAAGGAGTGCCTCAGCTGACGAAACGCTGTGTGTTACTGGCCGCGCTCAAAACTGGAATAGGTGCCCTTTTTGGAGTGTCTTTTCTTCATACCATTGGATTATTGAAAGGGCTCCTGGTTACCCATGGAGTCTACCCCGACTCCAGACGTATCTCCGGTCCAGTTCGGGTAGTGGAAAAAAGTTACTTCAATTTAATGCCAACGTGGATAAGGGGTGCAGGTGGGATTCCCCTAGGTAGGGTTAACCCATCATGCACCAGGTGAGTAAACATTCACCTATACCACTTTTTTAAATAGAAAATTAGTGCGAGGCGCTTTTCTCATACTTCTTTCCTTGGTCAGAAGGAGCCTGAGTCAGGGCGGACCTTGTGTAAGTTGGATGGAAACCAGCCATCACAACCGTGAGTTTAACTTGTCCCTACACGCTCAGTGGGTCCACAGGTGAGCCGGCATTGTTCCCTTCATTACCCCATAAACAATCTCTCTGCCCGGCAGTCCTTCCCATTCTGCAAGAGAGGGTCAAAGTTTTTATGTATGCCCTTTATTATACACAAGGAGTCATTGAAGATTTTATTGCTTGCTGCCGGAAGAGTGTAATTATTGTACTCAGTCGAAAAGTTCCAGTAAACGGTGTGCCTTCGATTTTACTGAAGCACTTTGGACTCGACTCCTCATTTCATCGCTATTTTGCAATTAAAGGCACTGGTGTCACACCAAACCTACACCAAGTACAAACTACTCTTACCCAGAACTTTACTGCAATCCCACCTGCTGTTTGAGGCACTACTCTGCCTAGAGTAGCAACCACCGTGACAAGGTCAGAGATGGTGCCCCCACTCCAGTTGTTCCCTTCCATCTCCTGCTCGCTGCACATACTGTATCTGGGGTAAATAATACAAGGCACATCATGTTGTCATCATTACTTTATTTTCCTGATCATTCCCTTCAGGATTTCTAGCTTCATGATTTGTATCAGTTGGGTGAGCTGTTAACAGGAACTCCGAAGACCTGAACTTCACAGAGCTGAAGATGGTCACGTTTCCCAGGTAAGATGATATTCACAAACTGGCCGATCATCCCATAACACTTGAAGGTTTGAGTAGAGCCGCGAGGCATGTCCTTAATCTCGGCACACCTACAATGAGAATAAAAGCAAAGATCAAAGACTTCAAAAACATTAACTCCCAGCACTACAACCATTTGTGTAACAAATAATCTATCAAGGCAACTACTATAGAAGAGATTTACAATTACAGGGGAAAGAAGACATAATACGACCTCCCTTTACACCCAACTACAACAATCTCTAGTACTTTTATATAGTTATGCTATTTGCACCCTAGTTTTGATGGTAACCCCATGATTACTGGTCATGATCCAAGTTGCTTGGGCTCTCCAGATATTCTTCTGCAATTCCTCACCCAACACAAAATCTAGCCTGCTTCATCTGCCTTACATCCTCCTTATTTGACCCCTAGACTAGATTTTTAACAATTCCTGCATGTAAACAGTAATGGGATAAGGTGATACAGATCTCAGGGGATTCAGTGATTGAGATACTGAAAAACATGTCCGGGATGTCTTGTAAAGGGAGTTTCAGCAAATAGAAGAGATTATGCTGTGCCTGACTTTGGCTCACCAGGGAAGATGTTGTACATGTGCACATTACTGTAATGGAGTGATATTGGGAGATTTACCCATCTTTGCGTTTCAGCTACTGCCCCTGGTATCAGCCACCTTTCATCTGGGAACTTGGCTAGTTTAAATGCAGATGTTCAAGTATGGACCTGTAGAGCGGGATTTTGATTTAATCTGCTCCTTTTTGGACTGACCAGGATGCCCTTTGTTCCATGGTAATGAAGTTAGTAAGTAACTGGAGATACCATTGTCCTCCTGTTCTCACAATACGCATTCCGTAGACTGACTGTCTGAGACATTCAGCTACTGAAATTAGACAAAGAAGAATTAATAACTAGGATTGAGTCATCTAAGATGTCTAGCCAGACACCAGTTATATTTTCAGAACTGGGAGGACACCAAGAACACAATGCATCTACTCCAGTTGTTGTGCAGCGGCCAGATCACATGGAATCACACCGCTGCTGGACTAATAATCTTTTACTCAGAGTGTTTCAGGTCTAATTGTTGATAAATTCATGCTATGAAATATGGCAGCCATAGATTCCCTCCTGGAGCGCCTCCTGGGGAAATATGGCTGAAATACTATGTTGGGCTTTCATCCGGAAGATCTGTGCACATCTACTTAATTTCACAGTCCTCATTTAATTTCATTCTCAACTCTTGCTTTCATTACAGGGCATATCATCAATAAGATATAATAGATCATTTGTAAATCAACCCATAAGAAAAAGAACCCCAGAATTAAGTGATTGGCTCCAAAGTCACCATCAAATGAGGTTGTCTGCAATTGGAGCTTTGGTGTCCATTATTGTTTTATAACCATGGCCTACTGGAGGAGCCTCTGCTACTCTGCTTGGTCAGTGCAACCCTGATCCCATGGAAGAGATGTTTAAGATATACTGAGCAACCTCTCAGCCATTGGCCCCATCTTGCATAACTCCTGAAATAAGTGCAAAGGAAGGAATATAGGGTGTTGTGGGTATTAGAACCCATTCTAGTTGCTTCAGGTTCTTTTTGGCAGTACTTTTAGCATGTTCCTTTGTGCCCCAAGAATGACAACTGATAAAGTTATTCTGAAATTGGAACACACGTAGTGTTCCAACACCAGGTCACATTATTTAGTATGTTCTAAGGAGGTAGTTTCTCCCCTTGAATGACGTCACGGGGCAGTGAGGGATGCCGAGACGGACGCCTCGTTGTGAGTAATTTAATTGTATATGTATTAGCTTATGCTAAGTGCTGTATTATGCTTGAGAAAGGCATTATTGTCAAAATGCCGAAACGCATCGCAATGAAGTGAAGATTCCTGGTACCTCCAGTGATTGCTTATCGCATAACATTACTTTGGTAATATCTCCTAATCCCGAGAGCGCTGGGCTCTTTTATGGATTTGCTGACTGTAGTCTGGATGGACAACTCCACTCCAAGAGTAGCATGGCTTCATTTCACTTGGACATTGGCTTGAAAGGAAGTGAAACTCACATTTAGAACTCACTTTGGAATTCTGTAAACCTAAAACAACATTCACCTTGGGTTATTATTTCCATTATTCTCAGCAGAGTTTCCAACAAGAATAAGGGCCCCATTTAACTGCTCTCTACAGCAGTCCCCTCTGTTAGTGATAATTATGTGGGAGATCTTATGAGGTTCCAGTAGGTCCACCTTCCACCAGGCTGAGTCCTCATTGTTAGTGCTGGAACATGAGCCGTGCTTATAATCTTGGTCCACGTTTCCGTCAATGGCATTGATAGCTCCGGCGAGATAGCCCCACTCAGGTATAAACAGTACAGATGACTGTGTGGCCCGGCCTCGGAGGGCAACATTCTTGTCTGTGGATCACATAAACAAAAAAAAAAGAGAGAAAATCAGAGAAAATTTCAGTTCCAGCCTACTTTGGGGTTGTCCAGTTGTAAACTATAGATGGACTATGCATGCGCACTGGGCTGATTCTTGATCAAATGTGGTATTACACACATTCATTTCAAATGGGATCTTGGCCTGCAGTACCAAACCTGACAACTGCATGAGAATAGAGCTGTCCGCCACCTGCAGGAATCAGCTCAGTGTATGAATGCACCAACCCACAGAACAGATGTTTAGCGTGGGTTCTGGACAGCTTACCCCCTCCAATGTACTATCGATGGGCTATTTTGTGGATAGCCCAACTATAGTTTACAACTGAACAACCTCATTAATGGTAACTTTTATGTTTATGAATGTTGACTAAAAGGTGGCCATAAACATGAGATAGTGGCCAACAGAAAAAGACAATTTTGGGCCACCATTGCTTGAATAAGTAACACAGGCTATTCATCCATGATGGGCGGTGGCAGACTAGTCTACCAAAGACCTGATCCATCCTGTTGGAAAATTTCAATTATCCATGGCCAAAGTTGGAAGTGTATTTGATGATCTGCAAAAACCTTGATGATCGTTTGCTATGCTGTTAAAATATATAATGTGAAAGAAGTTAAACTGACCGGGCACCGCACCCCTGCTAATTTTCTTCCTACAATAGCCAGTCCCCACCTGTCTTCACTTCTGGATACACACACTGACACAATGCCAAAAGTCAGAGTCATGTCAGACTACTGCAACAGAACCAGTGACTAGCGTCATCACTCCCATGACCATTAGGATGTGGAGACCAGCCAATGGAGGAATGGGAACAGCCAGGAAGTGGAAGCAGGTAAGAATTACTTCTTTTATGTCATTACAGTACTGTAGACCTAGGATAACCCTCATTACTGTTGCTGGTGGGATCGTTTGTAAGTAGCATCGTGGCTGATACTTGTCTTTAATGTATGGTTAGCTTTACACTGCCTGTTAAATACTGTACCAACTGTACACCACTAACCAATCCCAACTATACACCACCAAACAAACCCACCTGTAGACCACCAACCAATCCTAACTGTACAGTGCCAACCAAATCCCAACTATACACTAAACAAACCCACCTGTAGACCACCAACCAATCCTAACTGTACACCACTAACTAATCCCAACTATACACCAAACAAACCCACCTGTAGACCACCAACCAATCCTACCTGTACACCACTAACAAATCCCAACTGTACACCACCAAACAAACCCATCGGTAGACCACTAACCAATTCTAACTGTACACCACTAACCAATCCCAACTATACACAACCAGACAAACCCATCGATAGACCACCAACCAATCCCAACTGTACACCACTAACCAATCCCAACTATACACCATCAAACAAACCCAACTGTAGACCACTAATCAATCCTAACTGTACATTCCTAACCAATCCCAACTTTGCACCACCAAACAAACTCATCTGTAGACCACCAACCAATCCTAACTGTGCACCACTAACCAATTCCAACTGTACACCATCAAACTCATCTGTAGACTACCAACCAATCCTAACTGTACACCACCAAACAAACCTATCTGTAGATCACCAACCAATCCTAACTGTACAGTGCCAACCAAATCCCAACTGTACACCACTAACCAATCCCAACTATACGCCACCAAACAAACCCACCTGTAGACCACCAACCAATCCTAACTGTACAGTGCCAACCAAATCCCAACTGTACACCACTAACCAATCCCAACTATACACTAAACAATCCCACCTGTAGACCACCAACCAATCCTAACTGTACATCACTAACTAATCCCAAATATACACCAAACAAACCCACCAACCAATCCTACCTGTACACCACTAACCAATCCCAACTATACACCACCAAACAAACCCATCGGTAGACCACTAACCAATCCTAACTGTACACCACTAACCAATCCCAACTATACACCAGCAGACAAACCCATCGGTAGACCACCAACCAATCCCAACTGTACACCAATACCCAATCCCAACTGTACACCACTAACCAATCCCAACTATACACCACCAAACAAACCCAACTGTACACCACTAATCAATCCTAACTGTACATTCCTAACCAATCCCAACTATGCACCACCAAACAAACTCATCTGTAGACCACCAACCAATCCTAACTGTGCACCACTAACCAATCCCAACTGTACACCATCAAACTCATCTGTAGACTACCAACCAATCCTAACTGTACACCACTAACCAATCCCAATTATACACCACCAAACAAACCCATCTGTAGATCACCAACCAATCCTAACTGTACATCACTAACCAATCCTAACTGTACACTACCAAACAAACTTATCTGTAGACTACCAACCAATCCTAACTGTACACCACACACACCCATCTGTAGACCACCAACCAATCCCAACTGTACACCACTAACCAATCCAAACTATACACCACCAAACCAACTCATCTGTAGACCACCAACCAATCCTAACTGTACACCACTAACTAATCCCAACTGTACACCACCAAACAAACCCATCTGTAGACCACCAACCAATTCTAACTGTACACCACTAACTAATCCCAACTATACACCACTAACCAATCCCAACTATACACCACCAAACAAACTCATCTGTAGACCACTAACCAATCCTAACTGTACACCACTAACCAATCCCAGATGTACACCACCAAACAAACTCATCTGTAGACTACCAACCAATTCTAACTGTACAGCCCTTACTAATCCCAACTGTACACCACCAAACAAACCCATCTGTAGACCACCAACCAATCCCAACTATACACCACCAAACAAACTCATCTGTAGACCACCAGCCAATCCTAACTGTACACCACTAACTAATCCCAACTGTACACCACCAAACAAACCCATCTGTAGACCACCAACCAATCCTAACTGTACACCACTAAGCAATCCCAACTGTACACCACCAAACAAACCCAACTGTAGACTACCAACCCATCCCAACTGTACACCACTAACCAATCCCAACTGTACACCACCAAACAAACTCATCTGCAGACTACCAATCAATCCCAACTGTACACCACTAACCAATCCCAACTGTACACCACCAAACAAACTCATCTGTAGACTACCAACCAATCCTAACTGTACACCACTAACCAATCCCAATTATACACCACCAAACAAACCCATCTGTAGATCACCAACCAATCCTAACTGTACATCACTAACCAATCATAACTGTACACCACCAAACAAACTTATCTGTAGACTACCAACCAATCCTAACTGTACACCACACACACCCATCTGTAGACCACCAACCAATCCCAACTGTACACCACCAAACCAACTCATCTGTAGACTACCAATCAATCCCAACTGTACACCACTAACCAATCCCAACTATACACCACCAAACAAACTCATCTGTAGACTACCAATCAATCCCAACTGTACACCACTAACCAATCCCAACTATACACCACCAAACAAACTCATCTGTAGACTACCAATCAATCCCAACTGTACACCACTAACCAATCCCAACTGTACACCACCAAACAAACTCATCTGTAGACTACCAACCAATCCCAACTGTACACCACTAACTAATCCCAACTATACACCACTAACCAATCCCAACTATACACCACCAAACAAACTCATCTGTAGACCACTAACCAATCCTAACTGTACACCACTAACCAATCCCAGATGTACACCACCAAGCAAACCCATCTGTAGACTACCAACCAATCCCAACTGTACACCACTAACCAATCCCAACTGTACACCACCAAACAAACCCATCTGTGGACCACCAACCAATCCTAACTAACAGAGTCATACATGGTTCAGATAGGCTTGATAAAAGCTTGATATATCCCGCCAATGTTGATACGATACTTTGACAATGTAAGGACTATAGCACCAGCCCAACTATCTGTGATGTCTGAGGTTGAGGAACACAACGATCAAACATGTTGTATTTGAATCTTACTGCTGCTTTGTTTCTCTGGAGATAAGCAGAATTTGAGGTATCTTAGCTCTCTACTCTGTAAAAGACTCTGGCATTGACTCATAATCCCAGTGATTGTCACACGAGGTCTTGTTAAAAGGTCTGACATTGACCTGCAGCAATGCTGCCATCCAATAGGTGGTGCTGTAGATGCTTTGTTCCATCTTTCAATTTGCATAAATTGAATGTAAGTAATGCTGCCATCTGCTGGCCGTAGTTTAAATGGCTAAATAGCAACCCAAAAATATTCAGACCACTGCTTAACAAAACATGTTGATAAAACAGGATTAAAGAAGAGGATCTGCATGTTTAAGATTGGCGCTGCTTCTGTAAATACAACATACTTTTCTTTACTAATCGTGCAAATTGTTGAATCCACCCCTTTGTTTTCCTATTATGAGCCCTATAATTGGACTAATTAACTCACAGTTCTGAGCAGTAGTTCCGCTGAGCAGCCAGAAGAGAGTGATAGTGAGCAGAGAGTTCATATTGAGAGACGGAATGTGAGGAACCTAAAAACAATGCAGAGACTTACTAAGTGATAAAATTAAAACACAATGCAAACAAAAACGCTCATAACCTAAACATACTATAGGGGGCTCCACTTCAGGTAATCTTTTCATTAAACACGGTTCGCTGATGATAAAACAGATCACAGTATGTCTTGCCTCTGGGACTCCAGCAATCACCTGTAATGGGTGAGAGAAGCTGGCAGCAAGTGTTCAATTTCCCTGCAGCGCCCCCATAGGGTAAATGCAGTATTACACAGTTCTTGTTAACATCAGTAGGCTCTCCATGTACTGCGCAGACGTGTCGGGTCCTCCAGAGAGACACTCTTTGTAGCTAATCATGCTGATAATGAATATTAGACCTCGGGTTAACCCCTTCCTGCTGCAGACGTTTTTGCTTTTGTAATTTTCATTTTTTCTCCTTTCAAAAAAATCCTACCGTTTTTATTGTTCCGGTCACATACCGGTAGTTATTGATTTTTGCAGGTTTAGGGTGCATTCACACGAACGTATATCGGTTTTCATGCCGAGCCGATATACGTTGTCCTCGTGTACAGAGGGGGGAGGATGGAAGAGCCAGGGCCAGGAACTGAGCTCCCGCCCCCTCTCTGCCTCCTCTCCGCCCCTCTGCACTATTTGCAATGAGAGGAGGCAGGACGGGGGTGGGGCTAAGGTCCGGGAATTAGCCCCGCCCCCGTCCCGCCTCTCCCTATTGCAAATAGTGCAGAGGGGCGGAGAGGAGGCAGAGAGGGGGCCGGGAGCTCAGTTCCCGCTCCTGGGCTCTTCCATCCTCCGCCCTCTGCACACGAGGACAAGGTATATCGGCTCGGCGTGAAAACCGATATACGTTCGTGTGACTTCACCCTCAAGTTGTATTTTTCAATGGTATTATTTAACCACTTAATGCTCAATGACCCCCAGTTACATCATGGCAGGTATGGCACGGGATTGGATGTCTTTAACAGCTGACATCCACCTGCAAGAGCCGCAATGAGCGCTCACACTGAAGGAGCATGTTAACCCTTTAAATGCCGCAGACAATTCTGACAACAGCATTTAAATGTACAAAATGGTCCCCTTTCCCTCCCCCACTTCGGTTGCCATGGCAGGTGTCCATCTGCTCGGCCCCAGCATTGCCATTGCAGATTGCCTGTTAAGTCATGCCTATGGGGTTGATAGACTCACTGTCAGACCACAGTATAATGTAATACTATGGTATTACATTATATTGCAGGAGTGATTGCAAGTTCAAGTTCTTAAAAACATTGAAAAATTAGGTTTAAAAAGTTATATTAATCATTAAAAAAGTACTAAAATTTTGATTAACCTTTCCTTTTCTTTATAATAAAAACATTTTTAAGAACTCCAAACGATTTGGAATCGCTGCATCCGTAAAAGTCTGATCTAACAAAGTAACGTATTATTTATCCTGCATGGAGAACGTCATCAGAATAAAAAAAATACAGAATGCCGGAATCACCCTTGTTTGGTGACACCGTCTCCATGAAACAAAATGTAACAGAAAGCAGTCAAAAAGTCATTCTGTAAAGTAGTACCAATAGAAACTACAAGACGTCATCCAGAAAAAGAGTCCTCATACAGCTATCTCAACGGATAAAGCATGGCATTATGCTGTATAGACCTTCAGAAGTCCCGCTGCTACCATGACACTCAGTTGGCTCTCTATATTCTCATTGCGGTGCAGCCATTCAGGGCCCCCGACTGCTGATTGGGGCATTTAAATACCAGTGTCAGAAGGGTTATCTCCAATAAGGGCTGTTGCAGGCGGGTGTCGACTGTTAAAGATGGCCAACAACCATAAAGAGTGAGCTTGGCGCTCGAGCCCCCACCATATACACCAGACATGTGCCATACATAGTTAAAGGGGTTGTAGAGGAATGTAACAAAATGGCGCATGTCCTTGCAGCCTCTGGCAACCTATCCTAGGTTAGGAAGATGAATGTGCAGATTGGAGAGGGAAGGGAGTGAAGCCATAGACAGGGGTGGAGCCTAACTCCAAACTCTTCAAAACTGTGTAGAATTATGCTCCACCACAACCGCAGATCTTCTCTATACACACAGTGGCCTGGCAGACAGCTCATCGCTGCATAATCTAAACAACGACTTTGACTACTGAGGACGTATGTTGAGGGGTCCTTGGCTTAGAAAAGTTGAGAAACAATGCTGTGGAGAGATTATAACATGCGGCAAAAGTCTGGACACACCCATTTAACTGGTTTAATACTGAGAAAATTGACTTCCAATGTGTTAAAGTATTAGGTGGTGGGGGGGGGGGCGGCTGCATTTTTTGGTGAGATTTTTTCAGTAGCCATTTTGAACTTGACCAGATTGAATTCAGCTTTTAAAATGGGAGTCATGTGATATATCAATCTTGGCTAGAACGTACTCAGAAACACAATAAAAGTGTCAGTTTTGCCTTATCTTTACATATTTAAGAGTTAAGTGAGGGCAAAGTTGGTAATTGCCTCTGACATCCAGGGATTTTTACGTTGCTGGAGCTCTTAACAGTGAGAAGCCCCTCCAGATGTTACAGGATACCATATTCCTATCTGAGCTCAATGAGAACAGCGAGTAAAGTAATTAATACAAGAGAGGGCAGTATATGGCTGCAAATGGATATAGATAAGTTGTGGGTTTGGGCAGAAAAGTGGCAGATAAGGTTTAACACTGATGAATATAGGGTAATGCACAGGGACAGGGACATACATGTCACCTTTACACACATAATCTTGAAGATTACACCTTTAATGGCTAAAAACAAGACATAATGTGATAGGGAGCTTTCAAACCTACCTAGGGTTCTTCAGGCTTTATGGAATAGATCTAAAGAGGTGTGTATATATATTATACTAGCTGATATACCCGGCTTCGCCCGAGTTAATTTGGTACTGGTGTTTATCTGGTGTTCACACGGAAAATCTTATGAAGTCGTGGTTACTTTAGAGATACCGGAAAAACATATGTTCACCATTTTGCATAGTTCTCTGCGTTACCCAGGAAACACCCCGGGGAGGTAACCATGCTCCGTTTCCATTATATAAAATGACATCAGGAAGTGAGAGAATTAGATACCATACGTAAAATTTGGATGCTAATTCTTTTGCGCATAGAATTGAATAATCGAGTTGGGACCCATTAACTTTTCCTATTTATGACATAATCAATGCCCGCGCCAAATTTTAAGTTTCTATGACATTAGGAAGTGAGAGATTTAGGTTATGTACTTTAAATTTCAACGCTAATTCTTTTGCGCTAGAATTGAATAATCGAGTTGGGACCCAATTACTTTTCCTATTTTGGAGATAATCTATGCTTGTGCCAAATTTAATGTTTCTACGACATCGGGAAGTTGGAGAACTTTTGGCGAGTCAGTCAGTCAGTCAGTGAGTCAGTGAGGGCTTTCGTCTTTATATATATATAGATATACTAGCTGATATACCCGGCTTCGCCCGAGTTAATTTGGTACTGGTGTTTATCTGGTGTTCACATGGAAAATCTTATGAAGTCGTGGTTACTTTAGAGATACCGGAAAAACATATGTTCACCATTTTGCATAGTTCTCTGCGTTACCCAGGAAACACCACGGGAGGTAACCATGCGACGTTTCCTTTATATAAAATGACATCAGGAAGTGAGAGAATTAGATTCCATACGTAAAATGTGGACGCTAATTCTTTTGCACTTAGAATTGAACAATCAAGGTGGGACTCATTAGCTTTTACTATTTATGACATAATCAATGCTCGTGCCAAATTTCACATTTCTATGACACCGGAAAGTGAGAAAATTACATTCCGTACGTAAAATTTGGACGCTAATTCTTTTGCACATAAAATTGAATAATCGAGTTGGGACCCATTAGCTTTTCCTATTTATGACATAATCAATGCTCCTGCCAAATTTCACGTTTCTATGACACCGGAAAGTAAGAAAATTACATTCCGTACGTAAAATGTGGACGCTAATTCTTTTGCGCTTAGAATTGAATAATGGAGTTGGGACCCATTAACTTTTCCTATTTATGACATAATCAATGCTCTTGCCAAATTTTAAGTTTCTATGTGAGAAAAAAATAGATTATACCTACCCGATAATCGGGTTTCCAGGAGTTTCCCGACAGTACCAATTGAGATTGCCTCCTCCTGATAGGACAGGAACACACTGAGAGGTTAAAAGCTCCCCCCCTTCCCCACTTTCCTCAGTGGATTCTAACGAATTGCCGGGGTAGGAGCTCAACTTAAATTTCTTCCTTTAACCCGGGTTTTTTGTTGTTTTTTTTTTTTATTATTGTAAAAAAAAAATAAAAAAAATAAATAAATAATAGATATATATATATATATATATATATATATATATATATATATATATATATATATATATATATATTTTATATTATATTCTATAGTTTCTTTTCTATCAATTTAGGGGGGGGGGGGTACGGTTGCTGTCGTGGAGACTCCTGGAAACCCGATTATCGGGTAGGTATAATCTATTTTTTCCCCAGTCGTCTCCACGACAGCACCAAATGAGACGTACCAACTAAAGTTTCCCTAGGGTGGGATTGCTGCCGAGAGGACTTTGCGGCCGAAGGCCATGTCCTCGTCTTGCTGCACTTTTACCCTATAGTGTTTAACGAACGTGTGGGGTTTCTTCCAGACTGCGGCTTTGCATATCTGCTCGACCGAAGCTGAGCTATGTTCGGCCCATGAGGATGCTACTGCCCTTGTAGAATGGGCTTTAAGAGCTAAGGGGATTTCCTTCCCGAGGGCCTTATAGGACTCTATGATGGCCAGGCGGATCCACCTGGCTATGGAGCTTTTCGCTGCTTTGCTCCCTTTATTTGGGCCACTGAACTGGACGAACAAGTTGTCGTCCCGTCTCCAGTGGCTTGTCGCCTCTATGTAGCCTAGGACTGTTCTCCTAACGTCCAGGCAGCTTAGGGTTTTTTCTTCCTCGTTTTTAGGTTTACTAAAAAATGAGGGGATTATTATGTCTTGGGACCTATGAAAATGAGATACTACTTTTGGCATAAACGCCGGGTCCGTTTTAAATACTAATTTGGTGTCCGAGATTTTCAGGAACGGGTAGCGAATGGACAAGGCCTGCAGCTCCCTAACCCGTCTTGCAGAGGTGATGGCTACTAAAAAAATGGTCTTGATAGTAAGCATTTTTATGGGTAGTGCTTCGATCGGCTCGAATGGTACCGTTGTCATGGCCCTTAGACCCCAATTAAGGTTCCAGTCTGGAAAAAGATTTATGGGCCTAGGCCGTAATCTAGTTGCTGCTGCTAGGAACCTGTTGACCCATCTGTTGTCTGCGAACTTTGTGTCACATATGGCGCTAAGGGCTGCGAGCTGGACCTTCAGGGTGTTTGGAGAGAGGCCCATCTCTAGGCCCTCCTGCAAGAAGTCTAAGATTAGAGGGATGTCCGGGATAGAATCCCCGCGATCCCTTCCCTGTCTCCATGAGGAGAACCTTCTCCAAACTTTCTGGTAGATAAGGTGGGTAGTCTTTTTTCTGCTGGACATTAACGTTTCTACTACTCTCTCTGAGAATGCCTTCTCTTTTAGTGAGGATTCCTCAAGAGCCATGCTGTTAAGTGGAGTTTGTCTAGGCTCGGATGGTCCAGGGGCCCCTGCGATAGAAGATCTGTCCAGGTAGGGAAGATGACTGGGTCCTGGACGCTCAATGTTGCTAGAAGACCGAACCAGCTTCTCTTGGGCCAGAAGGGGGTCACCAGGATTAGTGTGCATACCTGGGTTCTGAAATGTTGTAAGACTCTGGGGATCAACAGTATAGGAGGAAAGGCATACGCCAGCCCCTCTCCCCAGTCTTGGCCTAGGGCGTCTACTGCTGTCGGCCGATCTCCCGGCCGGAGGGAGAAGAAGTTGCTTACTTTGGCATTTTCCCTGGTTGCAAACAGGTCCAATTGTGGGTCCCCCACCGGTTGATCAGGATTCTGAACGCCTCCAGGGAGAGAGACCATTCTCCTGGGTTTATTTGCCTCCTGCTCAGAAAGTCCGCTTTTTGGTTTAGCGTCCCCTTCAAGTGGGTTGCCGTGATCGAAAGGATCCGGCCCTCTGCCCAGTGAAAGATTTTCTATGCGATGTTTTGCAGGGCGGGAGATCTTGTGCCCCCTTGGTGTCGTATATGGGCGACTGCGGTGATATTGTCTGACAGTATCTTTATATGCCGGTTCCGTAGCGAGTTCCCTAACTGCTGTAGGACCTGCCATACGGCCTGTAGTTCCCTGTAATTTGAGGACTGTTCTTCCATCCTTTGAGGCCAGGGGCCCTGAAAGAACTGGTTCCCCACATGCGCTCCCCATCCCCAGGTGCTTGCGTCCGTTGTGATGTGAGTGGCTGGGTTTTGTAGCCAATGAACCCCTCTCCGCAGGTTCTCTTGGGATGTCCACCAACACAGGGATGTTTTCACCATGCTTGGAATGTACATTCTTGTCCCTAGAGAGGACTGCCTCTTGTCCCACGTGAATAGGACTGAGGCTTGCAGAGCTCTGGTGTGAGTCTGGGCCCATGCCACTCCTGGAATGCATGACGTCAAGCTTCCCAGGAGAGACATGGCTTCCCGAATTGTGCATAATCGTCTCCGTAGGAAGGTCTTGACTAACCGTCGTATTTTTTGTATTTTTTCCTCGGGTAGGCAGGAGCATTGCGATTCTGAGTTGAGCGTTATTCCCAGAAACGTCTTCTGCTTGTCGGGATCTAGGCTGGATTTTTCCCAGTTTATGATCCATCCTAAGGATTGGAGAAGTTCTAGCACTATCCCCAGGTGTTCCGTTAGGAGTTCTCTGGACTCTGCTATTATTAAAATATCGTCCAGGTAGGGTACTATTAGGACCGACTTCTTCCTCAGGTAGGCGGCTACCTCTGCCATAATTTTGGTGAAGATTCTGGGTGCTGAGGAGATCCCGAAGGGCAGGCATCTGAATTGATGGTGCTCTATTCCCTTGCCCATATCCACTGCGAACCTTAGGTATTTCCGGGACCCCTCGTGGATCGGTACATGGAAATAAGCATCCTTTAAATCGATGGATGCCATGTAGGCTCCTTTGGGAATCAACTTTATCGTTGAGGCGATGGACTCCATCTTGAATTTTCTGTATGTGCTGCAGGTGTTCAGAGGCTTCAGGTTTACTATCATCCGCTGCTTCCCGCAGGGTTTTCTTACTAGGAAGAGCCTGGAATAATGGCCCTGGGTTTCCTCGTCTTGCGGTACGGGGGATATTGCGTTTAGTTGTTGCAGGTCCCGAACGCTTTGCCTTAGTAGGTGTAACTGTTGTTTGCAGCCTCCCGTGATAATGAATTTTCTTCTGGGGAGGGACACCAGCTCTATCCGGTATCCCTGCTGTAAGATCTTTGGGATCCATGGGCCTTCGCAAATCGCGGCCCATTGATCCACAAAGCTCCCCAGCCTTGCCCCTACGGGGATGGCGTCAGGGTCTCTGCTTTGGCTCCCCCTGGTGGGGGTTAAAGAGGATGTTCCTTCCTCTGCCCCCCTTGGGGTAACTCCAGCGGCCTGTGTTGCCCTTGCCTCGGTAGGCCTCGGGCTGTTGCACTGGGGTCCGGAAGAAGGTCTTCCCTCTCTGTGGCTTTTCTTCCGGGAATCCCTTCTTTTTGTCGGCCGCCTTCTCTAGGATCTTGTCTAAGTTCGGTCCGAACAAAAACTGGCCGTAGAACGGGAGGGCAATTATTTTTTGAGGCTAGGTCGCCTGACCACGATTTCAGCCATAACACTCTTCTGGCTGAGTTAGAGTGGGCTGTAGCTTTCGCCGAGAGTTTGACAGTTTCGGCCACGGCGTCCGCTAGGAAATTTGCTGCCATACGCAGGATCAGAAGGGAATTTAGAATCTGTTCCCTCGGCGTCTTATTGGTTAGGTGTAGCTCCAGCTGCTCTAGCCATACCCCCAGAGTCCGCGCCACACAAGTGGCTGCGATCCCTGGCCTAAGTATATTTGCTGCTGCCTCCCATGATTTCTTTAGAAGGCCCTAAGCCTTGCAATCCATGGGATCTTTTAACTGTGCGGCGTCCTCAAAGGGCAGGGTCGTCCTCCTGGCTACTTTGGCCACCGGGATGTCTACCCTAGGTACTTCCTCCCAGCTTGCGCAGACTTCCTCCTCGAATGGGTACCTTCTTTTTACCCCTCTAGCGGAGAAGGAGCCTGCGTCTGGTTTCCTCCACTCTTTCTGGATTATTTTGGTGATATTCTTGTGGACAGGGAAGGTATGCTTGCGCCTCTCCCCTAGTCCCCCGAATATCTCGTCTTGTAATGTACGTGGCTCTCTGGGCTCTTCCATTTTCAGTGTAGCCCTGACTGACTTAATCAATTCCGTTAATGGAATAAGTATCTTTTGTGGCCCTCATCATCTGAGGACTCCTCGGCCGCCTGTTCCTCTTGCTCCGACCCGATAGAGCTCTCCGAGTCGGAAGGCTCATCGGGAACATACGCCCTTTTCTGGCGTTTCGCTGGCGGTGCCAGCTGTGACGTTAGGGCTGATCTAACTTCCTCCTTCACCAGCTTCCTAACGTCCTCCATGAATCCCCCCGATTCCTCTCTGACTAGCCTAGCTACGCATGCCTTGCATAGAGGCCTCTGGTACGTAGCTGGCAGTCTCGTCCCGCATTCCACGCATTTTCTGGGTTTTGTTCTGGGGGGATGTCTTTTTTATCCCCCTGACAAACAAAGCATTTTTGCGGGTAAATATGCAATTTTTCCATACACAACATACTGGATATTTGCATTATATTTTTTGCCGCACTGGCTACTTATGGCCGCTGAGGCTGAGGTTTCAGCTGTCTCTGGGGCTGGAGCACTCATTTCTGTACTGATGCTGCAGACACCCTGCGACCTGTAGTGCTGGCTGTTCTGGCTTCTCTCAGGTTCCTATGTTTTTTTACATTTTCACGCTCCTGCGCTAAGCCCCGCCCACTCCGCTCCTGATGCAGACACGATGATGTCATCGCGCTGGACACGTAACGCGGCGCCCCGCCCCCCGCTGTCAAAGGGCTTCCTGGAGCGCCGCGCTGTAACTTCTGCAGGGAGGACGAGGGGGACTGAGGCTCCCGCTTTGTACCCCCATGGGCCGCTGCGGGAGGAACCTGGCCCGGGGGTTACCACCCCATGTGGCATCCCGGGAGTCGTCTGGCTTGGAAGGGAGGACAGGCTGACCCACTGCCCTCCGATCTGCCTGTAATCCTGGCTGGCTTCTCCACCAGCCCCTCTCAGAGATCCTGCCTCCTGGCAGTACAGGAAGACACTGAGGAAAGTGGGGAAGGGGGGGGGAGCTTTTAACCTCTCAGTGTGTTCCTGTCCTATCAGGAGGAGGCAATCTTAATTGGTGCTGTCGTGGAGACGACTGGGGAAAATTACATTTTGTATGTAAAATTTGGACGCTAATTCTTTTGCGCATAGAATTGAATAATGGAGTTGGGACCCATTAGCTTTTCCTATTTATGACATAATCAATGCTCGTGCCAAATTTCCCGTTTCTATGACACCGGAAAGTGAAAAAATTACATTCCGCACTTAAAATTTCGACGCTAATTCTTTTGCGCATAGAATTGAATAATCGAGTTGGGACCCATTAGCTTTTCCTATTTATGACATAATCAATGCTTGTGCCAAATTTCATGTTTCTATGACACCGGAAAGTGAGAAAATTAGATTCCGTACGTAAAATTTGGACGCTAATTCTTTTGCGCATAGAATTGAATAATCAAGTTGGGACCCAATTACTTTTCCTATTTTGGAGATAATCTATGCTTGTGCCAAAATTCATGTTTCTCCGAGATCGGGAAGTTGGAGAACTTTTGGCGAGTCAGTCAGTGAGTCAGTCAGTGAGTCAGTCAGTGAGGGCTTTCGTCTTTATATATATAGATATACTAGCTGATATACCCGGCTTCGCCCGAGTTAATTTGGTACTGGTGTTTATCTGGTGTTCACACGGAAAATCTTATGAAGTCATAGTTACTTTAGAGATACTGAGGAAAAACATATGTTCACCATTTTGCATAGTTCTCTGCGTTACCCAGGAAACACCATGTGGAGGTAACCATGCGACGTTTCCTTCATATAAAATGACATCAGGAAGTGAGAGAATTAGATTACGTACATAAAATTTGGACACTAATTCTTTTGCACTTAGAATTGAATAATCGAGTTGGGACCTATTAACTTTTCATATTTATGACACAATCAATGCTTGTGCCAAATTTCATGCTTCTATGACATTGGGAAGTGAGAGATTTGGATTATGTACGTAAAATTTGGACGCTATTTCTTTTGCGCATAGAATTGAATAATGGAGTTGGGACCCATTAGCTTTCCCTATTTATGACATAATCAATGCTCGTGCCAAATTTCCCGTTTCTATGACACCGGAAAGTGAGAAAATTAGATTCCGTACGTAAAATTTGGACGCTAATTCTTTTGCGCATAGAATTGAATAATCGAGTTGGGATCCAATTACTTTTCCTATTTTGGAGATAATCTATGCTTGTGCCAAAATTCATGTTTCTACGACATCGGGAAGTTGGAGAACTTTTGGCGAGTCAGTCAGTGAGTCAGTCAGTGAGTCAGTCAGTGAGTCAGTCAGTGAGTCAGTCAGTGAGTCAGTCAGTGAGTCAGTCAGTGAGTCAGTCAGTGAGTCAGTGAGGGCTTTCGTCTTTATATATATAGATATACTAGCTGATATACCCGGCTTCGCCTGAGTTAATTTGGTACTGGTGTTTATCTGGTGTTCACATGGAAAATCTTATGAAGTTGTGGTTACTTTAGAGCAGGGGTGGGCAATTAATTTTCCCATGGGGCCACATGAGAAATTGGAATGGTTTTAGAGGGCCAGACCAAAAGTCCTGACACTTACCAATGACGAGCGTGGAACGATTGTCCTGGCACTCCCCAAGGTCCGCAACGAGCATCCTGGCACTCAGAAGTTACAGTGGCATCACTTACTCAGCATCGGGAAGCAGTGAAACTACAAACTCCGAAGCCTTGTCCATTTTGTTAACTTATGTGCTGTTTAATAAAGTTATTCAAGCCTACGTCATTGGTAGAGGTGCTTGAATAAGTAAGGCCTGAATAACTATTAGCACAGCACAGAAGTGAACAAAATGGACAAGGCTTCGGAGTGCATAGTTTCGCTGCTTCCCGTTGCTGACACCGGACTCATTGGTGAGTCACCAGGACACTCTTTGCGGGCCGGTCCGAGCTATTCAGCGGGCCGGATGTGGCCCGCGGGCCATGCTTTGCCCAGGTCTGCTTTAGAGATACTGAGGAAAAACATATGTTCACCATTTTGCATAGTTCTCTGCGTTACCCAGGAAACACCATGTGGAGGTAACCATGCGACGTTTCCTTCATATAAAATGACATCAGGAAGTGAGAGAATTAGATTACGTACATAAAATTTGGACACTAATTCTTTTGCGCTTAGAATTGAATAATCGAGTTGGGACCCATTAACTTTTCATATTTATGACACAATCAATGCTTGTGCCAAATTTCATGCTTCTATGACATTGGGAAGTGAGAGATTTGGATTATGTACGTAAAATTTGGACGCTATTTCTTTTGCGCATAGAATTGAATAATGGAGTTAGGACCCATTAGCTTTCCCTATTTATGACATAATCAATGCTCGTGCCAAATTTCCCGTTTCTATGACACCGGAAAGTGAGAAAATTAGATTCCGTACGTAAAATTTGGATGCTAATTCTTTTGCGCATATAATTGAATAATCGAGTTGGGACCCATTAGCTTTTCCTATTTATGACATAATCAATACTCGTGCCAAATTTCCCGTTTCTATGACACCGGAATGTGAGAAAATTAAATTCCGTACGTAAAATTTGGACGCTAATTCTTTTGCGCATAGAATTGAATACTCGAGTAGGGACCCATTAGCTTTTCCTTTTTATGACATAATCAATGCTCCTGCCAAATTTCACGTTTCTATGACATTGGGAAGTGAGAGATTTAGATTCCGTACGTAAAATTTTGACGCCAATTCTTTTGCGCAAAGAATTGAATAATCGAGTTGGGACCTATGAACTTTTCCTATTTATGACATAATCAATGCTCGTGCCAAATTTCCCGTTTCTATGACATTGGGAAGTGAGTGATTTAGATTATGTACGTTAAATTTCGACGCCAATTCTTTTGCGCTAGAATTGAATAATCGAGTTGGGACCCAATTTCTTTTCTCATTTTGGAGATAATCTATGCTTGCGCCAAATTTCATGTTTCAACGACATCGGGAAGTTGGAGAACTTTTGGCGAGTCAGTCAGTGAGTCAGTCAGGGAGTCAGTGAGTCAGTGAGTCAGTCAGTCAGTGAGTCAGTCAGTGAGTCAGTGAGTCAGTGAGTCAGTCAGTGAGTCAGTGAGTCAGTCAGTCAGTGAGTCAGTGAGTCAGTGAGTCAGTCAGTCAGTCAGTCAGTCAGTCAGTCAGTCAGTCAGTCAGTCAGTCAGTCAGTCAGTCAGTCAGTGAGGGCTTTCAGCTTTATATATATAGATTGATATTGTTGCAGCTGTTCTGGGGTCTTCGCCTTACTTTCAGGCCCGACCAGGTTTTGACAGTGGTGCTGCCTTTCTTGGGGCTAAGGGGCGTGGTTTGGATGAGTGATGTCAGTTCTCACCTGTCTTTGAGTGGCCCTGTCCCTATATAACCTATGCTAGAATGGACCTCAGTGCTGGTCAATTTCAGTTGCTTCCTGGATTGCGGCTGAGGAGCACATCCTGCCACTGGAGCTCATCTTCCTTGCTGCAGATTGCTGCTACAGCTAAGTACCACTGCTGGTTATCACTTACTGTTCCCTTTTGTATCAGGGCTCCCTGGTAGGGATCTATTAGTGGCCTAGGTTTGAGTGTGGGTCCGCACCTGTCAGAAGGGATCAGCCCGCCGAGTAGGCAGGGCTTCATCCCAGGGTAGGGGTTTGCAGGGAAAGGATATCCCTTAGTTTTGTAATTACGTTGCACGGTCGTGCTTGTTTGCTATGTTATGCACAGTTGTGCTTATTCTTTTCTTTATAACTACCGAACGTCCGGTAAGGACACAACAGATTGACCTGCCCTTACTTACTCAGGGAGATTCTGTGTGTATATGATGAATCCCCTTGAGGTTTTGTCGCACCAGCTTGGAGCACTGGCTGCTGAGGTCGCAGAGGTAACACAGTGACAACATGCGCTACAGGTGCCCAGCAAGGTACCAAAGATTGAGCTACCTGATCGTTTTTATGGTGATAGGCAGAAATTTTGTTTCTTTTTCAGCATGCCTGTAAGCTCTATTTTTCACTGCATGCAGGGTCTTCGGGGGACTATGCCCAGAGGGTGGGCATTGTAATTTCCAAACTTCGGGGGCGCCATAGGTATGGGCTTTTTCCTTGCCCGTGACATCTGAGGTCTTGGCCTCAGTTGATAGCTTTTTTGCAGCATCAAGTCTTATCTTTGACGACCCAGATAAGATATCTGTGGCTGAGGGAAATATCGGACGTTTGCAACAGGAAGGCTCCCCCATCGAGGATTATTGTGCTGAGTTTCGATGGTGGGCAACGGAGACTCAGTGGAATGACCCTTCCTTAAAGAGCCAGTTACATTGTGGACTGTCCAATGAGATCAAGGACATACTGGTAGGATATCCAGTACCCCGCAGTCTTGATGAGGCCATGTCTCTGGCTATTAAAGTTGGGAGACGGATCAGGGAGAGGCATCAGGAACTTTCCATAGATTCTGGCTTCTTACCTACAGGTATGGAAGAGCAAATGCAGCTGGGATCACTGGCTGGCGGGGTTAGGAGGAGAAGGACGGTACGGTTTAATGGCCGATGCTTTGTCTGTAACCGCACAGGTCATATGGCTCAGTTTTGTCTCCATCGTAAATCCCAGTCGGAAAACAATGGCCTGGAGGTTAGAGGGAAGGTCCCTCTAGGCTATCATATTGCTTGGGTATCCTCCTCCAGGCTGGTACTTCCCGCTGAGATCCTTTGTGATAGTGTGGGCAGCCCCATAAGAGTCCTTCTGGATTGTGCAGCTAGTATTAATTTAATACATCAGGAAACGGTCAAACGTTTAGGCTTAGAGATGAATCTTTTGGATTCTCCCATCCCGGTGTCCGCCATTGATGCTGCTCCACCATCTCAGAGAAGTCTGAGGTTTTGTGTGCCTAACGTCCATTTAAAGATTGGGCTGTTCCACAAGGAGATTATAACATTATATGTCATGGAATCCTTCCCTACACAAGTAGTCTTGGGGTGCCTTGGCTACACTTACACAACCCAAGAGTGGACTGGGAGAGGGGGGACATTGCGAAATGAAGCCCTGGTTGTCTGTCCGGTCGCATTTCTGTTAATATAGCATCAGTGGACTAATTAAGTATTCACTCCTCTACGCATCCTGATTTGGTATTGTTTTAAATGCAAATTAATCCCACCATGTCTGTGCCTATCCAGACGTACGTGTGTATATAGATGTATGCCTCTTCGGATCTATTCCATTATGCGTGAGGAAGTGTGGATTCGTACGTATAAGCTATTGTTTCTCTGTTATCAGCCCGAAGGCTGAAGCATCTGTATGTATGTATGTATGTATGTATGTATGTATGTATGTCTGAAAGCCCTCACTGACTCACTCACTGACTGACTGACTCGCCAAAAGTTGTCCAACTTCCCGATGTCGTAGAAACATAAATTTTGGCGCAAGCATAGATTATCTCTAAAAGAGGAAAAGTAATTGGGTCCCAACTCGATTATTCAATTCTAGCGCAAAAGAATTGGCGTCCAAATTTAACGTACGTAATCTAAATCACTCACTTCCCAATGTCATAGAAACGTGAAATTTGGCAGGAGCATTGATTATGTCATAAAAAGGAAAAGCTAATGGGTCCCAACTCAATTATTCAATTCTATGGGCAAAAGAATTGGCGTCAAAATTTTACGTACGGAATCTAATTCTCTCACTTTCCGGTGTCATAGAAACTCGAAATTTGGCAGGGGCATTGATTATGTCATAAATAGGAAAAGCGAATGGGTCCTAACTCGATTACTCAATTCTATGCCCAAAAGAATTAGCGTCCACATTTTACGTACGGAATGTATTTTTCTCACTTTCCGGTGTCATAGAAACGTGAAATTTGGCACGAGCATTGATTATGTCATAAATAGAAAAAGCTCCTGGGTCCCAACTCGATTATTCAATTCTATGCGCAAAAGAATTAGCGTCCAAATTTTACGTACGGAATGTATTTTTCTCACTTTCCAATGTCATAGAAACGGGAAATTTGGCACGAGCATTGATTATGTCATAAATAGGAAAAGCTAATGGGTCCCAACTCGATTATTCAATTTTATGCGCAAAAGAATTAGCGTCCAAATTTTACGTACAGAATCTAATTCTTTGACTTCTTGGTGTCATAGAAACATGAAATTTGGAACAGGCATTGATTATGTCATAAATAGGATAAGTTAATGGGTCCCAACTCGATTATTCAATTCTAAGTGCAAAAGAATTAGTGTCCAAATTTTATGTACGTAATCTAATTCTCTCACTACTTGATGTCATTTTATATAAAGGAAACGTTGCATGGTTACCTCCACGTGGTGTTTCCTGGGTAACGCAGAGAACTATGCAAAATGGTGAACTTATGTTTTTCCCTGGTATCTCTAAAGTAACCACGACTTCATAAGCTTTTCCGTGTGAACACCAGATAAACACCAGTACCAAATTAACTCGGGCGAAGCCGTTTATATCAGCTAGTATTATATATATTGTTCTGTTACTACATATGTATTTAACAAATGATATGTAGCTATTATATGCTACCTTTATCTTTTATTAACATCCCATTTATAAACGTAGTTGACTAAAAGATATTTGTCTCTCTAACAAAAGTAGATCCAGTCTGCTCTATCTATCTAATCTTCCTCTATGTAATAAGTCTCCCCTATAGGAGCTGAGGAACACAATGTAACTGAATACTAGAAGATTGCAGCGACATCCTCCATTGCCCCGGCCCTCTCCCTCTATGACTTCCTGTAACTTTATGTACATAACTTGCATAAGTGAAAGTAAACTACAGTTAGTCCCCGACTTACGAACAGGTTCCGTTCCAGGATCCTGTTTGCAAGTCCATTTGTTCGCAAGTCCGAACAAATGGTTGTATGGAGCGGGATCGCGGGTGGATCCCGCTCCATACAACATCGGGTGCCGGCTGTTCTTACAGCGGGAACCCCGCGGCAGCAGTTCCGATGAGCCGCGCCGCTTGTCGGAACTGTTAAGACTTTAAATACTGCTCTGACGCTGTGCGGTTGCTAGGCAGCCGGGGACCTCCTGAAAGGCCCCAGGGCTGCCTATGCAGAGTGCCCATCAAGCGCACGGCTTGATAGGCGCTCTGCGTAGACCGCCCTAGGGCCTTTCAGAAGGCCCCCAGCTGCCTAGCAATTGCATGGTGTCCCGCGATCTGACCGGACAGGCTTCTATCAGGCTTGATAGAAGCCTGTCCGGTCCCTGCACAGTATGATGTAATGCGATAGCATCATATTGTGCAGGGCAGATTGTTCGCATCTTGCGAAATTCGTAAATCAAATGTTCGCAAGTAGGGGACTATCTGTATACTTCTGTCTTTCTTTGTCTGATCTTAAAAGATAAGATGAGCCGATAAGTGTTAGCTATATTTAAGCCTGCCTACAGGATATGTAAACTGTTGGATGTAATGAGGCAGTCTGAGATTTGTGAACACACAGTTCCCTTAGACTAAATTGTCTCGACACAGATAAATCTTTGTTCACTTCCTATGTGCCCTGGGTATCACATCAGATGTCGCCTCATGCATCAGGAGAACCCTAAGTAGGTTGGAAAGCTCGCTGTAACATCATGTATTTTTGTTAGCCAGTAGAAGGTATCAAATCTACAAGATTACCTGGTTTCTCTTGCTGAGAACAATCACATTTTGCTAAACTGGCTAACACAATAGCAAACTTTTTTCTTTTTACCATTATATACTAATGGAATATGACTGGGTAACACTGACAGGGAAAAGGGATTTTAGTACACTGTAAGTTTAACTGGAGCAACCAGTGTCAGGTGGCTGTGGCCAAAGCAAATCGGATTATGGTGTGCATCAAAAGAGGTCTAGGAGCACATGATGAAAACATTGTTCTTCCTCTTTAAAAGTCGTGTGTGTGGGGTGTGTGATCTATTATACCCAGGACTGTGACAAGGGGGCGCTCTAATAACTATGTGTAATATATCAGGGAACAATACAGAGATCTCTCCATCATTTATTATACCCCAAATTTAACAAGGGGGCGCTCTAACTATGTATAGGTATAATAGGGGGCAATACAGAGTTCTCTCCCAACATCTATTTATATCCAGACTGTAACAAGGGGGCGCTCTAATAACTTTCAAAATACTAACAACCACTTGTTTGTTTTTATGTATGCTAGTATGTGTGTGAGTGAATCTCACAGCTCGGCTCCCTGGTGACATCATAGCCCCACCCCCTGGTTACATTATAGCCTACCTTTGGCACCGTTATGGCAGGTCCTAACACACAGAGAATACAACTAAGTCGTTATTATGTCAGACACAACTCAGCGGTCCTGACAGGAGACACTGACCTACCATCACCATGGAGATCCGGTGGGCTGAAGGACCTGCGGTGATGTCACTGTTGTGGGAGTAGCCGTACTGGATACGCTGACAAAGTACAGGACCTGTGATGTCACTGTCACATGATCACCTGTGTGGGTGAAGTCAGGAATTACATGACCAGGGGCTCATCACTGTATGCAAGAGCTGTATGTGTCGTGTGCAGTCAGCATAAATGTAGCAAAGCTTAGTTTTTAACATGTGCATGTAATGTGGCACAGCTGTGTCTGTCACGTGCATATAATGTAGCAGATCTGTGTTTGTACCATGCACATGTCATGTCTGTCAGGCGCATGTCATGTACCAAAACTGTCTGTCACATGCCCATGTACCACAGCTGTGTGTGTTATGTGCATGTAGCAAAACTCTGTGGTGCACAACTAAAAACACTGGTACTATAATTTCCTTATAATTACTAGTGTATTATTTATCGGGAGTCAGTACAGAGATCTGTCCCATCATGTATTATACCCAGGACTGTAACAAGGGAGCGCTCCAATAACTATGTATAGATATATCAGGGGTCAGTATGGAGATCTCTACCATCATCTATTATACCCAGGACTGTAACAAGGGAGCGCTCCAATAACTATGTATAGATATATCAGGGGTCAGTATGGAGATCTCTACCATCATCTATTTATACCCAGGACTGTAACAAGGGGCGCTCTAATAACTATGTATAGATATATCAGGGGTCGGTATAGAGATCTCTCCCATCATCTATATATATGCAGGACTGTAACAAGGGGGCACTCTAATAACTATGTATAGATATATCAGGGGTCAGTACAGAGATCTCTCCCATCATCTATTATACCCAGGACTGTAACAAGGGGGCGCTCTAATAACTATGTATAGATATATCAGGGGTCAGTACAGAGATCTCTACCATCATCTATTTATACCCAGGACTGTAACAAGGGGGTGCTCTAATAACTATGTATAATATATCAGGGGTCAGTACAGAGATCTCTCCCATCATCTATTTATACCCAGGACTGTAACAAGGGGCGCTCTAATAACTATGTATAGATATATCAGGGGTCGGTATAGAGATCTCTCCCATCATCTATATATATGCAGGACTGTAACAAGGGGGCACTCTAATAACTATGTATAGATATATCAGGGGTCAGTACAGAGATCTCTCCCATCATCTATTATACCCAGGACTGTAACAAGGGGGCGCTCTAATAACTATGTATAGATATATCAGGGGTCAGTACAGAGATCTCTACCATCATCTATTTATACCCAGGACTGTAACAAGGGGGAGCTCTAATAACTATGTATAAATATATCAGGGGTCAGTACAGAGATCTCTCCCATCATCTATTTATACCCAGGACTGTAACAAGGGGCGCTCTAATAACTATGTATAGATATATCAGGGGTCGGTATAGAGATCTCTCCCATCATCTATATATATGCAGGACTGTAACAAGGGGGCACTCTAATAACTATGTATAGATATATCAGGGGTCAGTACAGAGATCTCTCCCATCATCTATTATACCCAGGACTGTAACAAGGGGGCGCTCTAATAACTATGTATAATATATCAGGGATCAGTTCAGAGATCTCTCCGATCATCTATTATACCCAGGACTGTAACAAGGGGGCGCTCCAATAACTATGTATAGATATATCAGGGGTCAGTACAGAGATCTCTCCCATCATCTATTATATCCAGGACTGTAACAAGGGGGCGCTCTAATAACTATGTATAGATATATCAGGGGTCACCACAGAGATCTCTCCCATCATCGATTTATACCCAGGACTGTAACAAGGGGGCGCTCTAATAGCCATGTGTAGATATATCAGGGGACAATACAGAGATCTCTCCCATCATCTATTATACTCAGGACTGTAACAAGGGGGCGCTCTAATAACTATGTATAGATATATCAGGGGACAATACAGAGATCTCTCTCATCATCTATTATACCCAGGACTGTAACAAGGGGGCGCTCTAATAACTATGTATAGATATATCAGGGGTCAGTACAGAGATCTCTTACATCATCTATTATATCCATTACTGTAACAAGGGGGCGCTCTAATAACTATGCATAGATATATCAGGGGACAATACAGAGATCTCTCCCATCATCTATTATACTCAGGACTGTAACAAGGGGGCGCTCTAATAACTATGTATAGATATATCAGGGGACAATACAGAGATCTCTCTCATCTATTTATACCCAGGGCTGTAACAAGGGGGCGCTCTAATAACATGTATAGATATATCAGGGGTCAGTACAGAGATCTCTCCCATCATCTATTATATCCAGGACTGTAACAAGGGGGCGCTCTAATAACTATGTATAGATATATCAGGGGTCACCACAGAGATCTCTCCCATCATCGATTTATACCCAGGACTGTAACAAGGGGGCGCTCTAATAGCCATGTGTAGATATATCAGGGGACAATACAGAGATCTCTCCCATCATCTATTATACTCAGGACTGTAACAAGGGGGCGCTCTAATAACTATGTATAGATATATCAGGGGACAATACAGAGATCTCTCTCATCATCTATTATACCCAGGACTGTAACAAGGGGGCGCTCTAATAACTATGTATAGATATATCAGGGGTCAGTACAGAGATCTCTTACATCATCTATTATATCCATTACTGTAACAAGGGGGCGCTCTAATAACTATGCATAGATATATCAGGGGACAATACAGAGATCTCTCCCATCATCTATTATACTCAGGACTGTAACAAGGGGGCGCTCTAATAACTATGTATAGATATATCAGGGGACAATACAGAGATCTCTCTCATCATCTATTTATACCCAGGGCTGTAACAAGGGGGCGCTCTAATAACATGTATAGATATATCAGGGGTCAGTACAGAGATCTCTCCCATCATCTAATATACCCACGACTGTGGCTGTGTCAGGTGGGCATCCTCTACGTCTAGAGGATAGTAGGTTTCTACGCCGACAAAGAAGTGGGTTTCTTGTAAGAGCAGTGAGGCTGTGGAACTCCCTGCCTGAGGATGTGGTGATGGCGAATGCAATAAAAAAGTGTAAGAGGGGCCTGGACGTCTTTCTTGAGTGTTACAATATTACATTGTATCACTGATTACTCAGGAGGGTCGGTTTTCCGGGGATTATTCTGATTGCTAGATTGGGCTCAGGAAGGAATATTTTCCGCTATAAGGAGGAAAATTGGCTTCAACCTCATTGGGTTTTTTTACATTTTGGATCAACATGTGGGGAGGGGTTTGGGGGGTAATAGGCTGAACTGGATGGACATGTGTCTTCGTTCAGCCTAACATGCTATGTTACTCTGTTACTGCTAGACCGCTGCACTTTGCTGTGGCTGTACGTGGATGGCTGAATGTGCAGTTCCCTGGGCACTGGTTTGGGTGTAGAGGTCCGGTAGAAGGGCTACCAAGGTCACCGGACTTAAGAACTTTGGACTTTTATCTCTGGGGCCATTTAAAGGCTTTTGAATATGCAGTATGGTTTACATGAAGCAGGTATTCTTACAGGGCTGTGAAGAAATATCACCTGCAGTTCACAAAGACTGGCTTAAATGTTTAACCACATGCATCTCATAGAATGATGGGCACATCGAACACGTCATGTAAAGCACTTTGTAAAAATGTGCCCTCGCTTAACTACTAAACAAGTAAAGATGCGACATAACTGACACTTCAGTGTGTTTCTGTGTAACATCTAGCCAAGACTGATATATTACATGACCCCCTTCCCATTTGAGAACCCTGAGCTGAATTAAATATGGCAGAGTTCAAAATCGCTATCTCTTCCACCAAAAAAATGCAGCCCCCTTCCAATGATTTGGAAGTCAATTATGTAATTTAGGCTGCCTGTCCACGGGCGATGATCTGCTTGCAATAAATCGCCCGCGGATCACGCTCTGTAAAGCTTTTCATAGGATTACTATGAAAAGCGCAGCACTGGCGTCCATGAGCGGAGAATCATAGCGATTCTCCACTTGCGGGATTTAAATCGCGGCATGCTGCGATTGTCGCGATTCTCCGCAGCGAGCCTATCTGTTAGATAGGCTCATCTCAGAGACCTTTCATTGCTCCCCCTTCCTCCTCTGTGGCAGAATATCTCTAGTGATATTCCGCCTCGGCCATGGACAGGGGGCCTTAAACGGGTGTATCCAGACTTTTGCATCCCACCTTAATATTAAAAGTTATCCACTAGAAGTCATGACCTTTCTAACATCAGACTTTATCTTGTTGGCTTTCGAGGCTGCAGACTGGCATTGAGTGCTTTCATTTATTGAGACTTCTACCTACATACAATAGAAGGTAAAGATTAGAGATGAGCGAACGTACTCGTCCGAGCTTGATATTTGTGCGAATATTAGGGTGTTCGGGATGCTCGTTACTCGTAACGAGCACCACGCGGTGTTCTGGTTACTTTCAGTTTCCTCTCTGAGACGTTAGCGCGCTTTTCTGGCCAATTGAAAGACAGGGAAGGCATTGCAACTTCCCCCTGTGACGTTCAAGCCCTATACCACCCCCCTGCTGTGAGTGGCTGGGGAGATCAGGTGCCACCTGAGTATAAAAGTCGGCCCCTCCCGCGGCTCGCCACACATGCCTTGTGAGTTAGCTGAGGGACAGTGCTGCTGGTGCCGGAGCTGCTGTAGGGAGAGCGTTAGGAGTTAGTGTAGGCTTCAAGAACCCCAAAGGTCCTTCTTAGGGCCACATTTAACCGTGTGCAGTACTGTGCTGGCTGCTGTTAGCAGTGTTTTTTTTTTTTTCTAAAAATCGTCTGTGCAGAGCATTGCACCCTCCATTGATACTACAGGGACAGAATTGTGTAGGCAGGGCCACAACACAGTTATTGTTCATTGAATATACGCAGTGGGGCCTTCCCTTTGCAAAAAAGCGAAAAAATTATATTTGACCTGCCTGTGTCAGTCCTAAGGTCTCCGTGTACGTGTGTGCTGCGTGGACAACGTACAAAAATCAGACGCAACCAGCTACGGTTTACT
This sequence comes from Eleutherodactylus coqui, assembly GCF_035609145.1. Lineage (NCBI taxonomy): Eukaryota > Metazoa > Chordata > Amphibia > Anura > Eleutherodactylidae > Eleutherodactylus > Eleutherodactylus coqui. The sequence goes on along the minus strand of NC_089837.1, from coordinate 19,677,746 downwards.
GCAGGCTTGCCCCATTGTCTTTCCTGACTGGCAAATACCTGCTCTGCCAGAGTTAATAACTCTGCTACACTAAATTTGTGTGACACTTTTTCAGGGCCACACCACAGTTATTAAACGTATTGTTCATTGAATATACGCAGTGGGGCCTTCCCTTTGCAAAAAAGCGAAAAAATTATATTTGACCTGCAGGCTTGCGCCAATTTCCTGCCTGGGAAGTCAAATCACTGGTAATACAGCATGCTGAGGGGTAGGGGTAGGCCTAGAGGACGTGGACGCGGCTGAGGACGCGGAGGCCCTAGTCCGGGTGTGGGCACAGGCCGAGCTCCTGATCCAGGTGTGTCGCAGCCGACTGCTGCGCGATTAGGAGAGAGGCACGTTTCTGGCGTCCCCACATTCATCGCCCAATTAATGGGTCCACGCGGGAGACCTTTATTAGAAAATGAGCAGTGTGAGCAGGTCCTGTCCTGGATGGCAGAAAGTGCTTCGAGCAACCTATAGTCCAGCCACAGTTCTGCGCCGTCCACTGCTGCAAATCCGAATCCTCTGTCTGCTGCTCCTCCTTCCTCCCAGCCTCCTCACTCCACTACAATGAGACATGCTCAGGAGCGGGAACACTCCCAGGAACTTTTCTCGGGCCCCTGCTCAGATTGGGCAGCAGTGGTTCCTCTACCACCAGAGGAGTTTATCGTCACTGATGCCCAACCATTGGAAAGTTCCCGGGGTCCGGGGGATGAGGCTGGGGACTTCCGGCAACTGTCTCAAGACCTTTCAGTGGGTGAGGAGGACGATGACGATGAGACACAGTTGTCTTGCAGTGAGGTAGTAGTAAGGGCAGTAAGTCCGAGGGAGCAGCGCACAGAGGATTCAGAGGAAGAGCAGCAGGACGATGAGGTGACTGACCCCACCTGGTGTGCAACGCCTACACAGGACAGGTCTTCAGAGGGGGAGGCACGGGCAGCAGCAGGGCAGGTTGGAAGAGGCAGTGCGGTGGCCAGGGGTAGAGGCAGGGCCAGACCGAATAATCCACCAACTGTTTCCCAAAGCACACCCTCGCGCCATGCCACCCTGCAGAGGCCGAGGTGCTCTAAGGTCTGGCAGTTTTTCACCGAGACGCCTGACGACCGACGAACAGTGGTGTGCAACCTTTGTCGTGCCAAGATCAGCCGGGGAGCCACCACCAACAGCCTCACCACCACCAGCATGCGCAGACATATGATGGCCAAGCACCCCACAAGGTGGGACGAAGGCCGTTCACTGCCTCCGGTTTGCACCGCTGCCTCTCCCCCTGTGCCCCAACCTGCCACTGAGATGCAACCCCCCTCTCAGGACACAGGCACGACCGTCTCATGGCCTGCACCCACACCCTCACCTCCGCTGTCCTCGGCCCCATCCACCAATGTCTCGCACCGCACAGTCCAGCCGTCGCTAGCGCAACTGTTGGAGCGCAAGCGCAAGTACGCCGCCACGCACCCGCACGCTCAATCGTTAACCGTCCACATAGCCAAATTTATCAGCCTTGAGATGCTGCCGTATAGGGTTGTGGAAATGGAGTCCTTCAAAGCTATGATGGCAGCGGCGGCCCCGCGCTACTCAGTTCCCAGTCGCCACTACTTTTCCCGATGTGCCGTCCCAGCCCTGCACGACCACGTCTCCCGCAACATTGTACGCGCCCTCACCAATGCGGTTAGTGGCAAGGTCCACTTAACTACGGACACGTGGACAAGCACAGGCGGGCAGGGCCACTACATCTCCCTGACGGCACATTGGGTGAATTTAGTGGAGGCTGGGACAGAGTCAGAGCCTGGGACCGCTCACGTCCTACCCACCCCCAGAATTGCGGGCCCCAGCTCGGTGGTGGTATGTTCGGCGGTGTATGCTTCTTCCACTAAAGCACCCTCCTCCTCCTCCTCCTCCTCCTCCTCCTCCTCCTCCTCCTCCTCTTCCTCTTCCTCTTCCTCTTCCTCTTCCTCTGTCTCGCAATCAAGATGTGTCAGCAGCAGCAGGACGTCGCCAGCAGTCGGTGTCACGCGGCGTGGCAGCACAGCGGTGGGCAAGCGTCAGCAGGCCGTGCTGAAACTACTCAGCTTAGGAGATAGGAGGCACACGGCCCACGAACTGCTGCAGGGTCTGACAGAGCAGACCGACCGTTGGCTTGCGCCGCTGAGCCTCCAACCGGGCATGGTCGTGTGTGACAACGGCCGTAACCTGGTGGCGGCTCTGCAGCTCGGCAGCCTCACGCACGTGCCATGCCTGGCCCACGTCTTTAATTTGGTGGTTCAGCGCTTTCTGAAAAGCTACCCACACTTGTCAGACCTGCTCGTAAAGGTGCGCTGGCTCTGCGCACATTTCCGCAAGTCCCACACGGACGCTGCCACCCTGCGCACCCTGCAACATCGGTTTAATCTGCCAGTGCACCGACTGCTGTGCGACGTGCCCACACAGTGGAACTCTACGCTCCACATGTTGGCCAGGCTCTGAGCAGCGTAGAGCTATAGTGGAATACCAACTCCAACATGGGCGGCGTAGTGGGAGTCAGCCTCCTCAATTCTTTTCAGAAGAGTGGGCCTGGTTGGCAGACATCTGCCAGGTCCTTGGAAACTTTGAGCAGTCTACCCAGGTGGTGAGCGGCGATACTGCAATCATTAGCGTCACCATTCCTCTGCTATGGAGGAGGAAGAGGAGGATCTTCCTAGTGCGGACAGCCATGTGTTGCGTACAGGTACCCTGGCACACATGGCTGACTTCATGTTAGGATGCCTTTCTCGTGACCCTCGCATTCAACGCATTCTGGCCACTATGGATTACTGGGTGTACACACTGCTCGACCCACGCTATAAGGAGAACCTTCCCAGTCTCATTCCCGAAGAGGAAAGGGGTTCGAGAGTGTTGCTATACCACAGGACCCTGGCGGACAAGCTGATGGTAAAATTCCCATCCGACAGCGCTAGTGGCAGAAGGCGCAGTTCCGAGGGCCAGTTAGCAGGGGAGGTGCGGAGATCGAGCAGCATGTACAGCCCAGGCAGTGCAACAGTCTTTAAGGGCCTGGACAGCTTTATGGCTCCCCAGCAAGACTGTCACCGCTCTCCAGTCAAGGCTGAGTCGGCGGGAGCACTTTAAAAGGATGGTGAGGGAGTACGTAGCCGATCGCACGACTGTCCTCCATGACGCCTCTGCCACCTACAACTACTGGGTGTCGAAGCTGGAGACGTGGCCTGAACTCGCGCTGTATGCCCTGGAGGTGCTTGCTTGTCCTGCGGCTAGCGTCTTGTCAGAGAGTGTGTTTAGTGTGGCTGGGGGTAATGCAATGGGATTTATTTATGTACCGCCGGTGGCTTCCTGGGACCCACCTATGCTGTTGGTCCACACGGAGTTGTAACTGCATGTGTCTACTTATAAAGAACCCCAGTCTGACTGGGGCATGCAGTGTGGGCCGAAGCCCACCTGCATTTAATCTGACGTTACCTCAGCTTTGCTGGGCACTGCAATGGGATTTGTTTATGTACTGCCGGTGGGTTCCAGGGAGCCACCCATGCTGTGGGTGCACACGGAATTCCCATTGTGGAGTTGTACCTGCCTGTGACTATTTATAAAAAACCCCGGTCTGACTGGGGCATGCAGTGTGGGCCGAAGCCCATCTGTATTTAATCTGACATTAGCTCTACTATCCGGGGCACTGCATTGGGACAAACTACAGGAGCAATACAGCTACAGCTACGCTAGCAGAGGAGTCCGCTGTAGGCCCGCGATTGCTGAGGGTTTGTGCAGAGGCCTATGTCCTGGGTGCAGTGAAAGTCCGCTTCCTGCCTACGATTGCTGATGCTGTGGGCCGAGGCCTATGTCATGGGCGCGGTGCAAGTCTGCCATGTTTGGCCGCCCAGATTTATTTTCTGTTCATGTCTTGGGATGCCTAGGACCCACCTATGCTGTTGGTGCCTACTTAGTTCCCATTGTGGTGTTTGACCTGTCTGGCACAAAGACACTGACTGACTTGGGTAGGGGGCAGAGAGCAGACGGCTTTCCCCTTGCAGTGTCGATTGAGCTATGCGACACCTTGACAGAATGAAAAGTGTGTGGCACATGGGTTCCCCATTGCTATGCCCACGTGTGCAGCTCCTGATGGAGGTGGCACAGGATTGGATTTCTCATTGCTTCTGTACAGCATTATGGGCTATCGCCCCGCCCCTTTTAAAGAGGGTCGCTGCCTGGCCCTGCCAACCCTCTGCAGTGTGTGCTCCGGTTCCTCCTCATGGCAGACGCACTTATATGTAGACATGAGGGTGGTGTGGCTATGAGGCCAGCGTGTGGCATGAGGGCAGCTGAAGGCTGCGCAGGGACACTTTGGTGTGCACTGTGGACACTGGGTCGTGCAGGGGGGGGTTGGGCAGCATGTAACCCAGGAGAAGTGGCAGCAAAGTGTCATGCAGGCAGTGATTGTGCTTTGTTGGAGATAGTGTGGTGCTTAGCTAAGGTATGCCTTGCCAATGAGGGCTTTTCAGAAGTAAAAGTTTTTGGGAGGGGGGGGGGGCCCACTCTTGCCGGTATTGTGGCTTAATAGTGGGACCTGTGAACTTGAGATGCAGCCCAACATGTAGCCCCTCGCCTGCCCTATCCGTTGCTGTGTCATTCCCATCACTTTCTTGAATTGCCCAGATTTTCACACAAGGAAACCTTAGCGAGCATCGGCGAAATACAAAAATGCTCGGGTCGCCCATTGACTTCAATGGGGTTCGTTACTCGAAACGAACCCTCGAGCAACGCGAAAAGTTCGTCCCGAGTAACGAGCACCCGAGCATTTTGGTGCTCGCTCATCTCTAGTAAAGATACATTAGAGTCAATGATGCGACTTACCTGGATTCTTCAGTGGAGGGCGGTCGCTATGTTATGGAGGCTCTTAGTTCTTCTCTCATTACACTTTTCTGTGGCTGAAGTGCAGATTATATAGAGCGGTGAATGTTCATCTGCATATAAGCTCCGCCCCCTAATAATGATGATTAATTGTCCATGTCAGTTCCGTGTAATAATGTGACTGCCAATAATGTGAGAAGGCGGGGATGGTTCTCGCATGAAGCCGGTCTAGAATTAATTGCTCACCTTTTTTTCTCTTTCAAACCAAACAAGATGCTCAAAACAAGATAATTTCTTACGAAAAGGCATTTAACCCCTTAAAGGGACGTGTCGTCAGTTTTCTGTAAACTAAACCCATATCATTAACAGTGTAGTTGCAGACTTTCCCACACTGCCTTTCTTGTACATGTCCATAAAACTTTTTGCAGCAGAGCCCCCCCCCCCCCCCCGTGACGTCGATGATGTAGTTGGTGTCATCCACGCGTCTCGCTGAAATCTCGTGCCTGCCATATGAGATGCCCAGACAAACTACTCGATTGTGCCCACAAAGGGGATGGCTTATCTGCGCGTCCGCCGGGAGCCACAGCACATTGTAGGCACGAAATTTTAGGTAGTTTCCATGTAGGAAGGATTACAACTACACTATTGTAGCGCTGTTATTGGATTCATTTACAGAGAACTGGTGACAGGTTCCCTTTAACCCCTTAATGCCAAGTTCACATCCTGGCAGGGTGGTAGTTAATGCAACAGGACGATAAGCGTACATCCTGCGGGTGACACGGGCTCAGAAGTTATATATACCCAAAAATGGTATCAAAAAAACAGCTCCCCACACAAAAATCATGTCCTCATACGGCCATGTCAACGGAAAAGTAAAAAGGTTATGGCTTTTAAAAAGTGGAGATGACAATCCCCCCAAATTGTTGTGTCCTTAGCACCAACATAGGCCCTGCCACTAAGGAGTTAAAGATGACCCACTGTCAAAAAGTTATATAAGTTGTTTATTTTTCCATTAAGGTAGCTGCCTGAGGGCTTGTTGTTTTTGGTGGTGGGGCCATTCGGGACCCTCAAATACCAACGGGGCATTTAGGAGATTAACAGACCCATGTATCTTCTATGGGGTCTCTGAATAGAGTGGGCCCATTCCTGGTTGGTTTCATCACCATTTCAATAGATAGCAAGAACCTGCACAGGGATGTGGTCTCCACTGGTACTGATGGAAGGTGAGAACCAGAACTTTGTGTTGAGGTGGATGGATGATGCCTGACTCTATAGTCCCTACTCTATCAGATGGATGGTGTCTCATACCATAATCCCTGCTCTGTTGGATGGGTGGTGTCTGATGTCATAGTCCCTACTCTGTTGGATGGGTGGTGTCTGATGCCATAGTCCCTACTCTGTTGGATGAGTGGTGTCTGATGCCATAGTCCCTACTCTGTTGGATGAGTGGTGTCTGATGCCATAGTCCCTACTCTGTTGGATGAGTGGTGTCTGATGCCATAGTCCCTACTCTGTTGGATGAGTGGTGTCTGATGTCATAGTCCCTAATCTGTTGGATGGGTGGTGTCTGATGTAGAGATGAGTGAGCATACTCGCTAAGGACAATTGCTCGAACGAGCATTGTCCTTAGCGAGTACCTGCCCGCTCATCTCTAAAGATTCGGCTGCCGGCGGCGGGGGAGAGCGGGGAGAAACGGAGGGGAGATCTCTCTCTCTCTCCCTCTCTCCCCCCCCCCCCCCCCCACTCCCCCCTGCTCACTGCCGCAACTCACCTCTCACCCGCGCCGGCAGCCGAATCTTTTCTCCCGCACGGGCAGGTACTCGCTAAGGACAATGCTCGATCGAGCAATTGTCCTTAGCGAGTATGCTCACTCATCTCTAGTCTGATGTCATAGTCCTCACTCTGTTGTATGGGTGGTGTCTGATGACATAGTCCCTACTCTGTTGGATGAGTGGTGTCTGATGACATAGTCCCTACTCTGTTGGATGAGTGGTGTCTGATGACATAGTCCCCACTCTGTTGTATGGGTGGTGTCTGATGACATAGTCCCTACTCTGCTGGATGGGTGGTGTCTGATGACATAGTCCCTACTCTGCTGGATGGGTGGTGTCTGATGCCATAGTCCCTACTCTGCTGGATGGGTGGTGTCTGATGCCATAGTCCCTACTCTGCTGGATGGGTGGTGTCTGATGCCATAGTCCCTACTCTGCTGGATGGGTGGTGTCTGATGCCATAGTCCCTACTCTGCTGGATGGGTGGTGTCTGATGCCATAGTCCCTACTCTGCTGGATGGGTGGTGTCTGATGCCATAGTCCCTACTCTGCTGGATGGGTGGTGTCTGATGACATAGTCCCTACTCTGTTGGATGAGTGGTGTCTGATGACATAGTCCCTACTCTGTTGGATGAGTGGTGTCTGATGACATAGTCCCTACTCTGTTGGATGAGTGGTGTCTGATGACATAGTCCCTACTCTGTTGGATGAGTGGTGTCTGATGACATAGTCCCTACTCTGTTGGATGAGTGGTGTCTGATGACATAGTCCCTACTCTGTTGGATGAGTGGTGTCTGATGCCATAGTCCCTTCTCTGTTGGATAGGTGGTGTCTGATGACATAGTCCCTACTCTGTTGGATGAGTGGTGTCTGATGACATAGACCCTACTCTGTTGGATGAGTGGTGTCTGATGACATAGTCCCTACTCTGTTGGATGGGTGATGTCTGAATTCTTGGGGGGGGGGGGGTGGAATCTCCTGAATGTTCTGCACTGAGCAAAGCCCATCATCTTTGGATATGTGTTTAAGGAATTAATTTGTTACCCTGAGCTGAGAATAAGGGCGGATTCATCTACTGAACCTTCATCTGATCCTTGACATAAGATATAAAAACAATTCCTGCGATGATTTGTTTTTATACCTTATGTCCTGTATTTCTACGACCGAGGTCTTGTACTCTGGGCTCCTCCTCCTCCGACGCTCTCCATGGACTTCGGGAGCAGTATAAGGACTAGGTGCATGTAGCAGCATCCTAGTGAAGACCTACCTGGAGGATTGGTGTGGGAGCTTGTCGGGAAGACGGGTCCCCCACACCGGTTGAGTCCATCTCGTATTTGTTCCCGTTTTACCCTTTTAGAGAGCTATTCATTTTTTTGCAGCGTAAAAAAAAAAAATAGTAAAAATAGTAAAAAAAATAAATGTGGAAAAAAGTAAACCTTTTTGTGCACTTTCCCGTTTTGCTTAAAAAACAACCCCCCCCCCCCCCCAGGTTTGATATTGCCGGATTCATAAGGACTAGAGATAAACGAGCATGCTCATTTGAGCATGTACTCGTTATTCGAGCCGAGCACCACACGGTGCTCGAGAAAATTTTATCTCCCCATTCCACATATTAGCCAATAAACATGCAGGGAAGGCTTTACCACCTCCTGCTGTGCCGTGCCAACCCTGTACACATCCATAGCAGTGATTGGCTGGGCTGATCAGGTGACCTCCGAGTATAAACACTCTGGTCAGCTGAGGCTCACCTCACACGCTGCATGAGCTGAGGGACAGAGCTGCTGCTATAGGGAAAGCATTAGTGTAGGGTACAGGTTGTGGTTAGGCAGGGATCCTTGCTCCAAGAACCCAACAGTCCTTTCTGGGACTACTACTCCTCTCATTGTGTGCATCAGCAGTTTGGCTGGCTGGGAGCAGTAGTGCACACAAATTTTTTCTCAAGCATCCCGGCTGTATACTGCATACTGTTACCGGTTTTATGCAGTATAATGCTGGTGGTGTACACAGTAGAGAAGTAATAGGTAACAGATAAGTAAGTAGGAAGTAACAAAACTCCTATCATTTTTAATTTGCTTACTTTTTTTGTCTGCTGATATACCCGTGTCTGGGTGCTGTTAATCTTCGCTATCTAACAGTATACAATGTTAAAAGTTTTTTTGGGCCTGCTGATAGCGTACGGTATATACCCGTGTCTGGGTGCTGTGAATCTGTCAGGACCAGCGGCTCTTGGGGTCTCCGTGGCTGCACTGCTGGTCCTATCACTCAGGCTGCAGGGGTGTGGTGCAGGGGAACCCTGGTGTTGGTGAATTTCCCTGGCCGGCAGCTCCGGCCACACGCTCCAGTGCCCAGGCGGCGGGCGCCTAGGTAGCCGGGTTGTTAGCGACGTAGCGGGTCCGTTCTACATCGTGTCCCTGTTGCCATGATGCCCGGCCACGCTGCTCCGTCCCTGATTGTCTGTAGCAGGCTCTGGTCCTCCCAGCACCCTCTGATTAGGTCCTGCTGCTGTCAGACTCTCCTTGGCTTAGAAACACAGAGAAACACTCTTGTGGAGAGGTTTTAATATGAGGCAAAAGTCTGGATACAACTTTTAAACTGGTGTAATAATGAGAAATTTGACTTACAATCTGTAAAAGTATTAAGTGGCTGGGGGCTGCATTTTAGGTGAAGGACATGTTTTCAGCAGCAATTTTTAACTCAGTTTTTGAATTCACTTTGGTTTTTCAAATGGGAAAACCTCTTGAGCATCTGCTTTAGGGTACCATTGAACTGTTCACACAGACCATTAGTCTGGGGGTGATATGGGCGGGCTACCAGATAATGTGACTCTATATTTTTACAGAGGCCTAAGGTATGAGGCTTGATAAAATAACTGGGGCCCCTGATCGGTAAGCATTTCCCTGGGAAATCCTATGTGGGGAAATATTGTTAACGACATCATCCACATTCTTGGCCTGCATGGAGGACAGGTCCACGGCCTCAGGGTACTGGGTGGTGTGGTCAACTACGGTCAAGATGTAGCATTTCCCACAGTTGCTGGGAACATCAGGTCCACAGCAAGTCTCTGGAAAGGCTCCTCAATGATTGGCAAAGGAACTAGGGAAGTCTTCGGGCCAGGCCTGGACTTCCCCATTCTTTGACAGGTCACGCAGGACCAACAGTAATGGGCTATGTTAGTTGCTATCGAGACTTTAGTCTTAGCAACCCCTAAGTGTCCAGCCAGCAGGATCTCATGAGCCACTCCTAGCAGCTCCTGTCTGAATGGGTAGGGCACTACCAGCTGCTCTGAGCCATTCCTGCCCAGTGGTACCAGGGACGGTTTCTTAGTATAACCTTCCCTGATCACAGAAGAACCTCTCCTTCTCGGACCATTCAAAACAATGGACAATGCATTCCAAGGAGCGCACAAAAGTAGAGCATGCCATGATTTTTTTTGGCAGCAAGAAGAAAACCGCTTATTTATTTGACTCCATTCAAAGCAATGCACAAATCTCGTACAATTTTTCTTGGCCGCATGAAAGTGGCCTTAATGGGTAAAGTTTCTACCTCATTGGGTTTTTTTGCCTTCCTCTGGATCAGCATTGGGGGGTAATAGGAGGAACTGGATGGATGTGGGTCTTTGTTCAGCCTGACACAATATGTTACTATATTAGGACGGTGCACTTTGCTGTGACTGTACACAGGTGGAGTAATGTGCAATACCCTGGGCATTGGATCGGCGTCCCCTCCACCCCCCGTGACATGGATGATGTAGTTGGCGTCATCCACGCGTCTTGCTGAAATCTCACGCCTGCCATGTGAGATGCCCAGACAAGCTACTCGATTTATTTGCACATGTGCCGGGCGACCCACCGCACACTATAAACTTAATTTTAGGGATTTTGTAATGTGGCAAGGAGTACAACTACACTATTGTAGCACCTTTATTGGAATAATTTAAAGAAAATTGTTGACAGATTCCCTTTAATCCCTTAATGCCAAGTTTACATCCTGGCAGGGTAGTAGTTAATGCAACAGGTGAAGTGACCCGGGGGTGATACAGGGTAGTCATGCACTCAGAGGTGGGTATACCTGTCTATGAGCTCCTCAGGTGCGATAGAATGTATCGTACAGGTGAGAGACACGGGTTAAATCTATTCTGCCCGGCAACAGCTTGCTTCAGGTTGGCTGTTTGCCATTAATTTCCCTGATTAATAAAAACAAAAACCTGGTGAACCTCTCTGAGAATATGGTCTATTACTCCAGGAAGAAATAAAGGCAGTAGTTCATGGCAATCCTAAGGAAGCTGATGGGTCCGACCAGGCATTAAGAGAACAATTTATTAAAGGGACTCTAAGTGAAACCCCCCATAGCCAGTTAAAAATGCTATCCATACAGTATCCTGACAGTAGCTTTATAGAATTTAAAGAATTATTACCAACAGGGAGGAAATGGTTGAGAAAGTTAAGATGGCTGGGTCCTTAGGAGGCAGGGATCATGATATCCTTGAATATTGGATAACAAGAGGAGGAAGACCTGAGAAAACTCAGACCTCAAGGTTGGATTTCAGAAAGGCAGATTTCAATGAACTCAGAAAGAGGAGAGGAAGAATCCAATGGCTGGATGTTCTTAAGGACAGAAATGCCCAAGAAGGTTGGGAAATATTGCGAAATCAGATTCTCAAAGCACAATCGTTAACAATCCCTAAAAGAAGGATGAATGAGAAGCATTTAAAGAAACCAGGATGGATGAACACAGAACTTGTACACACGTTAAAAACAAAGAAAAATATGTTCATCAAATGGAAAGAGGGGGGAATATCTAAAGAAGAATATAATGGGGTCTGCAGAAACTGTAGGGCAAGTGTCAGAAAAGCTAAAGCTGATAATGAACTGAGGCATGTAACAGAGGCCAAAAGCAATAAAAAAGGATTTGGGGGTACGTCAAAAGCAAAGGAAAAGTCAAAGATGCTATTGGATGTTTACAAGATGAAAATGGTGAATTGGTTAAGAATGATGTTGAGAAGGCCGAACTTTTAAATTCCTGTTTTCTCTCAGAAAGTTGATGGAACATCAACTGATCTTCCCTGTGCTATTGGGGGAATAAAAGATAGCAGGCTATCTATAAGCAGAGAGATGGTGAGGGAACACTTAGCTAACTTAAATTAATTCAAGTCCCAAGGTCCAGATGAATTACATCCTAGGATACTGAAGGAAGCAGCAGAGGTAATTGCTGAACCATTCGCCATAATCTTTGAAAATTCCTGGAGAACAGGAGAAGTCCCAGAAGATTGGAAAAGGGCAAATGTTGTCCCTATCGAAAAGGAAGAAGGTGGATCCTGGAAACTACAGGCCTGTGAGCCTGACTTCTATACCGGGAAAGGTCTCTGAACAAATTATTAAACAGCATGTATGCAAGTACTTGGATTAAAATGGAGTAATTAACCAGAGCCAGCATGGGTTTGTAACAAACAAGTCATGCCAGACGAATCTAATTTCCTTCTATGATAGTATCACTGACTGGGTTGATGAGAAAAATGCTGTGGATATACCGGTAGTTTTTCTTGACCTTAGTAAAGCATTTGACAAAGTATCTCATACTATTAGAGATGAGCGAGCACCAAAATGCTCGGGTGCTCGTTACTCGGGACAAACTTTTCGCGATGCTCGAGGGTTCGTTTCGAGTAACGAACCCCATTGAAGTCAATGGGCGACCCGAGCATTTTTGTATTTCGCCGATACTCGCTAAGGTTTCCTTGTGTGAAAATCTGGGCAATTCAAGAAAGTGATGGGAACGACACAGCAACGGATAGGGCAGGCAAGAGGCTACATGTTGGGCTGCATCTCAAGTTCACAGGTCCCACTATTAAGCCACAATAGCGGCAAGAGTGGGGCCCCCCCCTCCCAAAAACTTTTACTTCTGAAAAGCCCTCATTAGCATGGCATACCTTAGCTAAGCACCACACTACCTCCAACAAAGCACAATCACTGCCTGCATGACACTCCACTGCCACTTCTCCTGGGTTACATGCTGCCCAACCGCCCCCCCTCCCCCCCACAGCGCCCACCAAAGTGTCCCTGCGCAGCCTTCAGCTGCCCTAATACCACACCACCCTCATGTCTATTTAGAAGTGCGTCTGCCATGAGGAGGAACCGCAGGCACACACTGCAGAGGTTGGCACGGCTAGGCAGCGACCCTCTTTAAAAGGGGCGGGGCGATAGCCCACAATGCTGTACAGAAGCAATGAGAAATAGAATCCTGTGCCACCGCCATCAGGAGCTGCACACGTGGGCATAGCAATGGGGAACCTATGTGCCACACACTATTCATTCTGTCAAGGTGTCTGCATGCCCCAGTCAGCCCGGGCTTTTTAATTCATAGACACAGGCAGGTACAACTCCCTATTGTGAAGTCCCTGTCGACCGACAGCATGGGTGGCTCCCTGGAACCCACCGGCGGTACATAAAAATATCCCATTGCAGTGCCCAACACAGCTGAGGTTGTAATGTCGTGCTTAATGCAGGTGGGCTTCGGCCCACACTGCATGCCCCAGTCAGACTGGGGTTCTTTACAAGTGGACAGATGTAGGTTAAACTCCGTGTGCACCTACAGCATGGGTGGGTGCCAGGAAGCCACCGGCGGTACATAGAAATATCCCATTGCATTGCCCAACACAGCTGAGGTAGTAATGTCGTGCTTAATGCAGGTGGGCTTCGGCCAACACTGCATGCCCCAGTCTGACTGGTAATATGTACCTTAACAGTAACCGCGTTGGTGGGAAATGCCCTCGCCGCCATCATGTCTTTGGGAAGCCTCTGTTTCCACACCCCAGAGACATACCATTAGCAGCGGTATAGGCAGAGCCCATAATTAGTAACATTTCAGCCGTAGCATTAGCGACAGGCCCCACTAACATATCACTAGCAGCATTATAGGGGGAGCACAGTCTTAGTTCCATTTCAGTAATAGTAGCACTCAAGACAGGCCCCAGTAACAATTCCGAAGCAGCAGTATAGGAGGAGCACAGTCTTAGTTCCATTTCAGTAATAGTAGCAGCCTACACAGGCCCCAGTAACAATTCCGAAGCAGCAGTATAGTGGGAGCGCAGTCTTCGTTCCATTTCAGTAATAGTAGCAGCCTACACAGGCCCCAGGAACAATTCCGAAGCAGCAGTATAGGAGGAGAGTAGTCTTCGTTCCATTTAAGTCATTGTAGCAGCCTACACAGGCCCCAGGAACAATTCCGAAGCAGCAGTTCAGTGGGAGCGCAGTCTTAGTTCCATTTCAGTAGCTGCAGTATAGCCAAGGCCCAAGTTACATTTATGTAGCTAAAGTGTAGGCCAACCCCACACACACTTCTGTACCATGAGTGCAGGCGAAGAACATACAAATTGCTATGATTACACTGTAGGTGAGGGCCCAAAAAAATTGGTGTACCAACAGTGCTAATGTACCTCAGTAAAAATTGGCCATGCCCAACCAAGATGGCAGGTGAAACCCATTAATCGCTTTGGTTAATGTGACTTAAGTGGTAACTAGGCCTGGAGGCAGCCCAGTTTAACGAAAAATTGGTTCAAGTTAAAGTTTCAACGCTTTTAAGAGCATTGAAACATATAAAAATTGTTTAGAAAAATTAGATGAGTGAGCCTTGTGGCCCTAAGAAAAATTGCCCGTTCAGCGTGATTACGTGAGGTTTCAGGAGGAGGAGCAGGAGGAGGAGGAGGAATATTAGACACAGATTGATGAAGCAGAAATGTCCCCGTTTTGGATGGTGAGAGAGAACGTAGCTTCCATCCGCGGGTGCAGCCTACGTATTGCTTACGTATCGCTGCTGTCCGCTTGTGGAGAAGAGAAGTCTGGGGAAATCCAGGCTTTGTTCATCTTGATGAGCGTTAGCCTGTCGGCACTGTCGGTTGACAGGCGGGTACGCTTATCTGTGATTCCCCCAGCCGCACTAAACACCCTCTCCAACAAGACGCTAGCCGCAGGACAAGCAAGCACCTCCAGGGCATACAGCGCTAGTTCAGGCCACGTGTCCAGCTTCGACACCCAGTAGTTGTAGGTGGCAGAGGCGTCACGGAGGACGGTCGTGCGATCGGCTACGTACTTCCTCACCATCCTTTTACAGTGCTCCCGCCGACTCAGCCTTGACTGGGGAGCGGTGACACAGTCTTGGTGGGGAGCCATAAAGCTGTCCAGGCCCTTAAAGACTGTTGCACTGCCTGGGCTGTACATGCTGCTCGATCTCCGCACCTCCCCTGCTACCTGGCCCTCGGAACTGCGCCTTCTGCCACTAGCGCTGTCGGATGGGAATTTTACCATCAGCTTGTCCGCCAGGGTCCTGTGGTATAGCAACACTCTCGAACCCCTTTCCTCTTCGGGAATCAGAGTAGGCAGGTTCTCCTTATAGCGTGGGTCGAGCAGTGTGTACACCCAGTAATCCGTAGTGGCCAGAATGCATGTAACGCGAGGGTCACGAGAAAGGCATCCTAACATGAAGTCAGCCATGTGTGCCAGGGTACCTGTACGCAACACATGGCTGTCCGCACTAGGAAGATCACTTTCAGGATCCTCCTCCTCCTCCTCAGGCCATACACGCTGAAATGATGACAGGCAAGCAGCATGGGTACCATCAGCAGTGGGCCAAGCTGTCTCTTCCCCCTCCTCCTCATGCTCCTCCTCCTCCTGAACGCGCTGAGATATAGACAGGAGGGTGCTCTGACTATCCAGCGACATACTGTCTTCCCCCGCCTCCGTTTCCGAGCGCAAAGCGTCTGCCTTAATGCTTTGCAGGGAACTTCTTAAGAGGCATAGCAGAGGAATGGTGACGCTAATGATTGCAGCATCGCCGCTCACCACCTGGGTAGACTGCTCAAAGTTTCCAAGGACCTGGCAGATGTCTGCCAACCAGGCCCACTCTTCTGAAAAGAATTGAGGAGGCTGACTCCCACTGCGCCGCCCATGTTGGAGTTGGTATTCCACTATAGCTCTACGCTGCTCATAGAGCCTAGCCAACATGTGGAGCGTAGAGTTCCACCGTGTGGGCACATCGCACAGCAGTCGGTGCACTGGCAGATTAAACCGATGTTGCAGGGTGCGCAGGGTGGCAGCGTCCGTGTGGGACTTGCGGAAATGTGTGCAGAGCCGGCGCACCTTTCCGAGCAGGTCTGACAAGCGTGGGTAGCTTTTCAGAAACCGCTGAACCACCAAATTAAAGACGTGGGCCAGGCATGGCACGTGCGTGAGGCTGCCGAGCTGCAGAGCCGCCACCAGGTTACGGCCGTTGTCACACACGACCATGCCCGGTTGGAGGCTCAGCGGCGCAAGCCAACGGTCGGTCTGCTCTGTCAGACCCTGCAGCAGTTCGTGGGCCGTGTGCCTCCTATCTCCTAAGCTGAGTAGTTTCAGCACGGCCTGCTGACGCTTGCCCACCGCTGTGCTGCCACGCCGTGCGACACCGACTGCTGGCGACGTCCTGCTGCTGCTGACACATCTAGATTGCGAGACAGAGGTTGAGGAGGAGGAGGAGGAGGAGGAGGAGGAGGGTGCTTTAGTGGAAGAAGCATACACCGCCGAACATGCCACCACCGAGCTGGGGCCCGCAATTCTGGGGGTGGGTAGGACGTGAGCGGTCCCAGGCTCTGACTCTGTCCCAGCCTCCACTAAATTCACCCAATGTGCCGTCAGGGAGATGTAGTGGCCCTGCCCGCCTGTGCTTGTCCACGTGTCCGTAGTTAAGTGGACCTTGCCACTAACCACATTGGTGAGGGCGCGTACAATGTTGCGGGAGACGTGGTCATGCAGGGCTGGGACGGCACATCGGGAAAAGTAGTGGCGACTGGGAACTGAGTAGCGCGGGGCCGCCGCCTCCATCATAGCCTTGAAAGCCTCCGTTTCCACAACCCTATACAGCAGCATCTCAAGGCTGATAAATTTGGCTATGTGGACGGTTAACAATTGAGCGTGCGGGTGCGTGGCGGCGTACTTGCGCTTGCGCTCCAACACTTGCGCTAGCGACGGCTGGACTGTGCGGTGCGAGACATTGGTGGATGGGGCCGAGGACAGCGGAGGTGAGGGTGTGGGTGCAGGCCATGAGACGGTAGTGCCTGTGTCCTGAGAGGAGGGTTGGATCTCAGTGGCAGGTTGGGGCCCAGGGGGAGAGGCAGTGGTGCAAACCGGAGGCGGTGAACGGCCTTCGTCCCACCTTGTGGGGTGCTTGGCCATCATATGTCTGCGCATGCTGGTGGTGGTGAGGCTGTTGGTGGTGGCTCCCCGGCTGATCTTGGCGCGACAAAGGTTGCACACCACTGTTCGTCGGTCGTCAGGCGTCTCGGTGAAAAACTGCCAGACCTTAGAGCACCTCGGCCTCTGCAGGGTGGCATGGCGCGAGGGTGTGCTTTGGGAAACAGTTGGTGGATTATTTGGTCTGGCCCTGCCTCTACCCCTGGACACCGCACTGCCTCTTGCAACCTGCCCTGCTGCTGCCCGTGCCTCCCCCTCTGAAGACCTGTCCTGTGTAGGCGTTGCACACCAGGTGGGGTCAGTCACCTCATCGTCCTGCTGCTCTTCCTCCGAATCCTCTGTGCGCTCCTCCCTCGGACTTACTGCCCTTACTACTACCTCACTGCAAGACAACTGTGTCTCATCGTCATCGTCCTCCTCACCCACTGAAAGGTCTTGAGACAGTTGCCGGAAGTCCCCAGCCTCATCCCCCGGACCACGGGAACTTTCCAATGGTTGTGCATCAGTGACGATAAACTCATCTGGTGGGAGAGGAACCACTGCTGCCCAATCTGAGCAGGGGCCCGAGAACAGTTCCTGGGAGTCTTCCCGCTCCTGAGCATGTGTCATTGTAGTGGAGTGAGGAGGCTGGGAGGAAGGAGGAGCAGCAGACAGAGGATTCAGATTTGCAGCACTGGACGGCGCAGAACTCTGGGTGGATGATAGCTTGCTCAAAGCACTTTCTGCCATCCACGACAGGACCTGCTCACACTGCTCATTTTCTAATAAAGGTCTCCCGCGTGGACCCATTAATTGGGCGATGAATGTGGGGACGCCAGAAACGTGCCTCTCTCCTAATCGCGCAGCAGTCGGCTGCGACACACCTGGATCAGGAGCTCGGCCTGTGCCCATACCCTCACTTGGGCCTACGCGTCCTCGGCCGCGTCAACGTCCTCTCGGCCTACCCCTACCCCTCAGCATGCTGTATTACCAGTGATTTCCAAGCTAGGAAAGAAATTGGCGCAAGCCTGCAGCCAAAATAGAATTTTTTCCCTTGTTTTTCAAAGGACAAGCCACACTGCGTGTATTCAATGAATACTACTAAGTTTAATAACTGTGTTGTGGCCCTGCAAATGTGTCAGAGAACTGCAGTGATGCAAAGTTATTCGCTCCAGCAGATCAGGGATTTCCCATGCAGGAAAAAATTTGGCGCAAGCCTGCAGTAAAACGTAGCTGGCTGCGTCTGATTTTTTTTTAACGTTCTGCACGCAGCACACACGTACCCAGAACCCTGAGGACTGTCAGAGGCAGGCAAAATAGAATTTTTTCCCTTTTGTTTAAAAGGAAAGGCCCACTGTGCCTATTCAATGACTAATATAACTGTGTTGCGGCCCTGCAAAAGTGTCACAGAACTTTACTGTTGCAGAGTTATTAACTGTGGCAGAGCAGGTATTTCCCAGGCAGGAAAGAAATTGGCGCAAGCCTGCACTCAACCGTAGCTGGTTGCGTCTGATTTTTTTACGTTCTCCACGCAGCACACACGTACACAGAGCCCTTAGGACTGACAGAGGCAGGGCAAATATACTTTTTCCCTTTTGTTTAAAAGGAAAAGCCCACTGTGCCTATTCAATGACTAATAACTGTGTTGTGGCCCTGCCTACACAATTCTGTGCCTGTAGTATCAATGCAGGGTGCAATGCTCTGCACCGCCGATTTTGAGAAAGAAAAAAAAAAAAGCAACACAGCTAACAGCAGCCAGCACAGTACTCCACACGGTTAAATGTGGCCCTAGAAAGGACCGTTGAGGTTCTTGAAGGCTACACTCACTCCTAACACTCTCCCTGCCTAAGCACCACTTCTGTCCCTAATGCCGGGTGCAATGCTTTGCACTGCCGATTTTGAGAAAAAAAAAAATTTTCTCCACTGCTAACAGCAGCCTGCACACACGTAGATGTGGCCCTAAGAAGGACCGTTGGGGTTCTTGAAGCCTACACTCACTACAAACACTCTCCCTACAGCAACTCCAATAGAACAGCACTTTCCCTCAGCTAACTCACACGGCATCTGAGGCGAGCCGCGGGAGGGGCCGATTTTTATACTCGGGTGACATCTGATCTCCCCAGCCACTCACAGCAGGGGGGTGGTATAGGGCTGGAACAACACAGGAGGAAGTTGTAATGCCTTCCCTGTCTTTCAATTGGCCAGAAAAGCGCGCTAACGTCTCAGAGATGAAACTGAAAGTAACCCGAACACCGCGTGGTGCTCGTTACGAGTAACGAGCATCCCGAACACGCTAATATTCGCCCGAGCATCAAGCTCGGACGAGTACGTTCGCTCATCTCTACATACTATACTTATTGAAAAAATGACCAAATATTGGATTGACAAGGCAACTGTTAGGTGGATTCACAACTGGCTGAGTGATCGTACTCAAAAAGTGGTCATAAATGGCTGCACATCCAAGTGGAAGAATGTATCGAGTGGGCTACCATAAGGCTCTGTCCTGGGCCCAGTGTTGTTCAACATTTTTATAAATGATCTGGAGAAGGGAATTGATGGGAAATTGATCAAATTTGCTGATGACACAAAGCTAGGAGGGATAGCTAACACTAGGGAAGAGAGGGAGGATTCAAAATGATGTAGAAAAGCTTGCACAATGGGCAGCGACTAACAGAATGGTATTTAACAAGGAGAAATGCAAAGTCCTACATCTGGGCAAGAAAAATGAAAAAAGCACATACAGAATGGGAGGAATTGGGCTAAGCAGCAGCACATGTGAAAAAGAGTTGGGTATACTAATAGATCATAGACTGAACATGAGTCAACAATGTGATGCAGCAGCCAAAAAGGCAAACACAATTCTGGGATGTATTAAGAGAAGCACAGAGTCTAGATCACACGTGAGGTCATTATCCACCTCTACTCTTCCTTAGTCAGACCTCATCTGGAATATTGTGTCCAGTTCTGGCACCCCACTTTAATAAAGACATAGATAAACTGGAGCAAGTTCAAAGAAGAGTTACCAAGATGGTGATAGGTCTGCAAATCATGTCCTATGAAGAATGGTTAAAGGATCTGGGAATGTTTAGCTTGCAAAAAAGAAGGCTGAGAGGAGACTTAATAGCGGTCTACAAATATCTGAAGGGCTGTCACAGTGCAGAGGGATCAGCCCTATTCTCATTTGCACAAGGAAAGACTAGAATCAATGGGATGAAACTGAAAGGGAAGAGACACAAATTAGATATTATAAAAAACTTTTTGACAGTGAGGGTGATCAGGTTACCATGGGAGGTGGCGAGTTCTCCTTCACTGGAAGTGTTCAAAGGCTGGACAAATATCTGTCTGGGATGATTTAGTAAATCCTACACTGAGCAGGGAGTTGGACCCAATAAACCTGGAGGTCCCTTCCAACTCTACCATTCTATGATTCTATGAATGGGCCATCCAGGTACTGGGAACGGAACCCCAGCTGGCTAGGGTTAGAAGACTATAAACCCTGCATCAGTCTACTGGGGAAGGATGGGCACCTCTGCTCTTGCAAAGGGGAACAGTCTTGGCTAGCTACTCAAGTCAGTGAGCCTGCTGAAGAACCTTTGCAAGACATGCAAAAACATATGGCAGAGTTAACCCATAATGTGGCTAACCTGTGCAAAAAAGTGAGCGAATTGGTAAATCAGAGTTTATTGCCACAGCTGGTGGTCCCAGAGCACAGGCTCTCGTCTGCGTCACCATGACTCCTGTGAACCACGACTTTACTGCAGTCACTGTCACAAATATGGCTGCCAAGAGAGCTATTCTTGGGCTTTAAATGGGCACCTTCCAGGAAGGACAACCTCTGGATGGACAAAAAGTAGGTCCTACCGCCTCAAAAGGGATTGCTAAATATATCAGTCCCCATCCAGTTGAAATAGTAACGAAACCTGTGCAGAATATATTATCACCAGAAGATGTGTTAGAATGTGAAGAGGAAAAAGTACAACAGTATACTCAACAGACCAACTCAATGTCCTCCAACCAAGAATGCTGGGTAACTGACTTAGACAGAGGAGATTCCCAGACAGCCGAAGCTCAGATACAAGATGTACGAGATGTAGCCTTAAAGTAAGCACAGTATGGACCTTGGGTGTGTGAAAGGTATTTCGCACACCATCCCCACAAATGGTCATGCTTCGATCAAAGAACGATACCATCGCATACCCGCTTCTTAACAACAAGTAAAAGACATGATAAAGGAAATGAAGGATAATGACATCATCTGAGAAACCTACAGTCCTTGGGCTGCCCCTATTGCTCTTGTGAAAAGAAAAAAAAGATGGTGGCATAAGATTCTGCGTTGACTACTGCAAACCAAGCAACATTACACATAAGGATACATATCCGCTTCCCCGCATTGAAGAATCTCTAACAGCTCTAGGTTCATCCGCCTATTTCTTTACCTTGGATCTCACTATTGGGTATTGGCAAGTACACATGAACGAACTAGACAGAAAAAACAGCTTTCACCACCCTAGTCGGATTATTCAAATTTAATTGCATATGATTTGAACTCTGTAATGCTCCCAGTACTTCCCAAAGGCTCATGGAACGACATCTAGGTCACAAAAATTTTGAATCAGTGCTACTCTATTTGGACGACAACTTGAGTGAAGTCTTTCAAATTCTAGTGAACCATGGCCTTAAATTAAAACCCACCAAGTGTTATCTACTTTCGACACAGGTGCAATATCTGGGTCACATTGTCAGTGCTAATGGTGCATACCATGATCCAGAAAAGACTGGCCCACGACTAAAAGACTAAAAGATGTTCACAGCTTCTTGGGATTTGTAGGCTATTACAGACACTTCATACCCAACTTTGTCCACGTAGCCACTTCTTCACAACAAATCTTGAGAGGACACCAAAAAAAACCCTCACAAAGGACCTATTCCCCATTAACTGGGAGGAAGCTTTAAAGAGAAACTTGGAACGCCCCAACTTTAGCATATCCAGACTATACATTACCCTTTGATCTATACACAGATGCCAGCTTCAAAGGGCTAGATGTTATACTGAGTCAAGATCAAGAAAGGGAAGGAAAGAATAATTGCTATGCAAGCCGCTCCCTGAAAGGATCTCAACTAGAGATGAGCGAGCACACTCGTCCGAGCTTGATGCTCGTTCGAGTATTAGGGTACTCGAGATGCTCGCTCCTCGAGTTGAGCACCACGCGGTACTCGAGTCAATTGCATTTCCCTTCCCTGCATGTTTAGTGCCATTTTTTAGCCACTAAATATGCATGCAAGGCATTACCACTTACTGCTGTGATGTGCCAGCCCTGTGCACGTCTACAGCAGTGAGTGGTTGGCAGGATCAGGTGACCGGTGAGTACTTAAGCCCCGGACACATGCTGGCAGAGGTTAGGAAAAGAGCTGCACCTGAGATAGGGAAAGTGTTAAAGTAGGGATCCTCTCTTCAAGAACCCAACAGTCCTTCTAAGGCTACTCCTCACTGTGTGCATTACTTTTTTGGCTGGCTGGGAGCAGTAGTGCACCAATTTTTTTTTCCAAGCATCCAGCCCTGTGCAAACCATCTCACCTCTGCCATTGTCTGTTTTCGGTGAATTAGCTGTAATGCTCATCGCTAAACCGTGGGTTAATTGTTGCTGGGCCAGTGCTGAGCATGCGCAGGCATATGATGTCCAAGCACCCCACGAGGTGGAACGAAGGCCATTCACCGCCTCCGGGTCACACCACTGCCTCTTCCCCTGTGCCACAACCTGGCACACAGATCCAGTCCTCCTCCCAGGACGCAGACACGAGCGCCTCCCGGCCTGCACCCACACCCTCACATCCACAGTCCTCCACTCTCTCCAGCAATGTCTCCCAGCGCACCGTTCAGCTGTCGCTAGCGCAAGCGTTGGAGCAAAAGCCAGCGCCACCCACCCGCATACACAATCTTCAAACGTGCACATTGCCAAATTACTCAGCCTGGAGATGCTGCTATACAGGCTGGTGGAAACGGAGGCTTTTTGCAGCATGATGGCGGCGGTGGTTCCTCAGTACTCGGTCCCCAGTCGACACTATTTTTCCCGGTGCGCAGTCCCCGCCCTACACCAGCACATCTCCAGCAACAAAAATGTGCCCTCACCAATGCGGTTACTGGGAATGTCCACTCAATGATGGACACGTCGATAAGTACTGGCAGGCAGGGACACTACATCTCCCTGATGGCACATTGGGTGAACTTGGTGCAGGCTGGGACCGAGTCAGAGCCTGGGATCGCTCACATCCTACCCACACCGAGGATAGCGGGTCATACCTCTATGATGGTTTCTCTGTCATATTATGCCAACTCCTCCAAACCCCCCTCCTCCTCCGCCACCTCCACCTCTCAATTAAGAAGTGTGAGCACGTCACCAGCAGTCGGGAGCTGTTACAGGTTTTGACGGAGCAGACCGATCTTTGGCTTTGACTGCTGAGCCTCCAACCGGGCATGGTTGTGTGTGACAATCACCGTAACCTGGTGGCGGCTCTGCACCTAGGCAGCCTCACACACGTGCCATGCCTGGCCCTTGTCTTCAATCTGGTGGTTCAGAGGTTTCTGAAAAACTACCCCCACTTGTCTGACCTGCTCGGCAAGGTGCGCACATTTCCGCAATTCCACGTGGATGCTGCCACCCTTAGGTCACTGCAACATCACTTCCAGCTGTCAGAGCACCGACTGCTATGCGACATGCCCACGCACTAGAATTCCACGCTGCACATGTTGGCCAGGCTGTACGAGCAGCGTAGAGCAATTGTAGAATACCAGCTGCAACATGGCTGGCGGAGTGGTAGTCAGCCTTCGCAGTTCTTCACAGAGGAGTGGGCATGGATGGCAGACATCTGTCAGGTCCTTGGAAACTTTGAGGAGTCTACACAAATGGTGAGCGGCGATGCGGCCATTATTAGCGTTATCATCCCGCTGCTTTGCCTGCTGAGAATTTCGCTGCTAAGCATAAAGGCCGATGCTTTGCGGTTAGAACAGGAGATGGGGGATGACAGTATGTCACTTGATAGCCAGACCACCCTCTCGTCTGTATCTCTGCGCATTTTGGAGGAGGTGGAGATTGAAGAGACAGCTGGCTACACTGCAGAGGGTACCCATACGGCTTCCCTCTCATCTGTTCAGCATGTATGGGCTGAAGAGGAGGAGGATCATGAAAGTCATCCTCCTAGTGAGGGCAGCGATGTGTTGCGTACTGGGACTTCATGGCTGACTTCATGTTAGGCTGCCTTTCTCATGACCCTCACGTTAGATGCATTCTGGCCAACACGGATTACTGGGTGTACACCCTTCTTGACCCACGGTATAAGGATAACCTTTCCACTCTCATTCCCGAAGAGGAAAGGGGTACGAGAGTGATGCAATACCACAGGGCCCTGGTGGAAAAAGTGATGCTAAAGTTCCCATTTGACAGCACTAGCGGTAGAAGATGTAGTTCAGAGGGCCAACTAGCAGGGGAGGCGCGGGGATCAGGCAGCCTATCCAGAGCACAGGCAGGGAACACTCTCCAAGGCCTTTGCCAGTTTTATGGCTCCCCAGCAAGACTGTGTCACCACTCCCCAGTCAAGGCTGAGTCGTAGGGAGCACTGTAAAAAGGTGGTGAGGGAGTACATAGCCAATTGTACTACCGTCCTCCATGATACCTCTGCTTCATACAACTATTCGGTGTTAAAGCTGGACGAACTTGCGCTGTACGCCCTGGAGGTGCTGGCCTGCCCTGTCGCTAGCATGTTACAAGAGAGGGTGTTTAGTGCTGCTGGGGGGATCATCCATGGATAAGCGTTTCTGCCTGTCAACTGACAGCGCCGACATGCTTACATTGATTAAGATGAACAAATGCTGGATTTCCCCACACTTCTCTTCTCCATCGGTGGAAAGCAGCGGATCCTAAAGATTCTTTTAGCTGCAACAGGAGAAATATGTATTCTCTATCACCCCGGATCTTACTCCTCCTCCTGAAACAGCATGTCATCACGCTGAACTGCCAATTTTTCAGAGGGCCAAAAGGCTGTTAAAACCAATTTTTTTGGAGGGTTTCCTCCAGGCTCTGTTACAAATTAAGCAACAATGAGCTGTATCTTTAAAAAAAATGTTTATGAGCTTCACCTGCCCTTGCGGTTGAGCAATTTTTCAAGGGTAAATTTGTACTCTTGGTACACAAATTTTTCAGGCCCTCGCCTATACTCTTTGCGAACTAATTTTTCCGGCCTTCGCCTACACTCTTAGTAACCAAATTTTTTCAGGTGTTCGCCTATACTCTTGGTACACCAATGTTTCAAGGGTTCGCCTATACTCTTGGTACAGAAATGTTTTAGGGGTTCGCCTATACTCTTGGTACAGAAATGTTTCAGGAGTTCGCCTGTACTATTGCTACAGGAAGGTTTGAGGTGTTCGCCTATACTCTTGCTACAGGAAGGTTTTAGGTGTTCGCCTATACCATTGCTACTGAAATGTTTCAGGGGTTCGCCTATATTCTTGCTACAGAAATGTTTCAGGGGTTCGCCTATACTATTGCTACAGAAAGGTTTGAGGGGTTCGCCTATATTCTTGCTACAGAAAGGTTTGAGGGGTTCGCCTACACTCTTGCTACAGGAAGGTTTGAGGTGTTCGCCTATACTCTTGCTACAGGAAGGTTTGAGGTGTTCGCCTATACCATTGCTACTGAAATGTTTCAGGGGTTCGCCTATATTCTTGCTACAGAAATGTTTCAGGGGTTTGCCTATACTATTGTTACAGAAAGGTTTGAGGGTCTCGCCTATATTCTTGGTACAGAAATGTTTCAGGAATTCGCCTGTACTATTGCTACAGGAAGGTTTGAGGTGTTCGCCTATACTCTTGCTACAGGAAGGTTTGAGGTGTTCGCCTATACCATTGCTACTGAAATGTTTCAGGGGTTCGCCTATACTATTGCTACAGAAAGGTTTGAGGGGTTCGCCTATATTCTTGCTACAGAAAGGTTTGAGGGGTTCGCCTATATTCTTGCTACAGAAAGGTTTGAGGGGTTCGCCTACACCCTTGCTACAGGAAGGTTTGAGGTGTTCGCCTATACTATTGTTACAGAAATGTTTCAGGGGTTCGTCTATACTCTTGCTACAGAAAGATTTGAGGGGTTCGTCAATACTCTTGCTACAGAAAGGTTTGAGGGGTTCGCCTATACTCTTGCTACCGAAATGTTTCAGGGGTTCGCCTATACTATTGCTACAAAAAGGTTTGAGGGGTTTGCCTATACCATTGCTACAGAAATGTTTCAGGGGTTCGCCTATACTATTGCTACTGAAAGGTTTGAGGGGTTCGCCTATACTCTTGCTACAGATATGTTTCAGGAGTCTGCCTATGCAGTGGGTGCACAAAGGTTTCCCAATGCGGTGTTCATCTATCTGACACATACACCGAATGAATTGTGTGGGAACACATAGGTTTTCCATAGCAATGTAACTGATGGCACATTGGGTCACACAAGGTGGAGGCTGGTGATTGGCCTTGGTTGCACTGAGTGTGGTGCTTAGCTAGGATGTGCCAACGTGTGTGCCATGCTGCTTATGGTCTGTCCCAAGTAAATTGTTAGGGGGCAGCAGAATCCTCTACCGCAGCTGTCGTGAGTGACAGCTGCGGTAGGGAATGGAAGAATTCCTCTGTTGCATCTGTCACAAATGTGGCAGATGTAGCAGCAGGGAATTCTTTTAACTAGTGGGGATGAAGGGGGTCACGACAGGACAGGTAAGTATATTTTTTATTTTTTTACACTAAAACTTTTCTTTTTCAGGGAAGGGCTTATATGTAAGCCCTGAAATAGAAAGCAGGGGGCCGGCAGCAGCCGCGGCTCCATCGAGAACAATGCGTGCATTCCCTATTCTGCACGCATGTCCTATCTTTGCAGGCACACACCTGTAAAGCACAGACATCTGAACACACCATAGGGAATGCAGTGTTGCAAATAGAATCGCTTGTGTGAAGCCATCCTTAAGGTACAAAACAGCCTGGTCCTGTAAAGAATCAAGTCATAGACTAGTCTTAGATTTCTTTGTCTGTCTCTGGTACAGCAGCTCAGGAGCCTCTCCGTGGAGTGTCCCGCAGTAGTCAGCTAGCACAGTAGTGAACCATTTGTCCCATTGTTGCGATATCTTGATGGAACGTTCGCCATCTTCATCACTGACCACAGTTGTCGGCAAAGAAATCCAGATGGGAATGAAGGAGGTGGATCTGTAGAGACGTACTGCAGCCAAGTTTCTGATACTGCATCAGCAGATATATGAAATATCTTCAAAACGAGAGCCAATAAATATTCTGCATGGTCATATCCGTGTTCAGCGCACCGAGATACTACAGATTAGGACCTTTTTAAATCAGTAACCATTTCAGTATTGACCAGTGTCACCTGACTTACAGTTCGTTAAAATGTCATTGTATGCAGAAGGGCTTCCACACACTTGCGTTCTTTTTAACTCTGCGATATCATTGTGTGTTTTTAACACGATTGTCAATGGGACTTTCTAATGTTAAAGAGACATCGCACAAAAATCGCCGAGCACAAACATGCGATGCGTTTTTAACATTAGGAAATCCCATTGACAATCGCGTTAAAAAAAACGCAGCAATATTGCAGCGTAAAAACTGCAAGTGGGTGTGAGCTCTAACTGTGATATATGCTATCTTCAGAATGTGGGGAGTAGAATAATGAAAGGGCCTCATAGCCAGCTGGGGATCTAAGACTTCATCTTAGCCCAACGCTTCCATCCAAAATCATCTATTCTTGCAAGTAGTTTAATTGTTTAATGTAAATGAGCTGTTATAAACCGAGGGTGGTAACCTGTCCCGTGCTTTGGATCATAGTTAAGGTAGAGGATGGCTGTGTTGTAAGTAGGGGGGAACTATAGTGACCAGGAGTGTCCTACAGGGTAGGCAGAGGGTTAATAAGTCCTAGGGACCTTGCTATGAGCCCTTATGGGAACACTGGAGGCGCTCTTCAGGAGAAAAGTCTTTCCATGCATAATGGGTTGAAAGTATTTTGCCTAGCAGCAGCACGCCCGTTGACTGGCTGCCTGCCAGGGAAGGATTTAGCGGATTGGAGGAAATTGGCCATGTGACCCAAGAGGGAGGAGTTGAGTAGCCAGGGAAAAAGCGAGGTGTGATACAGAAAATAAGCCAGCAGTAGGAAAGGAAGAGAGAGGGAGGACAGCAGGGAGCACGGCAAGACAGAGCGGTGCGGAAACAGAGCGGAGTTTTCCTTCAACCAGATCTCCTTGGTCAGAAGTCCAATGAAGAAAAGACACCCGGCACTCAAAATGGGAATAGGTGCCCTTTTTACACAAATTGCCATGTGTATTGGCACTACATAATGTGCCTTTTTCAAGCATATGACATGTAACTAACAAACAGATATATACACACATTAGCAACAATACACTTACGTTTGAGCATCCGTCACATTGCTAGATGTGCTTCCAAAGGTAAACAAGAGCAATAAAGCTTAGTTGAAATCTGGAGCGCAAGTAGCGTTCCATTGAGAGGTCACATGATCTCTTTACGTAGGAGTGTGCTTAGCCCCTCCCCTGTAGATTGCGTCACAGTGCTCCAAGGAGGCAATGTGATGGATGCTCAAACGTACGTGTATGGTTACTAATGTGGGTATATATCTGTTTGTTAGTTACATGTAACATGCTTGAAGAAGGCACATTATTTATTGCCGATACGCGTGGGGATTTGTAATAAAGGAGTGCCTCAGCTGACGGAACGCTGTGTGTTACTGGCTGAAAAGGGTACCTATTCCTGTTTTGAGCGCGGAGTGTCTTTTCTTCATACCATTGAATTATTGAAAGGGCTCCTGGTTACCCATGGAGTCTTCCCCGACTCCAGACGTCTCTCCGGTCCAGTCCGGGTAGTGGAAAAAGGTTACTTCAATTTAATGCCAACATGAATAAGGAGTGTAGGTGGGATTCCCCTAGGTAGGGTTAACCTACCATGCACCAGGTGAGTAAACATTTACCTCTACCACTTTTTTGAATGGAAGATTAATACAAGGCGCTTTTCTCATACTTCTTTCCTTGGTCAGAAGGAGCCTGAGCCAGGGCGGACCTTGTATAAGCTTGATGGAAACCAGCCATCACAACCGTGAGTTTAACTTGTCCCTATACGCTCAGTGGGTCCACAGGTGAGCCGGCATTGTTCCCTTCATTACCCCATAAACAATCTCTCTGCCCGGCAGTCCTTCCCATTCTGCAAGAGAGGGTCAAAGTTTTTATGTATGCCCTTATTATACACAAGGAGTCATTGAAGATTTTATTGCTTGCTGCCGGAAGAGTGTAATTATTGTACTCAGTCCAAAAGTTCCAGTAAACGGTATGCCTTCGATTTTACTGAAGCTCTTTGGACTCGACTCCTCATTTCATCGCTATTTTGCAATTAAAGGACTGGCGTCACACCAAACCTACACCAAGTACAAACTATTCTTACCCAGAACTTTACTGCAATCCCACCTGCTGCTTGAGGCACTACTCTGCCTAGAGTAGCAACCACTCCAGCTGTTCCCTTCCATCTCCTGCTCACGGCACATACTGTATCTGGGGTAAATAATACAAGGCACATCATGTTGTCATCATTACTTTATTATACTGATCATTCCCTTCAGGATTTCTAGCTTCATGATTTCTAACAGTTGGTTCAGCTGTTAACAGGAACTCCAAAGACCTGAACTTCACAGAGCTGAAGATGGACACGTTTCCCAGGTAAGATGATATTCACAAACTGGCCAATCATCCCATAACACTTGAAGGTTTGGGTGGAGCCGCTAGGCATGTCCTTAATCTCGGCACACCTACAATGAGAATAAAAGCAGAGATCAAAGACTTCAAAAACATTCAGTCCCCAAAGTACAACCATTTGTGTAACAAATATCTATCAAGGCAACTACTACAGAGGAGATTTACAATTACAGGGAAAGAAGACATATTAGGACCTGTCTCTACACCCAACTACAACAATCTCTAGTACTTTTATATAGTTATGCTATTTGCACCTTAGTTTTGATGGTAACCCCATGATTACTGGTCATGCTCAAAGTTGGTTGGGCTCTCCAAATATTCTTCTGTAATTATCCTCCCCCAACACAAAATCTAGCCTGCTTCATCTGCTTTACATCTTCCTTATTTGACCCCTAGACTAGATTTTTAACAATTCCTGTTCATAAACAGTAATATAATAAGTTGCAACAGATCTCAGGGGATTCAGTGATTGAGATACTGAAAAGCTTGTCCGGGATATCTTGTAAGGGGAGTTTCAGCAAAAAGAAGAGATTATGCTTTGCCTGACTTTGGCTCACCAGGGAAGATGTTGTACATGTGCACGTTACTGTATGGAGTGATATTGGGAGATTTACCCATCTTTGCATGTCAGCTACTGCCCCTGGTATCAGCCACCTTTCATCTGGGAACTTGGCTAGTTTAAATGCAGATGTTCAAGTATGGACCGGTACAGTAGGGATTTTGATTAATCTGCTCCTTTGGGACTGACCAGGATGCCCTTTGTTCCAAGGTAATGAAGTTAGTAAGTAACTGGAGATACCATTGTCCTCCTGTTCTCACAATACGCATTCCGTAGACTGACTGTCTGAGACATTCAGCTACTGAGATTAGACAAAGAAGCATTAATAACTAGGATTGAGTCATCTAAGAGGTCTAGCCAGACACCAGTTATATTTTCAGAACTGGGAGGACACCAAGAACACAATGCATCTACTCCAGTTGTTGTGCAGCGGCCAGATCACGTGGAATAACACCGCTGCTGGACTAATAATCCTTTACTTACAGTACTTGATGTCTAATCATTGATGCTATGAAATATGGCAGCCATAGATTCCCTCCTGGAGCCCCTCCTGGGGAAATATGGCTGAAATATTATGTTGGGCTTTCATCCAGAAGATCTGTGCACATCTACTTAATCTCACAGTCCTCATTTAATTTCATTGTCAAATCTTGCTTTCATTACATGGCATATCATCTATAAGATATATTAGGTTATTTGTAAATCAACCCATAAGATATAGACCCCAGAGTTAAGTGATTGGCTCCAAAGTCACCATCAAATGAGGTTGTCTGCTGCTGGAGCTTTGGTGTCCATTATTGTTTTATAACCATGGCCTACTGGAGGAGCCTCTGCTACTCTGCTTGGTCAGTGCAACCCTGATCCCATGGAAGAGATGGTTAAGATATACTGAGCAACCTCTCAGCCATTGGCCCCATCTTCCATAACTCCTGAAATAAGTACAAAAGAAGGAATAGAGGGTGTTGTGGGTATTAGAACACATTCTAGTTGCTCTTGAGGTTCTTTTTGGATTGTAGCCAGAGTGAGGGGATTCAAAAGGGCAATCTCTCTAACTGTTGTGTTGGCTTTCATGTCCTTCTCCCAAGTTGATATCAATGAGGAAGAATACCACTGTAGTCTGGATATAGAAAAGTATGTCAGAATAGCGCCCTGCGAACTGCACACATGATATTAAGTGTGAAGTAAAAACAGACTCACCTGGTGCTTAGTAGATTAACCCTGATGAGGGAAATCCCACCGGCATCCAAAGTACAGGTTTGCATGTAAAAAACCCTTTAGTCCACGAGCCAGGAGATTGGAGAGTCGTCTGGGGCTGGAAGCTACCTGGACCACCAGGAGCTTAGTGAGAAATATAGCCAGCAAGTCAACAAAAGAGCCCCGCGCTCTTGAGACTGGGAGGTATTACCAAAGTGACGGTATACGCTAAGCAATCACTGGAGATATTAATGAATTCATAATAAGCAATTATTTGCTAATGTGTAAAATATAAATTGTATGATGTGAGGATCCTTAATAATGTAGCCGTTTAGGCAATTGATCGTCCGATGCTTGTATTTATATATAAATAGTATATCTATTTAGCCCCTCGTGGCAGAAATTTTAGCATGTTCCTTTGTGCCCCAAGAATGACAACTGATAAAGTTGTTCTGAAATTGGAACGCACGTAGTGTTCCACCACCAGGTCACATGATCCAGTATGTTCTAAGGAGGTAGTTTCTCCCCTTGAATGATGTCACTGGGCAGTGAGGGATGCCGAGACGGACGCCTCATTGTGAGTAATTTAATTGCATATGTATTAGCTTATGGTAAGTGCTGTATTATACTTGAGAAAGGCATTATTGTCAAAATGCCAAAACGCATCGCAATAAAGTGAAGATTCCTGGTACCTCTAGTGATTGCTTACCGCATAACATTACTTTGGTAATATCTCCCAATCCCGAGAGCGCTGGGCTCTTTTATGGATTTGCTAATTGTAGTCTGGATGGACAAGTCCACTCCAAGAGTAGCATGGCTTCATTTCACTTGGACATTGGCTTGAAAGTAAGTGAAACTCACATTTAGAACTCACATTGGAATTCTGTAAACCTAAAACTATATTCACCTTGGGTTATTATTTCCATTATTCTCAGGAAGGTTTCCAACAAGAATAAGGGCACCATTTATCAGCTCTCCACAGCAGTCCCCTCTGTTAGTGATAATTATGTGGGAGATCTTATGAGGTTCCAGTAGGTCCACCTTCCACCAGGCTGAGTCTTCAATGTTAGTGCTGGAACATGAGCCGTGCATAAAATTTGAGTCCACATTTCCATCATTGGCATGGATAGCAGCAGATAGATAGCCCCACAGAACTTCAAAGTAGATAGATGACTGTGTGGCCCGGCCCCGGAGAGCAACATTCTTGTCTGTGGATCACATAAACAAAAAAAAAATCAACTTTTATCGAGTTGATTTAAACTTTTTTCAAAAGTTATACAGACAGACAATTCGCAGTTTTGGCATCTGAGGATCTTCTAGAGTCACGAAAACCCCTACAGAATTAAATTATAACAGTCAATATAAAGTCCTTCTATCAGGGGGTGGAGGGTCTACCTCCTTCACCATCATAAATCCACCTATTCCAAACAAAATGCTGCCACATATAAGCAAATAACAATAACTATATAAAACAAGAAAAGAACAAAAAAAACCCACACCTAAACGAGCCAGGGCTTGAAGGTGTTTAGGCTGTAAGCCATCTAATTTAGTGCTATCGTGCTGTAGTCCAACTTCTTCCCTAAAATCATATTAATCAGCTTTAAAGGGATAGCAGGGGAGGGTATGGGGGCCAGAGAGTCTCTCAGGGTGTCCCAGACCTCGCAGGGGGCACGTAATAGAGGGTTGAACTTACTGCCGTTGTATGTGTGTTTTGAAGGACACCATAAGTCCTCTAAAAAGGTCATACCGTGTGAACCACGCGCTAAAAATTGAAGTAGCTGATCTCTTTTTGGTACCACCAGGTCCATCCAGTAGCTTAATTGGGAAGCTCTGTAAAAGTCATGGACGTTTAGCAGGCCGATTCCCCCTTCTACACTTCTCTTCATCATGAGACTAAACGCCAGCCTCAGTCTCCTCTGTCTCCAAACATAGCTTATGAAGTTTTTGAAAAACCATCTCAGAAGGAAAATAGGTAATATGCGAATTTTATACAGGATTAAGGGCAGAATCTAGCTATTCAGAATATTTTTCCTCCCATGATATTAGGGGAGGTCGTAAGCTCTTAGAAGACTCTTAACCTTTGTCAGCAAGGGAGTGAAATTCATTGCGTAAAGATCATCTAACTTTTTAGTTATTTTAATGGCCAGATAGTCATTTGAGTTTTCCGACCAGGCGAAGAGAGTACTGTCTTTTAAGGCCTTGCTATGTTTCTCGGGGATAAATACATTGAGGATTGTGGACTTCTCAAAATTAATTTTAAAATTAGAGATCGTTCCAAATTTCTCTAAAAGGGATACAAGTCGAGGGAGATCATTCTCCGGGTCTGTGATCAGGAAGACGATGTTGTCCGCAAAAGCATCTGTGTAAATAGAACCTTCCCCCGAAGTTCAGGCCCCGGATCAGGGGGTCCTGTCCAACCCTTTGCAGCAGGGGTTCGAGAGCTAGAATGAAGAGAGTGGGAGGGAGAGGACAGCCCTGGCGGGTCCCATTTTTTATATCAAATGGCGGGGATAACGTCTCATTCACCTTCAGCTTAGCATGAGGGTGTGCATACAATGTACAAATAGCTGAGATAAACTCATTTGGGATATTATAGCGTGATAAAGCCGCTTCCATGTATTGCCAATCCACGATGTCAAAAGCCTTTTCGGCGTCCGTGCTAAGGAGAGCTAGCGGAGTGTTGTGGGACTGCGCATATCGCATTGCGTGAAGTATGCGAAGACAGTTGTCTCTTCCCTCTCTCTCTCTCACAAATCCAGCCTGCTCACAGTCAATCAACTTAGGGATATGTTCTTGGAGCTCAGAAGCCAGTAGTTTCGCCAACAACTTAACATCAAGGTTTATGAGAGAAATTGGTCTATAGCTGCTACAGCTTTCGGGGTCCTTATTTTCCTTGAAAATCAGAGTGATGTGGGCTTCCTGGGACTGTTTCGGGAGCGAAGCGCCCTGCAGAAGAGCGTTGAATAGTTCCGAGAGACGGGGCACAAGCACTGTTTTAAAGGTTCTGTAGTACGTCATAGAAAGCCCATCAGGGCCAGGGCTTTTGCCGGGTGGACAAGAATCTAATAATTTCTCCACTTCGCCATTAGAAACTGGTATACTTAGTGATGAAGCCTCTACCTCGTCCATGCGGGGCAAGCTTAGTGAGTTTAGGAAGAATGAAGTATTGGCTTGTATGTCCTGTTTCTCAGTCTCCGAAGTTGGGAGCTTCCTCAGGTTGTATAGTTGGGAGTAGTACTTCTGAAAGTCCTAGGCAATATCGCTGGAAGAGGTCACTTTAGGTCCTAATTAGGGTTTTATTGAGTTGATAACGTTTTTAGTGTGTGCCTCCTTTATCAGAGCCGTCGTTAATTTACTGCCCCGATTACCCTGGGCGTATACCATTTGCTTAAAATAGAGGTGTTTTCTGTTAAACTTGGATGCCAGAAGGAGATTAAGTTCCTTCCTTAGAACAGTTAGATTATCAATACTGTCTTTCAGTTGGGATATTTTCACACTACGCTCTAATTTTGCTATCTGCGCAAGTTTATCATCAATTGCTTTTTGTTGCAGTTTTTTAACCTTAGAGCCTAGAGCTATAAGGTGACCCCTTATTACGGCTTTGTGGGCCTCCCAGACAATTGGGATCCCAACTTCGCCAGTATCATTTACTTGGAAGTATTCATCCAAGAGCTTTTCTAGCTGTATTTTGTCTTCTAGGGATTCAAACAGGGACGCATTTAGACGCCATATACACTCCTGGGGGGGGGGGGGGGGGGGTGTCTGAAGAGAGCATAAGTCTAAATGTAAAGGAAATGGTCCGAGATGGTCATTAGGTCCACGCTTGAGTTCTCTAGCTGAGACAGAAGAGACGAGAAGAAAAATATGTAGTCCAACCTCTGGTAAGAGGCACGAACCTGGAAACAGTAAATGTAGTCTTTAACTGAGGGATTCAGAGTCCGCCACGCGTCCACTAACCCCAGCTCCTGTAGACGACGGTTAATTTTTCTCAGTTTGACCTGCGAGATCTGGGACTTGCTTGCTGAGGAGTCCAGAAGAGGATTGAGAGTGATATTAAGATCCCCGCCAAGCAAGATCTGGCCCGCCGCGAAATTCTGAAGTAAATCGAGTTGTTTGAGAAGCCAGGGAACCTGATCTGTGTTTGGGGCATACAGATTAGCTAATGTCACCTTGGCATTGTTGAGGGTGCCCTTTATGAAGAGCACCCTACCCTCCTAATCCTTATACTGAACCTCACAGTTGAAGTTAATAGACCTATGGACTAGGATAGAGACCCCTTTGGATGCCGAAATATGTCTCCTGTAGGAAGAAGATCTTGGTACCATACCTCTTTGCGAGGAGCGCCACGTTATGCCTTTTGAAGGGTGAATTGATGCCTCTAACTTTGAATGAGGTGAGTCGTAGACGGTCTCCAGTCTCTGCTCAGGCGAGAGAGGATCAACTTGCAGGATATCTTGCGGAAGAACTATACGGAAAAAGTGTATTATCACTACGGATCAAAGAAATGACACAGTAATGTGAGGGCTCTTGCCCAGGGCTATCTACTAGTCAGGTGGAAAGGGGAAGCCAGTAGGGAAGAAAGGGAGGGAAGGACACAGTAGGAAGTACAAGTACACAAACAGAAATGACAGAAGACACTCAAATCAGATTCTTAGAGTCACTAAAGGAGCCCCCTACGAGAGGGGAACTCACCTCTATTGACAGCGAGATAACGGAGCAATATGGAACTAAGAATTAAACTTAGAACTACACTTGAGCCTACGCTAGCAGGCACGAGTGGGACCTCTGGAACTAGCAGGAGGTAAACACAGAAAATATTTCTTACAGCTTCAACTTCACATTATGGAAGGGCAGGGTGCAGGGAAAGTCCACCATATTCGTGTTTGTTGAGAACATAAACATTTGGACACGTAGAAGACCATAAACATATAAATACGGAAAAGAGGAGGTGGGGAAGATCCCCCCCAATGCGAAGGGACCAATGGCAATCCATTCGGAACCGGCTGTCTCCCTCCAGCTGAGTAAAGGTCAAAGTATAAAAAGTCCAACAACGGAACCTGTAAATGACCACTCGGACCTCATCCAGGAGAACTTGATTAACTCGGATACGACTCG
The DNA here is from genome assembly GCF_035609145.1 of Eleutherodactylus coqui. Lineage (NCBI taxonomy): Eukaryota > Metazoa > Chordata > Amphibia > Anura > Eleutherodactylidae > Eleutherodactylus > Eleutherodactylus coqui. Next base: position 19,641,282 of record NC_089837.1, on the reverse strand, counting down.
ATACAGATCCGCTGAGGGAATTCAGGAGTCAACCCCTGTGGTGTCCTCTTTGTTTCTCTTCTTTTTGCCTCTCGGTGATTTTGTATTCCTCATGGTAGTCCAGTTCTCGGGGGGGGGGGGGTGTCAGCTTGGGGAGGGCAGGAAATTCCGGAAGGGGTAACCAGCTTGGGATATCTATAGGCTCTATAGGCTCTATAGATATGCCGAGAAGACTCTAGCAATCATGGAGGTCCTCAGGAGTGCGGATATTGATTTTCTTTCCTTTGTGTGTTATCCCTAAGCCGAAGGGAAATAGCCATGCATAGTTTATGTTCTTTGCTTTCAGTGCACCAAGGAGCAGTCGTAGGATCCGACGTTTAGCCAAGGTGGTAGGGGCAAAATCCTGAAAAATTTGGAGAGGCACGTCCGCATAGCGGAGATCATTACAGTTCCTGGCAGCGCGTAAAATGGCTAACGCATCAGGGAAGGAGAGGATTTTACATATCTTGTCCCTCAGGGGGTCAGAAGCTGGGGGTGGTGGTCTCAGAGCCCTGTGTATTCTCTCGATTGTAATGGAGGCCATCTTATCTGTCCCCACCTGGGAACTGAAGATTTCAGATGCGACTTTTGGCAGGGCGTCGGCCGCCCAGGATTCTAGGAGCCCCTTGATGAGGACGTTGCATCCCCTATTGCGGTTCTCCAAGTCCTACTGCATAAAAAGGGCTCTATTTATGTTAGTGTGATGATCCCTGAGGACCTGGGCCACTTCAATGGAGTGAGATGTGATGGAGGCAGATAAGGACTCCAGGTCCTCCACCCGGCAGCCCATGTGTTTAATTTCCTCTTTAATCAGGGAGAGGTCTGCCAGGATGGGATGCATGACCTGTTTTAGCAAGTCCTTCATGAAACCCCTGGAGATGGGCTCATCTTCATCTCCCTCAGAGGACGCTCCCTCCTCCCCTGTACCTTACTGAAAGTTCTGCTTCTGTCTCTCACACCATCTTGGAGGCTGCATGCGATGAGGCTCCTCTCCTCTCCTTCAATAAACGCTGCATATCCACCTGTCCTTTCTGCGGTCTGGGGGTCCCCGGCGCCTCTCCCCCCTGTCTCTGCTTGTCTTCACAATCTTTGGCTGAGAATAGCTGCTGTAGAGGTCCATAGAAGTGCTGCTGAGACTGAGCTATCTCCTCAAGCCTCCATCCAGCTCAGCAGTTAGGCTCCGCCCCCCAAAAAGAGAAAGAAAGTCTGCGAAAATTTCAGTTCCGGCCTACTTTGGATCTAAAGGGGTTGTCCAGTTGTAAACTATAGATGGACTATGCATGCTCACTGGGCTGATTCTTGATCAAGTGTGGTATTACACACATTCATTTCAATGGGAACTTGGCCTGCAGTACCAAGCCTGACAACTGCATGGCAACAGAGCTGTCTGCCACCTGCAGGAATCAGCTCAGTGCATGAGTGCACCGACCCAGAGAACAGATGTTTAGCGTGGGTCCTGGACAGTTGACCCCCTCCAATATACTATTGATGGGCTATTTTGTGGATAGCCCAACTATAGTTTACAACTTAGCAATCTCATTAATGGTAACTTTTCTGTTTATGAATGTTGACTAAAAGGTGGCCATAAACATGAGATAGTGGCCAACAGAAAAGGACGATTGGGCCACCATTGCTTGAATAAGTAACACAGGCTATTCATGATGGGCGATGGCAGACTAGTCTACCAAAGACCTGATCCATCCTGTTGGAAAATTTCAGTTATCCATGGCCAAAGTTGGAAGTGTATTGGATGAGCTGCCAAAACCTTGATGATCGTTTGCCATGCTGTTAAAATATATAATGTGAAAGAAGTTAAACTTACCGGCCACCCCACCCCTGCTACTTTCCTTCCTACAATAGCCAGTCCCCACCTGTCTTCACTTCTGGATACATACACTGACACAATGCCAAAAGTCAGTCATGTGACTACTGCAACATGTGACTTCTGCTTGACAAAGACCCCGAGCGGGTCGAAACGTCGCGTCTATGGAGGAATAAACTTGGGTTTGAATTCTTGGACACCTAGAATGCTGTCACTTCTTGTGCATTGATGAAACTACCGCAACAGAACCAGTAACTAGCTTCAACCCGCCCATGACCATCAGGATGTGCACTTGGCTGTGGAGACCAGCCAATGGAGGAATGGGAAGAGCTGGGAAGTGGGGGCAGGTAAGAATTACTTCTTTTATGTCATTACAGTACTGTAGACCTAGGATAACCCTCATTACTGTTGCTGGTGGTATCGTTTGTAAGTAGCATCGTGGCTGATAATTGTCTTTAATGTACAGTTAGCTTTACACTGACTGTTAAATACTGTACCAACTGTACACTACTAACCAATCCCAACTATACACCACCAAACAAACCCAACTGTAGACCACCAACCAATCCTAACTGTACACCACTAACCAATCCCAACTATACACCAACACACAAACACATCTGTAGACCACCAACCAATCCTAACTGTACACCACTAACCAATCCCAACTATACACCACCAAACAAACCCATCTGTAGACCACCAACCAATCCTAACTCTACACCACAAACCAATCCCAACTATACACCACCAAACAAACCCAACTGTAGACCACCAACCAATCCGAACTGTACACTACTAACCAATCCCAACTATACACCACCAAACAAACCCAACTGTAGACCACCAACCAATCCTAACTGTCCACCACTGACCAATCCCAACTGTACACCAACAAACAAACACATCTGTAAACCACCAACCAATCCTAACTGTACACCACTAACCAATCCCAACTATACACCACCAAACAAACCCAACTGTATACTACCAACCAATCCTAACTGTAGACCACAAACCAATCCCAACTATACACCACCAAACAAACTCATCTGTAGACCACCAACCAATCCTAACTGTACAGTACCAATCAAATCCCAACTGTACACCACTAACCAATTCCAACTATATACCACCAAACAAACTCATCTGTAGACTACCAACCAATCCTACCTGTAGACCACAAACCAATCCCAACTATACACCACCAAACAAACTCATCTGTAGACCACCAACCAATCCTAACTGTACACCACTAATTAATCCCAACTATACACCACCAAACAAACTCATCTGTAGACCACCAACCAATCCTAACTGTACACCACTAACCAATCCCAACTGTACACCCCCAAACAAACTCATCTGTAGACTACCAACCAATCCTACCTGTACACCACTAACTAATGCCAACCATCCACTACCAAACAAACCCATATGTAGATCACAAACCAATCCTAACTGTACACCACTAACCAATCCCAACTGTACACCACCAAACAAATCCATCTGTAGACCACCAACCAATCTTAACTGCACACCACTAACCAATCCCAACTGTACACCACCAAACAAACTCATCTGTAGACTACCAATCAATCCTACCTGTACACCACTAATTAATGTCAACCATCCACTACCAAACAAACCCATCTGTAGATCACCAACCAATCCTAACTGTACACCACAAACCAATCCCAACTATACACCCCCAAACAAACTCATCTGTAGATCACCAACCAATCCTAACTGTACACCACTAACTAATTCAACCATCCACCACCAAACAAACCCATCTGTACATCACCAAACAATCCTAACTCTACACCACTAACCAATCCCAACTGTACACCACTAACCAATACCAACTATACACCACCAAACAAACTCATCTATAGACCACCAACCAATCCTAACTGTACACCACTAACTAATCCCAACTGTACACCACCAAACAAACTTATCTGTAGACCACCAACCAATCTTAACTAACAGAGTCATACATGGTTCAGATAGGCTTGATAAAAGCTTGATATATCCCACCAATGTTGATATGATACTTTGACAATGTAATGACTATAGCACCAGCCCAACTTTCTTCGGCCAGCGGATGTGCTCGGCACGCCGGCTGCGAGCCGCGTGCATGCACCGTGCACATCCGCCCGGCCGAAGAAAGAAGATCCGGCAGTGAAGAAGAGAAGAACTGCCCGGTCCGCTGCGTTTAAGTTATTCTTATTTAGGTCTCCCGCGGATCCGGAACGGCTTCCATAGGCTTCAAGAGAAGCCTGCGGGAGCTGTCCCTGCTGGAGACCCGCATGAACATGGAGCATGTCACGTTTTTTTTCATGCTCCATTTTTTTTAAATTCCCTTTTATTGACCATCCTGCATCCCTATGGGGTGCGGATTCGCATGCGGGTGATCTGCTGCGGATTTTAAATCCTATTTTGCCCATGGACATGAGGCCTAAATGGCTAAATAGCAACCCAAAAATATTCAGACCACTGCTTAACAAAACATGTTGATAAAACAGGATTAAACAAAAGGATCTGCATGGATAAGATTGGCGCTGTTTCTATAAATACAACATACTTTTCTTTTCTTTACTAATCGTGCAAATTGTTGGATCCACCCCCTTGTTTTCCTATTATGAGCCCTATAATTGGACTAATTAACTCACAGTTATGAGCAGTAGTTCCGCTGAGCAGCCAGAAGAGAGCGATAGTGAGCAGAGAGTTCATATTGAGAGACGGAATGCGAGGAACCTAAAAACAATGCAGAGACTTACTAAGTGATAAAATTAAAACACACAATGCAAACAAAACCGCTCATAACCTGCACAAACTATAGGGGGCTCCACAGGAGGTCTTGCTGCTGGGACTCCAGCAATCACCTGTAATGTGTGAGAGAAGCTGGCAGACAGTGTTCAATTTCACTGCAGCGCCCCCATAGGGGAAATGCAGTATTACACAGTTCTTGTTAACATCAGTAGGCTCTCCATGTACTGCGCAGACGTGTCGGGTCCTCCAGAGAGATACTCTGTGTAGCTAATCATGCTGATACATGAATATAGGACCTCAGCTTAACCCCTTCCCGCTGCAGCCCTTTGTGTTTTTGTAATCTTCATTTTTTTCTCCTATTAAAAAAATCATAATGTTTTTATTTTTCCGGTGGAAAGGACGGTACAGTGTAAAGGCCGATGGTTTGTCTGTAACCGCACAGGTCATATGGCTCAGTGTTGTCTCCATCATAATTGCCAGCCAGAACTGGATGGCCTGGAGGTTAGTGAGAAGGTCCCTCTAGGCCATCATATTGCTTGGGTATCCTCCTCCAGGCTGGTGCTTCCTGCTGAGATCCTTTGTGATAGTGTGGGCAGCCCCATAAGAGTCCTTCTGGATTGTGGAGCTAGTATTAATTTAATACATCAGGAAACGGTCAAACGTTTAGGCTTAGAGATGAATCCTTTGGATTTTCCCATCCCTGTGTCCGCCATTGATGCTGCTCCACCATCGCAGAGAAGTCTGAGGTTTTGTGTGCCTAACGTCCATTTAAGGATTGGGCTGTTCCACATGGAGATTATAACATTATATGCCATGGAATCCCTCCCTACGCAAGTAGTCTTGGGGTGCCTTGGCTACGCTTACACAACCCAAGAGTGGACTGGGAGAGGGGGGACATTGCGAAATGAATCCCTGGTTGTCTGTCCGGTCGCATTTCTGTTAATATAGCATCAGTGGACTAATTAAGTATTCACTCCTCTACGATTTGGTATTGTTTTAATTGCAAATTAATCTCACCATGTCTGTGCCTATCCATACGTACGTGTGTATATAGATGCATCCCTCTTCAGATCTATACCTGAGGAAGTGGGGATTCATACTTATCGGCTATTGTTTTTCTGTTATCAGCCCGAAGGCTGAAGCATATTATATATATTGTTCTGTTACTACATATGTATTTAACAAATGATATGTAGCTATTATATGCTAACTTTATCTTTCATTAACATCCCATTTATAAACGTAGTCGACTAAAAGATATTTCTCTCTAACAGAAGTAGATCCAGTCTGCTCTTCTATCTATCTAATCCTCCTCTGTGTAATAAGTAGAGATGAGCGAACGCGTTCGTCCGAGCTTGATATTCGTGCGAATATTAGGGTGTTCGGGATGTTCGTTATTCGTGACGAACACCATGCGGTGTTCTGGTTACTTTCACTTCCTTCCCTGAGACGTTAGCGCGCTTTTCTGGCCAATTGAAAGACAGGGAAGGCATTACAACTTCCCCCTGCAACGTTTAAGCCCTATACCACCCCCCTGCTGTGAGTGGCTGGCGAGATCAGGTGTTCGCCTAATATAAAAGTCGGCCCCTCCCGCGGCTCGCCTCAGATGCGGTGTGAGTTAGATGAGGGACAGTGCTGTTTATACCGGAGCTGCTGTAGGGAAAGAATTGGTAGTTAGTGTAGGCTTCAAGACCCCCCAAAGGTCCTTATTAGGGCCACTGATAGCTGTGTGTTGGCTGCTGTTAGCAGTGGGATTTTTTTTTTTTTCTCAAAATCGCCTCTGCAGACCGTTGCACCTGGCATTAGGGACAGAAGTGCTGCATAGGCAGGGAGAGTGTTAGGAGTGAGTGTAGCCTTCAAGAACCTCAACGGTCCTTTCTAGGGCCATATTTATCCGTGTGCAGTACTGTCCAGGCTGCTGTTGGCTGTGCTGCATTTTTTTTGGGCTTCTCAAAATCGCCTCTGCAGAGCATTGCACCCTCCATTGATACTGCAGGGAAAGAATTGTATAGGCAGGGCCACAACACAGTTATTATTCATAGAATATACGCAGTGCTGCCTGTTGGTGGGAAAAAACTGAAAACAAATCTATTTGTCCAGCCTGTGTCCGTCCTTACGCCTGTGTAGACGTGTGAGCTGCGTGAAAAACATTGCTAAATCATACGCAGCCAGCTACGCTTTACTGCTGGGTTCGCCATTTGCTTTCCTTAATTGGGAAAAAAAAATACCTGCTCTCCAAGAGTTATAATAACTCTGCTACCCTCACGTTCTGTGACACATAAGCAGGGACACAGCGCAGTTATTAAACTTCGCAGGTTCATTGAATATACGCAGTGCTGCCTGTTGGTGGGAAAAAACTGAAAACAAATCTATTTGTCCAGCCTGTGTCCGTCCTTACGCCTGTGTAGACGTGTGAGCTGCGTGAAAAACATTGCTAAATCATACGCACCCAGCTACGCTTTACTGCTGGGTTCGCCATTTGCTTTCCTTAATTGGGAAAAAAAATACCTGCTCTCCAAGAGTTATAATAACTCTGCTACCCTCACGTTCTGTGACACATAAGCAGGGACACAGCACAGTTATTAAACTTAGATAATTCATTCACTAGAGGCAGTGGGGCCTTTCGTTTTCCAAAAAGGGCAAAAATTATATTTGGCCTGCAGTCTTGCGCCAATTTATTTCCTGCCTGGGAAATCTAATCACTGGTAATACAGCATGCTGAGGGGTAGGGGTAAGCCTAGAGGACGTGGACGTGGACGTGGCCGAGGACGCGGAGGGCCAAGTGAGGGTGTGGGCACAGGCCAAGCTCCTGATCCAGGTGTGTCGCAGCTGTCTGCTGCGCGATTAGGAGAGAGGCACGTTTCTGGCGTCCCCACATTCATCGCCCAATTAATGGGTCCACGCGGGAGACGGTTATTAGAAAATGAGCAGTGTGAGCAGGTCCTGTCCTGGATGGCAGAAAGTGCTTCGAGCAACCTATCGTCTACCCGCAGTTCTGCGCCGTCCACTGCTGCCAATCCGAATCCTCTGTCTGCTGCTCCTCCTTCCTCCCAGCCTCCTCAGTCCACTACAATGACACCTGCTCAGGAGCGGGAACACTCCCAGGAACTGTTCTCGGGCCCCTGCTTAGATTGGGCAGCAGCGGTTCCTCTCCCACCAGAGGAGTTTATCGTCACTGATGCCCAACCATTCGAAAGTTCCCGGGGTCCGGGGGAAGAGGCTGGGGACTTCCGCCAACTGTCTCAACAACTTTCTGTGGGTGAGGAGGACGATGACGATCAGACACAGTTGTCTTGCAGTGAGGTAGTAGTAAGGGCAGTAAGTCCCAGGGAGCAGCGCACAGAGGATTCGGAGGAAGAGCAGCAGGACGATGAGGTGACTGACCCCACCTGGTGTGCAACGCTTACTCAGGAGGACAGGTCTTCAGAGGGGGAGTCAAGGGCATCAGCAGGGCAGGTTGCAAGAGGCAGTGCGGTGGCCAGGGGTAGAGGCAGGGCCAGACCGAATAATCCACCAAGTGTTTCCCAAAGCGCCCCCTCGCGCCATGCCACCCTGCGTAGGCCGAGGTGCTCTAAGGTCTGGCAGTTTTTCACAGAGACGCCTGACGACCGACGAACAGTGGTGTGCAACCTTTGTCGCGCAAAGCTCAGCCGGGGAGCCAACACCAACAGCCTCACCACCACCACCATGCGCAGACATATGATGGCCAAGCACCCCGCAAGGTGGGACAAAGGCCGTTCACCGTCTCCGGTTTGCACCCCTGCCTCTCCCCCTGTGCCCCAACCTGCCACTGAGATGCAACCCCCCTCTCAGGACACAGGCACTACCGCCTCATGGCCTGCACCCACACCCTCATCTCCGCTGTCCTCGGCCCCATCCAGCAGTGTAGTTCAGCGCACCGTTCAGCCGTCGCTTGCGCAAGTGTTCGAGCGCAAGCGCAAGTACGCCGCCACGCACCCGCACGCTCAAACGTTAACCGTCCGCATCGCAAAATTCATCAGCCTTGAGATGCTGCCGTATAGGGTTGTGGAAACGGAGTCCTTCAAAAGTATCATGGAGGCGGCGGCCCCGCGCTACTCAGTTCCCAGTCGCCACTACTTTTCCCGATGTGCCGTCCCAGCCCTGCACGACCACGTCTCCCGCAACATTGTGCGCGCCCTCACCAACGCGGTTACTGCCACGGTCCACTTAACTACGGACACGTGGACAAGCACAGGCGGGCAGGGCCACTACATCTCCCTGACGGCACATTGGGTGAATTTAGTGGAGGCTGGGACAGAGTCAGAGCCTGGGACCGCTCACGTCCTACCCACCCCCAGAATTGCGGGCCCCAGCTCGGTGCTGGTATCTGCGGAGGTGTATGCTTCCTCCACTAAAGCACCCTCCTCCTCCTCCTCCTCCTCTGTCTCACAATCAAGATGTGTTAGCAGCAGCATGTCGCCAGCAGTCGGTGTCGCGCGGTGTGGCAGCACAGCGGTGGGCAAGCGTCAGCAGGCCGTGCTGAAACTACTCAGCTTAGGCGATAAGAGGCACACGGCCCACGAACTGCTGCAGGGTCTGACACAGCAGACCGACCGCTGGCTTGCGCCGCTGAGCCTCCAACCGGGCATGGTCGTGTGTGACAACGGCCGTAACCTGGTGGCGGCTCTGCAGCTTGGCAGCCTCACGCACGTGCCATGCCTGGCCCACGTCTTTAATTTGGTGGTTCAGCGGTTTCTGAAAAGCTACCCACGCTTGTCAGACCTGCTCGTAAAGGCGCGCCGGCTCTGCGCACATTTCCGCAAGTCCCACACGGACGCTGCCACCCTGCGCACCCTGCAACATCACTTTAAGCTGCCAGTGCACCGACTGCTGTGCGACGTGCCCACACGGTGGAACTCTACGCTCCACATGTTGGCCAGGCTCTATGAACAACGGAGAGCTATAGTCGAATACCAACTCCAACATGGGCGGCGCAGTGGGAGTCAGCCTCCTCAATTCCTTTCAGAAGAGTGGGCCTGGTTGGCAGACATCTGCCATGTCCTTGGTAATTTTGAGGAGTCTACCCAGGTGGTGAGCGGCGATGCTACAATCATTAGCGTCACCATTCCTCTGCTATGCATCTTGAGAAATTCCCTGCAAACCATAAAGGCAGCTGCTTTGCGCTCGGAAACGGGGGCGGGGGAAGACAGTATGCCGCTGGATAGTCAGGGCACCCTCCTGTCTATTTCTCAGCGCGTACAGGAGGAGGAGGAGGAGCATGAGGAGGATGAGGAGGAGGGGGAAGAGACAGCTTGGCCCGCTGCTGACGGTACACCGGCTGATTGCCTGTCATCCTTTCAGCGTGTATGGCCTGAGGAGGAGGAGGAGGAGGAGGAGGATCCTGAAAGTGATCTTCCTAGTGAAGACAGCCATGTGTTGCGTACAGGTACCCTGGCACACATGGCTGACTTCATGTTAGGATGCCTTTCTCGTGACCCTCGCGTTGCACGCATTCTGGCCACGACGGATTACTGGGTGTACACACTGCTCGATCCACGGTATAAGGAGAACCTGCCCACTCTGATTCCCGAAGAGGAAAGGGGTTCGAGAGTGTTGCTATACCACAGGACCCTTGCGGACAAGCTGATGGTAAAATTCCCAGCCGACAGCGCTAGTGGCAGAAGGCGCAGTTCCGAGGGCCATGTTGCAGGGGATGTGCGTAGATCGAGCAGCATGTACATCCCAGGCAGTGCAACAGTCTTTAAGGGCCTGGCCAGCTTTATGGCTCCCCACCAAGACTGTGTCACCGCTCCCCAGTCACGGCTGAGTCGGCGGGAGCACTGCAAAAGGATGGTGAGGGAGTACGTAGCGGATCGCACGACCATCCTTGGTGACGCCTCTGCCCCCTACAACTACTGGGTGTCGAAGCTGGACACGTGGCCTGAACTAGCCCTGTATGCCCTTGAGGTGCTTGCTTGTCCTGCGGCTAGCGTGTTGTCGGAGAGGGTGTTTAGTGCGGCTGGGGGAATCATCACAGATAAGCGTAGCCGCTTGTCAACCGACAGTGCCGACAGGCTAACACTCATCAAGATGAACAAAGGCTGGATTTCCCCAGACTTCTGTTCTCCACCAGCGGACAGCAGCGATACGTAAGCAATACGTAGGCTGCACCCGCGGATGGAAGCTACGTTCTCTCTCACCATCCAAAACGGGGACATTTCTGCTTCATCAATCTGTGTCTAATATTCCTCCTCCTCCTCCTCCTGCTCCACCTCCTGAAACCTCACGTAATCACGCTGAACGGGCAATTTTTCTTAGGGCCACAAGGCTCACTCAAATAATTTTTCAGAACAATTTTTATAAGTTTCAATGCGCTTAAAAGCATTGGAACTTTAACTTGAACCAATTTTTCGTTACACTGGGCTGCCTCCAGGCCTAGTTACCACTTAAGCCACATTAACCAAAGCGATTAATGGGTTTCACCTGCCCTCTTGGCTGGCCATGGCCAATTTTTGGGATGTACATTAGTACTGTTGATACAGCAATTTGTGTGGGCCCTCGCCTACAGTGTAATCAAATTAATTTTTAGCCCACCTGCATTACAGCTGACGTTACCTCAGCTGTGTTGGGCAATGCAATGGGATATTTTTGTGTACCGCCGGTGGGTTCCAGGGAGCCACCCATGCTGTAGGTGCACACTGAGTTTTTAATACATCTGTACACTTCTAAAGAACCCGTCTGACCGGGGCATGCAGTGTGGGCCGAAGCCCACCTGTATTACGCACGACATTACTACCTCAGCTGTGTTGGGCAATGCAATGGGATATTTCTATGTACCGCCGGTGGCTTCCTGGCACCCACCCAGGCAGTGGGTCCACAGGGAGTTAAACCTACATGTGTCCACTTGTAAAGAATCCCAGTCTGACTGGGGCATGCAGTGTGGGCCGAAGCACACCTGTATTACGCACGACATTACTACCTCAGCTGTGTTGGGCAATGCAATGGGATATTTCTATGTACCGCCGGTGGCTTCCTGGCACCCACCCAGGCAGTGGGTCCACAGGGAGTTAAACCTACATGTGTCCACTTGTAAAGAATCCCAGTCTGACTGGGGCATGCAGTGTGGGCCGAAGCCCACCTGTATTACGCACGACATTACTACCTCAGCTGTGTTGGGCAATGCAATGGGATATTTTTGTGTACCGCCGGTGGGTTCCAGGGAGCCACCCATGCTGTGGGTCGACAGGGACTTCACAATAGGGAGTTGTACCTGCCTGTGTCTATGAATTAAAAAGCCCGGTCTGACTGGGGCATGCAGACACCTTGACAGAATGAATAGTGTGTGGCACATAGGTTCCCCATTGCTATGCCCACGTGTGCAGCTCCAGATGGCGGTGGCACAGGATTCTATTTCTCATTGCTTCTGTACAGCATTGTGGGCTATCGCTCCGCCACTTTTAAAGAGGGTCGCTGCCTAGCCGTGCCAACCTCTGCAGTGTATGCCTGCGGTCCCTCGTCATGGCAGACGCAATTCTAAATAGACATGAGCGTGGTGTGGCATGAGGGCAGCTGAAGGCTGCGCAGGGACACTTTGGTGTGCGCTGTGGGGGGGAGGGGGTGCGGTTGGGCAGCATGTAACTCAGGAGAAGTGGCAGTGGAGTGTCATGCAGGCAGTGATTGTGCTTTGTTGGAGGTAGTGTGGTGCTTAGCAAAGGTATGCCATGCTAATGAGCGCTTTTCAGAAGTAAAAGTTGTTGGGAGGGGGGGGGGGGGCCCACTCTTGCCGCTATTGTGGCTTAATAGTGGGACCTGTGAACTTAGGATGCAGCCCAACATGTAGCCCCTCGCCTGCCCTATCCGTCACTGTGTCATTCCCATCACTTTCCTGAATTGCCCAGATTTTCACACATGAAAACCTTAGCGAGCATCGGCAAAATACAAAAATGTTCTGGTCGCCCATTGACTTCAATGGGGTTCGTTGTTCGAAACGAACCCTCGAGCATCACGGGAAGTTCGTTACGAATAACGAACACCCGAACATTTTGGTGTTCGCTCATCTCTAGTAATAAGTCTCCCCTACAGGAGCTGAGGAACACAATGTAACTGGATACTAGGGGATTGCAGCGACATCCTCCATTGCCCCGACCCTCTCCCTCTCTGACTTCCTGTAACTTTAATGTACATAACTTGCATAAGTGAAAGTAAACTATACTATCTTTCTTTGTCTGATCTTAAAAGATAAGATGAGCCGATAAGTGTGTTAGCTTTAATTAAGCCTGCCTACTGCATATGTAAACTGCTGGATGTGATGTAATAAGGCAGTCTGAGATTTGTGACACACAGTTCCCATAGACACAGATAAATCTTTGTTCACTTCCTATGTGCCCTGGGTATCACATCAGATGTCGCCTCATGCATCAGGAGAACCCTAAGTAGGTTGGAAAGCTCGCTGTAACATCATCTATTTTTGTTAGCCATTAGAAGGTATCAAATCTACAAGATTACCTGGTTTCTCTTGCTGAGAACAATCACATTTTGCTCAACTGGCTAACACGGTACCAAACTTTTTTCTTTTTACCATTATATACTAATGGAATATGACTGGGTAACACTGACAGGGAAAAGGGATTTTAGTTAACTGTAAGTTTAACTGGAGCAACCAGTGTCAGGTGGCTGCGGCCAAAGCAAATAGGATTATGGGGTGCATCAAAAGAGGTCTAGGGGCACATGATGAAAACATTGTTCTTCCTCTTGAAGGCTGCATTCCCATGAACGTATATCGGCTCGGTTTTCACACCGAGCCGATATACGTCGTTCTCATCTGCGGGGGGGGGGGGGGGAGGATGGAAGAGCCAGGAGCAGGAACTGAGCTCTCGCCCCCTCTCTGCCTCCTCTCCGCCCCTCTGCACTATTTGCAATGAAAGGGGGTGGGATGGGGCGTGGCTAAGTTCCAAGAATAAGCCCCACCCCCTTTCCGCCTCTCCCCATTGCAAATAGTGCAGTGGGGCGGAGAGGAGGCAGAGAGGGGGCGGGAGCTCAGTTCCTGCTCCTGGCTCTTCCATCCTCCCCCCCCTGCAGATGAGGACGACGTATATCGGCTCGGCATCAAAACCGAGCCGATATACGTTCGTGGGAATGCAGCCTTACATTGTATCATTGATTACTTAATATTAAAAGTTATCCACTAGAAGTCATGTCCTTTCTAACATCAGACTTTATCTTGTTGGCTTTTGAGGCTGCAGACTGGCATTGAGTGCTTTAATTTATTGAGACTTCTACCTACATACAATAGAAGGTAAAGATACATTAGAGTCAATGATGCGACTTACCTGGATTCTTCAGTGGAGGGCGGTCGTTATGTTATGGAGGCTCTTAGTTCTTCTCTCATTACACTTTTCTGTGACTGAAGTGCAGATTATATAGAACGGTGAATGTTCATCTGCATATAAGCTCCGCCCCCTGATAATGATGATTAATTGTCCATGTCAGTTCCGTGTAATAATGCGACTGCCAAGAATGTGAGAAGGCGGGGATGGTTCTCACATGAAGCCGGTCCAGAATTAATTGCTCACCTTTTTTTCTCTTTCAAACCAAACAAGATGCTCAAAACAAGATAATTTCTTACGAAAAGGCATTTAACCCCTTAAAGGGACGCGTCATCAGTTTTCTGTAAACTAAACCCATATCATTAACAGTGTAGTTGCAGACTTTCCCACACTGCCTTTCTTGTACATGTCCATAAAACTTTTTGCAGCAGAGCTCCCCCCCCCCCGTGACGTTGATGATGTAGTTGGTGTCATCCACGCGTCTCGCTGAAATCTCGTGCCTGCCATATGAGATGCCCAGACAAGCTACTCGACTTTGCCCACAAATGGGATGGCTTATCTGCGCGTCCGCCGGGAGCCACCGCACATTGTAGGCACAAGATTTTAGGTAGTTTCAGTGTAGGAAGGATTACAACTACACTATTGTAGCGCTGTTATTGGATTCATTTACAGAGAACTGGTGACAGGTTCCCTTTAACCCCTTAATGCCAAGTTCACATCAGTTAATGCAACAGGACGTAAGCGTACATCCTGCGGGTGACACGGGCTCCGAAGTTATATATACCCAAAAATGGTATCAAAAAAACCTACAGCTCCCCACACAAAAATCATGTCCTCATATGACCATGTCAATGGGAAAGTAAAAAGGTTATGGCTAGAGATGAGCGAGCACCAAAATGCTCGGGTGCTCGTTACTCGAGTCGAAATTTCCGCGATGCTAGAGGGTTCGTTTCGAGTAACGAACCCCATTGAAGTCAATGGGCGACTCGAGCATTTTTGTATATCGCCGATGCTCGCTAAGGTTTTCATATGTGAAAATCGGGGCAATTCAAGAAAGTGATGGAAACGACACAGCAACGGATAGGGCAGGCGAGGGGCTACATGTTGGGCTGCATCTCAAGTTCCCAGGTCCCACTATTAAGCCACAATAGCGGCAAGAGTGGGCCCCCCCCCCAACAATTTTTACTTCTGAAAAACCCTCATTAGCAAGGCATACCTTAGCTAAGCACCACACTACCTCCAACAAAGCACAATCACTGCATGACACTCTGCTGCCACTTCTCCTGGGTTACATGCTGCCCAACCCCCCCCGCACGACCCAGTGTCCACAGCGCACACCAAAGTGTCCCTGCGCAGCCTTCAGCTGCCCTCATGCCACACGCTGGCCTCATAGCCACACCACCCTCATGTCTATTTATAAGTGCGTCTGCCATGAGGAGGAACCGGAGGCACACACTGCAGAGGGTTGGCAGGGCCAGGCAGCGACCCTCTTTAAAAGGGGCGGGGCGATAGCCCATAATGCTGTACAGGAGCAATGAAAAATCCAATCCTGTGCCACCTCCATCAGGAGCTGCACACGTGGGCATAGCAATGGGGAACCCATGTGCCACACACTTTTCATTCTGTCAAGGTGTCGCATAGCTCAATCGACACTGCAAGGGGAAAGCCGTCTGCGCTCTGCCCCCTACCCAAGTCAGTGAGTGTCTTTGTGCCAGACAGGTCAAACACCACAATGGGAACTAAGTTTGCACCAACAGCATAGGTGGGTCCTAGGAAACCCAAGACATGAACCAAAAATTGATCTGACCGGCCAAACATGGCAGACTTGCACCGCGCCCACGACTTAGGCCTCGGCCCACAGCTTCAGCAATCCTAGGCAGGAAGCGGACTTTCACTGCACCCAGGACATAGGCCTCTGCACAAACCCTCAGCAATCGCGGGCCTACAGCGGACTCCAATGCTAGCGTAGCTGTGCATGTTTCATTAGCGCTGTATTGCTCCTGTAGTTTGTCCCAATGCAGTGCCCCGGATAGTAGAGCTAACGTCAGATTAAATACAGGTGGGCTTCGTCCCACACTGCATGCCCCAGTCAGACCGGGGTTTTTTATAAATAGTCACAGGCAGGTACAACTCCGCAATGGGAATTCCGTGTGCACCCACAGCATGGGTGGCTCCCTGGAACCCACCAGCGGTACATAAACAAATCCCATTGCAGTGCCCAGCACAGCTGAGGTAACGTCAGATTAAATGCAGGTGGGCTTCGGCCCACACTGCATGCCCCAGTCAGACTGGGGTTCTTTACAAGTAGACACATGCAGTTACTACTCCGTGTGGACCGACAGCATAGGTGGGTCCCAGGAAGCCACCGGCGGTACATAAATAAAACCCATTGCATTGCCCAGCACAGCTGAGGTAACGTCAGATTAAATGCAGGTGGGCTTCGTCCCACACTGCATGCCCCAGTCAGACCGGGGTTTTTTATAAATAGTCACAGGCAGGTACAACTCCGCAATGGGAATTCCGTGTGAACCCACAGCATGGGTGGCTCCCTGTGTCAGGGTAATAAAATATTCTAAGTACAGCACCAATCAGGCCCACCCCACTTGCCCGCTGCCGGCGATAAGAAGAAAACACCACACAGAGGTCTGGTATCATTCCCCACACGGGACATGGCTCTCAGCTGTGTTTTATTACAGATTACATGAGATCTTATACCCTCTGTCCCATCACCACCAGGGGGTGATGGGCTCATAACCATATATGGGAAGTCCGGATTTCCGGCCTTAGACAGTGAGGCGCCTCTGGCTTGTACAGAAAATCACGTATTTAATTAACTCCAGTGCAAAGAATCACCCACTCAATTCTAAGAAAACGGCCAAGCATGCATTCTCCATGTATGGGAAGTCCGGATTTCCGGCCTGGGACAGTGAAAATTATGTACATAGTGGAACATCTTGATACGGCACTTCTGGGAAAACGGCCAAGTACATGCGGCCTTCATGTCTGGTTCTTCTTTGCTGTGTTTAAGATACATTTTGTTCAAGATACGTTTTTGTCTTCGCCTGGCAAGGCCTCTTGGAATATCTGATGTAAGGCGACATATAAGTTTTTTTCATTTGGAATTGAATAAAACTTGCATATAGGTATAAAACATAAAAAAACCTATGGCAATATATATATATACCCTCACACCTGGAACCCACCGGCAGTACATAAACAAATCCCATTGCAGTGCCCAGCACAGCTGAGGTAACGTCAGATTAAATGCAGGTGGGCTTCGGCCCACACTGCATGCCCCAGTCAGACTGGGGTTCTTTATAAGTAGACACATGCAGTTATAACTCCGTGTGGACCGACAGCATAGGTGGGTCCCAGGAAGCCACCGTTGGTACATAAATAAATCCCATTGCATTGCCCAGCACAGCTGAGGTAACGTCCGATTAAATGCAGGTGGGCTTCTGCCCACACTGCATGCCCCAGTCTGACCGGGGCTTTTAATGCATAGACACTGGCAGGTACAAATCCCTAATGTGAAGTCCCTGTGGACCCACAGCATGGGGGGCTCCCTGGAACTCATCGGCGGTACATAAATGTATCCCATTGCAGAGCCCTGCTCAGCAGAGCTAACGTCACATACAATACAGGTGGGCTTCGGCCCACAGTGCATGCCCCAGTCAGACTGGTAATATGTACGTTAACAGTAACCGCGTTGGTGGGAAATAGCCTCGCCACCATCATGTGTTTGGGAAGCCTCCGTTTCCACACCACAGTGACATAGCATTAGCAGCGGTATACTCAGAGCCCAGAATTAGTAACATTTCAGCGGTAGCATTAGGGACAGGCCCCAGTAACATATCACTAGCAGCAGTATAGGGGGAGCACAGTATTAGTTCCATTTCAGTAGAAGTTGCAGTCTAGACAGGCCCCAGTAACATATCACTTGCAGCAGTATAGGGGGAGCACAGTCTTAGTTCCATTTCAGTAATAGTAGCAGTCAAGACAGGCCACAGTAACATTCCCGTTGCAGCAGTTTAGGGAGATAACAGTCTCCTTCACATTTCAGTAGTTGCAGTATAGACAAGGCCCCAGTTACATTTATGTAGCAAAAGTGTAGGCCAACCCCACACACCTTGCTGTAGCATGAGTGCAGGCGAAGCCCATAAAAATTACTAGGATTACACTGTAGGCGAGGGCCCAAAAAATTGGTGTACCAATAGTACTAATGTACCTCAGAAAAATTGCCCATGCCCAACCAAGAGGGCAGGTGAAACCCATTAATCGCTTTGGTTAATGTGGCTTAATTGGTAACTAGGCCAGGAGGCAGCCCAGTTAAAATAAAAATTGGTTCAGGTGCAAGTTTCAACGCTTTAATGAGAATTGAAACGTATAAACATTGTTTACAAAAGTAATATGACTGAGCCTTGTGGGCCTAAGAAAAATTGCCCATTCGGCGTGATTACGTGAGGTTTCAGGAGGAGGAGCAGGAGGAGGAGGAGGATGAATATAATACACAGTGATGAAGCTAAAAGCTCCCCGTTTTTTATGGTGATAGTGAACAATGCTTCCATCTGTGGGTGCAGCCTACGTATTGTTTAGGTACCGCTGCTGTCCGCTGGTGGAGATGAGAAGTCTGGGGAAATCCAGGCTTTGTTCATCTTGATGAGTGTAAGCCTGTCGGCACTGTCGGTTGACAGGCGGGTACACTAATCCGTGATGATTCCCCCAGCCGCACTAAACACCCTCTCCGACAAGACGCTAGCCGCAGGACAAGCAAGCACCTCCAGGGCATACAACGCGAGTTCAGGCCACATGTCCAGCTTCGACACCCAGTAGTTGTAGGGAGCAGAGGCGTCACAGAGGATGGTCGTGCGATCGGCTACGTACTCCCTCACCATCCTTTTACAGTGCTCCCGCCGACTCAGCCTTGACTGGGGAGCGGTGACACAGTCTTGCTGGGGAGCCATAAAGCTGGCAAAGGCCTTGGAGAGTGTTCCCCTGCCTGCGCTGTACATGCTGCCTGATCTCCGCGCCTCCCCTGCTACCTGGCCCTCGGAACTGCGCCTTCTGCCACTAGCACTGTCGGATGGGAATTTTACCATCAGTTTGTCCGCCAAGGTCCTGTGGTATAGCATCACTCTTGAACCCCTTTCCTCTTCGGGAATGAGAGTGGAAAGGTTCTCCTTATACCGTGGGTCGAGCCGTGTGTACACCCAGTAATCCGTAGTGGCCAGAATGCGTGTAACGTGAGGGTCACGAGAAAGGCATCCTAACATGAAGTCAGCCATGTGTGCCAGGGTACCTGTACGCAACACATGGCTGTCCTCACTAGGAAGATCACTTTCAGGATCCTCCTCCTCCTCCTCCTGCTCCTCAGGCCATACACGCTGAAAGGATGACAGGCAAGCAGCATGGGTACCCTCAGCAGTGGGCCAAGCTGTCTCTTCTCCCTCCTCCTCATGCTCCTCCCCGTCATCCTCCTCCTCAACGCGCTGAGATATAGACATGAGGGTGCTCTGACTATCCAGCGACATACTGTCTTCCCCCGCCTCCGTTTCCGAGCGCAAAGCGTCTGCCTTAATGCTTTGCAGGGAACTTCTTAAGAGGCATAGCAGAGGAATGGTGACGCTTATGATTGCAGCATCCCCGCTCACCATCTGAGTAGACTCCTCAAAGTTTCCAAGGACCAGGCAGATGTCTGCCAACCAGGCCCGCTCTTCTGTAAAGAATTGAGGAGGCTGACTCCCGCCCATGTTGGAGTTGGTATTCCACTATAGCTCTACGCTGCTCATAGAGCCTGGCCAACATGTGGAGCATAGAGTTCCACTGTGTGGGCATGTCGCACAGCAGTCGGTGCACTGGCAGATTAAACCGATGTTGCAGGGTCCGCAGGGTGGCAGCGTCCGTCTTGGACTTGCGGAAATGTGCGCTTAGCCGGCGCACCTTTCCGAGCAGGTCTGACAAGCGTGGGTAGCTTTTCAGAAACCGCTGAACAACCAAATTAAGGACGTGGGCCAGGCATGGCATGTGCGTGAGGCTGCCGAGCTGTAGAGCAGCCATCAGGTTACGGCCGTTGTCACACACGACCATGCCAGGTTGGAGGCTCAGCAGCGAAAGCCAGCGGTCGGTCTGCTCTGTCAGACCCTGCAGCAGTTCGTGGGCCGTGTGCCTCTTCTCTCCTAAGCTGAGTAGTTTCAGCACTGCCTGCTGACGCTTGCCCACCGCTGTGTTGCCACGCCGTGCGACACCGACTGCTGGTGACGTGCTGCTGCTGACACCTCTTGATTGCGAGGTAGAGGTTGCGTTGGAGGAGGAGGAGGAGGAAGGTTTAGTGGAGGTGGCATACACCGCCGCAGATACCAGCACTGATCTGGGGCCTGCAATTCTGGGGGTGGGTAGTACATGAGCGGTCCCAGCCTCCACTAAATTCACCCAATGTGCCGTCAGGGAGATATAGTGGCCCTGCCCGCCTGTGCTTGTCCACGTGTCCGTTGTTAAGTGGACCTTGGCAGTAACCGCGTTGGTAAGGGCGCGTACAATGTTGCGGGAGACGTGGTCATGCAGGGCTGGGACGGCACATCAGGAAAAGTAGTGGCGACTGGGAACCGCCGCCATCATGTTTTTGAAAGCCTCCGTTTCCACAAGCCTATACGGCAGCATCTCCAGGCTGATCAATTTGGCTATGTGCACGTTTAACGCTTGAGCGTGCGGGTGCCTGGCGGCGTACTTGCGCTTGCACTGAAACAGTTGCGCTAGCGACGGCTGGACGCTGCGCTGAGAGACATTACTGGATGGGGCCGAGGACAGCGGAGGTGAGCGTGTGGGTGCAGGCCGGGAGACGGTCGTGCTTGTGTCCTGAGAGGGGGGTTGGATCTCAGTGGCAGGTTGGGGCACAGGGGAAGAGGCAGTGGTGCAAACCAGAGGCGGTGAATGGTCTTCGTCCGACCTTGTGGGGTGCTTGGCCATCATATGCCTGCGCATGCTGGTGGTGGTGGCTCCCCGGCTGATCTTGGCGCGACAAACCTTGCACACCACAGTTCGTCGGTCGTCTGCACTCTCAGTGAAAAACTGCCAGACCTTTGAGCACCTCTGCAGGGTGGCATGGCGTGAGGGGGCGCTTTGGGAAACAGTTGGTGGATTATTCGGTCTGGCCCTGCCTCTACCCCTTGCCACCGCACTGCCTCTTCCAACCTGCCCTGCTGCTGCACTTGCCTCCCCCTCTGAAGACCTGTCCTCAGTAGGCTTAGCAAACCAGATGGGGTCAGTCACCTCATCGTCCAGATGCTCTTCCTCCGAATCCTCTGAGTGCTCCTCCCTCGGACTTACTGCCCTTACTACTACCTCACTGATAGACAACTGTGTCTCATTGTCCTCCTCACCCACTGAAAGCTCTTGAGACAGTTGCCGGAAGTCCCCAGCCTCATCCCTCGGACCCCGGGAACTTTCCAAAGGTTGGGCATCGGTCACGACAAACTCCTCCAGTGGGAGAGGAACCATTGCTGCCCTATCTGGGCAGGGGCCCGAGAACAGTTCCTGGGAGTCTGCCTGCTCCTCAGAATGTGTCATTTTAATGGAGTGAGGAGGCTGGGAGGAAGGAGGAGCAGCAGCCAGAGGATTCAGAGTTGCAGCAGTGGACGGCGTAGAAGACTGGGTGGTCGATAGATTGCTGGATGCACTTTCTGCCATCCATGACAGGACCTGCTCACACTGCTCAGTTTCTAATAAAGGTCTACCGCGTGGACCCATTAATTGTGAGATGAATCTGGGGACCCCAGAAACTTGCCTCTCTCCTAATCCCGCAGCAGTCGGCTGCGATACACCTGGACCAGGAGCTCGGCCTGTGCCCACACCCTGACTTGGGCCTCAGCGTCCTCGCCCGCGTCCACGTCCTCTAGGCCTACCCCTACCCCTCAGCATGGTGTATTACGAGTAGAGCAGAAACAGAACGCTGTAATTAAATGTGCCGCTTATTGGCCTGTGGTTAGAGGCTGACTTTGCTTACGGAACGCACAGCAGAGCCAGGAAACAATTATGCGCAAGCCTGTAGTGAGACGTAGGTGCGTATGACTGAGCTAGTGTAATTCACAGCGCAAAACCAGTCAAGTGGCCAAAGGCCAGTGGTAGGCCTTAAGTATTTTGCTTCAATTTTTTAAAATGGTGAGGTGAAAAACCAGACAGACACCGTATGCAGCGTATATATGTATACTGTTTCCCTCTGGCGGGATGATGGCGATCATGTAACGGAGCGCACAGCAGAGCCAGGAAACAATTATGCGCAAGCCTGCTGTAACGCTTAGCTGGGTATTAATTAGCGACTACTACCCCCAGCAGACACGCAGGAAACTGAAGACGGTCACAGGCAGCCCAAATATAGTATTTTTCCCCAATTTTTTTGAAAAAGCCCACTGCCTATATAGACAGTATATCTCTTTCCCTGTACCACTGTCCCTGCCTCACCAGTACTGTCCCTATACTCTGTAAAATGACTGCAGACTGTCTATGTGTCTGTGACTGTCGGGTGTCAGACACCGTATGCAGCGTATATATGTATACTGTTTCCCTCTGGCGGGATGACGGCGATCATGTAACGGAGCGCACAGCAGAGCCATGAAACAATTATGCGCAAGCCTGTAGTGAGACCTAGGTGCGTATGACTGAGCTAGTGTAATTCACAGCACAAAACCAGTCAAGTGGCCAAAGGCCAGTGGTAGGCCTTAAAGGGGTTGTCTCACGCCGAAACGTTTTTTTTTTGTTTTTTTTTCAATAGGCCCCCCGTTCGGCGCGAGACAAACACAAGGGATGGGTTAAAAGAAAAAAAAGTTTAGTACTCACCCGAATCCCCGCTCTGCGGCAACTTCTTACTTACCTTATCAAGATGGCCGCCGGGATCTTCACCCACGATGCACCGCGGGTCTTCTCCCATGGTGCACCGTGGGCTCTGTGCGGTCCATTGCCGATTCCAGCCTCCTGATTGGCTGGAATCGGCACACGTGATGGGGCGGAGCTACGAGGACCAGCTCTCCGGCACGAGCGGCCCCATTCACCACGGAGAAGACCGCACAGCGCAAGCGCGTCTAAAATCGCCAGAAGACGGCGATTTTAGACGGATCCATGGAGACGGGGACGCTAGCAACGGAACAGGTAAGTGAATAACTTCTGTATGGCTCATATAATTAATGCACGATGTACATTATACAAAGTGCATTAATATGGCCATACAGAAGTATATAACCCCACTTGATTTCATGAGACAACCCCTTTAAGTATTTTGCTTCAATTTTTTTAAATGGTGAGGTGAAAAACCAGACAGACACCGTATGCAGCGTATATATGTATACTGTTTCCCTCTGGCGGGATGACGGCAATCATGTAACGGAGCGCACAGCAGAGCCAGGAAACAATTATGCGCAAGCCTGCTGTAATGCTTAGCTGGGTATTAATTAGCGACTACTACCCCCAGCAGACACGCAGTAACCTGAAGACGGTCACAGGCAACCCAAATATAGTATTTTTCCCCATTTTTTTAAAAAAAAGCCCACTGTCTATATAGACAGTATGTCTCTTTCCCTGTACCACTGTCCCTGCCTCACCAGTACTGCCCCTATACTCTGTACAATGACTGCAGACTGAGGACGCTATGGTCTGCACGCCCGATATACAAAAAAATAATAATTGTGCAACACTGCAGCCTCAACAGTACTGCACACGGTCAGATGTGGCCCTAAGAAGGACCGTTGGGGTTCTTGAAGATGAATATAACACCTAACACTCTCCCTATAGCAGCTACAGCAAGACAGCACTTTCCCTGATCTCTGTCAGAATGCATCAGTAGCGAGCCGCGGGCGAGGCAGATTTTAATACTCGGGTGTCACCTGATCTCCCCAGCCACTCACTGCAGGGGGGTGGTATAGGGCTGGAACGTCACAGGAGGAAGTTGTAATGCCTTCCCTGTCTTTCTATTGGCCAGAAAAGCGCGCAAATTTCTCAGGGAAGGAAATGAAAGTAACTCGAACATCACGTGGTGCTCGCCTCGAGTAACGAGCATCTCGAGTACCCTAATACTCGAACGACTATCAAGCTTGGACGAGTACGCTCGCTCATCTCTAGTTATGGCTTTTAAACAGTGGAGATGACGATCCCCCCAAAATTGTTGTGTCCTTAGCACCAACATAGGCCCTGCCACTAAGGAGTTAAAGATGACCCACCACTTTTTTTGTTTCAATTTTTGGTTATTCCTACCCACTTTCAAAAAGCTATAAGTTGTTTATTTTTCCATTGACGTAGCTGCCTGAGGGCTTGTTGTTTTTGGTGGTGGGGCCATTCGGGACCCTTACATGCCAATCGGGGCATTTAAGAGATTAACAGACCCATGTATCTTCTATGGGGTCTCTGAATAGAGGGGGCCCATTCCTGGTTGGTTTCATCCCCATTTCAATAGATAGCAAGAACCTGCACAGGGATGTGGTCTCCACTGGTACTGATGGAAGGTGAGAACCAGAACTTCGTGTTGAAGTGGATGGATGATGCCTGACTCTATAGTCCCTACTAGAGATCAGCAAGCGTACTTGCTAAGGCAAACTACTCGAGCGAGTAGTGCCTTATGCAAGTACCTGCCCGCTCGTCTCTAAAGATTCGGGTGCCGGTGGGGGGCAAGGGAGAGCGGGGAGGAATGGGGGGGAGATCTCTCTCTCACTCTCTCCCCCCCCACTCCTCCCTGCTCACTCCCGCAACTCACCGCTCTCCCCCGCTGGCACCCGAATCTTTAGAGATGAGTGGGCAGGTACTCGCATAAGGCACTACTTGCTCAAGTAGTTTGCCTTAGCGAGTACGCTCGCTCATCTCTAGTCCCTACTCTTTCAGATGGGTGGTGTCTCATACCATAGTCCCTTCTCTGTTGGATGGGTGGTGTCTGATGCCATAGTCCCTCCTCTGTTGGATGGGTGGTGTCTGATGCCATAGTCCCTACTCTGTTGGATGGGTGGTGTTGATGCCATAGTCCCTACTCTGTTGGATGGGTGGTGTTGATGCCATAGTCCCTACTCTGTTGGATGGGTGGTGTCTGATGCCATAGTCCCTTCTCTGTTGGATAGGTGGTGTCTGATGCCATAGTCCCTACTCTGTTGGATGGGTGGTGTCTGATGCCATAGTCCCTTCTCTGTTGGATAGGTGGTGTCTGATGCCATAGTCCCTACTCTGTTGGAAGGGTGGTGTCTGATGCCATAGTCCCTACTCTGTTGGATGGGTGGTGTCTGATGCCATAGTCCCTACTTTGTTGGATGGGTGGTGTCTGATGCCATAGTCCCTACTCTGTTGGATGGGTGATGTCTGAATTCTTGGTGTGTGTGTGTGTGTGCGGTGGAGCCGGGGAAATCTCCTGAGTGTTCTGCACTGAGCAAAGCCCATCATCTTTGGATATGTGTTTAAGGAATTAATTTGTTACCCTGAGCTGAGAATAAGGGCGGATTCATCTCCTGAACCTTCATCTGATCCTTGACATAAGATATAAAAACAATTCCTGCGATGATTTGTTTTTATACCTTATGTCCTGTATTTCTACGACCGAGGTCTTGTACTCTGGGCTCCTCCTCCTCCGACGCTCTCCATGGACTTCGGGAGCAGTATAAGGACTAGGTGCATGTAGCAGCATCCTAGTGAAGACTTACCTGGAGGATTGGTGTGGGAGCTTGTCGGGAAGACGGGTCACCCACACCGGTTGAGTCCATCTCGTATTTGTTCCCGTTTTACCCTTTAGAGCTATTCATGTTTGCAGCGTGGCCGCATGTATCTATCCTTGTTTCTAGCTGATCCTTGGATCATGTCGAAGCAGATGATGCGGTTTCTGAAGAATTGTTTACTGATAATTATGGATGCAATGAAGCATCTTATTACGAGGAAGGAAGTGTGATTGTAATATTATTTGAGCCCGGGCAAATTTAGTGAGAAGCTGCAATTAATTATCGGACAATTATCACAAACACGGAGCTTGTCTTTATGGAATCTCAATAGGGAATTCACAAGAATTAGGAGAATTATAAGAACATCATGTGACGACATGTTTAATGCTGGCAAGCCTTCTCTTACTTTCTACAATCCAGTACACATGTACTGCAGTGTGTTATGTAAGCGATCATGGCATCGCAGGTTCAAATTTCCTACAGGGACATAACAAATGTAAGAAAAAAAAATAGTAAAAATAGTAAAAAAAATAAATGTGGAAAAAAGTCAATCTTTTTTGTGCACTGTCCCCTGTTTTGCTTTAAAAAAAAAAAGTTTGATATTGCTGGATCCATAAGGACTAGAGATGAGCGAGCATGCTTGTTCGAGCATTAGCCTGCTCGATGTACTCGTTACTTGAGCCGAGCACCACGCGGGGCTTGAGAAAATTTTATCTCCCCTCCCCGCATGTTTAGCACCATTTTTTAGCCAATAAACATGCAGGGAAGGCTTTACCACTTCCTGTTGTGACGTACTAACCCCGTACACATCCATAGCAGTGAGTGGCTGGGCTGATCAGGTGACCTCCGAGTATAAACACTCTGGTCAGCTGAGGCTCGCCTCACACGCATGCTGCATGAGCTGAGGGATAGAGCTGCTGCTATAGGGAAAGCGATAGTGTACTGTACAGGTTGTGGTTAGGCAGGGATCCTTGCTCCAAGAACCAAACAGTCCTTTCTAGGACTAGTATTCCTCTCATTGTGTGCATCAGCAGTTTGGCTGGCTGGGACCAGTAGTGCGCACAAATTTTTTCTCAAGCATCCCGGCTGTATACTGCATACGGTTACCGGTTTTATGCAGTATACTGCTAGTGGTGTACACAGTAGAGAATAGGGAGATGGAATAAATCCTCCACAGTGCCACCTACTGAAAGGCAGCATTCCTTCAAGCCAAAGTCAGACTTTTTATACAAGCCTTGTTACAATGACTGGGAATTACAAGCAAAGCCAAACTCCATGTACATACAACTGTTTCAGGGTTTTTGCTACTGTACACTGGTCCCCAGCCGCCACTATGTTTCCCGCTGCGCTGTCCCTGCCATACACCAGCATGTCTCACGGAACATAAACCGTGCCCTCACCAACGTGGTTACTGGGAAGGTCCTCTTAACCACCGACACGTGGACTAGTGCTGGCGGGCAGGGACACTACATCTCCCTGATGGAACATAGGGTTAACCTTGTGGAGGCTGGGACCGAGTCTGACCCTGGGTCCGCTCACTAACCACACCGAGGATTGCGGGTCCTACCTCGGTCATGATTTCTCCGGCTTATTATGCCACCTCCTCCACCTCTCAATTACCATGTGTGAGCACGTCGCCTTCAGTCAGTAGTTCGAGGCGCTGCAGCACTGCCGTGGGAAAGCGTCAGCAGGCTGTGCTGAAATTCCTCAGCTTAGGTGACAAGAGGCACACCGCCCAAGAGCTGTTACAGGGTTTGATGGAGCAGACAGATCTGTGGCTTTTGCCAATGAACCTCCAACCAGGCATGGTCGTGTGTGACAATGGACGTAACCTGGTGGCGGCTCTGCAGCTTGGCAGACCAACACACATGCCATACCTGACCCATGTGTTCAATCTTGTGGTTCAGCGCTTTCTTAAAAACTACCCCAATTTGTGTGACCTGCTCAGCAAGGTGAGTCGCGTGTGCGCACATTTCCGAAAGCCCACCACAGATGCTGCCACCCTCAGGACACTGCAACATCGCTTCTAGCTGCCAGTGCACCGACCGTTGTGCGACGTGCCCACGCGCTGGAATTCAATGTTGCACATGTTGGCCAGGGTTTACGAGCAGCGTAGAGACATTGTTGAATACCAGCTGCAACATGGCCGTCGGAGTGGCAGTCAGCCTCCACAGTTCTTCACAGAGGAGTGGGCATGGATGTTTGACATCTGTCAGGTCTTAGGAAACTTTGAGGAGTCTACACAAATGGTGAGCGGTGATGCGGCCATTATCAGCATAACCATCCTACATAACCAAGCTACTTTGCCTGCTGAGAAGGACGCTGCTAATCATTAAGGCTGACACTTTGCGGATAGAACAGGAGATGGGGGATGACATTACGTTGCTTGATAGCCAGACCACCCTCAGGTCTGTTTCTCAAAGCGTATTGGAGGAGGAGGGGGAAGATACTGCTGCCCACACTGCAGAGGGTACCCATTCTACTTGCTTCACATCTGTTCAGCGTGTATGGGCTGAAGAGGAGGAGACTGAGTCATCCTTCGAGTGAGGAAAGCGATGTGTTGCGTACTGGGACTCTGGCACACATAGCCGACCATACCAACGTCCTCCGTGATCCCTCTGCTACATACAACTATGGGGTGTCAAAGCTGGACACGTGACATGAACTTGCGCTGTACGCCTTGGAGCTGTTGGCCTGCCCTGCCACTAGCATGTTATCAGAGAGGGTGTTTAGTGCTGCTGGGGGGATTATCACGGATAAGCGTACCCGCCTGTCAACTGACAGCGCCGACAGGCTTACACTCATTAAGATGAACAAAGCCTGGATTTTCCCTGACTTCTCTTCTCCGCTGGTGGAAAGCAGCGTATCATAAAAATTCTTTAAGCTGGAACAGGAGAACCATGTACCCTCTATCACCCCAAAAAAGGGAAGACGTAGCTTGGTCTATCCTTCTCTGATCTTCCTCCTCCTCCTCCTAAACCAGCATGTCAGCACGCAGAACAACCAATTCTTCAGAGGGCCAAAAGGCTCTGTAAAAACTTTTTTTTTCCGGAGGGCTGTCTCCAGGCTCTGCTAGCAAATTAAGCAAGTACGAGCTCTATGGTAAAAAAAAAATAAATCAGGGTTTCACTTGAACTCTGGGTAAACACATTTTTTAGGGGTTTGTCTATACTCTTGGTACAGAAATGTTTCAGGGGTTCGCCTATACTCTTGGTAAACAAATGTTTCAGGGGTTCGCCTATACTCTTGGTACACAAATGTTTCAGGGGTTCGCCTATACTGTTGGTACACAAATGTTTCAGGGGTTCGCCTATACTCTTGGTACACAAATGTTTCAGGGGTTCGCCTATACTCTTGGTACACAAATGTTTCAGGGGTTCGCCTATACTGTTGGTACACAAATGTTTCAGGGGTTCGCCTATACTCTTGGTACACAAATGTTTCAGGGGTTCGCCTATACTCTTGGTACACAAATGTTTCAGGGGTCTGCCTATACTATTGGTACACAAATGTTTCAGAGGTCCGCCTATACTCTTGGTATACAAATGTTTTAGGGGTTTGCCTATACTCTTGGGTACACCTGCACTCTGGGTACAAAAATCTTTTGTTGTAGAATGGGTAGTTGAATTGTGCAGATGGTTAGAAGTACTGGCATCTGAGTCCCCTTATGGCCTGACAATTTTGTGACGGAGGTGGGATGGGATTGCAATTCTGCTCAGCACTGTATAACAAGACAGAACTCATTGCACACGTTCTGTTTTTGGATTTAAGCCAATGTAAAGTATCCTGAGCGGTAAACAGACAGTTTGGGTCTGATAAACGCACGCATCCCTCGGGGTCAGCGCTGATCGGTATTTACAATCTGCTCCAGATCTGTTGCGCAGCGTGGGGTCCTGCTTTGGCCACTCAAATTTCTTCCTGTGTCCCATCGCGAGAAAATTGCACAATTTTGTCGCCCATGTGAAAGCGGCCGTAATGTTACGGTGTGCTAACAGCAACAGATAGTCGAACCAGGGTGGCATCTCCTGGTCAGACTCGTCCACGTGATCAAGCCTTTGGCACAGTAGAAAGCCTCTGCCCTGTTGCAGCAGAAGGCTCCTTCAGTGTCATCTGTTGGGAATTCCTTAATGGTCCCTTTCTCTCTTCCCAACTTCAATATTTCCTATTGTGAATGGACTGTTTGGTCGACAGAGACGTGTGCCCCCTGACTGGCCAGTCAGCCATTACTAGAGTGTATATATATTCCTGCCATGCCCTCTAATGGGTGTTGGTCATTTTTCTTTGCTGTGTACATACATGTTGTGTGAGATGTTTGTATTCCTTCATATGGGTGATGTCTAACGCCTTAGTCCCCGTCTGTCCATATGGTTGTTGGCGTGCATGCATGTTGGCTGAAAACTTATCAGTTGTGTGAGTTGTTGGATGCCAGAGTCAAGGCAAGTCCTGCCTGTTCCTCCACTCTTCATGAAGATGCTCCAGACACCTCATTCCTCTAGTCCACATGTTCTGCAGGACCCTGCTTCCTTACCCTTTTGTCAGGTGTGCATCTGGACATCGGATGACCCTACTCCGTGAGATAGGTGGTCTGGGTATTAGTGTATCTTGACGCCACCAGGATGTCCTGGGGGAGTCAAGATTGACAGGGGGGTGACGCCTCCTGTACCTGATTGACTGCACAGCGTCATGGCCTGCAGGTCCTGGGAGCCCACAAAGCAGACATGGGGGAAAACAAAGGGGGCCCAATAAGAAGCATAGATTGCTCTGGAGGCTCTTTGGCAGCGCAGGCACAGAAGGTCGCCCCTCTTTCCCAGCGATGCCACTGTCACATATTGGCTGCCAGCACGGAGGCAACAGTGGTGGCTGCCTGTGGCACTGTGTCCCCTTTCCTCCCTGGCCCGGTACAGTTACAGCCTGTGCCTGGGACGGAGGGCTGATCCTGGGCTCAGGCGGGACAAATCTGCTGTGCCAGCCGGTGGTGTGGACTCAACAGGCAGCCGCAACGCTGCAGAAAGCCTGTGTCTGGGAGTGTGGCCTGATCTGGTACTCTGCCGTCAGATGTTCCGCAACACCCGGCGGTGACAGTCCTGCCCAGCGGTGACAGTCCTGCCACTGGGGAGAGAAGGCCAGCGGTAATGAGCAGGAGCCCGGAAGGGGACACAAGTGACACGGATCTCGGCGATTAGCGGCAAAGGTGAGAGAAGGGAGACGGCCGGGGAACAGAAAATTGCAGCACGGGAGCCTGGGAGAGTTAGTGAAGCAGCGGGGAGGACAGGAGCAGGAAGACAGGGACATTAATACTTAGTGCAGCATTGGGGAGGACAAAATCAGGCGCCTGGGTATATTCATACTGAGCCTCCAGGACCTGCTGTGCAGCTACCTCGCCAGCCAATCAGGGTCAGGGGGCGTCACCGGACAGTCACTGCTCTCTGCAGCTCTACTAGATGGTGGCGTCAAAATACACTAATACCGGTGGTCTGACTCTATAGTAACTATGCCCGTCGCATGGGTGAAATCTGACTCCATAGTCCCAACCCCTGTTGGATGGGTGAAGTTTGATTTCATGGTCCATATGCCTGTCGGAAGGGTGAAATCTGACTCCATAGTCCCTATACCCATCACATGGGTGAAATCTGACTCCATAGTTTCTATCCCCGTTGGATGGGTGATGTCTTGAGGGGGTTGTAGAATCTCTTAAGTGCTCTGAGCTCAGCAAAGTGCATTGTCTTTGGATATGAATTTAAGGGATGAATTTGGGTCTTTTAAAAAAAAATTTACCATGAGAACAAGGGCGGATTCATATACTAAATTTCATCTGATCCTTGGATCGTGTTGAAGGCGCGGACGCGGTTTCTGAAGAATTGTTTGCTGATAATTATGGATGCAATGAAGCATCTTATTCCAAGGAATGAAGTGTGATTGTCATATTATAATAATTATAATTGGTGAGAAGATACAATTATTTATCGGACAACTAATTATTACTTATGCAAACACAGAGCTTGTCTTTATGAAATCTCAATAAGAAATTCACAAGAAGTATAAGAGATATAAGAACATCAGGTGAGACCGATAGAATTTGTGTATATTTATTAAAAGTGCCAAAATTGGGACCATTTTGGGAAAAAAAAAGTTTTTCATATTTTCAACGGTAATATCTCAAATATGTGCAAACATACTGTACAAATTTTTACTAAGATATCTATTTCCATCTGTTTATTTTATTCTGGACGCACATTTGAAAAACTTCAGTTCTTTTTTAACCATTTAGGAGACGTACAAATTTAATAATACTTCTCAACATTTTGAGGAACACTTTGTTTTCCTGCACCAAGCCAAGATTGCAAAGGCTCATGGGTGTCAGAATGATAGATACCCCCACAAATGACTGCATTGTTACGTCCGTGTGGTCTAATAAGCACAGGGCCCACACAAACGTGCCTGAGACAGATGGGGAACACAAGGAACTACCGCAGACTTATACCTCTCCCTATCTTCTACTAAGGTTCATGACACAGACCTACCGGAGCGGGGACATCGCCCCTATAAAGAGCGGACCAGCGGTCTTCGAATGTGGGCCCTTGCTGCTCCTAGGAACCACGCACCCAGGATAGGACACATAAACATGCCACCACGAACAGGGATAGTTGGACAGAGTAAGCTGACACACAGAGCCAGAATCTCACCGTGTAGCAGCCAAAATGCAACCACTAGTAGCAGATGTAAAGCTATAAATGCCAGGTATTAGTTGACATTTTGATCAAAACATGGAAGCTAGTGGGCCACGTCACAGCTGCTGGCTACACTGCTAGTCCCTACACTAACCAGGAGTCTAGTGACACCAGCCTTTCTTGCAGCCACCATGCATAGAACCTGTTCACACCACAAACAGAGACGGAATGAGCACCGAACAGGACTGTCCACACCTGATGTCTGGCCACCTGCACAGACACTGGACAAGACACATATACAGGCACTAGCTGATATACCCGGCTTCGCCCGAGTTAATTTGATACTGGTGTTTATCTGGTGTTCACACGGAAAATCTTATGACGTCGTGTTTACTTTAGAGATACCGGGAAAACAATACTATTTTGCATGGTTCTTTGCGTTACCCAGGAAACACCACGTGGAGGTAACCATGCGACGTTTCCTTTACATAAAATGACATTGGGAAGTGAGAGAATTAGATTACATACATAAAAATTTGGACGCTAATTCTTTTGCACTTAGAATTGAATAATCGAATTGGGACCCATTAACTTTTCCTATTTATGACATAATCAATGCTCGTGCCAAATTTCAAGTTTCTACAACATCGGGAAGTTGGAGAATTAGTAGCGAGTCAGTCAGTCAGTCAGTGAGTCAGTGAGGGTTTTCGTCTTTATATATATATAGATGCAATACTACAAACCCTAGAGAGAAGGGATACAGCTACCCAGACTCGTGGGGATTGGCTGGCAGGAGGAACTGCCCTAATATTATGTCTATATTGTTAGTGTAATATATGTATTACATCAGCCTAGGCAAACACGCACACACACATATATATATGTATATATACCTTCATAGGGGATGACTATCCGTTAAATGGTTAACTAGTTCAATATTATACACTGGTATGTGCAAGCAGCATGTTGTATCTGCCTACACATGTTTCTCACAGAAGCAGTTGTGAGAAACTGCTCATTTACAGATAACATTATGTCTCTGTGCATTCTTTCACTTTTGATACTTTAGTAACGTGAATGACCATATTATTGTATTCACCAATCCTGTATGAGCCCAATAACTCCTATTTTGTCTTGTAATGTTTGTCCGTAAAAGCGGTTTAATACAGAGCATTGTGTCAATCTGTGGTCTTTTGTGCACAAAACGTCTTAATAACTAATTTGGCCCACACAGTGAACTCGGAGGAGCCCTCTTGGCTCTGACAACAGTACGCACAACGTGGCCCAAACCGAAAGGAGCAGCCGGTGGCTTTCAGAACAGAAATTCTGCTTAAAGATGCGTTATAGGCCCCATTACACACTTGTAGAGCCCTTGAGTGGCCAAATCGACAGAAACATCCCATAAATGACCACATTTTGAAAACTAGATCCCTTAACGAATTTATCTAGGGGTGTACTGTGTATTTTGACCGCAAAGTTCTTGAATTAATGTAAGCAAAGCAGAAGAAAAAATTACCATTTTCATTTTTTTGGCAATTGTGTCATTTTAAACAGTTTTTTTTGTACAGCACACATATGAATGAGGACTTTCACCCCAACATGGATCCCCTGGTCTGTCCTGTGTTCAGAAACATACCCATTTGATTTCAGGGCACAACTGAATAAATTTCTGGCCCCGTTGCTCACTTGTGCAGAAAAAATTGACTCCCTAAAACCCTTACCCCCCCCCCCCCTCCGATGGCTTTTTGGCATTCCCTAAATCTGACATAACAGTAATAATATAAACTGTGTGGTATATCTGAAAATAGGGGTAGTTACGGAGGCCTGGGTGGGATGGGCACATGGGGCAATAAAACCAGGTTTCCCTCCTCCTTGCTTCCTGCAAACCCGGCACTTTTACGGGGGTATTTCTTGACCTCAGCAGCCGGGAAGGCGTACAAGAAGCTGTTCCTGGAATTGCAGTACGGGGAGCGTTCCCGGGGACTTCTTTTAAATTATGTAGGCATTACAGGCAGCAATCTAAATAGGATCCCAGCTCTAAGCCCGGCTGTGGCCCTGCATAGGCCACGTAATGTACTGCGCATAACTGCGTACTCACACGGGCGGTCATGCACAGTACACCTTTGTTGTTTATGTTTCCTACGCCTTAGCCTAGCGATGACATGGGCACCCACAAGGTAGTTGCGTATGGACTACGGGTATATTCCCTACCATGGACACAATGGGCTCTGTCATAGATATCCTTTGTAAAATAGAACATGCATTCTGTTTTCTGTAAGCGGATTACGTAATTCTGACCCGCTAATGTGAGCAGAATTGTATAATCCAATGTATTTGATTGAACTGCGTATTACCACGGATCCAACACATGCAGAATCCACAATTCCTATCCGGTTGTGTGAGACCGGCCTAAGGCAGATCGCTACCTTTTTATAATGTGACCGGGAACCGCTCATCGAGGCTACCGCTCACTGCTCCAACCATTGGTAGCCGGGAGTAAGTGTAGTGGCCCCCACATCACTTGTTTGGTTACCTCACGTGGACCGTCTGTGTGTGTCTACGTGTGTATTTCTGTGTATGGAGTTCAGTGTTACCTAACTTGTATCTATCTGTGCCCCTGTCATCCTAACCTGCTCTGTGTCTTGTGAGTGGTTTGTGTCTGATTGATTAGGGGGTGGAGTTAGTCAGGAGAGGGAGAGACAAGATGTAGTAAGAAAGAAAGAACGCAAGAGGAAAAGCTTTGGCTCAGACCAGCCAGTCTATACCAAGCCTAAGTCAATGCCAGCCTACTGTATAGGTTGAGATCCCTTCAGGAACATAGTGAAATGAAAAGTCATGGAGACAGCTGTTGGAGAGTCTTTGTCCTCCCTGCATAAGTTGAAATAAGAATCAGGGCAGACCCCGTGGAAACTGGGAGGAGGACAGGCCTAGGCATCATGAGTGTAAGTTTTTCAAATGTGCATCCAGAATAAAGTAAACAGATGGAAATATATATCTAAAATTTGTACTCATGAGAGAGGGAATTAAAGAATCAATGTTTGTTACCCTTGCTGTCAGGAGAACTACTAAAGTGACTGTGATTGAAAGTCTCCAAAATGTGAACTGTGTTAACCTTTCAAATGTTGAGTAAACTGTGTACCTTCAGTTTACCCTAAACTACATAGACTAATCTCAATTATTTCATCACAGCGAGCACCAGTTTTCTCAGAAAAGATACTGGCATCACGTAGAACTTTTACTATAGTGGTCATCGATCATCGTTTGTGTGAGCCATCTGCTGAGTTTGATCAAACCGCTTGGGTTGCATCTGGCAATTCCAGTTCGCTGCACAAGGAGATTTTAAATTTTCCGGGCCACCCTTGACTCCTACGCATGTGTCCATCATTTTGCCGGCGGGCGACTGCACAGAAACTTTTGTGCATGCACTTGCCATTTTGGGATACGGTCCGCGGATAAATCTGGGGTCCTTAGGTACGTAATTTCATCTGCGCACATGTGAGGGGAAATGAAACTTAAACTTTTTTTTCTTTTTTTTTTTTTTTTTACACTTTTTTTTACTTTTACATGATCGCCATTATCCATTGTATATGGGTAACAGTGATCCTACGGTTCCCAGTGACATCCCCCTGCTCTCGGCTACTAATACTAACCAGGAGCGGGGTGATTTTAAATTTCCCGGGCCTCCCGGCCTTCTGTGCATGTGCATGATGTATTACATCTGGTACGCATTTGCAGAAGCCGACATCAGGTCCAAGAAGGACTAGAATGTCGCGGAACATTGCAGAGAACAGCGTAAGTACTCTCAGGTCCCCTCACGGATCTGATCGGTAAGGGGAGCTGGAACTTAAACTTTTTTTTACTTTTATGCACTCTCCGTTATCTGATGGATAACGGCAATCGTGTGATCGGGGGTCGCTCACTGGGGCCCCCTATGGCAGCTTTCACCCTCACAGACCCCAGGGCCTTAGTCCACAGTCAGGTGTATTGGCAGTTGTTAATGGGTTAATTACAATTGTTGCACAGATTTTCTTCTGCAGCTTCTTCTTATGACTGTATATGGAACTGGACATTTGAGTCTCAATAGCAGATCCATCATTGGCTGAACTGAGGACTTGGTTTCCCTCTGATCTCTCCTCTCCTGCACATTCTTTTTCACAACCTAGTTTATCGTTGCCCGTACAGTTCAGTGACATCATGTATTGTGCCTGTGGTCTGTTTATGTAGACTTCTATCAGCCTCTGTTAATGACGACCTGTCATGGATGGTCTCTGTACATGGATGATAATGGCCATGAAAAAACAAAATATAATTTCACGCACCTGCATACGATAAGCGCTATTATTTCACATGCTCTCTTTAGAATACTCTTTAGTACATGGTTATTTATTTTCCTGGGGCAGAGCAGTGTTTCTGCAAAGTTATAATCTCTGCTTATGGCCTCATGTCCAAGAGCGGATTGGATTATCTCATGTGAGAACCTGCAGCGGAATCCGAATATGCCCGCTGCCAGCCACTCTGCATACCTGTCCGGATCTTCTTGTGGATATGTGCGGGTGTGCCGGCTGGCACACATGCGCTGTAGATATTTTATTCTTTAAATCTCCTGCTTTCCCGCAGAATCCGCATCCTGTCCGCAATTCCATTGTGAACAGGCCGCAGATCGGACAGCTTCCATTTACTTTAATGGAAGCCGTCCATGTAGGAACTGCAGTAAAATGGAGCATGCTGCGATTCATTTTCCAGACGAAAAGGTCAGCAAATCAAATCCGCATGCTTAAATTCAGCTACGGGCACCCATGTCTCCCTATGGGTGGCTAGAATTGCGGATCGTCTGTGCGGGTGCCCTGCACAGATTCCGCTATTCAAATTTGCCCATGGACATTAGGCCTAAATGTTCCCAAGAAGGACTTTTGGTTTTGGGTTCGGTACTGATTACATGTAAGCTCAATGCCAGGAAGCAGCTGTCCCTGTATTTCTCTGCTATCCAAGTCTGCAAAGAAATGGCTCGATCCTCACAGACCTGGGATGTCTTTCAGTGTTACTCCTTAACTAACCTGTTCAGAGTAGGAAGCATAAAAGAGACATTAAGTTCATAACTAGAGATGAGCAAACATCAAAATGCTCGGGTGCTCGTTGCTCGAGTCGAGGTTGTAGCAAGGCACACGCGCGGGCACATCTTAGC
This sequence comes from Eleutherodactylus coqui, assembly GCF_035609145.1. Classification (NCBI taxonomy): domain Eukaryota; kingdom Metazoa; phylum Chordata; class Amphibia; order Anura; family Eleutherodactylidae; genus Eleutherodactylus; species Eleutherodactylus coqui. Next base: position 19,603,855 of record NC_089837.1, on the reverse strand, counting down.
TAGGTTCAACGAAGGCTAATCACCGCCCCCCGAGTGACACCACTGCCTCTTCTCCTGTGTTACATGCTGGCATTGCTGTCCAATCCCTCGCACGACCCTGCGTCCACAGCGCACTCAAATTTCTCCCTGCACATCATACAGCTGCCCTCATGCCACACGGTCGCTTGATAGCCACACCACCCTCATGTCTATTTATAAGTGCGTATTGGATGAGGAGGAACCGGAGGGACACACTGCAGAGGGTTGGCAGGACCTGGCAGCGACCCGCTTTAAAATTGTGGGCGATAGCCCACAATGCTGATGAGAATTGATGATAAATTAACGTATGATCATAATTCCAATCCTATGCCACCTCCGTCACAAAATTTCATGAGCCACAAACGTGGGCATAAAGGGGACTCAGATGCCAGTACTTCTACACATCTCCACAATTCAGCAACACATTCTAAAACCAAAGATTGTTTTGAAGCAAGAGGTGTCGCAAAAGTAGCCACCACAGGTATACAGTGAAACTGTCAATGTCTCATGAAATCAGTTACGCTTCCTTGGATCACTACGAGGACAGTGTGATCCATAAAGAAATTTAATGGGACAAAGCAAGACCCCGCGCTGCGCAGCAGATCTGGAGCAGATTTTACATACTGACAAGCGCTAGCCCCCAGGGATGCGTGTGTTTCTCAGGCCTAAATCAATCTCGGTATTTACGACTCTGGGTATTTTACGCCCGCTTAAATCCAAAAACAGACAGTCTGCAATGAGTTCTGTCTTGTTATACAGTACTGATCAGAATTGCAATCCCATGCCACCTCCGTCACAAAATTGTCAGGAGCCATAAAGCGGACTCAGATTCTAGTACTTCTAACCATCTGCACAATTCAGCAATGCATTCTAAAACCAAAGATTGGTTTGAAGCAGTAGGTGTCACCAAAGTAGCCACCACAGGTCTACAGTGAAACTGTCAATGTCTCATGAAATCAGTTACGCTTCCTTTGATCACTACAAGGACAGCATAAACCATGAAGAAATTTGAGTGGCCAAAGCAAAACAATTCATTCTGTGTATGTGTCAGACAGCTGAACACCATGCTGGTAAACCTATGTGTTCCAAGAGTATAGGCGAATCCCTGAAACAATTGCTTTACCAAGTGTATAGACGAACCCCTTAAACAATTACTTTACCAAGAGTATAGGCAAACCCCTGAAACATTTGTGTACCAAGAGTATAGTTGTACCCCCTGAAAAATTTATTTACCCAGTGTACAGGTGAAATCCAGAAAAAAATTTTTAACATACAGCTCGTATTTGCTTAATTTGCTAACAGAGCCTGGAGGCAGCCCTCAGAAAAAAATTAGTTTTTACAGAGCCTTTTAGCCCTCTGAAGAATTGGCTGTTGAGCGTGCTAACATGCTGGTTTAGGAGGAGGAGGAAGATCAGAGAAGGATAGACCAAGCTACTTCTCCCCTTTTTTGGGGTGATAGAAGGTGCATGGTTCTCCTGTTCCAGCTTAAAGAATCTTTATGTTACGCTACTTTCCACCGGTGGAGAAGAGGAGTCAGGGTAATTCCAGGCTTTGTTCATCTTAATGAGTGTAAGCCTGTCGGCACTGTCAGTTGACAGGCGGGTACACTTATCCGTGATAATCCCCCCAGCAGCACTAAACACCCTCTCTGATAACACACTAGTGGCAGGGCAGGCCAGCACCTCCAAGGCGTACAGCGCAAGTTCGTGCCACGTGTCCAGCTTTGACACCCAATAGTTGCATGGAGCAGAGGGATCATGGAGGACATTGGTACGGTCAGTTATGCACTCCCTTACCATCTTTTTACACTGTTCCCTCCAACTGGGGAGTGGTGACACAGTCTGGCTGGAGAGCCATAAAACTGGCAAAGGCCTTGGAGAGTGTTCCCCTGCCTGCGCTGGACATGCTGCCTGTTCCCCTGCTAGTTGGCCCACTGAACTATGTCCTCTACCGCTAGCGTTGTCAGATGGTGACTTTAGGATCAGCTTTTTCACCAGGGCCTTGTGGTATTGCATCACTCTCGTACTCCTTTCCTCTTCGGGAATGAGAGTGGAAAGGTTCTCCTTATACCGTGGGTCGAGAAGGATGAACACCCAGTAATCCGTGTTGGCCAGAATGCGTCGAATGCGAGGGTCACAGGAAAGGCAGCTTAACATGAAGTCAGCCATGTGTGCCAGAGTCCCAGTACGCAACACATTGCTTTCCTCACTAGGAGGATGACTCACAGTCTTCTCCTCCTCTGGTCTGGCTATCAAGCAATGTATTGTCATCCCCCATCTCTTGTTCTATCCGCAAAGCGTCGGCCTTAATGCTTAGCAGCGACCTTCTAAGCAGGCAAAGCAGCGGGATGGTTACGCTGATAATGGCTGCATCGACGCTCGCCATTTGTGTAGACTCCTCAAAGTTTCCTAAGACCTGACAGATGTCAGACATCCATGCCCACTCCTCTGTGAAGAACTGTGCAGGCTGACTACCACTCCGACGACCATGTTGCAGCTGGTATTCAACAATGTCCCTATGCTGCTCGTAAACCCTGGCCAACATGTGCAATGTTGAATTCCAGCATGTGGGCACGTCGCACAACAGTCGGTGAACTGGCAGCTAGAAGCGATGTTGCAGTGTCCTGAGGGTGGCAGCATCTGTGGTGGACTTTCGGAAATGTGAGCACACGTGACTTACTCTACTGAGCAGCTCAGACAAATTGGGGTAGTTTTTAAGAAAGCGCTGAACTACGAGATTGCACATGTGGGCCAGGCATGGCACGTGTGTTGGTCTGCCAAGCTGCAGAGCCGCCACCAGGTTACTCCCCTTGGCACACACCACCATGCTTGGTTGGATGTTGAGCGGCGAAAGTCACAGATCTGCCTGCTCCGTCAAACCCTGTAACAGCTCTTGGGCGGTGTGCCTCTTCTCACCTAAGCTCAGGAGTTTAAACACGGCCTGCTGACGCTTCCCCATGGCAGTGCTGCAGCGCCTCAAACTACAGACTGAAGGCGACATGCTCACAGTTGGTAATTGAGAGGTGGAGGAGGAGGAGGAGGAGGGAGGGGGGGTTAGAGGAGGTGGTATAATAAGCCAGAGAAACCATGACCGAGGTAGGACCCGCAATCTGCGGTGTGGGTAGCATGTGAGCGAACCCAGGGTCTGACTCGTTCCCAGCCTCCACCAGGTTAACCAAATGTGCCATCAGGGAAATGTAGTGTCCCTTCCCGACAGCACTTGTCCACGTGTCGGTGGTTAAGTGGACCTTCCCAGTAACCACGTTGGTGAGGGCACAGTTTATATTCCGTGACACGTGCTAGGCGGGGCCGGTGCAGTGGGAAAAATAGTGGTTGCTGGGGACCGAGTACCGAGGAATCGTTGCTGCCATCAGGTTATGGAAAGCCTCCATTTCTACTAGCCTATATGGCAGCATCTCCAGGCTGAGTAGTTTTGAAATATGCACGTTTAAAGATTGTGCATGCGGGTGGGTGGCCACGTATTTCTGCTTGCGTTCTAATGCTTGGGTTATCGACAGCTGAATGCTGTGCTGGGACACATTAGTGGAGGCAGTGGGGGACCGTCGAGGTGAGGGTGTGGGTGCAGGCCGGGAGACGCTAGTGCCTGCGTCCTGGGAGGGGGATTGGATGTCAGTGACAGGATGTGACACAGGGAAAGAGGCAGCGGTGTGACCCGCAGGCAGTGAATGGCCTTCGTTCCAGCTCGTCGGGTGCTTAGCCATCATATGCCTGCGCATGCTGGTCGTGGTCAGGCTGGTAGTGGTGGCTCCCCTGCTGATCTTGGTGTGGTACAGGTTGCACACAACTGTTCATCGGTCATCCGTGCTCTCATTGAAAAACCTCCAGACCTTCGAACACCTAGCCCTCTGCACGGAGGCTTGTCGCGAGGAGGTGCTGTGGGGAACAGTTGGGGAATTATTTGCTGTGGCCTTGCTTCTCCCTCTGGCCACCCCACTGCCTTTTCAAACCTGTTCTGCTGCTGCACTTGCCTCCCTCTCTGAAGCCCTGTCTTTCGTGGGCTTAGCAAACCAGGTGGCGTCAGTCATCTCATCATCCACGAGCTTTTCCTCTGAATACTCAGTCTGCTCCTCCCTCAGACTTACTGGTCTAACAACAACCTCATTGACAGACAACTGTGTCTCATCATCATCATCATCCACAAATACCTCTTGAGACACTACTTGGAAGTCCCCAGTCTCATCACTCTGAGTCTGTGAAAGGTCCAAATTTTGGCCATTGGTCACGACAAACTCCTCACATGGCTGATGAACATTTTTTTCCGACTCAGGGCTGGGACCCGAGAAGAGTTCTTGGGAGTATACCTGCTCAGACTCTCTCCTTTTCCTGGAGTGACCAGGCTAAGAGGAAGGAGGCGCAGCCTGAGGATTCAGAGGTGCAGTCCCTTGGCTAGCAGGAGTGGACTGCGTGGAAGACTGGGTGTTGGATAAATTGCTGGACGCGATATCCGCTATCCACGTCACCTGATCGCACTGTTGTGCTTTTAATAATGGTCTACCACGCGGATCTGCAAAATGTGAGATGAAGCTGGGGAGCTGAGATACACGGTGCTCTACTAATCCCTCAGCAGCAGGCACAGTTTCACCCCACCCAGGACCTCGACCTCTGCCCACACCCTCATTCAGACGCCCACATCCTCGTCCTAGACCTTGACCCTTACTCCTAGTCTTCATCATTTTGGATAATGCACTTGGACAAAATAGTACACTAAATCCGAGTTATTTTGCATACGCTTATAGGCCAAAATAGACACAATAAACAGTGTATACTGTTTGATTGCGGAGATTGACTGCAGGCAGACCCGGGTTTATACCATACGCTATTAGCAGGCCCCAAAAAATGTAAAACAGCGTATACTGTTTGATAGCGTAGATTCACAGCACCCAGACACGAGTATATGGCGTACGTTTTCAGCAGGCAAAAAACAAAAAAACTGAGAAATGATAGGAGTTTTGTTACTTCCTATCTACTCTCTGTACACCACTAGCAGTATACTGCATAAAACCGGTAACGGTATGCAGTATACAGCCGGGATGCTTGAGAAAAAAATTGTGCGCACTACTGGTCCTAGCAAGCCAAAATCCTGATGCACACAATGAGAGGAGTAGTAGTCCTAGAAAGGACTGTTGGGTTCTTTGAGCAAGAGTCCCTGCCTAACCGCAATCTCTACCCTACACTAACGCTTTCCCTATAGTAGCAGGTCTGTCCCTCAGCTCATGCAGCATGCGTGTGAGGCGAGCCTCAGGTGACCAGAGTGTTTATACTCGGAGGTCACCTGATCAGCCCAGCCAGTCACTGCTATGGATGTGCACAGGGTCAGTACGTCACAGCAGGAAGTGGGAAAGCCTTCCCTGCACGTTTATTGGCTAAAAAATGGGGCTAAACATGCGGGGAGGGGAGATAAAATTTTCTCGAGCACCGTGTGGTGCTCATCTCAAGTAACGAGTACATCGAGTAGGCTAATGCTCGGACGAGCATGTTCGCTCATCTCTATTCATAACTCATTATCCAAGAACTGAAGGAGATCCCAAGGAAGGCAAAAACCACCAGCATAGTCCAATCTGCTAGATTCTGCAAAAAACCCTTTCTTGGCTCCTACTGCCAATCGGACAGACGCCCCGAACAGTTATTCTCTTAACTTTCAGTAACCCTGATTATGGTGCTGATTAGGAAAGATGTCCAACCCTTTCTTAACCCTTAGTGACCAGAATATTTTCGTCTATAAGAAACAAGTAATTGTCACCGTTGCATTGCAAGAGCCATAACTCGTTGACATACCCATATTGTAGTGTCCCAGAACCAGAGTCCCTGTTACACCCCAGTGCAAAGTTGTCATGTGGTTGCATAAAGCATATTTTTCACATGCATAAGAATATACTGTATATTGTTTGTATTTTGCACTGCGCTGTGAGAGAGAGAAGCAGCAATCTAACAACCTAGTCAGAAAACCAGAGAGAGATCCCTGTTAGTGAGCAAGAGGAATACATTTAGTGCTAATTTTTTTGTGCAAGTCCTCGCAATGAAGGGAATTATGGTGTTATAAGCTCGGAGGAAAAGGAACAGAGCTGAATATACACAGAGAGGATAAGTTGAACAAGGACCCCTTTGCATACACTGATTTCTAACCTCCGGTAGGAACAGTGCTAGTCAGCTACCACGCTGATGAATCGTCCCCGTATGCATCCTTCCAGGTACCGCGTGACAGAACTGAATTGTGAGTACGAAGTGGATATTGTAATGCAATTTGAGTGGAGCCCCACAGCAGAGGTTCATCTAAATTGGACTGTGCATGTTAAGAACTGAATCAATAACTGTTCACAAAGATATTCCTGAAACCAACCAAGTAGGAGACATTCCCAAGAGCATTATAGGCTGTCGTACAGTAACTCTGCTAAAGCAGTCACCTTTACAGTCACGATAGCCAAATAATCATTCATCTACTGCTGTGTTGTAATACCTCATGTTATGCTATGATTGACTGTTCTTAACCAGGATTGTGCATAACCAGCTGCAGTAAAGTTTTCAAAGTTGTTTCACGAAATCTCAGTGTCCGAAGTCAATCCTGCACTCCATATAACTGAAACAGCTCCCTTGATAAAAGGTATGGAGTGGAGCCCGGAGCGCTCAGGTTAGTGAAGCCATTCTGCTATGTGACATAAGAACTACAGCTCCCTGCTAACCTGCTGGATAAACCCCCGATGCACCACAATATGGGGGCTGTTTGTTTATTTTTTATTGGAACAAGCTGCATCTTAATGGCTGCACTCTGGGATACATATAATGTGTAGAACTTTTAATACATTTTGGGGAGGAAATGGCAAAACCCAACAATAATGGAATCTGCATCATTCTAGGACGCATTGCATTTCTTTTATTTTTCTAGCAACGGAGCTTTGTGAGGGCTTGTTTTTTGTGGGACGAATTGTAGTTTTTATATGTGCCACTTTGAGGTACATGTGACTCTTGGATTGCTTTTTGTTACTTTTTTGGGAAACGAATAAAATAAAAATAGCAGCTCTAGCGTTACTTTTCAAACATTTATTTTTACGTCACTCACCATGTTCGATAAACAACAAGATATTTTCATTGTCTGGATCATAACAAATGCGGTAATACTTATTTGTTGCTATTTTAAAAAATTTTTTTTATCCATTTACAACGTTGTTTTGTGGAAATAAATGTGTATTTTTATAACTGGATTTTTTTTATTTAAATGAAACTTTATTGAAATTTTTTACACAATTATGTAGATGCGATAGTTTGAGCGCTGTGATAGTACACTGCATTACTTTTGTAGACCATTCTACAAGGCCTATGACAGCAGCCTGTCAGATTTTGCCGGAAGCAGGATCTAATGACAGACATGGAGGCCTTTGTCAGGCTTTCAGTTGTCATGGGAATCCATTGTTACCCTGTAATCCCACTGCAGGGTGCCAATAAGCGACATCTCCTTAGCCATCTGCCTAAATGCTGCAGTACTGATTGTGGCATCTAAGTGGTTAAACTGCAGGATCTGAGGTTTCTCCACATCTGGATGTTAGAACAGGAACCTGGCTGTCAGTTGTCAGCTAAGTAACCGCCGTAAAGGGAATCTGTCATCCAGTTTTTACAATGCAATCTCCAATAAATCTTTAACAGCCCTGCTAATGAGATTTTCCTATCACTATTTGGTAACGCCCCTCCATCCTTCCTCCTCCCCCGTACCTTCACAATCTGCCTTTGAGATTTTCCTGTGCTATACTGAAATGAGTTGCAGAGAGTCAGATTCCTCCCCCGCTGCTGCATCAGACGCGCCCTTGAGCTTAATTGGCATGCATGCTGATCCCACGCTGGCACTGTAGCAAACCCTGCCTGGGCCTGCGTGCCTCTGCTCTCCCTAACTTGCTGAGACTTCAGCGGCAGACTGCGCATGCACCATGAGGGCCATTACAGTCATCTGACCTTGGCTGCAGTGGGGGTATCGATCTACAAGCCGCATGCGCAGTTCGCCGCTGAGGTTACCGCTAGTAGAGGAGAGCTGAGCTGCACACTGTAAAGGTTTAGCATGGATTGCATTTAGAGATGAGCGAGCACTAGAGATGAGCGAGTATACTCGCTAAAAGCAATTGCTCGAGCGAGCATTGCCTTTAGTGAGTACCTGCCCACTCGAGACTGAAGGTTCGGGTGGCGGTGTGGGGGAGCGGTGAGTAGCGTCTGTCAGCAGGAGGTAGCGGGGGGGAGAGAATTGAGAGAGAGAGATCTCCCCTCCGTTCCTCCCCGCTCTCCCCCGCAGCTCCCTGCCCGCCGCTGGCACCCGAACCTTCAGTCTCGAGCGGGCAGGTACTCTCTAAAGGCAATGCTCGCTCGAGCAATTGCTTTTAGCGAGTATACTCGCTCATCTCTAGCGAGCACCAAAATACTTGGGTGCTCGTTGCTCAAGTTGAACTTTTCGCGATGCTCGGGAGCTCGTTTCGAGTAACGAACCCCATTGAAGTCAACGGGCGACTCGAGCATTTTTGTATATGACCGATGCTCCGCATAGGTCATGACTTGTCAAACACCAGAGAACATCAGGAAGTCATGGAAACACCACAGTAACGGATAGGTAAGGGCAGGGGCAGCATGCATGGCTGCATCTCAGGCTCCCAGGTCCCACTATTAAGCCACAATAGGGGCAAGAGTCTGCCCCCCCCCCCTAACAACTTTTACTTTTGACAAACCCTCATTAGCAAGGCACACCTTAGCTAAGCAACACACTACCTGCAACCAAGGACAATCACTGCCTGCGGGTCACACCGCTGCCACTTCTCCTGGGTTGCATGCTGCCCAACCCCCCCCCCCCCGCACGACCCTGCGTCCACAGCGCACACAAAAGTGTCCCTGCGCAGCCTTCAGCTGCCCTCATGCCCCACGCTCGCTTCATAGCTACATCACCCTCATGTCTATTTATAAGCGCGTACTGGATGAGGAGGAACCAGAGGCACACACTGCAGAGGGTTGGCAGGGCCAGGCAGCGACCCTCTTCGAAAGGGGTGGGCGATAGCCCACAATGCTGTTGAGAATCGATGAGAAATTGACATACGATCATCATTCCAATCCCGTGCCACCTCCGTCGCAAAAATGTCATGAGCCGCAAACGTGGGCATAAAGGGGACTCAGGTGCCAGCCCAGCATTTCTACACATCTCCACAATGCAGCAATATTCTGTGTGGGAAGTATGTGAGCGGGCCCTGGGTCAGCCTCTGTCCCAGCAAACACCTTGTGTGGCCCAAGGTGCTGCGAGTGACATAGCAATGGGGAATCTATGTGTCCACACACTACTCATTCTGTTTGGGTGTTGGATACCTCATCGACAACGCAAGGGGTAAACCATCTGCACTCTGCACCCTACCCAAGTCAGTCAGTGTCTTTGTGCCAGACAGGTCAAACACCGTGATGGCAAGTCTGTGTGCACCCACAGCATGGGTAGGTCCAAGGAACCCCAAGACATGAACCATGAACACAGAGTGCCCAAACATGGCAGACTTTCACTGCGCCAACGACATAGGCCTCTCCACAAACCCTCAGCAATCGCCGGCATAGAGCGGACTCCAGTGCTAGCATAGCTGTAAACGTCTCATTAGCGCTGTATCGCTCCTCTTGTTTGTCCCAAACGAGTTTCTCAGATAACTGTGGTAACATGAGAGAAAATACATGATGCCCAGTGCTGATCCCCTGACCCCAAGCAGGAGGAGGAGGTGGCCTTAGAAGGCCAAGGAAAACTGACCAGGACCCACAGTAGCCTGTGTGGGAAGTATGTGAGCGGGCCCTGGGTCAGGCTCGGTCCCAGTAAACACCTTGTGTGGCCCAATGTGCTGCTGCGAGTGACATGGCAATGGGGAATCCATGTGTCCACACACTACTCATTGTGTTTGGGTGTAGGATACCTCATTGACAACGCAAGGGGGAAACCATCTGCATTCTGCACCCTACCCAAGTCAGTCAGTGTCTTTGTGTCAGACTGGTCAAACACCGCTATAGGAAGTCTGTGTGTACCCACAGCATGGGTGGGTCCAAGAAATTTAAAGACAGTACACATAAAGAAATCAGAGTGCCCAAACATGGCAGACTTTCAATGCGCTGAGGACATAGGCCACGCTTTAAATACTCAATGGTCACCTGATCTCACCAGCCACTCACTGCAGGGGGGTGCGATAGGGCTGGCACGTCACAGGAGGAAGTGGTAATGCCTTCCCTGCAAGTCTATTGGCCAGAAAATGGCGCTAAACATGCAGGGAAGGAAATGGAATTGACTCGAGTACCGCGTGGTGTTCGTCTCGAGTAACGAGCATCTCGAGTACCCTAATGCTCGAACGAGCATCAAGCTCGGACGAGTGTGCTCGCTCATCTCTAATTGCATTGAAAGAACTTGATGACAGGTTCTCTTTAAAAAAAATGTATGTGCAGGTTAAAAGCCAATTAGAGAGGACAGTAAAAAGGCATATTGGCCATCACTAAGGGGTTAAGTCTATCTCAATTTCAACCGTCTACTAAAACTTGGGGGGCAGGTTGCATAACTTCACAGCTCGGACGGTAAAGGTTCCCGGCACTGGGGAGTGGTAAGCTGCTGCCGATCCCACAGGCACATACTGTATCTGGGGTAAATAATACAAGACATCATGATGCCATCATTACATCATTCCCTTCCAGGCTTCATGATTTGTATCAGTTGGGTGAGTTTTTGACAGGAACTCCGAAGACCTGAACTTCACAGAGCTGAAGATGGACACGTTTCCCAGGTAAGATGATATTTATATACTGTCCGATCATCCCATAACACCTGAAGGTTTGGGTGGAGCCGCTAGGCATGTCCTTAATCTCGGCACACCTACAGTAAGAATAAAAGCAGCCATCAAAGACTTCAAAAACATTCACTCCAAACACTACAACCATTTGTGTAACAAATATCTATCAAGGCAACTACTATAGAGGAGATTTACAATTACGGGGGAAAGAAGACATATTAGGACCTCTCTTTACACCCAACTACAACAATCTCTAGTGCTTTTATATAGTTATGCTATTTGCACCCCATTTTTGATGGTGACCCAATGTTTGCTGGTTATTCTCCAAGTTGGTCGTGTTCTTCAAATATTCTTCTGCAATTCCTTGTCCAAAACAAAATCTAGCCTGCTTCATTTGCTTTACATCTCCTTTATTTGACCCTTAGATTGCATTTTTATCAATTCCTACTATAGTCTGACTCCATAGTCCCTATGCCCATCGAATGGGTGAAGTCTGACTGCATAGTCCCTACACCCGTTGGATGGGTGATGTCTGACTTCATAGTTCCTACGCCCATCGAATGGGTGAAGTCTGACTTCATAGTTCCTATGCCCGTTAAATGGGTGATATCTGACTTCATAGTTCCTATGCCCGTTGGATGGATGATGTCTGACTTCATAGTTCCTACGACTGTTGGATGGGTGATGTCTGACTTCATAGTTCCTATGCCCATCGAATGGGTGAAGTCTGACTTCATAGTTCCTACACCCGTTAGATGGGTGATGTCTGACTTCATAGTTCCTACACCCGTTAGATGGGTGATGTCTGACTTCATAGTTCCTACGCCTGTTAGATGGGTGATGTCTGACTTCATAGTTCCTATGCCCATCGAATGGGTGAAGTCTGACTTCATAGTTCCTACACCCGTTAGATGGGTGATGTCTGACTTCATAGTTCCTACACCCGTTAGATGGGTGATGTCTGACTTCATAGTCCCTACGCCCGTTAGATGGGTGATGTCTGACTTCATAGTTCCTATGCCCGTTGGATGGGTGAAGTCTGACTTCATAGTTCCTATGCCCGTTGGATGGGTGATGTCTGGCTTCTAGAGGGGGTTGAAGAATCTCTTTAGTGTTCTGAGCTCAGCAAAGTGCATTGTCTTTGGATATTAATTTAAGGGATGAATTTGGGTCTTTTTTTCACCGTGAGAACAAGGGCGGATTCATATACTGAACTTCATCTGATCCTTGGATCGTGTTGAAGGCGCGGACGCCGTTTCTGAAGAATTGTTTCCTGATAATTATGGATGCAATGAAGCATCTTATTCCAAGGAATGAAGTGTGATTGTAATTATAATAATTAGTGAGAAGCTGCAATTAATTATCGGACAATTAATTATCACTTATGCAAACACAAAGCTTGTCCTTATGAATATCAATAAGAAATTCACAAGAAGTATAAGAAATATAAGAACATCAGGTGACGCCGTATTCAATGCCGGCAAGCCTTCTCTTCCTCTACAATCCAGTAGAATTATGTCAAATTATATACTTTAGTTTTTTTATTAAATCACTTTTTATTGAAAATTTTTCATTCAACAATCCAGTCAAAGGAGAATCTTGTGTTTTCATATTCATACAATAGCATACAATATACAATACAACATTTATACATAACATACAATATTCATACAATATTCATACAATATTCATACAATATTCATACAATAGCATACAATATACAATACAACATTCATACATAACATACAATATTCATACAATATTCATACAATAGCATACAATATACAATACAATATTCATACATAACATACAATATACAATATTCATACAATATTCATACATATGGTTATACATAACATACAATATTCATACAATAGCATACAATATACAATACAATATTCATACATAACATACAATATTCATACAATATTCATACATATGGTTATACATAACATACAATATTCATACAATAGCATACAATATACAATACAATATTCATACATAACATACAATATTCATACAATATTCATACAATAACATACAATATACAATACAACATTCATACAATATTCATACATGAAAACTTTCATTTTCAGCTTTATTGACAGAATACCAAAGACCGTTTGGCTCTCTGTAATTTCACAACATTCTGATCTTAAATCGGTTTCATACGAGGTTATTATACTCCATGTTACAGCAATCCTGTTATGTTCATCTAGAAGGAAAGTAGGAGTAGAAGAGAAGGGGGGTAGAAGGGGGGTAGAAGGGGGGTAGAGGGGGAAGGTGGGGGGAGGGGGCCATATCGGGCAACTTTGATTTGTTTAAATGACTTCATAATAAGCATTTTTTTTCTTTTTCAAGGCAATAACATCGACCTAAACCCATCCACCCCACATTCACCCTAAAGTGGAGCGTCATCAGTGCCTATGGCAAGCTTTGCTGTTAATCTTTGGGACCTCATGGGGTAAGTGATGAGTATTGTTTACAGGGTGTCCGTAGAAAAGATGGGTGTGATCAATCAGACCAACTAAGTAGTTCTTCTAATATATATATTTGGTTTATCTTGTTCTTCCACATATCTTCTGAAGGTGAGTTTGTTTTCCCCAAGGGAGGGGGGTTAGTGCTTTAGCCCCTCCAATCATATAAGAGGCCAGCTTATCTTTTAGGGGGTTAGAAGATGCACATGGCCTACTAAGAAGAATTGTGTCAGGAAGAAGCTGTATATTTCTTCTAAGCATTGTGCCCATTCCCCTTCCTACCTCTGCCCGGAATATCTTAATCTTAGGGCAGTTCCACCAGATACGTAGGTATGAACCTGTCTGCTCTTGGCACCTCCAACATCTGTCCGTCTCCCACAGTTTGTGTGCATGAAGCCTCTCTGGGGTTTTATACCATCTAGTTATTCATTTGTTATGGTTCTCCTGCAGACGGACACATGGTGAGATCCCATATGTAGTTTTACATTGTTTTGATTTTGGCTTTAGTTATTTTTATGCCCAACTCCTTTTCCCATGATGAGATAGAAGTTGGTCTGCTGGCAGCACAAGAAGAGAGGAAGTTGTTTGTCAAATATGAAATCTTCCTAGAGGTTTTGTTCTGGCCACTCAAAATGTTTTCGAAATCTGTTACTGGTCTCATAGATAACTGCGGAGAGATGTGCAAGGTGCCGGCCCTGAACCTTACTGAGTGCACAAGAGGGTTCATTATGGTTTGAAGATCCTTGTCTATAACCCCCTGAATGTCCTGAATTGTCAAGTCCGATGTTGGTGGAGTGAGCCGCTTAATTGTAAGCAGGAGTAAGTTTAGGGGGTGGAGGGTGAGGGTGGAAGCCTTGGACTAAGAGTCCCAGGTCTCGCAGACGCCTCTCAGCAAGATATTGAAGTCTTTGGATCCATAGACTCTGGAACTGGGAAACCACGGATCACCCAGAAAACCTTCTTTTTGTGCAATCTATCCTTTGCAACTTGTGGTTTTCAGTGGATACATTAAGTCCAACCATCTACCGAGCTGGATTGCCTTATAGTATTCTGTGAGATCCGGAAGTCCAACTCCTCCTATTGGTTTTTTCCTAATCATTAGTGACCAAGCCAACCGGGGCCGTTTATATTTCCAGGAACAGTGAGCAAAGGGTTTTGAAGAATGACTGAGGTGCGTGAATCGGTAGCGTTTGTATTTTGTAAAGTATCTCGGGTAAAATATATGTCTTAATGAGACTCTTTCTGCTAAGCCAAGATATAATAGGAGGGTTATACGGGGTTCACAAGGTCCTAATTTCAGGTAGTAATGGTAAGAGATTGAATTCAAGTAATTTCCAGAGACTTTTTGTTAGTTTAATACCTAAGTAGTCAATAGCGCGTTCTGCCAATACATACGGAGGGTTATCCTTCATTTCTGTTACTCTGTGCGGCGGTATAATAATATTTAAGATCAACAATTTATTTTTATTAACTCTGAAGCTTAAGAGTCTTCCATAAAGATCCAATAAGTTGTTACATTTTATAAGACCCTGTTGGGGATTTAAAGGGGTTGTCCCGCGAAAGCAAGTGGGGGTATACACTTCTGTATGGCCATATTAATGCACTTTGTAATGTACATCGTGCATTAATTATGAGCCATACAGAAGTTATTCACTCACCTGTTCCGTTGCTAGCGTCCCCGTCTCCATGGTGCCGTCTAATTTCAGCGTCTAATCGCCCGATTAGACGCGCTTGCGCAGTCCGGTCTTCTCCCTGGTGAATGGGGCCGCTCGTGCCGGAGAGTTGGTCCTCGTAGCTCCGCCCCGTCACGTGTGCCGATTCCAGCCAATCAGGAGGCTGGAATCGGCAATGGACCGCACAGAGCCCACGGTGCACCATGGGAGAAGACCCGCGGTGCATCGTGGGTGAAGATCCCGGCGGCCATCTTGCTAAGGTAAGTAAGAAGTCGCCGCAGCGCGGGGATTCGGGTAAGTACTAAACGGTTTGTTTTTTTAACACATGCATTGGGTTTGTCTCGCGCCGAACGGGGGGCCTATTGAATAAAAAAAAAACCCGTTTCGGCGCGGGACAACCCCTTTAAGGTTAAAAGAAGGATGTCTTCGGCCAAGGCAGCCGTTTGTATACAGTCTTTCCCTATGGTGAGACCTTGTGTTTCCGGATTTTGTCTGACTTGTCGATGGGCTTCTAGTGTGAGTATGAATAATGTTGGGGATAAAGGGCAGCCCTGACGGCTTCCATTCATAATATTAAATGATTGGGATAGTGTCATTTATTCTCAGTCTAGCGTATGGTTGGGTGTATAGGGAAAATATCTATCATTAACTAGATGTGCCGGGAAGTGACATTTGTGTAGAACTGCTATCATGAAGGAACAGTCCACCCTGTCAAAAGCTTTTCCAGCATCAATTCCTCCCAAAAACAATGATATATTCTTTTGTTTTGCCTAGTATATGGCATGAAAAATTATTGCTGTGTTGTCCTTTCCTCCTCTACCATTCATGAAACCTGTCTGTTCGTCCGCTATCAGGTCAGGGATCATTTTACCCATCCTAAGAGCCAAATATTACCCAGAGGAGCGTGCATGCCCATTTGAGTCTCCTCACTTAGTTTATAGTTGCTCTCCCTAAGGAGAAAAGATAGGGTTTCTGACCCTAAGAGCCAAATGTTTTGCCCATATCTTCATATCTAGATTTAATAAAGAGATTGATTTGTCATTGTTGCAATGGGTTGGGTCTTTGCCCTCTTTGTGTATCGGGGTAATATGTGCTTCTTGTGACTTGTGAGCACCCTTCATGATAGCACTGAGAGTAAGCGTAAGATACGGCAGTATCATCTGCTGTAAAGTTCTGTAGTAACTTATTGTCAGGCCGTCCGGTCCTCGGCTCTTACCACTTGGTAAGCTGCCTATCACCGAACTAAGTTCTTCTTGACTAATAGGTGCAAGCAGGTTCACCGTCTTATCTGAGCTTAGTGAGGGGAGGTTTAGTTCCTTCAAAAACCTATCTGTTTGCATAGCTTTGTAGTCTGAAGACAGTTGGGTCTCGCCTCACTTAGATTATATAGTTTAGTATAATAGGTTGAAAGGCTGCGGGTATGCCCGATGAAGTTGTAGTTATTTCCCGTTCCCTTCCTAATTTCCTTGATGAAAGTTTTTTCTCTTGTCTTTTTTTATAAGCGAGGACATTAGTTTGCCCCCTTTATCCCCATGTGCATACAACTTATGTTTGTAGAAGATGTGCGCCTTAGTATGCTTCTCATCCAACATATGTTTAAGTTGTTCTCTTAATGAGTTTGGCTCTTGTTGTACTTTTACTAAAGGCCTTTTTATCACGTGACCGGCGACCGCTCAACAAGGTCACTGCTCCAGGCTCTCGGCGACCGTTGGTCGTTGGGAGCAAGGAGATTTTAAGTTTCCTGGGCTCCCCGACTCCTGCGCATGTGTCCGGCATTTTGCCGGCGGTCGCATGTGCAGAATCCGGGAAAGTTCACGGAGGAAGATCACGTCGGGGTGCAAATACGGAGGCCTCCGGTAAAAAATTTCATCTCATCTCACCGATCGGATCGGTGAGGGGAGATGAACCTTCACCTTTTTTTACTTTTACGTGATCGCCATTATCCATTGGATAACGGCCAACACATGATCAGGAACCGCTCACCGCGGCCCCCCGTGAAATCTCCAGGCTCCCAGCTAAGTTTTGTAGCCAGGAGCAGGGAGATTTTAAATTACCCTGACAATCCACGGGTTTTACGCTGCGCCTGCCACTTTGGCGACGGGCGCGTGCGCAGAAGCTGGGGTAAAGTCCGCGGATAAATCCGCGGGCCTTAGGTATGTCATTTCATCCTCCCTCACGGATATGATCCGTGGAGGGTGATGAGACGTAAGATTTTTTAACTTTTTACTTTTTTTTTTTTTACTTTTTACCCTTTTTTTTAACTTTACATGATCACTGTCATCCATAGGATAACAGTGATCATGTCCCGGTGAAATTTCTCTGCTCCTGGCTACACATGGCAGCCAGGAGCAGAGGGATTTTAAATTTCCCGGGGCTCGAGCCCCTCTGTGCACGCGCCCGATGATTGACATCGGGCGCACATGTGCAGACGGGGACTTCGGGTCCCAGAACACCAGGACATCGTCGGACCTGAGGTAAGTATTTTCACCTCCCCTCATGGATCGGATCCATGAGGGGAGGTGAAACTTGTACTTTTTTTAAACTCTTTTAACTTTTTCGCGATCGCCGCTATCCAATGGATAGCGGCGATCGCGGGCTTGGGGACCGCTCACCGCTGTCACCAGTAACACCTCCTGGTTCCCGGCTACCTTCAGGAGCTGGGAGCCAGGAGATTTTAAATTTGCGGGGGGCTCCCGGGCTTCTGCGCATGCGTGTGACGTCATCATCTGGCGCGCATGCGCAGTAGACCGGCGGCAGGTCCGGGAGGACCAGATCTTCGGAGGCAGCGCGGAGAAGGCGGGTGAGTATTTTCAGCTGCCCTGATGGATCCAATCCATCAGGGCAGCTGAATCTTTAACTTCTTTTCTACTTTTTTAAACTTTTATGCGATCGGCGCTATCCATTGGATAGCGCCGATCGCAATGCCGGGGGGGACCGCCCGGGATGACAGCTCCATGCTGTCGTCTACCTTTGGGCACCGACAGCATGGAGCTGTCACGTCCTCAGGCAAGTGGGCATTAATCCTAAGAGGAAGCATAATACTACGTCCTCTAGGATTAAAGCCCACTTACTGAGGACGTAGTTTCCCGATGGGGCCGTCAGTAAGGGGTTAAGTCTCAAATTCTTAGAAGACAGTAAAACCTGCTCCCCAACCACAAAAGGTAAGTAGTTGGCCCACTGAAACCGATTATCAGAAACAAGAAGTCATAGGTACTGGATTAATTCTTGATTCATGCGTTCAGTTTGTCCGTTAGAAAAAGACAAATTAACATTTAGGTTTTTGCATTAAGCTCTATCCAAGATAATATCCTCCGAAACTCCATGTAGCCGAACAATTTCCCTGATAAACAGTTCAGATAGTTGCTTGGCGTCAGGTAATTTGCATATAGGAATGAAATGTGACATTTTGGAAAAACAATCAACTATGACCCAAATGATTGTGTTTCCATGTGAGAGAGGCAGATCAGTTATAAAGTCCATGGACAGATGGGACCATGGCCTACATGGAACCAGCACAGGGAGAAGAGGACCCTCAGGACGGCTCCTCAGTCTCTTTTCCCTGGCGCAAACCAGGCATGCCGACACAAAAGACTGGACATCCCTGGCCATATGAGGCCACCAATAATTCCTGGATAGTAGTTCCTGAGTACCCCTTATACCGGTGTGACCAGCTAGGACTGAACCATGTGTCTCCTCTAACACCTTCAACCTCAATGACAAAGGAACAAAAAGTTTGCCTTCCAGAAGGGCTTCAGGGGCTGATTGTTGAGCAGCGTGTATAAGAGGTGAAAGGTTGGAGGAGACAGCAGCGAGAACCACCCTGGGGGAGAGAATATCCTTAGGCTCAGACTCTGCAGCTTCCGGAGTACCAAAACTCCTAGACAAAGCATCTACCTTAACATTTTTTGAGCTGGGTCTGTAAGTCACCAAAAAGTTGGACCATGAAAAGAACAAGGCCCAGTGGGCTTGCCAAGCATTTAACCTCTTAGCGGAGTCTAGATAAATTAGGTTTTTATGGTCTGTGAGTGCAGTGATCTGATGGAGTGCTCCTTCCAGAAAATGCCTCCATTCCTCAAACACCCACTTAATAGCTAGTAGAGATGAGCGAGTATACTCGGTAAAGGCAAATGCTCGAGCGAGCATTGCCTTTAGCGAGTATACTCGCTCATCTCTAATAGCTAGTAATTCCCAGTTGCCTATGTCGTTCAATAGACGAGAACTTCTTGGAAAAGTAGGCACAAGGTCTATGGTTTGTGAGTGTTGAGGGACCTTGAGATAGTACCGCTCCAACTCCAAACTCAGAGGCATCTACCTCCACCACAAATGGACAGGATAGGTCAGGTTGAATGAGGACGGGCACCGAAGAGAAAGCATCCTTCAGGTAGAGAAGGCCACAAGAGCATCAGAAGACCAGGTACTCACATCAGCCCCCTTTCTGGTGATATCCGTTAAAGGCTTAGCTACCACAGAGAAGTTCTCAATGAATTTACGATAGTAGTTAGAGTGCCCAAGGAAGCGTTGCAGAGCTTTCAAGGTGACTGGCTGAGCCCATTCCGTGATGGCTTTCACCTTTACCGGATCCATCTGAATATCACATGGTGTAATGATTTACCCCAAGAATGATATTCTCTGGACACCGAAAACACATTTCTCAAATTTAGGAAACAACTTGTTAGCCCTGAGGCAAGTCAGCATGGTTTGAAAATAGACACGGCTGAGAAGAATGGGATAAGCACAAAAAAACAAAAAAGATCCAGCGCTCCAGAGGAATGCCTATTGTACTATATAAATGATAGGTCTCTTAGATATTTCCAAAACAAGCACTAACTTTTATTAACAGATATGTCCGACGCGTTTCGTCGCCTAAAAGCGACTTTTTCAAGTGACATATACACATATATCTTCTCCTTATATACATATGTTAAACCTTACCCACCCAATCATCTCTGCATATCCTCTGCATGGCCTCCTGAAGCGCCGGGTCCTGACTTCCGGTGCACGGAAGGTTACCTGAAGGACTTCCGGTTCACGGTTACTGCTTCCGGATTGCCACCATGGATATGCTATCTCAACAAAGTGACGTACGGACGTACCGGTCACGTGACTGTACTAGTCACATGATCGCACACCGTCCTAACGTCATCACGTTCAGGATGCATCTGTATAATGCTTTTCTAGGGGGTGCGTTCCCATAGTAATGGGACGCATTCCCCCGACATATATCGGAACCATGAATATGTTTTCTCAGCAATATGACGCGCGGACGTGCCGGTCACGTGACTGTACTGGTCACATGATCGCAACACCGTCCTGACGTCATCACGCTCGGAATGCATCTGTGTGATGCTTCTATAGGAGGTGCGTTCCCATGGTAATGGAACGCATCCCTCCGGCATACAGCGGAACCTTCACTGTGTTGCTGTCATGTTTTATACACATAAAAAATGTGCCTAAAACTATATAAATAGATCAATTTTGCATATCTCCTTAACAACATTATAAGTTTACAACAAACTCAATCACTTATTTCTTGTATACTACATTATTAACCCAATAAATACCCATTACTATCAATGCATTCCCATTACTTTAAAAATATATATATATATAAATATAGGTCATCTAATAATAGCATATATATCATATCATAATACCAATCAAAATCATATATATCATAAATATCATAAAACTATATCATCACATTAAAAAACTTCAATAGATACTTTCTAAACTATAATCCCATCCATATATCTATGGATGGGTACATCCCAGTTGTCAAAAAAAACCTTTAAAAACTAATAAATACATAAATACATAGAAAAAATGGGAAAAAATAGAAAAAAGGGGCCCTGATTAAAATTTCTCTAACACTTCATTGAGACCATGCGGGACAAGGGAATTTAACTTAAATATCCAAAACATCTCCTTGGTACGTAAATTTCTAATAGACCGTAAGGAGATGCTCTCCAGGGGGGTAACCTTCAAGCCTGCGGGATCACAATTATGGTGTATTTTAAAATGCCTAGAGACGCTGTGTTGCATAAAACCCTTCCTTATGTTGCTTTTATGCCTTGAGATTCGTGCTCTCAACATATTAAGGGTTCTCCCCACATACTTTTTGTGACAAGGACATTCCAAAAGGTATATAACATTTTTGGATCTACATGTAAGGTGTTGCCTTATCTGGATTTCCTCCCCATCCTGACCTATTATTTTTCTAATTTCATGTGCGATGTGTATGCAACTCTTGCACCTCTTCTTACCACATTTATATACTCCTTTTTGCCCTTCTTTCCCTTCTTGCTCCTCTTTAACTCTGTTTTCTTTTTTCGGGCGGGATGGGGCCAACATATTCTTAAGGGTCCTATTTTTTCTAAAAATGCATTTAGGATTTTGATCTATACAATTTCCCAAAAAAGGGTCATTCTTTAATATACCCCAATTTTTCTTGATTATTGCCTTAATTTCCTTATGTTGTGAACTATACTTTGTAATGAACGTGGTCTTTTGAGATCCATTCTTCTGAATCCCCTCTTTGTCTTTTTTCTGTTCTTTTCTTTTTGATATCTCACATACCCGTTTATAGGCCCCCTCTATTATTTCTCCTGGGTATCCCTTTTCTCTAAATCTTTGTTTTAAAATTTCTGATTGTGCATCAAAATCGGATTTTTTTGAACAATTTCTTCTTATCCTCCTAAGCTGTCCGTACGGGATGTTAGTACGCCAACTTTTAAGATGACAACTATTAAAATCTAAAAAGCTATTGGTATCTACTGGTTTAAAAAATGTCTTTGTGGTAATTTTTCCCTCTTCAATGAATATCTCCAAATCCAAAAACACTATTTTATGCGGATTACAAGTATCGGTAAACTTAAAATTAAATTCATTAATATTTAGGGTATCAATAAATTCCCTCAAACTCTCTACGTCCCCCCTCCATATCATCAAAATGTCATCAATATATCGTTTGTATAACCCAACACGTGGGTCTTTAAAACGATTCTTCTCGAATATGCCCATTACGAGGTTGGCAAAGCTAGGGGCACATTTAGTGCCCATAGCTGTGCCCCTTGTCTGCCTGTAAAAAACTCCATCATATGTAAAACAATTATTACTTAAAATAAAAGACATGGCTTCTATAAGAAAATCCTTTTGTTGATTTGGCATAAGGGGATCTTCATCTAAAATTTCTCTTATGGCCTCTAGACCTTGTTTATGTGATATGTTCGAGTACAATGCCTCAACATCTAGAGAACACCATATTGAGGGGTTATGCCATTGTTCTTCCTTTAAAATCTCCAATAAATGGCCAGTGTCCTTAATATATGATGGCAATGTTTTTACATAGCGTTGTAATTGTATGTCCACATATTCCGACAGGTGACTCGTTATTGAACACATACCCGCTATGATAGGGCGTCCGGGAGGCTTATGTACGCACTTATGTAGTTTGGGAATGTGATAGAAATAAGGGATATCTGCATCTATATTGATAATATATTTGTATTCTGTTCTAGAAATCCCATTTTCCTCTAAAGCCCTCTTCATCATGTCATGGAACATTATATTAATTTCACCCATGGGGTCTTTATCCAATTTCTTATAATAAGATGCATCATCCAATATCCTTAAAGCTTCCCCATGGTAATATGAATGATCCATCAACACTATTCCCCCACCTTTGTCCGCTTGCCTTACTACCACCTCCTTTTCTTTAGTAAGTCGATCTAATGTTTTTTTCTGTTTTTCATTTAAATTAGGTTTCCCTATATGGGTCTTCTTTTTTTTACACATCATGTTAAAGTCCCTAAGGACATTCTGGTAGAAGAGCTGAAGGTATTCACCCTTCGATTCTGTGGGATAAAATTTTGAGTGGGGTTTTAGTTCTGTGATGATGGGTTCATCTAATGAAAATTCACCTAATACATCTTCATTATTACTATTTCCATTTTTTTCCTCTCGAGGATGTTGTAAAAAATACCTATTTAAAGTGAGTTTGCGAAGGAATGCATTAAGGTCGACAAAAAGATCGAACATATTGGATCTTTGGGTGGGGCTAAATGAAAGACCTTTCGACAAAATTTCGACTTCTTTTCGCCTCAGTAAATACCGTGAGATGTTAAAAATACCGCATTTTCTTGCTTCCTCAAAGCTAACTACTTCCTCATCTGTATTTGATTTGTTTCTACGTTTCTTGTGTTTTTTACCACCCCTCGTGCCCCTTCTTTTGTCCCTTCCATTTTTCTTTTTTGAACTTGGGTGGACTGTGTTAATGGATGGTAAAACTGTGTGATCTTGGACCTCGCTCCCAATCCACTGGTAGTTTGGTAAGTTCTTACTTTGCTCTGATTGGGGGCATTGCTCCCCAATCGGGTAGTCATGGATGGTGCTGTTTGATTGATAGTGACCAGAGGGCAACGAATGGTATCTTGTAACCCTAAAAAAACCTGACCTGAGCCCGTTTGATTATGGGAACTGATATTATTTATCACACCCTCTTTCCGCCCAGTTGTTGTGTTCGCTAGGCATAGATCTAATATATCCGTGGGGGAATTTCCAAGGGGAGATGTTAAAAGGGCTCTCTCAATAGGGTGTGGAATTAATTCCGGAGTGAAAAATATATGGTCACTATTTAATCTCTCCGGCGTTTTCCTGGAAACTTCCAATCTTCTAATAGGTGTAACCATGGGACTAGCAATTATGTCTTTGGTATTCTCACATCTAGTGTCATCCACTGTAATCATGGACTGTAAATTAACAGTATTCTCACCATCCAAATCCTGAAGATGCAATGCATTAAAACTTCCATTAGTGTAACCCTGCCCCCCTTCTGTTTGTGTCATATTATCCCTATTGATCCTATGTCTAGGTCTGGTTTCCATATAAGATGTACTATTGTTATCATGGAATCTTGAATGTGTATAGTTCTTCCTCTCTAACCCCCTTCTTCTCCCCCCTCTGTACTGATTTCTAGATCTAACTGGTTCCCAAGGATAAGAATTGTCATGTATGTGTGAATATTGGTTTCTTCCAAAATTCCATTCCCTATTCTTTCTACGTTCATTAGACCGATTATAATTAGTGAACACCCTTGTTTCCCCAAACCAGATCTTTTTCTGGGGAGGTATATATGCATTATTTTCAATAACCTTTTCATGTCTACCTTCTCCCGATGTATGGGGCTCCTGATGATTCCTCAAATTATTTCTCTCATGTTGTACCTCACCTCTTGTTGATACTTCTCTTGTATGGCTCCTCTGGGGTCTCTTCCTCTTATAATCTTTAGGAAAAAAGACTTTTTGATTAAAATCATCTAAATCCCGGATAAGCTTTTTAACTTTCCTTAAACAAATCTCTTTTTCTATTTTATGTATATAATTAATAGCAACAGAAATTTCCTCCTTGTTACTTAGTACCCCATAACTGTAGACCAATTTGAGACCCTCCTCAGAAAGGGAAGACCGCTTAGCAGTCAATTTGTCCAATTTGTCAATTTGACGTTAGGACGGTGTGCGATCATGTGACTAGTACAGTCACGTGACCGGTACGTCCGTACGTCACTTTGTTGAGATAGCATATCCATGGTGGCAATCCGGAAGCAGTAACCGTGAACCGGAAGTCCTTCAGGTAACCTTCCGTGCACCGGAAGTCAGGACCCGGCGCTTCAGGAGGCCATGCAGAGGATATGCAGAGATGATTGGGTGGGTAAGGTTTAACATATGTATATAAGGAGAAGATATATGTGTATATGTCACTTGAAAAAGTCGCTTTTAGGCGACGAAACGCGTCGGACATATCTGTTAATAAAAGTTAGTGCTTGTTTTGGAAATATCTAAGAGACCTATCATTTATATAGTACAATAGGCATTCCTCTGGAGCGCTGGATCTTTTTTGTTTTTTTGTGCTTATCCCATTTATATTCAGTCGCACCCTGTCACAGGGGTGCGACAGATCCTTGCTTGCTTCAGTGGTATTGACTTCCTGAATCTCCGATTGGTGACTGCAGCAATTGTACAACGTGCACCAGGACGTGGAGGTGTTAGGTGGAGGGTCTCTTTACAGTGGCCCATCCACCTGCACCGGGTAAGTCCCAAAAAGATTTTCTGTTTTTCTACATCTTGGAAATTACATTCTAGTGGGTGGAGCGCCGTCACTTATTGTTTTTTACTTTTGTTTTTTACGGTCTTCGTCACGGAGGTCCGGGCTACATTTTCTGGTGACTGGCGAACCCCTACGTTATGGATCTTCTAGAGAAGGAGTGGGCATTATTGCCTAAAAGAGTTCACGGGCTATTGGCTGAATATTCCAAGGACTTGGAAAAACTTAAGTCTTCTTCGATCCCTCAGGATTTTGAGGGGACTTTGGTTTGGCCCAAGGAAACATTGGATATAGTACCACCTAAGGAATTTCATTCCCTTAAAAATTCCATCTATGATACCTGGAGGCATACACTAGACTTGCTTTTTTTGAAATTATATCAAGAGAATAATCTTGCACCCAGGGGTTTGAGAGTGCATATACAGTCGGCTTTCCCTAATGATAAGGATTTTACGGGTGGGTGGGGTCTCATGTTGGGTACGTTTACGACCCTTATGTTGGACAAATTGACTGCTAAGCGGTCTTCCCTTTCTGAGGAGGGTCTCAAATTGGTCTACAGTTATGGGGTACTAAGTAACAAGGAGGAAATTTCTGTTGCTATTAATTATATACATAAAATAGAAAAAGAGATTTGTTTAAGGAAAGTTAAAAAGCTTATCCGGGATTTAGATGATTTTAATCAAAAAGTCTTTTTTCCTAAAGATTATAAGAGGAAGAGACCCCAGAGGAGCCATACAAGAGAAGTATCAACAAGAGGTGAGGTACAACATGAGAGAAATAATTTGAGGAATCATCAGGAGCCCCATACATCGGGAGAAGGTAGACATGAAAAGGTTATTGAAAATAATGCATATATACCTCCCCAGAAAAAGATCTGGTTTGGGGAAACAAGGGTGTTCACTAATTATAATCGGTCTAATGAACGTAGAAAGAATAGGGAATGGAATTTTGGAAGAAACCAATATTCACACATACATGACAATTCTTATCCTTGGGAACCAGTTAGATCTAGAAATCAGTACAGAGGGGGGAGAAGAAGGGGGTTAGAGAGGAAGAACTATACACATTCAAGATTCCATGATAACAATAGTACATCTTATATGGAAACCAGACCTAGACATAGGATCAATAGGGATAATATGACACAAACAGAAGGGGGGCAGGGTTACACTAATGGAAGTTTTAATGCATTGCATCTTCAGGATTTGGATGGTGAGAATACTGTTAATTTACAGTCCATGATTACAGTGGATGACACTAGATGTGAGAATACCAAAGACATAATTGCTAGTCCCATGGTTACACCTATTAGAAGATTGGAAGTTTCCAGGAAAACGCCGGAGAGATTAAATAGTGACCATATATTTTTCACTCCGGAATTAATTCCACACCCTATTGAGAGAGCCCTTTTAACATCTCCCCTTGGAAATTCCCCCACGGATATATTAGATCTATGCCTAGCGAACACAACAACTGGGCGGAAAGAGGGTGTGATAAATAATATCAGTTCCCATAATCAAACGGGCTCAGGTCAGGTTTTTTTAGGGTTACAAGATACCATTCGTTGCCCTCTGGTCACTATCAATCAAACAGCACCATCCATGACTACCCGATTGGGGAGCAATGCCCCCAATCAGAGCAAAGTAAGAACTTACCAAACTACCAGTGGATTGGGAGCGAGGTCCAAGATCACACAGTTTTACCATCCATTAACACAGTCCACCCAAGTTCAAAAAAGAAAAATGGAAGGGACAAAAGAAGGGGCACGAGGGGTGGTAAAAAACACAAGAAACGTAGAAACAAATCAAATACAGATGAGGAAGTAGTTAGCTTTGAGGAAGCAAGAAAATGCGGTATTTTTAACATCTCACGGTATTTACTGAGGCGAAAAGAAGTCGAAATTTTGTCGAAAGGTCTTTCATTTAGCCCCACCCAAAGATCCAATATGTTCGATCTTTTTGTCGACCTTAATGCATTCCTTCGCAAACTCACTTTAAATAGGTATTTTTTACAACATCCTCGAGAGGAAAAAAATGGAAATAGTAATAATGAAGATGTATTAGGTGAATTTTCATTAGATGAACCCATCATCACAGAACTAAAACCCCACTCAAAATTTTATCCCACAGAATCGAAGGGTGAATACCTTCAGCTCTTCTACCAGAATGTCCTTAGGGACTTTAACATGATGTGTAAAAAAAAGAAGACCCATATAGGGAAACCTAATTTAAATGAAAAACAGAAAAAAACATTAGATCGACTTACTAAAGAAAAGGAGGTGGTAGTAAGGCAAGCGGACAAAGGTGGGGGAATAGTGTTGATGGATCATTCATATTACCATGGGGAAGCTTTAAGGATATTGGATGATGCATCTTATTATAAGAAATTGGATAAAGACCCCATGGGTGAAATTAATATAATGTTCCATGACATGATGAAGAGGGCTTTAGAGGAAAATGGGATTTCTAGAACAGAATACAAATATATTATCAATATAGATGCAGATATCCCTTATTTCTATCACATTCCCAAACTACATAAGTGCGTACATAAGCCTCCCGGACGCCCTATCATAGCGGGTATGTGTTCAATAACGAGTCACCTGTCGGAATATGTGGACATACAATTACAACGCTATGTAAAAACATTGCCATCATATATTAAGGACACTGGCCATTTATTGGAGATTTTAAAGGAAGAACAATGGCATAACCCCTCAATATGGTGTTCTCTAGATGTTGAGGCATTGTACTCGAACATATCACATAAACAAGGTCTAGAGGCCATAAGAGAAATTTTAGATGAAGATCCCCTTATGCCAAATCAACAAAAGGATTTTCTTATAGAAGCCATGTCTTTTATTTTAAGTAATAATTGTTTTACATATGATGGAGTTTTTTACAGGCAGACAAGGGGCACAGCTATGGGCACTAAATGTGCCCCTAGCTTTGCCAACCTCGTAATGGGCATATTCGAGAAGAATCGTTTTAAAGACCCACGTGTTGGGTTATACAAACGATATATTGATGACATTTTGATGATATGGAGGGGGGACGTAGAGAGTTTGAGGGAATTTATTGATACCCTAAATATTAATGAATTTAATTTTAAGTTTACCGATACTTGTAATCCGCATAAAATAGTGTTTTTGGATTTGGAGATATTCATTGAAGAGGGAAAAATTACCACAAAGACATTTTTTAAACCAGTAGATACCAATAGCTTTTTAGATTTTAATAGTTGTCATCTTAAAAGTTGGCGTACTAACATCCCGTACGGACAGCTTAGGAGGATAAGAAGAAATTGTTCAAAAAAATCCGATTTTGATGCACAATCAGAAATTTTAAAACAAAGATTTAGAGAAAAGGGATACCCAGGAGAAATAATAGAGGGGGCCTATAAACGGGTATGTGAGATATCAAAAAGAAAAGAACAGAAAAAAGACAAAGAGGGGATTCAGAAGAATGGATCTCAAAAGACCACGTTCATTACAAAGTATAGTTCACAACATAAGGAAATTAAGGCAATAATCAAGAAAAATTGGGGTATATTAAAGAATGACCCTTTTTTGGGAAATTGTATAGATCAAAATCCTAAATGCATTTTTAGAAAAAATAGGACCCTTAAGAATATGTTGGCCCCATCCCGCCCGAAAAAAGAAAACAGAGTTAAAGAGGAGCAAGAAGGGAAAGAAGGGCAAAAAGGAGTATATAAATGTGGTAAGAAGAGGTGCAAGAGTTGCATACACATCGCACATGAAATTAGAAAAATAATAGGTCAGGATGGGGAGGAAATCCAGATAAGGCAACACCTTACATGTAGATCCAAAAATGTTATATACCTTTTGGAATGTCCTTGTCACAAAAAGTATGTGGGGAGAACCCTTAATATGTTGAGAGCACGAATCTCAAGGCATAAAAGCAACATAAGGAAGGGTTTTATGCAACACAGCGTCTCTAGGCATTTTAAAATACACCATAATTGTGATCCCGCAGGCTTGAAGGTTACCCCCCTGGAGAGCATCTCCTTACGGTCTATTAGAAATTTACGTACCAAGGAGATGTTTTGGATATTTAAGTTAAATTCCCTTGTCCCGCATGGTCTCAATGAAGTGTTAGAGAAATTTTAATCAGGGCCCCTTTTTTCTATTTTTTCCCATTTTTTCTATGTATTTATGTATTTATTAGTTTTTAAAGGTTTTTTTTGACAACTGGGATGTACCCATCCATAGATATATGGATGGGATTATAGTTTAGAAAGTATCTATTGAAGTTTTTTAATGTGATGATATAGTTTTATGATATTTATGATATATATGATTTTGATTGGTATTATGATATGATATATATGCTATTATTAGATGACCTATATTTATATATATATATATTTTTAAAGTAATGGGAATGCATTGATAGTAATGGGTATTTATTGGGTTAATAATGTAGTATACAAGAAATAAGTGATTGAGTTTGTTGTAAACTTATAATGTTGTTAAGGAGATATGCAAAATTGATCTATTTATATAGTTTTAGGCACATTTTTTATGTGTATAAAACATGACAGCAACACAGTGAAGGTTCCGCTGTATGCCGGAGGGATGCGTTCCATTACCATGGGAACGCACCTCCTATAGAAGCATCACACAGATGCATTCCGAGCGTGATGACGTCAGGACGGTGTTGCGATCATGTGACCAGTACAGTCACGTGACCGGCACGTCCGCGCGTCATATTGCTGAGAAAACATATTCATGGTTCCGATATATGTCGGGGGAATGCGTCCCATTACTATGGGAACGCACCCCCTAGAAAAGCATTATACAGATGCATCCTGAACGTGATGACGTTAGGACGGTGTGCGATCATGTGACTAGTACAGTCACGTGACCGGTACGTCCGTACGTCACTTTGTTGAGATAGCATATCCATGGTGGCAATCCGGAAGCAGTAACCGTGAACCGGAAGTCCTTCAGGTAACCTTCCGTGCACCGGAAGTCAGGACCCGGCGCTTCAGGAGGCCATGCAGAGGATATGCAGAGATGATTGGGTGGGTAAGGTTTAACATATGTATATAAGGAGAAGATATATGTGTATATGTCACTTGAAAAAGTCGCTTTTAGGCGACGAAACGCGTCGGACATATCTGTTAATAAAAGTTAGTGCTTGTTTTGGAAATATCTAAGAGACCTATCATTTATATAGTACAATAGGCATTCCTCTGGAGCGCTGGATCTTTTTTGTTTTTTTGTGCTTATCCCATTTATATTCAGTCGCACCCTGTCACAGGGGTGCGACAGATCCTTGCTTGCTTCAGTGGTATTGACTTCCTGAATCTCCGATTGGTGACTGCAGCAATTGTACAACGTGCACCAGGACGTGGAGGTGTTAGGTGGAGGGTCTCTTTACAGTGGCCCATCCACCTGCACCGGGTAAGTCCCAAAAAGATTTTCTGTTTTTCTACATCTTGGAAATTACATTCTAGTGGGTGGAGCGCCGTCACTTATTGTTTTTTATTATTGTTTTTTACGGCTGAGAAGAAGGCGTCTAAGTCCTTTGCATAGGACGAAACGTCGCAGGCTTGTGTTTTGTCAATGGAGCTGTTTTATCAATAAAGATGACTATTGGATTTTTATCCTGTGAAGACTTCAGAATTCCTCTCTGATATGCTCCAATGGATGCTGCACTCCTAGACACTTCCCCATTTGTTGTTTAGGTGACATTGTTCCCAATTCCATGGGTTCAGTAGAGGGAGGTGAAATTGTCTGGTTAAGAGAGGAGGTGGACAGGCAGACCGGACTGGTCCTCACGGATCATCTGGCCCTCAGTCGACCGTCCGCTCGAATAGTTAGCGACCTTGCTTGCTCCAGGGTATAAGGCTCACGATGGGCAACCAGCAAATCCTTGAGGCCTTCGGATAAGCCGGCCAAGAACAAATCCTTGAGGGCTGAGTCGTTCCACCCCGACTCCATGTAGTGCTGTCTGAATTGAGAGCAGTAGTCCTCCACCACCTTCAAACCCTGATGCAAGGACAACAGTTGGGAGACAGCGTAGGCAGCACGGTCGGGCTCGTCATAGATATGACCGAGAGCTGAGAAGAAGGCGTCTAAAGATTGTCGGGTGGGAGAGTCAGAGGGTAAAGAGAAAGCCCAATTTTAAAGGTTCTCCTCTTAGATGGGAAATCACAATTCCTACCCTCTGGTACTCAGTGCCAGAAGAGTGAGGTTGCAGATCAAAATACAGCTTGCATCCTTCTCGAAAAGCAAAAAACTGTTTCCTCTCACTGTAAAGAAATCCGGCAGCGTAGCCCAAGGCTCAGAAGTTGTCACCGGAACAGAGGGAGGCTGAACCTGAGCCGACAATTACACCTGTTCCTGTTGCTGAAAATGGGTAGTCAAGTTTTGAACCAGGTTAGTCAGGGACCGGACTTGGTTAACCAAGGCCGACACGGCCTGCATGGAAGGAGTTAGCGCACCTGGTTGGATATAAGTGTCTGACCTTTTTTGGCCAGTATATCAGTCAGGGAGCTGGGGTCCAAGTGACTGGGAGTCCCTGAATTACCCGGAAGCCCTGTCCCTACCTATTTGCCCCCCTAGGCTAAGCCCTAGGGTGACAACTGGGCAACAGTCCCTAGACTGGCTAGGGATGCGGGTGCAGGAGCCAGACACTCAGACAAATACAAGAAACAAACATGAAGGCAGGTCAGGCAATCCGGGTCAGCAACTGGAAGGAACAAGGAACAAGGGATCAGGCAAAGGCAAATTCAAGTTCGAAGCAATAAGTCAAGCTGAGAATCAAATGCAGTAAACACAGGTGTAGCTGAAGACCAAACATACACTGGCAAATACTGACAGGAACTGAGTGGTTTAAATGCTGTCAAAACTCCCGCCCCAGAAGCTGATTGGAGCGGGGAGCCTGACAGCAGCAGGAGCCAA
Source organism: Eleutherodactylus coqui (assembly GCF_035609145.1). Taxonomy (NCBI): domain Eukaryota; kingdom Metazoa; phylum Chordata; class Amphibia; order Anura; family Eleutherodactylidae; genus Eleutherodactylus; species Eleutherodactylus coqui. The sequence goes on along the minus strand of NC_089837.1, from coordinate 19,571,878 downwards.
AACCGGGACGCTGGAAGAAACAGCCCCTGGCGCCTGCTAAAGACAGGCAGGCACACCCAGGAGTTATGTCAATGAGAACGCGGTGCCATGACCAGCAACCCGACTAACTAGGCGCATGCCCCCAGCGCACGGGAGCGCACGCCCGGAGCTAGCATACCGGATTACGGCAGCTAGGAGAGGTCACAAAGACCAGGGCTCCCCTGCACTGCACCCCCGCAAACCGGTTACTAGGATCGGTAGTCCGGGCACGGAGACCCCCAGAGCCACCGGACCTGACAATATCAAGTAAAAGCAAATAGATCTCTCCCATGATCTATTATACCCAGGACTGTAACAAAGGGGCGCTCTAATAATGATTGTGACAGTCCTTCAGGGGCTGGGGGCGGCACAGACACACTGGATTCCAAAGTTCATCAAAACTCACTTTTAGTCTTTATTTTGGCGTACGCTCCAGGCCACACAAAACAGCAACACAAAGTCCATGCAGTATAACAGAAATGAAATGCTGCACCACGCAGGGTGCTCAGAGGCTTCCTCCTCAGGCTGTCAGACACTGACCTCATGGGCCTACAGCCTTTTATGCCCCAGTAACGGGGTCAGTACCAACAGCAGAGTCGAGAGCCAAGGTGAAGCTGTGGACTGGATCTCCACCCCGTCCAGACTAAGTGCCTGGGAGGGAGATATACTCCATCCACAACTTCACCCTTTAACTGCCTACATATCCCCCCCTATTCTCCAGATTGGAGGGCTGGGCCTTTTGGTGGCCGGACAATGCACTCTAGACAAGGCATCAGCATTACCTTGTGATTTGCCTGGCTTATATTCAAGGGTGAACTTGAAATTCTGAAGCGAGAGAAACCATCTTGTCACCCTCGCATTCTTTTCCTTATTTTGCTTCATCCAGGTCAAGGGGGCATGGTCCGACACCAATGTGAACTCTCTCCCCAAGAGATAATACCTTAATGTTTCCAGTGCCTATTTTACTGCTAAACACTCACATTCAACAATAGCGTAATTCTTCTCCGTAGGAGATAGTTTCCGGCTTAAATATAGTACTGGATGTTCTTCCCCATTTATGGACTGGGACAACACTGCACCCAACCCTACACTAGAAGCATCAGTCTGCACAATAAACTCTTTCGAGAAGTTGGCCGTTATTGATACTGGCTGTTGGCAAAGGGCCGACTTTAAATTTTGAAAGGCCTGCTCGGCTGTCCATGCCACCATTACCGACTTGGCCCCTTTCGTCAAGTCCGTAAGTGGTGCTGCAATGGGGGCAAAGTTAGGCACAAACCTAAGGTAGTACCCGGTCCTTCCTAAAAAGGCTCTGACCTGTTTTTTTGTTAAAGGTCTAGGCCATGCCTGTATGGCCTCTACCTTGTTGACCTGGGGTTTAATGACACCATGGCCAATAACCTAGCCAAGGTACTTGGCTTCCGCCAGGGCTAGTGCACATTTTCCAGGGTTTAAGGTTAAACCTGCCCCTTTTATGGCATCCATGACCGCCTGTACCTTCCCAAGGTGACTCTCCTAATCGGTTCTATAGACTACGACATCGTCTAGGTATGCGGCAGAATCGTTACGGTGACACCTCAAAATCCGATCCATTAACCTTTGAAAGGTAGCAGGCGTGCCATGTAAACCAAACGGCATGTCTTTGTACTGAAACAAGCCCTCTGGGGTTGAGAAGGCCATTTTCTCTTTGGCCTTGTCAGTCAGAGGTATTTGGCAGTACCCTATGGTAAGGTCCAGTGTGGTGATATATCTGGCATTGCCCAGTCTCTCAATTAATTCATCCACCCTGGGCATGGGATATGCATCAAATTTGGAGATTTCGTTTAACTTACTGAAATCATTACAAAACCTCCAGGTACCGTCTGGTTTAGGGGACTAACACAATGAGGCTTGGCCACTCGCTTTTTGACTCCTCTATCACTCCTAATTCCAGCATGCTCTTAACCTCAGCAGAAACTGCTTCTCTACGTGTTTCTGGAATCCTATACGGTTTTAGGTTTACCTTCATCCCGGGTTCAGTTATGATATCATGTGTTATGACGTGTGTATGACCGGACCGGTCAGAGAATTTGTCTGTTTCTTTGCAGGAACTCTTTTGCCTCCTGCTGTTGGCACACCAAGAGGGCCTCACCCACTCTAACATCGGGCAGGTAGGGCTGCGGCCCACCCCTCCTGATGCTTGAGGTAGCCAAAGCTTCTCTATCCTTCCAGAGCTTTATTAAATAACATGGTACACCTGATACGGCTTCCTTTTCCCTGGCTGATGCACCCTATAGTTTACGTCGCCTACCTTCTCAACGATTTCGTAGGGACCCTGCCATGTAGCGAGGAATTTACTCTCTACAGTAGGTACCAAGATGAGAACTCTGTCACCAGGACTGAAAGTTCTCACCCTGGCAGAACGATTGCACACTCTGCTTTGGGCCTCCTGTGCCCTCTGGAAGTGTTCCCTGACAATGGGCACTAAAGTATTAATGCGGTCCTGCATCTGAGCCATGTGCTCTATGACGCTCCTATAGGGAGTTGACTCAGTCTCCCAGGTTTCTCTGGCTTTATCCAACAACCCTCTGGGGTGCCGACCGTATAGCAACTCAAATGGTGAGAAGCCTGTGGTACTTCCCATATGGAGAACATGAGTTATGGTAACAGACGGTCCCAGTCCCGACCATCTTTCTCTACTACCCGCTTTAGCATTTGCTTCAGGGTCTTATTGAACCTCTCCACCAACCCATCCGTCTGAGGGTGGTATACCGAGGTTCGTATGTGGTCAATTTTAAAGAGTTGGCACAATTCTTTCGTTACTTTGGACATGAACGGGGTCCCTTGGTCCGTGAGGATTTCCTTGGGAAGACCTGTTCTGGAGAACATAAGAGATAACTCTCGTGCAATGTTTTTGGCAGTAGGGCTTCTTAAAGGAATTGCCTCCGGGTACCATTTATTGCACCATATTAAAAACCGCAGCCTGTGTGCACCCAGGTCCCTCAAACTTGCTGACGCGTTTCAGTAGAACATCTCCCTTAGTCATGTCAGTCTTAGCTGGCACTCACTCTGGACACAACTCCAGTCAGATGGGCGCAGTGCTGTAATCAATTTTGGGGGATGTCTTATTATACTCACCTGGCAGGCTCGGTCCAGGTCCCTCCCGCTGCTCTCCAGAGTTTCAACATACTTCTTGCAGTCCTCGGCTGCCAAAAGAATATCACTTCTTGGTTATGGGATGCATATATCCTGCCTCCAGGAAGCAATGGCTGTGATTGGTTCTGTGACCACTGCATTGATTGGCTGAGCAGCAGTCGAAGAACCAATCACAGCCATCGCATTGGTTCATCGAGCAGCATTGATTGGTTCTCGAGCGCTCCTCAGCCAATCAGAGCCATTGCTTCCTGGAGGTGGGATTTATGAATCCTGTAACCAGGAAGTGATCTTCTGTGGGTGGCTAAGGACTGCAAGAAGCGCGCCGGAGCTCTGGAGAGCAGCGGGAGGACCTGGTCCGAGCCTGTTTGATATGTATTGCTTTTTTTTACTATGTAATGCAGCTAGGGCTTATTTTCTGGGTAGGGCTTATATTCCAAGCCTCCCCAAACTCTAAAAAAGCCGAGTAGGGCTTATTTTGGAGTAGGTCTTATTTTCAGGGAAACGGGGTACTACAGAAGCCATCATGACAGACATTATTAATACTGGGGCTACTATGAGAGTTAATATAAATACTAGAGCCATTATAGGGGCCACTATTACTACTGGAACCGCCATATAGGGGACACAATTACTATTGGGGTCATTAAGGGGGTTCCTATTACTATTGGTGCCCTGAAGAGGGACATTATTCACTTCAGACAAGTCTCAGTGCTTGAAATATGTGTAATGGGGTGGGCCTATGGATAACATTTGGGCTCCCCTCCAGTTCTTTCAATAGGGGTCTTACCTAGGGTGATCCTTTTAGCCATCCCCAATCCAGATAGGGAATCAAGTTTTGTATGTCCTTCACATGGTGTAGGCTCTGTAGAATCCACTGAGGAGTGACGGGCCATTCAGTGGTATGCCTGAGACATCACAGACGCATCATAACTCTTCCGTAAACAATAAGGCTTTACTCAATTCCTCTGAAAGGTCAAAAGCAATAAATTCATTAAACATTGCTGAACTGATGCTAATCGAGTCTCTGTATCCAGCGCCCCCCGGTGAGCTTCCTCTGGGCGCTATTCCATGATATGCGGTAAGTAGTTCCAAATGAGACCTTCTATTGCTTTCTCACTCCCCACCAGTTGCACGTCCAAGATGTCCAGGCAGCACAAGGCCGAGAGGCTGTAAGGTTCTGACGCTGAAGAGGACCGCGGCAGCAAAGCAGATACTGCAGAAACCCTTCTCTTTTATGCAATAACGCCCAAACTGAGGAGCCCCGATACGAGGCCTCCTCCGCCATACTTCATCTCCCTCTTTGTGATGTCCGTGTGGTCTTGCAATGCTAAGATGGAAGAGTCCTTTTGGAGAGACTGTAATAGGTTATGTCCAGTGTATGAAGGAACAGAGTCTCCCGGTAAGTGAGATGAAGACAGATTAATTCAGAAAATAACCTTATTACTGGTCAGTCACTATCCTATTATGCTATATGGCGATCCCATTACGCTATACGGCGATCCTATTACGCTATACGGCGATCCTATTACGCTATACGGCGATCCCATTACTCTATACGGCGATCCTATTACGCTATATGGCGATCCTATTACGCTATACGGCGATCCTATTACGCTATACGGCGATCCCATTACTCTATACGGCGATCCCATTACTCTATACGGCGATCCCATTACTCTATACGGCGATCCCATTACGCTATACGGCGATCCCATTACGCTATACGGCGATCCCATTACGCTATACGGCGATCCTATTACGCTATACGGCGATCCTATTACGCTATACGGCGATCCCATTACGCTATACGGCGATCCCATTACGCTATACGGCGATCCCATTACGCTATACGTCGATCCTATTACGCTATACGGCGATCCCATTACGCTATACGGCGATCCTATTACGCTATATGGTAATCCTATTACGCTATACAGCGATCCCATTACGCTATACGGCGATCCCATTACTCTATACGGCGATCCCATTACGCTATACGGTAATCCTATTACGCTATACGGCGATCCCATTACGCTATACGGTGATCCTATTACGCTATACGGTGATCCCATTACGCTATACGGTGATCCCATTACGCTATACGGCGATCCCATTACGCTATACGGCGATCCCATTACGCTATACGGCGATCCCATTACTCTATACGGCGATCCCATTACGCTATATGGCGATCCCATTACTCTATACGGCGATCCAATTACTCTATACGGCGATCCCATTATGCTATATGGTGATCCCCTTACTCTATACGGCGATCCCATTACGCTATACGGCGATCCTATTACTCTATACGGCGATCCCATTACGCTATACGGCGATCCTATTACGCTATACGGCGATCTCATTACTCTATACGGCGATCCCATTACTCTATACGGCGATCCCATTACGCTATACGGCGATCCCATTACTCTATACGGCGATCCCATTACGCTATACGGCGATCCCATTACTCTATACGGCGATCCCATTACTCTATACGGCGATCCCATTACTCTATACGGCGATCCCATTACGCTATACGGCGATCCCATTACGCTATACGGCGATCCCATTACGCTATACGGCGATCCCATTACGCTATACGGCGATCCCATTACGCTATACGGCGATCCCATTACGCTATACGGCGATCCCATTACTCTATACGGCGATCCCATTACTCTATACGGCGATCCCATTACGCTATACGGCGATCCCATTACTCTATACGGCGATCCCATTACGCTATACGGCGATCCCATTACTCTATACGGCCATCCTATTACTCTATACGGCGATCCTATTACGCTATACGGCGATCCCATTACTCTATACGGCGATCCCATTACGCTATACGGCGATCCCATTACTCTATACGGCGATCCCATTACGCTATACGGCGATCCCATTACGCTATACGGCGATCCCATTACGCTATACGGCGATCCCATTACTCTATACGGCGATCCCATTACTCTATACGGCGATCCCATTACGCTATACGGCGATCCCATTACGCTATACGGCGATCCTATGACGCTATACGGCGATCCCATTACTCTATGCGGCGATCCCATTACTCTATGCGGCGATCCCATTACGCTATGCGGCGATCCCATTACGCTATGCGGCGATCCCATTACGCTATACGGCGATCCCATTACGCTATACGGCGATCCCATTACTCTATACGGCGATCCCATTACGCTATACGGCGATCCTATGACGCTATACGGCGGTCCCATTACGCTATACGGCGATTATACTGTACATTTTCTTCCATGAATTCTCATTCCAACAGACTATATTGGTCTCAGTCTTCATTATTTAGATCAGAGGAACTCCGAAGAGCTGACCCTCACAAAAGCCCAAATATCTAGTTATTCCAGGTTTGATGATGTTCGTATATAGACCCTCATACCGCTACATGGGTTGGTTTGACTGCTCACCAGTGGAATGGATGTAACTAGGGATGAGCGAGCGTACTCGGATAAGCACTACTCGCTCGAGTAATTTGCTTTATCCGAGTATCTCCCTGCTCGTCCCTGAAGATTCGGGTGCCGGCACGGAGCGGGGAGCTGCAGGGGAGAGCGGGGAGGAACGGAGGTAAGATCTTTCTCTCCCTCTCTCCCGCCCGCTCTGCCCAGCTCCCCTCTGCGACTCACCTGTCAGCCGCAGCGGCACCCGAATCTTCAGGGACGAGCACAGCGATACTCGGATAAAGCAAATTACTCGAGCGAGTACCGCTTATCCGAGTACGCTCGCTCATCTCTAGATGTAACCTTTGCACATCTGCAAAGAAATAGACTTAATTACAACAATGTCTATGTGAATATCCCAGGATGAGGCTATTTTAAAAAGTTTGAAGACCAATCCGATGGATAGGAGTCTGTCTCCTGGCACCCCACGGTCACAGGCAGGAGAAACAGGAATCAGGGAACAATGTGGACAAAAATGTGTATGCTTTTATCTTAAACCTGGAGATGACGCTGCCGCAGAAGCTTCTGTTATAGACAAGTAATATGCGGTTATTCAGAAACGTCAGACAACCTGACTGACTGCAGCTAAGAGGATACTTAACTCTACCGTGAGCGGGGGATGGTAATAATCTGTTATAGATCACAAAGATCAGAACACTTCACTGTAGAACACGTGGTATTACCACCCAATGTTTCACCCCAGCAATGGTGGTTGGCCGCACACAGTAACGTAAATGTTGTCAATTACCTGCCTGAAACTGGTAGATGAATATGCGATGCTCTGGTGTCGAATCGAGCTCAGGTACGATAATTGGCAGGCCTACGTTAAAGTTACTCCCTGTGTGCACACGTCGGGTTTTTTCCTGAGGGCTCACCTCACTTACGGATCTCTAGAGTATTTCGTACTATAATGTAGGTGAAGCATCTTCGGACGTCTGTTAGGGGTCCCCCAATTCGCAGAGCTACAGAACAATGTAAATACTTATCTTATTTGTGTCCTATCAGTACATTTTTTCTACAATTTTATCTATTCGTGCAGAGCTTATTCATCTGGCTTGCACAAGCGGAACCAACATGTCACATCGTGATGTAATAATTGTCCCAAGGGGATCAACATAAATCCGTAAAACTAAAACATATTAAAATGTCCATAATGGGCTTGCAGATGGCAGAGTAAGGAGCATACTAGCTGAACTCCCAACATCCCCACCGTGACTAACCTGCTTCTACAGCAGTATGAGGCACCAAACGACCCCTGAGGCACCATGGGGAAGAAGAGGGTCACAGGCAGGTCCCTGGCAGTGGTGGAGGACGAGCCGCCGACGATGCAGCGCTACTTTGGAGCACAAAGGGCAGCGGCTCCTTCTCCTGCATCCAAGATGGCACTGGAGCACGTGCGCCCGGCTCCCTTACAACCCCGCAGCGGCAGGGGTGGAACAGCTGGAGCAGAGAACCCTGAATGGCAGCAGATAGGTGGCATACTCCCAGGGTCCCCACACCACAAGAGGAGAACAGCATCTTCCCTACTGCTCAGCCCAATCAGCAGGTCCCTCCACCATAGCTAGCAGCACCTCAGAGTCCAGCAGGCAATGAAGCCCAAAGCCCCAGGGCCACAGCACAGCAGCAGGGACGCAGAAGGGGTCCCTACAATCCACAGTCCCCATCATTCACAGGGTTAGCCAGCAGTTGGACTACTTTGCCTGAGGGGAGTGGTAGTCCCACACAGCAGTCCTACATGAGAGGCTATGCAGCAGCCGCAGCTTCTGTAATGTGTTCCCCAACCTCTAATGACCCTAATTCTGATGACAAATGGGACTGGAAGGGACATTTGAGATCTCTTCCAACAAAAAGGGACCTTTAAAGGCTGGAATCCTCACATAAAGAAGCATTATCCCTTATACAGCAAGAGATTAAACAGATGGGTAACCGCTTAAAATACGGTTGAGACCGCATTCATAGAGCCCTGAGCCCCAAACCAGACGACCCGCGGGAAGTCCTATGTAATATACACTTCTTCAAAGATAAGGAGACTATCTTGAAGTGTTGAGGAGTGGCATGATAAACACCCCTGGACCATGGACCCAACTGGTGGGGAACCTGGATTTCCCACTGGGAGGCATGGGTTTGCCACTCCTCGACAGCCTGGAGATGCACACTTCTAGAATTCGGGACCTTGTCCAGGAGGATGGAATTAAGCCGCTTGCTGCATTGCTGGGTGATGGCGCACCCATAGCAAGTGTGTGGGTCTAATACTTACAGATATGCTATTTTATTCGAGCTCAGGCATCACTCACTGCCCCACTTATGTCTTTCGAGGAGTTATGCTTTGCTCCACAGGGCTCAATAGGTAAGATCTTTAAAGTCTATGCTATCTTGGAGGCTAGGGAGATACAGGACTGGGATATGTCTGGAAAAGTATCAACTTATGTCCTGTCACATGGTTTATGTATCCCGTAAATGTGAGTGATTGGGGTGTGGTAAGAGAGTTCCTAATCTTCAACGAGAGTGGAGTGGAGTGCCGGCCACATGGGGTACCTTCAGTGATGGAGGAAGAGGAGAGGTTTCCTGAAGTTTATTATTCCAGGAACCACCTCTAAGGAGCGACTGAAGTGAGGAGTCCGCCGTGTAGAGCTGTCTTCAAATACTGAGTGAGTGTCTGTGGAGTGTTCCTACCCCCATCCTCCTCCAGAGTGTCCCCCTTCCAGGAGCGGTACCATACAGATAATGTGGACTGTAGGACCGGTTTCATCCTGTGTCTCCTCCCTGATGTCACAGTCTCTGTCTTTCCTGCACTAGTGTGTGTAAAGTTGTACTCTCTGTATAATACCCTGAGACGGGGCTCACTAGTGCTTACCCCGGAGATTGCTCTTTTATTTATCTTACCGGGCTCTACTAAGGCCAGTAAGAGAGGCATCCTCAGATTCTTTCTCCTGGCCATGAGGATGGTGATCCCGCGGCTCTTGAAGTCTCAGACCTTGCCTAACTTGGATGAGTTGGGCAACAGCCCTTGACAAAAACAGCCACATGGAGGAACTCACAGCTAGGAATGACGATAAATGGATGCCCTTCTACACAACATGGGAGATCTGGATGACCAGTGGCTGGTGAATGGGGTTTACCCACCTAATAGAAGAATAGGGTTTGTGTTGCTGGGGTCGGTCTAAGGCACTTTCTCTACCTCTCTCGTACTTTCTCTCTTCTCTCTCTTTTTCTTTTCTTCTTCACTTTTTTCTTCTTTCCCTTTTCCCTATTCCCCCGATACTCCCCTACTTGTAATATTGACCCCCTTACATCTTTCTCCCCCCAGTATTCTGAGTGTTCCCCCAATTCCCCTTCCACCCTTCTCTACCCTCGTTCCTGCCCTTATATAGAAATTTCCATATGGGAATATTCGTCTATGAAGACTTGTTAACAAATAACCTATACAGGTTAATAATGTTTGGCAATATATTCACCAATGTTTTCCAACTGTTAACCTAGCACTCCCAGTTGGTTAGGTATCAACCCCTTGCTGCTATAGGACATACAGTTACGTCCTGTGGGGTCGGGGTATGTATGAGGAGAGATTGCAGGGCGACCTGTAACAGTAAGTTATCATGGCATACAATGAGCTTGAACTTATGTTAGACACTGGAAATAATCTTTGAAGTCCTCCACAGAATACTTACCTTGGGTTGTTGTTCCCATTATTGGCCAGTGAGTCTCCAATGAGAATTTTGGCCTCTTCAATTACCTCTGGGTAGCGGTCCCCTTGGGTCGTCATAGATATATGTAATACTAGCTGATATACCCGGCTTTGCCCAAGTTAATTGGTACAGGTGTTTACCTTTTGTTCGCGTGGAAAATTTTAGGAAGCCGTGGTTACCTCAGAAGAACGGAGGAATAAAATATGTATACACATAGAAGAGAATTAGATTCTCATCAGGCTGCATGTACCGATGTCTCTCTACAGAATGTGCCACCCCTCCACTCTCCTCACTTTTTACCCTTAAAGGTAATGCCCCTTTTTATTCAAATTTACCCCCAGACTGGAGGTTATGGTCCCTTCTTAGCCTTAAAGGGGTTGTCCCGCGGCAGCAAGTGGGTCTATACACTTCTGTATGGCCATATTAATGCACTTTGTAATGTACATTGTGCATTAATTATGAGCCATACAGAAGTTATAAAAAGTTTTATACTTACCTGCTCCGTTGCTAGCGTCCTCGTTCCCATGGAGCCGACTAATTTTCGGCCTCCGATGGCCAAATTAGCCGCGCTTGCGCAGTCCGGGTCTTCTGCAGTCTTCTATGGGGCCGCTCGTGCAGAATGCCGGCTCCGTGTAGCTCCGCCCCGTCACGTGCCGATTCCAGCCAATCAGGAGGCTGGAATCGGCAATGGACCGCACAGAAGCCCTGCGGTCCACGGAGACAGAGGATCCCGGCGGCCATCTTCAGCAGGTGAGTATGAAGACGCCGGACCGCCGGGATTCAGGTAAGCGCTGTGCGGGTTGTTTTTTTAACAGCTGCATCGGGGTTGTCTCGCGCCGAACGGGGGGGGGGGTTAAAAAAAAAAAAACCCGTTTCGGCGCGGGACAACCCCTTTAAAGGCATGTTCCATCCCTGCAGTCCATGGCCGCTTCCTTAAGTAGTTTACAGCATTTCAGTATATACAAAGAGGTCAGTTATATTCTCCTCAGTATATACACATAGAGGGGAGGTAGATTCTCCTCAGTATATACACATAGAGGGGAGGTAGATTCTCCTCAGTATATACACATAGAGGGGAGGTAGATTCTCCTCAGTATATACACATAGAGGGGAGGTAGATTCTCCTCAGTATATACACATAGAGGGGAGGTAGATTCTCCTCAGTATATACACACAGAGGTGAGGTAGATTCTCCTCAGTATATACACATAGAGGTGAGGTAGATTCTCCTCAGTATATACACACAGAGGTGAGGTAGATTCTCCTCAGTATATACACATAGAGGTGAGGTAGATTCTCCTCAGTATATACACACAGAGGTGAGGTAGATTCTCCTCAGTATATACACACAGAGGTGAGGTAGATTCTCCTCAGTATATACACACAGAGGTGAGGTAGATTCTCCTCAGTATATACACACAGAGGTGAGGTAGATTCTCCTCAGTATATACACACAGAGGTGAGGTAGATTCTCCTCAGTATATACACACAGAGGTGAGGTAGATTCTCCTCAGTATATACACACAGAGGTGAGGTAGATTCTCCTCAGTATATACACACAGAGGTGAGGTAGATTCTCCTCAGTATATACACACAGAGGTGAGGTAGATTCTCCTCAGTATATACACACAGAGGTGAGGTAGATTATCCTCAGTATATACACATAGAGGTGAGGTAGATTCTCCCCAGTATATACACATAGAGGGGAGGTAGATTCTTCTCAATATATACACACAGGGGTCAGTTAGATTCTCCTCAGTATATACACACAGAGATCAGTTATATTCTTCTCAGTATGCACACTGTCAGTTATATTCTCCTCAGTATACACACACAGAGGTCAGTTATATTCTCCTCAGTATATATACATAGAGGTTAGTTATATTCTCCTCAGTATACACACAGAGGTTAGTTATATTCTCCTCAGTATATACACATACAGGTGAGGTAGATTCTCCTCAGTATATACACAGAGAGGTGAGGTAGATTCTCCTCAGTATATACACAGAGAGGTGAGGTAGATTCTCCTCAGTATATACATAGAGAGGTGAGGTAGATTCTCCTCAGCATATACACATAGAGGGGAGGTATATTCTCCTCAGTATATATACATAGATAGAAGGTAGATTCTCCTCAGTATATATACATAGAGGTTAGTTATATTCTCCTCAGTATACACACAGAGGCCAGTTATATTCTCCTACCTAAATACACATAGAGGGAAAGTAGAATCTGCTCAGTATATACACAGAGAGGTGAGGTAGATTCTCCTCAGTATATACATAGAAAGACAAGGGAGATTCTCCTCAGTATATACACATACAGGTGAGGTGGATTCTCCTCAGTATATACATAGAAAGACAAGGGAGATTCTCCTCAGTATATACAGATAGAGGTGAGGTGGATTCTCCTCAGTATATACACATAGAAGGAAGGTAGATTCTCCTCAGTATATACACAGAGAGGTGAGGTAGATTCTCCTCAGTATATAAACATAGAGGTGAGGTAGATTCTCCTCAGTATATACACAGAGAGGTGAGATAGATTCTCCTTAGTATATACACAGAGAGGTGAGATAGATTCTCCTCAGTATATACACAGAGAGGTGAGGTAGATTCTCCTCAGTATATACACATAGAGGTGAGGTAGATTCTCCTCAGTATATACACAGAGAGGTGAGATAGATTCTCCTCAGTATATACACAGAGAGGTGAGATAGATTCTCCTCAGTATATACACAGAGAGGTGAGGTAGATTCTCCTCAGTATATACACAGAGAGGTGAGGTAGATTCTCCTCAGTATATACACAGAGAGGTGAGGTAGATTCTCCTCAGTATATACACAGAGAGGTGAGATAGATTCTCCTTAGTATATACACAGAGAGGTGAGGTAGATTCTCCTCAGTATATACACATAGAGGTGAGGTAGATTCTCCTCAGTATATACACAGAGAGGTGAGATAGATTCTCCTTAGTATATACACAGAGAGGTGAGGTAGATTCTCCTCAGTATATACACATAGAGGTGAGGTAGATTCTCCTCAGTACATACACACAGAGGGGAGATAGATTCTCCTTAGTATATACACAGAGAGGTGAGGTAGATTCTCCTCAGTATATACACACAGAGGTGAGGTAGATTCTCCTCAGTATATACACAGAGAGGTGAGATAGATTCTCCTCAGTATATACACAGAGAGGTGAGGTAGATTCTCCTCAGTATATACACATAGAGGTGAGGTAGATTCTCCTCAGTATATACACAGAGAGGTGAGATAGATTCTCCTCAGTATATACACAGAGAGGTGAGATAGATTCTCCTCAGTATACACACATAGAGGTGAGATAGATTCTCCTCAGTATATACACACAGAGGGGAGGGAGATTCTCCTCAGTATACAAATCATTTCTCTAGAATTTATGGTTTCTGAGAAAAGTACTAGCTCATGTATCGCAGATTTTCACAGTTTTTCACTCTTAGAATTGAATATTGTTGATGCAACCCCTATTCTTTTCTATCAGGACATAAAGAATGGTCATAGCAAATTACATTTTGTTCGGTTTCGATGTGTGTTATTAGTTACATTACATAGGGGGTCACGTACTTTCACACTTATAATTAAATAATTAAGTTGCGACCCCTTTACTTTTCCTATTTACGACCTAAAGAATGGTTGTGCCAAATTTCATTTTTCTATGACACCAAGGAAGTTAGAGAATTAGATTACATAACATTGGGGGTCCTTTACTTTTGCACTTACAGTTTAATTACTTTTCCTACTTAGGATTTACAGAATGCTCGTGCCAGATTTCACGCTTGTACAACACCGGGAAGTTACATTACATAGGGGTGCACTTACTTTTGCACTCAGCATTGAATAATCAAGTTGTGACCACTTTACTTTTCCTAATTATGACCTAATGAATAGTCGTGCCAAATTTCACATTTGTGTGGTACAGATGTGTTTTATTATTTACATTACATAAGGGGTCACTTATTTGTGCACTTAGTATTGAATAATGGTGAAAATGGATGAGAAAAAATACATTTTCCCTGCACCCTCCTGAACTGACAGAGTTCAGGAGGGTGCAGGTGCTCACTGCACCGTGGGGGGACCTGCTTACCTGTCCGGCGTCTTCCACATTCTCCCTTCTGCCTCCCGACTCAGCGATCATGTGACCGCTGGGGTCAGGTGGCACCCAGCGGTCACATGATCGCTGAGCCAGGAGACAGAAGGGAGAATGCGGAAGAGGCCGGACAGGTAAGCAGGCCCCCCACGGTGCAGGCTCCCAACTCGGCGTTCATGTGACCGCCGGGGGTCTGGTGACACCGGCGGTTACATGATCGCCGGCCATGCATTACATAGCGCTAATTGAGCGCTATGTAATGTGTAAAGGAGAAGGCAGAAAGGGTTAAAAACCCTTTCTGCCTTCTCCTCGGGGGTCCTCGATCAGGACCAGTGCAGGAGTGCATCTGCACCCGATGCGTCTGACGATCGGGTGCAGATGCACTCCTGCACTGCATTGTCGGGCCTGCCCCGACATCGGAGCTGTGGAGGGAAATTATGATGTCGGGGCAGGCCCGACGTTGGATTGGAAAGGGTTAACAGCCTAAACAATGGTTGCGCCAAATTTCAAGTTTCTACGACATCGGGAAGTTAGAGAATTAGATCAGGTACATTACATAGGGGGTCACTTATTTTTGCACTTAGAATTGGATAATCAAGTTGCGACCCCTTTACGTTTCCTATGTAGGACCTAAAGAATGATTGTGGCAAATATTTTGCTTGTATGTCTTGACCACAACCGATAGTCTAGTGCTACATCATTAAAGGGGTTGTCCCGCGCCGAAACGGGTTTTTTTTTTATTCAATAGCCCCCCTGTTCGGCGCGAGACAAACCCGATGCATGTGTTAAAAAAAAAAAACGTCCAGTACTTACCTGAATCCCCGCGCTCCCGCGACTTCTTACTTACCTTGCTAAGATGGCCGCCGGGATCTTCACCCACGGTGGACCGCAGGTCTTCTCCCATGGTGCACCGTGGGCTCTGTGCGTTCCATTGCCGATTCCAGCCTCCTGATTGGCTGGAATCGGCACACGTGACGGGGCGGAGCTACAAGGAGCAGCTCTTCGGCACGAGCGGCCCCGTTCGGAAGGGAGAAGACCGGACTGCGCAAGCGCGTCTAATCGGGCGATTAGACGCTGAAATTAGATGGCACCATGGAGACGAGGACGCCAGCAACGGAGCAGGTAAGTGAATAACTTCTGTATGGCTCATAATTAATGCACAATGTACATTACAAAGTGCATTAATATGGCCATACAGAAGTGTATAACCCCACTTGCTTTCGTGGGACAACCCCTTTGAGTGCAATGGACATGAAAACATCGGAGTCTATTCTCAGTTTGTACACAGCTCTTTATTTTGTATTGTGAACATACAGCAAGTAAATCTTCTACAGAACTTATTAAAAAAAGGAAGATCCCTTGTTCTAGAGCTGAAGATTGACCTGGGTCTTGCTTAACAAAACTTAGTCGTGTGTTATCAGTGCTCACGTGAGGTATAGAGGAGAAAAACCATTAACCCATACAAAGTAGAGTGGATGAGGTGGACTTTATTTTGGCTGGGAGCAGCTGGGTCATTGTGCCATTGGTCTAGTACCTCAAGTTGTAAACTACTAATCGGGAACCCTACTTGGCTGTGAACTTTAGTCTTATAACACAGTGAGAAGTCCAAAACAGAGTCAAAAAGAAAGACTAGGAGAACCCTGAATGGGTCCTCCTGACTGCAAACTTGTCAGTGTATTTAGAGTTCAAGGTTGGGGGTAAAAAAACTGGACCCATTTGTGCCAAAAATAAAAGAGGAGCTAAATGTCCTAAAGGATCGGTACTGTGATGCTCTGATGCAGAACGTTGTAAACCAGGACAACCCCCAAAAACAGCATGCTATGTCCATCAACATTTTTTTCAAAAATTAAAAAATTGTTGGTGCTTGGATTTGCATGAAGATTCAGTCTCGACTTCGATTAAATTCCTTTTTCTTTCTCCACATGATGCCTAGATGCAGGACACTTTTAAAAACCCTTGAAGATTTGAACCTCGAATATACACTCCTCATCATTTAAATTGCAACACCAAGAAGGAAAAGTCGTGGAATTATGGAAATCGTAGGATCGATAGACAAGTTCATGATATGGAAATGATGAGAAAATGGAGACAAAATATTAAAAACATCCCAATTGTTTTCAGTATCGAGTATGAGCGCCACACGCAGAAATACACACTCAGCCTTGGCATGCTATCAATGAGGTTATGGTTGAGGAGTGTTCTGCCACGCTGAAAGCACTTGGGAATGCAAATCATCAAGATGCGTTGCTGGCGGCTCCCTGTGCAATTATTAACTATTATTGACGTCCCAGATGTGCTCCATGGAAGACGGTGCAGGTCATGGTACCATGTTTAGGCTATGTAGGCTGCTCACAGATGCACAAGCAACATATGCTTCGGCTCCTGAGATACTTCGGAGAAATGGCCATACCACTGGTACCACGACCGAAACAACTTACTGCTGAGCTGTTTGTGTACCTGGAATGAAGACTAGAGAGGTCTGACTACCATATATTATACCGCCTCACACCGTAATCCCGGTAGTATGTCTGGTGTGATGTTCCCTTGTGAAAACCTCCCCATGCTGTTGCCCACGTGGCCTCCAGACCAATCTCTGGCTCTCATTGTGTCCGAGACAAGAAATGGGATTCATCACAGAAGAGCTTGGACCTTCATTTCAGCGACCTTTACTATATTGCTCTGTACTATGCTAGTCTTTGATAGCGGTGGCGTGAGGTCAAAGGAGCACCTGTCCCTGGCTCATAGCGCAATGTCCTGCAAATGTCCTCTGATGGTTCGAGTAGAGACACTATTCGGCACCCGAAGCTTGGGATGTGGCATCCAATGTCACCTGCAGTACAAAATGATCCCTACGCGGCATTCTTCTAATCTGATGATCCATCCATGCAGATGTTTGTTTCTCTGCACCTCTTGCCGTCATTCAGGTTCGTTGTTGTTTTCCCAACCACTGGCAAACTGGCAAACGTTGAGCATTGCTGACATCTCTGGCCTGAGCACATAGTGATAAACTAAGTGCCTCAGCTCAAGGATTCTGTCCCTCTCTGCAATAAGTGACTGGCAAGTCGAAGAACAGGAAGCATCACACAATCATACGAGAAGACTTTATTTTTGAGGTTTCATGCGGCTAAAAAAGCTTGCTTTCGATTGGGCTTTGATACCATTAAAACCCCTCCCACATGCCACAGATTGGAGCTAGGAACTTGAAAATTTGATAATTTTTCCTCTCTGTGTTGCAATTTTAATGTTAAAGGGTGCAATTAAGACATTTCTAGGCATCAGTGGGTAATTCCAACCGGAGGTAAAGAATGATACCCTAACAGGGTCAAGAGGTGGAGTACTGTTGTGTCAAGTCATTAGTTTATAAGAACACATGAGTGACTTGTGTAACTGTCTCTATTGCTAAATTTTTTACCGCAGCCACCGCATAGAAATGTTTTGGTCCCCGACTGCCTCTTCTCTTGTCTCAAACAACTTTGGGCACTGCAGAATTTTTTCCCGCATATAACACAGGCACAGGACGTATCTTCATTATGGACTTTCTGGTGCAAAATAAGATTAGAACTACTGCTGAAACATTTGCTGCACTGGGAACAGACGTATGGGTCCTCTCTCTGGTGGAAGCTTCTTTGGAAATCTTCTGAGCAAACTAGGACCTTCTCATCAGAATGCACCATCCTGTGGAGCTCCAGCTCATAGATCTGGGTGAAAGACTTCCCACACTCCTCGCATGCATACGGCTTCTCTCCAGTGTGAGTTTTCATATGAGTTGCAAGGTTAGAACTTTGGTTAAAACTATTTCCACATATGTTACACGTGTAGGGTCTTTCTCCTGTGTGGGTTCTTTCATGTCTGCTCAGTTGGGACTGGAGCCTAAAACGTTTGTGACATACAGTACAAGACCATGGTTGTCGTTCCTCATGAGCTTCTTTATGGAGGTTGTATGTAGTTGAGTCTTTGAAAACCTCCCCACACTCATTACAGGTAAGACTACTGTCCTCAGAGTGGTTCCTCTGGTGCTTTCGATACCCTGATCGGGTGAAGAAAGTTTTATCACACTTATTGCATTTGTAGATGGTCTCCGTCATCAAGGTAATGTTCCCAGCGGGGTCAATGGTACTTCTTTCTCTGGTGATTGACTTTTCGGGAGATGACCTATCAGAACTTTGTACTCTGTCACGCGGCTTGTAAGATCTTCTCCCACGTTTGTTGACCATTTGTCTGAGGTTGGATGTGGTTTGTAAATTTGCTTGGGGGTTAATGGGTGCTACATCTTCATAAAGATCTATGCAGCTTACGTCTTCATCTGCTTGGAAGAAACATATTGAAGGGTGTCAGAGTTTGACAATACAGAAATCTTCATGGTGCAGATTCGAAAGACTATTGTCAATTCAAGGAATGTTTTTGACATACATACACCATAACAACAAGAATTAACACATTATTATTGACTATGTTTTCACTAATGATGGTATTATCCTCAGCTGGGCCCACTAGAGAATACTCTGTTCTTTTGGTGGGCTAGTCCAAACCTGGTATTAAGTCTTAAAGGGGTTGTCCTGCCCCCCCCCGTTCGGCGCGAGACAACCCCGATGCAGGGACTTTAAAAAAAAACAGCACAGCGCTTACCTGAATCCCCGCGCTCCGGTGACTTCTTACTTACCGGTTGAAGATGGCCGCCGGCATCTTCTCCCTCGGTGGACCGCAGGGCTTCTGTGCGGTCCATTGCCGATTCCAGCCTCCTGATTGGCTGGAATCGGCACGTGACGGGGCGGAGCTACACGGAGCTACACGGAGCCCCATTGAGAAGATAAGAAGACCCGGACTGCGCAAGCGCGTCTAATTTGGCCATTAGACGGCGAAAATTAGACGGCAACCATGGAGACGAGGACGCTAGCAACGCAGCAGGTAAGTGAAAAACTTTTTATAACTTCTGTATGGCTCATAATTAATGCACAATGTACATTACAAAGTGCATTAATATGGCCATACAGAAGTGTATAGACCCACTTGCTGCAGGACAACCCCTTTAAGTAGTATCAGCGGAGTAACTTGATGCTCCTGCAAAGCCTTTAACAAGTTTCCTCACCTACCATGTACCATATATAATACAAGTGTTTTCTTATGTAGCAGACAGGAGCACCCCTATCATGAGGCAACCTGAGACTACCACCCCAGGTGGCAGTCTGCAGGACCTTGAAGGTGAAGTGGGTTGCCACCCGGCTGGTAATTACTTTTTACCGGCCAAAAAATTGCCGGCTACGAACTGGCCAGGCAGCAACCGCAGAAGCATTTCACTCACTCTGCCTGCTTCTCTGGTCCTGCGGCAGCTACTGCTGAATCTGTGACCACTGACCTCTCCCTCCTCAATGCCTGTGCACTGCGTACAGGTCAGCATCTACAAGAGTTGCAGGCAGAGTGAGTGAAATGCTTGTAGGGTTGCTGCCTGGTGGGAGGTCCACTAGGGAGGATACTATTAAAACTGGGGCCACTATGGGAGTCATTATTGCTATTAGGGCCATTAGCAGAGTACTATTACTATTGGGGCCACTAAGTGGGACACTTACCATTTGGACCACTAAGGGAAACACTAACTAATGGGGCTACAATTACTCTGTCACTTCAGACAAATCTTAATTGCTCAAATACGTGTTGAGTATCTTATGTATTGGCACCTACAATGCTTGTAAAATTAGTGTTTTTCTGGATGGAAGAAGGCATTTCACACTTCGCCTCAGGCAGCATAAGATCTTGTGGCACACATGGTGGCAGGGGGGTATGTAGGCCCACTTAGGCACCAAGTACTGGGTTCATCTTCTACCTCTGCACTCCCTACAGCTACACTGAAATCACCAAAAATGAAACCCTAATCTGCAGGACCCACCTGAACTGAATGTCCTTTTGAAAGACCTCCCAGGTGAGTAGATGTCCCATACGTCTTCTTCTTTATAACTGGATAGTTGACCCAAGTCTCCAGGACCCAACCTTATCAAAAAAAGATGAGACATGGTTAATGAGAAAAGAATCAAGTGCTGGATTCTGAAAAAGATGGACATGGGTGAAAAAAACTTGAAACCTAAGAAGTCAAGTGATCACAGGATGTTTAGCCTTAGATGATAGACGGCTGGAGGGGAGACCACCACTAACAGCTCAGGAACTTCAGGGTTGTTCTCTTGGGTTTTCTTGATGCAAGCCTTTTGGAAGGAGGACCAGAGTCTATTGAAGAAGGAATAACTGGCTGTTCTAAAGTCAACAACAAAGTTATGGCCAAAAGTTTGAGAAGATGCTCAGAACTTTACGCCATCCATTTGGCTCCATTTTTATAGCCTTATATATTCATAAACAGGTGGTTGTCACCTTTAAGGTGTCCTTAACCCCCCTACATTTTACATGACTGCTGGCCGGTTAAACATTAGATGAAGGCGAGCTGAACTCAATTTTGGCCCGAGCAGCCATTCATGTAATGTGTATGGGGGTCACCTGACTGTCCCCTTAAAGGGGTTTTACAAGCAGTGCCGGGTTAACTGGGGTCAAAGCACAAGCCACTGGAATCAGTCTCATTGAAATCAATGGGAGATGTGCCTGCAATTACAAGGGCCGTTCACTATATGGGTCCGAGGAGTGGCTTCTGCTCCAACCCCGATGTATCCCGGCACTGACAGCCGGCGCTGCCTGGAAGACCCCTTCAATGTTTGGGGAAACAAGAATTAGGCACATTGGAGATAAGTACTGGTAAGGAGTTCTGGAAGTGATAAAGGAGTCTCGCAGCGGCAGAGAGAACAGTAGAGAAGGGACCTCAACACTCCTGCTGTTATGAGGACACCGTGGTTACCGCTATTATGGTGCCATGGGGCCAACACCGTTTAAGGGGATGCCGTCGCCGACACTGGCAATGGGGATGCCGTGGCCAATGCTGTTAAAGGGGAAACTATGGTTGAAGCTGTGACTCATGCAAACACAGAGATATGCTTGATGGCTGACCCCATCATGTCAAGAAGAGACTGCCGCTGACCCTCATGGGGGGCGGTGGCCGATACTTTGGGGACATTGTGGCATCACAAATATTAGCCAGAAGAAAGAATTTACCAGCAGACATCAGAGTCCGACGAGGTCTCGTCATGGATGACGTAGTGCGATGCCCCCGCCATCCTCGCTGCGGTCTCTCCGACTCACAACCATACACAGGATTCCTAAACACATGGAAGTATTAAATAGTCATACACATAACAACAGTAATAACAGAGGAGGGCAGGAAACGTCCATCAGCCGTACATCAACAGGAGCTGGTAGGGGCTTCCTTATGAAATCTCAGGCCCCGGATGGGCAGGAAGGCACCACACAACGGGCACCGTTCTAGACCACCAGGAATGTAATAATTAACCCCTTTAATGTTCTAAACCACCAAAGCTGATTTCACTGAAACCAATAGTCCACTGGGAATGTTAGCACTAAGCTCTTTGATGCCCTTGGCCAGTGTTTCCCAAACTGCAGTTCTCACGGACTCCAACAGGTCATGTTTTCAGGATATCCTATAGAAAGACACCCGTGGCAATGTCCAAGATAATAATTACATCACCTGCGCAATACCAAGGCAACCCTGAAAACCTGACCTGTTGGGGTCCGTGAGAACTGAGTTGGGAAGCACTCCCCTAGACCATCAGGGATGTTCTCACTAA
Source organism: Eleutherodactylus coqui (assembly GCF_035609145.1). Classification (NCBI taxonomy): domain Eukaryota; kingdom Metazoa; phylum Chordata; class Amphibia; order Anura; family Eleutherodactylidae; genus Eleutherodactylus; species Eleutherodactylus coqui. The sequence continues at coordinate 19,549,759 of NC_089837.1, read as the reverse complement.
TACTGCTGGACCACTAGGGATGCTAGCACTAAGCCCTTTGCTGTGCTCAACCACCAGGAATATCATCATTAACCCCTTGATTACCCTATAGACCACCATTATTATCATTAAACCCTTCATTGCCCTGGGTATGTTATTAACACCTTCAATGCCCAACACCATCAGGAATGTTTTAACCTCTTCTCTGCCTTAGGCCACCAAGGATACTCCTACTAATACCTATAGACCGCTAGAGATGTTAGCACTAAGCCTTTTGCTGCAATTAACCACCAGGCATGTTACCATTAACCGATTCAATGCCCCAGACCACCATGGATGTTCTCACTCAGGGTGACTACCCATAACCGTTCTTTTTTCACTGCGAAATTCGCGTTTTTTTTCCTAGTGTCTATGGGACTTGTTAATGTTAAAATTGCAACGCGGAAAATCGCAATTTTGCGGTAACAGCACTTCCATCTTTTTTTTTTTAGTCCCAGAAAACCCCATTTGCCCCTTTCATGCCCTAGACCACTAGGGGTGTTATAACAAAGCCCTTTGCCGCTATACACCAGCAGTGATCATCAAACATTTCAATGCCCTAAACCAGGGGTCCCAACTCCAGTCCTCAGGGACCCCAACAGGTCATGTTTTCAGGATATCCTATAGTACGAACACCTGTGGCAATGTCTGAGGCACCGACAATAATTACATCACCTGTGCAACACTGAGGAGATCCTGAAAAAATGACCTGTTGGGGTGCCTGAGGACTGGAGTTGGGGAACACTGCCCTAGACCACACATGTCAAACACAAGGCCTGCGGGTAGAAGCCGGCCTACCACCACATTTAATGTGGCCCGCCAGCCATGCAACAACCTAAGGGCTCTTTCACACGGGCGCAGCGATTTTCGGTTGGCCGTGGCATGGCCACACTGTGACAAAAAATTGCGTGAACGTCCATGCGGCTGTTCCGATGGCGCGGTCCGGGGAGTATATGCCAAGCCCAGGGCACCGTCGGGCAGGGGAGAGATAGTTTAGCTTTGCTATACTACCTCCCCCCTCTTACCCCCTCACAGGCTCTCGGCATGAGGTTACTATCACTACTGGGCCCTCTATGGGGGTCCCTGTCACTACTGCGGCCACTATTGGGGTCACTATTACTATACGGTCTTACAATTGGCCCTTCGAGGGCACCCATAAGGCTGATGTGGCCCTCGATGAAAATGAGTTTGACGCCCCTGCCTTAGACCATCTAAAATTTTATTATGCGCTTAACTACTGTAGACCACCAAGGATGGCAGCATTAAAGGGGTTGTCTGGATGCAAACTATTGATGGCCTATTTTCAGGATGTCACAAATAGTAGATTGGCAGGGGTCCGTTGCCGATCAGACGTTTGCTGGGCTACCGCACAGGGTATTGAACTGAACTTCTTTCTGTAGTGGCCAGGCTTGGTATTGCAATGAATGGGAACTTTGCCTGCAATACCAAGCCTGGCCACTACAGTAAGAACGAAGCTGTTTGCTTTATTCAAAAATCAGCTTACTACACAAGCCTGGCATATAGCTGATTATCAGGGGGTCTCCAGCAATCTACCACTTTAACCACATAGACCCGCATTACCCTAAATATGGCAGAATAACTCTCGGCTAGTCCAACAATTAGTAATTGCCAAACACCGCAGTGATGCTACATGTTACATCCCTACAGACGGGTGTTATTAGTGCGAGCGGGGGTGCGGTGCCCTACGGTCAACAACAGGACATGATCATAAATCTGGGGTGCGGAGGAGGGTCAGGAGGGGCGGTAATTACACTGCCGGCTGTACTGTAGGGCCACAATCACGCGGGTCTATCTGTGCGCACAATATGCAGCGAGTAGAACCTATTGATTTCCGTGGGTCCGCTCACATGCGTGGATTTTGCGTGCACAATTCCATCATGCATAAATATACGCAGCAAACACTATTTTCCTCCACATTTGAACATATTTAATCGGCTAATTAGCCATTTTAACATTTTTTTTTTATTTTGCGCGCCGGCGGATGCTCATGATTTACGCACACAAGAAGTACAGTAAAAACCGAAGTACTGCTTGCAGAAGCGCGACCTCCGATGCGTCACATCATGGTATCGAAGTCCGCACACGCTCATGTGAATCCGACCGTACAAGGCTGCGCTCACACTTGGCGCTCTCGCTACGCTTCTGAACCGCAGCAAAGAAAAGGGGCAGAAAAAGTTGCATGGATTATTTTTTTTTAAGTATTTTTTAATGGAGTTTTTTTGTGGTTCAGAAATGCCCCCAAACCGCCCAGTGTGAGCGCAGCCCCAGACGCCTCTAGTTCCGTTGCTGCATTACTGTAGGTCGCCCTCAGAGTTTTCCAAGTGCCCCCCAGCCGGCTGCCCCCCAAGACCTGCAGTAACCAGCTCCCTGCACACTGCCCACCCCTTAGATTAATTAGATGTATTTCCGTATGTCCATAAGCAATGAGCTGCAGCCGGGCAGCGGGGGGTGCAGGCAGGTGTGGGGGGCACACAGGACTCTGCACCTGCACTGGTTCATCCCCCCTCCCTGCAGCAGCACTGTGCCCACCCCCCCTCACTTACAGTGCAGAGCCTCATCCCAGGGTGGGGTGTGCGGGGCTCCTGGGTATTTGGGGTCCCCCGAGTCTGCAGACAGATACTGAATGGTGCATGTGTCATGAAAGGAAGGACCACCCAACCCAGGAACCACATCCCAAACAATGCTGGCCCTGACTGCGGCATTGTGGGAGATGTAGTCTTCTGCAGAGGAGGCAGGGATTGTGGCTGCGGCTGCCGGATCGCCCCCTTCATTTACTTGCAAATATTCCTTATGGGGAACAGGATGGGAAGTCTTGGCTCTGAGATGCAAGAAGTCGCCGCTTCATGCAAATAAGGCAAAATCCCCAGAGAAGAAGACCTTCTGCGACTGATTAATAGACTTGGTTGTGATTCTTCATCTCCTTCCAGATCTCTGCTGTCAATAAGGGGCAGAAATAATCCTCCATCTGCCAAGGAGCTGGCTACAATGTATCAGTGGGCGATAACAGCAGCAGTGTGACCCTCTCTCCTTCCTGACAGATTGTTACAATGTATCGGTCTGCAGTCCAGAGCTCACAGAGCATTGTCTACACTGGATACAACTGAGTCCACCTCTTAGCTGAGAGCAGACTAGCTATATACAATGTATCAGTAGATGATCTTCATGAACAGGAGGGGGGGGGGGGGGGGAGTATATCTCTCTCAGGTCCTGCTAAATTGTTACAGTGTATCAGTCTGAAGTCCGAGCTGTTGAGCTCACAGAGCATTGTCTACACTGGATACAACTGCATCCACTTCTCACCTAAGGGCTCCACCATACTGGCAATCGCGATTTTGCACCAAGAAAATTGCAGCAAAGTCACAACTTATTTCCCATGATTTTTGAGCACCAGCGCTGCTTTTTTTCTCACAAAAATATCGCTGCTGCTTGCGATTTTTTTTTTCACAATTTTTTTAGCGCAAAATTCAATAGGACTCTCTAATGTGAAAAACACATCGCACAAAAATCGGGAAACATGGGAGAATAAAGACAAAGCAAAACGCAGAAAGAGCGGACATGCTGGGATATTCCCACAACCCCTCATGAGTGAAAACATCCCAAATGTGAAGGGAACCGTTCAGAAGCGCGGGGGACAGAACTCTGCGTGTTCACTCACTCTGACATTGTGCAATGTTATCACAAGTGTGAAGACCGCCTTGGGGCTTATTCAGACCTGCGTATATCAGACGGGTTTTCCCTCCCACTCACCGACTCTCTGCTTCTCTCCTCCCCTCCAAGTGGTTTGCAATGGGAGTGGGCGGGACAGGGGCAGAGGTAAGCTCCCATCCCCTCACTGCCCCTTGTCCATAGCCAGCAATGGGAGTGGGCGGGAGAGAACGGAGCTTAGCTCCACCCACATCCCGCCCCTCCCGTTGCAAACGCGGGAGGGGAAAAGAGAGGCAGAGAGCCGGTGAGTGGGAGGGAGCGGGGTACTGCTTAGATGGAAGTGTCTATCGGCCGGCCGTGAAAATGCTGGCCGATATACGCTCATGGGAACAAGACCTTAGGGTGAACACCCACTTGCGTTCTTTAATGCTGCGATATCGCTGCGTTTTTTTTCACACGGCTGTCAATGGGACTTTCTAATGTTAAAAAGGCATCTCACAAAAATTGTCGAGCACCAAAGTGTTTAAAAATCTATAAATGATTATAATTTAACCCCTTAGTGACCAGCCCACAGTGTTTTTACGTCCTGCTTCTGTTTTAATCCCTGAGGACATAAAAACATGCTTCCTCTGGGGATTAAAACACTGCAGGCTCTGGACCAGACAGCTCAACCACCTCCCACCCAAACTCCCCACTCCCCCGGTCACACGATCGCGTTAAAGTCAATACAAAGTAAATAGATGTTAAACTTTCAGCTCCCCTTACAGATTGGATCTGTAAGGGGAGTTGAGAATACTCACCCCCATCCTCCGCGATGTCCAGCGGCATTCTGGTCCGGCAGGACCTGGCGCCTGCATCTGCGCATGGACGGCAGATGTCATAACGTCACGCACACGCACAGAGGGCATAAGGCCCGGAAAATTTAAAAACTCCCTGTTCCTGGCTAGTATGAGTAGTCGCGAGCAGGGAGCTGTCACCGGGAGCCGCGGTAAAAATTAAAAGAAAGTGCAAAAAAAAAAGAAAAAAGTTAGTGTTACCATGCAGCACGGCACGGGGTCCCGCGGTCGGCGCGCGGCGCTCCGGCGGCCTGGAGCCCTGTGTCGGGGTTATCCCAGCGGCTTGGGGCAGCCGGTGGGCGGCGGCGTGGGCGTGTCCGCCCGTAGGGTGCCGCCCGCACTCCTCCGTTCTTCTTATACAGCAGTGGGTGGAGTGGCCTCCTCCCACTCTCCGCCCCTGGGCGGAGCCTTGTGGTTAAAAGACTGGCAGTGAATTGAGCTCACTGCCAGTTATTGGTTCTGCGTGCACCTAGCCAGTCTGTCTGCGGTTTCCTCAGTCTGTCTCTAGTTGCTGGTCAGCTCCTTTTGGTTCCCTACTGCTCTGTCTGTTCTTGTTGGTTCTGTTGGCCTCTAGGTTAGTCTGGCCCAGTCAGCACTAGTTGCTATCCAGTATCCTTCCAGTTTGCCTGTGAGCTCCATCTCCAGCCTTGTAAGTTTTGTTGGTCGGTTCCATCTGCCTCCCCTATCGGCACTCTGTTCCCCCCATCAGTTAGTTTCTTCTTGTCAGTCGCCAGGTCCCTAGCCAGAGCGGGGACCGTCATCCAGTTGTCCGCCTGGGGTTAGCCAGGGCCGAGGCAAGTAGGCATGGACAGTGGGTGCAGGAAGATCAGGGCACTCCACCTGGCGCTCGGGGGGGCAGAGTGCCGTAACATAATAACTGGCCCTTAAAATACTGTTTTTCTTTTCATGGCGGTGACCAGCGCCCTGGCAAACCAGCTGCAAGACCTGGTGCCGGTGATCCGGGATTTGTCAGCTCGCATGGTGGCCCAGGAGCAGTGGGTGTTGTCGCAGGGGCAGAACGCCTTTACCAGTCCCAAACCCAAGTGCTCTCTTCCCGAGGTGTTCTCTGGGGAGAGAAACAAGTTTTTCGTTTTTCAACAGGCGTGTCGCCTGTTTTTTCGGATGCGTCCCCGTTCTTCCGGCTCGGAGGCCCAGAGGGTCGGGCTTATAATGTCCCTGCTGCAGGCCTTTTCCATTCCCAAGGGTTCCCCCTCCCTGCAGTGACTCCTTTTTTCAGGAACTCGGGGGTATCTTTGATGAACCGGACCAAGTGGGGTTGGCGGTTTCTCGGCTGTTGGCGCTGCATCAGGGGTCGCTTTGTGTGGGGGATTATTGCTCTAACTTCAGACTCTATGCGGGTGATACTGCATGGAACGATAGCGCTCTGAAAGACGTTTTTCTGCAAGGTCTCTCGGATGCGGTCAAAGAACTGTTGATCTCCCATCCCGTTCCCGGGTCCTTAAAGGAGGCTATGGAGCTAGCGGTGAAGGTAGATAGGAGGCTCAGGGCTGGGAAGCAAGATAGACCGACCCGTATTGTCAGGGAGGTCGTTTGTCCTGTTCCCTCCTCTTCCGTACCAGTCTCTGTTCCCGAACCTATGGAACTGGACCCGCTGGACCCCAAGGAGCGACGCCGGGTTCGGTTATTGCATCATCTCTGCCTCTACTGCGGGAAAGCTGGACATTGGGTGATAACCTGCCCCCTGAAGCCTCAGCGTCCACAGTCTGAATCGGCAGAAAGACTCCAAGTCCTAGGCGATTGCAGGGAGGATCGCCTAGGACCACAGGTACGTCCTAGACTTCTGATACCCTGCCAGGTTAGATTCCGGAACTTCTCCCGCCTAGGGCAGGCGTTTATTGATTCCGGAGCAGCCGCTAACCTGATAAGCACGCGTCTCGTTGAGCCCCTGAGGGCTGAATTTGTGGCGCTGAAGACGCCAATTCGTTTTGCTAGCATTGATGCTACTCCTCTTGCTTCGGGCTTGGTACGATGGAGGACCCCAGTGTTACAACTCACGGTGGGGGGTCGCCACTCGGAAGGTCTATCATTACTGGTGATGGAGAAAATGTCGGTAGACATGGTACTAGCGATGCCGTGGCTGGCGTTGCACAACCCCCAATTCGATTGGACCACTGGGGAGCTAACCCAGTGGGGGCCGTCCTGCCATAGCCATCGTGCTCCCCTTCCTCCCTGCTCAGTCGATACCGCACTCAGTCCCCGAGGTCTCACTTCCCTTCACACCCCGTCCGTCGGTCCTGCTGCTGATGTCGCCACCGATGCACTGCAGGGGGGATGGAAGAAAGTGGTGGGGTCTCGTATGCAGTTGCGTAGTGGGGAGAGTCTGTCGGTATCTGAGCCGTACAGGGTGGGACAGAAAAGGGTACCGGTCCTCTGGAAATCGCAAAAGGAGGGGTCGCAGGGGGTTCCATAAGTCGTTGTCGAAACCTGCTGTCCCTTTGTAAGTTTTGTTGGTTTGTTCCATCTGCCTCCCCTGTCGGCACTCTGTTCCCCCCATTAGGTAGCTTCCTTCTTGTCAGTCGCCAGGTCCCTAGCCAGAGCAGGGACCGCCGTCCAGTTGTCCGCCTGGGGTTAGCCAGGGCCGAGGCAAGTAGGCAGGGACAGTGGGGTGTGGGAAGTTCAGGGCACCCCACCTGGCGCTCGGGGGGGCAGAGTGCCGTAACAGTTAGTTTCATCTCCCCTCATGGATCATGTTTATGAGTGGAGATGAAATTAGGTACCCAAGGCCCCCGAATCTATCCGCGGACCTTACTCCGGCTTTTGCTCATGCACCCATCACCAAAGTAGCAAACAAATGCACAAAAGCCACAGATTGCCGGGTAATTTAAAATCTCTCCCCACCTGGCTACTAAATGTAGTTGAGACCCTGGAGATCTCACGGGGGGCCGCAGTACGCGTTTCTTGGTCACGTGATCATTTAAAAGTTAAAAAAACCTAAACTTTCACCTCCCATCACGGATCCGAACCGTGAGGGGGGGGGGGGTGAAATTACTTATCTAAGGCCTGCGTTGATGTCCCCTGATGGGATCCTTATATGTGGACCTTTCCCCAGCTTTGGCGCATGTGCCCATCGCCAAAATGGCAGACGCAAGCGCAGAAGCTGGGGAGGGCTTGAGAAAGTTAAAATCTCCTTCATCCTGGTTACTAAAGGTAGCCGAGAGCTCGGAGCAGTAACCGAGGGCCGCGGTGAGCGCTCCCCGGTCAGGTGATCCTTGTTATCCAATAGATAATGGCGATCATGTAAACGTTAACACAGTTAAAGGTTGATGATCGGTGCAGCTTGGGCCCCGTTGTGCATCCAGACAGATTAGGGCCACAATGGGTATGTTTCTGAACACGGGACGAACGGGGGGGGGTCCATTTTGGGGTAAAAGTCTTCATTCTTTTCAAAAAATTTTATTGGGTTTTATAATAAACAAACAATAATAAGAAAATATTCGGAATACATACAACATTTTGATCGCTTTGTATTGCATTTTTTGGGGGAGACTGGGTGACTAGAAAAGTGCATTTCTGGCGGGGGTTTTTTTGGACTATGTTCACCATGCGGGGTAAATAATGCTCTACTTTGATAGATCAGACTTATAGGGACGCGGCGACACCAAATATGTATTTTTATTTTATGACTTAGGTTTTTTTATTATAAATATGGCAAAAGGGGGGGGGGTGACTTAAACTATTATTACTTTTTTTTTTACAATTAATAAAATTTTATTGATCTTATTTCTACTTTTTTTTTTTTAAGACCCCCCTGGGGGACCACAACTATTAATGCTTTGATCACTCCTACAGTATGACGTAATGCTGTACGATTGCAGGTATTGCCGGTGGATGTCAGCTGTAATAAACAGCTGACGCCCCCGCTGTATGAAGAGACTTCGCGCTGCGATCTCTCTTCATACATACCCCTATGCTGCAGGACGTAAATGTATGTACTGGAGCGGGAGGGGGTTAATCTGCAGGGCATGAAAAAAAAAAAACGTGGCAAAAATAGCTGATTTAACCTTTCTGTCTTTAGTAATTTCACCATACAAATAACAGAATGAAAAAGTGGTCACAATTCTGCACAGATCAATAAATGGCGCTCAGCCAGCAAAATAAAACCCCTTACACGGCTCCATTGATAAAAAAAATAATAAATGCTAGGGGTCTCTGAATGCAGCAATAAAAAAAAATTATTTATTTTTTTCTTTAAACTGTGAAAAAGTAGCGAAAAAGAAAAAAACTCTTACAATTTGGTATTGTCCTAATCGCACCGGCCTGGAGAATTACTGTAATACATTATTTATACTGCTCAGAGAATGCAGGCAAAAATAAAAAACATGCCAGAATTACAGATTTTGGTAACCTTGCCCCTAGAGAAAATGGAATAAAAAGCGATCAAAATTTTACATGTTCCTAAAAATTAAATAACTGAAGACTGGAGTTCACCCCGCAAAAAACACGGCCGTCTAGAGCTCTGGTAATGGGAAATAACATTAATACGGCTCTTGGAATGGGGTGAGATAAAAGCAAACCGCTCACACACTGCCGCCTATACGCAACTGCTCACACGCCGCCACTTTTTGTTCTCACTCAATCACCCAATCCTGCTGCACTTACACCTTGCACACAGACACTTATACACTCACACTCTAATACCCCCTCACCTAGTCACAGACACACACTTAGACCCACAAGCGCACGCACGCACGCACGCACACTAGATACACAGAAGACACACACTTAGATTCACACATACACACAAAGAAACACTAGATACACAGAAGATACTTATCAGCGCCTGTCGCAGTTTCTTCGTACCTCTGGTGACATCACCTGCTCTCCTGGCAGCCGCGCTCTCTGCCCTCCTGCTGCTCCTCTCCAGGACCTGCTACTCTGCTGCTGCCCGCTGACATCACCTGGATTCTTCCTGCGTCAGGCACGCCGGTGATGGCAGGCAGGATGGCCACAGAGGAGAGGGCACAGTCCGGACACCCTGGTACTGGGTTTTGGGCCACTTTTTGCAGCCAGGTGGACGGCGCACAAGTGCCAACACTGCCCCTTTGGCCACGGTTCACGTCGGTGTCCCCTGGCTCTCCCCCGCGGAAGAGCCTTGCTTCAGGTGACAGCCGAAGGTTATGACATTTGCCAGTGCGGGACAAGGCACTGGAGAGGTCCAGCTTTAGGGGGACAAAAGGAAGCTAGGTAGGGAGAGCGAGATGATGTGGAGAGAGGCCGTGTTGGCAGCCAGCCCCCAAATGTGCATGCACGCCTCCTCTCCACGACACCTGCAGAACCTTTCGATGTACCCTGAAGCCTAACCTCCCATGCTGCTCCTGCCCTGGGCCAGCATCTCGTCTCTCATGTTCAGCGCGGGCTCCTCTGGGGCCTGGGGTTCCCTGCACACCTAGACCTCACCTTCTCGGTAACTGTTCTTCACAGCCGTCCCGTAGCCGGAGGGTTGTGTCGTGCACTCCACACACTGGCATGGTCCGTATTTTACTGTGGCCCTTTAATTCCCAGTGCCACATAGAGGGCATGGCCTTGACGCCCTGGTACTGGGCCCTTTTTTGCAGTCGGGCAGAAAGCACAAACACCGCCCACCCCCACCCCCTGCCACAGGTTTACGTTGGCATCCACTGGCTCTCCCCTGTGGAGGAGCCTTCCTCGGGTGACGCCTGAAGGGATGAGATGCGGCACCAGAGAGGACAAGCTTTAGGAGTACAAAAGGGAGCCAGTAGGCAGAGCAAGATGACATGGAGAGAGGCCTTGTCAGCAACCAGACTCCAGGCGTGCCTCCTCTTCACCATATCTGCAGGACCCTTGTGACATATCCTGAAGCCTACCTCCCATGCCACTGCCTCCTGTGGTCAGCGCAGGCTCCTCTGGGGCTTGGATTTCCCTGGACACCTTTGCCTCACCTTCTCAGAAATTATCCTTTCGCTGGTTCACCTACAGAAACATTGTTATGATCTGAGGACCTCACTAATCCATCCAATCAGTAATATCGACGGGCGGTGTCTACAAAGGGCAGGGACTTAATCAAGGCAAGCTTATGACCTGCACTTACTGGGAATTCCTTGTTCATGAGAAATAACCACAACCCCCAATTGATATCACAGACAGGGTTCAGCGGGTTACCCACACCTGTCTTCAAAGGGTAAAACACACACTGGTCCGTTCAGCACTGGACATCTAAGGGCATCACAGACCTGTTACAGATCAGTCTCATGTGGCTGAAAGCAACTTGTCCCTCTAAGAAGCTGGATGCAGACCACCAGGGGTCGCGCAGCTAGATAGCATGGGGGAGTCTCGTTCGTTATAGGTATTAACCAGACAAATTGCTCCACCAACTAAGAACGGCCATACAGCACCGTCCACAGAATTGAGAAAGAGACATCAATCTGTCAATCCTTGCCTTGTCCGGGCCGGGTGAGGTTTCCCGAGTCAAATTAAGCCGCAAGCTCCACTCCTGGTGGTGGGCTTACCTCAATTCCTTTAAGTTTCAGCTTTGCAACCATACTCCCCCGGAACATGGGAATAACACCGCCGATTCATCAGTCGTCATCGTTTATGGTCGGAACTACAACGGTATCTGATCGTCTTCGAACCTCCGACTTTCGTTCTTGATTAATGAAAATATTCCTGGCAAATGCTTTCGCTCTGGTTTGTCTTGTGCCAGTCCAAGAATTTCACCTCTATCGGCACAATACGAATGCCCCCGGCTGTCCCTCTTAACCATGGCCCCACTTCCAAAAACCAGCAAAATAACCGGGGTCCAATTCCATTATTCCTATTTGAAGCATTCAGGTGACCAGCCTGCTTTGAACACTCAAATTTTTTCAAAGTAAATGCTTTGGGCCCGCCGGGACACTCAGTCGAGAGAATTGGAAGGGAGCGGAGAGGCAGGGGTTGGGACAGGCAGTAAGCTTGCTTCACAGGAGACTGCCAGCTCAAGTCCAAAATTAAACTATGAGCTTTTTAATTGCAGCAACTTTAATATACGCTATTGGAGCCGGAACTCTTTTATTATGAAATTACAAAACATTACAAAGCAAAACTGATCATACATCTGTTCTGACAATACTAACAAAAATTACGCAAACTGCCTGAAGTGTCCTTTTTGACCTTTTTCTTGTGACCTTCTGCGGTGTTTTCTGGTGCTTTCAGCCGTGTCCTCAACCTTTCTTTGCCGTGCCCCCGTGCAGAAACGCATGTGGAGGGAAAAGAAAAGGAAAAGAAACTTGTAACTTCATTCAACACAACACACAAACCTTTAAGGGAGGGAGGAAATGCCCTGCGGCAGCTACCCCTATGACGGGTCCGCCCCTCACCCCCAACAAAAAACCCTATATACATGTACCCATATATATACCAAACCAAATTAGATGTACAGAAAATTACATGTACAGAAAATTAGATGTGCAGACATTTTTTAATATATATATATATATATATATATATATATATATATATATATATATATTACACACTTATGCCTAAACGGGACCAACTCCAAAAAAAGGGAAAATACAAGAAACCAGCAAAGCAGTAGAACATGTTTTTTTGTTTTTTTTTACCATATACCCCTGAAAACCCCGAACTATAATATTACATGAACATAACCTTACAGAAAAAGACATAACCTTACAGAAAAGGACATACATGAAAAACCATACGTTACCCCCTTTGTGGCTCCAGGGCAGATGTCTGAAAACCCTATGCACACATACCTGCTTTGAAAAAACAAAATTCTGTTATGTGCAGGAAAGGGGGATAACAGCCCTCCACCGGGGAGGAGAGAGCAGGGAACCTAAGGCACCGGGAAGTGGAAACTCCTCCACCTCCCACCCGGCGTGCCTCGGTCCCCTGACTCCCTGGAGCGCAATTTCACCAGGTCTCCAAGGATGTCCCTACATACTGTGTCTACAGGGAGGACTTTCTGTCGCGTCGAAACTAAACATCTTGCGTGCCACGTGTAATACCTAACCACTAGGCTAACTAGGTATAACCTGCAGCGGTCCTTGCCCTCCAGGTATCTAAACGCCCCGTACGCCCACTCAGGGTAGGAGAGGGCAGCTAGCCGAGGCCAGCCGATGGAAGCCCCCACCTGTTTGTAGACCTCTGTATTGTAGGGGCACTGAAGCAGAAAATGGTCTCCACTAGAGAGGCACATTGCTTGCGGGGACAGAATCTGTCATCCGCGTTTCTGTACTTCAGGTTGTCCCTTACATACAACTTCCCATGGAAGGAGCGCCAGGCCAGATCCCAAAACTTCTGGGGGAGCTGTGTTGAATTTGAAAAGCAGCAGCCCCCCCTCTAGGTCCTTACCTGGGCAGTCCTTGAGGGCCAGTGGTTTTTGGAAGTGGGCGATCAAGACGCGCCTATCGAGACATTGCCTCGTCAGGGATCAGATCTCCCCCACCCCCAAACCCCACCGACGTATCAATTTCAGAACCGGAGCAATGTAAGCCGGGAGGTGTCCGTGTGGCGTGCGGAAATCCTTCACACGCCCTCCAGTCTCCCATTCCTGGAAGAACGGCCCAAACCATCCTTTGGCAGAGACTACCCACCAAGGAGCCCTTCCTGTATTCCAGAAGTTGGCCACGTTGGTTTTAAGAAATGTCTTTACCAGAAACACCACAGGGTTTACCATAGCCAAACCCCCAAGTCTCCTTGGTCGATATGTGATCTCCCGTTTGACTAGGTTCAGCCTGTGTCCCCATAACAGTTGGAAAAACAGGCTGTAGACCCGTGTCCAGAAAGGTTCTGGCAAGACGCAGACGCTGCCCAAATAAACTAACAAGGGGAACAGGAAGGTTTTGACAAGGCTCACCCTTTCTCTTAGGGACAAAGAACATCCCTTCCACTGGTCAACCTTCTGGCTGACATCCTTCAGTCTACCTTCCCAATTTTTGGTGGGGTAAACACCCAGGTTGAAACGGATGCCCAAAATTTTGGCGCTCTCTTGGGGAGCTGGGAGGGTGTCCGGGAGCCTAAAATCAGGCGCTCCCTCCCCCAGCCAGAGACTCTCACACTTTTCCCAGTTGACTTGGGATCCGGAAGCCTCCGAATACCTGACCACCTCCGACACCACGGCCTCCGCCTCCCCCTGGGAGGAGACGAAAATCGTGACATCATCGGCGTAGGCCATCACCTTCAAGGCCGGACCCGGCCCAACCAGACCCGCCCTGACCCCCACCACCGGTCCGCTCCCTAACCGCCTTAAAAAGGGGTCGATCGCGAACACATATAGTAGGGGGCTTAAGGGACAGCCCTGGCGGACACCAGACCCCACCGAAAAGGGGCGCCCAACCCAACCGTTCACGAGCGGGAAACTCTCAGCCCCTCTATACAAGATCTTTAACCATTCCACAAACCCCTTTGGTAGACCATAGCGCAGAAGGACCAACCACAGATACTCGTGGTTAACCCTGTCAAAGGCCTTTCTCTGATCCAGGGACAGAAGAAACCCCTTCCACTTTCCAGCCCTACTCTGCTCCATGGCCTCCCGGACACAACAGACAGCACCTAACGTGCTTCGGCCAGGGACAGAGCAATGCTGGTCCGTCGAAAGGAGGTTCGGTGCAAAACGCACAAGCCGGTTGAAAAGAATCTTAGCCAGAACCTTCCGGTCCGTGTTGAGAAGAGCTATGGGCCTCCAATTCTCAATATGGGACGAATCTTACTCTTACCCTTACGAATTACCCTTTGACAGGATAATCAGGGCTGACTTCCTCATTGACTCCGGCAAACTGCCCGAGGATAGGCAGTCATTAAAGATCTCGGTCAATAGGGGAGCCAACTGCTCCTTAAAAGTCTTGTAAAACTCGGACGTTAAGCCGTCCGGACCTGGCGTTTTCTTGGGCCGAAGCCCATCAAAGGCCAGTCTCACTTCCTCTACCCTGATAGGTTCTGTCAAAATGTGCAACCCAGGGACCACCCCCTCCTCCGAGATGGTTTGGGTCAGGAAGCTAGAGACTCCATCTTTGTCCAGATCCTTCTCTGCCAGGAGCTCCGAGTAGAAGGATCTGACGATCTCCAGAATCTCTGAACTGGACCTCTTCAGGGATCCTGTACCATCCATCAGTCCCGTCACCAACTTACTTCTCACTGACATCTTACAGTTCCTGTAGGGGTCGGGCGAGCGGAACTTCCCGAAATCCCTCTCCAGAACCAAAGATGTGTGCCTATCATACTGGCAACTCCTAAGCAGAGATTTCCCTCTGGTGACTTCCGCACGGTCGCCCCCAGTGGAGACGAGTTTCTCTAGCCTCCTCCTCAGGCCCTGGTACACTCGGTACAACGTTAGGGACCTGAGGCTGGATAGCTCACGGAAGAATCTCGCCGCCCTCTTTTTGAAGACCTCCCACCACTCTGACTTACTATTGCAGAGGCCCATGAGTGGAATCTGGCTCTGAAGGAAATCCTCGAAGTACTGTCTCACCGCTTCTTCTTCCATGAGGACCGGATTCAGCTTCCATAACCCCCTTCCCGCCTGAGGAGTTTCTGAAACATTCAGAGAAAAAGAAATCAAACAGTGGTCAGAGAATTCCACCTCGACCACCTCGAGAGGTGACGAGATGGCCTCCTCCTTAACATAAAACCTATCTATTCTAGATCTACAGCTACCTCGATGATATGTGAACACCGTGCCGCCTGAGGTGCCTCGAACGTGGACATCCTCCAGGCGGGCCTCACTCACTATTCTATTTAATGCGACGCTGTCATAGGCCAACCTGTCTCTGGCGCCTCCCCTATCCGAGGGCCTCGTGACGTTATTGAAGTCCCTGCCAAAGACCCCCAGTCGACCTGAAAAAAGATAGGGTTTAATCCTTGTGAAGAGGTCCTTCCTCTCGAACTTGGATTGAGAGCCATAGACGTTGATGAGCCGAAGCTCCTGCCCCTCCACAAGGATGTCTAGCACCAGACATCTACCCATTTCTACTTCGATCACTCGTCGGCATGTGACATTTGCAGTCTTAAAAAGGACTGCCACCCCGCTATACGGCTCGGCCGTAAGAGACCAGTATGATGGTCCGTGCCTCCACTCTTTCTTCGTCTTGTGTATTAATCTGAGAGCAGTTAACCTGGTCTCTTGCAAAAACAAAATGTCGGCTTCAACGCGGCCGAGAAAATCAAAGGCCATAAATCTTGCCGTATCAGACATTATGCTGGCAACATTATTAATACTTGCCAGCGTCAACGAGGAGAGTGCCCCCATAAAGAGTGATTAAAGTTAGACGGCCTTCCTCTTCCCACCTCCCTCCACCAACACAGTGTCCCCGCCTCCCTCCGCCCCCCTCTTGAGGCACACAGATACGTCCATCCCAATCCCCTGCCCTCCACCCTCTGAGGATGGGTCACCTTTGTCTGGGGGTTCCCTAGCCCCACTTCCCTCGGCAGAGACCGACTCTGCCGACGGGGGGGGGGGAGGGGGGAAGCATTCTGCTCTTCCCGGGCCCTGTCCGCCACTTGTTTTTGGCGCTAGCGGGACAGGATTTACCCCCTCCCCATGACCAGTCTCACCACACAGGTGACACCTAATTATCCGACACGATGCGGCAGGATGGCCCACCCCCCCCCCCCCACAGCGAGCGCAGACCGAGGTCTTACAGGCCGCGCTGAAGTGAGTAGGGTCGCCGCACCGGTGACAGACTTTCGGCTGCCCCTGGTAGAAGGCTAAAATCCGGTCCCTCCCCAGGTATGCTGAGGAGGGTATATGAGAAACCGAGGGACCTGATCTGTTCAACTTCACCATGAACGACCATGCGCCTGACCAAATGCCGTGCTCATCCCTGATCTTATTTCCGTAGCCTAAGACTGTACCGTATCTGGCCAGCCACGTATGGATTACTTGGCAAGAAAGGGACTCATTACAAGTGAGAATGGTCACTTTCTTAGTGGTGCCCTGGCGGGACACTGCCTCGACACTGCCTCCACCTTAAAGTCCCGCCAGCCGGGCTGGTCTTTCATCAGCATGTAATTTGACCAGAAGAGCTCCAGCCCCTCTGGTCTTACAAAACTGATGTCAAACTCTCTAGAGGTGTGAGGATGTATCAAGGCAAAGATGTCCTCCACCTTGAAACTCATCCCAAGGAGCAGCTCAACAACTGTCCCCCTCGATGGACACGCCTCCTCGCCGATCCATACAAGACGAGCCACATTCCTCCTGCCGCTATTCTGCCCGCTTGTAGGGAGTGACCAGCCTCCCATATCCTCTCGGAAAGCCAATAACCCAAACTGCTTCACCCACGGGTTCGTGTCGACCCGCACCCCCCCTACTGTGACGAAGGGGTCACCCCGCTGTAGTCCGTCAAGGAGGATGCGGCTTGGGTCCGAACTAGCACCCCCAGACAAAGGACCCATTGCTCCCCCAGAGACCACCCCAGCGTAACTGCGGGTGCCGGGAGTCACCAGGGGAGCTGACGTACCCGCCACAGGCGCTGCCGCCCCTCCCGCACTCACACCAGCCCCACACTTACCTGCCTGAACTTTTCCCGCACTCGCCCTCCGCACACTCTTTCCTTTACCCTCTGACCCCACCTTAGTACCCCCCTCCACACATACCTCTGAAACCACCCCCTTCCCACCAGCATTCACCTCCACATTCACCCCTACATCCCTTGCAGCCTCCCCCACCGCCCCCTCCACAGCGTTCCCCTGGGTAGGCAGCACGGGGGCAGACTGACCGCCCGCTGCCACACCGCTGACCCGAGGACAAAAGATCAACACCTCCTGATGCTTCTTACCCCCACTTTTTCCTTTCTTGATCTTGTAGTCCTCTTCCGGGAGGTCGTTTCCAAACACTAGCCGTGTGGTATCCTTTATTGGAGCCTCTATTGCTTGGATGCAGGACATTAAGTAGCCTCCAGTACCTCCGCCAACCTCCATGTCGGAAGCCGATTCCAGCCCTTCTCTTTCCGGGCTCCGCTGCCCGGGGGTTAAGCTTCCATCCGACTCCTCTTGCAGCACCGTTGCCGTGCCTTCCTCACTGCGAGGTGGCGGCACCGCCGCCACTCCGCCCACTTCATCTTGGGGCACCGCTGCCCCACCCACTTGGGCCACAATGGCCCCTCCTTCTGGCGATGTCATGGGACCTGCCTTACGGGGCCCGTCTTTCCTCAGGACCGCCTCCATTTGTGGCCCCGCAGCCTTTCCTACGTTTTTGGAGGCTGCCTTGATGCTGCCCTTGTTTTTGCTTGGCGAGACCACGCCCCCCCGTGGCGCTGCCGCCACGCCTACTTCTGGGGCCGTGGTCCCCTGCGACACCGCTGCCGCGCTCTCCCGCTGGGCCACGCCCCCTTGTGACACCGCCGTCACTCTTTTCTGTGGGGCTGTGCCCCCTGGTGACACCGCTGCCACGACCTTCTGCGGGGCCACGCCCCCCCATGATGCCATCGTCACACCGACCTGTGGGGCCGCGCCCCCTGACGCTACTCCGTCTGTTTGCACCATGCCCACCCGCGGGGCTACGCCTCCTCCTGATGCTGCTGCTGGTGACGTCTTTACACCTTCCCGCTGGGCCACGCCTCCTCCTGATGCGGATGGTGATGCTTTCACGCCTGCCCGCGGGGACACGCCCCCTCCTGACGCCGCTGATGATGTCACTGATGACGCCGTCTTGACCTCCGTGAGGCCACGCCCCCTTGAACTGCTATGGGCTTTTCCACTGGCTGTGGAGTTGTTGCCCCACCCGATGTCTCCTTTTCAGCTGGGCTCACCCTGTAGAGGACCACGGAGCATTTGGTGACCCCCTCCTTGGATCCTCTCCTGGGCTTCTCCGTCTGGCTTGGAGATTGGAAACTTTCCTGTGCAGTACCAGCGGGGACACCCTCCTCCCCGTGCCTGCTCACGGATGGTGGTAAGAACAACCGGGGTTGCATTATTGGGGCCCCTTTCTGGCTCACTTCCTGTGTCTTTCCCTGCATTCCAGGGGCGTCCGTAGCGGTAGCGCCCTGCGGTGATGGTGGGGGACCAACCTTCACTTCAGTGTTGTCCTCACTCCCCGACCCGCTCTCTGAACCGGAGAACTGGTTGGGGCTGCTTCTCCAGGCTGCCCCTCCGCTCCCTGTAGTACGCTCTGCCATGTCTGGCTGACTTGCTGCTCGGCTGTCCGGACTTGCCGAAACTTCCGGGACCAGTAGCTCTCCACCATCCCTGGCTGGTCCCCCACAGGAGATGGTAGCTGCTCCGGGTTGGAGCTCCACTCCTTAGACTTAGGCTTCTCCCTCCGGGCTTGTCAGGAGAAGCAGAGACAGACCTCCTCCTTCGCTGGAGTCTGCACAGGCACTGGCTAACCACGCCTCCCGGAACCAGCAGCTGCAATTACCGCGGCTGCTGGCACCAGACTAGCCCTCCAATGGATCCTCATTAAAGGATTTAATGTGCTCATTCCAATTACAGGGACTCGAAAGAGTCCTGTATTGTTATTTTTTGTCACTACCTCCCCAGGTCAGGAGTGGGTAATTTGCATGCCTGCTGGTTTCCTTGGATGTGGTAGCCATTTCTCTGGCTTCCTCTCCAGAATCAATCCCTGATTCCTTGCTACCCATAGTCACCATGGTAGCCGCAAATAGCACCATTGAAAGTTGATAGGACAGGCGTCTGAATGGATCGTCGCAGCCACAGGTGACAGTGCGATCTGCCCGAGGTTATCTAAAGTCACCAATGCAGCCAAAGGGGTGGAAGGCACCCAGTGGCCATGACGGACCCCGGCTGGTGCCCTTAGACCACCATGGGCCACACTCGGATTTGTTTTGGTCTGACAAATGCACACATCTTGGGGGGTTCAGTGCTCGTCGGCATGTATTAGCTCTAGAATTACCCCAGTTATTCATGTAACTGGTTTGGAGCGTTCAAAGGAACCATAACTGATTTAATGAGCCATTCGCAGTTTCACTGTACTGGCTGTGTGTACTTACACGTGCATGACTTAAAATCATTGCAACAAGCATATGCCACTGGCAGGACCAACCAAGTAGGTGGAGAGAAAGTACCAACAATGATCTCTCTCACCTGGCCACAAGGCATACAGGCCTTGTGGCTGGGGTGGGCACAGGGAGGGCTCTACCGACAAAAAGGACAACACGCCCGGATGGGAATGTGGCTGTGACAGCCATGAAAGAGCGTTTTCCGGGGGGCTGCCGGAGGACGAGTCTGAGAGCCAACGGTTTCCAAGGGAGCCACACCAGTGGATCCTCACCCTGTGCCTCCCCATCGGACGCCGGGATCGTGGGGAACTTCCCACTGTGCCTTCGGAGAACTTAGCACCACTGTTCTGGGACTCCTGGTCGCCGGCCCTCGCCAGCCACCCCCTCGTGTGGGCAGCGGATTTGGGGCCTCGGTCATCAGGAGCCTCTAGAACCAGCTCTAGTGTTGAGCCTCCTCGAGGCCGGAAGCTGCCATCTCCACCAGTGAAGGGGTTCGGCGGCGGGCACTCTTGAGGATCAGGAAGACCATCCTCAAGGGCCTTCTTGCAGCCATTGGTCACTGTTCTGCTCAATCGGAAAGGTGTTCGAGGAGCTGCTACCTCAGGGAACCAGCGGTGTCATACCACATTACGCTTCACCACCACCATAATGGGGGAAGGGTTGAGCTACATACGGAACTATGCTGTTGCTCAAACTACCAACAGTCCCAGTCACCGACATGGCTAACGCACATTGGATTTCACTGGCAGGCTCCTTCAGCTTACACACCACACACAACATCCTAGTCTACCCTGCCCTAGCCCAGGAAGGGTTCGTGCAAAGATACAGGCCACCACAGGCTTTGGGCAGAGTACACCGGCCGGACCAGGATTCCTAGTTGCCATCCCCCGCCATGCCAACTCACGTGGGCAGTGGGCTCGGGGCATCGGCCGTTAGGAGCTTCTAGGACAGACTTTGGTGTCGCCAAGCTACCCTTGGCCTCGGGACCAATGGGTCCTTTGCAGCATGGGGTGCCAGGCCACCACTGTTGTCAAGGTTGACTTACCCACCGAACTAAGACTCCTGGTCGCCCGCTCCACAGAAAGTGCACTCCCCCACTCTCAGGGGAACAGACCCGTGGCGTTGGTCATCATGAGCCGTGGAGGAACGGTGAACGGTGGCGCCAAGGCATTGTTAAGACATGGGGGCCCAACACGGCAACAACAAGCAACACTCTTCTTCAAACCCCTTTCTGGCACTCAGACAGGGGGGAAGAGTGGTGTCATAGAACACCACAGGCTTTCAGAGCACACCCGCCGCCAGACCAGGAGTCCTGGTCGCCTGCCCCGGACTGTAATCCATAGATTTGGGGTAGGTCATGGAGTCGGTCGCCAGGAGCCTGAAGAACCAACTATGCCACCCTGCAGCCACAAAGGGAACGTGGAATTACTGTATACTACCCACTGGACTCTCGAAGTGCAGGCACCGCTGATCCAGGACTCCAGGTCGCCGGACCTCACCTTGCCACCCCCTTGCATGGGTGGCAGGCTCGGGCATCGGTTGTCGGGAACCTCCAAGTCTAGCTTTGGTGTGGAGCCTCCTCGGGGCCAGGAGCGGTCATCACTGCAACACGCAGCAGCCTTTGTTGAGTGGGCAGGCAGACACCTTCCCACATTCTTAGCACTTCAAAACACAGGAGGCGTTGCCCCAGGACACCCCAGCGGGCCTTAGGAGAGCTTACCGCCACCGCATACAGGACCCCCAATTACCACAGACACCTGCCGTCCACACCATAAAGCAGAGGGCTGGGGAGGCCACATTCGTCAGGAGCCGTTAAGAACCAGCCTCGGTAGCCTCCATGTGCACCACTAGGGTAGACGCCTCATGGCAGCACTCCCGCGTTTAACTTGCATTGCCACATAGCCCGCACCGCCGGGGCCTGCCATGCACTGTTGACGGTCGTCCGTCTCTGTTTACCCACTCAGGATCCTGCCTCAGTCATGCCTGAGGAAATACGGGGCCACTTGAACACGAGAAAAGGTTTTACAGCTCTTTTGCATTCGCGTCACGTGGTGCTTGCGAAACAGCTGTGCTCTTGCTGAGTGCATCCTCCGAAGCACTTTCTGAGGCAGGAGAGTCTTTCTTGGCACCCTGTCACCATCAGATGGTGCCTGTGAAATGGCTGCAGCCGTGTGCCGTGTATCCTGCAGAATGCTCCCCGTGAAGGGGTATCAGCGAGGTGCACGGACACATCATCAAGTGCCTGCTTCTGCCTCAGACCATCCATGCAAAGCCAACCACCCGTGGAAGGGAAAAGGTAGAGCCTTGCCTACCCTCACCTGTGGAAGGGCTGGCCTAGACTTCAGACAGCTCCCATATGCCAGTTACAGGAGCCTGGAAGAAGGCAGGGACACCCATATGGCCACCCCCATTAAGAGTCATATGCAGGCAGGGACCGATTTGCCAAAGATGCATGGGAGCTAAGCCCTTGATGCCTGTACCTGACCTGTGCACAACGAGGTTACCCCCTCCATGTCTGATCTCCTGTTAACCACTTCGATCCCGTCTTACGGCAACCGCACGGTCGTGGCCTTGCTGCCGCCACTGGAGGTGCCTCCATGCCTGCTGTGGGGGTGGGACGTGCCTTGGGCTTTAACCTAGGATTGGGGTGGCCACCTCATCCTTACACCACTGCATGGGAAAGGGGCCACGGGGGTCAGACGGCGGAGGCAGGCGAGGGCGCCTGCCTACACCTTGCCCGGTTTTTCTTAAGGGGGTGCCCGTATTTTGGTTGGCCGCCTCATCCTCACACTGCTGTGTGGCAGAGGTGCCACGGAGGTCAGACGGTGGAGGCAGGCAAGCATCCCCCTTCAGCCTGCCTCCCAGGAACTCCAACCTGGCATGGGGAACCTGGATTGTCCCAATCCCGGTTCTCACAACCCGCATGTTCACACGGCTCAGCCCCAGCTCCTGGGGCCCCCACTGGCATGACTAGCCGGGTCCGTCCCCTTAGCTAGCATCTGGAACATTTGGACTTAGGGGATGTGGCTCTCCCCGGCCACCTGGAAGTCCTGCCCGGCCGCATTGGTGGCTATGACAGGGTTTTGACCAAATACTGGGAGACACTCTTGGGGATTTTCTGCTCCCCCAGGCTGACCTCCTGGGAGTCCAGGCAGCCACCTGGACGGCTGTGGCCCTGTCCCCACACAAGATTGGGAGGGACTTTGCCATGACTCCAGATCTCTGCTCAAGACAGCCCTGCCACTGCCTCTGAGGCTCTCCACGGGTACAGTGCCACCCCCTGGAACTCTGACACAGTTACACGGGCAGCCAGCACCCAGTTGCCAGTCACTCGGTCTCTTTCAGCCAGCCAGCCCCCCAGGACTTTCTAAGGGGAAAACTGGCCGACTCATGCCTCCTGGAACTCCAGCCGGATATTCATTCGGCTCAGCCCCAGCTCCTGGAACTCAAATTAGCCGCTCTGATGGCTGTAACCATGGTTTGATCAAACACTGGGAGACACTCAGGGACACTCAGGAGGACTTGACTGTCACCCAGGTGGGCCTCCTGCACTACCAGGCGGCCACGCTGGTTGGCTGTGGCCCTGTTCCCACCCAAGATTGGGAGGGACTTTACCATGCCTCCAGATCTCTGCTCAAGGTTGCCCTGCGACTGCCTCCGGGGCACTCCACCAGTACAGTGCCACCTTCTGGAACTCTCATACAGTTACACGGGTGGCCGGCACCCAGTCACCGGTTACTCACTCTGTTTCACCCAGCCAGCACCCCTGTATACTTCTGCCAGAGGTGCTTCTTTGATGACCCTCATTTTAGCACATAGTCACTTTCTAAGGGGAAAACCGGCTGACTCACGCCGACCTCCTGGAACTCCAACCCAGCATGAACGCACTGGATTTTCCCCATCCCAGTACTCACAACCTTTTTTTACTTGGCTCAGCCCCAGCTCCTGGAGCTTAAATCGGCCTCTCTGACAGCTGTAACAGGGTTTTGACCAAACACTGGGAGACACTCAGGAGGACTTGCTGTCACCCAGGCTGACTTCCTAGCGGCACCAGTCAGCCACATTGATGGCTATGACCCAGTTTTGACCAAACACCAGGGGACACTCAGGGGCACTTCCAGCTCACCCAGGCCGACCTCCTAGTCGCCCCAATCGGCCACATTAATGGCTAGGACCCGGTTTTGACCAAACACTGGGGGACACTCAGGGGCACGTCCAGCTCTCCCAGGCCGACCTCCTAGGGGCCCCAGTCGGACACATAAACGGCTTTAACACTGTTTTTACCAAATACTGGGGGACACTCAGGGACACACAGGGGCACTTCCAGCTCACCCAGGCCAACCTCCTAGGGTACCCAATGTGCCACTCTGGTGGCTAGCAGTTGGTCTTCAGAAAAGATTGGGGGACACTCTGGGAGACACTGAACGGGACTTAGTGCTTGCCTAGGCCAACTTCCTGGAGCCCAAACCGGCCACTTTCGTGGCCATTACCCAGTCCAAGCCAAAGACTGGCTGGGACTTAGCCACTCCTCCAATATCCTTGATCAAGGCAGCCCAGCCAATGCCTCCAAGGGGGGACCTCCCCCTTTTTTTATGCCGGAGGTGCTTTTTGGCTGCCCCCTGGCATATTTTACACTTTCTCACTGTCTGAGGAGAAAACCGGCCACCATAAGCCGACCTGGAACTGCGACCCGGCATGGATACCCTGGATTCCTCCCATCCCGGACCTCGGACTCCTCACTTTCACTCAGCTATTGCCGACCTCCTGGAGTCCAAACCGTCCACTCTCATGGCCACCACCCGAGAACAGAGCAGGAACTGCTGCTTTGCTAAGCTCCAACCGCCTTCCCTCTCCCTTTCCGCCCCTTGCAAGCTGTCTGCAATCAGCAAAGGGGTATGGGGCAGGGGCGGAAGGTTAGCACATTAGTTTCCTCCCCGTCCCATCTCCTTACATCGAAGACAGGTAGCAAGGGTCAGGGAGAGGGAGGGAAGGGGCAGGGAGTTCAGCAGTCATGCTGCTAAACTCCCTCCTACCTTCCTTCTCTGGAAGCTCTCACAGGCTCCCATAGACCTCCACATTGCCCGCCAAAGGCAGCTCCAGAACTATCTTTTACAACTAGCGTAAAAAACACAAAGTGACAGATGTCAGATCTTGTGGTTTTGTGGTCAGTGCTGTTGAGAAAGACCTGACGGTCGATACGCATTCAGCGTCCTTACATTTCACATCCGTGCTAATAAAGAAGTTTTATGGTTGCAGCTATCCTCCACTTTTTTCTTTGTTCTTTATTGAAAAATAAGGATTGGTTCTGAAGGCCAAAATAGGCCACGTCGTTAAGGGGTTAATGACATAAAAGAGAAGGGAAAAAATTACTAAAGACCCAAAAATCACAAGAATGGAGCAAAGCATAATTGTTTATAGAAGCCAGCAGGAGCCGTGGAGCCCACAGGAATAATCCATGTACCTTCCAATCTAGATAACATCTGCTTCACATTTCCTCCCCAACACAACTGATTTGGTCAATATCCCTAACCAGAAAAGCCCTTGGATCACAGTTATCATGGAGGTTAGATGCCTAGGGATCAGCCTGAGATGGTCGTTATCATCTTCCTGCTTCGCTGCAACATGTTCCCTCATCCAGATCCGGAGTTCCCTAGTGGCCCACCCCAGGGGCGTAGCTAAAGGCTTATGGGCCCGGGTGCAAAAGTTTATCTTGGGGCCCCCAATCTCTCTTAACCCTTTAGCGCAGAGGCGTAACTCGAAGCTTCAGGGCCCCAATGCAAAACCTGTACCAGGGCCCCCAACTATAATGCTTTATTCATAGTACTGGGCTCCCTATATGGAGAACCTTATCCCCTGCATCTGCTATAGTTACTCCAGTGGTCCACCCTACATATATATTATTTCATGGGCAGGATGTATATAACACCATGACCGTGCTGCACTAGATAAAGTATCTGATATGCTCTCCTACCATTAACACCGGTAAATTCATTAGGTTTTACCACGTTGCCACATGCAGCACATTGTCCACATACATAACATCCATGCTTAAGCTTACTAGCACCTAAAAGGTTTTAACTGGGGCACAAAACGGCTTTCACCCAAAGTGTCTTTAAGTGGAACATCAGAGACGCATGAAGCCTAAACTGAATCCATCATCAAAATCGGTGAACACATGTTGGTAATAATTGATTAATTGTAAGTGTGATGGGACTACATTTGGTGTACAAGGGGGTCTCATAAGTGTGGAAACACCCATACAGAATGAGAACAGTTTGGTAGATGATGATTTAATTTTGCATACAAGCTGCAGTTCAAGAGGGAAACCTGTTAGGCCATGTCACGAAAATGACGGCCATTTTGAATGCTGCCATCTTGGATTCAACACAATGGGAAGGTAGGAATGTTATATATAAAATTGGCATAGAATTTCAACATAAAAATGCTGGTGTGCTTCATTGTAACATCATTTTATTTCTTCTCATGCTAACACAGTGATTATTTTCTTCATTACAGGCAATGCGAATGATGGTGTTAACTCAATCAGAACATGTTGAGATCGTCCTTCTGTCATGTGAACAAAGCACATGGGTCATTGCAGTAGATTTCAATCAACGCCACCCAACCAGACCTCCCTTTACCCACAGTGTTGTGGCCAAACTTATATCCAAATTCCAAGAAACAGATTCTCTCACTGATGAACCAAAATGGGGATGACCAAAATCAATCACTGATGAGGCATCAGCAACTATTGTTTTGGTCTCATTCAGCAGAAGCCTCAATGTAGCACTGATCGTCTGTCTCAAGAATGCGGGGGTTAGCCTCCTTATGGCAAATTTCGTCTATGTATAAATACCTGTCAGAGAACCAGAAAAAGCAGAAGTCGGGGGTCCCTGCAATGTAGCCCGCAACCCCTGTTCCTGCCTACTTGTCCCCCTGGGATAGGCCCCAGGGTGGCAACTGGGCGATGTTCCCTACTCCGAGCTAGGGAAAATGACGCAGGACACCACAGTCCCTGGACACAGAGAACGAGAATACAGACAGACAAACAACTAGAGCGTAGTACTAAGGGAAACAACAAAGCAGTCCAGGAGCAACCCAAGGTCTGAAGCACAGAAGTCAGGCCAAGAAGCACAGTACAGGAAAGGGAAGAATGAGTCAGGTCGAGGGAAAAGCCAAAGGTCAATACCACTTAATAACTTCAGTAGATCTAGTACAGTTATGTTATATATACTACCCTTAGGAAGTTTCGCCCCAGGAATAAGGTCGATCTTACAATCCCACTATCGATGGGGGAGGGGGGGGGGTTACGCCTCGGGCAGCTGTATAGAGGAAACATCAGCCAATTCGGCGATATAATGTGGTAGGGTCAGATCCTTACATTCAGTAGAATGGACCTGAAATGAGGGCATGTGATCACTACACCCTGACCCCCATCGGACGAGCCCCATAGTCTCCCAGTTAATAACTGGGTTATGTACCTTCAACCACGGTAGGACGAGCACCATGTCTACCGACAAGTTTTCCATGACCAGAAAGGTACAAAACTCTGTGTGCAATGCCCCCATGGAAAGCTTAAGCTCTGGAGTAACCCAACTGACCTGCCCGGCTAGTAAGGGTGTAGAATCCAGTCCAGAAACCTGGACGGGAGGCTCAAGATTTCTTAACACCTTGGCAATAGGGACTATGAAATCAAAGTTAATGAAATTGGCGGCTGCCCAGGAATCTATGAAGGCTTGACCAGAAGAATAGCATGAATTACAAACAATAGAACATGGTAGCAGCAACTTGGAACACTCCAGAAGTATCTGAGCTCCTAAGCGATCCTCCTGGAAATGGCCATTGTCTTGAATTTGATTCCTTGTTCTAGGTATGTGTGTGTGTGGAGGGGGGGGGGGGGGGGCACATATATATGTCCAGAATACTGTATCAATAGGGATTCCCTCTCGGGACCTTCAATCTGTCCTGTTAACCCCGTTTGTTTATGCAAAATGGATGCTTGCTAGATCAGCTTCAATGGAGAGGTTGCTGTGTTTGCCCGCATCTCTCTCCATTAAAGTCTAAGGTATTTAAACATAACTTGGATTTCAATAGAAAAGGAAGCCTGCAAACAGCGCCACCTGTCTATTCATTATACTGGAAAAAGGGCCTGATGCCTGGACTGAATCACTGAAGTTGGGTCATGAGACCTTCATTTTTACAGTAGGCTAGAACCCTAACTACAGTTGCAAAATGATTTAACCCTCATTGCAAATTTGTTTTATTTGCCAAATTTACAAACTTTCAGCTGTTTCCACAAAAAATAAGAACCTGAACTAGAACATATGAAACAGCGCAATACAACTGATATAATATAGTTGATTACTCCAATTTCAACACAAAATGCCATTTTTACTGACTAATGCAGTCTCAGAATTATTCATCCCTTTGAAAAGAATCACTCACAACAGCACACATCTGCAAGTCAGATGTTGGCTCAAGCACATCTGATGTAACTAATCAAGGACTTCATTAGTTGCATCAGGTATGCTTGAGATAAAACATCAAATACCTGGACTGGCGAGGTGTTAAGGTTGTGCATCTGGGGAATTGTGGTTCTACAGGCTTCCTTGTGCACACCCTCACAGGTAGGGGGTAATTGAACTGGCTGGGTGTGGTATTCTCCAGCAGCCAATCCCCCTGGTTTGCAGCAGATAAATACTAGCAAACTTTTGGGAATGCTTTTTGGACATTTTAGTGCCTTAAGTATCACTGGTGTGGTGCATGCTTGTCTGTAGTGTCCCTCTCCTCCCCTCAAGATGGTCTGGGCACCTGCTTTCCCTCTTCTCCCTGCATTCTGGTGTGCGTGCATTATGTAGTGTGTGGTACTGTGACCACACAGGTGCAGGCGACCTGCAGGTTTCCCCCTATCACTGGGCGGGTGTGGCTTCCAGACGCCTGATGTCCTATGTGTGTGTCAGGTGGGAGATGCCTGACACTGCTCCCCATGTCAGCCCAGTGGCTGACGTTCTATTTCCCTGGTCTAAGGACACTGGGACTGCTTTGGTTTGCCATTGGTATGCATGTGAGCTCTGGGTGGCATTGTATGCACTACCTGTTGTATGTTGGTGTGAGCAGTGACTTGTGTTGTATGTCTGTGCTGGTGGCCAGACATGAGTTGTGTGCAGTCCTGTGCTATGTGGTATGTGTTACACTGTATGTTGGTGTAAACAGCGATGTATGTTATGTCTGTGCAGGGTGCCAGATGTGCTTTATGTGCTGTCCTGTTCTGTGTACATTATGAACAGTGTGCATCTCTCCAGCTCCCTGATCAGGAATAGCTAGGTCCTAGAAGAAGACCGAGGCGCCGACCTTATCAGGACGATAACCCTGCTTTGTTGCAGAAGACAAATCCAAGACTTAGTGATGTGGAGGGCACTATCCATGAGTAATAGGTTATGACTCCTCAGGAACGTGGTCAGAAGCTGCTATCCGGCTCTACATCACTTCGGCAGCCGGTCATAAAAGCAGAAGGAGCTCTAATTACTAAAGGACACTTGTCATGAAGGGGGCAAATAATTCTGAGACTGCAGTAGTCCGTAAAAGTGGCATTTTGTGGTGAATTTGGAGAAACTGCTTATTATGTTAGTTTTGTTGAGATATTTAAATTGTTCTTAATTGTTGGGGTTTTTTTTGCAAACAACAGAAAGTTTGTAAATTTGGTGAATTAACCAAAATTGCAATAATTTTGATCACGACTTTATTAGTCATGTATGGGCTTATCCCGTGGCTAGGCCTAAGATTGGAATATCCCTTTAATGCCATTCTTAGCAGAAAACAGTGTTCTAGGCCATGGTTGTGCCAAGTCTATCACTTCATCTTCATGATTTGGGGCAGTTTGCACCATTTACTCTGATTCCCACCTCTGTTTATCCTATGATGCTATTGGTTAATCTACATATTTATTTTCAATGTGGGCTTTAATTGCTACATGTCTGTCCACATCTGCCACCTGTGAACGGAAGTGTAATTACTGTATGGCTAACACATTTCATGGCCTGGAACAATACGTATACTGAGAATGGCAGCTATTGAAAAAAATGCCATGTTATACACCTTTTGTAGGATCCTTTTGTATTAAAAACGTAGTCAACTTAAAGGGCCACTCAAGCAAAAACACATTTTTCATCCCTGCCTCGCCCTCACTTGATTGCATGTCACATTCTGGAGGTCTTCTCTGAGTATGGCAACCACATCCATGCAATGCAGAACCCTGTCTGATGCTTATCAGGCACTTTCTTTATGGTGAGATTTTGTATTTTCAGGCTCACATCAATCCCATGATGCACTAACTAGAGGTTGTATAATTTCTGCCTGCTGGGGGACAGTTTAATTATCATTATCTTCTATATTCACCTAAATAATCCACAGCACATAAGTATACAGTCAGGAGGATGAGCTGTGATCTCCTCTATTATACCTGTGTGACAGGAGCTGTGTAATGATTATCAGTAACTGTGATAGGAGTGCCTGTGTCTCCCTCTAGGCAATTTCTGTGGTAGGATTAATCCAGCAGCATAACTCAGAATGAGAAATTGATTAGTTTCAGACAGCATCAACCCAAGTAAATATGAGCTGATTATAATTGAGATCATATGATCATCTGAAGAGTAAGAGGCCTGGAGTTTCAGATAGAAAGGAATAAAGGCAATACTAATCAACTTATATATACTGTCGGGATAGCGATAATGAAGGAATACAAAAATCAGTGGTCCACTGACTTATACTGG
The DNA here is from genome assembly GCF_035609145.1 of Eleutherodactylus coqui. Classification (NCBI taxonomy): domain Eukaryota; kingdom Metazoa; phylum Chordata; class Amphibia; order Anura; family Eleutherodactylidae; genus Eleutherodactylus; species Eleutherodactylus coqui. The sequence continues at coordinate 19,519,537 of NC_089837.1, read as the reverse complement.
CAAAAAGGGCAATCTTTTAGAACATTTTTGGCTACTAAAGTCAATGGCCATGTTGGCATATATATCAGTAAGCATTCTCAGGTTAGAGCAATCTGACTTAAGGAGAGACCTCCCCTCTCTTCCTCTTAGTCCACCTACAGCAGCCAAGGACATCAACAACATCAGATTGACTCCTGCTGTGATTGGTTGACAGCTGAGCATGCAAAATTAACAAGACAAGATCTGAACCCACATATTTGCTTTAACGTGACATATTTCACAGCATTAGCTTGAATCAGAGTCAATTCTAGTTAAAATAAACCTTTTCTGAACTATTGACATGAAGTAAGGGGCTGGCCTTTATAATGTTATTATTAACAAGTGATATATTTCTTCATCCGTCTCAGAGCTCGCTGGACATCCTTGTTTCTCAGACTGTATATCAAAGGGTTTAACATGGGGGTAACAACTGTATAAAACACAGACACCATCTTATCGGTGACCTCCTTAGTTTTGTATCTTGGCCTCATATACATGAACAAAGCTGTTCCATAGAAAATGATGACCACAATAAGGTGTGACAAACATGTGGAGAAGGCCTTGTACCTTTGAGAGCGAATTTTAATGAGAACTAAAGAAATTTGCATGTAAGAAAAGAGAATAAGAGATACAGGGACAATAAGCAATATGGTACTTCCGACTATCATTACAATGTTATTAGCGGAAATATCACTGCAGGCTAATTCTATCAGTGAAGGAGCTTCACAGAAGAAATGGTCGATGGTGGTGGTGGATCTACAGTATCTCAACTTACTCAAAAAATACATATCAATGGAAGAAATAATACAACCAATGACCCAGGAGGCACAGACCATCTTAACGCAAGACACCGTGTTCATAATCACGTTATAAAGTAAGGGGTTACAGATAGCAACATATCGGTCATAAGCCATGAATGCCAACAGAATACACTCGGTTTCCCCCATAAGCAAGTAGAAATAAACCTGAAGAAGACATCCAGAAAAGGAAATGCTTTGTGAAGATACAGCAATGTTCACCAACATCTTGGGTATGATGATTGAGGTGTAGCAGATGTCCAGGAAGGAGAGATTCGAGAGGAAGAAGTACATAGAATGGTGCAGACGACTGTCTACTCTCACTGCCGCTATGAGAAGCAGATTTCCAAGAATGGTTGACATGTAGAAGAACAAAAATATTTGGAATAAAACGACTTGTATTTGTGGATTTTCTGATAATCCAAGGAGAATAATCTTGGTCTGGTTGGCAAATTCCATGTCAGTTCTGGCCAATCAGACCCTCCATTTATGGCAAAATACTAAAACAAATGTCAGAGATTAAAACAATGTAGGGCTCAAGGCCACAGTTTTTGAAATTTTTTATTTAGCCATTTTAAGCTTATTAACTTCTGTTTCTGGGATGGTTACTGGTCAACAATAGAGCTAATAATTCGATAACGGTTTGAGCCTAATTGGTTTCCTATCAACTCAACCTAGTTATTTTCTTCTGAAACTTAATATTTCTACTCATAAATGTTTCTAATATTTTTGAAAGCTTGAACCATGATGAGCACAAGGTAACCTAACCAATGGATGAGGAGGGATTTACTCAGTCTACTTTCGAGCAGCATATCTTATATGGATGCACATCATTAATTGCAGGATTTGATTAATTCATTCGCTTGCTTCTTTGTGAATTCAATGTTTAGACCTTCAGCCAATGTGGTATCGCCACTGTATACTGGGCATCTATGTTCTGAAAGAAAGAAACCCCTTGCTAAGGTAAAAATATCTATGGATCAAACCAGGTGGGATTCATAAAGCTTAGAACTTAATTTCTCAAATGTGTTCAGTGTTTATTATAATCAATGTTCTCTTCAACAACCACATTTGTTCATACCAATATTCACGTTCATTATGATTCTCACAACTCATAATTCTACTGTTTGATGGGTTTCAACACACATTTACAATCCTGCATTTTAGGGATCACTTAGAGCCATGAATGTTCCTCTCTAGTTATACAATTTGGTTACATATACATAGAAATCAGTTTCACTTATACGATGGCCCTTATTTACGAGTATTGGCGTATATTGCACCAATTCTTTTTAGAGCTTGACAGTCTTAAATTTCACCAAAGTGACGCATGGACTTGCAAATTTGGCACAATTTACGCTATACCAAAAACAAGGGAAAAAAAGCACCAACTTCTGCTACAAAGCTTTTATTCTGCATCATCTGCTAATATAAAATAGTCAACAGTCAAAATAATGACTAAATAATGAGTAAAACAAAATTGGGGGCAGCATCAAGAAAAAAAAAAAACAATCAATGTAGTTTGATTTGCGCCAGAAGGAGCATGCACCAAAAATTTGTGCCAAATGCCTTTTCATTCACACCAACTTTCATTCTGTAATGTTTAGTGTGACTTTTTACTAACACTTTCTTGTAATAATGTTTCATCAAACGTGTTGGAAAGATAGACAGAAGCTTGCCACGCCCCCTTTCAGGGAAAAAAATGCATGTTTCTCTGATCTTTTTCTTCCTTTTGGTGCGAGCTATGTGGAAATTTGCGTAAAGTCTGTGTGCCTTAATTCTGGTGCAGTTTTAGACCGAAAGATGTTGAAAACACATTCATAAATGAGGGCCAATGTGTACAGGTCTTTCCCGGGTCAAATGTAGATCCTAGGGGAGGTTTTCCACTAATTTACAAATTTTGGACATTACATTTTAATACTCAACACCTACCACAGGTCCGTGCTCCACCTACCACAGGTCCGTGCTCCGCCTACCACAGGTCCGTGCTCCGCCTACCACAGGTCCGTGCTCCGCCTACCACAGGTCCGTGCTCCGCCTACCACAGGTCCGTGCTCCACCTACCACAGGTCCGTGCTCCACCTACCACAGGTCCGTGCTCGACCTACCACAGGTCCGTGCTCGACCTACCACAGGTCCGTGCCCCTCCTATCACAGGTCCGTGCTACTCCTATCACAGGTCCGTGCTCCGCCTACCACAGGTCCGTGCTCCGCCTACCACAGGTCCGTGCTCCGCCTACCACAGGTCCGTGCTCCGCCTACCACAGGTCCGTGCTCGCCCTACCACAGGTCCGTGCTCGACCTACCACAGGTCGGTGCTCCACCTACCACAGGTCCGTGCCCCTCCTATCACAGGTCCGTGCCCCTCCTATCACAGGTCCGTGCTCCTCCTATCACAGGTCCGTGCTCCTCCTATCACAGGTCCGTGCTCCTCCTATCACAGGTCCGTGCCCCTCCTACCACATAACCTCCATCGTTAAATGTATTATGTAGAGTTGTACAAATTGGAGGAATGGCCAGAAATGACAACATTCAAACATTCCCAAAATAGAAATGATAAAAAAGCTCAATACAATTATAAGTGCAAAATGTAATTTCATGGCCAATTGTGTCTTCCAAAATGTCTGTGTATTAGTATCGGAGTTGGAGAAATTCCTACATTATTTTTATTATTATTTCTTTTTTTGCTTCTGCTTAAGAAGATTTAATTTTAGGTTTATTTGCTAAATGAATACATAAAATGTAATTTAGGTTTTATTCATTTTCATTTTAAAGAATATTTTAATTTTTTTATTTTACATTTTTTTTTAAAGAAATATAAATTAATTAAAAAATACAAAAAGCTTTGTTTAAAATAAATTTATAAGAGGAAAAAATGTCTAATTTCTTTGCTAATGTTGACCACAGATTTCCTACATTAAAAGTGTTATTTTCATAGAAATACACGTCCTCTATAAAAATAAATATAACATTGCAAAAAAGAATCTCCCTCACGACAAAAACAAAATATAAATTTAGAAATGCACAGTATTTTGAAGCTTTTTACTAGTGAACTCCCAATAACCCTGTCCTTTATGTAGATACACCCCGCCTGGAATTTTAATTCAGATCTACCTCTTTTTAAAAATAAAATATAACATTTGACACAAACTGAAATACTGGAAATGCGGTGAATCTAAAAATTGTACAATTTGCTGCAAAGTATAAATACACAATAAAATGAGTAGCGAATGACATCCAAAAGCCTCTAACTAATCATTGCACTGAAATCCTACTTCATGTCCGTTAGTTTTGCCTTGCATCTGCCGTTGAGTGTTTGAATTTTTTTCCAAAGATGTAACAACTGTTATTCTTCACAACCGCAGCGGCTTCTTATTATATATTAGTAGTTAACAATATCTTATCTTGCTTTATGTGATTCAGACCAGCCTATAGTTTGGACATTTAAAAAAATACCAAATTCCTGAAGAAAATCCTGAAAACATTTTAATAGGTTGCTTAATATATTTGCAGGTCAATTATGGTGAATCTGGTTAGAGTGGAGAAGATCCGCAGCTTAAACGGACTTGTGCTACAAATGAGGTAGAGTTTGCTGCAACGTTCTCCAATACAAAAATATGTTTACTTATCTGTTAGAAGACGTTCTCCTATAAATCACGTTTCATATTCCCTTTACCTCAAATGTGCAACTCCCCAGATGGAACAAAATGAGTTTCCAGAGATTTTCATTTACAACATAAAAATAAACCGGTAACAAACACGATCCCTGAGGAATCCTAAATCGAGATGATATTTGTAATGGTAAAACAGATCTGCTCCTCGACTTGTAAAAGTTACTCAATGTATTAAACCAACAGCATAAAGGAGCGATTTAGTTATATCATTTTGTGTTGTTTAATACAAGGGCTTCAAAAACAACCCTTTTTTGACCCGTCATAATCAGACAGATGATAAAAGTACCGTATTTCTGGACTATAAGATGCATCCAGGTGTAGACAACAGAAAATAGGCTAAAAATATTTCATAGTAATTAAAACTCCTGTGGTGGGCGAAAAATAAAGTGGAGGGTTTAGTTAGAGTGGACTTGGAAAGTAGTAATCATGCCCACTCTCAGTGCCCCCAGTAGTAATACTGGCCCCCAGCGGTCCCAGTAGTAATATTGGCCTTCAGTAGTACCCTGTTTCCCTGAAAATAAGACATACCCTGAAAATAAGGCATAGCATGATTTTCCAGAATTTTTGAGGATGCAAAATGATTTTTCAGGCTTTTTGGGGATGCTTGAAATATAAGCCCTACTCCAAAATTAAGCCCTGCTAACAGTTAATTTAAAAAGTCAATTTAAATAGTGTCCAGGCAGCTATACATGTAAAAAAGTTAAACCTTTTTGAACAAAAATTAATATAAGACACTGTCTTATTTTCGGGGAAACACGGTAATAGTAATATTTTTTTCTGATAATCCCAGGAAGCTGCACTTTGATATCTTTGGATTCCCAGAGAAAAGAAAAAGAAGAGTCTAATGTGTTGCATGTAACTCCAGGAAGGGAGGACCAACTGACATCCGTAGACCATAACCATAGTACATCATCGGCGATTCATAAAAAATAACCATCACATTTGCTTCTTCTTGGACAGTATCCACCATTATTGCGATGTCTGCAGTCACTGAGGCTTTAGTTATCAATAACAAAGCAGAGATTATAAAGTGTTCTAACTAATGTATTATCTGTATTCAGTGATGTTTACCAACAGCGATGGGAAAGACATAAGTAGATGTTCAGTAGTGCCCAAGGGGTTGATGTTACGGTATCCTACCCGATGATACGCCAGCCTGGGTTGCCCTAGAACTTACCCGCAACCTCTGTCCCTGCCTGCTTGCCTCCACTCCTGGCTAACCCCAGGCGGACAACTGGGCGGCGGTCCCTACACTCACTAGGGACCGAGGAGGGACGCTGGCGTACCAAGATGGAACAGGGTAGGATACCGACAGGAAGGGCAGGTGAAGAAAACCAACAGGAAATATAAGCAGACCGAGGCAGATGGATAACCTGGCAGATAAAGCACACAAGCTGAAACACAGGAGACTGACAGAGGCAGGAAGCTAGCACACTGAACAGAAACCAATAACTGGCAGTGAATGGACCTCACTGCCAGCCTTATAAACAGAAGTCTCCGCCCAGGGGCAGAGAAGGGGAGGCGACGCCTCCTAGCAGAATCTCATAACAGGGACTCGTGCATAGAGCTGCCCTCACAGACATCCGCGCACACACCGTCGTCCGGACCCACGAGCGCGCGCACCGCGCCCACCATCCACCCACGGCCCCGGCAGCCGCCGCATGGTAACAGTTGACTTGTCCAAGAATAATCTTCCTTATAGTTTGACCTTTTCATAGTCCTTCTTATGATCTTAGTTCAATTTTTAGTACTTTTTATATCTCTATTTTAGTCCTTCTCATACTCCTTGAAGGCCTTTTTATTGCCCTATCTCAATTATTTTTAGCATCTGGAGTGTAATCTAGTCAATCTTCACTACTTCTGTAAGTAAATTGTAGATCCCCATTAGGATGAGCTCCATGCTTGACAATGCCGTCTAGTGTGCTACTTGTGCAATGTATGCGGTCCTTGATCAGCTGATCAAGGGTGCATACTGTTGTGCAGGATGCATGCTTGTTGCACATTTCGAAGCCCAAATCCTGGATCTAAATGAGCGACTGGCAACACTGAGATCCATATACGACATGGAAAGGAGTTTTCTGCTCACTGAGCAGACGCTCGCTGGGGTAGAGGCGGGGGCGGATGGTAGTACGGAAGAGCAGGGGGAGCAGGCAAGAAGCTGGGTGACAGAAAGAAGGAGGGGTAGAGGGAAGAGAACCAGGGAGGCTAGTCCTAAACTGGCACAACCCAACAAGTTTGCAAAGTTGGCAGATGAGGGGAATGCCATTACAGAGCCAGCATTGCTGCAGCATGACATACCCTCTGAATGCCAGGAAGATGACTGCTCCAGTGAGAAGGGAATCGGGAGTGCAGGGCAGGTTAGACAGGTCCTAGTGGTGGGGGACTCAATTATAAGGGGGACAGATATGGCAATCTGCCATAAAGACCAGGATTGTTGAACGTTGTGTTGTCTTCCTGGCACTCGAGTTTGACATATCATGGATCTATAATTGACAGATTACTGGGAGGGGCTGGTGAGGATCTAGCAGTCATCTTGCACATTGGCACCAATGCAGAAATTAGAGCTGAATGGAAAGCCCTCAAAAACGATTTCAGGGACCTAGGATACAAGCTTGGGGCGAGGACCTCCAAGGTAGTTTTCTTGGAAATACTACCTGCACCACTTGCCACACTAGAAAGGCAGCAGGACCTTAGGGAGGTAAACAGGGGTCTCCAAAGTTGGTATAAGAAGGAGGGGTTTGGGTTCCTGGAGAACTGGGCTGACTTTGCTGTCAGCTACAGACTCTACCATAGGGACGGGCTGCATCTTAATGAGGAGGGTGCAGCTGTGCTAGGGAGAAGGCTGGATGAGTGTTTAAACAAGGGACTGGGGGAGGGCATAAAGAGAAACAGGGGGTAGGCAGTGTGGATAGCGACCTGGGACCAAGTAATGGAAACGGGGGTCGAGCAGGGGGTGAGGTTAGTACAGTTAGAACTGACAGAATAGCTAATAGTACCATTAGTAGCACAATGACTATAAAGAACAACAACCGTATAAATTGTATGAAAACGAATGCAAAAAGTCAGATCAATAAAAAAGTGGGTGAGCTTGAAACAAGAATGTCTGGTGAAAATTATGATGTAGTAGGAATAACGGAAACATGGCTTGATGATAAGTGTGATTGGGTGGTGAATTTACAGGGCTATAATCTCTTCAGAAGAGACCGTGGAAACCAGAAAGGGGGAGGGGTATGTCTGTATGTTAAATCATACTTAATGCCGAAGCTACAAGAAGATATAGATGAATCTCTGTGGGTAGAATTACAGGGAGAAAAAAAATAACAAAATCCTGATAGGGGTTTTCCATAGACCACCAAGAGCAACAGAAGAAACTGAAATCTTATTAGGCAAATATAAAAGGTGTCAAACCGCAATAAAGTAATTATTATGGGGGACTTTAATTATCCGGATATAATATGGGAAGATGAAACCTGTAAATCTCACAAGGGTCATAAGTTCTTGAGAACAATTAAAGATAATTACCTTACCCAACTTGTTCGAGAGAGCTACTCTGGACGTAGTATTAACTAAGTGTCTCTCAAACCGGACTGAATAATGAGGGTGCAGGTTGAGAGACACTTAGGAAATAGAGACCACAATATAATTAATTTCCAGCTGTCATTCAATAAGAAGCCTTACCAGGGAGCGACAAAAAACAAACAAAACTTTAGTAAAACAGACTCTGATCAGCTCAGAACTACTATTGGAAACATTTATTGGGACAACATCCTTATAAATAACAGTAAAGGGGGGCGTGGCCAGCGAATGAAGGAGTAAGCCGCACTCCAGCTCGGCTCCCGTGACCGACCCCTAGAAAACCGCATCTAGACGACCCAGACCCGGCTACTTACCGCCATGACGAGAGGAAAGAAGAGGGGAGCCCCGAAGACATCACCAGACGACTCCGGGAAAGGAATTGCCGCATTCCTGAGAAGAACGGCGGGAGAGGGGTCCCGCGCGGCAGTGGCCAAGATGGCGCCCGCAGCATTTCCGGCGCGGCAGACAAGCTCCGAGTCAGAGCAGGAGCAGCCGGCAGAACCCAGCGGGCAGAGCGGGGCTCGTGAAGACTGCGGGACCGCGGCAGCGCATAGCCCAGACAGAAGGAGGGGCAGAGGAGCCGCTGAAGTCTCCAGGAAGAAGCCGGAAGAGAGGGATTCCGCAGAGTCAGCGGACACCAGCGCCAGAGGGAGAGGAAGCTCCATGAGCCGGGACCAGGCAGCAACACCCGCGGCAGCGGGGGTGGTGAGCGGGGAAAACATAACAGCCGCAGGAGAGGGGAAAGACACACAACATGGAAACAGGAAGCACCGGAGCCCCAGCGGCCCCCCCGCAAACTCCCCCCCTGAGCCCCACAGGGTCACATGAGCCAGCAGACTCTGTTCTCCTGGACAGTACCCCAACTCAGCCCCCCTTACCCAAGGGAGCCCTGAAGCCCCAAGGAGCAATAGGCTCAGCCTCTACTCCTAGTAAAATGAGCCCAAGAGCCCACACAAGAGCTGGGCCCTCGCATCCCGCAGACCTAGGAGGGGACCCCCCACAGTGCAAACTCCCCCAAGGCAGCGCACCCACAACAACAGGCTACTCTCCCCCACTGCACAGCCCCTCAGAGACGCACAGCTCTCCATACCCCAGCGCCAGTGGCGCCTCCAAGGGCCCCCCGAACGGCCATCATACAGATACAGGGACCGCCACAAGGACCCAGCCACCCTATGGCACCCCGCAACCACAAAGATCTGCGAGCCAGAGAAGGCACAGACAGCTTGACACCCAGGGTACTTCTGCCATTACAGAATCCACACTCCAGCCATACAAGCTGACTTCAAGGCACAACAGCCAAGATACCCCCAGCTACAGGGCTGGACAACCACCTGACTCCAGATACTCCCCGCAGAGGGACCCCGGCGATCCTCCCCCCACGCCGGCGCCCGAAGATAGTTGGGATTGGAAAAAGCATCTCAGGGCACTACCGACTCAGAATCATATCGATGCCCTATTCCAGCAGCTGGAAACCGCCCGTAAGAAGGATGTGGCGTCCCTACAATTCGAGATCCGACAAATAGGTCAAAGAGTGGAGGCAGTAGAGGAGGCCCAGGAGAAGACTACGGAGACCCTAGAGTCCCACAACCAAGAACTCCACCTACACTCCCAGCAGATTCTAGAGCTCTACACTCATCTAGATGACCTTGAGAATCGCCACCGAAGAAATAATTTGCGCATAAGAGGCCTCACAGAGGAAGTAGAGCCCCCACAACTCGAGTCCTGGGCCCAGTCTTTCTTTAACAGCATCCTGAAAAGACCCAAGGCTACCACCTTGGAAGTGGATAGAATCCACAGATCATTAGGCCCGAAATCCTCCGACCCCGGCAGACCCAGGGACGTGATCTGTCGAATCCACTTCTATAAGGACAAGGACTTAATACTACAAAAAATCCGCTCCCTCAAAGACCTGTCTTTCAAGGGTACACCAATCCAAATCCTACCAGACCTATCACGTCGAACCTTACAATTACGTAAAGCCCTAAAACCCCTATTGACCCTGCTGCAGGAAAGAGGAGTCCCCTATCGTTGGGGTTTCCCTTTTCAACTACATGCATTCAAGAACGGCAGGTCCACGACATTCAGAGGACTGGGAGACCTACCGAACTTTTTGGGCACTCTGGAGCTCCCCCCGGTCCAACTTCCAGACTGGCCCTCCCCATGCGCTTTACCAGTGATGCCCCCAAGGAACACCTGGCAACCAGCAACCACAAGGTCCAGCCGCCGCCGCAAGGAACACCGACAGGGAGATAGGAACGTCGCCGGAAGCGAGGCCCCTGAATGATCTGGCGGAAATTATGCATATCTTGTTCTTTAAACTCTCTTTGACTCAACTCCCCCCCCCCCTCTCGTTTACTATCCCCCCCTCTTTTCTTCTCTTTTTACCTCACGCGCCATCCCACATAGGGAACGCACCACCAGACTAATCCAGCAGAGGGGAAAAGCTTGACCTGGCCGGGTCTGGGAACGTCTATCCACATTGATATCACTCCTGGGTCTAGAACCCGGGAAACATTTAACGTAAGGGGTTGGGAAGCGGGAGGGAGTTTACCCTTCCTTGGCTCCCAACCTCCCACATAGGGCTGACAGCTAACTAAAGCTGCGGATTTCTGCCGGATTTAGGCAGGCAATTAGTTCGAGGGGACCATTAGTGTCCCCCCTATCAGTTAATGTTTGTACCCCGGTTGTACGTTTTTACCTCATGTATTGCCCACCCACGACCTCTCCTAATGTGTGTCCCTCCCCCCCCCCCCCCCTCATCCTAACCCGCCCGAGTGGAGATGAGAAACAGGCACCTATCCTTATACCAAATCCTAGATGGCGAACCTAACATTTTGCTCATTCAACACCAAAGGCTTAAATAGCCCCCAGAAGAGAAGGCAGCTCCTGTACCACCTGCATAAAAAAAAGGTGATGGTAGCATTATTGCAAGAAACACATTTCAAGATAGGTTGCGTGCCGACCTGCTCCTCCGCGCTCTACCCTACATGGCTACACAGCCCTGACCCCTTGAGAAAGGCGGGAGGGGTCTCCATCGCCCTGCACAGAACCCTCCAGAACCAGCAAGTCGACTCATTGATCGATCCAGGTGGTAGATATATTTTTCTTAAGGTTGAAATTCTGGGCAGAGTAATCACATTTGCAAATATATATCTTCCCAACCAGAACCAGGTACCACACGCTCTGAGAGTGTTGAACATCCTCGCCAACTTCGCAGACGGGTCGAAAATTGTCCTTGGAGGAGACTTCAACTTGGTCATGGATCCCGCCATGGATACTACTTCGGGTAAGTCTTCTATCTCCCGATCAGCAATCAGAACACTTAGGAAAAAACTAGACACGCTACAGCTTGTAGAACTCTGCACCCAGAGGCCCGGGATTATACCTTCCACTCAGCGGCTCACAATTCATATAGCAGGATAGATTATCTATTGATCTCCCACAGTCTTTTAGACAGCTCCCCCTCATGCTCACATGGAGACCTGCTGTGGTCGGACCACTCTCCGGTCCTGGGAGGCCTGGCGGGGTGGGGCTCGGCGCCAAGACACCAGTCTTGGAGACTCAATGATAATCTTCTAAGAGATCCATTATGCATCGCGGCAATCAAGAAGGAAATAGAAACATTCAAAGAGACACACCAGGCCGATCAGACCCCCGCGCCAATAAAATGGGAGACACTCAAATGTATACTAAGAGGTGTTTTAATCTCCCACGGGGTAAGAATTAAAAAAGAAAGATCCGCCACCTTAACAAAACTGTTGGCCTCGCTGGGGGTCAGGGAAACCGCTAACAAAAGACAACAAAGCGAAGCCCTAAGAGCCGAAATATCGTCAATTCGGCAACAAATACTAGAGATTCTAGATCAGCGTTCCCTGACCTGCAGAGACAAGCTCAGAAAGGGGTCCTTCGAATATGGGGATAAGTGTGGGAGCCACCTCGCTAGAACCCTACACCCCAGGTCACCTCTCACTTATATCCCCAAAATTCAGACATCTAGGGGACATCTGGCCCATAACACCAAAGACATAATAGAGGAATTCAAATCCTACTATAATAAACTCTATAACATTCCAACAGAGACCCACTCTTCCTCTCCTTCCCTAGACAAGGAGATAGAGGCTTATCTGTCCGACCATGCCCCAAAGAGCCTAACGCCAACCGAGACGGAGACCCTGGAACAAGACTTTGCCCCACAAGAGCTGACAGACATAATCCAAAACTTAAAGATAAACAAAAGCCCAGGGCCTGATGGGTATACAGCAAGATTCTACAAACTTTTTGCAGAAGAACTCTCCCCAATAGCATTAGAGGCATTTAATTCAGTAAATAGAGGTCATCCGTTCCCCAAACAAGCATTACAAGCCCATATCTCAATTATCCTCAAGCCAGGGAAGGACCCCTCGGCCTGCGGGAGCTACAGACCAATTTCATTAATAAATGTAGACATCAAGATGTTTGCAAAACTGATAGCAAACAGACTACAGAACCTAATCCCAAAGCTGATCCATCTGGAGCAAGTGGGCTTTGTACCAGGCAGAGAGGCAAGGGATAACACCATTAAAACAATGTCTTTAATAGCTCGGGCCAAGACCACAAATACCCCGCTGTGCCTTCTGGCAATTGACGCCGAGAAGGCCTTCGATAGGGTGAGCTGGACCTTCCTCTCTGCCACTTTGAGGAAAATCGGAATAGGCCCACGAATGCTCCAATGGATTATGGCATTATATCAGGATCCCACGGCCAGAATTAGAGTAAACGGGACTCTATCCGACCCCTTCAGAGTGATGAACGGAACGAGAGAGGGGTGCCCACTCTCCCCTTTCCTATATATTTTAACTATGGAAGCTTTAGCTAACTCCATACGAGGAAACGACTCAATAAAAGGTCTCACGATAAACTCAATAGAACACAAAATGGCTTTATTCGCGGATGACCTGTTATTGTACTTATCCAACCCCCGAGTCGGTATGCCTGTGCTTTTGAAAGAATTCGAAAAATTCGGAAGAATCAATAACTACAAAGTCAACACACAGAAATCCGAAGCCCTAAACATCTCGCTCCCGCAGGCCGAGGTCTCCCATCTGGGGTCAGTACTCCCTTTCCGATGGGTCAACTCGCACATAAAATATCTAGGAACGAACATATCAGCAGATCTATCCCTGGCCTATAAACTTAACTTCATCCCCTTTGTCGAGAGCCTCGAAAGGGATCTGGGCAAATGGAATCCCTTATATATCTCATGGAACGGACGAATTAATGCGATAAAAATGGATGTATTACCTAGATTTTTATATCTCTGCCAAACCATCCCGATAGGGTTACCGAGAACATTCTTTTTAAAAGTCAGAACCCTAATTATAAACTTTGTCTGGAGGGGCCAAAAACCACGACTACGACATTCCCTGCTGACGAGGGAAAAAGAAAGGGGGGGCCTGGGTCTGCCGGACTTTTCCCTATACCATAAGGCCAACATAGCAAACTGTGCCCTCGATATTATCACAGGTAGGGGTTCAAGGCTCTGGGTGGAAATTGAACACTCAGGCGAAATAGACGGCCTATACGGAGCCCCCTGGATTCCCCCCAAGTGGGTTAAGTCTATCCCCAACATTTCCCCCTTCAGTCTCCAATTATTTAACACATGGGCGCGTTTTGCACCCCGATCAGGACTAGTCACAGTCCCAGGTCCGCTAACACCACTCATAGCAAATCCCCTATTTGAAATTTCCACAAGCCAAAAGGGACTCCTATCCCTTCCAGCTGATCCAATCCCAAGGCTGAGAGATGTGCTGACGCAGACGGGACTGAAACCCATGACCGAGATCCTGGGACAGACCTCACCACAGCCAGGCACCTGGCTCCAATATCTACAGTTGAGGGGTTTTGTGAGCTCGCTGACGCCGAAGGTAAACCTGACGGCGCCCCTCACGGAGTTCGAACAAATTTGCATATCGAACCAAGGTCAGAGACACATGATTTCTAAGATCTACAAAATACTGCTGAGTCGGGAGATGGGGGACGAGATCCCGAAGTATAAAGGGCCATGGGAAAGGGAACTAGGTGAAAACCTCACCGAGGAGGACTGGAGCAAGGTTTGGACCTTTACTCACAAGGTCTCTACAGCAGGTAAAATCCAAGACCTTAATTACAAGTTGGTCTCAAGATGGTACAGAACCCCAGACCAACTACAGAAAATTTTCCACCAGTCCTCCCCGGTGTGCTGGAGATGCAATGGGAGCAGAGGGACAATGATTCACATCTGGTGGGAATGCCACCCAGTATCAGACCTTTGGAGGGAAGTGACAATACTATATAATCGGGTCGGTCACTCAGATGTGACTATGACTCCTAAACTCGCTCTGCTCTCCCTGTTCCCAGGCTCTTTGAGAGTAGTGAAGTTAAGTCTTCTAAAACACTTTATAATCGCAGTGAGAAGAATTATCCCAAGACTCTGGCATTCCACAACCGCACCTACCAGAGGCATGTGGGTAGAGGAGCTCCATACTCTCATGAGACTGGACGAGCTGAGGGCAGACGAGCCTAAACTGTGGGAAGCCTACCACAAGACATGGCAGTCTTGGGTTGCGTTTAGGGAAACAGATGCCTTTAAACAATGGTTAGACCAAGGATCAATTGATTGATCGCATACCCGTCGAGCTTCTGGACAACATTTGCCACAACTTCAATAGTCTCCACCCACCTAACCCGATACCCTCTCCCCCCCTACCTACACCTGTCCCCCTCCCTGTCTACCCCCTCCCCCATTTCCCTCACTCCCGCGTACGTCTTAGTGTAAGTTAAATAGAGTTTGGTAGGAAAGGAACAGTCACCTCGAGATTCCATTTTAGAACCGGAATGGTATGCTTATTCGCGATTCTCAGGTACAGCCAAGAGGAGGAACAGAGTGGGGAAACACCATAGCGTGTGCTCTAGCCACACAACTCCTGATCAACCTACTTAAGTCAGGTGCATTCCCACTCAAACACTCCCCTCGCTATCTCCTTTCCAACCCCTATAGGTATAACTGCCTAGGAAACCGTCACAAACAGATAACCTTCTTTTAAAGTTGTTTTTTTCTTTATATCTTTGTGAGACAATTTAAGCTGTAAACAAACAAAGGCAAATTTGTATTCAATAAAATTTATTTGAACCATAAATAACAGTAAAGATGACAAATGGGAGAAGTTTTAAAACATCTCCTAATGACCTCATGTGAGCAGTTCATACCGTTTAAAAACAAAAGAACTACAAGTAGAAGGAAACCAATGTGGCTTAACAAGACTGAAAGGGGGTCAATAAAAGAAAAAAATGTGTTTAAACTAGTAAAACAAGAAGGCAATGAAGATGCGCTAAAATCATACAGGGAAAGAAACAAATCATGTAAAGAAAAGATCAAAATTGCTAAGAAGAAGGCAGAAAGACTGATTGCCAAAGAGAGCAATAAACTATTCTTCAATTATATAAACAGTAAAAAGATTTTCACTGAAAGCACTGGCCCTCTAAGAAATAATGCAGGAAAAACCATAAAAGACGATGGGGGAAGGCAAATCTATTAAATAGTTTTTTTTCGAGTGTATTTATAAATTAAAAGAAATGCCACACGAGATGCAGGGGAATAAAACGAACACCCAACTAAATATTCATTGCTTAACACAGGAGGAAGTGCAAAATCGGTTAAAGAGGATCAAAATTGATAAATCTCTGGGCCCAAATTAAAGACACTCAAGGGTTCTAAGGGAACTAAGTAATGTGATAGATAGACCGCTATTTCTTATATTTATGGACACTATTGAGACCAGGGTTATACCGCTGGATCGGCGCCTTGCCAATGTGGTTCCAATATACAAAAAGGGGTCTAAAAGCGAACCTGGTAACTACAAGCCAGTAAGTCTCACTTCAATAATTCAAAAAAAATATTTGAGGGGTTTATGGGAGACACCATCCTAGAATACCTCAAGGAAAACAACGGCATAACTCCTCATCAGCATGGGTTCATGAGGGGTTGATCATGTCAGACCAATTTGATCAGCTTCTACGATGAAGTAAGTTCAAGGATTAACCTGGGAGAGTCTATTGATCTAAAGCATTTGACACCGTGCCGCATAATAGGTTGATATATAAAATGAGGCAGCTCGGTCTGGGCGAAAATCTGTGTATCTGGGTAAAGAACTGGCTCAGAGATAGAAGGCAGGGGGTGGTAATAAATGGTTTGTACTCTGATTGGGCCACCGTTGCTAGTGGGGTGCCACAGGGTTCAGTATTAGGCCCCATTCTGTTCAATGTATTTATCAATGACCTGATAGAGGGGCTACACAGTAAAATATTAATGTTTGCAGGCGACACAAAATGATACAAGAGTAATACAAAGGACAATGTACGGCTACAAAAGGACCTATATAATCTGTGGGCTTGGGTTTAAAAATGCCAAATGAAGTTCAATATTGATAAATGTAAGGTTCTGCACATGGGCAGGAGAAACGGATGTCACCAATACACACTAAATGGGAAAAGTGAGATAGAAAAAGACCTGTGGGGACTAGTGGACTGTAGATTTAACTTGAGCAATAAATGCCAGTCAGCTGCTTCAAAAGCAAACAAAGTATTAGGGTGCATTAAAAAAAAGAGGTATAGGGTTGAGGGACGAGAACATTATTCTTCCACTATATAAGGCACTTGTCAGGCCTCACATGGAATACTGTGTACAGTTCTGGACACCGGTGCTCAGGAAGGATGTTAGAGTGGGAATGGGAGGACTGGAATACCCAGAGAGGCTATCAAAATTGGGATTATTTACCATGGAAAAAAGACGGCTAAGGGGTGATCAAATAACCATGTATAAGTACATGAGGGGACAATACAAGGATCTCTCCCATGATCTGTTTATGCCCAGGACTGTGATGGTAACAAGAGGGCATCCACTACGTCTAGAGGAAAGCAGGTTTCATCACCAACATTGAAGGGGGTTCTTTAGTGTAAGAGCAGTGTGACTGTGGAACTCTCTGCCTGAGGACGTGGTGATGGCAAAATCCATAGAGGAGTTTAAGAGTGAACCAGATGTATTTCTAGAGCGCTATGATATTACAGAATATAGACATTAGGTAACCAGCGGGTTGTTGATCTCAAATGTTGATCCAGGGATTACTCTGGCTGCCATTGTGGAGTCAGGAAGGATTTTTTTTTCCTCCATAGGAGCTAATTGGCTAACTGGGGTTTGCTTTGCCTTCTTCTGAACCAACAAGGGGGAGGTTAAAACAGGCCAAACTAGTTGGATTTTGTCTTCATTCAGCCTAACATACTATGTTAATATCTACTCTAGCCTGACTGAAGTTTTTATTATAGCCCTTTCAATCATTCATATAGTCCCATAAATCCTTTTCAGATCTTCTTATATCCCCTTTTCAGCTCCTCATAGTATTCTTCTAAATCTTCTCATAGCTCTTTGTAAAGTAAATTTTTAGTTATTTTGAGGCTCTCATTCTCCAATAACAATGTCTAATGTGGCCAGAATATTTTAATTTAGCCTGAAAACACAGCAGATTGCATCACTGTAGGAGCACACATCATATTGCAGGGGATTCAAGGGTTAATGTTTTGCAGTTTAAAATCCTTTGATGCCATATGACTCAAAAATAATCAATTAGTTATTTCAGAAATTACCAATTTTCTTTTGTTCCATTTCTCATGATGATTCAATATACCATCAAGAACGTAATGTGTAGGTAAAGTTGTGAGGTGAGCTAGATGAATATTTGGGGTACTTTACATACTTTGGGGCTATTCTAGATTGTTGATAGATGTCTAGAACCTTTTACAGAACATGATCTAATCTCATTTTGGTGTGGTAGGACAAGGACCTCTTCGGGGGTCAACTGCTAAGTATTCTGAATCCTTCCACAAAAGTCTTAGTGAACACGTATATGTTTAGATCCTGGAACCTTCAAACCTTGCAGCATTTTGTGAACTTTTTGAACAACATAATCTCTTAATATTTACATGTTTTTTGTGCTAGAGCAAATAACTCTTTATGGCTCAACCACTGATGTTTAAAGGAGTAATTTGAGGTTTTAAAATATTTAAAGGGGTTGTCTCATGAAAGCAAGTGGGGTTAAGCACTTCTGTATGGCCATATTAATGCACTTTGTAATGTACATTGTGCATTAAATATGAGCCATACAGAAGTTATTCACTTACCTGCTCCGTTGCTGGCGTCCTCGTCTCCATGGATCTGTCTAAAATCGCCTCTTCTGGCGATTTTAGACGCGCTTGCGCTGTGCGGTCTTCTCTCTTCTGAATGGGGCCGCTCATGCCGGAGAGCGGCTCCTCGTAGCTCCGCCCCATCACGTGTGCCGATTCCAGCCAATCAGGAGGCTGGAATCGGCAATGGACTGCACAGTGAAGATCCCGGTGGCCATCTTACTAAGGTAAGTAAGAAGAAGGAAGAAGTCGCCGCAGCGCGGGGATTCGGGTAAGTACTACCCGTTTTGGTTTTTTTTAACACATGCATCGGGTTTGTCTCGCGCCGAACGGGGGGGGGCTATTGAATAAAAAAAAAAAACGTTTCGGCGTGAGACAACCCCTTTAAGCCTATTTTGTATTGTCAGATTTCTTCCAAGAACCTTCACAGTCTTATCTTTACCAAGTGTCCTCAGAAGAGGTAAGATCTCTAAAACTAGGGTCATGGCATGGTTTACTCGCATATAAAGTGAGAACCAGACCTTAAAAAACAGTTTCATTCTTCTTGGTCTTTCGGACAACCTATATGTGCAGGTGATATTGCTCATGTTCTTCTTGACTGTGTCCTTGTCTACTGTGGCTGGGAACCTCCTGCTCATAATTGCAGTAAGAGTAGACTGTGGTCTATATATCAGTGTACTTTTTTCTCTCACATCTCTCCTACCAAAACATCTGCTACATGTCAGTTATTATACCAAAGATGGGGATGAATATTGCTGTGTTCTTACAAGAGTATTTCTTTTTCTGGATGTCTTCTTCAGATTTATATCTTTCTCTTCATGGAGCAAACGAAGTGCATCTTTTGGTCTTTCATGGCTTTTGACTGATTTGTAGCTACATGTAACCTCTTACATTATAATGTGATCATGAATGTTGTGTCCTGTGGTCGGATGATCGTGATCTCCTGGTTGGGTCACTGACCCTGATTGGGTCACTGGTTGTATCATCTCTTTCATTGATTTATATTTTGTGTTTCAGTTAAGGTTCTGTGGACCCACTACCATCAGTGACCACTTCTCCTGTGAGGCTCCGTCATTGCTGCAATTAGCCTGAAACGATATCTCAGCTAATAACTTTTTGATGTTGGTTGAAAGCACCATCTTGCTTCATATAACTTTATCTCTTATTCTTTTTTTCTTATATGCACATTTTCCTGGTCATCCTGAAAATTCAATCAAGATTGAACAAGGCGTTCTTCAAGTGTATATCCCACCTCATTGTAGTGACTCTTTTATGGGATAGGTATATTCACGTACATGAAAGAAAGACATAGAACTTCTAGGGTGTATGATAAAATGGTAGCAGTTTTCTATATCATCATCACACCAATGTTAATTACTTTAATCTAGAGCCTACAACATAAAGATGTCCAACTAGCTCTTAGACATTCGGGAAGGTTCGTGGTTACCTTGTAGATTTTTCCAAGTAAACATGATTTTCTGAATGAAGTAAAATCAATACATCGCAATGAATGGATCTTACTTAGGTCTAGGTGTATAATGAATAGTAACTTCTAACATTTTTAAAGTGAATTACTGTATGAACATTCTCTCGTTGAGAAACACTGATGCATCAGGATACAACCCTCTTTTTATAGCTTCAAGACCTAAAAGTACAAATCGCAGAAGGCGACAGGTTACAGACAGAGCTGTCTGAGAAGGTAAATAGACTGCAAGTGGAAGTGGAATCTCAGATCCAAGAGTCTCAGAAACTGGTGCAAGAAGAAACACACAAGACGGTTGGCCTTAGTGCACACATAAAGATGAGAGAAATGTGTTCCCCAATCAGTTAGAGGAAGATGCTGAAACAAATAAAAACCTGTCCAAACACATTTCAATACTTCAGAATATGGTTGCAGATATGACAAAGAAAATGGAGGAAAATACTGCATGCTTGGTCTCTGTTGAACAGCAAAAGAGATAAATCCTAGAAGCATTGGAAGTGCAGATTCAAGATTCACAGAAGTTGCAAGAAGAAATAAGAAGCTTGACCTTAGTATCAGGCTGAAACAAATGTAAGATGAGAGGAATGTGTTCCATGAGCAATTAAAGGAAGAAGTAGAAACCAAGAAAATCTTATCAAATCAGCTTTTAACACTTCAGGCTCAGGTGTCAGAGAGGAAAAAGAAAACGGAGGAGAATACTGCATGATTGGATTCTGTTGAAGAGCAGAAGAAAAAAACTTCATAAAGAATTTGAAGCTACAAACCAGTGGTATGAAGAAAAATCAACTGCTTACAACAAACTAGAGAAGACTAAAATTAGACTTCAAAATCAGATTGTGTCCAACTTGGAGAAGAAACAGAAGTTTGATCAGTTGCTTAGTTCGGAACAAACAATTTCTGCTAAATATGTCAAAGAATGTGACACACCCTGGAAGAGACCCTTGAAATGAAGGCTGAAGTAGAACGGCTTAACAAGTATTTGCGCACAGTAATGCAAGACTCAGCACCAAGAAAGATGCTGAAAAGGGAACTCCAGTACGAGAGAAGTTAAACAGTGTGTTCCAAGAGCCTCCTATTGGAGGATCTTAACAATGGTTTACAAGCAGCAAACTATGCCAATTTGTACTTGTAAGGTAGCCTGAGTGCTATAGGTGAAAAGTTTGTGAAAAGTGAAAAAGTCTTGAAGGAAGAGATTGCCTCTGTAAACAATGGTAGTGAGTTGGAAGACACTAAGGCATCCAGAGGTGACACAAGGGGTCATTTTACATAGGCGAGAAGAAACTGGCTCCCACTCTGATGCAGATGAGAGATGCCATTTTGAAAGCTAAACAGTACAAATGGCTTGTGTACCAAGCTCTTGTGCACTCTTTGAAGCAGAAAGAGCTGGAAGGAATAGGTCAAAAAGATGGGTTCCGCCAAGAGAAAAAGGGATTTTCTTTGTAAAACATGAAGAGTGTTGTAGACAGAACATTACACATAGAGATCCCTGAGTGGGGAGTTTTGAACCTGGAGGGTTTAGTCCAGTGATAAAGGCTTATGGCCTTTATCAGAGGGGAAGGGAGTGGTAATGCAGTAACATAGAGATAGCTTGCAGTGGGCAGAAGAACTGGCAGACTGACTGCTAATTATGGTTCAAAGGTATTTCATTGAAGAACTACAAGGTAGTTTACCTTCAAGATATGCCTCAGCAGTTATATGATATCGTTTCTTATTAGACTCAAACTATATAGTTCTTCTATTTCATTAAACACTAACAACAATAAGAGAAAAAATAGGTCTACGCTCATGCCAGGCATACCCAGACCTTCACTCATTAGTATGGCAAAAGTTGAGGAAACTGGAAGAGGAAAGAGGGAGGAGATGTAAGGGGAAGCTGGTGGTGGGGTAAGTTATGCCCAACAACTTGTAGGGCTTGAGACTCTTATAGTAATATTTTGATGAGTGAAGGATAAAGAATATAGTGAATTCTAATTATGGGGTTGCAACACCCAATATCAAACATTTAAGCGCAGGGAGGCACGGAATGTTATCCAAGCTGTCCAAGTATTATAAAAGCTGGCATGTTTGTTGTCATCATTTGCTCCAATCCCTTCTATTAACATTATTTTATCTAATGTCTCTATCCATTGTAGCCACGTTGGAGTTGATGTTGATTTGCATAATTTTGAAATAAGCTGGCGCATGGCTAGGAGAAAAAATCTGAGTGGGCTCTTTTCAGTCTGTGCCAGAGAGCCTAAAAGCAATGAAAGCAGTGCTAACTTTGGGGAAAAGGTTAAGGATGAAGGGTAAGCTGTGTTGAATAGGATGAATGTATGTATGGTGTGGATTGTAGGGAGAATTTATATGTTTATCAGAGAAGACACTCCCAGATCTTGTGTAGAAGTCTGGACCCAGGAGAAATACAAATCACACCAGCCTTATTGCTGTATCAGATGATTTCTAATTTATTCTAAGGTGTATGTGGTTTATATACCATAAATGACATCACTGGAAAAGTATATACCTCCAAGACTATTAAGAATACATGATAGGGTATTACTAAACTAATTAAAATAAGTTACACATTTTAAGGTGTAACTATAAGATACCAAGAAACCGTTATGAATTCAGTGAAAAGGAATGCAGGGGGGGGGGGGGTCTGGGAGGATCTTATATGCTGTCTGTCTACCACACACTGGTATAGAAAAAGTTTTGTTAAACACCTTCACTACTTACACTAGCGGCATGCTATAGACATTGACAGACTGGAGCAACTTCAGAGAATTGCCAAGATGCGGACTGCTCTGCAAACCATGTCCTATGAGAAACGGTTAAAGTGACCCCTGCTTTTGGGATAAATTTCTGGCCCACGAGCAGAAGTGGAAGGTATATTATCTGCTGCTGTTCTTTTCTGATGTTGGCCTTCTGATCCGCTGGTTCCGGATACTGTTTTCAGCTGTCCAAGATGGCTAACCCAATTTTCTAACTATCTAATTAACAGTGTGTATTGCTCTACTGAGGTGAGCAGTGCTGACTAGAGATGAGCGAGTATAATCGCTAAGGCTAACTACTCGAGCGAGTAGTGCCTTAGTCGAGTATCTGCCCGCTCGTGTGTAAAGATTCGGGTGCGGGAGCTGGTGACAGGTGAGTTGCGGCGGTGAGCAGGGAGGAGCGGGGGGGGGGGGGGGAGAGAGGGAGAGAGGGATCTCCCCTCCGTTCCTCCCTGCTCTCCCCCACCGCTGGCACCCGAATCTTTACACACGAGCGGGCAGATACTCGACTAAGGCACTACTCGCTCGAGTAGTTAGCCTTAGCGAGTATACTCGCTCATCTTTAGTGCTGACCCATCAGAGAGCAGATATAGTGCATTGGTAGTCTCGCACTACCAATGCACTGTGAGAATTAGTCAGTCTAAAGATTGCATCAGCCATCTTGGATGGCCAAAAATTGGTTGTGAAACCAGAGGATCAGAGGGACATCAGCATAGAGGACCAACAGTGGGTAGTATAACTGCTTTCATTAGTCCCAGGGCAAGATTTTGTCCTGAAACTGGGAGGTGGCTTTAAAGGATCTGGGAATGTTTACCTTGTAAAAAAGAAGTCTGAGAGGAGACTTAATAGCTGTCTACTAATATCTGAAGGGCTGTCACAGTGCAGAGCAATCAGCCCTATTCTCATTTGCTCAAGGAAAGACTAGAAGCAATGGAATGAGACGGAAAGGGAGGAGACACAGATTAGATATTAGCCAGTAAGGGTGACCAATACGTGGAACAGGTTGCCACAGGAGGTGGGGAGTTCTTCTTCAATGGAAGTCTTCAAACAAAAGGCTGGGCAAATATCTGTCTGGGATGATTTAGTGAATATTGCATTGGGAAGGAGGTTGGACCGAATGACCCTGGAGGTCCCTTCCAACTCTACCATTCTAGGATTCTCAAAGAATTATGGTATGGACTTTCCTGCTTAGATTTCTAGATTGCAACCACCAAAGTAGTCAACAGCTGGAGGCACTGCAGGTATTGCCACATAGAGATGAAAATGTAGAATACATACAAAAGTCTGTATAGCCAAGGGTCAATACTGAAAATACATTCTGAGTCAGGCAGAAGTAGAAGAAAGTTAGAAAAGAGAGCTGACGAAGTAACAAGGTCAGAAGAGACAAGGGAGAAGCGTATTTGCATTGTAGCAAGTTAACAACCAGGGTCAAGATGCAAAACAAAACACAGAAAAGCACTTGTAATACTAATCTTAGATTCAAACAGAGCCTGGAGGGTGATATCTTTTTCAATATGACACCTTTCTGGTGACATTATATCGCCAAACAGGTTGTCATAGAAACTGGTTGAGTACAGAGTTCTGGGCCTTCACCTATCATGTACCATTTAGAATACTTGGGACTTTTTATTTAGCAGAGAGGCCTACAGGTTACCCCATGATCCAAGTTTCATTGCTAATTTTGCCCTCCCTAGAGCTGTACCTTTGGGATACAGTATGAAAAGAAATTAATTTCTGCTCAATCCCACAAAGAGAATAGATGCACTCTTTGTAAAAAACACAATCCCGACCATAGAATAAGTTGTCATTTTGCTGCAAAACTTGGCATGTGGTTACATATCAGGCAGATATGCAAATTATTAAAGTTCTGGTGTGATTAGATGAACGGTCTTGTCACCTGAGATCCTAAAAGTGGTTCCCCCCTTGGCCTATAAGAGGCTCTCGGAGGCTCCTTGTGTGTAGTGACCTCTTCTTCCGCTTGTTGAACACTAGACGCCTCTACGATGCAGAGAAGAGATTTCACCCCGTTACCAGAGTCTGAGAGGGGCGCATTGAGAAACTAGATGGTCATATTGATGAATTGCTCACTATCTGTGCCGTTCTGACCAGTCTGACAGACATCCACTGTTCCCAACACCTCCTAAGGGCATGCACACAAGGCGACACCCTCGACAGCCCACCTGTAGAGAGGATCTTCTGATCATCCAATAGGCATGAGTAGCTCCAACTGTTTTGTTGTCCACTATCCAGAGACAGGTGGCACCATCATTAGTGTCAGAACCACTTCCAGGCACTTGGCTGAAGGTCATTTGGTCTCACAGCACTCGTTACATGTAATGTCTTTGACACCCACCCACTGTCATCATCTCAGTGGGGTCGTGAACGGCGAAAGTGGACTGCTATGGAGTGGAACCGGGTTGTCTTTAGCAACTAATCCAGGTTTAGTTTGGGCGCTGACGACGGTTTATGTCTGGAGACCTCGGGGTGAGTGCCTCAATCCTGTCTTTGCTGTGGAGTGGCACACTGCCCCCTGCTGGTGTGATTGTCTGGGGGGGGGGGGGGCATAGCATATGACAGTCGGTCATCCCTAGTAGCTCAGTGATACATTCAGGACATCCTGCAGCTACAGGTGTTCCTCTCATGACGGCTTCCAAAAGGGATTTTCCAGCAGGATAATTCTCGTCTGCACACACAAGGGGGTCACAGGAAGCCCCCAAAACATTGTCACACCCATGTGGCTTGTCTGGTTACCAGATTTATCAGTAACCAAACATCTTTGGGACCATCTGGGACGCCAACTTCAACAGTCTACAAGCTTTCACAATCTAGTGGCTCAGTTACAGCAAATTTGGAGTGAAATTCTGCATGATACCATACAGAACCTGTATACTTCCATGCCTGCGCATATCACATCTGTTATCTAAGCTAAAGGTGGCCCAACAGGGTACTAGAACCTCCATTCCAACCCATATCACATCTTGTATCCAAGCTAGAGGCGGTACAACAGGGTACTAGAACCTCCATTCCAACCTGTATCACATCTTGTATCCAAGCTAGAGGCGGTACAAAGGGGTACTAGAACCTCCATGCCTGCCGGTATCACATCTTGTATCCAAGATAGAAGCGGTACAACAGGTTACTAGAGTCTCCCTTCATGGGATCGGTTCTCCACAATAAATTCTCCTTTGGTAATCACTTACTTATATGAACATTACAATCAGTTTCCTACAACTTTTTTTAGTTGCTTCACTTTTTTGAGAATGAGTATTTTTGTAGAAATGGTAAATTTGCAAAAACTCAGTGAAGATGCAGCAGGAGATGCACATTTTGAGGTGATGCTCAACGAAGTTTTTTTTTAAATATCAGAAACCATTCAGAGTGTGACAAACAGCCAATACTAATGGGCTTGAAAGGGGCGCATCCTTTTTTTTCATCACAACAGGTTCACTTTACTACCGATGTATATTTGTGTTGTAATAAATTCATTGTTATTTTAGTTTAGACCTAATTTGTGTCTAGAGATGGAAGTAATGATCCCTGTACAACCAGGAACCCTCTCCGTGTAGCAGTCTTCTGGGATCCCGTGTGGTCTCTGGTGCCGACACCTGATTGCTTGGATTCTGTGATGGGAATAAAGGAAAAGATATATAAGAGACCTAAGAACATACAAGCTCTGACAGTCCCCAAGCTGCAGCCACAACTCTCTGCAGCCTTTCATTTGAACCCCTTCATGAATAAGGGTCATTGTTGCGCGTGCATCGACATCACATTCTGCAGGGTTTTTTTTAACAGAATGACCAAAAAAATGCATTTCTGCTATTCATTTTTTTTCTTTTTTCTTAATGCAGGTAATCCTGTGGGATTAATTATGTGTTATCTTAAATAAATGGACCTCTATGGATGCACCATTTTTTTAAAATTGTGATGACCAGGGAAAGGTTGTTTTTTAATTTTTAATAATTTTTAAAATAAACAAATATTTAACTTTTTTTATTAGTCCATTCGAACTTGCGATCGTTTGATCACTTATATAGTACAATGCAATACTATGGTATTGCATTACGCCGTCTTTTAACAGGCTGCCTAGTAATGACAGGCCACAGGCACATTTTTAAAAGGCGAATGATCGTGACAGTCTTGGGGGGCCTTCAGATGGCCCCCAACTGATATGAGAACCAAACAGCACCTCCACGATCTTATTGCGGCAAGACCATTCGGGTCATCAAAGTCCCAATCGGGACATTTAAATTCTGTTTTCAGGTTATGAGAATAAATGGAGCAGACTACAAATGAAATAGGGGTGTTGAAGAGGCACTATTACACGAACTGATATTTACCGGGAGAATTTGAGCTTGGACTATGGGGTTCCATAACTGCATGGTGAGGGAGTATTGATACCAGGATGCCCAGGTTCTCTTGAAAAATTCCTGACAATCAGTAAGAATGGATGCTAACTTCGTATTGATTATTATCCAGGACAAGTTGATTTTAACAAGGTCAATACTGACAAATGCTTTCCTCCAAGAGTGAGCAATAGCCATACGGGAGACAGAAAACACAGTGAGACCCATCTAAATGTGCGCTTACGTATATTGGTAATCCGAATGCCAAGGAGGGCTTCCCAAGGTGATTTATGCAAGTTTAAATATGTGATGGGAAATAATAAAAAGTGTACACTTGAATCCAGAAGTGACGAAGCCCAGGGCAATTCCCCAAAATGTGCAAAAAGGTGCCTTCATCTCTACATCCCTGAAAACAGAGACCCGATACCCCAGGGAACATACAGGATAATATCTGGGGGGGATCAAGTACCAGTGCATTAAAAGTTAATAGCTCACTTCCATAATCGACAAGTTAAATTGAAAGTTTTGCACACAAATTTGCCAATTTATGCCATTTCGAAGCAGGAGGCTCCTCATCCAGGTCTGCCTCCCATTTGTGCATGTGGGAAAGTTTACCTGTAGGCAAAGTAAAGTTAGAGTCTGGCGATGATCCCAAAACTGCATAACAAATGCGTACGAATATGGACATATCAACTAAAGTACATCTATTATCGATTAAGGATAAGACGTAATGCTTAATCTATCATAAGCAAAAAATTTCAGTGAACCGACTGGAAATACTTAAACTGTTGAAAACCCAACCCTGTCCTCCCCATCAACAATTCTAGTGCAGCTCTTGGAAATCCCCCACCCAAAACCGACAGTATCCAGACCCGGAGGAAAAGCAGGATTGCCAAACAAATTTGACATAGGTTGATACTTGAAGCATTTAACGTTTTTGAATAGCAAATTCTCTCCCTGTATTAAAGTTCTTCATGCTAGGGCAAAGATCTCTTCATGGTTCAGCCACTAATCCTAATTTTCTTGATGTAATGTTTCGAAAACCTGGTAAAGTACTTGAAGCATCTTCTCTAAACTTTAACCTAGATTAGTAATTTGAGCCTCTAAAAAGTTTGTAAGACTATTTTGGGTTGTTGAAATTTCTCCAAGAACTATTGCTGCCTTGCCTTAACCAAGTGTCCTCATGAGAACATGGTCTCCATAATTAAGTGATTGCTGCCATGGAAAGTGAGAACCAGACCTTGATCAATTATTTCATTCTTCTTGGTCTGTCCGACGATCCACATCTGCAAGTGTTAGTACTTCTGTTGGTATTGACTGTGTACTTGACTACTGTGGCTGGAAACCTGCTGCTCATAATGGCAGTGAGCGTTGACAGTCGTCTACATGTCTCCATGTACTTCTTTCTCTCAAATCTCTCCTTCCTGGACATCTGCTACACAACAGTTATCATACCAAAGATGTTGCTGAACATTGCTGTTTCCTCCAAGAGTATTTCATTTTCTGAATGTTTTCTCCAAGTTTACTTCTATCTCTTAATGGGCCAAACGGAGTGCATCCTTTTGGCTTTCATGGCATACGACCGACATGTGGCTATATGTAACCCCTTACATTATAATGTCATCATGAATATTGTGTCTTGTATTACGATGATCGGTGTCTCCTGGGTCATTGGCTGTATCGTCTCTTCTATTGATATATATTTGATATATCGCTTGAGGTTTTGTGGATCTCCCACCATTGACCACTTCTTCTGTGAAGGTCCATCATTGCTACAATTAGCCTGCAGTGATATCTCACTTAATAACATTATTATGTTGGCTGGTGGCACCCTATTGCTTCTTATTCCTTTTTGTCTTATTCTGATTTCGTATGTACACATTTTTCTGGTCATCCTGAAAATCCAGTCTGGGAGGTACAAGGCCTTCTCCACATGTATGTCCCACATCACGGTGGTGATTCTCTTTTATGGGGCGGCTACTGTCACGTACATGCGTCCAATACATAGAACTTCCAATGTGTATGATAAGATGGTAGCGGTTTTCTATACCATCATCACACCAATGTTAAACCCTTTAATCTACAGCCTACGAAATAAAGATGTCCACCGAGCTCTTAAACATTTGGGGAGATCAATGTTTATTTCATCTCATAGGTTTTTCCAAGTAAACAAGATGTGCTGAATTAACTATATATATATATATATATATATATATATATATATATAGACTAGCTGATATACCCGGCTTCGCCCGAGTTAATTTGGTACTGGTATTTATCTGGTGTTCACACGGAAAATCTTATGAAGTCGTGGTTACTTTAGAGATACCGAGGAAAAACATATGTTCACCATTTTGCATAGTTCTCTGCGTTACCCAGGAAACACCACGTGGAGGTAACCATGCGACGTTTCCTTCATATAAAATGACATCAGGAAGTGAGAGAATTAGATTACGTACATAAAATTTGGACACTAATTATTTTGCGCTTAGAATTGAATAATCGAGTTGGGACCCATTAGCTTTTCCTATTTATGACATAATCAATGCTCCTGCCAAATTTCCCGTTTCTATGACACCGGAAAGTGAGAAAATTACATTCCGTACGTAAAATTTGGACGCTAATTCTTTTGCGCATAGAATTGAATAATCGAGTTGGGACCCATTAGCTTTTACTATTTATGACATAATCAATGCTCGTGCCAAATTTCCCGTTTCTATGACACTGGAAAGTGAAAAAATTACATTCCGCACGTAAAAATTCGACACCAATTCTTTTGCGCTAGAATTGAATAATCGAGTTGGGACCTATTTACTTTTCCTATTTATGACATAATCAATGCTCGTGCCAAATTTCCTGTTTCTATGACACCGGAAAGTGAGAAAATTACATTCCGCAGGTAAAATTTGGACGCTAATTCTTTTGCGCATGGAATTGAATAATCGAGTTGGGACCCATAAGCTTTTCCTATTTATGACATAATCAATGCTCGGAGCAAATTTCACGTTTCTATGACACCGAAAAGTGAGAAAATTAGATTCCGTACGTAAAATTTAGACACTAATTCTTTTGCGCTTAGAATTGAATAATCGAGTTGGGACCCATTAGCTTTTCCTACTTATGACATAATCAATGCTCGTGCCAAATTTCAAGTTTCTATGACACCGGAAAGTGAAGAAATTACATTCCGCACGTAAAATTTTGACGCCAATTCTTTTGCGCTTAGAATTGAATAATCGAGTTGGGACCCATTAGCTTTTCCTATTTATGACATAATCAATGCGCGTGCCAAATTTCCTGTTTCCATGACACTGGAAAGTGAAAAAATTACATTCCGCACGTAAAATTTGGATGCTAATTCTTTTGCGCATAGAATTGAATAATCGAGTTGGGACCCATTAGCTTTTCCTATTTATGACATAATCAATGCTCGTGCCAAATTTCACGTTACTATGACACCGGAAAGTGAAAAAATTACATTCCGCACGTAAAATTTCAACGCTAATTGTTTTGTGCATAGAATTGAATAATCGAGTTGGGACCTATGAACTTTTCCTATTTATGACATAATCAATGCTCGTGCCAAATTTCACGTTTCTATGACACCGGAAAGTGAGATAATTAGATTCCATACGTAAAATTTGGACGTTAATTCTTTTGCGCATAGAATTGAATAATCGAGTTGGGACCCATTAACTTTTCCTATTTATGACATAATCAATGCTCATGCCAAATTTCGAGTTTCTATGACACCGGGAAGTGAGAGAATTCGATTCCGTACGTAAAATTTGGACGCTAATTCTTTTGCGCATAGAATTGAATAATCGTGTTGGGACCTATTAACTTTTCCCATTTATGACATAATCAATGCTCGGGCCAAATTTTAAGTTTCTATGACATTGGAAAGTGACAGATTTAGATTACGTACGTAAAATTTCGACGCCAATTCTTTTGCGCTAGAATTGAATAATCGAGTTGGGACCCAATTACTATGCGTGTGCCAAATTTCATGTTTCTACGACATCGGGAAGTTGGAGAACTTTTGGCGAGTCAGTCAGTGAGGGCTTTCGTCTTTATATATATAGACTAGCGTACCCGTCGCGCGTTGCTGCGAAGACAGACAGACATACATACATTTGTTTTTATATATCTAGATGACGGCAGCAGCGACCACTGAGGTTTTGTAGGCCGCTGCTTCCCCCTTGCAGGCTGAATAAAATAGCCGTTGTGTGGAACATCCAATTTATCCGGCTGCTGTGGCTTCTTGGGAAGATAGCCTAGTACATGTTTGCCCACTTCCAACTCCAATGGAGACTGACTGTAAATGGCTGGCGTGCTCTAGTATTTATGGTTCCAAGCTGTACGTGTCATTGCATACAGTCTATCTATCTATCTATCTATCTGGGTTATTGCATACAGTCTATCTATCTATCTATCTGGGTTATTGCATACAGTCTATCTATCTATCTATCTATCTATCTATGACATCAGGAAATGAGAGAATTAGATTCCGTACGTAAAATTTGAACGCTAATTCTTTGGCGCTTTGAATTGAATAATCGAGTTGGGACCCATTAGCTTTTCCTATTTATGACATAATCAATGCTCGAGCCAAATTTCAAGTTTCTATGACATTGGGAAGTGAGAGAATTACATTCCGTACGTAAAATTTGGACGCTAATTCTTTTGCGCTTAGAATTGAATAATCGAGTTGGGATGAGACATAAGGCCTTGCCCATAAGCATTCCCCAACCTCCAAGAACTGAACCTACCTACCTGAATGAGATTTTGTAGGCCGCTGCTTCCCCCTTGCGGGCTGAATAAAATAGCCGTTGGGTGGAACATACAATTTATCCGGCTGCTGTGGCTTCTTAGGAAGATATCCTAGTACTTGTTTACCCACTTCCAACTCCAATGGTAATTGGCTGGCGTGCTCTAGTGGTTCCAAGCTGTACGTGTCATAATACAGCCTTAATGACATCACAATGCAGCTTTATAGAACATGTTGGGGCATGTTCAAGGGCGTCCGATGTTGATGACATCAGTGATGACATCACAATAGCAGGTGGCTTACTTATTCGATCTACGTGGGGGGGGGCGTAACTTTCGACGACGCTCGCGCGCCATTTATCGTAGGATATTTGTACTATGCCTATAATCTTCCCAGGAGTGTACTCAACAACTTCCCAAAGTTTCATGGCGATCGGATGAATGGTGTAGTAGCGCATAAAGGACAAACACGCACGCACGCACGCAGACAGACATACATTCAATTTTATATATATAGATGTTGGGGCATGTTCAAGGGCGTCCGATGTTGATGACATCAGTGATGACATCACAATAGC
Source organism: Eleutherodactylus coqui (assembly GCF_035609145.1). Lineage (NCBI taxonomy): Eukaryota > Metazoa > Chordata > Amphibia > Anura > Eleutherodactylidae > Eleutherodactylus > Eleutherodactylus coqui. The sequence goes on along the minus strand of NC_089837.1, from coordinate 19,487,357 downwards.
AGGTGGCTTACTTATTCGATCTACGTGGAGGGGGGGCGTAACTTTCGACGACGCTCGCGCGCCATTTATCGTAGGATATTTGTACTATGCCTATAATCTTCCCAGGAGTGTACTCAACAACTTCCCAAAGTTTCATGGCGATCGGATGAATGGTGTAGTAGCGCATAAAGGACAAACACGCACGCACGCACGCACGCACGCAGACAGACATACATTCAATTTTATATATATAGATATATATACACACACACACACACACACACACACACACACACAACATGGAGATGAGGGCATCTTACTGAAGTCCAGATTTACAGTCTAACTCTTCAGTTTGTGGTTCACAGATGCCTGCCGTTTACTTACCGTATGAATTCTAGAAACGAGGCTGTTGATGGTCTCTTACGAGGGGGTACGCGTTAGAAAGCGGAATTAATTAAAAATTATCTATTTGTTTGTGGATTTTGAAATTTCAGCCTCATTCAAAGTACTCTCCATTTGAAGCAAAAGATTTGTCCAAATTTTTTTTTTAAAACTCAGCGTTATTGATGTCTTTTAGTACTTGTGCCGTTTGCTTCACCTCTTCAACATCAGCAAATGCTTTACTTTGAAATCTCTTAACTTGAGGAAATAAGAAAAAGTTGCACGGAGTAAAATCAGTTAAAACTGAAGAGGGTGAGGAAAGGGTGTAATGCCGTTTTTCATCGTAAATTGCTTGACGCTCAGCGCTGTGTGGGCAGGTGTGTTGTCACGATGGAAGAACCAGTCACCTGTTTGCCAAAAATCGGAAAGTTGTCTTCGTACAACGTGATGCAACCTTTTCGAAGCTTTCACATAAAAAATTTGGTTAACTGTTTGACCCCGTTAGAAATGAGAGTGCACTAATCCTCTCACATCAAACAAACAAAGAAGCATTGTTTTCACCCTGTTGTGCTTTTTGGGATGAGGAGAAGATCGACTTTTTCATTGGCTGAATCAGTATTTCCGTTTTGTTTCTGGATCGTAACCATAACACCAATCGTTCCTTCAAAGCATGGTACACAGATGGGCGATTGTCCATCTGCTCAGGGGTCAGCAGACGAAGCATGAATTTTGCTGCAACTTGTTTCATGTCCAATTCATCTGTTAAAGTCTGCTGACAGGAACATTATGAAATGCCAGTGAACTCCATGCATTCATCCATTGTCTGATGGCGATCTTCCAGAATGGGTTGACAAATTTTCATCCCATTTTCATCAGTTCTATGGTGGACCCAATCTTTAAGCATTAAAGGCCCGTTAATGTTATGAGCAGTTGTTATTTCTGGAGAATCCTCTGGAGAAAAAAAATCATTATATCTTCTCAACATGAAAACTAGCGTGTAGGAGATTGGGGAAGAGGATGAAAGAAGGAGAGTCAAAAAGAATAGAGTAGATCAAAGTGGAAGCTTATCAATCTTGTAAATTAGACTCTGTCACCTCCTTTTAGCCCTATTAGCTAAGCTTAGAAGGAGGCAACACACTGATTCCGGGGATGTGTTATACTTAAAGGGGTTGTCCCGCGCCGAAACGTTTTTTTGTTTTTTTTTTAACCCCCCCCCCCCCCGTTCGGCGCGAGACAACCCCGATGCAGGGGTTAAAAAAACAACCCGCACAGCGCTTACCTGAATCCCGGCGGTCCGGCGTCTTCATACTCACCTGCTGAAGATGGCCGCCGGGATCCTCTGTCTCCATGGACCGCAGGGCTTCTGTGCGGTCCATTGCCGATTCCAGCCTCCTGATTGGCTGGAATCGGCACGTGACGGGGCGGAGCTACACGGAGCCCCATTCAGAAAAGAAGAAGACCCGGACTGCGCAAGCGCGGCTAATTTGGCCATCGGAGGGCGAAAATTAGTCGGCTCCATGGGAACGAGGACGCTAGCAACGGAGCAGGTAAGTATAAAACTTTTTATAACTTCTGTATGGCTCATAATTAATGCACAATGTACATTACAAAGTGCATTATTATGGCCATACAGAAGTGTATAGACCCACTTGCTGCCGCGGGACAACCCCTTTAACTAACCTATTAATGTGGGTGCTGGAAGCCGCCACTGCAGTGCATTGAGTAGTCCGCTCACCATAAAGTTAAAATAGGGTGGACTACTTAGCACACTGCTTAATGCGCGAAGCTGTGGCTTTCAACTGTGATGCCAGGGGAACAACAGAGAAAGGTAGGTATAACACATCCTCAGACTCAGCAGGTCACCTACACTCAGCCCATAAGCGTAGCTTACAGAGCTAAAACGTAGGTGACAGATTCCCTTTAAAGGCTCAATGAGTTCTGGACTCCAGTGAATCCCGAAATTCAATCCAATATATCCATGTTTTCAGAAATTTATGTATACCCTTTAGCGAGGCTGTGAGGTCTTCCACCTCCTGTATCGTTTTAAACCATAGTGATAGGACATGATGAGGTTTGTCAGCATAGCTTCGGGATTCAGGCTCTTGCTGTGTTAACCAGATGGCACACGACTATAGGTAGACAGTAGAACACCACTGAGGTGCAAGAGAAGCAGCATGGGTGATTTAGTTAGAACAGAATTTGTAAATCTATTAAAGGAGATGTCTCGAGGAAGCAGTTAATTTTTTTTTTTGCCCAGTCCCCCCCATTAAACATACATTACAAAGCCCCCCTGTAAATGACATTTCTAGCTGGTTCGTACTTACCGTTCCAGCGTTTCAGCAACTTATAAAAGTTTCCTCAAGATGGCCGCCGGCTCTTTCCCCGTCGCTCGCTGCAGCCCGACGTGCGCGCTCCCGAGACGCCGCCAGCTGTGTCTCCATGGCAACCGGACGCATCGCAGCCGCCGACCAGACGCCCCGCAGCCGCCGACCAGACAGCAGGTAACCGGCGCTAGCCCCCGGCTCCCCAGCGCTAGACCCTCAGCCCAGGTGAAGGCCCCGGAGCCCAGCGCTAGGTTCCGGAGCCCAGCGCTAGTTCCCCCGGCCTAGCGGCAGCCCCCCCCGGCGCAGCGGCAGCCCCCCCCGGCCTAGCGACGGCGCAGCCCGGCGCAGCGGCAGCCCCCCCGGCGCAGCGACAGCCCCCCCCCCGACCCATCACTTACCTGGGAGGCTTCTCGGGGCTGCTGGGCTGGGCTGGGCTGGGCTTCTCCGCTGGGCAGCTCCAGTTTCTGCACCTTCCTCTAACAGAGGAAGGTGCAGAATGGCCGCTTCAGCGCGCTCCCGAGCAGTGACAGCTCGTCTGCGCATGCGCAGAAGAGCTGTAGCGGGGAGCACACTGAAGCGGCTCGTGCTGAATGGAGAAGACCGGACTGCGCAAGCGCGTCTAAAAAAGCAAGCTGCCAGCGAATTTAGACGGAACCATGGAGACGAGGACGCTAGCAACGGAGCAGGTAAGTGAATAACTTCTGTATGGCTCATATTTAATGCACAATGTACATTACAAAGTGCATTAATATGGCCATACGGAAGTGTATACCCCCACTTGGTTTCGCGAGACCACCCCTTTAATAAATGTGCCATACCTCTGACCAAAAACCTGCCAGTTTTGGACAATCTCAAAATAAGTGTAACATCGTATCTTGTTCTCTTCCAAATCACCAACATAGTGGGGACACAGAAGGTATCAAGATGTGCAGGTGGGAAGGCATGTACAAGCGAGAGAGAATTGTGAATCTTGAAGGAGATGAAAGGTGTGTGAATATACAGAGCTTGTGTTTTTGTTCCACCGTGAGGTCGACAGATCTCTTTCCCAACTTAGTACATACGAGGGACTTGTTGCATTGAAATGGGTAAATAGGAGTCTATAAATATGCAATAGGGTATGTCGAGTGGGTTCCTTCGTCACTGCAAAGCTGCTCAAAAGGTGTCTTCACCCAGCAAATGGGGTAAGGATGGAAGGAAGTGTCAAAGGTGGAGAATCTGCCATGATGACAAGGGAGCCGGGTTTACAATACTTGCCAGGTAGCCATTGCCCTCCTTGGAGGAAATGGTAGGATCTGTATCTATGGCTGAAGATCTATTGATGGAAAGCCCCACCTTCCACACTAGATGGAAAGGCTTTATTTCCCAAGATGGGGAAAGAGAGGGAGAGATACCAGACCTAGGGAAGATCCAGCAATTCACTTTCAGAGTAGGGCTAATTATGGGGTTGGCTTGGGCTTCTGTAGGCGTGTCACCATGAAGCCAAGGTAATGCCGTCAAGGGTGTGAGCAGGAATGCTTGCTCTAAGGAAAACCATTGTTTAAAGTTCCTTATGTCTATGCGAGTCGACAACGAACACCAAATGAAAAGCTTGGCGAAAGGCCACAAAATCTGGTAGGCCAAGTCTGCCCTCCACTTTATGTCTGGCAAGTGTTGAATGTGTGATATGGGTGTGTCTGTCCACCTAAATGAATTTGGCATGGAAATATAGTAAATGCCTAAAAATGGTAATGGGCAAGACCTGAACAATATAAAGGATTTGGGGGAGTATGTTCAGAAAACCATTTTTTTAATGTCTGGAAATCAGTTTGAAAAAAGAAAAAAAAAACTTGAATGAAGCGGCACACAAAGAATTCACAACGTTAAACTTTTTTATTTTGCAATTGCTTACAAATACCTTCTAAAATAAAGAATATGGCGGATGTATAAATTTCCATACACAAATGTACAGGACTCTCTAAAGCTGTACAACAAATTTCTTTACATAAATGATTTTTCTTCTTGCAGTCTGAAAAAATAGTATTTCTTTTCAAAAGGATTTCCTCCCTGCTTCTGCACTATACATACCCTATGGTCCGATGATAACAGTCCCTTTAAAAACATTCACCCCTCTTCCCCCAAATAAAAGAAAAATACAATAAAATCACAGCGGGCCGGATCTTCCCTGACAAATCCAAATCTTATTGCATTTGTGTAAAATCAATCTAAATAAAAGCTCTATCATCTTCACCTCGCTAATGGCGTACACAATACCCTGTATATAAACTCTAAACTCTTTCATATATATATGTATATATATATATTACTTCAAATATATTATTATATGATCATATGCTTAATTCATTTTTGTATCCATATACATAGTGCGAATATAAAAAAATTGGATTACCAAGAGCCATTGAAGAATTTTTGGGGTTTCTCTCCATCTGTAAGCAGAGACAGGCCCCCTCCAAGTTCCAAGCCGGAACCTGTGTATGTTAATGGGTTTTCTAACCCATCAATGAGCATTAACCCTGAGTATCATCTCCACAAATAAAGAGGCCCAGTGGTCAAAACCGCAAGTGTTGATGTCGGTCGGTGTCTACATGATACTAAGGACATATTTCAGAGTGCTCCCAAAGATGTGAGCAGATCCCATGGGAAGCCTTCCTGCTTTCTACTGATGGGAACCTCTCCAGTGTTGGGCAAGAACTATATGGACTTGACGTACCGTCATGTGAACGGGTCCTAATTCTTTGTGCATTAAAAAAGAGAAGATCAATAAGTGGACACCAGTGACTAACTGCAAATATCTTGCCATAGATTACAGACATGGCCACCACTGAACACAAGACTTCTGCCTGCATTAATTAGGATACAATTTCCAATAAAGTTATCTAAAAAGTCTTTAACAAGTAACACATGGCTTATGTTACCTTAGAGTTGGCTTCTAGGAGGCAGGACTGTGTTCTGAAATCATCCATCGTTATTCTTAGCACGAAGACTCATGCAATCACCAAGATTTATGATGCGATGCTTTAACCCTTTGCAATCCAATTTTGGATTCAGGATTTCCTAGGGGGCTTTCTCTTTCTGCCATTATACAATGGCGCCATCTGCTAGCTAGAGCCAGTAGTGCAGTATGTGACATTCTGGAGAGGCCCCCCCGTCAACAGAGCGGCCAGTAATCTACAGTAAGAAAACCCTGCCAGACATCTTCCGACATCGGAGCTGTACAGGCTTCAATCAGAATGTCTTTAGACATCAGACAGTGGACTGGAAAGGGTTAATGGGAGAAGACCTCTATAATAGGACATGTGATGGAATACGGCATATGAGCATAGAAGTACATTATGGGTACGCAAACTACTATAGGTGCCATAGTATGAATTTGCACTACAGCCTCGTGTGGTGCAGAGTGTAAGCTCTCGCCTACGACCTGAAGGTTGCAAGTTCGATCCCGCATGAATCAGGTCCGGCTCAAGGTTGACTCAGCCTTCCATCCTTCCGAGGTCGGTAAAATGAGAACCCAGCTTGGTGGGGGGGTAATAAGTAATAATTACCTGATAGCGCTGCGGAATAAGTTGGCGCTATACAAATACCATGATTTGACCACCATGATTTGAAATATGGACGTGTAACCAGGCCCTAACACTCTACGCCTACTTTAGCGACAGGCACGCCCAGCTCTCCATCCTATCGTACCGTACTATTAAATATGCTTGTGTAGTATTTAGTCTGATTGTATTCCTCCATTCTAAGGCATGTAGCAAACCGAAAACTCTCTAACACGCAAGGCTTCAATTCAATCAATGGACAGTCACTAGAGTCATCCAGGTAGGAGGAACGATCCATCCACAGAGAGATTTCCAGCGATTACTTGGCTGATCGTGTAAAGGTACCTTTATAACAAAGCCACTGCCTTCCTGTCATTGGGGTGGTATTAATGCAGCACTAGTAAGAGTGTGGGGTAATGAGATGTCTCATACCTTCAGTTCATCCTGCTTCTCTACTGTATTGCCATGAATACCGTGACCGTAGGTGACCTACACAACAAAAATATAGATTCTTGAAGAAAAAAAAATCTTAAGAGTGCAAAACGTTTTTTTTTTCCAAAATATGATTTCTTTTATAACATGATGGTGTGAATTATCTTAAAAAAATGTTTTTATAGCATTTTACAGAAACGCATAGGAAGTGGTCTGAATGACCTCGTGACGAGAGATGAGCTTTCCATGAAGAACTGAACAATTGTCTAAAGATGTCAAAACTCAAACCAAAGGCCAACAAGACCCAACAAGACCGCGCACTTCTATTTTCTAGGTGAACCAATTTCTCTCCAACTTTACTTTCGGCATGCACAATAACCTCAGACTCCATAAGTTCTATACTTCCAGTGCTTCCATCTCCTCTTTCAGAATACACTGCCACGATCACAAAACGAGGAGAGTAGGAGACTTTCTTTTCACTCAATCTGACTGACAACAGCTCCCGGGGTGACACAACACTGAGTAGAATACAAAGTCTGTTACTTGAAAAGAGAATCCCCATTGCACACACTTGTCCAAGGAATAAGGCGCGAGATGGAACCCCATTACTGTTCCAAAAATACAGTACTACTGCAATACACACTGAATGGCCAGTTTAGTAGAGACCACCTAGTAGCGCATTGGAACTCTTCTGGCCTTCAGAACAACAGCAATGTGTCGTGGTGTAGATTCCACTAGATTCAATCAATATACAGGAATATTGGCCCATGTGGACAGGAAGCTTCTTGTAGTTTCCGCACCTTAGATGGTGGTAGTGACCTGTTCTGTCCAGCTGATAGGAAGGCGTTATCGATCCATGCAGCTTGTGTCAAATTCTGATCCTCCTATTAGAATGGTACAATAGAAATCTGGGTTTATCTGACCCGGCAATGTTTCTCCGCGGCTCTAATGTTTGCGCTCTTTTGCCCCCCTTCCTCCCTCGAGTCTTGCTTTTCGGGTTCTCTTAGACACAATGCCACTGGAACTGGTTGTCTGCTATTTATAATAGCCCGTCCGTGCTAAGGAATAACAATTGATTTATTTGGAGCACTGGCATCGTATTCGACTACAATCTGCTTGACTGTGCAATGCCCGTTCACCAGGACGATTCTTGACATCCTCATTTAACCCCATTTGGTACAGAGTTGTTATTGTACACATGATCCCCTTTCAATGGATGTTTTCCTCGATCAAGCCATACTCGGTATACTCTCCACACCAGCCCACGAGAAAACCCACATGGTTGGTAGTTAAACCCCGCCTAGTCTAGCACCGATGACCTGGCCTCATTCAAAGTCCCTCAAAATACTGGATTTTCCCATCTAATGTGGATTCACACTGAAACTGATACTCAGAAAACCTGACATGTGATTTTATGCTGCACTCTGGTGTGCAATTTTCAAGCAGGTAAGCGCCAATTGTGAAAGTGCCAGGGGCTCTAATAAAGGGCTGGGGGCTTTAGTAAAAGGGGCTATTCAAGATATAATGCAAATACTTTGAATCACATTACTCTGCTGACAAATGCATGCCTTGCACCCTATGCGGAAATCTGTAGTCTTTGACTCTATCCTATATAAGCAGCATCTTCAGAGTAGTATGAACCTGCAAAAGGTATCCCACAAGGCCCACAATCGAGGAAAGAATAGGCTCACTTGTCCCATTGCAAATATGTCCTCCAAGAAAACATAGGCTCTAGCTGTAGGGATGGGGTCATCTAGCCCATTTTCCCTATGGGATACCCGCACTTCTGCATATTAGACTGACAGACACTAGACTGGCAGGAGGAAGCTGGGAGCCATAATACAATGCAGCCTGAGAGTTAACAGAAAATCAGCATAATTTTCTCTAATATGGATTTAAAGGGGGTGTCCATTTGAAAACTATTTGTAGCCCATCCACAAGACAGGTCCTCAATAGTGGATCAATGAGGGTCCGCTGCCCAGAGTCACCTGTTTGCCGGGCTGGTGCACAGATCTGATTCCTGCAGGAAGTGGACAGCTCCGTTCTCACTGCAGTGGCCCAGGCTTGCTTTACAGGCACAGTTCCCATGGAAGTGAATGGGAACTTTGTCTGCAATACAAAGCCGGGCCACTGCAGTGAGAACGGAGCTGTCCACTTCCTTCATTTCAATGCATGAGCACGCTGGCCTCAGCTGATTAGCAGGGGTCCTGAGTGACAGACCCAAGTTGTTCCACTATTGATAACCTGTCCTGAAAATAGGTCATAAATAGTTTACAAGAGGACAACCCCTTTAATAGAACATGGTGTCATCTACGTTATAGTCACAGGGATATCAGACTGCTCATATATGCATCTTTAGGTGTCTATGGATTCAGTGTTATGTGGGAAGAGCGTGTAATATATTTTCTTCCCCCAATGAAGGGAAGGCTAAAGTTGTGTACATAAGAAGGTAGAGGACGCAGCTGGAAGTCAGCGGGTTATGTTACAAAACGCAGTCAGATGCACTAAAGACAACCTTTAAAAGGGGTCATTGGGATTTTCCCTTTCACCTCCTGTATACAAGGCCTCATTCAGTAGGCAGAAGCCCTTGAGGCCTCTAGGACGAGTCAAGAAGGGACTATGGCTTATCATTGCATACAAAGCTTATGTTGACTGGGGAGCAAAAAGAATCACAGTGTTGTCCACCAATATCTTTTGAAGGCTTCACATAATATTACCCGAGCCCAACTCATTCCTAAGTGCTTATCTACTAACCAAAGTGCTATTTGGACCGAGGCTGCTAGAGGCTCCGGGACCAGCAATATTACATTCTATATGGTCCTGCTTAGCGCAGCCCACATTGTGCGTCTACGTGCAGAACATGGTCAGGCCAGTCCCGATCACCCTACGTAATAAAGCATGCGCCATAGAGAACATAGTAGTCGAGCTGGTCTTGATCACCCTATATACAAGAGTCATGCAATAATTATTGGCAACACCGCTCTACATTTGCAGTAGAGCAAAGTCAGAAAAAATGTGGTATGTGGTTATCTATATAATATCGTTCACACCTCCTCCTCTAACCGGAACGGGTCATTACCCGTCAAATGACATCATCTCACAAAATGCCATGTTCTATCAACAGATTTATTAGGTAGGAATGTATGAAAGTGTCACCTAGGTCTTCGAGAAGCATGTGGTGAACAGACACTGCCATACCGGAGGGTGGCGAGATGGGTAGCAGTGTTTAAGGAAGGACATGAAAGCATTGAACATGAGGCCGGAAGACCACCAATGATGGCCATGCGAAGACTTAGCTGCTGAGATTAGCATGAGCACATTTCTTTCTGGAAAATTCAGGTTGCTCATGCCGTTTCAGCGCAGGCTGGTAGTTCCGTCCATGCCCACGTCTTATCAACTGTGTTAACACGTCTAAGAAAAGATTCTTCTCCTTTTTTATATCGAGCCAGATGGGACGCAGACACTTCCAATCAGTGCCAAGCTTGAACCTCTGAAAGGTGGTGTGGAACCCATTTGTGTTCTCAAGTGTACTGTCAGAACTGAATGCACAGATTTGAATGAAATGTTTATTTCCGTAACCAAATCTTCATATGTCCATCATCAGTCTTCTTCCAGCAACAGGCTGACTCAAGTAACGCAACATTTGTCTGTGGCCATTACAGGCCTACCGGCTCCGGCCTCATGCTGCACATCCCACCACCGTCCGGTATGGCAGTACCCGTTCACCACACGTTTCTCAAAGGCCTTGGTGACACTTTTGTGCGTTCCCACAACGAGCAACCTGAATATTCACTAATGATATCTGCTGACATGGAGAGAACATTGCGCTGCAGGGCGGTTTTTAGCAAGATGCTGACACCTTCTGGTTGGCAGAAGTAGTATAATTGATACTATAGATTATGCTCATGGCCTCTATTTTTGTATTATATACCACATTTTCTCTCACTTTGTTATACTACAAATGTAGCAGGGTGTTGTCAATAGTTTTTGCATGACCCTTGTACATGATGCAATACCATACAGTGGTTGGGCTCAAGCCACTCATACTATGCACCCCAGTATATCAAGTGGTGGTCAGGCTGGTCCAGTACATTATATGACAGTCCTGCTAATAAAAATCTATGTTGGATTCTATATGGGGTGCCCACTGGGCACCGATTTTAGGTAGTTTAAAATTATTGCTTAGTTTGGGGATCCCACGTCTCCCATAGTGCAGCGCTACAAGGGACATATTGCACCAGTCTTTGGAAATCTGGTCTTCAATTTAAAACCAAAATAAAAATCTACTCAACACTTGTGTATTATTTACAGCATTAAGTGCAAACTTATGTCATGACTAATTAGGGCTGGCGAGAACCCTACAACGTACCCGGTAACATCTTCATCTTTAAAAATATCTAAAAAAAAGGGCTTTCCTGGCTGGAGTATGGCCCACTGCAAGGGTTCGCCTTACACAGGTAATAGATCTATCCCGTGAGTATCGGAGAAAATGATTGGAGGTCACCGAACCACAAGGCAGGAGACACAGAGTTTGGAGGGACCAATGCAGTCATCATGGCAGAACGCACCGCAGCCTTTACACATGATCATGGCTTTCAGCCGACAGTAGCATTTGGAAGGAGACATTTCTATACTGCCGTCATCAGTGTACGTCTGGATAGAGATGGGTTGTTCACAACCACCAGAGTTTACACTCTGACTTGAAGGGATTGTTGTGACAGTCACGGAGAAGGATACAACATTCTCCGTATTGGCTGGACTGAAATTTCCGCTTGTCGAGATGGAGGATCTATTTAGGACCTCTGGTGAAGTGGAGATGTTGATTGTGCCACCATAGCCAGACCCAGGTAGACTAGTAGGACTCCCATAAGTCCTTGATGACTGCAGTAACTTAGGGTGCGATGATGGGGGTGAAGCATGGATTCCAAACATGTCAGAGGTATTATGCTTCAACTTGACCCCCAATACATTGGCCATTTTGGCCTGGGCAGCTTGTATTAAATCTCGGGCTATATCTGTCTCGTTGTAAATGTTGCCTTTCGTGACGATTTGAACAGTCTCCTTCACATCAAATGTTGGAAAAAATTCATTGTTTTCCATCTTCTGAGGTTTGGCTTTAGGAGAAGAGGTCCTAAGTGCAGAGCGATGCTCTTCGGTTACAGTGTCTTCCTCTCCACTCTCCAAGAGAGACTCAGTTTCCATTTTAGTCTCTCTATTGTCCACATGCTCGGGAACATTCACAGAAGTATCGACGGTGCTGTCTGAAGGAGCTTGTCTGTACACCTCCGGAACCCTACCGTATGTTGAGATGTTGAGCAGATAATGACCGGACATGGCTGGCTTGGATGACCTTCTGCCAAGAAAACCAAGCATGAACCTCTGAGAAATGTTTTCTCTTTGGGAAATACTGGGGGCTGTATTGAACTCTGATGGATTTGCGTTCTCATGCCAAACCTTCTTAATTAAAGTCTGCAGCACCTGCTCCTGGCTTGAGACATGCTCCTCAGTACCTTGCATTTGATTTCCAGAACTTGTCAAGTCCTTACCTGTAAAAAGTTGCCATATCCTTTGACCTGACGGATGTTGCCGGTTGTGGCACAGAAATCTCTCTAGTTGCTGAGCAGCTGTATTTGATATTCGCTCTGCTTCCTCCCTTCTACAAGGTTCTAATCCTTGTAGTGAACCTTGTGGTCTTTCGGCACATGATAACGGCATGGTCTTCATTTCCACTTTAGTTAGAGGCCTGGGCATGATTTGCTCTAATGGGACATTCTTTCCTTGCAGCAGCTTTGTAACAAGTGGATTATTTGCAGGAATGCTGGAGGTTGACTTGCTGAGCTGCCCACTACCCAAACGTATAGGCTTCAAACTTGGGTTGTGTGCTTGAGTGGATGGTACCTTGTCCATCCCATGGGTTGTGGTAGATGTCCTTAACTTTATGAATGAAGTTTCTGGTTGCAGCTGACTTGGGGCCATCTTTGCAGGTGATAAAGGTGGTAAATGAAGCATCCGCTGCTCTGCTTCATCATCTTGTGTTCTCTTTGCTGAGATGCTTGTGCCTTCGAGAGATAAGACCTTCTCATTCTTGAGGAAGCTTCCACTCGTTGGGGTCTTCAAAATCCCAGAAGGCTGTACAGCTTTATCTGGTGTTACTGGTTCCTGAGTCAGCTTCCTATTGCTGATTAAGTGGTCTCTTGCTGTGCTTTGGGTGATACTTTTTGTACATTCGATGGAGTCAAGTTGATGGGAAGCAACCGTGAATCCGGGTTGTACACAGGGTTTTTGCAGTAACTGTGTTCTTGCTGCACTGTCAGCTGATGCCTGCACCGATTTCTTGACTTCCCTTTGATTTTGGTTATCTGGTATAGGGGGTGAAGATCCCCTTTCACTTCTCCTGCTTCCAGTATTTCCCAAGTCCAGTACTCTGTCTCCGATTTCCCCTCTGGGTCCACCTCCTGAGCCTCCTCCGGGACCAGGTCCGGGGATGGAACCTCCATGGGCTGCGATGGCCGCTGCCCTCTGTGCACGGGCCAAGCGGGCTTTTGCCTTGATGTCTGCAAGTGTGCGGGCTCCTGTTCTGCTAGGACTGGTACCGGTGACTGGAAATGTGGGCCTGGGAGAGACCTGACAGCTGCGAAATGGCTTTTGGGAGATCCGTGCCACAGGAATCTAGACCATGAAAAACAAAGCAAGCAAATGGTTAGTTGTATGATACTGAGACATAGGAGGAATTCACAGAAAAAGCAAATGTCAATGTCTTATAAACCAATCATCTTCAAAGAATTAGCCTGGAAAGTTTGATTTGGGAGGGAAAAGGAACGATGCCTTTCTGTGCACTGGTGATCCAAAACCTACAGTCTACAGTTCCTCATCTATTCCTCAAGCAACTTTGTCTCATTACAAGCCGTTATTTTGCTTTTGTCATTTGCAACTTTTTGAGCTGGTCCCAACCCGAAATAGGATTCTGCAAGAGCTCATTCACTACAATGTAATATCTGGCTGTTGGGGCTGCAGGGTAGCTACCTATAGGTGGCGCTTGAGAGATCGTTGTCCTCCTTCTGTAGGAGAGCTAATTTGCATACATTTTCTCAAGAAGCATTGCCCCAAAGACTTCACCTCCAGGTGAATATCCCCAAGGAGAACCAGTTGCTTTACTTAAAGCATAGTCACCTATAGGTGGCACTAGAGAGACATTTTTCTCCCTTTTGGAGAAGTATTTAATTTTTTTTTTTCCAAGGAGCAATGTACTAAAGCTTCCACCCCTGGTAATCAGTACCATCAGAGACATTGACCTACACTGTGGTCACCTATAGGTGGCACTATAAAGGCAATTTTCATCCTTCTAGAGGAGAAGTATTTTGCATACTTCTCCCCAGGTTGCTCTCCTTATCAGTTGGATCTCCGCAAGGGGAATATATACCTCTCGAGAGTAGAGTGGGGTATTTACAAAACATTCAGAATCAACCATTATGTAGGTAGAATGAACAAAACTTGTTGGACCTTTAACTGGGAGTTCATACCTTGAGTGGTGGCACCTTCTGCTCCAGAAATTGCTGCTGCGTTTCGATAGGAGGCTTACATAAGGCACGAAATGACTGCTGGGACTGGTTGAGTTCCATCATACGTGGACTCTTCTCAGGAGCAGCCGGATGATCCTCCCCGACCTCCAGACGTCTCTTGGCTCCAGTGCTGAGGGTGGTTGTTTCAGCCTTCTCTGGTGACTCAAAGCTTTGAGGAAGGTTGACCTGACTTGACATTGCTCCTGTTGATTGTACATGGGTCGGGCTCTTTGGTTTGATGGGAGTCATGCAAATATGGCTCTTCGACTCCTTGTCTTTGGACTCACAGGTGGCTAGAGCCTCTTTAGTGGTTTCGGTTTTCTCGTTGACTTCTTGTTTTTCACTTTCAGCTGTGGTCCCCTCAATAACGGCCCCGTTCCTTGTCTCAGGCTCTTTTATGGCTTCTGTAACTTCGGGGTTCTCATGATTGTCCTGGTCGTCTTCAATCTTCATAGACCACTGCCCTTCTACAGATGGACTGCTTGTGGTGTCTTGAGTGGGATCTATTGCAATGTGTACGATGGGAGGGGATACTCTGCCCTCAATCTCGCTGTCTTCTGCAGTCATCTTACTTAGTTCCTCTTCAGTCATACCAGAACTTCGAAGACAAAAATGGCGGATGGATTGTTAGTATAGTACAGTGTAAAGCAAAACGTATAGCCTTGGCTGGGGCAGATGAGTAACAACCTCCTCCCTAGTAGATCTCTTACAACCAGTGATCTCAGGAATATCCGCTTTACACAACCAACCTGACACCAGCACTTCATCTAATTCTAAAGTCTGGACGTACTTCTCTCCATAGTAACTCTCGTAGAACTGCTCCTTCCAGGACTCCACCTTCTTCTCCTTCTCAATCTCCTGACGAATTCTCAGTTGCATCTCCGGCGTGAATTCACCTGTCAATCAACATACATAGAAAGACTGCTTACCCAGAGACAGAGACCGTGCAGGAGAGTGCTGGGTGCTATAGAGACTGCTTACCAGGAAAGACATTGTATAAGAGTTCTGAGGGCTGCAGCTACCTGAAGGCAGGAGGTGCAGGAAAGCCTAGAGAGACAGCTTGCCCAAAACAGAGACATTGTAAGAGTGTTCTGGAGAATGCAAAAAGACTGCTTACACTAAACAGAGACAGTGCAGGAGACTGCTGGGTGCTCTTAAGACTACGTACCCTGCACACTCTCTCTTCTAGGTAAGTAGTCTCAATAACACCCAGCACTCTTGTGCTAAGTTTTGGGTTATCAGTCTCTTTTCAGCCCACAGAACTCTCCTCCAATGTCTTTGTCCTGTATAAAGAGTCTTTATCGTCCCCAGCACTCTCCTGCACACGCTGTGAGTGCTGGGGGCTATACTGTCTACGCAGGACAAGAAAGTGCTGGGGACTGTACAGACTGCTCACCCAGGACAGAGTCAGTATAGGAGAGTGCCAGGGACTGTGCAGACTGCTCACCCAGGACAGAGTCAGCACAGGAGAGTGCTGGGGACTGTACAGACTGCTCATCCAGGACAGAGTCAGTATAAGAGAGTGCCAGGGACTGTACAGACTGCTCACCCACGACAGAGTCAGTATAGGAGAGTAAGAGGGACTGTACAGACTGCTGGGGATTGTACAGACTGCTCACCCAGGACAGAGTCAGTATAGGAGAGTGCCAGGGATTGTACAGACTGCTCACCCAGGACAGAGTCAGTTTAGGAGAGTGCTGGGGATTGTACAGACTGCTCACCCAGGACAGAGTCAGTATAGGAGAGTGCTGGGGATTGTGCAGACTACTCACCCAGGACAGAGTCAGCACAGGAGAGTGCTGGGGATTGTACAGACTGCTCACCCAGGACAGAATCAGTACAGGTGAGTGTCCTGGGTGAGCAGTCTGTACAATCCCCAGCACTCTCCTGTTCTGACTCTGTCCTGGGTGAGCAGTCTGCACAATCCCTAACACTCTCCTATACTGACTCTGTCCTGGGTGAGCAGTCTGTACAATCCCCAGCAGAATCAGTATAGGAGAGTGCTGGGGATTGTGCAGACTGCTCACCCAGGACAGAGTCAGTACAGGAGAGTGATGAGGACTGTACAGACTGCTCACCCAGGACAGAGTCAGCACAGGAGAGTGCTGGGGATTATACAGACTGCTTACTCAAGACACAGTCAGTACAGGTGAGTGCCAGGGATTGTACAGACTGCTCACCCAGGACAGAGTCAGCACAGGAGAGTGCTGGGGATTGTGCAGACTGCTCACCCAGGACAGAGTTAGTAAAGGAGAGCGCTGGAGATTGTACAGACTGCTCACCCAGGACAGAGTCAGTATAGGAGAGTGCTGGGGATTGTGCAGACTGCTCACCCAGGACAGAGTCAGCACAGGAGAGTGTCCTGGGTGAGCAGTCTGTACAATCCCCAGCACTCACCTGTACTGATTCTGTCCAATCCCCAGCAGTCTCCTGTGCTGCCTCTGTCCTGGGTGAGCAGTCTGCACAATCCCCAGCACTCTCCTATACTGACTCTGTCCTGGGTGAGCAGTCTGTACAATCCCCAGCAGAGTCAGTATAGGAGAGTGCTGGGGATTGTGCAGACTGCTCACCCAGGACAGAGTCAGCACAGGAGAGTGCTGGGGAATGTGCAGACTGCTCACCCAGGACAGAGTCAGTACAGGAGAGTGATGAGGACTGTACAGACTGCTCACCCAGGACAGAGTCAGTACAGGAGAGTGATGAGGACTGTACAGACTGCTCACCCAGGACAGAGTCAGCACAGGAGAGTGCTGGGGATTATACAGACTGCTTACCCAAGACACAGTCAGTACAGGTGAGTGCCAGGGATTGTACAGACTGCTCACCCAGGACAGAGTCAGTATAGGAGAGTGCTGGGGATTGTGCAGACTGCTCACCCAGGACAGAGTCAGCACAGGAGAGTGCTGGGGATTGTGCAGACTGCTCACCCAGGACAGAGTCAGTATAGGAGAGTGCTGGGGATTGTACAGACTGCTTACCCAGGATATAGACTGTACAGTAGAGTGATGGCAGCAGGTTACATATGGAATATAAGACTTTTACATCGCCACCCTAATATGGTCTCACCTTCTGACAGGCGTTCCTTCCAGCTCTGAGACGCTGATGTAAAAAACTCGTTATTAAGAGCCGAACTGTTCAGTTTCATGAGTCCGTCGGGTCCAGCCTGCAGGGGGAACGACAAGAGTGACTCCTCCTACTCTGGAGCATTATGAGAACACCCTATCAAAGGCTGACTATAGCGCCAGTGTAACAGAGGGGTGCAGTATAAAACTTTACAAGCCATTTACTATACTTGCAAAGTGAATGTGATCCTAGCCTGTGTTACTTATACCTATCCTCTCCCCCAAGAGCTTCTGCAGCAGCTGGGATAATCAAACATAAGAGTCAATACAGAGGAGTGCAAGGATATCGTAATGGCAAGTATATAAGTGTGTCAATCTACCCTTTGCCATTCCTGCAGGGCAGAACATGCGGGCTGCAAGTCATTACTCCATGAAGCCCATATGTGAGATGACAGGAGGGTCTCTCATCCTTACATGATTTACAGTGGTGCTTAAAAGTTTGTGAACCCTTCAGAATTATCCATATTTCTGCTTAGAAAAACCACATCAGATTTTCACACAAGTCCTAAAACTAGATGAAGAGGCCCAAATCCAACAAACAAGTCAAAAATATTAGACGTGGTCATTTCCATCAATGGGATGACAATCTAATGCGAGCGTTTTATGTTAAGAAATGGGATCTGTCAAAGTCTGGACATCAGAAGAAGAGTTGTTGATGCTCATCGGGCTGCAAAAAGTTACAAAACCATCGTTAAAGCGTCTGGACTCCACCAATCCACAGTCAGACAGATTGTGCAGAAATGGAAGAAATGCAAACCTTTATCACCCACCTAAGAGCAGTCAATCATCAATGATCACACCAACAACAAGGCATATAATAGTCCAAGAGGTCACAAAGAAACCCAATGTAACCTCTAAGCAACTAAAGGCTCACATTAGCTAACAGTAATATTCAGCATCAGGGGAACCCTGAACAGCAATGGTGTGCCATCAGGAGGACCCTGAACAGCAATAGTGTGCCATCAGGAGCACTCTGAACAACAATGGTGTGCCACCAGGAGGACCCTGAACAACAATGGTGTGCCACCAGGAGGTCCCTGAACAACAATGGTGTGCCATCAGAAGGTCCCTGAACAACAATGGTGTGCCATCAGAAGGTCTCTGAACAACAATGGTGTGCCATCAGAAGGTCACTGAACAACAATGGTGTGCCACCAGGAGGACTCTGAGCAACAATGGTGTGCCATCAGGAGGACTCTGAACAACAATGGTGTGCCATCAGGAGGACCCTGAACAACAATGGTGTGCCATCAGGAGGACTCTGAACAACAATGGTGTGCCATCAGGAGGACTCTGAACAACAATGGTGTGCCATCAGGAGGACTCTGAACAACAATGGTGTGCCATCAGGAGGACTCTGAACAACAATGGTGTGCCATCAGGAGGACTCTGAACAACAATGGTGTGCCATCAGGAGGACTCTGAACAACAATGGTGTGCCATCAGGAGGACTCTGAACAACAATGGTGTGCCATCAGGAGGACTCTGAACAACAATGGTGTGCCACCAGGAGGACTCTGAGCAACAATGGTGTGCCATCAGGAGGACTCTGAACAACAATGGTGTGCCATCAGGAGGACCCTGAACAACAATGGTGTGCCATCAGGAGGACTCTGAACAACAATGGTGTGCCATCAGGAGGACTCTGAACAACAATGGTGTGCCATCAGGAGGACTCTGAACAACAATGGTGTGCCATCAGGAGGACTCTGAACAACAATGGTGTGCCATCAGGAGGACTCTGAACAACAATGGTGTGCCATCAGGAGGACTCTGAACAACAATGGTGTGCCATCAGGAGGACTCTGAACAACAATGGTGTGCCATCAGGAGGACTCTGAACAACAATGGTGTGCCATCAGGAGGTGTCTGAACAACAATGGTGTGCCATCAGGAGGACTCTGAACAACAATGGTGTGCCATCAGGAGGACTCTGAACAACAATGGTGTGCCATCAGGACTCTGAGCAACAATGGTGTGCCATCAGGAGGACTCTGAACAACAATGGTATGTCATCAGGAGGTCCCTGAACAACAATCGTGTGCCATCAGGAGGTGTCTGAACAACAATCGTGTGCCATCAGGAGGTCACTTAAGAAAAACGGTGTGCATGGCAGGATTGCAAGGGGAAAAAAAGGCTACTCTTCAAAAGAACAATGCTGCCTGTCTGCTGTTTAAGTACAGGTGGACTAGCCAAAAGGCTATTGCGACAATGTGTTGTGGACGGATGAGACCTAATAGAGCATTTTGGCTTAAATGAGGAGCGTTATGTTAGGAGAAAGATAAACACAGCATTATAGCCTAAACACCCCACAGATCCGTGACACCCAGTGGTGATGGTATCAGGGTTTGGGCCGGCTTTGGTGCATCTGGGCAAGAACGGCTCGCCACCATTGATGGAACAAGAAATTCTGAATTATCCCAGCCAATTGTACAGGTAAATATCTGGACATGTGAGCCGAATCTGAGAGAACATGAGACGGGCATCAACATAACGGGCCGAAGCACAAGTCAAGCTACAAAACAACGGCTAAAGGAGGGCCAAGTCATCTGCTGCCCTTAATCCCACAGACCTGTTGTGGAGGGAGCTGAAGCTGCAGATCAGGGGAGGCAACCACCAACATGGGAGGGGTGAAGAGGTTGTGTACGGAGGCATGGGCTGATGGGCAGCGCCAATCAACCATTACTGGAAACGTTAAGATGCCATTACTGCAGCCAAGAGCGTCACACCAGATACTGGGAGCAAAGGTTCACATACTTTTGCCACTCACAGACATGTGATACTGGGTCATCTTGACTCACTGCTTTGATTTCGGTCTCTTGGTCTGCTTTTAGAAAATCTAACGTAGTTTTAGGTTAAATATAAGCAAAATAATTGAAAATTCTGAAGGGTTCACAAACTTTCAAGCACTGCTGTATAGGCACCCCCATCACTATAGTCTGCTCACCGGACGGTCCACCTCTGGCAAGAGTCGCAGAAGTCGTTGCTGGCAGTCCACGGGGAGCAGTGAGAAGGTGTGCTTATTAATCAGCGCCCGCAGGTTGGTGTTCACCAAAATCGAATCTGGCGTCTCCACGTCGATCTCGGCCCCTTTGGTCCTCTTCAAGTGTCCTGTGAGGGAAATCAGAGACGTCTTACAGAGTGGGCAGAGACGTCTTACAGAGCGGGCAGAGACGTCTTACAGAGCGGGCAGAGACGTCTTACAGAGCGGGCAGAGACGTCTTACAGAGCGGGCGCCTCTACTGGCCTGTGTCAGTGTTAATGGATGAGATATTATATATATGTTATATATACATATCCCGCCCCTCCCCCTCCTCCTGACACAGGGCGGTGATAGGGAAGAGCTGTGCACGTACTGTGAGACGCTGCGGGCTTCGCTGGAGTGATGGCGCTCGCGGTTTTCACGGTTTTCAGTATGAGGTGTTGCGTGGACGGAACTGGGATCCCAGATCGCCGCCGCTGCTGCTTCTTCTGCTGCTGCTGCTTGAGGGCCTGCAGGGAAAGATGGGGTACACTGCGTTATATACATACTGTCACCCTACTGGGGTACACTGTACTACACATCCCCTCCCCCATACAAGAGAAAGAGGGTATACTGCATTATACACCCGTCTCCCAAGGGGGATACGCTGTAATATTCAGCCCCTCCCCTACACAGAAGCGAAAGCGGGGTACTCTGTATAAGCCAACACCTCAGGGTCATAGTGGGGGTCCCGAGCGACAGCCCTTGTACAATATACTGGGGATACCCTGCAGCGGGTTCAGAATTGTCAGCAGAGGGCGCCAGGCTACAGTCAGAGTCTACCGCTCCTGAAATGGGTCATATTACTGACCAATAGAGCGCATTCACCTGTCTTAACCCCTTAGTGACAGCCAATACCTCTTTTTACAGCGGTCACTGATAGGCTATAAACATGTTTTTAAAAACGGGGTCTTGGCTGACTGCTGACAGCGGGGCTCCTGCTCTAACAGCCTGGAGTAGAGAAACCTCAGATCCTGCAGTTTAACCCTTTACATATAACAATCCATAGCAACTGCAGCATGTAAGCAGCTGACAGGGGAGGGGGCGCTCTTACGGTCACCCATCAGCATCCTGCAAAGTAATCACAGGGTACCAACGGGGTCCCATGTCGGCCATGTAAGTCCATTTGTAAGGCCCCGCCTCCGGCGGTCTAGGTGGCCGCACTATAGAAGTAATACAGTGTACTATTCTAGCGATCAAACAAGTCCGCTTCAAGGACAAAAACGAAGCATCAAAAAAGGTCAATAAAAAAGGAAAAGATTTAAATTAAAAAAAAAATATCCAGATGAAAAAAAAATCCTTTTTCCGCACAAAAACTCTTGTTAAATTGATAAAACGCCAAAAGCAGCGTATAACGGTTATTAGCGCACGCGTGACGACCCGGACAACGGAAATACTTCGTTACTGATCCCGTCTGGTGAGCGCCGGGAAAATAACTAAAAAAAAGTTATTTTTCCGAATGGCGAAGAACGTAAAAATAAAACCCAAAGCCCTGCTGGAAGTCCTGGGTGGTTTCTTCATCTTCCCTCAACAAAATCTAATAAATGTTCTATAGCACATTACACGGACCCCCAAGTGCGGCCAGTAAAGATACGACTCGTTCCACAAAACAACAAGCCCTCATACGGCAGTCAGCGAGCTATCGCCTTGTCACTAAGGTCCTTTACACAGGACTGTTGCTGGACGTAGAAGCAATCCCACTGACTCGGAGGGGGACGGGGATCGTTCCGGGGGCCGGGGCGGAGGGGGACGGGGATCGTTCCGGGGGCCGGGGCGGAGGGGGACGGGGATCGTTCCGGGGGCCGGGGCGGAGGGGGACGGGGATCGTTCCGGGGGCCGGGGCGGAGGGGGACGGGGATCGTTCCGGGGGCCGGGGCGGAGGGGGACGGGGATCGTTCCGGGGGCCGGGGCGGAGGGGGACGGGGATCGTTCCGGGGGCCGGGGCGGAGGGGGACGGGGATCGTTCCGGGGGCCGGGGCGGAGGGGGACGGGGATCGTTCCGGGGGCCGGGGATCGTTCCGGGGGCCGGGGATCGTTCCGGGGGCCGGGGATCGTTCCGGGGGCCGGGGATCGTTCCGGGGGACGGGGATCGTTCCGGGGGACGGGGATCGTTCCGGGGGACGGGGATCGTTCCGGGGGACGGGGCAGAGGGGGCCGGGGCAGAGGGGGCCGGGGATCGTTCCGGGGGACGGGGATCGTTCCGGGGGACGGGGATCGTTCCGGGGGACGGGGATCGTTCCGGGGGACGGGGATCGTTCCGGGGGACGGGGCAGAGGGGGACGGGGATCGTTCCGGGGGCCGGGGCAGAGGGGGACGGGGATCGTTCCGGGGGCCGGGGATCGTTCCGGGGGCCGGGGATCGCTCCGGGGGCCGGGGATCGCTCCGGGGGCCGGGGATCGCTCCGGGGGCCGGGGATCGCTCCGGGGCGGAGGGGGCCGGGGATCGCTCCGGGGCGGAGGGGGACGGGGATCGCTCCGGGGCGGAGGGGGACGGGGATCGTTCCGGGGTCCGGGGCGGAGGGGGACGGGGATCGTTCCGGGGCCCGGGGCGGAGGGGGACGGGGATCGTTCCGGGGTCCGGGGCGGAGGGGGACGGGGATCGTTCCGGGGCCCGGGGCGGAGGGGGACGGGGATCGTTCCGGGGCCCGGGGCGGAGGGGGACGGGGATCGCTCCGGGGCGGAGGCGGACGGGGATCGTTCCGGGGTCCGGGGCGGAGGGGGACGGGGATCGTTCCGGGGGACGGGGCGGAGGCGGACGGGGATCGTTCCGGGGGACGGGGCGGAGGCGGACGGGGATCGTTCCGGGGGACGGGGCGGAGGCGGACGGGGATCGTTCCGGGGGACGGGGCGGAGGGGGCCGGGGATCGCTCCGGGGGCCGGGCATCGCTCCGGGGGCCGGGCATCGCTCCGGGGGCCGGGCATCGCTCCGGGGGCCGGGGAGCGCTCCGGGGGCCGGGGAGCGCTCCGGGGGCCGGGGAGCGCTCCGGGGGCCGGGGAGCGCTCCGGGGGCCGGGGAGCGCTCCGGGGGCCGGGGAGCGCTCCGGGGGCCGGGGAGCGCTCCGGGGGCCGGGGAGCGCTCCGGGGGACGGGGAGCGCTCCGGGGGACGGGGATCGCTCCGGGGGACGGGGATCGCTCCGGGGGACGGGGATCGCTCCGGGGGACGGGGATCGCTCCGGGGGACGGGGATCGCTCCGGGGGCCGGGGATCGCTCCGGGGGCCGGGGATCGCTCCGGGGGCCGGGGATCGCTCCGGGGGGCCGGGGATCGCTCCGGGGGACGGGGATCGCTCCGGGGGACGGGGATCGCTCCGGGGGACGGGGATCGCTCCGGGGGACGGGGATCGCTCCGGGGGACGGGGATCGCTCCGGGGGACGGGGATCGCTCCGGGGGACGGGGATCGCTCCGGGGCGGAGGGGGACGGGGATCGCTCCGGGGCGGAGGGGGACGGGGATCGCTCCGGGGCGGAGGGGGACGGGGATCGCTCCGGGGCGGAGGGGGACGGGGATCGCTCCGGGGCGGAGGGGGACGGGGATCGCTCCGGGGCGGAGGGGGACGGGGATCGCTCCGGGGCGGAGGGGGACGGGGATCGCTCCGGGGCGGAGGGGGACGGGGATCGCTCCGGGGCGGAGGGGGACGGGGATCGCTCCGGGGCGGAGGGGGACGGGGATCGTTCCGGGGTCCGGGGCGGAGGGGGACGGGGATCGTTCCGGGGTCCGGGGCGGAGGGGGACGGGGATCGTTCCGGGGTCCGGGGCGGAGGGGGACGGGGATCGTTCCGGGGTCCGGGGCGGAGGGGGACGGGGATCGTTCCGGGGGACGGGGATCGCTCCGGGGGACGGGGATCGCTCCGGGGGACGGGGATCGCTCCGGGGGACGGGGATCGCTCCGGGGGACGGGGATCGCTCCGGGGGACGGGGATCGCTCCGGGGGACGGGGATCGCTCCGGGGGACGGGGATCGCTCCGGGGGACGGGGATCGCTCCGGGGGACGGGGATCGCTCCGGGGGACGGGGATCGCTCCGGGGGACGGGGATCGCTCCGGGGGACGGGGATCGCTCCGGGGGACGGGGATCGCTCCGGGGCGGAGGGGGACGGGGATCGCTCCGGGGCGGAGGGGGACGGGGATCGCTCCGGGGCGGAGGGGGACGGGGATCGCTCCGGGGCGGAGGGGGACGGGGATCGCTCCGGGGCGGAGGGGGACGGGGATCGTTCCGGGGTCCGGGGCGGAGGGGGACGGGGATCGTTCCGGGGTCCGGGGCGGAGGGGGACGGGGATCGTTCCGGGGTCCGGGGCGGAGGGGGACGGGGATCGTTCCGGGGTCCGGGGCGGAGGGGGACGGGGATCGTTCCGGGGTCCGGGGCGGAGGGGGACGGGGATCGTTCCGGGGTCCGGGGCGGAGGGGGACGGGGATCGTTCCGGGGTCCGGGGCGGAGGGGGACGGGGATCGTTCCGGGGTCCGGGGCGGAGGGGGACGGGGATCGCTCCGGGGTCCGGGGCGGAGGGGGACGGGGATCGCTCCGGGGGACGGGGATCGCTCCGGGGGACGGGGATCGCTCCGGGGGACGGGGATCGCTCCGGGGGACGGGGATCGCTCCGGGGGACGGGGATCGCTCCGGGGGACGGGGATCGCTCCGGGGGACGGGGATCGCTCCGGGGGACGGGGATCGCTCCGGGGGACGGGGATCGCTCCGGGGGACGGGGATCGCTCCGGGGGACGGGGATCGCTCCGGGGCGGAGGGGGACGGGGATCGCTCCGGGGCGGAGGGGGACGGGGATCGCTCCGGGGCGGAGGGGGACGGGGATCGCTCCGGGGCGGAGGGGGACGGGGATCGCTCCGGGGCGGAGGGGGACGGGGATCGTTCCGGGGTCCGGGGCGGAGGGGGACGGGGATCGTTCCGGGGTCCGGGGCGGAGGGGGACGGGGATCGTTCCGGGGTCCGGGGCGGAGGGGGACGGGGATCGTTCCGGGGTCCGGGGCGGAGGGGGACGGGGATCGTTCCGGGGTCCGGGGCGGAGGGGGACGGGGATCGTTCCGGGGTCCGGGGCGGAGGGGGACGGGGATCGTTCCGGGGTCCGGGGCGGAGGGGGACGGGGATCGTTCCGGGGTCCGGGGCGGAGGGGGACGGGGATCGTTCCGGGGTCCGGGGCGGAGGGGGACGGGGATCGTTCCGGGGTCCGGGGCGGAGGGGGACGGGGATCGTTCCGGGGTCCGGGGCGGAGGGGGACGGGGATCGCTCCGGGGTCCGGGCGGAGGGGGACGGGGATCGCTCCGGGGGACGGGGATCGCTCCGGGGGACGGGGATCGCTCCGGGGGACGGGGATCGCTCCGGGGGACGGGGATCGCTCCGGGGGACGGGGATCGCTCCGGGGGACGGGGATCGCTCCGGGGGACGGGGATCGCTCCGGGGGACGGGGATCGCTCCGGGGGACGGGGATCGCTCCGGGGCGGAGGGGGACGGGGATCGCTCCGGGGCGGAGGGGGACGGGGATCGCTCCGGGGCGGAGGGGGACGGGGATCGCTCCGGGGCGGAGGGGGACGGGGATCGCTCCGGGGCGGAGGGGGACGGGGATCGCTCCGGGGGACGGGGATCGCTCCGGGGCGGAGGGGGACGGGGATCGCTCCGGGGCGGAGGGGGACGGGGATCGCTCCGGGGCGGAGGGGGACGGGGATCGCTCCGGGGCGGAGGGGGACGGGGATCGCTCCGGGGCGGAGGGGGACGGGGATCGCTCCGGGGCGGAGGGGGACGGGGATCGTTCCGGGGCGGAGGGGGACGGGGATCGTTCCGGGGCGGAGGGGGACGGGGATCGTTCCGGGGTCCGGGGCGGAGGGGGACGGGGATCGTTCCGGGGCCCGGGGCGGAGGGGGACGGGGATCGTTCCGGGGCCCGGGGCGGAGGGGGACGGGGATCGTTCCGGGGGACTGGGCGGAGGGGGACGGGGATCGTTCCGGGGGACGGGGATCGTTCCGGGGGACGGGGATCGTTCCGGGGGACGGGGATCGTTCCGGGGGACGGGGATCGTTCCGGGGGCCGGGGCAGAGGGGGACGGGGATCGTTCCGGGGGCCGGGGCAGAGGGGGACGGGGATCGTTCCGGGGGCCGGGGCAGAGGGGGACGGGGATCGTTCCGGGGGCCGGGGCAGAGGGGGACGGGGATCGTTCCGGGGCCGGGGCAGAGGGGGACGGGGATCGTTCCGGGGGCCGGGGCAGAGGGGGACGGGGATCGTTCCGGGGGCCGGGGATCGCTCCGGGGGCCGGGGATCGCTCCGGGGGCCGGGGATCGCTCCGGGGGCCGGGGATCGCTCCGGGGGCCGGGGATCGCTCCGGGGGCCGGGGATCGCTCCGGGGGCCGGGGATCGCTCCGGGGGCCGGGGATCGCTCCGGGGGCCGGGGATCGCTCCGGGGGCCGGGGATCGCTCCGGGGGCCGGGGATCGCTCCGGGGGCCGGGGATCGCTCCGGGGGCCGGGGATCGCTCCGGGGGCCGGGGATCGCTCCGGGGGCCGGGGATCGCTCCGGGGGCCGGGAATCGCTCCGGGGGACGGGGATCGCTCCGGGGGACGGGGATCGCTCCGGGGGACGGGGATCGCTCCGGGGCGGAGGGGGACGGGGATCGCTCCGGGGCGGAGGGGGACGGGGATCGCTCCGGGGCGGAGGGGGACGGGGATCGCTCCGGGGCGGAGGGGGACGGGATCGCTCCGGGGCGGAGGGGGACGGGGATCGTTCCGGGGTCCGGGGCGGAGGGGGACGGGGATCGTTCCGGGGTCCGGGGCGGAGGGGGACGGGGATCGTTCCGGGGTCCGGGGCGGAGGGGGACGGGGATCGTTCCGGGGTCCGGGGCGGAGGGGGACGGGGATCGTTCCGGGGTCCGGGGCGGAGGGGGACGGGGATCGTTCCGGGGTCCGGGGCGGAGGGGGACGGGGATCGTTCCGGGGTCCGGGGCGGAGGGGGACGGGGATCGTTCCGGGGTCCGGGGCGGAGGGGGACGGGGATCGCTCCGGGGTCCGGGGCGGAGGGGGACGGGGATCGCTCCGGGGGACGGGGATCGCTCCGGGGGACGGGGATCGCTCCGGGGGACGGGGATCGCTCCGGGGGACGGGGATCGCTCCGGGGGACGGGGATCGCTCCGGGGGACGGGGATCGCTCCGGGGGACGGGGATCGCTCCGGGGGACGGGGATCGCTCCGGGGGACGGGGATCGCTCCGGGGGACGGGGATCGCTCCGGGGGACGGGGATCGCTCCGGGGGACGGGGATCGCTCCGGGGCGGAGGGGGACGGGGATCGCTCCGGGGCGGAGGGGGACGGGGATCGCTCCGGGGCGGAGGGGGACGGGGATCGCTCCGGGGCGGAGGGGGACGGGGATCGCTCCGGGGCGGAGGGGGACGGGGATCGTTCCGGGGTCCGGGATCGCTCCGGGGCGGAGGGGGACGGGGATCGTTCCGGGGTCCGGGGCGGAGGGGGACGGGGATCGTTCCGGGGTCCGGGGCGGAGGGGGACGGGGATCGTTCCGGGGTCCGGGGCGGAGGGGGACGGGGATCGTTCCGGGGTCCGGGGCGGAGGGGGACGGGGATCGTTCCGGGGTCCGGGGCGGAGGGGGACGGGGATCGTTCCGGGGTCCGGGGCGGAGGGGGACGGGGATCGCTCCGGGGTGGAGGGGGACGGGGATCGTTCCGGGGGACTGGGCGGAGGGGGACGGGGATCGTTCCGGGGGACTGGGCGGAGGGGGACGGGGATCGTTCCGGGGGACGGGGATCGTTCCGGGGGACGGGGATCGTTCCGGGGGACGGGGATCGTTCCGGGGGACGGGGATCGTTCCGGGGGCCGGGGCAGAGGGGGACGGGGATCGTTCCGGGGGCCGGGGCAGAGGGGGACGGGGATCGTTCCGGGGGCCGGGGCAGAGGGGGACGGGGATCGTTCCGGGGGCCGGGGCAGAGGGGGACGGGGATCGTTCCGGGGGCCGGGGCAGAGGGGGACGGGGATCGTTCCGGGGGCCGGGGCAGAGGGGGACGGGGATCGTTCCGGGGGCCGGGGATCGCTCCGGGGGCCGGGGATCGCTCCGGGGGCCGGGGATCGCTCCGGGGGCCGGGGATCGCTCCGGGGGCCGGGGATCGCTCCGGGGGCCGGGGATCGCTCCGGGGGCCGGGGATCGCTCCGGGGGCCGGGGATCGCTCCGGGGGCCGGGGATCGCTCCGGGGGCCGGGGATCGCTCCGGGGGCCGGGGATCGCTCCGGGGGCCGGGGATCGCTCCGGGGGCCGGGAATCGCTCCGGGGGACGGGGATCGCTCCGGGGGACGGGGATCGCTCCGGGGGACGGGGATCGCTCCGGGGCGGAGGGGGACGGGGATCGCTCCGGGGCGGAGGGGGACGGGGATCGCTCCGGGGCGGAGGGGGACGGGGATCGCTCCGGGGCGGAGGGGACGGGGATCGCTCCGGGGCGGAGGGGGACGGGGATCGTTCCGGGGCGGAGGGGGACGGGGATCGTTCCGGGGCGGAGGGGACGGGGATCGTTCCGGGGTCCGGGGCGGAGGGGGACGGGGATCGTTCCGGGGCCCGGGGCGGAGGGGGACGGGATCGTTCCGGGGCCCGGGGCGGAGGGGGACGGGGATCGTTCCGGGGTCCGGGGCGGAGGGGGACGGGGATCGCTCCGGGGTGGAGGGGGACGGGGATCGTTCCGGGGTCCGGGGCGGAGGGGGACGGGGATCGTTCCGGGGTCCGGGGCGGAGGGGGACGGGGATCGCTCCGGGGTGGAGGGGGACGGGGATCGTTCCGGGGGACTGGGCGGAGGGGGACGGGGATCGTTCCGGGGGACTGGGCGGAGGGA